>NC_083700.1:88593671-91093671 GCF_033118175.1 Dama dama
CTCCACAGGGTCGGTGTGATGAGGTGGCAAGAACAGGGGCCCTGGAGGGAGGCAGGTCTGAGCTTGAATCCTGGTACTTTCCCCCCCGACCTGTGGGGCTGGCTGGGCAGCTCTTCTCCTCACCAGTAAAAGGAGGAGGATGTGTTCCCCCTTCTCAGTCTGCTGCACAGGTTCAGAACCACAGTGCACGGATGTGCCCAGTGGACAGTCGATGGTCGAGAAATGTTCATTCTCTTTCCTCCTTCTCATTGCCCCTCCCCTGAAAGAGAATTAGTCAGCTCTCAGGAACTGACTCTGAAACACAGATTACTAAGTCCTCAGGGGCAAAGTTTGAACTGCAAGGCAGACATTTTCCTTCAGAATCAATGGGGTCACAAAGAACTGAACACAACTGAGCACACACACACACACAGCCTGTGCAAGCACATATAGATTAATAAGCCATTGGTACATTAAGACAGCTTCTATTGAAATCCCCTAAAATAGCTAAAGTGAAAGTCACTCAGTCCTGTCCGACTCTTTGCAACCCCATGGACTATACAGTCCACAGAATTCTCCAGGCCAGAATACTGAAGTGGGTAGCCTTTCCCTTCTCCAGGAGATTTTCCCAACCCAGGGATCGAACCCAGGTCTCCCACATTGCAGGCGGATTCTTTACCAGCTGAGCCCTACATTTCCTTCTTTGGGGGTCACCTTTTGAAGTAAATGGACTAGCCATCTGAGACCCATCCTTATATCTGCCAAGTTAGCACACACCTGCTCTGTAGGGTCTCATCCTAACCCTGATATTCACTACAGGTTCTGCCAGATCACCCACCTTTGTCGATTACCCACCCAGCTGTGGCAGCGTGGATCTTCAGGCTTCCCTGCAGATCACAACCGCTGATCCTTTTGCTCTGTTAAAAAGAGATACACTGGCCAGCCATTTTCACTCGGCTCTCCACGGTGTGAGAGTCTAGTGTAGTGTTTCTATCAAGTTCTCAGGTAATGCTGATGCTACTGTCACGAGACCCTGCTTTGAGAACCACTCCTCTGGGGTAGTTAGATGCAGGGACTCTGGGGCTAAGCTGCTGGGTTCCCAGCTCTCCTACCATCCAGCAGGGCCACTTAGGGCCACAGGTGCCTCTTCTGTAAAATTGGGATAATTGTAGTCCTTACCTTTTTGATAACCCATGTAAATTTTGTGCCTCGTTTATAGTAAGTGCTCAATAAAATGCACTTTTATTCATATAGCAAAAAACCCAGCATTTCCAGGTTTCAGTCCAGGCTGTCACACTGGTCGTGTGTCTTTGAGGACATCATCTCACCTCAGTGTTCCCATCTGTACTAACAGGGTGATGATGACCCACTTTACATTCCACACAGGGCTTTCTGAGGATCACGTGGTATCTGCAATGAGTGCACTTTGTAAATGGTAAGCACCGCACAAAGAGTTGCAGCGAGGTGTTGGGGGTAACAACATGAACTTGAAGAAGGGGACCTAGCATGAAATGTCAGAAGAATCTGCCTCTGTGAGCCCATCTCTAAAATGAGGGAAATATTGGCGAGGGCCTCAGAGGAGCTGCGAAATGTCCTGAGAACCCTTGCCTGTGCCTCGCTATCACCCTCAGCTAGTACCAGGATCTACCCAGCTACTGAAGGGCAGCGCTGGAGCCTGGGCCCTGCCTCGTCCCCTCCCACAGGTCTGCCACGGAGCAGCCACCGAACTTGAGCCCGTCCAGCTTGAAGCCTGGGCGGATTCTCCCACTGGCCAGCACCCCCTCGTAGACCCTGGAGCCCCCAGCTCAAGGGGTCCTGATGAGGATGAACAACAGAAAGGGTGGGGTGTCCTGCCCCAGCTCACCCGGGGCGGCCCTCAGTCAACATCTTCTCCCTGCAGAGGCCCTGTCAGCCCCCTCCCAGGCTGCCTCCAAATATATTGCCTCTGGGAGCCATCAACTCTGGAAGTGAATTCCTTGCAGCCATCAGAGGTTTCACAGCAACTTCATTCTCCAGCAGAGAGGAGGAATAGCCCCTCCCTTCTCCAGGAGGGGAGGGGGCAGTCAGAGGCCTGTTTAATTTAATTTAACGCACCAAGGCTTGCCAGGTTGCCCCTGGTAACAGCTTCAGCTACTGCTTCAGTTACAACCAGAAGGATTTTTAAAGAGACAGCTCATTTTAGGACCAGAATTGCACTGCAGAGTGAATGGTCTCTCTACTAGGGATGGAGGTTTGGAACCCAAGCACAAGGAGGTCTCAAGCCAGGCCTGTTTATACCATAAACTCCACTTCTAATTTGCAACCCTATAAGCCGTCCTGCAAATGGTACCTTGAGTGGAATCCGAGGAGGGGCTCCATTTGGAATTTATCAGAGAGATGTCACTCAGCTAGCTACTTCTCTGAAAATCACAGTTTTAGTCTTCAAGTAGAAGGGAAGAGAGTTAACATTCAGGAGTTGCCCCAGCAATTCAGGCACTTTGCCACTAGATGGTAGTATTGCTTACTTAGTGCAAACGATTACCAGGCTTAATTTATTCAAGACTATCCGAACAGGGGTAAAACCACTGGGTTTCAAGTCTGGATAGTAACCAGCGTGTCACCCTGAGCAAGCTGCTTCACCTTTGTGGTCTCAGTGTTCTCAGGGATATAATAATGGGATTGATCAAAACAACCGAATGCTGTTGACAAGGGTTGGGGCTAGGACTATGAGGGCATGAGTTTATGTCCCAACTCTGTCATGTACTAACTGTGTGATTTGGACACATAGCTTAATTCCTTGCATCTTGAATACCAAACAAGAGGGTGGCTATGACCCAGGGAGAGCCTGAGAATAGCACATTGCTCTTCAACCTTGGGGACCTGTGGACCCTACGGGGCATCCGAGGCCCTAGGAGCACAGTGGTGGGGGGGCTGTTAGAAAGTGGGGTAAGGCAGGATGGCTCTCGATGCCAGAGCCTGAGACCTCAACACCCCATCTAGAACTGAAATAGGGTAAAGCAGCCTCCCAGACACTCCTAACCCTGCACGTCTCTGACCCAAACCAGGAGAAAGGGGGCAGATATTTATGGATATTTGTGGAAGGCTGGGCACTGCCTCTAAGGGGTAACACAGCCAGCCAGGGCCACCCTGCTCTTGTGGCCAGGCCCGTTAGGCACCGAGCCCCTGCTCTGGGCACTGCAGGCCTCTCCTTGTCAAGTACAAACGCTCTCACTGTGGTCGTGATTCCTTGTCAGGGTCGTGATTCCTTGTCAGGGTGGGTTCTATCTCCCCACCATGACTCAGCCTGGCCCACCTCAAAATGGGCATGAAACCAGAGGCCGTGGGATCATACCCACAGGCAGCCCGGGGGCCTGAAGCACACGTGCTTTGGTCCTTCGTGTGGACAGGTGCTGACCTGGTGTCAAGGTCCTTGGCCAGCTTGGCCATGAACCTGAGTCCCCTTCCCATGTCCCAGGTCCTGTGTAGGTACAGCAGGTTAAGGTTATCCGGCAGCCCATCCCAGCTTTTTGCTTTGGTCAGTATTCTCCACTGAGCTCTCATGGATGCCCCTTAATCCTTAGACCTGCCGGTCTCCCTTCTAGACAGCCCTGTTCCCAGCCAAAGCCCCCATACACATGTTCCCACCTAAGTTAACAGGGTAACTTTCCAAGGTGATGTGGACGTAAAAACACACGGGGTCCTGGGACTCCCCAGCTCAAACCCTTGCTATGGCTCCCCATTGCCTTGCAGATGACTTCCTGGTTCTGAGCCTGGCATTTAGGGGCCCCTCCTGACGTGCCCCTGCTGGCTCCTCCCTTCGTCCCTTATAACTGGGGTGCTGGTCACCCCAGGCTGCATGCAGCCCCTGACACACCTGCTCACTCATCTCTGAGTTTTTGCACAAATGTGCTCTCCATCTGATGTCCTCTCGCTGTATCCACCTTGGCGGTTCCTACTTGTCCCTGAGAACTCTGCTCCAGCATGCCCTCCTCTGGAAGCTTTGGGGGTCCCCCTGGATCATGTAGGAAACCTCCTCCCACAGTCCCTGGTATTTCTTCTGCTCATTGTGTCTTGGTCTGGCTTTCCCGCCAGACCTGGCTTGGGCCTGGGCTCACACCTCTCTCCTATGGGCAATCACACCACTCACTGGCATCTAATCACAGGTCCCCTTTCCTCTCTTTCTCTGAACAGGTCGCCCCAGAACAGCCACCACCTAACTTGTCAGTGTTAGCTACCCCCATGCCTCCATTCTAACTCACCATGCTCCAGGCTCCTCAACTGCCCACACGTGTCCAGGCTGAGCCTCCATCTGGAATGCCCTTGTGCCCCACCCTCTGAAATACCACTCCAATTCAAGACCCACCTTATGGCCCACCCAGTGTGTGTGTGTGTTAGCCACTCAGCCATGTCTGACTCTTTGTAACTCCATGGACGATAGCCCACCAGGCTCCTCTGTCCGTGGAATTCTCCAGGCAAGAACACTGGAGTGGGTTGCCATTCCCTTCTCCAGGGGATCTTCCCAACCCAGGGATTGAACCCGGGTCTCCTGTATTGCGGGCAGATTCTTCGTCCACCCTCTGTGAGACCTTCCTAGTCTTCTGGCTGGAACCAGCCTCCCCCTCCTGCTCCACTTGTCTGCATCCACCTCTTGGTCTTGATCAAAGTCTGCTCCATATTATAGCTATGGGTGAGCCAGTGTGATGAGAGGAGCAAGGGCTTTGGAGACTAACAAATGGGGTTCAAATCCCAGCTCTGACACTTGCATGCTGTGTGACCTTGGGCGAGTCATTCTACCTCTCTGAACCTCAGTCTATCCCTCTGTAAAATGGGAATGACACCTACCTCTTAGGTTGTGAGATTGAGATGATGGGTGTCAGATCCTGGCACGTGGCAGGTGCCCCTTCAAGCCCTGTTATTTATGCCTGAGTCTGTCTTCCAGGCAGGTTGTGAGTCCACCCAGGGTGCGGGTCCCATTCAGTGCCACAGCCCCATAAGCACCCAACACAGGGCCTCACACCAGAGATGCCCAGAAATGCTGGCTTGACTGAACACTTTGTTCCAACTACTGAGGGTTGGGGGTGGAGGCATAACAGGACCCTAAGCTGAGAAGACCATGGTGGGTAGGGGGTGGTGAGTGCAGAATGCAGCCTGGAAATCAACCACGGGAGATGAATGTGGAGGGAGGGGCTGGAGCCTGAGGCAGAGCTGCTGATATGCACTGGGGGTTTTATTGGTTTTCATTAAAATTCCTTCCAGAGGCTGGAGCAGCTACTCCCATAAATAACGGCATAAATATTTTATCTGGTGCCCAAGTCAGTCTAAATGCACAGCAAAGTTGGCAAGAATAACAATGGGAAACAAGTTTGGTGGGGGGGACCCTGGGCTTCAGCTAAACTCACTCACATGCCCAGAGGGGCTTCTCAGGAAGGTGGAATGCGAGAGATGGGGCCAAAGGGGAGATGCAGGTAGATGGCGGGGAAGAGAGAAGGTGACCAGTGGAGAGTGGGCCTTGTGGTGGGGGCACTGGGAGCCCAGGGGAGGGGAGGGTAGGAAATGGATCCCGCACCTGCTGTGTGATGGACCCCTTGCTTGGGGCATTCACTCAGTTCATCTTGTCAAATCCTCTGTGGTCAGAGAAGTGAAGTGACTTGCCCAGGGTCACCCAGCCAGCCAGTGGCAGATCCAGGCAGGATTATGATCAAGAGTGTACTTGCTGCTTCTTGGGGTTCAGGGAAAGCATAGGACTCTATGAACAATGTCCCCAGTGCCTCAATAGCAGCAGCACAAGCCATTCTCTGCTTCCCTAGATCCCGATGGAGGAGAAAAGGTGCTGGTACTTCACCATGGCAACGCTCTTCATCAGGTCAGGCTGGGGGTGGGGATGGGATGGTGGGGAGGGACGGGGGTTGGGGGGGAGGTGGGGCCTGGAACCCAGGGGGGAAATGGCTGAGCCCAGCTCCCTGGCAAGGGCGCTCCTAGTTCCCCTCCCTGCCACTAGCCTGGGGAGGACTCGGGGCAACCTGGGGACCACTGGGAGGGTCCTGATCAGCCACATCCCCTTCTCTGGCACAGGTTAGATGGCATATTCCTGGAGCTGGGCAGCGAGGAGCAGAAGAGGCTGCCGGCCTTCAACCGCACGCTGGCCCTGCTGCAGCAGGTCCTCAAGTCCTCGGACCCCCACCCCCGAGGTCGGGCTCATGGGGTTGGGTGGGGGGGAATGGGAAGGGGTTAGGCTCTCACTGCACCCATGGCCAGCCCTGCCAGTCTTGTCGCGGCCCCCACCTCTAGTTCCGTTTCTCTCTCCCTCACCCTGTCCCCTCCACTCCCTGTTCCCCTCAAGGCACTCACACCCATCACCCAGTGAGCGTGCGCGTGCACATCACTCCAAGGGCACGTGTCCAGGCCTGTCTGTAACCCAGAGTATGAGAGACAGGGCGCTGCCCATTTCAGCCTCTTGTCCCCATTTTGTGGCGGGGGGAATGAAGGCCCTTCTGAAGACGGGTGGGGTCCCTGTCACACCGGGACCAGAGCTACAGAGATGGGGGAGAACTGGGGTCAGACAGCAGAAGGCACTTCCCGTGAGGGCCCCTAAGGGATGTAGAAAACGCAAAACAAGCCCTGAAATCTTCCTCCCTTCACTCACAAGTCCCCTCTGCCCTCCTTTGCTTCTCCTTCTCCCTGAGTGGCCCGCAGTGATTTCCGCCCTTGCCCCCCACCTTGTCCTCCCAGGGCTGACACTCCCCTCCCCTTCTCCTCCCTGAGATGCCTCTCCCCCTGCCCCCCAGCTCTGGCCTGGTGCTACCTGGGGATGCTGCTGGAGAGGAAGGACACCTTCTCCACCACGCCCATGGGTATCCATGACTGCGGGTTTTCGGGAACTGACCCCCTGGACTGCTTTGGCAAGGTATGTGCCCCTGGTTACACTCACCCTCCAAACCTGGACGAAGCCTGACACCTCCTCTTCCTGGAACCCGCTGCTTCTCTGGGTTTCTCCCCACCTCCATGCCCTACTCAGGAAGTGCCCTTACTCCAGACCTTTCTCTCCATCCCAAACAAAAGCAAAGTGAGTCGGACCCTCCCAATGCCTGGTCTGGCTTACCCCATTTTCCAGGCCTGTCTTCTAAGCTAGTTGCAATTTTACAATGCTCTGGTCTCCTGATGCAAAGAACTGACTCATTGGAAAAGACCCTGATACTGGGAAAGATTGAAGGCAGGAGGAAAAGGGACAACAGAGGATGAGATGGTTGGATGGCATCACCGACTCAATGGACATGGGTTTGGGTGGACTCCGGGAGTTGGTGATGGACAGGGAGGCCTGCAGTTCATGGGGTCGCAGAGAGTCGGACACAACTGAGTGACTGAACTGAACAGAACCCTCAGGCTTTTCCCCTTCACAGCCCCATGGCACAGTGGAAAGAAAATGAGCTTGGCACGGTGTGGATGCCAGCTCTGCTCACAGGCCCTGTGACCCTAAAACAAGTCACTTCCGTCCCTGAACCTCCTTATATGTTGATTATGTGATCTGTCCACCTTCTAGGATATTGAGAGACTCAAAGAAGGTAGTGGATGAAACTGTCTACTGTAAACTTTAAAGTATTGTTCCAGCCTTATTCTTGACACCTCGTTTCGGTGGCAGTTTTCACACTGAGCTCAGGTTTTTAAGATTTTCCTGGAGGACAGGGACCCTGTGATTCTCATCCCCCTGTGCAGTCAGCATGATGCCCTTGGGCAGGTCCCTAGTGTTGGCTGGTGGGTGATGAGCAGTTTCTTGGTGAGAGATCTCAGAACAGAGTGGAGCATAAACTCTGATTCATGTGCACTTCAAGAGTTGTGTCTGATTTAACACACTGCCTTTGCCCCTCCTTGGGAACCTACTCTTTGTTGAGCACAAAGGTGGAAAGATGGGGCCCCTGCCCTGCAGGAGTTCACTGTCTCAGAGGCAGCAACAAACACAAGGCAGAAGCTGTCAGTAACAGTACTGGGAATGGGGCGAGTGCTTTGGCCCAGGTAGAAACACTGTGTGAGTTTGGGGGAGGTAAAGGCTGATTCTGGCCCCTCTTCCCACCTGCCCTGGAAAAATGAGGGAGCACACATTGATATGTCTGAGCAAGAAGGGTTGACCTGGGGTCTGGAGGGATTCACTGGACATGTCCATGAAAATGGCAGAGAACATAGCAGTGAGTTAGGCTCTTGGAAGTTGAGTGCCAATGAGTTGTACCCCAAAGTGTTGGGCCCCATGATATGACTGAACTTAGAGCTGGAAGGTGGATATGGGGGATGAAAACTTTGGGGTGATATGGCCCTAGAGATGACATCCTAGTTCTAGCAAACAGCCAGACAGATGGTTTGCTCTTACCCTTGTCCCTTACCCAGGCCATCGAGATTGCCAAGGACCAACTTCCCATCCTTAATCGCCTAGCCAAAATCTTCCACTTCCTCGGAAAGCAGGATATGGCCATTGGCACCTGCAACATGGCCCTGGACGTCCTACGAGATCCAGAGCTCAACTGGCAGGCGTACTGCACAAGGGCCAAGGTGAGTCAGCCTGCAGCTTTGCCTCATCCCGCCATTGGGAAGCAGAGAACAAGGGCCAAGGCCCTGTGGCCAGAGCCGGAGGTCAGGGAGCCCTCACGGTAGAAGGGAGCTTTGGTGTCATCAAGGCTCACAGTTTGTGTTCTCTAAGATTATCAAGTGAGGGAATGAAGGAGCTTACCACCCACTGCTCATCCCTTCTACAGTGACCTGGCTAGCTACCTGCCAGCCCCCTCTCTGATTAGCCCCTCAGGCAGTCAGACTGACCTGGGTAGAATTCTGGCCTCTCCATTTATCACTGTGGGACCTGGGACAAGCAAGCCACTTACCCCTCCAGACCTCCATTCCCAAATCTGGAAGATACGGATCATAACATCTGTGTTAACAGGCTGTCAGAAGACTAAGTGAGGTAACATCTAAAGCAGGTGCCAGGAGCATGGGGGGTGCTTGTAGAAGGCAGAGGGTATACTGGAGGAAATCTAATGTCGTAAAGCAGGGCTCTGGCTCTCAAGACAGCTAGCCTTGGTTCAAATCCCACATCATCACTTACACTCTTGCCTAAATTCCGAGCCCCACTTTCTTCATCTATAAACAGGCTGAAGGTAATTGTACCTGCCTCACAGAGTTGTTATGAGGTTTAAATTAGATTCTGTGTGTAAAACTCAGTACTGAGCACATAGTAAGAGTTCATAAGTGGTTGATTACTACTATTAGGTTTATTTTTAACTGGCTCACTGGCTCTTAAGGCAGTCCACTATGGTCATTCAGTTCCACAGATTACTAATTTAACCAAGAGCTGCCTGCCCCTGGCTTCCCCACACTGGTCTCAGATCTGCCCTCAGGAGTCCCCACAGAACGCACTGCTTGGGGGCAGAGACCTGGACCTCTGACTTTACTTTGCTCCAGGCTAAACAGCCTTATCTATTACCTTTCATGGGACATGAGGGCGAATCTGCTTCCTGGGTCTTGGTCCCATTGACATAACCATTTTGCCAGCAGTTACTAGTTAGGGTCTCTGCCTATAAGGCTCTTCTCTCAAATGTCCAATTGGCTTCCTCCCTCACTTTATGGAGGGCTTGAAAAGGCAGCTGCTAGCAGCTCTCTTCCTGAAAATGTCAGCCTCTCACCAACACATTGTGTCCTCCTGTGTTGGTTTATTTTTTCTTCTTAGCATTTATCATTCCCTAACATACTATGATGATATGTTTATTCCTAACATATGATGATTTATGTTTATTTCTCTCCCCCCACCAGCTAAAATACATGCTCCACGAGGGCAGGGAATTTTGTCATTTTGCTCTCTGCTATATATCCTAGAACAGTACCTGGCACATAGCAGGCTCCTGACGATCTGTTGAATGAATGAATAAACTGAGCACCCACCAGTTGCTAGGTCCCGGCTAGAACATGTTCTCTCCATTGTCATGGTAACTTTCCAAGGAAGATCTTAGTGTACTGATTTTTCAGATGTGGAAAATGAGGCTCACAGAGGTTATGCAAGTAAAGAGGAGGAAGGGCTGGAATTCAGCCAAGTTCAACTGGCTCCAAAGCCAAAGATTCCCACCCCCACCTTATGAAGCTATCTTAGAACCAGAGCCTACTGACAGCTATAAAGTATTAATACCTTCAATGACAACAACCTCTTTTTCTTACTTCCTCTTTCTCCACCTCTTCCCTACCTCTCTTGAACATCTAGATTTTCTAAATGCTCCAAACAGATGTGGGGGGAAAGGGAGGAAGTGGTGATGAAAGCAAGGGTCCGGAATCATTTGTAATTTGATGCTTGTAAGTTGGGGCCACCTGCCATTCTTCCCACACTACTTGCTTACACAGACCCTCACAAAATCGGTGCTGCCATCCCATCTCAAATAACTCCCTCCCCTAGTCAGCTGTATCCCATCACCTGTTTATTTTTTCATTGCACTCGTCACCACTTGAAGTGGTACCGTTGACTTGTTTATGGTCATCATCCCTACTAGAATGTTAAGTTCTGCCAGGGCAGGGACCTCATCTATGTTATCACCACTGCACTCCAGTACTTAGCACAGGCCTGGCATATGGTGGGCACTCAGGACATATTTGTTGAATGAATGAGTGAGAGAATGAATGAATGGCTCTTACTTCATCCAACCCCCTTCATTGCACAGAGAGGGGAACTAATGCCCAGAAAGAGGCTGGTCCAAGCTGGCACAGGACCAAGACTTAGCACTTCTGAGTCCCAGTCTCAGGGGCTTTCAACTGTACCACAGAAACTCCCTGAGTTGCTGTTGAGGAAAAAAACACAGGCTTTATTGACGACAGTAAGGAAGCCAGGGGTCCTGGCTTGGAGCATCTTCCCTCAGCTGACTCTTTGTGGGCAGATCCACATCAGAGCCTACCTGCATGACCTGGAGCGAGGCAAGCTGGGGCTTGGGGGCATGCCTGACAGGAACCACCTGGCCTGCGCCAAGGCCGACCTCGAGGAAGTGGTCAAGGTGTGCCCAGGCCTCAAGACCTACCTGGACATCGGCCAGGTAAGGCAGCCTCTTGGCTTGGGTAGTCAATGGCTTACTAAAAAAAACCTGTGAACTCTGTGTCAGGCCAGGCCTGGGCAGTGAGGACACAGGGAGGCATGTGGGGGCATCCTTGTGCCTGATGACGGTACCTGCCTCCTACAGCTACAGGGAGGCTTATAGACAGTGATGCACCAACAGGGTTCAGAACAGGGCCCAGTTCTTTCTCAGTGCTCAGACAGCATGGGCCATTATTCTGTATCCTTCTGTGACTTTTGTGCAGAGGGAATTATCACCGAGAGGTTACAATATCTTTTGTGAGAGAAAACTGCGGCCCTGAGAGGGTCCCGCTCAAGGTTATATGGCCAAGATTGGTGGGGCTGGAGCTGGAATCAGAGCACTGTCTCCTTCTCCAGGAGGGGGAGACCAAACTTTGCGATGAATAATTGTCGAAGGAGGGAAGGGTGGGAATGACCGCATGGAATTTTTAAAACAGCAAGTTGTGGGAATGGAATGAAGGGGGAGCAGTGAGAGAGCCGGGGAGGAAGGCTCATGCCGCCGCCCCCGCCCCAGGTCTACTACTACATGGGCGTGGACGCCGTGCAGGAGCTGCTGGCGGTGGACGAGGCGGCGCTGAACCAGGCGCTGGTCTTCCTGGCCAAGGCCGGCGAGTCGGAGCTGGGCGCCACGCTGCCGGAGCTGCAGCTGCTGCGCGGCAAGTGCCTGCGCATCAAGGGCGAGGAGGCCAACGCGGCGGCTTGCTTCAAGCGCGCCGTGGAGCTGGACGACGCGGGCTGCAGCCACGCCGAGGGCTTCGGCTGCCTGCTCGAGGCGCTGCTGGCGCAGTGGAGCCAGGCGCAGCTCAGCGACGGCGAGGTGGGCCGCGAGGTGGACGTGTGGCTGCGGCGCGCCCAGAACAAGTACCCGGCGGCGCGCCTGCGGCAGGAGCTGCAGCGCGTGTGGCGCGCGCACACGGACGAGGTGCTGGGGCTGGCCCGGGCCTTGGTGGCCCAGGGACGGCCGGCGCTGGTGCGGCTGCTCTTCGAGACCATGGAGCGCAAGGGCGAGGGTGCGAGCTCCCTGCGGGACCGCCGCGCGTTCTCCTTCTGAGGGTCCCTCCGGCTCCCCTTCCCTCCCCACCGCTCGGAGATGGTTGCACCTGGTCCAGGCGCTGGAAACCGGCTCTCTGTGCCATAGGCTGGCGGGTAAGCGGAGCCCATCAGACTCTTCTGGGAGTTGGAATGGGGACCTGAGACACAAGGACAGTAGGACGTGTCCACGGAGGCAACAGGGCCTGATCCAGGAGCGCAAGGGAGGCTGGCGGCAGACGCGAGGGGCCAGTGGGAAACTGCCAATGGGAAGGCCCAAATTGTGCAAATACGCAGAAAAATAACATGGTGTCTCCTAAGAGCTACGGAAGATAATTGCCTCCATTTTGGCAGGTGCTCTAGTACCCAGGAGCCTGTTATTGGATTCTCGTGAGCCAGGCTCTAACCTTATAATAAGGCCCCCTCTACTTAGGTTGACTGGAGTAGGTCTCAGGTCTGGCAGTGGGAGAAGTCGTGGCTAGAGCAGAGGGCACAGATGCCAGCGCACGGATAAGGGCGGGAACGCAGTCTACACCTGGCTGCTCAGCGCTCTTTCCTGCCCTCTTCACAGTCTTCCAGCAGGCCACATTCTTGGCCAACTTGGTCTGAAAGACCCTCAAACTCCCTGAAATAAGGCCCATTGGTAGAACCTTCCCTTGACTTCTCTATTCTTGGGGGAATGTAAGGGCCCACCCAAGGAAGTGCTGCCTGTGCCCAATCTCAAACCTTCTACCAGACACTGAAGAAAATCTTGGAATTTTACACTCTTGAAATCGAAGTCATAGAATCATAGATGTAGAATTTCATTATCAAAGACTCCGGCTTTGATTGTTAGCAAATCTGGGAATCACCAAGCTAGATTCTTATGGTCCTACTAACAAGAGCTAATTTAACCTAAAACTCTAAAAAAACCAAGTTCTTTCCAGACTGCAAGAGTGTTGGTTGTATGTAATCACAATGGCAAGAGCCCCCCGCCCCAACTCCCCAGCCCATAATGGTTTGTGACGTATTTTGCATTTCCTTCCCCTACTTAAAAAAAAAAAAAAAGTTATGCTCACTGCTTTACTCATTTTTCTGACACTCAGACGGTAGCAGAGATAGGCCAGCACCCCTGCCTTACTTCTCCTGTCCCCAGTGATAGGTGGAGAACAGACCAAGAAATGGGGTCCCTAGAGATCTCTCATTCTGGGAAGACTGGGAGCCCTGGGAGGGAAGTGGCTTGCTCAGAGTCACATTCCCTAGCCTCCCCATCCTCTCCCTCCAACTTACTTACAGCATTTTTCAAGTTTGAAAAACTACTAATAAACTGATAACACTAAAGCATTAAGTGTTTATGTGTCACCTGTCACCCAGGGCACTCTGATATCCATTGGCATAATGCTGTCATTCCAGGTGCCTGTGAAATCTTGAAAGTAAGGCCTCCCGAGGCCTCTGAGTTCCATCCCAGGGCTCATGAAGACTTCTTTCCCTCCTTCCTTCCTCTCCATTGCAGCAGAGTCCGGGAGGTGACTGGACAGCAGGCAGCACACACAGCCTGTCCACTTCTCCCACATCACTTTTCTGCCTGTGACTGTGACCTGTGACCTTCCCTAGGACAGATGGTGGTGGTTTAGTCACTCAATTGTGTTTGATTCTTGCAACCCCATGGATTGTAGTCCACCAGGCTCCTCTGTCCATGGGATTTTCCAGGCAAGAATACTGGAGTGGATTGCCGTTTCCTTCTCCAGGAGATCTTCCCAACCCAGGGATCAAACCTGGGTCTCCTGCATTACAGGCATATTCTTTACCAACTGAGCCACCAGGGAAGACAGGAACCCATCTCTTTCTTCTCCTACTTCCCAGACAAACAAACTGAATTCAAGGTGGTTTGCTGGTAAAGCTGGGAAGCTGGTGAGGTTTGTTGCCTCCACCAGGCTTCCCAGTTTGTCTTCTTCCTTGCTTTTCCTGTCCCCAAGGTTATGCATTTCTCCCTCCATTGCCTCCTCCTCCTGCCAAAACTTTTCAATAAACTTTCTTTCTGATAATCTCATTCACATTAATCATATAAATGACTAACAAATACCCACTAGAACTTTTGTCAGGAGTATCTGCATACTAGCCAAAAGTCGAAAGGAGAAAAGAAACCCCACTTCCAGGACTGTCTCCTATGTACAAGGCACTTCATACATGTAAACTCATTCAGTTCTCTCACCAGTCCTGAAGAGTAGGCATTGCAATCATCATTTTACAGATAAGAACACAGAGACACTGAACAAGGTCCCAGATGAACATGGGAAGAGCCAGGCTTTGAACCAGACTTACCCCATTGTATGCTCCCTCCTGGGACACAGCCCTTCCTGGGAGATGTGTCACGAGTGGTCTCGAGTTGGGCCTGTGATCACCAACACAACCTGTCACTACCCTGCTCCCTCCCCACAGTGCACTAGTCTCCCTGCTCACAGACTGCCTTACTTCTGCGTCTCTGTACATCCTATTCCTCCACTGACTTTTCTTCCTATCATTTTTATCCCTAGTGCTCAGTTCAAACCTGCCTCTTCCAGGAATTCTTGCCAAATCCTCCAGCTGTCATCCCTCACTCCGTTTTGTGTACACCCTCAGGGCATTGTGTCTCACTACATTGCTTACATTCCTTTATCCTTGCACCATAATGATCTCACCATGTCTGCTGTCCCCATTCGAGGCTGGTTCTTTTCAATCAGGACCACGTCTGATTCAGCCCCATGGCCCTGCAACTTGGCACATAAGATAGGCTCAGTTTGGGTTGTTGTACTGAGTAAACTCACAGCAGGGATGTGGCTACCTCAGTCCCAAACAGGTGACTCCATCACCGGGTCCACAAGGGCTGAGGGTGGGACCAAGACTGCCCCCTAGGGACCTTTGCAGGCTAGAGCTCATGAGAAAGCATGGGCTTGCTTTCCACCTTCTCTCCAGCTTTAGGGGAAATCCCCCAATTTGTGGCCAGGAAGCAGAGGCCCAGATAAGGAAACTGAGGCAAGAGAGCAGGGAGTTGCCCAAGGTCAAACAATGAATCAGTGACAGATACTAACTTGAACCCCCCCCTCCAGACTCTCGGGCCAGTGATCTCTGCCCTTTGGGCTGCCTCCTAGTCAAGTTTACTTCTGTCAAGTTCAGGAAGACTATAGGCCTTCGAGTCACTCACTTAACATTTATCAAGCACTTGTCAAGCGCCAAGCATAGCTCCAGGCTCTGGGGGCTAAGTGGAGAGCAGACTAGCTCCTGCCCACGCCTTCAGGGAGCTCACAGTCTGGAGCATATAGAGTGGGTCATACAGGGCCTCGTGGGCCTCAGTGGGGACTGTGGAAGACCCAATGTGATGCTCTCGGAGGTGTAAACTGGCAAAGCTGGCTATCCCACCCTCCACACTGGTCATGCTCGTTCTGTGTTACTGACCTTTCCCCAGCCCAGTGGGGAGGAGAAGGTGGCTATCCCTGGGGCCCAGGACCTGGCCTTGGCCACCCCTCTTCAGCAAGCCACTGCAGAGGCCAGGCCTGGCAGGCATCCGGGATCACGGCTCTGGCTTGTAGTGGGAGGCTAGTGGGTGGGTGATCTTTATTCAATTACAGCTTCGAGTCCTGTGAAACACCCCTGCCTACTGGGCGGCTGGGAGGACAACTGTCTGTCACATAGCTGAAGCAGCAGGCACTCCTTGGGGGAGCACTGCAGAGTGAAAGCCTTAATGACCCCCTAATCAGAGTAATGAAGATGAATCACACCTTGTGCCGCCTGCCCATTCCTTCCTCTGTGTCTAGCAGCCAACATCAGATGCCAGAAACTCCTGTTTAGTCAGTATGAGCAAGGCATGTTTAAGATCTTGAAAACAGGTGAGACTTTTCAGTTACAGGTTTCTAGAAGCTCAATATTAAAAATAATCTCAGCCATCACCTCTTCCAGCCTCTCCATCTAAATCAAAACTCCTCTCAATAGTGAGTGTTCTGAGAGAGTATCTAAACCACTTGCATGCCTCTGGTAGACAGGCAGATCACTACCTCTTGAGGGCATCAGTCCATTTTTTTTTTCAGTCCATTTTTTTAAGTCTTCTGAGTTTGTCTTTCTATTGCATTGAAACCTTCTTTTATGTAATTTGTATGTCTTGATTCAAGTTCACCTTCACCACACAGTGAAAGTGAAAGTCGCTCAGCTGTGTCCAACTCTTTGCAACCCCATGGACTATACAGTCCATGGAATTCTCTAGGCCAGAATACTGGAGTGGGTAGCCTATCCCTTCTCCAGGGGAACTTCCCAACCCAGGGATCGAACCCAGGTCTCCTGCACTGCAGGCAGATTCTTTACCAACTGAGCCACAGGGAAGCCCAAGAATACTGGAGTGGGTAGCCTATACTTCTCCAGTGGATCTTCCTGACCCAGGAATCGAACTGGGAGCAGACGCTAAAAAGCGGTCTGTGACCTTGAACAAGTCACTTTGCTCTTGCCCCCATTCTCTCTGTAAGGTGTGTGAGGTGTTCAAGGGGTGGGTGGCTGCCTACTCTACCAGCAGCCAGGCACAGCTCCGACCTGCCTCCAGCCGCCAGTGCCCAGCCTGGAGCCGACACACAGCAGTGCCAGCAGTTGAAAGCAGAACAGAACAGGGCTTCTCCCAACCCTAATCAAGCCCCGAGGGAACACCCTGTGTGGATGATGGTGGCTGGATGCCAAATGAAGTGAAATATCTCCTTTTCTCAGGCTGTTAACTTTTTTTCTTGTTTAAGGAAGGGGAGGATAATGACATTTAGCACTTTACAACTCAGCAGTAAAATGAGCAGATGGAAACAGATCCCCAGCATCGTGGGCATGCTTCCAGCAAGAAACCCTCCCTGGCTCTAGCTCTGGCTCCATGGGGCCGAAGTCACTGGCAAGGTTTGCTGATGGGGTGAAGGACGCCGCCTGCTCCCCCCGCCCCAGCTCCTCCCACAGGCAGCTCCTCCAGGTTGCACGTTGTTGGTAGTGCTGGCCCCCAGTGCCTGCTTCTTGTCTCTGGTCACTGTGTTCCACCTACTGGAGCACTGTTCCTATACACCAGGTCTGTCCCGGGTGTGACCTCTCTAGTTTAGAGATGAGGAGGAGCAGAGGTAGGAGGGACGGGTTCTTAGAGAGCTTGCTCAGTCGCTTCAGTTGTGACCGACTGTTTGTGACCCCGTGGACTGAAGTCCGCCAGGTTCCTCTCTCCACAGAATTCTCCAGGCAAGAATACTGGAGTGGGCAGCCATGCCCTCCTCCAGGGGATCTTCCTGACCCAGGGATCAAACCTGCATCTCCTATGCTGCAGGAGGATTCTTTACCATCTGAGCCACCAGTGGTGAGTAAAAACTACTGCGGAGCTGTGGGAAAGCTCCGGCTGGCCTCTAGGTGGCCACAGAAGAACAATTTGACCACAGAAGGTTCCCACAGGGAGGTTAAAAAAACAGTTGTCACCTGTGGCTGATTCATGTCAATGTATGGCAAAAAACCACCACATTGTTGTAAAGTAATTAGCCTCCAATTATAATAAATAAAGTAATTAAAAATTTTTTTTAAAAGTTGTCCTTGTCATCATCAAAACTATTATTTACTGAGAACTCTCCATTGGCCAGTCCCCATGGCTCATATTTCACACACCTCACCTCATTTTAACCTTCCCAAGCCCACGAGCTATGTATTGGCACTGTCTGCATTTTACAGATGAAGAAACTGAGGTTCAGAGATGTTCAATAACTTTCCTGAGGTCCCTCAAGGCAGGCAGGCTAAAGAGTACTAATGAATGGCTTTTTAACTGTTTTGAGTTTAGATTACTTTTTCTCTTCTATCACATATGTTGCTCTATTAACTGCACACTTAAAAAAATCTGAATGCACTTTTCATGTTTGTTTCCAAACTAGTCAATAGCTCTGTGCTGGGACTTGTTCTATCTTAGCATGTAAATTGTTTCATTAAATTGCAGCTCTTCTCTGAGCTTTATTTGTAATCCACAAAGTCAAAGAAACAAATAGAAGAACCCCTACTGTGATGGAGAGCGATTGCCTGCATCATCTGCCTAGCGCACCTCCCTGCTGAGAATAGCATCTCTCCTACCTGGGCTACTAAACCACTCCTTCCCCACTCGGAGTGGTGGCAGAGGGCTGTCAATCATAATACCCCACCCCTGACTGCAAACGTTAACATGTGACCAAGGTTGGGCCAATTAGAGTCCTTCCCAGAGAGTTTTCCATCTGGGTGCAAGGGACAGAAGATGCTCTCAGTCTGTCTGCTGGAACAGCTATTAGCAACTGTCCCCAATAGGATTACTCATTTGAAAAGACCCTGATGATGGGAGATTGAAGGCAGGAGGAGAAGAGAACGACAGAGGATGAGATGGTTGGATGGCATCACTGACTCAATGGACATGAGTATGAGTAAACTCTGGGAGTTAGTGATGGACAGGGGAGGCCTGGAGTGCTGCGATTCATGGGGTCGCAAAGAGTAGGACACGACTGAGTGACTGGACTGAACTGAACTGTGGGCATCAAAGATTTGAAAACAGTATCTTCAACAAGACTGTGTGTTTATCTTGTGAGGCTAGCTCATGTATCACCTCACTGTCCCTTCTCTGCTCACCCACCAGGTACCTGGTAAGGTCATCCTACTGCAAGCTCCTGACACTCTCCACCTGTCTGGAAGCACTGGGTAGCTGACAGCCCTGGGAGTAGCTTTCAAACAATGGGGCATGGAAATTGCATAAATACTCAAGCCTCCTAAGCCGGGGTGGGTGGGGGGATAGGATAATTTGGAGGAATGTGAGATTAAGGCCCAGTGGCCCATAGAAGTAAGATGTTCATTTTTTATCACAACCTGTATTCATTTCAAGCTCTTTCTTCTCACTTCCCTACTCTTCTCTCAGTGTTTCCTGAGATCATCTCCCAAATAAACTAGTAAGTACAAGTGAAAGTCGCTCAGTCATGTCCCACTCTTTGCGACCCCATGGACTATACAGTTCATGGAATTCTCCAGGCCAGAATACTGGAGTGGGTAGCCTTTCCCTCCTCCAGGGGATCTTCCCAACCCGGGGATTGAACCCAGGTCTCCCACATTGCAGGCAGATTCTTTTCCAGCTGAGCCACCAGGGAAGCCCAAGAATACTGGAGTGGGTAGCCTATCCCTTCTCCAGTGGAGCTTCCCGACCCAGGAATCAAACTGGGGTCTCCTGCATTGCAGGTGGATTCTTTACCAGCTGAGCTACCAGGGAAGCCCTGCGTGCCCTCAGATCTTTGACTCGGGATCTGCTTCTGGGGGGGACAAGCTTTAGATACCCTTGAAGTCCTCCCTCATCCCAAGAGGAAGACTCTGCCACCTCCAAGTATTCACATGGCACCTTGTTTGTACCTCTATTAAATACACCATGGCCTACCTTGTAGTATTTATTAAGTATAAAATAGGAAGGAGGAGGGAGATGGGAAGGTGGTTCAAAAAGGAAGGGACATATGTATACCTCTGGCTGATTCATGTTGATATTTGGCAGAAACCAACAAAATTCTGTAAAGCAATTATCCTTCAATTAAAAATAAGTAAAATTTTTAAAAATAAATAAAATAGGAAGAAATAAGTGTTTTTTGAGTACTATGCCTTATTCCAGGTGTCTTGTGTTCATTCATTCATTAACTTAATTCATTTTTAAATATTCATTTATTAACAGTAATTAATGATCATTTGTTATTTCATAAAATCTTTATTGAGCATTTATAATGTGCCAGATAGTGATCTAAGCCAGGGGTTGGTAAACTATGGTCCATAGGCCAAATTAGGCCCACTGCCTGTTTTTGTAAATAAAGTTTTATCGAAACACAGCTGTGCTTATTTATTTGTGTATGTTTATGGCTGCTGTCTTGTTATAACAGCAGAATTGAGTAGTTGTGACAGAGACCATATGGCCTGTAAAACATAGTAAACAGTAACAGTAAGCAGAATGTACTGTCTGGCCCTTTGCAGAAAAAGTTTGGTGCCCCTTGGAATAGGCACTGGGGCTGCTGCAGTGAACAAAACAAACAAAAATCACTGCCTCCTCCACTCTATTGGGGTGGAGTCAGAGGGCAGGGGGGTAAATCTAACACAATGAACCCAAACTAGATATTTAGTATGTTAAATGATGATAAATGCTATGGAGAAAAAACATAGGGAGAGGGAGAATATCAGTAGTGCTTACCAGCAGGGGCAGGAATTGTGGTGAAAATTAGGGTGTCAGGAGGTCCTGGCTGTGAACGTGACATTTGAGCAAAGACCTGAAGCAGATGAAGGAGTGAGCCATGTGGACGTGGTGGGGAGGAGCCTCTGGGTAGTAGAGCAGCAGACGGAGGGCCACACTGGAGTATTAACAATAGTTCATCCTATACTGAGCGTTAGTTACCATGCACCCTTCAAGGGCTTTACATACATAATCTCCTTTAATTACTTAAAAGTTATCATCTCATTACACATTTAATCTTACAAAAGAATGATCTGAAGATATTTCTATTATTAATATTAAGACAGAGCTTTCTGTTTACATAGTTGTTTTACAGTGCTGTTCATTTACTCTTCATAGCATTTCGAAGAGGTTACTGACCCCATTTTAGACAGCCAAAACCCAGAAAGGTCAAGTCCTTTGTCCCAGGTCACACAACCAGTAAATGCTGGCACTGGAAAGGAAGCCCAGCTCTATCTGCCTCCAGACACTGCCTTGCTCTCTCTCTAAGCCACCAGTCTTGGAGCGTGTAAACTCTACCTGGTCTATTCACACCTAACAGCTCCTTGTTAGGAGTTGGCAAAGGCTTGTTGGAAGGAACTCAGTTACCATCATCCTTCTGGATGAAAGTGACCAGGTAAACTGCTGGAGTCATCCTCGGAATTCACAAATGTGATCATTCTCTCTGTCTTGGGGCATCTACACTGTATCCCAGCCTTCTGGCTATGCCAATGCCCTGTAGTGTTAACCCCAAAGCAAGGGCTCAAAAGGGACTTGTTGACTGACAGATTAACTATTGCTGAGATTCTGTTTCATTGCACTTTTAGCAAGACTTTCTTATGAACTGAAGGAATCATTCAGAAAGATATTAGTTCAACAAATATGTACTGAGAATTACAATGTGCAGAAAAATTGAGTTTTACTATGTACAAAGCCTTTCTACATAGTAATCAGATTTACTATGAGGAGCTAATAGATGAACAAGAAATAGGTCCTCCTCTCTGGGAGCTCGTAGCCTATGGGGGTGAGAAGATAAGTGTTTTGTGTGTGCTACATGACCAACTGTGTGCCAGGCCTTGTGCCAGTCAGGGCACTTTCATCGTTAAAAATAATCCTAATAATAGGACCTCCGAGTTGGCCCAGTGGTTAAAAACCCACCTGCCAGTGCAGGGGATGCAAGTTTGATGCCTGGTCTGGCAGGATTCCATATACCAAGGGGCAACTAAGCCCATGCGTCAAAACTACTGAGCCCACACGCCGTAACTACTGAAGCCTGCGTCCCTAGAGTCCATGCTCCACAACAAGAAAAAGCCACTGCAATGAGAAGCCCATGTAACACAACTAAAGAGTAGTCCATGCACAGCAACAAAGACCTAGCACAGCTATAAATAAATAAATACAAATTTTAGAGAATAATTGTAATAATAGCAAACATTATTGAACCCTGATACACATCAGGCACTGTGCTAAGCCCTGTACCTGGGCTAACTCCTTGTGTCTTTATCACAACTCCATGGAGGAGATATCATCACTGTCTTCAGGATGAAGGCATCTGAACCTCAGGGACATTTAGTAACTCACCCCCAGGCACATTGTAAGTGGGTGACAAAGCGGGGATTTGCATTCAGCTCTATTTGCCCCACCACATATACACATTCAGCTCTGACACACCTGAGAGAGAGTAGGTCAGAGGAGAGAGTCAGGAAAAAATCTGAATGATCTCAAGAGAGGGGGAGGTGGGACTTCCATGGTGGTCCAGTGGCTAAGACTCTGCACTCCCAGTGCAGGGGGCCTTGGTTTGATCCTTAGGGAATTAAATTCCACAATGCTGCAACTAAAGATCCTGTGTGCCACAACAAAGACCCAGTGCAGTCAAATAAATAAAAAAAAAATTTTTTTTAAAAAGAGAGATGGGGAGGCCCTGCCAGAGGAGGCTTCAAGGGAGGCTTCCTCAAGAGGATACCATTTGAGATGGTCCCCAAAGAGTGAGCCGCCAGCAGAGGGTATCCAGTCAGAAAGAAAAGGTCTATTGGGGTAACTGCTCCACAACTTTAACTGTATGTTTGTTACAAACAAGTTGCCATTGGAGGCTCTGAGTGGTGAGATCGGGCTGTGCATCAGACAGACCTGGAGATGAATCCTTTCTCTCCCTGTTACTAGTTGTGTTGATCATGCACAAGCCAACCAACCTTTCCAAGCCTTGGTTGTCTCATCTGCAAAATGGACATAACAGTGATAATTATACCACTGGGGGTTTTATTGTAAGTGTTTAATCACATACGGGTGTAAAGTGTCTAATACTGTCCTTGAACGATGATGATGATGATGAACAACGATGATAATGATGATGGCGATTGGTGCCACACTTCCATTCTGATGAATCTCTATTTAAAAAAAGAGGCCCACTTTTTCAGTTCCCTTCTAGTGTCTAATCATCCTGGATTTGGACACTGAGCAAATGAACAAGTGGGCACTCTGAGCCCAGGGGGAAGAGGTGCCTGGAGACAGAAGGGCATTGGTGTTCCACACAGTGGTCAGAGGGGGCATGAAGGAACAGAGGGGGCAGAAGAACGATGGCTGTCTCCTTACAGTGGCAAGGGCAGCTGTAGTGTCCTGAGAGTCGGAATGATTGAAGGACGAGCCAGATACTTTCAATTACATCTCTCACGGGCCTGTCATGACAGCCTCACATGGTGTTCTGTTTTACTGATGAAGAAACCAGGAAGCAACGGGCCCAAGGTCTCAAAGCTGGGAATTGGCTGGGCAGGATTCCCAGGCAAGGCCACCTTCCCACCTCCAGTCTAGCCTGTCTGGGCCAGGCTGGGCTAACAGGTTAGGGGGTGGGTTCAGGAGTCCAACAAGTGGCCTGGCCCAGTGGCTGTCTGGAGTCTGTCTCCTCCTCTCCGCCCATCAGCCTGGGCCATTACAGGAGTCTCACATCTGGACTATTTCTCCATCCCTCTCCTCCCATCTCGGTTCACACCTCACTCAGGCAAAGAAACGCAACTGACCATGTTCTTCTGTGGTATAATAACCTTCTGTTACCCACAAGCCTGCCTCTCACACTGGTCAGTGCTCTCAGCAGAGGAGGCAGCCATCTTTCTGAAGTGATGATTACTCTTGTTTTCAAGTTATATCAAATACATGCTGTCAAGTGGAATGCAAAATGTCCAGGTATTTTTCTCAGAGGAGGAGCTGTTTTGGGTGAAGCCTCAAAACAGATGTGTGTACATTGGTGGGGGCATTCTTCATGAAACAATTTCACCAGCCTCAGAGGTAAGAAACTCACAGTCTGTTCCAGCAAGCCCTGACACAGTGGGGCCCACTGCCTTTCTGGTTGTGCTTCCCTGACACCTGGGAGTGCTCTATACTCCAGTCAGAACTATCTTGAGGTCCCTTACAGCAGAGTGACCTGCTGCCCCTCTGAATAGAACTGTCTTCCTATTCACCCTCTGCTACTTTTTAACCTGAAAAACTCCTAGTTATAGTTTAAGTCTAATTTCACATCCTCTCCTCCAAGAAGCCCTCCTGGATTCCACCCCTCCTTGCAGTGCTCCCCTCCCAGCATCTTGCTCTCCCTTCTTGACAGCTTCTTACCATAGTCTGCTGTGACCTCCACTTTGAGGCACCCTTTCCAGGTTAGGAGCAAATTGAGGTCAGGGAGTTCACCATGAATTCGGCCTTCCTTGTTCATTCAGCACACACTAGGAGCCCCTCTCTGTGCCAGGCTGTGAGCTCTGTGTAGGGACAACTCAGCACGTCCTCAGAGGAGCTCTGACCCCAAGTAGAGACAAACTGTCCACGCACATACTGATTGGTATATTAAAACCAGCAAAAAGCAAAACCTCTTGCTGAACCCAACATGGCCAGGCCTTCTGCTTAGGGGTGAGGATCCAGAAAAGAGCCAGACCTGTGCCTACCTGCAAGGGATTCCCAGTCTGACCAGTGGCCAGTGGAAACCACTAAGCTTACAGTGAGTCTTAAGCTTATGGCTGTGGGGCACCAAGGCAAGTGACTTTTGCTTTATTGTGGATGACAATGAATGAATGAATGAATGTTTTTTTCTCTTTTAGGGAACTTGTGAGGTTTGTAACCATGAATGGGCTCTGTAAATCAAGGCACCCAATAAATGACTGATCAGTCAATCAAATGAGATGTCACCCATGAGGTGGCTAGCAGCAAAAGGGCTATATTCTGGTCTCCACAATCCTGGACTTTCTCAAGGGGGAATAAATCTACTCTGACCACGGCCAGCTAGAGCGGACCTGCAGCTCTTGGCTGCAGAGCCTCCTGCAAACTCCCAGTAAAAGGCGGCAGTTCTCAGGCCTGCCTCCCAAGAGGGTCGTGAGCATTAATTAGTTACCATTGGTAAAGTGCTCTGAAGACGTGCGGGTGTATAAACACGGCAACTCATTAGGCCTCTCCACACCATGAGGCTCTACAATCGGGAAGAGCTAATTGAGAAATAATTAACACCTCAGGGTGCAGAGGACGATGCCTGGCTTTTCTAGGATTGGAAGGGATGTAATAAAGTGCATGGAGAGCAGGAAGAATTATAAGGCTACTTCAGATCCCAAAATATACTAAAGATTATTTGCCTTCTGCCCCCAGGGAAGAGTGCGGGGACTGTTGCCCCAGTAAAGCCTTTGGGACTTCATTCCTTGGGAAAGCCCAGAGCACAGTGCTGGGCTGCAGAGGCTGAGTGATGCTCTTCATGCAAAAAAGCCCAGGTCCAGCTCAGGTCTGTCCAGCTTCTAGCATGTGAGCAGATGCCAGGTGTGGAACTCATCAAGTGGTATTTTCCTCAGTTGTAAGACCCAGGTGATGACGTGTCTATCATCCTCCTGCCCCAGCACCAGTGTGTCTGATGTCCTTCCTCTACGTCAGCAGATCTAGCCCTGGCTTCGTGTGGGGGGAACTATAAGTATTGACCATGGGGGACTATAAGTATTGACCAGCATCTTGGGGCTGGGACTGGAGGGCACACAGTGATTCCCAGTTCAGTCAAAGTTAAGAATCATTGCTTTGGTTTGTGTATCAGGCACTGTGTTGGGAGCTGTAGAAAACTGAACATGTAAACCCTACCACGCTCAATGCTCCCCTCACAACAGCTCATCATTCCTGATTCAATGCCTGGGAGTGTCCTGGACATTCCACTCCACTCTCACTGCCATTCTTGTGCTGCCAAACCTCACCCATCCTTTAGGCTCGGTTTGAAGCTCACCTCCTCAGGGAAGCCCTCCTTCCCTGTGTCCCCACAGGACTGTTCTCTGCCCTATTACAGCACTGATCACACAGTGTTGTTCCTGGCAGATCCTGGTGGGCTGAGGGCTTCTTGGGGGCAGTATCAGAATCACCAGGGTCTTGCACTGGGTCTGGTATCTTTTAGGCTCTGAATATACTGTAACAGTTATAAGTTTGATAGAGTTATATGATATGCAACTCCCACCTCAGGGCATTTGCACTTATTGTTCCCTGTGTCTGGAGCATTTTTCTCCCAGATATCTGCAAGTCTGTCTCAACTCCTTCAGGTCTTTGCTAAAAGGTCACCTTCTCCCCCAAACTTCCCCTGATCCTCCTGTTTTAAATGGTAACCACTCAGCCAAGCCTTTCCCTTCTTTAATTAGTTTTTCTCCATAGCATTTAAAACCATCTAATGGGTCCTGTCTTTATACAAAATTGTTATAATTAGTTTATCATGGAGTTTTTACATTAATTTTAAAAATTCAGGGATTGACATACTACTATATACAAAGTGAAAGTGAAAGTGTGAGTCATTAAGTCTGTCTGAATCTTTGCAACCCCAGGGACAGTAGCCCACCAGTCGAGGTGTTTCCCTGGTGGCTCAGATGGTAAAGAATCTGTGTGCAATGCAGGAGACTGGTTTGATCCCTGAGTTGGGAAAATCCCCTGGAGAAGGGAATGGCTACCCACTCCAGTACGCTTGCCTGGAGAATTCCACAGACAGAGGAGCCTGGTGGGCTACAGTCCACGGAGGCACAAAGAGTTGGACACTACTGAGCGACTATATGTAAAGTAGATAACTAGTAAGGAACTACCACATAGCACAGAGAACTCTACTCAATACTCTGTAATGAACTATATGGGAAAATAATCTAAAAAAGAGTGGATATATGTATGTGTATAACTAATTCACTTTGCTGTACATCAAAACTAACACAACCTCGTAAATCAACTATACACCAATAAAAATTTGAAAAATAAAATGTAATTGTATTAAAAAAAAACCACTGGTCTTGATCCCTGAGTTCTTTGACCTCCCCTTAAAGTTCACCATATTGGATAATTGACAAGAATGTAAGCTACACTGAATGCAGGGAACTTTGTCTTTTTTGTTTACTATTCCTCGTTTCTACAAGCGGCTGGTACCTGCTTGCTGTTGTTCACTCAGTCGTGTCCGACTCTTTGCGACCCCATGGACTGCAGCACGCCAGGCTTCCCTGTCCTTTGCCATCTCCTGGAGCTTGCTCAAACTCATGTCCACTGAGTCAGTGATGCCATCCAACCATCTCGTCCTCCTCCTGCCTTCAATTTTCCCAGCATTAGGGTCTTTTGGTACGTGGTAGCTGCTCAAAAAATATTTCGTGGAAGTTTGACTTAGTGTCTTTAAGACTAAATAAAATGCCTTATTTCAATTCTTTAAAATTTTAAATTTATTTAAATTGAAAGCCTGTAAAATCTTAGGGCAGATTCGAAGCCGCATTGCCCATTGTTGTCATAGTTACACACTCCCCATCGGTTCTCCCATTCAACATAGAGGCGGGCCCTGGGCTCCAGCGCGGGAACACCAGACTCCAAAACCTACCAGATCGGCCTTGATCATAGAGTTACACCTCCCTCAATCCTAGAGGGCACTTCCGGGACGGTGATTTACTTATTGCTGCCTAGGCCAATCTACGAGCGCGGTCTCTCTCCTTGGCTAAGTTTCCGGCAAACCTTTCACTGGAGTCGAGTGGGGTGGGGCCAGGCCCCGAGAGCGCGGCTTTGTGATTGGTGGGAAGGGTAAGGGGCGGGCTTTCGCCACCACCCGCCTTGGCGCAGGCGCGGTGGTTTGTGTGGCGGTGTCTGCGCGGGCGACGTTCCCTGGGACTACGGTTGGTGAATGGGGATACCAGTTAGGGCTGACGGACGGGCGGGACACTGCGGAAGAAGAGAGGGCTCGGTTCTGGGCGCGGAGCCCGAGGACTCTGGTGTCAGTTTTGCCACGTGCTTCCCGTCCCTAGATTGGGGCGGGGTCACAATCACATAAACTCTTGAATAATTTTCGTTTCTTAGTCTGTTTCCTCCATTGTGAAATGGCAGGACTTCCTTATGTGCCTCGGGTCTTTGTGACCAGTAACTTGTGAGAAATACAAGTTCTCTGCCCACACCCCAGACCTACTGACTCAGAAACTCTGGCGATGAGGCCCCACAAGCCCTCCAGGTGATTCTGATGCTTGCTGAAATTTCACAGCTGCTGAGCCACTGTAATGATGGGGGTCGACTTGAGAGAAGTCTTGGAGACAGACTCACTTGCTTGAGGAGTCGTCCAGGGTGAAGGAATTTCTGGCTTGAGCCACGGGCCTGAGGTGGGACTTTTAAGTGATGGTTCCAGGTGTGAACCACATGTGTCCTGCCTCCAGGGCCTGCAGTTTTCCAAGCAGGCATACTAGGGCTCTGTGGCCATGCCTCCCAGCTGTCTTCAGGTCCTGGGCCACAAAGGAAATGATAATATTTGTATAGTGCCCAGGGGAAGTTGTTGAAGCTGCTGAAAGTTGGAGGGGACCAGCTGAAGGATTGAGGCTGCTGAAAGCGGGAGGGAACCACCTGGGGGGATTTGAGCTTCCCAGAGCTGAGGGGAATTAGTAACCTGTTCTCAGCATACTGCAGGAGAGCTTTTGTTCCGTGGGGTGTGCTGATGATTAGGGGTGCTCACTGAGTTTGGCAGTGTAAATCAAGAACCTTTAAAGAGTTTATATCCTTTTGCATCTGCAAAATTGGTAGCTGTCATAGAAGTTTTATTGGAGGCCAATCTGTGCTGACTGCTGCAGGGTGTCGGATCACAGTTAACACGTATTTCTTAACACGTATTTCTGCTCGACTCGTTTTTCTTCAGGCACAAGTGCACCCCTGTGCCGGGGTGTCATGGAAGGGCTGCTGACAAGATGCAGAGCACTGCCCTCCCTGGCTACCTGCAGCCATCAACTCTCGCAGTATGCTCCTCAGAGGTTTCACCACTGTGGCCCCGGGAGAGGGAAGCGCTTGGTGCTGTCCCACATGTTCCAGCCCCAGAAACTTCGGGAAGACCAGGTGCTCTCTCTCGAGGGCAGATCTGGTGACCTGACCTGTAAGAGCCAGCGGCTGATGCTGCAGGTGGGCCTCATCCACCCGGCAAGCCCCGGATGTTACCACCTCCTGCCTTACACTGTCCGCGCCATGGAGAAGCTGGTGCGGGTGATAGATCAGGAGATGCAGACCATCGGGGGACAGAAGGTCAACATGCCCAGCCTCAGCCCAGCAGAGCTCTGGCGAGCCACCAACCGATGGGACTCAATGGGCAGGGAGCTGCTGAGACTTAGAGACAGACACGGCAAGGAATACTGCTTAGGACCAACCCACGAGGAAGCCATTACAGCCCTGGTCGCCTCCCAGAAGAGACTGTCCTACAAGCAGCTCCCGTTCCTGCTGTATCAGGTGACGAGGAAATTTCGGGACGAGCCCAGACCCCGCTTTGGTCTTCTCCGCGGCCGAGAGTTTTACATGAAGGACATGTACACCTTCGACTCCTCCCCTGAGGCCGCCCAGCTGACCTACAGCCTGGTGTGTGATGCCTACAGCAGCCTGTTCAACAGGCTGGGGCTGCGATGCGTCAAGGTCCAGGCCGACGTGGGCAGCATCGGGGGCACAGTGTCCCACGAGTTCCAGCTGCCGATGGACGTTGGAGAGGATCGACTTGTGCTGTGTCCCAGCTGCCACTTCTCTGCCAACGTGGAGACTCTGGACTCATCACGGACCAACTGCCCTGCTTGCCAGGGGCCACTGACTGAAACCAGAGGCATCGAGGTAGGGCACACGTTTTACCTGGGCACCAAGTACTCCTCTGTTTTTAATGCTCAGTTCACTAATGTCCACGGCAAGCCCTCCCTGGCTGAAATGGGGTGTTACGGCTTGGGCGTGACACGGATCTTGGCCGCTGCCATTGAAGTTCTCTCTACAGAAGACTGCATCCGCTGGCCTGGCCTCCTGGCCCCTTACCAAGTCTGCCTCATCCCCCCCAAGAAGGGCAGTAAGGAGGAGGCAGCTGCAGAGCTCGCGGGGCATCTTTACGACCGTATCACAGAGGCGGTGCCACAGCTCCAAGGGGAGGTCCTGCTGGATGACAGGACTCATCTGACCATTGGAAACAGACTGAAAGATGCCAATAAGTTCGGCTACCCCTTTGTAATCATCGCGGCCAAGAGGGCCCTGGACGACCCTGCACATTTTGAGGTTTGGTGCCAGAATACCGGAGAGGTGGTTTTCCTTACCAGAGAGGGAGTCCTGGAATTACTGAGCCAAGTGCAGGTTGTCTGAACCACCCCCTGGACCCCTCCCACTGCATCTCACAGCCTTGGTGTTCACTGAAATGCTGCCTTTCCTGTACTGCTTTCCGGGGCTGGTCTCCCCAGAAACAGAGCAGCTTGTGGAAGGTGAGACCGTGTTAGGAAAGCCAGTTGTAGTCATTTGTTCGGACTATTTGTATTTAAAGTTGTTAACTTGATCCCTTTGTCTGGACTGGCCGTGCCGCCACATACCCTATCTTTCATATTCCACTGTGGAAGCTTCTGTTTGGAGGTAGTGGCTGGAAGGAGCCACTTTGTCATCTTGGCCCTCAGGAGAGTCACTTCCCTTCTCTCAGCAGTTTCCTACACCACATGTAGGTTGGGGGCCTCCTGATGGCCGGTACCCTCCCAGCTCCAGCAGTCTGACCTTGGGCCTCTTGCTGCATTCAGTCCAGAGAGGCAGCCTGCCAGCCCTCCTCCTCTGAGAAGTGGGCTGAGGGTCTGGGGACAAGAATCAGGACACCTGGCTGCCACCGACTCACCAGTGACTTGGACACGACCCCTCCCCTGCTGGGGCCTTCGAGTTTCCCCATCTGTGATGTGAGAAAATGGAACTAGATCTGTAAAGTCCTCACAGCTGACTGGCTGGTTCCTCGAGAGGTTCATGACAGGCAGATCTGGTTCCTCTGATTCTCCATTGTTTAAACTACCCGGAAAGTTAAAACAATTGGCTAATGGCCCCCAAACCACCTCCAGAGACCTGGCTCTCCCTCTTGAGTTGGCCTGGCACTGAGATCATGTTATATTGATTGAATAAAGTCAGACTGTTGGGGTGAGGTTTGCATGTTAATTGGAAACAGTGGTAACACCTGCCAAGTTAACAGTGCAGCAGCTTCTTGCCTGGAAACTCCTTTTTCTACTTCTCCACTGGATAAAAGAAAAAATCGTGTGACTGGAAAATGCGTGTTATACCATTTCTTCCCTCAAGTGTCTGCAGGCTTCCAGTGCTACAGTGACTGCCCTGGCTGCAGAGTTGGATCCTAGAGCCCTGCATGATGGAGGTGAATTATTAGTAGAGGGTCACTGCCTGAGTGCTGGGGAGAACTGGCAGTGAGCTTGAGCGTTCATTGCTCTTGCCCCCAGGAGCAGGAACAGCTTCTCCATCCTCGGCCCCTGGTGTCACGGCTTGTCCATACCTAAGGAGAATCTTTCAGGGCTAAGCTCAAAGCCATCACCTCCTGAAACATGCTCGGCAGCTCCTGGCAACGGTTTCTGTCTTTGGCATCCCCTGTCTCTCCTACTAGCACTGACACCCTTATCACTCGGCGCGCACAGCTCACTGTATGGCTGCTAGCCTCTTGTCATTGACGGTCAGCTCCCTGAGGCTGGGGTCCTAGGCTGACTCCTAGTGTACTGAAGTGTTGTCTTGGCCTGTTGTTCTGTCTGCCAAACAGCTTCCCAGCAGCTTGTGACCACTGATCCTGCCAGAGTAACCTCACCCCCAGCACACACCATCAGGGTTCCTAATGACTGTAGACACCAGGCCCTAATGACTCCCAGGCTACCAGTGGGCTCTGGGCCAGCATTCAGGCCAGGAGACGGGATTCTGAGAGCAAACCTAGAGAGACTGGATTGTAATACAAGGCTTTTACTCTTGGGTGCACAATGGAATCCCCTGGGTCCCACCCCAAGGTTCTGTTCTGGAGTGTGGCTTGGGCGTCAGCAGTTTTAAAAATCCCCCTGATGATTCTAATTCGCCAACTTTGTGGAGCGTCCTCTGAGCCCACATTGCACAGTTGAATGTTTGAGTCATTTCAGTTGTGCATTATCAGGTTGACGTGAGCTCTCTGCTTTCAGCACTTATATATGCCGTGTTCAGATCTTAAAACTGTGCAAGGTAAGTGCTGTGAAATCCTCATTTTACAGATGAAGAAACTGGAAGCACCATTTAAGCAGTTTAAGAATGCACAGCTATTAATGTATCAGAGCTAAAATCTGGGTACTGACCAAAACCTGTGCCTGTCTCACTATAGTGCACGGCCTCTGCCTAGACAAAATGATTGCAGTAAGTAAAATGGATTATGTGTGTCTGATCAACTTAGCCTGAAGTAGAGAAATTAGAATTACGTGCAAATGAGCACTTTAAATATTTTTTTAAATTTAAATTTGTGCTTCATAAGCATACTTTATGGAAGGCTAGCCTAATGTAAGAATAAGCACTTCTAAAAATCAGCTTCAGGGAATAGAGAACTAGTTAATTTAAAACTCTCATAAATGTGTATGATATGGAATGATTTTAGAGTAAGGTAGAATCATGGAACTTTAGGACAGGAGAGCTTGCAGCCTGCTTGTCCAGCCCTCACTTCACAGATGGGAGACAAGCCTGCAGTGGGAATTAACCTGCTGCAGCCCATCTGACTGGCAAAACTGCCTGATTGCAGACCAGGTGCTGCATCTCCTGAATTAGGCTACCTTGGGTAAATCTTGTTGCCGGGAGTGACAGCTGGTTGAGTCAGCGTTTGAGCTACAGGGGCCTTTAGGTTTGAAAGAGATACCCATTTTCCAAGGGAGAAGCATACAAGGAACACAGTGATTTGCTCAACATCCAGCTGAACTGAAACCCAGGTGTCTTGATGACTTATCCAGTGTTTTTTGCGGTAGCCAGGGGCAGTATAATTTGGTGGAAAGATTAGGACCTTGAATAGAGAATCAGTTCTCCACTTAGCAGGTATATGATCATAGACAAATAACTCGTCTTTTGTGCATCTCAGGTTCTTCATCTGTGAGATGCTTTCACAATGGCACCTAGGCCTCCTTGGGTTGTCTGAGGGTTGGCTGAGCTGACTTATGTGAAAAGCTTAACCCCTAGTGTGCTCTCTGGAACCATGATGACTTGCATGGGATGACTTAGGAAATAATCCATTGGGAGCTCAGGTTCTGCTGTTAACATTGAGACCTGGGTTTGTTTTTTTGTTATGTTGCTTCACAACTTTCCTGGGGAGTGGCACGAACAAGAATTAAGTAACATCTGCAGAATGGTTCCATCTCCTTAGAGGAAAGACAGAAATATTCAAACCATGTACATTCCTCTATCCTTTCTGAACTTGCCAACATTACTTCTTGCCATAAATTGATGAAATGGGGTTGCTGGCAAAATAACAGGTACAGGCTGTATTATCATTGCTCATTCCTTGGGGAGATGGAGAAGCAACTGGCTGGGAAATATTTAACAGAATTAATACTTGGGGACAAAGGCTGGTGCATAACAAAACCACTGTAAATCAAGCTTAGAATGTAAATCAAGGGCTCCGTTAATATTCGGTGTTTTAATGGAAGAAACACCTGCTGGGCTATCAATAAAGGAGCTTTGTGGAAATCTTGAAATTGTCATTTCCTTAACTACTTGAGCGCCAGGCCTCTTCACAGTTTCCCCTGTCCATTTCTACTCCTAGAGGCCAGGATGCGTTTTAGAATTTGTTTGCATCTAAGGGCACACATGACTTTGAGAATTAGGAAAAGAATTTAAGTTTTCTATAATGTGGAAATTGGGGACAAAAGCATTTTTATGATGTTATTGCAAAATTTTGGGAGAAGATTGAAGTATTTCATTTAATTTAAAATAATAACGTAGAGCACAGTGACCCAGACAGAGAGACTACTGTCAGACTGCCTGGGCCATTTAGCAGCTGTGGGACCTTGTGCAGGACACTTCTTATGCCCGTTTCCTGACTGGGAGAACGGGGACAGCAGGGCCTGCTCACAGCAGGTGCTTGGGAAGTGTAGCTGCCCTTCTGGAAGGTTCTGGCGGGCAGTGCGTGTGGCCAGCACAATGGGGTGGGCACTTTCAGGCTCCGACGTTCAGGCACCACCTCCATGCAGGGGTGGTGTCCACTCATATTAAGCCAGCAGCTCTCAAGGTGCTAATGAGCTTGTGATCAAAACCTTGTAGGGCTGGGAGAGTGGGGTGGAGGCACTTACCGGTTAGCTGTTAAGCCCGTGGGCTGAGGGGAGTGCCATGGGCAGGACGTTGGCTGCTGGCAAGGGTTTCAGCAGACTGAATTCTTCTACCCAGGCAGACATGTCAGAGACATTGCAGGTCATACTGCCAAACTTTTACCATAACCTTGGAGTGAGCAGGCAAGGGCCTCTGGTTTGTTGCCAACCCCTGGAAGCAGGGGCCCAGTCTTGCTACTGTTAGTATCTCCTGAGGGACTGAGGGGAGTCCTGAATTCAAGTCGTGACTCACCCTTCACTAGCTAGCTGGCACTGTAAGCTACTTTCCTCTCTATGCCACTTTTCTTCTCAGTAAAATGGTGCCTTGCCTCCCAGAGATTGGGAAGATTGAGCCATCCACACGAAGCTCCTGGAATGCTCTCTGGCACACCTAAGTGCCCGGTACATGGCAGTCATTACTACTAAGCCTGGGAGCATGTGTGCTACCCCCGGAATATGCCCTTGCAAGGCTCCTGCCTTAGCCTGAAGTCCCTCCCACCTCACCAATCCCTTCAATTGAAGGGCCCACATCCCCTATGTGTGGTGGCCTCCCTCCACCTCCCACCCCCGGTCTGTGCAGAATTCATCACTCCTTCCTGTGTCATCAGTAATTGTTATACACCTGCTGGGTGCTGAGGAGGTGCTGTGCTAGGGCCTGGCAGGGCACAATGCAGAGTTCAGCGTACTTGACTCAAGTTTCCAGAGAAGTGGGAGCAGCCATTCAGTGATCAAGTACAGGGCAGTAAGCAGAGAGGGCTCATGGGATGTGTGGTAAGAGGCCGGCCAGCAGGGCTTCCTGGAGGAGGCAGCTGGACCTGATGGAAGGTCCTGATAGGTATTAAATAAAGGGAGAAACAGTGGGAACGGAGGGAGGGGAAGAAGTGAGAGTCTTCCAGAGGGAACAATGTACAAAAGCCCTAAGCTAAAACCATGGCAAGACTGGAGAATAAAATTTAATGTCATAAACTCTTGGTATGAGGCAAGCTGTGTTCCATGTGCTACACACAGATCAATTCATTGAATTCTCACAGCATCTGCATGAGGAAGGTGCCGTTATCCTCAAGTTGCATATAGGACTGATGCCTGAGGCCACTCAGCTAGTGGGTCACGGGGCTGGAAGTAGAAAGCAGATAGCCGGGCTCTAGAGCTGATACTCTCACTTCTGCACCCTCCTACCATAGCTGAACTGAGGCCAGGATGGCTCGGCTGAGGCTGGAGATGGAGGGAGCCACAGAAATGGTAAAGGGCCAGACACTGACGGGCCTTGAGTGTCACACCAAGAGTGCAGCAGGGGCACAGACAGACTGTGGCTGCATTTCTCTTTATTGGAGAGTTCTCAACCCAGGGTTAGGTTTATGACACCCACTCAACAGTATGACCCTGAAGGCAGAAGCTACCTGATACCTTGCCCTTGGTTCAGTTCAGTCGCTCAGTTGTGGCCAACTCTTTGTGACCCCATGGACTGCAGCACGCCAGGCCTCCCTGTCTATCACCAACTCCTGGAGTTTACTCAACACTCATGTCTATTGAGTCGGTGATGCCATCCGACCATCTCATCCTGTTATCCCCTTCTCCCACCTTCAGTCTTTCCCAGCATCAGGGTCTGTCAGTTCTTTGCATCAGGTGGCCAAAGTATTGGAGTTTCAGCATCAGTCCTTCCAGTGAATATTCAGGACTGATTTCCTTTAGGATGGACTGGTTGGATCTCCTTGCAGTCCAAGGGACTCTCAAGAGTATTCTCCAGCACCCTAATTCAAAAGCATCAATTCTTTGGCACTCAGCTTTCTTTACAGTCCAACTCTCACATCCATACATGACCGCTGGAAAAACCACAGCCTTGACTAGATGGACCTATGTTGGCAAAGTAACATCTCTGCTTTTTAATATGCTGTGTAGGTTGGTTGCCCTTGGTTGGTGCCCATCAAATGTTGGTAAAGCCAACAGAAGGAAAGGAACCTGAGAAAGGAGGCAGGTAGGCTCTGGAGTGAGATGCTTGGGTTCAGGTCCCAGGTCTGATACTCCCTGGTGAGCCTGTGTGCCTCCATCTTATAAAACTGGGATCCTAGAACTGAGAACGTGGCTTAGGATGAGGGTTTGCACAGTGCTTGCTCTCCATGACAGCCATTTATCGTCTCTCTCTGCCTGCCCTTGTGCACCTCCATTAGTGTTTCATCACAGTGTGGCCTTAAGCCAAGTGTTTCATCACGGTGTGTCCCCCACCAAGTTCTCCAGCTGACACCCTAAATCCACGGAGGTAACCAGACAGGTTGGGGAGGCCCACCTCCATCCCTGACCCTTTGCCCTGAGAAGGGCTACACTCTAGTCTTGTGGGAAGAAGGGTCCCTGGGATGGTGGGAAAGGCTCTGCCTCAAGTTGGGGATGCCAAAGATGCTGGCTCCTCAGCCTTGCCCTTGTCCTTCCTCTAAGCCTAAGTTTCCTCATCGTAAGGTGAGGTGGAGGAGGGTTAAGTCCTGTGGGGAGCTCCGATTCAGCTCTGCTGGAATCCCAGGCATGGGCAAGTGGCCAAGGAGGCACCAGGAGGGCAAGGCCCACAGGCCCCACTACACCCATCCACTTCACAAGAGGGCCACCTGTCCCAAACCCCGCAGGTCCCGCCCCTCTGGAAGGGGAGTGTTCAGGGCCCTTGCCCCACACTCCAGTGCTCACCCTGGCTGCCCATCACCATCACCACTGCAGTGGAGCAAGGCTGAGCCAGGCCTTGTTGTCTGGAAGGGCACAGAATCTAGCTGGGAAATGAGAGAGGATGGCCTGTGTGGCCTAAGCCAGGCTCAGGATGGAAGCTGGACTTCGGCTCTACAGCCACAAGCCACAGGCAGGGACCTGCACCTGGAAGGAAAGCTGCCTGGTTCTTTGTAAACATTCCACAGCAAATTGCCCCTCATAGACGACAGCACACACAGCAGAAAACCCTAAGTTAGTCGATCTTAAGTAGAGCAGCTGGTTTCAGTTTAATGATGTATTAGTTAGCTTTGCTATAGTAACAAACAACTCCCAAATCTCAGCGCTTATTATTACTACTACAACAAATATTTATTTCTCATTCATGTCACAGTCAATGGCTGCAGGCCAGCTGCTTCAGCTCTGCTCCACGTGTTTTAGCATCCAGCTGAAGGAACAACCCCACCCTGGGAAATACATTCCCAGGCAGAGGGAAAAGAGCATGAGCCCACCAAGCCATGCTCTGCAAGCTCTGCCTCGACATATCCACTCACATCCCTCTGCATCAGGAGAAGGGACGAACCCTCCTCACTGGGGGACGGGGCGGGCAATGCAAGCTAAGGACTTATAAAATCCTCTAGAAAGGAGGAGGCAAAGAGTGGTAGACAAAAATACAACAAACGACAGTGACTCAATGTGCAAAAAGATTTTCCAGCTTAAAAGGCATAAAATTCTAAACAAATGTGAAAACTGATATACTGTCTAAGTATGTCACAGGTCTCCATGTTGCAAAGATCAGGAAACATGGCAAACTTTTTAGGGGTTCTAGAGGAGCCTCAATGTGCAGATCTTTATAAAAGATGGAGAAATAGGACCTGGCTTCCCAGCCCCATCTCACCCCAAGGCACCTACAGGATCCCAACAGAGCAGGCCTCTGTGCTCATGACGGACCTCTTAGCATTAACACCTTACAATCACACACATGGTTGTCTATGTATGCAGTGTGAGGTACACAGCTGCAGAATCACGTCACTGGATCATGAGTCTTCAGGTCAGAGCTGGAAGATGGTGGTTAACACAACTCAGAGTGAGTCCAAGGATGTCATCAGCAAGGCACAGAGTTCAGTAGCAAGAGAGGAAAGTGAAGGCCTGCTAGAGCTCAGCGGTCTGTCCCGAGAGGCTGAAGTTCAAGAAGGCAGCAGCTCCTCCCCAACCATGATGCAGGGAAGGCCTGTCCCTGGGGTGGCAGGAATAAAGTGCTGGGTTCGAGGAGTAGATCTTGCTGATTCAAGAGTGCTGGACTCCAGGCTGAGGTGGGGGAGGGAGGAGGTCCAGGGAGCCTGGCTCCCACAGCATGGCCCAGTCACTTTACCTGGTGTACCTTTTTCCCCCGGAGATAATTCCTACAAAAACCAGAGGATCCTACACAGACCAAAAATGTTGGTGTCAGGGCTTTTACAAAGTACCTGCAGTGAACACAACAAAAGAGAGGGATAATTGAATTGCAATCTTAATCATCCATGGACTTTCCCAACAATAGCAAAGGTGAACCTTTAGATGTGAGCCAACATTAAAAAGCAAGTTTAGCACATTTATTTGCTTGGTTGTTTTTAAGTCTGCAAATTAGCATGACCCCCTCCCCATTAGAACCTAGCCAGAACCTTTGGGCCAGTCCTCTTGGCCCTCTAGCATCATGTATGTTTATGGCTAAACATAAATAAAATAAGAACATGCTTTCATTCCTTCATTCAACAGTACGCACCCAGGGTAAGCCAGGTCTTGTGCTGAAAAAAACAGATTAAACAACAAACAAAAACCACCATCACTGGAGGGAGGGAGGGAGATAAATGACGACAGCAAGGCACAACTGTAGAAGCATTTCTGAGGTACAGTGTTAGCCCAAAGAGACATAATTCCTGTACGGGAAAGGGAAATCAGGAAGGAAAGGTTTCTGGAAGCTGTCACGTCTCAGCTTACATTAACTGGAAAAGGGGTCCTAATGGGCATGGAGGAGCAAAAGCCAGGAGGTGCAGGTCACTGGAGCTTTTGCTGTTGCTGGGCATAAAGCATATGGAGCAGGCATGCCCAACAGCAGGCAAGGCCTTGGACTCTCAGGTCCAGGGGTTTCTGCACCACCCTGTGGGCTCGGATCTGGGCAGAGGAGCCTGTATCACGGCCCAGCACCCAGTTCAGAGTTTGAAGTTGCTGGTCTGAAGTTACTCTGTGCTGGGTAGTCTCTTGCTTACGCTAATCATTTAAAAAATAATGACTTCCAATGTATTTATACTTTCTCAGAAGCAAGAAATTGGTTTTCCTCCATCAGTCTGCTTTAAATTTAAGATTTCTCCACATTTTCTGGGAGATAAGGTAGAGTAGACCTCAGGCCTTTAAAGAATTCTGGATAATTTGCTAACAATTGAGAAAATGAAGAGCTAAAAATCTGTCTATAAACTAGAAGAGTAACTTAGGGCTAGAAAAAAAAAAAATGCTGTCAAGAGAAGTCATCAATCATATCTGAAGAAATCCTCACCTCCTGCCAGCCAGGCCAAAGCAGGAGCATCAAGACCAGCTAGACATTCTCACTGAGCCAGTCAACACATCACCAACTCCCATCCCAAACACCTCCTAAACATCAATCCACCCCTGCTTCGCGTCTCACCACTGAACAGTACACTTAAGATCTGTACACTACCTGGTACATTTTACCTAAACGCCCCTGGGACTCCACACACCATCATCAGGATTCATGCTCCCTAGAGCACTCAAGGCTGCCGCACGTGGTCCTAACACGGTCCTCCAGCCTCATTTCCAACCCGACCACCATTTTCAAACCCAACCACCCGTAACTTAGCACACTGGACTCTGCCTAAATCCAAAACATTTGCTTTGCTCAAGGCTCAGGGAAAAGTGGCCCAAGGGTCAACTATAAAGCTATTGAGGGCATAACCTTATAGTCCAGGAGTCCCCAAAGCTAAGAGACAACTGCCAAATCCAACTGGCTCCCAATGCAACTAGCCAAGGTGCCTCTTACAGTGCATCAGAGCACTGACTCCTACTCTCTCTCCTACCTGAGAAATATGTAGTCAAGAGTTATTATCCTCATTTTAGAGATGAGCCAGTGTCAGCTCAGAGGCACACAGCCACTAACTGATGGTGTCTGACTTCAAGTGCCAATGCTCTTTCCATACGACAAAATCACGGGACACAGGCACAATCAGGAACAGGAGGGCCATCCCAGCTGTCTTTGGTACAAAAGCCAGACAGCAGTTTCTGTTTCAACCAGCCCCACTCACTTCCCCCTGAGGATGTCAAGGCTGTGGTGCAATGGGCTGAGTCAGCACATTGCAACCTGTTTGGCCAAAAGCCTGGGCCAGTCTCCGTGGGTTGCTGTCTCACAATTGTGCATCCGGGGCAGAAGGGAGGGGAGTACAAGGCCAGTGCTCCACAGTGAAACGAGAACCTGGCTGTATCCCTGGGATGGTGCCTGAGCATCGTTCCTGGTCTACTCAGCCCCATGAAGGTGACTTACCTGGGGTGCTGTAGCACCTGCAGCAGGGTGCTACTGGGAGGCACGTAGTATAGTTCTGCCCTGTCCTCATCCTCAAAGTAGACCTGTAGGATGAACAGAGGAGCAGAAGTCAGACACCAGTAAAGGGCTTCAGCGACACTAGGCATGCTGAGGCCAAATCTGGGGAAATGTATAAGAGATGGCAACTGCTGAGACTCAAATCCAGGCCTGTGAGCCTTCTTTCCCTAACAATTCAGTTGTAGAGCCATTAGGTATGGGGAAAGAAAGCAGCAGTAGCCCAGAGCAGAGGAAGAGATGTCCACACAGGAGACAGCCCTGTGCAGGTGTCAAAGCCCGGCCAGCGGAGATGTTGTGTTCTCACTGGGGACTGGCCAGCCAAGCCGGGTGAGAAGGGCAGCCACTCATGGCAGGGGGAGTCCTGCTGAGGGGAATGAGGACCCACGCTGGATAAGAAAGACATTCATGCAGGATGTTGAGCAGTGCAGGGCAACAGCATATGTAGGATGAGGAGGGCACCATGCTGGGGCAGCGGGCTGATGTGGGGAGTCAGTCCAAGTGAGGTGGGGAAGGTTCCCCATGGGAGAGGGGACACTGGTGCTGACAGGAGGAGAATTAAATACAGGGAGACTGATAGAACAAATATATTAATAATAACAGAAGCCACTGTAAAAATAGAGAAAGGGTTGTATTGGATTAGAATTGGAGATACCAGTGACAGCTCATGTTTTTACACACACACACACACACACACACACACACACACACACACACCAATGGAGCAGTGAGCATCCTCCTCCCCTCACCCCTGTACTTATGAGTATAGCTACAACACAGATCTTGACTTCTAAATGCTATTTTCTGCTAAAAAGAACCAAAGTTCCTTCGGAAAAATGGCTGATTCTAGAGCTAAGGCCAAAAAAAGCACAATTTGAGCCTTAAACGCCTTGTAACACAAAGCAAGGAAGTACTTTAAAAATGGAGACAAGTCCGACGGACACAGAAGCAAATTTGAAGGAACTCCCACTGACCAAATCCGAGACACCTTGAGCATAATATAACCACAGTAATAGATTATAACTCAATTAATAAAATAAGAAACCATAAACCCACTGACATAAACGATGGTTTGACGAACAAGAAGATATCTGTATCATTTCCAAGTACCTCCCTTTATAACACTAACTACAAAGGGGAAAAGAGTAACTTCATGCAGTACAGAAGCTTGTATACCCCGCCTCCATCAAGTGATGAAAGTGAACATCATCAGTAACGGGACCTTTGAAATTATGACGTCTGACAGGATGCAACAAGAAGATAGCACTGATTCTGTGATATTCAAGTCAGATACACATAATCTAGGTCACAAAGACACACAAGACAAACCCACTTTCCACAAAATAACTGGTCCGTAACCTGCACAAGTGGTAAGATCAAGAAAGTTGACACAAGACTGAAAATCTTCTGTAGCTCAAAGGAGACTAAAGAGACATGAGCACTAGATACAATACTACGTGGGATTCCTTCTGCCATAAAGAACATTACTGGTGACTGGTGGAGGGGATCAAGATGGTGGGAACAGGAAGGTATGGAGCTGACTCCCACACACACATCAAATATCCATCTACATGCAGAACAATTCCCACAGAAAACTAACTAGAAACTGGCAGATCTCCCATACAACCAAACCTGCAAGAAAGATCTCCACATAATCAGGTAGGACAGGGAAAAAAATAAAGCATCAGGCTGGGAATCGCACCCCTGGAAGGGATCTGTAATGAAGGGAAGTCCACATGGATGGACCCTCACCCTGAGGAGCCTGCGTGCCAGCTGGGAAATCCACTGACACAGACTGTACAAGTAAGCACACGTGCTGGCCTGCTGACAATCAGGACCGAGAGAGACCTGCACTGGAGGCTGCCACCTCGATACGCACTTCCCAATCCAAAGGACCAATACCCCAGCACCACACCCCACACCACAGCCTGGTGTGAGACTAGGGCAAAGGTTCAGTCTAGCTGTGCAGACAGACTAGAATGATGTGGTCTGAGCAGAACCACGGAGCCCACTGTCAGTGTACACACCAGGGTGGTGGGTCAAACTGGGCAGACATGTCAGCATGTGCACTAGGCATCACAAGGGCATACAGCAGCTAAGCACTGAATCTCAGGCAGACAGACCCTGGGAGAGGACTTGACCTAGCTGCACAGAGATAGGCTGAGAGCCTGGGATGTGATCTGGGGGAGATGCAGAACCCACTGTCAGCACCCAAACAGCAGGGGCGAGCCGAGCTATAGCAGACACTGCCAGCACATGCGCTGGGCCGTGCTGCAAGAACACGCAGCAGCTCGACGGTCAGGACCTGCACGGTATCTGCAGGGCTGGTCTCCCAAGGGAAGCAGCCTCCTTCTGCCCACTCCACACGGCACCTCACTGTCAGATCTAGGGTGGACAGGTCCCCGGAGAGGTCTACCACAGAGGCAGCCCAAGTCCCAGGTGGCACCACACCCACCTCAATTCCTGCAGCCACAATGCCCTGACCCCCAACTCCAGCCTACTCCACACCACAGCCTTGCACTAGATCTGGGACAATCACAACAGAGAAAAGGATGCAGCCTTGGGCTGCTTCTGAGGGGAACCATGGTGGCGCTCAAGTTCACCGAGACTGCATGGACTCCACTTGCTTCAGCAACCACCTTCTTTGGGGCAGGGCACACACTCAAGGGCAACAAAGCCTGACCCATCCTGACCCTCGTGGCTTCCACCCCAACAACGGGGAGCAGACCGTGCCCGGTGAGCCATGGAGCAGAGAGGAGGCCCCACCACACATCCAAGGCAGGCTCTGGACACACCACACCACCAACCACAGCCCCATCAAGGGGATGACCGCACACTTAAGAAAAATGTGGCTGGCATCCACACCCAAAACAGCCCTCACACCAAAAATACTGGACACACTCTGAGCAGGAATGCTTTTTTAAGACCACACTAGGTAACTCTTTTCATAAATTCACAGAGATAGTGACAGTGAAGTAAAATAAAAAAGCAGAGGAACTTCTCCCAGTTAGAACAGAATTCCCCTGAAAGAACAAATAATGAAACAGACCTCTCCAGTCTATTAGACCTCAAGTTCAAAAAGGAGGTAATAAAAATGCTAAAGGAATTAAGAAAGATTATCAGTAAAAATGCTGATCACTGTAAAAAGGACTAGAAACTATAAACATGAATCAATCGAAATTAGACAATTCAATTGCTGAGATTAAAAACCAACTCTAGAAGTAATGAATAGCAGACTAAATGTCACAGAAGAATGAATAAGTGATCTGGAAAACAGAATAATGAAAACTACCCAATCAGAAGAGCAGACAGAAAGACAAATTAAAAAAAAAAACAACGTATGAGATCTACAGATTAATATAAAGCATGCCAACCTACACATAATAGAAGTTCCAGAAAACAAAGAGAGAGAAAAGAAGATCAAAAATGTATTTGTAGAAATTATGGCAGAAGATTTCCCAAACCTAAAAAAAAAAAAAAAAAAAGATATCCAGGTACAGGAAACACAGACGCACAGTTCCAAACAAGATGAACCTAAATAGATAGAGAACAAGACACAACATAATTAAAATAGCAAATGTTAAAGAGAAGATTCCAAAGTCAGCAAGAGAAAGACAAAGAGTCAGTTAAAGAGGAACCCGAGTAAGGCTATTAGCTGATTTGTTTGCAGAAACATTGCAGTCCAGAGAGTGGCATGATATAGTCAAAGTCCTAAAGAGGAAAAATCTACAACCCTACCCAGCAAAACTATCATTGACAAAAGAAAGAACGATAAATAATTTCTTTTAGACAGGCAGAACTAAAAGAATTCAGCAATACTAAGGGTCTTTAGTGGGCTTCCCTGGTGGCTCAGAGGTTAAAGCGTCTAACTGTAATGCGGGAGACCTGGGTTCGATCCCTGGGTCAGGAAGAGCCCCTGGAGAAGGAAATGGCAACCCACTCCAATATTCTTGCCTGGAGAATCCCATGGATGGAGGAGCCCGGTGGGCTACACTAGTCCATGGGGTCACAAAGAGTCGGACACGATTGAGCGACTTCACTTTCATGGGTCTTTAGTACTGAAAGGTCTTCTCTAAATAAAAAAGCAGCAGAATCTACTGGAAAGGAAGATCACAGTGGGAAAGGCAAATATATAAAAGGATAGAAGATCATTAAAATAAGCCAGTACACAGATTATAAAACCAAAAAATTCTGTAAAAGCAATTAAAACTATAATTAATAGCAAAAGGATAAATGAGATGTAAAATAAATAGGACATAAAAATTACAAAATGTGGGGGAAGGGAGTATAAGAAGAAAAGATCAAGTTGTATTCACTCCACGGTCACAAGGACTGTTCAATATACACCAATCAATCAGTGTGATGTATCACATTAACGAAAGGAAAAGACAAAAGCTATGCGATCATCTCAACAGATACCAAAAAAGCATTTGACAAAATTCAACATACACTCATGATAAAAAACTCTCAAAAATGGGCAGAAGACCCAAACTGACATTTCTCCAAAGAAAACACACAGGGGGCCAACAGAGACATGAAACAATGCTCAACATTGTTAATTACTGAAGAAATGCAAATCAAAAACCACAGTGAGGTAACACAACACACCAATCAGAACGGCCATCATTAAAAAGTCTACGAATAAATGCTGGAAAGGATGTGTAGAAAAGGGAGCCCTCCTGCACTGTTGGTGGGAATGTAAATTGGTGCACCCACTATGGAAAGCAATATGGAGGTTCCTTAAAAAGCTAATAGTTACAATATGATCCAGCAACCCTACTCCTGGGCATATATTCAGAGAAAACTCTAACTTGAAAAGACACATGTATCCCAATGTTCAAAGCAGCACAATTTATAACAGCCAAGAATGGAAACACCACAAGTACCCATCAACAGATGATTGGCTTAAGAGGATGTGGTATATACACACAATGGAATACTACTCAGCCATTAAAAAAAAATTGCCTTTTGCAGCAACATGGATGGACCTAGAAAATATTATACTTGTGAAGTAAGTCAAAGGAAAATATTATATGGTATCATTATGTTGGAATCTAAAAAATAATACAGGGACTTCCCCAGTGGTACAATGGAAGACTCTGTGCTTCCAATGCAGGGGGTACAGGTTCAATCTCTGGTCAGGGACCTGAGATACCACATACCATGTGGTGTGGCCAAAAAAATAAAAATAAAAATGAATCTACATGTAAAATAGAAAGAGACTCAAAGACACAGAAAACAAACATCGTTACCAAAGGGGAAAGACGTGGAGGATGAATTAGGAGTATGGGGTTAACACATACAAACTTCTATATGTAAAATACATAAGCAACAAAGATTTACTTTATAGTACAGGGAACTATTTTCAATAGCTCATAGTAACATATAATGGAAAATAATCTGGAAAAAATATAACTGAATCACTTTACCGTATACTTGAGAAACTAAAACAATACTGTAAATCAATTATACTTCAATTAAAAGAAAATTTTTTAATTAGTAGTGTAGGCAAAAAAAAAAAAAAAAGTGTTTCTGGGGGCTGGGGGAAAAATCTGTGAAAATCCTGATTCTGATGATTTATTGGGATCATGAAAGAAAATGTCCTTGTGTGTAGGAAACAGACACTTAAATTTTCAGAGATGGGGCATCAGTTGACAGCTTACCCTCAAACAGTTAGAAGACAAATTTCTTTATTCTCTAAGTTGTGATTTTTTTTTTTCAAAGTTGCAACAGTGGCATGTTATTCAGCCTTAAGAAAAGTAAGATTCTGACCCATGCTACATCATGATAAATCCTAAAGATATTACACCAAGTAAATTAAGCCAGATTAAAAAGGACAAATACTCCTTGACTCCACTTACGTGAGGCACCTAGAGTAGATCAATTCAGAGACAGAGAGGGGGAACAGAGCTCCTGAGCATCAGCTGAGGATGATGAAAATGGAGACAGACGGTGGTAATGGTTGTACAACAATGTGGATGCACTTAATGCTACTGAACTGTACACTTTGAAATGTTTAAAATGGTAAATTTTATGTTTTTTATATTTTACCACAATTTTTTTTTTTAAAAAGGCAGTGAAACCTTGCTCCACCCTGATTCCCCCAACTCCAATTCCCATAGAAGGACAAAAGAAAACTTCTCTTACCTCTAAATTATCAGGGCAGTATTTTTGCTCCAAATCCCAAGACGGTGTTTCACCAAACATCACCATTAGATGATCAATAAACCTAAGGAGATATAACATGTACTTTCTGGTATCAGTAACTCAAAATCTGTTTTCCCACATCCCATCCCCTGGACACCAATTCACGGAGATATCAATAATGTATACATCATGAAATGCAGGCCTAATCCATTTTGACAACAGTGCCCAAAATATGTGAACCATATGTCCCATTCAGTTCAGTTCAGTTCAGTCGCTCAGTCGTGTCCGACTATTTGCGACCCCATGAACCACAGCACGCCAGGCCTCCCTGTCCATCACCAACTCCCAGAGTCCACCCAAACCCATGTCCATTGTCGGTGATGCCATCCAACCATCTCATCCTCTGTCATCCCCTTCTCCTCCTGCCCCCAACTGTTCCCAGCATCAGGGTCTTTTCAAATGAGTCAGCTCTCCGCATCAGGTGGCCAAAGTATTGAAGTTTCAGCTTCAACATCAGTCCCTTCAATGAACACCCAGGACTGATCTTTAGGACGGACTGGTTGGATCTCCTTGCAGTCCAAGGGACTCTCAAGAGTCTTCTCCAACACCACAGTTCAAAAGCATCAATTCTTCAGCACCCAGCTTTCTTTATAGTCCAACTCTCACATCCACACATGACCACTGGAAAAACTGTAGCCTTGACTAGATGGACCTTTGTTGGCAAAGTAATGTCTCTGCTTTTTAATATGCTGTCTAGGTTGGTCATAACTTCCTTCCAAGGAGCAAGCATCTTTTAATTTCATGGCTGCAATCACCATCCGCAGTGATTTTGGAGCCCAGAAAAATAAAGTCAGCCACTGTTTCCCCATTTATTTGCCATGAAGTGATGGGTCCACATGCCATGATCTTAGTTTTCTGAATGTTGAGCTTTCAGCCAACTTTTTCACTCTCCTCTTTCACTTTCTTCAAGAGGCTCTTTAGTTCTTCTTTACTTTTCTGCCATAAGGGTGGTGTAATCTGCATATCTGAGGTTACTGATATTTCTCCCGGCAATCTTGATTCCAGCTTGTGCTTCCTCCAGCCCAGCGTTTCTCATGATGTACTCTGCATATAAGTTAAATAAGCAGGGTGACAATATACAGCCTTGACGTACTCCTTTTCCTATTTGGAACCAGTCTGTTGTTCTGTGACCAGTTCTAACTGTTGCTTCCTGACCTGCTACAGGTTTCTCAAGAGGCAGGTCAGGTGGTCTGGTATGTCTATCTCTTTCAGAATTTTCCAGTTTATTGTGATCCACACAGTCAAAGGCTTTGGCATAGTCAATAAAGCAGAAATAGATGTTTTTCTGGAACTCTCTTGCTTTTTCGATGATCCAGTGGATGTTGGCACTTTGATCTCTGGTTCCTCTGCCTTTTCTAAATCCAATTTGAACATTTGGAAGTTCACGGTTCACGTATTGCTGAATATTTGTCCCATTATGACATAGTAATTCTCTTTAACTTACTCAGGATTAACAACATTCCTATAATGAGCCACAGTCTAGCCATTAACTATGAAATCACATGTTAAAATCACTAGTTATATGTTTTCCAAAAAACATACCCTTCAGTTTTATTCATGTACTACCTCCAATGCTTTCACCTCTCACAAGAGACAACTACCAGTGCTTGACAAACACTGTACTGTGGTGTTAGTATGACAGTGAGACCATGTCTCTCATTGCAAAGCCTCTTAGTGAAAGGAGAAATCAGCTATGGGTTAGAGAGATTATGCTAAACCAGAGTGTGAAAGAAAACTCTCTAAAACTATTCTCTTCCCTCCTCACCCAAAATTCTACCTGTCCATCCTGCCGAAAGAACAGGGAAGAGCATGCAAGCACCACAGAAGGCTCCCAGGGAAGGACATTACCTGGAGTCCTCGTGAAAAGCAGAGACCAAGTCCGACTGGGCATACTCCGGGTACAGAAAGAGCACAGGCCAGCTCAGTCTCCCCTGGTCGTCCACACTCAGCCTAGCTCCACAGGGGTTTTCAGAGCTGAGGCCATACAGGGCGAGCTCACTGAGACCTTCTGAGGCCGAGTCTTCATCCTCTCCAGTAGCTTCAGCGACTAGCCTGATGTTCCTAGCCTGGATTAAAGCAAAAACATACATGTTATGTGAGAAGGATGCAAACTCACTTCACTAAAACAGGGAAAACCGTAACATTATGAGCTCTGTGAAGGCCAGCTCTACACATGATTTGTCTTCATTATCCCTGACACCTGTTGAACTCACCTTTACCGGCCTTCTACCACAAGCGAGACTCTTGTCACAGACATGAACTAGACATGGTAATAAGTCCAACATAAGGGAAGAAGTAAAGCTGTGGAACTGCAGACCATGAATAATTAATTCAGCCTGGAGGCTGGAAGTGACTGGGGAATGCTAGGTCTTGAAAAATGATTCTGAAAGGCAGAAGAATTGGGGCGCAGGGGGAGTGGAAGGGCATTCTACCCCAGGGAACAGTCAAGGAACAGCATGTGCAAAGGTACTGAAAAAATGCAGAGAGTGGCATGTACAAAAATGGCAAATGTTTTCAATTTGGCTGGGACGTGGGATACTAAAAATTATACATACACTGACTTAATCTTGAGTCTCTCATAGAAATAAGGATAAATCAAAGATCTGAATGGTAGAATCACCTCTTACGTATGCTGGGGGGGGGTTTCCTAAGGCTAGCCCACAAGGGAAAAATGACATGTAATCAAAACTACCTTGATGGTATCTCCTACACCAGGGGTTTGCAAACTTTCCCTGAAAGGGTCAGATGAAGAAATATTTTAGGTTTTGTGAACCAGATGATCTCTGTGCCACTGTAGTGTGAAAACAGTCATCAGTAAGACACAAATAGGCAGGGCCATGAGCCACTGGCTGCAGCTTGCTGACCCCAGCTTTAAACCACTAAAATACAATATATTTGGGTATATTACTCTCTAGAGTAGTTCTCAAGTACACAGAAGTTTCAGATGCAGAGTTAAAGGAGAGTACCAAAATAATGTCTGTATGCCAATGTCTAGGCATTCTAATACTCCACATTTGAGAAAATGACCAAATCTCTCTGGAGTTATTCCCTTCTGTTTCATCTGTTAACATGTTGACAGATTTTCCGTTGTAGGGCAGGACTAGTGGAGTGCATCTTAGTACTGTGAAGTTTCTTCTCAAAGCCAACAAGTAATTTTAAAGAGGTACATAATTTAACTCAAGAAAGAATGAAATCAAGAACCAAACTCATAGCCAGTATTACCTCCCCTGTGAAGCCAAGGCTCAATAGGTGACATGTGAAAGCAAGATTTGGATCAGACTTTTCCTACATTTATTTAAAATGTAGGAGAGGGAAGGGGAGGTAGAATTTTGTGTTATTGTGATAGTTAGGAGAGCTACATCCTAAAATCACTTTCTCAGGATGCAGTGTAACACAGGGACTAAGAGCAAGGACCTGGCTCTGACATACACTAGCTGTGTGAGGTTTCTCTGAGACTATGTGGAATAAGAAGGAACAAGAAGACCCACCTCAGAAGGCTACTATGAAGATTAGATAATGATTAACCCATAGCAACTATTCAGTCTATGTTACCTGAAACCAACACATGGATACAAGTGAGACAGCTGACTGAACTCAGGGGATCTGACTTGTCACACTGCTTCACCAAAAGCAGAAAGAAAATGAACAACTCACTCAGGTAAAGCATCCCCAGAAAGGTTCCCGATCAACTTCATGATGAGTAAATTCTGCAAGACCACAGGGCAGAAAGTTTGAGAACTCACCTTGATGGCCTGGAGTAAAGCCTCATTCTGATCCTGCTTCTTCTTTTCTTTCAACTTTGCTTTCCTTATATCCCTCTGTTCAGTTCGCTGAAAATGAAAAATTCAGATGCATCAGCTCTAGGGAACTTGCCTCCTCTCCTCTTCTGTTACTCCAGCCTGACCCTAAACAGCTATCTCTTGTCTCTATTCAACTCTGGCTCCTGTATATCAAGGAACACCACTGGCTGGATTCAGTTTGATAAACATTTAAGAAGCACATGTCTGGGTGTTAAGACCAGTGGCAGCAGTAATGTTAAAACCTATCCAAGGAACTCATAGTCTACTGAGGGGAAGAGACATATGAAAAGGTCCAGTGTTAGCCTGGTAGTATGAACTGAGTGCTATGAAACACAGAGGAGGGAGTAATGACTGATTCTGCCCCATGGAGGTAGTTTATACAGAAACCAGATGAAAGAGAAAGGGCATTCTTGAAAGAGGACCTGACATAAGGGCCAATGGGGCATTAAAACTTCTCTGTTATGGATGGAGTACAGGAAAACACACTGGGAAAAACCCAGGCGAAGAACATATCAGATACTCTGCCCTGGGCCAAAAACTTATCACAGACTGCCTTTTGCACAATTACAGTTCATGAGAGAAAAATATCACCAGTCTACTTCATCTGTCAGAACTATAACTCAGATTTCCTTTTCCTAATAGTCTACCCAAAACCAGCTGATCCTACTCCAACCCTCAGGACTGTGATTAATAGGGGCCAACTTTTTCTGTAAAGGGCCAGACAGTAAGTATTTTAGGCTTTGCAAACCATGCACATGTTAAAGCTAAAAGATCTCCAGTCTCATCTCTCTGTACATCTATGTGTACATTATGCACGTAAGATGTCTCTATGGAAAATATTATCAAAATTAAATGTAAAAGAAAGCTCTATTTAACAGACTTAAAAGTAAACACAAATTAACTTTTTCTAAATATAATGGAAACTGGCCAGAATGAATTTCAGATTCACATCTCAGAAATATTCAATATTAAATTATATCTGATAATGAAGCTAGCTTAAGCTTGTTGGTTTAACCAATGTAAACATGTCTTACTTATTGTACTTAGGCTAACCAAGATCATGTTATTTCTGCTGCAGAGTCTGTTAGCAATTGTTGACTGGAAAAAAAAAAAGCATAACCTAAAAAGGTGAGAATTTTGTTTTATTTGCAAGACTTGCCAAGGACTTAAACCTGGGAGGCAGCCTCTAAGATAGCTCTAGGAACTGCTCTGAAAAGGTAAGGGAAGACTTCCCTCGTGGTACAGAGGATAGGAACCCACCTGGCAATTCAGGGGACATGGCTTCGATGCCTGGTCCCACATGTCACAACTACTGAAGCCCACACAACTAGAGCATGTGGCTTTGTCCTAGAGCTGACTATTTCTAGATGAAAAATAAGGAACTAATATGGATACAGAACATTGTGAGATTTGGAAAAGGGAACCTTGAAAAAGAAGTTTTGTACACAATCAGGTTGGAATTAAATTAGGTAAATTTACTAAATTAAAATTACTAATAGTAGTATGGGACAGGATTTAGTTCCTCTATTGAGAGAACAAAGTTTTCTCAGAATATTGCTTTTGCTAATAGACTGTATGAGTTTCTTTGCCTTTGCATGCTAAGTCGCTTCAGCTGGGTCCAACTCTTTGCAACCTTATGGATTGGAGCCCACTCCTCTGTCCGTGGGATTCTCCAGGCAAGAATATCAGAGTGGATTGCCATTTCCTTCTCCAGGGGAATCTTCCTGACACAGGGATCAAACCCAGGTCTCCTGCGTCTCCCGCATTGGCAGGTGGATGCTTTACCACTGAGCCACTTGGGAAGCAGAGGCGATAGCTCAGAACATTCATACAGGACCTTCTAGATTCCCAGGAATATGCTGGAGCTTTTCAAAGACCCTACAGAATCTCATTCCCCAGTTTGTCCTTTTAAGTTTTCTGGTAAGCCTATTACTTGCCTCAACTGTTTTCCACTGCCTCAGGCAGATGAAATCTTACATAATTACCTCAAATCGTATTTAACAAATGCCTCCAATCCCAACCCTCTGTGAAAAAGCTTTTCATACTGGGATAGTTTCAAGATGCCTCAAATAAAAACCACTTGTGAGTTGGGTCTTCTAGATGGTCAAATAATGACAATCCTCTGGGAATGGGGCTTAATACTGTTCTGCCTCCTCTGGTGGCTACCAGGATGCTCATTTTCACCTAATTGTGGGCTGTTGGCTTTCAGGGCTACTATGGACCTTGGGAGAGAGGCGATGGGACAGGGCAAGGTAAAATGCCACAAAGCTTGCTGTTCTTAAGGAAGTTCAGCCATTACTTTCGAATAACCACTACCCAGATTGCTACAAGGCTTTGGTTCATTTCAGAGTTATACTTTTGGGCCCTGAAATCTCCCTTTAATTACACTTGTGCTGCAGGACACAGACGCTTCTACTTAGGTCCATAGAGGAAAACAATAGAATGAGAAAGACAGGAGATCTCTTCAAGAAAATCAGAAACACCAAGGAAGCATTTCATGCAAAGATGGGCTCAATAAAGGACAGAAATGGTATGGACCTAACAGAAGCAGAAGATATTAAGAAGAGGTGGCAAGAATACACAGAAGAACTGTACAAAAAAGATCTTCACGACCCAGATAATCACGAAGGTGCAATCACTCACACTCACCTAGACCCAGACATCCTGGAATGTTAAGTCAGGTGGGCCTTAGGAAGCATCACTACGAACAAAACTAGTGGAGATGATGGAATTCCAGTTGAGCTATTTCAAATCCTAAAAGATGATGCTGTGAAAGTGCTGCATTCAATATGTCAGCAAATTTGGAAAACTCAGCAGTGGCCACAGGACTAGAAAAGGTCAGTTTTCATTCCAATCCCAAAGAAAGGTAATGTCAAAGAATGCTCAAACTACCGCACAATTGCATTCATCTCACATGCTAGTAAAGTGATGGTCAAAATTCTCCAAGCCAGGCTTCAGCAGTACGTGAACCGTGAACTTCCAGATGTTCAAGCTGATTTTAGAAAAGGCAGAGGAACCAGAGATCAAATTGCCAACAACTACTGGATCATCAAAAAAGCAAGAGAGTTCCAGAAAAACATCTATTTCTGCTTTATTGACTATGCCAAAGCCTTTGACTGTGTGGATCACAATAAACTGGAAAATTCTGAAAGAGGTGGAAATACCAGACCACCTGACCTGCCTCTTGAGAAACCTGTATACAGGTCAGGAAGCAATAGTTAGAACTGGACACAGAACAACAGACTGGTTCCAAGTGGGAAAAGGAGTACATCAAGGCTGGATATTGTCACCCTGCTTATTTAACTTATATGCAGAGTACATCATGAGAAACGCTGGGCTGGAGGAAGCACAAGCTAGAATCAAGATTGCCGGGAGAAATATCAGTAACCTCAGATATGCAGATGATACCACCCTTATGGCAGAAACTGAAGAACTAAAGAGCCTCTTGATGAAAGTGAAAAGAAGAGACTGAAAAAGTTGGCTTAAAACTCAACATTCAGAAAACTAAGATCATGGCATGTGGACCCATCACTTCATGGCAAATAAATGGGGAAACAGTGGCTGACTTTATTTTTCTGGGCTCCAAAATCACTGCGGATGGTGATTGCAGCCATGAAATGAAAAGATGCTTGCTCCTTGGAAGGAAGTTATGACCAACCTAGACAGCATATTAAAAAGCAGAGACATCACTTTTCAACAAAGGTCCGTCTAGTCAAGGCTACGGTTTTTCCACTAGTCATGTGTGGATGTGAGAGATGGACTATAAAGAAAGCTGAGCACCGAAGAATTGATGCTTTTGAACTGTGGTGTTGGAGAAGACTCTTGAGATTCCCCTGGACTGCAAGGAGATCCAAGCGGTCCATCCTAAAGATCAGTCCTGGGTGTTCACTGAAGGGACTGATGTTGAAGCTGAAACTCCAATACTCTGGCCACCTGATGCGGAGAGCTAACTCATTTGAAAAGACCCTGATGCTGCGAACGGTTGGGGGCAGGAGGAGAAGGGGATGACAGAGGATGAGATGGTTGGATGGCATCACCGACAATGGACATGGGTTTGGGTGGACTCTGGGAGTTGGTGATGGACATAGAGGCCTGGCATGCTGCAGTTCATGGGGTTGCAGAGTCTGACATGACTGAGCAACTGAACTGAACTGAAGGGCTCTTCTGCAGATAGGCTTGGCAATGGCCTTCCACAGTAGCCTTCTAGATACTCTCTCCTGTATAAGCCACTTTTGGAAATTCTGGCCATACCCAGTTGCCTGGGCTCAAAATTCTGTTACTGAATCATGTGGGTCCATACCTCTACTTATGTAGACATGACCAGAATGACTTCTGACTAAAACTTTTCCCTGTTCAGGGCCAGCTCTAGGCTCCCACGGTACTGAAAATTCCCATTCCATAGTGTAAGCAGTGAAGAGAGACCTAGACCAAGAATCACTAGAACTGAAGTCTAGTTATGGAACAAACATGTGAGACAGTATTGCAGAGGACTAAGACTATAGATTCTGGAGCCAGACTGCCTGACTTTGAAGTCCAGCCTCACCAGCTATGTGACTTTCTGATCTCTCTGCTTCAGCTTCCTCACTAGTGGAAAGTCAATCAGAATACTGACTACCTTATAGGACTATGTGTGATTCAGACAGATTCATATAAGTAAAATTTTTAAATAGGATTTGGAACATACATATAGTAAGTGCTAATGTTGAGGTTTTTTGGGTAGTGATGGTCTGTTATTACTATTGTTTTTATCATCACTTCTGCTGTTATGTACCAGAAATGTCACATTTCATCAGCAAATTAAAGATGTCTTAATGTTGGGAGTTACACAGCATTATAGAAGCCTAGGGCTTCCATGATGGCTCAATGGTAAAGAACCCGCCTGCCAATGCAGGAGACACTGGTTTGATCCCTCAGCTGGGAAGATCCCCTGGAAAAGAAATGGTAAACCAGTCCAATATTTTTGCCTGGGAGATCCCATGGACGGAGGAGCCTGGCAGGCTACAGTCCATGAGGTCATAAAAGAATTGGACAGGACTCAGCAACTAAACAACAACAAACAAATAGAAGCCTAACATCTTAAGTGTTTAACTGTCTTTCCCCTCCTCTTTCAATAGCTATACTCCGTGTGCAGACTAGACTATGCCACTTGTCTATTTATTCAAATCATAATAGTCACAAATTTATCAAGTACTATATATTCTTCCTTACCTCTATCATGTTATAATTACTTATTTACTTCTCTGTATCCTCTAGAGCCTCATGGGTAGAGACTGATTCGGGGTTGTGTCTGTTGTTGTTTTCTTCTTTCTTTAGACTTGTGGGATCTTAGTTCCCCCACCAGGACCCTCAGCAGTGAAAGCACAAAGTCCTAACCACTGGACGACCAGGGAATTCCCTGGGTTTTGTTTTAAAGGAAAAAAAGTATACAATGACCCAAGATCCACTCTGGGAGATGCTAATTAATTTTGCCACCAACCTTCAACTTGTCTGCTTTAGCCCTCAGGTCCAGAAGCTTCTTCTCTGTGGCATCTATCTGCAGCCCCTCATCGCACCAGTTCACAGCCTCGACATAGTTTTTCAGTTCCAAATGGCAAGAGGCACCTGTAGAACCCAGTACCCTTAGTATCTGGGGACAAGATGCATGGAAAGAACCATCCTTGCACCTGACCCCCAACTTCAACCAGCTACCAGCCAGTACCCTGAAGTTCTGGAAAATGGATGATTAAGTCCCTTTTAATGCATTACCAGACAAGGAACACTGTTTCTTGTATTTTAGATCAGAAAGGTTTCTAGGTCCCATTCAGCTCAAAACTCTCTTTCTGGTATCAAGGACTTCTAAAGTAGGGAAGGCTACAGCTTAGTGGCAAAGAACACGGTCTTTGAAATCAGAGAGATCTGGGCTGGAAATCTAGCTATCATTAACCAACTAAACATTAGATAATGGATTGAGTATTCCTGAGCTTTAGGCTGCTCATCTATAAATGAGAAGAATAAAGTCCATCTCAGATGACTTTAAACGGAGAGAGAAAGCAGAATTTGCCTCAGTCACTCACAAAAGCAATGGCAAAACCAAACATGTTAGGTATCTCCTAAAACTGTTCTTGATGGCTACTAGTTTAAGCTGCCTCTCCTTTAATCAATCGTGTTTTTCCTCCAGTTAGCCTCTTTGGGCTTTCTACAGAGTTTAAAAACATCTGAACTAAAAAAATTTAAATGTCAACAGAATTCAACCTCATCTTCCAGAGATAGAGTGGGTGTCTTGCCAAGGCCAGATAGTAAAGTAAAAATGACAATTCAAGCATGCTACAGACTTCCAGCCTGTAGCAAATTCCACATGACTATACATAATTTATTTGCCCATCTTCTCTCCCTATAGCTGAAGGGCCTGGATCTACATAAACTCCCTAACCATGATTACATAAGCATAATTTTAATAAAGCATTTTAAGTTGGTCCATGGGGATATAGAGATTAATATATAATGAATAAATTAAAGTTTACAAAGCACCACTAAGCTTCTCAAAATAAAGGTGAAGTATGCAAGTAATAAAAGCAAATTATTACATACAAAGGTCAGACTAGGACAGAAAAAATAATCTGGGAACATCTCAACATTAGAGTTATCAGCAAAAGTCCCATAACTTATCTTTTAATTAACAATAACATGGCATTTGAAGATCTTGTCTTTCAATCAGCTAATCTGGAAAAAATATTAGAATGTGGCTTTCAGAACTGCTTTAATTAATTTTATTCTTTATTAATTTATTTATTAATTTAAAATGAGGCGTTTCAATTTCTCTACCAATTCTTAAAACACAGAGGGTTGAATTATTCTATGAAGAATTCTTTTAAAAATGGCATGTTGCTGCTGATAATGACTTAATACCAAGACTGCAAAAATAAGGTAACTTCATTAGTATCTTAGCACCTTAATATCAAAGCTTAAAATACTTCTGGTGCTGCGCATACCAACTTTTCCATGGTGACAGTCACACTGTAGCTCTACAGGACTTACCTCTTATTATTGCTTTGAGGTGGCAGGGTTTTAGCTTTCTGGCAGCCGTCACATCATTGAGAGAAGAACGAAAATTGCCTGACAAAACACCATTCAGTAAACAAGAAAGCAAGTTTTGAGATCAAATTATTTCCAAAATTTTGTATGTAGAAACAAGAACACTCTTGGACAATCTTAGAGAAATGTAAATCAGAGCAACTGTTTATAGAAAAAAAATAGTTATGCTCATCAAGCACCTCAGAAATGTTTATAATAGCAAGCAACCCACCAAACAACTATAAATGGCTAGTAAGCACACGGAAAAATGCTCAAAATCACTAATGATTAGAGAAATTAAGATTAACATGAAACTGAAAATTAAAAACAGGTAATACCCAATACTGGTGAAGATATGGTGAAAGGGCACTCTGAGAGTAAACCAAGAGAGCAAATTGGCGTGCATATTGTATATTTACTCTGACCCAACAATACTCTTCAAAAAAACTGATCCTCAAAATGGCTTGCAAAAAAACGAAGAAATGCTTGCAAAAAATGTACAATGACAAATGTAAAAGCATGTGAGCTGCTGCATTATTTTTAATTGTGAAAAGCTAAACTAAATATCCTCAATTTAGTGATGAAATATAGTAAATCCATACTATTGAATACAGCTATTAAAGGAGTAAGATAGATCTGTATGTAAAAGGCATGATAGGATGTCTTTCCTACATTGCTTTAAGTGGTGGGTCAATGTGTATAGAAGCCTATCTTTATAAAATAAACAAACCAATCTAAATACACAAGCACATGTACACACATATATACTTGTGTGCAATCATGAACACTGGTTATCCAACCTAGTTTATACTGTAAGTATTACTAACAGTTTGGTATATACTTACTAATTTAACTTCTAAAGCTCTAGCCCCTGGGCAAAATTTTTCTCTAAAGGGCCATATAGTAAATATTTCAGACTTTACAGGCTACATATGGTCTGTTATACATTCTTTGTTTCATAATCCTTTAAAAAAACACTTTTAGCTCACAGGAGATCAGGGACCCAGATGTGGCCTGAGTCATAGTCTGCCAAATCCTGTTTTAGCCTAAATAATCAGAATTATCGGAAAAATTTTATCACTAACTTTGTTCATTTTTGCATTACTTAAAAAAGCCTAAAAGCAGCTATATACTCAACAACAGCAGTATAGTAAAACAAATAGTGTAAACACTGATATGTCCATATGATGCAACTTTAGTATTCACAAATAATTTAATGACAGGGGAAATTGTTTACATTATAAAATTAAGTGAAAACTGAATACAGAATTGGAACAACAGCATGATCTGTGGAAAAAATACATAAAGAGAAATCCAAAAATTTCTGCTTAAAGGTAGTAGACTGAACATATGCATTTCAACCCCTATCACTTGACCAAAAAAAAAAAAAAGCCATTAATCCAGAGACAAGAACGACAAAACAGAACACATTTTAAAGCAGGAGAACAAAGAGACACAGGCTAAATGACTAATTAGGCTTGAGACAACTGAAGTCTAAGCCAGTAGAGAGAAAACTCAAAGCTACCAAGTATACTGAAAAGCCTACAAAGTACCCAGTACTCAGGAATCAACAGCAGCAGGTACCTCTGTGAGAGTGGATAAAGGGGTCTTTTGTTTAGTGTCTTCTGAGTCACACTTGACTCTGAATCCTAACCCTAGTACTGCATACTCTTAAGGCAATGTATTTTACACATTTATTACATTTTACTACAGTCTCTTACTCTGTTAACTAGGGATAAAGCTGTTAACCTTATTTACCTTACATAGTTGCTATGAACTCAAGAGGGATAAAAAAATGTGAAAGTGCTTTGTAAGCCATTCCAGTGACATCATCTAAGGAATGTCTCTTGATTACTAAGCATTTGCTCCTCTGGTATTGCAAATACCTGTTTCTTGTTGTTTTTTTTTTTCCTTGCAAGGTGCTTTTGGTCTTACTAGGCCTATACATAACATTCTTTAGTTCCCCAAAAGGAACTATGTACCTCTTATTCACAGTGCAGTCCCTAGCACACAGCAAATGCTTTATACTTACTGTCTGAATAGGTAAATGAATGAAACTCCTTTAAGGAAAAGTCAGGTCTTACTCATTTCTATGATGCTAGTGCCCAGCACAGAATAAGAACTCAGTGTGCTGAATGAAGAAAATGTATTCCTCCAGAAGATGACGACTGGGTTTCTAGTCCAGAGTCTGGCACTAATCAAAGGGGTTCTTTTCTAGGCCTTTGTAAAATGAGGGGGCTGGTTGGCTCAAATAATCTCCAAAGTTCTATACCACTCTTGCTTTTTAGAATTTTATAATGAAACAGGCTAAAAAAGAAAAAAATTGTAGATTATCACTGGAAAGAAACTCTGCTCCAAAGGTGATATGTCCCAATAGATCTATCCCAGCTGGACTTAAAGGCTTATTGTCTACCAGTCCCTCAGGAAAGGTTGAAGTCATTCCCAGGTCCTCTCTAAAACTGTGATAAGAAACAAGGGTTTAATATGCCTAAGATTAGATACCAACAATGATGTCACCCAAATAATTAATCAGTGTTTCCCAAAGTCATGTCTGCAAAACAGTCCTGCATGTTAATAAGTGTTACTTGAAAAGGAGGCTCACAAAACCTGAGAATCACAGGATAAGGTTCTCTGCTGTATGTTTTCTCAGTATTAACATACTAATGTGCACTGCAAATCTCCAATGAAGAGGCAGCACTGTCCTATTTTACTTGTCCAAGGAACGTTTTACTTCAAAGGGCCCACAGACTACTGAGAAATTCTCCCGTGGATTAATATAGTTTCTCTCACACAAAGAACTTTATCACCTTAATCCTTCTGGCATCCTTGAGAGGAGGCCAGAAAAAAACAAACAAACTTACTTTTGAAAGAGAAGCATCTGGGCTCAAAAATTCCAGATCATACCAACTCATGTATTAAGGTATTTGATGTTACTCATTTGGCTCAACGGAGAAGGCACTAGCAACCTACTCCAGTACTCTTGCCTGGAGAATCCAATTCATGGACAGAGGAGGCTGGTGGGCTGCAGTCCACGGGGTCTCCAAGAGTCGGACACGACTGAGCAACTTCAATTTCACTTTTCCCTTTCACGCATTGGAGAAGGAAATGACAACCCACTCCAGTGTTCTTGCCTGGAGAATCCCAGGGATGGGGGAGCCTGGTGGCTGCCGTCTATGGGGTCGCACAGAGTTGGACACGACTGAAGTGACGCAGGAGCAGCAGCAGCATTTAGCTTAAATAGTAAGAATTATACAATCTATCTGACATCCCTTTTCACCGTATCTACCTGGAAAATCAAAGTTCAGCTAAAGTAAGCTATCTTAAGATTTCTGGGATAAACAGCTCCTTTTCCTCTGACACCTCAAACCCTCCCCACTAGCCATCATGTAATAGTTTTTCATCATAAGTTAATCTTTCAGAAAGTACTAAATAACAGAATAAATTACCCAGATAGTATTGTGCTGCTGCCCGATTGGTATAAAGAACAGCATTCAAATCAGGGTCTGCACATTTCTTCTTTAATCCTTCAGTGTATGAAATAACAGCTTTCTTATAGTCTTTTTCTTTAAAGTAATCATTGCCCTCATCTTTGTAAGTCCTGGCCTGATCTGCAAAAAAGAGAAGAAAAAAATCACTATCCCCTATTTTTTAAAGGGCTCATTAAAAATATAAATCACACAATAATGTAATGACAAACCAAAAAGAACCAATACGGAAAGAAAACTAAAAAATGAATGCTATAAAACGGGTTATCAATATGGAGAAATAAAATCACATGTACTTAACTACAATCAATTCTAAATATCCTACAAGGTAGATTATTAAGTGCTCACATACACAAAAAAAAGCATAAAGGAAAAAAGTACACTTATCTCTTGAAGAGAGGGCTTTAATTACAGAAGAAATGGGGGGAAATTACACTACTGTTTTTTAATATGTTGAGTCCCTTGAAGGCAAATTCCCCCCCTCACTTTAGCAAAAGCCTACAAAATTGTTACAATTCAGTTCAAATTTCCCACCCATTGAAAGCCCACTCCTACACCCACCCCCCCGTTTGGTGTTCCAACAACACCTATAATACCCTGGCAATTATTTCATAGGTTTGTCCTGATTCTTTAGGACAACTGAGCTATCCACTGGAGTGTGACCTTTGAGGGCAATCTCATTCCTTCCTCTGTCCCGGTGCCCAGTATTTAGTAGGTATACAAAGAAGTATATATGGAATAAATAGTGACAAGTTAGCTGGGGCTAACTACTTCTGTTATTTATCAAAACCTTTCTGACTCACACTTTATCTCAATTTAATGGAGGAGCTTAGAGTGTCACTGAAGATACCTTCTGGAGATCGCTCTTCATCAAAAATAATTGACTGCAGGCAGGCCAAGTCAGGATTCTCCAGGGGATCAATTTCTGATGGCGAGTTCTTCATAAACAGAGGAATCTTTTCAAACTCCTGGAGGTTGTTAAGAGAAGAATGAACTATACGAATACAATTTTCCACTGAGTAGACCCAATCCCAGGTCTCCACATCAAAGTTTTTTCTCACTCATCATAATTTGCAAACCCTTATGACATCTCTCCCTCTCCGGCCTCAGTGTCCCACTTGTAAAATAAGAGTGCAGAATACCTAAAGACCCTTCAGTTCTCACATTCTTACAAGACCGGCAGTAACTACCAAACGAGTTGAACGCTCGTTTGTTCCTGGCACTTCACCCATCCTCTCACTTGAGCTTCGCCACCATCCTACGAGATTGGTGCTCCAGTCAGAGGAATTTTACAAATGAGGGGACGGTCTCAGATAAGCGGTGAACTCACAGGTTTCTGACTCCAAAACCTGAACATCTAAACATACTGTCAGCTTAAGAAGACCCTCAAAGCTTCGGGGCCGATTTTTAACACGCAAGTAGAAACCGCCTATCCGCCGGCATCGCCAAACCTCGGCAGTAAAGCGCCTCAGCGCCCGGGAGGCCCCAGGAGTTGGGACGACGCCCACGCACGCACGTGCTGAGACCCCGGGCCCGCCCACCTCCTCCCACTGGCTCTCGTGGAAGCCGCCACGGTAAGGCTGACTCTGGAACTTTTCCAAGAACGAGTCCATGCCGTCGTCAAAAGTGGCGCCCGGGTCCTGCTGCTCCATGTCTGCTCCCTGGCGATCCAGCCACCGCCCGGGCGCCGGGAACCTTACGGCAGCTTCCGGCGGCGCGGGTGCCCCCTTTCAATCTTCCGGGTGGCGCCGGCGTGCTGCTTCCGGCGTTCTGGAGGCGTGGCCGACCCGACTCCACCCCTCCCCCGGGAAGCGCCTACTCTCCCGCGTACTTTTCGAATACTTTGGGGGTCGTGGATGAGCCCAGTGCCCCACAGTAGCGCACGATCACTTCGTTCACTCGTTTATTTAACCAGTCAGCACGTTTCCTAAGCTCCTTTCTCGTGCTAGTCCTGTTGTAGTCGCTGGGTATACAGTGCTGGGCAAAGCAAGTGAACCCCTGCTCTCTAGGAGCTGATAAGATAGAGCGGAGAAAGTGAAATTGTTAGTCACTCAGTGGTCTCCGACGCCTTGCGGACCCCATGGACTAGGCCTGCCGGGCTCCTCTATCCATGGAATTCTCCAGGCAATAATACTGGAGTGGGTAACCATTTCCTTCTCTAGGGGATCTTCCCGACCCAGGGATTGAACCCCGGTCTCCTGTATTGCAGACAGATTCTGTACTATCTGAGCCACCAGGGAAGCAGTAAGCAGAGCGGAGAGACAAGACAATAAACAAGACACGGGAGTTTGTCAAGTGGTAGCAAGGACTGTGGGAGAAAAGTTTTAAACAGGGTGGGCACGCATTCAAGCAAAGAAGCTTGGAAGTGGCCAGGGGGTGTCTGGGGAAGAGCATTCCCCAAGGAGGGAACAGAGGGGGCTAAAGGTGTGAGGTGCAGAAAAGACGATGAGTAGCAGGTAGGTGGGAAAGATAATGAGCTGTGACTCTGAGGGTTTGGGTTTTCCTCACAGTGCAGTGGGACCCTTTGGAGAGCTTTGAGGAAAGGAATGATGTGATCAGACTATTCCTGATTGGGATTCTGTGGTGGGCTAGTAGTAAAGAACCCACCTGCCGATGGAGGAGACATAAGAGATGCAGGTTTGATCCCTGGGTCAGGAAGACCCCCTGGAGAAGGAAAGGGCAACCCACTCCAGTATCTTTGCCTGGAGAATCCCATGGACAGAGGAGCCTAGCAGGCTATAGTCCATGGGATCACAAAGAGTCAGACACGGCGACTAAAGTGACTTAGCACACATGCACAAACCCATACCCCCCACAGCTGAGATGGAAACAAGGCCTCTGAGCCAGGTGTGCCTACCTGCAGCCACTGGGTTACCCAGCAAATGGCTGCTTGGCCCTGCATTGGGTGCCACAGTCTCAGGAGCTCACAGCCTGGTCTAGAAGGAAAGACAGGCACACAGCAGACCAGTCTAAATCCAGTCTGGTCACAAGCCTGCTCAGTGGAGGAACAGAGGGATGGCTGTTCCTTGGGGGGTGTTGAGGAGGGTTCATTGAGGAAGTGATGCAGATCTCAGAGCAGAGATGGGGAAGGTCTCTGCAGATGGATAGAGGCTGGAGGGAAATTGGGCATTTTAGGCAGTGGAAGTCCACGTGCAGAGACGTGGGTGTGGGCAACAGCCTGCATGCTGAGTTAAGAGGAAAGACAGCAAAGTGGGTGGGGTCATAGGGCCTGGCTGTCCTTTCACCCTTTATGCTGCAAAGGACGGTGAGATACTGACAGACATAAGGGCAAATTTGTCTTAGGAAGGCCTGAGTTGCCAGGTGAAGGATTGATAGGGGATGCTGGGTTAAGAAATTGACAAGAAGGATGCTGGTGAGAAGCCAGGGAAGAAGAGAGATCTGAAGCCCAGAAGCAGGGCTAGCAGGCTTGCTCGTTATTTGACACAAGAATGAGACGGACAGCAGGGCTCAGGATGACACTTGGAGGGGCCGTGAGCCCTTCAGGCCCAGGGCTGTGTCATTTACCTTCTATGTCACCTGTGCCCAGGGGGACACCTGGTCCATATGCTCTCTTCTTCCAAATCTAAATCTCCTTTTCCATGCTTCCTCCTCCAGCCTAGTCCCTAATGATTCCTGTATTATTCTCGTCTTCATTTCTTCCCTTCTTGAATACAGAGCCTGCAAAGTCTCTTTGCTCCCATTTTAAAAGTGTGATTCCTATGAAATCCCATAAGAACTCGTTTTGCAGGTGATGATAGGGAAGGTTCAGAGAAGGGAAGTGCTCTTTGACCCTTCCAACTTGAGACTGTTTGCCAATAATTGAGCCTGCCAGGCGCCACTGTGCTTTGAAACTGCCCAGCCCTAAAACATGGCAGCTCTTCTTTGTCAAGGCCACCAAGACCTGGGCTCTGTCTAGTGAAAGTAGCAGTGTCTCTGGGTGGAAAGGGCTCAGGCATGAGAGTTGGGAGGCCTTTGGGATCCACATTTCTAATTGCTTCCTGACGTGACATTAGACAAGACCCACCCATCTTTAAGCCCTGTCCTCATCTGTAGAACATGGGTAATAAAGCCAGCCTGCCTTTCCCATGACTCCCTATGGCTACCGTGAGATTCAAACGGGGCAATGCTGATGAACATTCTTGGCAATGGACAAGGTTATGTTATTCTATCTCAGGCCCAGGATCTTGATGGCCTTGGCCCACATTTGTTGGAGATGACTGTGTGGTCATCTTACAGACTTACGTCTCTTCCTGCTCTGGACACACACCCAGGGAATCTCAGCTCACATCTGTGCACAGATGAATATCCCAAATCTGTTTACATCTTAGATCCCTCTGCTGAGCTCCACCGTGTGCAGCCAGTACCTAGGAGATATCTCCACTATCATGGCAGACAAGCCCCTCAAGTTCACCATGTCCAGACTGAGCTCATCCCTCCCCAAACCTGCTCCTGGTCCTGAGGATCACTCAGTGGGGTCATTGGCCTGGTCATCTGCCCTGAAATCTGGGCACCATCCTGAGGTCTTGCTCTCCCTGCTGTCAACCACCAGATTCTGAAAATTCTTCCCCAGTCACCCACAGGTCCAGTCATACTGTCCATCCTGCATTGCAGCCCAGGCCCCTGCCAGACCCTGAAGCCCCAAGCCAGGTGTCCTTGTCCGTGTTCTTGTCCATCCCCCACCCAGCACCTCCACTTCACTCCTGCATAAGCTTTCTTCCTCTCCTTTTTTTCATTTATTCCTTTTTATGCCCCTGAGCCTTCCTCCTTTCCTCCTCCTATCACTCTGTGTTTTAATGTGCGTTTTTCAGTTTGTAAGTGTCCTTTGCAAATGTAACTTCTTTTGTACATGCATGTTATGTTTTTTTTTTTCCCTCAGCCCTAGGTTTTAGGTCCCATCCGTGGTGCTACATGTGCCCTTACTGCTTCTAACTGCTGCATGGGACTCCACGGTGCCCATTCATCCCTTCAGGGTAGATCCCCAGGCTGCCTCCTGTCCCAGGCATCACAAATAACACTAAGAAAGACTTCCTCATACATCTCCCGTTATGGACCTGTGGGAAGATTGCCCGAGATGTGTGGCCACAGTGGAAGTGCTGAGTCATGGGCATGCATAAACTTAACGTGACTGAAGAGTGACAGATTCCTGTCTAGAACGGCTCCTGCCCTCCCCTCAGCAGTGCCTGTGTGTGCACAAGGAGGAAGCTCTCTAAAGCAGACACCCTCCTGCATCTCCCCCTGCTTGCCTCTCCCCTTCCCACCACGCCTTCCCAGGCTCTCTGAAGTCTTCTCCTTAACACAGGCTCCACGGCCATATAACCCAGCCCTTGTCCTCCTCTCCCTTCCCACTCTAAGCTCCAGAGCACCTTCGGATCTGCCGTTGATTCCTGGTCTCCTGCCCTGCTCTGCTCCATACGTGCCTGCTGTGTAGGCATCTTTGCAAACCCACTGGAGGGGGCGTCTCTTTTCTGGGATCCTTCCCTGATCTCCCACCCCCAGGTAGCCTCTGGACTTCACAGTCCCCACACTGCCCAGCACAGCTTTGACCTGCAGGGCTGTTGGTGTTTTATATGTCTCTAATACTTCCATGAGGCCACAGTTTATCAGCCTCGGCACTTTTGACAGTTTACAATGGACATGTCTTTGCTGTGGGACTGTTCTGTGCACTGTAGGACATTTAGCAGCATCCCTGGCCTCTACCCACTGATGATAACAGCCCCCTCCCCAAGTGGAAACAACCAAGAATGTCTTCAGACCTGTCCAAATCACCCCCAGTTGAGAACTACTGCATCAGACTATCAACTGCCCAGGGCCTCAGGCAGGGTCTCATTCATATTTTTATCTCTGGCACTCAGAGCAGGCCTGGTCCAGGGTAGGTGCTCAGTAAATGTTGCCCGAATGAGTGGTGGCCAACCTCTGGGCAAAGACTCGAGGGTGGCGCTCAGAGATCAGGATTCTGGGATGTGCATATCATGGGGGTGGAGATGGGGGCATCTCTTCTTTTCCTTCTCCAAAGGCTACCAAAATCATCTCCTTTTGTTCTTATTCTCTCCCTGTGAGGGAGTGGAAGCTGAGATATCTAGCAAACTTACTGTGTAACCTTGAACAAGCCACTCCACCTCTCTGGGCCTCAGCTTCCCCCTTTATAAGACAGCCTACGTGCATCTTTGAATGTTGACTGAGTCAATAATAAAGAACATGCTCATCTCACAGGAAAAACTCCATGGGGAGAGGCAAGCTATGTGGCATTTATAGTGAGCGTGGCTGGGGCCATGGCCACCTCCAAGGAGGGCTGGGGGCTCAGGAACATCACTGCTTCAAAGACATCTTCCAGGAACCCAGCACCTGCATGATCCAGGAGCGCCGCTGGTGGGAAGTGGGCAGATTCTCACAGCTAGGGCTCCAGCGGTGCGTGGCGGCCGGGTCACACACCCATGAGTCCCCGTGTGGCAGTGGCCAGGAGTTCCGCCAGCAGCTGGCCAGGATGTTGTCCTGGGCCTGGGCAGCATAGATGCACACTGATGCTTCTGGGTCGTGTCTCAAGTTTTCCAGAGCTGAGTTATAGGGAGGAGAGAAGTCACTTGTTAAGTCTAGGTCCCCACCTGAGTCTCACACCTCATCCTTCTCACTTCATATCTTATCTTGGGTACTCTGCTCAGCATCCCCTCATCTCCAGCTCTTCAAATTGTTCATGCCTTTCAAAGCTTGGATCAAAACCTGCCTTCTCCAGGCAGTCTTCTTGGACTGCCCAAGCCTTCCTTCATGCTCCCATCAGCTTTCCCAGTTATGAAATTAACATGCCCCCTTAAGAGTCTGAACTACTTGCTCTGCACTAAATGGTTTTTTATCTTGTTTTCTGAGTCTGGTTTCCTGGATTGTAAGCTCCCCTAGCAGGTGGACTGTGTGTTCTGCGTCTTAGTGACTCCACAGTAGCTAGCATGTACTCACCTGGTCAATGTTAGCACAGTTGGACTGAGCTGAAGCCCCTGGCATTGGGTCGTAACCCTCCCCTCTCCCATTCCCTGCTGTGAGCCTACTCATTCCCGCACTGACTCTGGAAATCTCGCCAATGCAGGGCAGGACTCACCAGCTTTAACTTCATTCATACGATCTTCCGTCATGCTGCTCTCCATACAGGGGACCAGGGACCCTTGAGCATAATCCAAGATGTGAATGGGTCCATCTCCTGATTCTGACCGCCCCCCCTCAGACCACACCTCCTTGGAAAAGCTCTCCTAGTCCCACAAACGAGGACACGAACAGAGAACTTCGTCTTGACCCTGGGACAGATTCCTTGAGAGGGGTCCTGGGAGGAGTGGAAGGTCCAGTGGGCAGAGAGGGCAACAGGACAGAGACAGGAGCAGGGCCGTAGCTGACTCTGAGAGGTGGTCCTAGGAGATCCCTTCCCCTGGCTGGTCTGTAGTGTCCTCGTCTAAGACTCAGGGATGTGCTGCCTCGGTGCCCCCTTCTCCAAGGAGCAGTAACAGGAGGGTACCAAGTGCCTCGCATACCTTCCCCTCAGGTGGTTGGTGGGGTCCCTGAAGAGGCTGAAACTCAGTTTCTCGGCAACATAGCTCAGCCCTCCCCTGCTTCAGTGGCTCCTAAAGTACCTGCAGATCCTTGAATGTGCCCTACCTCTCAGAAGGCCCCTCCCTTACTTTGTACCTTACTAATTCCTATTTGTCCTTTAATATTCAATTTAACGTGGCTGCTCCTCTAAGAAATTTTTCCCTACTTTGCCCCAAGCTAGTTATAAATGCCTCTTTAGGCTCCCAGAGTCTCTGAGTCTGTCTCCTCCTGTGTACACACTGTGATGTATTTTACTTGTCATTCATGAACTTCTCCCACCAGACCTGGGGTTTCTTCAGCTTAGATCTGCTAGAGATGGGGGAGCGGGAAGGATAGTCTGAGGGCCTTTGAGACACTTGCTCAAGTGCATGCATGGTGCATATTTCTAGGGCAAGTGTTCCTAAATTTCTGTAGGGTCTCACAAAAGATCTGTAACCCGCAGAAGGTTAGAAATCAAAACACCAACATTCTTGGAAGTGATTAGTTTGGAACAAGATTTAGAGAAGCCAGAATTTAGGAAATACATCACTCTGTTTGAGGAGCTCCCCCTGAGCACGTCCCCACAGCCCAAAGGATGCTCCCTACAGCCTGGGCGTTGCGCATCTGTCCCAGAACTGACCATGTTAGCAGCTGCCCCCACATCTCCCCAGTCCTGACCATTGGCATCACCTCCTGAAAATTTCTTTGTTTCTCTAGACTAAGCCCAGTGCCTGACACAGAGTAGAGGATCAATCAATGTGTGAGGCAGAAGCCAACGGATACATGCATGGACAGGGCGAATGAGAAATTGCACATGAATTGGGCAAAGGTACAAGGTGGGGGGCCTCTCCAAGCCTCTCTGCAGTAGGGTCTCCTGCAGACCCTTGAAGGATATATGGCTGTTTGGGGGAAGGAAGGGGAGTGGCTGAGAGGAGACGGCGTACCATCAGAAGTGTCCTATGGAGGGATTCTGAGTGAAGGGAACCTACTTGGTTTTTACCCAAGAAAGATAGAGGTTGGGGTCGTGGGAAGGAGGAGGAAGGTGACTGTCACTGAGGGAGAACCTTTATCTGCCAGTCTTCACTTTTAAAAAATTCTCATCCAGGTGACAAAGCAGGAGTTGATCTCTATCTTGCCAATCACCTTACAGATCTTACAGAGGAGGCTCAGGTGGTATCACACAGAAAGGGGATGATGGAGCTGAGATCCTAGTTCGCTTTCCCCCTGTGCAGACTGGTGCTTCCTGCTGCAGGGCAGGCTCCTGCTGCACCTAGACCTTGCTGTATTGGGGGCGGGAGGTGGGATAGGTGAAGCAGTAGTTCTACTCCTACAGATGCCAAAGTTATGACCTTGGTCTACTTCCCGAGCAGTGATCTCAGAAGAAGGGACAGCTTGCTAATTCATATCAAAGCTGTGTGCTGGCCAAGCCTTGGATCCAAAGGGAGGCATCCACCCTGGGCCAGAAGGGCCACTGCAGGACTGAAGGAAGTAGCAGGACTAGGTCTGCCAGGGCAGGTTACCTATGAACATGACTGAGGACTTCCGGAGGGAGGCCCGAGGACTCTTGGCATACTCCAGGCTCTGACTGAGGAACGTGAAGGCGCTGTCTCGATGGGTGTCCACCTGGGACAAAGAGAAGCCAGAGAGTGCTGGGCCCTCAGAGGGACTAACCACCCATCCACCCCTCCCAGAGCTAGGAACCAGGACCCAGTCAGGCAGCTGAGCCCTGGCCATTTGCCTCCTAAATAACTCTGCTACCCATTCTGGACTCTTCAGAAGCCAGACTTCATGTTCTCTTAGCTGACTGCAACAATCATGTTAATGATCTTCCTGCCTTGGATGTCTCCTTTTCTAATCCACCCACCTGCTACAAGCCAGAAGGCAAGTTCTAAAATGCAAGTCCAGCCAGAGCTGAGAAAAGATATGGCATGTGAAGGACATGACTAAGGAGACGGGTCTGACTAGGTAAAGGATTCAAGTTACAAAGCAGTGGGAATAAACTACAGACTTAGGAGGGTCTTAAAAGTCCTTCAGATACAGACAGAAATAGGGCTTCCTTATGCATTAAAAAATAAGAAGCCAGCATCCATTCTTAATAGGGCAATGACAAAGTAATGTTTTAGGCAAAATAGTCTGACAGTGGTGTTCAGGTTGGGTTTGATCAAGTAGAAACCAGGGGGCAGGCAATCTGCTAAGAGACTGTTGAGGGAGATAAAGAAAGATCTGATCTGATCACTCTCCTATTGACAATCTGCATGTCGGGCAGTAACTGTGGTATTGGAGAAGACTCTTGAGAGTCCCTTGGACAGCACGGAGATCAAACCAGTCAGCCCTAAAAGAAATCAACCCTAAATATTCATTTGAAGGACTGATGCTGAAGCTGAAGCTCCAATGCTTTGGTCACCTGATGCAAAGAGCCAGCTCATTGAAAAAGACCCTGATCGACTATATGGACACGAGTTTGAGCAGACTCCAGGTGATAGTGAAGGACGGGGAAGCCTGGCATGCTGCAGTCCATGGGGTCGCAAAGAGTCAGACACCACTGAGCGACTGAACAACAGCAATAGCAATGTCAGGGAGTAAACTCCTGGGCTTAGTGTGCAAAGTGTTCACGCTCATGTTCTTTCTCAGCCTCAGGTCTTTCTCTACCACTGCCTCCACGCACACCATGCTCCAATCCCAGGTTGAGGCACAACTCTGCCCAAATCCATGCCCGACACAAGCCACTGCTCCTGATTGGAGCCCCTTTCCCTCTTTCCTTCCTGATGAGTCTCCTCTCATTCTTTGAGGATTAGCTTAGAAACTATCTCCTCCCCGAAGTTTTGCACAACCCTCCGGCAGAGCTAATCTCACCACCTTGGCGTCCCTGCAGCATGTTGCACAGCCTTTGCCATGGCACCTATGACACTGGACTTATAATTACTTATACCTGTCTCCTCCACTGGATCTGTAGTTCCCCCAAAAGAAGGGACCTTCTCACTCAGCTCAGAGTCCTCAGCACCCTGGATGGAGCTTTGCATGGTACAGGTGCCCAGAAAGTATTGTATGGATAAATGAATGAATGACTAGGTTACTGACCCCTCCTTAAAGCTAAGGCTAGAGGTTGGCCTAGCCTTATTCCTAGGCCTAGCCTCTGTTCATATGAGCAGAACTGTTGATGCCTGGAGAGCAAAGAAGAGCCTGAGAATCCAGAGGGTCTAATGCAGAGGTCACAAGCTGGCAGCCCACAGGCCACAAATGACTGGCAGGGCAGAGGCCAGCGCAGCATTTTAACTAAATTGATTGTTAATTAAAGTCTTATAAAAATCTAGCTTTTCTTGTGAAACTGAAGGCCCTGGTGAGAGTTGGCTGTATGGTGGCTGGAGCTCTCTGTTCGTGCTTTCAACAGAGCCTGGCCCCTCCGGGTTGCCATGGCCCTACCACCCCTACATCACTTAATATCTGCCCAGTCACTGGGTCATGGTTAGTATTTGAATTAGCAGCACCAGCCAAACACTTCCTCCAGGCCTCTTTTTCCCTCCGTATAAGGAGGTAACAATATTAGGCACTGGATTGCAGAGGCTTTGAGCATTACTGATAATGATTATTACTGCAAAATAGCAATCTTTTGTTTTGTTTATTCCTGTTAGGTTGGTGGGGGAATGGGGATGCTGCATGCCCCGTCCAGACCTCCCTTAGAGTGTGAAGGATTTATTTCCCCAGGTGCAGACTGCCTTGGTGGAAGAGAACTGCTGGCCCAAAGTCACGTCCCTTCCCAGGCCAGCTGGCGACCGATGACGAGGCAAACCACAGCCTCAAGACCTTCTTCCAGGGGCAGAACCAGAAACTGACAGACCCCTCAGTCTGTGCCGAGACCTGACCGCCAGCCCCAACATGAGGAATCTTGGCATCATGTTGGCTAAGACCTTCCCTGAAACCGCACTGCAGCTTGACTCCTGCCACTTCCGCTCCTTGCCCTCCCTTCTACAGTGGCTGGTCCCAGGGTGTTCCCTAATAAACCTCCTGCATGCCAACCTCTGCCTCAGAGCCTGCATCCCGGGGAACACAGGCTGTGGCTACAGGAAAGGCAGATGCGCCTAGATGGCAAAGCGTCCGAAATGGTACGTGAAGGAGCCCGGCTGCATCCTGCGGTGCAGCGTGTCACTGTGTGTAGGGCTCTCTCCTACCGTAGAATGTTCTTGGGTATGACCTGAAAAGGGGGTTCTGTGGTTTAATAATTTGCGGAAACCATGAATCAATCATGAAGTTTCCTCGGCACAGAGCATTTCAGAGCTCTTTGGTGCTGGTGACACTGCAAATCTCCGAGAGGAAGATAACAGTGCGGTATTTCCCAAACTTACTTGTCTGGGATCTTTTCTCTCCTGTGGGGCATTTCTTGTAGGACTGACATCACAGCAAATACACACTGGAAATTACTGTGGTAGAAGAGGGAGCCGGTAGGGTCCCCCAGGCAGGGATATGATATAGACAGACTTGGGTTTTAACCAGATCATTCTGGTAGCCTGAGTCGGGAATGGATTGGAGGGGCTGAGATTCAAGACTGGGAGACCCACTGGATGGCTGGACCCATCTGAGAAACATTTATGATCTGAACTAAGGGTAATAATAATGGGGAGGGGGAGGAAAAAACAATTCAGAGGCATTTAGGATATTTAAGATTGATCAAAGGTGAAGGCGAAGGGGATGAAGAAGCCTTGGATGGTTTTAGGTTTCAGCTTTGGGGATTTAGAAGGAGAGAGAACTGACATTGGGAAGGCCTTAAGTTCAGGAGATACGCTGATTTTAGTTGTGTGTAGTCATTGTGGGCAGGGGAGGGCTTTCCAGTTGGCCCTAGTGATAAAGAACCTGCACTGCAATGCGGGAGACATAAGAGACGCGAGTTTGATCCCTGGGGTTGGGAAGATCCCCTGGAGAAGGGCATAGCAACCCACTCCAATATTCTTGCTGGAGAATTCCATGGACAGAGGAGCGTGGTGGGCTACCATCCATGGGGTTGCAAAGAGTAGGACAGGACCGAAGCGACTCAGCACAGCACACACACAGTCACTGGGGGAGATGTCCAGTAAGCCTTGGAGAAGGAACACCAGAAGTGGGGAGAGAAGTCAGAGGCAAAGATGAACTTCCAGGAGCCAACAACTTGTAGGTGGTAATGGAATTGTCAGTAAGGATGCTCATGTAAAAAGGAGGAAGAGACAAGGAAAGAACTGGCCACCTCTAACATACTCATAAGAACCCACTGTAGTCTTAGAAGTACTCACAAAGTACTTGCAAATTTTAGCCACCGTCTGCTGCTGGTTGTCCCAGGGCTTCCGGCTGTAAGCTTTTTTTGGCAATTCCCAAGCCATGAAGCAAGAACAGCGGAATAGGGTCTTCACACATTTCTGGGGGCCAATAGAAAGAGAATACCAGAGCTATGCAATTCCAGAAGAGTTGAACTATGCTCTGGGTGGGAGGGTGGGGGCAGTATGAAACTGGATTTTGGGAAAACAATTCCTATCAATACTTGAAACATACAAGGAAAGTTGGCTGTTTTGAACAGAAATACCGGCTTGGGTACCTTTTGAAAACAAGCTTGGCCAGACTTGGTCGCACGATGGATTGTCTGTGATTCTAGGCTGGGTTCTGTAAAGCGGGCTGCACCCTCAGGACTCAGGGCTCTGCACACTCACCTGGCTCACCTTGGCGTTGCCCTCTTGCATGGTCAGCAGCAGGGGCACCAAGGTGCTGATCAGCTGTTCCTCCACAGCCGGGGTGTGGGGCGACCGCAGCTTCTGAACTACCTTGCCGTACAGGTTGATGCAGGAGGAGCGCACGTCCTCCCGTGACTGGGGCAGATCCAGAGGCTCAGGCGAGCTCCATCCTCCAGGAGGCTGCCTGCACCTCTGTGCCCCATGTAGAGGCTCGTGGCCTTCCTTCCACTCATTCCGAGGGCCCCTCCAAGCGCAAGACACGCAGAGACGAAGAACATTGAAGGCCACCTGACGGGGCTGATCTGGGGCTGGCTTCCCCGTGGTCAGAGCCTGGGTCAGGAGCTCTGCCCGCTCTTCCCAGCAGGAACCCCACTGTCCTAAAAGGTGCCTTTGTGCCAAGTAGAAAAATGCTCCCCCCTCTGCTGAGACCAAAGAATTGTGACCCCCTTGGGGGAAGAATGGGGGAAGGGATAGTTAGGAAGTTTGGGATCAACAGGTACATACTGCTATATATATATATTTTTTCATACTGCTATATTTTAAATGGATAACCAACAAGGACCTACTGTATAGCACAGAGAACTCTGCTCAATGTTATGTGGCAGCCTGGATGGGAGGGGAGTTTGAGGGAGAATAGATACATGTATGTGTATGACTGAGTCCCTTTGCGGCCCACCTGAAGCTATCACAACATTGTTAATTGGCTATACTCCAATCAAAAAAAAAAGTTCAAAGGAAAAAAATTGTGACTCCTTTAGATGGACCAATCACAGAGAGGCAAGTCTCTGGGGTAACGAGGACACAAAAAGATCTCCCTCTGTGAGAACCAATTAGAGAAGGAACTTTCTCTGTGCAAACCAATTACAAAGAATTTGGACCAGTTGGGATGAGCACCCCTTCCCCTGGGCTGACTCAGCCCTGCCCAGGTCCCAGCAGGCCATGGGAGCTATTACGACCCCCGGAGTAGTAAAGAACTGCTCTCCAGGTATTACACCCCCATCCTTCCACCCTCACGGAATTCCTTACATCACTGAAGTGTGGCAGCAGAATCTGCAGTATCTCCACATAGACTGAGTTGTCCATCAGCTTCCGATCCTGCTTGAAAATGGTCTTGAGGTTGTGGACCGCCTCCACCACCAGCAGCCCATCCACACTCTTCAGACCCTTCACCATGGAGGGCAGGAGGGCCTGCACCTTGGCAGCCTGCGGAGAAGGAATATTTGGGATGGGGGATCCTATCTGATCTAACAGGTGAGGGACCCAGCCTCTGATTCACAGAGATGAACTTGGTCAAGCAAGTCATACCTCCTGGCCTTTGCTTATGTTATCCCACCTGCCTGGCATGCCCTCACTCAAACTCTTGCTGTCTCCAAAGCCCTCTTTGGCCTCACTGACTCCTTCCTAGCCTGCAACCCTGAGAGCTTTTGTTGTCTCCCCACTTCTTGGCACTATCTATAGATGATACCCTGTGTTGTTAGTTTTCTGTGTTGTTAGTTAAGTCCTGTCCCTTTGTCCCTCTAAATCATAAGCTGTAATGACAGTGCTTAGTAGAGAAAAACACAGCACTTTTTAAAAGGCTAATGAAATATCAACAACCTGTGACTCAGCTTCCTAATCTCTAGAATAATATTTTAGAATTTTAGAATATTTACTTATTATATTATTATATTATATATATTATATATTAAATATTCAAAATTTTGGAATAATTATTGCTATCCCCAGCCCCTCCTAAATATACTGCTCTTAGGGTCATTGTGAAAAATCTGAATTCGGCAAGTACTTTTCAAAAAATAAAGCATATAGGGAATTATTAAGGGATACCCATTTTACAGATGGGATAATTAAGACAGAGGAAATGAGCTCTGAGTCCAGTCACCAGCACTGGAGAGTTGAGGATGGCCAAGCTCCATCCTTCCTCTTGTCGGGGCCCTGGCTGAATGGGCTCTCCCCTGCCCTCAACTCACCTTTTCAGTCCTTTGAGCCAGGATGACCAGGCCTCGGATGGACAGCACCTTCATGATGGGGTCCCGATGGCTCAGGCCTTCTGCCATCCGCCCCAGAGAGTACTCCTCAGGGATCCGCCGTACCTGCTCCATCCGGAGGAGCTGAGGGAATAAGGATGATTACTCCCCAACGCAAGGAGTACCCTCAGGCCCCGTTTGCCTCTGGGGCCTCATTCACACCTATCCACCCGCTAGTCTGTATACCACCAACAAGCTTCTAACCAAGCTTCCCATCATTCATGGAATGACCCAGGCTGTTCTGTCCCTTCTGTGTGGGCAGGGATGCTCTTCTGCCAGGCCTCTCAACTCCACTCTAGCCCCAGCTCACCATGCACGGCTCCACCCAAAAGTCAGCCCCCTGGTGCCGTGTTTGACAGTGTCCCCAGGCCTCACCTAGACTGACTGCCCCTTCTCTGTGCCCCTGGGGGCCCTGAACACAGAAACCTTATTGCCCCCATGTACTTATGCACCTGCCTCCTGTATCCTATCCCCCTGGAGCTTCTTTGAGGACACAAACTGAGCCTTTCTCCTTGGGCACCAGTTACTGATGGAAGCTCTGGGATAGTGTGTGCGCTCAGGGAACCCCGGTTGCATGAGCTCACAACCAAGAAATGGTTCCTTTCCTTCTTGGAATTGCCCTCCTCCAGTGCCCACCATTGCAAGGTCAGTACCACCAGCCCCACTTTGTCCCAGCCCCAAACCAGGCATCATCCCCATCTCCCTCCTCTCCCTCTGCCCTGCCACCTCCAGCACCCAACCAGTCTTCAGCTCCTGCCTGGTCACCCTCATAAGCACTTCCCCCATCTGTTCCCTTGCCCCGCATCTACTGTGACTATTGAGACCGTGTGTCTGTGATGAAGAGAAAGGGGAGACAGCAGACAGGACAGCTGAGGGGGTGGGGTGGGGGAGGCAGGAAAAGTGGGGCTCCACCTACCACCCACCCTCCACCCATCCACAGAACTGCACTCAGCTGCTCTGTCCCAGGTTCTGGGCTGTGACTAGACACACAGAAATGTGACAATCATAGCAGCAACAGAGCTGACTTGGGGAGTACTTCCTGCGCTGGCACTTTACATGACCTCACTTACTCCTCATCAAAACCCTATGAGGTGGGCAATTCATTATCCTCGTATTGTAAATGAAGAATGCAAGGCACAGACAGGTTCAGCAACTTGCCGAAGGTCACACAGCTCCCTTAAGGACTCCACCTACCGCTGGGAGGAGGAAGGACCCCCTCAGGCACAGCATGGGGGTCTACGGGAGCCGGGAAAGGACATCTGAGCAACATCAAAGCATCACTATGAATGTGTTGAGCCACCCCTTCTGGGGAGAGAGAGAAGGACTTGAAGCTGGGTGAGGACCCCTGTCCCAGAGAAGGAGGGCCACTGCTCAGGGCTCCAGGGGAGTGCTGGGAAAGATTAAGCCTACTGTCCCTGACCTTATGGATGTGGGAGGGCCAACCTCCACCCCTTCCCCCAAGGGCCTGTGTGGCAGCCACTAGCAGACAGTGAGGAACGCCTCTCCCACAAGGCTAACCAGGGTAGAGGAGCCAGGTGGGCAGAGCTGGTCTGAATCTCTCTGGACAGCTTGAGCTGTGTGACCTTGAAAACTGCCCCTTATCTCACCAACACATGAGCGTCACAATTCTTGCTTTGTAGGGCTGCTGTGCAGATGAGTGGGGTCGTATATGTAAGAGGTCAGCGTGGTGTTTGGCACACGGCACGCCCTCAAGAAATGACGCTTTCCCATTTCCTCACCAGGGTCATGGGGACCATGGCAGAGCTGAGACTGTAACCTGGACTCCTGACCCCAAGACACATGCATGTCCTCCTAAGGTGACACATTCTGCAGGTGCCTGCTGAGCCGGGCAAAGTGCTCACCTGGGCACTCACTCACCCATCTGATCCCCTCTTCTCAGAGGCCTTCTTGGGGCTGGGTCTAGGGATGCAGGCAAACATGATGTGGTTCCTGTTCCCCAGGCTTGCAGTCCAGTGGGGAGGCAGTGCTGGAATTGCCAAGCTGCCCCTGTCCACCTGGCTGTCTTCACTCAAGGCCCAGGTCAAATGGCACCTCATCCAGGAAGCCGTCCTTAGCCTTCCACTGTCTGAGCAGACAGTGAGCCTCTGAGCCCCACTGTACAGGCCCTGGTGATAGCCTAGACCCCCTGTGTGCCAGCTAGCACGTCACAAGAGGACAGGGTGGTGGTTAAGCGAGTGGGTTCTCTAAGTGTCATCGACTAGTGGCTGGAGAAACAAGATGTGGTATGTACATGCAATGGAATATTATTCAGACTTAAAAAAATAATGAAATTCTGACCTGTGTTACAACATGGATGAGCCTTGAAAACATTATATTAAGTGAAATAAGCAAGACACCAAGGGACAAATATTGGTGGTTCCATTCGTGTGAAACCTAGAATAGGCAAATTCATAGAAACAGAAAGTAGAATGGTGGTTACAGGGTCTGAGAGGACTAGGGAAGGAGAGTTAGTGTTTAATGGGTAGAGAATTTCAGTTTGGGGAGGAAGATGAAAAACTTCTGAAGATGGATGGCGGTGATGGTTGCACAAAAGTGTGAATGCACGTCACACTGAATGTACAGCCAGTGAGCTGTACATTTAAAAATGGTTAACATGATAGCTTTTATGATATGTATTTTTATATTACATCCATAAGCACAAGCACACACACAAAGCTAAAGAGTTAGTGTGTATTTTAGAGCCCAGATGTCTGGCTTTGCATCCTGGATCTGCCACTTACCAAGCTGTGTGGCCTTGGGAAAGTTACTTAAATCTGTGCCTTGGTTTCCTTCTCTACAGTAGGGGATGGAATAATATGTGCATCATAGGATTATTGTGAGAATTAGATGAATCAGTATGTGCAAAGCTCTAAGAATACACCTGAAAGGTAGTAAGTGCTCAATGAAATTGTTGGCCATTATTATTGACAAGTCTTCCCTTCTGGGGCTGACACTACCAACCTTCTCCTGACTTAACTCTCCTCAGTACCCACTTTAGTACCCCTATACACTCACTCAGCTTAGATGTCACTTCCTCCAGGAAGCCTCCCTGATGTTTCCCCACCCAATACACCCAAGATGTTCACCCACCACAGCCTGAATTGCCCCCATTAGCACAAGTCACTCTAAGGTACCCTGTGATATAACCAGGATGTCCTCTGTCTCCCCTCCCACACCAAGAACTCCTGAGAGAAGAGCAGAACCAAGTTTATATTTGTGTCTCCAATCTGGTACCTGGCATACGGCAAAGGATGGTGGTTGCCCAAGGTACTAGGGGAGTCTGAGAAGACTGAAATGGGGTGGAGGGATGGGAAGAGGAGGAGAGATGGGAAGGAGGAGGGAGAAGACCCACAAGATCTTTTTACTCAAGAAAAGTCATGTTCAGGAAAGACTCTAAAGTATTAAGTACTTATTGCACAAGAGAAATGACCAGCAACGGGAACTGAGGCCTATACTCCTGGGAAGGCCCGGGGTAGCCCCCGCCCCGCTCTGGGCACCCGGTCGGTACCTCCACGAAGAAGGCGGTGGCGGTGATCTTGTGCTTCTCGTCGCCTCGCTCCAGGAGCGGGATGAGCAGGTAGAGGATGCGGCACAGCTCCTGACAGGAGTAGTGCACCATGGCCCTGGGGATGGGAGGAGCAGTGCCCTCAGGCTCCCCAGCCCCAAGGGGACTTGTTGCATGGGGGCCTGGCCCCCATACTCAAAACTCTGGGCAAGCCCCAGTTCCCTGTGTTTCCGCATCCCCAGGGTTTTCCACCTGAACAGGATCTCGGAGGCCATTTGATCACATTGCTTCATTTTACAGGTGGGAAAACTGATATCCAGAGTGGAAAAGTGATTTGCCCAAGATCACAGAGAAAATCAGTAAGAAAGACAGGCCTACGACCCCTGAATGTACAGGACCACTCCAGGAGGAAAGGACAGGAAGGAGAGAATGTGAGGACCCACTCACTAGGCACCAGGCCGCAAGCCAGATGCTTTCAGGTCCTTATTGCATCGGATCCTCACCATTACCCTTTGAGGCAGGTTACTGTTGTTAACCCATTTCATAGATGAGGAAACAGAGGCTTTGAGTGTGAACTGCCCAAGGTCATAGAGCTGGAAAATTGCAGAGCTGGCGCCCCAACCCAGGGGTCCCTACTGTAGCTGCCTAGTTCATTCTACTAAGCCAGCAATGTTCCAAGTGCGGCCCCCGGATCAGCAATATCAGCATCACCTGGGAACTTGTAAAAAAAAAATGCACATCCTCAAGCCCCCATCCCAGACTAACTGAATTAGAAATTCTAGAAGTGGGGCCCAGCCATCAGTGTTTTAACAAGCCCTGTAGTTGATTCGCCTTTGCAAAGTCTGCACTATGCTCTGTTAGTCAATGAATACAGAAAAGTGTGTCAGCCATATAGAGTCTGGTATAAGACAGCCTGGGTTCAAATTCTGTTACCACTAGCTGTGTCACTTTGGGCAAATCACCTAACTTCTCTGGGCCTCAGATTCCCTATAGGTAACTCTGGGAAAGTAATAGTGTTATTTCATCAGTCACTGCTGTTGTTGTTGTTCAGTTGCTAAGTCGTGTCTGACTGTGACCCTGTGGACTGCCACACACCAGGCTTCCCTGTCCTTCACCATCTCCCAGAGTTTGCTCAGACTCTTGTCCATTGATTTGGTGATGCCATCCAACCATCTTATTCTCTCTCACCCCCTTCTCCTGCACTCAGTCAGTCACGGTGAGGGTTAAATGGAATAGTCCGTGAATAGACATCTCTTTGCAAGGTGCCTGGAGCATGCAGGTGGTCAATAAATACAGTTGTATCTTGAGACTGAAGAGGAGAGAGCCCCACCCTGGACATTCAGGGTACAGGGCTATGAAGCAGGATCTTCCTGCAGGAACCACATGAGTGAAATCAAGGTGCACCAGCCCCCCATCTCCTTTCCCTAAGGGAGGCTGTGTGTGACTAGGGGGAAGAGACCTGATCTGGGTCAGAGGGTTATTTCCCGGCCTTGCCACTCCCAGGCTGTGTGTATCTTTGGTGCATAACTATCCCTCTCTGAATCTTGGCACCCTCCCCTGCAAAATGTGCATTAACAATCCTTGCCCCACCAGTCAGCATAATGATAACAGAAGCTAATGTGTTGAACTCTTTCTATGTGCAGAGGCTGTTCAAAGTACTTTAATCCTCACCCCAAATCTCGGAGGTGAGTCCTGTTATTATACTACTGATGGGAAAATGGAGACACAGAGAAGGAAAGGAACTTTGCCCTAGGTCACACAGCTGGAAAATAGTAAGTTGGGATTCAGAAGCAGGCAGACCTGCTCTCAGACCACACTCTAAACTGCTCAGCTAGACCATCATTTCTGTATTAGCATGGGGAATTAAATTAATAACGTGGTGAGAAAGGTGTTTTATAAATAACCTAAGTAGCTCCCCAATGCCAGGTACTGTTACAACCACAGTTTGTAGAGCATATGTCATCTTTCACATTTGTATTGTCTACTCGTTGATGGAGACAATACTCTGCTGATCTTAGAGAAGAGGTGATGGAGCAAGGGAAGGGTCTTGCCCAGAAAGAGAGGCAAACCCAAGTTTGTCTGAAGACACTGAGGTCTCTTCCCTCCCTCTGACCCCTGCCCCAGGGTCCTCACCTGGCCAGCAGGGACACTCCGCGGTGGTGGTTCTCTGCCTGCCCTATAAGCTCCCAGCCGCCATGGTCCTCCAGAAAGTTAGCCTCGTATGAGCAGCCCATCTTCAGAAGCAGGGTTTTCACCACTTTGACCATCCAGCTGCCAAGACAAGGGGGCTGAGATCTCATGTCACCCTGCCCCCAGCAGGCCAGACCTTAATATAAAGAGCTCTTACAAATAAATAAGAAAATTCCCAAAAGTCCTATATACAATTAGGCAAAGAACAAGAACAGTTGCTCACAAAAAAGGAAATAGAAACGGCATTTAAACTCAACCACATTCATAGTAAGAGAAATGCAATCTAAAATTACAGCAAAATACCTTTTTTTTTGTCAACTTTCAGATTGGCAAAGATGAGACTGTGATGGCAAAGTTGTGGGGAAATGAAGTGTCATATACTACTGGCAAGCTGGGTGCTTTAGGAGGTACTTCATTTCCTTTCACTCACTGATCAAGAACTTTTTCCACCATATCTTCCTGTTCCACCATAATATTTAAACACAGAAACCTTTTGATGCACCCATTCTACTTTCAGGAATTCATCCTATGTGTATGCTGCTGCTGCTAAGTCGCTTCAGTCGTGTCCGACTCTGTGCGACCCCATAGATGGCAGCCCACCAGGCTCACCCGTCCCTGGGATTCTTCAGGCAAGAACACTGGAGTGGGTTGCCATTTCCTTCTCCAATGCATGAAAGTCACATGTAAATATCAAGACATATAAACAGCCTCACTCACGGCGGCATTGTTTGTAAAAGGCTGTGAAGCACCTAAATCAAAAGGATCCTGGTTAGGTGAATGGTGGTATATTATAATCTACACAGAGGGATATTATGCGGCTGTTAAAAATAATGAGGCAGCTCTGTATGTGATGACCTCAAAGATACAGTATATAATAAAAGCAGAAACATGTAACTGTGTAAGGTTCACAACCAGTGGTGTGAAAGTACAGAATGAAAACACATTGGCTTAGCTCTGCATCAACCCCATCCGAAGGGCAAGAAAGAACCCAGTTCTTATGACAGAAAACTGGGATAAAGAGAGGAACAGAAACTGTTTTACCATCTTTGAAGATTTTTACTCATGTGCCTATATTAACTATTCCAATTAACAAATGAAAATCAAATAGTTCAGCCTTGGTTATAAATCTAATACAAATCACATCTCTAGGGAGGGAGGAGAAAAATTGAAATGGTGATCTCCTTGGAGAAGGCTGATTCCTTCCTGCCATCCAGCCCTAAGCAGAGAACACATACAGCAGATGTTCACAAATAGCTCTTGAACACGATTGGCTCTGTCTCATAAAAGTGCACTTCTGATTTCTTTTCTAGCCACGGAGCTAATTTCTACCGATCAGTTGCCCTAAAGACTTCCATAAGAGCCTGCTGTCCCTCCGGGGACAGCAGGAACATACCGTACAGGGACAAAGCCAGAGGTCTGGGCGTCCTTCTTGGCATCCTTGCGGGAAGCCACGCGGCCAGGAAGGCTGAGGCCGATGTGGTAATGGACCTGAATGAGCAGGGCCAGGAGCAGCTGTGGGTAGATGCGCCTCACACGGCCCATGCAGCTGTTGACGGACAGGAGCTCACACAGGCCACTGGCTGCCTGGAGGCGGAGGGGAAGCTGGTGAGACATCACCACCCACCATCCCAGCACTCCTGACTGGGCCTGAACTGATTCTCTAGGAGGTTGGTCCTGGATCTTTGCTCTTCTCTGGCCCAACATGGGCAAGGCCAGATTCCCCCACCACTGCATCCAGGCCCTCTGGGCGAGCCCTGTCCCAGAACAATCACAGTGACCCTTTGCTGTTGACACAGCCCTGGAAGAATCACGGTGGAAGGATTTCTTCCCACATTTATGAGGTAGAGTCTTGACCCCACTGTGCAGGGAAGGAGACAAGATCAGAGGCGTGAAGGGACTTGCCCAAAGATACCCAGCCCCTCGGGGCAGAGCTGGGACTTGAACCCAGGTTTTGAGATTACAGGAGCCCTGCCTCTTACTGGTTCATAACATAGGTGGGATATCAGTTGCCTCTTTGTTGGGGGCTGTTAAAACTAGATTTCCCTCACTGCCTCCTCTGAGTGACTTGAGAATATGCCAACACACAGTGATCAGAGGAGGAGTGTGTGATGTCCAAACCAAGGATGGAATGGGTGCTGGTCCTAGTCATAGAACTCGGTGCTGGGGGAGAGAGGCAGGGAGATCCAGAGGTAAAGCATGGGGCTCGGGGGCAGGAGACCTGGGTTTGAGTCCTGGAACCACTGCTCAGTAGCTGCGTGACCTTAGGTGAGACATGGAATGTCTCAGCTTTAGTATCTTCCTGTGTTAAGGGATAATACCACCCGCTCCTCTATCCACCATGTCTATTTATTGACTTTCCTCTACCAGATTGTCTTGCTCTCTGCTGAATCCCTAGAAACTGAGTATGCTTGGAACATAGTAGGTGCTTAATGTTTGAGTAAATAAACCAACCCAACAAAAAAATTTTTTGAGTGTCTACTGTATGCGCTGAATTCAGGCATCTCATAGATTAATCACATGACCCACTCTATACACACACACTATTGTTAGATCACAACTGGGGTGAACTCTTCCAAGATAAAGTATGTGATGTGTATCTGCTCAGTCACTCAGTCATGTCCAACTCTTTGTGACCCAGTGGACTATAGCCCACCAGGCTTTTATGTCCATGGGATTTTCCAGGCAAGAATACTGGAATAGGTTGCCATTTCCTTCTCCAGGGGATCTTCCTGACCCAGGGATTGAACCTGCATCTCCTGCATTGGTAGGCAGATTCTTTACCACTGAACCACCTGGGAAGGAAAGTATAATATGCACAGATTTGATCTGGTCAGAGAGGGCTTCCCTGAGGAGGTGATAGCTTAAGAGATAAGGGATGAGAAGAAGTTAACTTGGTGGACAGAAATCTAGGTAGAGAAAACAGCATGTGCAAAGGCCCTGTGACAGAAGATAGCACAGTGATTAAGAAGACCTGACAAATAATGAGGTTGGAGCCATGCAAGCAAGAGGATCACACAGTATAGTGAGGCCAGTGAGGGTTGCAGGGCCTAGCAGCACCAGCAGGAGCTCTGTGTTACCCTCAAGGGCAGTGGGAAGCCATAGAGAGAGTTAAGAAGAGCAGATGCGCATTTCTCAATGATTTTCTTAGCTGTGATACAGATTGCAGGGGCTGGAGTGGAAGCAGGGAGGTGAATGCGGTATTATATAGCTGGCTAGGACCAGGGTGGTGGTGACAGAGCCACAGAGAAATCTGTCCACTCAGCCTCCTTCCCACTTCAGAGCCTGTTCCCTCTGTGTTCCCAGGGCCAACCTCTAAGAATGGCAGCAGATGTGCTTAGACATTTTATGTCTCTAAAAAGAATAAATGAGTTACCTCCTTTAATTTTCATAACTGCCATATGAGGTAGATAATATTTCTATTTACAGATGCAGAGACTGAGCCTCCGAGAGATGAAGTGACTTGCTCAGGTTACAAAATAGTAACAGAGCAAGGCCAGTTCTCAGCCTAAGGTGTGAGTCCCAGTGCCCACTATTCCAGGCTGCCCCAGTCACTGTAAGTAGCAACAGGATGGTGCTGCTGGTGGTCCAGTGGATCACAAACAAGAGCCCGGGGACAGACTTGCTCAAGGCCACCAGTTAGCTCCGGGCAGAGCCGGGCACTAGAAGACGGGTGTGCAGAGCTCAGCGGGAGTGGGAGGAGGACGTGTTGGGCAGTGATGGGGCTGCTGGGCAGGGGAGGAAGGGGGCAGGAGGAGAGCTCCTCACCGCCAGGGGCACGATGGAGGCCCGGCCCTTCTTGGTCACGGGCTTCTCCTTCAGGCTGGTCAGGAGCAGGTCCAGGAGTTCTCGGACATCACAGCTGGGCTTGCGCAGTATCAGCTGCCTCCACATCTCTGCTCCATTGCTGACAGGCCAAGAGTAGGGACGGTTAGTGGGGACAAGGGCAGTGGGGCCAACCCTGCTGCCGAATTGTTTTGGGAGGGAGAAGGGAAGATGCCTTTGAAATGGCATCCATGAGTGTGCCGAAAAATTTCTTGAATGATCTAAGGAGCCTGGGACTAACAATGATCAAAAATCCTATTTCTCAGGTACTTTGCCAGGTGCTTTGCATACAAGTTATGACTTCAGCAAATATTGAGCATCTGCTGTCTGCCAGCAGACGTAAGCAAGATCATCAAGAAACTCAGGGTCACTGAGTTCTTACAGGGACTCGCGGTGGATTGTCAGTCTCATTTTACAGATGCGGAGTTAAGGCTCAGAGAGGTAAAATCACCAATCCAGGACTGCACGCTAATGAGCTACAGAGTCCAGAAGTGACCAGGTCTGATGACTCCAATGCTTGTAACTGTTCCTCTATGCCTAGGAGCCCTTTGGGGCCTGGATCTTTCATTTGTCACAAAATGTCAAGGAGCTCCCACTCCTGACCCTTAGAAAGCTATACACATCAGGGACTTCCCTGATGGTCCAGTGGTTAAGAACTCGCCTGCCAATGCAGGGGACACGGGTTTGATCCCTGCATTTTGGGAAGATGCTGCATGCCGCAAGGCAGCTAAGTCCGTGTGCCGCAACTAGAGAGTAGCCCTGCTCACCACAACTAGAGAAAGCCTGGGAGCAGCAACAAAGACCCAGCGCAGCCAAAAATAATAAAAAACTAACAAAAAAATTAAAAACAAAAAAGACGGCACTACACCAGTCAGGGGAAAGCATCTGGATCAACCCGCACCAGCCTATAGGTTCTATCCTGGGGAGGTGAAAAGTGCTAACAGCCCAGGGCACTAAAGGGTTAACAAAAACCCTCCCCCCCCACCCAAATCTGGTTAAGAGTTGAACCTTCCATTAACTTTCCAGCTCTGTTCCCCTGGAAACCTGATAAAGATAGTATGTCAACTATGTTGCTAGGCAACATTGCTTATGGTAAAAATGACCCAATTGGTAAATTGTGTCTGGGTGAGGAAGAACTGCAAATGAACTATAAGGACCACTGGGAACGCTGTGGCATTGAGCTTCTCAGGGTGCAGCGACTCATGACTGGGTTTGTCCCTGTGAGAATCTGGGAGGCAAAGTCCAGAGAGATTACAAGAGACTCTAGTTCCTTTAAAGCCCAAGACACTTAAGCCCGGGTAGCACCTACATCTTTCAACTGGGAGGCCCAGGGCCAATACTAGGGTGAGGAAAGTGAGGCATCTAGGGCACTACATTTAAGGAGGTCCTCACTCTCAGGCATGCACAGGAGTGGCACTTGCCAACGAGGCCTCCTTAAATCTCATCCCAGCTCTGTCTAATCCTCCTGCACAGGCTGCTGTAAGGATACTGCCCTGTCCTACATCCTCCTGAAGTAAGTGAACTCAGATGTGGTCCTGGCAGTCTTGAGTCTGAATGTTTAGTGGCTCTAAGAAGAAAATTCCCTGGCTTGCAGTGAAGCCAGAAAGGGTTAAATTCTTCCAGGTGGGAGATGGGGGTGTGTCACTCCTGCACTGCTCTCCCTGGTTTCTGTGGATGACACCAGGTCTCCTGGTTAGAAGTGCACCCCACTTGCACAGTTCTGCATAATTCTTTTCTGTTCACTCTCAACCAACCGCCTTAAGACATGGATCACACACTTCTGCCTTGTTTTCATTTAGAGGTGCGGGAGCATTTCCTGGGCCAGGAGCCTGGAGCAGCCAGATTTGTCTCTCTTGCCCACAAGCTGATCACCATCTGGCCACAGTCCCCTCTGCCATCAGACCAGAGCTCCCTGAAGGCTGACAACATGGAGCACAGGGCATGCACTCAGCATGACTTGCTGCTTTACTGATCATGCCCACCCATTTGGGGTGAGAATGTGGGTGTTATTTTCTCCTTTTACATATGGAGAAAACCTGAAGCCCAGAGAGGGCAATAAAGCTACCCAAGACCACACAGCATCTGGAGGCAGAGTTAGGACCAACATTCAGTTTCTTTTTCCCATGGCATCATTGAAGAGCTCTGGGCTTGTAGTGGGTCAGATCTGAATTTAGGTCTTCATTCTGCTGCTTGTTCAGTAGGTTCCTAAGGCTGGAAACTTTCCGTGAGCCTCAGTTTCCTTATCTGTAGAATGGGGTGGTTATACTTGTGAGAGAACAAATAAATGTGCAGCAGACACCTGGCAGGAAGGGCTTAATGGCTGTCATAAGCAACGTCGATCATGGAAGGGGGACCACTGGGAGGGCGAGGGACTCCCCTGGGTAGAAGGAGGGATTCCCAGTCCTGGAATAGGGGGCTGTATCAACTCTGTGAGAGGTAGTGGCTGGAAGCACCCGTCACTTGGTACCTGTCCAGTGGGAGGGGACACATGAGCAGGGCGATGACGACCTCGGTCATGAAGGAGCTGGCCAGGAGAGAGACGGGCAGCAGAGCCACCTCGCGGGCCCGCGGCTCCTGGATGTGGCTCAGGTGCACATAGATGCCATGCATGATTTCTGGGATCTGGGGCACAGTCAGACCACCAGGGAGCAGGCAGAGGGCCAAGCAGAGAAGCCAAGTGGGATAGGGGAACAGGGGGATGGGAGGAGGGAGAAGAGGGGGATGAGGAAGAGGAGGGCACAGAGGGGAGAAATGGGGAGACAGGTAGGCAGAGCTCCTGCCCCTTCCCTGGAGACAGTTTGTCTTCACTGCCCTCCCGCACCCCTCACCAGACAGTTGAGCCCTTGGGGGCTGATAAGCAAGTTGAGAGCTTCTAGAACTCATTCACCACCCACCCTGCCCTGGCTGCAGGATGAGTGAGCCCTGTGGGGTCTCCCAGCCCAAGCCCTGCCCCCAGGGGACCTTACCACCTCCAGCGCCCTGTGCCGGTACCACTCCAGCACCGAACTGAGCGTGACCTCCGAGGCTAGCTGCATCATCTCCCCCGAGTCCTTCCCCCGAGCCTCGGAGCCACCTTTCAGCCCTTCCAAGGCTGCTAGCAGCAGGTCCTTTACCTGCTGGGGCCCCAGGAAATCCCCGAATTCCTGAAACAAAGGCAGAGAGATCCTGACACACGTGGGCAGACCTGGAGTGAGTCCTGCATCCATGCACAAACACCGCCAGACACGGGCAGAGGTCAGCAAGGGGACCACATACTCGGTTAATCACTGAGTATCGAACCCTTTGAGGAACTGTGACAAAAAAGAGGGGGTGACATGGCCCCTGCCCCCCCAGAACTGGGTGCCACAAGCTATGGCACAGACCAGAGGGGTGGGGAGCCCACAGGATGGACCTGTGTGGTTGAGGAAGGCATGTAAAGGAATATGAGGGGGATTGAGCCTAGAGGGATGGAAGGAGAGGAGGCGGCGCTGGGGCGGGCTGGTGCTGCCCCTCCTCTCTCGTCCCCATCTCCCAGGAAGGCCCAGGGCTTCTGGGCAGCAGGTGGTCACCGCAATCACACGCAGAATGTTCTGGCATGGGCTGAGAGGATTGTAGGGCCCCAGGAAACGCTTGTTGCTCTCATACAGCTCCTTCTTATTGGTCTCTTCTTTATCTCTGGCTCCTGCAAGACAAGAACATTTTCAGTGAGACCTAACTACCTATTTGGTTTCTTAACTTTTTGCTAAACATGGATATCAAATGTGCATAAATCATAGGTAACCAGCATGGTAAATCTTCTTGATGAGCACATCCATGTAGCTCTCACCCAAGTCAAGAAACAGAACACAGTCAATACCCCAGAAGACCCTCCTATGCCCCTGTTTCAGGCCATAATCCCCCTCCCCCACTCCTATTCTGACTTCTAAATCCACAGATTAGAGCTCCTTGCTGTTGGACGTCATATAAATGGACTCCTACTGTATGTTGTCCTTTATGTCTTGCTTTCACTCAACATTAAGTGGGTGAGCTTCGCCCACATTGTTGCAAGCTGCATGGGTTCATTCATTCCCAGTGCTGTACAACTTTCCACAGTATGAATATGCTACCATTTACTGGTCTACTGGTCTACTTCTCATTGACATTTGGGTTGTTTCTAGCTATTATACGTAGTGTTGATATGAATGTTCTAGTATATCTAGTCCATGCCTTTTGTAGGCATGTAGCTAGAAGCGGAGACTTCCCAGGTGGCTCAGTGGTAAAGATTCCACCTGCCAATGCAGGAGACATGGGTTCGATCCCTGGGTCGGGAGGATCCCCTGGAGAAGGAAAGGGCAATACCCTCCAGTATTCTTGCCTGGGAAATCACACGGACAGAGGAGCCTGGCAGGCTACAGTCCACGGGGTCTCAAAAGGGTTAGACAAACCTAGCACCTAAACAACAACAACAGCAACAAGCTAAAAGTGAGACTGTGTCCTAAGGTGGGTAGAGGTTCTGCTTTGGAGGATATTACCAGAAGTTCTCCACGGTGGGGACCAGCTGTACTTCCACCAGCAGTGTGTGAGAGTTCAGCAGCTTCACATCTCGCCAGTGAATTTTCTGTTCCATTTTTGCTGGGTGTGTGGCAACACCTCTTTTTAAACTGCAATTCCCTTACCCCTGGTATTCCCAACCTCCCTTTCCTATTTTTTTTTCTTTCTTCGATACTCATCATCATCTGACTTACTGTATATATTACTTGTTTATTTTGTTCATTGTGTTCTGACAACAAGAAGATAAGCTCAACAGGACTACTGAATTAATTTTTTTTTCCTTCTGTGTCCCCAATGCCTAGAATAGTACTTGCAAATTGGAGACCCTTATTTTCTGCTGAAGGAAACACATTTCAGGCACATTTCCTGAGTCTTATGGTGGTCTGATTCGGGTCCTAGCTGGATTCCTCAGCATGTACAAGACACAAGACGTGGGCATGAGAAAGGGTCATTGAGGCAGAATAGCATACAGACCAAGCAAGCAGGTTGTCTACAAAAGGAAGGAGCTTGAGACCTAATATCAGGTAGTGTGCGTGCATGCTAAATCTCTTCAGTCATGTCCAACTCTTCATGATCTCATGCACGTAGCCCACCAGGCTCTTCTGTCCATAGGATTCTCCAGGAAGAATACTGGAGTGGGTTGCCATGCCCTCCTCCAGGAGATCTTCCAGACCTAGGGACTGAACCCACATCTCCTGCATCTCCTGCATTGGCAGGTAGGTTCTTTATCACTAGTACTACCTGGGAGGCCTAGTATCAGGCAGACCAAGGTTCAAATCCTAGCTTTGCTGCTTCCTACAGTCCAGAGGCCTGGATAAAGCACTCCTTGAGAATCTAACAGTGGGAATTTGTCCTTAGAGTCACCACATAAAATACAAAATACTCAGTTAAATATGAATTTCAGATAAACCAGTAATTTTAGCAAGAGTATGTCTTAAATATACCAAAAGGTATTTACTGTTTTTCTGAAATTTTTATTTAACTGAGTGTCCTATATTTTTATTTGCTAAATCTGGCAATACTAATACGGTGTATACTATTCCTGTCCCCAAGACTGATCCTTAACATGACTTATATCACCTTTATCCATCACTCAGAAGATCTATGTGGCTCTTGGGCAGCAGGGGGAAGTCTCCTAGGGACTAAATCTTTGCCCCAGATGCTAGAGAACAAGAAGAGCAGGGATACAAGATAGATCCCAAAAGACTGAAACTAATAAGATGGGGAGGGATGGGGGAAAAAAAACTTTGTTGCCCATAATGTGTGGAACGAGCTAGTCATTTTACACATATGATCTCATTTAATTTTCCAGAAATCTTATGGTTTGCATCCTACTGTGTCCTTTTTACAAATGAGGAAACCCAGGCCTCGACAAGAAAAGTACTTTCCTGAATTTGTATAGCTAGGAAGGGCCAGAGCTAGGTGTGGTACCCAGGTCACTCTGCTTCCAGAGCCAGGGGACTTTAAACAATGTGCCAAGGTCCCTTGGTTTGGAGCAGAGTTGGGACGTTGGGGGGAAGGGGGGAGGCAAGTAACAGTCAGTACTGCACACCTCTAAGTGCAGTGAGTGCCAGCTGGGATTCTGTGTCAGCCCTTACCATATCACTAGCTTCCCACAGCTGTTTCAGAGATGTTCTCCTGTCTACAGGTTTTAGCCACTCCAGATTCCAAGATAGGATCTGTTCATTGTTCACTCGTCCAATACATATTCACTGAGCACCCGCCATGTGCCAGGCCCAGGGATAGATCTTGGGCATACCATGATGAATGAGACATAGACTCAAATGAACTATAGACTAATGGGGAAGACATTAAAAACCAGGACACTGGAGCTATCATACCTGGTTGCACATGGTGGCATGGGAATGTGAAAATGAGAATCACAAATTAAACTAGGAAGGAAAAGAAGAGGCTTATATAGAAGCATTGCTTAAATCAAAATGTGTTTGTCACCTCTGTCTCCTAGTTCTGTGGGGACTAAACTTCACACTGATTTCCAGACCCCTTTGAACTTTGTGTTGGTCTTGTCCATCTCCCACCAGTGCCTTGTTGCCAAGGGCCCGTTCAATTCCTAGGCTGAGTACCTGCTCAAAAGCCTTGTTTTAGAGGCACTCCAAAGGGCTTACGTTTTTGAAGCTCCAAGATGGTGTAAAGGATGGTAATGCCGTCCAGAGCCTCACGGCCAATCTCCTCATCAGGATCCCCGATGCGAATGATGAGCCTCCCCAGAAGAAGCCCCAGTGCCGGGAATCCCGAGGACATCTGTTTGTGTCATAATCTTAGGGACTGAGACTTATAGGTTCAATAATGCTACACAGTAAATGGTGAACAGAGCTTGATGGCCTGGCCCCGAGAGCTGAATCCTCTGAGGGGTGAGGACCACCTAGGAATCTCTGGGCGGATGCATGGGCTCCATCAGAGTTGAGAACATTCTCCCTAGCTGTCCTCCCCTCCCCCGTCCCAGAGCCACTCACAAGGAAAGGTGGGGTCTGAAGCGCGTGGTTCAACACAGAGACATTGCTTTTCACAGCCCGTGCTCTCTCGTGGGCCTTCCCAGAGTTCATCCAGGGCCCAAGAGGCTGTGGGGAGAAGGGTATGACTCAGAGCTATGAGCTGGATGCTAGCCTCTGCCCCCTGGATGGGCAGGCCAGCCTTCACCAATTATCAGGAAGCTTCCGGGTAGAGCATCAAGGCAACCCAACGCAGCCCTCCTCCTCTTCTTAGAGCATAGGGACACGTGGGGTCCAGAAGCAGAGGACAGAACTGGAAGACCAGAGGGAAGACAGAGGTCAGTGGGAGAGAGATGAAAGGTGGAGAGTCTCGAGGATAGGAGAGAGACATAAGGACAAGAATTTAGAAAGCAAGGATATGGCGGCAGCTATCGCAGGAGTTGCAGGAGTATGGGGAATAGGGAGAGGGTGAAGGAGAAGGAGTTTGGGACACAACCTGTGAGAGGGGCAGGGAAACAGAAATCTGGCACAAGATTACATCCTGAAGTCAAATCATTCTTTCTGGGTCCAGACCCCAGTTCTCCTGAGTCCCCATCCTCCTCCACCCTTCTTCTCCTTCCTGCCCCCACACCTCCAAAATGCTCTTCAGCCCAGCAGGAGTGGGGTCCTCAACAAAGAGGGCATTGAGAAGTGTCTGCAGGGCATCCAAGGTCTGACAGTAAAGCATCTGTGAACAGGAAGCGGACCAAGTCACTAGGGAGCCTCTGGGGCAGACCCCAACCCCAGGCAACCCCTGATGTGGGTCAGGGGAGAAAGGGGTACTCAAGCCCAGGAGTGCTGCTTTCTGGTCCCTCCATGTGAGACTAACCTTGATGTGTGATATTGGGCAACTGGCTTCCCCTCCATAGGTTACAGGTTCTTTATGGAGAAACTGGTAATTATTATCCCTGCACTTCTTAGCTTATAAGGGGAAGAAGCAGAGGCCCAGGGAGAATCTACTGAGAATTACAGAGAATCTACCACGGGCCAGGTGATTGCCTCATGATTGGCACAACCCTATCTTAGGAGGGTGCAGACATGACACCTACACAAGGCTAAGGGGTGTCTTTGAGGCCCTCTCTTCCTGCCTCCCTTCTTTCCATCATCTCCACATCTTCCTTCCAGGTCGTCTTAGTCCAGGCTTCCTGAGTCTGAGCACACCAGGCTTACACCACAACCACCAAGGAAGCCTTGTTCACCAACTCCCTCCTCCTACCCGCCCATCTGCAGTCCATCACCATGCAGCACTGACCTCTGCTGGCCTGGCCTGGTACTAGAAGAAAGCTGCAGGCTCTCTTCCTACCCACCCCCGCCTCCCCTTTGGGTCTCCTCTCAAGGGCACCACCTCCAAGGCTCAGAGCCATCAGGCTGTGGCTGGTCTGGCTCCAGCTGCTCTCTCATCTCACCCTCTGGACTCCGGCCACTCTGCCTCCTTAACATCCTTGCAGTCATCACATTCTCTCCGTCCTCAGGCTGCTGCACAGGCCGTTCCCTCGGCCTCTCACACTCTTCCTTCTGCCACCCCCTTCAGCTAATTAACTCTTCTAAACCTCTTGCCTCTAGCATCATGACCTCTGACCCCCAACACGGTCAGGTTCTCTCCATTCCAGGCTCTTCATAGTATCATGTACTTCTTGCTTGCACCAAGTACTGTTGTAATTCTGCATTTATTTGTACAATACTTTGATCATCTGGCCCTCACCCTACAGTATGTCAACCCTGCACTTCTGCGTTATTAGTTAAAATTTGCTGGATGAAAGGATATATGCATGTGCCTCACCCAGAGCTGAAATCTCTCTCCCTAACCTCCCCCACTGACCCCATTCTACATGAAGGGTCTCCTCTGATCGCTCTTCCAGGGACCATCCTGCAGGGGGTTGAAGATGCTTATGAGAGCCCCTTGAGGTTCCACTTCCAGGCCTCAACCCAAACTCGCCCAATCCTCAGGCCTTTTCTTCCTAATCCTGGCCACCTCCTGAGCCATGCCACCATACGCCCACATCCTTCTCATGGGACAGAGCCCAAAGTGGACAGTGCTTCAGATGAGGGATCCTTTATTCCGCAGACTCACTCATTCACCAATTATTTATCAAGTGCCTGCTCGGGCCAGGAGAGGGGAGGTGAATTACCCAAGCTGTTTAAGTAGGAGGTTGAAGATTCCAATCTACCTCTCACAATGCCCTTCCTCTCCCTGCTGGGAGTCCAGGGACGTGCCTCCCTCTGAAGACAGCAGTCAGCCCCAAGGCCCTGCTTGGGAGGGCCCTGCCTCACCTGTAAGGCATCTGCCTTGGCCTGGTCTTTCTCCTGCATGGCCTGCACAGTGGGCAGGGAGAACACACTCTTCACGCACGTGTTCACCAGCTCCAACCGTTCCTGCAAACCCAGGACAGGCTGGGAATGACTGGGGAAGAGACAGAAAGTGAGGGCATGGAGTGAGGGGGCACCTGAGGCTGGAGGCCGGAAGTGAAGGGTACAGGGCTGGGACAAGGGCTGAGATTCAGATCCACAGAAGGGCAAAATGAGGTAGGGAGGAGGAGGATGGTGGGGTATAAGTCAGATAGCCCCGGCAGGGCCTGGGCAAGGGGAAGGGAAAAGGCCTGGGACTAGGAAAGGGCCATGCACAGCAGAGAGGCCTCTGAAGATACAGGCAGAGCCTGAGGGTAGCGGGAAAGGGGCTGAGGCTTGGGAAAGGGGCCAAGGTCACCTCAGCTGGGTCAGGGTCTCCATGGCCTGCTGGCGGGCAGAGCTCATGAGAGAATCCTGCGGCTCCGCCTGGATCTGCTTCTGGATGGGGGACACAGAGGTGTCATTGAGGGAGGCAGGCCACCACAGACCACCAGTGCCGCAGCCGCTCCTCAGGGAACGGGGCCACTCTTCAGCCTGGGCCGGCTTCATCCCTGCCTGGCCTCCGGTGGAGGGAGCCAGCTGACTGCTCTAAATCCGGTCCAGAGCACTCAGTTCAAGGCCTTCAAAACAGGCCTCACTCCAGGGCCTGACCCGCCGCACACATGCAGGGCTCAGCAAGAACTGTTTCAGCAGCCCCGTGGTAGGGAAGTCTAAACCGTGGACTGGCCCCCAAACACCATGCATGACCCTTGAAAGTGGTCCAGTTGAATTCCTTTAAAATGTCCTTCCAGTTACTTCTCACTTTTGATCTAGCCCAAACGCCCAATAGATGCTCAATTAATGTTAATTAAATGAACGTATCAGAGGCACGGATTTTTTTTTTCTCTCTTTATAGCTAACTATTGATATAATTCTGGAAACTTCAGTGGCTATCCCAGCCCAAACACTGTGGTGGGTAACTGAGAAGTGACTGCATTTAGCAGAGAGAAAGAAAGTTCCTTCAGAAGTTCCCCCATCAGAAGAACTATGGGGGGAAATAACAGATAAAGTAATAATGACTGCTCCCAGGGGCCTAAGAATTTACAGTGAACTAACCTTTGGGTTCTGTCCTCCAATGACACAGGTTTTTTTAATCACAGTCACTTGCGAGATATTAAGAGTGAGACTCAGGGAAGGGAAGTGACTTGGCCAAGCTCCCTCAAGGTAGATGGGGGGCAGTTCAGGGTGGAGCTGAGACCCATGCCCAAATATCTGTGCCTTGATGTCCTCTGCCCACCCCACCCCAACCCCGCCTCATCAGTGGGTGGACTCAGGACTTCCGCCCCCTCCCCACCCTGATGCCACAGACCCGCAAGCTGCTTGCGCACCATCATCTTCTTCATCAGGGTCTTCTTCTCTTCTTCCTTGTCCAGCACATTCTGGCTCTTCTGGAGGTTGAGGGCACTCCCGACCTCAGGGGCAGCAGAGGGCAAAACCACAGGGTGAGAGCCACATGGAGCCCAGCCCTGGGGCTGCCCTTACACCCCGTCTTTGCACCTGCCACCTGCAGCCAAGCTGCCTGTTCCTCCCCAGCTGCCAGCCCCCAGCATCAGCCCAAGAGAAGTGAGAAACCACAAGGGAACTCGGGGTGGGGGGAGGGGGGTAAAGATTTGAGAAGATGGTGGTGGCAGCAGGTTGAGGATAATCCCTGCAGGTCAGATTTGGTGGAAGGCCAGATATCAGGTTCCGATTGCAAAGCATCTGTCAACTAAGGAAGAAGAGGCAGGAGCTGGTGCGACAGAAAGGGTTCCAACACCTCAAGTTGAAATGTCATCATTAGAGATACCTCGTGAGGGCCTTCTAGCATCAACCCTTTGTAAGAACACCCACTAGTCGGATTAAGGCATTCTGCTACCGGAGAGGGAATACATTAACCAATGTCCCATTAATCTATCAGTTCTCTTTATCTTAAGGTAGAAGAAAAAAAAACACAAAAGAGATAAAATATATAGTAAAGGAAGCAAAACAAGTGTATCTGATGGGCAGTACGTGGGTTAACGATGTTACAAGTTCTTGCCATTCCACCTGGCAAGAAGACAGGTTGTATGGCCTGTCCTGGGCGGACCGCCTGCCTCCAGACTCTGTCTGCCAGCTAGGCTCACCCACACTCCGTGTGTTACACTCACTACCAGCCTGTCCCACTGGCCCTCACCAAGTCCTGAAGATGCTGGCTTTCTCTGCCCTCCCAAGGCCTGCTACATGGCCAAGACCCGGGCTGGGGCTGTGTCCTGAAAAGGGTTGTTCCAGCTTTTCTTCCCCTTTTAGAGACCTTCACAATTCATTCAGTTGTTGAAAAAAAAAACAACTGTTATCAAGCACTTAGGATGTGCTAGGCACTGCTCTAGATTCCAAGAATACTGCTGAGAATAAGACAGACAAAACTCCCTGATTTATGGAGAATGGATTCCAGTGCGAGAGACTGACAAGAAATAAGATAAACTAATAAAGCCATAGAGCAGAGAAGAATCTGGCAGAGAAAAGAGAAATGCTGAGGGTGGAGTGGGAGGTGGAGGGAGAGGGCATCCCAGGAAATCGGTGGCGGGGAGGTGGTTTGGCAGGAAGCATACCAGAGCCATTTTGCCACGATCCTCTCTCTGCCCTGGCACCTCCACCAGGCATGCGGCTTCTTCATCGAAGGCTCCTGCATGTCGTAGTTCCATTGAAGAAAAGAAGAGGGAGGGTAAAGGTACAGTGCAGCAGAATCCCATCTCCCCTTCCGCATGGGGCCCCTCCAAGCTTTACCTCCTCAGCAGCCAGACTGAGCCCCTATCCCTAAAACCCTTCAGGGGCACCCCATGTCCCAGAGCATAAAGCTCGCATCCTTATCAGTGCCTTCAAGGCCCTGCCAGGTCAGTCTCCCCTGCCCACCTCCGCAGCTCACTTCCCCCCACTCTCCCCTCACTCACCATGCTCCCACCACACTGGCCTCCTTCCAGGCCCAGCAGGCTTTGCTCTCAGGCCTTTGCACAAGCTGTTTTCCTCTACCTGGGCCTTTCCACTGTCAGACCCCCTTGCCCAGGTAGAGGATAAGGTCTGCTTGCCCGCCACTCCTCAGAGCACCTCCCCTGACCTTCAGAGTAACGGAGGGCCCACTGTGATCCTGTCATGCATCATTCGGTTCTCTTCTCTTGGTTGTTATCACACTTTATAGTTAAACTCTTACTTGTTATAGTATTGGTTGGCCAAAAGTTCATTCAGTTTTTCCCATAACATCTAACAAAAAAACCTGAACGAACCTTTCGGCCAACCTAATAGATAATTGCTATTTTGTTAGCCCCACAGTTCCTCATCTTTCTTCTGGTGGCAAAGCCTCTGTCTTCCCTGCGGGCTATTCATTTCATATAGGTAGGTGAAGCTACAAGGCCTACCCATCACCCCTCTTCAAATAAGGATGGGCTTTACTCTTGAAATCAATATAATATTTATTATACATCAACTATACTTTAATAAACACACAAATGGATAAAGGTGGATCTGGAAATCATGCTTGCTCGGTAAGAGATTTCCATGCCTCCAGCCACAGTGACTGGTCCAGGTGTGGGCACTTGGCTGAGCAGGGCCCACAGAGTCCTTGACTTAAGGCGATGAGGGGAAGCCCAAGGAGAGAGACCCTGGAGCTTCAGGGACATCTTGGCCACCAACCTCCGGGGTCTACTGGAGGATGGAGTCAACAGTGAGAAGCAAAGACATCTCAGTGATAGTCAATACAGCTAGCACTAAAACATTGGCTTCTTCTAAGCATTCTTGTCCACTAAAGGGAACAAGTCTCCTAGGAGAATGAGGTGATTCTAGGACTCGGGCAGAGAAAGTGCAGGTGAGTCTGAGACATCTTGTACCTGAAAACAAGGAAATAAGCCCAAGAAATTGTGAGGATATGTCAAAAAGACGTAAAAGCTTGCTCAAAGAGTATTCCTTGGTCAAACAGGGGAAAGCTTCTGTATCACAATAAATGATGGTAACAATAGATTATATAGTCTATCAAGTAAGCAAAGAAATTATAAGTCCATGCTAATATAAAAAAAGAAATAACTAAATTGAAAGTTTGATGAGAAATGGGATATTTACATAGTTTCAAAGGATCTCTCTAGTATTTTTTGCATATTTATGACAAAGGGGTAAATAATGACTTTATAGTGGAAAGCCTTGGCAGCAACCATTGAACTCAAGTGATCAAAGTGAACATCACCAGTAATGGAACAAATCAAAATCATACACCACCAGATAGAATGTAGTGAGAAAAACCCAGCATCATGTCTGTGCTATTCCCACCATCTTTGGGAATAGCATGAATAGCATGACATGAATCTGATCATGAGAAAACATCAGACAAGCCCAAAATTAGGCAAATCTTATAAAACAGCTGGCCTATGATCTTCCAAAGTATCAAGGTCATGACAGTCAAGGAAGATCTAGTGGCTGAGGGAAACAAAACAGATGAGACAGAAAAGTGCAATGAATGATTCTGACCTGGATCCTTTTTTAATAAAGGATATTTCTGGGACAATTGGTGACATTTGAATGGAGCCTGAGGATTGAATGGTAGCAGTGTATCAGTGTTAATTTCCTGATTTTGATGGTTAATTTTTATCGTTTTTTATAAGAAACACATACTAAAATTCAAGATTGATAGGGTATCACTTAGCAACTTATCAATTCAGAAAAAACATTTTATACTGTACTTTCAACTTTTCTGCAAGTTTTTATTATTTCAAATTTTTAAAAGAATGATGGATAAATAGAGGCATTTTCAGTAAAAATGGAAAGAGTTTGCAACAGCAGAGCTCACTAAAGCAAAAGGGTGTATTTCAGCCAAAAGGAAATTAATCCCAGATGAAGGTCTGAGATGCAACAAGCAAATAAAAAAAAAAAAGAGGTTAATATTTGGGTAAATATAAGAACATTAACTACATAAAATAATAATAATGTTCATAGAGTTGAGAAAAAGAAAAGATAAAATTAACATACATTACCAGAAGAGCATATAAATGGGAGAGGAGGTGTTAAATGAGGTTAACATGTTTAAATCATCTGGGAGGAAGATAAATGCATTGACTAGTTTGGACGTTGTGATTAATTAAAAACACACGTTGTAGCTTCTCGAGAATCAGTAACAGACTTTAAACAGTATATAACTTCCACACAAGTAAGGGAGAAAAGAGGGAGGAAAAGCAATCTGAAAACCAGAAAAGGAGAAAAAAAGAAATATAGACCAAACAGAATAAAGAATACAATTGCTAATCAACTATAGGCCAATTAAAAATTTAAAAAATGTTTGACTATGCATAATTACATTAAATATAAATGAACTATGGGTTGGAAACAGTATCATCTAATTCACTTTCTTGATCTAGATGCCATTTCACTTTTTATTTATTTGTTTATTTTTGGCTGTGCCGGGTCTTAGTTGCTGCATGGGCTTTTCTCTAGTTGTGGAGAGCAGGAGCTACTCTCTGGCTGCGGTGCACAGGCTTCTCATTGCGATGGCTTCTCTTCTTGCTGAGCTCAGGCTCCAGGGGCGTGAGCTTAGTAGTTGTGGCACCTGGACTCAGCAGTCGCGGCTCCCCGGCTCTAGAGCACAGGCTCAATAGTTGCGGTTTTAGCAACACAGGCTTAGTTACTCTGCAGCGCGTGGGATCTTCCCAAATCAGGAATCCAACTCATGTCTCCCGCATTGGCAAGTGGATTCTATACCACTGAGCCGTCAGGGAAGCCTCAGAAACAGTATTATATAGAAGACAATGCTGCATAAATTGTAGTTTCAATGAAATTCCAATGAAAATCTAACAGATTTTTATTTTGTTCTATGGAAATTGACAAGCTGCTTCTAGAATTAAAATGGAAAAGTAAAGCACCTGGAATAGACAATCCTGACAAAGAACAAATAGACAATCTCGACAAAGGGGAGGAGTCGTACTACTAAATAAAAAGACTTACTGTAAAACACAGTAATTAAGGCAATGGTTGAGGATAGACAAACGAAGAATTAGAAAGAGTCCAGAAATAAACCTACACATATACAGTCACTTGATTTACCTCAAAGTGACACTGCAATTCAGTGGGGGAAATTATGATCTTTTCAATACATGGTCCAGAGCAATTAGATATTCACATGGGGGGAAAATGAGCCTTTTAAGTCCCTCTCTCAAACTATTTTCCAGAATTAATGCACAATGCTTTATAAATTTTATGTGAAAGACAAAACAGTAAAACTTATGGAGGAAAATATAACACTATTGTCATAACTTTTGCATACACATAGCAGGATTATATAAAGAACTTCCACAAATCAATAAGAAAAAGACATCACAAATTTTTTAAATGAACAAAAGACTTGAACAAGCCCTTCATTATAAAGGATGTACAAATTGACAATAATCATATTGAAAGATGCTTAACATCAGTAATCATCAAAAAATGCCATTGAAAACCACATTGAACTGGCATTAGATGCCCACCAGAATGGCTAAAATTTTAAAAACTGACTACCAAATGTTTGTCAGAATGTTGAGCAATTGGAAGTCTCACATGTGAGAGAGTAAATTAATTCAACCACTTTGAAAATTTTGCAGTATCTATTAAAGCTGGACATGTGCTTATGCTATGACCCAGAAATTCCTCTTCTAGATGAAAAAGTATATCTTTGCACTAGAAGACATGTACAGAAGGGTTCAAAGTAACTTTATTCATAATATCCAAAAAGTAGAAAAATTCCAATGTCCGTCAGAATGAATCAACAAACTGTGGTATGTTCATAAGATAGAACACTGCTGCTGCTGCTGCTGCTGCTGTCGCTTCAGTCGTGTCGGACTCTGTGTGACCCCATAGACGGCAGCCCACCAGGCTCCTCCATCCCTGGGATTCTCCAGGCAAGAACACTGGAGTGGGTTGCCATTTCCTTCTCCAATGCATGAAAGTGAAAAGTGAAAGTGAAGTTGCTCAGTCATGTCCGACTCTTAGCGACTCCATGGACTGCAGCCCACCAGGCTCCTCCGTCTATGGAATTTTTCAGGCACTACAGAACAATAAAAAGAATCAACTAGGACACATGCAACAATGTGGATGAATCCGCTAGATATAATGGGCTAAAGAAGCCAGAATCAAAACAGTATAAACAGTAGTATCCTATTGATAGAAAGTTTAAAAACAGGCAAAACTAGTCTATGGTGATACAAATGCGAAGAATTGTTCCTTCTGTGACTGTTGATAACTGAAGGCAATCTTGACCCCTATTTGCCATTTGGCAATGTCTGTAGACATCTTTGATTGTCACAACTTGTGAGGGAGAATGTTCCTACTAGTATCTTCTGCAGAGTCTAGGGATGCATCTTGTGATGCATAGAACAGCCCCCATGCACCCACACCCACAAAACAAAGATCTATCTAACACAAAACGTCAATAGTGCCAAGACTGAAAAACCCTACACGAAGAGCCAACCCACTGGAAAAGACTTTGATGCTGGGAAAGATTGAAGGCAAAAGGAGAAGGGGATGGCAGAGGACGGTTAGATAGCATCACTGACTCAGTGGATATGAATCTGAGCAAACCCCAGGAGATAGTGAAGACAGGGAAGCCTGGCATGTTGCAGTCCATGACTTAGCAACTGAACAACGAACAACCCCAGAAGAAGGGATATTGATTGGAAAGGGTCACAAGGGAAGGTTCTGGGATGCTGAAAAAGATCTGGGTCTTGATATGGGTGGGAGTTACCAATGTGTATATGTAGGTAAATATTCACCAAGCTGTACACTTTAGTAGTGTGCTCTACGTATTTTACTGATACATGTTATATATCTTGGAAAACTTTTTAAAAAACAAATGCAGTTTGAAAATACATTGTTTTTAAAACTACAATTTTATACAATTATCCTACTAAAAAGCAAAGATTGATCCTAAGTAGCCAAAACAATCTTGAAAAAGAACAAAGTTGGCAGACTCTTATTTCCTCCTTTCAAAGTTACTACAAAGCTATAGAAACTAGAACAGTGTGTTACTGGCATAAGGACAGACATAAAGACCAATGGAATAAAATAGAAATAAATCCTCGTATATATGGTCAATTTATTTTTGACAAAGATACCAAGACCTTTCAGTGGAAAAAGAATGCTCTTTTCAATACATAGTGCTAGAAAAACTAGATATCCACATGCAAAAGAATGATGTTGGACCCCTTCCTCACACTGTACACAAAAATTAACTCAAAGTTTAAACTTAAAAGCTAAAACTATAAAACTCTTAGAAGAGAACATAGGAAGAAATCTTCATGACATTGGATATGGCAGTAATTTCTCTTATTTTTCAGACTACAGAATTATTCCATTTAATTCAGCTCAAAAAATACAATTCTTTTCTTTTTTGCATGTTGTTTGTTTTTAGCACTTTAGGGAACACATCGTTTTTTTAAAAGAACTTTTTATTTTGTATTGGAGTATAACCAAAGGCAAAAACTTCTTAAACGTAACACCAAGGTAACAGATAATAAGAGTAGACAAATTGATTCTCATCAACTTAAACACTTGTGCATCAAAGGACAATGTCAAGAGAATGAAAAGACAGCTCACAGAACGGGTGCCAATATTTACCAATTGTATATCTGATAAGGAATTAATATTCAGAATATACAAAGAACTCCTAAACTCAACAACAAAAAAACGACTAAATCTGGGGACTTCCCTGGTGGTCCTGTGTCATGACTCCCAGCTTCAAATGCAGGGGGCATGAGTTTGATCCCTGGTCAGGGAACTAAGATCCCACATGCTGTGTAGCATGCCACAGAATTAAAAATAAAAAATAAAACAATCAAATTTGAAAATAGGCAAAAGACATTATACAAATGTCCAATAAGCATATTAAAAAATGTTCAAAGTTATTCATTAGTCATTAGGGAAATGCAAATCAAAATCACAATTGAAATATTACTTCACACGCTTTAGGATGGCTATTATAAAAGTGTTTTCTAAAATAAATAAATAAATAAATAAAAAGTGCTGGCAAGGAGAGTTTAGTAGTGCAGCAATAGAACCCGTTGTACATTAGAACCTCTGTACATTGTTGAAGGGAGTACAAAATGGTACAGCTGCTATGGAAAATAATTTGGCATTTCCTCAGAAAGCTAAATAAGAATTACTATACGATTCAGCAATTTCACTCCTAGGTATATATCTAAAGGAATTGAAAGCAAGGATTCAGAGACTTGTGAGCTGATGTGTATAGCAGCATTATTCATCACAGCCAAATATTCGTCCACAGACAAAATGTGGTCCATTCATTAGAATACTATCCAACCACAAAAAAGAATGAAGTACTGATTCATGTTACAACACAGATGAACGTTATGCTAGGTAAACCACATACAAAAGAACAAATGTGTGATTCCATTTCATGAGTTACCTAGAGCAGGCAAATTCGTGGAGACAGAAAGCAGGTTAGAGTTCATGTGGGACTGGGAATGGGGAATGGGGAGTTACAGCTTTATGGTGAGACCTTCTATTTGGGATGACAGACAGTGGTAATTTTACACAATATTGTGAGGTGACTAATGCCACTGAATTAAACACTTAAAAATGTTTAAAATGGCAGATTTATGTTATATATTTTTTACTACAATTTTTAAAAGATTTATCAAGTAATATACCAAGAGCCATTGAATTGTGTACTTTAAATGGGCAAATTGTATAGTACGTGAATTATATCACAATAATAACTGGACTCCACAAGTAAAGGAATGAAGCTGAACCCCAGTTTCACTCCATTTCACTTGAACAGATGGATATATTAATAACATTCCAACAAAAATGCCAGAAAGATTTTTTGAGGACCTAGACAAACGTATACAGAAGAATGAGGATGTTTGAATAGCCTCCAGGGCATGGTATGGAGTCTGTTGTCCTTGAAATAATCTTAAGAACTTTAAAGAGGCATTCTTTCAGATATTAATGCATATCTGTAGAGCCATGGTAATTTTTAAAAATTGCAATGTGGTATTGGTAAATGAGCAAATAAAAATATTTGGAGGTATAAATAACTGGGAAGTGATCTTCACAACATCAAAAACTGATGGGGGATTCATTTACATAACTCTTGCACATCAGAAGTGAGTCACAGGTTCAAGACAGGACCCCAAGGCTTCACTCAGGTGGGAACCTGAAAACCTCAGGTCTGCCTGCTCCACTGGTCAAGCTCTGACCTGAGAAGCCAGACCTGAAATTCATCAAGAAAGAAAGGAAGGTATAGTTAGATGACTTGTAATTTGTACAGAATGAAAGTATCATAAGGAATATCATTTTACAGTTAAGAAAATTGGAGCTCAGAGAGATTAAGTAACTCGTCCCAAGTCACACAGCAAGCAGGGGCTGACCACTAGATCTCTCGTGTATAATTAATGTATCGCGTGTTATCCATTATATGGTGTTTCCTTCCTTCCCCTCTCCTCTTCCCTCCCTGCCCTACAAATCTGAATAGAGTTCTTCCAAGTCAGTGCCTTCTCTGGGGCTGGCACTCTGGCCTTACTCACCCTGAGGGATGCCCTGGAAGGCCGTGGAGTCCTTGTTCGTGGTGTCACCAGTGGGGAGCCCCGGCGGGAACTGGCCCACCTCCACACTAGTCATCTCACTCCAACTCCCCAGATTCACCTCCAGAGGCACGGTGTGGATGCTGCTGTCCTCGAAACACTCCTGCTGGCTGCTCAGTGTCAGGGTGGAGGTGTCGCTGAAGATGAGGCTGGAACCCAGGCTCAGAGTCTCCTTGGAGCCCAGGATCAGGGTCATGCACGAGGGTGGCGAAACGGTGGAGCTGGGTCCACGGGTACTGGAGTGCAGGCTGACGACGTCGTTGGAACCAGGAACCAGGGTCAAGCATGAGGCCTGAGTGACGGTCATGTTCAAATCAGACTTGGGGTTGCCATTTGAAGCCACGCTGATTGTTCCCTTGGAACTTGTGTTCCAGACTGCACCAAAGGCTCTATTTGAAACAGATCCAGAGATGTTATGTGAAACCAAGGTAATGGTCTCGTTCGTGTCTGGCATAAGGGACTCAGGAGAACCTGAAGCCGCGTTCAGGTCCAGCTTGGATATGTTCCCTGAGTCCATGCTAGGCAGCTGATTGGAGTCAGGATCCAGAGAAGAAGTTGAGGCTGGAATAAGGAGAGCTTTTGAACCTGGCCTGGAGATGCTGTGGCCCAGAACAAGGGAGTCTTTGGAATAAGGCGTTATAAATGGGTTTGTCTCAGGCCTGGAAGGATTGGAGTTGCTCTGACCCAAATCAAAAAGATTGCTTGAGCGGGAGTTGACAGCCTCCTCCAAATTTGGCCCAGCGTGGCTCCCCGAGCTTATACTGTGGGCCTCTATAGAGCGGGGGCTCAGAATGAGGTTTGAGGCTGGACTTAGGGTCCTCTGTGAGTTAGGCCTTGAGAGGTGATTGGAATCCAAAGCCAGGGCTTCACCAGAGTGGGCAGCAGTGATCTGGAGGGAACCTGGAGTCGTGGACCTGCTGTCATCAAGTCTGGGGGTGTTATCAGACTCTAGGCCAGGGGCCTCCTCTGAGACCAGAATCAGAGTTGGATTAAGATCTGGAACAAGAGCCACGCCAGGACTCAGGGGTGGATTCAAGAGAGTAACAAGGTCTGTGTCCAGACTGGGCCCAGAGATGATGCCAGAGCCCAAACCAGGGGCCTCAGTGGAGTTGAGATTGGGTGTCATGTTCGCGTCTTCACAGAGGACCAGACTAGCCCCTGGACCCAAGGCCATGCCCGGTCTGGAGGTCTGTCAGCGCCACTGCCCCCTTCTGTCCAATAGCTGACTGTCGAGCTCCCTGCAGTGCTCCTGAGAGACAGAAAAGGCAAGTTCAGCCTCACCTATTGAAACCTTTCCATGGCTCCCCATGGATGACCTCCATGACCATGCCCAGCCCACCTGTCCAGCTCCATCCTACTTGGCTCTCCCCCAGCTCTCTCAGCTCCAGCCCCATCCCCTGTGTTCCCTTCTTTGAACACACCCCACCCCCTTTCAGCTCACAGTCCTTAAATGTATTTTCCTTGGCCTGGAACCTCCCCCTACTCTCCTCCCTGATCCTACTCCTCCAAGCAAATGATACATGGCAGTTAATTCCAATGACTTGTTTAGTGGTCCAGCCCCTCCTAGAGATGAGTGGGGACATTGGCGAGAACTGTGCACGTCTTAGTCCCTGGGGCATCCCCAGCACTTAACATAATACTAGGTCCGCAGTAGGAAGTCCATGAATACTAGACAAATGAGGAACCTCTCCCACCTTAAGGTAGAAAAGGAGAAGGGGAAGTCTCCTTATTTACTACTTCCAGCCAACTCCTAAGTTGCTAGAACTACTCTGTGAATGGCTGTGGCACTAGATACCCAAAGGAGCCTGGGCAGAGTTGCCCACTGCCCTTAACAGTTTGCTCTGGGTGAGGCAGACTAAATGGAGGAGAACCTGGGGCTATCATCCAAAGCAAGCCTGTCTCAGCCCAGGAATCTCACTGCTGGGTGAACTCCACAATCCCCACACCCCATCCCATCCCATCCCAGAAAGACTAGACCTTACCCTACCCCACTCCCACACCTGGGCCACCCTCCCTATGGGAATCGTAGGGACAGCTCACCTGCATGCATGGTGTTCTTAAGCAGGAGTGGGCCCCTGTGAGGAGATGTGAAAGGAGATCAAGTCAAGCAAGAGTGGCTTTTTCGGTACTTACTGAGCAAAGTCTAAAGGCCAGGCACACACTTGTGCTAACAAAATCCCCCTGTGCGCGCGCGCACACACACACACACACACACACACACAGAGTCCCGGGAGTTAGATATGCTTACTCCATTGTATGCTCAAGGAAGTGGAGGTCAAGGGGAGGAAGGTCACCCCACAGGCCCTCAGGGAAGCCAAGACCACCTCTTTATGCCACCTGACTGCCTACCCTCCATGGCTTCCCACTGTCTTCAGGACAGCATCCCAAAACCATAATGGGACCTAAAAGGCCTTTCTGCATCTGGCCCCAAGTCCTTTTTCACCCTTCTTGCCCCTTCATAATCCCTCTACCTCTGCACCCCCTCATTCCAACATCCCTAAACTTCTTTGGGTTTCTACAGAGTCACACTCCCAGGTTAAGTCTGGCCCTCCGCAGGTTGAGCATCCTTCAGTCATTTTCCCTAGCTAACACCTACAGCTTCACCCCTTCAGATTTCAGCTTATATGCTACAAGCCTTTCAGGTCCCACAGACAGGTGAGGTCCACCTGTAAGTTCCCAGGGCATTTTGCCCACTTCCCCTTTCTTGGCACACAATATCCGGTTTCCTCACTAAACCATAAGATCCACAAGAGTCTAGCACCCCCAGCCCGTCCTGGAGCCCGTGCTCCACAGCAAGAGAAACCACCACAATGAGAAGCTCGCACGATGCAATTAGAACATAGTCCCTGTTCACCACAACTAGAGAAAGCCCTCGGCAACCACAAAGACCCAGTGCAGCCAAACATTACAGTAAATAAATAAAATAAAAGAGTCTAGCACAGCACCAGGCACATAGTAAATGTTCAATAAATGAGCTTGTTATTTCATCCTTTTATCTCTTCTTCATTCATTCATCCATTCCGTCACTAGCTCATTTCATAACGTGTTCATTTCTTATTCATTCATGCACTAACTCATTCATTAAATCATGTACTCATATCATACATTTTGCTGTGTACCTTATGGCTTGGCTTTGAAAAAAATATAGATTCATAGTCACATTGTCCTGGGTTCAAATCCCAGCTCATCCTCCTAATAGTGTTAGTAAACTTGAGCAAGAGACACTCCCCTCTCCAATCCTCCTCATCTCTAATATGGGGAACATAAAGCCATAATAATGGGGGACTCTTAGCCACCCAGGGCGGTTAAAGTCTCAGCGTCTGGCATGGAGCCCTCTTGGCCCGCTGAAGGCCTTCTCTAAATTGCTCATTCTGTTACTGTCTGTGAGGCACTATGAGCAGAGTAAGGTGCTGAGAGCCCAGTGGGACCTTCCTTCACCCCCAAGCCAGCAGTCCATGCAGAGCTTTGCAACTTGCCTCAGAGGAAGGAAGGCTCACCTACCATCAGCACCAGCGGTGATTTTACCCTGAAGCTAATGAAATTTAAAATTTCAAGGCTCCTTGCTCGTACAATTCGTTTCCAAAGGGCCTGCACGTAATTTTGTATTCATAATTTTGTCTTTTTCTACTTAAACAGGAGCCTGAAAACTGTAAAAAGCCTTAGGGCTCCAAAATACCCTGGATCACCCCTCCCATATTCTCTACTCTGTACACACACATACACATACAAACACACGCGGTATTTATCAAAAGGAGGCATTTTCAACCTGGAAAAAATCTGAGTCAGGTACAGCCTATGATACAGTCAGTAGGATTTTGGAAGGCCTACCTGGTTTAACTTGTGAAAGAACATAATCTCTACTCCTCTGACACAACAAATGCATAATACTGGGTCACTGGGCAAAAAGCCATGGGTCTCAAGCCAGGCTGAACCTCCTTTATCTATGAGAAAAGAGCAGAACTCCTTCACTTTCTCCTGTTTCCTCAATCCTCCTCCTCCACCCTGCAACACACAGATGAGTCTTCAGAGCTTAGATAGTCAGCCCACATCTTAGCCTCCACCAAAGGGATATTGTGCATTAGGAAGACTGGTGGTTGCGGAGGTGGGACCCAGGGGAACTAAAGGAGGTTGCTATATAGCTGCTTACTGGTCTTTGCCCCCAGGTCCTGGAGCCCGAGTTGAGGAGAACAGAGGGTGGCAATAAACCACCTAGCCCTATCACAGAGTGAGAATCATTGACTGAATCCCATCCTTTCTCCTTCACCTTTATGAAACCTTCCAGGCCCTTGATAAGGGTTTCTGGGGCTCTCAGGAAGAGGAACTATCAGTGGATCTTCCAGTTCCTCACTGAGAACGTATTTATCAGATGTATAGGCCTGGAATGTGTCAGGCACTTGTATGAATATGTACACACACATGCACACACACACATCTGACATTGTTATACGTCAGTTCTAGAAAATCCAAAGCAGACTTTGCCATCATTCCTCCAAATCAGATCCTCTTATTCTCCTACATTGCAAGGCACTGGAATCATAATCCAAGCCAGACACAATATCATCCTTGACTATGCTTTTCTTGACTTGCTGAATCCAAATTTGGCTGAGTTCTGCTAATTCTAGCTCCAGAAAAGTTCCCAAGTATCTCCTCATATTTCCATCACCACTGCTAAACCCTAGTACAGCTCCCACTGCTTTGGGACTCTGTCTTGGAATTGCCCTGTCAACAAGGGTCCCTGTGCACTGGGTCACTCCCAACAAACCATTTTCCAAATTGAGCCACAAAATTCTTCCTTTAAAAGTGCATTCAAAAAAAAAGGTGCATTCAACAGTATGGTACTGGAAAAAGATAGACACATAGGCTAATGGAATAGAACTGTGAGTCAGGAAATAAATCCATGTATCTATGGTCAACTGATCTTTGACAAGGATGCCAAATCTGTTCAATGGGGAAAAAATATTCTCTTCAATAAATGATGCTGGGATGACTGGAAATCAACATCTGAAAGAATAGAGTTGGCCTCTTTCACACTAGATATAAAATTTAAATCACAATGGACAAAAGACCGAAATATAAGAGCTAAAATTGTAAAACTCTTGGAAGAAAATATATGGATAAATCCTCATAACCTTGGATTTGGCAATGGTTTTTTAGATATGACACCAAAATCACAAGAAACAAGAAAAAATAGACAAACTGAACATTAGCAAAATTAAAAACTTGTGTATCAAAAGGCACTATTAGAAAGTGAAAAGATGACTTACAGAAAAGGATAAAATATTTATAAGTCATATACCTGATTAAATCCAGTATCTAGAATAAATAAAGAACTCTTACAACTTGACAACAAAAAGATAAACAACCCAATTTAAAAATGGGCAAACAACTTCAGAGATAAATCCACGAACCTATGGACACCTTATCTTTGACAAAGGAGGCAAGGATATACAATGGAAAAAAGACAACCTCTTTAACAAGTGGTGCTGGGAAAACTGGTCAACCACTTGTAAAAGAATGAAACTAGAACACTTTCTAACACCATACACAAAAATAAACTCAAAATGGATTAAAGATCTAAATGTAAGACCAGAAACTATAAAACTCCTAGAGGAGAACATAGGCAAAACACTCTCCGGCATAAACCACAGCAAGATCCTCTATGACCCACCTCCCAGAATATTGGAAATAAAAGCAAAACTAAACAAATGGGACCTAATGAAACTTAAAAGCTTTTGCACTACAAAGGAAACTATAAGTAAGGTGAAAAGACAGCCCTCAGATTGGGAGAAAATAATAGCAAATGAAGAAACAGACAAAGGATTAATCTCAAAAATATACAAGCAACTCCTGAAGCTCAATTCCAGAAAAATAAATGACCCAATCAAAAAATGGACCAAAGAACTAAACAGACATTTCTCCAAAGAAGACATACAGATGGCTAACAAACACATGAAAAGATGCTCAACATCACTCATTATCAGAGAAATGCAAATCAAAACCACAATGAGGTACCATTACACGCCAGTCAGGATGGCTGCTATCCAAAAGTCTACAAGCAATAAATGCTGGAGAGGATGTGGAGAAAAAGGAACCCTCTTACACTGTTGGTGGGAATGCAAACTAGTACAGCCGCGATGGAAAACAGTGTGGAGATTTCTTAAAAAACTGGAAATAGAACTGCCATATGACCCAGCAATACCACTTCTGGGCATACACACTGAGGAAACCAGATCTGAAAGAGACACGTGCACCCCAATGTTCATCGCAGCACTGTTTATAATAGCCAGGACATGGAAGCAACCTAGATGCCCATCAGCAGACAAATGGATAAGGAAGCTGTGGTACATATACACCATGGAATATTACTCAGCCGTTAAAAAGAATTCATTTGAATCAGTTCTAATGAGATGGATGAAACTGGAGCCCATTATACAGAGTGAAGTAAGCCAGAAAGATAAAGAACATTACAGCATACTAACACGTATATATGGAATTTAGAAAGATGGTAACGATAACCCTATATGCAAAACAGAAAAAGAGACACAGAAGTACAGAACAGACTTTTGAACTCTGTGGGAGAAGGTGAGGGTGGGATGTTTCGAAAGAACAGCATGTGTATTATCTATGGTGAAACAGATCACCAGCCCAGGTGGGATGCATGAGACAAGTGCTCGGGCCTGGTGCACTGGGAAGACCCAGAGGAATCGGGTGGAGAGGGAGGTGGGAGGGGGGATCGGGATGGGGAATACGTGTAACTCTATGGCTGATTCATATCAATGTAGGACAAAACCCACTGAAATGTTGTGAAGTAATTAGCCTCCAACTAATAAAAAAAAATAAAATAAAATAAAAGTGGGCAAACAACTTGAATAGGACACTTAGTCATTAGGGAAATGCAAACCAAACAACACTAAGATAGCACTTCACACCCACTATGGTGTTTATAATTTGAAGAATGGAAAATAGCAAGTGTTGACAAGGATATAGAAAAATTGGAACCATCAAACGTTGCTGGTGGGAATGAAAATCATGTGACCTCTATAAAAACCAACCTGGCTGTTCGTCAGGAAGTTAAACTAGAATGGCCGTATAATGCAGCAATTTCACTCTTATGTATATACCACAAATAACTGAAAATTGATGTTTCAACCAAAACTTGGACACAAAACTTCACAGCTGCAGTATTCACAAGTAGAAACAATCAACATGTCCATTGACTGGTAAATGGATTAAAAAAATGTGGTATATTCACACAATAAAATATTATTTAGCCATAAAAAGAATTGAGTACTGATACATGCTAAATATGGTAAACTTTGAAAATATTATGCTAAGTGAAAGAAGCTACATGCAAAAAGACACATATTATATGATTCCATTTTTATGGAATATCTAGAATAATCAAATCTAGAGAGATTAATAGCAGATTAAAGCAGACAGACTGTCATGGGCAGGAGAAATGGGAGAGTGGGAAGAGACCTCTTAATGAGTATGGGGTTTCCTTTTGGAGCAACAAAAATATTATAGAGCTAGATAATGGTGATAATTGTGCAACATTATAAAGGTACCAATTGTCACTGATAGTAAATTCTATGCTATGTGTTTTGTACAACAGGTTTTCTTTTTAATGCATGTAACAGATAAGAGAGAGTCCCTTGAACTTCAAGGAGATCAAACCAGTCAATCCTAAAGGAAATCAGTCCTGAATATTCATTGGAAGGATTGATGTTGAAGCTGAAGCTCCAATACTTTGGCCACATGATGCAAAGACCTGACTCATTTGAAAAGACCCTGATGCTGGGAAAGATTGAAGGTGGGAGGAGAAGGGGACGACAGAGGATGAGATGGTCAGATGGCATCACCGACTCAATGGACATGAATTTGAGTAAGCTCTGGGAGTTGGTGATGGACAGGGAAGCCTGGTGTGCTCCAGTCCATGGGGTTGCAAAGAGTCTAACATGACTGAGCAACTGAACTGAACTGAAGGGAACTAAGATCCCACATATGCTACACAGTGTGGCCAAAAGTATGATAAAGGAAAAATGAGTGTGAATTCAACCATGCCACACCCCTCTTAGAATCCCTCTGTAACTTTTCATGGCTTTTTAGACTGTGGAGGTGTGGGTTATATTTTCTAAAAGACAGATTCCCAGGGCTTCCCTGGTGGTCCAGTGGTTAAGAATCCATCTTGCAATTGAGGGGACACTGGTTTGATTCCTGGTCTGGGAAGATCCCACATAACTCGAGGCAACTAAGGCTTCAAGCCACAACTACGGAGCACACAGAGCCCTAGAGGCCATGCTCTGCAACAAGAGAAGCCACTGCAATGAGGAAGTCAAGCACTGCAACTAGAGAGTAGCCCTGGCTTGCCACAACTAAAGAAAACCCGCTCAGAGCAACAAAGACCCAGCACAGACAAAAATAAAAGCTAATTAATTAAAAAAAAAAAAAGATTCTCAGGCTTCACCCTTAGAAATTCCACTTTGCAGCTCTGAGGGGACCCAGGAATCAGCCTTTTCTCAAGCTCTCTCCCTCCACTCCTTCCCAAAGTGATAATCACATAGCTAATGGACAGTTCACAAGGGGAGACACTCGGATCTTAAATCTGATGTCTATGTTTCATTTGCCAAGACCCTCAGTCCAGGCCTTACCCTCCATCTCTTCAGTTCCATTCATCCTTTCCCAAGCTGCATGCTTGAGCCCCTTTCAAACTTCTTCTGGTGCTTCCAAAGGGGCCTTTGCAAATACTCTTTCCTCTTCCTGCAGCCTTCCTCCAGACTGCCCACCACTTCATCACTCCCCTGGCTAACATCTAGTCATATTCCAGATGCCAGAGGAAAGGAAACATTCCTTTCCTCTAGGAACATTCCTAGGACCCTCAGATCTGGCTGAGGTGCCCTCCTCATGTGATCACCTGTACCAGAGAATTGCTCTGTTTACCTGTGTGTCTCCAGTTTAGAAAATGAGCTTCGTGGATACCTATTACTCCTGTTTTCCCAAGACATAGCACAGTCCTAGTACCCACAGCAAGATTCAGAAAATATTAACAGAAGAAGGAAATGAATGAATGACAACTCTTCAAGACAGGTATCATCATCCTCATTTACTGGCATGTCAATTCAGACTGCTCAGGGGATATAAGTAGATTTTTACAAAGCCTCCCGCAAGTGGCAGAGGAAGGATTCAAACCCAGGTATTCTTAGCTCTCAAGTTTCCCTCCAGGATCCCAGAGATTTCCGAGGTACGAGTCACTCAGTGAGACCACATCTTCCCACTTCTCATTCCTTATTCCCTCTGCCACTCTTAGGCCTCTGTGATGTGTTGTCACTTCAGCTGTGTCTGACTCTTTGCGAACCCATGGACTGTAACCCATCAGGCTCCTATGTCCATGAGATTATCTAGGCAAGAATACTGGGGTGGGTTGCCATATCCCCCCCCTTCAGGGGATCTTCCTGACCCAGGGATTGAACCTGTGTCTCATGTCTCCTACATTGGCAAGCAGGTTCATCATCACTAGCACCACCTGGGAAACCCTCTTAGGTCTCTATCCTACAGGAAAAGTCCAGTAAAAACAACACATCTCTCCCAATGCCCAGCTATAAAGCACAAATCCAGGGCTTTGGAATCAGCTGAACTTGAATTCAAAACCTGCTTTCTCTCTCACCAGAGGTGTGAGTCAGGGAAGGAAGCTTCCCCACACTGCATATCTATCTTAATACTCAATCCATGAGATAAGCATAGAGAATAAAATGTGATAATGCACATAGGAATTTTCATAGCATCTGGCCCCCAGCAGTTCCCCAGTAAATGTCCATCCTCACTGTCCCTTCCTCCCTATGGGTGATGGTTGGGTGGGGGCCTTGAGCAAAAGGCCAAGTCTGGCTTTCAGTTCTCTGCACCCTCTCCCCCTAGTCCATGGTATTCCCTCCCTGGATCTCACTCTCCCTCTCCTCCCCCAGACTCCCACCCACCACATTCTCAGAACTTGATATACTAAATGCTTTGCCCATGAGCTTTAAGAAAGTGTTGTAAAGTTCAATGTGTTACCTCCACCTGGGGCATCCACATGGTAACAGAAAATTCAGCCTTAAGTCAAAGGTACGAAGTTCTAAGAGTGGAATTACAGCCAGAGGGAGACTTTTACCCAGGGGGGTGGGGTCAAGGTGGTAACTGCCTTGTGGAGGCTGTGGCGGCTGCCCCCACCCCGGGACTTTCCCAGAGCCACCCCCCTGCTTACCTAGGCTCTCCCCCCCAGCTCTGGTGTTGCAGTCTTTGTGAGGTCACCATGACTCAGAGTTCCCAGCCAATGAGGCCCCTTCTATGCCTACACAGTCGGAAGAAGCAGGGAGATGTCCTTTCTAAGGAGGCATCTTCAGACCCTCCACTGCCTGGAAATGACCTAGCTCTGTCCAGCTCAGACAAAGTCTGATTTCCTCACCTGGCATTCAAGTCTTCTCATAAAATCCACTCACCCTGCAACTCTATTCTTGCTGTTTTTCAGTTGCTAAGTCAGGTCCAACTCTTTGCGACACCACGGACTACAGCACGCCAGGCTTCCCTGTCCTTCACCATCTCCCAGAGTTTGCTCAAACTCATGTCCATTGAGTTGATGAAGCCATCCAACCATCTCATCCTCTGTCATCCCCTTCTCCTCCTGCCTTCAATCTTTCCCATCATCAGGGCCTTTTCCCTGATGAGTTGGCTCTTCACATCAGGTGGCCAAAGTATTGGAGCTTCAGCTTTAGCATCACTCATTCCAATGAATATTCAAGGTTGATTTCCTTTAGGGCTCACTGGTTTGATCTCCTTGCTGCCCAAGAGACTCTCAAGAGTCTTCTCCAGCACCACAATTCAAAAGCATCCATTCTTCAATGCTCAACCTTCTTTATGGTCCAACTCTTACATCCGTACATGACTACTGGAAAAACCATAGCTTTGACTATACAGATCTCTGTCGGCAAATTGATGTCTCTGCTTTTTAATATGCAGTCTAGGTTTGTCATAGCTTTTCTTCCAAGGAGCAAATGTCTTTTAATTTCAAGGCTGCAATCACCATCCACAGTGATTTTGGAGCCCAAGAAAACAAAGTTTGTCACCCAACTCTACCCCATTCATCCTGGCTGAAGGCCTCAATGTCAGAAGCCCAGACTCTGGCCCGTCTTCTCAGTAATGTCCTGCAGAACAGGCTTTCCCCTCTGCCAGCCGCCTCCAACCTGCAGCAAGGTCATGTCCATGCTGCTTTTGCTTGCCTATCCACCTTGTTTCTGCTTCCTTTTCAACATTTAAAGTATATACCGGAGCATCATATACATGTCAGATTCCCTGGTGGTTCAAACGGTAAAGAATCTTCCTGCAATGCAGGAGACCCTAGTTCAATCCCTGGGTCAGGAAGATCCCCTGGAAAAAGAAATGGCTACCCACTCCAGTATTCTTGCCTGGAGAATTCCACAGACAGAGCCTGGTGGGCCCCAGTCCATGGGGTTGCAAAGAGTAGGACACAAGTGAATGGCTAACACAAAGCATGATACAGGCAGAAAACTGCACATACCAAGTCGATTTTGGATGACTCTTCACCAAGAGAACACACCCGTGTAGCAGGCACCCAGATCTAGAAATAGAAACTACCAGGATCCCAGAAATCCTCCGGTCAGTATGTCCTGCAGCAAGGGTAATTGCTAGCCTGATTTCTTACAGATCTTTTAGACTGGCCTGCTTCTACACTTTATACAAATGGGATTATACAGCACAAACTCTTTTGCTTCTGGCTTCTTTGATTCAATATTAAGTTTGTGAGCTTTTACATATTTTTGCACATGGTGGCTGTCCCTTCTTCTAAATGTTGGCTCTCTTCTAGTTTCTTCCTTCTTTTAATCTCTTTCCAGAGCTTCCAGGTAGTTAGTTGTTCTTCATATTTTGTCCAAAGTTCATAATTGTTATCTCTAGGGGGTTGGTCTGATAGGAGCTACCTTGACATTACTGGAAGTACAATAGAATCTCTCCTCTTTAATATTTTTTCTTTTTTCCTTTCTTTAGGATTACTGATTTTGCCTTTCTTCTGTCACTTCTTTTTTTTCCCCCTTTTCTATTTGTATGAAATTTACATATTCTATGTCTATTCCTTACAATTACTCTAGCCATTTTAATGTGGATACTTTAAATAGAAAAATCCAAAATTATACTCCAAAATATAACAGATAATACTGTTATCTGCTATCCTCTTTCAGAAAAATCAAGAAACAAGAGACAGCAGGAGAGTTTAACACTAATCAGCCAACTTACATACCATTGTTATCTTTTATTTTAGTCCTGTTCTGATTTTTAAATCCTACCAATTAGAAGTATTGGTAGCTAAAGCGTCAATACTTTGGCCACCTGAAGCAAAGAGTCAACTCATTGGAAAAGATCCTGATACTGGGAAAGATCAAGAGCAAAAGGAGAAGGGGACGGTAGAGGATGAGATGGCGAGATAGCACCACCAACTTTATGGACATGAATTTGAGCAAACTCCAGGAGATAGCAAAAGACAAAGGACCCTGGCATGCTGCAGTCCATGGGGTCACAAAGAGTCGGATATGACTTAGCAACTGAACAACAACAACAATTAGACATCATGGTTTTATGCAATTAGGGTTTAGATTTAACCACTGTGTGTGCATGTGTGCTAAGTTAGTTCAGTTAAGTCTGACTCTTCTCAACCCTATAGACTATAGCCCGCCAGGCTCCTCTGCCCATGGATTCTCCAGGCAAGAATACTGGAGTGGGTTACTGTGCCCTCCTCCAGGGGATTTTCCCGACACAGGGATCGAAAAGAGGTCTCTTACATCTCCTGCCTTGGCAGATGTTCTTTACCACTAACGCCACCTGGGAATCTTCAGATTTAACCACTATCCCACAAATATTTTGTCTGATCATGTAAGCAGCAGGACTCTATTGGGCCTTCCTCGGACAGAACCATCCCTTCCTTCCCCTTCACCTATCTCTTGTTTGTAGAAAAACTTTAGTCTCCTAGGCCTACCCAAGTTCCAAAGAACAAATTTAATTAGAGAAGTGAGAAAGTACAGAAGCAAAGGAAAAGCCAAGCAAGACGAAATAATAAGTTTAGCCACTAAACAAAGGGCTTCCCAGGTGGCACAGTGGTAAAGAATCTGACTGCCAAGGCAAGAGACACAGAATCTAGGGTTCAGTCCCTGGGTCAGAAAGATCCCCTGGAGGAGGAAATGGCAACCCACCCCAGTATGCTTGCCTGGAAAAATCCCATGGACAGAGGAGCCTGGTGGGCTACAATCCAAGGGACCGCAAAGAGTCAGATATGACTGAGTGACTGAGCACATTAAACGAAGTCAAGGACCTTTCATTCCTCCTCAAGGGCTATAGATAATATCCTGAGCCATGCCCTTGGAGCTGTTTTGCAGAGAATAAAACCTCCACCAGGTGGAAGAAGTTAACTGTGTGCTGCCCACAAGCATGAAGACCCCAGACTGCTTGGAACCAGAAGGTTGATGATGTTGACTCCCAACTACCTCACCATCAACCAATCAGAAGAATGTCTACCAGCTAATCACACACCCCACAATCTGCCTCCCTCACCCTGTCTTTAAAATCCTTCCCCTAAAGCCATTGGGGAGTTTGGGTCTTTTAAACACTAACTGCCTAAACTCCTAGCTTGGTGCCGGGTAATAGATACTGCACTTTCCTTCACTGCAACCCACTGTCAGGAGATTGGCTTTATTGCACACAGCAGGGTGAGTGGACCCAAGTTTGATTCAATAATGATCATTTTTTAAAATTTAATCTCAGATCTCCTATCTGGGATCAATTTCCTTCTGCCTGAAGAGTGAAAAGTGAAAATTTTAGTCACTCAGTCGTGTCTGACTCTTTGTGAGACTGCCAGGCTCCTCTGTCCATGGAATTCTCCAGGCAAGAATACAGGAATACTGGAGCCATTCCTGAAAGACCTGAAGAATAGCCTTAATAAATTCAATAAGAATTTATTAGTGATGGGACTTCCCTGGTGGTCCTGGGGTTGAGAATCAGCCTGCCAATACAGGGGACTCAGGTTTGATCTCTGGTCCAGGAATATGAGCCCCTGCACACCAACTGCTGAGCCTGTGCTCTAGAGCCCAGGAGATGCAACTGCTGAGCCCAAGAGCTGCGACTACTGAAACCCGTGTGCCCTGGAGCCCCTGCTCAGCTACAGGAGAATATAAGAGAAGCCCGTGCACCCCAATGAAGAGCAGCCCTCACTTACTGTAACTAGAGAAAGCCCACACGCAGCAATGAAGGCCCAGCACAGCCAAAAATAAAATAAACAAATAAAATTTTTAGAAAACAATTTATTAGTGATAAACTCTTTTAGTTTTTGTTTACAAAAAAATATTTTATCCTCATTCTTGAAAATATTGTCACTGCATGTAGGATTCCAGGGTGTCTGTTATTCTATTTTAGCACATCAAAGTGAATCTCCCACTGCCTTCTCGCTCCCATTGACATATCTAGTTCATTATTCCACTGGAATCATTTCCCAGTCTCATCTCCTACCATTTCCTTCTACACAGTTTCTGCTTTAGCAGCACAGTGGTCTCCCCAAACTCACAGTAACATTTCTTACCTTTATGCCCTTTCTCAGGCTGTTCCTTCCATCCAAAATGCTTTTTCCCTCCCTTTCATCCCCATTTCATCTGCATGACTCCTACTTATCTGTCAAAACCCAGGGGTACCTTCTCTAGGAAGTCGTCCTTGAGCCCCTCCCCACAGCTCAGTAGGACTTTCTGCTCTTTGCGGCATAGATCAGAACCATATTACAGTGTGCTATAAATCTCTGGAAACTTGATTGTTTCCCTCTCTGCACTGAGAATGCTTTAAGAACGGAGACCATGACTTATTCATCTTTGCACACCAGGTACCCGAGGCCTGGCCTGTACGTGGTGCCAAGTATACTTGGCAAGCATTTCAATTCTTCAGCAAGTATTTCCTGAAGAAATGTTTTACTCTCACTCTGGCCTCCCACACCTCACTCCCTGCCCTGTTCTTTAACACTTAATCTGTTCTCTGCCACCTCCTCTCCACTGAGGCTCTGCCTCTGAGGACATGGCTGATTTGAAAGTCTTGTCCTCTGTCTTCATTCTCTGCCTTCCCTAGAGCATCTGCTTTACCATGCTCCAAACTTAAGCCATTCTCCTTCCTTAGTTCCTGGGGCACTTCACTCTGCTGGTTCTCTCCCTGCCCCAGATTCTTTTTCTCTCGTGTCCCTTTCACTGTCCCCATCCTCCCCCCGCCCCCAAGTTACATTTGCGTCCCCTGGGATTTTAGGCTTGGGTCTCCTCTCTCTCACTTGGGACCTTGTCCATACTCCTTTCTTTAAAATGGTATCCATGCTTGTGACTCCTGGCTCAATCAGGGTCCGTCCTGGAAAACAAGAAACCATACTCCGTATTTAAAACAGAGGTAATGTTTAAAACAGAAGCAGCAGGGTCTTCCCTGGCGGTCCAGTGGTTAAGACTCCTGCTTCCGCTCCAGGGGACATAGGTTCGACCCCTGGGTGGAGAACTAATTTTGCATGCTTCTTGGCCAAAAAATTATTTTAAAAAGAAAACAGTTTCATGGTGATAGCTGAGGAGCCAAATGAGCAGGAGGCAGGGATCCCAGAGTAGGAGTGTGAGCCATTCCTTGCTAGACACGTTCCCTGAAGCAGAGGGAAAGAGATGACAAAACACACTGCCTCTCCCTTTTCCCAACCTCCTACTGACATGGAGCAGGACCTTATGGTCCTTGCCCCCCACCCCTCACCATGTTCTCTGTCTGCCTTTTGTCTGTGGAAAACTTTAGTATATTAATCAGAGAAGTGAGAAATGCTGAAACAAAGGAAAACAGTCAAAGGAGACTAAATAATAATAACGTAGTCATTAAGCATATGACTTATGAGCCCAAGAATCTTCAGTTCTTTCCCAAAGGCTATAGATAATATTCTGAGCCATATCCTGTGAGCTGTCTTACAGATACCAGAACACCAGGTGGAGAAGTTAACTACATGATGACCAGACTATACCCAGGACTTGAGCTGCCACAATTCTGAGAACTGATGCCAAGAAATGGGAACAAGTGCACCCCGGAACTGAAGATTAACTGTACCTAAAACAACCAAGATGATGCAATGATGCTAGTCAGATGACCAATTTGAAGATGACTGTCAGAGATGACTGTACTGTTTCTGCATGTAACCCCCTCCCCCCACTCTGTCTATGAAAGCTCTCACCCCCCGCTTGTCAGAGGGTGAGTTGGCCTTTGGATAGTTGTCTGCCACCCTCCCCCCACCCTCAGTTGCCGGCATCTAAAATAAAGCAAACTTTCCTTTCCACCAGCCTGGCCTGTTTACTGTCTTTTGAGTGGTGAACAGCCAGACCCCTCAATGCACACCTTTGGTAACACACTCCTGCCAGTACCGGCCCTTGGTTGACGCAGCTGGAAGACAGAAACAAGGAGGCAGGGTTTAACTCAGCGCAGGGCCAGGGAAGAGCCAGGAGTGGATCTGCTGATACCCTGGGCTGAGACTAACATAGCCCCATCCCTGGGCTTCCTGCCCCAGCTTGTTCACCATCTACATACCCCACTTGTGACTCATCACGTCTTACTTGAATCTTCATCCCACAAAACAGTTTCCTCCTCCCAGCTTTCTTATTTCTATCAGTGATCCCTGATTCTCCAAGAGACAGGCTGAAACCTTCCAGCAAAGCCTCTGACTCCTCCCTTCCTCCCCTCCTTTCTCCACGTGGTGTCAGTTTCCAGGTCCAAAAGATTCTTTGATGAAAATATACACAGATCCTCCCCTTTCCTCACACCCAATTCAGACCTCCTCTTTTGCTTGTTTTTTGTATGTGTGTGTGGCATGAGGCTTTCTCTAGTTGTGGCACACAGGTGTACTTGCCCTACAGCATGTGGGAGTTTAGTACCCAGACCAGGGATCAAACCTGTGTTCCCTGCATTGGGAGGTGGATTCGCAACCACTGGACCACCAGGGAAGTCCCTTGTCTGGCTTCTAACAAGAGCTTCTTCGCTGGCTTCCCTACTTCTGTTAACCTTTTCCTGATTCATCTACACCACAGCCTGCCCATCATCAGTGAATCAAATATGACTTTTTCCACCCTGCAGCCTTGTTGCCCCACCACAGGCTCACTCAAACCTCATGACTTAACAGCCTTCTCCCAGTTCCCCTAGGGGGTCCTGTCCTCTCTCCTTCTGAGCCTTGGGTCATCCTGCTGCTTATCTGGAAAGGCACTTGCTCTTTGCCTCTCCTCCAGTGGAAACCCCACCCAACCCTGCAGCTCCACACTGATGTAAATCTTAAGGAATGAAATTTTAACAGAGATTCCAAAAGTCTTAAAAATATGTATTCCACTTCTGAGAATCTGTCCTGAGAACATCATCAGGAATATGGCCAGAGAGGCTCATTGGAGCATTTGCTCATTAGTAAAAGACTGTAAACAATCCAGGTATCCAACATGGAAGGTAATGGTTCCGTAAACTAGGGAAACAGCCATTGAATGAGATTTTATACATCTATTAAAAGTGAAAATTGGAGGACTTCCCTGATAGTCTGGTGGCTAAGACTCTGAACTCCCAATATTGGCAGCCCAGCTTTGATCCCTGGTCAGGGATCTAGATCCCTCATGCCTAAAAGAAGACAGAAATCCTGTGGGCCACCAGTAAGACCCAATGCAGCCAAATAAATAAATTTTGTTAATGATAAATGTAATCATATAGGGAAATGCTCATATTATGTATGTGTGGAAAAAAGCAGATTACAAACTCATATTTTATAAATTACATACATACATGTACAACAACACATCATCTTTATCAAGCACTTGGTTGATACCAGGTACTGTCCCGAGTGATTTACATGTGTTTATTCATTAAACCCACACGACAACCCTGCTGCTGCTGCTAAGTCGCTTCAGTCATGTCTGACTCTGTGTGACCCCATAGACGGCAGCCCACCAGGCTCCCCCGTCCCTGGGATTCTCCAGGCAAGAACACTGGAGTGGGTTGCCAGTTCCTTCTTCAATGCATGAAAGGGAAAAGTGAAAGTGAAGTCACTCAGTCGTGTCCAACTCTTAGCGACCTCATGGACTGCAGCCTACCAGGCTCCTCCGTCCTTGGGATTTTCCAGGCAAAAGTACTGAAGTGGGGTGCCATTGTCTTCTCTGACACGACAACCCTACAAGATAATAAATGAGGAAACTGATATATAGAAAGGGGAAGTGATATACAGAAAGCGATATACAGAAAGGGGAAGTCACACAGTTAGTGGGTGTCAGAAGGAAGGACAGGCAACCCAGAGTCTATGCATTTAGCCATGCTGTCTCCCACAAGCAGTGGAACCCCAACCATTTTTTTTCAAACAGGCAAATTTAAATATTCTCCAGCAGATTTTACTACCTTAAAACCAAACAAGTACGATAAATGTTGGGATGTGGTACAGAACAGTATCACAGGACAATTCCTTTTTTTTTGTTCCCTTGTTTTTTTCTTTTGTTTTACATAAGAATTCTTTTTTAAGGTTGTTTTTTGGTTTTAAAACTTATATACTACATATGCCTGGAAAAAATCTAGAACAATATCCATCACAACTTTAACAATAACTTTCTCAGGATGGCAGTATTATTATTTTTTCTTTCCTTTTTTACTACCTTTGGTTTTTCTTCAAAATCTACAATATGTATATATTATTAGTTTACTATTGTTTGGTTTCAAAAACAATATACAATCTAATTAGGGCAGCAGCTGTGCCATGCTGGTGTCTCTGTCCCCGACATCTAACACAGTGAGTGGCATAGAGTAGGTGCTCAGTAAAAGTGAACTGAATGTCCTTTAGTCATAGATCCTGCCTCCTGGACAGTCACCCTATAAAGGGATTTCAGGACAATGTGAGTCCACAGAGCTCAAGGATATGAAATGACAGCAGGCAATTTTCACAGGAAAGAGGCTTCTACGTAAAGGAAATCATTTCAAAGCTGCATTCTTAGGAATCGGTAACCACTTTTCTCTTTGAAACTAAGCATTTTGAGTGATTTATTACAAATTTACAGTGACAGTTGTGAACACCAGTTGGCTTTTCTTTTCTTTTTTTTTTCGGCGTGAGGAAAGACTCTATTGATTGCCTTGCTGCTCAAAATAAAATAAAAAGGGGAAATAAAAGTTAACCCTTGCCATGGCAGGTAGAATAATGGCCCCCCAAAGACAGCCACATCTTAACCCCTGGAACCTGTGACCTTACTTTATATGCAAAAGGAATTAAGATTACAGATGGAATTAAGGTTTTAACTAGCCAACCTTAAAGTGGAGAGATGATCCTGGATTATCTGGGTGGGCCTAATCTAATGATAAAGGTCCTATTATAAGTGGAAGAGGGAGGCAGAAGCAAGTGAGACTGAGAGATGATAATATGCCCAACCTTGCTGGCTGTGGAAATACAGAAATAAGGCTGAGAACCAAGATGCAGGCCAGCTCTAGAAGCTGGAAAAGACCAGGGAACAGATTCTCCCCTAGGGCCTCAGAAAGAAACTCAGCCACACCTTATGTTGATTTTGGCCTAGAAAGACTGGAAGATTAAAAATGTGCTCTTTAAGCCAATAAATTAACACAGCCACCAAAAACAAAATTCTGGTAATAAATGTGCACTAAAAAAGGCTGAAAAAATCTTGAATTGAATGAAAGCAACCAGTTAAAACTGCTTGGTGAAACTCTTTTTAAAGAATGATCACTTCTTTTAGGGGAAAATTCTCCCTAAGAAATCCTACCCAACCTTCACTCAGTAAGTTCAGTCGCTCAGTTGTGTCTGACTCTTTGCAACCCCAAGGACTGCAGCACACCAGGCCTCCCTGTCCATCACCAACTCCCAGAGTTTACTCAAACGCATGTCCATTGAGTCGGTGATGCCATCCAACCACCTCATCCTCTGTTGTCCCCTTCTCCTCCCGCCTTCAATCTTTCCCAGCATCAGGGTCTTTTCAAATGAGTCAGTTCTTCTTATCAGGTGGCCAAAGTATTGAAGTTTCAGCTTCAGCATCAGTCCTTCCAGTGAATATTCAGGACTGATTTTCTTTAGAATGGACTGGTTGGATCTCCTTGCAGTCCAAGGGATTCTCAAGAGTCTTCTCCAATACCACAGTTCAAAAGCATCAATTCTTCGGCACTCAGCTTTCTTTATAGCCCAACTCCCACATCTCACATTAAAGGACGCTTACCCCTTGGGAAAAAAGTTATGACCAACCTAGACAGCATATTAAAAAGCAGAGACATTACTTTGCCAATAAAGGTCAGTCTAGTCAAGGCTATGGTTTTTCCAGTGGTCATGTATGGATGTAAGAGTTGGACCCAAACTTCAAGGTCCAGGTCAAATGCCACCTCCCCCAGGAAGCCTCCCAGATGCCTTAGCCTTGGTCAGGGGTGGCCTCTCTTCTGCCACGGCCTTAACACTGCACCCAGATTCTAAACACCTCAGAAGAATCCATGTCGTATTCTCCCTGTGTTTCAGGGGCCCCAACTGGTGAGTGTTGATTGTTTAGGAACACTCAGTCATCTTCCCTCACTGAGGGACCTCTAGGCTGTATTTCCCCACTGCCTCTCTCAGGGCACAGTGGGCAGAACTCCCTGCAGCACCAGTTCTAAAGATCACTGTTCCACATCTGAAACCTGGGTGCTTCCTCACAACCTCCATTTCTATCCTTACCGTATAGGAGGAAGGTATAAGCAGATATGGTAGGGGAGACATGCCCAGAGAAAGAGAACTGGGCTTGACTGTCTTGACATAAGAGAAGCCATTTTGTGATCTAAGCCTGGCCACAATGCTTGTCCTTGAACACATCTCAGTCATCTACAATCCTAAGGGAAGTCAGGGAATGTAGGAACAAAGGAAAAGCCCTCAAGAAACAATAGTTCAGATAAAATAGAGCCCTAGTTCTTTCTCAAGGGATATGTGTAAACAATCTGACAGGGAATTCTGCCAGGACTAAGGCTTGCACCCAGGTGGAAGATGGGATGATGTTGACCTTCCCTTATCTTCAAGGTTTCAATCAACTAAAACTTAGATTCTGTCATCATTAGCCCCAATTCTATGCAGAATTTTCCTCTGCACAAGCCCCTTCATGAATATACCTGTGTCCTTTCTTACTAGCTGCAAATGATAAATCCTTCCTTCTCTGAATTTTTGGCTTGGTTGTGTCTTTTGACTTGGCACCAGTGAGAGGTGAACCCAGTTTTCCAGTAAGGGACAAGGTAAATGAAGTAACCTAAGAAAGAGAGGCTGGGCCTGGGTGGACCTGTGTGGTTCTGATTGGAATGGACTGGGAGGTCATGCAGTTCTGTGGTAGGGAGTGGGAAGATGGGAGGTGTGGAGGGGTGCTGAACCTGGGTGGCCCTAGGGCTAGGGACAGGAGGGGTCCTCTCCAGCCACTCCTCAATAGCAGTTTCCAGAATCATTCTCCAAAATGCAAAGCTGAGCCTGTCTCTCCTGCTTATCCCACAGACGAACCCTCCTGGTTGGAGTCAAGCTCTTTATCAGGGTGACCCAGCCTTGCTAGCCTCTCCAGCCTTCTCTCCTGAGCATTCCTGTCTCCCACCTGGCAGGGTCCAGTCCCATTGCACTGCTGCCCTCCCGAGCAAGCCCTTCTCCCACATGCTCTGCTCCCTGCACACACACTGCCTCCTCATCTAGAACATTCTTCCCTAGCCCTGGTCCCCTATGGCTCTCCAAGTCCTCCACATCTCCCCTGAAAGCCACGTGGTCCACCAGGAGGCTGGGACTCCTCCCATGTGTTCCCAGTTCCTTTGTGTCTCTTGATCCATCAGGCTCCACCTCACAGGTCCTGCTATTAACCATCCTTTACAGGCTGTAACCCCACTCCCGCAGCATCAGCTCTAGAACAGCGGCTCCACCTAAGAGATGCTGGAGTCCCTGACAACCCCCATGTTCTCCTCTCCTACCATATGTCACAGGGGGCTGATGGGTCCCCAGAGCTAGCATGGTACCGGGCACAGAGTGGGGCTCAGTACCATCATCAATTATCTGTCTCATGAGGAGTGTCATAGGCAATGGGGTCCTTTTTGGCCTGAAGACCAACCCAGAGCTCTTCCTCCTGCCAAAAGCCAGAGCTGAATAAAGTCCCTCTTCCTCATGGAGACTTCCCTGGTGGCTCAGACGGTAAAGCGTCTGCCTATAATACGGAAGACCTGGATTCAATCTCTGGGTTGGGAAGATCCCCTGGAGAAGGAAAGGACAACCCACTCCAGTATTCTTGCCTGGAAAATCCCATGGATGGAGGAGCCTGGTAGGCTACAGTCCATGGGGCCACAGAGCCAGACACGACTGAGCGACTTCACTTTCTTTCCTCAAAGACAGCCTGCAGAGGCCACAGAGCCAAGAGAGGCAGCTAAGCTAAGTGCCTCAGAACCCTCCAGCATCCTTCCCAGGGGTGGACAATACACAGCCTGCTGGGCAGAAAGACTCAGGTTCATAACCCAGCTCTGCTGCTGACAGACTCCGGCTCCCTTATGTGAAATGTAGAAGTGATGCTTCCCTCAGAAGAGTGTCACAAAGACTAAATCAGCTCACAGTTCTAAAGTTGATAGCAAGCAGCACCCTGTGGGACTCCTGGGAACAGAGGCCTTTATGTCCATCATTTCTTACAGGCCAGACCCAGGCTCCATGACCTTCTCTTGGCTCCAACTGTCAGAACAGTTGCTAATGAAGGAAGGAACGGCAACAAAACCACCTGAGGCAAGATTAAAGCGACCATAGAAGCTTATCAAGATGAGGAGACCGGACCACGTAAGACCCTTTTGTTGTTCAGTCACTCAGTAGTATCCGACTCCTAGTGACCCCATGAACTGCAGCACGCCAGGCTTCCCTGTCCTTCACCATCACTGTGTCCATTGAGTCGGTGATGCCATCCAACCTTCTCATTCTCTGTCGTCTCCTTCTCCTCCTGCCTTCAATCTTTCCCAACATTAGGGTCTTTTCCAATGAGCCAGCTCTCCACATCAGGTGGCCAAAATATTGGGGCTTCAGCTTTAGCATCAGTCCTTCCAATGAATATTCAGGGTTGATTTCCTTTAGGATCGACTGGTTTGATCTCCTTGTTGTCCAAGAGACTCTCAGGAGTCTTCTCCAGCACCACAGTTTGAAAGCATCGATTCTTCCGTGCTCACCTTTCTTTATGGTCCTACTCTCACATCCGTACGTGACTACTAGAAATACCATAGCTTTGACCATATGGACCTTTGTACTGCACACACCCTAATCTTGCCAGCAACCTCACCCTTTTGAAACTTTGCAGAAGAAGGAATGAAGACTGTTACTGCATTGATCCTTATCACATACCCCTGCCTGACTATGTAACCTCTCTTGACTCATCAGGAAGGGGGACATAGTTCTTGAGGTGCTAGCCTTGGGATCCCCCTTTGCCAGGCAAAGTAATAAAGCCACTCTTTCCTTCTCCTCAGTAAGTCTGTCTCCATATTTTTGTTTGGCATGGTGCACAGAGAGCCAAGATTTTGGCAATAAAATGAGGGCTGTTCGTACATGGAGAGCCTAGTTAATTGTACGAGCTAATTTCTAGATTTTTCTTTCAAAAAAGAGATTTGTCTAGTGTTAGATATTGTAACCAAAAAAGTGACCATCTCACTGTAAATGGAGTGTGGACACTGCCCTCTACAATATCACCTTTTCTCTTATTGTCAAGTTTAGCAGCACCTTGCTGTCCTTATGGGCCTCCTTCTCCACGAACAGGTGACCACCCCTTTCTTCTCTAAATGACCCTTCTATTGGCTCCCTGGACCTTCCCCACTTCCTGTCATTCTATCCCACAGCACTTAACTGGTTTCTCTTTCCCCACCATCCCTAAGGTCTGTAGTCCCCAAAATCTGCCTCCACTCCCTTCTCTCTTTGCTTTGAGCAGGAAATGATGCTCACAGCTTTGTGTTTTGTCCAGAGTCCTAGACCTCTACATCCAATTCCTTCCTGAGCAGCTCTTAAGAAATGATGCAGAGGAGGCCTGAGCTAAATTCCCTCCCGAGCTTCTCCTTACTTCCCAGATTCCCCGAATCTTCCCACCTGGGTATCCTTCTAGTCACTCCTACATACACACACATAGACACACTTGAGTAACCAGGGGCTCTACTGGATTTTTCTATGCACCTCTGTAAGCCCCAAACCCCATGCACATGACAGGTACTTCTTGCACAGATTTAAATTCCAGGGTCCCTGAAACAGGGACAATCTCTAACTGCCTTCCTATACCAGGGACCGTATGTAGGACACCCTCTGTGCCAGGCAATGGCCAGTCCCTCCCCTATGGACTCAGGAGTGGCCTGCAGCAACCCAGGCCAGCATGCCAGTCTTATCAATTTCAACTCCAGGTAGATAATCTATCTGGGATGGAAGGAAAATTCATGTTCCCTGGGCGGATCTAATCTGTTCCTGTCACTCACCCTTGCCTGAACTTCGTGACTCTCTGGAATAGGGCAGAAAGAAGGAAGGACCAACTAGGTGCCTCCTTTTATGCAGGGGAAGAAAACCTCCTCGTCTTCAGGAAAGCAAGGTCAAGCTGGGTCCAGATCCCTAGGTGCCCAACTCTCAGGCTGGAGCAGACAGGCAGCAGGTTGCTGGGGGGGAGGGCGGTGGTGGGCTCCATCTAACATCTGCTGCTGCCTCTTACTATGCTCAAAGGTCATTTTGGAGGTGGCAGGATTTTCTGCTTGACCTGTTAAGATCCTGGGGGAGAGAGAGGAGGAGGAGCACAGGAAGGTAGGCGGGGCCTCCAAAGCTGTCTTTTGGACATTCCAGGCCTGCAGGAGCTGTCCTGCCAGGGGAAGAATTAGGTGCTGCTAAGGCTCCTACCTCCCACCCAATCCCAGCTCTCAGAGCCTCAGGAGACACTACCCTTCAAGGGGTATTCTCCCCAGAGGGTCATCATGGCCAACAAGAAGGGGTGCTGGAAGTGGGCGATTGTCGGCGGGGTCAGTGCAGCTGTGGTGTTCGCCATCGCGATGGTCCTGGGCTTCTCGCTGCAGAAGCATACCGTCCTGCCAGGTAGGAGCACCCATCATGCCATCTGCTTGGCTCCCTCCATCCCTCACTCTTTGCCCCCAGAAGGTTCTGTCCCCATCGACAGCCCTGATGGCCTCCGCTCTCCTCCCTGTTGTTGTTCAGTTGCTAAGTCGTGTCCAACTCTTTGTGACGTGCATGGACTGCAGCACACCAGGCTTTCCTGTCCTTCGCCATCACCATGTCCATTGAGTCGGTGATGCCATCCAACCATCTCATCCTCTGTTGCCCCTTCTCTTCCTGCCCTCAACCTTTCCCAGCATCAGAATCTTTTGTAGTGAGTCAGCTCTTCTCATCAGGTGGCCAAAATATTGGAGTTTCACCTTCAGCATCAGTCCTTCCAATGAGTATTCAAGGTTGGTTTCCTTCAGGATTGACTTATCCTCCATCCATAGCTCTACTTGCCCCTCCCATCACCAACCCCACCAAGTTTTGATCTCCAACAAACAGTCTCATTAACTTTGTTTCCCTTCCTCCTTTACCAGGCTTCAGCTATCCTTCCATGCTCCCAGATGAACACTTCTTGTTGGAGGGTCACTCAGGCATCACACTCAGCAGACTGGGCTGAACTTACCCTCACCCCCCTGCGCCCTCTCCTGATGAAGGGTCCTCCATCTACATGAGGACCTGGGAGCAGCCTCCTCTCCTGCCTCATGCCTGTATCTTCAGTCCTGTGCCTCGAGGCTTCTTCCTTCCCATCCTCTTTCTCCATTCCCTGCTCACCCTAACCTCTCAGCTCCCCCTCTCCTGCTGGACCCCTGCCTCAGCCCGCCCCTTCCCACACAGTCTCTGCCGCCAGCCTGCTCTTGCCCATCCATTCTTGCCCTGACACTAAGGAGCACTTTCTAAACACAAACCTGTTTGCTATCTCCAGCATATACCCCACGTTTTTTTTTGCTGGAACCCAGGGAATACCAGACCACCTTACCTGCCTCCTGGGAAATCTGTATGCAGGTCAAGTAGCAACAGTTAGAACTGGACATGGAACAACAGACTGGTTCCAAATCAGGAAAGGAGTCCGTCAAGGCTGTATATTGTCACCCTGCTTATCTAACTTATATGCAGAGTACATCTTGTGAAATGCTGGGCTGGATGAAGCACAACCTGGAATCAAGATTGCCAGGAGAAATATCAATAACCTCAGACACACAGACGACACCACCCTTATGGCAGAAAGCCAAGAACTAAGGAGCCTCTTGATGAAAGTGAAAGAGGAGAGTAAAAAATTTGGCTTAAAACTCAACATTCAGAAAACTAAGATCATGGCATCTGGCCCCATCACTTCATGGCAAACAGATGCGGAAACAATGGAAACAGTGAGGGACTTTATTTCTTTGGGCTCCAAAATCACTGCAGATGGTGACTGTGGCCATAAAATTAAAAAATGCTTGCTCCTTGGAAGAAAAGCTATGACCAACTGAGACAGCATATTAAAAAGCAGAGACATTACTTTGCCAACAAAGGTCCGTCTAGTCAATGCTCTGGCTTTTCCAGTAGTCATGTATGGATGTGAGAGTTGGACTATAAGGAAAGCTGAGTGCCAAAGAATTGATGCTTTTGAACTGTGGTGTTGGAGAAGATTCTTTGATCTCCTTGGACTGCAAGGAGATCAAACCAGTCAATCCTAAAGCTCCAATACTTTGGGCACCTGATGTGAAGAAGTGACTCATTTGAAAAGACCCTTATGCTGGGAAAGATTGAAGGCAGGAAGAGAAGGGGACGACAGAGGATGAGATGGTTGGATGGCATCACCGATTTGATAGACATGAGTTTGAGCAAGTTCCAGGAGTTGGTGATGGACAAAGAAGCCTGGCATGCTGCAGTCCATGCGGTCTCAAAGAGTCAGACATGACTGAGCGACTGACTGAACTGAGGGTCACTTACGACTGGATCATAGGCCTCTTTCCCAATCTTGTCCTATTCCATTTCTCTGTATCTGTACCAAAGCAATGACCATTCTTTTATGCAACCACAAATTTCCTATGACCATACCTTTACTTATACTTTCTCTCTGTCTGGAATAACCTAGATCCCCTCTTTTGGTCAAATTTACACAGCCATCCTTCTAGGCCTCCCTTAAATGTTCCCTTATCAATGAACTTTCCAATGTCCCCAGGCTGGTCCAGAGCATCCTTGTGCTCAGGATCCCACATGTTTCTCTCTCACAGCACTGATGACTCTGGGGTACACTGTCTATGCTAGATGGCAGGCTGAACATGGCCCTAGGGCCCAGAGAGGGTTACTAGGATGTACAGACAAGATTCTTGGGCTGGGGCAAGAATTGATGCTAACAGCCTCCTTGTCCTTGATTCCAGACTGTGAACAAGATGGGACCTGCCGCTCTGATGCAGACATGCTGGACTACCTGCTGAGCTTGGGTCAGATCAGCCAAAGGGACGGCCTGCTCGTCACCTGGTACCACCGTGCCAACAGCCAGGAGCAGATGAAGGCTGCCCTCAGCAGTAAGTCCAGTTGCCAGGATGGCGCAGGCTGGGGCAGAGGTGGAGAAGATGCAGGGAGAGTGGAGGCAGGGCTAAGACAGCATTACCTATGAGGTAGCATTAGGATGGGTGTGGCCGCGTTCTTGCCATCATCCACTTGAGAAAGTGAGGGCTCACTGGTTATGTGACTGGCTCAGGTTGTAGGGAGATGTTTGGGCCCAAGGTCACATCTTGCTCTCCCTCCCAGGCCTTGCCAGGAGACAACTTGCCTGCTAAGGAGGCCTTTGCTCTCAAATCTGAGGAGCCAGAAAATGTGTTTGAGTTCTAGTACTACCAAAACGAGTGTAAAAGTCTGGGCGAGTTGTTTCAATATAACTCCTGAGCCTCCGATCCACAATGATGATGGCAACCAGTCAGCCACGCTGCCTGCGGGGACACACTCACTCAGTCATGCTGGGGCTCCTGGAACCACAAGCAGCCTGTTTTGTCAGTGCCGTCCCACAGAAGGAAAATGGGGGCTCAGAAAAGCTAAGTGACTTACCGAACTTCACACTAAGGTCACACTGTTTGCAAGTGGCTAAGCCAACATCGTGGGTTTCCATGGTGGTTCGGTGGTAAAGAATCCGCCTGCCAACGCAAGAGACGCAGGTTAACCTGGGAAATCCCACAGACAGAAGAGCCTGGTGGGCTACAGCCCATGGAGTACCAAGAGTCAGACAGGATTTAGTGACTAAACAATAATAGCAAGCCAGCATCGGAACCCCCAGGGGTTGGCCCCCATACTCTGAATCACTGCATTATGCCTGGCCCAGTTCAACAGAGACCACTTTTTCAGCACCGTGGGAAAGTGCGTTAAATCATGTTCATGAATGTGCTTGTTAATTCTAAAGCAGTGACTATTTGAGATGAAAAGAAGGGTCCCCACTTTGAGCATGCTTCAGAAGAGAGTTTCAGACTCAGTGGCTCTGGGGTGGGGCCTGAGAGTTTGCATCGCTAGTAAGTTTCCAGGTGGCGCTGATGTTGCTGACCCCGAGATCATACCTTGAGAACCACTGCTCTACCCAAACCCCTCAGTTTTAGAAAAGTGAGATCCTGAGTGGGAGAGGGTCTTGTCTAAGGTCACACAGTAGGTCTGAAGCAGAATAAGACCCAGGTTCAAGGCCTCTGACTCTTACCTCCTTCAGAGTCACCAGGGCCTGGGAGTAAGTGACTGGAAAAGGTTTGCTGAGTGAATGAATGAGTCCTTAGAAAAACTTCCTGGAGGAGGCAGGCTTGGTGGTCAGCAGAGGGGAGGGCATCGCAGGCTGGGTGGAGCCAGTTTGCTGCTGCTTCAGGACTAGGAGGCTAATGGTCAGTCTTGGGTGAGAAGGAGGAGAGAGAATTCCCTGGCAAGATGAGGACTCTTATCTGGGAGATAAGGCCTGAGGGAAGGCAAAGAGGCTCTGCCAGCTCCAGGCTCATCTCAGGTAAGTCCTGGGGCAGCAGAGAGGGATCAAGCCCCACCAAGTTGTGACCTTGGCCTAGAAGAAACCTAAGGGCCCCAACTAGGTGGTGCCCAACAGCTTGGAGCATGCAGAACAACCAGTCAGTACAGCCACAGGGGTGGGAAGGACCTGAGGCCTTCCACAGGTCTATGTGAGGAGGGTGGCTCCACAGCTCCTGAGGGATCCTGAGGGGAAGCAATGGTAGGCCAGAGTTAGGCTGGTGAAGTCACACCAGACATCTTAGTGGATGGGAGGGGCCAGAGCAAAGGCCTGGGAGGCAGACAGAAGTGGGCTCCAATTCTACATTTTACCATTTACCAAAGGAGTGGTTTGGGACAAGTGACTCCACCTATCTGCAGTTCAAACCACTTCCTCTGCCAAATGTGGACAGGTAGGATGAGGCCAGGGCACTTTTGGTCATGAAAGAGGTCATTATTAATAATTATGCTGAAACAACAGGAATACAGGAATACACCAGATTACCCCAAGCAAATAGGGACATGTGATCACCCTAGTTAAGTGAGTTGCTTGTTGAGAGCTGCAAGTGTTCAAGTCCTATTTTGGTCACCACAACTGTTAATGAAAAAGATGCACAATTTAAGAGTTATGAGTTAAGTTTTATCTGGAGCAAAATGAGAACTGCAGCCTGGGAGGCATCACCTCACATAGCTCTGAGAGACTGCTCCAAAGAGGTAGTGGGGGAAGGTCGACATAAAAGATTTGGTGAAGGGGGAATTCAGTGCAACCAAATGCTTACTTTACAAGAGGTTTTCTCCCAGTCACGAGGATCTGATGTCATCATGAAGGGATTTAGTGCTTTTATTGATATGAGGAGATGAAAGGATGGGGATCACAAAATCAGTTCCTAAAAATACCGACCTATCTAAAGATCTGTCAAACCAGGTTCCCTGGAGCACAGAGTAGCTCACTCCACCCTGAACTCCCTCAGCGGGTGTTGAAAGGTCACCAGCTGCAGCAGCACCAGGTTCAATCTCCACAGAAGCAGAGGGCAAATGCCCTTGTTCAGTCAACGTCAGTGCTCTTGGCAAGTGCCAATTTAGAGTTGACAGCGCCCCCTTGTGGCCATAAACCAGCCATACTTGGTGATAGTCTCCTCGCTAAGTCGTGTCCAACTCTTGCGACCCCATGGAGGGTAGCCTGCTAGGCTCCTCTCCTCTGTCCATGGGATTCTTTAGGCAGGAATACTGGAGAGTGGGTTGCCATTTCCTTCTCCAGGGGATCTTCCTGACCCAGAGTTGGAACCCAGGTCTCCTGCATTGCAAGCAGATTCTTTACTGACTGAGCTATGAGGAAACTTGGGAAGGCATTTCATGATCATTTTGTCCCATATCTAGGATGGCTCATTCCCAGTTCTGAAGGTTTTTGTTGATAGGCCACTCAATGCACTATTACTCGACTAGGTCTTAATAGTCAAAGATCTCTGGACACCTGTCTTCTACTTATGGTCCAAAAATGTAAGATTCCCTCTCGTATCTTCCCATATCTAGAGTTACACTATTATAATCATTGATCACATATCAAGCTACACATTTGATCAACTGCTTCAAGCTTAGTCAACATTATTTTCGTTGGAGGCTCAGTCATACACTTGGTAATACAAGAAACAATAATCTTGTAAAACAGGCAAAATACAAATAATACAACTAACAACATTAGCAGAATTATAAACAAATATTTCAGCCATGAGCCTCCTGCACCAAACCAGTTTCTTTTCTTTTTTTTTCCAAACCAGTTTTTTAAAAGATCATCAAGAACAGGGAATGGACCACTTAAGGCAGAAATCTGATTTTTCATGTGGTTCATCAAATGTGTTACCTTAAAGGATTCATCAGGTATGAAAACACAGCATTCAGTTTGAATTATGGCACAGGTACCTCCCTGAGATGCTGCAATGATGTCAACAGCTGTGGGTTTTGTAGTGCCACCTTTCTCATCGTTGAGACCTCAGAGTTCAATAGGCTAATAGCCTGGTTACTATCATTTGAAGTTTGTTGAGTGAAAGTTGTTAAGGCTTCAATATGATCAATTACACCCTCCAATCCCACTGAAGTCACAAAAAATAGCTGCTAAATGATCATACCAGTAGAATACAGATGTCTTGACTCATTGAGCTTGCATCAGTGTTAGATTGGCTTGAATTGGCTCTAACTTGTTATGTATATGACCTTGAGTTCATGGTAATCCCAGGCTACACCTTCCTATCCGTTCCAGATGCCAAGGCCATTAATTAGAACCACAAATCTACCGAGTTCCATATCAGTCACTCTCTCTAAGGGTAATAGTAGGCATAATTCATAAGGCACCCAGCCTAGTTTCATAATATTACTAGGTTGATTATTCTTAGAGGAGCTTTTAAACTTAAGTGACCATAGCTTGGTGTTAACCATATAGATCCATCCCATAATTATGTGAGTTTTCCTTTTAGTAGACAAGAGGTTACAATTTTTGATTGAGACTTAGCTTGCCATTCTAATTGGAGTTTGAGTAACCCTAAGAGAAAACCTAAATCTATGGCCAGGGTCAGAGCAGGTAGTATTAACTGGCTAGGTGAGAGGATCCCATTTAGTAATATCATGAATAGACAGAACAGGACTAAATTATTTTCTAAAATAAATTTGCTAAGCGCTATCCAGTCAGAGCCCTGGAGGGGAAAAATCCACCAAGGTAATCCAGAAGTATTAGACACAGGTAATTGGCCACAAACCCAACAGTTGGATTTAGTTTTAAACTAGCATAGAATCATGTCCATGATAGAAAACATTTAATTTATAGGCAAAGGTCCAAGAATTCAAGAAAACATTATAACTGATCATACGAATCAGGTCCAGCATCTTGGGCAAGCTGTCTACTTCTGGTGTCATTTTCGTTTTGTCCTAGCGTACTGCAGCTTCCTTTGGAAAAATAAAAAAAAAAGTCCTTCCATCCAGGTAGGAGACAGTTCCTTAAATTATGTCTTTTTCTGGTCTTGGTTGCAAGTCGTGAGGCATCTGATCTTCATTCAAAGACAGATTACTGAGATAAGCTTCAGAAACGAATTTAGAGTGTCCTTTAAAAATTCAGTTAAGTTTTACATTGTGGTGGTGGTTTAGTTGCTAAGTCGTGTCCAACTCTTGTGACCCCATGGACTGTAGCCCACCAGGCTCCTCTGCCCATGGGATTCTCCAGGCAAGAATACTGGAGTGAGTTGCCATTCTCTTCTCCAGGGGATCTTCCCGACCCAGGAAACAAACCCGGGTCTCCTGCATTGCAGACAGATTCTTTACCAACTGAGTTATGAAGGAAGCCCAAAATTTTACATTAATACAGCATAATAGCAAAGAACTACCAGGAAATGAGTCTTAGTAGATACAGACCTCCATTAACAAATTGGGATTTAACAATCATTGAAACATCTTTTTCTCCCTAAATTTACCCTTGTTTTTACCAAATATAACCAAATTAAGATTAGTTTATTTGTGAAATAGGTGTGGTATCGATAAATTTGGCCTGATGATTTATGTAACCATAATTGATCATAGGCTTTTTTGCTTTGCCGAAGCTTTTGTAGCATCTCAGACTGAACTTTTAAAATAAAACCTTTCAGAGCTAGGAAAGTCACACCAAAAGCTGATCACAGATTTCACCTTTTACTTAACAGATCTAGGTGGATTCCTCCCTTCTCAAGGTCTTCAAAATTCCTTGAGATTTCTGTAGCTGTTAGTGATATAGCTTTCCTAACTTATCTGATAAAGTTACTAGAAGCAGGGTTTCCAATTTCTGGAGGGGTCAGATAGAGAAAAAAGATAAATGTTTCAATTTGTTTCTAAAGTATAATTTTACCAAATTATTGTCATAACTAATTTGAAGGGAAGGTTTTTCTTACACCTGGAAAACACAGGTTCAAACCAGTAACTTTTCATATAGAAACCATAAAAGTTATTAGCATGTTCGCCAGTTCATTCAGTCCTTTTGCTAACCTTTGTGAAGTCACCAGGTTAGAATCCTTTAATTACTTACCCAGTTCAGAAACTTGTATTTATCCAAAAGTCTTTTTTATAAATCTTCCTGAAGAGGAAGCATTTTTGCAAAACTTGGTTAAGTGCTGTGACAACACTTTAAGATAGTAGCTAGAATTATGACTGATAACATTTACCAAGATATATCAGAACTTTAGGAACTCCATATAGTTTCTAATATATCTAAATTAGTAACATTTACCATACAATATAACCTGAGATTTATTACTCACTTAGTACTTCCCATGTGATTCTACACTCAATATGAATCTAGTGTAACATTTCTCTTTGGGATGTTTCAGGGGCCCTCTGAAGCATCCCAAAGTTAGCTAGACACCAAAAGTACATCACTAGAATTATTTAGGAAGTTTTGTCAACAAATATCAAAAAGGCTTAGAACATTCAGTCAGGTAGGATTATAGGTCACTGTGAAAAAATAACTATTCTATAATGAAGGATTTCAGAACAGATCATTTAAGAGATAAAGAAACTTAAATCTATTACCAAGGCAATTCAACATCTGAAGATAGAGAAAAGTCAAATTCAAGCTTTTGTACCAGCTTACTTTTAACTTCATTTAAAAGTAAACTTAATTAAATGTATTTTAAACTTAGTCCTAACCACGCACAAAATTCTTTTCTCAGGGTCTGCTTTCCACAAATCTTCTTATCACTTTCTGTACCCAATACTTTGTTCTCCCATTCTGAAACAGCCACCTGTAAGTCAGACCTACTTGCTTTTCCCTTCATAAAATGCAATTCCATTCCTCATAACTTCTTTGCTGAAAATACACATCCTACTTTCCTTAAGCAACCAAGAACTGACCTTTATATTAGCATTCTGTAGATCAGTGAGCATAAATACCAGTGATAATTTCCAAAAACCTTTTCTTTCTTAGAACATTTTAGGAAAGCACCAAACATTATTCATTAATAGTCCCAAATCTCTTGAGTTTTTCTGTAGGGGGAAATTAGTGTTCGGTGATAAATGCTTCAAAATCTTATTTTATTTGGAAATGACCTAGCTATTCAATAGACTCCCATCACTTAGTTTAGTATAGCCCTTAGAATTTCATGCTACCCCAATCTAGAGGGTATTTTAGACAGACATTCCTAAAGCATAATTATTCTTAATAGAGTTTATCTAAAAGTTCACCTTATTTACATTTTTTAGAAGTTTTTTCACTTGAGGAATTTTGCTTGCTGACAAAATTGTAACAGATATAATAATATTTAACTTACATTAAACCTAGACACAATGAAAATACTCTGCTTAATGTTAATGTTAGTGACTCTTAGAATTAGGTAGATTAACAAACAAACATTAATGCCAGGTATTTAATACTTGATATGCCAGCAAATTTGGAAAACTCAGCAGTGGCCACAGGACTAGAAAAGTTCAGTTTTCATTTCAATCCCAAAGAAAGACAATGCCAAAGAATGTTCAAACCACAACACAATTGCACTCATCTCACATGCTAGCAAAGTAATGCTCAGAAGTCTCCAAGCCAGGCTTCAACAATACGTGAACCATGAACTTCCAGATGTTCAAGTTGGATTTAGAAAAGTCAGAGGAACCAGAGATCAAATTGCCAACATCCATTGGATCACCAAAAAAGCAAGAGAGTTCCAGAAAAACATCTACTTCTGCTTTGTTGACTACACCAAAGCCTTTGACTGTGTGGATCACAACAAACTGGAAAATTCTTAAAGAGATGGGAATACCAGACCACCTGACCTGCCTCCTGAGAAATCTGTATGCAGGTCAAGAAGCAATAGTTAGAACTGGATATGGAACAACAAACTGGTTCCAAATCGGATAAGGAATATATCAAGGCTATATATTGTTACCCTGCTAATTTAACTTACTTGCAGAGTACATCTTGTGAAATGCCAGGCTGAATGAAGCACAAGCTGGAATCAAGATTGCTGGGAGGAATATCAATAACCTCAGATATGCAGACGATACCACCCTTGTGGCAGAGAGTGAAAAACTAAAGAGCCTCTTGATGAAAGTGAAAGAGGAGAGTGAAAAAGTTGGCTTAAAACTCAACATTCAGAAAACTAAGATCATGGCATCCGGTCCCATCACTTCATGGCAAATAAATGGGGAAACAGTGGAAACAGTGGCTGACTTTATTTTTTGGGCTTCAAAATCATTGCAGATGGTGACTGCAGCCATAAAATTAAAAGACACTTGCTCCTTGGAAGAAAAGCTATGACTAACTAGACAGCATATTAAAAAGCAGAGACATTACTTTGTCAACAAAGGTCCATCTAGTCAAAGCTATGGTTTTTCCAGTAGTCATGTATGAATGTGAGAGTTGGACTATAAAGAAAGCTGAGTGCCAGAAAATTGATGCTTTTGAACTGTGGTGTTGGAGAAGACTCTTGAGAGTTCCTTGGACTACAAGGAGATCCAACTAGTCAATCCTAAAGGAAATAAGTCCTGAATATTCACTGGAAGGACTGATGCTGAAGCTGAAACTCCAATACTTCGGCCACCTGATGCAAAGAACTGACTCATTGGAAAGACCCTGATACTGGGAAAGATTGAAGGCAGGAGGAGAAGGGGACAACAGAGGATGAGATGGTTGGATGGCATCACCGACTTGATGGACATGAGTTTGAGTGAGCTCCGGGAGTTGGTGATGGACAGGGAGGCCTGGTGTGCTGCAGTCCTTGGGGTCGAAAAGACTGAGCGACTGAATTGAACTGTACTGATTTAATATTGAATATTTCCCAGTTCACATGAACTTGAAATTCTTTTAGGTTGATTTATATTTTATTTAGAATTGCTTGATTTGTAAGCACTTACTTTTTTTTAAGTTATGACAAACCTAGACAGTGTATTGAAAAGCAGAGACATTACTCTGCTGTTAAAGGTTCTTATAGTCAGGGCTGTGGTCTTCCCAGTGGTCACATAGGCTTGTGAGAGCTGGACCATAAAGACGGCAGAGTGCCAAGGAATTGATGCCTTCAGACTGTGGTGCTGGAAAAGACTCCTGAGAGTCCCTTGGACAGCAAGGAGATCAAACCAGTCAATCGTAAGGGAAATCAACCCTGAATACTCACTGAACCATGGGGTCGCAAAGACTTGGACATGACTGAGGGACTGAAAAACAAAAATGGTTTTTCTAGTAGTCATGTATGGATATGAGAGTTGGATCATAAAGAAGGTCAAAAGCCAAAGAATTGATGCTTTTGAACTATGGTGTTGGAGAAGACTCTTGAGAGTCCCTTGGACTGCAAGGAGATCAAGCCAGTCAATCCTAAAGGAAATCAATCCTGAATATTCATTGGAAGGATGATGCTGAAGCTGAAGCTCCAAAACTTTGGCCACCTGATGTGAAGAGCCAACTCATTAGAAAAGACCCTGATGCTAGGAAAGACTGGAGGCAGGAGGAGAAGGGGACGACAGAAGACAAGATGGTTGGATGGCATCACTGACTCAATGGACATGAGTTTGAGCAAGCTTTGGGAGATGGTGAAGGACAGGGAAGCCTGGCATGCTGCAGTCCTTGGGGTTGCAAAGAGTCAGACACTAATGAGCAACTGAACAATAAGAGATAAGTTATCTAGAGAACTCTGGTCTCAGGGCATAGGAGGAGTTATTTCCTCAGGGCAAGAATTCTTAAAGAGAATTTAAAACATACCAATTTTGGAATATCGAAAGAGCCCCAGTTTGGCCATTTTAGGTTGAGAACTCTTTTAGTATAATTTCCCCAATTAACTAGGTCCTTGCAAATACCAGCTCCGTACATATTGTACGTGAATCTGGTGGAATGTTAGTCAAAGGTTGGCTTTCTGACACCCCTCTGTGTCTGAGATTCTGTTTCCCACTTTAAGCTGAATTTTTCAGGGATAAAAATCACCAGTGAAATTGTGTGGTGGGCCTGTGTGCTGTTTGTGAGCAGAACTCCTCCAGGAGTCACCTCAGAGTCATTTTAGCTCCTCTTATGTGCCTTAGATTTTCCCTCCAGCACTCTAAGATGGCTGCTCAGGTTGCTGAATGGCCAGTTCTTACGTGCGACCCCCAGATGAGCAAGCATTTTAATTAATAAGTGAGTTTCCCTATGGGACCACTGTGCCGTACGAGGACAAGGCCTTCACCACTCCCATAAATTTCTCAGTCACCTGAGAAAACCATAACTGGCCAGTAGAAGCCTTGAACCTTTTCTTCAGAGCGAAGCTCTCATATATTCTCACTTTTAGCCCAACAAATTCTATAAAGGCAGTCTAATTGAGGTAAAGTGTCAGATCAGTCTCTTACCTAACCACTCAGCCAAGACCACTCAGTTCCCTACAACGGAACAACCTGGCATCTTTCTGCTGAGCCCTGGGTATTCCTCAATTTTTTTTCAATCAAGGCCCTCTCTCTCCCCCAGGACCTTTTCACTGGATGAGTATTCTCTGACATCTTTCAGCCAGTCTTTCCACTGTGTGGAAATTTCTTGGTATTTTTCAGCTGAACCCCAGTCAGTGTCTAGATCATGAGTGGGTATACCCCGGATATTTCACTGGGACCCCCTCCAGTATCTTTCCAACTGGAAGTGGGCAGGTAACATGCTCCACAACCAAATAAAACTCAGAATCTCAACCAATACAGGAGATTTGAAAACCAGGAGCGGCTTACCCAAATTTGTCTGCACTCCCTGAGGAGGCAGATGGGCTCAAGGGGCCACTGCTGGTACCAAGGCTCTGGTCCCACGTGGAGTTCAGGCGAGGAGGGACGTCCACTCTGGGTCCTTTGTCAGTCATCATAATTGTCAGCTAAAAAAGATGCACAGCTTGAGAGTTGTGAGTTAAGTTTTATTTGGGGCAAAATGACAACTGCAGCCCAGAAAGCAGCACCTCAGATAACTCTGAGAGACTGCTCCAAAGAGGTAGTGGTGGAAGGTCAATATATAAAATTTTGTTGAAGGTGGAGTTCAGTGCTATCAAGTGCTTACTTTGCGAGGGGTTTTCTCCTAGTCACAAGGATCTCTTGTCATTGTGAAGGGATATAGTGCTTTTCTAGATATGTGAAAGTGTTAGTCATTCAGTAGTGTCCGACTCTTTGTAGCCCCTCGGACTGTAGCCCACCAGGCTTCTCTGTCCACGGGATTCTCCAGGCAAGAGCACTGGAGTGGGTTGCCATTCCCTTCTCTAGGGGATTTACCCAACCCAGGGATCAAACCCCGGTCTCTTGCATTGCAGGAGGATTCTTTATCACCCAAGCCACCAGGGAAGCATGTCAAATTCCCCTATATGCAAGGATTGGGAACATAAAATCTGTTCCTGAAAATATTTCCCTGATAGCTCAGCCGGTAAAGAATCCACCTGGAATGCGGGAGACCTGGGTTCAATCCATGGGTTGGAAAGCTCCCCTGGAGAAGGGAAAGACTACCCTCTCCAGTACTCTGGCCTGGAGAATTCCGTGGACTGTATAGTCCACGGAGTCGCAAAGAGTCGGACATGACTAGGAGACTTTCACTTCACTTCAAAGACTTGTCCTGCCAGCTTCCCTGCAGCAGAGTGCCTCGCTCCACATGAACTCCTTCAGGGGGTGTTGAAGGTCAACAGCTGAGCAGCACACTAGCAGTCTTGGGTTCAGGGTCTGCACACTCAGCCATGGCACCCCTCTGCAGGATGTGATGTGTAGAGCTCCTGGTATGTGAGGGAGAGGAGGGAGGGCCTGGGAACGTGCTGTGAGCCCCCTGTGGAGAGCAGCACTCTTCACCTGACTGCTCCTCTGAGGACCAGGGCTCCTATTGTGGAAGCAGGCACCTGCTCCTTTCCTCATCTCCTCTTCCCTCATTTCCCACCCCCCACCACTCCACCCCAAGTTGACTCCCAGATTCAGGATCTGGAAAGCCCCGAACAGGTGTGAATGGCCGTGCAGGAGGAAGCTGGATCCAGGAGCTGATCACAAGGAGGCAGATTAGGTCCATCCATCTTTAGTCCCCCTCACTGAGCATCGGCTGGGCCCGTGCTCTGCACCCAGCTTGAGAGGAGGTGTAGAAACGAGTGAGACGTGGTCCTGAGTTCAGGGGCTGCCAGCATCTCAAGGGAGGCAGCTGGTGCAGGCCAAGCAAGGCAGCAGCTTCAGACAGTCATCAGGACTGAGACCTGGGTTCCAGCCCTGGCTCCCTCCCAGTGTACCGCCGCCTTCCCCAGACCGGACCTGGCCCCTGTTAGAGACCCCTCAGCATCCATTCTCCTTAGCTACCCTCTTATCTGCCCAGCTACCTGCTTCAGGCCTGACTTTTCTGGGCCTTGCAGGGCCTCAAACCCCTCTGGATCCCTCTCTCAGCATTTCTGGGTAACCAAGTTAAGACAAGAAAACCATAGAAATAAAGGTTACCTTCATATAGCCCTTCACAGTTTACAACCTGTTTTTTTTTTTTTTTTTCAGTTCAGTTCATTTCAGTTGCTCAGTCGTGTTAGACTCTTTGCGACCCCATGGACTGCAGCATGACAGGCCTCCCTGTCCAACACCAATTCCCGGAATTTACCCAAACTCATATCCATTGAGTCGGTGATGCCATCCAACCATCTCATCCTCTGTCGTCCCCTTCTCCCCCTGTCTTCAATCTTTCCCAGCATCAGGGTCTTTTCAAGGTCTTCACATCAGGTGGCCAAAGTATTAGAGTTTCAGCTTCAACATCAGTCCTTTCAATGAACATTCCAATGAACATTCAGTGAAAAACAAGTTTTTTAAATTTTTATTTTTTAATATAACATAATTTATGTCCATGTGCTGTTAAAGCCCAGAGAGATTCATCCCTATCTTGCCAGTGAGGATACCAGGGAGTCCGGAGCACTGGGCCAGAGATATAAATGAGGATGAAATGAGACAGTGTAAAGTGCCTGAATCAGTGCTGGGGACAGCCTGGCACTCAGCTTCCTCTCCCTTCTGGAAATCCAGACACCTAGGCTTTAGAGAATTTTGCAAAAATCCTCTGCAACTTTGTGCAAGCTCTTTTACTTTTCTGGACCTGGGTTGGTTGAACTTAACTTTTTTCTCTTTTGGCTGCACTGTGAGGCCTGTGGGATCTTAGTTCCTCAACCAGGAATCAAACCTATGCCATCTGCACTGGGAAGACAGAGTCTTAGCCACTGGACTGCCAGGGAAGTCCCTGATCTCAGCTTTTTCTATCATTCATTTATTCAGTCTTTTCAGTTCAGTTCAGTTCAGTTCAGTCACTCAGTCATGTCCAACTCTTTACAACCCCATGAACCGCAGCACCCCAGGCCTCCCTGTCCATCACCAACTCCCGGAGTTTACCCAAACTCAGGTCCATCGAGTCGGTGATGCCATCCAACCATCTCATCCTCTGTCATTTCTTTCTCCTTCTGCCCCCAATCTCTCCCAGCATCAGGGCCTTTTCAAATGAGTCAGCTCTTCACATCAGGTGGCCAAAGTATTGGAGCTTCATCTTCAGCATCAGTCCTTCCAATGAACACCCAGGACTGATCTCCTTTAGGATGGACTGGTTGGATCTCCTTGCAGTCCAAGGGACTCTCAAGAGCCTTCTCCAACACCACAGTTCAAAAGCATCCATTCTTTGGCACTCAGCTTTCTTTATAATCCAACTCTCACATCCATACATGACTACTGGAAAAACCATAGCCTTGACTAGACGGAACTTTGTTGACAAAGTAATGCCTCTGCTTTTTAATATGCTGTATAGGTTGGTCATAACTTTCCTGCCAAGGAGTAAGTGTCTTTTACTTTCATGGCTGTAGTCACCATCTGCAGTGATTTTGGAGCCCCCAAAAAACAAAAGTCAGCCACTGTTTCCACTGTTTCCCCATTTATTTGCCATGAAGTGATGGGACCAGATGCCGTGATCTTAGTTTTCTGAATGTTGATTTTTAAGCCAACTTTTTCACTCTCCTCTTTCACTTTCATCAGGAGGCTCTTTAGTTCCTCTTCACTTTCTGCCATAAGGGTGGTGTCATCTGCATATCTGAGGTTATTGATATTTCTCCCAGCAATCTTGATTCCAGCTTGTGCTTCCTCCAGCCAAGCATTCCTCATGATGTACTCTTCATATAAGTTAAATAAGCAGGGTGACAATATACAGCCTTGACATACTCCTTTTCCTATTTGGAACCTGTCTGTTGTTCCATGTCCAGTTCTAATTGTTGCTTCCTGACCTGCAGAATGTGGTCCACTGGAGAAGGGAATGGCAAACCACTTCAATATTCTTGCCTTGAGAACCCCATGAACAGTATGAAAAGGCAAAAAGAGAGGACACTTAAAGAGGAACTCCCCAGGTCGGTAGGTGCCCAATATGCTACTGGAGATCAGTGGACAAATAACTTCAGAAAGAAGGAAGGGATGGAACCAAAGCAAAAACAACACCCAGTTGTGGATGTGACTGGTGATAGAAGCAAGATCCGATGCTGTAAAGAGCAACATTGCATAGGAACCTGGAATGTTAGGTCCATGAGTCAAGGCAAACTGGAAGTGGTCAAACAGGAGATGGCAAGAGTGAATGTAGACATTCTAGGAATCAGTGAACTAAAATGGACTGGAATGGGTGAATTTAACTCAGATGACCATTATATCTACTACTGTGGGCAGGAATCCCTTAGAAGAAATGGAGTAACCATCATAGTCAACAAGAGTCCAAAATGCAGTACTTGGATGCAATCTCAAAAATGACAGAATGATCTCTTTTCATTTCCAAGGCAAACCATTCAATATCATGGTAATCCAAGCCTATGCCGCAATCAGTAACACTGAAGAAGCTGAAGTTGAACGGTTCTATGAAGACCTACAAGACCTTATAGAACTAACACTCAAAAAAAGATGTCCTTTTCATTATAGGGGACTGGAATGCAAAAGTAGGAAGTCAAGAAACAACTGGAGTAACAGCAAATTTGGCCTTGGAGTATGGAATGAAGCAGGGCAAAGGCTAATAGAGTTTTGCCAAGAGAATGCACTGCTCATGGCAAACACCCTCTTCCAATAACACAAGAGAAGACTCTACACATGGACATTACCAGATGGCCGACACCAAAATCAGATTGATTATATTCTTTGTAGCCAAAGATGGAGAAGCTCTATACAGTCAGCAAAAACAAGATCAGGAATGGACTATGGCTCAGATTGTGAACTCCTTATAGCCAAAATCAGACTTAAATTGAAGAAAGTTGGGAAAACCACAAAACTATTCAGGTATGACCTAAATCAAATCCCTTACGATTACACAGTGGAAGTGAGAAATAGATTTAAGGGACTAGATCTGATAGACAGAGTACCTGATGAACTATGGACAGAGGTTCGTGACATTGTACAGAAGACAGGGATCAAGACCATCCCCAAGGAAAAAAAGAAGAAATTCAGTCTTTTACCATCCAACAAACATTTCTGAAGCTCCTTTCTTAGGCCTGGTACCACCTTAGCACTGGAAATCCAAATGATGGGCCGCATAGAGCTGGAGCCTGCTCCTAGCCCTCAGGCTCAGGAAGGATGGTGCTAAATGAGTAGTTAATGGGGGCTGAGTGCTCAAAGGATAAGCTGTCAGCCTGACTTTGACTGCGTGTGTGGTTTAGGGATGGCCTCCTTGATATTTTAAGCCAACACCCACAAATGAGCTGGAGGTGGCCTAGTAAAACTGTGGAGGGAAGAGTGTTGCCATGGCAACAGCCAGGTGTAGGAGCCCAGAGATGGGAGACAAGATATTTGAGCTTCGAGGCTCAAAGTGTGTTCTGTGGACCAGCAGTCTGGGCATCACTGGGGAGCTTGGTAGATGTCTTGGGCCCCACCCCAGATCTGCTGAGCAGAACTTGCATTAGGACAGTTCCTGGCTGGTTTGTGTGCACACTGATGTTGGAGAAACAGGAGTGGATGGAAGCTAGATATTGAGGGAGAGAGGGACTTGAGGTGAGATGGCAAAGTTTGCCAGGCCTGGTCCTACAGGACCTCACAGACTATGGGCAGGCATTCGGATTGGATTCTCAGGGCTAAGGGCAGGGCTGTTTTGATTTTTTAGCAGAAGTGACAGGGTCAGGTATGTAGAACACTCACTCTATCGACTATATGCTGAATGGACAAGGAGGGGAGCAGGGCTGCAAGTATAAAACAGAAGAGACCCCTCTGATGCCAACTGTCTTCGATGGAGCAGGCGCTCTTAGCAACCCCACCCACCCTCCACTTCACTCCTTGATCAGAGAGCCTGGCCTGCTCTTCCCAGTCTGCGTCTCATTCAAAGTCCTTGACTCCCTTCTGGGCCAAACTCTCCCAATGGGCATCACACGGCCAATGGAGGTGTTAACTGTGTACATTTAAAAGACAAAAATAACAATTCTCAGTACTGTATGGGTGCCTGGAGATGGACCAGCTTATGTATTTCTGGCAGGAGTATGAGTTAGATGAATTTTTCTAACAGTACTTTGATAATGTGGGCTCTAAAAATGACCCTGCAGACTTCCCTGGTGATACGGTGATTAAGAATCTACCTGCCAATGCAGGGGACATGGGTTCCATCCCCAGCTCAGGACTAAGCTGATGAGCCACACTGAGCCTGCGTGCTGGGACAACTGAAGCCCGTGCATCTAGGGCCTGTGCTCCACAACAAGAGACGCACTGCAGTGAGAAGCCCACACACAGCGATGGAGAGGAGCCCCTGCTTGCCACAACTAGAGAAAGCCCGCGCAGTGAAGAGCCAGAGCAACCAAAAATAATGAATTAATTTCTTTTTTCAAAAAAAGACCCAGCATGGCCCTGACTCAGATTCCTCAAGTCATGGTAAAAAAAAATAACCAGAAAGTCAGAATAAAATATACACCATTATCTGTTAGTAATAAAAATTCAGAGACTACTGAGTCTTCCTAAAAACTGAGCATCTCAGGAATGGCAGAGGAGTGGCTAACTGAAACGGGATGACTGCCCTCAATCAGGGCTTTTGCAGCTTTTTCCTTTTTTCATGAAACAGAAAAGACTGCGAAAATGTGTCCAAATCGAAAGAAAAAGATTAAAACTATAAATGCTGAGTGGTCTCAACTGTGGAAAAACTATGCATAGATAAAAAATAGAAGAAAATACATCAAAAAGTGAACTATGATGGAAATGTAGGTGAATATTTCCCTTTCTGCTTTTCTGTATGTTCCAAATACTCTATAATAATTGTGTAATACCTTGATGATGAGAAAAATTGCTTTAAAAAGTTTGTCTGTCCAATGCAACAGGTGACGTCATGGTCCTGGAGGCAGACATCACAATAGAAGGGCTCGGCACAGTCAACGAGACAGGAGTTCCCATCATGGCGCACCCCCCAGCCATCTACAGTGACAACACTCTGGAGCAGTGGCTGGATGCTGTGCTGGCCTCTTCCCAGAAGGGTAAGGACTTATCTCAGCCCCTCGCCAGCTGCCCACCCCTCTGGTCCTCAGGCCACATGTGCAGGGGTCCCTCTACTAGGAGACAAGTCCAATGACTATCAGGAGTTGCTCTTGCCTCAGCTTTCCACTCTAGAGACCTGGGCTCAGGGAAGATGGGTGAAACAAGGGATGTAAAAGTGCAGGGTAAGCTGCAAGGGCCAAACATAAGCATTCAGGCTCTGAATCCATGGAAATGGATACAACATGCTCAAAGCCAATTCCACCTTCCCCTCCCATGTCTTTGCCGGTTACAGTCAGAATCCAGGCATCACCCTAATGCCTCTCCCTCATCCCCTGCATCTACCCAGCTGCTGCTTCTGCCAATTCTAACCCTGAAGACTTCTCCCGACCCAGTCCCACTTACATCATCTTTCTCCTGGACCTCCTTCCTCACTGGCTTCTTGCCTCCAAACTCAGCCCCTACCTGGGTGAGCTTTCCAAAATGCTGTCATGTCACTCCCCTGCTTTAACCCTCCATGGCTCCCCATGTTGTCAACATATTATGATCTCCTTGGCCTGGCTTTCAAAATTCTTCTCTAATTCTTCAGCCTGACTTTGTGCTATTCAGGATCGGGTGGCTTAGGACCCTCTGAGCCTGCCTGTTCAAAAATCACAGTCTCTTTTTATCAGATGCTTGACAACATCTGCACCAGCCCGAAGTCCCAAGCCCTTAGCCATCATTTGCTTCCTCCCCTTGGGGATGAGGGATGGAAGATCACTCCTACATGGGCAAGCCCTTTCTCTCCAGGAGAGCTCCACCTGTTTGAAGCCTTCTTCACACCCACCCAGAATTCCATCCCTGTCTTCCCTCCCATCCCTGACACACACAGCATACCTGCTCTCTCTGTCCCAAGAAGTCATGTCTTCTGTTTCCTTCTTCCTTGAGCACAAGGGACCAATTTCCCAAGCCCTTGGCCCTCTCCCCACAGGCATCAAACTAGACTTCAAGAGCATCAAGGCTGTGGGCCCCTCCCTGGACCTGCTTCGGCGGCTGACAGAGGAGGGGAAAGTTCGAAGGCCTGTGTGGATCAATGCCGACATCCAGAAGGGTCCCAATGTGGGCATCTCAATAGAGATCAATGCCACACAGTGAGTGTTTGCCTCTCTGCTCCAGCTGTGTCCAGTCTGTTTCCTTCAACGTCTGGTACAGCAGGTGCTCAGGGGACCTGTGCTGAGTTTGCCTCCAGCCACACCAGGTCGTCTGACCTCTGAGCCTTCACACATGCTGTTCCCTCTGCCCTGAGTGCCCTTCCACCATTTCCTGGTGAACCAGCCATTACCTGCCCCAGAAACGTCCCTGACATCCAAGGCTGCTGAGGACCCTCCCTCACACTTTCTCCTAACAGTCCTGATTTCACTGGGCTCTCACTGTCAGATTATGGATTTGTGCCCTACTGGAGTGTTTATTCCTGGATGGCAAACAGTGACCAGGGCAACCCTTGGCCTGCTAGAAAAGTCTGAAGCACTAACTCCTTCCCCAGCCTCCCCCTCCCACTCCACAAACAACCCCCAGATCCCAACACTGCCAACAACAGCACTTACATAGCACCAGCTGCGTGTTGCACTCAAGTTTACAGAGGGCCACATGAAAGGAGAGAATATATTTGAGTTCATCTTCCCATAGAAATGCCAGGTTAGGAGCATTTTTTTTCCCATTTTGCAGATAAGAAAGCTGACAATAATTGAGGCTCAGTCTGTTGAATGTTTATTATCTGTCACACACACTGTTTTAAGTAGTCTAGTTGTAGAATACCATTTAACTCTTAGAATGATAATGAGGTAGGTACTATTATTTTCATTTTAGAAATACAGCATATCCTACTGAGGTTAAATGACCTGCCTAAGTCTAATAATTGGCAGAGAAAACATACAAAGCCAGGTCTTTCTGACTCTAACCTCCAGCTCTTCACTGTCCATCTCCATTCATCCATCCACCCATCCATCCATCTTTCCAACCAGTCAGCTAACAATCCATCCATCCAATATTTATCAAGTCCCAAACTGAGGTGCATTTGGTAAGCAGCAATTTGAAACTGTAGTCAGTGGCCCAAGATTAAAAAAAAAAAAAAAGGTTGATCTTCTTATAGTGAGGTTACTCAATAATCTGGGGAAGGGGAGAGGGTAACATTATTTGCCTATTAACATTTGTAAGAGTTCAAAATCTGAATGAAATTTTTAAATAATATCTGAAAGTTCAGAGACTCTCATAGCTGAAAAAGCCCAGATCCCACACCCAAGGCTTTGAATTGCATCTCCACATCCACATGAGGATGTTTGAGAAGCCCTGTCCTGCCTGAAAGGATGCCATTTTTAAGAATCAAAGAGGTTGGGTGAACTGTCCAAGATCATAAAGTCAAGATTCAAATCCAGGCCTCCCCAATTCCAAAGTCCATGCCCTAACATGGGACTTGAAGCAACTCGTAACCCACCCTGTTCTTCAGGACTGTACTCTAATATCTAGATGCGATAGACCCTGCCTCTTCCTAGAACTCTGATGAGAACCCAGGAGATGAGGAAGGGGCTCTAAAAGACCAGCATCTCTGATTCTCTGCAGGTTCCTGGCCTTGGTCCAGGAGAAGTATCCTGAGGCAACCCTGTCTCCAGGCTGGACCACTTTCTACCTGCCCCTTTTCCCAAATGTGACGTACACACGGGCCATGGTGGAGAAGATGCAGGAGCTGGTGGGAGCACTGCCACAGAAAGTGACCTTCCCTGTGCTGGCTGTCATGGCGAGGGCTGCCTGGCCCCACTTCAGCTGGCTGCTGGCCCAATCTGACAGGTGAGAACTCCCAGGCCCCTGCCCTGTCCCCCACTCCCTCCAAACCCACTCCCAGTCCTGATGCCCCAGCAAGATCCCAGATGCTGATGGTTAGAAGGGTCTTCATGATCATCTGGCCCAACCTCTTCTGGTGCTCACATCCTCTACAATATCCCTGCTTTCTGCTTGTGCACCTCTGGGACAGGCAGGTCACTATCACCTGATGCAGCCTTCCATTGGAAAGTATTGCTTTTTTATTATTATTATTTTCTGTTTATTTATTTTGACCGCACTGTATAGCATGCGGGATCTTAGTTCTCCAACCAGGGATAAACAGGCGTCCCCTGCAATGGAAGCACAGTCTTATCCACTGGACCACCAGGGAAGTTTTAGAAAGAGTTTATATTGAGACTCAATTTGCCTCCTACAGCCTGCTCCCTTGGGAACCACCTATTCCCTGAGGTTACACAAACTGCACCTAGAGACTCTGCCCCAGTAGCTCTGTGAGACTGAGGAAGCCCACTCTCCCCCTGGCTCTTCACTGCCCGCAGCGGCCCAGCACCACCTTTCTCAGACTTTCCCCACTGGAGGCCACTCCCTTTCCTCTTCATACCTGACCTCTAATCCACCCCCACCACTCCCAGCCCCATGCCCATCTCTTCTGTCCTTGTCTCTTTCCTAAGAGAGGACCCACAAATAGACACTCCAAGTGAAGAGGCAGGCCAGTCCATCTCTCCTCCTTCTCAGCCTCTGCTCTCGGTTACCCAAGGCCTCTGTGGCTTCTTCTGCCCCCAGGAAGGGGGTAGTGCCCACCACTCTCCCCCCAGCTCAGATTCACTTCTGAGCCTGGGAGAGGGGCTGAGGGCTGCTGGGCCCAGGCAGGCCCTAAGCTGACTCTCTGGACCCCAGGTACACCCTCACAATGTGGCAGTCCGCCTCGGACCCCGTGTCAGTGGACGACCTCCTCTACATCCGGGACAACACCGCCACCCACCAAGTCTACTATGACATCTTTGAGCCTTTCCTGTCGCAGTTCAAGCAGCTTGCCAGTAGGGAGGGGTCTGGGGAGGGTGGGAAAAGGTCTATGTTTATGCATGCTCAGTTGTGTCTGACTCTTTGCGATCCCATGGACTGTAGTCCACCAGGCTCCTCTGGCCATGGGATTTTCCAGGCAAGAATACTGGAGTGGGTTGCCATTTCCTCCTCCAGGGGAAAGAAAAGGTGGTTTGGTGGAGTGGATTCTGCCCACAAAAGCACTGAGCTAGGTGGGGCAGATCATTGGAAAGGGAAAATCCCATATGAGATAAGAGGAAAGAATCATTTGAAGCATGCATTGTATGCCAGACCTTGGGATGGAATGCGAAGCTCATAGATCTGAGAAGCAGGAATTCCATTTTACAGATAGATAAACTGAGGTTCAGAACAGTTATGTAATTTATACGAAGTCGTTCAGCTTGAACATGGCACAGCTCCTACTGGAAACAGCAAATTCCAAACCCCAGATGCTTCCCCTTGCAGTACTGTTCTCTGAGGGTTGCTCTAGCATTTCAGAGAACAGTTCCTCCACTGTACCTGCTAATCAGTGATGCTTGTTCCTTTGTCCAAAGCCCCTGTTCCCTCGACTCCAAACCTAGGAGAGCCTGCCATCAGGCCATCTCAAGGGGACCCATCAGACCCAACATTCCTGTTCTGGGAGCCATCTAGGTGAGGGGGAGGAATACCAGCTTTGGGGCCTGACTGACTTGGCTCCATCAGGCTTCAATCCCAGAAACCCTGCCCACTGGCTGTAGGACCTTGGGCAAGTCACCCAGCATCTACAAAACAGGGAACTCCAGCTCCCTGGAAGTTCACTGTGAGGCTTAGAGAGGACTCATGGTGTACAGAAGGCCTCGTGACTGGTGGCCTCTTCATCTTGGCAATCTGACCCACAGTGAATACTTCACGGAAGCAAAGCTACTACACCGGGGGCAGCCTGATCCCTGCTCTCCAGCACCCTGGGGACGAGGGTCTGAGCGTGGAGTGGCTGGTTCCTGACATCCAGGGCAATGGAAGCGCAGCAACAGTGCAGATCTCAGGTAAGGTCTGCGTCCAGCCCCTGTGCTACTAGCTCAACTGCAAGGGTTACCTCGGGGAAGCTACCTCAGGTCTCTGTTACCATAGCAACGTGGCAGCAAGGTAGAGGAGCAGTGTTGTCAAAGGTGCGGGGGCTCCTGGCATTCAAACTTGTGAGGCTTCAGTCACAAGAGAGGTGGGCACAGGCCCAGAGCTGAGCCAGCGGCTTATTGGGCCATTCTGATGAGCCCCAGGCACATCACAAAGTAGCCCTTCCACCTGGAACCCAGATCCAATCAGCAGACCCCATTACCTCCTGCTGTCCCTTCTAACTTCAGCAAGGGCCTCTGACACCCCATGATAACCCTAACGCCAGACACTGTTGCCTCCACTGCCTCTTCCAGACCAAGAAGGCATGATCCTGCTGGACGTGGGCCTCCAGAAGCCTGCAGCTGGAGACCCCGTGCCCATCGTCCGCACCCCAGATGGCCGTGCCCTGACGCTGGAGTCCTGCCTGCAGCAGCTGGCCACGCACCCCGGACGCTGGGGGGTCCACGTGCACATAGCAGAGCCCGCCGCCCTCCGGCCGTCCCTGGCCACGCTGGCCATCCTCTCCACCCTTGGCCGCCTGTCTAGGCCCGTGTGGGTCGGGGCCACAGTCTCCCACGGGAGTTTCATGGTCCCTGGCTACATGACTGGCAGGGAGTTGCTTACAGCTGTGGCCGAGGTGTTCCCCCACGTGACAGTGGCCCCAGGCTGGCCTGAGGAAGTGCTGGGCAGTGGCTACAGGGAACAGCTGCTCACAGATATGCTGGAGCTGTGCCAGGGCCTCTGGCAACCCGTGTCCTTCCAGCTGCAGGCTGGACCTCTGGGCCAGAGCCCCGCTGGAGTCGTGGCCCGCCTGCTGGCAGCCTCCCCCCGGGCCACGGTCACGGTGGAACACAGCCCTGGCCGGGGCCACGATGCATCTGTGCGGGCAGTGCTGCTGGCAGCCAGGGCCGTGGAGAAGACCCGAGTCTACTACAGGCTACCCCAGAGCTACCGCCAAGAATTGCAGGCAGATATTGGCAGACGCTGAGCACCCAGGGGTGCTGGCCCGGTGGACCCCAGCTTCCCACGGGGGAGGCAGGAAGGAATAAATGCCTCTGCTTCCTCAGTGCACTGCACGCATGTCCTTGGGGCAGGATGGAGTGGGAGTGGACGTGAGGTGGCCAGGGAGGATGCTTAAAGGGTCTGGAGGCTGGGGGCCCGGTCATTCTGGTTGTCCAAGAGGAACTGTTCACAAGCCTAGAAGATGGTGTAGAACTCAGAGGAGAGGTCGGTCACATTGGTGGTCATGTACTTGAGAAGGCTGGGGTGGCCTGGTTATAGTAGGACACTGCAGGACAGGGAGCCACAACCAGGGAGGGTGGGGAGGGGTGGGGGGGGCACCGAGTGAGCATGAGGCAGGGGGACGGCACCCTTGTTGCCTGCTAGGAAGGCAGCAAATACCAGTCAGCACCTGGGCCACACAGGACTGCGTTATTGGCAGGCGTGACCAGCTGGACTCCCCTGACCCCTCCTCTGGGTGCTGACAACCCTGGCTTCCCTCTGTCACCACACACTATACTCTCATCATGTGTCTCCCCTCTCAGCTGGGAGGCTGTCCCCGAACTGAGACCCAGAGTGGAGGTGACTTACCCATGGTCACATAGTTAATTGGGCCAGGTGCCTAACTCCAATTCCAGGCTCAGTCCCTTTCCTAGGGCTCAGAATATCCTTGACTCAGATACTCACCTATCACACGACCACAGTACCTCCCTTCCCATCCCCCACTCCTAGCTAAAAGCAGGGGCCCAGTGTAGGGGGATAGCTCAGCAGAAGGAGAAACCTCAGCGGCTCCTTCCCCACCCCCACCCCCCGGGACCCCCACCCTCACCAGCAGTGCTTGTCCCACTCAGGCCTCCGGTGGAGATCAGAGAGCAGCAGGAAGGCCTGGGCTGTGTCCACATGCACCAGCATCTCCATGTGGAAGGAGAGGAACTTGTCCTCCTCTAGAGTGTACAAGTGGACCTGCATGGGACAGAGGGCAGCCTCGTTCCCTCGTCTCCTCCTCAGACTATGCTGGGCACCCGGGCTGGAAGTCAGGGCCTCACTGATTGCTGTGTGTCTGTGAACAAGCGACTCAACCTCTCTGAGCCTCAGTGGCAGCCCCGTGAAAAACGGGAGATTCAGCGCAAAGTGGATAGTCTGAAGAAGCAGGGACTGCATGGATAAACACTAGTCAGATGGAATGGTACTCGGCATGAAAGGAGCACACACATCACTTCCCACAAGTGAATGCACTGTGCCTAAGGAAATTCGTCAAAGGTTACATACTGTATGACTCCCTTTACTGGACATTCTCAAATAGACCAAATGAAAGGCATAGGAAACTGGTTTGTGGTTTCCAGGGATTGGGGTGGGAAGAGGCTTGAACACAAAGGAGACAGAAAAATTGGGGTTATTATGGAAATGCTCGTATTTTGATTACTGTAGTGATGAGGTAACTTCATGTGTTTTCCACACTAGTAGGATTACACACTAAAAATGGGAAGTTTTACTGTATGTAAATTATACCTCAATTTTTTAAATGTTGAAAATTTTCTTTTAAAAAGAAAAAGATAAAGCAGCAGTAACTAATGCGGAACCAGAATGGATCCTGAGAGCCAGGCATCCAGCCAGCCACGGTGTCACTGTGGGGAGGTGACCCATCCCAGGACACAGGCAGAAGCGGCAGAGCTCAGCCCACCCTCAGCCCACCCCTGCCCCCAGCCCCCATCCGAGCCACGCCAGGCCTCGAGGGGACAGGTGGGCTTCTATAAGTGGGTTGGTTTCATGACTCACCCAGGGCCTCTTAGGGAATCCCCCTCTGACTTATGTGGGTCGAGAGGGTTTCACAGCTCACAGTCAACACCTCTGGCTGCTCAGAGGAGGAAGGAGAGCTGGGAGGGTGGGGTCTGCTACCTTGTTGCTCTCCGAGGACAGCACCCAATTGTCCTTGGCCACGAGCATCTTCAGGGAGGAGACATTGTTGTAGCTCAGGTACACCTGCACAGACACACAGCAGCCTCAGCACCCCCTTCCTCGGGGCTCCGTGCCAGGCCCACTCTGATGTGTGGAGAGGAAACTGCACGTGAAGGAAGGAGCCCTGGGCTTTGGGAAAGGAGGCCGGGCTGGGCCAGACTCCTCCTCCCCTTGGGGCCTCAGCTCTCTCCTGCCAAGCAGGGGGACACAGGAAAGCCCTTGGCTCACTGAGCCAGTCCTGACGCAGAGTATCCTGTCCCCTTTGGGCCTCCTGCAAGAAGGGAGGATTGGGGGTCCCAGACAGGTCTGAGGACTGTCCACACAGAGCAGAAGGCCTTACCTGGTTGCTAGGATCCCAGGGGACAGAGAGGGGCATCTCCGCCTGCTTACAGGACACGATGTACTTCCTGGGAGAGAGGGAAGATGACAAGCTTGGTCCCTCTGGGGCCCACCTCTTCTCAGCAAGCTTACTGTTTGCCAGGGTTCAATCCCTGGGTTGGGAAGATCCCCTGGAGGAGGAAGGCAACCCACTACAGTACTCTTGTCTGGAAAATCCCATGGATGGAGGGGTCTGGTAGGCTACAGTCCATGAGGTCGCAAAGAATCGGAGAGGACTGAGTGACTTCACTTTCTTTTCTTTTTTTCTAAAGAGTCAGAGAGGACTTATCAACTCAACAACAACAACAATTAGATATCACTGTATCATGCAATCAGTTTTTGTTTAGATTTAACCACTATCTCACAAATGAATATTTTGTCTGATCATGTAACTGAGCAGGACTCTACGGGGCTTTCCCGCGAAAGAATCACCTCCTCCTTTTCCTCCACCTTCTCTTGTTTATAGGAAAACTTTAGACTCCTAGGCATTCCTCAAGTTCCAAAGGGTAAATTTAATCAGAAAAGTGAGAAAATGTAGAAGCAAAGGAAAAGAGTCAAACAAGACAAAATAATAAGTTTAGCCATTAAACAAAGTCATAGACCTTTTGTTCCTCCTCAAGGGCTATAGATAACATCCTGAGCCATGTCCTTTGAGCTTTTTTGCAGAGAATGAAACCTCCACCAGGTGGAAGAAGTTAACTGTGTGCTGCCCACAAGCATGTAGACCCTAGTCCACTTGGAACCAGAAGGTTGGTGATGTTGACTCCCAATTACCTCACCATCAACGTATCAGAAGAATGTCTACCAGCTGATCACACACCCCACAACCTCCCTCCCTCCCTCCCTCCCTAACCCTGTCTTTAAAATCCTTTCCCTAAAGCCACTGGGAGTTTGGGTCTTCTAAGCACTAGCTGCCTAAAGCCCTTGCACTTTTAAGCACTAGCTGCCTAAAGTCCTTGCTTGATGCTGCACTTTCCTTCACCGCAACCAGTGTCAGGAGATTGGCTTTATTGCACACAAGGGGGCAAGTGGACCCAAGTTTGGTTCAGTAGTGATCATTTTTAAAATTCAATCACAGACCTTCCATCTGGGATCAATTTCCTTCTGCCTGAAGAATAGCCTTCATAAATTCCTCATAAGAATTTATTAGTGATGGGGCTTCCTGTGGTTGAGAGTCTGCCTGCCAATACAGGGGACTCGGGTTCGATCCCTGGTCCAGGAATATCCTGCATGCTGCGGAGCAACTAAACCTCTGCACACCAGCTCCTGAGCCTGCGCTCTAGAGCCTGAAAAGTGCAACTGCTGAGCCCAAGAGCTGCAGCTACTGAAGCCTGTGGGCCCTGGAGCCCCTGGAGCCCCTGCTCAGTGACAAGAGAAGAGCAGCCCGTGCACTGCAACAAAGAGCAGCCTCCACTCGCTGCAACTAGAGAAATCCTGTGTGCAGCAACAAAGTCCCAGAACAGCCAAAAATAAAATAAACAAATAAAATTTTTAGCAAATAATTTATTAGTGATACTCAGTTCTTGTTTACAAAAAAAATATTTTATCCTCATTCTTGAAAATACTGTCACTGCACGTAGGATTCCAGGGTGTCTGTTTTAGCACATCAAAGTGAATCTCCCACTGCCTTCTTGTTCCCATTGACATATCTAGTTCATTATTCCACTGGAATCATTTCCCAGTCTCATCTCCTACCATTTCCTTCTACAGTTTCTGCTTTGCCAGCACAGTGGTCTCCCCAAACTCACAGTAACATTTCTTACCTTTATGCCCTTTCTCAGGCTGTTCCTTCCATCCAGAATGTTTTTTTCCTCCCTTTCATCCCCATTTCATCTGCATGACTCCTACTTATCTGTCAAAACCCAGGGGTACCTTCTCTAGGAAGTCGTCCTTGAGCCCCTTCCCACAGCTCAGTAGGACTTTCTCTCTGCTCTTGTGGCATAGATCAGAACCGTATTACAGTGTGCTATAAATCTCCAGAAACTTGACTGTTTCCCTCTCTGCACTGAGAATGCTTTAAGAACGGAGACCATGACTTATTCATCTTTGCACACTAGGTACCCTAGGCCTGGTACTTTACCATACATAGTACTAAATATACTTGGCAAGTATTTCAATACTTCAGTAAGTATTTCCTGAAGAAATGTTTTACTCTCCCTTTGGCCTCCCAAACCTCACTCCTTGCCCTGTTCTTTAACACTTAATCTGTTCTCTGCCACCTCCTCTCCATTGAGGCTCTGCCTCTGAGGACATCGCTGAGTTAAAAGTCTTGTCCTCTACCTTCATTCTCTGCCTTCTCTGGAGCATCTGCTGTTTACAATGCTCGAAACTTAGGAATTCTCCTTCCTTGATCTCTGGAGCACTTCACTCTGCTTGTTCTCTGCCTGCCCCAGATTTTTTTTCTCTTGTGTTGTTTTCAGTGTCCCCATTCCCTAGCCAGCCCCACCAAAAAAAAAAAAACTCCTTACATCTGTGTCCCCTGGGATTCTGGGCTTGGGTCTCGCCTCTCTCACTTGGGACCTTGTCCATGCACCTTGCTTTAATTATGGTATCCATGCCCGGGGCTCCTGAATAAGTCAGGGTCCAAGGTGGAAAGCAAGAAACCACACTACGTATTTCTTCCCAACCCAGGGGTTGACCCGGGTCTCCTGCACTGCAAACAGATTCTTTACCATTCTTTACCAGGAGGGAAGCCTCATTTAAAACAGAGGAAGCAGGGACTTCCCTGGCAGTCCAGTGGTTAAGACGCTTCCATTGCAGGGGACACAGGTTCAATTCCTGGTCAGAAGCGAATCTCGCATGCCTTGCAGCCAAAAAAAAAATGTAAAAAAGAAAATAGTTTCATGATGATAGTGAGGAGCCAAATGGGCAAGATTCAGGGATATCAGAGTGGGAGTAGGAGCCTTTTATTGCTAGACACATTCCCTGAAGCAGAGGGAAAGAGATGACAAAACACACTGCCTGTCTGCCTCGCCCACCCTCTTACCCCAGCCAGTGCCTCCGATTGGCCGACGCAGCTGGAAGGCAGAGACAAGGGGGCAGGGTTTAACTCAGTGCAGGGCCAGGGAAGAGCCAGGAGTGGATCTGCAGATACCCTGGGCTGAGATTAACATAGCCCCATCCCTGTGCTTCCTGCCCCAGCATGTTCACCATCTACATACCCCACCTGAAACTCAGCACGTGTTAGTTAAATCTCCTTCCCACAAAACATGTTCCTCCTCCCAGCTTTCTTATTTCTATTAGTGGTCCCTGATTCTCCAAGAAACAGGCTGAAACCATCTAGAAAATCCTCTGACTTCTCCCTCCCTCTCTCCTTCCTCCATGTGGTGTCAGTTTCCAGGTCTAAAAGATTCTTAGATGAAAATACGCATATGTCCTCCCCTTTCCTCACACCCAATTCAGATCTCCTCTTCTCTCGCTTTTTTTTTTTTTCTTTTACTTTGCAGCATGTGGGCTTTCTCTAGGTGTGGCACACAGGTGTACTTGCCCCACAGCATGTGGGAGTTTAGTACCCAGACCAGGGATCAAACCTGTGTTCCCTGCATTGGGAGGTGGATTCGCAACCATTGGACCACCAGGGAAGTCCCTTGTCTGGCTTCTAACAAGAGCTTCTTCGTTGGGTTCCCTGCTTCCGTTAACCTTTTTCTGAGTCATCTACACCACAGCCTGCCCATCACCAGTGAATCAAATATGGCTTTTTCCACCCTGCAGCCTTGTTGCCCCACCACAGGCTCACTCAAACCTCATGACTTAACAGCCTTCTCCCAGTTCCCCTAGGGGGTCCTCTGCTCTCTCCTTCTGAGCCTTGGGTCATCCTGCCGGTTATCTGGAAAGGCACTTGCTCTTTGCCTCTCCCCCAGTGGAAACCCCACCCAACCCTGCAGCTCCACACTGATGTAAATCTTAGGGAATGAAATTTTAACAGCAGTTTCCAAAAGCCTTAAAAATGTGCAATTCTACTTCTGAGAATCAGGCCTAGAACATCATCAGGAATATGGCCAGAGAGGCTCATTGGAGCATTTGCTTATTAATAAAAGACTGTAAACAATCCAGGTATCCAACATGGAAGGTAATGGTTCCATAAACTAGGGAAAGAGCCATTGAATGAGATTTTATGCATCTATTAAAAAAGAAAATTGCAATCATATGGGGAAATGCTCATATTATATATGCGAGGGAAAAGCAGATTACAAACTCATATTTTATAAATTATATACATACATGAACAGCAACACATCATCTTTATCAAGCATTTGGTAGGTACCAGGTACTGTCACAAATGATTTACATGTGTTTTTTCATTTAATCCTCACAACAACCCTACAAGGTAATAAGTGAGGAAACTGAGGTACCGAAAGGTGAAGTGACTGCCATAGGTCACACAGCTAGTGAGTGTCAGGGCTAGAAGGGAGGACAGCAGCCCAGAGCCTATGCATTTAGACATGCTGTCCCCCACAAGCAGTGGAAACCCAACCATTTTTTTAAACAGGCAAATATAAATATTCCACAGGCCAGATTATACGACTTTAAAACCTAACAAGTACAATAAATGGTGGGATGTGGTACAGAGCAATATCACAAGACAATTCTTTTTAAAGGTTGTTTTTTACATATGCATAGAAAAAAATGTAGAACAATATACATCACAACTTTAATAATAACTTTCTCAGGACAATATTATTATTTTTTTCTTTTCTTTTTTACTACCTCTGATTTTTTTTTCAAAATCTGCAATATGTATACATTACCAGTTTCCTGGTTTTTGGTTTTAAAAACAATGTATTATCCAATCAGGGCAGCAGCTGTGCCATATTGGTGTCTCTGTCCTCGACATCTAACACAGTAAGTGGCACAGAATAGGTACTCGGTAAAAGTGAAACGAACGTCCTTTAGTTATAGATCCTGCCTCCTGGATGGTCACTCTAGAAAGGGATTGCAGGACAATGTGAATCCACAAAGCTCAAGGATATGAAACAACAGCAGGCAATTTTCACAGAAAAGAGGCTACTAAGTATAGGAAATCATTTCAGTGCTGCATTCTTAGGACTCGGTAACCACTTTTCTCTTTGAAACTAAGTATTTTGAGTGGTTTATTATAAATATACAATGACAGTTGTGAACATCAGTTGATTTTGGGGGGGCAGGCAGCGGAAGCTTGAGAACTGAGTATGTTGATTGCCTTGCTGCTTAAAATAAAATGAGCTTCCCTGGTAGCTCAGCTGGTAAACCATTCCTGAGTCAGGAAGATCCGCTGGAGAAGGGATAGTCTACCCATTTCAATATTCTTGGGCTTCCTTGGTGGCTCAGCTGGTAAACCATTCCTGAGTCAGGAAGATCCGCTGGAGAAGGGATAGTCTACCCACTCCAATATTCTTGGGCTTCCTTGGTGGCTCAGCTGGTAAAGAATCCACCTGCAATATGGGAGACCTGGGTTGGAGCCCTGGGTTGGGAAGATCCCCTGGAGAAGGGAATCTGTACCAGTAATCTGGCCTGGAGAATTCCATGGAGTCGCAAAGAGTCAGACAGGACTGAGTGACTTTCACTTCATACTTCCTTAAATAAAATGGCCACAGTGCTTGCCCTTGAACAGGTCTCAGTTATCAACAATCTTAAGGGAAGTAAGGAAGTGTAGGAACAAAGGAAAAGCCCTCAAGAAACAATAGTTCAGATAAAACAGAGTCCTAGTTCTTCCTTAAGGGATATGTGTAAACAATCTGACAGGGAGTTCTGCCAGAACTAAAAGGCTTCCAGCCAGGTGGAGGATGGGATGTTGACCTTTCCTGATCTTCATGATTTCAATCAACTAAAACTTGGACTCCATCATCATTTGCCTCAATTCTACGGGGAATTCTGCCCTGTTCAAGCCCCTTCCTAAATATACATGTACCCTTACAACTTCTCCTATTTTGCAGTTCCTGGAGACGCTGCTTTGGGAAAGTAATAAATCCTTCTCTGGATCTTTGGCTTGGTTGTGTCTTTTGACTTGGCACCAACATGACGGTGAACCCAGTTTTCAGGTAAGGGGTTGGGTAATTGAAGTAACCCAGGAAAGAGAGGCTGGGTCTTGGTGGACCTGTGGTTGTTCTGAGTGGAATGGCCTGAGAGGTCAAGTGGCTCTGTGGCAAGGAATGGGGAGATAAGAGGTGTAGGGGGGCCCCCTCCAGCCATTCCTCAATAGCAGCTTCCAGAATCATTCTCCAAAATGCGAAGCTGAGCATGTCCCTCTCCTGCTTATCCCACAGATACAGGCTCCCTATGCCCTCCTGGTTGGAGTCAAGCTCTTTATCAGGGTGACCCAGCCCTGCTAGCCTCCCCAGCCTTCTGCCCTGAGCACCCCTGTCTCCCACCTGTCAGGGTCCAGCCCCACGGCTCTGCTGCCCTCCCGAGCAAGCCCTTCTCCCACATGCTCTGTTTGCTCCACACACGCTGCCCCCTCGTCTAGAACAACCTTTCCTAGCCCTGGTCCCACATGGCTCTCCAAGTCCTCCACGTCTCCCCTGAAAGCCACATGGTCCGCTCAGGAGGCTGGGGTTCCCAGTTCCCCTGTGCTCATCAGGGATGCATCAGGTCCTACCTCGGAGGCCATGCTATTAGCCCATCTTTACAGGCTGTAACCCCACTCCCACAGCATCAGCCCTAGAACAGCGGCTCCACCTAAGAGATGCTGGAGTCCCTGACAACCCCCATGTTCTCCTCTCCTACCATATGTCACAGGGGGCTGGTGGGTCCCCACAGCTAGCGTGGTACTGGGCACAGAGTGGGGCTCAGTACCGTCATCAATTATCTGTCTCATGAGGAGTGTCATAGGCAATGGGGTCCTTTGTGGCCTGAAGATCAACCCAGAAGTCTTCCTCCTGCCAAAAGCCAGAGCTGAATAAAGTCCCTCTTCCTCAAAGAGAGCCTGCAGAGGCCACAGAGCTGAGAGAGGCTGCTATGCTGAGTGCCTCAGAACCCGTCAGCATCCTTCCCAGGGGTGGATAACACACAGTCTGCTGGGTGGAAAGACCCAGGCTTATACCTCAGCTCTGCTGCTGACCAAATCCCACTCCCTTATCTGAGATGCAGGAGTGATACTTCCCCTACAAGACTGTCACAAAGACTAAATAAGCACACAATTCTAAAGCCGATGCCAAGCAGGGCCCTGTGGGGTACCTGGGCACTGAGATCTCTTTGTCTGTCATTTCTTATAGGCCAATCTCCAGGCTCCATAACCTCTTGGTTCCAACTGGCAGAACAGTTGCTAATCAAGGGAGGAACAGCAGCATAATCACCTGAGGCAAGATTAAAGGGACCATAGAGGCTCATCAAGATAAGAGACTAGATCACCTGAGACCCTGCAAACCCTCATTTGCCAGCAACCCCACCCTTTAGAAACTTTGCAGAAGAAGGAATGAAGACTGTTACTGCCTTGATCCTTATCACATACTCCTGCCTGACTAGGTAACCTCTCCCTAGTCACCAGGGAGGGGGGCACACTTCTTGAGCAGCTTGCCTGCTGTGTTCCTCCTTTGCCTGGCAAAGTAACAAAGCCACTTTTTCCTTCCCCTCCATAACTCTGTCTCCATATTTCTGTTTGAAATTGGTGCACAGACAGCCAAGATTTTGGCAACAAAACAAGGGCTGTTTGTATGTGGAAAGCCTAGGCAATTGTAAGAGCTCAGTTTTAGACTGTCTCCAACATCACCTTTACTCTTATTGTCAAGTCTGGCAGCACCTTGCTGTCCTTATGGGCCTCCATCTCCAGGCACAGATGACCACCCTTTTTTCCTCTAAGTGACCCTTCTATTGGCTCCGTGGACCTTCCCCACCTCTTGTCATTCTATCCCACAACACTTAACCGATTTCTCTTCCCCTACCTTCCCTAAAGTCTGCAGTCCCCAAAAGTCTGCCTCCACCCCCTTCTCTCTTTGCCTTGAGCAGGAAAAGATGCTCACAGCTTCATGTTTGGTCCAGAGTCCCAGACTTCTACATCCAATTCCTTCCTGGGCAGCTCTTCAGGGACACCCAGAGTCCCCATGACCCGAGGACACCTGAACCAAACTCCCTCCCAACCTTCTCCTTACTTCCCAGATTCCCTGGATCTGCCCACCTGGGCATCCTTCTAATCACGCCTACACACACACAAACACACACACACACACACACACACACACACACTCGAGTAACCAAGGCCCCTGCTGGATTTCTCTGTACACTTCTGTAAGCCCCAATTCTCCGTGCACATGACAGTTGGCTCTTGGACTGACTTAAACTCCAGGGTCTCTGAAATAGGGACAGTCTCTGTTTTCCCACACCGGGAAGCATAGGACACCCTCTGTGACTCAGAAGTGGCCTGCAGCAGACCAGGTCAGCATACCAGTTCTATCTATTTCAATCCCAGGTAGATAATCTATCTGAAAGTGAAGTCGCTCAGTCATGTCTGACTCTTTGCAACCCCAAGGACTGTAGACCACTAGGCTCCTCCGTCCATGGGATTTTCCAGGCAAGAACACTGGAGTGGGTTGCCATTTCCTTCTCCAGAGGATCTTTCCAACCCAGGGATCGAACCCGTGTCTCCTGCATTGCAGGCGTGTCTCCTGCATTGGGCTCAATCTAACATCTGCTGCTGTCTCTTACTGTGCTCAAAGGTCATTTTGGAGGTGGCAGGATTTTCTGCTTGACCTGTTAAGATCCTGGAAGAGAGAGGGGAGGAGGAGGAGGGTGGGAGGTAGGCGGGGCCTCCAAAGCTGTCTTTTGGGACATTCCAGGACTGCAGGAGCTGTTCTGCCAGGAGGAGATTTAAGCGCTGTCAAGGCTCCTTCCTCCCTCTGAGGAGGAAGACTCAGGAGACTCTGCCCTTTGAGGGGTATTCCCCTCAGAGGATCATCATGGCAAACAAGATGGGGTGCTGGAAGTGGGCCATTGTCGGTGGTGTCAGTGTGGCTCTGGTGTTCACCATCGCGATAATCGTGGGCTTCTCGCTGCAGAAACGCACCATCCTGCCAGGTAGGAGCATCCAGCTGTGCTATCTGGCTGTCTTCCCCATCCCTCACTCTTTGCCCCCAGAAGGTCTTGTCCCCACCGACAGCCCTGTTGGCCTCTGCTCTCCTCCCCTCCCCGTTGCTGCTGCTGTTCAGTCGCTAAGTCGTCTCTGACTCTTTGCGACCCCATGGACTGCAGCACACCAGGCTTCTGTCCTTTCCTCTCTCTCGGAGCTTGGTAAAAGTCATGTCCTTTGAGTCCATGATTCTATCCAACCAACTCATTCTGTCATCCCCTTCTCCTCCTGCCTTCCATCTTTTCCCCTCATCAGAGTCTTTTGCAGTGAGTCCCTCTTCTCATCAGGTGGCCAAAGGATAGGAGTTTCAGCTTCAGCATCAGTCCTTCCAATGAGTGTTCAGAGTTGGTTTCCTTTCAAATTGACTACCAAGACTTATCCTCCATCCACAGCTCTACTTGCCCCTCCCATCACCAACCCCACCAAGTTTTGATCTCCAACAAAGAGTCTCATTAACTTTGTTTCCCTTCCTCCTTTACCAGGCTTCAGCTATCCTTCCATGCTCCCAGATGAACACTTCTTGTTGGAGGGTCACTCAGGCATCACACTCAGCAGACTGGGCTGAACTTACCCTCACCCCCCTGCGCCCTCTCCTGATGAAGGGTCCTCCATCTACATGGGGACCTGGGAGCAGCCTCCTCTCCTGCCTCATGCCTGTATCTTCAGTCCTGTGCCTCGAGGCTTCTTCCTTCCCATCCTCATCTCCATTCCCTGCTCACCCTAACCTCTCAGCTCTCCCTCTCCTGCTGGACCCCTGCCTCAGCCCTCCCCTTCCCACACAGTCTCTGCCACCAGCCTGCTCTCGCCCATCCATTCTCGCCTTGCCACTAAGGAGCACTTTCTAAACACAAACTTGTTTGCCATCTCCAGCACATAACCCCCCCCCCCTTTTTTTTTTTTGCTGGCATCCAGGGTCCTTTACAACCAGATCACAGCCCTCTTTTCCAATCTTGTCCTATCTCATTTCTCTGTATCTGTACCAGAGCAGTGGCCATTCTTTTAAGCAACCACATTTCCTATGGCCAACCGTTTTTCTTATACTGTCTGGAATAACCTAGTCCCCTCTTTTGGCTAAATTTACACACCCATCCTTCTATGTCTCACTCAAATATTCCCTTATCAGTGAACTTTCCAATGTCCCCAGGCTGGTCTGAAGCATCCTTGTGCTTAGGACCCCACATGTTTCTCTCTCACAGCACTGATGACTCTGGGGTCCACTATTTCTCTGCTAGATGGCAGGCTGAATGTGGCCCTGGGACCCAGAGAGGGTTAGTAGGATGTACAGATAAAGAGTCTTGGGCTTGGGCAAGAACTGATGCTAACAGCCTCCTTGGCCTTTATTCCAGGCTGTAAACAGAATGGGACCTGCCGCTCTGATGCAGACATGCTGGACTACCTGCTGAGCTTGGGTCAGATCAGCCAAAGGGACGGCCTGCTCGTCACCTGGTACCACGCTGCCAACAGCAAGGAGCAAATGAAGGCTGCCCTCAGCAGTAAGTCCAATTGCCAGGATGGCGCAGGCTGGGGCAGAGGCGGAGAAGATGGAGGGAGGGTGGCAGCAGGGCTAAGACAGCATTACCTGTGAAGTAGCATTAGGATGGGCATGGCTGCGTTCTTGCCATCATCCACTTGAGAAAGTGAGGGCTCACTGGTTGTGTGAGTGGCTCAGGTTGTAGGGAGATGTCTGGGTCCAAGGTCATATCCTGCTGTCACTCTTCAGAAGTGAGTTTCAGATTCAGTGGCTCTGGGGTGGGACCTGAGAATTTGCACTGCTAGTAAGTTTCCAGGTGGCGCTAACGTGGTGAGCTCGGGACCACACTTTGAGAACCACTGCTCTACCAAAAACCCTCAATTTTAGGAAAGTTAGATCCTGAGTGGGAAAGGGGCTTGTTCATGGTCACGCAGTAGGTCTGAAGCAGAACAAGACCCAGGCTCAAGGCCTCTGGCTTTTACCTCCTGCAGAGTCACCAGCAGAGGGCCTTGGGAGTAAGAGACAGGGAAAGGTTTGCTGAATGAATGAATGAGTCCTTACAGAGACTTCTTGGAGGAGGCAGGCTTGGTGGTCAGCAGAGGGGAGGGCTTCTGCAGGCTGGGTGGAGCCAGTCTGCTGCTGCTTCAGGATTGGGAGGCTAATGGTCAGACTTGGGTGAAAAGGAGCTAGAAAACCCCTTGGCAGGAGGGAGAACTCTCATCTGGGAGATAAGGCCTGAGGGAAGGCAAAGGGACTCTGCTAGCCCCAGGCTCATCTCAGGTAAGTCCTGGGGCAGCAGAGAGGGATCAAGCCCCACCAAGTTGTGACCCTGGCCTAGAAGAAACCTAAGGGCCCCAACTAGGTGGTGCCCAACAGCTTGGAGCATGCAGAACAACCAGTCAGTATAGCCACAGGGGTGGGAAGGACCTGAGGCCTTCCACAGGTCTATGCGAGGAGGGTGGCTCCACAGCTCCTGAGGGATCCTGAGGGGAAGCAATGGTAGGCCAGAGTTAGGCTGGTGAAGTCACACCAGACATCTTAGTGGATGGGAGGGGCCAGAGCAAAGGCCTGGGAGGCAGACAGAAGTGGGCTCCAATTCTACATTTTACCATTTACCAAAGGAGTGGTTTGGGACAAGTGACTCCACCTATCTGCAGTTCAAACCACTTCCTCTGCCAAATGTGGACAGGTAGGATGAGGCCAGGGCACTTTTGGTCATGAAAGAGGTCATTTTTAGTAATTATGCTGCAACAATAGGAATATCCCAGACTGAGTAATTTACTCCATGTAGATGATAATTAAAACACAGTGAATGCAACACAAAGGATATTTTATTATTTACCTCTAGTAAATGAGGGAAAGGAGGCACAGAGAAGTCAAGTAACCTGCCCAAGGTCACACAGCTTGCACGTGTTAAAGCGGGGGACTGGAAGCTAGCAGTCTTGGGTTCAGGGTCGGCCATGGTGCTCCTCCTCCCAGATGTGATGTGTAGAGCTCCTGGGTGGGCGGGGAGGGGTGGGGGGTGAAGGGGAGGGAGGGCCTGGGAATTTCCTGTGGGCTCCTTGTGGAGAGCAGCACTCTTCACCTGTCTGCACCCCTTAGGACCAGGGCTACTACTGCAGCTGCAGGAACATGAATCTTCCCTCATTTCCTCTTCCCTCATACCCATCCCCCACCCCCTAAACAAGTTAGCTCTCAGATTCAGGATCTGGAAAGCCCCGTGTGAATGGCCGTGCAGGAGGAAGCTGGATCCAGGAGCTGATCACAAGGAGATAAGTTAGGTCCATCCATCTTTAGTCCCCCTCACTGAGCATTGGCTGGCCCGTGCTCTGCACCCAGCTTGAGAGGCGGTGGAGAAACGAGACGTGGTCCAGAGTTCAGGGGCTGCCAGCATCTCAAGGGAGGCAGCTGGTGCAGGCCAAGCAAGGCAGCAGCTTCAGACAGTCATCAGGACTGAGACCTGGGTTCCAGCCCTGGCTCCCTCCCAGGGTACCTCCACCTTCCCCAGACTGGACCTGGCCCCTGTTAGATGGGGGAGGAGACCCCTCAGCATCCATTCTCCTTAGCTACCCTCTTTTCTGCCCAGCTACCCGCCTGGGGCCTGGCCTCTCTGGGCCTTGCTGGGCCCCAAGCCCCTCCGCATGCCTCTCTTAGCATCCCCAGGTAACGAAGTTAAGACAAGAAAGCCAAAGAAATAAAGGCTACCTTCATATAGCCCTTCACAATTTACAACCTGTTGGTTTTTTGTTTTTTTTAATTTTTATTTTTTACTACAACTTTTATTTCCATGTTTTGTAGTTTAAAACCTAGAGCGATTCATCCCCATCTTGCCAGTGAGGACACCAGGGAGTCCGGAGCGCTGGGTCAGAGATATGAGGATGAAATGAGACAGTGCAAAGTGCCTGAATCAGTGCTGGGGACAGCCTGGCACTCAGCTTCCTCTCCCTTCTGGAAATCCAGACACCTAGGCTTTAGAGAAATTTGCAAAAATTCTCTGCAACTTTGTGCAAGCTCTTTTACTTTTTTGGACCTGGGCTGGTTGAACTTAACTTTTTTCTCTTTTGGCTGCACTGTGAGGCCTGTGGGATCTTAGTTCCTCAACCAGAAACCAAACCTATGCCATCTGCACTGGGAAGGAAGGTGGTCCACTGGACCACCAAGGAAGTCACTGATCTCAGATTTTTCTATCATTCATTTATCCAGTCTTTTACCATCCAACAAACATTTCTGAAGCTCCTTTCTTAGGCCTGGTACCACCTTAGCACTGGAAATCCAAATGATGGGCCGCATAGAGCTGGAGCCTGCTCCTAGCCCTCAGGCTCAGGAAGGATGGTGCTAAATGAGTAGTTAATGGGGGCTGAGTGCTCAAAGGATAAGCTGTCAGCCTGACTTTGACTGAGTGTGTGGTTTAGGGATGGCCTCCTTGATATTTTAAGCCAACACCCACAAATGAGCTGGAGGTGGCCTAGTAAAACTGTGGAGGGAAGAGTGTTGCCATGGCAACAGCCAGGTGTAGGAGCCCAGAGATGGGAGACAAGATATTTGAGCTTCGAGGCTCAAAGTGTGTTCTGTGGACCAGCAGTCTGGGCATCACTGGGGAGCTTGGTAGGTGTCTTGGGCCCCACCCCAGATCTGCTGAGCAGAACTTGCATTAGGACAGTTCCTGGCTGGTTTGTGTGCACACTGATGTTGGAGAAACAGGAGTGGATGGAAGCTAGATATTGAGGGAGAGAGGGACTCCAGCTGAGATGGCAAAGTTTGCTGGGCCTGGTCCTACAAGACCTCACAGACTATGGGCAGGCATTTGGTTTGGATTCTCAGGACTAAAGCCAGGGATATTTTGAATTTTTAATAGAGGTAAGTAACACAATCAGGTATAGATGAATGGACTTGGAGGGGAGCAGGGCTGCAAGTATAAAACAGAAGAGATCCCTCTGATGCCAAATATCTGATGGATCAGGCGCTCATAGCAACTCCACCCAGGCTTTTTACTCCACTCCTTGGTCAGACAGCCTGGCCTGCTCTTGCCAGCCTGCTTCTCACTCAAAGTCCTTGACTCCCTCCTGGACTGAACTCTCCCAAAAGGTATCACATAGTCACCTGAGGAGTTAACCGTATGCATTTAAAAGACAAAAATAATCACAATGCTCAGTGCTCTTAAGGGTGCCCAGAGATGGACCAGCTTATGTACTTCTGGCAGGCATATGAGTCACAAGAATTTTTCTAGACAGTAATTTGATAATATGGGCTTTAAAAATGATACTGCAAAAAATAAATAAATAAATAAATAAATAAAAACGATACTGCAGCCTTCCCTGGTGGTATAATGAAGGCTGAAGGTAGAAGAACTTATGCTTTCAAACTGTGGTGCTGGAGAAGACTCTTGAGAAACCCTTGGACTGCAGGGAGATCAAACCAGACAATCCTAAAGGAAATCAACCCTGAATATTCACTGGAAGGACTGAAGCTGAAGCTCCAATACTTTGGCCACTGGATGAGAGAGCCTGCTTATTGGAAACGACCCTGATGCTAGGAAAGATTGAGGGCCAGAGGAGAAAGAGGCAACAGAGGATGAGATGGTTAGACGGCATCACTGACTCAATGGACATGAGTTTAAGCAAACTCTGGGAGATACTGACGGAGACAAAATCTTGGCATGCTGCAGTCCATGGAGTCACAAAGGTCGACACATGACTTAGCAACTGAACAACGAGAGTGGATAAGAATCCATTGGATCCAGGGTTTAGGAAGGAAGATCCCACATGCTTTGGGGCAACTAGGCCCATGTGCTACAACCACCGAGCCTGTGAGCTTTTGGACTCGCAAGTTGGGACTCACTGCTCCACAAGAGAAGCTGCTGCAATGAGAACCCTGGGCACAGCAATGAAGAGTACCCCTGCTTGCCAGAACTAGAGAAAACCTGCTCCCAGCAACCAGAAATAAATAATTAAAAAACAAACAAAAAAACGACCTTGCATGGCCCTGACTAAAGTTCCTCAAGTCAGGATAGAAAATAATCAGAAAAATCAGAAAAAAAATATGGATCCTTATTTGTTAGTAGCAAAAGTTTAGAGACTACTGAAATGTCTCAGGAAAGGTCGGGGAGTAGCTAACCGCAACAGGGTGACCACCCTCAATCAGGGCTTTTGTAGCTTTTTTAGTGAAACAGAAAAGATTATAAATACTGAGTGGCTTCAACTGTGTAAAAATTATACATAAAAATGAGTGGAAATGTGGGTGAATATTTCCCTTTCTGCTTTTCTGTATTTTCCAAATACTCTATAATAAGTGTGTAATACCTTGATGATGAGAAAAATTGCTTTAAAAAGTTTGTCTGTCCAATGCAACAGGTGACGTCATGGTCCTGGAGGTAGACATCACAATAGAAGGGCTCGGCACAGTCAATGAGACCGGAGTCCCCATCATGGCGCACCCCCCAGCCATCTACAGCGACAACACCCTGGAGCAGTGGTTGGATGCTGTGCTGGCCTCTTCCCAGAAGGGTAAGGACTTATCTCAGCCCCTCGCCAGCTGCCCACCCCTCTGGTCCTCAGGCCACATGTGCAGGGGTCCCTCTACTAGGAGACAAGTCCAATGACTATCAGGAGTTGCTCTTGCCTCAGCTTTCCACTCTAGAGACCTGGGCTCAGGGAAGATGGGTGAAACAAGGGATGTAAAAGTGCAGGGTAAGCTGCAAGGGCCAAACATGAGCATTCAGGCTCTGAATCCATGGAACGGATACAACATGCTCAAAGCCAATTCCACCTTCCCCTCCCATGTCTTTGCCGGTTACAGTCAGAATCCAGGCATCACCCTAATGCCTCTCCCTCATCCCCTGCATCTACCCAGCTGCTGCTTCTGCCAATTCTAACCCTGAAGACTTCTCCCGACCCAGTCCCACTTACATCATCTTTCTCCTGGACCTCCTTCCTCACTGGCTTCCTGCCTCCAAACTCAGCCCCCACCCGGGTGAGCTTTGCAAAATGCCAACTGTCAAGTCACTCCCCTGCTTTAACCCTCCATAGCTCCCCACTCTCCTCAGGACAAATTATGATCTCCTTGGCCTGGCTTTCAACATCCTTCTCTAACTGGTGAAGAATCTGCCTGAAATGCAGGAGACCTGAGTTGAATCCTTGGGTGGGGAAGATCCCTGGAGAAAGTAACAGCAACCCACTCCAGTATTCTTGCCTGGGAAATCCCATGGACAGAGGAATCTGGGCTACAGTCCATGGGGTTGCAAAGAGTCAAATACGACTGAGCAACTGACTCTTTCTAATTCCTCAGCCTCATCTGCTATTTAGGTTTGTGTGGCTTTGGACCCTCTCAGTCTGCCTGTCCAAGAAATCACAGTCCGTTTTCATCAGATGCTTGACAACATCTGCACCAGCCCGAAGTCCCAAGCCCTTAGCCATCATTTGCTTCCTCCCCTTGGGGATGAGGGATGGAAGATCACTCCTACATGGGCAAGCCCTTTCTCTCCAGGAGAGCTCCACCTGTTTGAAGCCTTCTTCACACCCACCCAGAATTCCATCCCTGTCTTCCCTCCCATCCCTGACACACACAGCATACCTGCTCTCTCTGTCCCAAGAAGTCATGTCTTCTGTTTCCTTCTTCCTTGAGCACAAGGGACCAATTTCCCAAGCCCTTGGCCCTCTCCCCACAGGCATCAAACTAGACTTCAAGAGCATCAAGGCTGTGGGCCCCTCCCTGGACCTGCTTCGGCGGCTGACAGAGGAGGGGAAAGTTCAAAGGCCTGTGTGGATCAATGCCGACATCCTGAGGGGTCCCAACATGGTCAGATCAACAGAGGTCAATGCCACACAGTAAGTGTTTGCTCCAGCTGTGTCCAGTCTGTTTCCTTCAACGTCTGGTACAGCAGGTGCTCAGGGGACCTGTGCTGAGTTTGCCTCCAGCCACACCATATCCTCTGACCTCAACTTTCACACATCCTGTTCCCTCTGCCTTGAATGCCCTTCCACCATTTCCTGGTGAACCAGCCATTACCTGTCCCAGAAACGTCCCTGATGTCCAAGGGTGCTGAGGATCGTCCCTCACACTTTCTCCTAACAGTCCTGATTTCACAAGGCTGTCACTGTTGGATTACGGGTTTGTCTCCTTACTATAATGTTTATTCCTGGATGGCAAATGGTGACCAGAGCAACCCTTGGCCTGCTAGAAAAGTCTAAAACACTAACTCCTTCCCCAGCCTCCCCCCACACCGACCCCCAGATCCCAGCACTGCCAACAACAGAACTTATATAGCACCAGCTACATGGTGCAAGTTTACAGTTTACAGAGGGCCGCATAAAAGGAGAGAATATATCTGAGTTCATAGAAATGCCAGGTTAGGAGCATTTTTTCTCACCATTTTGCAGATAAGAAAGCAGACAATAATTGAGGCTCAGTCTGTTGAATGTTTATTGTCTGTCACACGCATTGTTTTAAGTAGTCTAGTTGTGGAGTACCATTTAACTCTCACAATGAGAATGAGGTAGGTACTATTATTTTCATTTTGTAATATAGGAATTATCTCACTGAGGTTAAATGACCTGCCTACATCTAATAATTGGCAGAGCAAACATACAAAGCCAGGACTTTCTGACTCTAACTTCTAGCTCTCTATTGTCCATTTCCATCCATCCTTTCTCCCATCCATCCATTAAACCATCTTTTCAACCAGTCAGCTAACAATACATCCACCCAGTATTTATCTAGTCTTTAACTCAGGTGCATTTGGAAAGCAGCAGCTTGAAAATGTAGTCAGTGGCCCAAGATTGAAAAAAATGGTTGATCTTGGAGTGAACGTCACTCAGTAATCTGGGATGGGGAGAGGGTAACATTTGCCTATTCAAATTTGTAAGAGTTCAAACTTTGAATGACATTTTTAAATATCTGAAAATTCAGAGACTCTCACAGGTGACAGCACAGGTCCCACACCTTGGGATTGGATGCATCTCTGCATCCACCTGGGGATGTTTCAGAAGCCCTATCCTGCCTGAAACGATGCCATTTTAAAGAATCAACGAGGTTGGGTGAGCTGCCCAAGGTCATAGTCAGGACTCAAACCCAGGCCTCCCCGGCTCCAAAGTTCATGCCCTAACATGGGACTTTGAGCAAGCCAACAAGTGCTTCAGGACTGTGCTCTAATATCTAGATGTGATAGATCCTGCCTCTTCCTAGAACTCTGATGGGAACCCAGGAGATGAGGAAGGGGCTCTAAAAGACAAGCATCTCTGATTGTCTGCAGGTTCCTGGCCTTGGTCCAGGAGAAGTATCCCAAGACAACCCTGTCTCCAGGCTGGACTACCCTATACCTGCCCTTGTTCCCAAATGGGACATATACCCAGACCATGATGGAGAAGATGCAGGAGCTGGTGGGAGCACTGCCCCAGAAGGTGACCTTCCCCGTGCGGGCTGTCATGGTCAGGGCTGCCTGGCCCCAATTCAGCTGGCTGCTTGGCCAATCTGACAGGTGAGAACGCCCAGGCCCTTGCCTTGGCCCCTTCTCCCTCCAAACTCACTCCCGGTGCTTGAATCCGTAGCAAGATCCCAGATGCTGATGGTTAGAAGGGTCTTCATGATCAACTGGCCCAAACTCTGCTGGTACTCACAGTGTCTACAGTATCCCTGCTTTCTTCTTGTACACCTCTGGTAATGGGCAGCTATCACTTGAGGCAGCCTGTCCAGTGGAAAGTGTTTATTTTTTTCTGCTTATTTGTTTTGGGCCCCACTACACACCAGGCGGTCTCTTAGTTCCCCACCAGGGATCAAACCAGCAACCCCTGCAGTGGAAGCACAGTCTTTCCCACTGGACCACTAGGGAAGTTCCAGAAAGTGTTTATTCTAAGAGGCAATTTGCCTCCCACTGCTTCCTCCCTGGGGAACCAGCTATTCTCTGAGGCTGTACAGACTGCACCTATAGCCTCTGCCCCAATAGCTCTGTGGGATTGGGGGAGCCCACCCTCCTACCATCTCTGCACTGGTCCCAGCTGCACAGCACCACCTTCCTCAGCCTCTCCCCACTGGGGGCCACTCCCTTCCCTCTTCATCAGTTCAGTTCAGTTCAGTTCAGTCGCTCAGTCGTGTCCAGCTCTTTGCGACCCCATGAATGGCAGCACGCCAGGCCTCCCTGTCCATCACCAACTCCCAGAGTTTACTCAAACTCATGCCCATCGAGTCAGTGATGCCATCCAGCCATCTCATCCTCTGTCGTCCCCTTCTCCTGCTGCCCCTAATCCCTCCCAGCATCAGGGTCTTTTCCAATGAGTCAACTCTTCGCATAAGGTGGCCAAAGTATTGGAGTTTCAGCTTCAGCATCAGTCCTTCCAATGAACACCCAGGACTGATCTCCTTTAGGATGGACTGGTTGGATCTCCTTGCAGTCCAAGGGACTCTCAACAGTCTTCTCCAACACCACAGTTCAAAAGCATCAATTTTTCGGCACTCAGCTTTCTTCACAGTCCAACTCTCACATCCATACATGAATGACTACTGGAAAAACCATAGCCTTGAACAGACGGACCTTTGTTGGCAAAGTAATGTCTCTGCTTTTTAATATGCTATCTAGGTTGGTCATAACTTTCCTTCCAAGGAGTAAGTGTCTTTTAATTTCATGGCTGCAGTCACCATCCGCAGTGATTTTGGAGCCCCAAAAAATAAAGTCTGACACTGTTTCTACTGTCTCCCCATCTATTTCCCATGAGGTGACAGGACCAGATGCCATGATCTTAGTTTTCTGAATGTTAAGCTTTAAGCCAACTTTTTCACTCTCTTCTTTCACTTTCATCAAGAGGCTTTTCAGTTCCTCTTCACTTTCTGCCATAAGGGTGGTGTCATCTGCATATCTGAGGTTACTGATATTTCTCCCAGCAATCTCGATTCCAGCTTGTGCTTCTTCCAGCCCAGCGTGTCTCATGATGTACTCTGCATATGAGTTAAATAAGCAGGGTGACAATATACAGCCTTGATGTACTCCTTTTCCTCCAACCACCCCTCCCGTGCCCATCTCTTCTGTCCTTATCTCTTTCCTAAATTTTTCAGTCACTAAGTCCTGTCTGATTCTTTGTGATCCTATGAACTGCACCATGCTAGGCTTCCCTGTCCTTCACCATCTCCCAAAGCTTGCTCAAACTCATGTCCATTCAGTCATTGATGCCCTCCAACCATCTCGTCGTCTGTTGTCCCCTCTTCCTCTGTCTTCAATCTTTCCCACTATCAGGGTCTTCTCCAATGAGCTCTTCACATCAGGTGGCCAAAGCATTGGAATTTCAGCTTTTCAGCATCAGTCCTTCCAATGAATATTCAGGACTGATTTCCTTTAGGATTGACTGATTGGATCTCCTTGCTGTCCACGGGACTCTCAAGAGTCCAACATCCCAGTTCAAAAGCATCCATTCTTCAGTACTCAGCCTTCTTTATGGTCCAACTCTCACATCCGTACATGACTAGTGGCAAAACCATAGCTTTGACTATCCAGACTTCTGTCAACAAAGTAACGTCTCTGCCTTTTAATGTACTCTATAGGTTTGTCAAAGCTTTTCTTCCAAGGAGCAAGTGTTTTTTTAATTTCATGGTTGCATTGCCCTTCTTTGGGACTTGAATGAAAACTGACCTTTTCCAGTCCTGTGGCTATTGCTGAGTTTTCCAATTTTGTTGGTATACTGAGTGCACCATTTTAACAGCATTTTTTAGGATTTAAAATTGCTCAGCTGGAATTGCATCACATCACCTTCATTAGCTTTGTTCATAGTGATGCTTCCTAAGGCCCACTTGACTTCACACTCCAGGATGTCTGGATCTAGGTGAGTGATCACACGATCATGGTTATCCAGGTCATTAAGTTTTTGTGTTTTTTTTTTTTGTAGTTTTTCTATATTCTTTTTTTTCTCTCTGTATTCTTGCCACCTCTTTTTAATATTTTCTGCTTCTGTTAGGTCCATACCATTCCTGTCCTCAATTGTGCCCAATTGCATGAAATGGTCCCTTGGTGTCTCTAATTTTCTTGATCTCTAGTCTTTCCTATTCTATTGTTTTCCTCTATTTCTTTGCATTATTCACTTAGAAAGGTTTTATTTCTTGTTATTTTCTGGAGCTCTGCATTCAAATGGGATTCTCAGCTATTTGTAAGGTCTCCTCAAACAACCACTTTGCCTTTTTTGCATTTTTCTTGGGGATGGTTTTGACCACTGCCTACTGTACAATTCTACAAACCTCCATATTTCTTCAGGCACTCTATCAGATCTAATCCCTTGAATCTATTTGTCATTTTCACTGGATAATCATAAGGGATTTGATTTAAGTCTTAACCTGAATGGCCTAGTCGTTTTCCCTACTTTCTTTGATTTAAGTCTGAATTTGGCAATGAGTTCATGATCTGAGCGACAGTCAGCTTGTTTTTGTTGACTGTATAGAGCTTCTTCATCTTTGGCTGCAAAGAATATGATCAATCTGATTTAGGTATTGACCATCTGGTGATGTCTGTGTGTAGAGTATCTCTTGTGTTGTTGGAAGATGATGTTTGCTATGACCACTGCATACTCTTGGCAAAACTGTTAGCCTTTGCCTGTCTCACTTTGTAACTGCCTGTTATTCCAGGTATTTCTTGACTTCCTACTTTTGTATCCAGTCCCATATGATGAAAAGGACATCTTGTTTTTCGTTCAATTTCAGCTTTTTCAGCACTAGTGCTTGGGGCATAGACTTGGATTACTGTGATATTGAGCGGCTTGCCCTAGAAACAAACCGAGACTGCACCCAAGTACTGCATTTTGGACTCTTTCGTTGACTATTAGGGCTACTCCATTTCTTCTCAGGGATTCTTGCCCACAGTGTAGATATAATGGTCATCTGAATTAAATTCGCCATTCCCATCCATTTTAGTTCACTGATTCCTAAAATGTGTCTTTGTGGGTCCTCTCTCCTAACAGAGGGCCCACAAATAGACACTCCAAGTTGGGGACAGGCCAGTCCATCTCCCCTCCTTCTTAGGGGAGATGTCCTCTCCTAACTTCTGCCCTCAGTCAGGGTTCCCAAGGTCTCTCCCCAGCTCAGGTTCACTTCTGAGCATGGAAGAGGGGCTGAGGGCTGCTGGGCCCAGGCAGGCTCTGAGCTGGCTCTCTGGACCCCAGGTATAGCCTGACAATGTGGCAGTCCACCTCGGACCCCGTGTCAGTGGACGACCTCCTCTACATCCGGGACAACACCGCCACCCACCAAGTCTACTATGACCTCTTTGAACCTCTCCTGTCGCAGTTCAAGCAGCTCGCCAGTAAGGAGGGGTCTCGGGAGGGTTGGAAAGGGTGGTGGAGTGGATTCTGTACAAGACAGCACCTAGTAGATGTGGGAGCAGAGCTCGGGGGGGCAGGCCAAAGAAAGGGGAAAATCCTGTGTGAGATAGGAAGGAATCATTTGAGGCATCCATTGTATGCCAGACCCTGGGATGAAATATTAAGCTCCACAGATCCATGAAGCAAGGATTCCATTTTACAGATAGATAAACTGAGGTTCAGAACAGTTATGTAATTTATACAAAGTCGTTCAGCTTGAACATGGCACAGCTCCTACTGGAAACAGCAAATTCCAAACCCCAGATGCTTCCCCTTGCAGTATTGTTCTCTGAGGGTTGCTCTAGCATTTCAGAGAACAGCTTCTCCACTGTACCTGCTAATCAGTGATGCTTGTTCCTTTGTCCAAAGCCCCTGTTCCCTCGACTCCAAACCTAGGAGAGCCTGCCATCAGGCCATCTCAAGGGGACCCATCAGACCCAACATTCCTGTTCTGGGAGCCATCTAGGTGAGGGGGAGGAATACCAGCTTTGGGGCCTGACTGACTTGGCTCCATCAGGCTTCAATCCCAGAAACCCTGCCCACTGGCTGTAGGACCTTGGGCAAGTCACCCGGCATCTACAAAATAGGGAACTCCAGCTCCCTGGAAGTTTGCTGTAAGGCTTAGAGAGGACTCATGGTGTACAGAAGGCCTCGTGACTGGTGGCCTCTTCATCTTGGCAATCTGACCCACAGTGAATACTTCACGGAAGCAAAGCTACTACACCGGGGGCAGCCTGATCCCTGCTCTCCAGCACCCTGGGGACGAGGGTCTGAGCGTGGAGTGGCTGGTTCCTGACATCCAGGGCAATGGAAGCACAGCAACAGTGCGGCTCCCAGGTAAGGTCTGCGTCCAGCCCCTGTGCTACTAGCTCAACTGCAAGGGTTACCTCGGGGAAGCTACCTCAGGTCTCTGTTACCATAGCAACACGGCTGCAAGGTAGAGGAGCAGTGTTGTCAAAGTGCGGGGCTCCTGGCCTTTGGACCAGCACTTGTGAGGCTTCAGCCACATGGTGCTGCAAGAGAGGCAGGCACAGGCCCAGAGCTGAGCCAGCGGCTTATTGGGCCATTCTGATGAGCCCCAGGCACATCACAAAGTAGCCCTTCCACCTGGAACCCAGATCCAATCAGCAGACCCCATTACCTCCTGCTGTCCCTTCTAACTTCAGCAAGGGCCTCTGACACCCCATGATAACCCTAACCCCAGACACTGTTGCCTCCACTGCCTCTTCCAGACCAAGAAGGCATGATCCTGCTGAACGTGGGCCTCCAGAAGCCTGCAGCTGGAGACCCCGTGCCCATCGTCCGCACCCCAGATGGCCGTGCCCTGACGCTGGAGTCCTGCCTGCAGCAGCTGGCCACGCACCCCGGACGCTGGGGGGTCCACGTGCACATAGCAGAGCCCGCCGCCCTCCGGCCGTCCCTGGCCACGCTGGCCATCCTCTCCACCCTTGGCCGCCTGTCTAGGCCCGTGTGGGTCGGGGCCACAGTCTCCCACGGGAGTTTCATGGTCCCTGGCTACATGACTGGCAGGGAGTTGCTTACAGCTGTGGCCAAGGTGTTCCCCCACGTGACAGTGGCCCCAGGCTGGCCCGAGGAAGTGCTGGGCAGTGGCTACAGGGAACAGCTGCTCACAGATATGCTGGAGCTGTGCCAGGGCCTCTGGCAACCCGTGTCCTTCCAGCTGCAGGCTGGACCTCTGGGCCAGAGCCCCGCTGGAGTCGTGGCCCGCCTGCTGGCAGCCTCCCCCCGGGCCACGGTCACGGTGGAACACAGCCCTGGCCGGGGCCACGATGCATCTGTGCGGGCAGTGCTGCTGGCAGCCAGGGCCGTGGAGAAGACCCGAGTCTACTACAGGCTACCCCAGAGCTACCGCCAAGAATTGCAGGCAGATATTGGCAGACACTGAGCACCCAGGGGTGCTGGCCCGGTGGACCCCAGCTTCCCTCGGGGGAGGCAGGAAGGAATAAATGCCTCTGCTTCCTCAGTGCACTGCACGCATGTACTTGGGGCAGGATGGAGTGGGAATGGACGTGAGGTGGCCAGGGAGGATGCTTAGAGGGTCTGGAGGCTGGGGGCCAGGTCGTTCCGGTTGTCCAAGAGGAACTGTTCACAAGCCTTGAAGGTGGTGTAGAACTCAGAGGAGAGGCCGGTCACATTGGTGGTCACATACTTGAGAACGCCCGGGGTGGCCTGGTTGTAGTAAGACACCTGCAGGACAGGGAGCCACAACCAGGGAGGGTGGGAAGGGGGTGGGGTGGGCACTGAGTGAACATGAAACAGGCAGGTGGCATCCTTGTGCGTTAGTCCCTCAGTCGTGTCCAACTCTTTGGGACCACGTGAACTCGTAGTCCTCCAGGCTCCTTTGTCCATGGCCTTCTCCAGGCAAGAATACTGGAGTGGTTTGCCATTTCCTCTCTGGAGGATCATCCTGACCCAGGGATAGAACTGGGGTTTCCGCATTGCAGATAGATTACTTACTGTCTTTAGCCACCATGGAAGCCCAGTCACCTGCTAGGAGGGCAGCAAATACCAGCAGCACCTGGGGCCTTTGAGGACTGCATGATTGGTGGGCATGACCTCCTATATAGCTGGACTCCCCTGACCCCTCCTCTGGGTGCTGACAACCCTGGCTTCCCTCTGTCACCACACATACTGTCATCATGTGTCTCCTGTCTCAGCCCAGAAGCTCTGGAGGATTGGGTCTCCAGAGTCAAGCATAAAACCCCTTTAAATGAAGGTGCTACTGTTAGAATATGGCTTCCCAGGTGGTAATAGTGGTAAAGAATCTACCTGCCAATGCAGCAGACACAAGAGACCAGGGTGATACCTGGGCTGTGAAGATCCCCTAGAGAAGGAAATGGCAACCCACTCCAATATTCTTGCTTGGAAAATCCCATGGACAGAGAAGCCTGGCAGGCTACAGTCCATGGTGTGGCAAAGTAGGACACGACTAAGCCCTTGTCAGCAAATCTGCAGCAAGCAGTTAGAATAACCCCAGGGAACACTAAGTTAGCAAATGTCCAAGTCTCTACATGGGGTGTCTCAGGGCCCTAACAGCTGTGATCTGAGGAAGGTGCCCTGAGTTTCCCAGCTAGCCCACTTTCATCCAGCCAGGTAACAGTGACTGCCCTGATGAGGCCCCTGAGGGCCTTCCTAGACATGAAAGGGGTACATAAGAAGATGGAGTTTTAGAGACTTTCCTGTAGCTCAAATAGTAAAGAATCTGCCCACAATGCAGGAGACCAGGGTTCGACCCCTGGGTTGGGAAGATCCTCTGGAGAAGGGAATGGCAATCCACTCCAGTATTCTTGCCTGGAGAATCCCACAGACAGAGGAGCCTGGTGGGGTACAGTTCATGGGATTGCAAAAAGTTGGACACGAGTGAGCAACTAACACAGGCCTGGTTCAACTGTGGCCTTGGACTTGTCTTTGCACAGATTAGGTCTTATTGAAGGCTCCTTTCTAGGCCCTGACACTCTTAGGCTCTCTACAGCTGGAAGAGAGAGCTTACTGGCCAGTGGGAGTGCTGAGGTCTGGACAGCACTGAGCTCTGGACACAAGTGTGGCTTTGGGGTGAATCCGGGTGGGAAGGGAAAGGAGACACTAGGCCTCACCTTGGTTAACTGGTCCCCCTCGCGCCAGAAGCAGAAGCCTGAGCAGACAGTCTCCCCACGCCGGTACTCTGGGGTCTCACGGTGCGTGGGCAGTGTAACTGACCTCAGCGCAATGACATAGGGTTCCCTGTATGGAAGAAGTGTGCAGGAGGAGCACAGGAAAGAATGAGGGCCAGCTTCCAGAAACCCCCTCCAGAACTGACCAGGGCCCTGCTGCAGTGATGCCCTCACCAGAGTCTAAGGCCCACAGCCTGGCTCCAGGTCAAGCTGGAAAGGAGGTTCTAGACAGGACGTGCCTGTGGGTGAGCAGTTCTGGACTCACCAGGTACCAGGGTGACTGCACTGTGGACCTTCTGGAAACATTCCCGGCCTCCCCCTCCCCACCCCAGGGAAGCAGTGCTACACTTTGGGTTTTTGTGCTTCATCTTTTTGACTGTCTGTAGCATAAGTGATATGCTAGGGCTTCCCTGGTGGCTCAGAAGTTAAAGCGTCTGCCTGCAATGTGGGGGACATGGGTTCGATCCCTGGGTTGGGAAGATCCCTTGGAGAAGGAAATGGCAACCCACTCCAGTATTCTTGCCTGGAGAATCCCATGGATGGAGGAGCCTGGTGGGCTGCAGTCCACAGGGTCTCAAAGAGTTGGACACGACTGAGCAACTTAACTAGCATAAGTGATGCCATTTCTCCAGCATTCTCACCATGGTGCAGCTGGGAGCCTTACCACCCTTCAGGCAACATGGGGCTTTGAGAGGCTGGAGGCCAAGGAGTGGGCCATGTGAGAGTTGGCCTGTCTGTGACCTGGGGCACGGCACCCTCACTACACCAGGGATAGAAACCACCCTGCTTTAGAGGATGAGTGACTGGAAAGGGCAGTATGTCCTCTTATTCTCCATTCTACCCCCAGTAAGACCATGGCCACTGATTTTACACTGAGGTCCTGAGGCCATAGGAATGAGGGCTGACTCTACACAGATGTCCCCTCCCTGGGGAGAAAGATGAACCTGCCCACCTCCCACCCCAGCAGGCAGGCACGAACCCGATGTCACAAGGCTTCCGTCGAGAGGCCAGGATGATGAAGTCCTGGGGCTTGGGGTCACCACCGAGGGCGGGGCTGATGACATGGTAGATGGCATCATCCTCGTCCACCTGCTGCACTAGCTCCACGCTCCTGTGCAGAGTCCACAGGGGTCACAGGCGCCGCGTGTGACAGCAGGGTTGACCCAGCTGCACCCCACTCCACACGCTTCAGCCATCCTGAGCACATGCTTGGGGGACATTACCCCCAGACTGCTCAGCAGGGACCACAGGAGGGCAGAAAAGCCTGGCCAAAGTGGACATACACACCAGGGCTCACAGACTCGCACACAAGCAGATAAACCCCAGCTGTGGGCACACATGAACAAACACATGGACACCCACTGATGCACATACAGAACTACAGATGTCTGTCCATGTGTGTGCAAACGCATATACACAGACGTGTGATGATTTAGTAGCCGTGCTGAGTATTCAGTGAGTGCCCACCGTGTGGCAGGCACTGTTCTAAGAGCTTATGGGTATCATCTCATTTAATGCCACATCAGCCCATGCAGCTGGACTCTGAGTATCCCCATTTAATAGATGAAGGGGCTGGGACTCAGAGAAATAACTCACCCACAGCCACAGAGCTAATAAGGAAGCAGGTCTGGGATGTGCACAGGTTGGGTGCCAGAGCTGTGCCCTCAGACGCGGGTATGCTACACACATGTGCCCAGGTAGACACACCCAGGCTTATACCAACACACACTCAAAAGGACATCCTCGCAGAGACAAAACCCTGTCCAAACCTGCCACCTTTCCCTTCACATATCTGTATGAAGAACTGGCAAACTTGGTAAATTGAGCAAACTGGACATTCTCTGAGTTACCCTAAGTCTGGGAGGAGTTCCCACCCACCCCTCCACTTCCCAACCACCTCTCTAAGCAGTCCCCAAGCCCCCTCTCAGAAGGCAGAACTCAGTTTGAAAATCACTGAGATACCCCTATGCAAATACACACCCACACCTCAAATATCCAATTTAAGAGGGGGGAAACTGAGGCCCAGAAAGGACATGACTGGCCCATGGTCACACAGTTAGTTGGGCCAGGCCCCCACCTCCAATTCCAGGCTCAGTCTCTTCCCTGAGGGCTTGGAATACCCATAACTCAGATACTCACCTAACACATAACCATAGCACCTCCCCTCCCATAACCCACCCTTAGATAAAAGCCAGCAAGGGGCCCAGAGCAGTGGCGGATGGCTCAGCAGGAGGAGACACCTCAGGGCCCCCTTCCCCACCCCCACCCCCCGGGACCCCCACCCTCTGGCACCTACCGGCAGTGCTTGTCCCACTCAGGCCTCCGGTGGAGGTCAGAGAGCAGCAGGAAGGCCTGGGCTGTGTCCACGTGCACCAGCATCTCCATGTGGAAGGAGAGGAACTTGTCCTCCTCTAGAGTGTACAGGCGGACCTGCATGGGACAGAGGGCGGCCTCGTTCCCTCGTCTCCTCCTCAGACTATGCTGGGCACCCGGGCTGGAAGTCAGGGCCTCACTGATTGCTGTGTGTCTATGAACAAGTGACTCAACCTCTCTGAGCCTCGGTGGCAGCCCCGTGAAAAACGGGAGATTCAGCACAAAGTGGATAGTCTGAAGAAGCAGGGACTGCATGGATAAACACTAGTCAGATGGAATGGTACTCGATGTGAAACAGAACATACACATCACTTCCCACAAGTGAATGCACTGTGCCTAAGGAAATTCGTCAAAGGTTACATACTGTATGACTCCCTTTACTGGACATTCTCAAATAGACCAAACGAAAGGCATAGTAAACTGGCTTGTGGTTTCCAGGGATTGGGGTGGGAAGAAGCTTAATCACAAAGGAGACAGAAAAATTAGAGGTATTATGGTAATGTTCTATATCTTGATTACTGTGGTGATGATACAACTTTATGTGTTTTCCAAACTAGCAGGATTATACACTAAAAAGGGGAAGTTTTACTGTATGTAAATTATACCTCAATTTTTAAATGTCAAAAAAAATTTTCTTAAAGAAAAAGATAAAGCAGCAGTAACTAATGCGGAACCAGAATGGATCCTGAGAGCCAGGCGTCCAGCCAGCCACGGTGTCACTGTGGGGAGGTGACCCATCCCAGGACACAGGCAGAAGCGGCAGAGCTCAGCCCACCCTCAGCCCACCCCTGCCCCCAGCCCCCATCCGAGCCACGCCAGGCCTCGAGGGGACAGGTGGGCTTCTGTAAGTGGGTTGGTTTCATGACTCACCCAGGGCCTCTTAGGGAATCCCCCTCTGACTTATGTGGTTCGAGAGGGTTTCACAGCTCACAGTCAACACCTCTGGCTGCTCAGAGGAGGAAGGAGAGCTGGGAGGGTGGGGTCTGCTACCTTGTTGCTCTCCGAGGACAGCACCCAATTGTCCTTGGCCACGAGCATCTTCAGGGAGGAGACATTGTTGTAGCTCAGGTACACCTGCACAGACACACAGCAGCCTCAGCACCCCCTTCCTCGGGGCTCCGTGCCAGGCCCACTCTGATGTGTGGAGAGGAAACTGCACGTGAAGGAAGGAGCCCTGGGCTTTGGGAAAGGAGGCCGGGCTGGGCCAGACTCCTCCTCCCCTTGGGGCCTCAGCTCTCTCCTGCCAAGCAGGGGGACACAGGAAAGCCCTTGGCTCACTGAGCCAGTCCTGACGCAGAGTATCCTGCCCTCTTTGGGCCTCCTGCAAGAAGGGGGACTGGGGGTCCCCGACAGGTCTGAGGACTGTCCACACAGAGCAGAAGGCCTTACCTGGTTGCTAGGATCCCAGGGGACAGAGAGGGGCATCTCCGCCTGCTTACAGGACACGATGTACTTCCTGGGAGAGAGGGAAGACGACAACCTTGGTCCCTCTGGGGCCCACCTCTTCTCAGCAGGCTTACTGTGTGCCAGGCCCTCTGCTCAGCCCAGCAGGGTGGGAGGCACCCCTATGTGGCCAGGGAGACTGGGTGGGCACACAGAAGGCAGCAGCTGAGGACACGCACACTCAGAGGTGGGGACTCCCGGGGAAAGGCATAGACCCCTAACCCTTGCCGAGTGACTTCACCCTTATGCTCAGTGTCCTCACCTGTAAGATGGGATCAGTAGTCACACCTGATCCCTCACGGGGTCAATCAGGAGGAGAACAGCATTTGGCATATGGTGTGTTATTCGCTCAGTCATGTCTGACTCTTTGCAACCCTATGGACTGTAGCCCACCAGGCTCCTCTGTCCATGGGATTCTCCAGGCAAGAATACTGAAGTGGGTTGCTAAACCCCTCCCTAAATGCACATTTTTCTTATTAATATTAGATGGTAAACCCTGGTGCATTTACAGCACTTTTCGGCATGTAAAGTGCTTTGGTAGCAATCATTCACACCTGGATTTGCATCACAAGCAATTGCTCACCTCCTCTCAGAGTCTTTCTTTGTTCATCTCCAAATGGGCATCACCGGAATCAACGGGAGGGACACAAGATGTAAAATTGGCCACACTTGCCCAGGTTCAAATTCTCATTCTGCCAATCATTCCTATCTGTGTGCCCGTGGACACCTAATCCCTCTGTCCCCAGCATCCTCACCTGTACAGTGAGGGGCCAGTAAGACCGCTGTGTCATGAGGCCAAGACCAGAGACTGCCCAGATGTAAAGGCCCAGCCCAGGGGCAGCTCCAAAGACAGGCAAGTTCCCAGAGGCAGGGAGCAGACAGGGAGCTGAGACAGAATTGACGCCGTGTCCCCTCCCGCCACCCGGCCTCCACTTGCCTGTCCAGGCGGATCTTCTTCCTGGCACTGGCTTCTCGGTACCGCCGCTCGCCATCCTGGGGAGAGGAGCCCAGACAGACTGTGGTGGGCACAGGACAACCAGCTCGCCCAGCCCCCACTGCCGCCAGCCCTCCTCCCCCAAAGGGCCCAAGGAGACCCTCCCTGCAAGTCCTGAAGCGGACTTCAGGTCACACAGGGGCAGCCTGGACAGCACAGTGCCCGGTCCCTGAGTTCCAGCCCCAGCTTCCCCTCACACCCCTGAGTGACTTTGGGAACACCACCTGCCCTCACTAAACCTTGCGATGGGCAGGCATGCTTCTAAAGTGGTTTCCACACAAAACTGCCTCTAAATCTTATGAGAACCCTCTGTGTTTGGCACTAGTACTACACCCATTTTATTTTATTTTGGCCACACCACGCAGCTTGCAGCTACTCAGTTCCCCCACCAGGGATTGAACCTGCGTCATGGAAATACTTTGGCCACCTGATGTGAAGAGTCGACTCACTGGAAAAGACCCTGAAGCTGGGAAAGACCGAAGGTAAAAGAAGAAGAGGGTGCCAGAGGATAGATGGTTAGATGGCACTTCCAACTCAATGGACATGACCCTGAGCAAACTCCAGGAGAAAGTGGAGGACAGGGAAGCCTGGTGTGCTACAGTCCATGGGGTCACAAAGAGTCAGACACGACTCAGCAACTGAGCAACAGCATGGCAATGAAATCCTGGGATTCTAAACACGAGGCCATCAGGGAACTCCCAGTACTATCCTCATTTTACAGAGGAGGAAACTGAGGCACAGAAAGGCTAAGTGGCTCATCCAAGGTCACAGGGCTAAGAAGTGTGGCCAGGAACAGAATCTAGATGGCCTAGCCCGGGGCCCACCTCTGAACCAGTACCTCTAATGTCTCCTCGCTCGTGGACATTAATTGGCAAAGACCTTAAAGGACATCACAGACTGTCTCCTGTCCCACTGTCTTCAGGCTCCCCACTCCTTTGCCCACCACCCGTCTTGACTGCCCAACGCCGGGCTCTAGAGCAGAGGTTTCACAGTCTGTGCTCGGCCTTGTGAGGCGAGGCAGGCCAAGGGACCTTCTGGGAGAGAAGAGGCAACCTCACCAAGGTCAATCCCCAGCCCCTGGAAGCAAGCCCTAGCCTGGCCCTCAGGAGGCACAAGGGAACATTTTTTAGGGTCAGCCTGGACCCCTGGTCCCTGAGTCTCATCCCTACTCTTTTTACTCCTCTGTAACCATGGTCAGAGCAGCTGCCACTTAGTCAGGCACAGGATCAGTGTCTCCCCAACAGTCCTATAAGGCAGGAACTGCAGATATTCCCTCTTAAAAGATGGGACTGAAGCTCAAAGAGGACACCCGTCAGAACGTGGCCAAGGTGGGGTCCAACCCACCTCTGACCCCAAAGCCAGTGCTTTTACAGCTCTGCAGGCTCAGGAGTGCTGGTTAACACCCAGCAACGAGGGAGGCCCACACACATGGTTCAAGTTCTTCCAAAAAGCACAAGGGGCACCCCTGGGGGTCACAGCAGGGCACTCAAGGCCAAGCTGAGCCCCAGCAGAAGGAAAGAGCTGGGTCCATGCTCCCCAGTCCTGCCACCCCTGGGCAGAGGGGGAAGGGGGCTGGTAGCAGGGCACTCACCCCAGGCTGGGGCCGAATCCAGGGCAGCATCTGAGGCTGGTCATCTGCCCCCAGGACCACGAAGGTCATGAAGGCGCTGTTGATGTGCCGCCGATGGGTCTCGGCCTCCTGGCGGTAGGCCTCCACGCACACGCCCACCTCCATGCTAAGGGGGAGGGAGGGATGCTGTCAGCTGGACAGACCTTCCCGAGGCCACCCCTCCCCAACACACATGTGTGCACACGAACACACACACACGCACGCGTGCGCGCACACACACACGTACTCCTGCCTTCCCGAGGCCACCCCTCCCCAACACACATGTGTGCACACGAACACACACACACACATGTACTCCTGCCGTTCCTTCCACAGCCTGGATCAGAGACTGCTGGGCGGGAAACTCAGAAGCGTTCCCTTTCAACAATGTTTACACAGCACCTGCTGCACCCCTGGCCCATGCTCATCTCTGGGGGTCACAGAAATGGATAAACCTGTGCAGTCCAGGTTCTCATGCGCTAACAGCGAGGGGATGGGGAAACAAACGTCTATATAAAATATGTTTATGTAAAAATAAAGGGTTATGGAAAGACATAAGAAAGGAAGTGGAGGGGCAGGGCCTAATCAGAGAAAATGCTCATTATAAACATATTCACCAGTGCTCTAACAGCCGTGCTCCCGACAGCTCAGTTGCAGCCGTCTCTGTATCTCCAACTGTCTGATGAATTATAAAATAGCAGCCGCCTCCATTCCCCTCACTTAGGAATGCAGACTTCATGCAGATGGGGAAATCAATGCCTAGAACAGGGCACTAACTTGCCCAAGGTCACACAACAGTCAGGAAGAGAATCTGCACTAGAAACCAGGCCTCACAGATCCTAGCTCAGGACTTTTTGCTCTGCACAACAGCAGAATGTGTGCTTATCAGACGAATAGTAAAATGATAATGATGATAATAATAATAAAAATAATAGCAGCAGCAATGGCTGACCTTCAGTGAACGTTCTCTCTGTCATTATACTATTAAACAGTAACTTCTCATTGAATCCTCACAATTATGAGGTAGCTGTGGTGAGCCCTGGTTCTCTAAGGTGAAAGAACTGAGGCTCAGAGGGTTAAGTAACTTGCCCAAAGTCACACAGATGCTAAGAGGTAAGCCAAATTTGAACCCAGGCAGCCTGGCTCCTGATCCCTCACTGTTAATGACTACATATTACTGAAAATCACCACATCTCTGAAATCATCAAAAGAGATGCATACTTTAAGTAAGCTTTCGTTGGGTATCAGAATCCATTACAAAGATAAGGGTTCTGGGAACTATTTGCGGTTTTAGGAAAAGGGTGGGGAAGGGTTCGATAAACAACAGAACACTGGCAAGAGGTGCCCCGTGACCGAAGCATCCACAGTGTGGCAGGATCAGAGGCAGGAGCCAGGGAGAGAGACCAAGACATAGGGCACGTGGTGTGACACAGGATGGGGAGCCCCGAGGAAGAACATCAGAGTGAATCCTAGTGATGGTGCAGGGACCCAGCAGCCAGAGTTCAGACCCCACAGACCTCGTCTACAGGGGAAACAGCTTCTGACACTTTGAGGAATGTCCCTTCTCAGGTCAGGAAGAGCCCTCAGTCCCAGGGGCCCCGTCTCATCCACCCCAGCCCCTCACCTGTGCTTGAAGGCGTTGTTCACGATGGCCTTGAGCACCAGACGGTCCCCAACCTGGGATGGGCCCCGGAAGTGGAACATCTCAATGGCCTTCAGGGTAGGGTGGGCACGGCAGAGCCGGCTGGAAGAGGCCGGGGGTCAGGGGATAGGACAAAGCACCCTCCAGTGCTTCAGCCACTGGCTTGGGCAAGCCAGCCTTCTCTCCCTGCCCCCATCCCCAGACCCTGCCCAGAGACACATGCACCACCCTCTGGCCCACCCACTCCCACCCAACCCAGTGACAGCTCTACTCAGAGGAAGAGAACTAAAGTCCCACCCCACAGCTTAGAATACTGAGATCCATGTATAGCTGGAAAAAAGCTGAATTTGAGGTGACACACAGGAGGGCTTGCAATAAACCTTTTCCATTCAATGTTTATATCCTAGCACCTGCTGTTCCTACTACCTAGAAGCCCTCCTCTTACCCAAAAATACTTGTCATTCAAGGCCCAGCTGACATACTCCTCCTCTAGGAAGCCCTCCCTGACTATCCACACTCTGACCCTCCTCTGAGATCGTATTGCACTCATAGTTTAGGCTGCCCAAAATGGCATTGCTTATGCACTATGTCCACAGGGTAAACACAGAGGAAGGGCCACTGGAGCTGGGCTCCAAAGGGTGGAAGAATTCGCCTGGCTGAGGAGGATAAGGGTTAGGGAAGGCACTCCTATCAGAGGGAACAGCAAGTACAAAGTCGTGGAGGTATGACAGTGTCAGTTAATAAATGTTGGTCATCATAACTATAAAAATATGCTCCAATACTTGGAGCAGAATAAGTCCCAGACAGGTACAGAGGTTATAGGAGAGGGAAGGAATTCTTTCCACCTTTAGGGAGAAGGGGACAGTTAAAGAGGCTTCTTAGAGGATAGACAGGATTTTAGCAAAGAATAGTGGGACTACAAGGTGGAAGGTCAGCCAGGAGGGGAGACAAGAGCTGGGAGCATGGTGGGGTGGGTGGGAAGGAGAAGGGCAAATGGCTTGCTTTGCAAAGAGTATAAAATCCAGGAAGTGAGTGGGCAGGGCCAGGGCAAGGGGAGGCCCTGGTGCCAGCTGAGGGCTTGACATTTCCCCTGGCGAGCTCACAGAAAATCATTCCTCTCTGGCTCCCTGGGTCTGAAGGCCCCAGCTTACCCTATAAGAACAGTCAAGCTTCTGAAGACTTGAATGCCAGCACAATGCAAGCACAATGCCTGCACAATGCAAGTCAGGGTTTCTGCCCCAGAGGGAGCTGGCCAAGGGAAGGAGGGGAAGAAAGAAGAGGAGGCACCTGGCTGCAATGGTGGCCACGTTCTCCATCCAGGCCATGATCTGGCCCCCAAAAGTATTGCCCTGGTGATTGGCGTGGGGGGGCAGGACCAGCTCCACACTCTCCACCCGCGTCTTCTCGGCCGGCACCATGTGGCTACAGTCTCTGCTCTCCAGATCTGACCAAGGAGGGATAGAGCGAGGGAGGTGAGAAGATTCCCGAGGGCAGACCCTGCCACGGGCAGCCCAGGACACCCCCCTGCTCCATACAGCTTCTCTTATTCACTCAGCACCAAGGAGGTGCCACGTATCTCCCAGGGGGAGAGAGCTCAACGGGGGAGGCCTGTGAAAGAGGAGGTCTTTCGCTTGGTGTACAGGCTACTCAGGGATGCCACAGGCAGGGAGGAGAGCAGTTGAAGCCCCGAGCCAAGGTCTGGAAACCAGACAGGCAGGACAGTCATAGGGAGCAACAAGACTCTGGCTTAGCTGCAGCTGAGGACAACTAAAGGGACAGCATAACATAAGGCTCAGATAAGGGCCCAGACGCCAGGCTAAGGCATCTAGACTGACCCTTGGGTAGAAGGACTGTCACGACAGGAGGAATCCACAGCGGCTGCAGTGGGATGGATGCTGCCAGGGGCCTTGACAACTATAGGAAGAGCTGGGCCTGCCATGGCCTCCAGGCCCCACATAAATAGGGCACATGGAATCTAGAGCATAACTCACTGCCTTCACTGGGGTTCACTACTACTGCCTGCTCTCTCTCCACTCTGAGTGGCTGAACTATCCTTGATGGGTCCTAAAATTGCCTCCTTTAGGTTTCCAGGAAGACTCTGCATTCTCATTTTCTGGAGATCAGAGAACAAAACCAAGGTCACCCCTCTAGACCTTTGCCCTCAGCCTGTGTCCTCTGTCAGAAAAACCTTGCTTCATCTCTCCACCTGTCAAAATCCTCCCAGTCCAAAGTAGATCTTGTGTGCTGGTATAGGACAATCTGTAGGATATGCTTTTAAGGGGAAAGGAGAAAGATATAGGACAGTAGGTACCATTCCCCTATGGGGTAAAAAGGGAGGGTTGAAATGATAGGTAGTATGCATTAATATGGCTTCCTGGGTGGCTCAGACAGTAAAGAATCTGCCTGCAATGCAGGAGACCCAGGTTTGATCCCTGGGTCAGGAAGATCCCCTGGAGAGGGGAATGGCTACCCACTCCAGTATTCTTGTCTGGAGAATTTCATGGACAGAGGAGCCTACAGGTGGGCTACAAACCATGGGGTTGCAAAGAGTCGGACACAACTGAGTGACCAACACTTTCACTTTGTTTTTTATGCATAAATATGCAGGGAATACTTCTGGAAAGATGCCCCCAAATGAGTAATAGTAGCTGCCTTTTTGGAGGGGCAGAAGCGAGTAGAAGCAAGTCTTGCTTTTTATTCTATCCCTAGATAGAATATTATTTTTTATCCCTAGAGCTATCTCAATCTATCTACCTATCTAGCTACCTGTCTCCTGAGTTGGCCCAAAGAAGGAACATCTTACAGAAAAACCTAAATGAACTTCTTGGCCAACCCAATATATGCTTTTCTTTTTTAAAGTCCTAGGGTCCTCAAAGCCAAGCTCAATACTACCTTCCCAAATACCTTGACTCCTAGAGACCCAAATGCATTTAGTGGATGACAAAGTGTTTTCCATGTGTCCCAGCTTCATCTTCACAGCCCCTGGGAGCTGGGCGAGAGGTCCAAATGCTCCCTTTTCCCCTAAGGAGCCTTGAGGCAAGAGGGTTATCCAGGCCTGAGGCCATCATTAGGTGGATACCCCAGGGAGACTTCCTTCCTCTCTCTCCCCCAGACAGAGGGGAGCACGTAGGACACGAGCTGCCCTCCCCACCCATGACACTCACCGTCCTGAATGACGCAGTTGGCAAGGAGGTCCTTGATGGTGTCGGCGTAGACCAGCCGCATGCGCCGGCGCTCGGCCGCCACACTGTGCTCCGTCTTCTCCTCTTCGGTCCGTGGCAGGGTTGGCTTCAGCTTCACCTGTGGCAGGGGTGGAGTGGGGGGTTTCAGGACAAATTCCCTGAAATCATGAGGGCCTGTCCCCCCAGGATTGCAAGGAGATCAAACCAGTCAATCCTACAAGAAATCAACCCTGAATATTCATTGGAAGGACTGATGCTGAAGCTGAAGCTCCAATACTTTGGCCACCTGATGCAAAGAGCCGACTCATTGGAAAAGACCCTGATGCTGGCAAAGATTGAGGGCAGGAGGAGAAGAGGACGGCAGAGGATGAGATGGTTGGACAGCATCATCGACTCAATGGACATGAATCTGAGCAAACTCCAGGAGACAGTGAAGGACAGGGGAGCCTGGCGTGCTGTGGTTCATGGGGTCACAAAGAGTTGGACGTGACTTAGTGACTCAACAACAACTGCCCCCCTAGTAATCATCTCACACCTGGGGCTCCTGGATGGTCACAAGTCTTGTCCCCTCTTTCTCCCCATCTTCCATCTCCATGTTGACTGACACATCACTTTCATCCTCCAGGGTCCCCCCCCGCCCCCCCAAACTTGAGCAAAGGAACTGTGGATGAGGAATGTCCAGGCAGGACATGGAAGGCAATGGAAAGACCTGAAGAATCCTGGAGTGAGGTGCACGGGAAGAGCAGGGGAAAAGCAGAGCAGGGAGGCACTTGGGGTTCAACCGCAGTGGGGGATAGGCCTTCTTCTGGAAGCTGTGGATTTCCTGCTGCGCCCCCATCTCTACCACTCCACCAACCCCCCAGAATCACCACCCGGGAAAGGCACCCAGGTGGCTTGGCAGCATAGAGCGGTCAGGTATAGCCACCTACCTTGGAGAGCTCCCTGTGGGCCACAAAGGTGGCTAAGGCCTTGCACACACACCACTGCTTCTCAGAGCACAGGTCCTCAGAGGCCACCTGGATGCCCACCTGGAAAGGAAGAGCAAGGTGCACAAGAGAGGCGGGAGGAACGAGAATCCTACAGCTTGAGATGGGACGCGTCACCAGGCCTGGCCTCTGGTATTTCTGTATCACCAAGTCCAGGGGGCTAGAGACCTGGGATAGGCTCTGATGCTGGCCCTGGCTCCCTGGGGAACCTTGGGCATGTCAGTTCCTTTCTCTGGGCCTCAGTTTCCTCACCTGTAAAATGGGGATGATTGTACCTACCCTCACAGGGTTATTGAGAGGATCAAAATGAGACTGTGTTATGAAACGGCTTGAAGTAAGTTAATATAAGTGTTGGCTAAATTGGAAGGACAGACAGCTTGGGGGTCCATAGGGAGACCTTGAGCACTTATGGGGTGTCCAGAGCTACAGTCAAGATTCTGCTATCCAAGCCTCAGTGATGCCTCAGTAACCACTGGCCCAGCTGGGTAAAATTGCCTGGGCCTGACATCCGTAAGTGGGAAATAGAGGCCCTCCACTAGAGCTCACAGAGCCCTGTGCATCACCAAAGAGTCCTTTCATTAAACCTTCCACAATCTGGCAGCATAGGAATCATGTTCCCATTTTACAGATGTGAAGACAGAGGCTGTGGGAGGTAAGCTAATGGACCAAATTCTAGTGCTCTCACTGCTTCAGCCCACTGACATCAGGGCTAAGCACAGTGGCTGTCCTCCCTGCATTCACCTGGCTGCTGAACAGAGGGTCTGACATTAGGTATGAAGACCCAGGAAGCTGGAAGTCAAGGCCCACAGTGGAATCACCATCAAGGACCTCCTTGCCACATGGCTCGGCCACCTGAGGCACGTCCCTTCCCCTCCCTGGCCTCAGTTTCCCCTTCTGTGTTATGGCCATTGGACAGTTAGATCCCTAGGATCCTCCCAAACTTGTCAGCTATTTCAGAACTCTGTATCCTCAGCCAGGGCACTGTGAGTGTGAGCATGAGTACTCCCAGGCTGGGGGCTGAGAACAAAGAGAAAGTGGAAACCACCCACCCAGTGGCTTACCTCCATGCTGGAGTTGAAGGCCCGGTTCACCTTGGCCTTGATATTCACCACTTGTCCAACACTGAGGAGGGAAAAGCAAGAGATTGAGCCATCCAGAGGGACAGATGGAGAGAACCAGGGCCTCAGATACTTGTGGGGCCTCTGCCAAGGGGAACTGGCCAAAGAACGTTATGGCATACAGAGCATATTCACATCTATGATGCTACCAAAGTAAGTTGGCAAGACAGTGTTAGCACCCCCATTTTACAGGTGGGGAAGCTGAGGCAAGAGGAGTGGCATGATGTCATTCATCTCCCCCTTTCCCCTGCTCCCCCTAGTCCAATGAACGCTCAAGATTCTCTTTGCTCTCAACTCAACAGTCCCTCCTAAGGAAAGCTCCCCCACCCCCCACCTTCTTGTAGCCCCCAAAGTTTTACCCTCCTAATACAGATCACCATAAAAAATATAATAATGAAAAAGTTTAAAATATTTCAAGAATTACTAAAATGTGACACAGAGACACTAAATGAGCCAATGTTGGAAAAAATGAGGTCGATAGATTTGCTCAATGCAGGGTTGCTACAAAATTTCAAGTTGTAAAAAATGCAATATCTGCAAAGTGCAATAATTGCAGTCAAGAAATTAAAAGACACTTACTCCTCAGAAGGAAAGTTATGACCAACCTAGACAGCATATTAAAAAGTAGAGACATTACTTTGTCAACAAAGGTCTGTCTAGTCAAGGCTATGGTTTTTCCAGTGGTCATGTACGGATGTGAGTTGGACTATAAGGAAAGCTGAGCGCTGAATTGATGCTTTTGAACTGTGGTGTTGAAGAAGACTCAAGAGTCCTTTGGACTGCAAGGAGATCCAACCAGTCCATCGTAAAGGAGATCAGTCCTGGGTGTTCATTGGTAGGACTGATGTTAAAGCTGAAACTCCAATACTTAGGCCACCTGATGCGAAGAGATGACTCATTTGAAAAGACCCTGATGCTGGAAAAGATTGAGAGCAGGAGAAGAGGACGACAGAGGATGAGATGGTTGGATGGCATCACAGACTCAATGAACATGGGTTTGGGTGGACTTCAGGAGTTGGTGATGGACAGGGAGGCCTGGTGTGCTGCGGTTCATGGGGGTCGCAAAAAGTCGGACACGATTGAGCGACTGAACTGAACTGAATGCCTGTATTTATCCACAGACAGATAAAGCAAATTTAGAAAAGTGTTAATTACTGACTCTCAGTGGTAATGATCACACCACTACTCAACTTTTCTATAATTTTGAAAGTTTTCATGATAAAATATTAGAAAAAGAACTTTCCTGACTCACCAATTTAAAAAAAAATCTACTTTTTGCAATGCTAAAATATGACCCTTCCCCTTCCTCCTCCTCCCCTCTCCACTTCCTCTCTAGCCTCCCCTAAAGCCAAGCAGTCACCCATTTGGACTCTCAAGCTTCTCTTCCTTCCTGACTGTCTTCCAGCTCAGGTCAAAATTGGCTCCATCCCCAGAGTCACTGCCCAGCCTCCTTGGGGGCCCCTTAAAGCCCCTATTTTCCCAAAACCCCTCCAGAGGCAGTGCCTATAGACAAAACTGACCTTTTCAGCCAGTTGTAATAGAGCCCTTCCCCAGGACCAATACTCTTGGAAGACAGAGGAACATGTTAAATGACACCACAGTGATGCTAACAGTAAAACCCAGATGATGGAGAATCCTAGGGAGCAAATGACCAAGGTTCTTCAACAAACAAACTTCAAGGAAAAACAGAGAGAGACAGGGAGTGGGAGGAAGGAGGAGAGGGTGTGGGGAGAGGGTGATGGGGGAAATGTAGGGCCTACAGGTTAAAAAAAAGACTTGAGGGAATTCCCCAGCAGTCCAGTAGTTAGGACTCAGTGATTTTACTGCTGGGGACCAGGTTCCATCCCTGGTCAAGGAACTAGGATCCCATGAGCCATGAAGCATGGCCAAAGGGGGAAAAAAAAGACTTAAGAGACCAAGTAACCAAATGCAACCTTATTTGCATCATGACTTGAACAAAATAAAGCAAAAAACTGTAAAGCAAAACAAAATAAAACAAATTCAAGAGACACTGTGGGCAACTGAACGCTGACTAGATATTTAATGTTGGTGAGAAATTGTCCATTTTGTTTAGAGGTAGTAGTGGTATTGAAGTTATGTTTTTTAAAAATTCTTATTCCTTAGAGATGCATTTTGAGACATTTTTAAATGGCTAAAGCAAAAACAAAAAAACCTTTCCCAGCTTTCCTCGGGTGTGGCCAGGACTTTCCAGGTCACCAACCATGCTCCAGGCCCCTCTCCAGCTTTCCCCACACACCCACACCCTCCTCTGCCCAGACTCACCTCCACTCTACTGGGTCCTATGGCAGGCCCATCCATCACTACATGCCCCACCCCAGCCTTCTCTATCATTGCTCCTCAGGTGTCAGATCCCGTTTTGGCAGCAGAGACTCAGAGTGGACCCAGACACAGCTCCACTGGCCTACAAATTCTCACTACATACAGTACTGGAGCCAGCTCAAATACCTCCTCCAGGAAGCCACCCATGACTACCTTCCGTGGCACTACGGCTGTGCTCAGTCACTCAGTTGTGTCCAGCTCTTTGTGACCCCGTGAACCGTAGCCCACCAGGCTCCTTATCCATGGAATTCTCCAGGCAAGAATACTGAAGTGGGTAGCCTATCCCTTCTTCAGGGGAACTTCCCGACCCAGGAATCGAACCAGGGCCTCCTGCATTGCAGGCAGATTCTTTACCAGCTGAGCTACCAGGGAAGCCCCTGTGCCACTATGCATGCATGCTTTCAGTCGTGTCCAACTCTTTGCAACCCTATGGACTATAACCCACCAGGCCTCTCTGTCCATGGGGATTCTCCAGGCAAGAATACTAAAGGGGGTTGTCACTTCCTTTTCCAGTGCCTCTATCAGTTCGGTCCCTCAGTCGTGTCCAACTCTTCACAACACCATGGACTGCAGCATACCAGGCCTCCCTGTCCATCACCAACTTCCGGAGTTTATTCAAACTCGTGTCCACTGAGTTGGTGATGCCATCCAACCATCTCATCCTCTGTTGTTCCCTGCTCCTCCTGCCTTCAATCTTTCCCAGCATCAGGGTCTTTTCAAATGAGTCTGTTCTTCATATCGGGTATCCAAAGTATTGGAGTTTCAGCTTCAACGTCAGTACTTCCAGTGAATATTCAGGACTGATTTCCTTTAGGATGGACTGGTTGGATCTCCTTGCTGTCCAAGGGACTCTCAAGAGTCTTATTCAACACCACACAGTGCCTTTATACCCACCCTCAAAAACAGAGGCAATGTAGCTCATTGGTTGGGCTTCCCAGGTGCCTCAGTGGAAAAAGAATCCACCTGCAATGCAGAAGACACAGGAGACAGGGGTTTGATCCCTGAGTCGGGAAGATCCTTGGAGAAGGGCATGGCAACCCACTCCAGTATTCTTGCCTGGAAAATTCCATGGACAGAGGAGCAAGGTGGGTAACAGTCCTTAGGGTCACAAAGAGTTGGACACAACTGAAGCAACTGATCATGCATGCACGCAGAGCCAATTGGTTAAGAGCAAGCTGCCTGGGGCCAGACTGCCTTGCTTGTAGTATACCCTGAGTTCTCCACCAGCTGTAAGACCTAAAGTAAGTTACTTTACTTCTCTGTGCCTCAGTTTCCTCATCTGTAAAAAGGAGGACACTAATAGCCAGGATCTCATGGTGTTGTTCTGAGAACTTAGTAAGTTAATTACCAATAGTAAAAAGACATTACAGTTATTATAAAATATTGAATATAGTTCCTCGTGTTATACAGTAGGGCCTCCCCCCCCCCCTTTTTTTTAACTGGAGTATAATTGCTTTACAATGCCTGAAACTAACAGAACACTGTAAATCAACCACACTCCATGTAAAAAATTGTTTACATGTTTTTAAAAAGGCTTACAAATAACTCATCAGTATGGGTTCATTAGGGCTTCCCTGGTAGTTCAGCTGGTAAAGAATCTGCCTGCAATGCAGGAGACCTGGGTTTGATCCCTGGGTTGGGAAGATCCCTCAAAGATTGGCATGGCAACCCACTCCAGTATTCTTGCCTGGAGAATCCACATGGACAGAGGAGCCTGGTGGACTGTAGTCCATGGGGTCACACCGAGTTGGACACGACTGAGCAACTACGCACAACACATGGGTTCATTAACTGTGACAAAGGTACCATATGAATGTAAGATGTTATAGAAACTCTGTACCATTTACAGTGTTTTTGTAAATCAAAAACTATTCTAAAATAAGATATTCAAAAATAAGTACTACAAAGCACCCATATGTCAAAGATCATTATTTGTCTGGAATTTACCCCTTTGAATTGAAATTATGTTTCTATATTTGCCTCCCTGCAGACTGGGAGCTCCTGGGGCACAGAGACTACGTTCCAGCTGACTTTGTGGACTCCAAACCCAGCATGGGCCCTGGTCCAGAAAAGGCACAGGTAGTGATGAATGACTGAATAAGTAAGTACAGGGACTGGCCAAACTTCCTCATTAACCACGACTCATGGCGCACCAGGAAGTCCTGGATAAGTCCTTGGCACTTGATGTCCCGGGCACTGATAGTTCAGAAGCAGGCCTGGAGGCCATAGCACTGCATGCAGCCCCTGCAGCCTGCCCTGGGCTGAGGGCTTGGCATGCTTCTTGGGTCCTAGCAAAACTGTAAAGACCAAGCTCAGAATAGTGTAATGAAAACCCTTCTAAACAGGACAGACATCAAACAAACAAAACTAGTAGGTAATGAGCTCCCCATTCCTGGAGGTATGTGAGCAGAGGCTGAATGGTCCAAACTTCTGGCTCAGGCTCTGCCAAGGCACCTTGTCTAGGGGCCTCCCTACAGTCTAATGACCAATGACCCACAGAGAAGAGTCAAGCCCCAAAAGGCATTCACTGATTAAGTCTAACCAGCAATCCTGAATATTCATTGGAAAGACTGATGCTGATGCTGAAACTCCAATAATTTGGCCACCAGATTCGAAGAGTTGACTCATTGGAAAAGATCTTGATGCTGGGAAAGCTTGAGGGCAGGAGGAAAAGGGGGTGACAGAGGATGAGATGTTTGGATGGCATCACCAACTCAATGGATGAATTTGAGCAAACTCCGGGAGATAGTGAAGGACAGAGAAGCCTGGCATGCTGCTGTCCATGGGGTTGCAAAGAGTTGGACATGACTTAGTGACTGAACAACTTCCATTTTGAAGATAAGAAAATTGAGGACCAGAGAAAGAGATTGATTTCCCCAAAGTCACACAGCACCCTATGCTGCAGCTTGAGCAACATCCAAGTCCAAAGCTGGCTGAGGAAGCCCACCCCATGGCACCTGGCCACAGGGGCAGCTCCTAGCCCACTGCTGTCCCAGACACCTTGCAGATGGGTCATGGCTCCAGAAAGGCTGGCCCCATCCATCTGCAAAGGGCCTCAGCTGAGGCATGTGCCAGGCAGCACACAGGCTGATGAGGCGGGAGATGGGGGAAAGGCTCTGGGCTCTGATGGGGAGACCAGAAAGAGAGGCAGGAGGCCACTTACCTAATGGTATGCTCAAAATAGATGTCATCCATGGAGGCTGTGACACAGGGGCACCCTGCATGCCTCTCCGCTGGCATCAGGAGAAGAAAGCCATCCGTTAGCAGCCTCCCCGTGGCCCAGGCCTCTGATCAAATACCAGACCTTCCTAGCTAAGGCCTGCCTCCTCGCCCGCACCCCCACTCTTCTTTACTTTCCTCACCATGATTACGACACCCTGACCCTGTCTTACTTATCTGGGTTTTGTCTGTCTAGTGCCTCTCCCTTCTGCTAGACCGCAAGTCACTTGAGGGCAAGGAATTTTGCCCATCTTACTCACTGCTGTGCCCAGTCCTAGAGCAGTGCCTGGCACACAGTACTCAATAAGCAGCCGCCGAATGAATGATCATGCCATGCTCATTCCACTTCCTGACCTACTCAAGTGCCCAGGCAGCCTCACCCACCTTTGTCTGCTTGCCTGAGTCACTCTCATCCTGAGGACTCTGCTCCCAGGCCTGAGTTCTTCTAGAATTCCTTCTCTACTTCCAGGGATGGGTCAGGGTCGCCTCAGGTCTGTTCTCCTAGAGCCCCAGTTCTACCTCCCTTTCCCAACCCCTATCAGACAGTGCAGGGGACAGTTAGGTCTCCTGTCTGCCCCCCACCCCCACCCCATCAGACTGTGAACTCCCTGTGGGCTGGAGAATACTGGGGCATGGAAAGCAACAAAATGAGCTCCATCCAAGCTCCACTCAACTCTGCTCAATGCCACGGGTTTTGCTACTGCCAGCCTCGGAGCAGCCACGTCTAATGCTATGCTGCATCAGAGCAGGGACCCTAGGGTCCAGGACCAGCACTCAGAGCCCTGGGGGTTTGCGGACAAGAGGTGGGGCCCAAGCTGAGCATGTGGAACTTGAAGAGGGCATCACAGGCAGGTGGAGCGGCCTGAGTGAAGGCCGGGAGGAGAGAAGAGGGCGGCGCTCAGGGACAGCCTCTCCCCTGGTGTGTGTGGCCAGGGCTGGGAGGGCGGCCATGCCGGGCTCGGCCTCACCCGACAGGCAGGCGGTGGCGTCGATCCACTTGAGCAGCTGCCCGACGCTCAGCTCCCCACGCTGGTTGGTGTGGCAGGGAAGCACCAGCTGGCTCATCTGCACCTCCGTGGGGTTCCGGTAGCCCTCGCCGTCGGCCATGTTGTCGCTGTCCGAGCGTGAGGCCGACTTCCGGGATGTGCGGTTGGAGAACACGGAGGCCAGGCCCTGGGGAGCAGGCGGACGGTCAGCCCACAGCAGAGTCTCCAGGTCTGCCAGCCCCTGAGATCCCCAAGACCACCTGCCAAGAGAACCCAACTCCAAGAGTGGCCAGCACCCTCCAGCCCAGGGTCTCAGACCCCAGGGGCTCTCTGGATGCCCTTATTATGCCCAGCTTCCTTTTGGTCACAAATTCCATGGTAACATATCCTTGCACCTGAGGGAGGGGGGTGGGGAGAAAGGGATGGAGCAGAGTATTAATTCAGCTGTAGGCCAGCTTTTTCAAGTTTTGCCTCAGATTCCCCAAGGAGCCTGGCAGGCTAGTCCATGGGGTCACAAAGAGTCTGACACGACTGGACAACTAAGCCCAGCACAGCACAGTGAGCCCTACGGTAGTCAAGCCCAGGGATTTGCTCCTGTTTCATCCCATTAGGACCCTTTCCTCGGGCTCTTCATGTTTCAGATGACATCGGAAGCAGCACCTCGGCTGGTGCTCACCCGTTGTCAACACTTGGCCCTACTGACAGGGAGGGCTCCAGGCAGTCACTGACCAGCTGTCTGATCCAGACCAGGGCTGGAACAGCTGCCAGCTGGAGAACCAGCAGAGAAAATCCTAGAACTCATGAATAAGAGGAGGAGTCTCTGCCCAGGGCCCAGCTTGGGAGTCTCACTTGCCAGGCAACAGGGGTAGGCGTGCCTGATAGTCCCCTGGATGGGGTGGGATGAGGAAGGGGAACTGACCTGCCATCCTGTCTCTCTGGCCAGCTTTCCCTCATCACACTGTGAACAGAGCTGGGGACACCTGCCTGTGTGAGAAAAATGACAAATAGGGATAGGCACAGGGGTTCCAATTTTCATGCGTGCGTGCGTGCTAAGTCGCTTCAGTCGTATCTGACTCCTTGCAGCCACCAGGCTCCTCTGTCCATGGGATTCTCCAGGCAAGAATACTGGAATGGATTGCCATGCCCCCCTCCAGGGGATATTCCCAACCCAGGAATCAAACCTGCAACTCTTACATCTCCTGCTTTGGCAAGAGAGTTCTTTACCACCAGCGCCAAATGAGAAGTCCTCCCATTTTCATGGCCATTGCCAGTTGTGGTGATAAGTCCCCGCTAATATTCATAAAGTGCTTATGAAGTTATTAGATACTCTTCTAAGCACTCTACAAGTCCTAATTCAAATTTTATCCATACAACAAACCTCTGAAAGAGGTACATTATTATATTCATTTTAAAGATTAAGAAACTGAAGCCCAAGTAAGTACCCAGCCCAGCTGTGATCCCAGAGGTCTAGCCGCTGAGACTGAGGTCCTACTCACCACACTGCACTGCCTGCAGGGCCTCCAGAGGCCCAAGATGAGGAATCCAGGACCCTGGATGTGGATTCAGCAGCAAAAACGTGCTATGACCTATGTTGACCCTGCTACTGCTACAGGATGGGGGTGGTGATGGCTCAGGGAAAGGATGGGTCTCATTCTGGGGGGCTATACTCTTTGGATAGCTCCCCTCACAAGAATTCCATAGCTAATTCAATAAAGTCAAAACACACCAAGTTGACTTGCTTAAGGTCACTGACCCCTAAGAGGTAGCCCTGGGATTTAAACCAAGCTAGTCTGACCCAGAACAGCTTGTGGGTTCTTTGGAGAGGCAGCTCCTTGCCAAGGGCCCCTGGATACCAAGTGCAGTGCTGAGGACCAAAATGAGCGAGAACAGGGCAGCTGCCCCAGGAGCTCGCAGCCTGGGTGGGCACCTGCGGGCACCAGGCTGCCAGACTGTTGCAAGCAGCTTCCAGACCACTGCGGTCCAAGCAGCAGGAGCCGTCACCATGGTAACCACTGCCAAGGCATTTCCAGCCTGGTATGTGCTGGGGGCTGCCTGGATGTGGATGCGGGTGGCTGACTTTCTAGGTGTGGGAGACGGTAGAGGGAGGAGGCAGGCAGACTGTGTTTACTGACACTCTTCCCAAGTCCCTCCCACAGCTAGTTCTGGGACAAACATTCCAGAAAGAAGTCCTGGAGAAAGCAAGGTGGAAGCAAGATGCAGAGAATAAGGGGGAAGAAGAAAAGCAGAGTATGTGGAGTTTCTGGGCAGTTCTAGATGTGCACACAGAGAAGACCCCCCACACACAGCCCAACACAATGTCCCTGCCGTTCAAGCCTGTTCTCACCCACTGCCTCACTGAATCGTCACGAGGCAGGCAGAGGGTAAAGACCATTTACCCCATTTTACAGATGAGGAAAGTGAGGATGGCAAAAAAGCCATAGACCAGCAGTCAGGACACCTGAGTTCTAATCCTCTCTGCTTCCCACCTAGCCAGTCCCCACTCATCAGTTCAGTTCAGTCGCTTAGCCAGGTCTGACTCTTTGCGCCCCATGGACTGCAGCACGCCAGGCTTCCCTGTCCATCACCAACTCCCAGAGCTTACTCAAACTTATGTCCCTTGAGTTGGTGATGCCATCCAACCATCTCATCCTCTGTCATCCCCACTCCTACCAGCCTCCTATTTCCTGCTCTGTGAAACAGAAGTCCCATCCATTGACATCTACATGCCTAGAGGCAGGATCTTTGCCTTGTCATTCTGTTCATTCATTTGCTCACTCATTCATTCTCCAAGCACCTCTTCTGTATTAAAGTGAAAGTCACTCAGTTGTATCTGACTCTTTGCAACTCCATGGACTACATAGTCCATGGAGTTCTTCAGACCAGAATACTGGAGTGGGTAGCCTTTCCCTTCTCCAGGGGATCTTCCCAACCCAGGAATCAAACCGGAAAGTCTCCTGCATTGCAGGCGGCTTCTTTACCAGCTGAACTACCAGAGAAGTCCCTCCCTCTGTATTGGACCCTCTCAAACACTGAGCTTATAAGAAAAATTGGGCCAGTCCTTTGAGAAGCTCCTACTCTAGTTCTCATGCTTAGAGGTACCTGGCACCCAGTAGGACCGCATCAAAGATTTATAAGAGGATGTCTAGAGGCAGACTTGAGTTCAAATCCTAGCCCTGCCCCTCGGAGCGCTATGTGATCCTGAGTAAGTCCCCTCTCCTCTGAGCCTCATCTGTCACTTGCCAGGTAGGGGCCAGGAGAGACTGCCAGTCTTCAAGGTACCTCAGCCCTGGTTCCAGGATTCTGGGGTCTAATCTTGCAGGGCTCTGGCATGGCCAGCTGAGCTTCCTAACAAGGAAGCTAAGGAGCTCTGTCACTTGTCAGGCAGGAAATACTGTGCACTGAGAAGGGCGGGTCTCCCACCCTGGGGCCGGCAGAGGAACAAGCCCCACTGTGCTGGGGCCCCACCTCCCTCAAAGAGAGGAGTGCTGAGCCCCTGGAGCATGGGCCGAGGGGAAAAGCACCACGACCTCGCAGACTCCAACTGCTTCCTGGGGCTCCAAGGCAGTCTGCTACAAGAGGGCAGGCCAGGTCAGGCCGCCTCCCAACCCCTTGGTGGGCAGGCAGCCAGCCAGGGAGGACGGGGCGTGTATGGACCCAGCAGCATTTGGCCAATGAGGCCCCAGAGCCCAGCCACTCCTCTCAGGGCCAGTCACGGGGAAAGCAGAGGCCCTGGACAGAATCAGGGCCTGGGGAAGCCAGGCAGACTGAGCCAGGACAGCTGACAGGGAGGACAGAGCCTGCATGAAGGTGGGGAGGGCATCTAAGGGTCAAAGACGTGTGCTCTCAGACAGCAGCCATGCCAGGCATTGGCGCCCAGCCGCAACAGTCCTGGCCAGATTGAGTAATCCCAGACGAGGCCCCAGCCGGCTACACTGTGGGCTCTGTGTCCCTTCTCCTCAGCCAGAGTCATGTGACAGACCAGCTGGGTCAGAGCAAGAAAGGCCACCTTGTAGAACCCTTTCATGGCTGGGGACACTGGGGGACACTGGGGGAAAGGCTAAAGTAAAGGGTAAAGCCTCTTAGGCTTTACCTAAGGCTCCTTCTGAGCACTGGACAACAGGCCCACACAACAGACTTAACCTGGACTTCTGTCCCCCAAGTAACCACGTTCCAGGGATCCAGCCTCCTTAAACTCTTGGTCTACCCCCCATCCCTCACCCCCCACACTCCGGTGCGCTCAGGCCCCTGCACTGCTCACTCACTGGGTGGTTCTCACAGCCAGTTCACAGGCCTCCAGTCTCTCCACCTCCTTCCAGGCCTCTATACAACACTGAAGGTGTCTTTCCAAAACCCAAATCCACCAACTTAACAACCACAACCTACTGCATCCTGCCTTCCAGGGAAGCTAGACCCAGTCCGCACAACTGGGACCTTGTTCTGACCTGTAGGGCCACACAGACTTTTCTGAAGAGCAAGCCTGAAAAGGCACCTCTCCTGCTCAAGGTTTCTCAGTGGCTCGCTATGGCTCTTAGGATCAAGGCCCTACTCTGTAGTTCCTGCCACTGCCCCAGCTGCTCTCCCAGCTCCAGACCACATTTGGTTTCCCAGAGCACACTCTCACTACCTCTGCCTAGGACCCCTTCATCTGTTCTACCTGCCAAGTGAGTCCTTCCTCCTCCTCCCTCTTCAGCACCCCTTCCCCATGCCTGCCTCCTCCCCAGGGAGAGTTAGGGCCTCCCCGGACCCCGCAGCCTCACTGTCTCCATCACAGCACTGACCAAGGCGTGCAGTCACTGCTTTCACAGCCGCCTGCCCCAGCAGACAGGCATCCCACAGGACATGGATGGACGTAGGCCTGGCACAGAGCAGGTGCCAAATTAACACCTGCTGCTGCTGCTGAGTCGCTCAGTCGTGTCCGACTCTGTGCGTCCCCATAGACGGCAGCCTACCAGGCTCCTCTGTCCCTGGGATTCTCCAGGCAAGAATACAGGAGTGGGTGGCCATTTCCTTCTCCAAAATTAACACCTACAGGAGAGGAAAAGAGCAGTGACAAGGGTAGGCTTGGAGCTGAGACTTGAGGAAGAGGATAGTCTGAGGTACAGGAGGGACTGGAGGACAACAGAAAACAAAAGCAGGAACAGCAGGGGCTCTGCTGACAGGAGTGGCTGGGGCAAAGGGAAACAGGTGGGAAAGTACTAGGCACCTGTGTGGGTGGGGACAGAGGCGGGGGTGGGGGGTGAGGCAGAGTCCCCAGAAACCAAAGAAGACCCCTGGAGAAGGGTGTGCCCTGCAGTGATCAGCAGGGAAATGTGGAGACCAGCCAGCAGAGAGAACATCTCAGGGACTTCCCTGCCAATCCAGTAGTTAAGACTCTGCATTCCCAATGCAGGGGACATAGGTTCAATCCTTGGTCAAGGAACTATGGTTTCACATGTCACTAACCCCCACATGTCACAACTAGGAGCCCATGCTCCACAAGAGCAGCTCACATGCACCACAACTAGAGAAAAAGCCCACGTGCCACAGAGAAGACCCAGCCCAGCCAAAAATATAAATAAACCAAAGAACCACCTCAAAGAGCAGGCCTGGAACAGAGGAGGCCCACCAGCCCTGGAGGGGAGGAGCTGGCCTGGGTCACCTCTCAGCTCACTCACCATGACCCAGGGGCTGTGCACAGCCCCTGGAGATCAGCCTGGCCTGGACTCAAGTCAACTAACTCAGGTGACTTCAGGCAGGCTGCTCAGCCTACCTCTGTGGGCCTCAGTTTCCGTAACTGCAAGAAATGGGATCATAATACCTACATCCAGGGTCATCATGGGGATGAAATTAAACAAGATGAAGTGTTCACAGCTCCTAGTACACACCTGCCACGTGGCTAACATTTACTGAGCACTGAGGTTAGCATTATAAAGCTGAGTTTGGGCTTCCTACCAAAATATAGCTGGGAGACTCCTAAACAGAGTTCAAACCAGACTGTTTACATAGTACTTTCTCATGCATGACTTCACCAGAACCTCGTGGCAACCCCGTGAGGAGGCAAGACTGGTAGCCAGTTTGAGAGGTTCTGTGAGAATTCAAAGAACCAATGATAGAGTAACAGGGATTCAACTGCAGGGCACGAGACCCCACATGGCCCTGCTCCTCCCACTCTCCCTCCCAGGCCTCCCTCCAAGGGGTGGGGACTGGAAGGCGTGCCTGGGGGGCTGGGGGGTGGGGAGAAGCACCTTGGCCCACTGCCAGCCAAGCCTCAGGAGAACCAGGCCCTCCTAGAGTGTGAGGGAGCTGCCCAAGTTGGTTCCCTGTCCCCACAAAGGTGGCTCCAGGCTCTCAGAGCCACCAGTCGCCTCCCAGCAGTTTTCCCACCAGCAACACAGAAGTCTCTGTCAACCTACTAAATACCCCTTCAATCCTATTCCCTGTCTTCTTCCCCCAAAAGGCTCTGAGGCAGCCTGCACAGGCATACACACTGAGTATGTACAGAGGCCCAAAATGTAAACAGAGCTAAGGAGCCAAATAAGGGAGGAGCGATTACCTTAGGAATGCGTGTGTTGTGCTAAGTCACTTCAGTCGTGTTCAACTCTTTGCGACCCCATGGACTGCAGAGTGCCAGGCTCCTCTGTCCACGGGATTCTCCAGCCAAGAATACTGGAATGGATTGCCATTTCCTTCTCCAGGGGATCTTCCTGACCTAGGGATCGAACCCAGGTCTTCTGCATTGCAGGCAGATTCTTTACCCCCTGACCCACTGGGGAAGCCACGTGAGGAAACCAGTTGCACAAAGATGCTACCATAAAGAATTTCATTTGGCCTTGAGATTCCCAGTAGACAAGGGTAAAAAGGGTAGTAGTGGGTACCAAACTCTGAGATGAAAAGTGGGTGCACTTGTCTGTGAAGCCAGCATGAGGGCTGGGAGGACATTGGTGTTCCATAGGCTTCTGATGGCCACACATCATCAGATGACACCTTCATTCTAGAAGATAAATAATGGTCTCCAGTGCCCTATATGCACATCCTCATTTTGCTTCTAGCTACAGGGTGTATTGGCACTTGACATTTTTCAAGATTTGGGGGTGAGGGAGGTAGGGAAACCATTATTTCTTACTAAGAACCTCCTAGATGCCATTCATTTGGTTAGCACTTATTGAACACCTACTATGTACCAAGTTGTATGCTAGGAGCTTTCACATGTATTCTTTCAGTAATTCTCATATATATCCCACAACACACTATTATTCTACCCATTTTACTATGAACAAACCAAGGCTGTGAGAGACTGTGTATTGCTTCTGAGCACCTGAGAAGTGACAGACAGAATTTAAGACAGTCCCAGAAGATGGGACTTCCCTGGGGATCCAGTGGTTAAGACTCCATGCTTTCACTGCAGGGGGCGTAGGTTTGATCCCTGGTGAGAGAACTAAGATCCTGCATGCTGTACAGCAAAAAAAAATAAAATAAAATAAAATAAAAAATTTTATTTTACAATTCCAGGGCAGTTCCCTGGTGGCCTAGTGTTAGGATTCTAGGCTTTCACTGTTGTTACTTCGGTTCAGTCCCTGGTGGGGGGAACTGAGATCCTGTAAGCTGTGTGGTGTGGCCAAAAAAAAAGGCAAACCCAGACCTACCAGCTAAAGCCCACACTTGTATCTCCACAGGCCTTGGAGATGAAGAGATTCTTCCATCTGAAACTCAACAGAGGGGAGGCAAACTAACCCATGTCACACAGCCAGTCAGTGACCAAGGAGAGAAGGGAGGCCAGTACCCTGAGCCCCTGCCCAGAGCCCACAACCTAGGGCAGGCTGGTCAGCTTTTGTGCTCTCCCAGTGAGGACAGAGGGGGATGGGAGGGTCTTCAACCTGTTCATCCTGCCCTGACCCTAAATCTGACAAGAAAGGAAGTGGGGTAGTGGGCATAATTGAAATTGTGAGCTAAGCCCATGTCTTTTGGAGGTAGAGCTTCATGAGGCATTTCCGGTTTAGTGCCTTCCTATAAAACTGAATATAAGTGGAACTTATATCCATAAGCTTATCATCCTCAGGAGACCTTGGATAGGTTATTTTGCCTCTCTGTGCCTCAGTTTCCTCATCTGTCAAGTGGAGCATTTAACTAGAGAGTCTCCAAGAACTCTTTTCAAACCATGAAATTGTTTGGCTTATGGGAGGACCTCCTTGACAAGACTCAATACTTAGGCCACCTGATGCAAACAGCCAACTCATTGGAAAAGACCCTGATGATGGGAAAGATAGAAGGCAGGAGGAGAAGGGGACCACAGATGACAAGATGGTTGGATGGCGTCACCAACTCAATGGACATGAGTTTGAGCAAGTTCCGGGAGTTGGTGAAGGACAGGGAAGCCTGGTGTGCTGCAGTCCATGGGGTCACAAAGAGGCGGACATGACTGAGTGGCTGAACAACAAAGGACTTCCTTGACAAGACCCACAAGGCCCTCCAGCCACACCACCAGTCTTGCTCACACCATGTACCCCCAGACAACTGACCGTCTCTCGGTTCCTCATACCCCTCAGGCCGCTGCTTACCCCCCATCTGGAGCACTCATCCTCTCCTCTCCACCTCCATATTGACTACCCGTCCCTCAGCTCCATCATCTCTCCCCTTATCCTCAGGCTCCTGGCCCCAGAAACCTCCACTCTGTAATGCTCTCCATTGTGACAACATTCATTTAACTGTGGGAGTATTTGGTGGACACTGGACACAAAGATCCATCGGCAGGAGCCCTCTTTACTCCTGGTGTCCACGGGGCCCAGCACAGAGCCTGGCTCACTGTGGACCAAATGAATGAGTTGGTTCAGAGGGCCTCCAGTTCTCAATGTCGCCCCATGTGGCAGAGAGAATGTAGGCCATGAAGTCAAGAGAAGTTCCCCACTACAAGTGCTGACCTTTCACCCCATCCTAGAACAGTCGGAACGTCACCTGTCTGCCTCCACCCCCAAGGGTAAAAATAGCTTCTCTGTAATCTGACACCTGAGTCATCTGGAGAGTTCCTCCTGCCTCATTAAGGAGTCAGCCAGGGGCCAGAGAGGGTAGGGAGGGCATTTCCTGAATGCTTAGCCATTCCTATCTCATCCGATTCACAGGAAACATTTGAGGTGTTATCACTAGCGAGGTACACAGGCGATCCAGAGAAGTCCCAAATCCAAGGTCGCCCAGCGCTGAACCACAGAGCAGGGGTTAAGTGAGGCCCCCTGCCTCTGTCTACAGGGCAACCCTCGCCTCTGCACCAAGAGTGAAAAGGGTTTGGGGATAGAGAATGACTGCCTGCTGGTATGAATGGGGAAATTGAGGCTCATGGGCTGTCTGCCCAACATCTTAGGCAAAAGGGCCTGAACTCTGGCAGACCTCAGGTTAATTAATGAGAAGTAGAGGACAATCCCCACCCCATTTTCATCCAAGACTAGTAAGGGTTAAAGGAGATGCCAGGGATTTCCCTGGTGGTCCAGTGGTCAAGAATCTACCTTCCAATGCAGGGGACATGAATTCGATCCTAGTTTGGGGAACTAAGATCCCACATGCCACAGGGCAACGAAACCCCCATGTCATAAATACTGAGCCTACACAGCACAACTAAGACCCGACAGAGCCAAATAAATAAATGTTTTCAAAAACAAAGGCACCCAGTTAGTTGTGAAGTGTGGTACACATGTGAGGGAGGCTGGAGAAGATGGAGCAGCTGGGCAGGACCAGACTTGTCCTTCCTCCAGCAGGCTTATCACTGCTGGGAAACAAAATGCAGAGATGGGAGGGAACGTATGGAAGGTGCCTTGTAAACCTCAGTGGCTCAGCCCTCCTTTCATTTCAGCACTTCTTGAGTCTGAGTAGGGCCTGCCCACAGGGACAGGACAGCCCGCACAGAGCAAGACAGGGGTTACTTGGGAAATGCTGCTATACGGAGGGGTAGCAGGGGCCCGGCAACCAGGCAGAATCTGCAGGGACTGGCTGTGTGGGGCCAGGATTCAAATTAGCCTCAGCCAACATCCTCAGTTCTGCTTCTCTACACTGTTTGGGCACGGTTCCTGCCGCATTTTGCAGAACAATGGATGGCACGTGAACAAGTTTTTAAATCTCTCTGGCCCCAACTTTCTTGTTTATAAAATTGAAAGGTATGCAGGGGAGACTGACAACAATCACGCTCCCTTATTTAATTACTTGATATGTGCAGGTGGGGCGCTAGGCATTTTCTGCGCCTTCTCTCTCAATCCCCACACAGCCATAATAGTTAAATGTTGTTCTTATTCCTATCTTACAGATGGGAAAACAGAGGCTCAAAAAGGGTTAGTGTCATGCACATACACACACACACACACACACACACAATCGTTACAGCCAGTAAAAGGGCAGAGTCAGGGCTTGGACCCAAGTCTGTTTAACTCAAGGGCTAAGGCTGGCTGGGCGCTTTGCTTTACCTGCCTCTCCCTTGTCTGACACAGCAGAATGTTCACTGCTGTGTCCCAGGCATTCAGGCCCTTTCTCACCCACACATGCCAGGCGGAACCCTCAGGGAAGCTTCCTCCCCATGGACCCTCACATCCTCTGCAGGAAACAGTGATGGTTTCATGACCTCCTCCCAGCACAGCCCAGCATCCAGGCACTTGTCCTACTAGATGCTCAAAGTCAGCAGCCTGTGAAGGAGAGAGGCGGCTACCTCCAGAGTGGAAACTGCAAGCTGTCAGTCAAAAACTCCTTTGTAAATCCTCAGCTCTCTGGAGTAGGAGAAAACCTCATGGTCAGCTACATATACCCCTCTCAGACACAGACATCTCAGTTACCACCACCACCACCACCCTGCCCAGTGACTATCCAGCATGAGCTTGCTTGCTCTCTGAGACAGGAGGCTCACTCCCTGATGATATAGACACTTCCCCTGTGTCTACATCCCCTTCTGCCTGACAGCAGGTCTGCCTGTCAGAGTTCTTCTATCTACCCCTCCCCAATTGACAGCTGCCTCCCCGCAGCTTTCTTCCTTGAGCTGTTTGCCACCTCTACCCCTTACCTCCAGCAGACTCCAGAAAGGTGCAGGAGGGATCAGCACACAGGCAGTCTGACCTCAAGTGTGACTGGTCCCCACTTTGTGGCCTCTCAGGCAACCCTCTCCAATACTACCCAGCTTGGAACCCACATTCACAGGCAATACCCCTCCATGGGAGCCCCTGGCAGTGGGGTGGGCCCTTCAGGGTGGTGAAGAGCAGGGCCAGCCTCTATCCTTCATCAGAGCCCTTCATGCTCCCCCTACTAGACAGCCAAGACTCCTGCCTGACACTGCCTCCAAGTCACCATGGTAACTAACGGGTAGCCAGGCGATGGGCCAGGTCCAGCCATCCTGCAAACAAGCCCGTTTACCTTGGAGCTGGAAACACCGGTTACAGGGACCACAAGTCCTCTCCAGAAGGACAAAGTAGGGAGGGAGAGAGAAGAAGAGGGATGGAGGGGAGGAGAGACGGGTTACAAAGAGAAAAGAGGGAAAGAAGGGAAAGAAAGAGAGGAAATAGAAAAAACATGAGGTCAAAGAATGGAGGCTGGTAGGGAACAGAGCAAGTAGAAGACACACACACACACACACACACCAGAGACAGAAGTGAGGAAGGCAGGAAAGGGGCCCCCTCCCGACCTCCCCCACTGCTCACATTCCTCAAGCCTGAGCTGCTCTCAGCCCTTTGGGATTCTGGCCACAGCTGGGACTTCCTGCCCCAGGAAGCTAACAGCCCCATGGCCCCTTGGAGGCCCCGGCTGCTGCTCTGGCCCCTGCAGCCCCCTCCACTGAGGGACAGTGTCTGCCCTCTCCAGCAGGTGGGGCCCCTGTCCCAACCCCAGGCAGCACTTACAGGCTCAGTCCCCTGCTTGGGTCCCCATATTTCCCCTGAGGCCCAGCGGGTCTCCGGTCACCAGATCTCCTGCCCCTCCCCTCATATTCTGACTCTGACCTCTTTCCCCCAGAGTGTCCAAGAAATCAGTCCCAAGCAGAGCAGAGTGGCGATAATAGGTGTGACTTCATCCACAGAACACATTTTCTTATACTGTGAGAGGAATGGGTCACAGAAGATCTACCAAGAGGACACCAACCCTCCAGGGGCTGCTTCTAAGGTCCCACGTCTGGAGGTGGAAGGGTGGGAGTGAGAACTGGGCCTGGCCTGCTCCCTGGTGGGTCTGCTGAGCTGAAGCAGATGGCCCAGTGGTTCTCTGCTGGGCACTTACCATGTTCCAGGGCCTTCCTCAGCCTCAAGCTCTTTGGCTGTAAGACGACCTCATCATTCTTGGCCTAGTCTCACTCCCACCCCCATGTGCCCTGAACTGTCTCAGAGGAATCTGAGCCCACAGGAAAGGCTTGTTGAAGAGGGATGATCAGGGCAGAGAGAGAAAAAGGAAAAACAGGAAGGCACAGGGGGCTGGCAAGAGGAAAATAGACTGTGCTAGAATCCTGGCCCAGCCTCTGTCTCCCTGGATAATTAATTAAGCCACTCTAAACCTCACTTTGCACATCTGTAAAGTGGGAATAATAATATCATAGTGAGGATTCAATGAGATTATACACAAAATGCTTGGACCAGGATCTGACCTGAAGAGGTGCTTAAAAAGTACCAGCTCTCCATATTGTTAAAAAGTCAAGGCATTTGTATCAATTTTTTTTAGATTCCATACAAAACAGAAATAGACCCATAGTCATAGAAAACAAATTTATGGTTACCAAAGGGGAAAGGGCGGGGGAAGAGGGTAAATTAGAAATTTGGGGTGAACGAATATACACTAATATTAATATAGAGTCCCTTAGACAGCAAGGAGATCAAACCAGTCAATCCTAAAGGAAATTAACCCTGAATATTCATTGGAAGGACTGATGCTGAAGCTGAAGTCTGGTATGAAGAGCCGACTCACTGGAAAAGACCCTAAGGCTGGGAAAGGTTGAAAGCAAAAGGAGAAGGAAATGACAGAGGATGAGATAGTTGGATGGCATCACCGATTCAATGGACATGAGTTTGAGCAAACTCTGGGAGACAGTGAAGGACAGGGAAGCCTGGCGTGCTACAGTCCATGGGGTTACAAACAGACACAAGTTAGCGACTGAGCAGCAACAATTAATATATGTAAAATGGATTAACAACAGGGACTTACTATATAGCACAGGGAACTATATTCAATATCTTATACTAGCCTATAATGGAAAAGAATCTAAAAGTATAGAGGCACTGTTGAAGGACACAGGAAATCATCCTAACTGAAGGGCCTGCACTGGTCTGGGGTAAGTGATGCCCACTCTAAGTGGCCAGGCAGCCTTGGCAGAGCCCACAGAAAGCTTCAGGGCAAGGACCCAGGCTTTAGGTGGAGTGGAGAGCTGCAGGAAGCTCCCGGCAACGGTGGGGATCAGATGGGCCTTTCAGCCCCACCCCGGGACAGTCACTTCCAAATAAACACGCCGTCTGTCTACTATCAGGGCTTCATTTCAGCCATGGATCAAGATATTGAACAGGATGGCATCTGTGGCACTCCATGGGGGCCTCCCCCAGATGACCACTCACAGTTTAACCAGACTCAACAAATTCTCATCTCCCAGGCCCCTGAAAGGCTCAAGATGCCTCACTAAGGAAATGGTTTCTTGGAATAGAAGGCAGTGATCACTAGAAACCAGCTTGGGTTTACAGGGAACGAGGCATTCTAGGCACAAGGGAAGAGTTCACCAGGGCAGGAACAGACATATTTTTGTGTCTGCAAAGACCGAGAATGTTGTGAGTGTTCAGTAGACATGAGTTAAATCGAACCTGGGAGCCATCTCCCACATTTGTGTGCTCTGTTCAACATTTGGTTAAAGGACTCGAATGAAGACACACTTGGTCACACATGGCCACCTGAAAGGTTATAACTTTTAGACAGAAAACCAAATAGATGAATAAGAGTCATGCTATCAACCTGTACTTAAGTTTTTCTGTTGCTGTCACTTTGCTCTAAGATATATGTGTGCCTGAGCCAACCACAGGTGGCTCAGTGGTAAAGAATCCACCTGCCAATGCAGGAGATGCAAGAGATGCAGATTCGGTCCCTGAGTCAGGAAGATCCCCTGGAGCAGAAAATGGCAACCCTCTCCACTATTTTTGCCTAGAAAATTCTGTGGACAGAGGAGCCTGGGGGGCTACAGTCCATAGGGGGTCGCAGAGAGTCAGACACAACTGAGCACAGATCACATATATGTGTGCTGGGGTGGCTCTAGCTTAATGGTTGTTTCTGCAAAAATGGCCTCATGGTTTCCTCCATCCACAAGCTCAACAGTGACAAGTCCTTCTGCATCCAAGTGGGGCCCTGTGGCTGCTGGAGGCCTCTTTGGAGGTGAGAGGTGGGAACGTGTTCAAGACAGGAGTGACTGGGTGGCAGGGAAGAGACAGCCTCTAGCTGGGGTACGGCAGGCAGTGTGAGGCCCAGCCCAGTGAGGGGGGGACAGAGGGGACAGCGGGTGGCACGGGGTGGACAGTCAGGCAATAGGAGGGACCGTGAGGGGGCCGGGCTACATATGGCCCGGGTGACAGGCCTCTGGCTACAAATGTGAGGGCTGGCTGAGTCAGGACAGGAGGGTCCTGGTAAGGAATAAAACCCAGACCAAACAGGAGTGGACAAGGTTAAAAAGAGGTTAATTCTGGCTGGGAATCAACAGCAACCTTTTTTAAAACTCCACTCCTTCCTTCAGGAAGATACTGGGAGTACAGCACTGAACACCAACCCAGACTCTCCACTCACGAACAGACAATAAACAAAGGAACAAGATCATTTTAGAGTGAAAAGTGATTTAAGAAGGAAAACAGCGAGCAGCACTATTTACAATAGCCAAGTCATGGAAGCAACTAAACGTTCATCAACAGAGGAATGGATAAAGAAGATGTGGAACATACATACATGGAATATGAGTCATAAAAAGGAATGAAATAATGCCATTTTCAGCAACATGGACAGACCTAGAGATTATACTAAGTGAAGTCAGGCAGAGAAAGACAACTATCACATATCATTTATATGTGGAATCTAAAAAAGTGATACGAAGGAACTTATGTACAAAACAAATAGACTCACAGACATAAAAACAAACCTAAAGTTACCAAAGGGGATGGGGGTAGGGTGGGGATAAACTAGGAGTTTGGGATTAACAAATACACACTACTATATATGAACTAGATAAATAAACAAGGCCCTACTGTATAGCACAGAGAACTACACTCCTTGTCTTGTAATAACATAATTAGAAAAGAATCTGAAAAAGAATATATATGTATAACCAAATCACTTTGCTATACACCTGATATTAACACAACATTATATATAAACTATATTTCAATTCTTTTTTTTTTTTTCATATTTCCATTTTTGAAAAGAAGAAGAGGACTTCCCTGGTGGTGCACCTGTCAAGGGACATGGGCTTGATCCCTAGTCCGGGAGGATTCCACACACCACATGCAGAGCACCTAAGCCCGTACTCCACAGCTGCTGAGTCCTCACTCTAGAACCCGCAAGCTACAACTACTGAGCTCACGTGCCTAGATCCCATGCTCTGCAACAAGAGAAGCCACTACAGTGAAAAGCCCACACACAGCAAGGAAGAGTAGCCCCTGCTCACTGCAGCTAGAGAAAGCCCACACAAAGCAAGGAAGACCCAGTGTAGCCAAATACATAAATAAAAATTTTAATGATAACTAAAAAGAAGAAGAAAAACAGTGGATGTGAAAGAGAGACAAGGTGGTGAACTGGAAGGGGCTAATTTAGATTGAGTAATCAAGGCGGGTCAAGGCCAAAATCTGAATGAGACAAGCAAGAGTGATTGGGCAAGGCTCTGGGGGCACAGGGTCCCAGGCAGGGGAGCAGAGAGTGTAAAGAGCCCAAAGAGGAACACAGACAAGCTTGGCTGCCGGAGGAGCAGTATGGTGGGCAGTGAAGCTGGAGCAGTGTCAGGGAGAAGGGAACAAACTAGTCCCACATTGCCCAAAGCCTAAAGTTCCAGTGGAATTTGGATTCTACTCCACATGTGATGGGAAGAACTAGAGGCTGTGAATGGGGAGAGAGATGATCTGACCTGCATTTTAAAATCACTTTGCTGTTGTATGGGGCTTCCCACGTGGCTCAGTGGTAAAAACCCACCTGCCAATGCAGGAGACATTGGTTCGATCCCTGGGTCAGGAAAATCCCCTAGAGGAGGAAACGCACTCCAGTAGTCTTGCCTGGAAAAATCCCATGGACAGAAGAGCTTGGCAGGCTACAGTCCATGGGGTCAAAGAGCACAGCTGAGCACCCACGCATGCTGCTGAGTGGGGGCAGATTGCAGGGTGAGAAAAGCATCAGGGAGACTCCTCCGTGGGCAACTGCAGTCCAAAGAGAGATGACAGACCAGGTGTACTTGGGAGGTGGAATCATCATGACTTGCTGATAGCTTCCATGTGTGAGAGGGACAGAACAGGAGGATGCAGGGAGGACATGACTGAGTGACTGAACAGCAAGGACAAAGCTGGTAAGAGAGGGGTCTCCATGTGCCAGAGAGCCACCTGTGGATAGCCCAGGGGCTGCCCCAAAATTGCTTTCCCAGAAGCTCAAAGACCACTGTTAAGAATCTATGGCTGATACTTACTGTGCACCTTCTGTGTGCCAGGCCTAGTCCTCGGAGGTCCTTTAATTCTCAAGTGCACCTTAAATCAGGAGTCCTTTTACCGTCGAGAAAAGGAAACTCAGGGAATGTGGAAAGATCCACACAAAGACACATGACCAGTAAAAGGCAGAGCAGAGACCACTGGACATGGGTTCTTCTGAATCCAGAGCCTGGCAGGGGTGCTGCCCCGGGGGATGCCAGCCCTGGAGGGGGTTGGATCACTCAGCCCGCAGGACTTTTCTGACAGAGCCTGGCACTTGGGAGACCCTCCATAGGTTGCCTCCTGGCTCTCCTGCCTTCCAGGTGATATGGAGAAAGCTGGAGAGGGAGTGGTCCCTGGCCAGTCCATCCCCCCTGGGTTGTGGGAATCACCATTTCCCCCCACCATGGCCTCATCAGTGGGCCTACCGGGCTCAGAAGTCCCTCCCAGTCTCGCTGAGAATCAGTCGGAGGAGGAGTAAGACACACCTGCTCTTAGTCTGGCAGCCTGGATGCTCCACTTTTATCTTCCAAAGCCAGGGCAGGTGGGTGGGGACCAGCTATTCTCAGCCTCAGGGTGTGGGCGGAGGAAGCAGTGCTGTGCTGGCCCTCTCCCTTGACCCAGAGTTATTCATTCTTTGAGTCCCTTCCTTTCCCTGGGCCCATGTGTCCCACATACCCCACCGCTCTCAAAGCCTGTAGGCAGGCCATCCAGCCTCTATGCATCATGGAGCTACCCTCCATGACACAAAGCAAGCTCAAATGACAGGGACCATTATTACCTCCAAGTCCACGTGTTACTGATGAGAACACTGAGGCTGGGAAAAGGTAGCCACTAGCTGCTAGAACCAGCCAGAGCCTTCTGACTCCAGACCACCATCCCTCCCACAGCTCTGAGGGGCAGTATCACCAGAGAAGGAGAGGAGATGGATCTCTCCACAGCCCCTCCAAGAGATCAATTGGAAATTGAGACCCACCTGGTTTGGCTCAGCCCTGAAGTGTGCTATAAATCTGAGGCTGCTTTAGGAAGACTTGAAAGCCACTCCCCTTCCTGACCTCTGACCTGAATTCCAGGCCTGGGAGCAGGGCCACACCCCAGGGCGGATCAGAGCCAGTTTTAGAGATGGAGAGGCCAGGGTTCACATCCCGAAGGATGGGCCTCCAGGGGCCACATCAAGGGTGCTGCCAGCCAGTCTGCTGACTTTGCACTTTTGAACAACCAGACCAGGTAAAACACATACAGTCACTTTCTAAACTGTAAAGTGAGCGTACGTATGAGGAGATAAACTCCTTGAGAATAGGAACCAGGTCCCATGTCTCTCTAGAGTCCCAGGGCCTCCCTATAATTTTTTCCCCCAACTCTAGTGAGACACGGTTGACAAATAAAAGTTGTACACATTCAGGTTGCAAAACGCGATGTTTGGATGTATGTATATATTGTGGAATGACCATCACAATCAAGCTAATCAAGACATCCATCACATCAGTTTCCCTTTCTGGGGTGAGGAGCAAGGACATTTATGATCCACATTCTTAGCAAATTTCCAGTACATAAGACATTATTATTATTAACTACAGTCACCATGCTGTACTTCAGGTCTCCAGAACTTATTCATCTTACAGCTGAAAATTTGTACCCTCTGACCAACATTTTCCCTCCCCACCCACCCCCCCCACCACCACTCTACTATACCTTTTTTTTTTTTTGGCTGCATGGTGAAGCATACAGGATCTTAGTTCCCTGACCAGGGATCAAACCCACAGCCCCTGCAGTGGAAGCTCAGAGTCTTAACTACTGGACCACACCAAGGAAGTCATCTACTATACTTTTTTGAGCACCTACCATGTTCCAGGAATTTATATACCTTATATAATGGCTTTGTATCCACAAGCCATTTAATGCTAGAGATGGTGAAAGACAAGGAGGCCTGGCGTGCTGTAGTCCTTGCGGTCGCAAAGAGCTGCACAAGACTGACCGGCTGAACAACAACAACACCTGAATTAAGTGAGGGCCAACACTCCCTCTTGCACAGACGAGGGAACTGAAGCCAGGCTACCTGAGGCCACTCCGCTCTGGGTGGTGGAGCTGGGACTTTGCTTTTCTCACTAACAGAGCTCTTTCTACTCATGCACTAGGCTTCCTCTCCAGAAGAGAGGCTTAACACTTAATGTCTACTCACATTAATTACTATTAATTACTGTCTGATTTGCTGACAGCAGATTATTACTACCAGAGAAGGCCCAGGCAGGATACATATTATATAGGCAAGGGGGCCAGGGAGGGAGGGACTCAAGGGGTCAGTGCCAAATGCTCTCCCTATTCCTTTGGAAAGACTTTTTTTCCCACATCTTATAAACCTCTGCCTGGACCATGCTTTCTAACCTGGAAAAGTTTTCAAAGCTGAGCTACCCCATCATCCTCTGCAGGGAGACCGCCTGTCCTATAGGCTGTGAGAGACAGGGCGCTTCCCTCTGTCACAGCCCAGCCACACCGTGGTGTCATCGTAGGTTTGAACCTCAGTCTTTCTATCAGTTAGGGGGCACCCGAGGACAGGTCCAGTCTGACTCAGCCCTGTGTCCCCCAAATGCTGGACTCTGGTCCTTTCCATCACTGCCCGATGCCACCTCCTACCCACAAGGAGGCTGCTTCTGGGAACACCAGGAACATGCAGGCCCGCAGCCAGGGAGCTGGCAGAGGACCCAGCCAGCAGCACCATCTGTCCCTGGAGCCACAGGACACAAGGCAGAGGTCTCAGTCCCTCGGCTCAGCCAGGTCAGCCTGGGACAAGGAGAAGAGCCACAACACCAGGGCCCCTGCCCAGCTGCAGCTCAGCATCAGACAAGACTTCGAATTCTCTAACACACTCATAGTGACTCGGCGCCAGAGCTTTGGTTTTCTCAGCTGTAAAGCTAGATGAAAACCAGCAGCCTTGCAGAGCTGTTGGGAAGTTTAACTAAGCTTGACACTCAGTAGGTGTTCAACAGAAGGCAGCATGTACCATATCACCCAACCCACTGACCCTGTCATTGACCCACTAAGGAAACTGAAGTCCAGAGGAGACAGAAAGAAAAGAACCAATATTTACTATAGTCAATTATGTGCCAAGTTCTACACTCCTCCAATTATGTGCCAGCGATCTAACAAGATCTGCAGGAACAGACCTGCTTCACGGGAAGAGGCCTACAAAGATGACGTGAGTGAGCATCTCAAAGGCAGTTAGCACTTAGAGCACTGTCCAGTTTGGCCCCAGGCTCCTGGACCAGACACAGGGCAGAGGTGCAGCCTCTCCAGGCCATGGTGTGTATGAGGTTAAAGCAGGAGGTCAGCTCTGGATCTGCATTGTCAGTGTGTGAAGGTAGGCAGAGGAGGTTGGCATGGGTGAATCTGGGTGTGAGAGTGAGGCTACTTACTGAGTGGCCAAGTCAAAGGCTGGGAAAGGGGTCCCACTTAGCAGGTAGGGGTTCTGAGTCTCTTGCCAGTGATACAAGCCCCGCACATCCCCTTACTTCTCTGTGCCTTGCCTGCATCAGGGTGCTGATCCCACAGTCCACCTCCCAACTGTGAGTGGTCGGGGTGGATGGGAAGCAGTGGGGACCTTCACAGCACTGGCCATTCAGAGGAGAGGAACTCCTGTGATGTGTCTCCCTGGACTGAGCTCAGCGTGCAGGGACTACACACCTTGGCACCAAGCCTGGGGTCTAGAGAGCCCCAAGGAGCACACAGCCTGGTGGGCAGGGCAACAGGACTCACAGCACTCCAAACCCCAAACCCTGCTCACGGGACCCAGGCCCCCAGCCTGCAGCTCATCGTAGCCTTGTCTCAGACCCTTCCAGCTGCTCTGCCCTCACTCACTCCACTCCCAGCCACGCCAGCCTCCCTTCAGCAGCTTGCCAAGTTCCCCGCACCTTGGAGCCTGCAAATGAACGCTATTCCTTCTGCCTGGACCGCTCTCCCGCCAACTCCTCCATGCCTCAGCAGTCACCTGGTCAGAGAACTCTCTTCTGACCTCTCTCATTATTCTCTAACAGTTCTCTGTTCCCCAGAAAACCTGAGTTTAATCTTGGCAGCACACTTACTAGCTGTGTGACCTTGGGCAAGTTACTTAACCTCTCTGTCTCAGTTTCATCTTTAATATGGGCACAGCACCACAATCTACTTCACAGAATTATTATATGGAATATACGAACTAATGCAAGCTTGTCACCTAGCTCGCATTTGTGACATTTATTATTACTATTCACAGCTCTTATCACAGATTTTCATTGAATATTTCTTTGACTACCTTTTCACTGTGTCTCCCTCATTAGCTGTCAGCTCACAACAGCCTGGGTTCATCACAGAATACTCAACCCTGACACAGGCTAATCGCTATAGAGGAAACACCCGAGGCAAACACAACATCGCAAGGAAACACCATTAATCCTGGGAGCAGCAGGATGGAGATTTGAAGGGGAATGACGGCTAAGCCGTGTTTTGAAGGATGAAGACGAGTCCTCCAAGCAGACTGAGAACACCAAGGCTATCCACCCATGGCTGAGGCGGAGGTCCAAATGTGGCTCCCAAATAGGCGGAAGCTAAGTGTCCGCATTTCATCTCCTCTGGGAAGACTTCTGGGAACCCTTCAGCCCGCTCTGAGCCGTCACGGCCGCCCATTTGTTCACAAGTTTTTGTGTTCCTGCTACATGAAATGAACATTATTTTATGTCTAGGGTTTCCTCTTCCCCCACCACTCAGTGGGGTAGTTGAGGAAGCCAGGCCCCTGCTTTGCACTGTCAGGACCAATCTCAAAGTGGGGCACAAACCCTTCGCAAACATCCAGACCCCCAGAATGTCAAGGCTGATGGAGACCTCAGAGAACAACCAGAACAGGGGAGCACCTGGCTTAAGGTTAAACGTGAACAATGGGTTGAAGATGAGATGTTAATCCAGAGGTGGCCAAATACTGTGTCCTAAACCTCCCCACACTTTGAACTAGACCCCAGTTGAGGCTGGGGGTGGGGGTGGGAAGCGGTTCCAACAGCTGTCCTCAGGTTCAAGGTGAAGCAGAGGGTTACCACGGGGGGTCGGAAGCAGCAGGCAGGTCTGTGGGCTCGTGAACACATGCACAGATGCCCACAGCTGTATCTGGTCTCCCACCACCCCGTCAGCAGCACCACCAGGGGCAGGGCTCCTCTGGGGGAACTGGGACAAACAACCCCATCCTCATCCCCAGGGTAAGTGAAGTCCTGGGCCCCGGGGGGAATTGCCTAGACAGGGCTAGAACCCAGGTTCAATAGAGGTTCACAGCCTCCCACGGAGTGCCCACAGGTGCCTGCCAGCCCAGGAGGGCGGGACTCAGTACCCAGTACAGACTGGCCGCTTGCATGGGGAAGAAGGGTCTCCACTGAGAGAAACAGGACAAGCAACCCTTTCAGCACCACCATAAGGGCATCAGTGCTCCTCCAGCCTCGTCCCCCCAGGCTGGCAGCAGACTTGCAACCTCACTCACTCACTCACTCACACGTGCCGAGTGCTCACTGGGTACCCAGTAACAGGTGAGAGCCAGGACCGACTCCAACATGGTCACTGTTGGCAGTGCCATGTGATACTGACAAGGGCCCTGAAACCCTGTGAAGCAGAGCTTGTGGGTTATCTGAGGGCTCCATTTAACCCAGTTCTCTTTGTCCCCAGGGAAGAGTGTGGTGGGGTTTTTTAGTTTGCTTGCTTTTCATTGAAAACCGCTCTGGTAACAAACTCAGAAAATGATCTCCTCCTGTATTCCAGGAGAACTTGGAGAACTCAGGAGGAAACAAGGGGAGTCCAAGGAGATCTGCCATTCAGGCAGCAATCCAAAGGTGGTTGGTGATCAAGGGCAGAGTGTTCTCAGCCAGGATGAGGTCACCCATGTCACCCTGCGAGCCCAACTTCCATGCCCCACCCCCACCTCTACTCCCAGACTCAGGGTGCCAGCGGGGGCAAATGTGGGGAAGCAGAATGCCAGCTGGGCTCTGAGTTGGGACACGTGGGTGGGAATCCCATTCTGGGATTTCATTGCGCCTAGCCTTAAGTCCTCTAAGAGCTCAAACTCTAGAGCCAGACTGCCCAAGTTCAAATCTCCGCTCTGCCACTTTCTTCCAGTGTGATACTGGGCAAGTCTTCAACCTCTCTGAGCCTCAGTTTCCTCATGGGGAACGTGGAGATGATAACTGCACCTATCTCACAAAGAACTGCAGGAGTTATAAACACAAAGCATCTGATATGGTGCCAGCATGGTCAGCCGTAAAGGATTTGCTACTACTGACATCTCTGTGATAAACACACCTTGCTCCTCCCCTGCCTTCTCCCCAGTTACTGATGAGGATCAACGGGAAAAGAGTCATGAAGGGTTAACGACAACAGGGCACAAGAGAAGACACAGACAGCCCTATCCACCTGCAAGAGGCTCTCTGCCCTGCACTCAGCGATGGGACCAAGAGGCCCTGACGCTCAGATCCCATCCTTGGTCTCACTGAGACGCTGCCTGTGCCCACTGGTTCACTAAGCCTTCCCTCAGGCTGGGCCATGCCCATCCCAGTGCTGGGCACACCAAGAGCAGCCTCGGGTGGTGGGAAAGATGGACATGCAAATTCAACACACAATCCCGGGTGGGAAGGAGCTAGCACAGGGGCTTGTCATGTCAAGAGAAATCTGGGAAAGCTTTCCAGAAGAGGCAGCATCTGAGCAGAGATCCGAGGGCTCAGAAGAAACTTATCATGGAGACAAGTTCGCAGGAAGCTGGTGGGGAGTCTGGCAGTGGCGGGGTAGGGGCCACTTAGCAGAGAGCACTCTAGCAGAGGAGGGAACAAGAGTGGTGCACTGAGGCAGTGGCAAACTGTTTGGTATGGTTGCCATACTAAATGCAGAGGCGTGGGGAAGGGGGAATGAGGAGGGAAAGGGGGCAGAGGCAGATGACCGAGATCCTTTTGTATCAGGTAAAGAATGTGAGCTTGATACCGAAGGCAGCCTTCTGAACAGGTGAGGAATAATTACATTTACCTTTTAGAAGCATCTCTGTAGTGGAGGGTGAGTAGGAGGGGGTGAACCTGTGACCGGGAAGCAAGGAAGGAAAGGTGCTGGGCCAGTTGAGGATCATGAGTGGGCTGAGTGGTGGTCGTGCAGATAGAGGAAGGGAGTGGAGAATGGAGATGTGGAGAGTGGAGATGTCTTTATTTACCCCTTTTTTAAGGCTTTCCCCCAAAATGTCTTCAGAGGACACTCACTCTACACCCAGCATAGCACGTCTGCCAGTCTGTCCTGAACCTTTTTCCATTTACCAGATAAAAGGCCCCCACCAGGGACCGCTGAGCACTTGGTTCTGTCTGGTGCCTCAGCATCCAATCTCAGCTCCAAAGTCCCTGTTAAGAGGTTCAGGGAAACGTTCTCTGCAAGGTTGCCTTGCAGAACACCTTCCCAACAGCCCTCACTTGGTCCTTAACATGCTCTCCCAAAGAGGTCATTGTCCCCAAGAACCCTTTGGTTTCAGTCAGCCATACTTACTCACCCACACGCACACCCCTAGCCTGTAACTTCTAGCAGCTCCGAGCCCTTCAAGTCCTGCACCCTGAGAGTTAAACACCACAGAACCACAGAGCTCAGTCATCCGGCAGAAACCAGCACGGAACTCCGTGGGGAGGCACACACACCCCCAGAATAGAATCCCAGATGCAAAGAACTTGCAGAAGATGATTCTACTCAACCTGGCTACTCGGCTTAACAGCCCCTGGGGCTCGTTTGGTGATTGTTGCTTATAATGAACCAGCCCAGGAGTTCTGAAATTTCTCCTTGCAGAGAGAGCTAGAAAATGGCCCGTGGAAAGGGAGAGAGAAGATGTAGGACTTCTAACTTCAAATGGAAACTTCAGTTCTCTTTGGGGATCCCCAGACTCCAGTCCCCTCCCTTCTGCCTCCAAGCCTCCCTCCCCCGCCCACCCTCCATACCCTTCGCAGGTGATTTCCGACAGTCTGGATCATTGCTGTGGAGGCCCGCTAGCTGGTCGCACCCTCCTCGGAGAGACACTGGTCAGAGAGACTCTGACAGCCGGCTCCAACTCCGAACGAACGAACGAACGAACGCAGCAGATCGCCTCGCCTCCCACTCCTCCTCTCCCTCCGCGCTCTGGCCCTCCTGAGCCAGCCCTTATCACCGAGCCCGGGCCCTTTCTCAGATTGCCCCCCTCCCCTAGAGCTCCGCACAGAGGCTCCTGTGCCCGCCCGCTCAGCGCAGAGGAAAGAAAGAGGCTGCCAGCTGGGCCACAGCCACGTCAGGGGCCCTGTGCCCGCCCACTGGGCACCCAGCCGGACACTCACTACACCCCAGCCACCGCCAAACTTGGCCACCCCCACTCCTAGCCCCTGACGTCCTCCCACAGGGTCTCTGGCTCTGGGATCACTCCCGGTCCCAGTCAGGAAGACTGACAGAACGGGCACCAGGTTTCCATCCATCCACTAAGGGTCAGGCCAGAAGGTGGCAGGAGACCAGGGAGCTGCCAGCAGCCTCCCAGAGAGATACCAGATCCACCTGCTAGGACTCTTCACCCTTGGGGTGCCGCCTCACACTCCAGCCTGCCAGCATCAAGCAGCTGCTGGCCGGGGACAGGGCACACCCCATCACTTCCTTAAAATAGGCAGTGTGACTTTTCTAAAAGTGACACCTACCAAATTCCACCCACAGGCACCATAGAGTTCAGCCCCCGGGCACCCACCCCAGCCCCTCTGTAGCCACTGCTGACTAAAAGACCACCAGGATCTTCTCTTCTCCCTCTCACTTCTGCAAGAGACATGGTGAGGCAGACTTGACACACACGGGATTTCTCACGACAGGCCAACAGAATCAAGTGCTTGGAGCTTAGGGAAAGAAGGAGGGGAGCGGAATGCAGGCAGGGGAGCTGGGGTGGACAAGGGCATGGTGCACAACAAGGAGCGCCTCGCAGCCGCCTAGCCCCACTGTGTGCTGGGCCTCACCATGTCCTCATTTCAACCCCCACGCGGTCACTTGGGGAGGGTAGGTCAGGTGTCCCAGGCGTCCCAGCTATTGAGTGCAGAGCTGTACTGGAACAGAGGTCAGCCTGATTCTGAGGCCTCTGCCCCTCATCACCTCTAGTTCACTTACCACGTTGCCTAATGTCTCCCCCTGGGCCTAAGACAACTGGGTTCTGGCCTGTTTTCTTTTTTTTCCACTAATGTGCTGTGTGACTCTGGGCAAGTTACTGGCTTTCTCTGGGCCCTCTTGTTCTAGGAGTCAAGGACTCTAACGTCCATCACTATGAGCTCAGGCCTTCCCTTCAAAGAGTTTATGTCTGTCAGTAGGCTTCAGTGTCAACAAATGAAAAATTAAAGTCAAGCCTTAAAAATGGCAAGATGGTCCAGTGGCTAAGACTGAGCTTAATGCGGGGAACCTGGGTTCGATCCCTGGTCAGGAAACTAGATCCCACATACTGAGACTAAGGTCAGGGGCAGCCAAACAAATAAATTTTTTTTTTTTTTTTAATTGCAAGATGGTCTAAGGATGGCACTGAGGGTTGGGGTAACCTAGGAGGCTTCGTGGAGGAGGTAGCACTAGAGCTGGACTGGAGATGGAATCAGCTGAGAAGAGGGATGATGTGGGAGGACTAAAGGGAACAGGACAGGATGCAGTCATAGGCAGTAACGATCCTCATCTTGTAGGAAAAAGCTGGAAATCTATCATCAAGGACCCTGAATGCCAGGAAACAGGGTTCAGGCATCGAGGAGCCTCTGAGTTGAAGTGTGTGCTCAACATGATAAAAAGCCATGTGAGGTGAAGAGGACAGGTGTCATGAGAACTTTCTGGACAGGTAAGAACAACAGCTCAGAAAGAGGACAGTTCATCTCACTAGATAAAGCAGGCAAGAGGACAATTTCAGGGTCTTCCTTATGCAGATGAGGTGAAGGAAATCCAGAAATCCTCTGGTCCCCAACCCTACCCTCTCTCCAGAGATGTCTGGACTCAGACTCACTGGACTCAGTCTAGTGCCCTCATCTTACAGATGAGCACATTGAGACCCAGGGATGAAAAGTGAGCCAACCAGAGTCATACAGTTAGGAAGCTGTCTAGAATCACCACCACTCCTGACCTCAAACCTAGAGTCCTGGCCACCACACCGCCACAAGGCATAAAATATGAAAGGCTTCGTTCAGTTAGACTTATGAGAAGACTTCCAGCAAGGCTGAATCAACGTACTATCAAGAACTAGATCTTTCTGCAGAGGCCCCGGCAGCCCACGAAGGTCTCCCTCCCCTTTGCTATTTATTACAGAACTGACCCATATGTCTCTTTAGCAGCTCTGTTTGGGCTATTACTCCAATGAATATTTCCATGGGTGTCTGTCTACCCTATCCAAATTGGGAGCCCCCTGATGACCGAGATCCCATCTTACTGATCTGTGTGCCTCTCCCACAAGCCCCCAGACCAGGGCCCTCAATGCAGAAGGCATGAGACACGCCAGATGAATCATAGTCCTGGAAAGGCGAATTGAGAAGAGATCTTCAGTGATAGCCAGTCAATGGTTCTCCAACCTCAGCCTGCATCAGAATCAGCCAGAGGACTTTTTTATTTTTGGCCACAATGAGAGGCATGTGGAATCTTAGTTCCCTAACCAGGGTTTGAACCTGCACTCACTGGCTATTCAGGAAACTCAGGTTCAGGAAGATCCCCTGGAGAAGGAAATGGCAACCTGCTCCAGTTTTCTTGCTTGGGAAATCCCATGGACAGAGGAGCCTGGCAGGCTACAGTTTATGGGGTTGCAAACAGTTGGATAAGACTTACATGATAGAGAACTGAGCATGCATGCACTGCAGTGGAAGCGCAAAGTCTTAACCGCTGGACCACCAGGGAAGTCCCCAGAGAGCTTACTGAAATACAGATCACTGGGACCCACCTTCAGCAGAGCTGCAACAGAGCCCAAGAATTTGCATGTCTAACAAAATCCCAGATAACCCCTATGGTGTGATCACTCACCTAGAGCCAGACATCCTGGAATGTGAAGTCAAGTGGGCCTTAGGAAGCATCACTACGAAAAAAACTAGTGGAGGTGATGGAATTCCAGTTGAGCTATTTCAAATCCTAAAAGATGATGCTGTGAAAGTGTTGTACTCAATATGCCAGCAAATGTGGAAAAATCAGCAGTGGCCACAGTGGAAAAGGTCAATTTTCATTCCAATCCCAAAGAAAGGCAATGCCAAAGAATGTTCAAACTACCACACAATTGCACTCATCTCATACGCTAGCAAAGTAATGCTCAAAATTCTCCAAGTCATGTTTCAACAGTACGTGAACCGTGAACTTGGAGATGTTCAAGCTGGATTTAGAAAAGGCAGAGGAACCAGAGATCCAATTGCCAACATCCACTGGATCATCAAAAAAGTAAGAGAGTTCCAGAAAAATATCTACTTCTGCTTTTGACTATGCCAAAGCCTTTGACTGTGTGGATCACAACAAATTGTGGAAAATTCTTAAAGACATAGGAATACCAGACCACCTGACCTGCCTCCTGAGAAGGTGGATATGCAGAAGAATCTGTATGCAGGTCAGGAAGCAACAGTTAGAACTGGACATGGAACAACAGACTGGTTCCAAATAGGAAAAGGAGTACATCAAGGCTGTATATTGTCACCCTGCTCATTTAACTTATATGCAGTGTACATCATGCGAAATGCTGGGCTGGATGAAGCACAAGCTGGAATCAAGATTGCTGGGAGGAATATCAATAACCTCAGATATGCAGATGACACCACCCATATGGCAGAAAGTGAAGAAGAACTAAAGAGCCTCTTGAAAGTGAAAGAGAATGAAAAAGTTGGCTTAAAGCTCAACATCCAGAAAACTAAGATCATAGCATCCGGTCCTATCACTTCATGGCAAACAGATAAGGAAACAACAGAAACAGTGACAGACTTTATTTTCTTGGGCTCCAAAATCACCGCAGATGGTGACTGCAGCCATGAAATTAAAAGACACTTGCTCCTTGGAAGAAAAGCTATGACCAACCTAGAGAGCATATTAAAAAGCAGAGACATTACTTTGCCAACAAAGGTCCGTCTAGTCAAAGCTATGGTTTTTCCAGTAGTCATGTACAGATGTGAGAGGTGGACTATAAAGAAAGCCGAGCGCCAAAGAATTGATGCTTTTGAGCTGTGATGTTGAAGAAGACTCTTGAGAGTCCCTTGGACTGCAAGGAGATCAAACCAGTCAATCCTAAAGGAAATCAGTCCTGAATATTCACTGGAAGGACTGATGCTGAAGCTGAAGCTCCAATACTTTGGTCACCTGATGTAAAGAACTGACACACTGGAAAAGACCCTGATGCTGGGAAAGATTGAAGGGAAGAGGAGAAGGGGTCGACAGAAGATGAGATGGTTGGACGGCATCACCGACTCAATGGATGTGAGTTGAGGTAAGCTCCAGGAGTTGGTGTTGGACAGGGAAGCCTGGTGTGCTGCAGTCCATGGGGTCGCAAAGAGTCAAACACAACTGAGCGACTGAACTGAACTGAATTGAACACTTGATCCCAAGTGAGGCTGATGCTACTGGTCCAGGGACCTCATTTGAGAGCCAGTGAGTGATGTCAGTCTTCCCATTTTAAGCTGGGAAAAATGAGGCCCTGAGGTTTTAAAGGCAAACACTGACAGTATATCACTGTCGTCATCATCATAATCATCATTGGCATCATCACCATCATTTAAGCCCTTGATTATAGCCCTTCTCACCTGCCCAGCGCTGGGTAAACACTTCATGTTTGCTACCATCTCTGGGCCTCACCTTAACAGGAAGGTACTATGATTATTTCTCTCCTGCAGATGAAATGACAGAGGCAGAGTCTAAAGTCACACAGTTGGTAATAGCCAGCACCACTTGCACACTGATCTAGGTCCAGAGCCCAGAAGTTTAACCCCCACTCTACACAACCTGCTTACAGCTTATGCTGACCAGGAATTCTCTGCTGCTGCTGCTGCTGCTGCTGCTAAATCGCTTCAGTCATGTCTGACTCTGTGCAACCCCATAGATGGAAGCCCACCAGGCTCCCCTGTCCCTGGGATTCTCCAGGTAAGAACACTGGAGTGGGTTGCCATTTCCTTCTCCAATGCCTGAAAGTGAAAAGTGAAAGGGAAGTTGCTCAGTCGTGTCCGACTCTTAGCGACCCCATGGACTGCAGCCTACCAGGCTCCTCCATCCATGGGATTTTCCAGGCAAGAATACTGGAGTAGGGTGCCATTGCCTTCTCCAAGGAATTCTCTAGAGGCTCCCAAATCCAGTGGGCTCATTTCCGGTGAGGGATGAGCTTGTGGCACCCTCAGCCCAAAGGCTTGGTCCTCAAGTGGTCCATGTCTAGAGGAAGACTGCCTCTTAAGTCTCTCGAACCCAGAGTGTTTTCTACCTCAAACACTTCTTTTCCCACCATTACATCCTTCTGGCCCCACCGATGGGGGCTTCCTGGCTGGAGGATGAAAGTCTGCATTAATTCTTCAGGTCCAAGTATCAGCTCTACCCCCACTCAGTGACAAAGTAAATGAAACAGTCTCTATTCCTACTCCATGACGACACTGGGTTGTCACTGTCAGTCATGGGTCTGCTCCCCCATCAGACTGGGAGCTCATCTGTGTCAGCTGAGTCCTCAGTACAGGATCTGCCCAGACCAGGATTTAGTAACTAAGTGATGAATTAATGAATGAGTGATTGGGTGCAGAGGCAAATGAGGGAATGAATGAGTGAATAAATGACCAAACTCCCAGGAAGCCCCTCTGCTGGACCCTCTGGCCTTCCCAGATAGGGGACTCTTTAGGTGGGAGGGGACCTCTGACATCATCACTCCAACTCATTTTCAGCATTGTCCTAGCCGAACCCCACCAGGGGCCAGAGCCTGAAGCTCTCCTCTCCCCACACAGACATCTAGTGTCCTAGCCTCCATTTACACACCCCCAAGATTGAAGAACTCACTCCATCTAAGGCTGCCTATAATACTAAAGAGCTCTAGTATCAACAAGGATGTTACTATTACTCTTAGCCATGAGGAAAAGGCCACTACCTCTTCACCAAGGCTCTATATCACCCAGAACAAGGTTGCTCCCATGGCCTGTGACAGCTGGCAAAGACAAGGGAGCACGTGACTTGTCCTCTGGCTACCCTAGTCTACCTGTCCAGACTTCTTTCTTTTTGGCTGTGCCAAGCAGCATGTGGGATCTTAATTCTCTGACCAGGGATCAAACCTGCACTCCCAACAGTGGAAGCATGGAGTCTTAACTACTGGACCACCAGGGGAATCCCAGACTTATCTCTTCTAACTCTCTCAAGCCATGAACAGAGCTTCCCACTGTTCCCTTACATACCTGGGCCTTCCTTTGTTCCTGCTGTTCCATCTACCCTGATGCCCTCTAATAACAACACCCAAACCCTCCCCTCACAGTCAAGGCCTGGCTCAAATGGCACCACCTCCAGGAAGACTTCTGGGCTCTTCCTAAGTGGAAATTACATTTTCCCAGTCCTCTGTATCTTCACTGCCCACATATAAACACACAGCCACACTTCAATCCTTTATTTCTCTCTTACGCTGCTTTTTCTCTTAAATTGGGCTGATTTGTGTTCATTTCTCCTTCTTCACCTTGAACAAACAGGTAGAAGCAACGATGTTGATTCATCAGACTACCCTTCCCCCCTCCCACCAAACACGCAGGTACTTGAATACAGTAGATGCTCAGTAAGTGTCTAAAGAATGGGGGAGTAAGTGATGGAATGGGAAAGAAAAGGGATTGAGTGAACGGAAGTAAGTGCATGTGTGAATGAATGATCAAATGAGTGAGTGAAAGAATATCCTGTTCTCAGAGCTAAGACTCCCAGTTCTTTCTGGGGACCCATTGGACTTGGCATGGCAGAATAAAGGAAGTTGTGAAATAACTGCAGAGAGGGCAAGAGAGGGGAACAAAGGACGGCGGTAGTGACAGCAGCAAGAGAGGAAGTGGAGGTGACCACGTTGTTGCTTCAAGACCAGGCCCCCCTTAGAACCACGGCCATTGTGGAGAAGCTGGGCCAGGAGAGCAGCTGAGAAGCCCACTGAAAGGGGAGAAGATACAGCATGGTGGGGATGGAGGGGAGGGAATGCCTACAAGTTCTGAAGGCCAGATCCAGTTATGTGTGAGCAGAGTACGGGACCTGCCCAGCCAACCCTGAAATCTCTCCTGCCCAGCGGCTCAAACATGCTCTCTCTCTCATCACCTCCTCCTACTTGGCCCAGCTGCTGGCGGTCCGGGCCCAACTGCCGGGGGTCCGGACCCAGCCTGACTTCCAGGATTGAGCCCTTGCCAGTGACAGGCTCCCCTACCCCACCCCGGGGCCCCAGTGAGCAGCAGTGGCTGCACCCTGTGAATTGAGTTTTGCGCCCTCCAAGGACCAGGCTACCTCTGCTTAGTGAGAGGCCCCGCCCATCCAGACTCAAGTCCCGCCCATCCCAGCTCGCATCCCAGAATGCCTGGTGCCCCAGCCTGCCCAAGCGAGAGTGCTACCAGGCACCACCTGCCTTATCTGGAGCGCTCCCGTAGGGCAGAGGCAGACAGGCCTGGAGAGGGTGCTGGAGTCGAGGAGGCGCCAGCAACAGAAGGATCCCAGGGAAAGCGACCCTTCCGGAGAGAGGGGGTGGGGGAGGGGCTATGGGCGGCCGGGGTCTTACCCAAGTGGTGGAACACTGGGGACCCAACACCTCGCAGGGCGGAGGCCCGGGAGTCTCCTGGGGACGTCGGAGATGTGGGGACGTGGGGGAGGCCCCAGAGCAGACTCCGCTGGGAGAGGCTGCGGGAGGCTGGAGGGGGGCGCAGGAAGCGGGTAGAGGCACAGGCAGGGGCGGCCCAGACCGGTTCCTGGAGGAGTCTGGTCCCCTCCCCTCCCCTCACCACCGCCGGCGAGGTGGCCCCGGGGCCGCCGAGCCTGCGGATCATAAAGGGCCAAGGCACCCGGACTGGAGCCAGACACTCCGCCCCTCGAGGCGTCAATCCCTGGGCGCCAGGCAGAGGCGGAAACGCTGGGGACCTGGCGGGGTCGAGGTGGAGCCTGGCGGCCTGTGGGATCCAAACACGTCCTCCCCGTCATTGTTAAACCAGCCCCTCACAGCCTTGGAAAGTAATACCTGCTAGTCATTCACACCTTATTGGTCACCTATCGGGTGCTAAACGCGGCGCTGGGTGCTGGGATGCAGGTTTGAGCAGGACACACTGGCCTTGCCCTTATGGGTATTGATAGAAAAAAATTTTTAATGGGCAGTTCAGAAGAGAACAAAGAAAATAAATACCACCCAGGAATCTCTTCACTGAGAGAGAATCACTTACAGTTTTCCTGGTATGTGCTTCCAGCTCCACTAGAGCTGAAAGAGGTAAGCATGCTGACCAGGAGAGATGGAGGCTTCCCTCTCCCTCCACCAAGTAAGTATATATGTTATGTTATATAGTATGAAATGTGTGATGTGATCATAGACATGAAGGAGCTGCCTAGAAGAATCTCCATCAGTGTTCACGTTTGGGATACAGGCTCATTTGGCAATTTGGAAGAGACTTGACAGAGGTGTCGTGGTCCGGGCGCAGGTTGGAAAACAATTTCCAGACATGAGACAGAATGAGAGGGAAATAAAGTTTATTTAGAGTAGGAGACGCTGTTAGAACAGCAGGCCAGCTCAAGGGAGAACCAACGTTGAACAGGAGTCCTTAGTCCACTTTTACACCCAGGGTACAAGGAGTGGGATAGGGGTCTTGCAGGTCATTTGCAGATTGGATGAGGCACATATACTGGGTGGGGGAAGAGTAAGGCAAATACCTTCTCCCTATGGGGTAAAAGGGGAGACAGGTTATACTGCTCAAGAGGACCTGAAATCCATTAATAGTTACAACATGGGGGAGGGAAGGACAATAAGGGTCTGGTTTTTCCGTTCCTGCATTCCAAGACCCTCCTGGGTTTTATCTGCTCTTTCGTCCTTGGGTCACCACAAGAGGATGTTGGTGGTGCCTGAAAGATAACTAACAGGAAGAGGAGCTTGGCAGTGGGAGTGCATTCCATACCAGGGCCAGAGAGGGGGAGGGATCATCATTCCAAACACTTCACAGGGGCTGGTGGTTGAACTCACCTGCCCAGACCCTCTCAGTGAATAAAGAGTTGCCATGCTGAACTCACCATACTTGGAGCCCAAGCAGCCCTCCTATGGGGACCCTTGGCTGGGTAACAAGAAGTGGGACTTCCCTCACCCCATGCGTGGGCTGTGGCAGCAGCCTAGGTGATAACATAGGCCAACCTCTGGCACAGACAGTGGCATTAATGCAGGAGCCTCAGCTCAGCAGAGGCCCCAGGTATCTGCAACAGCAAATGACATCCAACACTGCTTTCCAAGTACAGTGAGACACATTTGGGAACACCCAGAAACATATGGGACAGGTGGTCTTTGCAGAGAAAGGGAATTCTCACACAGGGGATGGCACTGGGCTGACATAACTATGGCTTAATTTTAATGAGACGTTGTTCACAATCAAATTGTGACTCCTAGAGATAGGTTATCCAAAGAAAAGTGGCCATATTGGATATACTGTTTTGTAATCTGCTTTTTTTCCTTTCAACCATTATCATAAATACCTTTCCATAATTTTTATTGCTACATAGCATTTCTTTCCATATAGATCTACTCAAATGTATTTAATCTCTTTCTGCTTGCTTTTGTAAGCTTTAATAAAATATCATTATGTACAATAAACTGCACATATTTAAAGTATACAACTTAATGAGTTTTGTCATATATACATATATATTCATGACCGCATGACTACAATCAAGGTAATGAACATATTCTTCACCCCCAAAGTTTCCTGATGGCCCTTTATAATCTCTCCTTTCTGTCTTCCACTGCTCCCTGCCCCACATTCCCAGGCACAGAATAAGCTGCCTCTGTCTCTCCAGATTAGTTTGCATTTTCTAGAATTCTGCATAGATGGAAACATACACTATGTATTGTTTTTTGTCTGGCTCCATTCACTGGGCAGAATTATTTTGCAGTTCATATACACTATTGAACACATCAGTAATTTGGTTTTTTTTAATTGTTGAGTAGAATGTCATCTTATGGATATATCACACTTTGGTTATTCATTTACTTATTGATGGACTTTGAGTTGTCTCTAAGTACTATTATACAAATAAAGGTGGTATGGACATTTATGCTCAAATCTATGTGTGCACATATACTTTCATTTCTCTTAGGTAAATACCTAGGAATGGATTTGCTGGGTCACATGATAGATGTAGGTTTAACATTTCTTTTTTAGTATTTATTTATTTGGCTGCACCAGGTCTTAGTTGTAGCATGCAGGATTTTTAGTTGTAGCATGCGACCTCTTAGTTGAGGCATGTGGGATCCAGTTCCCTGACCAAGGATCGAGCCCGGGCCCTCTGCATTGGGAGTTCCAAGTCTTAGCCACCAGACTACCAGGGAAGTCCCTTAACATTTTTCACAGTATCAAAAATTTTCCAAAAAGCTGGTATCATTTCACATTCCTACCAGGAGTGTATGAGAATTCTAGTTCCTTCGTACCTTCACCAGCACTTATTTGGTCAATCAGTTTAATCTTAGTCATTTCAGTGAATTCATAGCAGTATATCCCTGTGGGTTTGAATTCTAGTCTCCTGTTCATTGATGTTGTTAAGCATCTTTTGTATCCATATTTGCCACAATCTGTGTATCTTCTTTGGTTTTAAAAAATTGGATTGACTTATTATTGAGTTATAAGAGTTGTTTGTATGTCCAAAAGAATTGGAAGCAGACTCTCCAAAAGATATTTGTACACCTATGTTCACAGCAGCATTATTCACAATGAGCAAAATGGGGAAGCAACCCAAACATCCATCAACTGATGAATGGATAAACAAGAAGTGGTATATACATACAATGAAATATTAATCGGCCTTAAAAATGAAGGAAATTCTGACACATGCTACAACATGGATGAATCTTGAAGACATTATGATAAGTAAATGTCAGACAGACAAATACTGTGTGATTCCACTGTATAAGGTATTTAGAGTAGTCAAATCCATAGGAACAAAGTAGAATGGTAATTGCCAAGGGCTGGGGGAGAGGGAAATGAGGAGTTGTTCTAATGAATGTTCTGTTTAAGTTCTGGAGATTGGTTGCAAAATAATGTGAATATACTTAACACTACCAAACTGAATGGTTAAAAATTGGGAAGTTGAGGAATTCCATGACATTCCAGTAGTTAGGGCTCTGCACTTTTCACTGCTGAGGGTGTGGGTTCAATCCCTGGTCTGGGAATTAAGATTCCACAAACAGCATGGTGCAGCTGGAAAAAAAAAAATCATGAGTTTGGTAAATTTTGTTATGTATATTTTACCACAATTTTTTAAAAAATTAAATAAAAAAGTTCTTGACATATCTAAATACAGTCAGCTGCTCCATATCTGCAAATTTTGCACCCAAAGACTCAACCAACTTCAGATAAAAAATATTCAAAAAAAAAAAAAAAATGGGGACTTGCCTGGTGGTCCCGTGACTAGGACTCTGTGCTCCCAATGCAGGGGGCCCAGGTTCAATCCCTGGGCAAGGAACTAGATCCCACATGCCACAATCAAGACCGAAAATTCCACGTGCCATAGCTAAGGCCTGGCACAGCCAAATAAATAAAAACAAATAAATTTAAAAAATAAAAATAAAAAAAAAAAAAAGAAAAAAAAATATTCAAAAAAAAAAAAATTCCAGAAAGTTCCAAAAAAACAAAGCTTGAATTTATTGCCTGCTGGCAACTATTTACATAGCATTTATATCATATTAGGCATTATAAGTAATCTAGAGATGATTTAAAGTATACAAGGGGATGTGCCAAAGGCACATACAATATATACAAATATTACACCATTTTATATACATATATATATATATATAAAGGACTTCAGGATCCACCAATCTTGGTATCCTCAGGAGTCCTGGAGCCAATCTTTGGAGGATACTGAGAAAGACTCTATTGTCAATTGTCTTTTATACTGGTCTATTGCTAAAATTTCATGGAGAAGGCAATGGCAACCCACTCCAGTACTCTTGCCTGGGAAATCCCATGGACGAAGGAGCCTGGTAGGCTGCAGTCCAATGGAGACGCTAAGAATCAGACACGACTGAGCAACTTCACTTTCACTTTTCACTTTCATGCACTGGAGGAGGAAATGGCAACCCACTCCAGTGTTCTTGCCTGGAGAATCCCAGGGATGGCGGAGCCTGGTGGGCTGCCTTCAATGGGGTCACACATAGTCAGACACGACTGACGCGACTTACCAGCTGCATTGCTAAAATTTCATAAGTGCTGTGCCCCTCCTTTCTAGTTTCTTCATTATTGGGAGTTTGTACCTTTTTATTTCCTTTACTGTCATTTTAATGGATTCTTGTTAATGAGCAGACATTTTTAAAAAATAAATAAAAATGGTCAGTCTACCATCTCAAACCCTGAGTTAGTAATAACTATTAAAGCATCCTAAGATAATGTTTTTTGTTATCTTAAAAAAATGGCATTACACTTTTGTGCCTTTTCTAGGATGCCATATAGTTGGAACTCAGCCTTTGCAGATTGGCTTCTTTCACTTAGTAATATGCATTTTAGTTTCCTCTATGTCTCTCATGACTTGATAGCTCATTTCTTTCTTTTGCTGTGCCCAGTTTTCATTGTGGTATGCAGGATCTAGTTCCCTAACCTAGGATCAAACCTAGGCCTACTGCATTGGAAGCGGGGAGTCTTAACTGCTGGATTACCAGGGAAGTCTTACTAACTCATTTCCTTTTAGTGCTAAATGATATTCCATTGTCTGGATGTACCACAGTTTATCTCTTTGCCTACTGAAGGGCATCTTGGTTTATTCCAAGTTTCAGCAATTATGAATAAAGCTGCTATAAACATCAATGTGCAGGTTTTTGTGTGAAGATGAGTTTTCCACTCCTTTGAGTCAATACCAGGAAGCATGACTGCTGCATCATACAGTCGGAGTATGTTTAGCATGGTAAGAAACCAAACTGTCCTGCACAGTGGCTGTACCATTTTACATTCCCACAAGCAATGGATGAGAGTCTCTATTGCTCCTCATCCACCCCAATATTTGGTGGTGTCAGTGTTTTGGATTTTGCCAAATCCAAGAAAGTTTTTGGATTTTCCCTTCTAATGGGCATGCGGTAGCACCTTGCTGTTTTAATTTGCATTTCCTTGATGACATATGATGTGGAGGTTCTTTTCATGTGCTTATTTGCCATCTGTCTGTCTTCTTTGGTGAGGTCTCCGTTTTCTCCCCGTCTGTGGCTTGTCTTCTAATTCTCATCAACCTATTTTTTCTTACTTTTAAAACCGCATTTATTTATGGCTGTGCTGGGTCTTCATTGCGGCACACTGGCTTTTTCTGGTTGCAGCGAGCAGGGGCTACTCTCTAGATGTGTGGGGCTTCTCATTGAGGGGCTTCTCTTGTTGCACCTCTCGGGCTCTAGAGCACAAGCTCAGTAGTTTCGGTGCACGGGCTTAGTTGACTGGTGACACGTGGGGTCTTCTCAAGCCAGAGATTGAACCTACATCCCCTGCACTGGCAGGCAGATTCTCAACCACTGAAGCACTGGGCAACTCCCTCATCAGTTTATTTTTGATAATATAATGAAGACCTGTGAACTACCCAAATTTTAGAGTATTCGTGGTAACTTTCATCTACCTATATTGTCCTCATCATTCTGTGTCCCTCCCCGACTCAGGGAATCATCATCTTGACCTTTGTATTTACCATTCCTTTGCCTGAAGGAGGAGGTTTGTCATTGCTTTTCTAATACAAATTGCTGTTATGAACATTCTCCTATCTGATTCCTGTTGCGGTACAAGGAGTATATACCTAGGAGTGGGGGCTTTCCTGATGGCTCAGCAGCAAAGGATCAATGCAGGAGATAAGGGTTCGATCCTCGGATCGGGAAGATCCCCAAGAGTAGGAAAAGAGTTGGACATAACTTAGCGACCGAGCACACACATACCTAGGAGTGGGTATATACCTAGTAAAATTGCAGGGTATAGTGTATGAAAATGTCCAACATTACAAAATAATAACTTGTTTTTCAAAGTGGTCGTATCAGTTTGGACACCCACAAACCACATGTAAGCAGTCCCTTGAGTCACACTCACTCCAATTGTCAGGCTTCTGATTTGGGACACTCAAATGTAAAATGACATTTGATTTTTGTCTTAACTTTTGTTTCCATGATTACTAATAAGTTGAACGTCTCTTCAGATGTTTATTGACCACATATGTTTCCTTCTCTAAGAAATGCTGCTGCTGTTTATTTTCCAAAGTTGTGTCCAACTCTTTGTGACCCCACGGACTCTAACCCTCCAAGGTCCTCTGTCCATGGAATTCTCCAGGCAAAAATACTGGAGTAGGTTGCCATGTCCTTCTCCAGGGGATCTTCCCAACCCCAAGATCTAACCCACATCTCCTGCTTGGCAGGCGAATTCTTTACCACTGAGTCCCCAGGGAAGCCCTCTCTTAAGAAATACCTGGCCATATATTTATTTCCTATTTTTAGTTTGGGCTTATTTTCCTTATTAACCAGTTTTGCATGTTCTTGATATTTATCTCTTAGCTACTATATGCATTGAAAATATGTTCTTGTATTTGTAGTACTTTACTTTCTTTAAGATTTCTTTTGAGGAAAAGGAGTTCTGGGTTTTAATATGGTCAAAGTTTTATGGTTAGTACTTTTAGGTCTTTTTAAAGAACTACCCCAAAATCAGAATGGTGTTCACTTACATTTTATTCTCAAAATTTCAGAGTGTTGCCTTGGACATTTAAGTACTTAGCCCATTTGAAATTGCTTTTGGTAAGAAGTTGGATGTAAATTCAACTTCATTTTTCCATATCTACAACTAAGTTGTCCACTTCTATTTATTGAATAGCCCTTCTTTCCCCCTGGGGAAACTGAGACCAGAGATTCAGCAACTTGCCCAAGATCACACAGTTTTGTTATTGTTCAGTCGCTAAGTTGTGTCCGACTTTTTGTGACCCCCATGTACTGCAGCATGCCAGGCTTCCCTGTCTTTCACTGTTTCCTGGAGTTTGCTCAGATCCATGTCCACTGAGTCAGTGATGCTAACTAACCATCTTATCCTCTGCTGCCCCCTTTTCCTTTTGCCTTCAATCTTTCCCAGTATAAGTCTTTTCCAATCACACAGTTAATAAGTGTCAAAGCCAGATTCAAGCCAGGGTTCAGAGCTCTGGAATCTGCCATAGCTTGAACCACTCTGGTACCTGCCTTTTGCTTCTGTCATGCAAATTAAATGCAGCGTTCTGTGCCAGGCTCTCAATTCTATTTCACTGGTCAATTTGTCCATTCCTGAGCCAAACCACACTGTTTTAACTATTGGGGTTTTATAATAAATACTGATATCTGGTAGGGAAAATCTACCCTATTCTACAGAAAGGGCTTGGCTATTTTTTTATCTTTTTTCTTCAGTATATATATATATATATATATATATATATATATATATATATATATATATCAGAATCAATACATCAAATTTCATAGAAATGCTTGTTAGAATATTAGATTGGAGTTACATCAAATGTATTTATGTATTAATATATTATTCAGGGACAATTTATACCTTATCAATGTTAAGTCTTTGCATTTAAGTTTTCTTTAATATCCCTTGATTAAATGTTAAAATTTTTTCTATGCTAGTCTTATACATCTTTTGTTCTTTAGACACTTTATTCCTTAAATATTTCTTTTGCTGCTGGGGTCTTTCTTATTACATTTTCTTAACTTGGGGTCCATGGTCACCAAGGCATCCCTGACTGAGCTCCAGGAGTTCTGCAAACCTTCTGAAACTGTATACACATTTTGTGGAATCCGTGAATAACTTCTATTAGATTCCCAAACTATTGCCAAGAGTACTGAATGTTTCTTATGTGCCAGGCACTCTCCCTGAGCGCTTTATAAGTCCCACAACCACCTTGGGAAATAGATGCAGTTATTCCCCCATTTTATGGATAAGGACACTGCTTTTCAGAGAGGTTAAGTGCTTTGCCTGAAGTCACAGAGCTAAGAAATGAACAGCCAGCATTCAAACTCAGCCTGTCTGACCCCAAAGCTAACACTGAACTTCCGTGACCTGTTACCTCCAAAGAGGTTGGCACCTGGCCCCCTGTACTACTACTGTCCACTCATCTGTAAAATGGGTGGATGAAGGTTACTGCTCCACCCCCCTCTCTGGCTGTTTGTGGAGACAACCGAGGCGATGGGTAGGAAAGAGACTCCGCAAACTGCCAAGTGCGGCACATGAGGCAGGGGTGGCGGAGGAAGCAGGGGCTCAGGCATCTCTCCCACCACCGCCGTCAGCTTCCCAAGCAGCCTCTTCCTAGGAGATAGAGGACATGCCGGCTGAGCTGGGGAGGAGCTGTCCTGCCCAATCACCCACTCTGCAGCAGGCCCTATGTGAGGTGGGGACGCAGAATCAGACGTGATTCTGTGATGATGAGGTCTGACCGTGATAGGTGGTGACAAGGGGTGATAGTGCCGTGTCAGTTACGGCTGGGGGGTGGCATAATCACAGAGAGGTTCCTGGTCTAGCTTGGGGAGCCATGAGCTCTCCTTGCACCATGCTAGCCAGGTGCCCTCCTCTAGGTGACCAGTTTCAGGCTTCCCTTAGGATCCCCTCCACTGGCCCTTCAGAGCATCCATGCAGCGTTGAAGATGTTTGTTCATGGTACCACACCTCTACTGAGGCCCCCTCAGTCACCTCCACCACTCTTACCACAAATCCACAGTCCTCCCCTTGGCCTCTCCATCAGGCCCCTGCCCCTCACTTCCTGGCCTCACCCTAACACTTAACCACACCCAACTCAGAAGACTCACCAGCTCTTGCCAGCCTCCTGACCTCGGTGCCTAGAGCACCCCTCCCCCACTCTCTTTCTGAAGGGCTCATTCTCCCTTGGGTCTCAGCTTGAATGACACCTCTTTAGAAACACCTTTTGTGGTGGCTCAGATGGTAAAGAATCTGCCTGAAATGTGGGAGACCCAAGTTCGATCCCTGGGTCGGGAAGATCTCCTGGAGGAGGAAATGGCTACCCACTCCAGTATTCTTGCCTGGAAAATCCCATGGACAGAGGATCCCAGCAGTCCACAGTCCCTGGGGTCCACGGGGTCTCAAAGAGTCAGACACGACTGCACGACTAACACTCATCTAAAGAAAGTCTTCCCTGGGCTTTTTATTCTGTCTCAGCCCCTCGTTGGTTTCTTTTATAGCTCTTATTTCTTCCAACGATTTGTGCATTCATTTTTCTCTCTTTTCTCCCTCCTATCCTCTCCCGTTACAAATGCTTCATGGAGGCAGGGGTCACACCTGCCTATTCTTGGTGGTCTCTTAGCCACAGAGGGCACTCAATAAATATTTGTTTGATGAATGAATGAATTAGTAAACAAATAAATGAATGAACTGGATCTTAAAGAATCTAGAGCTATGCTGTCCAATAGCCACAAACTATAGGTGGCTATTTAAATGTAAAGAAATTAGAAGTAAATAAATTTAGCTTTTCCGGTAAGCGGCCTGAGCTGACCCTTAAAAATGGTGCGCTATTCACTAGACCCAGAAAACCCCACAAAATCATGCAAATCAAGAGGTTCAAATCTTCGTGTTCACTTTAAGAACACTCGTGAGACTGCCCAGGCCATAAAGGGTATGCATATCCGAAAAGCCACCAAGTATCTGAAGGATGTCACTTTAAAGAAGCAATGTGTGCCATTCCGTCGTTACAATGGTGGAGTTGGTAGGTGTGCACAGGCCAAACAGTGGGGCTGGACGCAGGGTCGGTGGCCCAAAAAGAGTGCTGAATTTTTACTACACATGCTCAAAAATGCAGAGAGTAATGCTGAACTTAAGGGCTTAGATGTAGATTCTCTGGTCATTGAGCACATCCAAGTGAACAAAGCCCCCAAGATGAGGCGCAGGACTTACAGAGCTCACGGTCGGATCAACCCCTACATGAGCTCTCCCTGCCACATTGAGATGATCCTTACTGAAAAAGAACAGATTGTTCCTAAACCAGAAGAGGAGGTTGCACAGAAGAAAAAGATATCCCAGAAGAAACTGAAGAAACAAAAACTTATGGCCCGGGAATAAATGCCGCAGAAAATAAATGCAAATAAAAGTAAAAAAAAAAAAAGAAGTAAATAAATTTAAAATCCAATTCCTCAATTGCAGTAGTCACATTTCAATCTCTGTATGTAGTTAGTGGCTACTGCATGGGGCATTTCCATCATTTCAGAAAGTTTTATTGGGTGTGCTGCTCTGGATGACCTTAAAGGCCAAGAAGGTGGACAAGCGCATTTGGAGCAGAGGGTCCAGCATGTACCCAAAGCTGCAGGTGTGAAAGAGCAGCATGGTGATGCTATGCTTTGGAACAAGGAAGGGGACACATCGCTGTACCTTTGCACAGGCCTGTTTGCATTAGAAAGTTTGGCTTAAGGTCAGGAAGAATGTCAGAACAGGGAGACTTCTAAGAGACAGCTGGTTCCACCCATCTCCACTCTTGGAAGTGGAGAACATGGCCCAGAGAAGACACCTAAGATCAAAGAGAAAGTTACATGAATGGGGCAGGAACCCAGGCCTCCTGACTCCCAGTTCCTTAGGAGTCAGTTTCTCCCAACCAGGTTCATGGATACTTCTTCCCTCCTTCCTGGCCCCTCTCCCCACCCACAGCCAGGCCACCAAGCCTGGCGAGGCACCCAGGCCCATCCTCGTCCTCGACACTCACACTGGCCACTTTTATTTACTCCTTAGAGTGTCACAAACCCTCCCTCCCCAGTGTCTGACCCCTAGAAATTTTAGACATCCCAAGGAGAATAGCTGCTTATAACCATTTGCTAATTACACGTATGGATGTCAATTAATTCATTTAGCTAATTACCCACTCGATGAGCACCACGCACCAAAGAACTGTAAAAGACAGACATATGGTGAGAGAGGGGGGTATCCGGGTGCTCAAGCAGCATGCAGGGGTGGGGGAGGGAGGGCACCACGGCTGCAGCAACTCCCTACCACCGGATGAGTGGAGGGAGGCAGCTTAATGGCTGGGGGGCAGAGCTGCTGCTGCTGCTGCCATAAAGCATAATTACGGCTTTCCACTAATAGTGCTGGGAAAACACAGAGGCACTCATGCGTGCAGATAACCGCACATATGTATATGCACATCTCTGTTTATACACACACTCATGTGCTTACAGACACAGCATGCACATACCCATAAGCATGGTACACGTGCACACACGTGGACACACACACACATGAACACATGAGGTCATGTGGCATCAATGCACAGACATTTTCTTCAAGTCCTACCTTCCGTGGAGGCTGAAGGGTGGGAATTCTCTCTTTTTGCACCCAACTTTATGCCAAGTACTGTGCTCAGCCCTTCCACATAAGTTATTTCATTAAATCTTCACATAACCCCACGAAGAATGAGTTATCTACGCTTCACTGATCAGGAAACTGAGGCTCAGAGAAGCCAAGACACTTGTCCAAGGCCACACAGCTGGTAAGTTGCAGAGGTGGGGCTAATCCCTGCACCTCCATAACCACAAGCAGCAAGGGGCAGGGGAAGGGAAAGGGGGTTTTCATCTGCTTGCAACTGGTGGGATCTTGGGAAAATAACCTTTCTTAGGGGAGACTCTACCACAAATGTCATTCTCCCTGGAAAAGGGATCGGGATCTCCTGTCAGCTTCAGCCGCATCCCATGAATCTGCTCTGAGGCCACCTCTGTGCTAGGCCTGGCACTCAGGACACAGCATAAAGATCTGAACTCACACCTGGTAAGGCAGATGGAGAACATAGGCTGTCATCAGAAAAGCAAGCATTTGATCTGGCTGTCTGTGTTGAGAGCCCAAGTTTTTCCCACGTTCCATGCTTCCTCTTTCTTCCTATCCTGGAGGGGCTGGGTCCAGAAACCTAAGATGAACCCCTTGAGCTCCCTTCAAATGACTCTTACCTCCTCTCTGAGGGCTTCTGCCTGGGGTCCTGCCCTGGCCCTTCACACCCTTCCTCATCTTCATAAGGACAACAGCTTTGGTCTACCCCACCAAACAAAAATGAAAGTTTCTCCAGTTTCACAGAAAAACAAGAAAACTCTCCAACACCCGTCTTCCAGCCTCTCCATTTACCAATCCTCATGTCCATTCACCAAAGTAAAGAGGAAGCCACAGTTAGGTGATTCATTTATCCATCTGTTCAATAAAATACTCCAGAGAATTCCTCTGGTCTAAGAATGGATGGTCTCAAACATTCTTTCAGGCCAGCAAACAAGCAAAAAGTAGCGGCTCTGCAGCTTCTATCAGTTAAAAATCTTTCTGTTGCAAGTGACAGAAAATCCAACACAAATATGTTTCAACAGAGGGAGTATACTGGCTCAGATACAGAGATGACAAGGGGTATGGCAGCTTCAGGAACAGTTTGATTCAGGGGTTCAAGCATAGTCATTTAGGACTTGCCTCTGTCTGCCTCTTATTGTTACTCTCTCCCATGCATTGGCTTCATTCTAAAGCTCCACTTGGTAATAAGCTTCTCTTGCTCTCAGACTCTGGCCCACCAGAGACAGGAGCTTTTCCAAGAGCTCCTACACAAGCCCTGGGATTCGCTGTGGTAGGATGGGCTCCAGCACATGCCCACCTCTGAGCCAGTCTCCACAGCCAGTGGGATGCCATGCTCAGATTGGCTGGATCCAAGGGTGGAGTTCCAGCCAAACCTCCTGAACAGAGTGGGGACAGTTGGGGCCCCAGATGTTGTCAGAAGAAGGGGGAATTGATAAAGGACTAGGAGGCAAGGTACCAATAGCCACTACAATGTTCTTTTTTAAAATTTCATTTATTTTATTAATTTTTGGCCATGCGGGGTCTTCGTTGCTGCATGCGGGCTTTTCTCTATTTGCGGCAAGTGGGGGCTACTCCCAAGTTGTGCTGCATGATCTTCTGTTGTTGTGAAACAACGGGTTCTAGGGCATGTGCTCCGTAATTGTGGTACATGGAGTTAGCTGCCCTGCAGCATGTGGGATCTTCCCAAACCAGGGATCAAATCCACGTCCCCTGCATTGGCAGGCGGAGTCTTAACCACTGGACCACCAGGAAAGTCCTACAGTGCTCTAAGCATTCTAGGTCAGAAGGGTAGGGAGTATCAGCCCCGTCTTGGATCTAAGGAAACCGAGGCTGAGAAAGGAGATAAGCCTAATAAAAATTATCCAGTGAGTAAGGGGCTGAGTCAGAATTTGAACCAATTTCCTCTCACTTCCTCCTTGAGCCCTTCCCCCACAAACAGGCTCCCAGGAGCACTCTCCAGGCATCCAAGCTGCAATGAATCACTTTCCTCAGTTCTGCTGTCCACTGCAGATCAGAAGTCTGGGCCAGCAGGGCCTCCTGGGAAAGGCCTCCCAAGCTGGGAACTCTGTGAGGGCCAGCCTGCTCCATCCACGGGTGTCCCACTCCTACCCCTCTGAGCTCACTGCAGGGCAGGTGGAAAGCCTGCCACGCCACTCTCCCAGACTTCTCTCTGGCCAGGTGTGGTGAAGGACAGTCCAGGAGGGCTTGGGAGCAGCCCCAGGCAAGGACCAATGGGAGCTGGAGGATAAATGCCAGCTCCCTGGCCTCATGGTGGCATGACAAGGTGGGGCCTGTTCCACCCAGGTGCCCACAGCAGTGACTGGCCTGATAACACACCCTTTCCCAGCTGCCTTCCCTGCCCTGTCTCATTCTCCCACTCCCCTCCCTGATTCCCGCAGTCAGTTCTCATACAGGCTTGCCTTCCAACTACTCTCTCAGGATCTGTTTATGGGAAAACACAACTTAAGGTACCTCCCATTCTCCTATAAAATTAGGGTACGGGAAGCCTGAGGGCGGTTCAGCTAAATCAATGATTGTCAAATATTTTTTTAGTAGAATGCGTTTACAAATGCTTTTCTTTCTGTCTGGTTTTCACCCCCTCCTTCCTAAAATCCAGCCCTCTCCCCTCCCTGCCCTGCCCCGTGCCCCACTGAATCTCAGGTGTCCCACAACCCTTTCTTTTTACATGGGATCTTAGTTCCCAGACCAGGGATCAACCATGCCCCACCCCATCCCCACTCCCCCAAGCCCCATGCCTCAGCCCCCTGCAGTGGAAGGGCAGAGTCCTAACCAGTGGACCACCAGAAAAGCCTCTCTCAAAACCCTTCTGGAGTCTTGTGCATTCCTCAGCCCCTGGCATCTTCTCAGTCAAGGGCATTTTCTTCCCTGCCAGGTCCTGTGCTGAGGGGAGGCAGGAACTTTGGATCCCTTGGTGAGGAAGGGCAGGAGGGAGGTCATAGAAATTGTTACAATTCACTCCCTCCCAGAAGAGCTAAAAAAATCACACAGATTGCACACCTCAAAAACTAGCTTCCTGTTCAGTTCAGCTCAGTCGTTCAGTCGTGTCTGACTCTTTTCTACCTCATTAACTGCAGCACGCCAGGCCTCCCTGTCCATCACCAACTCCTGAAGTCCACCCAAACCCATGTCCATCGAGTCAGTGATGCCATCCAACCATCTCATCCTCTGTCGTCCCCTTCTCCTCCTGCCCCCAATCCCTCCCATCATCAGGGTCTTTTCAAATGAGTCAGCTCTTCGCATCAGGTGGCCAAAGTATTGGAGTTTCAGCTTCCTTTAGAAAACCCTTACTGTGTCTGTATATTCTTTCTGATAACATAACTCTGGCATAAGTACACTACAAGAACTCTAGCCCCACTCACTGTGGAAAACTGTACAAAACCCTCTTATATTAACCTGATATTAGAGAGTGCCAGGTCGCAGGGTCCAGATTGGTCTCTCCCCCAGCTTCCTGAGGGGATGGGAGAGCTGTGTCCATCTTTCTGTCTGCTTTTATCTGCCTCCCACTCTCTTTCAAGGACCGTCTTCCTGTCCTCCTCTGGAACATATGAGGTAGAAGGTAACCGTTATCAGATGCTGTGTGTAGCAAATCACATCAAACTTAGTGACCCTACACAATAACCTATTATGCTCCCAAATTCTCTGGGTTAAGATTTCAGGATGCTGGGCCATTCTCACTTGGGTTTCCCACGCAGCTGCAGACACGTGAAGACGGGGCCCAAGGACCCAGCTCAGAGGTGACCCACTCCCTTGGCTTGCGACAGTGCTGGCTGTTGGTCCAGGCCCTCAGCTCCGCCCCGTGTGGGCTACTCCAGGCTGCTAAGTGTTCCCACCGCCTGGCAGCTGGCTTCCCTGGAGCAGGAGAACCAAGAACCCAAGGCAGACGCTGCAGTGCCTGTTTTGAACCAGTCCCTGGAGCCACATCGTCACTTTCATCTTATTCTGTTGGTCACGTAGGGCCAGCCAGCCCTGATCTGGCACAGAGAGAACCACATCGGAGGTGCGGGTCAGTGGGCCATCTTGGAAGCTGCCTACCATGGGAAGTTTAACTGGAGCCCTGGCCACCCCCAGACAGTCTGTGCTGCCTGCTCCCTGAGTTCATGTCCGCCCTGACACACCCCACCCTGAGCCCCCCACGCCATGAGATCGAGGTGTCGAGCAGTGCATACAAGAATCAGGCAGCAGAGGCAGCCAGAGCAGGAAGTGTCTCAAAGCCCTAATCAGCCATCGCCGTCTTGAAGTTCATCAGTCACTGCCCTCTCAGGCCAAGCTCCTCTTACAAGCCCACCAGGCTCCTGAGGGCACGGAGGGGAGCCCTCATCACCTGGGGGACCAGGAGCTCCAGGAGGGCCCGAGGGAAGACTCAGTTTATTGCTGGTGAGGTGAGACTGAGGAATGGGGTTGGAAGTGGGGGGTGTCTTCTACCTACCTCTACTTGTTGGCAAGATGATACTCCCCATTCCTGCCAAAAAAAAAGAGAGAGAATCTGCCCCAGATTGTCACCCTGCACTCCACTGAGGAGACCCCGAACAAGAAGTGCCCAGAATGTGATCCACAAAATCTCTAAGTGGAATACAGGATTGCTTTATGCCACTTAGTTATGGGACAATTTGATATAGAGCATTAAACAACCCAACACCCTCTGTCTCCAAAGACATAGAGGTCTTGCCCCAGGCTAACCTGGTCCATGGATATCAGGCTCCATGTGGTCCCATCAGTCAGATGGGTCACTCCCCCAGCCCTGGAGGCCAAGAGTATTCATTCCAACACACTGCAGACAAGAGGAGACCCTCCTGCAGCTCACATCCACACACCTGGGCCTTGTTTTTCTCCACCCTTGTGTCCAGATGCCCATGCACAACCCCAATTCCTATTGCTTTTTCTAACAGCTTAGCTCTTCGTCCTCTCCCCTCCCCACCGAGGCCTCAAGCCAGCTTCTGTACAGATGCAGAGCCTGGCTAAACAGGAGCCTTCTAGGCAGCTTCTTTCCTTGGCAACACAAGGAACCAGCAGAAGCTGGGACATTACAGCTTGTTCCTAAGTTTATTGAATGAAAGTGACCAGCTACCCTAGGAACCAGCCTGGCTGTGGGAGAGTGAGAGGGATAGCTTGGGGGAGGGCAGGTTGGCAGGGAGGGAGTGGGAATTTTCTATTCCTTGAGTTTGCCCACACCTGGAAGGAATAGCATCAGACTACTTTTAAGTCAAAACAGGGATTTCTTGGGAGGTCACCGGGGTAGCCCACGGAGCAGGTGGAATCTTGGCAGAGAACTTGAGAACCAGAAGAGAAACCAAACTTCTAACGATGATGTCTAGGGAGGGCTTCCCAGGTGGTGCTAGTGGTAAAGAACCTGCCTGTCATTGCAGGAGACGTAAGACTAAGCAGGTTCTGATCCCTGGTTCGAGAAGCTCCCCTGGAGGAGGGCATGGCAGCCCACTCCAATATTCTTGCCTGTAGAATCCCATGGACAGAGGAGCCTGGTGGGGTACAGTCCATGGGGTCGCAAAGAGTCAGACACAACTGAAGCAATTTAGCACCCATGCGCACAAGATATATAGGGAATGGGATCATGGAGAACATGCTTCCTCCACACTGTTAGAATTTCTTTCTCAATAATCATGTATAATCAACAACAACAAAAAAACCCATTTCCTTTTGGAGCAAGAAAAGGTCTGAAGCAAGGTGGGGGATGCCCAGAACCCCACAACCTCTGTCCCCACTCAGCCCCCACCACAGGGCCTTGGGCACCTCTACTGGTTGACTGCTCAAGATCCCCCAGCTCAGACCTACTGTCAAACACTAGAGTCCAAACAAGGTCAGGGTCTGGCCCGGCCTCACCTGCCCTAATCCGGCCCAGGATGGCAGCCAGCACCTCAGAGGCCCAGCAGCACCTCATGTGTACAGACCTGGGCCCCCACTGCTGATCTTCTGCCTGCTGACAAATGATCCTGCCTTCCCCACGAGCTGTGACTCCCGGGCCCATCCATCAGCTGCCCAGCCAGTGCAATCGGAGTTTAATGATGTCATGACAGCAGTGATTACAATTGTTAATTACCTTCCAGCCATCAGCAGCTTCTGCAGGTCTTCAGCCATGTGGCAGCTGCCACGGCCACCCTGTGCTTGCACAAACCTCTCCTGGCCTCATCGACCACCCTGCTGTACTCCCAAAGGCCCTGGGATATGGGGGTGGGCATTTCAAAGGAGGATTTCTAGGCACCAGTATGTCCTCCAGATCCTGGTACTCTGAAAGTCTGAGTGCCTTTCTCCCTGGTTTAATTTATAGAACCCACACTATCAGGGTCCTGAAGGAAAACACCAACCACATCACTATCTGCTCACAGTCAGTGGTGTGGAGTCCCATGCCAAGGTCACACATGCAAGGCCTTGTACCAAGGCCATAGATATGGAGCCCAGGACCAAGGTCACCTCTGGAACTGACTGAGCCTCATTGAGAACCATTGCCAAAAGCCCCTCTGATCCTTACAGGCCAGCTCCCTGACCCCATATCAGGTAAAAATGACCCCCGGTACTCACCCTATCTTGCCCTAACCAATCACTTAATGCCACCCTTGCAGCAGGAATTCTCAGTTAAAACTGGCTTCTAACTCACAAAGACTCTCCCTGGTCTGTCAGGAGGTCAGCCCACTGTGCTCACAGCACTCAAATTATCTCTATTCTCTGTTCTTAATAAACTCTCCCTTTAATGCAATGCTCTGTGTCTGGAAATTCTTTCTCAACCCATATTTGGAGTGGACTTCCACAAGTGGATCCTCCCTGCCACAGCATAAAATCTAAATCTCTTAGCTTGGCACTTAAGATGTTCCACGAAGGACAGTGCCTGCCTTTCTCTAGTTGCACCTCCCACTACTCAGCTCCACACACCTCGCTGATAACAGAACTTCCAGCCACGCCTCCTACTTTCCCAACCACAGGCCTTTGCCCACACCGTCCCTCCCACCCAGAAAGCCCTTCACCCATGGCTCCATACATTCAACTTCTACCTATGCTTCCATGCCTGCCTCATGCTAACTCTGTAGGATATGGCCTAGAGCCTCCCTCCTGCCCCAGGCTCCAATCCCAAGTAATTCTGGCCTCCCAGGATCTTCAGAAGCCCTTCACCTGACCCTCCTTCCTCACACATCAACTCCCTGGTTTAACAGGTTTGTGCCCATGTCCTCTCCCTCCCACAGCACTGAACTCCTAAGGGTAGGGCCTTAGCACATAGCACAGGGCCTGGAATGGAGTAAGGGGTCAGAATCAATGGACAAGTCTTGAGCTGGCCCAGGAGGGAGGAAGTAAAAGTGGCCCTGAGAAGGAGACAGCATGTGCCACTGCTTCCTTCTCAGGGGACTGTGCCCACATCCAGGTCCTCACCAGCTATGCAGGAGTAATGAGCTCCCCACTGGTCTCCCTGCAACCCACCTCCACCTCCAGCAGCCAAAGCAAGCCTTCAATTGTGAATCAGATTCTGCTACTCCTTGGCTTAAAACCCTTAAATTCCCCCGGAGGTAAGTCCATTAGTTTAGCCTTCAAGGATCACCATGGCCACAAGCCTTCAAGAATCACCATGGCCACAACAGGTACTTTTACCGCACAGTTCACTGCCACCCCCTCCTCTGAAGGCTACACCTCCGCACACAGGCCAAGGCCATGACCCCCATGTTTGCACCTCATACCCTCTCCCAGTCACAGGTGACAGGGCCTCACTCGACCCACCTGGTATAAGCTCAGTCAACTAGATTTTCTCTCTTCCCTGGGAACTGGAAGGTATATAAGTGCTTCGGAGCCATGAGGAGGTTATTGTCCACTTGGAGCCCAGAGAGGATGAATGAAGAGGAGGAATATGAAGAAGGGCTCAGAGACACAAAAAGACACCAGGAGACTTTGGGGTCACACCCGTCCCTCCCCGAGACACAGTTTTATTGGGTTCCAGGAGAGGCTCCCATCTCTTTATAAACATTGTCCTTTTTTTCACAGTGGTTTCTGTCAAATGTGTAAAAGACGGAGGAAAGTTTGCTCGTCCAGACATGTACAGTTTAAAACAAACATCGTATATGTTTGAATGAAATACTCTGAAAAGCTGTCTGGGGAGCAGTAGGGATGCGGGGGTGCAAGTTCCAAGAACCTGTCCACATTTCAGAAGGTGGTGGGGAGGCTGCCCCCCGAACGGCAGGTGAGAGCATCATGCTGCTTCTAGAAGCAGTAGGGCTTCCAGAGAACCAACCGTCTCCATTTAACCCCAGCCCTGCCACCCATTCACGGAGTAAGACGGGACCAGTTCTCTCTGGCCTCAGTTTCCTCATCTGTTAAAACAGCCCTGCTCATAATAACAGTGCCGACCTCAAGGGGGTTTTTTGTGTGTGGGTGGGTTTTTTTCTTTTTCTTTTTTTTTAGGATTAAACAAGTTAATACGCGAAAAGCACACGGTAGTGTCTGTTAAGGGCAAACACCGAGTATTAGCAAAAGTGGGAAAAGCTAAGGCTATAAAGGGCCTGGAAGTTGTGAGATAAACTCTGGTATGCAAATTTAAGCCAGGATCTGGGGCACAGATGAGTTTAAGAAAAAAAAGAACTTAAAGTAGATTAATCACCACTGCGTTCCCAGGAGAGTCCTGGACACAAAGCAGCCCAAGTGCCTCCTCTCACAGAGCTTCCATTCTAGAAAGAGACAGGCAATCAACAAGGTCCCTACAGATGCCAGCTACAAAGACAAGAGAAGTACAGTAAGAGGAGCGGGGTGACTAGAGGGCTTCTCCGGACCAGGCAGGGACTGAGAAAGGCCCAACCGCTCCAGGCACCAGCCCCGCAGAGGGAAGCCAGCAAGGAGGGACAGCAGTACCGAGGCTGGCGAAGGTGAGCAAGCTGTCCGTGAGAGGGCAGGAAGGGCAGATCCCCAGGCAGGCTGCTTTGAGCACGGATTCTGTCAGGCTCTCTGCTATAAAGCATGAATAGAAACAGTCTCTGAATAGATGAATAGAAATAGCCCATCTCTGCCTTACTCTTCAGTCCCTCCCACGTGCTCATGAACACCTTTGGGTGGTTCAGTTCTCTTTCAGGGAATAGGGGAGGTTCTGAATTCAGCGAGGGACAAATACTGAGACAACAGGGGTAGGTACTCCATGGGGCAGGCCCCTTCAAGACTCTTCCTCAAAACTTAACCTTTCCTAAAAAGAGTCCACAAAACCCCATCTTTACCCAGAGCACAAATCTGGCTAACCTGCTGCAGGGAGGAAGCTGAGCGAACTCACCTTGGTCCTGGCTTCAGCAGGTCTGCTCCCTCAGTGACCTCTAGTGAGGGGTGGCAGGAGCACTGGTCTGGGAGTCCAGCAGACTAGGTGTCACTCTTTGCTCTGTCGCTTGTGCACTAGAAGCCTGGGCAAGTCTCAACCACCCTGCTCCGTAAAATCGGGGAGACAGTTCCTGGGGAAGATGAGCAGGCCTTCCACATGTTACCAGAAGGTATCAATCTCAAGAGATCCATGCTAGTCGTCCCATTTTCCGTCCAAGGGGACAGGGTCAATGGAACAGCATCTTCTCCAATGTGAAGACCAATGTTAGCTATGCCTTGATGAGTGCCTTCTGGGGGCCAGGCACATAAAAGAAAAAAACAGCAATAAAGACTTTAAAAAAAAAAAAAAAAGAACACCTAGTGGAACAGTTTTACCACTGAGCAGGTCACAAATCTGGCACAGGCTCTGGGGAACTGCAACTTTGAAGAGACAGACGGGAATTTGACTTTTTAAAGCCAAATACCAAGCACTGTAGGCTTCCCAGGTGGCGCTAGTGGTAAAGAACCCACCTGTCAATACAGGAGACACTGGAGACACAGGTTTGATCCCTGGCTTGAGAAGATCCCCTGGAGAAGAGAATAGCTACCCACTCCAGTATTCTTGCCTGGAGAATTCCATGGACAGAGGAGACTGGCAGGCTACAGTCCACGGGGTCGCAAAGAGTCGGACATGACTGAGCAACTAACACACACCCAAACCAAGTATTGCCTGCTCCGAGTGAGGAAAGCAAAGCTTCTGACCTGCCGGGGTCGTCAGCCGGCATTTGCTGCCTGTGAGGGCCGGTCTCAGGAGCCTGGCGTCTGCCATGCACGTAGCATGCCGGGTCTGGGTCACGTGGCCTAACAGGTCTGCCCCAGCGTCAGCGGGCCAGGTGGTCGAGGCAGGGTGTGCTGGTACCCAGCTCTTCCTCCATTACCACTGCTCCAAGTGACCCCACAAAATACAGCTCCTTATCCCCGTTTTAAAATGAGAAACTGAGGCCCAGAGAGGCTAGGGATTCCCCTGCCAAGGTCATTCAAGTCCAGCTGAGATTGGAACCTAGATCTGTCTGGTTGCAAAGGATGTAACTGTCACATCAAACCACGGAAATGCCAGCTGGGGCATAACGAGCAGACTGTAGTCAGACTAAGCTCAGAATCCTCAGAACTTGGAGGAACAGGGGCAGGCCAGAGGAACAAGGCCAGAATGCTGGAGCCGGGGTTCCCTCCCAGGTCCCTGGGGTTGCAGAGAAGCTGGGCCAGGGTGGTCCACGGAGAAGTGTGGGATTGCTCCCAGGCTGCACCGGCCTCCCGCCTCCCTGCAGCACGTCCCCCACCAGGGGGTGATTTTTCAAACCAGACTTTCCAACATCACCCTTCCCTGGGCTGCTAGACACCCGGCCCCCCACAGCCCACCGCCAGCCAGCCCTGCCTCCCTCCTGGAGCGGCAGGAAGCCCGCAGCCGTTCTGCATACACCCCCTGGTGGAAACAGCTCATTACGAGATGGGGGAAATGTGCTAGAACATTAGCTTAATAAATCAAGAGCTCCACGGAGCCCTGCAGCCGCTGAGGCTCTGCAAGGCGGGGCCACGGCACCCACCCCCGAGCTGGGTCTGGGGGTAGGGGGCGGGGCCATCGTGGGGCCGTCACCCGGCTGCCGCCTCCCCTGCGGAGCCGAGAAGCCGGTGTGTGCAGCGGGCTTGGGAGCCCAGGCCGCCGGAGGTTTGAATCCCGGGGCTGCCACTTGCTAACCTGCAACCCAGAACCAGGGAGGGCCTCCTGGAGCCTCTGTCTTCATCTAAACAATGAGGCAGTGACGAGCCCTATCGATGCAGGGCCTCTCAGAGCGGTGCCCTCCACAACTCACTGTAGCTGCGTGAGATCCAAGAGGCCATTTCATTTTTCAGAATGGTGAGATTCAGAGCCTGTGGCTGGTTTATGTCCAGTCCTCTGCCCAAGGTCACTCCCAACCCCCTGACGCCCACCTCTGCACAGAGCGGGTACTCTACAGTGAGGAGACTTGCAAGGTAGCCAGGTCCTACAGGGTGGCTGGGCTGCAGAGCAGCAGGCTTCACCTGCTGGGTGCCCAGCAGGCCAGCCACCTCCCAGCTCCTCCCGATCCCAGACAAGGAAACTCCAACCAGTGGTGTAGGGACCACCACAGACCGGAAGCCCCAGATATTTCCCTGCAGCCTGCCACCCCTGTGTCCCTGATACACGACAGAGCCTTCTCTGCTGACCCCCCACCATCTTGGCTGGCTCCAGCTAACTTCCCTCCCAGTCCTAGCCCAGATGTTAACCCACTTAGGGCCTGCAGAGAATCCCTCCCCTCCCTGGGCCTCAGTTTCCTTCTCTGTGTGAGACTTAGCCTAGAGGATCCTAAGAAGGCTCGTGCTTGCCACCCTGCCTCTCCTCCCCGCTGGTCTAGGCAGGAAAGGGGCTGCAACACCAGAGCTCCTTAGCAGAGAAAACCACTGTCTAGAGAGCTAATCCCTCCTGCTCTCTGGGGGGGTGGAGAGAAGGCTAGAGAAAAAAAAAAAAAAAAAATTCAATTACTAGACCATCTATTTGTCAACTCCTCCCTCCCCATTGACTTAATTTTCTCCAGCCAGACTTAGAGTCAGAGGAGGCAGAAGTGAGTCTGCAGCCCAACCAGAGAGGGAGAAAGGGAAACTGCAACAGGGAGTGGGAAGAAGCAGCCCCAAATGGACACAAGGATGGACCTGTTGGATGCACATCAAGCCAGGAAGCCTCATCTGGGCCAAGAGCAAACACCAAAAATGAGGAATAGATATTCCTCTGTGCCTAGCCCTGCCCAGGGACTCGGAGCAGCATCACTTCCTCCAGGAAACCTTCCCAGATCTCCCAGTATGGGTTAGGAGCCTTCTCTGGGTTCCCACAACCTCTTTGGTTCCCCCATAACACCATGCCAATATGGTGTGTTCACTTTCATTCATTTATACAATGAATATCTCTGGAGCATAGTATGTTCCAAGCTAACTGCTGAGGATAGAACTAAAAACAAAAACTGTAGTCTACCAGGAAAGACTGATAAGAAGTATAAACCCATTTGGATTATCTACTGCTGTGTAACAAATCATATCAAACCTTCCTGGCTTAAAATAACAGCAATCATTATCTTCCCTCTTGTAATTTCTGTGGACAAGGAATTTGGAAAGGGTACAGCTGGGCCATTCTGGCTCAGGGTCCCCAGTGTGCTATATTTAGACAGCAGCTGGAGATGGAACAGCAGAGGGCTGAACAGCTGGGGGGTGGCCAAGCAACCTCTCATTTAGTCTCAGGACTTCACATGGTCTCGCCACATAGAGAGTTTGGGCTTCCTCACAGCATGGCAGTTTTAGGGCAGTCATGGCAGTTGGCTTGCACCACAATGAATTCTCCAAGAGAACCAAGCAGAGATGTTTTGCATTTTTTTAACCTAGCCTTAGTCATAAACATAGTGTCACTTCTGTCACACTCTTGGTCAAGGCAGTCATCAAGGTCCACCAAGTTTCAAAAAAAGGACACAGAGACCCTTTCTCTTGATTTGGTAGAAGGAGAGTCAAAGTCATATTAAAAGAGGAGCATATGGGAAGGGGTTATGTTAGTGGGGCCACTTTTGGAAAACACAATCTGCTACAAAACCCAATTTGATTTAAATAAGATCACCTCACACCCTCCATTGGGCTTCCCAGATGGTGCAGTAGTAAAAAATCTGTCTGCCAATGCAGAAGACATGGGTTCGATCCCCGGGTTGGGAAGATCCCCTGGAGTAGGAAATGGCAACCCACTCCTGTATTCTTGCCTGGAGAATTCCATGAACAAGGGAGCCTGGCAGGCTATGGTCCGTGAGGTCACAAAGAGTCAGATACGACTGAGCGACTGAGCTGAGGTGACACCCTCCAACCCCCTGGGAAGTTAACCCCTCCACATCTCACATTTTTGCATGTTCCCCAGAGGCTGACTTACATTTCCATTATCACCTCTGACTCCAAACTCCTGCTTCCGCTATATTTGCTCAATTTTCAGACTATCTCACTGGTCTGTGGGTGCAGACGTTGCCCATAAGCATGAGATTTGGACAGGATCTCAATCCCCTGCCTCCAATTCCACAAAACACTCAGCTAATGGCAAATGAGGATGTGGTGGGCTCTGCTAAGGATTTAAGGAGACGGAGGAACAGCTCCAGTGACTTGAAATTGAATATTAGACATCCCTGCTCATAACGGAGATTTATGCTTGGGCCTCCTCACTCTACAGACCTCACCCTATCTCTTATCTCCTCTCCCCTCTTCACTCCCCCCCCACCCTGCACCAACCACCGCACTGAGCTGCTTCTGGGATCTTAGTTCCCCAAGCAGGGATTGAACCCGGGTCACAGCAGTGAAAGTCCTGAACCCTAACTAGGCCACCAGGGAACTCCCATCTCCTCTCCCCTCTTTCACTCTTCTCTCTCTTTCCCAACCCTTTCTCACAACTCTACCCTCTTCCCAAAGTTTCCCCAGGTAAGCCAAGCAGTTTTCCAAGACTCCTTGCCCTAAACTTGGCCCCCGGCATCCTTTTGGAGGCTCAAAGGGCCTTCCAATTTCAGAGACATCTTCCCTAGAAGGTAGGTGTGGATTCCATGATGTAATGATGAATTTTTCCTCCATTACCCAAGCCAGGACCATTAAGTGGGACAGGGTCTCTAGTGGGGAGGGACTTTGTGTGGACCATCACATGTAATCTTTGGAATAACTCTCTTCTGCCTAGTCTGCCTCCCTCGCTGCACCATGAGCCTTAGAAATCAGAGCAACACGAGTCGTCTGGGTCCTTGGAGACCACACAGGATAAGCGCTCAGGAAAGACTTGTGAAGTGACAGCAGTTCAAAGGCGATGCCATCAGGGACCGAGGGCAATGGTGTGCCAGAGCTCAGACCCCTGAAGCCAACCTGCCTTCCCCATCCCCAGAGGTCAGACCTGCTCTGAGGCAGGTGCTGTAGGTTTTCCTCAGTGCTGTTTGTGGAGCACTCGACAGGCAGGCAGACCAGGAAACCCAGCAGAAAAATGTGCGAAGGCCACAAGCAATTCCCAGAAGGAGAAGCCCCAGATGGCCAACAAGCGCAAGTGTGTGCAGAGCTGCTTATATTCACTAACAATCTAAGAAACACAAATTAAAGAGTTGGCACCTTACATTCATCACAGTGGCAAAAATTAGAACAATGGGTAATACCAAGTGCTGGCAGGCACGCAGGAGGTAAATGCTCTCACATGCTGCTGGTGGGTGCAAAGTAGTTCAGTAATCCTAGAAAGCAGGCTGACGAGAGTTAGTAAAATTAAGTAGGTGTGTGTCCCATAAGGTAGCAGGAGTATCCTGGTGCACCCCTGGATATGACAGGGAAATTCTCACACAAGCACACAAGGGGACCTGTCCATGATGTGTACAAGAGTGCATGTCAAGAAATTATTTGTAGGAGGAAGAAATTCAAGGCAGGAAACTTCCCTGGTGGTCCAGTGGGTAAGAACCTCCCTTTCAAGTCAGGGGACACAGGCTTGATCCCTGGTCAGGAAACTAAGACCTCACATGCTGTGAGGCAACTAAATCTGCGCTTCACAATGAACACCTGTGCAGGTGTGCCGTATTGTTTCAGTCGTGTCCGACTCTGTGCAACCCTATGGACCATAGCCTGCCAGGCTCCTCCGTCCATGGGGACTCTTCAGGCAAGAATACTGGAGTGGGTTGCGATGCCCCCTTCCAAGGGATCTTCCTGACTCAGGGATTAAACCTGCATCTCTTATGTCTCCTGCATTAGCCGGTGGGTTCTTTACCACTAGCGCCATCTGGGAAGCCCAGTGAAGACCCAGCATAGCCAAAAAAAATAATAATAATAATAATAAAAATTTTTTTAAACTAACAACTCACTACAAAAAAAAATTCAAGGCAGTGTAGGTGTCCATCACTGGGGGAATAAATGAGCAAAATGGGGTGGACTGCGCTCAGAAATCTATAGCGTAAGAAGAGGAAACAAAGAGGCCTTCAAACATGTAGTGCTGAGTTTGTGTGGTGGTGCGGGAGCAGGCGGAAATGAAAGATACAGAGTGAGATCTCTAGCACCCAAAACACCTCTACAAACTTTACAAGGATACATGCATATTTAGCGTCATATATGGAATTTACTGGAGTGGGTCCTCATGGAAAGAGACTAGGAAAGGGGACTAAAAATAGGTGGGTGGTAAGAAGGGAAAAACCCGACACATGTGACCCAGGCCTGATATTCAGAGCTGTGTATGTATCATCTCATTTCATCTTTGGAATATTCTATGAGGTAGATACTATAAATAGCACCATTTTTTTCAGATGAGAAAACCAAGGCTTAGATCACTCTGTCCATGGGATTCTCCAGGCAAGAATACTGGAGTGGGTTGCCATGCCCTCCTCCAGATCTTTCTGACCCAGGAATTGAACCCATATCTCTTATGTCCCCCAGCTCTGGCCCCTCCAAATCCAGCCTCACATGAACCAGCAACAAACACCACTCACCCTCTTCCCCCAAGAATGGATTCATTCCTCCAAGAGAAGCTCATCTAGCATTCTCTAGAAGCCAATGGCTCCCAATGCCCGTACACTGAGTCCAGCTCTATCCAGGTATTTGAAGCTCTCCACAATTGGACTCTGCTCACCTAGGAGTCTCATCCACCATTATTTCCCTATGTGCTTCTGATGCTGGCTCCACATCAGACCAAGCTTCTAGCGTTGGACGTACCGTGGCCTTCCACGCCCACCTTGAGTACCTTCCCTCAGCTATTTTCAGTCTATTCAGACATACGCAGTATATGATCTAGTAACTTTCCAGTCTTTTTTATTTTTAAAAATTGATGTATAACTTACATGTACAGATCTTAACTTCAAAAAATTCACTGAGTTTTGACAAATGCCTTCATCAGTTTGATAGTCATTTCCCCTCCCTGAGTCACAGTTTCCCATCCACAAAATGAGGTAATGTCAACCTTATAGGGCTGTTGTAGGAGGTAAAATAATATAACAAGTGGCCAGCACACTGCCTGGCACACAGCAGGGAAGCAGTTAACTATTCTTCACAAGTAGCCTGTATCCAGTTTTCAATCACAAAAACTTAAATGAGCATCTACTCTGTACCCTGTGTATGTATGACCTGGAGACTCAGGGGAAACCAAAAACAGAGGCTGCTTGCTTCCTACTGGGGCTTTCCAGGCAGCTCAGTGGTAAAGAATCCAATCCTGCCAATGCAGGAGATGCAGGTTCCATCCCTGGGTTGGGAAGATCCCCTGGAGGAGGAAATGGCAACACACTCCAGTATTCTTGCCTGGAGAATCCCCATGAACAGAGAAGCCTGGCATGCGCAGTCCAGGGGTTACAAAGAGTTGGACACGACTGAGGACTCACACACACAACCTCCTGTGGATTTTTTTTTTTTTTTTTTGGCTGCATGCATATAGGATCTTAGTTCCTCAACCAGAGATTGAACCTGCATTGGAAGTATGGAGTCTTAACCACTGGACCACCGCGGAAGTCCCTCTCCTAAGAATTATCAAACTATACTGAGACAGGTGCTGTGACAAAAGAAAGCACAAGGAACAAAGGAGTTTGAAAGGAGGAACCCAGGTCAGCTTTGGGGATGAAAGAGGGCTTCCCAGAGGGAGTAATGCCCGACAGGCATCTTGAAAAAGTTGGCAGTTAGACTTCCCTGGTGGTAGTAGTTAAGACTCCACATTTCCACTGCATGGACACAGGTTCGATACCTGATCAGGGAACTAGAATCCCAAATGCACCGCAGTCAAAACAAAAGAAAAAAATTTAACAGGTGAATGACAATAGGATTCCAGGCAGAGCAAATGGTATGGGTACTGCTCTGACGGTTGGTGGGAACACAGTGTATCGGGGGAACTGCAGATAACTCAGTTGGCTGGAGTAATGGGAGTATGAGGGTTCTGCTGAGGTGAGTTGGAGAGGCCAGCAAGGGCCTTGAATGGCATGCAAAGGAGAGGGCTTGCCCTCTTATACCACTATGCTTTCTGCGGGGAAGGCTGGTCCTACTCACCTCAGTATCTCCAAGCCCTGGCAGGACCTGACAGTGACAGCCTGTGCAAGTCTAAGGAGCCAATGAAGAGGTTGAGAGCAGGAATTAACAGATGTGTATTTTAGAACGTCCTCACTGGGACTTCTTCACTCTGCTTTGACCCGGTTTATTCTTTATCTACCTTAGTCTGCAAGCTCCTTGCAGTCCAGCCCAGGGCTCAGAAACCTCCCCAGGCTACCTAGAGACTGTGACAATCACAGCTCCTTTAGACCAGCACACAAGGACCACCTGGATCTGACTCACTCTCCAGCCACATCTCTTCCCACTGTCCTCTCCCCTTACATTTCAGCTACACCATCTTCGGTTTCATTAAAGGTCATGCTCTCTCATGTCTTGTTCTTGCCCATGCTGTTGCCTATTCCTGTCATTTCCTCTCCCTGAATGAACTGTTTTCCCTTTACCTCTGTTTATCTGGCTAATTCCTACTTCTCCCTTGGAACTCAGCACAAGCATCACCTCCTTCAGGGAGCCTTCCCTGATTTTTCCCCAGGCTGGGTGACAGTTCTCTTAAGACTCCATTCTGCCAACCATCATTATACCGCTATGTTTTCTGCAGGGAAGGCTGGTCCTGCTCACCTCAGCATCTCCAAGCCCTGGCAGGACCTGACAGTGACAGCCTGTGCAAGTCTAAGGAGCAGGACAGGCTCCAGAGGCCACATGTAGTATTGTCTGACCCTTTGTGACCCCAAGGACTCCTCTGTCCATGGGGATTCTCCAGGCAAGAATACTGGAGTAGGTTGCCATGCCCTTCTCCAGGGGATCTTCCCAACCCTGGGATCGAACCCAGGTCTCCCGCATTGCAGGTGGATTCTTTACCATCTGAGCCAGCAGGGAAGCCCACATGCATGTATCACTAAGACACAAAAGATGCATCCGAGAGGAATAAAATGAGACTGTCACGGCGGGAAGGCCTAGACCATGGAGGGTCTCACCAGCCTGCCGTTGATCCACAGGGCAGGGAAAGGCAGGGCGCGGACAGGAGAAGCGGGGAGTATGTGCTTTGTGGTTCAGAAGGCTTGGTGGGGGGACAGTGTGGAGGAAGACTCAGAGGGGCCAGTTTCGAGCCCCCTGGATACCAGCAGGCTGGCAGATTAAGATGGTGGCTGAGAGATGTGGAGAAGGGAACGACTGGCAAGAGATTTAAGGGGAGAAAGGACTAGACTTGGTGCCTGATTGTTCGTGGGCGGCAAGGGAGAGGGAGGAGTGGAAACGACTCCCTGTGCAGCTCCTCAAATCTCTAGGGAGAGAGGAAGGAGGCCAGCAGCCAGCTCGGACACCAGTCACCTTGGGCACAAATAACCTCTAGGGACTCTGCCCCTGCTGAGCCGAGCTGCTACCTCTGACAGTGCCTCCCGAACACACACACACACACACACACACACACACACACACACCCTGTTTTCCCAAGGGGTTGACTGGACGCTCTGCTGGCTCCTTGCCCACTGCTCCCTCCCGCAGTCTGCTCTGCGCCAGCCAGGAGGAGAGGGAAGGGGAGGGGCAGCAGCAGAAGCCCTGCCGGAAGGGAGGAAGGGCGGGCTCAAGAAGCCAGCCCAGCCGACCCCCACCTGAGGAGCAAGGGAGAGCCGGGGAGAGAGGGATGAGTCAGACAGAAAACAAGGAGTACAGCAGCACTGAACACTGGAGATACAAGATGCCTTCCTGTTCCTCTTGGTTGCCCACTCCCCATTTTAGAGATAGGAAAACTGAGGCCCAGACATGGCAACAGTTTAGGAGCCTACAACTCAGGTTTCAGCAGACCCACACTCATCTGTTGGAGCCCCTCGGCCTGGAGCAGCCACTTCCACACTGGTCTGGTAGGAATGGGTGTTGAGCACCACAGCCATCCCCCTAAAGAAGGGCTGGCCAGCTAGTTGAGTCTATGGTTCAAATTCCTCCAAGTCCCCATAGTATAGAGGGCTGGACTGAAAGACAGGGAACTTGAGTTCTCACCCCGCTGTAGGGCTGATTTTTCATCTGTAAAATGTCCTATCCTGCCTCTGATAAACCTCTCTACAAGGTTTACAGGAGCCACTAGGGGATGAAGGAAGACTTTGTGAATTCAAAAACGCCACAGGACCCCAGAAGGATTGGGTGCAAAGCCATGTCCCTGAGCAAATCGTTCCTCTCTCTGGGACTCAGTTTCCTCAACTGCACAAAAAGAGTACCAGATTCATTGATCTTAAAAGGTCCATTCCACCACTGGAAGCCGGTAGGATGCACCCAGTCTGCCAAAGTTTTAGATTCTAGAGCAAACACAAAACCTCACCATCGCATCCTCCCCGCCCCCAGAACGGACACTTGGAAGCCCTCTTCAGGCCTGTCACCGGTCACCGGGGGAGTTATTGCCACCCCTGCCCAGGTACCACTGGCTCCGTCCTTAAGGCCCCTCGCCGCCCCGGCTGCAAACTTACTGCGGTGGCCCCTAGGGGGCAGTGTTGCCCCGAACTTGGGCCGCCGTAGCTGCTGCCCCCGCCCCAACGGGCGCCGGGAGAATACTTGAGTTCTGGGAATGTTTGACACCCCCAGGCGCACACACCGCCCCCCGCGGCCAGCCCCAGTCCCGGGGGCTCCCGCGCTGCTCACAGCCCGGGTGCGGACTTACTGCTAGCCCCCCCACCCCCCACCTCTCCCAGCAAAATGTATTTCGCAAGGACAAGGCTTTTATTTTTGTTTTTTCGCAGGAGTGGGGAGCAGGTATTGGTCTCAGGCTGCTCGCGCGGACTAGGATGTCTCTGAGAGATCCGAGGGAGAAATCTGAGGGGAGAGGAGGCTTGTTTTCCCAAGAACCTGTCAGCTGCTTCCCCCGTCACTCCCGCATCCCTTTGATAAGGGGTTGGCGGGCATGCACCCCCGCACCCCCTCCTCCACGGGTCCCCTAACCCGGCCAGGAAGCGCCCCGGGGAAGAGGGTGTGGGCTACAGGGTCCGACCTCGCCTTCTCCAGCTCAAGCCCAGGCCCAGGGACTGGGACATAGCCCGAGTTTGAGGGACTGGGTTTGGGGGGTGACTTCTGCTGATGTCTCCCCACCCTCAGATGTGAGCAGCAAAGTCAGGGTGAAGACGGTAAAGGGGAAACGGAGGGAAAATCCCATTCAAGTTTGGTCCAACGGTTTAATGGAAGTGGGGGGAGTAGGAAGAATTTAAAAGCCCCGAACCCACAAAGCAGACTTTTTTTAAAAAATTATAATTGAAAACATCTCGGAGTAAGGGCCGCCAGGAGCGGGCCAGCTCCCCCCGCCCCATCCCCCTCTCCTGCTCCCCGGAGTCCGATGAAGTCATGATAAGTAGGCTGCAAAAAAAAAAAAAGTGGGGGGGTGGTTTGGAGGGGCTGGGGGCACAGGGGTCCCAGGCTGGGGCCCCGCGCGGACACAGTTTGGATACTATGGTTACGCGATCCGACCCAAACAGCTAAGGCGGACAACAATAGCGGCCGCCAGAGGAGGAAATTCCTTCCGGGGTGGACGGCGCGGGGGGAGGGGCGCCTGGCTGGAACGCCGAGGCGGCGGCTCGGCCAATCAGCGCGCGGCCGCCGGCGGTTTCAAGGTGCCCCGCGCCGCGCGCCCCCGCCCCCCCGCGCGCTCCGCTTGGGCGCTGGAATTGCTGAGACGTTTCCCTGCACGCGCCCGGGTAACCCTGCGGGGGCTGCTGCTCGAGCCGACCCCCTCCCTAGCCCTTCTCCCCGCCCCCCGCCGGAGCCCACCGCCTCGGGAAGGCTGAGTGTTCTGCTGCCTGAGTTGCTGGCACTTGAGGGAAATGGGGGGGAAAAAATCCCTCCAAACTACCCCTTTCTGTGGGGTTGGTTACTGCACAAGCCTGTTTTCTATTTTAAAGCATGTCTCAAGAAAAAATGAGAGAGGGAGAGAGAGAACAGGGAGAGCGAAGATCCACCCCAACTCAAGAAGCCTGGGAGGCTCTGACCCCTGCCTGCCTGGCCGCAGGGGCTGTTACATAATAAGTTGGGTTATTGATATTGGCGGCCCTGGCCGGGCATCTGGCATGCAGAGATCCAAGGGCAGAGCTGGCATTTAGAAAAGCCCCCCCCCGCCCCTTTCAGTGACCGTTACCTGCTTTATAAAGGACCCGCGGAACCAGGGGCTCACCTCAGCTGGTGTCTGGGCAATTTACGTGGTGCCCATGGTGTGACCATGCCCACTGCTACCCCCACCTACCAGGGATTCTGTGCCTAAGTCCCCCTCCTTCAGAATCCCCGGACTGGCTCTTTCCCTGTCGCCAGGCCCTCCACGGTGCCTCCTGCTCTCCTGCCAACTACCCAAAGGCGGCATCCTGGGCACTCGGAGCACCGAGCTGGTCCCATTCCTTTTTTAAGCGGAACCAGGTTTATGCTCTCTGGTGTCTCCTGAGCTCGGAGCACCACTCGGACGAGGAGTAGATACCTTCTCTTATTCGTTGCCTACTGAGAGATTCGCTTCTCTGGAAGGCTCTAACATTCAAAAAGTATTAGCCTCCCTCTCCCACTCTTTCTCCCCCTCTCTTCATATATAATGGGGATAGCCCTAATTCTCCAGTTCCTCGTGTGTCTCTATAAATAAATAATGAGATTTTATTAATTATGCACGTATAGTATCTGCAAGCAGATTGCTCTGTCTCTTGATGCTTAATAATATTTTTTTAAAAAGGAAAAAACTTCCACGCTGAAGCTGGGTATTTGGGGTTTTTTTTCCCCCCTCCCTTCAAGCAAACAAAAACTTCAAGGGGCCATATGTCCTCCAAGGAGAGGCGAGAAAGGCAGAAAGTTGGGGAGTGCAAGAAAGGGAGGGATTAAAGGAGGTCTCTCTGCAGATTTTCAAGGCAGCTGAAGGCAAATTTCGAGTAGCCTGCTTCATGTTTGTGATTGAGCTGCTGGTCTGAAAACATACCAAGGTTCATTTTGGCGTTTGTGTGTTAGGCGGGATGGGCAGCTGTTAATAGTAAACAGGAAACCAGCAAGAAGAGAGCTGGCCGCAGCCCAGTCCCTCTCTCAATTCCGCGCCCCTTCTCAGAGCCCCCAAACCCTTGAGCTCTCGAAACACACTTGGTTTCTGGGACTTGTGCATCAGTTAATTTCTGGGTGCCCAACACAACTCCTGGCACATAGTAAGGATTCAAAAAACATTTGCACGTTGAACAAATGGAGCATGGAGAACATATCCAGGGTTGGGGAGTGGTTGCACAGTGGCCAGGGGCTAGGTCTTGGGGCACTATGCCTTGAAGGCATAACAGTTGGGGCTTCAGTCCTCAGACAATGGGGGAGGGACTCACCCCTCCAATTTTGTAGTCCAGGAAGTGACAGAGCAGAGCCGAGCATTGAAAAACTAATCTGAGTGAGGGAGACCAGAGAGAGGTGCAGATACAGGAACCATCAGGCAGAGTCGGTATGGCCAGAAAGAAAAGGATATGGAGGTAGCCTCCTGCCTTTAGCATGCGGAAATGAGGGAGTGGGAGGGGTCAGAGGTGAGCTTTGATTCAAAACGTTCTGGTTCCTGATCTGAATAGCAAGTCTATGGAAATAGAGATTTAAAGGGTGCAGACATGAAATGTAAGGACTCCTATAGAACAGGCTTCCCTTGTAGCTCAGTTGGTAAAGAATCTGCCTGCAGTGCAGGACACCGGGGTTCAATTCCTGGGTTGGGAAGATCCCCTGGAGAAGGAAATGGCAACCCACTCCAGTATTCTTGCCTGGAGAATCCCATGGACAGAGAAACCTGGAGGGTTATAGTCCATGAGGTCACAAGAGTCGGATACAACTTAGCGTCTAAACCACCACCGCCAGAACAGGCACCTTAGACTGAAATTTTAAAAGCAGACAAAAAAAGAGATCCCAGAGGAGGCACATATCATTAATTGTCCATCAGATTATCCAGGGAATTATCATTTGGGACCCAGAGATCCCAAGAGGATCAGGGGCTAATCGTGGGTGGCCGGTGTGTGTGTGGGGGGGTCGGTTTCCACAGCAGGACGTTGCTAGTACACCACCCCACATCTTTTGCCTCCTTCTCAACTTATTTGCACAACACCTGCCTCGCAGGAGAGAAAGAAACAATTTTCTCACCCAGCCCAAAGCAGACCAGGCCTTCCAACAAAAGGGTTAATTAAACTGGGTATGTGTTGCGCAAGTTGAAAAATATTTTTTTTTTCAAGGGAGAAGTTCTGGATGCCATTTCTTCTGCCTGTGAGAGGTCTATATATCAGCAAGGAGTTAAAACATAAAAATAAAATTGTGCTGGCTGAGGTTACCACAAAACTATCAAGCTGGGTCTTGTTGCCAGAGTCCTCGCATCTGCTGTGTAATTTGGGGAGCACTTACTCTCCCAACCATGGGTGGGGGCAGCTGTCTGACTTCTCTCTTTGTATCCTCCTAATTAAAAGGGACCAGGATCCCTTACCACATGTGTTAAAGGACATCTCTTGTGCCAAGGAAAGGCAAGGAGATGAAGATGCTATGGGTACTCGGGATGCAGGGAGAGGGTACCAGGATCCAATATGAACCCTCTCTGCCACCCTCACCCCCACCCATACCTGATGTGTCATGACCTGCTCTGTGACCTCGGGCAAAGTCCTCAGTTTTCCCGAAAATCAAAATGAGGGGAGAGGAGGATGGTTGAAGATCAAGGATCCTTCTCACTCTCTGGTTCTAAGAAATGGGTCCAATTGGACCTCGGGCTATCTTCCCTTGTGGTCTGTTGGGATGGAACCTCTGTCCCCCCTCCAGCAGCCAACATGCCTGTTGCCTGCCCCCCAGTTCCAATTGTGGGGCCAAGGTCCCAAAACACAAACCACCTTTAGACCACAAATGTCCCCAGTTGTAGATATGCCCAAGCTCCGACAGTGTCTCCTACACACAAATGCAGCAAAACCCTAGGCTCAGACACCATCTAGGCTGACAGGCCACCAGGCCCAGCTCACCTGGGATGCATGTAAGCCCTCTACGATATCCCAGGCTAGTGTCTGTCAGCCCCTGCTTGAATGCCTCACGTGACCAGGAACTCACTACCACTTATATACCCTGGCACAGGGTACCCTCACCACTTAACTGCTCCTGCCCACCAAAGTGTCCTGCTAATATTTCAAAGCCAGCACATACCAGGATGGAACTCTTAATGTCCTCGGCAAACCTGGTCCTCCTCCACTTCCTCCCATGCATCCTGGCTCAGGCAACTGGCACCACAAGTGAAAAACTTAGGACTTCTTCCTGCTTTCTCACTCCCTCTCCAGTTAGTCCCCAAGTCCTGACATTCCATCTTCTTACTGCCTCTCCAGTTGGGCCCATCTCCTCATCCCCCTGCCTCATCGCTTGCCTGTGCAGTAGCATCTACTTCTAGCTGGTCTCCCTGTCTCCCGTTTAGTCCCATCCAAATGACCCTCCATGCTGCCTACCAGAGGGCTCTTTCTAAACCCTTAACCTGAATACGACACTCTTCTGCTTATAAATAAACTATGATGCAAGTGGCCCACTGGACCACACTCCAAAATTCCTTACCACAGTATTCAAGGCTTTTCTCAATCTGGTACAGACACACAGCAGTCCCATCGCCCACCTTCCTGGTAGATTTACTTCACCTTGAAGCCGCACAGAATGGCGTGCTAGTCCCTGAACATACTTGGTTCTTTCATGCCTGTATCTTGGTCCTTGCAGTCCCTCCACCTAGGACACCCCTCTCAGCACTGAAGAAAGAGGTGAAAAGTACAGGGTCTCTGCCCTAGAGGAACCCACATTCTAGAGCTGTGCTATCCCCTATGGGAACCACTCATCACTCAGGCTGATCAAGCCCATGAAATGTAGCTAATTCAGACTGAGGTGTACAGTAAGTGCAAAATACACACCAGATTTCAAAAACCTAGTACAAAAATAATAACGTAAATTAGCTTGTTAATAATTTGTTTCTGCTGATTCCATGTTTATCATAATTTTGGTATCTTGGGTTTAATAAAATATATTAGTAAAAGTAATTCCATCTGTGTCTTTTTACTTCTTAAAATCTGGCTACTAAAGAATGTAAAAGTACAGGTGTGCTCTCATTCGTGACTCGCTGGGTATGTCTGTGAGACAACGCAGCCAGGAGCACAGATGTGGAAACCAATGGTTAGAACGCTGATGCGGGGAACAGACAATGGGGGGAAACACGGAGCGCTGGAGGCCAAGGCGAAGGTGCGCCCCCCTCGCCCCCATCTGCAGGTGGTGCGTGTGGGCTCGCCAGCGTGCCCAGGTCCTCAGACAGCACCTGGACCAGCTGGCACACAGGGGGAAGTGCTGGCGGAAGTAAGTGCAAACGGGGGTAAGGCGTGCGTGCAGAGCGCTCTCAGCTCCCCCCAGACTCTTTTCTCTGGAAGCCATCCCTGACCACCCATTCCTGGGTCCCAGCGGGGCAAGTCCTCCTGGGGGCTCCTAGAGCCCCTCGTCTTCCCGGTCACAGTACAGAGCAGTTGGTGCGGTCATCACCTTTGATGGTTGCGACCACCAACCCATCCCTTACCCCACCATCCCATCCCACCTCACCCCACCCCACCCCAACCCTCCTCTGGGCCTGAGGGCTGGGGGCGGTCCCTCACTTCCTCACAGTAGTGTTCCGGGGCTTGGCGGCTTGGCGCAGGGGGGGACCTCAGGGAATGTTTGTTGAAAGTTGAATGAATTCCTTCTTTTGACAAACATTCATTGACCCTGAGTGACCTTTCCAACTACATCCTTCATCCTTCGGCAACCCCACACATCCTCAGAGGTGCCTTCCACCAGCCACCCAACTGTAGGAGCCCATATTGCAGAACAGCTATGGTGCTGCATTTTACTGAGCACCAGCCACAGTTAGTACTTATGTAAGTTATCCCATTTCATTTTCTCCATAATCCTGTGAGATGGGTTCCACAGATCCCCATTTGTGTACAGGCGAGGAACTTGAATCTTGGAGACATGAAGTGACTTGTCCAAGGTCAAGGTCACAAGGTAGGTCTGGATGGAGCTGACTTTCACAAATCCGTCCTCTAGTTGCCAGGCCTTTGGCCAAGACAGGGCTCCTACAGGGCTTTCCCAGGGACCATCCCGATTGATTGCTCTTCAGGCTCCCCCTTCTCTTGCTTCCTCCTTCTCCCTCTGTACCTCCAGCTGTGAGAGAGTTGAGTTTAATTCAGAGGCTAGCAGTGCGGAGGGCCCCTACGGCATACTCTGTGCAGGGGAAGTGCCTCTCCCCAAAGGCTGCCCAGGGCTGAACACCCCGCCCGCAGCTGAGGAAGGGAGGAGGGAGGGAAAGAGAAACCCACCGGGGCCTCTGGGGCACAGCCCTGAGGAGCCCCGGTGTTTGGTTTCAATTAGGAGGACAAATTCCAGGAAGCCAGGCCAGTGCTAGGGGGGTGGAGGGTGCGCAGAGCAGGGCTCAGAATGAGGAGGCTTCTGGAATCTGGCCTTGGGAAGAGGCTCCTGTAGGGTGAGGGGCCCACTGGGGAAGAAGCCTGGCCCCCAGGGCCCGGTTTGGGTCCCAGTTCACGTTTACCAACTTCCTACAGTGTGCTGTCAGGGGGACGGCGAACATGGGTCAGGTGCCCGGCACCCAGTAGGCTCTCATGGCCCCAGGAAGTGGGAACAACAGTGCTTCTATTCCTGCTTAAACTGCTCTACAAATCCCAGCTCTGGGGGTGGGAAGGGTGCCCGGTGGTTGAAGACACAATCTGTGTGTGGCAAGCTGAGGGCTGGGCCCTGGGGCCCCAAGATGACTGAAGCTGAGAGCTTGTGCACAGTCCAGGAGTGACAGGTACAAATAACTGTGTGCCACGTGGCCAACGTCAGAACAGCACCAAGAGCCAGGCTCTGGAGGCTCAGAGGAAAAGGAAAGATCCAAGAGGGAAGGAGCTTCATGTGTCTTGTTGGTGCTGAATTCACGGATGAAGAACTCTTCTGGGAAATGTCAGGGAAAGGGTCTTAAAAGAGGAGAGTGTTTAAGCAGCGTTTTTAGGAAATGAATCAAAGCTTGGAGACCAAGCAAGGAAAAAAAGGGCATTCCCAGCAGAGGAAACAGCTGATGCAGAGATGAGGCAGCACGGAGCATGTGGAAAAGTGTTCGTTGATTCACTCATTCAACAAATATTGATGGCGTGTCTGACGGTCCGGGCACTGTGCTCCACAGATGGCTGTGGCTGGACTGGAAGGGGATGAGGGGGAGGAGGAGTCAGGGGCCAGGTTTCTGGGTGGGAGGAGGGGTGGGCTTGTGCATTTTGCAAGAGTCAGGACTCTGCACTGCCAGGTATGGGTAGGAGGTACTGAAGGAGTTGTCTGGAAGAAATCATGGTAACAGAGGACTAAAGTGTGTGTGTGTGGGGGGGGGGGGGTGTCCTACCATGTAAATGAGGAGCCTGAGGCTCCCAGTGATGTTGGCACTTGCTCAGGCACAGCCAGGTACATAGCGGCAGAGCTGGGCCTCTGGGCTCCCACAGCCCAGCGCTCAGCTCCAGTACCCGGTCTCAGATCTCCCCGAGTCCAGACCCACCCTGGGTCAAAATCCTGGGTCTTGGGCTCCAGTTGGCTACCTCGCTTTCTGAATGACCTTGGATACCTCTCCTTCTCTCTCTGGACGAAAGGGCTTGGATTAAGGCAGAATCTTCCAAGGTGTGGGTCAAGTCCACCCCATGGGATCAGGGAATGAGGCCAGAGAGGGTGCAGACACGGCCACAGACCATGGAACCTCAGCTCATCTCGGGAAATTGACTCCTTTTTGATTCTTGCTCCTGGCTAAGTCAAGGAGAAGGAGAAAGGCCCATTTTGAGGTTGGAATGTCTTTAAAGGCCTTTCTGATGCTTGCTAATCTCCCTTGATAGCAAAGAGAGAGGCCACTTAGCAAGCAAAAATTATCTAAGCAGAATTGCTTTGTTTTCACTGAATTAACTCTTATATTTACCTCTTGTTTTTGGAAAGCCAAAACAGAGTACAAATACAGTTTCTTTTGTTAAAGTTTTGTAAATTGAGTTAACTTAAAGAAAAACACTAAATAGATAACATTAGAGCAAAAATCATGGAGGAAGTACAGATGACCAGGCTTTAAGGACTTCCTGGCTGGAAACCTCTTACTTCACTTCTAACATCAGCCATTTTTCTAGAAAACTAACTTGGAATTCAGGTGGTGCAGCACGCAGGATCCCCAACCAGGAATCAAACCAGAGCACCCTGCAGTGGAAACACAGAATATTAACCACTGGACCACCAGGGAAGGCCCCTGTTTTTTAAAAACGGGGAAAATGAAACTTCCCTAGTAGTCCAATGGTCAAGACTCAGAGCTCTCAATGCAGGGGCCACTGGTTCGCTCCCTGATCTGGGAACTAAGATCCCACATGTCACATGTGCAGCCAAAAAAAAAACAGACAATAGGAAAATAAGAGAGAAATGCTAGAAACTTCCCTCAGCATTTCACAATGGCCTTAACTCTGTTTACCAAGGAATTTCCCTCAGCACACTTCAATGCCAGCTGCAACACTCTGGCCATGCCCTCCATGAAAGTGGGGATGAGGAAGGAACCCAGGCTGGGGTAGCCAATCCTGAGTCATTGTCAGTTTTCTTCTCCTGATTCTGGGGATGCTCTAAGGAGGAAACTGTTGTTCTGTGTGCACCATCCACCCGTCTGATTCCTACTCCCCTGCTGGGGGGCCCTTTCTCAGTTCCTGTAGTATCCCCCAATCTGAACCAGGGCATCTTGTGGAACTCCAGTTTCCTTAGCATCTCAGGCACCTTAAGGCATCATTGCCTGTATGTGTGCCTACTGTTCCCATAGATGGGGAGGCAGTGCCTATGCTATCTCCATCTAGTCAAAGCTATGGCTTTTCCAGTAGTCATGTATGGATGTGAGAGTTGGACCATGAAGGCTGAGCGCTGAAGAATTGATGCTTTCAAACTGTGGTGCTGGAGAGGACTCTTAAGAGTCCCTTGGACAGTAAGGAGATCAAACCAGTCAATTCTTAAGGAAATCAACCCTGAATATTCATCGGACGGACTGATGCTGAAGCTGAAACTCCAATACTTTGGCCACCTGATGCAAAGAGCTAACTCATTGGCAAAGACCCTGATGTTGGGAAAGACTGAAGGCAGGAGGAGAAGGGGACAACAGAGGATGAGATGGTTGGATGGCATCACTGATTCAATGGACATGAATTTAAGCAAACTCTGGGAGACAGTGAAGGACAGGGAAGCCTGGTGTGCTGGGGTAACAAAGAGTCAGACATGACTTAGCAACTGAACAACAACGACAGCCTAGCATCCAGCACAAGGTCTGTACAGATAGATGCTCAATAAACTTTTGTTGAATTGAAGAGGGTACTTTTCAGTGTGCATGATGCTGACATTAGTTCCAATCTCTCTGGGACTTTTTATGAGATTACTATTCCTCTGTTGAGTCTCCTGAAGGGAGTTACCTGTGAAGAGTAGTGAGAAACAGGGAAAGGCCAAGATGTAACATCAGATAGATGTGGGTTCAAATTCTGCTTTGCTGTTCAACTGATTGAGCTGAACCAGAGTACTGTTAAAGGGGATCCTATCCCCCACCACAGAGGAAGACAGGGCGTGATGAATAAAGGAGACAATGTGAGAAGAGCTACATCCACACTTGTTGGGGTCAGGGACACACTTGCTTATTAAAATATGGAAGCATTAAAAGGGTAGAAAGTACAGAAAGCCCAGATGCCTAGAGGAAAGAGAAACTCATACTACCCAAGGGACTGAAGCAGGGAAACTTCTCTACTTGAGGGTCCTTTTGAGTCGGGCTTTGAAGGATGAACAGGAGTTACCCATAAACACTCAGAGGAAATTGAGATGAAAAGGCGGAAACTCATATAGGGAGAGAACTCTCAGTCTCTACATGGAACTACAGCAAGAAGAATTTTAGTTGAGAAGGAAGGACTTCTCCACCCCAGAGCTTGGGCACAGTTCTAGTCTAGATTTGACTAAAGGCATAACACGGCCGAAGAAGTGTCAAGAGCCCTTTTATCATAAGTCAAAGGCCAACTTGTCCATTGGCCTGTGGCAAAGCCACCTAATAACTTTGTCACTAAACCTGCTTCCTCTGTGCTAGAAGGCAGTCCCTCCTTGAGTGAGGAGGGGAAGGAGCAGGAGGCTCCCCTCTGATTACTGGGTCTGTAGCCAAAAGGCTGGGCCCGGGGCCAAGCAGCCCCCTCCCCTCCCTCTCCCAGAGCCTGATCCCCACCCCGCCTGGCTCCTTCATTTCTCCCTGCAGCCTTGACCCAGGGCAATGATACCAGATTGGAACATCAGCCCCCTCTCCCGGGCTGCGGAGGGACAAATGGAGGCAGGGCCCATTTTCTAGGTCAGAACTCCTTGCCCTTGCCCTTCCTCCCCTAGCCCATGTTTTTCAAAACTAGACCTTGGGGAGAGAGAGGGGGACTGGAGAGTGTGTGTGACTGAGTGTGTATGTCTGTGTGGAGAGAGGGAGAGAGGGGGGAAGAGAACAGAGCCTGGGAGCGTGTGAGTGTGTGTGTGTTATGTGTGTGTGGAGAGAGCGACACAGAGAAAGGGGGGAGAGAGAACAGAGCCTGAGAGTGTATGAGAGTGTGTGTGTGTGTGTGTTTGTGTGTGTGTGCGTGCGCGCGCACGCGCAGAGAATGACAGAGAGGGGGAGAGAGAACAGAGCCTGGGAGTGTGTGTGCAGCTGTATGACTTCGTGACTGTGTGCAAGAGACTGGGGTGTGCGTGTGTGTGTGCGTGTGTGTGTGACTCCAGCAGCAAGCTGTACCTTAAAGGCACAGACCCTGCCTCTGCCCAGCTCCGCTCCACCTCCATCCCTAGCCAGACCCACCCCCACCACCATCAGCTGGGAGCCAGAGCCAGTCAGTCCCCAGTGACTCCTGCCTGAGGGAAGAGAAGCAAGCCAGCCCTCTCAACAGCCCCACTCCAGGCAGAGGCTTGGAGACCTCAGAAGGGGGTGCAAGGAAGGAGACAGGGGCTTTATCCCTAAGGAAAGGAGGACCCCTCAGAGGACTAGGGGCTGGTGTGGGCAGGAGGCCCAGCTCTGGGCCAAGACTGCCTGGTCCAGGGTCCCAGGTCTTCCCCTACTTAGGGCGGGGTGGGTGGAAGGAGGCCACAACCTCCACACCTCCTTCGCAGGGCGGGGACTCCGAACAGAGCTGTGCTGGAGGCCATGGGGGTATGGGTCGTGGCAGGACACCGTGAGGTCTCTGGTGCAGATAAGAAGGCTGGCTCTCGGGTCAGGCTGTCTTCCCTCCAGCTTAGCAGCTGGAGCCTGCAGAAGGGAGAGCAGGGGTGTTCGTTTACTTCCCACAGTAACCTGCCCCTCCCCCCACTCGTACACCCGATTTGAGCTCCCAGGCAGGAGGTGATGGGTGGAGCACCGAGAAGCTAAGACCAGGTTTCTCCTTCTGCCATGGCCTTCAACTTTGTGACCCTGGACAGGTCGCCTACCCTCTCTGGGCAGCTGCTGCCCGTTCTGTATAATGCAGACACTGGGATCAAAGACTACCAGCTCTTCTAGCCCTGACATTCCCACATGATGGGCGTCATGAGATGAGAACATGCCTCCAGTGGAAGAGGATGAGAAATTACCCAGCCCTGAATCCTCCCGGCCCGATCCCCAGAGTCACAAAAATGTAGTGTGCGCTGACGAGTCCAGGAAAGTCTTCCTGGTCCATCTCTGCTGTGTCACAGGCGAGGAAACAGGCTGGGAGATGGAGGATGAACATAATGATTTGCTGGAGCGAGATACAGAGGGACTGAGAGCCGAAGCCAGAACGGGAGCCTGGTCCTCTAGTCAAACGGTTCTTCTAGCTCTTCGTAGTTCTAGCTCTTCGTAGAGCCCGAGTCGCCAAAGGAGCAGCAGGAGCTGGGAGGCCGGGAGGAGGAGGAGATGCTGGGGGCGCGCCCAGCGGCCCCGGCTCCCGCGGGCCCCTTCCGGCCCCTCCCCCAGCCCGCGCACCGTCCCGCCACCTGCTCCCCCGCCCGCCGGGGCGGGGCCGCCGCCCCCCGTCGCCCTGGCAACGCGCGCCCCGGCCGGTCGCCCTGGCCTCCTTGCCTCGGCGCAGCCCATCTGGCCCCAGGCCCTCCCCAGCTGTGCCGTCCGCGGCCCGGGCCGCCAGGGGCCCCTCACAGTTCCCCAGGGGCTGGAGACCCGGGTTGGAGCACCAGGCTTCGGGCACCTACCCGTCCCAGCACATGGGTTTGCTGCTGGATTCATCTTCCTGGGTCAGAAGCCACCCTGCCCTCTGGGATCTCACATTCTAGAGAGAACCCGCCCCCAAATGTGCATCCAGTGCGTCGGGAGACAGCCATAGGATTAGAGGACAGCTTTCTGCAGCCAGCCACCCTGGGCTCAAATCCCCAAGTGGTGTGACCTTAGTCAGTTTACTTAGCCTTTTCCCCATCTGAAAAATGGAAGTGATCATAGAACCTGCCTCATAGGGTGGTGCTGAGGGTTAAATGGGTCAATACAGAAAAATACATGGAGTCAGCACTCAATAACGATAAGCTGTTATTATTACCGCAGGTAGCAAGCACAGCAAGAAAGAGCCAGAGCCCAGAGTAAGGGCCTAACCCAGCCTGGAGGGCAGCAGGGGCAGCTTCCCAGAGGAGGCCATGCTGGTTGAAATCTTAGGAAGTAGCAGTTAGCCAGGAAGCAAAAGGGAAGAGGGAAGAGCAGCATCTAAGAGGGGAGAGGTGAAAAAAATAGCAAAGAGTTTGGGGGAGGGGAACATTATGAAGCCCCTCAGTGTTGCTGGAGAGTATAGAAGAGCTTGGCGGACTTCCCTGGTGGTCCAGGGGTAAAGAATCCACTGGCCAGTGCAGGGGACGTGGGTTTAACCCTTGGTCTGGGAAGATCCAACATGCCTCAGGGCAACTAAGCCCATGAGTGAAACTATTGAGCCCAACTGCCCTAGAGCCTATACTCTGCAACAAGAGAAGCCACTGCAATAAGTAGCCCCAATTCCGGGCAACTGGAGAAAGTCTGAGCCCAGAAACAAAGACCCAGCACAGCCAAAAATAAATACACAAATTTTAAAACATAAAAGTAAAATTGTTTAAAAAAAAAAGAACTTGGCTTTTAGTCTAAGGGCACTGAGACAGGAACCACTGAAGAGTCTGAACAGAAGCAGAACATGTCCCTTGTTTTCCTTGACATCATTTTGGCGGCCATACATCCAATGGCTTGGAGGGGTTAGTGGTCTTTTTGAGAGATGGTGAGGTCTGAACAAGGGGAGATGTAAGGTCAATGGAAGGTGGGGACTGATTCATGGCTATTAGGAAGTAGATGTGACAGGGTGGTGACCTGTGCATCAGAAGTGACTAAAGAGGGCAGAGTTAAGGATGGCAATGGACACTCAGGTGGTTGCTTTGGGTACTGGGAGGGCAGCAGAGCCAGAAGAGGGACAGGTGTGGGGTTGCGGGGGAAGAGGATGGGCTGTGAGTGTGGAGCAAGGGAGAGGGAGGTGCTGCCCAGCTTGGGAACACTTGACTTTGGAGCCTAGAGAGCGGGCTACAGAGATCAGTATGGGAGACATCAGTGCCTGGATGATAACCAATCCTACTGGGGCCTGAGAGAAGCCCCAGAATCTTCTGGGCTAGGGACCCTCACCAGGCCACATCCTCTCACACAGAGAAGAGGACTTTTGTTCCCTGATTGAATTCTAAGCTTCGTTTCCCAGGGCCAAGCAGAATCTGTCCAAAAGAAATTCAAGAATTTTGACCCAAATGCTAGAGTGCCATTATCTCTTTCTGAGGTTGTGGGGTTTGGGAGGGACTGAAGAGTCCAAGGAGATAGTCCCAGCTCTGTCATATAGCAGCTGTGAGGTCATAGAAAGTCTCATTGCCAGCCTCAGTTTCCTCCTGGCCATCTCCTTTGAAGGGTGACTGTGAGAATTAAACAGGTTTCTGGACACAAAGCTCCCAGCACAGCCATCTTTGTTAAATATGCAAACTCTAGAATCTTCGCCAAGACCCAGGAATATGAGTGTTCACGGTGGGGTGTCTGGGGTTGGTCTGGGAATCTGCAGGTGAAACTGACCCATCATTGAATCAAAGTTACTACCACCAGGGACTTCCCTGACAGTCCACCCCTAACATTTGTGGCCTGGGGCAACAGCTCAAATGGCAGGCCACCTGCCAGGTTCCTCCTCTCCCCACCTGTTACCTCCCTACAGCAAGAGTCCCTGTTTGCAGACGTGGGGACTCAGCCCTATGTCCCAAATTCCCAGGTGCACCTCCCTTCCACCCCCCACCAAACAGTTCCCTTGTCCACCCATCAGGTCTAGGGTTGCACACACCTGCAGCACAGTCCACTGGGAGGACAGACCTGGGTCCTGGGAGTGGGCTCAGGACCCTTTGGGCAGGGAATTCCAGATTCCATTGCCTGGAGTATGATCTAGAATAAGCTTGGACTCCAGGTGGGCATGCCCCCTTGGCCTCATGTACACCCTACCTTGTAGCGGGGAGTGGGGCTGAAGGCGGGCAGGGGGGACCCATACATAACAGAATTCAGAGCAGAGACCCAGGTGCCCGGGTCTGTGGTTCCCCTGCCTCAATTTCTACCAGCCTTTCCCTCTCAAGGGCGTCTGGCCATCCCAGTGGATCTTAATAGCCATATCATGGAGGCTGCAGTCATTTGTCCATCTGCCTGCTCCCTGCCCAGCTGAGGTCATCTCAGACTTTACCTCCAGCCTCTGCTGGCCCTGAGAAGTACGGGGTTCTGAAACCTCCCACAAAGCTACCCCGTGGGTCACCACAGCTCATGCATGATCAGTCCTGGGCTTGTCTTGAGAGGTTCTATTATTGTTCTTTAAAAATGAGGAAACAGAGGCTCAGAGAAGGCAAAGGAGGAACTGATATTACAGAGCATCTACTGAATGCCAAGCATGAGATAGGTGTTTTAAAAACATGACCACCTAATACCTCTGTCAGGATTATCCCCAACTTACAGGTGAGGACACTGTGACTCAGGAAAAGAGAGGTAACCGGCCCCTGGGTCATCCATTTGGTAGGAGGCAGAGTCAGAATTCAAACTCAGCTGGTCAGACCCCCAAGCCCAGACCTCCTTGATGCATAGTAGATGGTGGTGGTTTAGTCACTAAGTCATATCTGACTCTTGTGACCCCGTGGACTGTAGCCTGCCAGGCTTCTCTGTCCATGGGATTTCCCAGGCAAGAATACTGGAGTGGGTTGCCATTTCCTTCTCCAGGGGATCTTCCTGAACCAGGGATCAAACCTGGGTCTCCTGCATTGCAGACCAGTTCTTTATGGACTGAGCCACCAGGGAAGCCTGTGATGCATAGTAGGCCTTCAGTAATCTTGCCAAAAGGAGCTAAGGTTGAAACCTGGGGCCTGCAGTCTCCTGTGAGGACCACGGAATGTGAGGAATGTCCACCCCCAGGGCTGGGCCCTGGGCAAGGTGACCTTTGGGGAGATAAAGTCGAATTCCAGTACTCAGAAGGAGACTAGCAGGGGCAGAGCTGGGGTGGTACTGCCAGGGACTGGGGCCAGCTGTAGCCAGGCACCAGCTCCCGTCGCCAGTCCTTAACAACTAGGCCGTGTGATGGGGACAGTACCCCACCCCACCCCACCCCTGTTGTTTCCTCAGTTGGAATCTCCTTTTCCCCACTTTGCAAATGACACCTTAGCCGCTGCGCCGCTACATCTCTAACCCTGTCCCCAGCTGTCACCTGAGCACTTCTCTTTGGAGGGCCCTGGAGAATCTCAGCCATAACTGTCCACAACTAAACTCACCATGCTCCCTGACTGCGTCCTACCATCCTCCCTGGGAATGCCAGCTCCATGCCCCAACATGGTTGCTGGGGCAAAGCTGCCAGATATAGCAAATAAAAATATAGGACTCAGGTATATATACACAATGGAGTATTACTCAGCCATAAAAAGGAAGGTGTTTGAGTCCGTTCTAATGAGGTGGATGAACCTAGAACCTATTATACAAAGTGAAGTGAGTCAGAAAGAGAAAGATAAATACCATATTCTAACACATATATACAGAATCTAGAAAAATGGTACTGAAGAATTTATTTACAGGGCAACAGTGGAGAAACAGACATAGAGAATAGACTTATGGACATGGCGAGAGGGGAGGAGAGGGTGAGATGTATGGAAAGAGTAACATGGAAACTTACATTACCATATGTAAAATAGATAGCCAACAGGAATTTGCTGTGTGGCCCAGGAAACTCAAACAGGGGCTCTGTATCAACCTAGAGGGGTGGGATGGGGAGGGAGATGGGAGGGAGGTTCAAAATGGATGGGATATATATATATATATATATATACCTATGGCTGATTCATGTTGAGATTTGACAGAAAATAGCAAAATTCTATAAAGCAATTATCCTTCAATAAAAAATAAATGAAAAATACAGGACTCAGTTAAATTAGAATTTCAGATAAACAATGTATAATCTTTTTCATGTGTGTCCCAAATATTGCATGGGACACACCTATACTAGAAACAAATTATTTGTTTTTGATCTGAAGTTTAAGATTACCAGGCATCTTGTATTTTACCTGGCAACCCTAAGTCCGCGTGTAGTTCACCACTTAAAACTCTTCAGTAGTATCCTGGGGGCAGAGACTGAAGAAAACTCCCATGTTTGAAGCACTCTTCCCTTACTGGTCCTTGAAATCACCTCCTCCAGGAAGCCTTCCAAAGAGCCATAGTCTGTGTTAGGGACTGCTCTGTGCGATTAAAGGCCATCATACTTCCCTTATCAGAACTTTTAAGTGCCCTACTGTCTCCCATCAGTTAAAGATCCATGAGACCAGCATCTGTCCTTATGTTCACTTTGTTCCCAGCCTTTAGCACCATGCACAGTACCTAGAATAACTGCTCTGGAACCCTGGCTAAGCCCCTTGCCTTCTCTGTCTCTCTGTTCAGAAGAGACAGGTTCATCTAAAATGGCCTGTGAGGCTCCTCCCAGCTCTGATGCCGGCCTATTTCAGCCAGATCCTGCACTTTGACCCTGGAGCTCACTGGCAGGGGTGGTGTAGGGGAGAACTCTGAACTCAGCTTGGAAGACCTGAAGACCAGCCCCAGCTCTGCCAGTTTGTGACCTCAGGCAAGTTCCCCACCCTCTCTCAGCCCAACTTTTCTCCTCTGCCAGGCTCTGTACAGGGGAGGGGAGGGATCACGCGGCTTGCTCAAAAGGTTGTTGGGAGGTTGAAGTCAAAGAGGTAAGGCCTGCATCGGGGAGCCGAGCTGGCACTTTGGAGGCCCTCAAAGAACACTGGATTCCTCCCTGCTCTTCCCATTCAACTGGAAGACCTCAATGCCCAGGAGGGACTCAGGCAGTGGGGGCTGCAAGAGCTCCAGGGGGAGGAGGGAGGGAGAAGCTGGGCTGGGAGCATTCAGGCAAGACTTTAAATCTGGTCTTCAATTTATTTATTTATTTATTTTTAAAGGGCCTGAGCATCTTCCCTGAGAGGCTTAAGAAGCAATCCAGCCTTAGCAGAGGGGGACAACCTGAAGTCAATCATCTCCCACTCCTTTGTAGCGGGGTAATTTTTCAGCCTAAGTGGAGGGCAGGGAACATGTGGATATGGGGGGGAACATATTCGAGAGACCTGGGCCCAAGGAGACAGACACCAAGGTGGGGGTCTTGTGCAGCCTTAGAGCTCCCATAATCTCCTCCAGATTCCCCAGCCCACCCCAAATAAATATGCAGCTTCAGTGAGAACTGAATACTCACTGGCTTCAAGACAAGCTCATCCCCCACCCTCATTCCAGTCCCCTTTCCAGAGGCAGCGGGCCCATGAGGTGGGGAATTCCTGGCAGGCCCCGGGGCCACCCAACTCTGTGATCCGTTCTTCCAGTGCTTAGACAGGGCCTTCCCAAGGACAGTGGGATGAGGAGGGGGACACTCCTTTCCCGGACAGTCTGGGGTTCCTGGGGGAGGGAGGTGGTGAGACAGCAGTGAGTAACTCAAGAGCTATGAGCCCCCAGGAAATGAATTCTTGCCTGTGAAAAGGAATCTTAAGACAAGGCTCTCTCAAGCCTCCTTCTCAACCTCCTTCTCCTCCCCCTGCTCCTCTCGGTCCCCTCTCCTGCGTCCTTCCTCCTCTAGCTCCCCTGCCTGGCTCTCCCAGCCTCTGCTGAACTAGCTTCCTGTGGTCCATCAATCAGGTCCGATCTGATCTCTAGACCAAAGAGGCAAGAGGAGGCAGGGAAAGAGGAAGAAAGGAAGGGAAGGAGGGAGTTCGCCTTCAGTGAGCCCCCAGGTCAGCACAGCTCCCCATTGCTTCCATGGTCTCTAGGGCCCCAGCCACCCCACAGGGCAGAATCTATTTTTCAGGGGAGCAAACTCAGCCTTAAAGAGTGTAGACACTGTGACAGACACACAGGTGATACAGAGTCAGCTCTCATATTAGGGCTCCAAGGTACAATCCGGGGGCTTCATCTGGCCCCGAGGAAGCGAGGCTCCCACATTCTGAGGTTGCGAGCCTTAGTTCTTTGGGGTCTGAAGCCAGTCAGAGCAGGCAGGAGGGTGAGGCTGCCAGTCCCTGTCCCAGACAGGCTAAGTGACCTGAGGCAAGTCCCTTAACCTTTCAGATGATCCCTTTGTCCAGTTAAAAATCTGTCCTGGAGTGACCTTTGCCCTCAAGGGAAAGGGGACAGGTTCCAGGGCTTTATTTCAAATCCTGGTGCTGCTCTTCCCTAGAGTGACCTGGGACAGTCACTGCCCTCCTTGATGGTCACTTCCCACCCCTGTGAGATGGGGCGATGAGGCCCTCTCGGGGGGGTTGGGGAAGACTGGGAGTGCACCGTGCTCTACACCTTTGCAGCTGGGGGGTGAGGGGAGGACCCACTGAGAAAGCCTCGTGACCATGATCCGTGGGACCCAGACCTACCAGGTTCCTGCCTCCCTGCTGTGGGACCAGGCAAGTGGCTTTCCCATAACAGGAGGCCAAGGCACTCTCAGATCCGGCAAGGCAGACTAGACTCATTTGTCTGACCTTTCACCCTCTTGGATCTTAGACAGGAGACCCCTGTCTACCCAGTGCTGACCTGGACAGGTCTATCCTGCTCTGTTTTTCTCCATGCCGGCCAGGCTCTAGCCCCACCCCGCCCCAGAACAAAAGGGACATTTGACATTCTTTGTCCCGAGCAGACTCATTCTCTGAGTGTTGGACCTACCAGGCCTGGCAGCTAGGACCTGCCACCAACCCCCGCTGCAGGTCCCCCACCTCCACCCCACCCCACCCGCCGCGCCCGCCCCCACCCTGTCCTGGCCCCGCTCTCCCATCAGCCTGGAAGAGAGGGAGGGAGGCGTCTTAAAGGAGCAGTGGACTCTCAGAAAATATTCCCCACCCCCACCATCAGAACTGGCAGGAAGGAAACCAGGTGGGGGAGGGGGACAGGAGAGGGAGGTGTCCACGGAGATTATGGGCAAGTGACTTGTTTGGGACTGGAGGGGCGTTAAAGTGGGCTAAAACTTACTCTTCTCCTGGCCCCCACCTAAGGGCTCTTTTCAGTTTTTTTAGTGTCTTTTAAAGGAACTGGTCCCAACCCTGCCTTGATTTGCTGTGTGACCTTGGGTGAGTTCCTTTCCTTCTCTGTGCCTTGGTCTCCCTTGTATATACAAGAGCCTCCTTATATAAAACAGGAGGATTTCTCATATGAGAGATTTCTGAGCCAAACCCTGGTGAGGTGCTGGGATACCAGAGATGTCCTGCCCCCAGAATTTAGTCCTAGGTTTCCGTCAAGATTCCACAAGGAAAAAGCCACGAAATGTCTCTTAAGGTAAAAGGAATATGTTTCTGTGAAAGTAGGACCCCGAAGTGGTGGAGGAGAACTAGCCTCTCTTCCCTCCAATTGATATAGTCTTACGCAATGTCCAAAGCGTCCCCCTCTTCACCCATTGATAGGCTTGTGAGACAAACAAACTGAATAGTGCTCTCCTTGTCAGAAAATAAGGCTATAGGCACACCGAGGACAGGCCCCGATCCACCCTGGGAACTGGTGTCTGGAAAGTGACGCCTAAGCACTGAGCCAAATGGGGAAAGATGGGTGATGGGTCATCTGGTCGAGGGACCCAACAAGCAAGGGGAAAGCACTGACACGTCCTCGTGCTCCGGTTCCTCTGGCTGGAGCTTGGGGGGTGCCGGAGGGGAGCAGAGAGGGGAGGGTGGAGGGTCTTGGTTGCCTGGCTGAGGAGTTTGTCCTCTGGGTGCTAAGTAGCTAAGAGGAGATTTTACGCCAGGCAGTATTCCTTCGCTACTGCTGTACTGAAGGGAATGAATGGTGGGGGCCCAGACAGAGACCAAGGGCCAGCTGTGCACATAGGTACGTTCTGACAAAGGGGCCATGGGGGAGGGGCAACAGAGCAATTCCTCCCGGGAAAGAGGGGAAGTGAGCGGGGAGATGAAGCAGGGGAGAGGAAATGAAAGATTAAGTGCATAAAGGCCATAAAGCTCAGAACCGTCCAGGCTGGATGGATTCCCAGTTTATAGATACATTTATGTTCAAGGATGCCCAGCCAGGCCTGATACGCCTGCAAGAGCAGCCACCCAGGGAGGCCAGGGGACCCTGGGTTCGAGGAGACCCTTCCTGCCACTGCGCTCCTCTCTTGCCCCCTCCCCTTCACCTACCCCCAACTCCTCAGGGCTGGCTGACAGCCCAGCTGGAAGCAATTGTGGGAGTCTCCAGCCTGGAGAGCTGCATCCCACAAAGGGCCCTGGTAAATAGCAGCCCGCACCCCAGACAGCCTGCAGCCCCCTCCCTCTCTGCAGCCCCCTGCCCGGAAATTTAAAACAACTGCTCTACACAGTCTTAAATCCTCCAGGAAGGAGCAGGAAGGGGTTGGCAGGCGGGAAACATGAGGCTAGCCAGGGTCCTGCCTCGAACTCCCTCTTTCCCTTCTCCCACCCTGAATTCCCCTGAAAGACTTCCTCCCACCTGCTCCCCCCAAAGTCTTGCCATGGGCTCCCCAGTTCCCCGACTTCCTATGCTGGTGTTCACTGCAGGGCATCACAGCTGCAGTCTGTTGGAAACATCAAGTGGGCGGTGAGCACCCAGAGCGCAGAACAGTCCTATGCTTGCTTGGCCCAGGGAACTGGGTCTGACACAGAGCAAATGCACAATGTATACATGAGAAATGAACAGATGGAGCCACATGTGACCCTGAGCCACTGCTTGGCTCTTTGGGACTCAGTTTCCTCATCTATTAAATGGGCGCAATAACTTTTTCACCTAGTCTACTTTGTGCAAGTATTTTATGAACTGCGAAGCTGATAAGTCACAGTGATTCAATTCCTGCCTTCCTGGTCTCAGCTTGCTCATCTGTAAAATGAGGGCCTGAGTTAAGTCCTAGCTAAGGTCTGTTCTAGCTTTGATATAATATTCCCAGACTTTAGCCAGTGACGAGGATGTTCCTTAAATATCACCTGGGTGGTAGGGGGACGGCAGAAGGTGAGGTGACAGGGAAAGAGCCCTGACTAGGGTTTGCTGCTACTGTGCTTTCTCAGTCGCGTCCAACTCTTTGCGACCCCATGGACTGTAGCCTAACAGGATCCTCCATCCATGGGATTCTCCAGGCAAGAATACTGGAGTGGGTTGCCATTTCCTCCCGCAGGGGATCTTCCCATCCCAGGGACCGAACCCACGTCTCCTGCATCTCTTCTGCCTAGAGTTTGAAGTGAAGTGAAGTGAAGTCGCTCAGTCGTATCTGACTCTTTGCGACCCCATGGACTGTAGCCTAACAGAATCCTACATCCATGGGATTCTCCAGGCAAGGGTACTGGAGTGGGTTGCCATTTCCTTCTCCAGGGAATCTTCCCAACCCGGGATCGAACCCGGGTCTCCCACATTGTAGGCAGACGCTTTACCGTCTGAGCCACCAGGGAAGCCTAGAGTTTAGAAGCCCACTATTTTAGTTCCAGCTTGGCCCCTGACTTGCTGTGTGATCTTCTCTGGGCCTTAGTTTACTTCTCTGTAAAATGGGAGTGGGTGGACACAGGATGCCTGAAGGGACCTCTTGCATTCAAGTTCTATGATGACAGGATGTTATCCAGATGACAGGATGTTATCCAGAGGACAGTGAGGAGCCACTGATGGGCTTTCAGTAGGAAAGTGGCATATGCTAAGAGTTGCATTTCAGAACACTGGCAGTAGTATGGCTTGTGGGTAGAAGAATGAGGAGTCTGGAGACTGGAGAGTCGGAAGGGGGCTGCTGTCTTGGCAGAGGCAGCTGAAGATAGCAGCCTCCACATCTTTCTTCACGCCATGCCTAACCCTGGGCTGCCCCGCCTCTTCCCAATACCTCCTGCTTTTTAAAACTCACCCATCTTTAAGACACAGTTCAAAGACCACCTTGTCTATGAGGGCTTCTCAGGTTATTGCTGATGCAGATAATGAGCTCTTCCCCTGTCATCCAGTTTCCTAGCTCTGTGTACCTTCATCACAGTACCAGTTTGAATTACAGGTGTGTGTGTGTGTGTGTGTATGCATGTGTGTGTACTCCTACTGGGCTATGAAATCCTGAGGTCAGGGCGGGTGCCCGGCTCCTCCCCATACCATCTCCTATACCCATCACATGGCCTGGCCCAGAGGAGGTGCTCAATACACGCATGCAGAGGACTGGATGCCAGAGCATCCTACTCCTTGAGTCCACCTACAGTGTAGGAGACTGGGCTCCAGCCTCAGTTTAACTACTAAGAGCCCTGTGACCATGGGGCAGTCACTTCTCCTCTCTGCATAAAGGTCCCTTTTGGCCTCATGGGAAGTATCTCCATTATTCATTCTCAAGTCAGCACCTCCCTTCACTCAGCGTTTTTTCCCTTCCTGTGGCCTGGATCACAGGGAGCTTCTACAAGTATGACACCCCTTGGAACGTGAGCTCACTAAGAACCTCACTCCTGGGTCTTGCACAGGGCTGCCTGCTCAAGGGGCGCTTGACAGATCTGTATAGACGTCCACTCCTTGGTCCTTACAGAGGGCGCATATAGGATCTCCATAAACAGTGGTGTAAGATCAAATGTGTACCTTTGCAAGGGGCCAGGAGCCTTCACTGCCTAAGCCCTGCCACAGTCCTGCCTCTGTCCGCCTGCCCACCCTCCTGCCCAGCCTCCTGCCCTTTCGGGGCTAGTCCGGCCTCCCCTGAGAAGTGTGGGGAAGAGGTGCTGTCAGCAGATGGGTCTTTAGCCAGCACTGCTCTGCCCCAGGCAAGCCTTGCTCGAATCTCAGCCAGAGTCCCCCTCCAACTCCCCCGCCCCCATGGGCTGGGACAGACCTCAGCCAGCAGGCCTCCCAGCTTTGATCAATACAGGGCAAGCAGCCAAGGCGGCTGCAGGCTCCATCCTCCCAGGAGGCCCCAGCTCAGCCCGGGTCACATGGGGGAGGGGGCTGCAGCCTGGCTCAGGGACTCTGGGGGTGGGGTGGGGCAGGGGAGAGTAGGAAAGGCAGGCATCACTCACAGAGTCATTCATTCCTTCACCCACTCACTTCTCTGCCCACAGATGTTCAACCCACAAATATTTAGTATCAACTATGCACCAGGCACTGTCATCAGCTCTGGGGACAATGTGAGGACAAGACAGCAGCTTTGATGGAAATGAGTGTTCTAATGGGGAAGACGATGAACAAAAATAAGAAGTTTCAAAATGTGATAAACATAAAATACCATAGGGTGACAGAGAGATTGGGGCAGCATTCCTCAGGGTGATCAGTGTGTGTGTTCAGTCACTAAGTCGTATCTGACTCTTTGCAACCCTGTGGACTGCAGCAGGCCAGGATGCTCTGTCCTTCACTATTTCCAAGAGTTTGCTCAAATTCATGTCCACTGTGTCAATGATGCTACCCAATCATCTCATCCTCTGCTGCCCCCCTTCTTCTTTTGCCTTCAATCTTTCCCAGCTATCAGGGTCTTTTCTAATGAATCGGCTCTTCGCATCAGGTGGCCAAAATATTGGAGCTTCAGCTTCAGCATCAGTCCTTCCAGTGAATATTCAGGGTTGATTTCCTTTAGGATTGACTGGTTTGATCTCCTTGCAGTCCAAGGGACTCTCAAGAGTTATCTCCAGCACCAGAACTCAAAAGCATCAATTCTTCACTGCTCAGCCTTTATTATGATCCAGCTCTCACATCCAGGGAGGGTGCTTATCTGAGACTGGAATGATGACGAGATCCCACCAGGTGGCTCAGATCGGGAAGCAGATGCTGAGATGGAAATTTGTATGCAGGCAGTTTGTTGGGTTGCTCACAGGCTCATGGGACACCTATGGGCCAGGGAGAGAGGCAGCCTAGATTAGAGGGAGAAGTGGGATTATGCTACAGTCATGGAAGAGGCCTCAGCTCACCCACACTGGTCAAGGAGCAAAGATAGCCTTTAAGAGTTATCCCAGGGCCTCCCTGGTGGTCCAGTGGTTAAGAATTCAACTTGCGCAACCCACTCCAGTATTCTTGCCTGGAAAAGTCCATGGACAGAAGAGCCTGGTGGGCTGCAGTCCTTGGGGTTACATAACTGAGCATGCATGCATGAGGGTGGAGAGAGATGGGTAGGTAGCAATAAACTGGTAGAACTAAAAAAAAAAAAAGAATTCAACTTGCAAAGCAAGGGATACCTGGTCCAGGAATATCCCATATACCACAGAGCGACTGAGTCCATGCGCCACAACTACTGAGCCCACACTCCCTACAGCCCGTGCTCCACAACAAGAGAAGCCACTGCAATAAGAAGCCCTTGCTTCACAACAGAGAGTAGTCCTCACTTGCCACAACTACAGAAAGCCCACGCACAGCAACGAAGATTCAGCACTGCCAAAAATAAAGACATCTTTTTTTCAAAAAAGAGTTGTCCCAGCACCAGGCAGGCCTTTGTACCCATACACTGACCAGTCATTGGGTAGGTGCGCCCAGGAAGGAGCAATCCAGCTGCCTTCGGTTAGAGGCATTCCCACGGAGTCTCAACTGCTAGCTGCTGCCAGCAACACTCAGCAGCTGGGAGACTGAGGACCTCAGCCCAGAAGGGGGCCATGGAGGAACACCTCAGTATCCATAATGCAGGCCAAGATCTGGAGGAAGAACGTTCCAGACAGAGGGAACAGCAGTGCAAATTCCCTGAGGCAGAAGCAAGCTTAGCCTGACTGAGGCACAGAGAGAAGTCCAGCATGGTCAGAGTGTTCCCCGGGTGAAAAGGGAGTCACAGCAGAGCTGTCAGAGGCAGGCAAAGACCAGTCCAGAAGGGCCTTGTGAACCCTGGGACTTTTTTCTAAGTGTAACAGATCACCCTGGGAGGGCTTTAAAAAGAGAGTGATCTGATAATTACCTATTAACACTATCCAGGCTTCTGGGTGGAGAAAGGGAGGGGAGGGAGGTGGGCGGGGAGAGCATTTGGGAGGCTGTGGGAGGGTCCAGGTGAGAGCCCCTGGTGGTTTAACTAGGATGGGCAGGAGCAAGCTGCTGTCCAGTACTGGACAGTGCTGGGAAACGTCCAGAAACCTCGGGGGGTTGGCTGAGGGGTGGAACTCAGAAGTGTCGCTACTGGAACAAGATAAAGCCACTACTCATCCATTAATTTACTTAAAATATGTATTGATTGGGCATCTGCTCTTTGCCAGGGACTGTGCTAGAAGTTGGGATTACAGCAGTGAAAGGTATAGCCATGGTCCTGACCTCATGGAGATTATAGTCTGGTGGGTATTGAGTAGGAGCCAAAAAATGAACTAACTGTCATTGAGATCAGTGTTCTGAAAAAAAAAATCTGGATTTCCTCCTATAAACAATGGGGAGACATTTTTCTTTAAATTGAGGTATATCTTATGAACAAAAGACTGTCCAATCTAAAGTACCCCTCTTAATGAATTATAAGCACCACTCAATCAAGATTCAGAACATTTCCTGTGCCCAGAAGGCTATTTCATGTACCCTCCCAACCAAGTCACCTACAGAGGAACCACTGTTTTGATCTCTATCATCACATGTTCATTTTGTCTGTTTTTGAATTCCATATAAATGTATGTATGTACTTGATTGTGCCTGGTTTCTTTTTCCCAATATTATGTTCAAGGGAGTCATATGCATTGCCACATGTAGCAATTGCCTGTTCTTTCTCATGGCTATATAACATTTCACCATGAAGGTGAAAGTGTTAGTCACTCATTCATGTACAACTCTTTGCAACTCCATGGACTGTAGCTTGCCAGACTCCTCTGTCCATGGAATTCTCTAGGCAAGAATATTGGAGTGGGTAGACATTCCCTAGGCTTCCCAGGTGGCTCAGTGGGTAAAGAGTCGGCCAGCAACGCAGGAGACACAGGCACATGTGAGTTTGATTCCCAGATTGGGATGATCCTCTGAAGGAGGGCATGGCAACCAACTCCAGTATTCTTGTCTGGAGAATCCCATGAACAGAGAAGCCTGGTGGGCTACAGTCCATAGGGTTGCAAAGAGTCAGACACGACTGAAGTGACTGAGCATGCATACAGCCATTCCCTTCTCCAGGGGATCTTCTCAACCCAGGGATCAAATCCAGGTCTTTTGCCTTGCAGGCAGATTTTTTACTATCTGAGCCACTAGGGAAGCACAATATTTCACTATATATATATATATATATATATATATATATACACACACACAATATTTTATTTATCTATTCTACTGTTTTTTTAATTAATCATTTTATTTTACTTTTTTGTCCGTGCCACATGGCTTGTAGGATCTCAGATCCCTAACTAGGGAAGGAATGCATTGCTTCCTGCAGTGGAAACATGGAGTCCTAACCACTGGACTGCCAGGGAATTTCCTGGCAGTTCCTACTGTTAATGGACATTTGGGTCATTTCCAATTCTTGGCTATTATAAATAATGCTATGAATGTTTTAGTATATTTCCTTTGGTGGATATACGTGTGCTCATTTTTGTTGAATATATATCCAGGAGTGGAATTCCTGAGACAGAATATATATATACATATCTTTAGCTTTGGAAATATTACCAGTTTTCTAAAGTATTGCATCGATATATATTCCTATTAACAATGTATAAGAGTTCCAGTTACTCCATATTTTTGCAAACACTTGAAAATGTTGGTCCTTTTCATTTTAGCCATACTAGAAGGTATATAACATCAACAATATCTCATTGTGGTTCATATTTGCATTTCACTGATGACTAATGATGTGGAGCACCTTTTCATATGCTTGTTGATTTGCGAAAAGTCTGTTCAAGTCTCTTGCCTGTTTTTTGCTTTTAATGCATTGTCTAGTTTTGTTTTCTCAATATATGAATTCTTTAAATTTTCCAGCTATAAGTCTCTTGTTTGACATATGTATTGCAATTATCTCTTCCCAGCTTATATTTTTACTCTCTTAGTGATATCTTTTGATGAATAGAAGTTTTTAGTTTTAATGATGTTCATTTCCTTTATCTTTTCAACCTTTTCGTTTATGGTTGATTTTTTTCAGCATATGTGTGATATGCTTAAAGAATCTTTGCCTACCTCAAGGTCATAAGAGATTCTCTTATATTTTCTTCTAGAAGTTTTTTTTTTTTTTGGCTGCACTGCACAGCATGTGGGATCTTAGTTCCCCAACCAGGATTGAACTCATGCCTGCTGCAGTGGAAGCTTGGAGCCTTAACCACTGGACCACCAAGAAAGTAGCAAGGACCCTGATCCATGTGCATCAACATTTCTGTATGGTGTGAGGTGAGAGTCAAGGTTCATTCAACACCCATTTCCAACCAAGCTCCATTTAAATTTCTAGCACCAGTTTTTTGAAAATACTTCTTTTCTTCTAGTGAATTGCAATGGCCATTTTCTCATAAATCAAGTGCTCATAAATGTATAAGCCTACTTCTGAGTTCTCTGTTCTGTATAATTGGTCTACTTGACTACTCTGTGCCAGTACTATATTGTGTTAATTATTAAAGTTTTATAACGAGTTTTCACGTATGATAGTCTTAATTCCTCAAGTTTATTCTCCAAAATCACACTGTCTTTTTAGGTTCTCTGCATTTTCATATCAACTTTAGAATCAGAGTGTTAACTTTTAAAAAAACTATTAGATTTTTTATTGGAATTGCACTGAGTCTAGAGGTCAATTTTAAAAGAATTAGCCCCTTAACAAATAGTGGCCTAACAACTCTCTATTCCTTAAAACTCCATCTGACCATCAGGCCAACTTAGATGCTGCTCCTTCTGAATTTTCATTGTACTTTGTATGTACTTAGGTATGTTGATATTGTGTACAGACTGAGCAGACTGCATAGAAACTGATTAGATGTCTGTATCTTCCTTAAGAGGTGATCTCTTGGGCTACCAAGTCATCCTTGTATCCTGATACTTAGTAAAATGTATAGTATATAGCAGGTGTTTAATATAAGTTTGATGAATGAATGAGTAAACACCAAGTCACTTTGTACTCAGAATTTGTCACTTTGATATCTGGCAATGCCTTCACTCTGAATTCTGCAACCTGACCAGTTTGTTAAAGTAAGGAATGAAGATGGAGACAGAGCCGGTAGACAGCTCAACCATTCAATGCCACAACTAAAGATAGAACTCAAACTATATACCCTATTGTCATTGAGTTAGTGAGAGTATCTCCATATAAGAACCTCATGTGAAAGTGGGGCACTCCCCTGGCACTTCCCATGGCAGTTCTTAGCAATAAAGCTGCTATCATAGATATGAGAATTATTCTTATTTGAATGCCTTATAGGAATAGGAACCAAATATTCACTGTCCCCTTGCTTAGTCCTGTCATCATACACACACAAAAAAGTACTAAATCTTCCAATCCATGAACATGGTATATCCCTCCATTTATTTAGGTCTTCTTTTACTTTCTGAAGCACTAATTTAAAGTTTCAGAGTGAAGGTTTTGCACATATTTTATTACATTTATTCTTAGGTATTTGATGTTTTTGATGCCATTATAAATAGTATTATTTTCAAATTTCATTTTCTAATTGTCTGTTGCTACTATAGAAAAAATAATTATTTTTGTATATTGCCCTGTATCTTGAAACTTTGCTAAATTGATTCTAATACTTTATAGATTTTTTGTAATTCTTACATCCACAGTGATGTCATCAGAAAATAATGGCAGTTTTACTTCTTTTTCAATCTTTATACTTTTTATTACTTTTTCTTCCCTTATTGTCCCAGCTAGACCATTAGTATAATGATTGAACAAAAACAGTATGATGATATATTCTCACTTTGTTCTTGGGATAAAGTGTTCAACGTTTCACATTAAATATGATGGCTTTCCTGGTAAAGAATCCACCTGCAATGCAGGAGCCACACAGGTTAGATCCCTGGGTCAGGAAGATCCCCTGAAGTAGAAAATGGCAACCCACTCCAGTATTTTTGCCTGGGAAATCCCATGGACAGAGGAGCCTGGTGGGCTACAGTCCATTAGGTCTCAAAGAGTCAGACACGATTGAACACACACACACACAGGATTTTTGTGGATATCCTTTCTCAGATTAAAGAAATTTCCTTCTATTCTTAATTTATTGAGAGCTTTATTATGAACTGATATTAAATTTTATCAATTTATTTATTTCTCTACTGAAATGATTATGTTTCTCTTTTATTCTCTATGATAAAATTATATTGATCTAATATGGACATGAGTTTGAGTTAACTCCGGGAGTTGGTAATGGATAGGGAGGCCTGGCGTGCTACGATTCATGGGGTAGCAAAGAGTTGGACACGACTGAGCGACTGAACTGAACTGAATATAGGACATTAAACTAAACTTGCAATTCTGGAATAAGTCCCACCTGATCATAATATATACCATTGTATAGCATGGATCAGGGTGAGCAAGGCTGGATGTAGTGAAACCATTGAGAAGGGTGGTGCAAAAGTCCTCGTGAGAGAGGAAGAGGGCCTGGACTAGTGTGTAGACTGTGATGAATGAAGAAAATACTCTGAAAGGGTGGAGTGGGCAGGACTTGATGGCAAATGAGATTTGAGGCCTATTGAGAACACCGGCTTCTGGTCTGGGCATCTAAGTTGGATGGTAGTGGTGCCGTCCTCCAGGAAGGTGGCTGTAAGTCTGGGCTGGCGGAGAACAATGAGTTCCCTTTTAGATGTATTACAAACATCCAGTGGAGTTGTGCAGGAGACAGATGGCCATGCAGCACTGGAGCTCAGGGGAGGTATCTGGGTGAAGATGTGACATGAATGTTTTCTACTTAGAGGAAGTGGAGGAAGCCTTGAGAACTGAAGACATGGACTGGGGACAAAGTACAGAATGAAGAGAGAGGAGAGGCCTAGGACATACCCCTGAAAAAGGCCCACATTTAAGAGGGTGGTTGAGGATAAGAAACTGGGAAGAAGATGGAGACAAGAGCAGCCAGAAGGGATGAAGGAAATCCAGGAGTTCAGGATATCAAGGGATCATGAAAGACCACGTTCCAAGGACAGAGTGATCAGCTGTTTCAAACGGGAAGTCAAGTGATGAAAGGTTCCTGATTGGACTTAACTCTAGGTGCCTCTGGGGGCCAAGGCAGAGGCAGGGCTGAGACGTCAGAGAGAAGAGCTGGCTTCTCACATGGGAGCAGGATCAGAGGTCCGGTACTCACATTTCATACATCAGAGATGGAGGCACATCACAGCTGTGGTAAAAGAAGGACCAGAAACCTGTCACCCTAAATCCCTGACCCAAGCACTTTCGGTATTGCTCCCAACAATAATGGCTAATTACTAAATGCCAGGCGCTGTTCTGAGCATTTTACAATTTAACTAATTTAATCTTTAAGATATGAGATAGGTAAATTTATTCCCCATTCTGAAGATGAGGAAACTGGGGAGCAGAGTATGGACAAAGTCCATGCTCTTAACCTCTTCTTGTGCTTTCAAACCTTGAAAACTACACTTTCCATCGATCTGAAAATAAGGATCCAATCCTCCAACCTCATGATGTTTGAATCTGGATCTGTGTTCCCCTTGGCCTCCAGAGAGTGATGCCCAGTCATTGCCACTACTCTGCTTTGATCCTTCTATAGATCCCTACTGCCTTCATCCCAACCTCTAGTCTGGTGCTGGTCCTCCGTGGACTGGCCCAGGTATACCTCATCAGCCACCACAGCAACTGACCTCCCTGTGTGTATCAGTCAGGGCTGTTAGTTGCTAATAACAGAATCCATTTGAGCATGTGAAAGCAGAAATTGGGTTTGTTGCAGGTGTTAGGAGTTCAGAGAATCATCAGGAGGATGAGAGGAGCAGACTCAATAATAAAATCACTTCTAGGAACAAACTGCAGAACTGGCCATCTCAGAACCTTCTGTCTCTATCATCACTCTGGCAAATACCAAGTGCTAGGACCTCAGCTTCAAGGAAAACTGCTGCTGCTACTGCCACAATAGCAATGCCACATCTGTGTCAGGGACTCAACCTAGCACCCTGTGCTACTTTCCAAACCACCTGCACCAGTAAAGTGCCATCTCATTGGGGTTCTCTTTCTTTTTGCTGCTCTTTCTTGAAGCAAAGTCCTGAATGATTGGCAGAGCTAGGTCACATGACTGTTTCCTAGCTGCAAGGGAAGCTGGGAACTGATGCTCTATCTTCTATTTTGGGAAGCTGGGATCCATTAGGGAGAATCACAGAAATATAGAAAGACTGTTCAGAAGAAGATGGACAATGATGAATATGACAAATGTCGTAGACACACATACTGTCCTTTAGCCTGGAATGCCCTTTTCTGTACCTGATGAGCTGCGTCTCACTTTTAAAAATACATTTATTTCACTGTGTCAGGTCTTGGCTGCAGCACATGGGACCTTTGTTGCATCATACAGACTCTCTAGTTGTAGCACACTGGCTCAGCAGTTATGATTTGTGGGCTTAGTTGTTCTGTGGCATGCAGGCTCCAGTTCCATGACCAGGGATCAAACCTAAGTTCCCTGCCTTGCAAGGCAGATTCTCAACCACTGGACCACCAGGGACGCCCCAGCATCTCATTTTTTAAGGCTTCCTCAAGTGTCACCTCTTTCAGGAAGCCTATTTTGACTGCCCACCCTCATCCCACCGCTGCCTGGGTGTAGTTAGGTGCCACCCTAGTACCCTATAGACCTCATAGCACTGATCACAATAGGCCGGGTGCTGTGACTAGCCTCCCCTGCCCCCACTAGGTTATGAGCTTCCTGAAAGGCAGGGGCTCCCTCGTCAAGCTCTTGCCATAGACCTGACATCAATGGAAACTTAGTGAGGGTTTTCTGAATAAATAAATAGATAAATGAATGAAGAGAGTGAGTTCTCCTCTGCCTAGACTTTAGCAGAAACAGGAGTCTCTCCAGGGAAACTGAAGCCCAGAAGAAGGGATATAGGCATGGGGGTGGTAGATGCAAACAGAAATGAGCAAGGGAGAGAAGAGACTGCTAATCTATTAGACTAGTTACAACAAATTGTTTACACAGTTGGGTTCCCTGTTGGCTCCATCTTTTGTGAAAGAAATGTTCAGGGAGACACCTGGGACTAGGGATAGAGTTTGGGGATCCATATGGAACCATCTAGGGTAACTGTGAGTTCCTAAGCCAGGAAGATGGAGCAGAAGGGAAAGAAGGACAAGAGACCTGGCTTTGAATCCCTTTTCTGCTACTGGTTCCCTGAGAGGCTTTGGCAAGTGTTTTTATCTTCCCTGTGCCTCAGTTCCCTCATTTATAAAATGGGGATATGAATGCTTCACTCCTCCCAGGTGTGTGAGGAGTACGTGAAGTATGTTTGAAGAAGTGGCTGGCACATGGTTGGCACTCAGAAAATGGGTCCTCCTGCTCTGAGCTGGGGCTTCCCCGGCAGTGCTAGTGATAAAGAACACGCCTGCCAATGCATAAGAGATGTGTTTGACCCCTGGTCAGGAAGATTCCCTGGAGGAGGGCACGGCAACCCACTCCAGTATTCTTGCCTGGAGAACCTCATGGATGGAGAAGCCTGGCGAGTTGCAGTCCACAGGGTCACAAAGAGCCAGACAGAACTGAAGAGACTTAGCACGCGTGCAAGTGCTCTGAGCCAGGACCCAGTCTTTCCTTCTCTCCCTCTAATCTTCCCCCAAAGCCCTCTACCCTGCCCAGCCCAGTCCTCCTTCCTCTTGATGTCACACAAATCTTTTTAGTGCTTTATATTTATTTTTTAATTAAATTAATTAATTTACTTTTGGCGGTTTGCAGGGATCTCAGCTCCCCTCCCGGGCCTTGGCAGTGACAGCGTCGAATCCTAACCACTAGATCACCAGGAACTCCCTTTTGGTGCTTTTTAAAAGTGCTTACTGAGGGACTTCTCTGGCGGTCCAGTGGTTAAGGCTCTGTACTTTCAATGTGGCAGTCATGCTTTCAATCCCTGGTCAAGAAACTAATCCCACATGCTGCCCAAAATAAATAAAATAAAAATGAAAGGTTTTAATTTAACAGACAGCTTATTATTCATGATAACACTAATAAATACTTTAATTAAAAAAATAAAACATTTATTGAATTCACTGAAATACAGAAAGTACCTTAAGAAGCTAACTCCCTAGGGTGAAGGGAAGTCAGTGTGAGTAGCTAGGCAGAGGTTAGTAACACCCAGGCCTCCCTGGGACAGTCAGGCCAGGCACACGTGAAGCCATGGGCAAGAACGCAGATGCCTCACTTTTTACATGGATCTCTGAAAAGGAGAGGGTAACTCACTTCGCAAGTGGACTACCCTTCTAGAAGTGCTAGGATAGAACGGTGGCCACCTAGCTTCCTCTGCCTTCCTCAGCTTTCATTCCCCTTCTTTGGTGGCAAAGCCCACTCTTCTTTCAGGAACTCTCGGTTCTCTGAGGCTGACCTCAGGCTGCCTGGTAGGTCAGAGCACTCTTTGGCCTTGAGCACAGCGATGGGGCTTGAGGTGGTCACGTGATCCTTGTCAGGTCAATAAGAGGAAAAACCTGGGGTTCTCGGCAGAGCTACCAGGAGGGAAATGCTGCTCATTCACAGGACTTACTATGCAGGTAGAGCGTACGCTTGGACCCAGCAATGACCATCTCTGAGGCTTTTTAGGGAGAGCCTGTCTAGCAATGAGGAGAAGACAATGGCACCCCACTCCAGTATTCTTGCCTGGAAAATCCCATGGATGGAGGAGCCTGGTAGGCTGAAGTCCATGGGGTCACTAAGAGTCGGACACGACTGAGCGACTTCACTTTCACTTTTCACTTTCATGAATTGGAGAAGGAAATGGCAACCCACTCCAGTGTTCTTGCCTGGAGAATCCCAGGGACGGGGGAGCCTGGTGGGCTGCCGTCTATGGGGTCGCACAGAGTCGGACACGAATGAAGCGACTTGGCAGCAGCAGCAGCAGTCTTAACAATGAAGTTGACACCAAAGAAAGCAAAGCCGAGAGTTAGAAACACATGCTAATGGTGGTGTTTGAGTGCCTGAACCCAGCCAACCTGCTGCCAGAGCCAGCCCTGTGCTTTTCACCTACATGAGCAAAGAATTCCCTGTTTCGCCTAAGCTGCTTTGAGTTAGGTTGCTGTCAGATCTAGATTAAGTCACTAGGTGTGAGAATCTTTTTGTCTCTCAAAAGTCACAGGAAAAAGCAATTAACAAACCGATGATAGTGGGGGTCACCACAGAGAGGCCCTTGGTGCCTTTGGGACGGGGCTGAAGAAGATTCGCTTTCCCTGTATCTGACCAGTTTTATGCCTTATTGTTTTTTTTCCCCTGCCGCACATGGGATCTTATTTCCCTGACCAGGGATCGAACCTGGGCCCTGGTAGTGGAAGCACAGAATCCTAACCACTGGATCACTAGGGAATCCCCTGTATTTTCTGTTTAAAGAAGTTAATTGTTTACACTCAAGCCATAGAGCTTGCTGTTGAAAGAACAACAGCAACAGTTTTCTCACTTACCTAAACACATTTCCTTCCAAGATATATTATGCCATTTTAGAAATTTGAAAATACCAAAATATTGTAAAGAACAGTGCAAGCATCTGTAACTGTGCCATGGTTGACATATTAAGATATTTCTTTCTGGCCTTTAATTACTTTTCATATTTTGTTGTTATTCAGTCTTATTTAATCCCCACAGCAACCCCATGAGGTAAGACTCACCAGTGTCCCATTTTGCAGAGGATAAAACTGACCCTTAGAGAGGATGAGGGACTTGCTCGCATGCAAAGGTACTAACTAGCAGATACAGATCACACAGACTCACACTTCATAAACATATAATTTGGGGGAAAAAACGTCTCATGCTCTATAAGTAGTTTATATTCTTACATTTTCCATTTAAAATTATATCATAAACTTTCTCTATGATATTGACTGTTTCTTTAAAACACAATTGTTAATGGCTGTAAAATATTCTCTAATATGGCTGAAGCATTATTACTTTATCTCATCATAACCTCTGGCAATTACAACTGTTTGAACGTTTCTTTCTTATTCATTTTGTTGTGATAAACTCTCTAGTATGTGAAAGCTGGGCTTCTCTGGCTATCTGTTTGCATTAACCCACAGAAGCAGACTTGCTGGGTCAAGAAGAGGAATAGTGCATCACTCTGCCCTCCAGAAGGCTGCTCCCAGGGACAGTTCCTACAGCGTCTGTGAGTGTGCCCCAGCCATCACACACTCAACAGCACCAGTCACTACTTTACACACTTGCCCATCCCACCCCCATTTCCAGGACATAACAAGTGTCCACATTCACATTGATCCTTCTTGTGTAGAATGTGAAAGGTCTTGGATACCAACAGGACCGAGGCTTCGAAATTTCCTTCTTCCTTTTGTCTTTATCACCTGCAGTGTGGGCACAGGTTCTTACTCCAAGCCTCAATCCTAAATTGGAAACGGAAGACTCCCTCTTGGTTAAGAAAATCCAAACATGATTAAACAAATGGAAGAAGTAGTTGGGAGTATACACGACCATGAAGAGAGCAAGTTGCTAGCAAAGAAGAACACATCTAAATTAAATTCCAGATAGAATCAAGGTTTTAACATACATGATGAAATAAAAAATGTGCTAGAGGAAAACACAGATGAATTATTTCATAACCTAGTAATAGACAAAGACTATAAGGCATGACATTAACCTAGAAGCTATTAAAGAAAAAAATTAACAAATTTGAGGATATAAAAAACTTGAAATTTCCATATAGCAAAAACTCTATAAACAGAGTCAAAAGATAATTATTATGCATTATATATATACTAACTTATTTATAAATAAGAGTCTAACTTCATTAAAATATAATTTTTAATAAATTAATGACTAACAGATATAAAAGTAAATAAATGATATGAACAAGATGTTTGCATAAAAACAAAACAGTTAATAAACAGAATTAAAAGATGAGCACCTTACTTATAATTCAATTAATGCAAATTAAAACAATGAGATACCAGATTGTCAAGATTGTCAGTGAGATCCCAATGAGATGTTAGATTGTCAAGATGAAAAAGATGGGTAGAATGCTAACTGGAACATTCATACATGCTTAGTGACTATATAAATGGGCATAATAATTTTGGAGGGTAATCTGTTCCCCTATGCTGTTAAGAATGAGGCGCCCCTATATGTAACATGACAAGATGTCTAGGATATATTACTAAGAGAAAACAAGCATGCTACAGAATAGTCTACATCACTATAACATGAATTCATTTGTTAAAAATAGAAGGGATATACAAATAAATTGTGTTTCGGGTTATAGAAATATTTGGAAGGATACACAAGAAACTGCTACCTGTTAGCTGTTATGGTTAACTGAGGGGGTTTAGGTGGGAGAAAAAGACAATGAGGGCTTTTACTTTTCTCTTTTTCTGTACTATTTGAACTTTTTTCTACATCACACACAAGTTTTATTTAAAATATGTAAAACATGCATACAGGAATATTATTTCCCCAATTAAATCCTCCATGGCTTCCTTTTTCTTGTAGAGTCAAGTATGACCCTCTTAGCGACTTCCCACTATAGTAACCTTTGACAGCATGCCTTCTGAGCCATGCTGCTTCACACCTCTGGGACTGTGCTGTGCTGATTGCTTGTCTCGAATTCCTGTCCCGCCATCATTTGCCTGGAAACTCCTCCCCATCCTTTAAGGCCCACTCAAGCACTTCCTTCTCTGGGCAGTCTTTCTAGATTTCCCATAATAAAATTCTCATTCCCTGTGATACCTTACACATCCTTTTATTTTAGCTCTTACTATTTCCTATTAAGCTTTATATTTGTCAGTTTTATTAGACATAAAGCTCTTTATTAGACATAGAGCATGGGTAGCCAGTACCTAAGATTAGTTCATGTCTCTAGAATGAGGAAATGAACACACCACTCTATTCCAAGACTCCAAGTCTTTGCTTATATTTCTTTCCCTGCCTTTTCTTCGTGATTCCCTAAAAGCAATACCCTGTCAGCATCAGTACTATCTCTACTAAAGAAAGTTGGCTCAATGTGTATCCGAGGCATGTACACACACAAAGAGAAATTAATATATTTTAATTACAGTGTGATTCCATCTTGTGTCTGTAAACTCATGAAGCCACCCCCTACCCTCCTGCCCCCGCCCAGGCCCAACGCCTTGGTTTAAACAGGCCCACTCTCAGTTGTAGTCCATTAAGGATCCTCTTTGAGCCTGGGAGCACACCCAGCCAGGACTGTTGATGGGTTATAGGAATGTTCTTGCTGTTCTCAGACAGGAGCATGGGTAAGAAAGGCAAGAGTAAGTGGCCCCTTCCCAGTTCGAGTCCAAGTGCTCTCGTGGATTCAGGTAGGACAATGCCAGGGGCGGGGGGCACACCCAGAAGACACACCTCAGCCCTTCAGCTTTACCAAGGGACATTTCAAGAAACACCACAGGAAAATGTTTTCTTATTTGCTCTACAGCGGTGTTTGAGTCTGCGCTCTGTGATGTCACATGCTGCAATAAAAAATTAACATTTTTTATCTTAAGTGACAGAAGCAGACGAATGGGAGGTGGAAAGGAGTCCACTGGAAGGCTCTGATGCGGCCTGCAGGTGGCCCAGCAGGCCTTGGAGAGGTCACTGTGGGTGTGGTGCTGGAGACTCTGGCAGAAACAGGAGCCAGAAGACTGTCTTCCGAGGTGTGTATCAGACATCTCTGGGCTTTGCTCACATTCTCTGACTCCCTTCTCTGCATGGGTTTTGACCCAATTTGCACTGACAATCCTTCTTCTCAAAATGGGACACGCCTCAGCCTCACACGTCCCGCTCCAAGCTTCTCTCAGGCTGCCACCTGTGGTGCCTGTGGGAACTTGCTTGGCACGCATTCAGGGGTCACCCAGCGATGCAGTGGTGAACATCTCTACCCAGTAAGGCCAGGCACCAATGGATGTGGTCCTCTCCCTTTATTCCCTTGCAGACTGTTCTGAGACTCATGCTCCAATCCTCAGAAAGTCCTTGTGGACTTTAACACACAATGGGATAACCTTTGGCTTAGATTTCTCTTCCCAGTTTCTCTCCCCTGCTCCCTGGAATCCCTTCCCAAATATACTTCTTGCACAAAAGCCCTGCTCAGGCTCTAAGTTCAGGGGAGCACAGATGATGACAAAAACCTCATCTTGGGGGATGGATGACTGATTACTTTGTTTGAGACAGGTCAAGGTTCAGATTCCAAAGAAAGCATTTAGTTGTTCAGGCTTAGATCATGGTCCACCCTTTGGGCACAATGATGGCAAGCCCCCAGGACTCTATCCTGTGGTGGAGGGATAGTTCCCCACAGCCAATCAAGATAGTGATCAGGGACTTCCTGGTGGCTCAGTGGCTAAGTGCTCTGTGCTCTCAATGCAGGTTCAACCTCTGATCAGGGAACTAGTTCCCGCATGCCACAAGTAAGAGCCCGCATGCTGCAACAAAAGATCTCACATGCCTCAGTGAAGATTCTGAGTGTTGCAACTAAGACCCAGCACAGCCAAATAATTTTTATTTTTTAAAGATGGTTATCAGAAGAAAGGTGAGAGATGACCTTTAGTAAGCTTCCTTACATTACAAGTACCTTGAGGCAGCATGTACATACCATGTCTAGACCAAGCTCTTAACAAAGCTTGGAAACACCCACACAAACCTTCTTCTGGCATTGCCTTCTCAGGACACGGCACCTCCATTCTCCCAGATGCCCAAGCCTGAGTCCTGGGAGGCTGCCTCTTCCCCTCTCTTCTCCACCACAACCAAATCATCACCTAGCTTGGCACCCACCTCTGACTCCTTAATGTGTCCTGACTTTCTCCTGCTCTCCCTCTCACTGCCATTGCTCAGTCTTCCAAATGATCTCCCTACCCTAACACACACACATGCTCTGTCTCTCCTGCAAACTGTTCTTACCTATTACAGTGATTTTCCTAAGATACAGATTTGAACACATCACTTCAGTGCTGAAAAGTCTTGGCTGTTTCCCCATTGCCCTCAGGATGAAGTCTTGGAAACCTCGGTGGCATAATCTTGTCAAGACCAGGCCCTGATAGCCTCTCTGTCATCAGCCCTTGGCATTCCTCCTTTCTACACAACTTCCCCTGCCACCACGCCAGTCTCTCTCACCCTGGTGCCTAGAATGCTCTTCTGTAATAGTTACCATTCTGCCAGTGGCAAGTAACAGAACACTTTGACTCAAACCAGCTCACACAATCAGGGAATCCCTGCTTTCACTTGGCATGGAGGAACGATGGGTCCTAGGCGCTATATAATTAGCAGCTCAAAAACATGGAGTCAGCTCTTTTTGGTCTCTTTTCTCTGCCACCCTTGGGATCAGATTCATTCTAACACAGAATCCTCTCCAGGTTGGAAGAAGATGGTAGTAGACTCATACTTCACTCCTAGACATGACAACATCCACCAGAAGAAAAAGAGACCATGCCAAGTACCTCCCTGCTGGTTCAGCGATGAAGAATTTGCCTGCCAGTGCAGGGGATACAGGGTTGATCCCTGGTGTGGGAAGATGCCACATGCCTTGGAACAACTAAGCCCGTGCACCACCACTACTGATCCCACGTGCCTAGAGCCCGTGCTCCTCAACGAGAGAAGCCATTTCAATGAGGAGCGCGAGCATCACAACAAGTAGCCCCCACTAGCCGCTCCTAGGGAAAGCCTGTGCAGAGCAACGAAGACTCAGTGCAACCAGCAAATAAATAAAGAAATAAAAAGAGAGGGCATGCCAAGTGTCTCTTCATTATGCACTTGATAAGTCTTCTTAGAAGCCCCCTAGCAGACCTTCCCTCACCTCACATTGGCCAGGGTCATATACATGCCCATTTCTAAATCAGTCACCAACAATAGAAGAGAGGTTATAATTGGTGGAAGGGATGTGGGGGTGGAGGGTCAATCTCCGTGACTAAGACACCTCCCCTCTTGATTTGTCTGGCCAATTTATTTCAAAACTCAACTGAAGTGTCATCTCCTCTGGAAAGTCACCAAATAGAAACCCCTTTCCTCTTACATGTCAGTCACTACTACTGTACTATCCTTACCCTCAGACTCTAAGTTCTTTCATAGCAAGAAGCTAGTCCTTATTTACTCTGTACACCCAGTGCCTAGCTCAGGGCTGGCACAGAAAAAAACTCGTTTGTTGAATATTTCTGTAATTTAGAAAAACTTTATTCTTGTTTTGTTGGCCGTGCTACCCAGCTTGTGGGATCTTATTTCCCTGACCAAGGATTGAACCTGGGCCCATAGCAGTGAAAGAGCCAAGTCCTAAACACTGGACCACCAGGGAACTTCCCCAAACTCTGTTATTTAAATCAAAAAGTATTTTACTGTATATTCGCTCTACAGCCAAATTTTTCCATTTTGCAACATATTCTGTCATATTATATCATCTTTTATGACAGTTAAGTGGTATTTCATAGTATTGACACTCTGTATCACCAATTATTCAACCAACCCCTGTGAGTCATTTAGATTGTTTCCAATTTTTTGTATTAGAAACAATGTTGCCATAAACTTCCTTTCTCATAGATCTCCAGCACTTGTATTAGTTCCTGTGATAAATTCCTACAAGTGGTGTGTGGTGTTTAAAAAAAGAGAGGGCTGCAAATTCTTTGATATTTATCCCATCAACTTCTCCCACGTGAAATCTGGAAGAAACTGTGAAGCTTTGACCACTGGAGTAGAGCAAGAATGATGATATGTGACTTCCGAGGCCAGATCATAAAGATTCCTGCAGCTTCTCCCTCGGATTTTCGGAAAGCACCCTCTCAAGATTTCTCCCATTGAAACACAGCAAAGTCACACGGAGAGGCCACAATAATCCCAGCCGAACCCAACTTTTGAGTCATTGTAGCCTAGGCACCAGATGTATGAGGGAAGAAACCTCTGGAAGATTCCAGCCCCAGCTGTTGGAATCTTGCTAGTTGAGTCCTCAGACACTGTGCCAACAGAGGATGGGCATCCTTACCACGCCCTGTCCAACGTCCATGGAATCGCTGAAATGATAAAACAGCTGTTGTTCCCATTAAGTATGGGGTTGTTGGTTATGCAACAGTGTGTGTGTGTGCTCAGTTGTGTTTGATTCTTTGCAACCTCAGGAACTGTAGCTCCTCTGTCCATGGACTTTTTTCAGACAAGAATACTGGAGTGGGTTACCATTTCATCCTTCAGGGAATCTTCCCCAACCGGGAATTGAACCTGTTTCCTCTGTCTCCTGCATTGGCAGGTGGATTCTTTACCACTGAGCCACTTGGGAAGCCCTATGCAACAACAGTACCTGTAAAACTGGGGATTCCTCTTATAAAGAGTATATACATTTTAAACCTTTTGGGCCTTTAATAAATATTTAATAAAATTTTACAACTCAATGGAAGCACACTTTTGCTTCCTTTGAGAAACTGCCTCCATGACATAGTGGGGCAGATGTACGTCTGAACTGATAGCTTGAGCACGTTTACCAACATGCTTTTGATTGAGTTCTCTGGAAACTGACTGTCCCTGACTGAGACCCAGTTGTCACCCAAGGTTTATTGGGAAGTGCTCTTGGAAGATGTACCTGTAAGGAAGGTGGGAAGGCAGGGCTGGTCACAGGTACGAGTTGATTTGCAATGTGGCTGTAATTGAGGCCTCAGCTGATTCTAGATAAAGCCCTGGAGCTGGGATGGTCCTTCAAAGGTGTCCCAAATGGAAGCAAGATAGCTGGGCACTGCAGCTCCATGTTAGTTGCCCGTGGGAGTGGGAAGAACACTGGAGGAGGATCCCTGCAGTTGTATTCCACGCAGCTGAAGATGGGTGGATCAGCCTTAAAGAAGAGATGTAGGTGGGGGACTAGAGTGTCCACTCCAGTCCATCCCTTGCATGGCCCTGATCCATCTGCTTCTGTGAGGTTTGACCCATGTGGGAATCATCTCTCCCAAATTCCAGCTGGGTTTGTTCCCTGGGAATCTTGCAAGAGAAGGGTTAGTAGGGTGAACTACAGCACCAGTTGTGGCAGTTGATCTCAAGACTGCAATTGATACTAGTGATCACTGTCCTGCTACCTGATCTGGATTCCCCTCACCTTCTGCTAACATCTTTTCTGATCTAGGCAACGTTCCTGGTGGAAACCCAGCCCCTCAGCCATGAAGGGTCTGAAGCCCACCTTACCACTCAATGCTTGACTTGTTCACATACCAAGAAAGCAAGGCATGTAGTACACAGGACACCCCCGTGGGTCACCTGAACATGACACAGATTCTCCTCTGCTTCTCCCGATGACCAGGGTCAACCACCTCTGCCAGGATGGGAATTCCTCTCCTTGCCAGTGATCTTTTAGCTCAAGGAGCTCCAAATAATCAGGCAGCAGCCAAATTTGAAGTTTACCAGAACTCTTATTACTGTGTCCCCTTGATGGAAACACCTGGAACTTCTAGCCCCTCAGCAGTGCTAGGAAGCTCTACTTGAAAGGGAAGGAGGGTGTCGCTTTGGGTGAACAAGTTCCTTGCAACCAAAGGCAATTCCCAGGGCAGAATGCTGTTGTGAGGTGTCAGCAGCCCAGATTCCCCATAGCTGAGGGCTGAGTGCACTGGTCCTAGAGAGGACATCCCAGTGAAGCACCACCAGAGTATCCACCACAACATCTGAGATTCATTCTTCTTCCCAGAAAACGGGAATTACAATAGCTTGTTGGTGAAAGCATTGGGAAGGAAATGAGATTATATATGTTAAAAATACCAGATGGTGCTCAACAAATATAGTTTGTATTCCACAAATGTAGTTTTTATCTCCTTTGCGTCAAGAGCTCCACAAGTGAGCATGTTTCCCTTTTTGCCTTGGCCAGTGAGGAGCTTATAGCTTCCCCTGGTGCTCAATCCCGGTAGGTAGATGTGTCGCTTATCTTCATTCTCTTTAATTTCCCTGGTCCTGCTTTCTTTTAACTCATTAACGAATCTCACACACAATCCCTCTGCTGCAAGCTTTTGGAACTGGAATCATGTCTGCAAAGTGGCAGAGGATAAGTAAATACCTAGCAGAGAAATTAGCTGCTCTGAAGACAGTTCATTTCCCAAGAAGTGACAGAGTCACACCTACAATACCTACCACTCCAGCACCTTGCTCACACCTAGCCAAGCACTTCTCTCCTGGGTCTTTGATTTGCTTTGGCACCTACCAGCCAACCAGCACCTAGGCGTGGGAATCCCTTCATTTAGACGGTGACTCACAGCTCTGACAAGTTGGAAAAATAAAAAAATGGGGGGGGGCGGGAGATTAGTGTTATCAGGCACTTCCATCAGCCAGAGACTCTGCTGCTAATCTCTATTCCCACTCTCTTCCCAGAAGGACCGCTCCATGTACCCGCAGTCGGCTCAGTTAGCAGTCCCATCCTGCTCTCGGAATTGAAGTATGTAGGGAACAGAATGGGGCTTCCCAGATAGTGCTAGTGGTAAAGAATCTGCCTGCCAATGCAGGAGACGTGGGTTCATTCCCTGGGTCGGGAAGATGCCCTGGAGGAAGGCACAGCAAACCACTCTAGTATTCTTGCCTGGAGAATCCCATGGACAGAGGAGCCTGGTGAGATACAGTCCATGGGATGGCAGAATCAGACACAACTGAAGCGGATGAGTGCAGCGCAGGGAACAGAATGGGGCACATGTGCCCAAGATGTTGTGACTGAGCTGCGTCCTCCCCTTCAGGCTATCCACTGGGCATGATCCCAGACCCAAGGCCTTTGGGAGACTGGCTCCTGAAGTTAGTAGGCTCCAGGTGTGCCCAGCCTTGTTTTTTGCCTTGACATCCTTTCACTGTCTCCAGGATAATTCCTGTAAGCCAACACCTCCATCTCTTCCCTCCTGCCCTCCCTCCATAGGAGGCCTCGGAGTGCCAGTGGGTGCCACACCCATCATTCTTGTTTCCATGTCGCCATATACGATGAGCCACATTCATGAATAACACATCCTTGGAACTCATGTCAGCAGACACCCTTTTGCTAAAGGACTTCACACGTCCTATTGCTCATGGCTCCTGGCTCTCCACACTCCTCTCCCACCAGTTATGGTTCTATACCAAATTTAAGAGCTTGGGGTGTCCTGGATGAGCCTGGGTATTTAGCCTCCCAGAGAAGGGGTTTTGCTTCCACAACTCGCTTGCTCTTGCAATCACATCATTGCCTAGCGATAGTGAGCACCTTGTTCAGGGAAGGGTTAGTGCTAGGGCTCAGGTTCTTAATTTTGGGAAACTCTGGACGGGAGAGAAGTTAAATCAGTGATGATGCCAGGAAATAGGCTGGAGTCAGGATGCCCAGATTCCAGTCCTCACCCTGCCTTCTGCTAGCTGGATAACCTGGTAAATCACCCTTCTTCTCCAAGTCCAGCTTCCTCCCCTGGAAAATGGGTGAAATTATACCCACTTTTAGAATAGCTGTGACAGTCAATAGGCTTACATTTGGAAAACTAGAATCATATAAGAGTTCCTGATCACAAGGCAGGCCAGGTACTTGGCCAAGCACTTACAGCTGTTATTTAATCCTCCAAAAACCTAAAGAGTTGGTGTGATGGTCTCTGTTCTACAGATGAGGAAATGCAGGCTTATGGAGGGTCAATGGTACAGAAGTACGGGGCAGAACCATGCCTCACCCTTAGGCCTCTCTGACCCCAAAGCTAGAGCTCCTAACCACAAGAGACTGGCCTTCAGTGCCAGCACAGCACATATTTATCCATCCTTCCTCTATTTTTTCCTGTCATAGCCTGTGTCCCGAAAGAAGTTTAAATGATATTCACTGGGCATGTATTATATGGTAAATACTTTAAGTACTTTATTCTAGATCTCACCCCAAAAGGATGATATCCTGACCCCCATTCTCCAAATGAGGAAATAGACTCAGAGAGGTCGAGTAGCTTGCCCAAGGCCACACAGAGAATAAGGAGTAAAGCTGAGGTTGAAGCAGGTGTTCCGTGGGACTCCATACAGGGTTCCGAGACCACATCCCACAGTCTCTTGTGTAGCGGCTGTCTGCAAGGCTGGTTATCTAGGGGTATACAGGCTCGTTTTCTGAACCTGCCACACACTGCGCCCTCATGCTTCTAACATGCCTCTTCCTGGGGCAAAACCTTCACCTTCCCCCAGACCCCTAAGAGGAAACTTTCAGACAAGCCTCTGAAGAGGCTGGTGGTGACTAGGGTCCCACAAGGCAGTGAGGGGCTGCCTTAGAACCCTCCCCCACAGCAGATTACTGGGAGCAGCAGTCTTCTGGCCCTGGGTTGACGGGGCGGGAGATCTACTGTCCAGCATGGGCGCTGGGCAGGGGAAAGCAGTGACTCAGGAGCCAGCTGAAGGCATTAGAAACAAATCGCTGACTTCCCAGTTTTGGTGTGAGCTGCCCCAGTGCCTGGTCCTGCTTATAATGGTAATTGGGGGAGGGGGGAATGTGTGTAGGCGGCTGTCTGAGGGTTGAGGCTGAAGGCTTAAAGTTAGACTTCCTAAACCCACATCAACCTAGGAAACATTTACAGGAAAGAATGCCACAGATGGTTTTGTGTGTGTGTGTGTGTGAGAGAGAAAGAGAGAGAGAGAGAGAGGAGGCAGCAACTACAAGGAAGAACAGTGAGAGAGGGAGAGAGAAAATAAGAGAGACTGGGCAAAAGAGATAGACAAAGACAGAAAAGAGAGAGAAGCAGAAGTCAAAAGAAATACAATAGCAGCGGGCTTCCCAGGTGCGCTCGTGGTAAAGAACCCTCCAGCCAGTGCAGGAGACAGAAGAGATGTGGGTTCGATCCCTGCGTCAGGAAGATCCCTTGGAGGAGGGCATGGCAACTCACTCCAGTATTCTTTCCTAGAGAATCCCATGGACAGAGGAGCCTGGTGGGCTACAGTCAGGGCTGTAGGGCTGCAAAGAGTCAGACATGACTCAAGAGCCTTGACACAGACGTGCAAGGCCAAGAGAGGACAAAGAGGGGGGGCAAAGGTATGAAGCAGAGCAGACAGGAAAAAACTCGACAGACAAATAAAGAAAATTCATTTGGCAAATGTTTGCCAAGCACCTACCATGTGCCACGTACTGTCTTGGGCACTGTGAATTCAACAATGGATGACACAAAAACGCCTGTCCTCATGGGCCTCTTTAGTGGGAGAACAGAGAAACCCAGAGACAGGTAAAAACCCTGACAAGCTCACAGGAGGACCAAAAGGGGACTGTATGGGGAGAGACAGAAGAGGTACAGAGGCTGGAAGTGCAGAGATGGCGCGAGCCGTGGACTGCAGGACAGGGATAGAGCGGAGGAACCTGAAGGTGGAGGCTGGAGTCCGGGTGGAGAGGGCAGAGCCCATGGACAGTGCTGAGAATCTTTTTCCGGAGCCTGCTCTGTCCCCCATCCCCTCCCTGCTCCAGTGTGTAGGGGACAAGTCCCCAACCCTTAGTGACCAGGAAGCTGATCTCCAGTTCCAGCAACTTCAGCCTTGGAAACTGCAGGCCATGCTAGGACCAGGCTTCCAGTCTGATGCTGACCATGAGTGGACTTCAGGTACTCTGCCCCCATTATCTGGACGGATAGGTGAACTGAGGCCCAGATGAATGAGGCAGGAGGACTCTGGGCTTCCTGGGTTGAGGGCAGCGCTAGACAAAGGACAGAGCACTGACCTGGGCGCCAGGACCCCATATTTGAGTTTGGCTCTGCCCACGGTGCCCACCTCTCCTCCTCACAGAGTGGTGAAGAGTGGGTTGCTACCGTTGTAGAGTCGATGAATCACGTGAGAGTAAGTTTTGGAAAAGACCTGTGTTTGAAAGCGGGGACTTTGACGGTTGCTGATGTCTGTTTCCGTGGAAACGGAGCTCAGAATGGGAGAATGAGCCGGTGAGCTCTGCTCTGAGAGTGCCCCAGATAGCTGGGGGAGAGTGTCGCTGCCATACCCTCCTTCATCTGTAGGCTTTCTGGTCCTTGGCACCCTAGGGGCTGACGCCATGGGAGGGGTGGCTCCTAGGGGCATGGTCTGAGTGCTCACTGGGTACCCCAGCCCAGTGCAATGAATGACTCAGATGAGGAAAGCCTGCACTCTTCACAACATTCACCCTCAGTGTGGACGTATTCTGTCGGAGCACAGATTTTTCGTTCACTCAGCGCACCTGTCAACCAGGTCCTGCGTAGCACAGAGGTGAACAGGACACAGTCCCTGGCTTCCTTTGGGGTCCACAGATGCCTATTATGTTGGGCCCGGAGTTGCCAGGTACTCACAAAGTCAATATAGTAAAGGTGCCAAAGCTCGCCAGTGCCCGCGCTGCATCACGTCACCCCCAGAACCCCCTGAGCCAACCGTGGACTCTCACCTGTTAGCTGTCCCAGGGGTCATGATGCTGTCTTGCCTGGAATCCCTTTGCCCCTGCTGGATTGCCTAGCAAACTCCTGCTCAACCTTCAAAGCCTGCTCCAAGCTTATCTCTTTGGCAAAGATCCCCTCCCCCAGCCCCGCCATAGACAGTGAGTACCTCAAGGGCGCAGACCCAATCTCCTTGTCTTATTCCCAGAGAGGTTCTCATTGGTATTGGCTGCTACCTTCCCACCTCCTTAGGAACTTTGCTGTTACATCGTCTTGGACATCTGCTTAGGACTTCCAGCCTCTTCCTCGCTACTCCCTCCTTCTAATGAGCATCTACACGGGTCTAGTCTCTCCTGTCTTCAACCCAAACAAAGCAAAGTTCCTTACCCCAAGGGGCTGGTCTGTCTCTTACTTGCTCACAGTCAAACTTCTTTTGATTTTACTTTTTTTTTTTAACACCAAAGATATTTTGTATTGGGGTATAGCCGATGAACAGTGTTGTGATAGTTTCAGGTGAACATCGAAGGGACTCAGCCATACATATACATGTATCCATTCTCCCCCACAACCCCTCCTGTCCAGGCTTCAGCCAAACTTCTACTTTTTTTTTTTAATTTATCTATTTATTTTTGGCTGTGCTGCGTCTTAGTTGCTGTGTGGGCTTTTCTCTAGTTCTGGAGAATGCAACTTTCAAGTTGCAATGCACAGGCTTCCCACTGCAGTGGCTTCTCTAGCTGTGGAGCACTGGATCTAAGGCACAGGCTTCAGTAGTTGCAGCTCCCCGGCTCTAGAGCACAGGTTCAATAGTTGTGGTGCACAGGCTTAGTTACTGCACAGCACGTGGGATCTTCCTGGATCAGGGATCGATTCCATGTCTCCTGTATTGGCAGGTGGATTCTTTACCTCTCAGCCACCAGGCAAGCCCCTCAGCCAAACTTCTTGAGAGAGCAGGCTTCACTGGCTGTCTCTGTATGTCTTCCCCCTTCCCACATGTCCATCACCACAACCTGGCCTCTGTCCCATCACTCCCCTAAAACTGCTCTCACCGGCTATCTGAAAGCCTTGTTTGTGCACTCTGCCGCTCAGCCACCATCAGGCATTCAGCATCTTCCTTGCAGCACTGTCTTCCCTGGCACCCTCCCCAGGTGGCCCCTCTGGACAGGCCTCCTCGGTCTCCTTCTCCAGTTTCTCTTCCATCACACCTGCTGGTGTTCCTCAGAGCTCCATCTCCACCTTCTTTCTGAAAGTGCCTGTCCGCTCTCATTATGGTCCAAGGAAGACCACCTTCTCCAGGCCACCTTCCCTGACCCCTTGCACCAGCCTAGCACCACTGCAATGTGTAAAACACCTTTATACTCCAATATGACACTTGTCACATGTATCATAAGTACTGGTGGAGTTGTCTGCTTCCTCTGTGGGCTGCAAAGTCCTGGGCATCATCACATCCACCCCTGGTGCTCAGGACACTGGGGAGCAATGGGCTGCAGAGAGAGACAGAAGCCAGACTGTGAAGGACCTTGAAATTTTTTGCTGAAGACCTTGGGCTTCATCCTGCATGAGATGAAGAGTTTTAAGAGAACCAGTTTTAAGCACTGAAGCAGGAGCATGCCATGGTCACATCTGTGCCTTAATGCATCCCTCTGTCTGGCAAGGGATAGTGGGGGAGAGTCTGAAGGCAGGGAGATCCATTAGGGGCTGGAATCTAGGACTGGAATGCAGTGATGACGGTGCAGGGAGAGACCGTGGGGGAATTTACTAGATCCAACTGATCAACCCTGGTGCTGGCTGGAGGTAAGGAAGAAAAGGAACTAGAGATCCATGCTCAGGTTTCTGGCCCAGGTAACTGGCTAGGTGCTGGTGTGGTATATAGAAATAGGGACTGAATAGGAATCAGATAGGGAGAAAGGAAGAGTGCAGTTCTGGACACTTGAGCTCTGCCGTGCTTGAGGAATATCCAGGTGGGAATGCCTTGTAATTACACAGATATGGTGCTGAGAAAAAACTCTGGGTCAGTGGGATAGATTCAAGTCATCACGAAGGTCAGGTATGGTCTACGCCAAGTGCATGGCTGAACTTGCCCAACAAGAAAGAGAAGGTCAAGCACACAGCCTGAGAGATGCCCATTTGTGGTAGACTGTGTAACTGTTCAGCAAATATCCACCCCCTTCCTGTGGGAGGCATAGTCTTCTCTGCCCCACGGAGGCTGAGGTCGACTGTGTGACTTGTGAGCAGATACAATGCTTGCATGGTTGGCTTGGCCCCTGGTGCTCTTTTCACCCACTCTAAAAAAAAACATGCCAGAGGAAAAAAAAAATAAAAAAAACATGCCCGACAGCCTCTGCCCCTCAGCCTGGGCCCCAGCAGGGGAGACCCACAGAGCAGGTTCAAACTACACTCTGAAGCAGAACTGTCCAGTTGACTGTGGACATGTGAGTGAGAAAGAAATGGCTTTTATTATAAGCCACTGAAACATCGGGGCTCTTTGTTATGTAACATTGGATCAGCAATAGCCTGATGAATAAAATTTTAAGAGAAGGCTGGAGAAAAAGAAATCTTCAAAGGATAACAGAAGAGTCAGAGGGGAAGGAAGGAAATCAGACGAGAGCTGGGGTCCTGAAACTGTGGTAGGAGCAGGTTTCAGGAGCATTAGCATCACTGATGCCCTGAGGCCCACACTGTGGGCACCAAGCCCTCATGTCTTCTTCCTCACAGGTTGTGCTTGGGGCACCTAAGCTACCCTTTCAGGCTTGAATCAAATTCTAGATGTTGATGGCTCTCCAGGCTACATCTTCAGGGCAGACTTGTCTCCCGGGCTCCAGGCTCATTATCTACCTGTCTCCTGGATATCTCCATCTGAACAGCCGATGGGCTTTTCAAACTTATCACGTCCAAGACTGACCTCTTCATACTCCCCACCCACAGACCTGCTCCACCTCGGGGGGCTCCCAGACCGACAGCCCCGTCACCCACACCAGAAGCTGGGGAGTCCTCTTAGCATCCTTACATCCTTCTAGCTACCGAGCCCTGGAAATTCTCATCCTTCAGCTTCTCCCCACCTAGCCAGCCCTAGCGCCCCTCATTGCATCTGCTGCCAGCCTATCACTGAACTCCACCCTTGGCTTTTCCACAATGACCCCCTGAGTGCCCTTTCCGAAGCACCAATAGGTCATCCCCTGGTTAAAGCTCCTACCGGCAGACAAAGACCAAACTTCTTAGCGTGACACCCAAGGCCCTATAGGGTCCAGCCTCAGTGGAGTGAATTAATTAATGCTGTCCCTTCTGTCAGAAACACGTCCCACACTGGCCCCCCACCACCTAACTCCTACTTAAACTTGGCCTCCTCCAGACAGCTTTCCCTGACCACCTCCTACTCCATTCCACCCCACCACCACTGGGTTAGTTTAAAAGCTTCCCCCGTTTTCAGTGCCCCCCTGAAGCCTCATGATATCCTGCATTGGACCCCTCTTGTGCCCTGCCTCATCAGTCTCACCCTAGTTTTTTTTCTCCCCCTTTTTTAAATTGTGGTAAATATACATAATATTTACTAATTTTAAGCGTACAGTTTAGTGGCATTAAGTGTATTCATATTGTAGTGTAACCATCAGCACCAAAACTTTTTCATCTTCCCCAAACAAAACTCTGTGTGCATTAGACATTAACTCCCCATCTCTCCTCCTTCAACTCTGGCAACCACTGTTCTAATTTCCATCTCTATGAATTTGACTATGCCAGGTACCTCATATGAGTGAATTCATACAACATTTTGCATCCTTTTGTGTCTGCTTATTTCACATAGCATAGCATAATGTCTTCAAGGTTCATCCATGTTGCAGACATGTCAGATTTTTGCATTCCTTTTTCAAGGCTGAATAATATTCCATGATTGGATATACCATATTTTGTTTTTCCATTCATCTGTTGATGGACATCTGAGTTGTTTCCATCTTTTAGCTATTCAGAATAATGCTGCTATTATCATCAGTATACAAATATCTGTTTGAATCCTACTTTCAATTTTTTTGGGTCTATACCTACAGATGGAATTGGTGGGTTACATAGTAATTATATGTGCAACTTTTTGAGGAATCACCATACTGTTTTCCATAGTGGCTGCACAGATTTACATTCCCACCAATGGTGCCCAAGGGTTCCAATTTCTCTGCATGCTTGCCAATACTTGCTATTTTTTTTCTTTCTTCCTCATTCCATAGTTGCCATCATGATGGGTGTGAAAGTGGTCAGCCAATTTTCACTCCAGCCATTGCTACAGGCATGGCAACCCACTCCAGTGTTCTAGCCTGGAGAATCCCATGGACAGAGAAGCCTGGCGGGCTACAGTCCATAGGGTTGCAAAGAGTTAGACATGACCGAAGTGACTTAGCTCACATGCATTGCTACAGTTAATACCCTACCTGAAGCATTACCTCGAAGTACCTCTCCTTAGCTGTGGGAAAGAACTCTTGTTTTCTGCTCTGGGGATTCTCTGATACCATGGCAAGGGACACCTGCAGAATGGCTGGGCATTCTGCTCCTGCCAGGAGGACCAGCTAGCAATAACTTCACTTGGCAGCCTCCTCCCTGCTGAAGAGACTTCCCTTCCCAGCCTGGAACATTCTCCCTTTAGGAGTTCACTCTCACACATCCTTTAGAATTCAAACATCACCTCTACAGAGAAGGCCTCCTTGACTACCCTACCTTCCCCTATGGGATGATCCTCTCCTTGGCCCAGTTCATCAGAACATGTTTCCCTGTGTGTCTACAGAATTAACCCCATCTTTCCTGCTGGGCTGTAAGCTTCACACAGAAGGAGATTATCTATATTCTCAGTAAGTACTGTGATGCCCAGTCCATGCCAGATGTTCAGGAAGCCTTTGCTAAGTGAATTATTTTATTCAACATTTAACACATTTTTATTGAGTACCAGCTCTAAAAGTGAGGATAAAACTCCCACCCACAGTGCTTAAATTCTAATGAGGGAAATAGGTAAGAAAAAAATAAACAAACATATGTCAGTCAGGTGGTAATGGTTGCTATGGAGAAAAATAGAACAGGATAAGGGGGGAGCAGGTGCCATTCCATAGAGGTCCATTAGGGAGGGTTCTGGTGATGTCCGATCAGGGACTTGGGGGGAGTGAGGGAATAAGGGGAAGCCTTGATTTGGGAGAAAGTGTTCCAGGCAAAGGGAATAGCAGGAGCAAAGATGTGGCAGGTGAATGAAAACAGAGGCATAACAGCCCAAGGCAGGAATGGAGGAGGCAAGGGGGGAACACTCTCCTGGGACTGGACACAGCAGAAAGCTTTAAGGAGCCTTCTCCTTGAGTTTGGGACTGAACTCCAGGCCAGGCACTCTGGACAGGAGGTGGGGAGGTGCGGTAGGAACTGAGGAAGGACCAGAGCGTCACCATCCTGGCCCCAGGCTCCCCTGGCATGACCTTGCTTTGTATATTCTTGTACTTCCAAGTGTCTCTGGCTCCAGGCTTAGCACACAGTAGTTACTTTCCAGACAGAACTAAACCCATCCAAAAAACTCCCTAAAACCCATTTTGCTACAGGTTGGCTCAGGACAAGTTTATGTCCTTCAGAAAATGTTGTAAAAACACACTTGATTTTTAAACTTAAATCCTTTTCCTTCTTCCTGAGCACCTCTTTGTTTGCTGGCTCTGCTAGGCTAATAACATCAGGAGTAATCATCATTTTCCATTTACAAAATGTTTCCCCAATTACTATCTCTGAGGAGCCTCCACACAACCATCAGAGTAGTGGCTCTCCATTGTCCACAGGTGTCAGAACTGTGGGCTCTGCCAATGTTGACTGACATCCCAGCAAGTGACTCCCCATCAGTTCCCTCATTTAACATCCTCATTTCACACACAGTCTCAGAGAGGGGACAATCTCCTGCCCAAAGTCTATCTGCAACCCCTGAGGCAGGTCCCTTGGACCTGGATTTTGCACTGCTCCCATGGAGTCCCCCAAAGCCCTTGGGGAAACTTCTGCTAAAAACTTGGGGTGGATCAGCCTAGGCAGGAGCCTCGCTGGGCAGAGTAATCCAAGGTATAGACCAGAGGTGCCTCCTCAAAATTCCAGGACCCAGTGAGCAGGAGGGGGATGGGCTGCATGCTCAGCATCCGTTTAAACGTCCCAGAGTAGGGGGGGTTGGAGGAACAGCGGGGCAGCCCCCAGCCTCTCAGCAGTTGTGGGGAACACAGAGATAGAGCTGCAAACCTCTGACATCTTTGGCAAGCATAACCACCAGCGTTGAGCCCACGGACCTGGAGTCTCTTTCCTTTAAGTGCCACCTTCTGGAGGCCTGGCCCCCACCAACCTGATCCCAGAGCCCAGGATTTCTGCCCCCTAGTTTCTGGCAGCTGAGTAAAGGAGTGGCCATCCTAGCCTAAGCTGGGAATCCACCTCTCCTTCCCCTCTTCCTCCCCACCTGCTTGTTCCGCCACATTCTGGTCACTCAGTTACTCACTTCTCCCATTCTTTTCACCACTGTGGCTGGGTACTGGAGGTCCTCAGGGGAATGAAAATCATTCCCTGATTGTGAGGAGAGGTATTCACATTCCCGTGGGGCCAGTGCACAGACCACACTCATGCACAGTGGCCAACCAAAGGTCATGGTCAGAGAGAAGCAGAGGGGTGGCCAACCAAAGGTCATGGTTAAGGAGAGGTGGAGGGGCTGCCAGGGGACCTCTGGCCCAAACAAGGAGCTCCTGGAGGGCGTCCTGGGAAGGCTTTCCCAGGCTGAATTTTAGAATATTAGGAGTCTAGACGCTTGGGGGCAGAGCATTTCACACCAGTGTAAGCTCTGTGGAATTTTGCCTAGTTTATTACCCACTGCCTAGAACAGTGCTCAGTACATAGTAGATGCTCAATAAACATGTCCTAAATGAAAAGAAAGAAAGGAGAGAAAGAGGGAAGAAGGGAGGGAGGGAGGAATAGAGAGCGAGGAAGAAAGAACAAGCCTAGGGTGGATGTGTCAAGCAGCTCGGTGTATTCTGGGAACTTAAAGTATAGTACTTCCAAGCAGTTGTACTTCAGGCGGTGGGGCGGAGCTGGGGGTGTGGTCCTATCTAATCTTACTGTTGGTGGTGTCCATTTCTCATTTCCTTACCTATCCCTGAGTGACTTTGGGGAATGGGATCACTTTTTCCTCTCTTGCTCCCTGTATCCCCTGGTGTGTGCATGGAGTGTTGTTAACTGCACACAGGTATTGCACCTGGGCTGGTGCTGGAGACACAGATGACTCAGAGTTGGTTCCTTCCCACTCCCCCCCCCACCACCACCTCTGACTGGGGAGACAGACAGTAAACAAATGGCTACAACAATGGGCAGAATGAACAGAGAGCTGCTGCTGCTGCTAAGTCACTTCAGTCATGTCCGACTCTGTGACCCCATAGACGGCAGCCCACTAGGCTCCCCCGTCCCTGGGATTCTCCAGGCAAGAATACTGGGGTGGGTTGCCATGTCCTTCTCCAATACAGAGAGCTACTGGAGGTTAAGCAAAAAACTAAACCAAGCAGAGGGTTAGAGGGATGGGTTTTACTCCGGGAGTGAAAAACAGGGAGGTTTTCATGGAGGAGGCACTGGAGGGGATGTAAGCCTTAAAGAATGATCAAAGAAGAGGGGTGGGGTGGGAGGCACTCCAGGCAGAGAGACCAGGCCAGAGGAGGTGGTGGAAGGTGGTGGGGAGGAAGGTCCATTGGGAAATACTGGGAGATCCAACAGAGAAAAGTAGCCTGGGGGAATGGATGGAGGACCTAAGTGAAGAGAGCCATTGCTCCCGAATTTCCAAGTTCTGCCTACCTATCATGTTAGTCCCTCAGCTGCTCCACAGAGACAGTGCCATTCCTGGGTAGGGTGTTTGCTTCTGATCTGACTGCATTTTGGGTCCTTGTGCTGGGGTTGCTGAGTGGTCCTGCTTCCTGTGAACCCATCAGTTCCCCTCTCTGCAGCAGGCTGGGAGGCTATGGCACCTACCTTTCTCGATCTGCCTGGGCCCTCCTACTATCTCTTTTAGCTTCACCACCAACCTACCAACATTCTCTGTCAAGTTCTCTGGGCAGACCACAGGGACAGAGAGCCTGGCACAGGTTCCTCAAATGCATGCCACACCTGTTCTGGAAGGAGGTACTCGTCCTTTTTTTCAGGGTGGGGTGTGAGGAAAGAAAACTATAGAAAGGAAATCTTAGCGTCACAGAACATCAGACTCTAAAGAAATATTAAAGATCCCCCTTTCCCATTTGACAGGTGAGGAAAATGAGGCACAGATATACCTGTGTTGCAACCCTGACTCTGACAGAGCATGGCCAACTTGATAGAGACAAGGCCAGAGAAGGGCAGAATTTTCCTTGAGCCAGTACCTAACCCACACTCATGATACTCATAATTCGTGGGCCTTGCAGACCCAAGATGAGTCAGGCTTCTTGTGAGTCAGTCTGTTGACAAGCCATTCCTGGCCATTCCTAGCCCATCAAAAATAGAAGTTCAGGGGAAGGGTATGAGCAGGCCAATTTAATTAGTGTGGGCTCTAAGGTACCTTAAGTTAGCCCTATTAAATTAAACCGCCTGGGGGAAAAATAACTGTAATTATTTCCTTCTCTCCCCTACCGTTGTATTTCAACTCCCTCCCAACCTCCATGCTTCCCTCATTCACAAAACAACCTTTAAACTAGCAGCTAGCACACAGACAACCAGAGACTAGGAGAGTTTCCCTTTTTCTACCTCCTTTCCCTGCAAGCTCTAGATCCCAGCAGAGAACAGAGTGCGTCCAGAGGCACTGGTAGGGCCTGGCTGTATTCTAATTTAGGGAAGCTGTTACACTGAGTAGAACATTATTCCAAAAATGCACCCAAAGTCTCCTTCCTGAACCAATGCCGTCTGTTTGCTGCAGGGGCATTTCTTTTTAAAGCCCCTTCTTCTCTCGTCGACAAATCAAAATAAGCAAACTTTAATGGTAGTGAATTATCCCTTATTTTGTTGAATCTAGTTCTGAGTTTTCCTACTTGAAACGTGTTTTCCCCAGGACACTGACCTATCCTTTAATTGTTTGGTGCGAGGCATGTTAGGGGGAGGGGCGTTACTTGTTTATTGGAACAGCGCAGTTAAAAAAAAAAAAAAAAAATCAACCTAGGCTAACAGTTTCAAGGCTCCCCTAAAGATGTATCCAAACAGGCAGCCAATCAGCGCTTACACAGCTTTTTCTGCTTGACTCTTTTAAAGAGACAGTGTTTTATCACATTTAAAGAGAACCGCGCTCTAAAAGCAGTCTGAAAATGGGGGAGTGTTGCCCTGTTTGGTTGGTTTCTCGTCGTAAGAGTGTCTAATGAGGGACACTCAGTGTGTCCTCGGGTTCTCGGCGTGGGCAAAAAGGAGTTAGCAGCAAATAGCTGGGTCACTCTGTCAGCCCCCCTCAATTTCCCATTGTACACCTGGGTCACTGACAATGGAAGCTTCCCCTCCCCCCACGCCTGGCTCTCGTACCCCACTCCCCAGTTTAGCTCCATTTATTTGAAGTTTGCAGATTTTTGTGGCGCGCATTCCGCGCAGCGGGGCGCCCAGGTGACACCTACCCCCCCTACCCTGGAATGGCACCATCTCTCCCGGAGAAGCCGAGGGGCTAACTTGCTAGGGCGGGCAGACCTTGGAAATTTGGGAGCAATCATTCTCCCTTCTCTTAGCCCAAGTGCTCAGTCCCTTCCCCCATGTCCCCCAAAGCAGGCCAAGGGCCATTTTCGCGCGACTCCACTTTGGGGTTTTCCAAAGTATTTTAATGATCTAGTAAAGGAGCAGCCGCGCGCCTCGGCGCCGACTCGAGCCGCCCAGCTCTCAGCGTGGAGCCCCGGGCTCCGCGCTCCGCAGCCAGACTAGGCGAGAGGGAGGACCGCGGGCGGGGCGGCCAAGGGTGGGGGCGAGTGGGAGTCTGGGGAGGGGGTCGGGGTCGGAGCCCACGGGAAGGGCAGGCGAGGGGGAGGGGAGATCAGGGCTGGGCTGGCGCGGGCTGAGGAGGGGGAGGCGAGGGGCAGATAAGGGAGAGGGACGTGGCGGGAGGGAGCCGGCGGTGCTCGGCTCAGGGGTCCGCGTCCCCTCCCCTCCAACTATGCCGCAGCGGCCCCCAGCCCCCACCCGCTCCCCAGCGGTCCACGCCGCGGAGACCGCGGGTCGGACCCCCTCTTCGCGGGGGCCGGGAGACTAGAGCTCCCACGTCTCGATTCGCGTCCTCTCCCTACATCTAGAGAAAACAGAGGCTCGCGCCCCCGGACACCCCCAGTTCGCCCGCAGGAGCAGGGACAGCGGCTGCTCGGTGGCGGCCTCAGCGGGGACTGCCGCGGCCGGGCGCTGACAGGGCGTCCCTCCCGGGCCGCCCTGGGCCCGCCCCCGCGCTCAGATTGGCCGAGGCGCCAATCAATCGCGGGACGTTGACGCCCGCCTCGATCCCTCGCCGGGGTAGCCACGTTCGGTTGAGCTCCAAGTAGACCAGCGGCAGCGGCGGCGGCAGCGGTGCCGGAGGCGCAGAGGGCGGTGCAGGCGGAGCCGGGCGGGAGGGCGCGCGAGCGAGCCAGCGGGCAGCCGGGCCGGCGGGCGAGCGGCGGCGGCGGCGGCACCGGCACTCCAGGCCGAGCCGGCGCGGGAGGAGTTCCAGGGCGATGGGGCCGCGGCCGGGGCTGACGCTTTGACAGCTGGAAAGAGCGCGGAGCCAGCGCCTGGGGGGGAGGGAGGGGAGCGCGGCGAGGAGAGCGCGAGCGAGTGTGCGAGCGAGCGCCGGGGAGGGGGCCGGGAGCGAGGGGGCAGCTCGGGAGCAGCCGGAGCGGTAGCGGCGGCGGCGGCGGCGAGGAGGCTCGGCGTCCTCTTCTCTGCAAACCATGTTTGCCAAAGGCAAAGGCTCGGCGGTGCCCTCGGACGGGCAGGCTCGGGAAAAGTAAGCCCTATTTTCCAAGTGGCGGCCGCGCCGCCGCCGGGCTGCGGGCGGGTGGTGGGAGGCAGGTGGGCGGGCGGGGGCTGCTGTGCTCCGGGCCCCGGCACCGCCAGCCTGGCCCCTTCCCGAGGCCGCGGCGGGCGGCGTGGGAGAGCCCATTGTTGGGAGCCGGCGGAGGTTGGGGCTTCGGGGGGCGCCGCCGGGGAGGGGGCACTTGGTGGCCCCGGGGCGTGCCGGGCGCGGGGGCCCGCGGAGAGGGGTGGGCGAGGTCCTGTGAGCCTGCCGGGGCGTTCGCCCCGGCCGGGGAGCTCGCGGCGGTGACCGTACTTTGCCCACCGGGCGCGGGCAGGGGGCGCGTGGCTTCTGCAGCCCCGAAGGCTCCTTTTGTCCGCCCGCGGCTTGAGGAGTGCGTGCCGGGGGCTTTGTTCGGCCGGGAGCGCTCTGCCTTCCCTGCCCTCGGCCTCACCGCCGGCCCCGCGCCCTCTGGGGCGCCGGGCTGGGCAGGGACGGCGGCGCCGGCTTGGCCCTAGCTTGGGGGACAGTTGTTTTGGGGGGAGGTGGTGAGGGCGGCGCTTTGCTGCCCTCTCCAGAGTGCTCGGAGCACCCCGGAGTCCAGGACTGAGTCTCCCCGGACCCTCAAAACTGGGGAGAGGGTGGGTCGATGGCAAGGAGTAGGTCGGGAAAAGGAGCGAGGCTCTGGGTTCGGGCGGTTTGCGAGTTTGAGAGACCTAGGTGGGTTTGGTCCCGACGCTACTTGGAAGTTCAAGTTCGGGGGCTGCTCTCCAGCCCCCGCGGCTTGAAGTAAACGCGTCTCCTGGTACCCACCCCCTAACTGCTCGCACCCTTGGCCCCAGGCAGGACCGAGCTAGCTGCTCACCTCTGGTCGGGGCCACAATGGGACAGCACGGACAGGGTTGGAAGCCGGCTGGCAAGGTCCAGGAGCGAGCACCCAGTGTGATCTGACGCCTTCCCTCTCCCTCTCTGTGCCCCCTGCCCACTTTCCAGGTTAGCTTTATATGTCTACGAATATTTACTGCACGTAGGAGCACAGAAATCTGCACAGACCTTCTTGTCGGAGGTGAGTGGAACTCCCCCAATCATCCAGTTTCTTGACACCCCCTCCTCCCCATCGTTCTTAAAGCCTTTGTTTTCTGGAGCAGCCACTGTGGCCACCATTTTGAATTTTTATCACCTTTTGGCATTTATTGTTAGTTGGTCTTCACAGCCTTTTGGCTCCGGGAAGCCCCCAGCCCTCCCCTTCCTTCTGCTGCCCTGAGCTGTCTCTGTTCTGTCCATTCTAGATTCGATGGGAAAAAAACATCACGTTGGGAGAACCGCCTGGGTTTTTGCACTCGTGGTGGTGGTAAGTTTGTGTGATAGTTTTGTGTGTGTGTTTGTTTTGTTCTGAGCCCCCCGGGGTCCAAGGGAACAAAGACAGGAGATCTGGAGCAGGCTCCCTGTGCTTTAGTCCTCAGCCTTGTAGAGAGCAGGGCTCCTCTGGGCCCTCAGACCAGGACTGGCAGAGAAGGGAAAAAGGGCAGAAGAGGTCGATGCCTAAAGTTTCTGCCTCCTCTTTTCCCACTGGTGAGAACCTACTAATCACGCCTAGTGTTGCAATAGAAATGCCTTACTTTTACATCTCACTCTGAGGCACAAGCATGGACTTGGAAAAAACCTGGAAGGATTTTTGTCAATTCTGCATGCTGCTTTAATTAGAGGGAGTGGGGGTGGGGCAGGACCGGTGGCGGGGATACCAGGTCTGTTTTACAACTGCCCTGTCCCTTCCTTTTTCTCCTATGAGCTCAAAACTTTGAGAGAAAGATCCATGGGGACCTTTTCCAGGCACTCTGAGAGAGGGCAAGACGAGGCTGCCACTTCCTTTAAAGATACTGATTCAGACTGACTGGATGTTCCCACCCCCAAACCCCCACCCCTCTAAATAGCCCTAAAACCTCCAGGTTTCATTTTACTGAGACCTGGCAAATGCCTGTCGTTGGTAGTTGGGGGCTGTTTCTGTGATCCTCTCCCAGGCTCCTGGGCCCTGTCTGCCTGGGACTACCACAGATCTGCTCCTGGTTTGCAGCCCCCCAGGAGGGAGGCTTAGGTTCAGCGGGAACAGTTGCTTTGAGTGTAAGACTTGGGTGTTTTGTGGGACCGATTGGTGGAGTCTTTGACATCTGTTTCAAAAGGAAAAGAGAGCAGAGTGGCTTTTGATATTTTGCTGGAGTTCAGTGCCCCATCTTGGGATCTTAGCACATTTACCTGACCGCCAGCTCGGGTTACTGTTTCAAGTGTCTTTGAGATGCAGGGGGATGAAGTGTCTGTTCTAACTTGCTGCAGAGAAGAGGAGTTTTTAATTACTTCTGCCAACCTCGCAACTGCAGAGTTGGAGGCGTTTGGTGTGGTGTGAGGATTCTACCTGTAGGAGTGGGTGGCTGGTCTTCTGTGCTTTTGTTTTCCGAGAGGAGTTGTGCGGTTGGGGCTGGCTGGTCTGGCCACCACGGACTTTGCAGAAACTTAGGCTTATGAGTAAAAACTACTCAGAAGGGGCCAGGGAGTTTGTTGTGTTAGAAATATAGCATGTAGAGGAAGTTAATCAAATGTGTGCAGCCTCAGAGCACAGAAAGGAATGTTCTGCTGTTAGTAGGAGTAGAATGTCCTCCCTCTGCAGTTAGTAGAAGTCCCCGATTATCCTGTTCTGTGCTTAATCACTGTTCCCCCCCCACACACACATACACAACTTCTCCAGCCTTATCTCTGCTCTGGGAACTAGAGTGTGTCCTGCCGGACTCTCCGGCAGTGGGGACTCTGTGATTTGACACCGAGCAGATGACCGCAGCCTTTGGAGTGGGAGGAAGCGGTGGAGCGGATCTGAAGAGGGCCAGGCTGCGTTCCTCGCGCACCTGGAGTGAGATGCTTGTTCGCTGACAGACAGCACTGGCAGTTGAGATGGTTTCTTCTGGGCTGGCTGTTTGTGATGACGACAGGAGCGCTGGTCCAGGAGTCAGACCTCTGCTCTGGTGCACGCTTTACCCTTCAAGCGGGTTCCCATCCCTGGGCCTCGGGCTCTTGACCTGGAGAGGGTTTCTAAGACTGCTTGTTGATACCACTGACGACCTCGTGTTTGTATAGGGTTTTATTGGTTGACAAAGGATTTGTCTGTCTGTTTTCACATAATGTAAAGGGTTGGGGTGACCATACAGAAATCACGGAGGGGAGTTAGGCAGGGAAATTTCCCCCCCCCAACCCTGCTTTTGCTGGACAAGTGGCTGTCTGAGGGGGGGTGGGCTTTATGTCAATGTGGAAAAACAAGATATTTGGTCATCCATAACCTCACCTTTGGGTGATGGATTTATGTTCTTTAATGGGCAGGGGAGGAATGGCTTTTATATAGGAATGCCTTGGGGGAGGGCCTGGATGAGAGTGCGGGTGAGCTGGCAGGGGTTTGGGGGTATGGGCTCTGGGTTAAGAACCTGGAGGTTCTTTTTATTGCCAGAGTCACCCAGGTTGCTGTGTGTATGAATCATAGTCGTGACTTTGACAATTTAATCTTTTAATGAAATGCAGCCATTTTGGATGGAGGTGGGGGTGGGAATAGGAGCACAGATGAGACGGGCATGGATGTTCATCCAGATTCCTACCTGTCCTCCCTGGGCATCTGCGGGTGTGTTGCACTAACGGGCTTGAGCCTTAGTTGCCCTGTGTATAAATTGGGAATAAAATCACCCACCTTACAGCTCTTGGGGGTTTCAAGCAGTGTCATAGGCATGCAGCATTCAGCACAGAGTGGGTGCCTATTGCTCTTACTACAAATGGCAGGCTGTCAGAAGAGGTCGGGTCCATTTTGTTTTGTAGACCGAGTTTGCCCAATGAAGGCTGAAAAGGTGGGACTGAGCCTTGGGGAGACCTGGTGCTGTTAACTCCATGCATTGTACACTTGCCATTGGGCACACAAGTAATAATTAGTAACCTGATCTTATTTTATTTTTCGACTTGCAGCGTATTTTGGGACCTTTACTGTGCAGCTCCTGAAAGGCGAGACACTTGTGAACATTCAAGTGAAGCAAAAGCCTTTCATGATTACGTGAGTAACAAATTTTTAATCCTGGCAATAATTACAGGGTTGGATAACTTGAACTTCTTTAGTACCAAAAGCAAGAACACAGCCAGTTGGCAGTGGTCTTTGTTTTCTCCTTGCCTTTCTTTCTGTCCTGCCCACCTCCCTGCTGCCCATCGCCCCGTACCCTCCTCCAGCAGCTGTCTGACTTGGTAAACGGTATTTCATAATGTTGTAATTATGCAAAAGAGCATAGACACCTATCTGGAGCATTAAATGGCGTTGTGCAGGGCTCAGCCCTGTGGGGTTTCTGTACTGATTGGGCAGTCTGCTGGGGGATGGGGGTGACCAACCCTCTTTGGTGAGGGTTTGTGAAAAAGTTGACCACAATCAAGAAGAATAAAAAGCAGATATGAAACTTTTGTTTTGGAGTAGAAGGTGTGTTTTGAGTGAGGTTTTGGTGAAATAGATTCTTAGGTTACTTTCCACTGAGTGATCTTTCAAATTATATTTGTGTGTGTGTGTGTGTGTGTGTGCGCGCGTGGTCGCACGCGTGCACACATGCATTTGGAGAAGGCAATGGTACTCCACTCCAGTGTTCTTGCCTGGAGAATCCCAGGGATGGGGGAGCCTGGTGGGCTGCCGTCTGTGGGGTCGCACAGAGTTGGACCTGACTGAAGCGACTTAGCAGCAGCAGTGTGTGCACATTGTGTGTTTGTGAGTGGGGGCCTTGTGTTGTGTCCACTAAGAGGTATACTTTGAGGTCCTTGGCTGGTGCATAATGCTGTGTTCAAAACGTTCTTGTGAAGAAAGTTTGATCACATTGTAAAGTGCTTTCTACTCTATCAATCCCTCTCCCTGGGTAAATTTCTTAAGAGTTATGAAATGCATATAAGAGAGAGATCTACCGTCTGTCCAGGACTCCAATTGGGGTGGAGTCAGATTTTCGACTGTTTCACGTGAAATAGTTTAGGATCTTCTGGAGGTGGCTGGAATGGAAAGGGAAGGGTCTGAAGATCTTCCCAGCCTCCTTTGCTTCCTGTTGGTCTTGTAGAAGGTTAAGTGTTTGTGTGTGTGTGTGTCTAATGTGTGTGCACACATGTGCACTCAAGAGGTGGGTTATTTGATTTTCCACTTGTGCCTGAGGTGGGGAGGAATGGTCCCTTGAGCTCCAGGACACAGAAGTTGGTTTTTTGAATGTCATCGGGGACCACCCACTTGGCCAGGCCATGTTCATCCCCTGCGTGCAGTTTGAAACTGGCCTGGGAGGCCAGAACCCTCCCAGGGTTTGGTTAAGTTTCACAAGTGGTGAAGTCCCATGCCCTGAGTATCTTTGTGGTGAAAATTTCTCTGTGTAATACAAGGACTTAGAGACTCCACTGGAGGCTCCCTGATTTTGAGAATATTCAATGTGATGAAATTTTGCTGACTCTGAAGTTAATACTCGTGAGTGTGGGATGCTAAGGAGATTGACCAGTTCTTATGCCCTCTCCAGGGCTGAGAGAGAGAAGCTGGCAAATGGTACTTACGGCCCGGTGAACCTCTAGAAATAAAAGGTGAGAGGGCTGGCTCACTTGTGATGTGGTTCTTCTGGGAAAATTGGTGGTGGTGATCATAGGGTTTCCTGAACTGGAGGCTGGAAGATGGGGGCAGAGGCCAAAAGTTACATTAGCCATATAAAAATACTTGGTGAATTTGACCTTTCTACCTAGTAAAAATTGTGTGTGTGTGTGTGTGTGTTGTGTGTTTAAACCTGTGGACAGCCAGTTCTTCTGTGGCCTGTATTTAACTGCTATGCAGATGGTTTCATCTTAGAGTAGGGGTTGGTGGAGATAACTATTTCAAGTCACTCTCTTGATGTAGGATGTCTATGCTGTCTTTTAGAGAAGTTAATGATTTTTAACTAAGTTTAGCTCCCTAGTAAATAATGTAAGATTCTTTAGCAGTTTGTGGTTTGGTCCACTGTCTTAAAACAGTGTGGTGGTAGTGAAAGTTTGCATGGGTTTTCTTTCAGTAATTTGTTGAGGCAGGGCAGCAGAATTGTGTAAAGATTGCTGAAGTTGGCGTCGACCTTTAGAAAATGCTAGCAAGAGCTGAAGTCACAGGGATTGAGGCCCAGGATTCACAGATCTTGGGATCCTTTCTTCTGGATTGGGATCCACTTGGTGTGATGTGACCCGAGATTCAGGTCATGTGAGAGGAGGGCTGGAGTGATGAATGGGGGATGGGAACGGACAGACCATCTTTATTGTGAAAGAGTTAAGGGGGGATGGGCATTGAGTTGCAGAGATGACAGAGAGGCAATGGGAATATTTAAAAATATTTAAGAAACTGACGAAAAGGAACCGTCCCTCTTTTCTCTGTGTCCTTCTCTCATCTTCATGTGGTCTCTCCAGTCCCACAGCTACCATCTCTGCCCTAACTCCTTCCAGCTGGAGTTACTGCTGTAGCCTCTTGCTGGGCTCCCTTGCTCTTAGCTGGAGTGAGTGCCTCTCTTACCCATCACAGCCTGTACGCTTTTGAGCTTCTTCCTGGAGGACTTTGGTGTAGTTTGCTGCATGCACACTCTGATCACTTCCTTGTCTCAGTGTACAAACCACCTGTCCAAAGCCTTTGTTGATGGTTTTCAATGTGTTGAGCGCTCTAGGTTCAAGCTGTCATTTCAAGCTGCCAGTGACCCTGGGAGAGAAGGCATGTTGTTAGCTCCATTTTGCAGATGAAGAAACCGAGGCACAGAATGGTTATTATAGCTGTAAGAATTAGGATCCAAACACAAGTCCTAACTGACCCCAGAATCTATGTTCCTGACACTGCCGAGACTTGGCCCCAAAGGTCCACGGCAGATGTACTTGCACCTATTCTGGCCAACTTCCCATTCAGGTTTGGTTTAACCGTAGCTTATTAATTTTTTCCATGCTAGAGCCTATTCATCTACAGTGCTATTCATTTCTGTAGCTCCCACAATACCTTGCACATAGTAGGCATGCATACTAAGTGGATGAAAGGATTAAGGAACTGTGGGTGAGAAAAAATACCCATTTTGGGGTATTTTGGTAATCTGGGGTCAGTGAGTAACCTGGTTTGGAATAGCTGGTAGAATATTGGAAGATGGTTTTTGAATGACTTGTTTTTGCTGGGTTATCTTGAACTAAGTGATTTTAATGTGTGTTAATGTGTGTTATCTTAAATCCTTTTTAGAAGATAAAGTGGAGTGTAAAAAAGAGTGTGTGGTAACTGGCTTTCTGTTTTCAACCAAGGAAATTCAAAGATTCTCATGGTTTGTCTGTGAAGCTCAGGTACCTGCCTGGGCCTCAGTGGGTAGTGAGTATGTGTGGGGCGTGGGTGAGAAGGGACTCCCGTGGGACTGGGAAGGACCTCATTGCGGAAGATCCTGCTGTCGGCTCTCCTAGGGAAGTGAATCTGTGTTCCAGGCAGGTGGTCTCCGCTTCCTGGTGGTGGGTTAGAGTGTGGTGACCTCAAAGGTGCATCTCTCTGGTCCAAGCCAGGCTACGGGGCTGGGAATGAGCCAGGTGACTCAGTGGAGAGGAGACTGAAATTTTCTTTGAATTGCTGAGTTTTTATTTGAGTCACAGTCTATTTCCGCCTCTCCACACCTGGCAGCTTCAGTTTATTTGGCTCATCGTGTATAAGCCAGAGTACCCTGACATTGACCACACATAATTCAGAGGGATGCAGGTTCAGTCCCTGGAATGGACTTTTCTGAGAAATTGGTTTACCTGAAGTTAGCAGAGCCCTGAGGCCATGGGAGGAGTCTCGAAGGGACCCAGCCTGCGGTTTCCTTGCTATTCCCCTCTGGCCAGAGCAGAGGTTCTCAGATGCTGATGAAGCCCTTGGGTTCTCTTAGACACCAATGTCTGTCTGGTCCTGGCCTTTCTTGGAGTGGACACTCCCACCCACCAGCTCAGTGTCTGAGTTGAAGGTGCTGGAGAGCAGCGACACTCAGGTTGCTCTACTTTACATAACTCTTTTTCTTTTTTTTTTTTACATAACTTTTTCTTTTTTTTTTTACATAACTCTTTTTCATTGCATGGTTGTAGTTTGGCTTCATAGCTGCCAGGTGATCAGGTTTTATTATTAAATCTGACCCCCATTTTACAGATGAAGAAACTGAGGCCTGGAGTTGAGATGGCTTGTCTGAGGGCATATAGCCAGAAGGTGGCAGAGCTGGGACCAGTCCCCAGTTTTTCAGATTCTGCCTCCTAGCTTTTGACAACCTTTATTTGATACAGAATTCCTACAAAACAGGGAAGATATTTGCATTTGACCCAAAGCGTGCCTATGTATAGTCACTGAAGAAATAATTCAGGGGAGAATTAAAGTAAAGCCCCTGTGAGGTGAATTGCAGAGTCACTGGCAGAGATGGGACCCAGGCTCTGGAAAGGGAGTTTGTTACGTTGCAGTGGCTATCTTGGCAGGAAAAATCTGAGAAAAGCTATGGCCTTCCCTTCCAGAAAACGCATGTATCCCCACAGAGGAGACTTTGTGCATGACTTCAGTAGGCTCATGGTTGCTGTCCCAAGCCCCATCCATCATCCCCAGTGACGAACATGGGGTTCAGAGTGGACGTGGAGTCCATGACCTTGGCACGTGTTGAGCCTCAGTTTCCCTTTTCAGAAGACTTTCGACCCCTTTCAGGTCCGCCTCGGTGGAGCTGGCTCTTCTACCCTTATGCACACCCCAGCAGGACTCAGGTGACCCCCAACACCCTGCACCCCCAGCTGTGAGCCTGTCTCTCCAGGCGGGTTGGTTAAAGTCAAAAAGCACCCCAGAGTCCTGGGTGTGGACGGGAGCTGAGGTATTTGTGGCTCTGTGGCAGGGGTCCAGCGTCCTTGGTGGGTTTGAAATAGCAAAGTGATATTTGAGAGGGCTCTCCTTGGTTGTGCTGAGCTGAGGTTCCTGCCAGGTGAGGAGTGTCCATGCCTGCCAGAACCCTTTGGGAGCAGGGGCGTGAGAGGGTAGCATCGTGGGCAGGGGCAGGCTATGAGGAGCTGGGGGGTGTGCTCTCCCCCGCGATAAGCCGGCCTAGCTATCTGCCCAGAAGTCCTGGCAAGTTCACGGCCTTGCATTTGGCTCTGACCCTTGGCACCCTTGTGTGGCAGATTATAAAAACAAAACATACACACAGTTGTTTCTTTCCCCGCTCCGCTAGGAGCTCAGACCGTGTTGTGGCCTTTCTTCAGTCTCCCGCCCTGTTTGTTGCAGCTCCTCTTAACCCCAGAGGCTGCCAGACTCCTCCATCGGTAGCTAATTAAACACTAAATGAGTAACTGGGATTGCTTTTTGCCAGAACCCGGGCAGTGTGGCCACCTTAATGGGTTTCAAGTGGCAGCAAGACCCCAAATTGCAAATCCTTGCCCTTTATTTCAAGGCGGGAGGTGGGGCGGGGGGAGTGGTGGGGACCCAAACAAAGTTTTTGGCAGTGGTCACTTCATTTGAACTCCAAGACCAGCCGTGCGCTCCAGTCTGTGCATAATGCCATCTTTGTTAGCTAAGCCTTAGCAAACTTGGACCAGAAGTTAACTGAGTGCCAGCCACCGCTCCAAGGGAGCTGGGAGACACCCAGCTCTCCCTGCAGTGTCCCTTAAGCCATTTAGATTTTCCAAGGGAAGCGGGTTCTCCAGCAGGGACCTCCGGCCAGAGCTTGAGCTTCCCTCGACCTTCCCACCTCTGTGGGTGAGTGTGTGTGAGCGTGAGCTTAAGCCAGAGCGGCAAAGGGGAGGCGTGTGTGTTTGAGGGCCTGTCAGCCAAGATAACAGAAATGTTACACTAGCTGTAGCCTTTATAATAGTGTCTAGGGTTTAGAGTATTTAGAAAAATTAATCTTTTTTAGCTTGGTAATAATTCTGACCACGGCACAAGTGCATTAGACGATTCACATAAACTTCTTTAATACATGTTGCTGGAAGCTTACAGCAAATAGACAATAATGATTGTTTTTGATTCGCCAGGGTAATGGGGTTTTCTGTAGCCCTGCTGAGATGAGTTTTAGGAATGTTTCTATTTGGTGTTAGGATTCCCGTGCCCCGCCCCCTGCTCCCCCACCTTGAACCCTGAGTCCTCTGGATTTTGAAGGGTTTGGATTCTGACTGGTGGCTGGGATGGACACCTGAGTTCTTGTTCCTACTTTGTCATTTCCTGGCAGGGCGGACTTTTGGAGCCTTAGTTTCCCCATCTGTAGAATGGGGAAATGGTGATTCCTGGATGGGTTCGTTGTGAGGGTTCAGTATGATTGTATATGTAAAATGGTTGTCTCTCAGTGGCCAGTGCTTGATGAGCTAGTTTCCTTTCTCTTTAAAGCCCTAAAATGTTCCCCCAGAACCTTTTAATATGGTGGTGATAGCAGCATATTTTTCTGGGAGAGCAAGTTGACTCTAGTGACCTGGACACTTAAACCACCCGATGATGCCCTCTGGTGCCTGGGCTCCTCTGGTGTGTCTTGGAGTTCTCCCTCCAATACCAGTGTCTTGTCTCCCCCCAACACCCCTGTCAGGGGCAGGACAGGCGGTCCTGGCATGGGCTGGCACTGATAAATGCTCCCCTGAGGCATCTGTGCCCCTTATCTGTGTTGGGCAGAGCAGTCCTGTTCCACTCCTGTGTGTGGCTGCTGAGTTGCTAGATGGGAAAAGCTTGCAACTTGACATGAACAGAAACCTGAATGCAAATTTGTTTCACATGCCTTGTTAGCTGGAGGGGTCTTTACTTTTCAAGGTCCATTCTCTTGATTGTGAGGTGGATACATGGGTCATCCTTGCTCAGCCCGCCATGAGGGTGGCTGTGAAAAGGCATGGAAAACCATCTAGTAAAGGTTAACTGTAGGTGTAGTGGTGGTGGTGGTTTTGTTGCTAAGTCGTATCCAACTCTTGCAACCCCATGGACTGTAGTCTGCCAGGCTCCTCTGTCCATGGGATTTCCCAGGCAAGAATAGTGTATTGGGTTGCCATTTCCTTCTCCAGGGGATCCACCCCACTCAGCGATCAAACCCACGTCTCCTGCATTGCAGGCAGTCTTTTCTGCTGAGCCACCAGGGAAGCCCAGCTGTGAGGGGCTTGCTTGTAAATGCTTGTAAGGGTCACCAGGCTCGAAAGCCCTGCAGTCTTTGTCCTCTTTGGTATGTACGTTGCTCTGGCCAGCCTCGGGCCTCACTTGACTTTTGGATTGAGTGAGGAGTCCCCACGAAGGGCCTTAGGGAGAAGGCGAGGAAGGCATGTGTCAGCCTTTGTAGGTCCACCGGAAGCTGGTTCTGGGCACGTGGGCTGCCATCTCTGTCAGCTTCCTGGGAGGAGCCTGAGGTCTTGGTCAGCTGGCCCCCAGACCAGGAGCAGAAGACACTTGCCAAGTTTTGAGGTGTTGATGCAGTCCAATTACTGAGTGTCTGATGCGCTCAGAGTCTAGTGGAAGAGACAGATGCTGCTCAGGATGCGATAAGCGCTTAAAAAGACTTGCCCTTTGGAGAGAGCAGATGCAAAGCATCCGGACTGGTAGTGGGAGAAGAAAAACAGTCCCATTTCTTTCTGGTGGTCGGGAAGGGTACTTCATGTGATGTATGTAGATGGCAGGGTTGCAGGTGGGAGGACTGGAGGTCCCATCTTACAAGGAGGTATCCTGAGGCCCAGAGAGGAAGGATGCCCCACCTGAAGTCACCAGTAGGGCTCAAACCTGCAAACTGTGTCAGATTCCACAACTCTTTGCTCTTCCCCGTGCTGCCTTGCTGCACTTCCAAGGTGTGTGAACCTGGGCACCTTAATTAACCTCCCTGTGCTTCAGTTTCCTCAAGTGTGAAACGGGGTTAATAAAGTTGTACCTACCTCATGAAGTCGTTCCGAGGATTGGATGAGCTTGTGCATGCACACACATTAAATACACGCACACACACACGGTATGTATAGTGCCTGGCACAGTGTAAGTGCCGCACAAATGTGTACTGTCATTCTTTTTTTAAAGTTTGGCCATGCCACGCAGCTTGTGGGATCTCAGTTCCCCCAACCAGGGATTGAGCCTGGGCTGTGACAGTGAAAGCATCAAGTCCTAAACAGGCAGCTCCTGGTGCTGTCATTCTTATTATCTCACTTCAGGCCTGGTACGAGTTCTGGCTTTCCGGTGGCCTAAAAGGAAGCAGCAGCAAGATGGTGCTCGTGTGAGAGGTGTGTTCCTGGCACGCACGAACTACCTGTTGGTTGATTAGCACTCTGGGTCCCTAGGTTGGAATCCACCTTCTTCAAGCAACCACAAGAGATTGGGAGGGGGGGTTCACACATGCAGCCTCCACACCAGCCCCGCTGCTCGTGTGGATGAACTGCTGACTCGACGCTCCTGGCCAGCACTGGCCTGTGTTGTGTAGTCAGTGTCCATTTCTTCCTCTTGTAGCTGCTTTCCTTGCTCGACCCATCTGGAACTTCCCTTGCCCACTCTGGTCCAGACCTGGTTTTTCTATTTGGTGCCTGAGATGGGATTTTCGCCCCCCTGCCAGCCAGCCCTGCCGTAGAGCAGATGCCAGCCTGTAATGTGGCTGCCTCCCCCGGCCTGCCAAGACCATCCCCAGGGGAACTCTCACCTCCCCCCAACCCCTGGAATTCTGTGACTTTTACTCATTTGCTGTTTGTTGTCTGGAAATAGAGTGATGGGGGTCCTTATTTTAGATGGAAAGCTCCTGAGGCCAGGAGCCCTTATCTCCATCCCCTTTCTGCTGCCCCTGCTCTTGGGGCCTATTGCAATTTTGAGTAAATCCTGAGGGTGGTGAGCTAGGTTCCAGGCCTTGAGAAGAGAGATCCCTTTCCCAGGGATCAAGCATGTTAAATAAATATGCACTTTAATGGAGATGGACAAGCAGTGAATGGTAACTGTGAGTTGTGACCCATTAGTGCCTGGTGAAATCAACTTAGTAGGTCATGAACCAGCAATTACGAGAAGAGACCCTGGAGCTTCCCTGGCAGTCTGGTGGTTAAGACTTCGTGCTTCTGCTGCAGGGGGCAGAGGGGGAACAGGTTCGATCCCCCATTGGGGAACTAAGATCCTGCATACTGCAGCAGTGCAGCAAAACAAAACACTAAAACAAAACAAATGAAACTCTGTATCGCAAAGAGTAAATGTAAGCATTGTTTCAGGAAGCTTCTCTCTTTCAGCAGTCTACGGATGCCTGTAAATAAACAGGTGCCCTGGGTTTTCGATGTAAAATTTGCCTTAGTGCGAGTCTCAGTCTAAACTTTGAAAGCCACTTATCCAGAAAATGCTGAAGTTGAACCTTGGGTGCTGTAGGTTGTGTGACTTTGGCCAAGTGGCAAGTGATGGCTGACCTCGTGTCCTGATGGGTGATAAAGAGGGAGCCATTCCCACCTCCGAGGGTCCCTGGGCGAATTGATTCCCTGCCTTGCTTCCGGCGTGGTGCCTGGTGGTCCCTGGGGACCTCTGCCTTTGCTGTTTGCTGCTGTGTTCTGAGTGCCTGGAGCCCGTGAGAGGTGACCAGCGGATACCTGCGGAGTGCTGAAGAAAGCAGTGATTCCTGCTTGAAGTCTGTCACTTGTCCCTGCCGGGTGGCAGCTCCTCCTGCCTGTCTGCGGTTGAGGTGGGAGGGGGGGCTGCTGGTCCCCGGCCCCCTGTGGAGGGTGTTGTCTGAACATCTGCAGGGCTCAGGCTATGGTCGCAGCAAGAATCTGGAGAATAGGTCTCAGGGCATCCTGTCTGACCCAGGTTGGCCCAGCCTTCCAAATTCCCCATCCCCTCCCGGTGACAGCTGTTTGCACAGCTCCGAGGCGGGCTTTGTGTCCCCTGTTCTTTGTGTATTTGGGTGAAGCGCCTGACATTTCACTTCTGTTTTACAGTCCTCTGACCTTAAGAAGCACAGCTGCTCCCTGAGGCCCCTGTCTGAGGCTTTCCTCTGATCCTTCTCTCCCAGTCACAAAAGGCTGAGAGAGCAGACTCTGGGGTGGCAGACCTCTTCCCAGCCCAGGATGCTGGCTGCAGCTTTGTGAGTTCTTGGGATGGACAGAGCATGGCTCAGGCCACGCTGGCTGAGGATAGCAGTTGGCTGGTGGGCGATTATCCCTGTGTGCCTGCTGCATGCCTGGCCCTGTGCTGGCTGGTGATGGGACTAAAGCAGTGTCATGATAGCACACAGGATCTGGACTTTGATAGCCAGGGATCAGGTTCTGATCAGGTTCTTTCAGATGGCCTTGGCTAAGCCATTTGGCCTTTGTGAGCCTTGGTTTATTTGTGATAAGAAATGATGTGAAATGAGGCTTGTCTTTTTTTCTGCCTGTCAAGGTTTTTCTTTTTTTTGAAGCCATGTGAAAGTGAAAGTCGCTCAGTCGTGTCCGACTTTGTGGTCCCATGGACTGTACAGTCCATGGAATTCTCTAGGCCAGAATACTGGAGTGGGTAGCCTTTCCCTTCTCCAGAAGATCTTCCCGACCCAGGGATCGAACCCAGGTCTCCCGCGTTGCAGGCAGATTCTTTACCAGCTGAGCCACAAGGGAAGCCCAAGAATACTGGCGTGGGTAGCCTATCCCTTCTCCAGTGGACCTTCCCTACCCAGGAATTGAACCAGGGTCTCCTGCATTGCAGGCGGATTCTTTACCAACTGAGCTATCAGGGAAGCCCAGAAGCCAGGTGAGACCATATATTAATAAAAACAGTTTGTAAATTGTGGTCTATTTTAAATGTAAACAAATCATCAAATCATAGAATGTGTATCAAGAAAGAACCTCTCAATTTACAGAGGGGGAACCGAGACCTGGGATAAGGTGGTCGCTCAAAAGCCTGTGGCCGGCTGAGCCCCTGATTCCCGTGGCTGCTGCTGACTTTAGAAAACCTCCACTGGTGAGGTTGGCAGCCGGGTCTGCGTCTGTGCCATTCGGTAGGAGTTCACAAGCTGCCTCTGGAAGATGCTGTGGGCTTGCCTTGGCTTTGGCCGTGCGGCCTGTGCTGAGGGGGCAGACAGCCCAGTGGGCAGGCCTGGTGCCGGGCGTGCGCGGGCAGCCGCTCTTTTCTGCTGTCTTTTAGAAGGCTTCCAGGAGAAAATGTTATCCTCTCTCTGGAGGCTCTTCCTCTTGGCAGCGCCCACTGGTGTTACATGAGGTGGTTCTGGCCACGGCTCTGGGCGCAAGTTTCCCTGTGGGTCTCCCGGCTGCAGAGCCGCTTCAAAAGGGGATTTTACAGCATGACAGGGAATTTCAGCCACCGGGTTATCTCCGAATTGGCCAATTGATGGTTTCAGCAGAGCATTTCAGCGTCGGGGAAGCCAATACAATTTGAGTTAGTCATGATGGCTGCCACTTTAAATACCGCGGTGAGTGTCTGTCAGCGATAATGTGCAGCACAGGGCCTCGCAGAAAACCTGATCACCCCAACGCTTCAGTCGATTCTGACCCCAAGCTACGGAAAATGAACTTAAATCTAGTGGGCTGTCTCCACGTACTTGCTTTGGCATTATTTTGCTAGCAGCATCTTTGTCAGAGGGAACTGGAAGAGAAGAGAGCGGGTACAGGTCACAGTGTTAGCTGTGCACCCCCCTCCACGTTTCTGGGGAGCAGGAATCTTCCATGGGGAGTGAGCTGTTGGGGCCTGGGGTTCTTGTTGAGGGATGCTCTACTAATCTGTAGCATTGTAGTTTAATAATGATGAGTCTCTAATAAAGGAAACTAGTGTTTATTGAGCACTTACTATGTGCCCCCCCCTTTTTTTAAGTATTCTTATTCAGTTCCTACCTTATTCAGGCTGGGTAAGGGAGAGGATATTCTTGCCATTTCATGAAGGAGGAACTCATAACAGCAAGCAATGATTGAGTGCTAACTGTGTGGTCAGGCACCTTTCTAAGTGCTTTGGGTCTTATCTCATGTTGTCCTCAAGGCAGCCCCCTGGGTTAAGTTCTGTTTTTATTCCTCTTTTGAAGAAGAGGAAACTGAGGCATTTGGATTCAGGAATGCTGAAAGGGAAAGTCTCTCAGTCATGTCCGACTCTTTGTGAGCCCATGGACTATGCAGTCCATGGAATTCTCCAGGCCAGAATATACCCTTCTCCAGGGGATCTTCCTAACAACAGGGATCGAACCCAGGTCTCCTGCGTTACGGATGGATTCTTTATCAGCTGAGCCACCAGGTTTGTTTGGTTGAAGGAGGACTTAAACTGAAGTGCTCTTCACCACTGTACCACAGTGTCGCCCTGAGAATTAACACCAGGTTTGGCATCTTTGCTGCTTAAGTAATCAGTGACCCATTGCCTAGCTCTGGTGGGTCCAGGTGGCAGGACTAGGTGCTAGTGGTCCCACAGGGGCAGGGCAGCTGAAGTGCTATCTCCGGGTCGTACGGTTCCTCACCAGTACTGTGTATCCCAGCGACAAAGGGGCTGGGCTGGTTTTCAGTGTCACCCAGGAAGGAGACATCTTGCATCAGGCTCACATACCTTAAGGAAGAGTTGCCCCGTCTCTTCACTTCTAAGGTCCCCTTTTTATTAATCCCCCACCATCCGCTGTGGACTCTGCTTAAAAATGTCTTGTTTACAAATAGATTGCATACGTTGAGTCACCATTAATTTTGAACTGTATAGTTACTGATTAGAGCTGCTCATTAGCTCAGAAAGCATTGGGAATGTGGGGGTTGTTTCAGTTGGGGCAGACCTGATGGTGGTGGTGAATTAGAAAAAATTAGCAGCAATGCTCTAGAGCCCCTGAAGTTTTCCAGAGACCTGGTGAGAGCCATTAGGCTCAGGGACCTCTGACTTAACCTCTTTGCTTCCCCCACCTACTTAGCAATGTAGATGGTTCCTTTGAGCTGTGTTCTGGCATGGCCAGAGTTGGGCTCTGGTGGAAGAAAGGCCCTCACGTTCTCCCGGAAGTCAGGAGGGTTAGAGGTCAGAGTTTGCTCTGGATCATCTACCAAAGTCCAGGCAAGGCTTGCTTGTGTGGGAAAATGCTGGCTGGAGAATGGACACCTCAGGTGTAAGTTCCTGGGTGGAGAGCTCCCATCTCTGGAGGATGTTGCAGGGCCCTCATCCCAACACACCTGCCCTCATCCCAACACCTGCAAGTATTGTGTTCCCTGCTCTCCTGAGCTGACATTCCCGGAAGGAGATGGATCACTGGACAGAAAGCATCTTTCTCAACCAGGCTTCCACACTTACTTGCTATAATCTTCGACTGGCCATTATCTTCTTTCTGGGTCTTGGTTTTCCCATTTGTTGCATGGGGACAGTGTTATTCGCTCAGTTGTGTCTGACTCTTTGTGACCCTACGGACTGTAGCCCGCCAGGCTACAGTCTATCCATGGAATTCTCCAGGCAGGAATACTGGAGTGGGTAGCCATTCCCTTCTCCAGGGGATCTTCTCGACTCAGGGATTGAACTCGGGTCTCCCGCGTTGCAGGCAGATTCTCTATTGTCTGAGCCACCAGGTAAGCCAGGGAAGGAGACAAAAGTGATTTCTGAAGCAGCCTTTATTGCACGCTTATCCCAAGCCATTCACTGTTCGTGGGCATGCCATTTAGTCCTGTAAGTGTACCAGGCAGAGGCTGTTTTTATCTCACTCCTTGGATGAAGAAACTCAAGGCTCCATGAAGTGAGGTCATTAGCCTTGGTTATGACATCATTAAATAATGAAGCATGATTTGAACCCAGGGCCCCCTTCTTAGCCTTTGAACCACATTATCATTTTAGTAAAATTTTAGACTGACTTTGACAGTGAGACACCTTGGGAGAGGAAAAAAAAGCTCTTTGAAAGAATTGGATCGTTTTCATAGAAACCTGTAAACGTGTGTCTTTAAAAAAAAAAAAAGATGTTAGTGACAGTTTGCTTCCTAGTGAGATGAATGCACATAAACCTATTTTGACTGTTAACTTATTTTGTTGCTTAAAAGCCAGTGACATGTAGCATTGAATTTATTTTTCTTCACAGCGTTTAAGTGTTTGCCACTTCTTGAGTGACGTGTGTGAATTTGGGAATTGCCTGTACTTTGGGGATCGAGGCCGCTGCTCACACTTCAGGATTTTGCCTTAAGAGGGGTGACTCCTGGGAGGGTTTGTGCGGGCACAGGATGGAGCTGAGAAATGGCTTGAGAGCTGCGTGTGTACCTGAGCCTTAGGATGCTGTCGGAGCCAGAGCTTGCTCTGAAGTTGGGGTCACGGTGGAGAGCTTGATCACAGGAGTCTCTGTGACTGGAAGCCTAAATATTTATTCTGTTCTGTCCCTAATGAAAACAAATTGTCAACAGTTGTTCAGTAACTGACTAAATTAAAATCTGTAATTAGTCAATTAGATTAAAGAGTTGGCACAACCTGATTGTATCATGCTGGTTAGGTTATTAAGAGAAAGGGTGTGATTTTTAATTACTGAATGCTAATTTTGACAGTTTCAAATAGAAACAGACGTGTTTTTTCCCCCCTTTTCCTAATTCTGAATGGTTTGGAAAGTAAAGACATGCAATGTGTAAATTGTGTTTTTTTGAAGGAAAATAATCCGAGAAGGCCCTTCTGTGGAGTGGAGGGATTTTAGTTAAGAGGCCACACTGGGTTTGGTTGAAAGGGTTGGTTGGAAACCCTTCCTTTCTTGAAGGAAGGATGGCCTGGTGTTTGGCAGCTTTGCTTTTGCTGTAAATGAGAAGTTGGATTTCAAGCAATTCAGTCATTGAGTTAAAGTTCTTTTCTAGGGTCTCTCCCAGTCTCTCACCTCCAGGGGATTTCTGACCAAGGTGAGATGCAATAGAAGGCAGGATCTGGTAAGGACACTACTGTGTGTTTGCAGCAGGGTGGGACCACAGAGACACCAGCACTTGTGAATGATGTCAGAGTTTTTATAAAGTGTTTTCTTATATACTGAGCAACCCCAATGGGAGGAGACAGGAGGAATGAAAGTTCTTTCTCTTCTGCTTTAGAGCCGAGGCAAGCTGGGAGCTGGGGCTGGAGGTGCCACGTGTAGAAGATCCAGCTGAGAATGGGCTGGGGGCTATGAGGAGAAGAGGTGCCGGCAGGCAGGAAGGGGACTCTGTTAGGTAGTGGTTGGGGCAGATTGAGGCCAGAGAGGAGAGGGGCTTCTTGCTGGGGAGGAAGATGGGAATTAGAATAGTAGGCCTGATTGTGGGTTTAGAGGTGTGGAAAGCCAGCCAGAGAGTTTGGGACCAACTGGGTAGGCCAGTTTGAAAATGAAGCTAGTCCTTCTTCCTGGTTTGTTTTTCTGGGGGATGCTGTGTCATTGCCTCCCCTGCAGAGGTTGGATATAGGTTGTAAGCAGCCTCAGAACTCAAAGTGAGATCTGAACTGCTTCCAGCCACAGACCCCAGTGGATCTCCCTCATCTGCAGAGAGGCCCTCCTCTCTCCCCTCTCCCCCTCCAGCTCCTGGGAGTTCATGAAATGGTCTGCTCTAGGTGCTATAAGGGGCTAGGCATGTGGGTTGTTTTAATTGGAGAACCTCAAGCCACAGAAAAGATCCAGGGGCCACTGCAGGAAGACCACCCATTGTTTGCTTCTGTCTCCCCAAGTTATGGGGGCAGTGAGAGGTTAACCTCAATCACTAGTGTGCCAGCTCCCTGTAGCACATTGGGCATCCTCCCTGAATGAGGGAAGGCTGACGCAGACCCTCTGCCTCCGGAACCACATGGGCATGGGTGGTATCATTGGTGTTGAAGCACGGGTTTGACTTTGTGCTGGCTGGGTTTTCTATGATCCTTTTTGGAAGCTCCAGTTAAAATGGCCTTTTTCAAGCACCAGTTTCCAAGATTTAATATTAGAGCTGCTGGTGATCTAAAATGAGTCATCTTTTCTTTTTGTTTTTAAAGGAAGCAGTTTTGCTTTTTGTGTCTGGCTCTATGGGAGGGATGCTGGGAATCAGGGTGCAGAGAATTGGGTGAAGTAACCTAGGTTTGAATCCCCGACTAGAGCCTTTACCACAGTGTAACCTGTGCCCATTGCTTCATCTCTGAGCCTCAGGATCCTCATTGTAAAATGGAGATTGCACTCAACTTGCAGGATTGCTTTGAGGCAGTGGTGCAAAGCGCCCTAGAAGATGCCCAGTGAATATTTCTGGAATGCTGGAATGAGAGGTTGAAAGGTAGCTAGTGTTCTTGAGCAGGTATCCCTGCTTAGGGAACTGTGCCAGGTATATTTAGACATAGGAGTAAATGAGAAGAACAGAATAAAAAGCAGGAAGTGTTTATAAGTGGTAGATTGGTGTGTGTTCTGAATTTGGAATTTCTCTTTCAAAACTCAGGATCCACAGCCAAGGTTAAAGAGGTGGTGTGAGTGTGAATGTGTGTGTGTGTGTGTTGTGGCAAACAGAAGAAAGGAAGTAACAGTTCTGGGGGAGAGTTTATTTTAAAAGCTTCCCCAGTGATAGATTTGTAGCTCTGGGTAAATAGAGAAGGTTGTAAAACTTGATTAATTTTCTTCCTGAAGTCTGTTTTTGGTGGAGACTTGGGGTGAGGACAGAACTTCCAAATGCTTTCAAGTTAGAAGTCTTTGTGTCCTGGGTTCAATCCCTGGGGTTGGGAAGATCCCCTGGAGAAGGGAAAGGCTACCCACTCCAGTATTCTGGCCTGGAGAATTCCATGGACTGTATAGTCCATGGGGTCGCAAAGAGTCGGACATGACTGAGAGACTTTCACTTCACTGTGTGTCCCCGGCGCACACCATGTTCAGGGCCAGAGCCGAGTTCTCAGCCCCTCTCCCTGCCCCTGATCACCGCTCCCATCGTTCCCTTCCCGGAACGAAGTGCCTGTTGCTGCGCTGCGCTCCGGCCTCATCTAGGGACGAGCGAGGACTTTCTGCACTTGCGATGACTTCCTACTTCCTTCCTGGCCTATGCCGCGGTCCAGAGTAGATGCGATTTGCTCTTTGCTTTGGATTAGGAAGCCACCCCCGCCCCTCTGCCCCACCCCTACCCCTACCCCTGCCTAGGCCTGCTCTGGAGACATGGACGGGCAGCTGGCATGACCACTGGCCAGTGAGGAGCTAAGGTTTGTCCTAAACTGTAGGTCCATGTGAGCTGTTCGGTAATGAGAGGTTCCTGTTCCCAGGAAACCACTGCAGAAATGGAAAGGTGGACAGAAAGGGCTGAAGAGATGGTGGACTTTGTATGTTGGGAAAGAAAAAATTGAGGAAGTTTTGGAATGCTTCTATGTTTGGAAATAAAATTTATGACTGTGTGTTTCTTTCATTAGGGTGGAATGTGAACCCTGAGACTTAGATACCAAATGTTGCCAGACAGTCATTAAGGAAAGGAAGGACCAGGCTTCTTACCTCAGGGCCTTTGCACAGACATTCTCCCTGCTTGGAGCACCTCCCTTTGTTCTCTTTCTCCATAGGGGATCCCTAATCATTGCTCATGTCTCATTTTTGTTTTTCTATTTGTTTATGCCCCCGACTGTTGTTCCTTTCCCAGAATGGAGTGCCTGTTGCTGGGCTGTGCTCCCGTCTCATCTAGGGGTGAACAAGAACTTCCTGCACCTGTGATGACTTCCTACTTCCTTCCTGGCCTACTGGGCTGGCATGCGGGATCTTAGTTCCTTAACTAGGGATCAAACCCATGACTCCTGCAATGGAGGTGGAGGAGTCTTAACCACTGGAATGCCAGGAAAGTCCCATGTCTCAGTTTTAGATGTCATCTAATTATAAGAAAAGTCTCACAATCATCTTTGAGCCCATGGGATAGGGCCCATAAACTCGGGGGCTTGACACCTAGTTTAGATCTGTGGCCAGAGTGATCAAGGACCCCCACCTCCCAGGGCTCTGTTCTCTGTGAACAGCTCCCTAAAGCCTCAGTGTCCTCAGGACATGTCCACGTATGGCTGCCCGTTTTGAGCCCTGGTTTTGGTGTTTGCCTTTCTTTTCTGAAATAGGTTTCTGATGTTGATGGAGCCTCGGACCTGAAGTGTCCTCAGAGATGTGTGCAAAAATGTCCAGTACTAAATTAGCCCAGCTTCTGTCTACTGCTGAGGCCTCTAGGCTGGATGCCTTGTGACTCTTCTCTTGCCAGGTTTTTATGTTTTGTGAAGGGGATTAAGAAATGGGTGTGCAAGGTTGGGAGTCCTGCACAGTGTCACTCAGCTGGACTCTTGTTGTTTAGTTGCTAAGTTGTGTCTGACTTTTGCGATCCCATGGACTATAGCCCACCAGTTTCCTATGTCCATGGGATTTCCCGGCCAAGAGTACAGGAGTGTTGCCGTTTCCTTCTCCAGGGGATCTTCCCAAGCCAGGGATTGAACCTGCATCTCCTGCTTGGCAGACGGGATTCTTCACCTCTGAGCCACCTGGGAAGCCCAGGGGATGTTAACCTGCGATGATGGGAAGCAGCTGGTTCTGATTCCTCTAACTCTCCCTGCTTATCCGTGCAGGAATATTTTATGATGTGACCCCCTGTAATTGAGGGTTGGTGGCGATTTTATCAGTTTACACAAGTCTACAGTTGACCTTTGCGTTATCTGAGAAGACTTGTGTTTGCTTAGCTGGCGGAGGATAAACAGGATTCCAGGGGGTGGCTCAGGACTCTGGGCTGTGGGTTTTTGTGCAGCAGCCGTGGCTTCTAATTGTGAGTGGCTCTTATCTTTGCTTCCCGGAAGATATGGCCACACCTGGCGGCGGCGGTGGGGGGTTTCTTTGGTTCCAAGCTGGCCATTCAGGGTTTTCCTGGGACTTGAAAGGCTCGCTTCCTTTAAATCACCACTTTCTGGTCAGGCTGTCCTAATGCTATCAGCTCAGGAGAACACTCCAGAATCCACTGAGGAGTCAGAGCAGATACTTACTTTTCCCTCCCGACAGTCAGTCAGTCTAGTCTTTTCTTCTTCAGACAGTTGATGCCCCTGAGATGTGGCTGCTGACAAAAGGACATGGGCAAATGCTTTGTCCTCACAGAGCTTATAGACATTCTTTCCCTTTATCGGGGGCTTGTGTGTTTTAAGATGCTAACTGCACATATCTAAATGGGAGGCACATCCTGTAGGTTCAGATGGGCTATTCCTCCAAGAAGTTACCTGAATGTATTACTCTAGGCCTTCCTTGGCTCCCCTTGACCAGAAAATAGCTAGGTCACGCTTGCCTCTGCCTCAGTCCTCTGGCCGTCACGCTGGCTGGGTCTGTGATTTTTGGACTTAGTCACTTGAAGATAACGGAGTGTTTGCTCCTTTGTCTGTAAAGTGATGGTAAAGGATACATCTGTGGTCCCAGCGTCTGGTGTGCGGCTTCACAGAGCCGAGCCTTCCAGCACCTTGTCAAGGTATGACTGAGAGTCTGGAGAAAGTGATGATTTGATTGTACCTTGGAGACGAGAGAAGACTTGGAACAAAAATGTCCTTGTACAGCTGTTGTTCTAGGGAAAATTTTTTAAGAATTGGTTACTGCAAGCACACATCCGCAAGGACAGAAACGAGTGAAGGGATCGCTGATTTTTAAGGAAGCTTTCAGCCAACCTGAGTCAAGTTTCCTAGGCTTGACTGAGAACACCATCCCCCTCCTTGAGTTTGGGGGCTGGGCGTTGCACTGGGGCCCAGGCCACCTCGGAGAGGCGCAGGTGCCCGCCATAGCCCACCCTTTCCTGTGAGTCAGCGAGTTTGTCCTGGAATATCCCGCCCCGGGAGGGCCAGGGTCACGGGCTGGGGTGCCACTCTGGGCCGCTGCTTCTCAGGAAGCCCCATCCAGACATGGCTTCTTTCCTGCTCCCTATTTTCTTTTCAGAAATGTTTTTAACGTAGATGTGTCACCATGGAGTTCTTTTCATGAGGACAAAAGTTGGTTCTGATCCAGAACCCAGTGTGGCCTGATCCTTGGTCTTCATTCTTTGGTGGGGCAGTTGCTGGGGCCTGACCAGGGCTGGTGGGTGGGGTGAGGTGAGGAGGAGCCATGAGGAGGAGCTGCCCTGATGGTGAAGGGAAGAGGTGGGGGGAGGTGTGATTTCACTGTCCCGGCCACAGACAGGACCACGCCCCTCTGGAACAGCAGCATCTCTGCTCTGGGGGAGGGTCTGCCCCTGACCTGATGCGGGAGCCATGGCCACCACCAGCTTGGCCATCCAGCCCACACAGGGGGGAGGAGCCTGGAACAGCTCTCCCAGCCTCTCTCCTGTCGATTGGCCCTGATCCCTTCTCTCTCTTCTGAGTACAGGCTCTCCACACTCCTCAAACCACTCTTGTCCCCACTGCCCGGGCAGCAGGGTCCCTCCCAAGGGCCCAACAAATGTGTGAGCCCCCAGGGCCTGCCGCGCAGTTGGTGCTTGTAAAAGTCTAGATTTTAAAACAGTGGGCATGAAGGACTTGACGGGCTGTCAGGGATGCTCTTGTGGGAGTGCAGGGGCCATACTTCCCTGTGTCGTGCTTGGCACGTTGTAGGTCTTCTGCCCTTTGGGTGAGTGGAGCGGTCCCCCAGATAAGCAGGACTCTGGCGTGGGCGGCAGCCCCCAGAGGGAAGGAGCTGAGCTTGTTTTGCATAGGAGGGCTGTGGTCTATGCAAGGGGGCTGCTCCCATGGCTCCTGCCTTTCTCCTGCTGTCCTTTCTGCTTTACCGGGAGACAGACAGCCTCCTGGCCTTACCCTTAAACTGCCCCTTGGTTGGTTTGGCCTCCATGGGGATGACTGGCTTGCTTTATTAATGTAAAATGTGAAGACTGTCTCTCCCTGACTAAAATCAAAATCAGACCCAAATTGAAGTAAATCGGGAGTTGCAATGAAGACGGCCTAAAGGTTCCCTTGACTGTGGGACTGAGAACCAGACGTTCAGGGTCTTTTGGGTCTGACCTTGCCCCCGTTTCAGATTCTGCCGTCTTTATTGCAGACCTTATCCCAGTATTTGTCATGCTCCCCTTCACTGTAGATTAATCATTACAACCTCCCGCTGAGATAGGCAGTGGTCTTAAGGGGAAAACCCCAAAGGGCAGGCCTGTGGGATTTTAGAGATCATCTGAGGGTGCAGAGGGGACCCGGGGAGGGGGTTAGTGTGTTGCTGGCGAAAACCCCCGAGGACTAGAAAACCCAGCACCTTGCACCTACTGCCTCGCTCCTGTAGAGAGGGTATCATGTCTGTCACTGGCTGACACTTTGAGGGTTTTTCTTTTCTCCAAATAAATAATTCTTTGTCTCTCTTCAGGGTGGCAGATCGGGGCTGGAGAGAGGCAGCCGATCAAAGGCAGCATCGCTGACTTTGAACAAGTGGGCTGAGGAGGGGTTCTGGACAGGCATGGGGTGGGGGAAGGAGAGGGGACCGAGGAAAACCAGTGCGCTGCGGAGACAGGAGGGGTGACACCTGAAGCCACCACCTCCTAAAACCGGTGATCCTGCGTTTCTTGCCTGGGGATGTGTGAGTGAAATATTAGGCTCGGTGGAGAGTTCCTTCCTCGGAGGAGAAAGCAGGCTCCCTTTTCCTGTCCCTTTGTCTCTGGTCCCCTTTGTCCCAGCCCTCCAGCTCTGCGGCCTCCCCTCCCCCCACGGTTCCTTCCTTTGTCCCCCGCCACTCACCAGCGAAACTCACCAGCGAAACTTAACTCGAGCCGCCCGAGGCCCCTGCCTCCTCTGCTCCCCATGAAACAAAAGTAGCTGGTAGGTCCTGGCCTGGCTGTCAGCACGAGGACTCAAAGGAGCCAGACAGGGCCCCAGCCCCCAAAGGTGGTGGCTGGTTAGTTTTGAAGTTCGGCGCTTGCTGTTGGCAGCCCCCTCAGAGGGAGCTGTGTTAATTGGGGGGACCTGCTGCCCTAGTTACAGGGGTCTGGGGCTGCAACTGTAGCTGGGGGACCCTTTTCTCTGGTGAAGCCCCTCTTTCTCCTGCTCTAAGTGGTCCTGGGCCTTCTTACTCATGAGTTGTGTGTGCAGAACTTATCCCTAAAAATAAGGATGTGCCAAGCTCTAAAAGAGCCAAACCCACACTTCTGGGTACCGAAAAACCTACTTTTGTTTCAAGATTGTCTTAATCATCTTTAAGCAAGTGTTACCTGGGGAGTTAAGCAAAGATTGGGGAGAAAAACTGAAAGTTGAAAAAGTATCTGTTAACTTAGTTTGTTGAGAATACGGGAAAGGATGGACTTGATTCCGTTTTTTCATGATGAAAATGGGAATTCCAGCGCCTGAGTTCTAACCTGATGGCTTCCTGGATGTGTGGCCCAGTGCGCTGGAGAGAGAGGGACCTGAGGCCCGCAGAGAGGGTTGCAGGAGCCCGTGTGCATGTGTGCATCTATGAGGCAGAGCAGAACTGTGGTCGCTTGGAGAGGCTTCATCATTGCTGGAGTGGTTAAAATGTTTTAAGTTCCTAATTTAATTACTTGGGTTTAGAAGATAACATGTAAATTTTGAAATATTGTATTCAACTTGCACAAAAAAATATTATTCTAGGTTTTCACATGCATTTTTGGCATCAGTGTCCTGAATGCTGTCACCAACGCCACTTTTAATCTTCTGACCCACCTTTCTAACATGTGTCACCCATACTCCATCTCAGTTGTTTGAGATACGGTTTTTCAAACTTATGTATGATTCTGTCTCTAAGAATGTTATCCGAAGCCACAGGGACCCATGATAACGTTAAGGCAGTTGAATGTGTAAGATTTGTCTCATAAGTTTTCTCTTGTTAGAAATGCTCCAGCAGATAGCAGACCCCGGTTCTGATGCTAGAGCGTGGGGAGGGCACCCTCCCTGAGTGTCCCTGCATGACCCTGATATTTCTCTGAGCCTCAGAGTCCTCATCTGTCAAAATCAGAGGACAGCAGTGCCTGAGGGTTGCTTCTCAGGGTTAAGTATGTGAGGAACGCAGGACCATGCTCTGTATACAGCAAGCACTCAGCAAATGCAGCGTTGGAGGTTGGACTGGTTGGAGCACTCTGGCCATTCTGGTTTGTAGAGTGACTTTGAGGGCTTATCAGATGACGCCTGGGGGCAGCCCTTGTGGAGAAAGACAAGACCCTTGTACGCTTTGGGATTGGGGGAACTTTCCAAAGGAAAAGGAAAGAGGTTGCAATTTCAGCTGTTGAGAACACAGTAATGGGGTGCGGTGAGGCCTGTGAACCGCCCCCCCCCCCACCCCCACCCCCACCCCCGCAACCGCAGTAGTCACTGTGGTCCATCCCCTGGCATTCCCAGAGTGGAATGTTTTAAAAGTCCTTCGTTTAGGGCCCCTGTACCCAGGAGGTAAGGGAAGCCAGTCTGTAGATAGGCCTCAGAAAACACTGAGGTTTTGACTTTTAATGATCTTTATTTCAGAGCTGCCAAAAGCTTAACTGGGGATGTAGCAGGCGCCGGGTTCTGTGTGTACACACAGATGTCTGTCATCGTTGTTGTGGTCATTGTTTGCCATCTCAGAGCTGCGGGTGACAGGTGACACTCACACCCCCTGCTTCTTGGTTGGGATGGAAGCTCCTTGGGTGGACAGTGGCCTCGGTGTGTGTGGCGTATGTGCCCAGGTTTACGGGACAGATTTGCATTGCCGTTTGTCAATAAGTCCTGCTTTGAATATCCACCTCTGGTGTGCCAGTGGTGGGGGAGCTGGGATTCCCAATTTAGACACTGACGATAATCTGAAACTGAAACAATCAGAAGAGTGTGTCTCATGAAAAAGAGAGCAGGGGGGATTACAGCTCGGCCGGAAGTTGTCACCTGGCTGCAGCTTCACATGCAGATGGCAGGGGTCCAGACTGACCTCATGTGGACGGCGCCACCTTGAAGCCAGTTTTTTCTTTTCAGATTACTGTACTCCATTTGGGAGAATTAGTGAAACAAAATGGAAATGGGCGATGTGTTCAGTTACTTTGTGAGGCTTTGAGTGGTGGATCCCCTCTTGCACTTGTGAACTCTGTCCCAGGGTCAGGTGTCCCTGGCCCCAAAGTGAGAAAGTCTAATGGAGAAACAGGTTGGTGGGGGTAAAACCAGGTAAAATTAATTTCAAAAGACTAAAGGTCTTAACAGGAGGGGGTAGAGGGCAGAGGTCGGGGCATGTTTCTTTTCTGAATATGTAAGGCCTCAAAGCTCCCCCGCCGCATGCATGCGCACATGTGCGTGTGTGAGGAGAACCGCCCCCACCCCACCCCCACCGTGTGTGTGTGTGTGTGTGTGTGTGTGTGTGTGTGTGTGTGTGTGTGTGTGTGTGTGTGTGTGTGTGTGTGTGTGTGTGTGTGTTTAGAGACCCAGAGGGAGGGGGCAGAGCCTAGGAGCGATGGATGGCTCAGGCTGGGGGAGGGGTCACTATTTGCATAACTGATTGTTGCTCTTGGAGATTGTGGTGGAGGATGGGAGGCTTGCACAAAGGCTCCTTCCTCCTGCTCTCCTTCCTGACCCCTCCTCCTTTCCCCTTTCTTCCCCTTCCCTCCCCCTTCCCATGCCAGGGCCCCGAGTCTGGTCCACACCACCTGTGCCCCCTCTGATGGCACAGGGGTGGCCTTGCTCTCGGTGCCTGTGGATGAGGTTTTACCGCCTGGTCCCCATCTGCAGGCAGGGCCACCGCAGCCGCCTGTCAAGTCAAGATAAAGTCCAAAAGGAAGGGCTCTGCGTCTCTCTGTAAAAGCTGGTACTTTATAAAAAACAGTTTCTGCGTGAGCTCTCAGGTTCTTGCCCTCCCCATCTTTTCCGTCTAGAGACTGGAGGTTTCTGGAGGGAGACCATAGCTGGTGTCCCCTCACATAAGGTGGTTTTCCGGGGCCTATTTCCTGTGACCCACAGCTTGACACTTGGCTGGAAAGGAGAAGGGGCTGGTAGCTGGGCTGTCCCATAACAGTCCATAACCAAGCCTCTGGGAATCCCACAGAGAGAAGGCTGAGGCCCGTGTACTGGCGTGGGCTTGAGACTCACTCTTGCAGACCCTAAACAGTAATATTCGGTGGGTCCACCATGTGTCTTTGCTAAAGCAGTAAATGAATGGGTACATGTGCTGTGACCCCAAACCAAAGTAAATGCCACCTAAAGGTCTGTCATGCACTTCTGGGCTTTTCTGTCTAGCATGTCTGTATATTGAGTGCCCTCCAGGAGGCTTGTCTCCCTGCCTGAGCCTCAGTTTCCCCATCAGTAAAATGGTGGTAACAGTTCTTGGTCAGGCTGTCATGAGACTCAAATGAAGTTCCCCAGAGGGTCCTGCCCATCACTGGGGAACTTGGGGACAGAGCAGGCCTTGAACAAGTGGAGAACCACCTGTCAGAAGGCTCCTGGGCCATGTGAGATGACCTGAAGGGGCAGGCCTGGTCAGCATCATCTGACCCCCGTTTGTTTTGCCACAGAACAAGATTATCTGTGACCTTAGACTCCTAGGTTGTGCTGAGGAGGTAGGGTACCAAATTGCCATTGACATCTCCCTGGGGGTGGGGGGGTCCCTCCCCCACCCCACCCTGCATACCCAAGGTTGATCTTTGTATTTAAGATCAGGCTACAGTCCTTTCACAGAATGAAGACTGAAAATGTTTTAAAGCAAGTTCATGTCTTGGGCAGTTAGCTCCCTGACACTCTGAATTGGGTTGGGCGGGGTCAGTATTTGAGCCGTTAGCTGCAAATCCCTCTAGGTTCCTGAGGGGCTGGAGTTGTGTGCTTGCTATTCCTCAGGTCCCCTGCGGGGAGTGTGGGATTGTTCTGGTAGGCTAGAGGATGGAGGAAGAGGGATGTGGAAGCTTGCTTTACATGATACAGCTTCACTGACTGCTTGGTTTCTCTGAGTCACGGATTCTTCCCCTGTGAAATGTGGGCATCCCTCACACAGTGCATAAGGGTGCTTGGTGACCAGATCTTACTCTGGAAAACGTTAGGTATTGGGCATGTATAAGGGCTTCCCTGGTGGCTCAGCAGTAAAGAATCTGCCCGCTGTGCAGGAGATGCGGGTTCGATCCCTGGGTTGGGAAGATTCCCTAGAGAAGATGATGGCTACTTACTCCAGTATTCTTGCAGGGAGAATTCCATGGACAGAGGAGCCTGGTGGGCTGTAGTCCATGGGGTCGCAAAGAGTTGGACAGGACTTAGTGACTAAACAACAACAATCCTGGAAAGGCTTGGACAGTTCAAGAATTGGGGGGTGGGAGGGACCCGACCAGCGGTGCCTGAAGGAATTGATGACCCTGCCCTTTGTGGCTTGCCGAGGGGGTTAATAACAAGGTCAGTGGAATGAGACAGCTTTCCCAGGGTGTTTGCCCAGAGGGACCATCTTCTCAGAGCCCATGGTTCCTGGTGAGCAGCCATAGGAGTGAGAGCTTAGGCGTGCCAGCCACCTGGCTACTCTGGCCTCAGACTCCAGATACCACTGGACTCCTGCATACATTCCTGTTCCCCTGTCTCTAGCTGCTTCCAGAAGGCTGCTCGGATGGCTTGGCACCCCCCAAAGGCAGGCTTACAGCCCCATGCCCATTGGCCTTTTGAGCCCTTCAGTCAGCTTTTCTTGGAAACTTCCTGGGTGCTCTTAGGGGAGGCATCAGTAATAGCCTGTCTTTCCTGTCGAGTACGCTTACAGTTGGGCTTCCATGGTGGCTCAGACAGTAATCTGCCTGCAATGCAGGAGACCTGAGTTTGATCCCTGAGTCAGGAAGATCCCCTGGAGAAGGGAATGGCTACCCACTCCAGTATTCCTGCCTGGAGAATTCCATGGACAGGGGAGCCTGGCGGGCCTACAGTTCATGGGGTTGTAAGAGTTGGACGCAACTGAGCAACTTTCACACACAGGCTTATAGTCTAATAGAGATGACATCTCTAGTAGAGATGAAAATAATTAGTGGTCACTCCAGCTCCAGTTGGAGAAGGAAACGACAACCCACTCTAGTATTCCTGCCTGAAGAATCCCATGGACAGAGGGACTGCTTTCCCTATCCCCAGCTCCAGTGGTCTTCCCTGGAACAGGCTCAGCCCATGGTACTCAGCTTAGACACCTAGATGTGCAGCCTCTGGGTATAAATAGGCTGGTGGAGGAGGGGTCTGCTGTGCTTTTTGTTTTTGCTGCACCAGGTCTTAGTTGTGGCATGTGGACTGTAGTTCTCTGACCAGAGATCAAACCCAGGTCTCTTGCATTGGGAGCACAGGGACTTGGCCACTGGACCACCAGGGAAGTCCCTCTTGTTTTTTTAAAAATATTTGCCGAAAACGAAAACCCCAAACACTTACCGGCCCATCTAAACCATCTAGACCTCCCCAGAGGCCTGACTGACTGGATTCCCTTAACCCCCCACCTCTGTAACCAGAATCAGGGAGGGTAGCATCTGCTTTTTAATAGAAGTGGAAACTGAGGCCCAGGCAGGGAAGAGGCTGCCTTGATTGATGGAAAGGGGCCCCAGAGGCTGTTGAAAATTTCCCTCCAGCCCTTAGCAGCGGGCTGGTAGGTCTCACCTTGCTCCCAAGGCCGTTGCCATTGGCAACCAACTTCCCCTATTGGTTCCGGGGGCCCTTGAGGGGAAGAGGGAAAAAGGTGGAAGCCAGGCTGTCAGTCAGTCAGGTGGCATTTGAGTGTCAGTGTCAGTGGGTTAGTGCTGCTGACACTAGGAGGAGGGCCGGGGCACATCGGAGTCATCCAGTGCACGGGCCCAGATCTTGCTCCCAATTGTTCCCAGTACTGGGGAAATTCTATGCAGGGATGCCTCACTTTGTGCAAAAAGATGCCTTCCCACCCCTCCTCCCTCCACCTTAAACACACAAAGGAAGTTTGAAGAGAAGCAGACAGAGTAAAGACTAACTAGGCTAACATAAGTTCTACTTGGTTCAGGTAGCCTTAGCTCTTGTCCCGGCCCAGCTGTTCTCCAGCTCTGTGGCCTTCTGTTAATTGCTTAGCCCTGCTGAACCTCAGGTTACTCATCCGTAAAACAGGGGTCAGGGCACCAGTGTCCACTGGCAGTGCAGGGGAGCAGTGCTTAGCACCATGCCCGATACCCCTGAGCCCTCAGTAAGGGGTTGCTGCTATAAGAAGAATTGGAACCCTGAGGTGGGTTGGTCACCATTTATTGAGTGTCCTCTAGGTCCTGCCAGAGGCTTGGCACCCAGGGGAGGCAGAGCTGGGTGAGGATCGGATTGGTTGTCATCCAGAAGGGTGGACAGATCAATTGATGATCGAGTGGGCAGGTCACTGTCACTGCTGGGAGGAGGACACAGGCAGAGTCTGATATCCGGAAAGGGGTGTTGCTTGCTGCATCAGGGGCTGGGAGGGCTTCCTGGAAGGGGTGTGTGGAAGTGGAGCCTCAAAGACAAGAGAGAGAGAAAGTAGAGGGGAAGGCATCCCAGGCAGGTGCAGAGTTTCATACTGGGAGATGTGGACAGTGGATGTGAATGGCAATTGGCGTTTCTTGGGCTCTCAGCCTGTGCTGGGCCCTGGTCCGAGTGCTTTGCATGTGTGAAGTGCTTTAATTCCCATAACTGACCCTGGGAGGTGGGTATGATCCTGTTTTGTAGTTCCAAAACTGGGCCATAGGGAAGTTAGAAAACTTCTCCAGGCTCACACAGCGTGGAAGGCGAGCGTTCAGCCTCCGAGACCCAGACTTTGGAGACCACGTACACTCGTGGCCGCTTGAGTCGCTGCCTTGCCTGACGGGACCCAGGACTAGTTGTTGGCAGATAGATGCTTCTTAACTAATGGGATGGCCCACTAGTTGGGCAGGTTGAGGAGTCCCCCTGCACACCTCAGTTTCTTCATCTGTAAAATGAGAATAACTCATGTCCATGAAATAAGATGAGGTTCTTGGGCAGAGTGTGCTCTATCGGGTGTATTCAGAGAGGGTCTACCCCAGTTCCTTGACCAGGCCGTGGTTGATGGGTAGACGATATTCAGTCTTAAGGCAGTCCCCTCCCCACCCCCTGCCAACTGTCCTTGTTTGAGAGTCCGTGGGACTTGGGCAGGATTAGATAGAATGTGGGCAGAGTGCCCAGCATAGCCCTGGGAGGCGCATAGGCCCCGTACACAGTAGTCATTTTCATGATGCTGTCTTATCTCTCGATATTAGTAATTATTACTGATGGTCCTCTCATCAGTCCAGTGGGGGTGATTTTAGCCACACTTTATAGAAAATGGCTTGGTGGGTGACTAATGCCTCTGAAGTCACAGTGCTTGACAAGACACTGAGATTCTGAATTGGGTATGTTGCACCCCCGTCCCTGTGCTACATCACGGGAAGGCTCTGGCAAAACAGGCCTTCTTGGGATTTCCCTAGTGGTCCAGTGGTTAAGACTTCGTACTTCCAGTGTAAGGGGTGCAGGTTCGATCCCTGGTTGAGGACTGAGATTCCATATGCCCTGTGGTATGGCCAAAAAAAAAAAACACAACAAACCCAAGGCTTTCTCAGAGACATCCTTCTAAAGCATACCCACTGTGCAAGGTGCAGCATGCTCTCGGCACGTGGTGTGCACACACACTTTCTCTTACTTGGACACTTAGCTCATGTTAGCATCTCTGCTCCACCAGCAGGCACGTACCCTGGGTGTGCGAGCACACCCTAAACCCAGTCCAGACCCTGGGCTACTCAGTCTTTCGAGAACACACAGCTCCAGCCCAGAGAATGCAGTGTTACCCGCAGCCCGACCCAGTGCGGTTATAAAAACAACGCGGTGGGAGAAATGTCCATAGCTTTGGGGTCACCTGGTACCCTACTCCCATTCCTTGGGGCACCCCTGCGGGGGGTAGTCTTCTGGCAGACACATCACTGCTGTCCTCCCTCTCAGCCCTGCTGGGAGGAGGTGGTTGGCTCCCTCGATTGGTAAACTGGGCGCTGTGGCCTTGAGTGTTTCGGTCTCTGGGCCGTATGTGCCCACGGCCCTGTGCCAAGCAGCACTGGGAAGAACCAGCGAGGACACAGGGATCCCAGTGGCTGTCTGTCCCCTGTGACGTGGGAGCAGAGAACCAGGCCCTGAGTGCGTTCCCCAGTTGGGATTGGAGGCTCGTCTCCTTGAGGGCTGCCCCCACTTGCAGCCACCACGCTCGTGCTAATTCTTTGTTGATTTAGAAGCCTCTTCAGGATCGTGTAGTGCCTTAGGGCCACTCTTGTGGAGAGGAACTATAATCCCTTAAATATAATAATCCCCCTCGCTGGACATGTTAAAGAACAGCTTCCTGTACGTGAGTCCGTTGACACCCTCCAGCAGTCCTGCAGGGGCGAAGGCCCAGGCTTATCATCCTGGCTTGTTCATAAAAAGCAGGTAGGTGGCTTTTGTGACTTTTCCAGAGTCACATGTCCAGTACCCGATGAAGCTAAGAGTCCGAATCCAACCTGAAGGCTAGTCCTGGTGTCCAGGACAGACGGCAGATGCTTGGCATACATGTGGGTGCTCCCCACTCATGTCAGGCATTACAAGTGGATCACGGTAACTCTTTCCTCCTGACCCAGGTTCAGAGTTTCTTTTCGATACAGCATTTTAGTCACTGTCAGTCAGAAAGACATTGGCATGCGAGATGAGTTCCTTGTTATTGGTGTCACACTTCAGACTGGAAGTCGGCCAGTGATGTTGTGTGAGTTTCCTGGCTCTTTGGATTTCCAGATAAGTGAAAGTTGGAGGCACAGAGTCACTGTATTCCAGTTGGAAGCCCCGTACCTGTCTGACGGAGCCAAGTGCCAGCTTCCAGGAGGGCCCTGGCACATCTCATCGGGTGTGTGGTGTCTGCCTGAAGAGCCGCTTGAATCGGAATGCCTACTGGCCAGGCAGAAGGGGATGGACGGCGGGGACCAGTCAACTGCCGAAATGTGATCAAACCCGCCTCGTTGGAAGAAGCATGAGCAACCTTCTCTTCCAGATGCTCTGAATTCCACTCACATGTTGGTTTCTCTTTGTAGGTCCCCAGGATGACCTTTTACACCATGCATGACCCTCCTAGAATGTTGGGATCCTGAGCGACGGAGGGATGAGGAAGTTGGGGGAGTGGGGTGTGTATGGCTGGCATGGCATTGCAGGTACCATCGTTGGGAATCCTGTCTCGGTCAAAATGACATGGTCAAGTACTCAGACTGCTGGGCGAGTCTGAGTTCTAATCCTGTCCTGGGCATCTTCATGTACCAGGTTTGAGCTGAAGGTTGAGTTTGAAGTCCTCTTTCAAGTTGAACCTTGGATTCTGCAGCTGCCCTCATAGAGCTGGACCATGAGCATAGGTGACTTCGGTGCCTCTCCTCCTCAGCCCTTCTTCCACGCTGAGCCAGAGAATCCATGCGCCACGGTCACCTAACGAGTGGCTCTCTTGTTTTGATCGCATACTCTTCAAACATCAGCCAATTTCTTGCTGTCAGCCACCACGTGGATATTCTTGACCTTGGTTTTCAAGATGCCTTTTCATCCGTCCGCTTAGTTGCACAGTCCGTCTCATCTCCCCTAGCAGTGTCACCCCTGCTCCCCGCCTTCCTGCCCATAGGCAGGCTCCCTGGTTCATCCCCAACCCTAAACCCGCAGAGCCTCTTTTTTCAGCAAGTTCAGCTCAAACCCTCGCCTTTACCTGACTCTACTCGGCCCCTCCGTTTTCCCACATGAAATACAGATTTAAAGAAAGTCAGCTGTGATGGTTAGAGGGACCTTACAGGACATAGACTTCAGTGGTTTTTTTTAACTTACGTTTTTTTTTTTTTTCCTTTTTAGCAGGAGATCCCTTTCTTTAAATGAAGTCTTAGGTGGAAGGCCAAATAGTATAACAGAAAGACAGAGCCATCTACCAGTTTAAGGGGTGTGGGATGCCAAAGGTCACGCCTACTGAGCTTCCCACCGTTATGCCTCCCCCCTTGGCCCCCATGGTCACTCTTTGGTTTAGTCCAACTCCAAATGGAGAGGTTGTGCCCAGGATAAGGAGATGACTTGGCTGAAGATTCTTTAGGAAGTGAGAGGCATGGGGGTCCCCAGGTCCCCCAACCACATCCTGGGTGCTGTCAAACGATCAGGCTTCCCCAGCTCTTCAGTGAGATGTTTGGACATGTTTCAGTAAATGTTCGGAGAAGGCAATGGCAACCCATTCCAGTACTCTTGCCTGGAAAATTCTATGGACGGAGGAGCCTGGTGGGCTGTAGTCCATGGGATCTCGAAGAGTCAGACACGACTGAGCGACTTCTCTTTGACTTTTCATTTTCATGCATTGGAGAAGGAAATGGCACCCCACTCCAGTGTTCTTGCCTGGAGAATCCCAGGGACGGCGGAGCCTGGTGGGCTGCCACCTATGGGGTCGTACAGAGTCGGACATGACTGAAGTGACTTAGCAGCAGCAGCAGCAGTAAAGGATCTGCAGCCGGATCCTTGTGGGAAATGCAGGGTTCAGCAGTTTCTCTAATATAGGACTTCTCAAGATTTTCCAGTGCATTAAGATGCATTGCAGATCTTAGAAGTGGGGTAGCATATATGAGGTAGATAAACAGTGTGAAATACAGCGTGTCTGACATTTATTTGACCACGAGACCTCATCTGGTAGAGGAATCCTAAAACTTTAATAAAAGTACAGGCTGGGAGATGACTGGGTTGTCTGTTGGTCCCCAGTTTTTTTGAGATATGGACAACTGTGGGTCCAGGTGGTACTCACTTTTTCCTGGGCTATATCTCCATCCTTTGGAGCCGTCTGTCTTTCTTCACTGAGCATCTGTTTTGTTGGGTAAGGGGCTCCTGTAAGCCTCTGCCCTTCTGTGTCATTAGATAGTTTCCATCTTTTTCAGTGACCACAAAGTATTCTGCTTCTTGGATGTGACATAATTTATCAGCCACTTGCTGTGGAACTTTAAGATTGTTTCCAGTTTTCTCATACTGTAAACAAACTCTGATGAACATGTTGTCATTATTGTTTAGTTGCTACGTTGTGTCCGACTCTGTGACCCCATGGCCTGTAACCTACCGGGCTCCTCTGCCCATGGGATTTCTCAGGCAAGAATACTGGAGTGGGTTGCCATTTCTTTCTCCAGAGCATCATCCCGACCCGGGGATCAAACCCACGTCTCTTGCATTGCAGGCAGATTCTTTACCACTGAGCCACCAGGGAAACTGATGAACATCTTCGTGGCTAAATGTTTGTGCACATACATGTGATGATATTCTTAGATGTGAGATGCCTGGGGCGTATGGTCTACACAACACGCTTTAAAAACAAAAGCCTGTCAGAACTGCCAGCACATTGCTTCACAAACTGGGTGTTGCTTCCCAACTTTGTCTCTGGCAGAGCTACTGATGCGTGCCTTTGGAAGGGGCTGACTGTCGAAGTGGCTTAGGCCCTTGGGAAGTCAGAACTGGCCTCATGTCCTTGGCTGAGCTGCCTCTCTGGCCTGTCTGGCCCTGGAGGGCTCCTTGTTCTTTGCGCTCTCAGCCTCCTGATACTCGTCTCCAGGGGAGGGCTCTGTGGGGACCTCCTCCATGTTAATTGATTTAGATTTAGATGCCTCTCCCTCTGTAAGAGCTTGGTAGTGGAGACCCATTTATCTGGATGCTTTTTACATCCCTGAAACCTTGCGTGAGAGGCACAGATTGGACTACAGAGACAATGGGGCATCGGGGACCTCGCCCGCAAGGTTTCTGTCGCCACTTTTATTGCCTGGCTCTTGCCTGGCTCCTCAGTGACGACTGGTGTTCTCAGAAGGGGAGTCTCGGGGGTGGGGGTTTATAGGCAGAAGTGGTTGGTAGCATTCTTTTGTTTTTTTCTCTTTCTTTTGCCCAAGTAGATCATTTTGGAGAGGGAGTGCCTCATGGATATAGGTTAGGAATAGACGGGGATTAAGGCTTCACAGTCAGGGGGAAGCAGCCATACTCCTGTGTGCCCAGCGCCTGATCAGGAGGACTTCAAATGGAGCCTCGTGGGAACCTTGGGGTGAATTGAATCAGGCTCCTTTCCCCACAAGGGATCAAGGCTCCGAGAGGTTTAGAAACCTGAACAAGATTTCTCCTCTGTAAGGCATGTGTGTGTGCTGAGTCGCTTCAGTTGTGTTTGACTCTTTGCAACCCAGTGGACTGTAGTCAGCCAGGCTCCTCTGCCCATGGGGATTCTCCAGGTAAGAATACTGGAGTGGGCTGCCATGTCCTCCTCCAGGGGATCTTCCTGACCCAGGGATTGAACCCATGTCTCTTATGTCTCCTGCCTTGACAGGCGGGTTCTTTACCACTAGTGCCGCCTGGGAAGACCTTCACTGTAAGGAGAGCCATGGTATTGGGTCTGGAAGCTAAGTTTGTCTGAATCCAAAGCTGGTTCTTTTTTTTTTTTTGGAGTGGGGGGATCACACTGCATGGCTTATGGGATCCTAGCTCCCTAATTCCCTGACCAGGGGTCGAACCTGGGCCCTCAGCACTGAAAGTTCAGAGTCCTCAACACCTGGCCTCTAGGAAATTCCCCAGATCCGGTTCTTACCTGCTTTCTGTCCAGGAAAACCGAACATCTCTCAAGTTTTCTTAGAATTAAATGTGAGTGGTTTCAAGGTCTTTTGTGGGAGGTGAGTTTAACATGACTCTTGTTATTTTTAATTAAATAAGTAATATCCAAGTACTTCTTCTGTTAATTATTGCTAAATTATAGAGGTCTGTGAAATAAGAAGTAAGGAGAACCCCTACTCCCTCGCCCCTTGCTGTCCTCTTCCTTCTGGTAATCAGGTTTAACCAGTTGGAGGGCGTCCTTCTAGACCTTTTTCCATGCATTTGCATGCGTTAATATCTGTCTTGATGGAGCCCTAAAAACCATTCAGTTCTGACTGAAGGCCCCATTATTTACCTGCTCGATTTCTTTAATTTCAGCAAACCTGAATTAAATATAGCAGCCTGCTAACTAACTGTAACTTGGGTTAACTCACCCGTTCTGGGAGATGAAGCATGAGTTTCATATGTGTACTTGGGGTAACAGTCTGGAGTATCACAGCGTTGTTGGGAGGGTGATGAGATAACCGTGTACTAGTCCAGTGTAAGGTATGAATGAAGGTTCCAGAAAGTTACCTGAGTGTGTACCCCGTGTTGCAGGATATGAGGGTGGATATAGTTAGTACTCAGAGTTGTGTGGACAGCAACTATATAAATAGCCATGAATACAAAATAAGCTGTAAATAAGCGATACATGCCATCAGAGAGGTGTTAGCAACAGTTGGAGCGCCAGGCTCCAGGAAAGAGCAGTTAGCCCACAGAGGGAGTTAGAGAAGGCTTTTTTGGAGGAAGTACCCTCCAAGAAGCAGGGCGGGGGCATTAGCATTGTTAATTAGCTCTCGCTTTGTCCAAGCAGTGTTCTAAGTGCTCTATGTAAACTAAGTCACTTAAACCTATACCATAACTATGAGGTCAGAGCTAGAATTAACTTCCTAGATGAGAAAACTGAGGCAGAGAGAGGTTAAGTAACCTGCCCAAGGTTACACAACAGTATATGTCTGAACCAGGATTTGAGCACTGCCGTTCCATACTCCTAACAGCTGGGTTGCACAGCCCGCCCGATTTCAAGGAGACCCTGGCCGGAGCAGTGTAGGAACAGCGTGAGCATGGCTGGGGTGGGAGACGGCTGTTGGCATATCTGGCAAACAGCAGGGTGTGCACGTGAATGGGGGGTGGTGGCTCATGATGTGGTTGGGTGGGGTGATGGCAAGCAGATCAGGGAGCCTGATACCAGAGTCCCTAATACCTGTGATCACTGGGTCTCATCCCACCCTAGCTCTGTCACTTGTGTGGAGGGCGTCTGGCCTCCCTGACATCCTCCACGAGAGTGGCCGCTCCTGATGCCTGGCTTCCTCCCCCAGGCCACTCGGGGAGCTCGTAGGTAAGCTTCAGGCTGTGCAGTTCCTTAGCTGTTGCTTTCACTCCAAGTTCTCAGATAGAATAGTTATGATCGGCATTTTGGTTATTGCTTTTTTGAAAGTACTTTAAGAAGATCTTAACTCCAGACCTGTCTTCCCACTCACCATTGCGCGTGCGCACGCACACACACACACACACACGTAGAGAAGCATGCCTGCATTCACTTCGGGCACCATGTCGCTGACACAACAGAGCATGTCCTCCCCTCTTGTACCCGTGGCTGCCAGGTGCCTCTCAGCATGTGTGTGCGATGCCCTTGCCCTTTGATTGCTTCACTGCGCGGCACAATGGAGCCTCTGTTGACATGCCAGCTAATTAATTTTAACTTTGCATTGTTGCTCCATCTACGTGTGCTGTCCAGGTTGTCCAGTGTTTTCTGGGTGCGGATTAGAGGAAAGGTCTGGAAACGGATGGAGGATGTGGATTCTGACCCTCCCTCTGGGCCCCTCCTCCCTCCTGCCCCTTCTGTGAAGTGTGAGGGGACCCAGGAGGACCCTTTTCCTCTTTGCCTGATTTTCCACAGCTGTGTAGGGGGAAAATGCTGGGCACTCCTTTTGGGAGAGGTCTTAATTCCTGGGGTGTTAAATTTGAGCAGAAACCTCACTAACATGGTCTCCTCAAGGGCTGAGTTGTGTGAAAACCAGAAAAAACTGAAATTGCAGACAACTGCAATTAAAAAAAACAAAGCTGTTGAGGTTTGTTACTGCTAAGTTCACTCTGCAGAGAGGAGTGCCTGGGCAGGATTTGTAATTAGCACGTGTGCTTTGGGTGTGTGGAAGAGGTATTTCTAAAAGTCTTAAAATAGTCTGTCCTTTTGGATATTAATTTGCTTAGTGCATCCCATGTTCTCCTCTGCCCCTCCCCATTTTTCACATTTCTGATGTTGAGCTTGGGCCAGGCATTAATATTTGTTTGTAAGATTTGATTTTCTATTTATATTTTCCCCTGCTGCTGGTGTTGCGTTGTGAGAAGCCTCATCCCTTACTTTGTGTTCAGTGGAGTCTGGTTGAAGGACAGGGGGGGACCTCAGTCTTTCCAGCAGTTGGACCCTGGCAAGTACCTCCGCCTCTCCAGGCCTCAGTTTCCCCATCTATAAAGTGGGGATGCTGGATTAGCTGTCCTCATGCTTGGAAGCCTGTCTGTTATCACATCCTTTATAATGGAGTGCATGTGACTCTGGAGTAGGGTTCAGCAAACTGTTTCTGTAAACGGCCAGATAGTAAATATTGTAGGCTTTGTAGGTTGCATGGTCTCTGGCACCACTCCTCAGCTCAGCATTGTAGCACAGAAGTAGGCACAGTCACTGCAGAAGTGAATGGGTTGTGGCTGTGTTCCAGTAAAACTTTATGTACAGATATAGGTGGTGGGCCAGGTTTGGCTCATGGATCTTAACTTGCCTTCCACAGCTCTAACACATTCTCTTCTCATACACCAGGTTAGTCTGAAGGAAAGAAGTATTTGAATTAAGGACCAGTTGCCGAGCCTTCCTGAGGGCTTGCCTTGCCAGGACCCTGGTCTGTCCCCTGTGTTTCCACCTCTGGTAGCTGGGGAGGTTGCCCATCCAGACACCTGTAAAGAGAGGTGTGCCCGCCTCTATGCAAATTCCCATTTCCTGAAGAACTGTGAGATTTGGTAAATCCCAGGTTAAGTCTGATTAAGGGAACTCTACCACAAAATAATCTGCCTTTCCCTGTGATACACCTCTCCAGTGGGAGGAAAACAAAAATCAAACTTTGCTTTTTGCTCTTGTCAGTGTAGTGGTTTTATTGACATTAAAAAAAAATTCTTGGTGTACAAGATGGTTTCCTGGACAGTTGTATTGTGCTCCTCCCACCCCTTGACACAAAACTTCTTGGTTTTTTAAGAGACTGTTTCTTTGAGAGCCAGAGAAGACTGGCTAGTGGGGGTAAAGTCGTCTAAATAAGGGTTATCCCTCTTCTTGGTAACTGTCCAGTGTAATAACGCATGGCGGATTTGGTAGCAGAACTTCCTCTCATTTCCTTGAGTTGTGCTAAATACTTTTCTTCCAGGTGAAGACTCATTATTTACATTATTGCTGAAGGCTTGTGTGTCCTCCTTCGTGCTGGGAGGAAGGAATACTTATCCCCATTTCCCAGATTGGTAAAACAAGGCAGCAGACAGTTCAGAGGTTTACAGTTGGGGATTGAAAATCTCATTGTGATAAGTAAGATGCCTTTACCACTTAACCTGTGAAAACAGTTGTGACTCAGCAAACAGTATCTGGGCATTCAGGGGTGCTGTGCTGTTGGGGGCTTCCTAAGGCCTGGTGCCTCCCTTCCCAGGAATGCCCTCCAGAGAGTGGTGATCCTGAAGGTGGAGGCTGGGAGGATTATGCCACGTCCCTCTTTCTAACCCATGTAAATAAGCAGTCTAAGTAGAACAATAGTATGCTCTGCAAACCCACTTTGAGATAATTCCCTCTGTCCCACCAACCCCGTCCAATAAGATTAAGACCCCTGGGAAGTGCACTGCTCTTGTAAGTGCAGCCTTTGCTGTTATCTGGGGGAGAGAGTGAAGGAAAAAAAATTCACCACTAAAAGCAGAACTAACCCCGGGGGCAGCCTAGCTTGTGGCTGTGATGCTCTGACAAATGTTTGGACAGCTTAAGAAGATAAACTAGAACTTAAATAAATAAAACCAACTACCTGGTCTATGAAAAATTAGATTTGAGGCCCTGTTGTTTCTTGAAGCTTTCAAGGCCGGGAGCTTACGGGGTAGGAAACATACCATTCCTGATGGAATAACTTCTTCCTCGGGTCTTCCTGGAGGAGCAGGGGTGGGTGGAGCTTCCACTTGTTGGATCCTCACTCACCAGTGGACTGCCTCTGTGGTCTGGAGAGGGGAGGGGTGGGTCTGAGCCCAGATGCCCCTCTACCACTCATTAGCTAAGTCACTCTTCCCACAGAGTGACCCCTGGTGACCCCCACTCTTTGCCAGATTGTTTTGGGGATGTGAAGACTGTTGATGTAGTTGAGTCTGCACTCCTTGGGCTCTTAATTGAGTACCTACTCGGTGCTGGGATTGTTCAGTCAGTACAGTGCTGGCAGCAAACCCCCAGTCTGCTCCGGGGACTTCCTGGTGCAGAGTGAGGAAATGAGTGATGAGTGACGATGGGAGGTTTTTTCCTCACTAGGATGTTTTTGTGGCTGTATTTGTGGTCTTGTCTGGTTGTCCTTACCATGGAGGTGAAGACCTGGATGTGGATGATTAAATAAGATGCCCACCTGTGAATGAAAAGATGTGAAATTCTAGTTTGCTTTAAGTCACCCAAGAAACCTTTGCCAGGCCTTGAACCCCTTGCTTTCATGAACTCTTTCAGGTATTTCCCCCATCTCCCTCAGTCTCTATCCAGGAGGGCATCTGGTTGCACCCTCTTTCAGTGTGAAAGGGAGGACTGAACCCATGGGGTGGAGGAGATGGTAACACCTCCCACGCAGGGAGAGTTAAAAATGAGGCCTTTCACCTTTTAACAATAACACACATTGCCCGGCAGCATCACTGCGGCATGGGGGGCCTGAATGCATCCGGTGTGTCCAGAAGGGTCACTTATCTTGATTTTGGCTGTCACTTCTGTTGCTCATAGATGCTATGTTGATATATACCACTGATTAGGGCCTGGCTTGTTTCGCTGGCTGCTGGGCTGTGAGGAGGAGGGTGGGGCGGCCCCTGCTCTGTGAGAATATGTTCCGTATCTCCTCTCTGAGGCCCTGCTGGGACTAGCTATTCCCAGAGGCTCTTCCAAAATGCCACGCCTCCGGGGAGGGCCCAGCTCTACCTGGGGCAGCCATCAGTCTCTGCTTATGCCTTGCCGGTCACCAGTGTGGGTTGACTTGCAGCTTCAGAAGGGCTCTTGTCTTCTTTTTAGGGATGTTCAGTTTTCCAAATATTTCCCCTTCTCTGCTTTAAACTTCTTTCCTTTCCAGTCTTCTGAGAAGGGAGCAGAAAGCTTGAGATGAACCGTTATGTAGAATGTATGTCTTCGTTGTTAGGACAGGACAAGTTACAGATCACCAGTCTTTCAATAGTGTTTTTTTGTGGACTGGTCCTGATCATCCTTTGTCCCCAATTGGCTTCTCCAATTGAGGATAGAATTGTAAGGTTTAGAGCTGGACGTGACATGGGTACCTCTTTTCAGGAGGGTTTGTAGAGCCTGGCTCTCTGCTAACCTTAAGCCTTGCAAAATGCTTTTATGTACATTATCATCTTGTAATCCAGGCTGAGCATCTGTAGAGATAGGTAGGTGTGGCCCCTGTTTCACAGAGGAGGAAGTTGAGGCTCAGGGAAGTTCAGTGGCATCCCTAAGATCCTGCATCCCAGACTGAGCTGGGACTTGAAATGTCTGTGCTCAAAAGCCTGTGCCTTTTCTGTGGCACCACACTGCCTCCTAGCTTCCTCCCTTGTGGAAACACCTGAGGGGACCCAGGCAGGCTTTCTCTGATCCAAGCCATCCCTAGGCCAGCTCACCTGGATCACAGGCTTCCAAGCACATTAGACCCGGCTAGGGACCCCCCAAACCCCTCCAGTGCTGTCATTTTTATGGTTGAGAAGAGATGGCCTGGAGAGAAAGTGAGTTGCCAGCATCATGCAGTGGATGTATCTGCTGATTCTTTCAGAGACTTGTTGAGTGCATACTGAGCACCACTGTTGTGCCGCATCGTTGAGGATAAAGCAGTGAACAAAAAACAAAATTTCCTACCCTTGTAGAGCTCAAGACTGAGGGTCTCATACTCCCACAACTTTTCTCCCTAAGTTTCTCAAGGATAACCCCTTTGTCCCACCACGGGCTCAGGGAAGGCAAAGTAATTTTAGTGTAATATTTTGAGCTGAATGCAAGGAGATGGGTGAATCAGCTGGAGAAAAGAAGTTATGTAATTGATTTCTCAAGAGAAGAAGAGGTACTGGGATTGCTTCTTCAAGTACAGGGCACAGGTTGTGTGCTGGGCCCTGTTCTAGGTCCCGAGAATTCAGCAAGTGAACACAACTCTGGAGTTGGCATTTATGATGACACGCTTGATTCTCTCGAAAGCCTGGTGGTGGCTGGACATCCCGCTTTGCCTGCGTGGTGGTCACTGATGTGTGATCTGAGCGTTTCCCCAGGGTAGATGGTGGGTGCCTGCTGTGGCCGGCCGCCCCATGTCAGCAGGCTGGGCTGGGGGTGGCTGGTACGAGAGGACTAGAGGGCAGCCCGTCCTTCTAAGATGATGAATACTGAGCCACTACATTTCTTACGCAGGGTCCACTCCCCAAACTTGTTTTCTGATCTGATTCTCTGCTCCACAGAAATGCCGTAAACATTGGAGTTTTTACATAATAGAGCTTTTCTTACTTATCCAGCCTGTCCGTCACCACCTGCAGCTTTTGCCACAAAAACACAGTGACCTCTGCAGCCAGGAAGGAGGGTGGGTGGAGTTTGACCAAGGATATCGGGAAACCTTCTGTTTATAAAAAGCCCTCCTGCAGGTTGGTGAGAGGCAGGCAGAACATTTCCATATCCCCTTAGGAGTTCTGTACCTTTTTTTTTTTTTTTAAAGGAAAAGCTGTTTTAAAATACGAGGGACTTGAATGATCTCCTTTGTGTCTTTCTCCCATCAGCATTTTATCAGTTGATAACCTCTAAAGTCCCTTTTTTATTTTATCAGTTAATAACCTCTAGAGTTCCTTTGGTTCGTTTCCTTTGTAGTCCTTGCTTCACCTCCAGCAATGGGGAGCTCACTATCTGACAGGACAGCACATTTCAGTTTTGGACAGTTAGAATGGTTAGAAGTCTGTGTTCTTGGTATTATCACCGTCAAATGGAAAGACTTCCTCTTATGACAGCTTTTTTTTGGGGGGTGGGGTGGGGGTTAATTATAGCAACTCATTCATGTTCTCTGTTCTTCTCATAAAATTCCTCCGCCTCCACCAGTGGGTTTCCATTTAAAATAGCTCCTGTTCTGTTTTGGAAGGCATCTTGCTGGCTTCTGGTTTGCCAGTGTTCTTCTGAAAGTGTAGCTTCCAAAACTGACCTTCAGCCCCCACGCTTTGGCTCGGCACCCTCCAAGTGTCTGGAGTTGGCAGGAGGGAGACATGTGGAGGGGCCGAAGACGCTCTTGAGTCGGGAACTGGCTGTGATCCGCTTTACTCTGTGGTAGGTATTAAGTACGTTCCCAGGCCTGTTTCCTGCTCCCAAATGCCAACATCCCTGCCTCTTAAGTGAGGTTTAGTTTAATCCCCAACCTTACCTAAATGTTACTTCTATTATTATTCCAAGCCGTGGGTAGAATTTCCCCATGTCGTTGAGCACGTGGGTGGGGACACAGCAACACAGCAACGGGATGCCAGCTCTGCCTAGAACCCTGCTCCCGCATCCTTTGTTCCCGGAGTCCTGTCCAACTTGGATGGTATTGCTCATCTTAGGATGTCTTTGGAGATCGGACTGGACAAGCTCCTCAGTTTACCAGCAGGGGAAACTGAGACCCAGAGAGGCAAAATCCTCCTGTTCCCCCTTCTCCTCTGACACAGCAGGTTGGCCCTCATGGCTGGAAGCCAGGCTTGTCTCCTGCCCTTGAGTGAGGCCCCAGCAGGACTCCCTGAAAATTGAGGGGCTTTTGTTTAGCAGCTGTGGAACTGCTTAGGAAGCTTCTGGTTGGTTAGCTGCAGTCTTGGGGTTGCAAGCTGCACCAAAGCCCTAAACCTGCCCTTGGTTTTCTCTCCACTGGTGCTGGGTGTGCTGCCCCTAAGGGGATACACCTGATGAAAATCCAAGCGTTCAGTGTACCCATCACATACAAGGGGCCTGCCGTGCACAAGGCAGGCATGGAGAGCTGTCAGAGCATGACTGTGAGCTGCTGGATACGAGGTGCTCCTTGAGGGCCAACTGGTGTGTGAGTCTTCATTTTCAAATGCACCCTGCCCAGCACATAGTAAGTGCTCAGTAAGGATTTGTTGAATGAACCAAAGGATTTGGATAAACAGGACCAAACAATGGATAAGCTTGGTGGCAGCCTGCCCATCTGGTGGGTTAAATGGAAAAACCGGATTCCTTTTTATCTTGCAAATGTTCTTAGAGCTCCTGGCCCTTCCTGAATGCTATAGAAGGTTATAAAGGTGCGGTTACAGTCCTGCCCTCAAACAGGTTAGGAAAGGAGACCCTAAGATAAGGACACTCATGTGCACGGGTGGTATAGGAGGTCTGCTGTAAGCGCTGGTTGTCCACCCACCTTGGCTATGGGGGGGGGGTCCTCCTTTGAGGGTTCTCTCCCCAGTCGCTTCTATCAGTGTTGCAGGAGTAGCATGGTGCTCAGGTGCTTGTTAAGTGTGCAGCCTAATGTTTCACTCCAGTTGAAGCCGCGCCTTCCTTCTCCCCAGGGGCTAGGCCTGCCCTCACCCTCACCCCGTGGCCTTGCCTCAGCGCCTCTTTAACCCAGCTGACCCCTCAGCACTCAGAGGGGCTGGGTGACCGGTGAACATGCTAATAAAAGTCATCACCCCTCTGCAGGCTCCGGGCCGTTTGTGGTACGTCTCATTAATTCCTTGGCAAAGAGGACATTAGGACTTTGAATTCCCTGGACTGGCCTTCCTTTCAGGTGTCCCCCTACGCGGGTGACAGGTGGAGGTGGCCAGGTTGGCCGATGGTGGAGGGCTGAGGTGGCCGGGGTTGGGGGTGGGGTGGGGAGGGAGCAGGGGTGTGCAGGGTTGAATTTTCTCCTTTTTCTCTGCTAATAGTGTCAGCACTCTCTCCCTGCCCCCCTCCCCCAGCCTTTCAGCAGCACCACATTATACATCCTGCCCTGCATCCCCCAGCCCCACTCTCAGGGAACCGGAGCTTTCTGTTGAGAGTGGGGCTGTGGTGTGTGCAGTCCTGCAGCCTCATTTATCAAGGGCCTGCTGGGGGTGGGGAGGTGCTGGGCACCCTGGTGAGACGCTGGCAGGCTGGCTCCCTGCCACCATGGCCAGGGCTTTCCTTACAGTCCCTGTTACCCGTGAACCTTCCTGGCTCCCTGGCTGCCTCCTTCCTTTCCTCCTGTCCTGCCCTCTTTTGACTCCTCTTTCCTCTAAGTGGGCTCAGTCCCCTTTCTTCTCCTCTCCTCCCTCCCCTCCGTCCCAGGGGTCTTTTCTTGGTCCCCTGGGTAGCAGTGCAGACCTCCCACTGGTCTGTCCCTAGGCCGGTTGGTCAGGAGTCTGTCCCCCCAACACCCCCTGCCCATCACGAAGATGAGATGTGATGTGGGAGCCTTCACCCCTGTTTTTCCTCCTCTGGGTAGGGTTATTAAGTCCCCTTGTCAAATCCTTGAGGCCGAGGAAAGTCGTTTTAAAGATTTATTCTTGAAAGACCCCAAGAACTCTGAGCACAAAGAGAGCTGAGTGGTTGGGGTGGGAGGAGGAAGACTTCGTGTGAGAAATGGAGAGGGGGCACGGGACAGTTAAGGGGTGGGCCCTGCCGGGATGTACCAACCAGGGCTTTCAAATGTGGGTCGGCAGATCAGGGTGGGAGAAGCTGGCTCCCTGGAACCCCGGTGTTTGGCCTGGTGTCCCTGTCCATCAGAGCCAGCCCCGCGTCCCAGAGCTGTGTGTGGGATTGGGGGGCTGGGGGTTGGGGCTTGTTTGGCAGCAGGCGCCTATCAGACAACTGGAAAGTGCCAGCGCTTGCCCGGCCATCTGTCCCCGTCCGCCTGGCTCCCGGCCGCCTTCTGCCTACCCCAGAAGGCCTGCAGCGTCTGCAGTGAGGCCGCGGAGCCTGGCCAGGAGGGGCAGGCGGAGGCCCGTCTTGCCTTTGTTTATTCCCATCTCGTTTTCTGCTCTTGCGCTCCGGACGAGTTGCCAGGTGCATGAAGTTTGCTCTGCAGCCTCGTCGCGGTGGTTTTGTGGTGTGGCGGTGGGCAGGAAAGGTGCATGTGTGTGGCGCTTCCTTTCCACGGTTTGTCTGTTTGCTTCACTGGGGACCTTTGTCCCCCCACCCTCTCCCTTTCTACTCCCACCTCTGTTTTTCTTCCTTTTCTTGCTTTAATTTGTAAAAGCGCCGCCAGAGCAGGCCAACTCTCCCGCAGTTTGGGTTCATCGGTGCACCACTCTCTCCAAGCTAGTTAAAGGGTTAAAAATTATGGGGAAGTTCAGCCGGCACTTGCAAGATATGGTTGCCGTAGCAACAGGCCTTCTAATCTGGTAGGTGACCTGAGAGACTGGAGAAGATGTAGGGGTTGGTTTGGCATTTCATTATTTCATGAGGCTGCCTCTCCAGCTGGTTTCTCTACTGAGCTTAAAGCTTGCTGTTCCTGCCGCTAGAATTACTGGCACATTCCAAAACAACAGTGTTGATGGCACGAGCGGTGCGCTAATGGGGGTCTGGCCAGGCAGGGTGGGTGGAGGAGAGGGAACTGGGTTCCAAGAGCCCTAACGTGGGACTGTGTCCCTCGCACAAAGAGGGGGGCGTGGGTAGAGGGGTGTGCGCTCAGGTTTGCTTTCCATACACAATAGCTGCCTTCTTAAAACACCACCGTGTAAACTGAATCCTGTTTTTTAGTGAACTAAGAGGAACAGACTTTTTAGGCAGATTTAAGGAGAACTTCTTTAGTTTGCCAGGAATCCTCCTTAGATTTGAGTAAGGAGTGGAGAGACTATTGCGGTACCTACACTTGATGCCCTCTTCTTTTAGTTACCTTCGGCTGGATGTTGTCCAGAAATTTGGTTTAGTTCAGCACATTAGCTGCATGTCTGCTGTGGACTCAGCCCCATGCCTGCAGCAGAAAGGCGCAGGACGAATACCTACTTTCATTCATTCACTTGGCAAACATTGATCGGATGCTGCCTGTGCCTGCAGAGAAGGGGAGGCTCAGATCACTCTCCTGGCCTGAGGGCTCCCAGTGTGTGAGGGCCCTCTGCCTACCTCTCCCCTTATTTTTAGAGGCACCTTGTATGGAGGACAGGAAGGGGTTTTTTTAGCTTGGAAAGGCAGAGACATTCACATTCCTCAGCCCACCTTTCTCAGAGGGGTCCTCTCTGTCCTCCTTTCCTCTTGGTTGTAATTACCTGGAAATCTATGGACTCAGTAATTGGCACGTGTCGATGGTGTGTTGAGAAGTCGAAACCTTCCTAAACTAGGTGCCCTGTGCAGTGTTCTGTGTTAGCTCATGCCCAGGTTCACAGGGATTGACTGTGAATTTGTGGCTCCCTGGGTGTCTGTCTTTTCCAAATTTCTTCCTTCTGGAGAGATTGAGGGTTTCTGGAATTTGTGAAGGAATTTTGTGTGGCTCACTCCCTCTCCCTGTCACAGTCGTGGGCTCTCCAAAGAGCCGTCTGTGGGTTAAAGGCCCAGTGGGTAGTTTGAAGAATCACTGCTTCTACTTCATAGATGCAGAAGCAGAGGACCAGAGAGGCAGGAGTGCCTGTTTCCAGGGCTCTGGGATGCCAGGTGAGGGCTTGCGCCACTGTACCATGCCTTCAGTGGTCTGTCCACTCATGTGTATGGCAGGTGCATGGGAAAGGTTGGGCCGGTATGTGGTTCTTGACAGGTGGGAGTTTGGGGAATTAGGAGGTGCATCTTCAGTGCAGATGGCAAAGGGACATTCCTCCTTTTCAGACCAGAGTGTCCATGCACAGCAAGACACACTGACTGCAGGCTTCAGCTTTCCGGGTTCAGAGGATGGGGCTGGGGGCGGTGGGGCAGGAGACTCGCCCCTTACTGGTCAGCTCTTCCTGGTGTTGTGACACATGAGTGTTCTTGGGATGGCACATGGTCTGCCATCTGCAGCCAAGGGACAGGGTCCAGCCCAGCTCCGGTCCCCTCTGCACCACAGTCTCCCGTCTGCAAAACACAGGAATCAACCTCATCATCCTCAGCCCCTCAGGTCCCCTGGCCCATGTCCATGGATAGAAGAAGCATCTTGGCCAAGTCTTTCTGCTCTGCTGAGCCTCCAACTGGCTTCTCAGTATAGTATGTGGCTTCAGAGTTTTGCCTAGTCGTTGTCTGTAGTTTTGTGTGATTTCATGCATTTTAGCGAGGGTGTGTTGAGCGCTACCTCCTTTGTCTTTGAACTGCAGCGTTGGGGAGACAGGGGTCCAGCCACACCTTGGGGGCAGCCTTGGGACCCTGCCTGTTTTTGTTGACTTTCATGGAACCTGAGAGAGGGTGGTTATAATTGGATTGTTACTCTGCATGTAATTCACTTGGATACTCCAAACTCTAATTTTCCTATCAAGAGAGATCCTGACTTAGGGGTGAGTGTGAACATAGTGAGTGCAGAGGGCCTTTACAAGTGAAAGCATCTCAGAACCAGCTAACAGGAAGGGTCTTCAAGGTCAAAGCTGCTGGGGTTGGGCTGTGTGTTTGTGTGGAGTGTTGAAGTGAGGAGAGGCGGGTTGAGCTGAAGATTTCTGAGACCTTTAGGATGTAAAACAGTAGGGGTGCTCAGTACTTTATGCCAAGCTGATTTTGAGGCCCATAAGATTCTCAGGGAGTCTGGGTATGCTGGGAAAATCAGCCAAATGCCTGTGATTTTGACACCTTTACATTTTGATTGGGACCCACTTCAGAAGTAGCCTTTATGCCAGAGATCTGTGGTTATTTGAACCATTATTACTAGTGATTTCATGACTGGTGTATCTGCAGCCCCTGGACATGAGATCCCTGTAGAGGTGATGTCTCTGGGGTTAAGAAGATATCTGGTATTTCTCGAATCATGTATGACTTAACATCAAAGCCCCCAGAAGCTACTGAGTGGGAGTAATAAACTTCTTCTACTTTAAAAAAAAAAAGTAGAGGTGACCATCTTTCCCACTTTGGCTTCGATTTTGGCCCAAAGTTCTTACTCTCAACAATAGGCCTGATCTTGATATAAAGAATGGACCTGCCCCATTCTAATTAGAGAGCCAAGGCCTCATTAGATGCAAAATAGATAAAACAAACTGTGTTCATCTCCAGAGTTGGCCGAGGCCCTCAGAGAACTGCGTTTCCCATTGCGGGGGTGTGGAGGGATCCTTAGTGGATTCTTTACAGGTGAGGAAACCCAGGGCTGCATGGGATGGTTGACCACCTGGGGGCACATTACCTGCAGGGCTGCCACCAAAACCTGGGGCTCCTGAGGGTCGGCTCATCCCCCCACCCAAAGTTTCCCCTGCAGTTCTAGGGTTCGCCATTCAAGGAGTACCCCACAGAGCCTGCTTCTGTTTTGTGGGGATGGATGGATTTTCTGCTCTGCTGTGGTGCCTCCTGGTTGAGTTTCATGGACCTTGTTGAGGTTCTTCTACTATTAGTCATCCTCTGTTTTAGAGTAGGAAAAATCAACAAAGAATTTATCGCGGTACAGCGATTTCAGAGCAGTTGCACTGTCCACACATTTCTGCTAACAACAGTAATAATAATACAGTAGTGAGTACAGTGCTGATCACGGTAGAAGCTCGGATGGTGAAAAAGATGAGTGAGATGCAGCTGCTTCCTGCTACAGATCCTGGCGCAGTGAGACTCATCAGATGGTAGCCACCCACATTTATGTTTGCCTTGTTGTGTTAACGTTGCCATAGTAAGACACGACACGGGTGACTTTATGCTCTGAAGAGTGGGAGGTGAGGGGAAGGGAGGAAGGGGTTTGCAGATGAGATGAAGCCTCATAGGAAGCTGGGGAGACCTGGTAGAACAGTTTTTGACAAAGGTTCCCTTGGTATGTTTTGTGGAAGTTTGACATCTTTTCACGATACCAGTTGAAGAAGCCATCTTACTTACCAGCCAAGAAACTTGGATCCATTTGGGTTTTCTGGAGATTGTCACTTCCTAGGGTAACAAGTTAATTCCTCACTAGGGGAAGTAGGGCTTGAATCGGTTTCCTTAAGGCTTCCTAAGGTGTCCTGCTTTAGTTCTGAAGCTTTGCGCTTTGATGAGCAGAGTTATGTCTGTAGGCCTTTGGTCCTTTTATGTACCTTGAGCCCTGTCTAGCCCAAGGCTGTGTAGACTGAGGCTACTTGATATGTTTAGTCTTTCCTAATAAGGAAGACTGTTGAAATGTGGAGTTCCTACTGCTTCTTGGCTCACCCAGGAGTTCCTTATGGAGAATAAACTTGATGTTCAGATGGATAGATAGGTTGGGTGGGTGAACAGATGAATGGATGGATGGGTGGCTGGGTGGCTGGCTAGGTAGAGGAGAGTGCTCATTCAGGCTCAGTTGAGTCAGGAGTCCTTCCAAAATGCCTTGTATTGTTTGAGGACTTTTCTAGAGCTGGGTGTACAGGCAGCAAACAGGTCCAGAATCCCGTGATGGTCAAGTGCAATTTCTGATAATTTCTGTATACTATCTGCTGGAGGCTCCTTCCTACTACTGCCTTGGCCCATTGAGGAACCCTGTCTTGTATGAATATCCCACATGCCAAAGGAGTATGGAACGATGAAGGAAGACTGTTTTTAAAGCTTAATTTGTATTTAAATTATTACAGCATTACTCTTGAGATCTGTGAATTTCAGCATTTGTAGCTTCAACAATTCACAGGTGACAGGAGTAATTTATAACCTCCCTGAGCATAACTTTGATTCTTGGCCCGAGAGTGGTTGGTGGGCTCGTGAGTCGCTGAACTGGTGGGAAAGCCTGGTGCTCTGTCTGATGCCCATAGCTCGTGGGTTCTGGTTATCTCATTCATGATCTGATTTCATCCTTATAGTAACCCTGGGAATTGGGCTTAATTGCCGTGGCTTTACGCCTGAGAAAACTGAAGAAATGATGTATGCCATACATGCTCATTTTAAAAAGGAGAAAGAAGAAAAAGTCACCCCTTCTTTCCACCATCAAGATTAACTCTGTGCTGACTTTTGGGGTGGAGGGGGACTACTTCCTCTCACGGTATTTTCCTCCTCTTTCACTTACCATTTTTGCATAACCATGTTCCAGTCAGAAAATTCTCGTTACAAAAAGTCACATTTCAGAAGCTGTGTAGGCTGTTTGCAGTCTCTGAGTTGCTTTCTGTGTTGGTTGCAGTTTCTAGAGGGTCCCTGTGTAGGGCTGTCTCCGCACCCCTGGGCTGAGCTATCCCGGGAGCTGGAGTGTTTCTTTCAGCTCCGCGTCCTGGGCTCAGGCATCTGAGACCTAAGCAAGGCCCTTTGTGTCTACAGTGGTAGTTGATTGGAGTGCTAATGAATCAATTAGAAAATTACTTGCTGCTGAGATCCTCAGCCAAAGGAGGGTTGTGCACAGTCTTAGAAAACCATCCGAAGGCCATACGCGTATAAATCTCTCTTGGCTGTGGCCCTCGTAAATCGCACCCCAGCCTTTCTTGGACCTGTTAATCACTTGAGAAAAACGGGAGCACTTCTGCTTTGCAGGACTGCTTGTGCTTGGCACGGTTTTCTAGCTTGTACTTCTGTCCATTCTTCCACGGGCGAGAAAGAGAAGACTAAGAGTTTCTAGGAATAGCGTTTGTATCGTGCTTAAAAAAAAAAAAAAAAAATAACCCGTTTTGGGGCCATTCTTGTGTTTTTACCTGGAGTCCCCTACTCCAGCCCCATTGGGAGGTACTGTTACTATAACATATATGCCCATTTTTAGGAATGGCAGAACCAGAACTCAGAGAGGCTAAAGCCCCTGATCCTCCAGTCACACACTAGGGAAGGCAGTGGCTCAGCCTGTAAGCTGTCCCTCTGTCACAAAGCCTTTTCACATGGCCGCCCCCTGAGTCCTACGTCTGAGTGGGTCTTAATCGCCCCAGGATAGGAGTGGCAGCTGGGGCACAGCGAGGAGGGATAGAAATGGTAAAGGCCTTCTCGGTGAAGTACCCTGAATTGGGGTTTGGTGAAGTTTAATCTCGGGCAGAAGAGTTGGTGGGACGACAGCCAGCAGCTTCGGTGGCAGGGCCCCCGTGTGGGTTAGATAGTGGGGGGCCAGGCTCCAGATGGCAGCAGATTGTGTTCTGTGGTCCAGGGTGTTCTCCAGGTATGTTTGAACCTGACGTGGAAATGGGTAGAGGAGAGAGAAGCTAAAGCGGGTGACAAATCCTCAGTGAACGGAGAGCCATCTCTTGAAAAAGACATCTGCCAAGTGCTGCTGACGTGTTTTTCTGGCCCTTCCACACCTGGTTCCTCGTGCTTCTTAGCCCTCATTTTCTGAATGCAACAGAGACTGCACTAGTCTTTACCTGGTTTCTCTGAGAGGAGCCGGTTTGCTTCTCCAGAGGCAGATCACTGCTGGGCTCCCGTTTGAACTTGACTTCATTGGGAGGGAACCAGTGGGCACCCGGGCCTTGTGTTCCTGGCTTAGCGGGCAGGACTGCTTGTTTATAATCTCGTATTCTGTCCTTTCATCCCCAGGATGTTTTATGTATCATGGCAGTTTTGATGCATCCACTGTTGGGTGCCTTGGATGTCCAGCAGGTTTTTCATTCATATCATAAACATCTGAGTGCCTGCCCTGAGCCAGGCACTGTTGCAAATGCCATGAGTACAGGGGGGAGCAGTGCAGATGATAACCCTGCCTGTCCTCATGGGGCTGACATTCTTGTGAATGATGGGGAAATCCACTGTTGACCTTAAGCTGATTTGGAAAATAGGACCATAATGACTCTGATCTCTCCTTTGTAGTGGCTGTTTTTTAAAATGCCCACTGTTGGCTAAACATCTTAGGTTTGCCATCATGTTCCTTCCTTAGATGAGCATGTTAAGGTAGGTATTGTCACCCCATTTTTGCAGATGAGGCCTCTGAGAGCACATTGTAGATGCTCAATAAATCTTTGTTGGCCAGCTCAGTGGCATACAGTTTTCAGGGAGTGGACCTAGGTCTCTAGCCCAGCCCAGGTTCTCAACAAGATACCAGGCTGCCTCTCCAGTGCTGCACTTGTCCCTTGTAGCTGGCTTTATTTTGTGGACTTGCTTTGAGTGTGAGTGTCAGAGCCCAAGAAGATTGTGGTATGAGGGCTTGGTGTGGTCTCTGACCAACTATAATCGATCAGTGTTATCCATCATTGCTGCCACTGCCCCTGCTGGAGGCTGCTTTGATTCTGGTGGCTTTCTGGAAGTGGAGGTGAGATTTAGAGGCCACTTGCTTCCTGAGTGACTGCTGTCAGTCCCCCGGCCTCCCACCATCTGAGCTGTGAGTGTAGTAGTGGAGTGAGGCTGGGATGTGCCCACCCCGATGCCCCAGGACCCCAGGTGACTCTGCTCCTTAAGCTGGTACAGGTGAGGCAGCATAGGGAACCTCAAGCAGCATCCATCCACCCGGCCAGCTTCTTGACCATCTGATGTTGACTCAGCCCCCTCAAGTTCCAGGTAGTAAAAATCCAAAACAAATAAAGCGCAGCCTCTGGATGGAAGTGGGTTGGCTTTCTCTTTGCGGAAGCTCAAAGTGCAACAGCTGTGTGGGTAGACCGCTCTCCGGGTGTTAACCTGCTTGGCAGGCTGTTGGAGTAAAAAGTTCCAGCAGGCGTCAAGCAAGTTGGGGAGGGAGTGAGATGTGTGTGGCTGGCCACGGGGAGCAGGGGCACGGGCTGCTTGCTTTGCCTCTTGTTTTTGCCCTTGACCTTCAGGCTCTGTTTTGGACTTTCTCCTTCTCTCTCCCCCTTTCTGCTGACTCTCCTTATTTCCACCCACTTTCCACCCCCTCCCCACCTCTTCTCTGTATTTTGTAACATCTCGTGCATTGTCTCAGACTGTCCTTGGCTGTTAGTTGGTAGGGAAAAGGGGCAGAGCCCACCACCCAGTAAAGGTCACCTGTGTCGCTGTGACACAGACGGGGACTGGGGACTCTAACGTGTCCCAGACGGTATTGGTGGGAGGTCAACGGTGGCTGCACAAATGTCAGGGTGGGTCACAGAACCCTTGGGAGCAGTGCAGAGAAGGAGGAGAAGGGTTTGGGCAGGGTGTAGGTGGAGGTTGGTGAGTTGGAAATAATTCAGGCTGTATCCGTTTCCTAGGCTGCAGTAACAGACTGTCACAAATGGGGTGGCTTTAAACAAATTTATCCTCTCGCAGGTCTGGAGGCTAGAAGTCTGGAATTAAGGTGTCGGCAGGGCCATGTTGCCTCTCAAGTCCCTGGGGGAGAGCCTGTTCCATACCTTTCTCTTATTTTTTGGTGTTGCGGGCACGCCTCAGCGTTTCTTGGCTTGCATCTCTCCAGTCTTTGCCTCTGTCATGCCATGGTCTCCCCGTGTGTCTGTGTGCCTAAATTTCCCTTATTTTATAAGGATCCCCATCATTGGATTAGGGTCCATCCTAACCCAGGATGACCTTGTCCTAACTTGACTACACCTGCAAAGGATCTACAGACTTGACAGAGTGGTTGCTGGTTTGACTTACAATTTTTTGACTTTACGACGGTGGGAAAGTTATATGAAATAAGTAAAAAACCATACTTTAGATGTTGAATTTTGAACTTTTCCCCAGACTAGTGACATGAGGTAGATCTTCTCTTATGATGCTGGGGCAGCGGCAGTGGCTGCAGCCCTCAGTCAGCCTGACAGTCACAAAGGTGAGCAAGGTACACAGGCCACCATTCCCTTCCTGGACCGCCATTTGTGTTTTTCGCTTTCAGTACAGTGTTGAATATGTTACATGAATTAGCTTTTCAACCCTTCATTATAAAATAGGCTTTGTGTGCAGTGATTTTGCCCAGCTGTGGGCTGATGTAGGTATTCTGAGCACGTTTAAGATAGGCGGGGAGGTTAAGCTCTAATGTTCATGAGGTTTGGTGTACTAAGTGCATTTTCTTAACATGATCTTTAATTATATTTTCATAACCCTATCGTAAGTCAGGGAAGATCCGTACTTCCAGATAGGGTCACGTTCATAGATAGGGACTGGGGGTGATGACTTGCACACATTCTTTAGATGGACACAATTTAACTCACAATACAGGGTGACAAAGCCAGTCCCGAATTCAGAGGGCGTGTTCAAATTCCTATTATAAGGGGCCATAAAGATCCTAATCAACTGGGTAATTTCAGCCAGTCTAGTAAACTGTATAAGGAATCTGCTCTCTGCCAGGTGCCGGGCTTGGCCCTGCACAGAGGTGAGATGCCTCCTGGCTTTTATGGTGAGAAGATACTTCTGTGGAAACCAAGGTTTTAAAAAGAAAGCTTAAAGGAAACATTCACGCATGTGCTTCAGGGATGACCTTAGAAGCACTGACAAGCTTTTTCTTCCTGCCCTATTAATTTTGAGGCCAACTTGATCAAGCCAGGACTTACTCTCCCTGTCCTCTGGCAGAAGGAGATGGGGCCAGGTGGCTGGGAATCCCTGGATCTGGAGGCTGTTTCACTGCTTCTTCCCTGTGGGTGGGACTTAGCAGGTCTTTGAAGTGTGCTTCTTGGCCTTGCCTGTGCAGGCAGCCTTGGGAGCTAGGAACAGTTTCATTGAAAGGGCAAATCCTGGGTGGGGTCAGTAAGGAAGTTTTTTACTGGGGCTCCTGTGTGTCTGCTGTGGATGCACATGGGTCAGCATCTGATGGTTTGGCCCAGCACCTTGTCTTCCCTCACAGAAGTTTCCCGTTCAAGCAGAAGGATCTGACCCTGAGTCTGAGCATTCTTCCCATGACTTTACAGTCTCCCTGGTCTGAGAAGCATTTCCACACAGGGGACAGAAGTGGAGCAGAAAGCATTTGTAGCTATTGTGTTGGTAAAAACCAATGTAATATAATTAGGAAGTCTGGATCACATGTATCCCTAAGATGCAGGGACTGAAAACCACATGTCTGAAAGAAACTTACAGACGTGCGCATTTCAGAGAGCTGTCTGCCGCGGAGGGCTTTAGTGCTGAAGCACTTCTGTTCTCCATCTCTCTCCTCCTTGTCTTGCCCCCTCAACCTCAACCAAAAAAAGAGACAAAAATTAATTAGGCATTGCCCTCAATTCTTTCCCTGGTGACTCAGATGGTAAAGAATCTGTCTGCAATGCCGGAGACCTGGGTTTGATCCCTGGGTTGGGAAGATCCCCTGAAGAAGGGAATGGCAACCCACTCTAGTATTGTTGCCTGGAGAATTCCACAGATAGAGGAGCCTGACAGGCTACAGTCCATGGGGTCACAAAGAGTTGGACTTGACTGAGTGACTAATGTTTACTCTGTCCCAATTTTGGGGGCTCTTTCCACGACCTGCACTGCTCAGAACATGTGAGGTCAACTAGATCTGCCACCCTTTCTGTCCATCATCACAGGAGACAGAGCTCTTTCTGCATCCCAGCACAGAGGACCCAAGGAACTGTCTGAAGTGTGCTTTGGTTTCCTCAGAATGATACCTTCCCTGGGATGGCGTGGATCTCCCATTCCCAGAGGGGCTCTCCAGGAACCTGCTTTGGGCAACAGCATAAGTATTTATGATATTATGCCAAGTTGATTGTGTGCTTTACTTAGGTAGCTCTGTAAGTAGATTAGTTCCAGGTCTTATTCCCAAAAAGTCCATGGATGTGTGTTCATTGTGAAGGGAATTAGACAGTAAACATAAAACTCTGGCACTTCTCTTCTGCAAAGATTAAAATTAATGCCCTGAATTATGTCTTGTTGTTGTGGCTTATTTCCTAAACATGTCCCTGCCTCCAGGAGGTCAAGTCCAGGAGGGTAATATCTGTTCACTTGGCTGACTCATCCCATCACCTGACCAGAGGTACCTACTCCTGAGGTTCTAGATGGTCCGTCTTGAGATCCTCAAGCCTTTGTGGCCTGTGGCTTCTCTTCCAGGCGGCTTGTTTGCACACCTGCCTGCCTGTGGTTCTCTGACTCTTTCCTGTAGTTGGGAGCTCTTGTAACTGCTCTCTCCAAGAGCTACTTTCTTTTCCTTGGGGAGAGGGGATGGGGTGTAATCCTTACTCCAAATCCTGGAGTCTAGGACGGCACTGCCAGGGGAACCGGGCGTGTGTGGAGCAGACAAGTGTGTCTAGAGCTATGGTTTTTAACCTTTATGGGCCTGTAGAGCCCTGTGAGACTGGTAAAATCTGGTGCTCTCACCAGTACGTCATTCACATGTACAAACAGCTGTGCGTGGTAAGCCCAGGGGTTTGCAGGCCCTTTGAAGTCCATCCCTGAGGCCCTTCCCTCCGCACACTGATGCGGCTCTGTAGTGTCCATTTTCCTTTCTGTAGGACAGCAGCAGCGATGGTGACCTGACTTTAGGCTGTTGTGACCAGGACCGTGGTGGTTCTAGTCGCCCACGTGCGGTTGTTGCCTGAGTCCTCACCCTGACCTAGTGAGGGCGGTCTTACCAGCCCCATTTCAGAGGTGAGAAAACTGAGGCTCAGAGAAGTGAAGCTCATGCCCAGGGCCATAGAGTGAGAGTCAGGGTTGGAACCCGGGTTCTGTGACTTTAGAACAAGTGACAGATGGCGGATTCGTGTCAAGGTACGTAGTAGTAGGTGCTCAATAAATGGTAGTAAGAGTGTTAAAAGCGACTGAGGGTGAGGACACGGCCTACATGTTGGTTGTGGGGGATTCCCCTCCCCCACAGGCCCCATGTGTCCTGAGTATCCTCTCGGTGCAGGATCCCCAGCTCCGGGGTTTACGGGTGGGCGGGCGGAGGCGAGCGCAGATCCGCCAATCCTGGGAAACGTGTAAAATCCTGTTCCTGAAAACCGGCCGGGTTCTCCGAGTGTCCCGGCTGGCATGTTTTGCTAGTCACGAAACATGATCCATACGCTGTATTTTAGGACTCTCCATCTGTCGGCATTTGTGGGGGGGGGTTCACTTGCGAGAGCTCAAAGCCTGCCACTCAGCTGGGGTCGAGGGGCGGGGGGGGAGATGGGCAAGAAGGATCTGTGACAGATCTGCTCCTCCACAGAGGGTGCTGTCTCCTGGGTTGGGGGGCCAGGAGCCCAAGAAATAGGGTGGGATGCTGATGTCTTATTGGTCAGCAGCATAGCAGATCCTTTTTCTCATCACATCACTCCTTTTTCAGACAGATCTCCACCTGTTCCTTAAGCAGACTGGGATACAGGGAGGTTAAGTCTCTTGTCCGAGCGTGTAAAGCTGCTAAGAGGCTAAGCTGAGATTTGAACTTAAGGCTTTAGGCTCTGTCTGATGCTCTATCTGACCTGAGCCTGTGTCCTGGGCTCCCCCACTGGAGATGGTGCGGGGTGGGTGGGAGATGCTGCCTGGGAGTGGGAGGCGATGAAAGGAGGGAGGGGGTGAGCCTTGCTCTCAGGCCCACTTTGCAGGGCACGCCCCAGGCTGGCCCCGGTGCCCCCACCCCTCTGGTCTGCTGGTGGGAGAGGAAGAACGCTAAGAGGGCTATTGATCCACCCTCTCCTCTCAGCAAGGGCCACGGCACATTCAAGCTCTCTTTTTAAAAATGCATTAACCTGACCGTAAGCAGGCCCCAGTTTAAAAATAAATAAAAATCAGACAAGAAGCAAAACAAGTGGGAGTGAGGGCAGGGCTGGGGCAAATCCTTAGAAAAACGAAAAGACTGGTGGAGGGGGCTCCTTCTCCCCGTTGGTGCCGGGTCCAGACCAGGACGCCATGCCTGTTTGGAACCCCATCCGCACTGTCTCGCTTTGCCGTGCCCTGGGCCATCTGTATCTCTCCTGGAGCAGTCTGTGCAGAGGAAAGTTACCCAAATCCAGAGGTTCCCCTTGCGGACGTTTCCCCAGGAAACCCTTGTGGGGTGGGGGCACAGGTGGGCTAGAGCATGGTAGCAATCCGCCTTGCCAACCCCGGCCTGGGCAGTCTGGTTTCTGTTTTTGCCTTTGAGCCACACCAGCTTTCTTTTGGTTTCTCAGAAGTGCCTCTGCATTTGCTGTTCCCTCTGCCTGCTGCCTGGAAGGGGCGTCCATCCCTTCCTTAACACCTGCCCTCATCTTTCAGATCTCAGCCTAAAGGGCTCTTCCTGACCCTAGTGGGTCAGGGCTCCTGTTATATACCCCTGAGTCTCCCAGTACTTCTCCTTGTAGCTCTTACCACAAGCGTCATAAAAGATTAACTCATTTTACAGCATTCAGTAATGAAGCTTAGGGAAAGCAGGGACTGGTCTATCCTGTTTGCTAAATATTCACTGCCCAGCTTGGCACCGTGAAGGGATAGTAAATCCTCATGGGTTGGGTGGATGGTGGATCAGGGTCTATTCCGTTTGGCCCATCAATACAGTTTGGGTGAGAGTGTGAGGGATAACCGTTGTAATCAGGATTCATTGTGATTTTCTAATGTTCCTTGAGGTGTGGGCCCACTTTGAGGTCAGGATATGGTTTCAGAGAGGAGCCCCCAACCCTCAAAAGGATGGAGACTTCTGCTAATAGAGCAGTAGGTTAGCGTATGGCTGCCAGAGCTGGTGCCCCTCAAAAATTGTGAGTGGAAAGACATGGAGCCAGAGAACAGAAGGCACCTGGCCAGGATCACACAGCAGAGCCTGTGAAGGCTTTTACTTGGGCCCCAGTTTAATTGTTAGAAGGTGGTTAATCAAGCGCCAGGTACCTACTGGGCGGGCATCCTTTCGCTGCCCCATGTGGTGGTGCCAGTTCGTGGAGGAGGAAATGGAGGCTCGTGAACTTTGGTACCTGCTGTAGGACACAGCGGAGGCGGCGCGGGAGCTCAGAAAGCTCTCATCCTATAGCCCAGAGTGCCTCCGAGCAAGGGGGCGTCGGTGACAGCCTTGGGTCTGGTGGGGAGCCCCTGCCTTCTCCTAGCCACGGGAGCTGTCACCACTTGTAGGAGCCTCCGTTGCTTCCAGCCATCCGGGCTTGGGGGACCCATGGCTCCCAGAGACCCCCCCTCGTCCCCCGCCTGGCTCACCTCCTTTTTCTGCGTCCTCCTTCTCCATTTCTGTGTCCTCTTCTCTCTTCTTCCCAATCGCTATTTTCCTGGGGATCCTGGGAAGGTTCTGAGGGTGATGAAGCAGAATTTGCTCCATTCTGGGAGTAACTTTCCATCATCTATGGCTAAAAATAAAATGTGTCCTTGCTCCTCACTGCCTGTAGGCTTTCTTTTTGGGGTTTCGGTGGGAGCTGCTTTTCCACCTGTCCCCCCTCCCCGTTGACTCTCAGCAGGTGTGGGGATTCCCACAATTGGGGGACATGGGTGGGCTTGTTGCCGCTCATCTCCCACTGAGAGCACAGCCCTGGGGCCTTTCCCAGGAAGTGCTCTGCTTCTCTGTGGCAGCAGACATCCACGTGGCCAGCCAGCCGCTCTGACAAGCGGGCCGCCCAGGGAGGCCGACTCCCTTTGCAAATATTACCGTAGCCGAAGAGACAGGCCACCTTTAGAGGACTTTCTTTATGCAGCCTGCTTCTTTTTGATATCTGGAATGCACAGCAGCAGGAGATATAAATTAATTTGTTCAATTAATTTTGTAAATATTGACCGAGCAGAAGTTTTATGCCAGTCACATGTCAGGGAGCTGAGGGCTTCCCAACAAGCAACATGACACAGTCCTTTACTTGAAGGCACTTACCTTCAGAGCAGGGGGAAGCAAGATGTGAGCTTTCAGACAGAACTAGAGCAGGGGGGCCACAGAGTCCTGCTCCCCACACCACCCTTCCTTCTAGAATTCACTGACAATGTCTGTCTAAGAGTGGGGAGCTAAGAGCTGAACCCTACACTGTGCCTTTCCCTTTAAGGCACTTGCAGTTCCCCTCTCTCCCGGTAAATATATATATTTTGAGTGCTCGGTGCGCTCTTGGGCTGGGCATCTTGCTAGTACTTTACTTGTTTTTATTTCCCAGGGGTCAGTGTACCTCTGTAATTGTTATTCTTGTCTTTATTCTTCAGTTGGTGAAACTAAGGCCCAGAAAGGTTAATTAACTTGCCTAAGATCCCACAGCTAAAATGTTACAGAGCCCAGATTCAAATGTAAGCAGATTAATTGTAGAGCTCACTCTCTTAACCGCTAGCTGTATAGACCTGTCCACACTGAGAATATGGATCTGTTAAGCATGAATTACCCTAAAGAGATGCTTTCTCTTTAAAAAATCTTCACTATGCTTTCCATTTGGTCTTTAATACTCCTAGTAACCCTGTGGGATAAAAAAGCCCACTCCCACCCCAATCTCCATTCACCCCCGCCCCCGCCCCCCTCCCCACTTTAATCCAAGGTCTCTGTGGAGGGCACAGAATCCATGTTGTCTTAATCCAGAGCCTCTTAGGGAGAAAGGGAGAAAGGGAACCTGAACGCACTCCGCAAACTGTAGAGTGCCCCTGGATCGAAGGGCGCAGGAGAGAAAGGGCCTGCGTAGAACACCGACTTGTAGCCCCGAGCTCGTGCATCATGCCTGAGGATTTCTTGCACGGTTGTCACAGTCTGGTTTCAGGTACCTGTGAAAAATTATGGTAATTAAAATGTAATTTGAAATCCCCTGTTGGTTCTCAGCAGCTGGCCCAGATGCAGGAGGCTGGGGCTGTCCACGCTGGAACAGGCTGAGGCTTGTTAGGGGTGTCGCTTCGTTCTGCCCTTTGTGTTGCTGGGTAGAAGGGTGGGGGCACGAGATACAGGATCTATTTTTACATCATTCACGTCATGTTCAGCATTACTGGATGTTTGTGGTTGGGTCCCTGTTTAGCCTCAGCCGGGAAGCGAGAACTCCCTTGGCTGCCTGGGTCTGTATGGAAACTCAAGCTCATGCCCCTTGGGTATATATATATATATATATCTGTGTGTGTGTGTGTGTGTGTGTGTGTGTGTGTGTGTGTGTGTGTGTGTCTAAAGGGGGTGTATATGTATATGTGTGTGTGTGTGTGTGTCTAACGGCGGGGGATCCAGTGGAAGTGCCGTCTCCCAGGGTAGTTCAGATTTGTTTTTTTAAGGCTTAGGTTTTCTGGGACTCCTCAGTCTCCTTCCTGGGGTGGAGGGGGCAGCGTAGGTGAGAGGCCGTGGAGTCGTCCATCCCTTTATTAATTCAACAGTTGGTTTTCCAGTTTGAGATATGTGCTAGGTCTTTTTCAGGTACTTGCAAAGTGAAGTCGAATAAAGTATTATCCCTCAAGGGTTTTATAGTCTAGTTGGGGAAACGGAAAGTAAACATTTGCTTTAGCATATGCAAGCCAGGCTTCTGTGCCAGGCTCTGTTGGAGGTATTGGGGATCCAGTACTATCATAGTAAGGGGCTTAGGAACACAGTAAGGGGCTGTGGGAACACAGAAGAGGGGCACCTGGATCACACACGTGGTCAGACGAGGCTTCATGGAGGAGGTAGTGAGTTGCAGGAGTGGACCTAGTGAAATAGGGGACAAGAGGTTTCAAGTATGTACTTTGGGTTTATTTGCTGTTGAGCTTTTTTTTCTTTTTTAAAAGATTTAATTAATTATTATTATTATTTTTTTTACTGTGCTGCATCTCTGTTGCTGCATAGAGGCTTTCTCTAGTTGCAGTAAACAGGGGCTACTCTTTGTTGCAGTGGGTGAGCTTCTCCTTGCAGTAGCTTCTCTTGTTGCGAAGCACAGCCTCTAGGCACGGGAGCGTCAGTAATTGTGGTTCTTGCTCTCTAGAGCACAGGCTCAGTGGTTGCGGCACATGGGCTTAGTTGCTCCACAGCATGTGGGATCTTCCCTGACCAGGGATCAAACCCATGTCCCTTGCATTGCCAGGTGAACTCTTAACCACTGGACCACCAGGGACACCCCTGCTGTTGAGCTTTACTTGTCCATTTATCCCTGTGTATCTGCGAGGATAGGCTGTAGGACTCCCCTGTGGATACCAGCATCCACAGATGCTCAGGTTCCTTATATAAAAGGGCCTAGTGCAGTTGGCCTTTCCATATCCGCAGATTCAGCCAACCTGCGTACTGCAAGGATGAAGAACCTGTGGCTCTGGAGGGACAAGTACATACATACGTGACATTATGGCTGGTGATAGACATTATACCTTACTCAGTTGAGGTTCTGGGATTTTGTTTTTATACCCAAAGGCTCACTATTTTTGAAAAGTTTGAGAAAAAGCACTGTATGTCAGCTAAGCCTTTGTTACTCCAGAGGTTGGAGACTAGTGGCCAGCCTCGGCCACGCAGAGCCTGCCTTTGAAGCCTCTGCCTCCTCTTGCCTCTTGGCACTTCCTGCCCTCTTCCTCTTAAGGCAGGCCAGAGTGAGGTATTGCACAGCAGGGTCAAGGCCCCCAGGTCCCCAAACCCTGGGTCGTGGCCTGGCTGGGGCACAAGGCCTTGAGTGTGTGTGCCGAGGATGGGCATGGGGTCCTACCTGCAAATCCTGCTGATGGGTGTGTGGCCCTGGGGGAGGAGGGTGGTTGGCAGAGCCACTGTTTAGGCCAGCTGTGGGATCTGTTGCCAAGTGGAAGTGCAGAGAAGCAGAGCGCTCACCTGAGGCTGCTTCAGAGCAGGGCTCACACCTGGCGTTGGCAGAATATGTCCTGATTCAGTGTGCTTTCTTTTTTCGCTCTTTGTAAACGTTCATTCATCCAGCATAGGTTCTTCCCATCTAGCATCTCTCCTCTGCCACGCCCAGGGCGGGGTGTTGAGGAAGCCAGTGAATTGGGTACAGCCCTGCCCCTAGGGTAGCTCCCAGTTCTGGGTGGTCCTCACCCAGGTGGCCACGGGCCTAACCTGACACGTGCCTTCTGGGACCTTCTGCAAATAGCCGTTATGTCTGGAGCATCCTCACCATCCTGTGAGCCATACATGCTGACACTGCAGCACGCCAGGCCCTGTCCTTGGCGCGGGATTATTTGCAGTTAGTATTCCAAATGTCAAGTTCCCCTTGACTTGAGCTGAGCAGACGAAACAAAATGGCAGGCAGATTAGAAGGGACTTGAGAAGCCTTTCAGGATTTGAAAACCTTTCTTTGTTGATTTTGAAAAGCTGCTGCACCCGGCTGCTCTTCAGAGGCAGGGGCATCTGTTAGTGCCCACTGGCTTCCTGGGCCTGGGAGCGCCTAGCCAGTGCTGCTCTTTCATGCAGGTAGTTGGGAGCTTGGGCCGTCCACCGAGCTTGCTCAGGAATTGAATCCAGTCCCTTCTCCTGGGGCTGCCCAGGTGGTGCTAGTGGTAAAGAACCTGCCTGCCAATGCAGGAGACACGGGTTTGACCTCTGGGTCGGGAAGATCCCCTGAAGGAGGGCACGGCAAACCACTCCAGTATTCTTGCCTGGAGAATCCCCATGGACAGAGGAGCCTCGTGGGCTATAGTCCATGGGATCGCAAAGAGTCGGACACAACTGAAACGACTTAGCACGCATGCACCCTTCTCCTTGGAGCAGAGGGGAGGTATGTGGGGGCTGAGGAGCTGAAGTCTCTGGGGTTTCAGGAGGGGTTTGAGTGGGCCACCCAAGGTCGGGGAAGGCCATGTCAATCAGTATCTGTTTAATCTCGACTCACATTTGCCTTGCCTGCTGCTCAGACTGGTAGGTAAAAGGAAAGTAGATGGCCTACCATATTATAGCCCCTCTGATTGAATGGTGAGAGGTTTAAAAAGCTAGTGCTCACACAGAGGTGTGGAAGTACCTGGCTAGAACCGGGAGTGTCATTGCCTTCTTTCTACCACGTGTGGTAGCTAAAGCTCAGAGAGGTTAAGTGGTCTGTGCAGAGCCTCACAGGAAGTGGTGAGGCTGGCATTTGAGTAGTTGCTGTGGTCCCAGTGCCCGTGCTTGTCCCATGACATCACATTGGCTGCTGCTTGGAGTCCTCCCTTCTGCTGAGACTCATTTTGCCTGCCCTTCCCCCAACTGCTTCCTTTTCCTGCCTGCATGCTCCAGGAATCCCTCTGTGGGTGCTGCCTCATCCAGCCTGGGAGAAGGAGTAAGAGCTGAGAGTCTGAGACAGAACCCAGCCCCCATTTGCTTCTCTGCCACTTTCCAGGGGACAGAGTGCGTGTCTTACTGGATCTTACATGCAGACCTGTTTCCCGGAGCAGGCAGAGGTGAGACTAATGCCTGGCTGGGCTGCTCAGGGTCCCAGTTTGTGAGTTGTTGTGTCTGGGATCAGGGGAAATAGACTTTTAAATGGCATGAAGCTCTTCAGTCTGCATGGGCAAAAACTCGAGTAGACAAGTTTTAAGGCTGGCCTTGAACCCCAAATTTTTTGAACCCCCATTTTAAATTGGCCTCTGTCTCCTGCAGCCACTGCAGGGTGATTGCATAAAGGTTCTTGTGTGGCTCACAGTCACCTGGCCCCAGAATCTGAAAGGTGATTTTTGCCTTTTGTCTCCTTTCTCTTTGTACACTTAGGGGCAAGTGCCTTTTATTCCCAGGGAACGTTGCTTTCTCAGTCCCCATCCTGGAAATATTGCTGGAATGTAATAAATCTGATTGTGTTTATGTTGAAGAAATGAAACACATTACTGTGTAGGGAGGAATGCAGGAGAGGCCTTGCAAGGGGGCTGTGTTTATGACAACAGTTTGCACATGTGGCTTTATTTTTGAAATCATGATCTCCCCCCCGCCCACTTCCTTGATGGAGCTCTGGTAATAAATGCTGTCTCTTGCATCCGGGTGTTAGACAAACAGAGGGCAGAACTGGCCAAAGCCCTCTCAGCTGTGGCTGTCACATTCTTAGTTCTGAGAGCCTGGCTTCTCTGGACTCAGACATTTCTCAGGGTTTGCAGTTCTTCCGGGGACAGCACCTCTGTGCTGGTTGAGTCAGAACTGATTAGTGAATCCTCCTGCTTCCATTCCAGGTTGGAAACAACAGGATGAAATTTAATAGGCATCAATGTAAAGTCCCATGTGTGGGTTCAAAAAAAAAAAGCCCCAGCTTCACAGGCACAGGATGAGGAAGCTTTGTTTGAAACAGCGAGCGAGAAACTGACCCTCGAATGTACCCGACAGTCGGTTCTGTGTGCCAGTGGTTGGCCGTCAGTGAAAGAAAGTGATTCAGGCTCGCTGAACGAGGATTGTGTCCATAAGGAGAGAAGGATGATGTTGTTCTTGTTAATAATTCATAATAACAGCTAGGTGCTTTACATGCATTATCATTCTGTCTTTAAGCTTATCCTTTGAGGTAAGTCAGAGGATCTTTGATTTCGAAGAGGAAACCCAGGTGTGAGAGGTTAAGTTACTTGCCTAGCGTTTTCACTGCAAGAGGGTGGCAGAACCAACTGTAACCCAGAGCATGTGCTATTTGGAGTGAAGCGAGGGTCAGTAGAGGGTGGAGATTTTCGGTGAGGAAATGTTGAAGGAAATGATGGCATTTATCTTGAAAGCAGTTTTAATACTGTCTGACTTTTATATGATCCTCACTGTCTGCCAGGCATCATTCTAAGCTGTCCTGCATCTCAACTTCATTATTATCTCTGCTTTATGGATGGGGAAACTGAGGCACGAGAAGTTAAGTGAGTTGCCCAAGACAATTCAGCTTCTCAGTGGCTGGGAATCAAACCCCAATAGCATGGCTTAGTGTTCTTACTTTTAGCCCATGCAGCCTTGGGGAGACGGGTGAGGATGGTGGTAGAGGGGAGAGCTAGCTGTGCTCTGGGGCAGCCTGTCTGCAGGACGCTGGCTGCTGTGTGTCTGCGAGTGGGTGTGTACATGGGAGAGGGGCAGCTCTCCTAAATCTGGACACCAGGTGCCTGTGGAGGAGCCCTTTGAGGGGAGGCAGTGAGCTCCCTGCTGCTGGGTGACCGCTCACCCGCCAGGACTGCCTGCAGAGGCGAGGATGTAGGAGGCCACCTGTGTGGGTATGAGAGGACCCCGCCCCCGTGAACCACCCGTGTAGCTGGCCGGCTCCCAGCCTTTTGTTGAGGACAAGTCCAGCTTTCCGGGCACATCCCCCACCCCAGGCAGCGGTATGTCCCCGTGGACCGCTGGAGGGGAAGTGACCGAGTGTCCGCCAGGTCCAGCCTGCCCTGTTTAGGAAGCCCTGGCTGTCAAGCCCACAGAACTGCTGACGGAGGCACCAGGAACAATGCTGCGTGGGAGGAGGCGTGTGCATGCGTTTGCTTGCCTCCTGGCCTGAGTGCCAGCAGCACTACACTTTTATTTTTCTCCTCAGGTCGCCTGCGGGCACCCAGCCTCGCTTTCTGATCCTTTTGATTCCCACTGGGGCCCCTCATCCAGCTGCAGCTTTGGCTGCAGGCGGGGGAGTCAGTCAACTGGCTCTGGTCCCTCCTGATGCCAGGGTGAGTTGGGGGCATCCTTGCGGCTTACATGGCCCCCAGAGCACTTACCATGGAGCCCCAGGAGCCTGGCACTTCCTTGTCTCAGGTCAGGAAATGGAGGCACAGAGACGTGATACAGGGCCTACTGGAGGCCACGTAACCAGCGAGTATGGCTGAAGCTGTCCTCAGGTCCTGGTGACTTGAAACAGTGATCATCTTGTCCAGCCCTTTGATTTTACTGACGAGGAAATAAGGCCCAGATTTGCAGCTTGACCTGGCCAAGGCATCTCCAGTCCTCACTGGCAGAGCAAGACCTAGAACCCAGGTCTCCTGGCTCCAGATACTGTGTCCTCCGCCTCCTCTGCAACCCCCTCCTCCACTTGGTTTTTCCTGGCATCTCATTTCTGCTGCCGCCTCTCCTGCAGGGCTGGTGCAGTGACTGTGACTGTCACACAGGCTTCCTTTCCCCCTGCTGCTCCCACCAGCCTCCTCGACCACCTGTGTCTGATTATCCCAGTTGTCACTTCCTTTGCCTCTCAGGACTGGTAGCCATGGCTGGCTTAAAGGAATTTAGATGAGTGGAAGGAGCATAGCCTTAACCAGGCAGCTTTGGGATCCAATCCCAGCCCTTCTGCTTGAGAGCTGTGTGACCTTAGGCAAGTTGCTTAACCTTTCTGAGCCCTGGTTTCTCGTCTGATAGATAAGATGACTTGGAGAAAATAACTTCCAGTGGCCTTCCAGTCCTGTAGGTCTTTGACTAGTGGTTTTCATGACAGTGAGTGTGACCCACATGGACGTGTAGTTAGAAGCTCTGGGGAGGGGCAGGTGACATGGACCAGCAGGATAAGGCCTGTGATGACAGGTGCAGGGCTTGTATCTGTTTGAAGTTTTGGCTTCGCTGAAGGAGGGCTGTTGCCCTTGGCTTTAGGTGGTGATGGGTGATTGAGGCAAGGACCCTACCAATTTTCATCCCTTCTCTACCATTTCTTTCTCTGCACACGGCTGTGGGTGTGGCCACTGTTTGTTCTTGGTGGTGACCATTCGCGGTAGAGGTTGCCAGAGCAGCTGATTGGCTTGGCCTTGGGTCAGCCAGGCACAGGCAGGTGTCAAATCCTACAGCCTTTCACCTGGATGGGATGCCACCGGATTTTTGTCATGGGAGGAACTCGGGCCCTGTTATTAGGCCTGAGAGATATCTCCTCCATGTTGGCTTACAGGTGTGAGGTGCAAGGGAGGCATGTCAGAGTAAAACCAGAAGCCTTTGGCTTTTTGTCACTGTGTTCAGTCTTGCAATTGTGTTGGCTGTGTACATGGTTTTCATTCTTTGGTTTTTGCCTTGGCTGTGAAGTTGTACTATTTTCTGAAGTAATCCTGTTTCATGTAACCTGAACCCAAGTATCTGGCCATGAAGGGCAAGCTTTTTTTCTCCTCTTCCTTAACAAAGGATATCCTAGACTGCAGCATCTGGAAATGATTTGGCATCTGGTTTAAGCTTGTGTGCGTGCCTGCACACACTTCTGTAACATAACATGCCCCTACCCAGATGAGATGCCTTTGTCTGTCCATATACCTGTGTTTCTTTCTGTATAGAGGACTTTACATATGGAGGTTGTTATATCGGGACATATGCTTATGGGTATATACTTGTATAAACCCTTATTTCCAGTTAGAATGAGGAAGTTTTCAAGGGCTTGATGTATAGAAAAAGCACTTGCATTGATGGATGTATTTTTCTTTGCAAAGTTTAACAAACCATTTAACAGTGCTTTCAGTGACTGTAATGAGCTGTTTCCTCATTATTCCCAGGCTCTGCCTTAACAGGCATCCCAAGACCCCTGTCCCCACCATAGCTTGGCAGCCCCCTACCCAGAGCTGGGTGCTCTAGAGCAGGGGTCTCCAACCACTGGACTGCAGACCAGTACCTCCTGTCGGGTCAACAGCAGCATTCATTTAGAAATAAAGTGCACAATAAATGTAATGCACTTGAATCATCCCAGAACCATCCTCCCTATATCCAGTCTGTGGAATAATTGTCTTCCGTGAAACCAGTCCCTGGTGTCAAAAGACTGGGGACCGTTGCTCTTGAGATGGCTTGGTTTGAGTTGCCCTTTGTTGGCCGTCTTTTAATGGTGTCTCTTCTCTGCCTGGTGTTGGTGTGAATGGGAGCCTGTCCTGAGGGATTTCTGGGCCCGTCGTGTCCTTCAGATTTGGGCTCTGGGAAGGAATGTTTTGACTACCCAGTGTTGGCGCTCTTGGTTGTATTGAGATTGGGCTGCATTAGCAGGTAGAGTTCGTGTCCTCACCTTGAGGGTGCTAGGCAGAGAGCCCTGATACCTCTGTCCAGCCTGGTGAAGGATGGCCAGTGGAGGTGAGTGAGATGACTGATGATGGTGGGATGGTAGGAAAAGAGGACACCACACATCCCGTTCCATGAACTAGGGTTTGCCCTTGCTCCCTGTTGCCCAAGGGACTGCTGGTAGGCTGATTTATGGTAATATCTTAGATTCAATGCCAGGAAGGTTTTGGTAACCACAAGGATGGATAAAACAGGAATGGGCCTTGGAGGAGTGTCACATGGAGCTGAGCGAGGCTGAGCAGATGACTCCTGGGGCGTGTTATTAACTGCTCTGAACTGCAAGTTAAGGTGGGGATGTAAGGTAAGTGGGGGATAGGTAACCCTCCCTCGTGGTCACCTCTAATCCTCACACACCTCGCACCAGTGCCCCACTGGGGTAGCCTCCCTCCATGGTGGCAGCAGTTATATTTATTGATTTTTCTTTTTTTCTGTTGACAGTGGAGTTTGGCTCAGGTCTTCCTCTGGCTCAGGTCTGATGAGGGCTCTTGAGAGCACTTTCTCAGTAGTCTTTTCAGGCCTGCCCTCTCTGCGGTGGGGACTGCCTGAGAGGGGGATGATTCCGGCCCTCTTCCTCCTCTGGCTCAAGGCTCTGGGGGTGGGGGCTGGGGTGTTAGGGACCAAATGATGATACTTAAGCCAGGATACTTTTATAACCAGACCGTGCCCTGCATCAGTATGTCAGGGCAGCAGGTGTCAACCTGGATAGTTTGGGATGTACAGCCCTTTAGTGTATGTCGAAGCCTCTCCCCCCAGTTTATAGAACATTTGACCAAAATCCACCCGAAAAGCAATCCACGGTTTCTTTCCCCTGCTCACCCCAGCCTGAGTGGCCTAATGGGGACTGCGAGGTGAGGAAGACAGTCCACCAGGGCCATCCTCCCCCAAGTCCCAGGGAGAGGGGCTGCTGTTTTGTGGAGCGTCTGCTTCAGATTCTTAGAAGCTGGGGGCTCTCTGCTTGGGCTTGTGCCTTGGAACAATCGACAGGGGGCTGGGTGCCTGCACTGGGTCGGGAAAATGTCCATTTCTGGTATACTCTCAGAGCCTGTGGTTTCCTTGAGGCTTTGTTCAGCTCCCCTGTAGCATGGGGCCGGGGCCTGGGCTGAGCCTCGGGGCCCCCAGGGAAGTAGAGGCCCTTGACAATGGGCCACGTGTGGTTGTAGGCCCCAGCTTGGCCGGCTGGCCCGCCACCTCTGAAACATAACTCAGTATTGATCATACAGGAAGCCCAGCCTCGGTCACATGCAGTGATCCTCGCTCCTTGAAGGGAGAAAGAAAACGGATTTGTCCCTGGTACAACATGCCTTGAAAAATGCATCTTGATTTAAGATTCAGCTTTTTGCAGCATATTTTAAAATGTCAGAGAGATAAATATGCAGCCTTCCTAATGTGTCTGCCTTGAACAGCCTTTAAAAAAAGTCTGTCATTCATCCTCAGGGTCACAGGTGTGTTCAAACCCACCCCCCACTCCTGCCTTTGTTGGTGTGTTGTGTCTGTCTCTCTTCCACAGGCAGAGTTTTGTTGGGGACTCAAAACCCCTCTCTTACAGAAGTCCAGCAGATACATTCATTTCGCTAGTTTTGAGGCTGGTAAAGACGTACAGAGTTTCCAAACAGTTTTTTGGAACTTTCTGTTGGACTTGGGAAACAGGCACTGGCTTCTAGCTGCTTCTATCAGGGGACACTTTACTTCTCGCCAAAGGAGCAAAAGAGGGAAAACACACGCTCCGGCCACAGCCCTCTGAGATGGGCATGCACGAACGAGCTCCTGTGGGTGTAGGACTGGGGAAGCTGGGCCTGGGGTGAGGGGAGCCCTGTTCTTGGGGGGGTGCCTTGGGCCAGCACTTCACTTCCATGATTGGGGTAAGGCACCTTTCTAAGCTTAGTTCAGGTTTGGAAGGGGGCCGGAACACAGGTGAGGGAGAAGTCCTGAAGGGTTAAATGGTCTGTGGGGTTTGCATCCTGTTGTCATTGCGTGGGGCTTTTATCAAATAGCAGGGCAACCCAGCTGGTGGAAGGGATTGGAAGAACCTTAGGGTTTTTCAAGATGTGACTGAGGATGTCAAGACACTGTTATGCTGGTTGAGAAACTTAGAGACCTCAGTGGCCAGGGAGAGAGCTGCCAGGGAAGCTGGTTAGATGGATAGTTGTGCAGGGTTAGGCCTGGAAGGAACCTGGAGGCGTCCCTCTCTCTACCCTAGCTTCTGCCATTATGTAGATGAGGAAATGGAGTCCCAGAGAAGGAAAGTGACTTGGCCAAGGTCACACAGAAGATCAGCAGCCATGCCAGAGCTAGAGTCCACCCCAGGACCCTGGTCTGATGCCTTTCCTCACTTAGATCTGCTGTCTCAGGTGGGCTGTGCTGGTGACTCAGAGGTCCTGACCATGCCCAGTGAACAGAGCTCTGCCAGACACTGGGCTTGTGCGGGGCCACCTGTCCTGTTCTGGGTCAGTGGGTTAGAGCTCTGGGGACCATCCCTTTTGCGTTGGGGACCTTGGCTGTGCTCATTGTTCCTCTGCTAGGTCCCCAGTGTGTTGCTGTCAGGATGCAGAGAGAGGATGGGAGGGCGGGAGGCCTCTCCCCGCATGGAATCTGCCTGGGTCTGAGGTCTGGGACGTGCCTGTGGAGCAGAAGGGGGAGACTCCAGGGTGAAAGCCCCCATTCTCCCTCTCAGCCCCTCTAGTTGCTCTTCCTCTTCCCCTAAAAACCATTTTGAGGATCATAACATTCATCATGAGCTTTATTATGGGAGACTCTTCTTCATGTTTAAAAATAAATGCTGGCATCCAGAACTATATTTGGTATATGGAAGTCTTTTGCATATAAATGTGCTTAAAGGACAACTGCTTTATTGAAGAAGCAGAGTGAGCCCTAGCTAAAGGGACAAGATGGGGGGTGGGTGCCAAAGGGACCCTGGGGTCTGCCTTGCTCAGGACAGTTGGGTAGTAGCCTTCAGTCCTGTTGAATTGGCCGTCCTTTCCCCGGGGACAATTGTAAAACAGGATAACTGGTACTTAAAAATTCATAGAAAATGTTCTTATCACAACGTCATAATTGTTATGACTCAGAAAAGTAGAATTGCCATTCCACTGTGCCTGTCTGCCCTCACTTTTGTTGCCTACCGAGTCCCCAGCAGCAGCTGCAGAATCATAAAGAGAGGAGAGAGGGAGAGAGAAAGGAAGAGAGAGAGAAATCCAGGGCAATGCTTTATTTATGTTAACGGCTACATTTGACTTGAAAATTCTGTCCCCAGAGCCTTGAGGTCAGCACATTACAGAGTGATTGATGGCTGTCAGGGGCGGGCAGGGCGGCAGATTGTGGAGGGGAAGTGGACAGATGATGTCGTAGCTTTCGAGGGCTTAGCAGAACCCAGGCCTTGAAAGGAACTCGGTGGAAAACAAAGCAGATGGAGAAGTCCACTGTGGCCCCTGCCTTTCTCTTTATTCTCTTTCCTTCTCCTTCCCCTTTTCTGTTGAACGTTAGGAAGTGGGGATGGGGGGCCCTCCACTCCCGTCAGCATGCCCCAGCAGTATGGCTTTTGGATGGGACGCTGGGTAAGATCCTAGAGAGGCCGCACTCCAGAGGGTGCCCCCATCGCAGGTGTCTGCTTAAACCATCATGTCCCCCATTGGTAAAAGCCCCGTAGTCAGCCCCATCTTCTCCTTGGGCCCTGTCTCCTGAATCCGAAAACCAAACAGGAAGGACCAACTCTTGGGGCAAACCATTCCCACCGTCCAATCTGGGCTACTTCGGATTACGTTTCCAGAGGGCTTCCCAGCTAACCCTTGTGTGTTTTCGCCTGTGGGAACAAATGGTATCGGACTCCCAGGCCTGTTTACAGATGGGGAGACACGGGAGTGATGGAGGAGCTTTGAATTTTAAACATTAGCTAATGAAATTGCAGACGGGGGCACTGGGTGGAACGGCCTGGGTATTCCCATGAAACGCTTCGCCGTCAGCTGTGAGGGAGAAGCCGGCCAGGCTCACTCATGTGCTCCACAAACATTTATGGAGCCCCATCCCTGTACCAAGAGCTGCGTGAAGTCAGAGGTCTCGGAGTCCTGCTCCCGGGTGTCCCGGCCCCGTTAAATAGAGAATTCGACCTCTGTGATGCCAACTGCGGGAGCACAGATGGAGCCGGATGGCGGGGACTTTCTGCAGGGAGCAGGGCTCGGCTGACACCTCACTAAGGAGGAGGGCAGAGAGCCTGACCTGGCTAAAAAAGGGAAGGCGCTGGGGAGGGGGAGGGCATTCCGGGCAGATCCTGGGGTGGGGGAGGGTGCTGGGAGGCCGGAGCTGGGCCTGGAGCTCTGTGTCTCCCGCTCCAGAGGCCCGAGCAGGATGGCGGGAGGCTCGAGTTCGTCATTTCCCCTGCCTCTGCCTCCCCCTCTCATGGCTGCTCCTGTGCACTTGTGTCAGAGACAGGACTGGCTGTTCATTCATCCGCTAATTGTTTTGATAAGAGACTCTAATTATCCACTGCGATCATCAGATTACCCTGAGCTCCAGGAGGGAGATTTGAGTTTGAGCTGCTGTGGCAGCCAGCAGCAGCACTGTCTCCGCCGAAAGGGACCCAGTGGTAGCACCTGGCCCACTGTACCCGGTTCCCAGTCGGTGCTCACAAAGCCTTCTCGTGAAGGGGCCACGGGGGCCCCACCCGAAAGCGCAGCCCCTGATGTCAAGCAGGACTTCCCCTTGGATTATCTTTGCCACTGTGTTAAGTCCACAGATAAGAGGTTTGGTTCTGGGAATTTCAAAGCAAGGTGAGGAGTGTGGAGAAAACCAGAGAAGCAGCAGTAAATGTCTCTAATGAATTGACATCGGCAGTCAAGACAAATTCAAATACCTTTTTGGACCGTTTGATTAAGTTCTACTTACATGTGATTTTGGTGTAAAGAGAGCAATAGGCAAAAAACAACCAGGATGGCAGATTATAAATTAATCCAATCATCCAATCCTCCCGCAAAGGTAATGGGGAATGATGGCATGGTAATTGATCTGATATGGACTTTTACAGCATTGGGAGCCTCACAGTAAGGGAGCGTCAGGTCTCTTGGGAGGAGTGACTGTGACCAGCCCGTGGAAAGATTTGATATGTTGTGTGTGACCTTGCCCCGAAGGGCTTGTCAGAGGAGAGGACCCACCCTCAGCTCCTGTGTTCAGGCAGTGTCTATAGATCTGATGGAGCAGGAAAGCCTTGATGATACTTGATCTAGAAAAACATGTTTCCATCCTGCCTCCTCTCCATGGGATAGAAACTCTCGGGGAAAAAGGGCAGGCTGGGCTGTGGGGTCTGGCTGGGATTTGGAGGGGTGGGCAGGGTGCCATTGCCCGCACATGGGTCGAGACACTGGCTGCCACGTGTACTGATGTCGGAGGCGCTGTCCTCCCGCTGATTCAGTGGAGACTCCGTAGTGATCTCTCAGTTCCCTTTGGCTCTGCACTCTGAAGCTCCTTTATTCTTTCCTTTTTTACTTTATTTTTTAATTGAAATATAATTACTTTACAATGTTGAGTTAGTTTCTGCTATACAATAGCATGAATCAGCTATAAGTATACATATATCCCCTCCCTCTGGTGCCTCCTTCCTGTCCCACCCACCCTCCCTGAAGCTCCCACCAAAGCAGAACGCCAGGAGAACCTCAGCCCAGTTCTGCTTGGCTCCCCAGTGCCGCCTGCTCCACTGTACTTTCCTCCCTCTCTGAGGAGTGGGGCCGACTTCCCGCCTGGCGTGCTCCTTTGTCTTCACATTTGGGGCTCAGCTAGCTGGGAAGTTTGGCAACATGTCAGGCCATATATCTTGAAAACCGCCCTCCAGAAACGACCTCGTTTAGCAGATTTACTGACGTATCGGGCCTGCCTGTTCTCAGGGGCCGCCGTCCTAAATCACAGCGGGTCCACTGGACTTGGACGCCTCAACGCAGAACTTTTCAAAAAATTTCAGGCAAGATATATCACTGCCCCATTAACTCCCTACCATTAATCTACTCCTCCTAAAAACCTGGAGTTTTCCCAAAAGGACTGGAACGTGGTGAAAAACGGACCCATTTGGTAAATTCTGTAAATCAGGCCGGTTTTCTCCTCTCCACACTCCCCAGAGGGCCTGCCTCCATTGCCATGGTGATAGGATGCCTGCGTGCCACGTGGGCAGGTGTGGTCTCTCGGGGTTTCCGGGGAGCGTCCTAGGGATGAACAGCACTCTGCAGGGGTGGCTGCCTACCCTGACCCATGGGATCCTGGGTGAAGTGTTCTCTATATGAGGGTTGGGGCCTGCATCAGGAGCAGTTACAGACACTGCAGCAGAAAGCTATCAGGGGAATAGAGGCTCAGCCGGGCTCCAGTCTTGCTGAGGTGATGGGACCCTGCCAAGGACTGTCTAGGGGGACACACTCCTTCCTTGATTCTTCCCTGATTGCTGAAGAGGGTCTTTGTTGTGATGGGGCTTATCCACAGCCCCGAGAAACTAGTGAGAGTCCACCTACACTTTTTTTTTTTAAGCCTATATGTGTGCTATTCTTTTTCAGGTTCTTTTCCCATTTAGATTATTATAGAATACTGAGCAGAGTTGCCTGTGCTATACAGGCAGTATGGCTTGTTGGGCCAGCCATACTTCTGGTTCCTATGACTAGAGACTTCTTCCTTTTGGAAGAAGATGATATCCATGAACTGGGACTTTGGAGCCCACAGACCTGTGTTTGAACTCCAGTTTTCTTGGTCGGTAACCTCAGGAATTCAGGGGCATTTGAAAAAGGAAAGATATGTGCTTTGGAAGAGAGGTGCCCTGGGTTGAGCAAAAGGAAGACAAGAAGGAACAGCAGTGGTCCCCAAGTCCCCAGTCTCCGTCCTCCACTCTGTATGGGGATGAAGATCATTCTGCAGGCATGCTTGAGGATGAAATGAGTTAATTCTTACAAAATGTGTTAGGATAGTCCCTGGTACAACACTGACTTTCTGTAAATGATGCTCCATAAATCTGATGGGGACACATAGCATACCTACTGCACCCCACTTGCTTATCCTGCTGGGATGGGCCCATACCAACCTGAAGGAGGAGCTCCTCTTTTTCACTAAATCCCCACTGCCCTCCCTCTAGCCTTGGCAGCCTCACTGGTAGAAGAAGCAGAGCTGGAAACTCTGTATAGGTCAGGGCCTTCCCCTGCTCCTTCCCGAGTCCATCCTTTCCCTCTCAAGAACAGGTGAGAATTCTGTTAATTCAGTGCACGTCTCCACTGTCCCTGGAATCCTGGCTTCTGGAATCCAAGATGAGCTTTCCCCGCCCCCCCCCGCAAGCACCTACCGCCTCTGCAGGCCTTTACCCTGCCCTCTGCTTGCCTGAAGGCAGAAAGCACGGCTGTAAGGCCAGGAGCAGTCCTATCCTGCCTGTTGGGACAGGGTCTGGAAAGCAGGCCGAGGCAGGAGACTGGAGCACCCCCTTCTGCAGGGAAGAGAGGGAGCCTGGTTCCAGCAGCACACCTTGGCATCCTGCCCTGCTGGAGGAACTGGTTTACAGGGCCTGACTCCCAGCCCCACCTGCTGAAGGGCTTCTGGGGGCTGGGCCCCGAGGATCTGGTCTGTGTTTCTTGGAGTAGTTTACGTTTTCCTCTGCCTTTGGCGAAAGTACCTATTATCTGTGCATCTCTTGGCCTTTTACAAAGCTAATTAAGCCCTAGAGGCAGAGTTTTGGGGCCTAGATTTCTTTCCCAACTGAAGAGTTGTTTTTAGGTGCTCTGGGAGCTTAATTGACTTGCTCAAGGGGTGCCCATTGGTTCTGGGGGCTGAGGTGGGGGAGGATGAAGGACCCTGAACCTCTTCCCTCTTGCAGCCACCCTCCCACCTCCTGGATGTCCTAATAATTCAAAGATCCTTGCCATCTCTTTGTTCTAGAAGCCTGGAGTCTCCTCATGAGTTTCTTGAAATTCATAGGTGAAGGTTCAACAAACAGACTGTGTGGAGTGTAAGTCCTTATTTATCAGTATTGTCCCAGAAGGCAGAGGTGTTCTATGTTTTTATTCCTAGCACCCCAGTAACATATCTGGTATAGTTCTGGAGGAAACCAGTGATTGTATGGGGTCCCTGCCCTTAGACAGGTGCTGTGTTGGACTTTCAAAGCCACCAGGTAATGCCAGTTGACCTGGAAGTGTAAGTGGGTTGTTGGAACTGGGCAGAGTTGATTGGGATGCAGAGGTTCGGGACGGAGTATGGTTGCTGACTTCTTCCTTGCAGCCTGTCGACTTGAAAAGATAGTCACAATGAAAAAGTTGAGAGTTATGTTTTATTCAGTGGAAATTTCTAGGACTTAAGCTTGGGAGGCAGCATCTCAAGTAACCCTGAGAGAACTGCTTGGAGGAGGTGGGGAGAGGAGGCAGATTATATAGAAGTTTGCAACAGAGGGCAGGTAGTCTGAACAATAAAAGTATTTTTGTGAATTAAAACCAAATATCTCAAGTTGAAGAATTTAGTGCTTTTCTATATGTGGGAGGATTGAAGGGTCTGGGCTCACTGAAATCATTCCTTTCATGTGCATCTCAGCTATCTGGGGCGAGTATCCTGAAGAACACATCCTGAGTTCTTTGAGGCTCTCTGTAGGGAGTGGCTGCAACCTGATGGCTGCACAGGTATTCTTCTTCCTGAGTGCCCTGGAGGGCTGCGATCGCTGATGACTGTGCCATCCTTGGTTATTGATATGGCAGGAAATACTCCATTTCTCAAGCTTTAGCTTCTTCCTTCTGTCCTTCCTAGGAGGAAGGGCCTTCGTCTTCTGCATCTGTTTAGTGGACACCTAACTTGACTTGGCCTGGCTGTTCTTGTTTGGTGTTAGGTCAATGTCATCTTACATTATGTGCCACATACATTATTAGGTGGTAGTGATAAGACCAAACTACTTTGTGGGCCCTTGAGGGCCCTGCCTTCTGGCCCAGGGAGTGGGGGGCAGTGGCTTAGTGTAGACCTGGATCAGAGTGCGCTGTCCCCTGTCTACGCTGGTGGGTTCTGGCCACGGCTGCTCATGTACATCCACCTCAACCCACTGATGCATTCCACTTGCCTCGTGCCACATGAAACCTCAAGTCCACAAGTTTCTTTAGTCCTTGTCAGTTCTGTTAACCACCTGTTACTGTCAGAACTGTGTGTTAATTCTCTCTTGCCTGGTCAACCTGCCCTGACAGCCAGGGGCAGGGGTAGAGCAGAGACATGTGACCAGACCAGCGCCTTCCTGTGCAGTGACCTTAAAAACCTCCCCTTGGGAAGGCTGCAGCGAGGACCACACCTATGGATCTGTGCCCTCTCTCTTCCCCACCTGCAGCCTTGGATGTCGGGTAGACCTGCCCAGGGCTCTGGAAGGGGCACAGTAGAGCAGTTGGCATTCCATTTTTCCAGCCTTTTTCCCAACCAGCTTTCTGTTTTTATGTCTTAAACCATCAAGCAATGCATAAAACTTTATGGTTTTATTCTCTTCCTTGCTTACCTAACTCCCTCACTGTATAGATCAAAGGACTCAGATTCTCCCCTTCTCCCAGTCCTCCTCTATGAGGGCCAGTTTTTCTGTTTGTACCCTGATGGACTCCAGCTCCCTTTAATTTATCCTGCCCTGACTGATTAGAACAGCGCATGGTAGACACTCAAGGATGTTTGAATGAATGAAGGCATCTTGTCTGCTGTCCTTATAGAAGCTCATTGTGTGCAAGCACATCATCTTACTGAGTGATACACATCCTTCATTTGATGTGCAAAGCACCTCTCAAGGGTGGACATCAGTGCCCCCACTTTTCACAGGAGGAAGAGTCTGGGGCCCAGGCAGGTGAAGACCCTCGCAGGCCCCTAGCTGTCGGGCTACCCTGCAGCATCTGTGGGATACTTAGGTAATGTGGTGAGAGCTTTCAGGATGGGAGCCCTGGGACAGAAGCCAGGGATGGACACCATCCAGTCACTTGACCTCAGGCAAGAGATGGCTCGACTTGAGTCCTCAGTTTCCTCATCTGGAAACAGGGTATGTGTGTCGGGGGGTGGGGGCACTGGGATGAATAGAAACTGCCAGGTGCTGCTGGAGTTTCCTCTGAAATGCTGATAGGGCCCTGCTGCACCCATGTCTGTATATCTCAAGGAGTCTCTTTCTTCTCTGCTTCAGGACAAAGCAGACTGTCCTTTGCCTACAGCCTCCCTCATCCCTCAGGCATGACCAGGAGGGCTCCTCCTGGTCATGCCACATTCCCTTGTACCACAGTGCCTCTGGACATGTAGTCCCCTCTGCCCAGAATGCGGGTGCTCCTTTTACTTGCTTGGAGGTCAGGTGTCCCTTGCCAACTGGGCTCTCAGTTCTTTTCCAGCACATCTTCCTTGCTGCCCCCCCCCCCCCCCCACTCCCCGCCGCCCCCCGCAAGGTAGAATAAACTGCTCCTCCTTCCTGCCTTCCCTCCCTCCCCCACCTCCTCCCTTCCTTTCCCAGATTCACTGGTTGAATGCCTCCTACATGCCAGGCATCGGACAAGTCGCTGGAGTTCCTGAGACAGCCTCTGGAGCTTACCTCTGTGGATCGAAGATGTTTATCAGCTTGCCTGCCCCGCCCAGTCTCTGCCCCAGGTTCCTAGCACCTGGATGATGCTCAGGATCCTGACTGACTGCCCAGCAGCTTGGGTATTAACTTTAACACCTGTTTGGTGTTGTCTTTGACTTCTTTGAAGTTGGGCCTCTCCCCTCCTTGGTCTTGTTTTTTTTGGCAGTGTCAGCATTTCTCATCTCAGAAATTGTCTTTTCTTCCACATAACTTTTTTTGGTGCTTTCCACCCCCTCCAGAAGTCACTGATATTTCTGTTGAGTCCCCCTTTTCCCCCGGACTGGAAGCCCCTGGAGGGAGCTTAAAGTCCTATTCTCTCCCACCTGCCTGGAGTAAGTCAGGTTCCTGTATGGGAGTGGGTGGCAGGAGGCAGGGGTCGTTTCTTTTCAGAGGTCTGGGAACTGACGGAGCCCCTCTTCTATGAAAGCCTGAAAAATAGTTAGGTCTCTCCAGACTGTGAGTTTGAGACCAGTCTCCCCAGCACTAATCTTTGTGGTTGGCTCTTTCCTTGGACGTCCCAGACCACCTGCCTTCTTCAAAGAGAAGGGCCAACAAAAGAACAATAAAAATACCGGAAACACCATGTCTTAGCTGTCCCCCCTTTCTTCAGGACTCTGTTTTACAGCCTAATAAATTGATGCAGAACCTGCTTTGGGCTGTTTTTCCTGGAGGTGGTCATTGTCCCTTTGGAAAGCTGGCGCCTGCCTGGAGGATTGATCATTAACAAACTCAGGCATGGTCTGGGTAGTAAAGGCAAGTAACCCAGGGAGTGGGCTTGCACTGGGAGGGGGGATGTTAAGGGCCTTTCCAGTAGTTGGACTAAGGGTGGGTTCTGTAGCAGGAAGCTGAGCTATGAGGCAGTGACCTCCTTCCAGGAGAATTCCTGTTATGGGGGAGTCCTCAAGAGTTCCCCTTCCCTGGTTTTTGTCTCCCTTCCTTTCCAACAAAAGCACATCTGAGTACTTACATGGTGTCTGATGTAGCCTGGCTGGGAGCTACACAGGGGCTTACAGTCCCATTCCTGGGATTTAATTGTGACGGTTAAACAGTTGCCACGCACGGGGACGTGGGCCTTGGTTCTGATTTAGTCCCGTGACCTGGACTCAAATCCTACTCATTACTTGAAAGCTGTGTGAGATTTAAGTTGGCTCATCTCTGAGCCTGTTTTCCCTTCCAGAGGTTGGCAATGAGGAGGTAGTCTCTGCTTCTGCTTGTTATAAGGATTCGAACGAGTGCATATAGAAACACTTGATACTTACTTGGTGCTTATAGTGGTTGGTCCCCAGCTGTTTTCCGTTGAGCATGATCTGCAGCAGCCGGTGTGGCACTGAAAACCTAGAATACTAAATATTTGGCCACAGAATTGCAGTGTTTGCGAGCCTCAGTTTGCTCATCTATAAAATGGGAATACTCACTCATCAGGTTGCTGAGTGTAGAAAATGAAATCATAGGAGGGAGATGCTGGGTATATCCTGGGACAGGATATACTTATTTCCCTTCACTCCCTCAATAAGTTTTAAGGAGATACTAACTGGTGTAGATCAGGTTAGTGCATGTAGTATAATAATCCAGAAATTTTTTACAGTGGGAGAGCAGAGGAGTGGGGAAGATTCCACACTTGGGCTTGGGGATCTGGAGAGGTTTCTGGGAGGTAGTGTCACCTGCTTCATCAGAAGGAGACCTGGTGGGTGGGGGAAGGCTGGAGACGTGGTCCTTCCCCAGCATCCTGTTCCTTTAAGCCCAGGCTTCCAGCTTCTCCACCAGGAGGTGAGACTCTGCAGAGAGCTGCTTGGAAAGCTTCATCTTCCCCCTCCCCCAAACTCTGGGGGTGTGAAGATGAACTGGTGTAACTATAGCTTGGTGTTTTGGTGTCTGTGAGAAAAGCAGAATTGGCTCAAGCTGCTTTCTCAGTTAAGGGGATTTAAGAAGGAAAAAAAAAAATTAATCCAACCCTGGTGATCAATCTGACACCTTCCCTTTGAGCCCCAGATGGCTGATTGGGGTGGAAAGTTGGCCACTGCTGCTGTTGGAGAATGGAATGGTGTCTCTGTCTCTCTCTACTGAAAATGATGGCTTTCTGTACATGCATGCACACTATTTATAAAGCCTGCCTGCCTGGTTTGGTTTTTTGGAGGATATTTCAATATTCCCAGAAGGTTCCTGTTGGTTAAATGTCATTCTTGGAAGTGTCATGTTAACAGGGCTGGAAACCAGGTCTGTCTGCCATGGTTCCGTCTTCCCTACCTCTTCTCCCCTTGCTGACGTCCCTGGCCTGGAGACGAGGTAGACATCTCGGAGCAGGTTGGAGACCCAGGTTTTTGTCTCCGCTTGCCTTAAGTCTGGTGCCCTTTGTCTTCTAAAGACAACTTTAGGGGAAGTTTGGAAAGTGAAAGGAAAACATTCACTCTACCATTATCTTATCACAACTTCTAGACTTGGACAAAATGCTGTCCGGGTCTGAGCATGTGTTTGTGGTCTGCTGCTTTTTCTTTTGATAAGCGTGTTTCCACTTACTCCTAATTATCCTCTAATGGCTGGCTTTATTTAACTATTCCTCTATTACTGGATATTCCTTCCTGTCCTCCCCCTCCACACCCTGCCATCGTATATAATACTGCAGCGAACATCTTTGCATTTCATTTTGGATGGTTTCCTTGGAATAAATTCCCAGAAGTGAAATTACTAGGTCAGAAAGTATGAACCTCTCCTTTCAAGATCCTTGTGTCCCTTTGCCAAATTATTTTCCAAAGGATCATCTTGATGTGTACTGATGCGTGAATAGATAAATGGCTATTCTAACTGCATTTTTACTTGGACTGGGATTATAAAACACGTTTTTAAAGGAAGGTCTTTCTTTGCCCTAGATGAAAAATGTTATAAACTGGACTTTCCTACTTTTTGTACTAACTACCAAGTCCGTACTGCGATGTGCTCGTTCGCCAAGGGAGAGCATGGTGAGTCCTTTCTGTCCCCTGACTGCCAGGGACTCTCAGCCGCCCAGGAGAGAGGAGAGACAGGGGCTGGAGGGAACAAAGATAGAGCGGTTGCAACCTTGTGTTGCTGCCTGAATTGCCTGTGCTCTCGGGGATGGAGGAAGACCAGGAGAGCGGTGACCCTGAGAGCCTTCCTCTGTACAGGAAGGCTCTGGGAGTGCCTTCCTTGGTTCATCTTTCTGTTCAACAGTGTGTATGGGGCCTCCTGGGCACCAGGCTCAGTGGGGATCGGGAGATGGATGAGAGCCAGCAGTCTCTCCAGGCAGACAGAATCACACAGGGAGTTTCTATATGATGTGACAGATGGCTGGAGACGGTGCCATGGATGATCAGGGCCGGAGTGACAAGCTCTGCCGTTCTTTTGTTCTTTGGATTTTCGGCTCCCTTCTCCCTTCCCTGAGCGATGGGGGCTTCCCTTACCAAGCAGGAAGGCTGGTCAAATCAACAAGTATCCCTGCCTTGTCCAGTGCTTGTTCTCAGCCGACTTGCGACTGCATGGAATTTCCATGCCGGGAAGGGATGTTGGGAGCCAGCACCCCAGTCCCTACTGGGATACAGCCAGTGACAGGGTACTTACTACCTAATGAGGCGCCCACTCCAGAGACTTTCTCTCCAGAGCCTTTGGAGGGCCTTTTTAGGAAGGATCTAAAGAAAAATGTAAGGTTATAGAATATTTGTCCAGGGGAGCAGGATTAGAGGTTTCAGGCCCCAAGTCCCATCGATTTAACAATCTGCTTAACAAATTTTTTAGTATTTTGAGGACCTCAGCTCTTGGTCACACTGTGACAAATATAGAAGGGTTCTTACACCCTTCTCCTTGTGGGTCTGTGAAGTGAAAAGTCCTTTATTCACCGCTTCTCTGCAGAGTTTGTGCTACGTGGTATGTCCTCGGAAAAGCTTTTTTGGGTGTGTCACACACATTGGGTTGGTGTGGTTTTTCATGGTGTGGTCACCCACCCCCACCCGCACCAGAAAACCAAGTGATCCTGTCGCCCCTTGGAGAATGGGTCTAGGGTTACATGTTGGGCTGCGTGTTCTTTGCCTTCTATTTGAGAACTCCTGGGGAAGAGCCCTCAAGTAGGGGAAACTTGGGTGCTGACCCTAACTCTGCTCCTAATTAACTGGCTGGCAAGGCCCCTCCCAGCCCCCGTTTTCCATCTTGGACCCTCTGGTACCTTCCAGACCTGGAAAGTGAAAATCCCAGAGTTCAGGCTTGCCTGCTGCCCTGAGGTTTGGGGAAACTTAGTTATCTTGACCCTAAGGAGCATCCGCTTAAGACCTCTGCACAGAGGCAATGGGCAGCCTGCAGCCATGGGGAAAGGGGGCAGTCTGGGCCTTCACACTTTGGCACAGGACCCCAGGGGACTTGACTGTGGACGTCAGAAACCAGCACACAGAAGGCTTTGGTGTGGTCGTCTCCCCCACCCCCAACCTCTTCCTGGCTGGGGAGCAGGGAAGCCCTGAGTCAGGAGAGAACTATACAACCTGCAGACCATGCGGGCAGGAGGGAGGGTCACAGGACCCTGCTCCCAGCTGCCTTCCATTGTCTGATCGGCAGTGACTGCAGCCCCCAGCCCCAGGTCCTCTTTTTGAGAATAAACATATCAACAGGATTGATGACCCGATCGGCCCCTGGGCAGCTGGCTTTGGCCTGCATCTGGAGCCGATTTCTCTGCTGTCACATACCCATTGTCTTGGATTGTTCACTTCCACAAATCAGAGGTTGGCTTCACTGCCCTAACCCTACCACGACCCCCAGATGCTTGTTTGTCCGGTCGAATGAACACTTCCTGCTCAATGAAGGGTAAAAAAAAAAAGAGCCCGAAGCACACGTGGGCAGCCCTCAGTCCCTACTCTGTTCTGTTGTAGACAGGATGTCCCCATCCCAGCCCCTCCCTGGCCTCCGCCTGGCCTGGGCCTGCCTTTCCAAAGTGGATTCAGAGTGGAGGAGATGTTTCCAGGAAGCTGGACTGTCACCCCCCTCTCCTCCCCACGGAAGGGACACCCAGGGGCTTCAGCTGTATACTGTCCCCAAATGGGACCAGCAGGTCGTGAGCCCTGGCATCCCGGGCATGGGGGTTGGTCTGGTCTGAACGCTGGACTCAGGATCTGTGATGTCAAGATGGGACAACCTTAGGGGCAAAGGGCCAGTCGTCACTTGCTTTGCCCTCTTGCTTGCTTGGGGCAGGGGCTGTGAAGGAGTGAATGGAAAGGGTTCTCAGGTTCTCCATGAAATCCTGCCTGTTCTTCTGGGCGCACCGTGAGCTTCACCCTCCTTGGGAAAGGAAGCCCCCTCTGACCACTTGCCCCAAACACTCTCCCTTTACTTTGAAATACTGCAGAGTTCAGAGCTGGCGGTGTGTGCTGAAGCCCTTTTTCCTGTGGGCTGCCGCTTTGTTGCACAAGAATGAGGAAGGCTGATTGGCCAGTGAGAACTGGAGAGAAGCAGTTGGGTTTGGGCTAAGACAGATGTGTCCCAGAGCCTCCACCAGCTGCGGGGAGGCCTAGCTGCTATAGGTGTGAGGCTGCAGAACCTGGGCTGTGGGAGAATGACACCAGGACTCTTTGTGCCATCTTATTGCTTTTTCGTAGTGATGGTAACTTGGCTCGTTCTCTAGCTGCAGACCTATGTATGCACCAGACATGGAAGTAGGGGTGGAGGTGGCGGGTAGAAGGGTTAAGGTAGTTGGGCTGCTTTCCATAGCCCACTGATTTGTAGCTCCCTCCCTGAGCAGTTGTGGTGATGGTGGGTGTGACACGGTGGTCCTGTCTTACCCTTGTGGCTATGTGTCTGGCTCATGTGTTACTGATGAGGGTTCTTCAGGGTAGAAGAATTTGGGGCTCGTGTTGTTACGGTCCTTATAGTTTTCCAAGCCCTTGGCTTCTCCTGACCTTTATGAGCCCCACAACAGCCCCACAGATTAGGCAGGGTGCTTATCTTCCTTCACTTGGCCCCAACGCCCACCAGGGCCAGGGAATCCAGCTCTGCCCTCCAGGTTCTCCACACCACCTCGCTGCTTTCTGGCTTTTGTTCATAAGTAGAGCGCATTTCCAGCTCAGCCCTTCTCACCCCTTTGCCTGAGTATTTCCAGCCTAAGAGGACCTTGGTCCTCACTCAGAGCTGTTGGTGGGTTTCTTCCTTGAGCCCGGGCTGCCCAGGGCCAGGCTGTCCCTCTGCTGCCCCCTTCTGGGGTGGCCCGTTTTCTCCCTGTGCCTGTCCCCTCCTTGCTTTCCCGGCAGAGTCTTGGCCTTGGTGGGAGCAGGGGAGAAGCCTGTCACTAGTGGTTGTCGGGGGAAATAGACCCTAGCCCGTGTGACTGGGGAGACCTGTGAAGCTGCTCGAGGCCCTGGAGAGATGAGGGTGGGGACCTGGCTCCTTCTAGCTGCCATCAGCCCTCAGTGCAGAGACCCAGACTCACAGGCAGACAGGCTCACCTTGCCCTGCCTATCACACGTTATAGGCATTTCAGTTGTCTGACGGACCAGCCAGTGAAAATACCATAAGGGGAGGAATGCTCCTCTTCCCAGGAGTGGAACAGGCAGGACCCGACACCCGGCCTGCCTTCCGACTCCATCAGGGATGCTGCCCGCCCCAAGCCCGCTTTTCCACTTAGCTCTTGTTCTCCCTGAGGTCTAGACTAGTACTTTGTAGATGGCATCAGGGAACCACTTACCCCAATTAAAACAGCCAGAGCGGGGTGGGAGGAAATGGGCTAGGGTGTACTGGGACTGTGTTAGCTAATGCAAGGAGTGCTTTTTAAAAGGTAGAAAACTTTTTTTCTCTTTGTAGATTAATTAAAGCCCCTTCTTCAAATGAACCTCTGGAAGGTGTGTCAATGGGCCCTGTTTTCCTGTGGATACCTAACTCTGTGCAAACTAACCCCCCTCCACCAGAAAAAAACCTCCATACTCTCAATGCCTTTAGAAATTTCTGTGAAAGGTGACCAAGTGTTTTTTAAAAGAGCTCCCCCTCTGTGATAAATGCCAGGTAGTGACTGAGCCTGCAGCCCCCCGGGGAGCGTGAAGAAAGCCGGGCTGAACATTAAAGAATGGGCGGAGAGAGGGTAGGATGCTGGCCGTACCTCCCCGAAGTCCCTGCGGCCTGCTGGCAGCAGCAGGCACAGAGCTGGGCATCTCGTCAGAGCCGGGCAGATGGCGTTCACCTGCTCGGGACGCGCTCCCTCGTGCTGGGGGCCTTGGAGTTGCCGGGATAATAACAGACAGCTGCCAGCTCCGGGCCGAGGTCTGCGGGCATTCAAAGGCTTGGAAGTGTGCGGGGAGAAGCCGCCCTCCACCCTCGCTAGCTCGCTCAGGGCCTCCCCTCCCGCCTCAGTTCGCCTTTTGTTTTTGAGATTTGTGCCGCCCTCCCTCCCGCACCAACATCCGAGCAACAAGAGCGTTTTAATAGAGGACAGTTCTGTTTTGGAAGCGACAAGAAAGCGCCTCGTCGAGTGTGACCTGGCCTCTCCTTTGTCCGGCCTACCCTGCTTTGTGTGTGCCTGCAATGGGTTTTGTTCCAAGGGGCAAAGGAGTTGGACATGGATTTGGTGTGTTCCTGGGGTTTTCTTTCTTTTTCCTTTTCTTGGCAGGGGCTAAAGCTTTGGGTTATTTCTGAGCACAGGGCATTTGGGGATCTGGGGATTTTCAGGACCACTCCAGGGTCTTTGAGTGACTGTGTGGTGTCAGAAACAGTGAGCAGCAGAGAAGGCAACTTTCCGTCCGCCTGGCGTTTTCTCAGCCCATTGTGTACATGTGGAAGGGACAGATAATTTCTCAAGAGTGCGATGGGCCTTGCATCCTAGTAGGAACGTTTCCCAAGGTATCAGTGAAACTCAAGACTGACTGTTTTGAGAACCAGCTTCCTTTCCTTTCTTTATCTGTGTAGAAAAAGGGTGCTGGTGCTTCCCTGGTTATCTGGTTACCACATCGTGGCTAAAGTCTGTGCAGGCCAGTGTTGACTCCCTCTGGCCTGTCTCAGCAGCAACATCCGCTCTCATTAGGCTACTTGCAAAAAAGTGTGTCTTGTTTGGAGGTAGTGTGGTTTGATGGAGTCTGGTAGAAATTTTATAACCTCCCTCCATACAGAAATCATGCCTCACTCGTTCAGGCCCAGCTTGGGAGGCAGGTTTGCCCAGCAAAGTAGGGTGTCAATAAGATGAGGAAGTCTATTTGATGATCCTACACTGCTGGAAGTTGGCATGCTTCATGGGCTTAGGTGCACTGTGCATGCCTCCTACAGCCCATCAAAGGGTGGTATAACTTTGTTACAGTGGTAATCAGACCAGCTTTTTATCTCTTATCCCTAATTAATTCCAAACCAGTGGGATTTTTCTATACAGTCACTGGCAGAGATTGCCTTTTCCTTAGGTATACATCTTTTGGCTGTGCCACACAGCTTGTGGGATCTTAGTTCCTCCACGAGGGATTGAACCTGGGCCCTGTGAGTGAAAGCATGGAGTCCAAACCACTGGACTGCCAGGGAATTCCCTTTCTTTGGTATTCTTAATTTTCAGAACAGACCTAACAGTGACCTCCTGCCTTTCTTATCAGTGGCCTGTCCTGCTGTTCTATTGTTTTAACTACTGATGAGCAGCTCTAGGGAGGGAAGAGAGGTGCTTTAAAATATTGCTTAGCTTATTCTGTAAACACTAGAGATTCAGAGATAAATGAAGGCAGGGTCTCTGTCCTCAAGGAGCCCACCAAGGAGACAAACAGCACTGAACACAGTACAGTGGGGTGGGTCCCAGGCAGGGTCCCAGCCAGGCTGCATCAGGCATGGAGGATGGGGAAGACTGATTGGTTCTGCACGGCCGAGGAGATGCAGGGTGAGTATAAAAATTGGTTGAAGAGGTGATGACTTAGGAGTGGAGAGTGGGTATTTGCTGGACAGCCAGAAGGGTGGGGAAGTGATTATCCTCAAAGGAGGCAGTGTGCCCTCAGGTTTTAGGGCCGATAGAGCAGGAGAAGGATGTGATGGGGGCGTAGCGTACCGTGAGTTAGCAGGGCCAGTGTGGCCTCTTGAAGCCTGGATTTCTCTCATCCTGGGGGCTGTGGGGACAGGGAGCAGCTGGAATCCTATCTGAGTCTTCATTATTTCACCTTTAGAATCCTCAGGTTGAGTGTCAAGGTCAGTAACGGTGGTGGGCCCCAGTGAAAGAGCCTGTGGGTGTCAGGTAGATAGCAGCTCTGCCAGCTACCACTGTGTGACCCTCGGTAAGCTAAGCCTCAGTTTCCCGCACTGTGAAATGGATCGTCTAAAGTATTTATGTCTTGGGGTTGGTGTGAGAAGTGACCATAGTAAGTGCTCGGCACATGGAAGGACCCAATAACAGTGCACTGTGGTTATCATCTGCTTAACGATACTCCCAGTAACAGTTCCTAAACAATGTCAGGGGGCTGGCCTCACTCTGCCCTGCCCCTGTCTTTCCCATTCATCTCAGGGATCACCCAGGTTAGGGGTGAACCTGGTCGGTGAGGCCTCACTGTGGCCGTGGCACTTTCCCTCTGTTACACAGCCTGGTTTCAAATAACCCGATGTTTGCCGATAATGAGCGTGGTGTCTTGGCCTGAAACTCTATGCCTGTTTGGACCTGTAGCTTTCCCTGGGTCCTCCAGTGGATTTGTCTGTGACACATGGCCGGCACCAGGCTAGAGCTTATCACACACTCAGGTGTGCTTTATCATGTTCCTCCCATTCTTTCCCTGAGCACTGCCTCCTTGGGTTCTGTGCGGGCAAGACTTGGTCCAGCCCTGGGAGGGCTTCCCACCCAGAAGAAGGAATAAGAAGGGAACCCAGGACCTGCCAGCCTGGATAGTAGGGGGAGTCTGGGAAGGGCTCCTGAGGAACATGGCATTTCCATGGGACCCTGAGGTTAGGGAGTTTGCACACATGAGAAAGATGGAAGGGTATCTTGGTGGAAGATGAGATATAAATAGATGAAAGAGAGGAAACAGCTAGCAGGCAAGAGTGACTGGCCTTGGGACAAAACTGGGAGAGAAGGGGCTTCCCGGACAGTTCATAGGTTAAGATTTCAGTGCAGGAGGCACAGGTTCGATCCCTGGTTAGGGAACTAAGATCAAGGTCTCACATGCTGCATGGTGCAGGCGAAAAAAAAAAAGGATAAAGCTGGGAGAGAAAAGTCTGCTAGATGGAAAACCAGGTAGTAATGACCCTCTTTGAGCCTTGAAACCAAGTGAGAGTTTGCTTCTGCCTATGGCTCATCTTTTATAAAAACATCCAAACTTGAGTCCTCTCGCTGCTTCTCTGTGGCTCCCAATTGCCCAGCCTGCAAAGGAAGCCAGTGGCTTCCAGTTTGAAGCTTTTTTTAATGTGTCTAGGAACATTCCATGGGCCCGTGACTGCTCACCAAAGTAACTTTCTGCTCTCCTAACTGGATCTAATTTGCCGTTCCTCTGCCGTGACACCTGATAATAGGAAATTTAGTATTTATTGAATGCTTATCGTGTGCTGCCTGCCATGTTAGGCAGGTGCTGTGACCCCCATTGACTAAGGAAGGGAGGCACTGGGGGACCAGTGACATTGGGAAAGGGAGGGCTTGGGTCTGCGCTGGGTAATTCACATCTCCTGAATCTCTTGATTCCTCATAAGGACCCTGGGGAGTAAGGTAGCAGTTTCCTTCTTACCCAGTTAACAGCCTGATGTCTCTCAGCGTGCAGATGTAATCAGAACTGGAATTTGTTAGCTCTAGCCGTGCGCCCCGTGCCGCACCTTCCCCTAGACGTGCTTGGCCCAGACTTTCTCCTGTCTCTTGTGGTGCATGTACTGGCCCGCGAGTGCTCCCCTGAGAGCGGCACCAGGTTCTGGGCATCCTCACCCCTGCATGGGGGTGGTGGTATGGGTTTTTCTGTATCACCTTCTCTGCAGTTGCTGTAGTGTATCAAGGCTCATCTCAGCAGAGGACAGCTCAGCCTTCAGTCCAGGCCCAGGGCTTGTTCCCATGCGTGAGGACCAGTCTATTCTCTGAGAGCATCCCCAAAGCTCAGCCTTGCACCAGCAGTATTCTCTATTAGTAGAACATCCTGGGGCCTGGCTCCGGCCACCCCTCTGGGCCGCGGCTCTCCCGCCTCTGCCTGCCTGCTATTCGCGTGGCCTCTGCACCCCCCGACCTTCGGTGCGGAATGCTCTGGCGTTCTGGAGCGTGCCCCACCTCCCCCTGCCTGCTGAACCCTTTTCCAGCCCCCTCCCTAGGCCCTCATTCAGCCCCTTTGCTCGGAAAGGCCTCTTCAGCTCCCCTGTGTGAGAGTAGCTAGCCCTGGGCCCACACATCTGGTGCCCATTTGGAATGTGTGTTTCCTGCTCCTCAGAGGAAACCTACTCTAGAACTCTCTAATTCCTCTAACTCAGGAAATCGAGGCACTGCTGCTGGTTTCTGGAAGGCAGGTGGGTGGGTGACTGGTTCAAAGCCCCTGAAGTCACACGGAGTCATTGTTCCTGGCTCCCAGCTCCACACAGCAGTTTTGCTGCCTGTTCTTCTTACCAGAAGCTGCAGGTCAGCGCCCTGCCCACTTTCCATGCCTTCTGTCACCTGGCTCCTGACCGCCTGACCACGCCCTCGCCTGGTTGTATTCAGATCTCAGCCCTGCCCCCCGCATCCTGTCGGCTCAGGGCTGCCCCCTCCCTCCCCCCGGCCGCCGTTTCCAGGCTTCCCCCTGCCTGAGATGCCATCTTCTTTCTCCTTTGCTCTTGTCTACATCGTCATTCATGGAGCAAACATCTTGGAGGCAGTGCTGTCCAATAGGAATACAGTGGGAGCCACACGTGTCACCTTAAATGTTCTGGTAGGCACATGAAAAAGGTATAAAGAAGCAGGTAAAATTAATTTTAATATGCTTTATTTAGTCATACAAGTGTATGTCCGAAATACTGTCATTTTAAGACATAATCCGTATAAAAATCATTACAGTTATTTTACATACTTTTTCCTCATACCAAGTCTGTGAGATCTAGGCCATATTTTACGCATCTCAGTTTGAACTGCCCATGCTTCAAGTACTCAGCACCGCTTGCGGCTGGGGCTTCCATGTTAGACCTGTGGGTGTGGGGAGTTAAGAGCATGAGGTCTGTAGAGGGGTGGGCTTGTTTTATGTTGTCTCTTGACTGTGCCATTTTATTAGCATTGTGGCCTTGGGGAGGGTGTTGTCCCCTCTCTGAGCTTGTTATCTGCAAAAGCGTGCATCCTCACCTCATGGGGTTATCGGAAGAACTGAATGAGTGGCTCATGCAAGGACTCAGCACAGCACCCAGCACGTAGCATTGGTCATTGTTTATATTGAAACAGTGACTCCTTGAGTGACTACCAGGGACTGGCTTGGTGCCAGGACCTACCCCCTGGGCCCTGGACTGATCTTCAAGGTAGTCCACATCATAGGCCCTGCCTACACAAGGGCCATGAGGGGCAGGGAGATGGGCCCGCTCAGGACAGGAGCTCTGGCAGGGGCACAGAGGAGGGAGTGGTAATCAGGAGAGGCTTCCTGGTGGAGGCCCCCCACTCACCCCCCCACCTCAAGCTCGCCTTGGGTCCCTTGGCCTCCAGGGCCCTCTGTGACAACACCGGCGCCCCTGTGACTCCCGTTCGCTAACGCTTTGTCCTGTGTAATTAGTGCGGCGCGCCTCCCTCTTGTCTCTAATTGTGTTGTGCAGCATGTACTTTATTATATCAGGGTATAATACCGTGAGGCTGGCAGTTATCTTGTTCACTAATTGTTTCGTGTGTCTGTCTCGTCTGCCCCGCCAGATTACCCGCTCCTTCTGAGCAGCCAGCGCTGTCTCCGTAGCTTTTTGTTTCCCCAGCCAGGGAGGGCTGGGCATCAGGGCCCAGGTTCAAGTCCTGGATCCCCCACACTGATTTGGTCTGGCTGCAGACAAGTCACTTTCCTTCCTCTGATGAACAAGCAGGGTGACACAGAGACAGTCAAGCCCCATTCTGCCCTAACATCCTCTGATTTAGTGGATTTCCCTCCATAGGTTGAGCTTCAGTGTGGCCAAGGTGGTGCACGGTCCTTCTTGGCCTAACAAGTAAATACGGAGCATCCATGAAGTGCCAGCTGCTGGGAAGATCCTGATGAATGAGACGATTTCTACCCTCAGGGTGCTTAGAGTTTAGAGAAGGGAACGGATTTAAAGGAGTAAAATGGTCAATATTGTATTTAATCAGACTTGTGATCTGCATTCATTTAGGGGATCTGATTACATAGTGTGCAGCCTTGCTTTGTACTAAGCACTGGAGAAGTGCCCTCACGCTTACCGGGTGGAGGGGAACACAGACACACTCACAGGAAGATGTCGTCATGCACGTGGGGAGGGTTGGGGGCCCTCCAGGGGGGGTGTTTTACACCTCCTGCCCAGAGTCCTCTCAGAATCCAGAGAGCAAAGTACAAAGTTGGAACCCCCTTCCCTCCCGCGCTGCGTGGTAAGGCTGGGGTGTTTGTGCTGCTGCCTGGCATATATGATTTGGGGGAGGACACTAAACACAAACCAGATGAAGGCACTGCCCGCGGGTGCCTGGGAGCAGGGGGCGGCCCGGGAGCATGTGGCTGGGTCACCCTTTATAATTACAACACTGCGGCAGAGGCCCCGGAACCTGGGGTGGCAGCGGGCGGGGGATGCCGGCTTCCCATCTGCTCAGCCTCCTTTGGCTCTGAATGGATTAGTTCTGTTTGGGTTGGAGCTTACCGTTGTGTGTGTTTTTCATCCCCCTCCCGTTTGTTCTCTCTCCCTGGCCTGAGCGCCCGCTCAGAGCGGCGATGGTCCCAGCGCGGGGAGGGAGAATTGTGAAGTGGCCATTATTCAAGCAAGAAAGGGAATAATTGGGAGTTTGCGTTCTTCTGGGCTTCTATGGAAACTCGGCTGGGGCTGGGGGTGGGTGGGGGTGAGGCCTCAGGAGAGCGAGAAGGTGGGTGTCACTGTCAACTGGGGTGTAGCATGGTGTGTGTGTGCGTGACCCCACCTGGGGTGGGGTGCCCCATAGCTGAGTTGGTGCTGGGAAACCACAGTGGATCTGGTGGTGGTGGTGGTTCTCACAGATGGGGCGTCTGAGCGGCTCCCGATTCATACCAGAGGATTCTGGTGAGGCTTCTGTCGCAAGCCACTGTTGGCAGGGAATGGGTATTACGGGCTGTGTGATGTGGGAAAGGACTCCGTGTGGGCCTGCCGCTGACCTCACCAAGGGCCCTCTGTCTGGGCCTGTTTTCCCAGTCTATCAAGTGGGGGTGGTGAGTGCTATCATGCAGGCTTGCTGAGGGGGGAGAAGGTGCGTGTGTAGGAGAGCTGGTGCCACCCGGCGGACACGGGAAGTGTGCAGCAGAGCCTAGGAGGACCCAGGTCTTCATGACACTCTGGGGACACTGGGTACATGGGGTGTTGGGAATGCCCATGGATCCTGCTGGATTTCTTGTTGGGCTCAGGGGGCTTCTGCAGGTAAAGCAGGCTTGTGGGGAACCAGCACTGGTTTTATACTTCCTCTTTGAAATAGAAGGTCCGTCCCTCCCATCGGTGGTCCCTCAGTCTCCACTGGGAGCCCTGCTGTGGAATGGATGTTTGGGGAGAGAGAGGCTGGGGGAGGCAGGGGAAGCGACCGCAGTCTCGGTCTTTCAGAGTCCACATTCTAGCTCAGAATCAAAATTTCACACATGTGGAACAATTAGAGAAAAATAACAGATGGTGTCTGATCAGATGTCACCGCCCCAGACGGCCCCACCCCCCAGCAGAAATAATCCTCCTTTCTCTGGGATCCCGGAGCCAGGCGCAGGCCTGCGTGGTACCCTGCGTTGCATTGGTGTGTAATTGGTCGTTAGTGCCATTAGTTGTGCAGTAGCGCATGTCTGCTGAGTGCCCCACATGCTGAGTCCTGTCCTTAGTCCTTCCTACCGTGTTGGTCCAGCGAGTGCTCAGGGGGCTTGAGCCAGCCGTCTCCCCTCAGGGCCTCCAGGCTGGCCTGTACGTCCCCTGCTGCTGGGCTCCGGAGCCCTCGAGCAGCTCTTCCTGGGCTGCCTCTGGACCTCTCTGACACCTGCTTTCTTGGATGCTTGGTCCTGGTGGCCGTCTCCTGAGTTGGGTCTTCCGGTAGGAGCTTTTGGCTGACCTAGATGATGAAGATGAAGAGCCTAGCCAGCTCCAGGTCCAGTGCTGCTAACCAGTGGTGTGATGTCGACACTCCCCTATCCTTCCTGAGCCTCCCGTTTCTTGACTTTAAAAAGCTGGGATTGGAGTAAGCAGGGTCTCCGGTATTGGTTCTGAGACTTCAAGTTTCTTTTGGAAGTTGTGTTGGCCTGAAAATGCCTTTGGTGTGCTGGACCTTTTTAGCTGGGCCTGGAGATGCCTCATGGACCATTTGCCTTCTAGAATCTGATGGTCTAGTGAGAAAAACAGACGTAAGGAGATGGTCATGGTGCTGCAAAGGGTCCCGTCCCTGGATGTCCCAAGAGAAAGCCCTCCTGGCTCAACCCAGAGGGCTTCCTGCATGAGGTGGCTTTTTTGTGTGGGTCCCCAAGAGAAAAAAAGAGGCAGAAGATGGTGACTGAAAGGGAAGAGTGTGACGAGAGCGTTGCAGGGTAGGGGCTCCCTGGCGGTCCAGTGGTTAAGTCTCCATATTTCTAGTGCAGGGGGCACAGGTTTGAACCTGGTCGAAGAACTAAGATCCCATGTGCTGCATAACACCACCTCCCCACCCCCCACCCCCGAAAGGTAGAGAACATTCCAGGGAAAGGGAAGAGCCTGTATAAACACTTGGAAGCTTGAAAGACTTGCCATGTTCAAGAAGGAGGGTCTGTGGGGGTGGAGCTGAGACTGAACGGCCCAGCTGGACAGCGTGCAGCTTGGAGCAAAGTCCTCTTGGGTTGTGAGCCTGCCCATTAGGTCTGCTTGGGGACAGGAGGAAGGACAAGAGGACGACTAGGGTAGATCCACGAACAAGGAGGCTGGCGCACTGGTCCAGGCTTGAGGAGCGAGTCCAGTGAAATGATGGGGAAGACATGGTCTGGGGTGTTATATGGAAGCTGAGAATCAGCCTGGCCTATTGAGACCTGGCACAATTGGGAGGATTGCCCAGACCCCCCTGACTGTCACACATTTTCCTAATAATTTGGTGCCCTTGTACCCAAGAGGGTGGGCTTAGGGGTGATTTGCCTGAACCTGGATTTGCTGAGGACACTGGGGGAAAAAACCCCACCTCTTTCCAAATTATCCAAAGAGTGAAAGCATGGTGGCGTGTGGAGCACCCTGGCCTGCTCCTGGGCGTGTCTGTCTCTTTCTGTGAGCCTTCATTTCCCTTTGGTGAAGATGGCAGGGGCGGAGGAGGCATCAGACTGGTGCCTGCGATATGCTAGCCCGCCCCCATGACTGCCGCCTTTGTTTCAGGGGTTGGAGGATCACAGAGGGCAGGGTGGCTCATTCTTGGCAAGTGGAGTGGAAAATGCCAGTGTCTTAAAGCGAGTCCCAGAGGGGTGGGGATGGGTGTGTGTGTGTACTCGGCTGGGTGTGCCCCCGAGCATCTCCCTTGGACAGGGCATCTGTGCTTGCCCAGCCTGGAAACTGCATGGAGTCCCTTCCCTTCTAAGATCTCATCTCATCTTCCCTATTAAACATTAATGATAACTGATCACTAACCCTCAGGAGGACCGAATCCCTGATACACACTGGGCAGATATTGCCTGTGTGTGTGGTCTCCATGCATGTCCTTGACCCAGTGTGGCACCTACAACAGAGCAAAGCGTGTGTGTGTGTGTGTGCGCGCGCGCGTGCGTGTGTGTGCGCGTGCATATGTGTGTGTATTTTGTTGTTGCTACTTTGGAGCCACTGCAGAATTTCTCATCACTGCCAAGTTACTTCCTCGGGATATATTTAGATAGCGCGAGATGAGTGAGAAGTGGGCGACGTGTATTTGCACAGGGATGTTTGCACACGTTGACCGTGGTGTTTTTGGAGCCGATGTCCAAGAGCTGGCTCCTTGCTCAGCCCTTGTCACACACTTGTCGGGGAAGGGCTGTGAGTAGCTCCTGTCAGGGGGATGGGGCGGGTGGGGGAAGCATGGGTGGCAGGACAAGTCTTCCGCGGCCCTCTGCCTTCTCCCTCCCATTGAGAATGAAGTCAAGGTTGGGGGCTTCAGGAAGAGTTCGAGGAGGCAGCTGGGAAGCCCCCACTCTGCCCACAAGGGCTGCCGTCTCCTGCTGTGGGGTGGACACTGTTACTGCACCCTGATGAGGTAAATATAATTACTTGGTTGTTTGTCTTTATTGGAAGTCATGGAGACTGCGTTGGCTCCCCAGGGTGGGGTAGGCAGGTCTGGCCCTGCACCCCTGCTCGAAGCACTTTCTCCCACTTCCTTCCTTCCTGCCCCCCTTTGCAGTGTGCCCCTCTCCTCGGAGTTTGAGTGTGCGCCATCCACATGGCAGCGTGGCGTGGTAGGGCCCAGAGTGGTCTGACTGCAGCCAGGGGGCCTCAGGTCCAGAGCGGTCCTCTCTGGCCTCCCCAGACCTAATCAGCTTACAGTGGGGCAGGGCAGTGCTCTTCTGTTATTAAATTCAGAGCCGTGGTCTGCATGATGGAGGCAGCTTTAATGAGATTAGAAAGCTTAACCAAGAGGCCAATTAAATCTGGGCCCGTACCTGTTTGGGCGGCTGTCTAAGCCCCGACCTGCATCCGGAGGCTTTCTACAGGCCTCCTGGGAGCCTGGCTGGGGAGGGTGAGGGGTAAAAGACGCCTGCCCATCTAACCACCCCTGGACCTGGGGCTGCTCAGGGCAGAGGCAGAACCCAAGAAGAGTTTTCTGGGACATCTGATCCTGGAGTTGCCCAAAACTGGATCAATATAGGCTTCCTGCAGCCTAGGGAGGGTGGTGACTGGGTGGCTGGCAGAGCCCCCAGGTGATTCTGATGTGCAGGGAGGTTTGGGAACCAAGAATTGAATCCACCCCTGGTTTTTTTTTTTTTTTTTTTTTTAAATAGACGAAGGAAAGGGACTCATGGGGAGCAGCCTGCCAGGGCCTGACACCTAGCCCTGTGCCTTTACCACTGTGGTGTCCTCCTTGGGTTGCCAGGGAACAGGGGATGCAGTTGCTCTTCTGTTCACACCCAGTTTTCTGTTTGTTTCTTCAAACTCCTGTGTTAGGTAGGCCAGGCAAGGAATGGTGACTTCCCATTTCACAGATGGGCAAGTTAAGGTTGAAGAGACCTGCCTCACACTGGTACCATCACTGGAAGGCCTGTTTGTAAGATTAAAGTCTTATCCTTTCCATGACTGGAGTCTTCCTTTTGGTTCCCACTGGAGGGGATGCAGTGTGTTGGTGTGTGGTGACTGGACCCAGCCAGGAAGAACTGCAACCTTGTAAAGACACTTAACCATCGTGGTCTTCATTGGCAAGGTAGGTCAGACACGAAACAAAGGAGCAAGCTGTTGAGAGGGCTAAGTGAGATCAGCTTCCTTTCCATGTCTGCATGATGTGTGGTGGGTTATTTCTGTTCCTGGAATGCGGAACCAGCAAGCTTTGGGGAACAGTGATGGGAGCGCTGAGAGGCTCTACAGGTGAGCAGTGCCCACCTAGTCCACACAGGGCATGGGACTTCCTTGGTGGATAAAAAGTGGAGAGAGGGGTTTAGAAGGAGTGTCCATTCAACAAAGTAATTATTGAGCCACCTGATGGATGTAGGCTGAGCACTATTTCTGGGGGAAGCAGAAACCTTACTTCATAAACTCTGTGAAGCAAGGCAAATTATTGCCATTTTCTAGATAAGACTGCCAAGGCATGATGTCTTTGAAGACTCAGGTCTCAGACCTTTCCTGCCCTCCACCTAGGATTGTGAGGCTGCGGCTAGGTCTGTTAGCAGAGAAGCTGGGGCTCCTTCCTGTTCTAAGGTTCTAGGTTCAGATTTTCTGGAGGCCTGTGGATTACCTGAAGCTGATTAAAAAACTCCTGTCTGCAGTGGAGAAAATCAGGCCACAGCCTCAAATGCAATTAGACAAAAATAAAAGAAAACCAGACTGCTTTAGACCAGATTTGCAGCAGAGTAGGGAGTTTGGTCATCATCCTTCAAGGATGGTCCTGTGATGTCTATGTGGCTTACACGTTTCAAGCTAGGAATAGAACTAAGATTCAAATTGAGGTTTTTTCCAAGGTTTCCATGTTTCTCTTCTCCAATGATTGCTTGAGAAGAGGAACATGGAGACTTTGGGAAGATAAGGCCCCTCTTTGTCCCTTTTGACATTTGGATTTATGAGAGTATGTTCTGTTCTTTAAAGTTACATTTTTATAAAGGAGAAAAATAAGACATTTCCCAGAAGAGCCAGGCCTAGCTTTGTCCAAAAGCATTCTCACAGCCCCCAGTCATTGAGTGGTTACTGATTATTGGACATAGTTAATATTTGGATTCTACTTTCTGGAACCAGTAGTCCTGCAGGGAGATAGCTTTGTCCATATGATAAGGCCAGGTAGAAAGTGTTGTAGGGGTTACAGAGTTTTACATTGACTTGGAAGAGGAAAAAAGTCATCCTGCCCAGCGCCCAGGGCAACCTGAGGGATGGATGGGTAGATGGATTAGAATGGCAGAAGCCAGCAGGGAGGTGGGCATTCTGGGTGGAGGGATGGCATGTGCAGAGGCTGGGGACCAGCATGTGCTTCTCAAGGTTGAAGCTTGGTGTCCATGAAAAGAGGGAGGTGAGAATGGGAGGAGGAGAGAGGCTAAGATGAGATCCCAGCCCTTCCGTTATCTCCTTGTTTGCATTAACTCATGCCAACTCCAGTAAGGTGTTGTCTTATATTGGTCAGGGCATGGGGCCGGGGAGCATCTCCAGACGGAAGTGAACTGCCTGCCTCTGAATTAGCCAGGGAGCTGTGGGGCCGAAGCTCCTCCCCTCAGTCCAGTGCTCTGTCTGCTTTACCATGGCAGCCCTTGGTTAGGAGTTCATTGGTGTTGAACCTTCCATCTCAGCCCTTGTTGAGAGGGTTGCAGGCAGAAGCAAGTATCTTCTAAAATTGAGTCCTAGCTCATGAACCTACTCAGGGCCTCTCATGCCTGTTCTGTGCTGGGAAGCAGGGACATAAGAGGTGGGCATAGGTGGATGACGAGGAGTTCGGTAGGTAGATAAAGGGATGTAGGTAGATAAAGGGAAGGTGGCAGGGGAGCTTGTTGAGCAGAGAGAGTGAAAGTAGCATGAACAGTGTCCTGGGTGGGGCTGAGACTTGCTTGGTGAAGTGCTGGAGCTGTTCTCAGGACATGGTAGACAGAACAGGGGTGTGGCCAGAGGTTCCTGTAGGCTCAGAGAGCCTGGTCATGGCCCACCCTCCCCCTTTTCTCGGCGTCTTATCTTTCTCTTCTCTCTGCCTCTCTCAAGTTCTTTCACGTCAAATGAGAAGTTGATTCAAGAGGAGGATGTATTCTGACCGAGTGAGCTCAAGGCTTGCTCTGTGCCATGTCTCTTGATTCCAAGAACCATGTCTTTTTTTTTTTTTAAATCTATGATTTGGAGGGTCCAGCCGCAAAGGGCAGTTGTTAGATTGGCAGTGGATTCCTCTGTCTATGGGGCACATTTTCTGGGGCACAGGAAGGCATTTAGGGGGAGACCTCTGCCTTAATGTCTTCTTCAACTTCTGCCCAGGCTCAGGAGCACCACCCCCCCCCCCCCCCCACCTCTGCCTGTCCCCAAGCCCTGGAGGTAGTAGCCAGGTTCTCTGGCCTCTCTAAGAAGCGTATGGAAAAAGTTGCTCCTTGGGCCAGCGGAGCAGACATCTACCTGCAAGGAGGCTGAGAACCAGAGCATTCAACCTGTCTTGAGAGTGAACAGCAAGCTCTGCTTTGGAAATGGTAGGGCAGCTCGACCACCAGGGCTGGGAGAGGCAGCTAGGTCTTAGCTACTCATAAAGATGCCTCAACTCATACCTGATCCTTTCACTGCACCCAGCCCACTGGCCCCAGGCTTGACTTCGTCCAGTGGGAATGAGACACAGTGGCAGTTTAACTCTGGAGGACACCCCACTCCCTTGCATTTTTTTTTTTTTTTTGTCTTTTTTGGAACTAAAGATGCTTTGCCTAGATGTTAGCTTAAGCTGTCTCCACAGCTGTCTTGGGAGGGGAGGTGTAACCATGATCTCATTTTACTGACCTGACCGTTGACACCAGAAGAGGCCACCCAAGTCATCTGCCAGGAGGGCGGAGCCACATCAGTGCCCAGGTTTTCTGAACACCCAAAGCTTGGATTTCACAGGCAGAGGAAACAGCTTGTTCTAAGATGTGTGTGGGCATGGTGGGGTGTGCATGCATGTGTGTGTGTGGCAGAGGTGCTGTGTTTGGAGCAGAGAGGGTAATTGTATGAGTTAGCTAGTCCTGCAATTTGACCTTGTAGACATGGTGACTCTTCTTGATAAGCAGAATTTCTGTAAGAACTTTATTCATCCAAAAAGTATTTACTGAGCCAGCACCTTCTCTATGCTGTGCACACCATTCCTGCCCCCATCCCTGTGAAGGCAGCTGGCTAATTTAATAAGAAATTAACAGTCGGATGTGACAAGTACTGTGATGAGGAACACATGGAGGATGAAGAGGTTTTGCCCAGGAGGAGAGAGTGAACGAGAATGTTCCAGAGAGATGGACCAGCCTCCGCAGAGGGATAGTTGGGCATGTTCATCAAGTAAATTTGGATGAAAGAAAGGCCTTGTAAGCCAGAGAGTACTAAACATATGTAATAACAATAGGTTATTCCTTTTGTGATGGATTTAAAGAATCTGATTTGTTGCACCCTGATGAAGGTCTCTAGAAAAGACCTTCCTTTGTGCATTCAATACCATATGGATTGATGGGGAAAGTAGGGGTGGACCACTGAGAAATCCCGTGTATGGGTCAGAAGTCTCAGTAGATAAGGTCCTCTGGTCCCTTGGAAGCCTTTGACTAGTCAGGTCATCTCTGGTTCTTCCAGGCTGGGCTCCTGGCCCCGTCCCACTAGCAGGTTTCTCACTAGGATCCTAAAAGCCGAGTGTGTCCTTGGGTGCTCTGGAACCATTGTGGCGGGATGCTAACAAGAAGGCCCTGCCTGTGTGCCTGGGAGACCCCCAGCAAGCATCTGTGGGCCTCTTTGTGGTGACCTCCAAAGGGCAGCCCTGCCTCGCCCTGCAATGGCTCTGGCTAGACCTCAACAGGCTGTGGAACGAGCTTGCAGACTGGGCTGTGTCAACGACTGAAGCAGCCGGGGGTCTTAGTCCATGCCTGACCTACATCTTCAGCGCCCCACCCCCCCGCCACATCACTCTTGGAGCAAACTGAATAGCCCGCCTTCCTGAGAGGGCCTCCTGCATGCCCGCCAGAGTGGGTCCCCTGCATGCCCGCCAGAGTGGGCCCTGTTCTAGAATGCTGCCAGGTAGCGAGGAATGTGGTGTGTCTTTGAGGGGCTGATTGCTGTGATCACAGAATTTAAGTCAACCAGACTGCCTGAGTTTGGTTCCTTAGGGACACTGGGTACCAGAGCTGTTACTGTTCCTGCCTCAGAGACAAAGACAGACACATGCGCACACAGACTTGCCTGGAATCTGTGACCTCGTGAATCCTCTTGTCGAGGGTGTTAACCTTTCTGTAAAATGACCGTCCTGGTCCCCTCATCTCAACACCGCTCTCTGAGTCTGCTCAGCACCCCAGGGCCTGGGAGCAGGGTGAGACCTGGGAACTTTTCTACAGTCCCATCCAGTGTGGCAGACCTTTGTTGTGCAGCTACTGGGTGCCTGATCTAGTTCTGGGAAGGTTTCCTGCAACTGCTGCATTTAGGCTAGAAGGACAGGTGGGCAGCAGGGGAAGCCTCAGGGAGGGTTCGCTCCCAGCAACTGGAGTCTTCACAAGAGGAAGGAGCCCTATTAGGCAGCATCATCTCAGGGGGTCAAGGCAGTGGGTGGGGGCAGAAGGGACTGAATTCTGCCCACCCTGGACCCTGTTGTTTTGTAAATGAGGCACCTCGGTAGGGAGGGCAGGGAGGGGATCGTCCTGTTCTCAGTCTCCTGGCTAGTTTTTTGGAGGTTGTCATTGAGGCTGAGCTGCAGTGCCCCTTTGTGTTACCTAAAGAATTTGGTTGAGGGGAAGGAACGTGGACTTGGAAGTCAGCTAGACGTGGGTTCAGGTCCCAGGGTGCTGCTTCCCGGCCTGTGGAACCACGGGCAGATCAGCTCTCTGAGCTTTAGTTTTCTGTAACATAGAGATGCTAATGCCACCTGCCCCCCTGGGGCTTTTTGAGGGGATCAGAGATAAGTAAGAAAGGGCCAGGCATTAGGAGGCACCTGTTTGGTCAGCTGTTGCTGTCCTGTCATCCCTGTGGGCAGTGCGGGGAGAGGGGGAGATGTGGCCAGAGTGTGCCATATCCCCAGCCGGAGTGCTCTGCCTGATGTCATGCCTCTTCCCTGTGTCCTGGAGGGCCCAGCCGTGGGCCCAGCTACTGGTGACCTCACCTGGCAGATGCCCAGGAGCCTTCAAGACGAGCTTCTCCACCTTCTGTCTGCCTCTTGGGCAGCATAACACGTGTGCTGGAGGCAGGCTGACACCTGGGCTTCAGGCAGGAGAGCCAGCAATGCAGCCCCCCATCTGACAGCTGGGTGTGGAGGGCTGTCCGAGTGGACAGCAGTGGATTCTAAGTACCTGGCTGCTCATGGAGTTGTTTGGTTCAATTTCCTTTGCGTTGTGACCTACATCATTCCTTATTTGCTAAACCCTCTGAGCAGGCAGCAGTAATAAATCAATTAATGACTCCGATGAATCGTTTAATGGCTGACAAAATAACAGTAAGGCCAACAGCTTGCATCTCTCCAGCGGTACCGAAGGACCCTGGTCGACCAGGGTGGGGGCCGAAACGGAGACTGTTAGCTAAATGAGCGCAATTAATACGCGCTTTAAAGGCTTAGGCGGCATCTGTTCCTACAGCCCGTGCGCCTGCATTCCCGGCTCCTTCGTTTGCAACCCCTCCCCATCCGAGTGAAAACTTGCCCACTTGGATGTCAGGGGACCCAGATGAGATTTTTCAGGCTGTGCACCTTATCCTGTCATGACAGGGGCTGAGCTGACGGAAGGTGACTCTGCCCTCCCTGAATCTGGTGCCGGTGAGCAAAGTATGCACCCCCTTTCTTGAAAGGTGTTCTGGGGGCCACCCTTTAATGATTTTTCTTAAAGCTAAAAAAATGCAAGTTTCTAAAGTGGGTGGGTTTTTTGTTCTGTGCACACCTCAGTCCTGGCAGGATTAAGTTGTCATTGGAACTGAGCGTGTGTGCAGGCCCATGCCAGGGAATTTTCCACTTTGCAGAAGCAACTGCCAGTGTTGTTAAGGAACTGTCACTGGCCTACTATGACATGTTTGCGGTTGTAAGAGGCTCCTTTAAGACAGTGGGAGTGTGTGTGTGTGTGTGTGTGTGTTTTGCTAATGGTGTAAACCAGGGTCTGAAGCTCATCTCTCTTTAAGAAGAAAATCAGCGTTGTACAAACAGTGTGCTGTTGATCCACTCCACACTGTTCATTTGCAGGGGGGACCTCTTGCCTTTAATCTCCCTTGTCTCACGTGTACACGCCTAGGACCCGTGCCCTCTGCTGCGCGACTCAGCTGGGGAGATGTTTGCACACGGGAGCAGGCACCCTGGCTGGCACCTACAGTATAACCAGGTATTAATTTCATGGGCTCCGCCTCTTACACAGAGGATGCCCTTTGATCCCGTTCCCAGGAGAAGCGAGTGCTTCCTGGGTTGGTGGGCAGGGCCTGGTGGGGTGGTGGCCGTGACCTTCTCGGCACAGAGAAGCCAGTGCCTCTTCCTCTTGAAAATGGTCTGACTGGGGTGCCTTTCTTTCATTTTTTTTTAAAAAGCGAGAGAGGCCGCTCCTCAGAAGACTGGGTTCTGTCTCACCAAGGATGCTGTCTTCTGCTGGCCCCCACCCTTCCCACGCCCTGGCCTGCCCTGTGTTCATAGAATCATAGAAAGCAAGTGCGTGTGTCTTCCACCTGGTGCTGTGTTGCTGGCTCAGGAGTTTAAGCCCCTTATCTGAGGAGTCATATTTGGGTTCCCCATACCCCTGTTGAGGGTAGAGGCCTCTCCATAATAGACAATGATGAAGGGCTCAGGAAGGTAAAGTGAGGTGCCCTTGTACCCCAGCTGCTGGAGAACAGAGGGGCTGGGCATAGAGCCCAGACCTCTTTACCCTCCGGCAGCATCTTTAAACGTCAGTTTCAAAGCTTAGACCGGAGAAGCTGGAACACAGCCAGAAGGTCTGGGCTTGACTTCCAGTTCTGCCTGTTCTGAGCTGAGTGACCTTGGACGAGTCCCTGAGCCTCTGTTTTCTCATCTATCGTACCTGCCCAGTTGTCCAGGAGTATGGGGAAAGAAGTGGGATGATCTGCGCCTAGGTTAGCTGGTGAGCTGGGTGGGCAGCCTCCTCCCCTTTCTTGGGGAGGGGATGTGGGTAAGCCCCATGCCCACCCTGTCAGCGAGATGGAGTGGCTGGGGAGGGTGGAGGATTTATGCTCTGAAGGAGAAGCTGTCAGAAGGCCTGGTTCCAGGGGAAGGCTAAGATGACAGCAGTAATCTCTCACCTTCCTATCACCTCCTGCATCTCCGAGGCTTGCTGTCCTTTAAGGCCCTGGCTTGAGTGCCACCTCTTCCATAAAGCCTCCCTGATCCCCCTAATCCCCGCCTCACAGCTCCTGCCTAGAGCACCTTCCCGCGTCCCTTAGTTCTCCTGTGGAGACTTCATTTCATCTCCTGGACCTCACGGGCAGAGCCTAGCCTCTGTCGTCTCCCACCTCAGCGGGCACAGCATAGCACATCCCTGGCGGCCCAGGAGCCAGCGTTTGCTGAACACATGGCCGTGTAGAAAGCACTCCTAACCTTTTTAAGCTCCCCACCTACCTTGTTTCTCCTTCTCTTCCCAGGGTAATTTACCAGTTAGATCCAACAGACTCTTCAGCGAGATCTTACATTCCCACACACAGGCACACACAAGCATGCACGCACCCTTAGCAGAGGCCAACTCAGTGAAATACTTGCTGGAAGGAGCAGTTAGAAGGCCAGTCTACTTTGGGAAGAGAAAAACATGTGGATGATCTCAGATGTAGAGAATGCCTTGTGCTTACCTTAGGTTACTGTGATCTGTTGTTTCTCTTAATAAGCACCAAAAAAGCACCCAGAACTCTGCTTTGCAGGGACTGGTGGCAGGGCAGAGAGGGGTGCATTATTTAGGTTTCTTGGACTGAAATCAGAGGTGGAGGGACAGAGAGACTGAAGTGAGAACACTTAGAATAATGCACTTCTCTGGGCCTGATTTCTTACCGGTAAACAGCAGTGACATCTTCGCAGGGATGTTGAGAAGTAAATCGTATCCCCTTCCCTCTCCCCAGGGCTCTGGGATCAGGATGAAAAGGCATTTGCTTCTCTCTGCCTGCTCTCTCTGCATTCCTGCATCCATCCTCACTTTTCAGGACACGGAAATGAGATGGGGATGTTAGGGAAGAAGCTCTGGTGTCAAGACAGCCCTCACCTGAGCCTGATGGCCTGGCTGTGCAAGCTGGGGCTTTTCTCACACTTTTCTCAGTGTGTGTGGCTGAGAGCTTGGTGTGACGCCCTCTTGGTTCACTGTAGCAGCAGGACCTCAGCCACCTCGCTTGGAACTGAGCAGCGGCCTAGGGGGCAAGAAGGCTCCCCCCGAGTCACACAGCAGGTCGTTTATAGCCAGACCTGGAACCCTGATCCCAGGACCCTCCATCCGGGGCTCTTCTGTCTCCTAACTATCCCCAGGAAGTGCCACGTGGTGCTGGGTAACATAGCTCCCCTCTTTTCAGAGGGGAGGCTGAGGCAGTCCCCATGGCTCCATTGTGGCCAAGCAGAGATGAAACCCACACCCTCTGATCCTGAGTGCGCTCACACCCTGTCCCCGCTGGGCCACCCAAGATGACGTGACCCACTACTCCCAGAGGCTCTTCACTCTGATGCTCCCATCTGGAGAAGCTTTCGGTGGCTTGGAGCATCTTCCCCTGGACCCAGGGCCATCCCTCAGCGGCGACGGGCGAGCACGTCCATTCCTCCCCACACATGATGGCCCCCTGGCCGTTTGGAGGCAGGGATCCTGTGTTGCTCACTCCCCTGTGTCATCCAAGCCTATTTTTAACGCCAGCCAGTTCTGTCTCTTCACGTAGCAGCAGCTCTGTGTGTTTTTCCAAGCTGCAGAATTAGAACCTCTGTTCTCCAAATGGATTCTCTTCTGTGGTCTGCACATAAAACCGAGAGGCCTCTGCCTATACCTTCCGCTTTTGCCACCCCGCTTCTCTCTGTCTTGGCCTTTCTGTCTGACAAGATTCTTTCCATTCCCTTAGCTACATCTTCAGTCTGTTGATGCTGCTAAAATTCCCTCTAGGAAACTTGGGGGAAAAAAGCAGCGACATTACATTGCCAACAAAGGTCCGTCTAGTAAAGGCTATGGTTTTTTCAGTAGTCATGTATGGATGTGAGGAGTTGGACTATAAAGAAAGCTGAGCGCTGAAAAATTGATGCTTTTGAACTGTGGTGTTGGAGAAGACTCTTGAGAGTCCCTTGGATTGCAAGGAGATCCAACCAGTCCATCCTAAAGGAAATCAGTCCTGAATGTTCACTGGAAGGACTGATGCTGAAGCTGTAACTCCAATACTTTGACCACTTGATGTGAAGAACTGACTCATTGGAAAAGACCCTGATGCTAGAAAGATTGAAGGCGGAAGGAGAAGGGGACGATAGAGGATGAGATGGTTGGATGGCATCACTGACTCAATGCACAGGGCGGCCTGGCGTGCTGCAGTCCAGTCCATGGGATTGCAAAGAGTTGGACACGACTGAGTGACTGAACTGAACTGAGGAAGCTTGGCCCAGCGGGTCCCAGGTCATTCCTATATTTTGCAGTGAATGTTGTATTTTGAATTGTGAAATCTGTATTTTGCACAGAATGCTGAACCCCCTGACCTGATGACACCTGTGTAAACATACCTCCCTCCCGGGAATATGACCTTCTCTCACAGCCCTTCATTTCTCAGAGCTGCAGTGCCCCTGTCCCCCCAGGTGTCCTCCGCTGCCCAGCTGTGAGCACACTGCCATGCGCCACATGCCCCTGGTGTCCTGGGTGCCTGGCCACGTGGCCTGTGTTGAGTTTCAGCCAAGAAAGGCTGTACTTGGTGGTTTCACATGTGGGCCCCGTACTGCTACACGCCTGAGTATTGGGGTGGGGCGCGGAAGGAGGGGATTTGCAGAACAAAGTTCCATTTTGCAGCCTTGTAAATCAGTCAGGAGGGGTTGGCCGACCTGGCAGCAGTCCCGCCGTCCGCTCTGAACGTGTTTTTATTCCGTTTTCCAGGAGCTTCCTGTGCATAGAACTTTAGAGTAAAAATGGGTGGGGGGATTCCATGCTAGTTTGTGGGTGAGGCTAACTGGGGATCTCAGGGTAAGGCTAGAAGGTCCTGTCTTGTAGGGAACATACCGCCCCACCCCCACCCCGCCCGCATCAGGCTCTGCTTCTTGAAGGAAGCATGAGTGTCACCTACCACAAGATACTACAAGATGTGAAGTGGGAGGCTCCTGGGAGCTTGTCTCTTGTTCCCTCTCTACTGACCCTGTTCCTTGAGTCGCATGGGGCTCCTTGCTATGGATTGAGGAAAGGGCCCACATCCAGAACTTGCCAAGTCTGTTCATTTGTGGAGCCTTGGGTACCCTGGTGGTGTTGGGTGAGTTTGTCAGGCATGCGCTGGGATGCCTGGCATGGGGTAAGAGGTGTCAGGTAGGATTCTCAACTGTCCTGAGCTGCTTGCTCTTTTGCTGAAATCTCTTCCCTGTTGCCTTGAGCAGCAAGCCCAGGTTTCCTCTCACGGCTTTCAAAGCTCCTCACTGTCGCTCAGATTCCAAGGCTGCAGGTTTGAGCCCTGCATCTCTACCAGGGTAAGGGTTGTGGGGAGAATGTGCTTACTCTGGGTCAGGGGTGGTGTCCAGGTCTCTCCTGACTGTTGACAACGGGGTTTGGTGGAGTGGCATCCGGAGCACACAAACAGAGCTGGGGGGCTGCAGCGAACCCCTAAGCCCCGGTGGCTGTGTAGCCGTCCTGGGGTCATAAAGAAACCCTACTCTTGAGGGTGAACGTTGTAGGATGAGCCCTCCTTGGAAGCGTCCCTGGCTGTGAACAAAAATAAAATACTTCGCAGGGAGGGGGACTTTTACAGCTTCAGGCAGATGTCTGAAGGCACCTCAGGCTTTCCAAGTGGACTAGATCCCGGAGGCTTGGAGGAGGCAGCTGGCTGCAGTGGCCCACACCACTCACTGCAAGGCCTGTTTTCTATTTGGAAAAGAATTTTTAGTTAGTTAAAAAAAAGAAGCATGAGTTGCCAAACTGCGTGCCCAGTTTGATTCTGCCTTTTTTAGTCCATGTGTGCATGTATGCATATATGGATAAAGGTTGGTGAGGGGGGCTGTTGGGGGTTGCGGTTGGTGCAGGGGAGAGCCCAGATGTCTTGAGCTAGCTGTTATCTCCAGGCTTTGATAATCAATAGGTTTGTAGGTGGTGGTGAAGTTTTAACCTCTAAGAGTTCTTTTTTTGAGATTTTAAAATGCTTATTTAGTCTTAGGTGGGTCTTCGTTGTCCTGCACAGGCTTTCTCTAGTTGCAGCGAGCGGGGGCTACTCTCTAGTTGCTTCTCATTGTGATGGCTTCTCTTGTTGAGGAGCATAGGCTCTAGAGCTTGGACTTTGATAGTTGTGGCACAGGCTTCGTTGCTCTGTGGCTTGTGGGATCTTCCCAGACCAGGGATGAAACCTGTGTTCCCAGCATTGGCAGGCAGATTCTTAACCACTGCACCACCACTGCACTGGAAGTCCTAAGAGTTCTTTCTGTAATGAATGGGGAAGAGTTAAAATTTAGGGTCTTCCTTCCTAAAATTTAGGAGCTGCTGTTTCTAGTCCCTGCCCCCGCTAGGTGTATGGACTGGGTTGGGAGAGCACTTTGGAAGAAGAGCTGCAGAGGTCGTCTTCTCTAACTCCCATCATTTGACATCTGGCGCAACAGAGGCCCAGGGCGAGCAGGGACTTACCCGAGCCCAGGCGGGAGGTCTCTGGCTCCTCACTCCTTCCTCCCCTACACCGGTGGAAGAATTCCTGGGCACCTACTACAGCTCCAATGTGCTGTTGGCCTCTGTGAATGTCAGGGGGTTTTGGTTTTGGTTTTGTGTTTTTAGAGAAAACTCACATGAGGCACTTTGCTGAGTGCTTTAATGGAGTTCTAACTCCAAGTTGGAAACCACAGGGAGAGGCCGATTCCTAGCAGTCCGGAAAGGCCTGGCTCCAGATGGCCAGGTTTAAGCAGGTCTTTGAACAATAAAAGTTGTAATTGTTTATTGAACACCTGCTGTATGCCTCACATTGTGCTGGGTCTTAGAGATGGGTAAAGGTGCTGTTGAGGTGTGGGGATGAGGGCAGCATCACGTTGATAGATGTGGGGTGAGGTCTGTTGGGTTTCATGTGCAAGAATGATTTCTTAACCCTCTTGTCTCTCTGTGACACTGGTTGCTGCTTTCATTTTCTTTTTTGTCCTTTTCTGCCCTTTTGAAAGTTTTCTATTATAAGTTCATGTTTGCCTCAAAATCAAAGAATGGCAGTAACTGTCATACTTTAAGACAGAGTTAAACACTGCAGAGCTACTTAATTTTGCAGCTGAAAGAGCCTATAAAGGATAAGTTATCACCCCAGCTTCCTGACACCTGAGCCACCACTAACATGGCCTTCCTTCCACTGGAGGGTAGCAAATGTCCATTTCCACCCAGATGTCAAAGAATTATACCATCCCCCTATTAGAACTGTGGATTTTCCATCCCTAACATTCAAAGGACTGTGGATTCCTGATCTTGTAGGAAAAAGAGATTTTGGTGTCAGGGGAGCCTTGTAAGTTATGCACCTGGTTCAAGTATTCCTTTAAAAGTTTTTTTTTTCTTTAAAATGATAAGATATCTATATGTTATATCCTTAATATATAAAGAGCTCATGTATATCACTAAGGAAAGACATCAAATACCTAAATAGCAAACGGCATGAATGATTTGTCATTTGTTTTACTAAATGGCCAGTGTAAACCATTTTAAAAGGTTAGTGATCCAAAAGATTAAGTTAAAATACCAAAGAGATCAAAGAGGTATCATTTTGTAACTAAGTTAGCAAACACTGATATAATGCCCTGTTAATTAAATTAGTTGAATAATATTAGTCTCATTAAAAAATCATGTTTTCTTTGACCATTTAATGAGAGGAGAAGTGCTTACGATATTATTTAACAAAAAACAGTGACTAATTTTCTTTTTACTCTGCTGTGTCCTATAATAGGAAAGTGTTTTATATTAAATGAATAATGCTAATTTAAAGAACCAAGTTGCTGAAGCTTTCCAGATCTTTCTTTGAAAGACACGCATTGTTTCTGAGCTGAAGGCTGAGGAAGAGTAGATCTGGACCCTGGGAGGATAAGTGGGAAAAGGCCACCTTCAGTCTGCTCTCCACACAGACACTTGTTTTCTCATCTGTAATGTAAGGGTGCTTGTGTCTGCCTTGGAAGGCCGCCTGGGGGTTCAGGGAGAGATGGTGTGACAGTACCTGGCTTGTTCTGAGCATCAGGCTAGACAGCCCCTGCCATCCACCCAGCCCAGGGTTGGGCCATCGGCTCCGTCTTTCTCACACTGTCATCAGGAGCGCCATCTTTTCCATCTTCACCCTGAGAACAAGTCAGTGTCACATTTATTGAATAAAACATTTAATCAGGGCAAGAGAGGGTTTTGGTTTTCCCAAATGTATCACTTGCCCTTGACCGCCTTTCTGATCAGCATCGTTGACCCACCCTCCTTGCTTGACTGGTGGACTTGAACAGAAATATGAATAATTTGAGAAAGGTCACCTCCTAAGAGGGTACCTCTGTTTTGGAAAGGTGTCAGTTTTCCTCCAAATTTTATTTATATGTATATAGGAATTTTTTTATTTTGGTAGGAAGATGACTTGTATGAATGATAGAAGTTTGGTGGGATAAGTAGATAAAAATAAATAAGAAAACTTCCACTAAAGAATTGAAGAAGATAATAAAATACATTGTAAAACTCTGATCATTAGAATGGACAGAATTAGGACAGAATTTTTTAAAAGCTCAGAAACCATCCCATGCCTTTGTAAGAATTTTTGTCTCTGATTTCAAATGACTGGAGAACTTGTACCAAGCCAGTTGACCATTTGAGGAGTAAAATCTATGTTCTTTACCAAAATAAGTTGCTGAATGATTAAAGAGTTAAGTGTAAAACTGGTCTGTGAAAGAACTTGAAGAAAGTATAGGAGGATGTTTACCTCACCCCATTTAAAATTAAAAAAAATTTTTTTCTGCTGCTGCTGCGGAGTAATTGTTGGCTGTAAATCATGAAAAGTTGCATTTTAGCAGAACAACCAACCGCAAACAAACAGTGCAGCTAATGGATAACCTGGCGTATTCCCCCAGGCAGCCCTCATCCTAGATAATACCAGGGGCGGGGAGCTCAACCAGGGCTGGCTTCTCCTCCAACCAAAGGAGGTAGGAAAGGCAGAACCTGATATTTGGGGGGTATTTTAACACATTACAGGATGGTTGGCAGACTCTCTACAGAGAAGTTTGCTTTTCTGTACACCAAATCATTTTGGAATGTTGAGCCAGAGAAGCCAGCCCCATCCCACGCTATTCCCTTTTACCTGGGGTCTGTTGAAACAGCCACTGTGGGCCTCCCGAGTCCTCCTTATTTCCAGATGACCAGCTTCCCGGGGTTACAAAGCACAGACCATCCCATTGCTTAATCCTCCCCAACACTTAGGAGCAGGTAGGACTGCGGTGATTTGAACCTAGTGCAGAAAGCTGAGTGGTTTGCCACGGTCGCCCCTTGCTAGTACAGGCAAACAGTGTTTGAACCCCAGTGTATTGGTTTCCAGGGCTGTCTGTTTTCTTGCTGCCATGTGGTGTGTTTGGGGGATTCATACAGTCCCCCATCCCCTTCCCTGGGAGTTAGGAGTTCTGGGTCCTGTTTTGTGGCTGAGGAAGGGGCAGGAGAAGTGACTTCTTAGAAGTGGTGACGGCAGGCTGCAATTGTAACAGAAGAGTGTTCTGTTTCTTGACCCCGACGGGCTCACTGTCGTCCCAGAGGACCAGTCAGAGCCACCGGGGGGACAGTTGGCCATTGTGTTTCAGAGGCTCAGTCCTGCTGGGGTTTGGGGACCTTCGAGGTTGGGTCTGGGCTTCCTGTGGGAGCAGCCCCTGGGAGTTGTGGAGTGTGGCGGGGAGCAGAGCATGGGCCCAGGTGGGCGGTCAGGCCTGGGGGCTTCTCTCTCAGCTTCACCCGCCCGTGCGAGCACGCGGCCAGGCACAGACATGCCGGCCATGGGAACAGGTGGGACACAGATTGTCTGGAAGGAGGCCAGGCTGAGGAGAGCAACGTCTGTTCACCCCTGGGACGCATTTGTTGAGGCAGATGTACCAGGTAAATGCCGGAAGAGCAGCATTTGAGAGAAAGAGGAATGACAGTGCAGCCCACCTCCTCTGTGGCACCCAGGACCCTGACGGGGCCAGTGACGTGCCCGCCCGCCTCTCCCATCTCCCGGGCCTTTCCCAGCTGGTCTGTCTGTAGATTCACTAAGCCGTGGATGTTCGTTGATCTTCTGCTCTGTACAGCATGCTGGCACCTTGGCGAGGGCACCCCCATTCATGAGGCACCTCGCCTGCCCTGCGGAGGCTTCTTCAGAACTAAAGCGGCCGAGTGGGGAGGCAGGGCTCCCTGACAGCTCTGCTGCTTGGAAGGGTGTGTGCGCCAGTGGCGGGCATCGTTCTGGTGGTGGTGGTGTTGGTTTAGTGGCTCAGTCATGTCCGATTCTGCAACCCCATGGACTGTAGCCACCAGGCTCCTCTGTCCGTGGGGTTTAGTGATGAGGAAACCTAGGCTCAGAGAGCTCATCTCTTACCCACCGAGTGACAGTCCTGGAAAGGTGGTGGTGTTTTGGGTGGATGGGGTGGGGGGGCCTTTGGAGGACGTGGGTGGAGAGCGTGGAGGGGGCTGGGAGTGAGAACTCCTTGTCTCTCTACGTGGGTGCAGCCTCTTACTTTCCACCCTCCTGTCTCCGCAGAGTGCAGCAGCCGCCCCGAGCCCTGTGCTTGGCAACATTCCCCCCAACGATGGCATGCCGGGAGGCCCCATCCCTCCGGGTTTCTTTCAGGTACGTGCTGGGCTCTTGGCCCTGTGCTCCTTTCACTCCAGGCCAGGCCCCCAGGCAGGCGGGAGGGAGGGAGAGAGAGAGAAGTCAGTAGCAGTGCAGTTTGCCATGGTCTAAATACAGTTGCTTCATGCTGGTTCAAACCCTTCCCTTCCCATCCCTCTCGCCACCCCTTCCAAAAAGCGAGGAGGGGAGCAAAGAAAGCTGGAGAGCAGACACCTCCTGCACGCGCTGTGTCACTTCTGCCGGAGTTTGTTTTCTTCACACCAGCTTCGCGCTCACGACACAGCCCGCCCCTGGTCGGGAGGCGGTGGGGCTGCTTCCAAAGTCCCTTGCAGAGCTGTCTTTTAACAAAAGGCTTTTTTTTTTTTTTTTAACCAAACAAGTAAACTGTTCTTTGTTTCTGTTTTGTTGCTGCTGTCATTGTCATTGTTTACTTTGCCTGTCCAAACTACAAACCTTAGGTGTAATCTAAAAAAAAACAAAAAACCCCACCATCCTGGCAGGTCTGGGAATCCTTTCCCTCTGGTTAACCGCTTGATTTTTTCCGAGTGTGATCACAGAAGGCGTCCCACAGGCATCTGTGCCCATGCTCTGCCCGCCAAAGGCAGGAGCCGCGCTCATGTGGGTTGAGAGCCAGGTCTTCTCCAAAAGACACCTTGTTGAGCTCTCGGGTGTGGGGTGAGGGGAGACAGCTTTCTGATTTGCTGGGTGAGTACACCCGTCACACCCTCTGCGCCTCCTCTTACATCTCTCTTATCCCCTCTGGGGACTCGTTTGATTGAAACCCTATTGAGACTGGAAAAGGCCATTGGAGGGGGATTGGCCTGTGGGGGCTGGAAGCTCTTGAGGAGCTCTTGAGGGTGACATGCTTTCAAACTTCTCTGCAATTGGGTTTGAGAATCTGCCTGAGGTTTGCACACCTTTTGAAAGGTTGGTTGTTGTGTAGTCAACACGTCCTGTCCTACTCTTTGTGACCCCAGGGGCTACAGCTCACCAGGCTTCCCAGTCCTTCCCTATCTCCTGGAGTTCGCTCAAACTCATGTTCATTGAGTCAATGATGCCATCTTCCAGATAAGAATCTAGAAAGAGCTGTTATATAGAAAAGAAGGTGGAGATTTCTCTGTGAAGCCCAAGAATTTAAAACTGGGGCCAGGGAGGCCCAGTCTGAGGAGACTGTGGCTTGGTGACAGCCAGAATTTCACACTGCCTGCATCCAGCAGTGGGACACTGGTCGCAGGAGGCTCCCTGGCACTGGAGGAAGCTGAGCAAAAACGGGGCAGGTGCCTCCTGGGGGTATTAAGAGGTTTTCCTTCCTGGGTGGGAGATGACCTAGAAGACATGTCTGCTTTGCAAGGCTTCATGTTATGGCTGATGTTCGCTCTCAGGAGAGGAGGGTTAGGACATGCTGCTTACCAGCCAAGAAGGGAAATCAGTGACATGTGGCTGTTCTTCAACAGAAAACAGCAGGTTGCCCACCAAGGTGGCAGTGAGAAAAGTGATAAGGATTTAGGGATGGAAGCTCAGAGTGTTGGATGGCCAATCATGTGTCTGTGTGCATTCCTAGCAAGGCCCAAACTGGGGCCTTGTCTCCTGGATGGAAGTGGGTGTATAGGCTCCAGGTTAGGCCAGACCAAGCACTGCCTGGGGTGAGGCTTGGCACGAGGTCACAGGCGCTGGGAAGAGGGGCCAGACTTACAGGAGAGAGGGAGATGTTCAAAGCCTTGGAAACGCGTGGACCCAGGGAAGACAGGAGCCTGAAGGGCTGCTCCCTGACAGGGTCCTCCGTGCCAAGGGGCAGCCATCTTCCCAGCCACTGCGGACGGTGTTCTGCAGCCAGGTGTTGGTCTTTGCTGCGGTGTTCTCTCCGGTTGGAACTTCTTTCCCAGGTTCACATCCTCCCCAGATACACCGTGGCTGCCCTTCCTACAGTGCAGAAGTGGCTTTCCCATCTGGTGGACAGGTACACCCAGGTACATGCTCCGTCTGCGTGCATCCCTGTTGAGGTTGCTTGCTGGCATCCGGGTGCCCAGCATAGGCCACGGTGGCAAGAAGAAGGGGACAAGAGCTGGCTGGATTTTTTAAAATAGGCCGCTGACTTCTTTTTTGGCCTGAGTCTGAGGCAAGGAGAGGTCTGTTTGATATGTGGGCAGCTCCCAGCTTCCTGCTTTGATACAATGGTCCATGGTTAAGGCCTAATTCCAGACATATTTCTTATGCCCTCCCCTGTGACATTTCAGGGGTGTGTGGTCAGAAAGCCCAGACTTACTCCTGTCCTTATTTAGCCACTGCCGGGTACCATCCAACAGAGGTAGCTTTGGACCCTCCCCACCCCCCCATCCCCCCCAACCCCACAACCCTTGACTTGAGGTCTTCTCTGATCCTTAATTGAGGTGAACCATCAAGAGCTTGCTGGATCATTGAGCAAGGGGGCTGTGTGCCCTGACCTCTCTGCTGCTTGGCTGACTTTGGCTACACCCCCAACCTCCCCACAAGGGGCATCCTTTCTCCATCAGTCAGTTGAAGGCTGATGAAGTCCTTCCTGGTCAGGATGCTGAACCACTTGGGCTGGGTCACTGCTGTGGGGAAAAGGTGTCTCTCTGTAAGCAGGTAGTGGCTGCCCATTTCCAGAACAGGCCAACTCACAGCAGGAGTATTAGCTATTGATTGCCAGCCCTGCCCCTTGCTCATCTTGCAGGCGGTCACTGTGATATTAGAAGGGAAATAGAGATGGTATCGAAGGTTTTATCTGCTGCCAACAATTGAACTTCTTCCCCTACTTGACCACAGCCTGGCAGACAGCTCAGTGGCAGGAGGGTCTTTGCACTGAGGAGCCAGTCTGGTCTGGCTGATCATCTTTGGCCAAAACCTGTCCCAGGGCAGCCAGCCCGATTTTTTGGTCAGAATTCCAACCCTAGTTGGTGCTCAGTTTAGTTGGGGCCTCCAGGGTGTGTGGGAAGGACCAGCTTTCCACCCCTACCCTTGGCCCCTTAGAAAGCAACACAGGGAACTTTCTTTCTTGGGCCTTTGACTGCTAGGCTGCGAGGCCACGCTTGGGGTCAGAAGGTTTAGCCATCATTACATCAGGTCCCATGCGTTTGCTCTCCCTTACTCTGTGTTGGGGCTTCTGAGATGGACAGTGCCTGTGGTCCTGGGCATGAGATGTGTTTGGTAGCAAGCTGAGGGCTGACGGGGAGATGTTTGAGACCTGACCTGACCATGCCTCACTGTTCCACTACTGGGGAATATTGTGGGGTTCTCCAGGTAAGGATGTTCTTAGTGTGCTCGTTATAAAAAAGACCTCCTTCATCTTGGCATCCCCAGCACCTCGCGTGCACTGAGGACCCAGGAAATGTTTGAAATGAGTTTGTGTCACTCTTATTTCCAGGAGTGGAGCCCAGCCAGCCACCAGCTCTAGATGGAGCAATCTGACCAGACTAGGGGGTGGTCCAGGGATGATGGTATGGAATGCAGAGGACACAAAAGACTGGAGTCTGAGGACATCTAGGCTAGCACCTACTTGTCGAGGTACTTGCTGAGTGACCTCGGCCAAGTTGCTTTCCGTCTCTGGACCGCAGTTTCCTCAGCAATAGATGAGGCAGGGGATAGACCAGATGGTCTCTGAGGGCCCTTCTTACTGAATTTTCTGCTTTGAATCCAGAAGGATTTTACATAATCAAGCAGTGGCTGTTTTTTTTTCCCCCTCCGCACAGCCTAAGTCAGTTGGGCTGCACATCTGGTAAACTCAGCTTGGCTTTGGCCAGGCCCACTGGTTTGGGTGGGTCCCCAGCTCCTTGGCCCTAAGGTGGTTTGAAGGGAGGCACCGTCCAATGAGGATTTCTAGGTCCAGAGCTGGGGAATTGCAGGAGGGCAGAGGGGTCATGGAGGAGGGAGCATTGGGTACAGACTGTTTTTGTTCTTGTTTTGTTTTAAATTCCAATAATTGTTTTCAGTTATGTAGTGTTTTTGGCCATGCAGCTTACTTTCATTTTAATCACGGCATTTCTGCAGAGGAGGCGTGGCTGGTTGGGAATGGTGAATGACCTGCCCAGAGTTAACCGAGGGCTGTAATCAGAACCTGAACTCAGCTTCCTGGTTCCTGATCCTCGAGTTCTTCCATAGCAGTCAGGGTCCTAATGTGGATACAAATCTGATTATCTAGGAGAAGAAGAAGGAATAGAGAACAAGAGACAAGGGGAGAAATAATGGAAGGAGAAAGAGAAACTCTAGCCATCTTCTGTCAGAAGTAGCCAGTGTCTCCATTCAACTGCCAGCAGAGGCCACAGGCCTAAAGAACGTGCCTTGTCTGAAAAAGACAGCCCTGGTGGACCCAGCTCCCTTTACCAGAATCTCAGCCTGACCTGCTCTGAACATCCCCAGATACTTCCCACTACAGTGGGAGACATGTAGGGACTGAGATGTCCCCTGTTCCCGTGAGGCCTCATTTGTTCAGGCCGAGCCCACCCACCTTAGAAGGAGGTTAAGGTCTGTTCCAGAGAACCTTCCCCGTCAGTTACAGGAGGAGAGAGGAAAAGCAGCACTTGATGTGTTTAGCCCAGGAACCAGAGACATGATCTAGAAATAAGAGGGAGAGAGGTACATACAACCTTGGTCCTTTCCTGTTGAGAGTATCAGATAAACGTCTCTGCTTATCTGCCGTAGGGGTAGCTGGGGTTTCTCTGGGAGGCACAGTCTCTGGAAGGCTCTGACTTAAAGTACCTGAAGCTCTGCCATGTAGAAGACACTCAGCCCTGCCTCTGTGAGGTCAGCCCATAGATCTCAGATCCCTTGAGAAAGGAAGAGGGAGGCCACTTGACGTCTCTGCAGGGAAGGCATTGCTACCGCCTGCTGATTTTACAGTGAGGTAGTGAGTTCCTTGACATTGGCAGTAACCAAGTAGAGACTAGATGCCCAGCAGAGAGCCTGGGAGACTGTGAGCCGTGGGGTGGGGTGATGTGTTTCCAGGAAAGATATGAGTCCAGCAGATGGGAATATGCCGGTGGAAGCAGCTCGAGCGGTTCCCTAGTTTTCAGGCTTCCTTTCCAGCGGGGAGCAGGCAGCACAGAGTGAGCTGACTCTCCTCCTGCTGGAAAGCTGCTGCCACAGGAAGGACCACTCTGGCGAGTCTGGGACTAGGGGAGACTTGGGGAAAAATTAAACCACCTGTTTTTATGGTTTTCAAAGTCCACTGCTAGAGAGGAATACTTGATGCGTGGGGGCCCGGATCCCCATTAGACAGCTGGTGAAACTGAGGCTAGGACCACATGAGCCCTGGCCCGGGCTCATTGATCATCCCTTAACTCATCGACCAGACGTGGTCCCTCAGGGCACAGTGACCTCCCAGTCACTTAGCCATGAGCAGTGCAGACCAAAGAGGCAGCCAGGGACCCTGGCCTCAGCGGGCTCAGATGGCCTGGCTGGTGCAGGAGGCCGGACTGATTACATGGAGGTGCCAGTGTGCCTGGGCATGATGTGAAAGGGCAGGCTTGGGATGGCAGGAGGCCTGGATGGACACACGAACTTAAAGACAAAGGAGAGACACGGAAGGCTCCTAAGAAGGGGGAGTGAGGTGGTCCGAGGAAGGGCAGTGGCCTGGAGGGGGTGGCCAGGTGGGGTTGGAGCCCAGGCTGTGGTCATCTCAGGAGGTGGCCAGGCCTGAGCTGGAGTGGTGACTAAATGCTGTGGCTGGTGCCCCCTCCTCTCGACGGGGTGGCCCCTCGCTGGGTGTTGGAGCTGGGAGGCTGGGGAGCAGAGCAGGAGGAGGTGAGTGAGGGATGAGGGCCGGCCTCTCGCCGAGTCTCCCACGCCCCCTGCCCTGTGCCACCTCCCTCCGTCCACAGGGGAGGTGCCCGCACGTGGTCCCACGGCTGTCCAGACTGGCCCTTCCTGGCCTCCCCAGCTGTGCTCGCAGGCCCTAAAATGAAACTGGGTGAACCCTCCTCATGGCTGCTGGTAGAAAGTTCTCCAGATTGGAGAAGCTTCCCCCTCTGTGATCATGTGTGCCAGTTAGGGAGGCCTGAGAGCTGACAGCCTTCCCACATTCTGGATGAGCAGACTGAGGCTCAGATTGGCCAGAGTGTTGCTCAGAGAAGAGAGGCTCTAGCCGGGGCAGGGGGTTCAGAGCTTCTTGATGAATCCTCCATCTGCTGGCGGATTCCTCGCTTCCCTGGGCCTGCTCTCCAACCCCAGCCCCTCGCCCTGTCTGCTCCCTGGTAAGCAGAGGGGGTCAGTGCAGGAGGACAGAGGTGGGAGTGCCAGGCCCTCCAGGGGACAGAAGCTCCCCTCCTCCCTGTCCCTTGCCCTGCTGTCTGCCTCCAGACTGACAGAAGGCAGGGTCACCCCTGCCGAGAAGGATTAGAGAGGAGGCGGGGCGCCCCAAACGCTGGGCCCTGGGCCATGCTGGGAGGTGGGGAGCCGCTGCTGTTCCCACCCCCCGCTCCCACCTGTTCCAAGCCTTGGCTGCAACAGCAGCAGCATCCCTTGGTTCCTGAAATGAAGCCAGGGGTGCCCTTTCAGTCTGAAGATCCCTGCCCTGGGCATTGGACACCCTGGTTTGAGTCCAGCCCTATTGCCAAACTGCAGTGTGTCCTTGGGGAGCCATCCTCCCCTCTCTGGACCTTAGTTTGCTTATCACTCTGGTGAGGGGTGCACAGGAGGGCACTCTAGTGCGCTGTGGACTGGCCTGTTCCTCCCTTCCCCACTGTTAACCCATACGCACACTCCCCTCACATTCACCTGGCCGGTGCAGAAAGGCTAGGACAGGAGAAGGAGTGGGGGAAACCTTCTTTTCAGGCCGATACCACCTTCTCAAAGGTCAGGCTGCTCTCTCACCCTGCCCGGCAGCCAGCCTGGTGCCTAATGTCTGCCCTGGGGCAGATGACTCGCCCAGGGCTCCTAGCAACAATAGACAAAAGGTTACTTACTCCTGATGTGCCAGGCAGCCTTACCCCCGTCACCCTCTCCCTTAAAAAGGAAAAAAAAAAAAAGTTGCGTCTTTGACCATCCTGTGTGCCTATATGCACCCGTGGGCATGTGCGCTTGCACACTCGAGCCGCCCCCCTCCCCCCAGATGTGAACTCCACGTGGTCACACCGTCAACTCTCTCTGATGAAATGGAAAGTTGAACATAAATCAGTGTCTGCTGCCCTGTTAGCTATGCATCAGCAGTCAGCGCCTGGGTGGTTTGCTCGGTAACAAAGCACCCGGCAGCTCCGCGGGCCTCGACCGCCCCCTGTCGTGGAGCCGGCCCCACACCCCAGAGCCCTCGGGCTGCGGCCAGCCCTGCTGCATGCCCCAGCCGCCCCGAACCCTCCTGGCTTCAATCCCTCTGCAGGGAGAGGCAGGGGAGTGGCTCCAGAAGGGCCCTAAGATGGAGGAGGCCAGGCTGTGCTCAGCTACTGCTCCTTCCACCCTAGGAGACCCCAGTGGCCATGACCGCCTCCCCCCCGACCTTCTCTTGAGCTCTGAACTGACTCCTTGAATCTCTGACTTTTACCGATCTGATGCTCAAGGATTGGTGTCAGCGCGTTCTCACCTCTGGTTTACTAAGACCTTGGGCCGGTTTATCCTTTTCCTCTTTGGACCTGGGTTTCTCTTAAAACCGAGTTTCTCCCCCTGTGCTGGCGAGCTGCTCTGCCACGAGTCCTCTCACAGCACGAGGGTCACATCTGTCCCCCAGATGATGTCCTCACCTCTCCTGGGCCGGGGGCAGGATAGACCCTCCTCCACTCATGCCCCGTTCTCTACAGATCATGCTGAGGTTTTTTTCCTTTAAAGAAAAAAAAAAGGTCAGATTCCATAGCCTAGTAGCAGAAGAGGTTTGAGGAAGGGAATTCCAGTGGAATCCTGTAATAACATGCCTTGGCATCACATGGGTTGAGATAGAACCCCTGAGTAAGAGCATGCTGCCCTGAAAGGAAGCTGCCCTTTGAGGAGTCTGGGCTGGGGCTGGGGCTCTGGGGGCAGACTAGGAGGTCAGAGGGCTTTCTAGCATCTTGCTGAGATTCTGAGAACTGGGGAACACTGCAGAAGACAACACAGTGTGGGCTGTGAGTGCATGTTCTGTTTCTGCCTAGATTAACTCTCCAACTGACCTTTCCCTGACAAGCTCCTTCCTTCAAATGAAGGCCTTGGAATCAATGAAGTCCCTAGCCCAGGCCCGCCCCTGAGTTCCAGAAAGCCCCATCTCTTGCTGAGACCGAAAGGGTGGAGTTAGACTTGGTAAGAGCATGGGTGGGGAAGCCACAGCCTTCATGAGGTGTTGGCTCTGTGCTGGGTACTGGTCTCCGCAGGGTTCTCCCCGGCCTGGGAGATGCTACGTCAGCTCTGAGCACAGTGGGGGGGAAGGGGAGCAGAGGGCACCCAGCTGTGGGGGAGGCCTCCAAAAAAGATTGGCACAGCATGCAGTGGCTGTGAGCAGGAACAGGACAGCCCCCTGCTGCTCCTGGTGACATGTTCTGGGGAAGTTGTCCAAACTCTCTAGGCACTGGTCTCCTTGACTGTGAGGAGCAGTCATTTAGCACATTGTAATGCCTCCTTTGTGGAGCTCTGGTGAGGATTGACTATACATATACATGTATGATGCGGGTTCAGTCCCTGGGTCGGGAAGATCCCCTGGAGGAGGCCATGGCAACCCACTCCAGTATTCTTGGCTGGAGAATCCCATGGACAGAGGAGCCTGGGGGGCTACAGTCCATGGGGTTGCAAGGAGTTGGACCCTATTGAAGCGACTTTAGCATGTGTGTACGTGCATGCGTGCATGTGTGTGCGCGCACGCACACACACACACACACACACACACACACTCTCTTGTTCAGTGATGGTTAATTACTGCCATGGAAATATGACCCATCCAGGATGAGCAATGGTCAGGAGCCCCAGTGACTGGGCCCCTGGAGCTCCCGTGAGCCTTTAGGTCACCTGTCCCCAGTGTGTCCCATCCCTCCCACACCCTCTCGAAACATGCTTCCTGGTGCCCCTGGGTCATGCAGCCTGGGTTGGCACATCAGTTGCTTTGGGAAAGTCCATTCAACTGTCTGAACCTCAGCTGCTTCACCTGACAGTTGGGGGTGAAGATACCCCCTGCCTCTCGAGGTGGTGGGGGGGACACCATGAAATAATGCCTGTGAAGCCCTGCCAGGCACCCGGCATAGGTAAACACCCTGGGTCCTGTTTTATAGACACAAGCAGGCGTGTTCTGGGCTGTTCTTTAAGCTAGAGGCCAGGGTGGAGGTAGGTCTTCCAGCTCAACCAAGAGCAAGGGCCCCCAGGAGTTTTCTCCTTTTTCCAGAAGTTTGTCTCAGGGGCTTAGCACAGCTGTGGTGGCAGTGATGTGTGGAAGAGATTCAGGGTATTCTCGCGGTGGGTTGCCTTTTTAGGGTTTAACCCTTTAGTTAGACTGGTGTTTATGGCACCTGCTAAGCACCGAGTCTTTCTTGGGTCTTTAACGTGTTCCCTCACTTGATCCAGCCCACCTGGCTGCCCCCTTGGGCCCTGGCATTGTGACTCCTTGCTCTCTTGTCCGCTGCCAGGAGCTGGCAGGGGAGTAGGTTGTATGTCCAGTTCCTGCCAGGCTCCGCAGGGTGAGCTCGCTGTTGTGTTAGCATCTGCTTTCTCGCTCAGGTGTCCGGGTCTTCACCTATGCAGTCGTCCCTCAGAGTCCACGGGGGTTGGTTCCAGGATCCCTTGGACCCCAGGATCTGCCGATGATGCTCAAGTCCCTTATATAAACGGCTGAGTGCAGTCTGCCTCCCTGCCCGCGAGTTCTGCCTCCATGGGTACGGAGGGCTGACTGTACTCCTGAGTTCCGTCACTAGTGACTCACCCGGGTATCGTTGGAGTTTCTGTTTCTCCACCTGTAAAATAGGAACAGCTCCACCTGCTTCACCAGCTCTGAGCGTGGGAATGTGTTCAGAAAGAAAGGCAGTGGAGGTGTCCGTACAAGGGCTCCTTGCCAGGGGCTGGCGTCCGGCCGTCCGACCCTTCGGTGCACATCTGGGAGGGACAGCTCTCTGCCTGGCCCTGCCGGGCTCCCAGGGCGGGGAGGTGGGCAGTCCCTGGTTCCAGGTGTTCCTGGTCCACAGGGTGGACCCGCCCGGGCTCCCTGCAGGTCACTGGAGGGGCTCCTTCACCCCATCAAGTCGTCATCTTGCCAGTGGTACCCCTTCATTAGGTACAATGCACTACAATCCAGGCTGTTGGTAAGACACTCAGAGCTCTTTGTGGTCTAGCCCCGTTGATGGACCAGCTGTTGATCTCTGGGACAAGGGCCAGAGCTTGTGCTCTCAGACCCAGCCCTGCCCCTCCAGCTTGTCTGCATGGCCTCTTCTACAGACTGCAGAATTCTCCCCTCCCCTTCGTGAAGGCTCTTCAGTTTCGGGTCACTTTTATTCAGGGAGACTTTGACAGAGTCTTGTCCTGTTCTTGCCTCCAGGTCAAAAAAGATTCACCCAAAATGTGGATCTGACTAAGTGCCTCTTCCTCAGATTAATTATAGTGTCTGACTCCACGAGACTTAACTGTGCTTATGGAAAGGGTCTAAGATTTTGGAGACTTGCAGTCTCTTCTAGAGCAATGCCTTTACCATTCTGCACCTCAGTCTGCTCATCATAAAAATACAACATTAGAAGGCATGGACAAGGGAGGTGCAGTGGTAAACTGAAGACCCCCAGGCCCTGTCCTCTAGGGGCATCAGGGGCAGAAGAAGTAAGTAATGGAGCTCTTCAAGGGCCAGACAGCTTGTGTGGAGTTGGCTGAAGAGTTGCCCACATCAGGTGGGGTTGGTGAGAGCCATTTGTCACATTCAGACAGGTTACATGTTAATGGGCAAGGGGTCAGCTCCCTAGGAGTGGGGTAATAGGAAGGCTTAGTCAGGAAAGAGGGGCTTCCTGAAGTAGCCCACGAGGCTGGAGGATCTGAGCACAGTTCTGTGTATGGGCAGCTACCCTGTGATGAGGCTGGTCCCTGGCCCTGGATTGAGTACTGGAGCCTCGGGACCTGCAACTCTCTTCGGGAAGGCCGCAGCCCATTTTACAGGCAAAATTAGGGAGTTTCGAAGGGGACTGCAGACCATAGCCCTGGTCCACGAATCTGGGGCCCTTCCAGCAGCACCCACCACACAGCTGCCCCTCACGGGGCCACTGAGATGTGCCAGGTTTCATAGCCCACTATCTGTGTGACCATGGGCCAACTTCCTTCAGCCCATCTTTCCCCTGGTTTCTGACCCTTTCCCTTGCCCCATCCTATTGCTTCTTCTAGGAAGGAAGACAAGAACTTGGTTCATTGCCTAAGCTCAGGGAGACAGAGGCAGAAGAAGCCACCCCAGTTATCCAGGAAACCACAAAACTAATGGGGAAACCTTAGCTAATTCTGCTATTCCCTTTTCTGCCCAGTGGACAGCTGGGGTTGAATTCTGGCATCTAGATTTATAGCTCCCACAGCCTTGTGTCTCCCTGTCCTGGTCGATATGATGAATCTGTACTTTTTGGATCGTCTGTCGGGGTGTAAAGGGGTAGGGCAGAAAGGCTGTGCGCATGCATGTACCCAGAGAGCTTAAAGTAGAGCAAGAATTCTCTGGGTGGACTAGGCACTGCCTTTTTAATATGCACCTCGCCTTCACTGTGCTGCCGTGATTAACAGCAGAGCCTGAGCGTTGGCGAGAGGTGGTGTGGAGGCTGGCAGGCAGGAGCGGGATGCGTCTTTGCAGCCCTATCTGTTTTCAGAGCAAAAGGCAGTCTTTGGGGATGGGGGTGGGGAGGTTTGGTTCTCTAGGCGAGGTGGGCATCCTCCCTGTGTTCTGCGGGATTGGCATGGTTCTGGATCCTGGGTGTGTCTCCGCCTCTCCCACTTACCAAAGAGCCAGTCTCTACCCAGTAGACACTGGAGAGAAGAGGGTGTGCCCTTTGGATGCCCGCCAGAACCCTACATGGCCGGGACTGGGTCTTGGAAACCCTCACCAACATTAATGGGAGCTGGCTGCTCAGGGCTAGAGAGTGGCTTAGTGGGGGAGCAGGTACACACTCCATGTGTAGTCAGCAGGAGATGGGAATTAGCACCCCAGACAGCTGCGAACTCACTGTTTTCCAGAGGCCATAGGTCTTCACTTCTGACTTGAAGGAGGATATAGAAGCATCTCTGGTAAGGAATGGAAGAGATGTGTGCTTCCCAAGACATAGGTCTGATTGCTACCCCCTTGCACGAGCTCCCAAAGGTTAATGACCCCACTCCTTAGCCCCACTTCCAGCCCTAGGGTCACCATCTTGTGCATGAGGCCCTCCAGCACCAGGCCCTCTCCTGCCCCTGCCACACAGGTACCCACCTCAGGCCAGAAGTCCCTTTGATTTCTGCTCTGCCAGGGGACTCCAGTCTAGCCTTTCGCCTCCTGCCTACGCAGTGCGAGTGCTCTGTGATCGCTGTCCCTCGCTCCCTGGCGCACCTGGTACCTGCCTCTGTTTGAATGCTGCTGTGGTCCCAGTTGTGCCTTGGTCTCTCCGCACCACCAGCATCACTTCGGGGGAAGGCCACGGTTCCTGCTTATTTTCATGTCTCCAGTGCTTAGCACACACTTGGCCCAGCATGCTGGGACCCACTGTCTGGGTGCACTGCCAGGGTGAACATGGGTTTTGCCCATAAGTTCTGCATATTAATACTTTTTCCTGAGTCCCTGGAGAGAGTGAGTGCTCAGTTCTGTGGACACAGCACATGCAAAGAATCTTAGCAGTGAGGCCTCAAGGGTTCAGCAGCAGAGGCTGGAGGCAGAGTCACCTCTCCTAGCCCCTCTGCCACCCAACCACAGCATTTGAGGTAGAGCCCTTTCCTGAGATGACCCTAGAGAACTCCGTAGAATTCACTGCATTGGAGAAGGTCACACAGCACAAACCTGCTGAAAGAACTCAGGGTTGGAATCAAGTCTCCAGAATGTTTTGTGCTGGCAAGCCAGGGAGGAGTGTACTCCCCAGCATTGCGGCAAGAATGAACATAGGGAGGATGGTTAGCAAGGAGATACTCTGGAACCAACCAGCTGCACATGAATGCTGTTTATTGTATTATAATAATGAAGGATCATTTTGTTTAAGACCAATGGCCCAGAAAGCCAGGGCTCAGAGATTGATCACATGGCATGTTGGTGGGGGAACCAGAACTCAGGTTTGCTGACCCCGGGTCTGGGCACAATCTCTTGTCTTCAGTGGGATAAATCCTTGCTCTGATAAACAATACTGTAACATCACTGGACTTCAGTTTTATCCTTTGTAAAATGGGGTTGATTTTTGCTTCATTTAACTTACTAGAGAGATGTAAGGTTCAAGTTAGAAGGTATTGATAGATACTATTGCTGTTTTGCTTTTCCTTGAGAATTTAAAAATATCCCAATTTGGAATTTCCCTGGTGGTCCAGTGGCTAAGATTCCACGCTCCCAATGCAGGGGTCCTAGGTTCAATCCCTGGTCAAGGAACTGGATCCCACATGCCACAACTAAGTAAGACCCTGCATAGCCAAATAATTTTTTTTTCCCTAAAAATTGTAGTGCTGAGTTAAAAAAGACCCAGTTTTTTCCCTCTTAAATCTTGAAAACCATTACTAAGCTCAAGGATCAGCCAAGTTTTTCTGTGAAGGGCCAGATAATAAATATTTCAGGCTTTGTGGACCATCTGGTCTCTGTCCTGACTGCTCAGATATGTTCAGATATAACATGAAAGCAGATTCAAATGGTACACAGATGAACATAGCTGTATTCTGATAAAACTTTATTTACAAAAGCAGATGACAGGCCAGACTTGGCCCCAAGCCATAGCCTGCTGACTTTTCTAGCAACTCAGCGTAGTGGACGTGCACTTGGGGTTCTCATGTGGCAGCTGACCTCCAGCCTCCCCTCCAGGTGTGGGGTAGGGCGCCAAGCCTGGACCTGGGAGCAGCGAGCCCACGTCCCTGGGGCTCAGCTTTCCGGTCCGTGCTCAGGGCTGGGGCAGACAGGGAGCAGCATGGGGTTGGGGCGGGGGGGGACTCTGTGTTAGGTCTTGGATGCCGCTGCCTGTACTTTCATTTACTGTGTTTCCTCCCTTTGTTTTGAAAACCGTCTCCTGCTGATTCTGCGTCTCTGTCTCCGTGGGACCTCTGGAGTAAAACATGCTCTGAGCGCCTCCTGCGGGTGTCTGGGCGGCCTGTCTCAGGAAGCCAGATTCACAAGTGTGTGGACCTCTCACCCTGGCCACCTGCCTGGCGCCACCTGCCTAGCGCTGTCCTGGCTCCTCTGAGAGGCATGGGGAGGAGAAGGGAGGGGAGCTGGGGCCTTTGCTTAGCTGGAGTCAATGTGTCTGTCACTGATCCTTGCACTGAGTGGACCCCGGTGGCTGTGAGGATTCCTGACATTATGCAGAGGTGACCCGAGGGGGACCCATTGTGTACTGTCTGCTCCTTTCACTGATGACTTCCCCACCATGTCTAGAAATGGGCCACCACTGCTTACCACCTGCTTTGCCTGATGCCCATGGAGGGTCATGATTGCTGTGGGCTCGTCTCCTAGGTGGCCGACAGCCCCCCGACAGCTCCCAGGGCCAAGCCGCCACCTGGTCGTGGCTCCATGATTGAGTATGGTCCAGTTCAGCCCCCCTGTACCCTCGAGTTGGTAATTTCAGCTCCAAGTGGCTCTGACCTTTTCTGCCCATGTCCACACACATGAAGACGTCTCTTCCCCAGAGGGGAGAGAGAGAACCAGGATAGGACGGCAACTGTCCAAAGCCACTGCCAAGTTCGTTCCCGTGGGTTGAAATGAAGAAGTAACTTTTTCTGTGATGAGCTGCATGTCAGAGGGAGGGGGCAGTTCAGAGCCCTCCCTCTGTCACCCCGCCAGGTGACCAGCCTCCTGCTGCAGGGAGGCTGTGGGTGGAGGTAGACCGTGGTGACAGATGTGGATGTCGGTGGCACATGGGCACACCTTGGCCCTCTCCCCAGAATGGGCTTATAGCATTTTCCATCAGCATTCGTGTCCAAGGAGCAAATTGGATTGTCTGTTGCACGCCTGTTGCCATGTGTATAATTAATGTGATTTTATATTCACTCAATTACGGTGACACGCCCAATAGGCGGATTACACAGGCCACCAATAATGTGGGTTGTCTGTCTCCCCCTGCCAGTCGATGAAACCCATCCCGGCAGCCTTGCCACTGCAGTGGCCAGTGTCCGTACCGCACCCCCCCCACCCCAGGAGTTGGGGAGGGTGACGGGGATGTGGGGCACGTTTTTTAGCAACCTAAAATTTCAGGTCCCCTTTCCCTGAAGGCCCTCTGACTAAAGGCGGATCTAGCCAAGGTGGTAATGATGAAGCATTCAGTGTGTGAGAGCACTCGCAGCGTTTCTGCAAGGCGTGTCACCCGGACCCCTTGTGCCCTTACAGGCCTGGCTGGGGATGCCAGGCAGAACTGCAGTCCGGGTGCCTTGCGCTTTCATGGCCAAGCTCTCCCCGCTGGCCCACCTCTGTACCCAGAAAACCTGGGACTCGGTCTCAGTTCTGTTTCTCTGAGAGTCCATGATTTCTAGGCAGGTTGAAGGCAGCTTCAGGGAGTGTGGGGTGTCATTTGGTGAAGGAGCCCTGAGTTTTGGAAATACTAAACTTAGCATACAGCTTTTATTACCTCTCTCCTTAAAAATTGATACATATTATTTTTTTAAAAAGCGATTTTTTAAAGTTTTATTTTTTACTATGCTGGGTCTTTGTTACTGTGTGAAGCTTTCTCTAGTTAGGATAAGCAGGGGCCTCTCTCTAGTTGTGATGCTTGGTTTCATTGCAGTGGCTTCTCTTGTTGTGGAGCCTGGGTTCTAGGTGTGTGAGCTTCGGTAGTTGTGACCTTAGTTGCCCCATGGCATTTAGGATCTTAGTTCCTGGATCCCAGGATCAAACCCACATCCTCTGCATTGGCAGGCGAGTTCTTAACCGCTGGACCACCAGAGAAGTCCCTGTCTGGTTTTTTTATTTTAAGATGCCATCCTCCCTTATTCTCAGGAGTCTTTAGCAGAGAGGACCAACTTGGTTACCCTGTTGTTACTAATGTTTCCTCCTAGTTCCTTGAACACCAAGTGTTAGATGGGTTCACCCCGGGGCTGGCTGACTGGCTGTGGGGTCTGCCTGCTGGCTGAGCCTCAGCATTCTGCTCGGGCCTGGCCCTGGACGTCCACGTGAGGACTGTGTCACTGCCCCGGAGGAGCCCACGTGACATCCAGAGATAAGGCGGGACGTCCATAGAGGATGTGCCATATTTGGAGTGTGCCTGGCTGGGTAGAGTAGGTCAAGCTTCACAAAGGAGGATGTGTGGCCTTTCAGCAGGCTCAGGAGGGTGATCCTGCAGAGTATGCGTCTAGTTCTTGCCTTCCATGTAGATGGGCTGTGCGTGGCCGTGTAGCGTGAGGCGTGGAGACTGTGGAAGCTTGGGGACCTAGGCCAGGCACTGTCAGCTGTACCTCCTGTCTGAAGTATCTGTAGAATGTCCCATGTTCCATATAAGGCAACTGGACCCACAGTGTGTCCTGAAGGAGTTGGGCTGGATGCCAGGGAGTGTTCCCCGCCCCCATTGTGCACAAGCACATCTCTCAAGAATGGCTTCAGGGAGGTGCAGGGACTTGATCAAAACATGGCAATAGGTGGGCACTGCTGACAATTCTGAGGTGCTTTTCTTTTCTTTTTCAAAAAGTTACTTACTTATTTGGCCGCACCTTGAGGCATGCAGAACTGCTTCAATCAGGGATCGAACCTGTGCTTTCTGCAGTAGAAGAGCAGAGTCTTAACCCCTGGTCCACCAGGGAAGCCCCCTGAGGTGCTTTTCTGCAGAGACCTCTGATCCGTTGTGCTCTGCTCCCCAACACATCGATGACGGCTGTTTCACTAAACCATCCCCATTGAGAGTTTGAGTGGAATGGCCTGGCATTCGCCTCCATCACACCCATAGCAGAGCCTCCCGAGGTCCTGCTGAGAGGCTCTCAGAGCTGCTGGATTTTAACGCCACCCAACACAGGGTGGCAGGTGAAGTGGCAGGAAAAAGCCTAAGAAGTATGGGGCTTACATGTCATTGGTCAGAGATCTCAGGAACATCTGAGAGGAACGACAAATCCGTTAACAGGGTCTGGGGCAGAAGGAGGCCCAGACAGGAAGTGCGCCTGTCTCCTTCCTTTTCCCAGATTCAGTGTCAAGTCTGCTCGTCGTCACCCCGTGGAGGCGGTGTGGTACCATTTGAGAGTTCTGACCCACCAGGGGACGTTGTTCTCATCCCTGCTCCCTGTTGGCCTCCATCTGTGGCCACCCTGGGCCTCAGTTTAGCTGTCCCCTTCTCTTGGGGCCCATGGTAGTTTTAAACCAACATTCCAGCCTGTTTGTCACTGTATCCTCGTCCTTCTCCCTAGCTAGCCTGGGAGCTTCCTGGGCCAAGAAGAGACGAGTCCAGTGCATTTCTGTGACCTTTCCTTACCCCAGACATGTGGGAGGTCAGCACCCAGGATGTGTATGTGGGTGAGTGGCTGGATGTACCCACAAGTCCTTCAGCCTCCGGGAGACTGCTCAAGGGCTTGTGGCTTGTAGGAATAGGATAGTGGGCCAGCTAGGCTCCCCAGACTCTAGAATCAGCCTGGACCCACCACTTAATGGTTTATAACCCTAGGCAAGTGGCTTTGGCTTGCTGAGCCTGTTCCTTCCTTCCTGTGAGGAGTTGAATGACATGAACTGATTCAGGTGAAGGCCACTTCTGCTGTGTGGCAGGTGTAGCTTTGTTATTCTTACTATAGTTACTCCCATTTCATTGTGGAGAGAAGTGCAGTCAGTGGCAGAGGGTCAGGGTTTGAATGAACCCAGTTCTTTTCAAACCCTGATTCTTTGTCTGCAATGGATGGGGACATATCATGAAGAGATCTCTTGACTGGAGTGAGGTGATGTGGCTCAGCCACCAGTTTCATCTCTGTGGCCTTGAGCAAGTCATACCTCTGTCCTGCACCTCTCCTCTCCCCCATAAATAAAGAGCATTGGAAGAATTGATCTGTCAGAGCCACCAACAAGCAGGTGACTGCTGGGCAGATGAGGTCCTCCCCAAGTTTCTGGTGGGACGCCCCCCAGGCTGGTCCAGCCTGATATTCTGTGCACCTCAGATGTCTGCCCCTATCCACCTCCTCGGCCAGTTGACTAGGCAGCACCTGGACGGAAAGCCTCCAAGGTCCATGAGGGAGATGGCCTAAATGGACCTGGATGCAGAGGCTCATCCTGGCCAAGCAGGCTGCCAGGTACACCTATTTTGTGTTCTTCTAAAGTTTTCAAGTGGAAACAAGGAAGGCCCCTTTGGGGAGGGAAGTGGACCTGTGTGGGAACAACACTCACTGTTATCAAACTTTAAGGTTCCTGCCCTCTCTGACCTTCTGCCTCCATCCTCTCTACCTGCCTGCCAGATCTGTGCAGTGTTTGGGGAAAAGAAACGCCAATATCCCAACAAAGGTCAGAATCTTAAAACAGGGTCTTTTGTTGTTGTTGTTCTGCCTCCTACATAGCCTTTTGCTTGAGTGGGTAGCAGCTTGAAAAGACCAAAGGTCTGTCTTCTCTAAACCAACTTGTCAGTCTTTGGTTGAGAATACAGACAAGAAAGAGAAGAACACTCTTTTGTGGTTTAATAAAGCGCAGGGCAGCAGATGCAGTACAGTCTCGTGAAGATGGGCAACACAACACGTCTGTTGTCATCTTTACATGAGCAGACATTTCCCCAACGTGGAGTTCCATTCTGTGCTCCTGAGAACAAGCCAAGTGTACAATGCTATTGCAACCAGTCTCAGGGACAGAACCTGGACATGCATATAGAAACGGGGAGCTTTCAGGCTGAGTGGAGGTAGCAGAGATGCAGAGCATGAAGATTTGGGAGGATGCTGGTTACCCATTGGGGAAGGTGGGCATCTGGCTCTGTGAAAGAGAAGCTTCCTGGCCTGTAATGCTCCTGGTAGTGCTGGGGACCATGCTGGGAGGTACAGAAACAGAGCCTGGGCAGCCTGATCGGATCTAGGAAGGTGAATGCTGAGCTGTATCTTTGCCTGTGTCCAGACTGTGGTGGGCTTTTCTCTTCGGATGACCAGCTGGCCTGGGCTAGAGTTCCCATGTCCTCAGTATTCCAAACCCTGGCTCTAAGTCAGAGGAGAGACTTCAGAGCTGCTGCCTCCTCTCTGGGCTTATCAGCCGGCTGCCTGCAGATCAGGGAAGTTGCTGGGGCCTCACTGACCGGCCACAGTCCCTTACTGCTTGTCACTTGTCTTGAGGCAGCTACATTGAGGCCAAGTTGTCCCGTGTCCACTTGCCAGAGCCCAGGCAGCCAGAGTCCCAGAGGAAGCTTCTAGGGAGGAGGTGCAGGGGACAGCTTTGCCCTCTGGACCTCCAAGGGTCCAGGCGGCCGGAATGCAGGGCTGAGAGGTGGCTTAGAAAAGACTCGGGTTTGAGTGTTTGCCCTTAGCAAGGACTGCCATTGACCGAGGCCCCTGTGGGTATCTGGGGGGGCTTTACTTACTTTTTCTCTGATCACTCAGCAAACCAGGCTCTCTTTACCTCCCCTGGGTGCCAGGGTGCACAGGTGTGAGCCCTGCCCGAGCCACATTGCTGGCCCTGAGAATCGTGATGTTACTAGGGAGGGCGGCGGAGGCTCGGGAGGGAGGAGGCGCTCCTCCTGCCAAGAGCTGAGGACCTGACAGAAGGCCTTTTGCTCCCTCTTGGCGACTGGACCTCACCCTTGAACCCTGCTCCTTCGTGCTTCTCATTTTCCTTTTTTTTGGGGGGTGGCTCCAAATTATCTTATTTTGTTTACATTGCACCCAAGTCTCATGGTACAAAAGACTTGCAGGTGCAAATATGTCCCGCCTTCATTAACTTCCCCTCCCTTTTTAATTTATGTGATTTCAATTTTCCTTCCCTGTACTGTTAATTAGGGGACCCTCTAATCAGTGCCATTATCACAGTGGTATTCATGTTTAGGAAAGCCGCTAAACAAATGCTTGCAAAATTGCTAAATGGCTAATTAATGTCTGTTAATTAAGAAAATTGCTCATGGTAACAAACCATGCCGTTGCTGGCAGCCGCTAGAAAGACACACACTTGTTGAAATTAGTAGTGTGGCAGGTAGGGGAACATCTGCTCCATGGAGCTTTCCGGAAGTGAGCAGCCCCACACTCAGGCGAGAAGCTCCAGGCCTGTCCTGGGCACGGCCCCCTTGCCCCTCTCTGCACACCTTGCTCTGTCTCCATGCCCACTTGTCCTAGCCCACCCCACCTCCCAACACCCCCTCCCCCCAGCCCCCAACCGGCTCTGCTCTCTGGTCTGCTTGCTGAGCCAGCAACAGGCTGAGCAGCCTGGCTTCCAGGGCGGAGACTGAGGAAGAAAACCGTGCCCAAAGAGTCATTTTCCTTCTCTTTTTAAATGAAGCCACACTCATCCTCTCTGCATATTTTGAATTTTTCTCAGCTTCCAAGGGTAGTGACATAGCCCTGAAAGAGTGAATTGGGTTGTGTTTCTCACCAGCAGGCTTCCCTGGTTGCTCAGACGGTAAAGAATCTGCCTGCAGTGCAGGAGACCTGGGTTCGATCCCTGGGTTGGAAGGATCCCCTGGAGAAGGGAATGCCACCCACTCTAGTATTCTTGCCTGGAGAACCCCCATGGACAGAGGAGCCTGGCGGGCTACAGTCCATGGGGTCACAAAGAGACATGACTGAAGTGACTTTTACATTCTCCTTACCAGCACCAGCGTCTTGCTCTGAATATCCCAAGTGGGCAACAGGGTGCTTCCCTGACCAGATTTTCATGCTTTTTGACTGTGGCCCACAGTAGAAAATACATTTGACACCGTGACCCAGTATATACACACACATGCACATATTTATAAATAAAGATTAGTGAAGAGTGTTTCCTTAAAACACACAAAGCTGTCTGATATTTTCTATCCTATTTTTTATTCTATTCCAGGTTTTTAAAAACAATGGTTGCAACCCACTAAATTGATTTCACCACCCACTAATGGGCTGCACCCCATGCTTTGGTCACCTCTATGGTTTAAGTGAATTCTTCTGCCCATCTCTCCTGTGGGGAGTCAAGGCCAGCATATAGCCCAGCACTTCAGAGGTCAGCCGGGACGAGGGTGGCTTACCGCCAGCTGAAGTGGCTAGCCCCAGCATCTCCTACGTTCACCCAGCCCCGACCCTGCTCCCCCACACACCCTCTCAGGCCTGGGCTGCAGAGGCCAGGGTGAGCCTTGCACCCATGAGGCTTCTCCTCCTATCTTTGCCGTCTTCTGGTTGTGTGGCTATGGCCAAGTCTCCTTATCCCTTGATACTCATTGTTGTCACTGATAGAAATAGGAATGAGAAACCCACTTCCCCGGGCCAATTTCAGGTGAAGGTGTGTTAATGAAGCGCTCTGAGCAGTCACTCAGTGATGGTCTCTTCCTCTTGTTCCCCATGTATTCAGTCTCTGACACCACCTCACTCTTCTGTCTGTTTCCATTCATCCGTCGGAGCCCCCTCCCCTCAGTAGACTGGTTGCCTCATCCTTGCCTGGTCCTGGCCCAGGAAGGGGCACGTGGGCACCCTGCAGGGTAGGTCAGCTTCTGTGCATCCCTGGGCCTTCCCTGGTGGCTCAGTCGTAAAGAATCTGCCTGCAATGCTGGAGATGCAGTTTCGATCCCTGGGTTGGGAAGATCCTCTGGAGGAGGACATGGCAACCCACTCCAGTATTCTTTCCTGGAGAATCCCCGTGGACAGAGGAGCCTGGCGGGCTACCGTCTGTGGGACTGCAAAGAATCAGACATGACTGAGTGACTAAGCGCACACATGCTGCGCACCCTGACCCTGTCTCAACCAACGTATTTAACATGGCAAACTCCGCTCTGCCGGCAGACCATGCCGGCCCACTCCTGTGTGCTTCCACAAAGGAGCTTGATTTTTTATTTGTCATGCCTGGAAATCCCCCCCGTGAATGCGTTTATCGGCTTCTCTCCCTCCCGCCCGCCCTTTCACACCGTTGAGCCGGCGACCCCAGCAGCAGCTCGCACCTCCCCGCCGCCCGCCGCCCGCACGCCGCCCGCCCTCCGTTTTTGGTTTGATTTTTGTTGTTTGGAGCTTCTCCCGCGCTTCTCCGTGTGCTGTGATCTGTAACCTGCTCTACTGTCTGGCCTCACAGGGTCCTCCCGGGTCACAGCCCTCGCCGCACGCACAGCCTCCACCTCACAATCCCAGCAGCATGATGGGACCCCACAGTCAGGTAACGCACCGTGGCCCGCCCGCCCGCCGGCCGGGGGGCGCGGGGCACCAGCAGGACAGAGCCCGCCGGGGAAAGACAGAAATCAAAACGCGCTCTCGCCCTTGCCTTTGAGGATTTCCTGGCCAAGGAGACTCCCCCTCCTCCCAAAAGTATATCTATTTCCCCCCGCCCCCCCAGAGATAGTCTTCATTCCTTGGACATCACACCCTGTTTGGATATGAAACCCAAAGGAAAGGAGAACTGTTTCTGTGACCTTGTCAGCGGCCTCTGCGTTTTTTTTTTTTGTTTTTTCTGCTCTCACTTTTGGTTTGGTTTTTGAGTTTGGTTTAACCATTGTTTGTCACCGAAGCTGCATCCCTCGCCTTCTCCGTGTGCACTCTTCGCTGCTGAGAAAGCTTTTCTGCCCATTCCCCTGCATCGAGTTAGGGCGCCCGCTATCCCCTCACTGTCGCCTTTGTGTATCCCCTCCCCCTTCTCCCTGCTCCCCTTCCTTTCACCCCCTTTGTCAGTATGTGAGTGTGTGTGAGTGCGCGTCCAGCTTTGTCTACACACTGGAGAATTTCCCGTACAAGCCCCTTTGGGATTCTCCCACTGGCCCTCACCTGCAGCAGAGGTCTCCCCTCACCTGCGCGGATGTGATTGCTCCTCCGTGTTCTGTGTCCAGCCCCAGCTGCTGCCCTGGCACCGAGGGCAGAGCTCTCAGCAGATGCACGGTGTGCCTCCGTCTCTCCCTCCGCCCAAAGGAAGTTTTGCCCGGAGGGCCAAGGCCACCGGGAGGAAGACAGTTTAAAAGATCACTAGTTGTAACAAAACTGGACTTTGTGGAGTGGCGCGCGTTTGTGTCTGTCACCGTGCGGTACTGCGGGCTGTCACTGAACTAACGCCCTGTAATTGCAGCCTTTTATGTCACCGCGATACGCAGGCGGCCCCCGGCCCCCGATCAGAATGGGAAACCAGGTACTGTACCTTTTTGTGTTCTCTCCCCTCTCTTGGCCACCCTTGACCCCAGCTGGACTTGGACTCAGAATCTGCAAGAAGGGTTGGGAGGTGGAGGGACAGTTTTACCTAACGTGGGAGGCAGCTTATAAGCAGGTCCCCGCAGAGGACTGTGTTTTCTATTCGGTGCTCCACGCAGCCCCTCCCAGCATCGTACCTGCCTCTCCTGGTGGGCTGTGGGCAGTGGGGTGTGAGTGCAGGGTTTCTGCTTTTCTAAAGAAGGTGGTAATTCCTCAGCTCCTCCCTGCCAGCCCTTTCTTGGAAAAGGGTCTTCCTCCTTAATGAACTTAATTGACAATGGGCATTTTTTACCCTGGAAGCTTTTGAGAATTACCAAGGCTGGTAAATATAATCCTGCTATTAAGGAGAGAAATGGCCCGTAGGAATGCTTCGATCAAGAGCCTGGATGCAGTGAGCAGGACATTTGTGAGTTTTTAAGCAATGTCTGCCTGCTTCCCAGTTGCTTCCCCACTCAAAAGAAGAAAGGATTTGTTCAGAACAGTGGTCTACTTGTGGGGAGGGCTTTTCATCCTGGGGTTGTATGCCTTATGCTGCCCCATTAGGGTTGGCAGGTCTAGGTGGGCTGGAGAAATTGGTCCCCAGCTGCCGAAGTGAAGATGGGTATCTTCTTTTGAGGGTAGACAGGCTTTGAAGAAACTTTAAAGAAACATCAGGGAAATTTCATTTTGTGCCCCAGTATTTCTGTATACATAATTCTTAGAGTGACCTGGCAGAAGCCCATCAGGAAGTCTGACAGCAATGCCAGGACCTCCAGCCCTTGAGGCCTTTGAAGCTGGGAGGTCAGTCACCAGCTAGATTGACGTTACCTGAATGGACTCCTTTTGTTCTCAAGAAAGCCCCCTTAGTGAGATATACGAGGACTTCGGAGAGATGCTCATAGCCAGGGGACTCCAGTTTTAAAGTTAAATAGCCTGCCAGCTTCCACTTATTTTTTTTCCTCCAAAAATCTTTTCTTTCCTATTTTCTCTGACATGAAGGAGAAAAACTCAGACAAGAATTAGAGGCCAAGCTTTTTGAGCAAAGAGGGACCCCAGGATATATCACAGATGAGGAAACAGAGGGTCAGAGTGGACCAGTGACTTCCTTATGTGTCCCAGTGATCTGGGCTCGTGTTGGTCTCCAGCTGCCCTGGTTCAGTTAGTTTTCATGGTTGTAAACGTGATGCCCCTGCCTTTGTTTTTAACGGGTCATTGAGTGGACCTTCTCTGGCCTCACATGCCAGGGCCCCAGCAGCAGCTCTCCCTCCTGCCCATCCGAGGCTCTCCTTAGCCCGAACTGCGCCCTCCTGCCCCCAGGAGAGAACAGATGCTTCCTTATCATAATTGTGGTCCTTCCTCCAGCAATTAAGGGACGCGAGAGGAAACATGTTTATTTCTATTTATCAATTAAGCATGAGCAAGTGCCCGAGAGAGCAAATGGAGAATAAATCCATCATCTGTACCTCGCATTACAAATCAATCAGGCTAACCTCCCCACCACCCTCCATTGGAAATCTATCCAGATTTCCAGTTTCCTGTGGACTCAAGAATTTTTGTCCTCCAGGCGGGGATGTGTCCCTTTCCCAGGAATCGCCCCTGGGCATCTCTTGGAGCATGCCTCAGTTGGGGCTGCTAGTTCCATGGGAGCCTCTATGCCACCTGAGTTAGCTCAGCCTTCCTCGAGGCAGGAGGAAGCAGAAGCAGCTCAGGCTTGCATGACCTCCTGGGTTAGGGTGATCAAAGGGCCCTTAGGGAGACAGGAGCTAAGGGTCATTGACTTTCGTCTGGGTTCAGTCCCTGGGTCAGGAAGATCCGCTGGAGAAGGAAATGGCAACTCAACCCACTCCAGTATCCTTGCCTGGGAAATCCCATGGACGGAGGAGCCTGGCAGGCCACAGTGCATGGGGTTGCAAAGACGACTGAGTGACTAACTCTTTCTACTTAAAAGTCTTGCAAGGCCATCCTCCACCTGCCTCCCTGGCTAGGGGTTTGGCGCCTTGTACAGAGAGCGTTGCTGTGTTTCAAGCAAGGATAGCTGAGTGGGTGGCGAACAGTGGGTTTCAGCAGGGTTTAGGAGAAGAGGGATTGAATCAGTGGTTGTCAGGCAGCCTTCACATCACATCCCAGCGGATGCCCCACCCCACCCAGCCCGCTAACTTGGGCATGCAGCTGAGTGGCTAGCAGATGCTGCTGGACTTCGTCTGGCTCCTGGGCAGACACTTGTAGGCACCAGCCTACTTCCAGGAGCCCGTGGAACAGCCCCAGAGCATCTCTCTGTCCAGCAGGCCCAAGGGTGTGTGCACGGCAGACACTTGCAGTCCCATGTATGATGAGCCGTTACTCTTCTTTCTCACACCTGGGGGCTTTGGCTCTTACAATGCAGACCCTTTTACCTGGGTCACTACACACCTTACTGCTCTGGGAGAGGAGGCCCAGTGCTCATCACAGGGTCACTCCAGTGAGAGGTGACTCCGGGTCCCGTCTGGGCCTCTAGGCAGCCCTGCTCTGCTCCTGAGTCTTGACGCACAGGATTAGGGGAGCCCAAGGAAGAACTTCTGGCCTGAGCTGATAGTCAGCACTGGGCTACCTGGACAGGAAGCGGTTTTCTGATCCCCTTGGCCACTCCACCAGAGTTAGATGGGGGCTTACCAAGAGCTCCCGGCACCTCAGCACCCCAGGAGCCCCCAAACCAGACAGCTTCAGTGGCAGGCCTTAGAGTCCTGTAACCAGGCTTCAGAAACATCCCATACCCCCAAGTGGGCAGACACTAGCCAGCCCAGTGATTCAGAGCTTGGGAACTTGGAGGAGGAAGCAGAGCTGGGAGAAAGCAAGAGGTCAGAACAGCTAACACCCAGGGCCAGAGAGAGAGACCGTCCAAAGCCCTGGGCAGATGGAATGGCAGGTATGGAATGCCACTTCCGAGTAGCAAGTACCCCCAGGCTGACGTGGCGCTCCCATACGCCTCCCTCTCCCCAGACACACGGACACACACCCTGTTTATTCTGAAGGTAAACTATGAGAGGTTTTCCCTTTGTTTCCCACCACCTCCTTCCAAAACTGGTTGGGAATTCCCTGTTGGGCCAACTGCTCCCCACCAATCCCGCAGCGCAGTTGGGGCTGGGGGACCCTAGGTAGTCCAGGGTCCCTGACACAGGTGCCCCGCATTCACAAAGGCTTTCCTCCCCAACCCGAGGCCTGTAATTAGTCCTGAGGCACGGGGGTTCCTCCCCACCCCCTGCATCGCTCCCAGTTCTGCTTTTCTCTTGTTTTGTATTGCAGTAAAAGAACTTCAGTCTCAAATAAAGATCTTTGATGGGGTTTTCATAGTGCGTGTGCTAAGTGTTAACTCAGGAACCCCCAGACCCTCCTCATCTCTAGAGTGATCATACCAGCATCCACCAGGTGCACCAGGCTTTGGGGGAGACGGGCTCTCATTCAACATCCTGCTCACCCTCTCCCAGAGGCCTCCTCCTGCACCCCTGGGGTTGGAAGGTGGCCTTTGATGTGCTGGAAGGAGTCAGGAGATCTGGGCGTTCTTCCTGGCCCCGCCCACAGGGCCGTCAGACCTCTGGACCTCAGCTCCCCCGGCGAAATCTCAAAGGCCACCTTGTTCATCCCCTATTCCCAATTTAGTGTTTGACCTAAACTGCAGAGACTAGAGTTTGGGTGGCAGAAGGGAGGGGCAGTGCTGCCTCTGAGGGGTGCATGGTGGGCGGTGAGGCTGGAGGGCCACTCGGCTCCGGCAGGTATGCAGACCCGTGAAGACTGTCACAGATGGATCCCCCGTGCTCACCCATGCATGGTGCAGTTTACCATAGCTCCAGCTGGAGCTGCGTGCCCCCTGGGGGACTCTCTAGCCATCGGGCAGCAGGAGTGGTCTCAGGGAGACCTTGAGTGGCCCTAATAGTCAGGTGGGGAGATGGGGCAGGCAGGTGCTCCCCGCTGTGCCCCCACCATGGGGAGCAGCGCTGAGCTGCGTCTTACATCTCTTTCAGCCTCCGGGAGGAGTTCCTGGGACACAGCCACTGCTGCCCAATTCCATGGATCCCACGCGACAACAAGGTAGAGGGGGCAGGGTGGGCCACTGGCGGATGGGGGGCATTGGGAGAGGCTCCTTCTCCCCCACTGTCTGCCTCTCCTTCCTGCCACTCACGCTCACTCCACCTCTGTCACACAGGTCACCCCAACATGGGAGGATCAATGCAGAGAATGAACCCTCCTCGAGGAATGGGGCCCATGGGGCCCGGCCCACAGGTAACCAGCCGCCAGTCTGTCCATCCATCTCCCTAGCCATCTGTATGCACCCGCCTTCTCTCCTTTGGCCTAGTCTGTCTGTCTTTCCATGTCTCATAGCTCATAAGGGTGAGGGGAGAGGGCATGGCTAGCGCCCCAGCGGCCCCTTCTGCCCGTAGATGGGCAGCCCCCCCAGCAGAGTTGAGGGGACCTCCCCCCCACCATGGAGCTGGGGAGGAGGGGCACCTGGGAGCCTTCCATGGGAAGGACTTGAGGAATTTGCAAGGCAGGGGTCTGTGTGCCCAGGCAGCATTGTGGGTCCCCAGAGCTTCCTCCCACCCTGGGTGGGTGGACCTGAGCTGGCTTAGTGGTCGCCCAAGGCAGGATATTACATTATTCTGTCTGCAGCTCACCATTTGTCTGACTTCGGATGAATCACTTTGACCTTGGTGGGCCCCGCAGGCCCCAGTGTCCCCACCTGTCCAGTGTGGGAGGTGTGAGTCTGTCGCCATGGTTCTCACTGGTAATACCTCTCAGCTGAGAGGAGGCCAGGCCGGCCAGGGCCCCAGAGTGAAACCTCTGGAAGAAATTATCTCTAGTGCCCTGCCTGTCCCTTCACAACAACTCAGTGGTAGCTCCTTGTGACCCAGCTCTGTACCCTCAGGTCCCCGGGTCCCATAGAACCGTCAGGCAGTGGTCTGACAGGCCATTCCTGTTCTAGAACCTTCTCACCATTGGCTTGCACTCTTGTGAGTATTTAAGTGTGGCTCTGGGTCCTGAAGAAGCTGTGACAGAGAATTTGCTCTGTTCTGCCGTCCTTGGGAATTCTCTGGAGTCTGCCCCTCGAAAGCCAGAGCCTGAGTAAGGAGACGGGTGTTTCAGAGTGAGAGCAGGAGAGCCTGTTCTGGGGTGTTCATTCCCCTCTCTTCTGCCCTGCCTGTAGGCCCGCTTGTCTGTCTCCCTTCTGCTTGTGGGTATTTGGATTCTCTGCACAGATTTCTGGTTCCCTGGCAGTGGGGTTGCGCCCCCGCTCATGCATGCCTGCCTCCCTTTTGTAGGAAGAGGTGCCTGCCACACCCCACAGTCCTCCACTCTGCCCGGAATTGTATTTACAGCACACCCAGCCGCTGCTTTCTTCCTGGTGATGGCTGTAACATCTGTGGTGTTGAAAGATTTTTAGGGAGGTCCTTGTCTTTCGATGGCCCCATAATCCTGAAAGGAAGCAAGCCCACACCGGTTGCAGTTCTGGTTTTCTTGTTTTCTTTTCTTTCCTCAAATCCCCCAAAGCTTGTGTTTTCACCAGCTCCTTTTAAGCCACCGGAGTGGCCCCTTCCTGCCAGGAGGCTGGCTGGAGCTGACCTCCACAGGAACCCGTGGGAGGGCGGCAGGGTCTGAAAGCCCAGTGTTCCTTGTCCTGAGTCAGAAACTTTCAGATTCCTCAGCTGCGCACACTAGATCCTCTTGGTGTGCAAATCAGCAGTGGCCTTAGACTTCCAGGATGTCCTGGGGGAGGCCTTGGGGATGCAAGGGGACAGTGTACTCCACCCCTTGCCCCGCTGATTCTTGGAGACTCAGCAGCTGCATCTGTAAAGTGGGATGGAGACCAGGACTGCCTTGTAGGGAGGAGGATAGGAGGAGACATGAGTTCTTGGTGTGAGGCTTGGCACAGTGTAGCCTCTTAGAAAGTTGCTCGTGTTTTCCAACTAGGGGGCTTAAAACTAGTGTTGAGGACTCAGGCTGCTTGGGCTGGGTGATCACTTTGTGTTTCTTTTTTATTTTTTCTGGCAAAGGCCATTAACACTTGTTAAGCCTGTAGTAATATTGAGGTTTCAGAAGCTGGGAATGGATGCTATCAGACAGCCCGAGACCAGAGTGTTCCGGAAGTCTAGGACTTCCTCCTGGCTCAGCGGGAGTCTCGGCGTGTCCGTGTCCCTGACCAGGAGTCTGGCACACTCTTGTGGCATGTTTAAAGAGATGGGGCTCCTGCAGCCTGAGGTCTTGCTGAAAGGGGCCCTCCTGGCCTCACCGGGGCAGGATATAGGGATGGAACTCTTGTGGGCTCAGAGACTGGTGCCCAGAGGGGTGGGAGAAGCAAGCTCAGGGGTGAGGCCAGCTGGCCATCCTCACCCCACCAACCTCAGAGGCTCCGAAAACATCTCTCCTGTTCTTTTTTGCCCCTGGTTTTATGGAGATATAGTTGACACACAGCACTGTATAAGTTCAAGGTGTTCAGCATAGTGACTTGACTTACATTACAAAATGATTACCAAAATGATAAGTTTAGTGAGCATCCATCATCTCATAAAGATACAGAGTTAAGGAGATTAAAAATTTTTTTTTCTTGTGATGAGAGCTTTTAGGATTTACTCTCTTAACAACACTTCTGTATAACATACAGCAGTGTTAGTTAATTTTTTGATGTTGTACATTACATACCTAGTACTTACTTATCTTGGGAGTTTGTGTTGACTTTCTTCATCCAGTTCTCCCTCCCCGCAGTCTGCCTCCTCTGGAAACCACAAGTCTGATGTCTCTTTCTATGAGTTCGTTTCTGAAGTGTCATTGACCTACAACACCATGTTAGTTCTTTACACAACTTAGTGATTCAGTGTTTCTGGACATTTCAACACTGATCACCACAGTAGGTGTAGTTCCTGTGGTGTGTCACCATGCAAAGATATTACATGGCTATGGGCTGTATTCCTCACACTGGACATTTCATTCCCATGACTCGGTTTATTTTGCAACGGGATGTTTCTGCCTCTTAATCTCCTTCACCCCCACTTTCCTCCCCTCTGGCAGCCACCCGTTTGTTCTCTGTATCTACAACTGTTTTCTGTTTTGTTATTTTTATTCATTTGGTTTTTAAGAGTCTACATATGAGTGAAACCATAAGTGTTTTTTGTTATCAGACTTATTTCATTTAGCCTATTGCAATCAGTGTCCATCCATATCGTCACAGATGGCAAGGTTTCATCCTTTTTTGTACCTGAGTGCTATTTCTGTGTGTGCGTGTGTGTACCACATCTTGATCCATTCATCCGTTGTTGGATACTTGTGTTGCTTCCATATCTTGGTTATTGTTTTTTTAAAAAATGCTACGATGAACATAGGGGTGCATATACCTTTCCTTTTTTAATTTTTATTTTTGGCTGAGCTGGGTCTTCGTTGCTGTGCAGGCTTTCCCTAGTTGTGGTGAGCGGGGGCTCCTCTCCAGCTGTGGTGCTTGGGCATCTCATTGCGGTGAATTCTCTTGTGGAGCACAGGTTCTAGGGTGTGCAGGCTTCAGCAGTTGCAGCATGTGGGCTCAGTACTTGTGCCTCACTGGCTCTGGAGCTCAGGTGCAGAGGCTTAGTTGCTCTGCAGCATGTGGGATCTTCCCAGACCAGGGGTCAAACCTGTGTCCCTTGCATTGACAGGTGGATTCTTAACTGTTGGACCACAAGGGAAGTCCATGTATCTCTTTTCTGATTAGTGTTTTTGTTTCCTCCTTTTCCCATATCAGGCTTCCTTGATAGCTCCATTGGTAAAGAATCCGCCTGCAATGCAGGAGATCCCGGCTCAATTCCTGAGTTGGGGAGATCCCCTGGAGAAAGAGGATAGGCTACCCACTATATTATTCTTGCGCTTCCCTTGTGGCTTAGCTGGTAGAGTCCACCTACAAGGTGGGAGACCTGGGTTCGATCCCTGGGTTGGGAAGATCCCCTGGAGAAGGGAAATGCTACCCACTCCAGTATTCTGGCCTGGAGAATTCCATGGAAATATATATATAGTCCATGAAGTTGCAAGGAGTTGGACATGACTGAGCGACTTTCACTTTCACTTTTCCCATATCTCTTGTACCCCACTGGGTAGAGTACAGTATTAAATTCCAGAACCAAACCTTCCTCAGAGCAACCAAGATGTCGTCACTGGGGGCAGAAAGGCCTGGCCCTGTGAGCCTGGACCTGGGCAAGATTGGGGTATAAAATGGATTGCAGTTTCTGGGGTCAGCCAAGGAGTGGGTATCACAAAGCCTAGAAGTTTTGGACCCCAGGGTGCAGTTGGGCAGAGGACAGGACCCATTCCCAAGCCCTGTCTCTCTCTCGTTCCCTGAGGTGCTCCTCTGGTTACTCCAGGGGGTAGACGGAGAGGGATGAGCTCAGAGCTTAGTGCTGGAAAACATGGTCCCGGCCGCGGCTCGGACTCTTGGGGCCTCTGGTTCCTCATCTGCAAAATGGCCGGCCGGGTGAGGACCTCAAGGGTCTCATCGTGGGGCTTTGAGACACAGATCACAGCACAAGGCTCCACGAGGCGCCCCATGGATCCCATTGCTTCCCTGGAACCGAGGTTCAGAGAGGGAGCCCTGTCTTGCCATGCCTGGGCTAAGAAAGGCGACCAAGCCCCTTTAGGCAGTTTTTAGTAAGCCCCACTGCATACACTTGCTGAGACCAGACACAAAGGTGGGTAACCTTCAGCCTGTTGCTCCAAGTGGGGAATAAGATTGCTAATAGTGGGACTGCTCTAGACCTTTCTGAACAAAGAATAGGTACAGTGTGGGCTTGGGGCTACAAAACCCCAACAAAAACCACAACCCGAACGGAGTGACGTGGTACTTTTTGAGGTTGTGCTGCATTTAAGCCTAAATGTCACAAAGGAACCAGCAAACTAGGCATCAGCCTGCCCTTTGCCCTCAGTGTCTTGGGCAGATTTTACTCTGGTTTCCTGAAACAGCCAGTGCCGAAAAGAAGGCAGTGTTTCCATTTAATTGTGTTTTCTCTTTAAAGATTTATTCCTATGCCTATGTCTGGTGAGAACTTCTGGCTGAATTTTTCAAAAGTGAATCCTGTTAGGATGAAGCTGAAACTACCAGAGCTCTGCAGGCTCCCATGGCAATGATGTATGGCACCCAGACCCCACGGGGCCTCTTTGAATGCATCTGGTATTCCTGGTGAGGTGGGGTCAGCACAGCCTGGAATCAGACTGCCATCCTGGCATTTGAGAACATTCAGATAAGGGATAACCCACCATCTAGAGACAGACCTTTTCCACAGGAAAAGCTGCATCTCCCCTCTGATCTAGGACAGCCCAAACTCAGTGCCTCTGAGCAGAGACCACAGAAAGAGACAGAAGGATTGTAAACCAGGCTAGAGCACCCTCAGCTGGTGAGGAAAGAGTGGAGTCCCTTGAGGCACTTTCTGCGGTGGCCCCTTGGAGGCCTCCCAGTGGGGCTGGCCAGGCTCTGCGTAGAGGAGGTGGAGGACAGGTCCAAAAGCCCAGGAAATGGCCTGACAGCCTGGAGTCCACCTTGATAGGTCCGTCCTGGAGACTGTTCTCTCAGGCACCAGGCAGCACCAAGAAAGAGCCTCTGTGCCGAGGAGTTGCAGGAAACAGTAGAAACCCCAGCGCCTGCCAGCTGCAGGTGCCTTCCAGCGTGGCTGTGCCCCCGGCTCAGAGCGCAGAACTCAGACCAAAAGGCCGGGTCCTGACCCTTTAAGAGTTCCTGACAGTGGGTCCGACCCCTCTGCCCAGGGTCTAGGGTGACCTAGTTGTTCAGAAGCAGGGTGGGAAGATAGGCAGGCAGGCAGACAGACATACCTGTGGATGTGGCCATCCCCATGGCTGCACCCCAGACTCCTCCAGGTCTCCGGCGGCCCCATCCCTGCAGAGCGGTGCTGAGGGCAGAGGAAGAGGAATGTCCAGCGGCGACCACACCTCCGAACCCAGTGCTGAGGGCAGGTGGGCACTGGGAGAAGAGAGACTCTTTCTACTGAGTCTGAAGCTATGCTTCTAAGCCCGCCCATCCTCTGTGAAAAGGCCGATGTCTCTGATTTGGAAACTTTCCTGCAAAACCTGTCTTTCAGCCCTGACTTACTGTGTGGCCTTGAGTAGCAAGCCTTTGGCTTCCCTGGGCCTCTAGCTTGTCATCTCTGAAGTGGGACATGTGAGTGTCCCTTGGGGTCTAGGCCTCTGTAGGAAGTAGGAACTGGCGGCCTGCTCCCTCCTGGGCAGTGGTCGTGCTGGCTGCTGAGGGGTCGGCTGAGAACAGCAGCTGGTGCACCCGGAGCCTCCCCTTAGGGGCTGTGTCCCCAGACGTCTTTCAGAAGCGAGCACCCCACCAATCCTTTCCTCACCCCACTCTACTGCTGCGTCCTGGGCTCCTGCCGGCCCCCGGGCCAGCCTTCTGCCCTCACCCCTCAGTGCAGCCGCTCTCCCGGGCACAAGCGGGAGCAGGACACAGCTGCACCCTGGCACAGGTCTCTGTCTGGGAGGCCTTGCGAATTGGCCGGGCTGGACACAGTGATGAGTGGGCTACCCGGGGACGCCATGAGCTTCCTGCTCTGGAACAGCCGGAGCCAGGCTGAGTTCTGGACAGGGGCTTCAGTGGTTGTACGTGGGCCAAGAAAGGACCCTGGAAGACCTGATGCTCAGGGCAGCATTCAGGGCTCTGGTGTTTTCTCTGCCAATGTCCCACACCAGCGCACACCTCTGAGGGCTGACGGAGCTCTTTAGAGCCATCATTTCATTTGATCCTCTCATGACCCTGTAAGGCTGGGCTCTTTGTCCCCATTTTATGGACGGGGTGGCACAGCAGAGGGATTGCACACTGAAGCCATGATGATCGCCGCACAAGGAGCCCTCACCCTGCTTCTGCGCCCGAGTGTCATAATCTTTAAAGCGGGGATAGTAACGAGATGGTTGTGGGTTAAATGTAGGTGATACAAAGCCCGTAGCACAACCTGGCTTGGAGGAAGCCTTATTGTTATTTGGGTGCTTTGCCAAGAGTCAGGCTGAGCCGGGACAAGCGCTTCCGGGTTCTACCCTCAGATCCGAGGCTCTGGTCACCACCCGTGGCATCATCTGTGGGGATGGACTGGCCCTGCCACTTGCAGATCCTGCCACGGTGTGCTCCGGGGCAGGCACATGTTTTCTGGCCCAGGGACTCAGCTCTGAGATGGTGCAGGGGGTGCCGGGCCCTACACACGCTGGCTGCCTAAGAAGCCCTCCCCTGCTCCCCCCACCTGTCTGCTCTGGGTCTTGCTCTCTGCCAGCCAGGCTGGTACTGCCTCTGTCACTGTGCACACCCTGTCTGGACACTCGCAAGCCCCTCTCCGACCAAGCCAAGGAGATGGCCCCAAGATGGTCCCTGGCTGAAGACCCCCCTGCCAGCCTGAAGGCAGCTCTGTTTGTCAGCTCTGGCTCTGGAGCCCCTTGTGTCCCCCTCCCTCACAGATGTGTGAAGTAGAGAGCAGACCCTGAGACCCCAGATCCAGGATTAAACCCCAGTGGGGGCATTAGCTGACTGTGACCTTGAGCAAATCTTTTTCTCTCCAGATCCTCAGTCTTCTCTTCTATAAAATGGGAATAATGCAAGCCTCACGGTGTTACAGGGTTCAAACCAGAGGTTGTATGTTACATGCTCAGTAAAAAAAAAATAGCTAATGCTGGCTGTTCCTTTGCCATCAAAATTCCATCCAGTCCGGTACTTTCAGATTCTCCTGTGAAGGCAGAGCTCAGGCTGCAGTCAGCCTCACTGTAATTTCCGTTCCTTCACTTCTTCATTCCTTCATTGATGATTCAGTGCCCAGTCTGCGCCAGCTGATGTGTGGAGTGATGAGGGATAGGAAGATCATTAAGATAGGGTTCCCACCTTCCAAAGGGGCTCACAGTCCAGCGGGAGAGGTGCACACGTGACCACGATCATAAGCCAGTGTGCTGCCGGCTGTGCGGGGAGCGAGGTTACAAGGCACTATGGGAGTGACTAGGATGGAGCAGTTAATCCCACGGGATGAGCAAGGAGGGCCTCACAGAGGAGGTGCTGTTTGAGCTGGGTATTGGAGGATGTGTCAGAACCTGCCAGGTAGAGAAGGGAAGCAAGACATTTATTCCTGCAAAGAAAATAGCTCTGGAAGAGGGGAGTTGGGGAGAGTGGTGTCAGGAGATGAGCCAGGTGACAGGCCCGAGTGCCTGGTCCAGACTCCTTTTGACCCACCCCACTGCCATGATGGGTTGTGCCGAGGTGAGCTGGGACCAAGTTCTGTGCAGACTTTTTTCTTAAATGGAACAGTGAGTCCCTTGAGCAGAGAGACCATTTTCTTCTTGCTCTTCCAGTCCTGTGCCTGTTGAGGGCCCCACACGCTGACAGTTGAATCAGGTGACTGCGTCGGGGGGACACCCGAGGCCCGGGGCAGGTTGGGGTCTGTCCACACCAAGGCTTGGGAACAGCCAGGACAGGCCTCTCAGATGCATGCCTCCCCTCCACATGCAGCCCCCAGCCTGCTGGCAAATCGTTCTCCCTGAGTTTCTAAGGTGGCTGGGGGTCACCAGCCGGTTCTCTTGCTGAGAGTGTTCCCCTTTCCTGCCTGAGACCTGAGGGCAGGTGCTAACCAACATCCTGAGCACCTTGCTGGACGCCCATATGCTCTCAGGAGACCCATCCTGAAGCCCCCGAAGATGTGCCTAAAGCTGTGACTGTCCCGTGTGCTGGATTGTCATTGTGGTCCTGTCAGTTGGCTCCCACCCCTCTTTTTTTTTTTTTTAATGAATGTATTGCTTTTTCATCAAATCCTTTTCACAGACTAACCCTCTCCCTTATGTTCTGTTTGTTTTTCCCTCTCCTCTCTCTGGTGCCCCTTCTCCTTCTCATAGACTGACCCTTGGTTATCATTGCAGAATTACGGCAGCGGCATGAGACCACCACCCAACTCCCTCGGCCCCGCCATGCCTGGGATTAACATGTAAGGCCACACCCCTGCTGGCAGCCCAGAGCCGGTGGGTGTGCCCACCCTCTGTTCCCCCTGAGAAACTCATGATCGCAGGAATCACTGACACCTCTCTGGACCTCAGTCTCCTCATCAGTAGAGTGAGGATGTTGAGCGTACTGGTGACAGGACCTCATAGACCCCCATATGGGGCTTGTCCATGCCAGGCACAGGTCTGAGCTTGCTTCATGGATTAACTCACCTCATCTGCATAATAACACTGTGAAGTGCTTAGCATTATGCTCTGTTGTCAGCTGGGGTAACTAAGGCACAGAGAGGTGAAGTAACTCGCCCAGGGTCACACAGCTGTAAGGGGCAGGGTCAGGTTTGGAGCCCTGTACCACCCATTGAGTGCTTCAGTGGTATAGCGCTTTTTGTGGTAGCAGATCCCTGTGAGTATCTGTGTCCTTCTTAGAAAAGTGCACTTGCAGAGGAAATACTGTTCTTCACAAATTTTGCATATAATGTATTGGGGTCTATAGATTTCTACCCATGAAAGTACATGTTTTTACCCCAGTCCTAGGACTGTATGGGCTTCCTGTTAGTGATTTTGGCCCTCTTGTTCTGCCCCTGCTGGCACTACCCTTGTTGGCATTTATTGCATCTTTTTCATTGTCTTTATCTCTCTCTCCTCTCAGGGGCCCGGGAGCTGGCAGACCCTGGCCCAATCCTAACAGTGCTAACTCAGTGAGTACCCAGGTTGGGGGTGGGGGGTGCTCTTTGCTAGGGGTGGGTGGGGTTCCACGGTGCAGGGTGGTTCCCGTCCCCAGGTTGGAGGTGTCACGGGGAGTGGGATGCAGCAGGATTCCACCTGATGCTTCCAAAGGGAAGCCCATCTGTAAGGGGAGATTTGGGAGTACCACGCTAGACCTATCAGGGGCTCTGCAGAAGCTGGGGTGTGAGCTGGGAGCTGGGCTCAGAGCCCTGTCCACGAAGGGACTCCTGCCGGCCTCCTCTTCCTTGGCAGGGCAGGCCTTCAGCACTCAGAGGAGGGAGCTGGGAGGGGGCTAGGTGCAGACAGTCCAGGGCAGGAGGCCAGTGGGTGGGGCTAAGCTCTCGCTTTCCTGTCCTTGAACTAGAGGGTCTCCTGTGCCCAAGGTTCCCTGCCAAGGCTCTGGGACCAGTTCAGTATAGGAACGGGACTCTGCTCACATACTTGGCCCTCCTAGAGACACCGGTGGCTCAGTGTGTTTCCTGTCAAGGGTGGGATTGTGTCCCCTAGAGTACTTGGAAGGCAGAGCACATGTTGCCCGTTGGAGGAGGTGTCTCTGACCCGTGGTTCACCCCTTTCTTGTTTCTAGATTCCATACTCCTCCTCATCACCTGGTACCTACGTGGTGAGTGTGTGCAGGTTTGGGGCATTGCATGTCTAGTCCTGTGTGAGTGCGTGTGCAAGAGTATCAGGGTCGGGGGGATCGCTGTCTCTTTGTTTTCAAGACATGAGCCCAGATTCCAAACTTTGCTAGAATTTACTGTCAGTATGCAGGTATTTGTACCTTCTGGTGTCCCAGAAGTCCCCTCACAAGACCCAGAGTTGGGACTTCATCCAGGGAACTGACCAGTAGACCAGTCAGCTTCCACGCAGGCCTGTGGTTTCACTGGGCTCCATGCATCTGAGCGCACACGCACGCCCGCAGTTGCCTTCTGGTTTACAGAAGGGAAGGAAGGAGTCCAGTTCCCCCAGGCCTTAAACAGCTGGATTCTGTATGGACAGTGGCGGCTGAGTGAGAGCTAAATGTGGGGCTAGGCCCTGGGTGAGCATGGACTGCTGATGTGGCTGGAGCTCGGGGTCTCTCCCCACATGTGTCATCACCGTGGGTTTCCGACATCAGTTTTTAATCTTGTCTCCAGGGACCCCCTGGTGGTGGCGGCCCCCCAGGAACACCCATCATGCCTAGTCCTGCAGGTAAGAAGGCTGGGGGACGGGTGCCACTGGAGGAGTAGGAAGTCCTGGAGGGGCCTGGTACAGAGCCAGGGCTGGCTGGCCACTCTTCCTGAGCAGTGCACCCCTCACCTTGCATCTTGACATCAGGGATTTACTTAGTGGGCAGAAGACCCTGGTGCCACCAGCCCACGCTGTGGCTTCAGCTGGGGCACTCCTCACTCCAGTTGAAGGACAGGGCAGAGCAAGGAGATCCAAGAATGAGGGGTCTCGCTACTCTTGACTCCCGCTGGTCAGAGAGAATCCTGTCCTGGTTGTCGCTTCTGTAGATGACTGGAAAGGGGCTTTGGGGTTCTGGCCTCCTGGGCCCAGGACTCTGCAGAGTGATGCCTCTTGAGTGTCCAGAGCTCTTGGTTTCTGGTCCTCTATCTATATCAGAGATCCCTTTTTGCCCTTTTCTTCAATAGAAGAGGGCACATGTACTCACACACATACAGTATCACAATTGTATTTCTTTCCCAGCTAAGAATAGCGTACCACCAACTAGAAGGAATTCAGCATGCCATCTTTACCCACCCCCAAAATAAAAAGTGAGAGGTAGTTGGATTTCTGCCCGAGAAGTATGGTGCCTGCTCCTGATATAAATATGTTAGCTGATTTCCTCGGGAGACTTTTCTGGCTAATTGGGGAGACAGAGGGGTCCCTCCCACCCCCTCCTCTGCTCCCCATGGCAGGAAAGCTGCTCGGCAGCAGGGGTGGGGCTGGCGGCAGCCGTGAGGCTCCCACTCCAGCTCCCTCTTTCTGCTGCTGCATTTTTATGAGCTGCATGACCTACATTCAGACTGGGTCACATTAAACCACTCCATATGTTACTGCGTCTCCAGCCCCATCTCTGCCTCTCCCTCCTGCCCCATCAGCTTGGCAGGGTGGCCCCTGGGTCATCTGTGGTGTCGTTCTTTCCCAATGTGATTAAAACTGCCAGTCTGGGGTCAGAGAGAGCACAGGTGGTGGTCGGGCTGCTCCTGTGTTGTCCCAGGCAGCATCTGGGGAGCATGTTTGGTTTGGGGTGGAGTGGGGTGAAGGGGGCGGAGAGGATTTTGCTGTGTCCACACTGCTGTCCAGAACCCTGAAATCCTTCCTTTCAGGGTTGAGTGGTTTTCACAGTTGGATTTTCTGTGATTAAAAACTTTGTGAATCTTCATTAAATACAAATTAGCCAGAAAATGCTGGTACTTAGAGGAAATTTTAGGTGATAAAATACAAAAGAATGAGTTCAAGTGCCATGAGTTTGTTTTAATTAAGCAATGAATTAATCACCCCGACTTGCGGGTTTCCACTGTTCTACAGATTCAACAAATTCCAGTGACAACATCTACACAATGATTAATCCGGTGCCGCCTGGAGGCAGCCGGTCCAACGTAAGTCTGCTTTCTAATAATTTACATATCAGATACCATAACAAATCATAATTAACTTCATCAGCTGAGGGGAAAGCAAGTTTAATTGATTTCAGCCATTTGTTACCAAAGATGAATAAAATAAACCATCAGAAAAGTGATTAACTCTTGGGCAGCTTGGTTCCCATTTCATAGCTGGCAGGAGGTGGCAGAGAAGGGGGTGGAGTGATCCCCACCCCTCTGGTCAGAGCAGGGTGCCCAGCCTCACTGTGGGGACCTCCCCCTGGCGCCCAGCCTCACTGTGGGGACCCCTGCTGGTGCCCAGCCTCACTGTGGGGACCTCCCCCTGGTGCCCAGCCTCACTGTGGGGACCCCCCTGGTGCCCAGCCTCACTGTGGGGACCCCTGCTGGTGCCCAGCCTCACTGTGGGGACCCCCCTGGTGCCCAGCCTCACTGTGGGGACCCCTGCTGGTGCCCAGCCTCACTGTGGGGACCCCCCTGGTGCCCAGCCTCACTGTGGGGACCTCCCCCTGGTGCCCAGCCTCACTGTGGGGACCCCCCTGGTGCCCAGCCTCACTGTGGGGACCCCTGCTGGTGCCCAGCCTCACTGTGGGGACCTCCCCCTGGCGCCCGGCCTCACTGTGGGGACCCCTGCTGGTGCCCAGCCTCACTGTGGGGACCTCCCCCTGGTGCCCAGCCTCACTGTGGGGACCCCCCTGGTGCCCAGCCTCACTGTGGGGACCCCCCTGGTGCCCAGCCTCACTGTGGGGACCCCTGCTGGTGCCCAGCCTCACTGTGGGGACCCCCCTGGTGCCCAGCCTCACTGTGGGGACCTCCCCCTGGCGCCTAGCCTCACTGTGGGGACCTCCCCCTGGCGCCCAGCCTCACTGTGGGGACCCCTGCTGGTGCCCAGCCTCACTGTGGGGACCCCCCTGGTGCCCAGCCTCACTGTGGGGACCCCCCTGGCGCCCAGCCTCACTGTGGGGACCCCCCTGGTGCCCAGCCTCACTGTGGGGACCCCCCTGGTGCCTAGCCTCACTGTGGGGACCCCCACTGGCCTGAACGGGGTGTTGGTGAGGAAGAACACAGGCTGTGGGGAGCTTTGGGGGTTGGTCTGGGCCAGTCCCTGCTCAGCTAACTGGCGCTACACCTGGTCAATAATGCCTCACCCTCTCTGGTCTGTTTCCTTAGCTGTGGAGCTTGCGACGGAGATCTCTGGGTACCTGCCTGCCCTGTGCCTCTGGGAGCCCTCTGACTCCCACATCCTATAACCTCTCTGCCTCTCCTCGCTCCCTTCCCTCCTCTAGAAAGCACTCCCTCCCTTCCCGGCCCCTCAGTGTTGCCACCCTGCTGGTGGTGTAGCTCGGATACCTCCTTTCCTGGTCCCTGCTCACCGCTCCCTCTTGTGTTCCCGTACTGGACCATGCAGCTGTGGCCTGTCGGCCTCTCCTGGCTGGGAGCTCCCTAAGGATAGGGCTGGTCTGGCAGCTCTTCCTGGCTAGGCAGGAAAGGCGAATCCCACTGGGCTTGCCCTGGGGGAGCTCAGGGTGTGGAAAGGAGGCTGTCGTGTGACCACATCAGTAGTTCAGGGGCAGCGGAGCCAGAGCGTGGGCTTGCAGTTCCAAGGTTGGCTCTGGCCTTTAGGATGCTCGGTCTGGTTCTGCTGGTTCGGTTCCTGGTGTAACTCCAGAATCACCCCGTGTGCTAACAGCCCTGACTGTGGGCTACTCAATGCTGGACACTGCGTGTGTTGCAGCCTCTGGGTGGGGGTCTTAGGCCTGCCACCTGGGGGTGCCAAGACGAACCAACCTGGATCCCATGACTGAGAACTGGGGACCCCGCTCCTCACCTGCCAGTCCACCGCCTTCTCTCCCTGTCTCTCACTCCCCTCTTGCCATGGTCGCTGTTGCCATATTTTACCAACCACAGATGCCAGTGGTCGTGGTCTGTGGCTCTCAATGATGGATCATCCATGTTGCATCACTTCAAGGGGTACCACTCAAGCGCACAGCATCCAGGCCCTGGCAGAATCCGCGTTTGACTCTGCCTGCAGTTTAACTGTTAGGCTTTGTGTCAAGATAGTGCAGATGTCATTTTTCACACTGTGAGCATCATGGTCATGTTTTCTAAGAGCTCAAATAGTGAAAATGAGAATGATGAGACCACCAGCCCCAGCGCGACCCTGACATGTCCAAAAAAGAGAAGCCTGATTGAATTTTAATGACAGATGTGAGGACACACAGACCTGTATCAGGGAGGCAAATAACCGAAATGGAACGTACTGGCAAGTGTGTAGAAGAGAAGAGGTGTGGGTGGAGGAGGGCTGGGAGAGTGCATGGCCATCTGGGACGTGACATGCACATCCCGCTAAATCAATTGCAAGTTTTGTGTGCCATCCAAAGAAACACCAGTCCTCAGTGTAGAGAGACGGCAGCCACACTTGGCGGGGCCATGGCCTTGAAATGATCACCGTCACCATGTTGGTCCTTTGATGGCTCCATGAACTGAGAAGATTACATTTCCTGATTCAGAGGCTGCAACTTAAGGTGTGAACCGAAGGGGAGTTTTGATGACAAGTGTGTTGGTCCTTCATGGTGTGTAGCTGATTCTGTTGTATCATCCCAACAGTCTGGGAGCTTTCTTCCTCAGATCAAGGGGTTCATCAGACCGTCTCAACAAAACTGTGTCCCTAGCTTTTAGGCACTTTGACTTGAAAACTGGAGCTTCACCTTGTCATCTTGATGTCTACGAAGAAGACGTTAATGAAGTGTGCAAGAGAAAGAAAATATTACTGTTCTCTTGTCCAAATACAAACCACACTTTGCTCATTTATCTGCATATTTGGCAGACAGTGCAGTTAATTTGGCAAGTTTCATTTAGTCCATGAATTTCTTACCTGCTAATTTCCCCACCCACCTTGTCCCTAATAGTGCTGCCAAGGGGGCTGATTTGCTTGCCTGTGATAATCCAGCTTTCATAATGAAAGGTTTTGGTCACTTGTTGATTTGCTCAAAACATGCAGAAACAGATTTTTGAGTTTATAAAAAAAGAGAAGGCCTCGGACACGTGCCCACAGATGCCTGGCATTATTGCTGGCTGTAGAGAAGATGTGAAAACGTCAGCCTGCTCTGATGCTCTTCTCTTAGAAACACTGTGAGATGAGAATGTGGAAAGGAATTATAATAAAGTAGAAACATAGCTGCTGCTTCTCCAGAACTGTTTGATGATCTTCAAGAGGCCACCAGGAGCCCAGGTGAGGCTGAGTGGACTGCACTTGAGCTGTTCAGAGTTGTAGAGGGGCTGTGACAAAGCCTTGTATAGCCAGAGTAATGGCTCACCGTTTGGAAGCGAGACTGCTTGAGAACTCATAAAGTGTTATAGGCAAGGGCAGCCAAGTTAGCTAAGACTTTCTCAACATTTTTATTAAAACTGTGACTTACTTAGAATCCAGCTTATATCTCACAAGTTCAAATTACCTTTGTGCTTTAAAACCATTTTCCCTGAGAAAGAGAGGTTTAATCGATGATGACATCCAGTGTGCTCGGAATGTTTAGAAATGACGGACATCATAGGCAGGCACAGCCCATCTGATGAGCTCCTAGGTGAAAAGGGCCTGACAAATGGCCGACCTTCCAAAACCCACCTGTAGATACAAAGTGGATGAACATCTTCGGAGAACTAGAAGCAGATTCCTACAGATCCAAAACCTGTGTGGTTAAGTAAAATCCTAAGCACTGCATGCGCGGATGTTCTTGTGGAGCGGAGAGTTTGGTGTTGCTACGTTGGACTGAGACCAGTGCTTGATGAGAGCAGAGTGGCAAGTCAGTGCATTTTCTGTTTGACTCTTCAGTTTTGCCCTCCATAAAAGAAAGGTGTCCAAAGCCTGCAGGCGATTCAGAGAAGCGTTAGTGGAAAAGCAAGCATCATTTGCCTTGTTGGGCGCCTGAAAGTGAGATGAGTCCCTAGCAGCTCTCTTGAAGTCCCCTGGGGAAAAAGTCTGCCGCAACTCTTGCTCTGGCCACATCTTCTCAATATTTAAATATCCAGTTTAAAGAGTTAAAGTAATTTACTATGTCAGAAGACAAATTTTATAAAAGTGTTATATTTTTCCCATATCATTTGTTTAACTAGCCATCCTACTGTTTGCCACTGTTCACTAGTTCAGCTGTTCTTTAATAGAATTTGAGTAACAGAAAAGTAAATAATACAGAATAAACAACTGGATATCCACTGCAGATGAATGAAGCTGGACTACTTCCTTATAACATACACAAACAGAAAAATTAACTCAGACTGGACCCTAGGCCTAAATGTCAGAGCTAAAACTATCAAACAATTAGAAGAAGATATAGGAATAAATCTTTGTGACCTGGGTTAGGAAAGCCTTCTTAGCTACTCTGAAAGCACAAGTGACAAAAAGTAGCTGCACTGGACTTCATTAAAATTTAAAATTCATGCTTCAGAGGACGCTGTCAGGAAAGTAAAAAGACAGCCCACAGAAAATATCTGCAAGTCATACGTCTGATAAGGGTCTTGAATTGTAAACGTGTAAAGAATTCTTAGAACTCAATGATAAAAAATGAACCCAACTTTAAAATGGGCCAGGGATCTCAATAGACATTTCTCCAAACTTGTACAGAGAACCAGTAAACACATGAAAAGATGATCAGTGTCATTAGTTAATAAAAGAAAACTTCAGTGGATTATCACTTCACACCCACTAGGATGGCTACAATCAGAAAGACAAATAATGAGCAGTGTTGGTGAGGATGGGAGGAAATCTGAACCCTCACATGGGAACATAAACTGGTGCAGATGCTGTGGAAGAGACTGGCAGTTCTTCGATAGGTTAAGCAGTTACTGTGACCCTGCAGTTCCACTCATTGACATCTACCCCAGAGAAATGAAAACATGTCCACACAATTGTACACAGATGTTCACAGGAGCATTAGTCCTAATAGCCCAAAAGTGGAGACAACCGCAATGTCTGTTGACTGATCAAAATGTAGTACATACATAAAATGGAATGTTATTTGAACATAAGAAGGAATGAAGTACATGATGCCTGCTTATAACATGGATAAACCTTGGAAACATTTCACTAAGGGAAAGAAGCCAGCCACAAAGGTCATATACAATTTATATGAAATAACTAGAGTTGCTAAATCTATGGAGAAGGAAATGGCAACCCACTCCAGTATTCTTGCCTGGAGAATCCCAGTGACAGAGGAGCCTGGTGGGCTGCCGTCTGTGGGGTCACACAGAGTCGGACACGACTGAAGCGACTTAGCAGCAGCAGCTAAATCTGTGACACAGAGAATAAATTAATGGTTAATGTGGGCCTGGGGATTCAAGGGGGAATGGGGAGTGATGGCTCATGCGTACAGAGTACCTTTTGGGGATGATGAAAATGCTCTAAAATTGATTGTGGTGGTGATGGTACAACTTACCAAGTACACTAACAACCACTGAATTGTGTACTTATTAAATGAGTCAGTTGTATGTGGTTAAAAATAGCATGAAAGTACACAAATATACCTGTTTTTGAAATACGTTTATGCAACTGTAATACATGTGCATAATTGTTGACTGTATTATCAAATTTGGGGGTTTAAAAAAATATTTACGTATTTTATTTATTTGACTGCATCAGGTCTTTAGCTGTGGTAGTCAGGATCTTTGGTTGCAGCACACAGTCTCCGGTTGTGGCCAGGGCTCAGTATTTGTGGCACGCGGGCTTAGCTGCTCCATGGCGTGTGGAAGACTGGACCACCAGGGAAGTCCCCTGGATATATTTGGTCTGGTAGGACTGTATTTGGGTAGGTCACCCTCATCCTCCTATCACTTGGGTTAATAAGCATGAAATGGGTTGCCAGATGGCAAAATGTGCCCCCCGGCCCGCCAACAACCCTGAGAAGCCACTGGGGAGGCGAGGATGCTGTCCTCAGAGGGTATGTGAGTGGGTGTCAGGGTGAGGAAGCAACTGGTACCCCAGCGGTCTCCTCACAGCAGTCTTTGCATCAGCTGGTCCTGCTGCCATCTGCTAAGAGGGCTTTTACTTCTGCTCAGGCAGGACCCTTTCAGGAATGAAGCCATGACACATCTCTCCCTGCCCAGATCCTGACCCTCAATTATTTTTTCTCTCTGCCACCTCCTCTCTGAAGCCTATCGTGATTTCTCTGCCTTTTCCCCAGTGCCTCCCTCTGAAGCTGCAGCTGTGCTTGTCTAGATCTCAGTATCCTGTGAGGTAGCTGGGTGTCCATGGCTGCACCCTTCCTCCAGGCTGAGGCCCAGGTGTGACTCAGCGCCCAGCACAGGCCACATGCCAAATAGGCTTCTGCTCTGCTACTTCCATCCTCTGTCCACCCTTGCCTCTGCTTGGTACCCCAGGCCTTGGCTCTCCAGACTGGGCTCAGCCATCCCTTGGTGGCCATGCCTTGTGATCTCTGGCCTTTGCTTGCATCTTTTCTGAGATGGGGGTGATAGTTCCAGACAGGCCTGAGGAAGGGAGTGGAGCAGATGAAACGTCTGCATGATGAATGCAGATGAATCCATCTGCATCTCCAGTTCTGCTCACTAGTGAGCACCCCCACAGAGTCCCAAAGAAAGCACGCCTGCCACCAACGCCCCAGCTCTCCCCACATTTCAGAGGAGGCGGCTCATGTGATGGCTCCAGGGCCAGGCTGCCCGAGGTCCAGCCACGGCTCCTCCGTCTCCTACCTGGGAGATTTAGGGCCAAAGCATGGTCCACTGTGTGCTTCAGTTTACTCATCTGTAAAATGGGGAGGAAAGGCATTAATAGTTTTATTCCCAGGCCTGGCTCAGTGGGTCACTCTGTCTCTGTGAGCCCCACGTACTGCCCTGGGGATGGAACGAGCCCCAGGTGGGATCCAGGAGGCCTGGTTTGAGAGTTGCCTCTGGTGCCTTGGGCCAGCCACTCCCTCTCTCCTGGTTGGCTTCCTCCCGTGGTGCATAGACCTCTGCCCTGCACAGTCCAAGGGCTTAGGGGAGGCGCCACCTCCGGCCTCCTGGTGTTCAGTGCCCCAGTGTGCCTGAGAACAGCTCCTCCAGGGTGGAAGCTCTCAGGGGCCGCACTTCTGTGTTGCTGGGTATGGAGCCCCGCAAGGGTCGTGGCGGGCCCGCTCAGGTGCCACGCTCTGTGCTTCTCCCACAGTTCCCAATGGGTCCAGGCTCGGACGGCCCGATGGGGGGCATGGGCGGCATGGAGCCACACCACATGAACGGCTCGTTAGGTAAGTCAGCACCCTGCCTGACTTCCCGGGAAGCCTTCTCTGCCTCGGCTCCGGGCTCCACTGAGCCCAGTCCCCACAGGAAGATCTGAAGAGGAAGATGTTGCCTGGGTAGAAGGTCCTCTTTGGCAAAATGTTTGGGGTTTGGGTGGAAGCATTTGGAGGCCCCTGCATGGAAGAGCGGGCGAGACCCTGAACTGGACTTTCTTTTCTCCTCCCAGGGTCAGGTGACATAGATGGACTTCCAAAAGTGAGTGTGTGTTCCCTGTCTCCTCCCTGACAGCACCCTCCAGAAAGCCTTTCCCCCCATCCTGGGAGGGGGTGGCAGGTTGCTGGCGGCCCGGGGCTCACCACGTCTGCTCTCTCTGCAGAATTCTCCTAACAACATAAGTGGCATTAGCAATCCTCCAGGCACCCCTCGGGACGATGGCGAGCTAGGAGGGAACTTCCTCCACTCCTTCCAGAATGACAATGTAAGTGTGCCCACCACCACCCTTATTTCACCCCCTGGGTCCTCAATGTATCCTCTGAGCCCTGGGACTACTGATTGACGTTTCAGAGTCTCCTGGACAAGACCTGCCCGCTGGGCCAGTCTCCTGGCAGCCGTGTCATGAGTCTTTCACCTCGGTTATTTTTCCACACGAGATGGAGAGCCCTCACAATCCCCCCGCCCACCCCCACCAGCCCCCGGCATGGTGCTGACCCCTCGTCTCCCGAATCCGACCTTCCCCGGGCGTGCACACGCAGGCGCAGTGCCTCCAGCGCTGATGAAGCTCACATGGCCGGACGAGCGCTGGGCCCGGGCGCACGGGGTCCTTGTCTCCGTCTGTGTCCTCCCGTCCTGGAGGGCGGGTGTGCGTGCAACCAGGGACTGCCTGGGGTCTCAGTGCTGAGGAGCTGGCTGGCTGTTTTTTCACATTAGGCTTCTTGTTTAGTCTCATCTGAAGAACCAATGTCAGGTTTCTGTAGCTTTTGAGAAGCCCAGGCCAGCTCCCACCCCAGGGTGCCCTGGCTGTGGTCCAGCTCATCAGACCCCAGTCCTCTGCAGTCCATGGCCCTATGAGGAGAGGGCAGGGGCTACTGCTGGCTTCGATAGGAAAGGGGTGATTTGGAGAGGGAAGGGGGGCAGAGCAGGCAAGTGAGGGACACAGGCTGGCGCGGGGGGGATGGTTCCTGAGCCCCGCCTGCTGGCCCCCTGCCCACCCAGTGCCAGCCCCAAGACAGGCCCTGTCCGGCTCTCTGCAGTGAGACCTCCACAAGGCTGCCACACCCGGCCCTCACGACCCCCCTTCTCTGCTTCTCCCTTCAGTATTCTCCAAGCATGACGATGAGTGTGTGACTCCCCCCCTCCTCTTCTCCGAGACGCTGAGAGAGCCAGCATTGCAGGCGGGAAGATGCCAGAAATTATGCAAGAAGAAGTGAGGTGTCATTACCCAGGAGCTGGGGGAGGGGCGTCTCCTGCTCCCCCCCAACCCCCACCCTGTCCTCCACCCCCTCCACCTTTCCCAGTTTTAGTTTCATGCAATAAAAAGGCCGAACTTTTTATTCCATAAAACATGAAGGACAAAACTCAAAATAAAATATATTTCAAGTCAATGACCAGAAAAATCCCACCCTTGCCCTTTCCCGAAGGACCTTTGATGTCCATGACACTTTTCTGTTTTTTTTGTTTGTTTGTTTGGGGTTCTGCTGTTGTTGGGATTTTTTGTTTTGTTTTGTTTAAAGGGGGGTTTTTTTGGGGGAAAAATTTTTAAAAATGGAAGCTTCTAGCAAATCCCCCCAACCCCACCCCAATCAACCTCTTTGCTTTCTTCTTTAAAAAAAAAAAAAAAAAAAGGACAAAAAAAAAAAAATAAAACCAAGCCCCGTTGTCTGTACCCAAGCCCTTCCACCAGGAAAGCTAGTCTAGGTGTGAGATCTCACCTGTCTTTGTAGCCATCTAAAAATAATAATAATAATTATAATAAACTGGGCAGTTTACAATCGGTGGTTTCTTTCAAACGGCCTGTTTTGGAAAGAAAAAAGGAGTCACCCTTTTCTACTTGGGGTTTTTGGTTTGTGCTGACGAGCGAGGGAGGGGCGGGAACCTGTTTTGTTTTCGCTTGGTCTCTCCCGGCGAGGTGGCGACAGCAGCAGCACAGCTTGGACCCCAGACCCCCTCCCTCCCCCTTGGTGTGGCCGGAGGGGCCAGACCACCAACCGCTTTCAGGATCCCGCCCCAGCGGAGCCGCGCCGTGACCCGGTTGGCATGCACTGTGTTCCCAGGACTGCTTCCTCCCTCTTCTGGACCTCTCCTCACCCGCCTCCCGCCCCCTCCTCAGCCCCCGCCCCAGTCTTCCCAGTGAGGATCCTGCCAGCGGGGTGGTGGCTTGGAGCGGAGTGGGGGAGGCCACCCCCGACAGGATGGCTATGACCTGGGACGTGGAAACCGTGACCTCTGCGTTCTCCTCCCTCGCATCGTCCACATTGCGTGTGCGGGCAGCGTAGGGCTGGAGTTGGGTTTTCTTTTTTTTTTTTTCTCTTGATTCTTCCTTCTTTTTCAAAGATGGGATATTGACCAGAATTGCTCTGTATATGCTTGGAACTGGATGGAAAGACTCTGGAATAGCTGTGGGGGGCGGGGGGGGGACACCGACAACCAAACAGATGTGCTGTTTCCGGACCTGTTTTTATTTTCAAAAACCGACAAACGCCACAGTGGAGCCTGTCCCTCTCCCAGGAGGAGTGACTCATGGCCTCCCTCACCTCACCACCCTGCATCATAACCTCTGTGTCTTGCCCTGAGACACCTGAATTCTTTGTACATTTACACCCCTCTCCCCCTCCCCTGTAGCTGGTCTTTGTTTTCTTCCCTCCTTTGATCCATGTATATCATATTATGTGAGATATCATCTGCCTGAAAAAAGACCTTGTGCGGATTATTGGGAACATTGTAGCTGTTTCTGTGTTTTTTCTTACCTTGTAGTCTGGTTCTGAATTAAGAGAGGAAAAAAAAAAAAGTAATTATGATACATTGTAGTTTGTGTACGATATATGTTGATAACGTTTTATTAAAGGGACATCTTTTTTCCGCAGCCCTTCCTGACATGTTTGGGGGAACGTGGGTCGGAGTTTATTATACTGATTATAAAATGCCAAGCGACTGGCTGGGCAGAAATTCTGCTCCTGGTGCACAACAAGATCTTGTTTTGTGTTCCAGGCGTTGGCCTTCTTTTCCTGGGTGTGTTAATTCTGCATTTTCTGTGGAGAATTGGGGATGATGGGTTGGGAGGGAGGGCATGGTCTCATTTCAAATATTTGGGGGCATTCTAAAAGTCAGTTTCAGTTTCTCGTCTTGCAAATGAATTTTGGTTTGCCAGGATGTATTTTTCTGGAAAAGTAAGAAAAGGTTCCTAGTGCACTGTGTTTTCAGTAGAGAGTCGGTGTCGGCTAGGATGGCCACATGAGCTGCAACCACGCCTGCTTTCTCCTTTCTGGTGAAATTTGTTTTGCAGATCCTAGGGTGCTGGGCCACGGGAGGTTATTGTATTTTTTCACCTCCAAGGCAGCAGGGAGCCTTTGAAAGATTTGAAGAGTGGCACAGTTCAACTTGAATTTTAGAAAATGATGCAGGTTGCATCTTGGAAGATAGTTGGGTGGGGCTAGACAGATGGGAAATCCAGTGCCAGCTGCCGTCTAGGCAAGAGCTACTGCAGGCCGAACAGGTCAGCAGCAGTGGACGCTGATTTGAACATTTAGAAAGTAGAACTTTCTGCGTCCTTGGAGCTTCGGGGCCAGGCCTGCAGCAGGAGTGGGCGGGAAACACACGGAATGTCTGAGCAAAGTGTGACCTTAGCCCCACCTTTTATTGTAAGGACCAGTTTCAGATCCTGCCTTTGCCACTGTTCACTGTGTGGCCCTGGGTCAGTTGGTTCATAATGTCCTCAGTTGCCTCATCTATAAAATAGGGATAACGGTTTACCCATCGTGTGGTCGTTGTGAGGATAAGTGAACATTTGTAAAGTGTCTAGAATTGTGCCTTTTAAGTAGTAAGAGCAGTAGTGTTAGCTGTTGGCAGTATTGCTCACTTGGGGAGTCTAAATGGGTGTGCTGGGAGGCCCTAGAAAATCCCATTTGTCCTTCCTGCCTCATCTGAGAACACGGCTTCCAAGGCTCTTCCTCATCACTGTTGGACAGATGAGACCTGGGCGGTTACTGACCTGCATCCACAGTTCTGAAGAGGCGTTTATGCACCAACTTGAACACCTGCCATGCCCAGCCCAGCGCTGGGCAGAGAAGGTGGAGATGACAGCGAGCATGTGCTCAGTACCCTTGCTGCCCCTGCGCTTGAGGACTCAGGCACAGTGGGGAGCACTGACCTGGGGGAGGGCATGCAGGTCACAGCGACCCTTGCCAAGAGGAAGGAAGGACCCCCCAGCCTGTAATGAGAGCCTGCTGCACCCACATCTGCGGGAGCTGAGAACACTGGGCACCCTACCACCACCTTTATTTTTTCACCTCCAGGGTAGCAGGGAGCCCTTGAAAGATTTGAAGAGTGGCATAGTTTGACTTGAATTTTAGAAACGGTGCTAAAATCTGAATTTTAGGATCGGGAGGTGAAAACGGGAGGTGACACCTCCCCCCACCCCCCACCGAGCACCTCCAGAGTTGCCTTTGCCACACTCAAGGCTCTGGCAAGGGCTGGTTTGGGGTCGGCTTCGCAGCAGGAGAGGACAGGCTGATTCCCAGGTTTTTCACCACTCTGCCCTGTCCAGACCTGAGTAAGAGCAGGGCCAGGCAAAGCCAGCTTCTGCAGCCAGCATGAGGTTCCCAAGATGAGTCAGGAGGTGGGGGGAGAGGGGGGGGTCACTCCCGTCCTTTCACAGCAGTGGACTTTAGCCCATCACTGAAGCTTAGGCGGGAGTGGACAAGCCAGGTCAGAGGCCGCAGCCTGGCAGCTTCTTTCCTGGTAGTTGTTACTGCCCACAAGGGGCTGGCTAGCCTGGGGATCCAAGGCCAGGATCTGCCTGAGTCAGGAAAAGCTGACCCGGCCAGAGACCCATGCCCTGTCCCTCCTGGGTAGGCACCCCTCCCTGGAGCCAGAAAAGGAGAGCCTGGAGGCAAACCAGCTGTCAGCAGGGCCTGCTTGGGGTTGGGGGTGGGTGATGGAGGATGTGTTCAGCAACTGCCAAGGCACAGTCACAGCAGGCCTCCAGCTTGGGCTCAGCTGAGGCCATTCAGCCTGATGCCCTGGTGACCCTGAGGAATCCCCCACTCCCCACCTCTGTCCCTTGAGGATGCAGATACTCCAGAGGCCTGAGCCCAGAGTAGCTCCCAGGCTGCTTTGAGGGCTCTGCCCTGAACTGAATGGAGCTGGGGCTCCCCTGGGTTCATTGGGTGGGGGTGCCAGAAACAAAAAGACCAGACCGAGCGAGGGGGTACTAAAAGGTCCATTCTGCCCTGTGCTGGCACTTTCCTCTCCATTCCCAGGTGCCTCTGGAGCTCCAGTCCTTGGTATGTTACCTGGGCACTCAGCTACCACCTTGGTTCCCTGCCTCCATCTCAGCCCTTCCAGTACCACAGAGATCTGACTCACTTCTGAGCATTCTTCAACTCTTTGATCTGTCCATTCATGTCTTTATTGAGCACCTGTTACACACCAGAGGCTGTCCTAACACTAGGGAAACAGAGGTGCACAAAACATGTGGGAGGCTGGCGATGCCCATCACTGAGGTGAGGCGGGCTGTGGGAAGAGCAGGTGGTGGTGATGCTCCATGAGATGCTTGTTCAGTCTCCAAGTGAAGATGTCAAGTAGGCAGGTCTGGGCCAGAGACATTACTTAGGGAGTGGTTGGCATTCAAATGTTCTTGAAAGCCACAAGACTGAGACTGGAGAGTGAATGGAGAAGGGCCCCAGGCCTGGGCCCTGGGAAATAGAACCAGTGAAGGAGGCAGAGAAATGAGGAGAGTGAGGTGCCCTGGAGACCAAGGGAAGAAAGCTGCAGAGAGGAGGGTGCTGCATGCTGCCCAGACCCCACTGCACACACCTCGCCTCATTCAGGCCCTGTGGGCCTCCTGCTCATCCCCGGAGCCTCAGCACTTCATGCTCTGGTGATGTGGAGTTCCTTAGGGACCTCTGCCCGCTGACTGCTGACCATTTTGTTCCTGCTCTTCCCTCGTGGTATGCCTTTCCTACTTGCTCTTTAGTGAAAGTCGCTCAGTCGTGTCCACACCTCTTTGCAACCCCATGGACTGTATAGTCCATGGAATTCTCCAGGGAAGAATATTGGAGTGGATAGCCGTTCCCTTCTCCAGCGGATCTTCCTGACCCAGGAATCGAACCGGGGTCTCCTGCATTGCAGGCGGATTCTTAACCAGCTGAGCTATCAGGGAAGTCCAACTCAAGTTGACCTTTCATCAAGGTAGAGGCATTCTCTGGGCCCCCACGGCGGCTATGCTGTAATGGATCATGTGCTTCCCTTATCAGATTGGGAGCTTCTTGAAGCCTGGCATCTGGCCTGAGTCTGTGGTCCCCAGTCACCCATCACAAGGCCTGGCACCCAGTAGGTGCTCAGTGAGTATTCATGAAGTGGGTGTTTGTTGAGTACAGCACCCCTACCCGCCCCCCCCCCCACCCCCACTACTGCATGCTGTCACCTGTGGGTAGGTGCTCAGATGCAGGCAACGAGGTGGCCTTTATGGCTGTAGCAGACCCAGAGAAGGCTGGCTGCTCTGTCACTGCCCACCCACCAACTGGGAGCTCCTGGAGAAACCACCGTGTCTTCCTGTATCTCTGGCTCTCGGCACAGCCTGGCACACAGTAGGCCCTTATAAAGGGGGTTGAATTGTTGGACCCTAGAGATCTGTAGTGGGGAACCGCAGCGCTCAGTCCCTGATCCCATCAGCTCAACTGAGGATGAGATGTGTGTTTTGTGGGGTAAGGAACAAAGCTAAGTAGGGCTATGCTGCTCTTGACAGGCTAGACCCCTGACCCTGGGCAACAAGCCCACACCCTGGCTAGTTTTGGGGGATGAGCCAATATGGCTAGGGTGTCGGGGATGGAAGAGACTGAGGCTCTCAAGTGGCAAGAAACACAGCAGAGGAGAGGCGGGCCTCACCGCGCCCTGCTGTCCTCGGCCCAGCGGAAGCACTGGGTCCCCGGGCCCTGCTCTGTCATACAGCCTGGAGCAGGCGGCCGAGGTAAGCTGTGGATTGAGAAATGGGTTAGAGTTCAGTGGGAGGCAGACACTGCGCTATTTGGCTTTGAGGCCTATAATTCTTGGCTTCAAATCTCTACAGGCTGAGAGAATGGATAGGATGTGGGGCCCCAGAGGGCAGAGCTGCGGCCCTGGAGTTAAAGCTACTGGAAGACATTCCTCCTGAGGTGTGAACATACAGCAGCCAGAGATATCAAAGAATGGAAGAGGCTGCAATGAGAAGTAGTAAGTTCCCCATCGCTGGACATGTGTAAGCCAGCTGGGGGAAGGACAGATAGTACATGTGTTGGATGAGGGTGTGTTGGTTCCTGGACTCTCAGATTGAGGGCAGAGCTGAAGATGAACCCCTTCTCAGGAGCTGAACTTGGGTTAGAACTAGCTCATTCTGACCTCTAAGTCACCTCTAAGAGACATCTCCATAGACTCTGCAACTCTGTGACTCAACTTCCATCTGCCAAAGACCACGCCAGACTCGGTTCTGTGAACCCTGCAGAGAAGGGCAGGCTGGCGGCTGCAGGCTGGGTGGAGTTCTAGTGATGGAGCCAGTGTTCCAGCAGGGCCTCCCTAGCCTCCTGGCTATTTCACAAACACACCAATCCCACACCCATCTCAGAGCCATCACACGCACTTTCCCAGGCACCTTCCTGGCCTGCCCCCACAGTTGGTTCAGTCTCATGTCACCTTCTCAAAGAGGCCACACCCTGTGCAGTAAAAGCCAATACACCCCGTCCCCAGCTGCTGGTGCCTCACGATGTCCTTTCCTGGGTGCTGCCCGGGGCCCCAGGGAACAGCCTCACCCAAGGTTTCACCTTCCAGGCTGTGGCCAGTGACAAATGGCTGATGTGGGACCTCAAGGACCCATACCTGGCGGCAATTTGGGATCTGAAAGGCCACCCAACACCGATCTCTACAGGACCGCGGGGGCCTCATCTACTCTGCCCAGTCGTGCCCTTCTCCCTTGATCACAGGTCTCTGGGGAGTGTGCCCCAAGAAGCCTCCTGCCACAACCTTCCATCTCCAAGTCTGTTCCAGGAACGCTTTCCTTCAGATCCTCTGATATACCTTTCTTTCTTTGTCATCTCTCTATGTTGGAATGTAAACTTCATGACAGTAGAGACTGTTTTGCTCACTGCTCTCTAACTGGGGCCTTGCTGCATACCTTGCTGACACATACCAGATGCTCCAGGACACCCTGTGGCTGACAGCTTATCACCTGGAGTTGAGTGGGGATGGGGATGCTCTGCAGGTTCCCAGGCATCTCTGGGGAGATGGGTCCCTAGAATAGGGTGGGCTTCCAGCAGCCAAGCAGGTAGGCCCCACAAGTCGTGATTTGTGGATTTGTCACAGGGAAGACAGTACAACACACTCAGGTCACATACACACTTTAAGGGACTTTGTCCTGCTGCAAAAGAGGAAGCAGGGAGATGCTATCTAAAGCCTGAGGTGACCTTGACCTGCTCTTTCAAAGCCTTGGGCCTACTGCTAAGGACAGCCCAGCGAGTCACAGAGCCTCCGGTGAGGACCCGCCCTAGGTCCAGCCTGAGCCAGCCTTGGAGAGGACGAGGCAGCCTAAAGGGCTGCTTGAAGTAATCTCACCTTTTCACGGGACTTCTGAAAACCTCCAGACCCCTCTACTTGATGTATCCTGGTCAAATGTGGCCTGTTAATCCCCAAGGAGGCAAAGCCTGAAAGGGAGGCAGGTGCTTTATTACCACTTTGCAGATGAGGAAACTCAGGATCTGAGAGGAAGCTGGAATATAGGAGACTCTTGGAAATGGCGTTCCCCAGTCTACTGAAGCCTGCTGGAAGTGAACCGAGTTTTCATCCGCAATACACTTAAATACACAACAAAATGAGTACATTCACATGTGCTCACAATGCCATCGACAAAATTTTGGTTCCAAACATCTGTTGCTTTAAAGTCCAAGTCCCTATAATGTGATTTTTATACCAATAATGGGATACCCCCATCCACCTTCCTCCTGCTTCCTTCTCCCAGACTGGCTCTGACTGAGTCGTCTGTTCTCAGGCCTGAGGCCGAACAGGGCCTGAAGATCACCCTGTATTCCTCCACCCCAGTGTTGAACAAGGAAGGGAAGGTAAGAGGTGGGGAGGCTGAGGCAGGTGGGCATTTGGGGAAGCGGACACATCTTTGTGGAGGGGGCAGATGTCATCACATACGAACTTTCCAGCTCTTCACACTGCACCACGTGGTGTCTGAGCCTCACCTGCATGGGGAGGATAGAAATGCCAGTCCTGCCCGCCTCACCTCACAGACTGGCTTTGAGGGGCCTGAAGGGAGACAGCAGTGGGCACTAGGCTAGGCAGCTTAGCTCCAAGGTCCGAGGTGACAGACCAAGGTTGCCACTGGGGCTGTCCTCACCCCAGAGGCTGGGATGAGTGCCCAGGCCTCCCTGCAACCCTGGCCCCTTTCCAGGGCTGTCCTCAAGCTACAAGGTCACCTGCTGACAGCCCACTTGCTCGCAGCCTTTGTCCCACACGCTCAAGACCCAGGCAGGCTTGGCCCTCTCGCTTCCCATTCTACCAGCCACTGGGGGGTGGGCTGGTGGTGGTTCTGCCCCCTCAGCCTGGCTTCAGACCACCACCATCACTCACCCAATGACCGAAATGGCCTCCAGCTGGACTCTGCACAGTCACCCTGCCAACCTGTCCTCCATTTGCCCATAGAATGTTCTTACGGAAAAAAAAAATCCCTTTGACTCAGCAATTCTGCTTCGGAATTTATCCAATGGCTGCGCTAGCAGAAGTACTCTAAGATACGTGAACAAGGATGCTCACTGCAGCATTATTTGTAATGGCTAACAACTAGAAATACCTTGAATGTCCATCGATAGATATTAATGCCACTGCTCGGAAGAACTAGGTAGCTCATGTGTGCTGATGTGGCCAGATCTGCGATCCCAAGGTATTAGGTGAAGAAAGGAAGGTGTAGAACGGTCTATAGATAGGATGACACTAGCTAATATACCTATATGCATCCCTATTATACATATACTATACATACTAAGGTGCCACATTAAATGACTCCAAGCTGTGGTCACCCCCAGAGAAGAACCGGGGCTGCCTTGGATGGGTGACAACTTGTACCTAGGGAAACCTGAAGTGCCAGCATTCCAGGCCCTTGAGAACTGGCCCCTCCCGCCTCACCCCCACCCCCACTGTCCCCATCTCCAACCACTCTCTGCTGTTTCGGCACATGTGCTGCCTTCTCAGGTAATCCCTTCATGTGCATACACCACCAGCCCAATCTGTCCTTCTCCTGGTAAACCCTCCTGCTGCCCCCATCCCCACCCAGCCGAGCCTAAAAGGTACCTTGTAAAGTGTAAGGAGCACAACCTGGGAGTGAGACACACACAGGGCTGGAAACAACACTGTCATGTATGGAGCTGACATGGGCTCCTGGACTTCCTCCTATAGCAGAAGTGTCCTGGCCGCCTGCTCTCAGCAAAGCCACTCAGGAGTCACACTCAGCCCCAACAAAGCCACTTCACGAGGTCCCTCCTGTGTCAGCAGCAGTGTACCTGCTGACTGGTGACTCACCACCGGTGTTCATGGAAAGGCTCAGCACCTCGGCAGCATGGGGGTGCCCATGGAGCTCAGAGTCAGCCGAGGCCTCAGGTACAAACCCATTGAGCCCAGTCCCTCCTCCACTTGATGCCGCTACTCTCTCCCCACGGGGCCGATCCCCAAGGCTCTCCCAAGCTTTCCCCAGGAAACCTCCACCTCAGAGTTTCCTAAGGGAGCGGACCTAAAATTTCAGCTGTGTGACCTTCAGTGATTCTTTACACTACCTGCACCTCCTCAACTACGGTGCCCAGAAGAGAGCCCAGCACACAGCAGGCACTCTCAACACTTTTCTTGTATGTGGAAACGACACTTACCTTGCAAAGGCTGTGTGAGGACTGAACAAGATGCTGTGTATGAGCTGCCTGGACCAGAGCAGGGCTTGACGTTATCTGAACAGAGGTCAGCTGAACCAGGGATGTACTCAGTCCATTAACCAAGATACTAGCGGGAAATCTACACTGAATATTCTATTCAGATTTCCTGCAGTCACTGTGGAATGTGTCCACAATTTAAAAAATTCCCACAGAACCTAGTGACCATTCCAGAGCACCTAATAGGAAGCAAACATTACATACACATAATCTATAGTCTGTAAAACAATGTAGGTCACATTAGCCACAAGTTTTCAGATGATGAAATTGAAACTCAGAGAGAGGAAGATTCTTATGTAAAGTCACAAGATGGGTCACAGACAAAGCTGGGGCAGGTGAAGCTCCAGGACTGGCCCTTGCAACAGAGGCAGACTCAAGGGCAGGGCCTGTGCGTAGCTGTGGGTGCCCCACCTGAAAGCACCCTGACAACAAATCCAGGCTCCGGAGCGCCGGAAGGGCTCTTTTATTGTCGGCGAGACCACCGGCCCGAGGAGTGCTGTGGCTTCAGGCACCATCCAGGCTCCAGGACCCTCAGGAAGAGCGGGGCGCAGGCGGCTCCGGCCTCAGAACAGTCCTTGGCTCACACAGCACCGTGCAAATACAGAGCTAAAAACTTCCTGAATGTCTCTGGCTGGAAACCAGTCGGCCCAACAGGTTCCTGGAAAGAAAACAGCCCATTAGGATCTTGCTACTAGGTTTAATGGCAGCAATTAAAACAAAGGTCGGTTTTATGTAAATCCTAAGTGCCTGGATAGTAACTGTTTCTTTCTCTTGCAATCAAGAAGGAGTGCTGGGGAGCTGGTGCCAAGTGATGCCAGGCGGGGGCTGGGGTCGAGAGGAGGACAGAAGGCGTCTCTGCGCCTCTCGGCCAACTTACCTGCTAACCCTGCCCTGATCCCTAGTCCCTCTCAACTCAACCACCACGAAAAAGTGTTTCATTTGCTCCTTTTAACTCCCAGAGATGAGAATTCCTCACTCATCCCACACACACTTATCAGGAGCCTTCTGTGTATGAGAGCTGTGCCCAGCGCTGGAAACCCAATAGTTACTTGAATCTGGCTCCCACCCTCAAGGAGCTTCCAGCCAGGGGTGCAAATAGTGGTAATGAAGGGTGACAGGCCTCATCATGAAGTAGGAAAAAGATGCTAAGAAAGCGGGAGAGTAAAATAACTCACTGACTTCCATACATAGAAGAGAACATGTATGAATGAGTACTACAGGGCAACCAGAAAGGGCTAGGAAGAAAAAGAAAGGGTGAGGCTGGAGCCCAGGGCCGTGCTGGTGGAGGTGGGGTGGCTAGAGGAAGAGATGGGTAAGGAGGAGCCACGTGACCACACCAGGACAGGCCTGGCACTAAGTCATGCTCATGGAAGGAAGAGGTTCAGAGAAAAGCACCTGAAGCCATGAAGAGGAGACAGAGGACAGCTAAGAGCAGAGATGTACAGAGGTGGCTGATGTGGCTACACAGGCGAGGGACAAAGGACAGGGTCTGGGGCCAGAGAGAAGGGCTCACACCAGCAGGCATTTCAAGGGTATGTCAACATTGATAGAACTCATTATTCAACTAACATACAGATGATGTTCAAAGACTCATCAACCCCATTAAGCAAATCTACTCAGGCCCTGCATGACACACAGCTAGTGAGCCACAGACCCAGCAGTACACCCACGCTGTTCTCTCTCACCCCTAAATCCTGTCCTGTCTCTTTACAGGCTTTATCACAGCCTGATATTATATTATGAATCTGTTAAGACATGGTCACTGCCCAGAGTACAGAACACAGGCCTGGTCTCAGTCAGCTGGGCACTGGAGGTGCAGCAGTGACGGACAGTCCACAGAGGAATTCCCTGCCTGTGGAGTGAAATGAATGAACACGTCATTCACAAACTCGGCCTTCCAGAAGCTCAGGGCTCAGTTTAACGGAGGAGGAGAACACATGAACAGACACCCGCAGGACAGCAGTGTGACTGCGCCGTGATGGGGGCACCCAGGCTATGGCGACCTACCCGAGGAACTCGAGCAGGGCTAGGACTGGGATGTTGGGCTTTAGGCTAAACCTGGAATGACAAATAAGGACAACCAGATGCAAGAGAAATGGAGGAGAGCGAGTGGAGGAAGAGGGAGTGGGGTACAAGAAGGAAGGAGCCTCCTTTATAAAAAGAGCACAACTTACTAGGATCCTGAGCTGCTCAGGCAACTGGAGACAGAACTGAGAGGAGTGGAGCGTGGTGGGGGTGCAGAGGGGAGCACAAAGAGCTGGGCAGGGCCCAGGGTGGAAGGTGCTGTTTTAGATGATGGACTGGGCTGAAGCAGCCCTCCAGGCAGACTGAGGTCCTGAACATGAGGTTCCTGAAGCCAGTGCTCCACTCACAAGCACTCCTTCAACCCCAAGCCAGGCTCTCTCTGGGGAGGATGAGCCACGGCCCCGGTCCAATCACCAAGCCAGAGATGGCTCGACTTACCACAACCACCTTCTTTTTGATCACCGGGAGACACCAGAAGTGCTGATAGAGGAGCTGATCGGAGTCCACCCAGACTAGATTCTTGACGCCCTCCTCGGAAGCCAGATCTGTGGTGTTCAGTTGCAGCACCAGGAACTGGAAGACACGCCCATCGGTGCCCACGCTCTGCACAACTACTGGCTGCTCCAAAACCTTAGGGTCGTTCTGAGAGGAAAAGAGGACAAGGAAATGCAATCAGAAATGGCGAGGCATAAGAACAGCACAAACCAGGCAATTTCTAGTTCTGGCCTTTTAAATAACCCCCTACCCCACTGAGTGGTTTTCCTACAAGGAAAGATGAAAATAGAAGGTGGAGCTAAGGGCACTGTCCAGGGCTAGGCCTTCTCACACATACCCAGCCTGGCTCTCCCTGGGCTCAGATCAATCGTGGCCCCAGCATACCTGCTCTTCAACTTGAGCACACTAAAGTACTAATTCCTGCCACTGAGAGGCGACTGCCAGGCAAGCTGCACAGTAAGGGAAGATGAGCTGGGAGGTTAACAACGGGAAACCCAACTCATGGTGTAACCTGACGGTGACAATGATGACGCTTATCAAATGCTGACCTGGAGGGTCAGTGCATATGACAGACATGATCTCATTCAGCTCTCACTCCATCTGATGGTTGAGGAGACAGACCAGCTGCGGCAGTGACTTGTCTGAGGTCACAACAACATGTGACATCAGCACCCACAGTGGCTGGTGCTCAGTCAGACACACCTTCTCTCTGCCTCACTTTACCCCTCAGGGCCGGGCTTCTCGGAACGTCCTAAGCCTGCAGGCAGGCATCTCACCTGGGCTTTGGGCTCTCAAAATGCAACTCTGAGTGTGTCAGATTCCTGAGTGTCCACTCCAGCTGTGTCAGCCCCAGGCTTTCGCCGGTCGACACATTTGCTAATTATCCCTTTCCATCAGTGCCACTGATAACAGTAACATACTAGCAATCATTTACTAAAGGCCTCTCATGTCCCGGGCATCACAGCAGTCTCACACAGTCACCTCTAATCTTATAAATCCAGTGGTATATACCCATTTAGGTCTCTTCCCCGGTGGCTCAGCAGTAAAGAATCCGCTGCTCTGCAAGAGCCACAGGAGACATGTGTTCGATCCCTGGGTCGGGAAGATCCCCTGGAGGAGGGCATGGCAACCCACTCTAGTATTCTTGCCTGGAAAATTCCATGGACAGAGAAGCCTGGCAGGCTACAGTCCTTGGGGTCACAAAGAGTCAGACACAACTAAAGCAACTTAGCATGGTACAACATGGCATACACATTTAACAGATGAGGAAACAGATTCAGAGAGGCGGTATAACTCGCTCAAGGTTATCCAGGACAAGACCCAGGCTGTTAAATCTCTTAAAATCTTACTGTTCTAGTTTACACCTAGTGTCCCATTGTATCTGATGGTAGCACCTCTGTCACTCTCAGCAGTATTCCAGTTTCGATGACAAGTCATATGTTCACCCTACTGAGTCTGCAGGAATCCAGTCTGATGACTACTACCCAATGGACAAAGGATTCAATAGGCAGGCCCCGTGAAGCAAAGCGTCCTTGATTCAAAGATGCTGCCTACTACATTTACCGCTCTAGGGCTGAATCTGACATTAGGAATAGCTAATGGCAGACCTCAGTGAGGGCCACACTGGGACTGCTGGCCTTAGAAATACCTGTTCTTAGCTGCATGAGAAATAAATAAAAAGAAAAGTACCTCTAAGTGTTAGCTGAGAATTCTGTATTGACTCTTATCTCCCTCTACAGATCAATAAAACTGCAGGTAGTACATAAATTTCTCAGCAATTTTACCTTTTACACAGAGGCTCTTCCCATAATTGCTCAACTTCACATCCCCAGGAATAATTTGTACCTGGAGGGGCTGGGGGAGGCCTCCTCTCCTACCCAACTGGGTGGCAATTAGTGACAGCGTTGCTGGCACAGGAGCTACAATGAGCCTGCAGGCCTGGGGCCTGGCATGTGACTCTCTCTGCCTCCCTCTTCTGCCCCACCGTCAGGAGGCAGCACGTCCCCTGAGGCTGGAGAGATCAAGGTTCTAATGCCTGCCTCCCTACTCTTTAGCTGTAGGATCCTAGGCAAGTTACCCAAACCTTCCAGAGCCTTCAAAAAATATGTCAGAGGACAGAAATTAAGATAACCTCCCAAGGACTGGAAAGACACAAAAATGTCACAGAAAGATACAACAGCTGCTAATCTCTTAGCTGAGTTACCCTGGGGAAGTTACTGAGCCTTTCTGAACCTGTTTCTTCATCTGTAAATGAAGCTACTAGTATCTGCCACAAGGGGGCTGCTATAACGATTAAATAATGTGGTAGTTCTCAAATTTTAGTGTTGTGGTTTTCAAGTTTGTACCAGCATCACCTGGAGGGCTTGTTAAAGCTGACCTCCAGGCTCCACCCCCAGACCTTCTGATGCAGGATGTCAGGTGATCTGAGAATTCACATTTCCAACAAGTCCCTTGATGGTGTTCATGCTGCTAACAATTCAGGATCATATTTTGAGAACCACCGCTATAAGGAGCCCTAGTTAAACGTTTGGCATGTAGCAGATGCTCAGTACAGACAAGGTCCATTCTACTCCCTATCTCATCAAGCTAACCACACTGTACCAACCCCACCTAGTTCCTAGACCAAGGAGGATGAGAAAAAGAACATTCTGAAATTCACTGCTCCTCCAGGAGGGCCTTAGGTTCTAATCAAGACCTGGGAGCCTGACAGCAGCTCTCAAAAACATTCTTCCCCTCCCCCTTCCAACACACACACAAAACCAGGGGTCTGGTGTCCCAGGCCTGTTTGGGGACTTCGATATTGCTATCTCCTGCCTGGAGGCCTTTGCTCCCCAGCCAGGCTTTCCTCCATTCTTGGGCCAGCATTGTGTGACAACCACTCAGCTTGCATTCTATAACATCTAGGTCCCTGAGACCTCCTCTCAGAATCAAGGGGCGACCATCCAAGTGGTATGTTGGGTCTTCAGAACCTGTCCCGAGAGGGCAGGCAGGCCTGGGCCACCTCCTGCCTTCCTGATAAAGCCCTGTGCTCAGGCTCTGTTAGTGCAGTTTAGAGGCAGAGTGCTGGAGGACATATAACTGAAGCCTCAGGAGTTGAGACCATCTTGTCCCAATCCTTTCTCCACCATGTACTGTGTGTAATGCTGGACAAGCTGCTTATTAGCTTTCCTGGGATTCAGAAGTGTAATCTGAAAAATGCGGATCACAATGAAACCTTGTGGGCTATTGTGATGAGGCATCTTATGTAAAGACACACACACTGTAGGCCCCCAGCAGATGGTAGGGTGAGTGGAAGTGCCTCTCCCTGAACCTCTTCAGTCAAGCAAAAGAATTCCCTCCATACTTCCTTTCCTTTGAGCAGGGTAAGGCAGGAAACCGACACAACGTAAGACAGCTCGGTGGTCTTCCCCACACACATACCCCATACAGGAGCCGGGCCTGAGCCAGCGCACTGCCGAAGGCAAACAGGATCATCTTGGCCCGCAACTGATCTGGCTGAAAGCGGCGTGCTCGCAAGTTGGCTGACTCCAGCAGATACAAGGTGTGGGGATACGGGTAAGGATAGCCCTCTCGGAATCCTGCAAGACACGTCGTCATGTGGAGGAACAGGTTAGTTGGCCCGCCCAAAGCCTCAGGAAAGTCACCCCACCTTAGCTTAGTGCCAGACACTACATATTTTGGTTTTTTTTTTTTTTTTTTAAAGATTTTGTTGTGGTGGTGGTGGACTGTTTTTAAAGTCTTCATTGAATTTGTTACAATATTGCTTCTGTTCTGGGTTTTGGATTTTTGGCTGGAAGGCATATGGGATCTTAGCTCTCTGACCAGGGAGAGAACCTGCCTCGGAAGGTGAGGTTCTAACCACTGGACTGCCAGGGAAGTCCCTAATCTGGCTTGTTTTTGAAAATAAAATTTTTACCGGAGCACAACCACACCCACTTGTTTACATATATCTATTAAATAGCTGTGACAGAGACTATATGTGGCCTACAAAACCTAAAATACCATTTGGTTCTTTATAGAAAATGTTTGCTTACCTGTTCCACGTGATTCTTGCTGGCTAGCTCTAACCCCACCCGTTTCTCATTCAATCAGGTATACAGATGACAGTGATATTAGAAAGATAACCTAAAACCTATAGTAATTATCTTTTTAAAAAGCAAATCTCTTGCAAAATACTTCATTATTAGTAAGAAACAGGGTCTCATACCCCACAACACAGTGCTGAGAATCCAAGTTCAGCACTCGTTCATCTCAGCCACAACCCTGCCAGGTCACCGTTTCTTCCCTTGCATGCCCACAGGCAAACCCTCGGAGGCTGGAGGCTGCTACAGGGAAGGACCAGGATTGGCAAAAGTGGATGAAATGGAGGAACAAAGAGGCTGGGAAAGTGTGGGCTCTGAAAATCCCAGGGGAGGGCATCACTTAAGAGAGACCCGACTTTCCTGTCTGCCTTGATTCCTCCGCATGTGTGAATACGCATCACTCAGCACTCACTCTGTGCCAAGCTCTAAGACAGGCACCAGGGACAGAGCCCACACAGCGCTTACGACTGCCTTTGAGGAGCTCACCAAGTCTAGAGGGGAGACAGACAGGAAAACTGATCACATCCACACAGAGGGACATGTCAGGACACGAGGGGAGCCAGGGGGCTGGGTGAGGACAGATCAAAGGGCCCTGACCAGACTGCGAGGTTGTAGAGCATTTCTGGGAAGAAGTGAGTCCGAAGGTGAATTATGACAGATGAGTAGTTATTTAGCTGAAGAGAGAGAGGGGCGAACGGTCAGAGTGCAGGCAGAGGGAAAAGAAAGTGCCAGAGCACGGTGGTGAGAAAAGGACAGTGGGAATAAAGGGAGCCTGTGGGCGAGGAGGCAAAGATGGGGCTGGAGAGAGGGGCAGAGGGCGATGTGAAGGCCCTTGTGTGATAAGCTAAGGAGTTCAAACTTTATCCAACAGGCAGTGGGGAGATGGGCATGAAGAGCGATGGGATTAAATCTACATTCTAGAAAGACTACTCTGGAACTGTGAACTAGAGGGACGAGAGAGGAAATGGCCCTAGTCATGCTAGCCCATAAAGAGATTGGGGTAAAGGGCTAGGTGAGAGACAGTGGGGGCTGACTGAGGCATAGCTGTGGAAAGGAAGAGAGGTTAAGGAGGAAGACATGGCAGCTCATAATGACTGGGTGAATGGCAGGAACTGCAGGCCTCCTCAGGCCAACTCCTTAGTTTCTGTCGTGTCTCACTGGGGAAGTGGTGGTGCTTTGTTCGATGGAGGTGGGGTGAATAGCCCCATTCAAGAACTGTGGGCTTCCTCCATCCTAGAAGAAGGTTGGCCAGAGTTTATAGGGTGCACAGAGAGGGGGTATCTTTCAAGAGAATTATAAATAAAGGAAACATTTGATGCCTGGTCAAAAGCCCCTCAAGCTACCCATTAAAACTGATGCAACAGAATGACTTCTTAGGGGTCAAAAGTAAAGTCAGCCTCTGAGTCTATCACAACTACCCAGAGTCTTAGTTTCCTTAGGGTTAACAACACCTATCTCACAGGGCTGCTACATGGCTCTGAGGAGAAAATGCACATGAGATCCTAATACTTAGTAAGTACTCAATGTTTCCTTTCTCTTTGGAAAAAGCCTGTCCCTCATCTGCATGCTGCCTAAAAGTCAAAGGCTTTGATACTTACCCGTGTTGTCATTCACATCATAAATATGGCATTCCTGAAGGCTGATAGTGGGAGATATGGGATAGAAAGTCTCGAGAACATGATTCGTAGTAGCTTCCACTTCCTCTTGGGAGGCAATGGGAGGCAGAGGATCCTTGGCATTCAGCTGGGCTCCACTGGAACCATGGACCTGAATCAAAGTAGACTCTAAACAGGGAGAAAGGCAGTTAGTCTAATCTGGTCTAAAGCCTTAGCTAGGGAAAGTCAAAAGCTTTCATCCTGCTATGCTCCTCAAGTCTTTTACAGCTTCACTATCTGATCTGCCTTATCACAGAAAATACAACTTTGGAAATTCATCCTTGTGCTTATCATATAAGCAGGTGAGCCTTCTTCACTTCATGTCTGGATGCCATTCTCTGCCTCTGCTACGCCTGAGTAGACAATTAACATCAGATCCAAAAGACTGAGTGGCCAGGCTGAAGTGACAGAAAAAGCACCTAACAGGACTGGAGTTCAATCTAGTGATCTTCATTCTATAGACTAGAAGGGGAGGCGAAGACAAGATGGTGGAGGAAGGACCTGAGCTCACCTCCTCTCACAAAAACATGGGAACAACTAACTGTGGAACAACTATCATCAAAAAGAATTGGAAGCTACCAAAGAAGATATTCTACTTACAAAGACAAAGACAAGATGGTAGGAGTGTTACATTTGTGACATAATCAAATCCCATACCATCCAAGTGAGTGAGCCACAAACTGGAAAATAATTGTATCACAGAGGTTCTCAAGTTCTGAGCCCTACAAAAGGTTCCTCCACCTGGCGGTCTGGCATCAGGAGGAGGAAGTCCCAGGGCACTTGGTTTCAAGGCCAGCAGGGCTTGACCGCAGAATCTCAACAGGGCTGGAATAGGAAGAAACGCCACTCCTGGAAGGTGGATGTGGGTCTTCTAAGAGCACCAGGACCCAGGGGGAAAAGCACCGAGCTCACAGGATCCTACTGCTGACCTTAGAGGGTCTCCTGGGGGGGAGGGGGTTGGGGGGCAGGGGCGGCTGTGGTCACACTGGGGCCACAGAAACCCACGGTGGAGAGGTACTGGGGAGTACTAATTTGGTGTGAGCTGTCCTGGAGGCTGCCACTTTGATGCCAAGTCCTGGCCCCACCCAACAGCCCATATGGGACCCTCCAGTCAAACCACCACAGAGCGGGAACACAGTCCCACTCATCAGCAGACCGGCGGCTCAGTCTTCCTGAGCCCACAGCCACCTCTCAACACACCCCTTGACACAGCCCTGCCCACCAGAGGGACAAGACCCAGCTCCACCCATCAATGGGCAAGCACCAGTCCTTCCCACCAGGAATACTGCACAAGCCTGAAGGGAAGACCAGATACTATAAAATTCAGAGGAAAATATAGGTATTAGGTTGGTCAAAAGGTTTGTTCAGGTTTATTACAGAAAAATCTGAACAAACCTCTTGGCCAACCCAATAGAACACTCTTTGTCATAAATTGCAATGATACATTTTCCTAACATTTCCACTTCCTAACGAAAACAAACAAACAAACTAGAACCTATTCAAACTTAAAAGCTTTCGCACAGCAAAGGAAACCATAAATAAAACAAAAGACAACCCACAAAATGGGAGAAAACAGTTGCAAACAATGCAACTGACAAGGGATTAATCTCCAAAATAAACAAACAGCTCATGCACCTCAATATCAAAAAAAAACCCAATCAAAAAATGGGCATTAGATCTAAATAGACATTTCTCTGAAGAAGACATACAGATGGCCAAAAAGCACATGAAAAGATACTTAATATCAGAGAACTCAGTAGGTAAAGAATCTGCCTGCAATGCAGGAGACCTGGGTTCGATTCCTGGGTCAGGAAGATCCCTTGGAGAAGAAAATGGCAACCCACTCCAATATTCTTGCCTGGAAAATCCCATGGACAGAGGAGCCTGGCAGAATACAGTCCATGGGGTCCCAAAAGAGTCAGACACAACTCAGTGACCAAACCATCACTAATTATTAGAGAAATGGAAATCAAAACTACTATGAGGTATCACCTCACACCAGTCAGAATGGCCATGATCAAAAAGCCTAAAAACAATAAATGCTGGAGAGTGTGTGGAGAAAAGGGAACCCGCCTACGTTGTTGATGGAAATGTAAATTGGTACAGCCGCTATGAAGAATGGTATGCAGGTTCCTTAAAAAATTAAAAATAGAGCTACCATAATTCCACTCCTGGGCAGATATCCAAAGAAAGCCATACTTCGAAAAGACTCATGCAGGGGAGATCGGGATGGGCAATACATGTAAATCCATGGCTGATTCATGTCAATGTATGGCAAAAACCACTACAATACTGTAAAGTAATTAGCCTCCAACTAACAAAAATAAATGGAAAAAAAAAAAGAAAAGACACATGTACCCTGAGGTTCACTGCAGCACTATATACAAAAGCCAAGATAAGGAGACAACCTAAATGTCCATCGACCCGGATTCTTTACCACGGAGCCACCAAGGAAGCCCTACAATGGAATATTACTTCCCATAAAAAAAGCAACACGAATAGACCTAGAGACTATTATACTAACTGAAGTCAGACAGAGAAAGACAAGTATCATACGATATCACTTATATGTGGAATCTAAACAAATTAACTTATTTACAAAATGGAAACAGACTCAGAATTAGAAACAAACGAAGGGTTACCACAGGGGAAGGGTGGCGGGGGGTGGGGAGAGATAGTCAGGCAGTTGGGATTAACATATACACACTGCTATACATATAAAATAGTCAACAAGGACCCACTGTAATAACATATATGGGGAAAAAGTCTGAAAAGAAAATATGTATACATATAACTAAACCACTTTGTTGTACACCGGAAAAACAATATTTTTAAAGTTAACTATACTTCACTATAAAATAAATTTTAAAAAAAGATTAGCTAAAAATAAAGCTTTTATCCTAAAAAATAGAAAAGAAAAAACCAGAAAACTTTGGTTAAGGTGTTACTCCGGGGTTTCTTGAGAGAGGGACTCACCAATGCACTCTTCTCCCTGTGTTCTTTCCAATGAACCGTGAGGCCTGGTGATCTCTGTGGGCTCAGAGGCTGTGGGTTTGGATCTTCCCAAGCACCTGCTCTATGCTGGGGACCAGTTTAACTCTCTTGAGCAGAGAGTTCCTCTCAAGGGCTGACGAAGGAGTAAGTGCTCCAACACTGGGAGACAGCAGAGGTGGGGAAATCGACCTCCTCTGGGAGGTCTGGGAAGCTGCCTGAAAGAAGCAATGCCTTCAAACTTGCTTCTGAAAGATGGATAAGAGCATAGCTTCTCAACTTTGGTGCTGTTCACATTTTAGGTAGTTCTTTGGTGAGGGAGGCTGTCCTATCCACTGTAGGTATCTGGCAGCACCCCTGGCCTCTGCTCACTAGATGCCAACAGAGCTTTCACTACCAGCCCCGGCTCTGCTTCAAGTCAGGACAAACAAAAATGTCTCCAGACAAAGCCAAATCTCCCCTAGAGGATTAAACCACCCTTGGTTGAAAACTGCTGGGTCAGAGTTTGCCAGGCAAAGAAAGGGGAGGAAACTTCTAGTGAAGGAGGAGTAACATGTTCCATGGTACAGAAGCCTGCTGCTGCACGGCAGAGCTTAGGGGAAGTCAGTGCAGATAACTGGAGCACGATACAGTAGGAAGGAGGGAGGGAGAGAGAAGTCCTGAGACCACAGGCTAAGCAGAAAGGCTGCTAAACCCAGGAAAAGGGTTCAACTGACCTCAGTAACTCAGTTAAAAAAAACAAGCCAGTCAGGAAGCCTCACTTAAGTCAGATGAGCATGCTTGCCACAAGGAGACACAGGTGTATGAGCAAGCGAACGCACATCTGACTAAGCAGCAAGCCTGCCGCTGTGAACGCGAACAGATGCCTCTCACAGAGGTGCCCACAGGAAGATGAATGCCATCTAGAAAGTCTCCTGGACAACGGCCTCCTACGGACTCTCCACAGGGGCAAATTTTTCTCTGAAGGTCCTTGAGTTTTCAGAAATATAAATCAAATACTACAATCACAATGTGATGGGAATGGACCAAGGCTGATGATGCTGTATGTCTAAAAACTGGTCTGACCAATACCACTGTCATTTAATTAACATGGGCCCTCCCTTACTGGCTATGCAAAAAGGGATACTAAATCTGTGGATGGATAAACTCTGACCCACCTGTTAAAACACCTCATACCCACACTTCAAGAACAGTTTTCTCAAGTACTTCCTGTTTGTTCGCATATAATCTGCAAGGAAGATAAATGTGCCTGGACCTCTCGTAACCTTGGGTTTTAGATTCTCCCCACAGAATACTCTACTGTGGTTTCCAATTCAATTCCCTCCACATCCCTTCTCCAGTGACAGCTCCAAATGGGGCAGTTTAATTAGAGGTAATACTTGATAATGGGCCAACAAGCACTCCTCTATTAATGAGGTTCACTAATTTCCTTAGTGGTGCCATTACCTCTGCAAAGCTGACTCTTTGCCAGGAAGTCCATACTCACAGGGGCAAACTGGTGAAGCCTGACCAAGTCGATGTCCTAAAAACCCACTGTTCCACAGCTGGTTTCCCTGCTCCAGGATTTCACCAAGGACAACACTTGTGTTCTTGGAACATCCCTACCTAAAACATCTGGGATTTGGTATTGATTCACCCGTCCCTTTAGTCAGCACCTGTTGTGTGGCACTGTTACTGTGGACAAATAAGACACAGTCTCTATCATCAGAAGTTCACAGTTTGGTGGGGCAGATAGAAAAGATACTAGATAATCACAAAACATAATATAGTATAATGTGTGCTATGGCAAAAGTAGGCATATGGACAAAAGGAGCAGAAAGCTGATCTGTGGATTTGCATGAGACGTGGGCTTGAGCTAAGTCGTACAGGCAAGCAGAAATTAGTCAAATGAGGAAAACAGAAAAGAACATTCCCTGCAGAATGTATAGCACGTGCAAACACAAAGCTTGATGCCAAAAAGCTGCAAGTGGCCAAGTATAAACATGGGAATGGAGGTGGGAACGGCAGAGCAAGAGATAAGACTAGAAAGACCAGCTGGTGGTCAAAGCGCAGGAGACCTTGGATACCACCATAAACTGTTAAGCTATTAAGAGACAATAAAAGATTTGAACCAGGGAAGGGACAGAAAGAATCTGCACTTTAGAAAGATCACTCTAGCAGCTCTGCAGAAAGTGGATTTGGGAAAAAAGCATGAGAGTAAGAAGGCTCTTGCAGTAGAATATAAGCTTTGAGAGTGCAGACTGTGTTTTATAACTTATGGTCAACAATTAGGCACTTGGAGGCACTCAACTGATATGGTGTGAATTAAGTCTTGTAAAGAAATGATTATAAGAGAAAAAGGCTGGGCAAAAACTAACGACACTGAGGATGTGTCCGAGCCACAGAACTAGACCATGAAGGATGGGAGTGAGAATAGGTATGGCAGCAGGAATGGGAACATAAGCTGGTGGTGGGGCTGAGAGTAGAAAGACAAGGAAAGGATAGGGCCTTTCTGGTGTACAAGACTAACCTCGTTTCCAAGTAGTGGATAACATGTTGTTTTGAGCACAGATCCGCCTGGCCAGAGAAGGATGCTTGAGAATCTGGGATTTACACAGCTGGATCAGGCTGTCCACAATGACTGGGCTTGGAGAAAAGAAGAGACATTTGGAAGTGTAAAGCTGACTCCAAGATCCATCAGTAGGAAATCTTACTGACTTGGGGGAAACTTACCAGTAGGTCTCTCTCTTGGGGATGTCTTCAGTAGAATGCCAGAGACGAGCATGAGAGATCGCACTCAGAACGCGTTCATCTTGGTTCTCTATGTGGTTCCTCGGATTGTCAGCAAGGCTAAGCACTTTTTCAGGAAGGCCTTCTATTAACTTGGTCTTGGTAAGCCAGAGGGCCTGCTTTACACCTTTAGGGTCATCAATCACAAAAAACAAACACTAAAAAAAGATAATTCAGGAAAAGATGCTTATGCCTTCCTGGTAGCATTTTGGGGAAAGAGCAGCCTTGAGACAGAGATGGGATTTGTTCTGACATCTGAGGGGACAGAACTAAAAATAAAGAGCAGAAGCAAGGAGAACCAGATTTCAACTCAGCTCCAGGAATGACCATCTGCTTAAAAACAGTTAACAGTTGATTGACGTACAGTACTCGCCACAGGAAGAATTCAAACAGCTATTAAAATGGCTGAGATCATGAGACTGAACCTCGCAGGCAAGGGTCGTTTGTAGCCTGTCTGTAGGTATAGAGGATTCAGACCCTAGCATACAGGCCGAGATCAATAGATGCCAATCTTTCAAAACCTAGATCCCTTCTATTAACCCACACCCTAGCCCTGATTGGAAAAGCTCATGTCTGCCAAATATACTTCATTCAATAGATACAGGCCCAGCATTAAGCACATGCTGCTTTATCAAGGAAAAGAAGCTTTCAGAAATAAAGGAAATATCTTCTGGATCATGAATAACTTGAGGAGCGCTGAGTTTGGGAGCACCAGATAATTTTTCGCATCTACCTCTGAGATTATATAATGAGCCATTTTATAAGCAGAATTTTGTATGAAGAAGCCATATGAACTGTACTGCTATATTTGTTAAAAGAATCCTTCTGAAGATGTTTTTCAATTTATTATACTGGGTCCTCCGAGGCCTTCTGAACTTCTTTTTGGCCTCTGTACAAGAAGGGTTGGCTTTTTCCTGGTAGAGTACTATTTTGTCTTTTGGACACGGTGAACTACGTTAACTCAAAATGTTTCTCTATATCAGGGGCCAAATTCTTTCTTAAAGGGCCAGAGAGTAAATATCTTCAGCTTCTGGGCCATACAGTCTCTGTCACAACTACTCAGCTCTGCCACTCTAGCACAAAAGCAACCATAGGTAACAAGTAAACAGGTATGTATGATTTATAGAAAAAGGCAATGGGCTTGGTCAGTGGACCCCATCTCTGTACCATCTGTTGACTGCCAGCAAGCTGAGAGCCAATTCTGGTGCTCCCCTATATAAGTACAACCTCACGGAAAGGATTTTTTGTACTCACCTCACTGTTTCTATGCTCATCCCCTCACCTATTTTTAATTTAATCTGGCTGTACTATAAAATTTCTATAAGATGCTCAAAACGCTTCTCAGGAAAAAGAGGAAGAACAAAGACTTGATCCAGAGTGCTTAGTCTTTAAAAACTAATTTAACCATCCTACTCTCAGGGGGATGGGGCTGCAGTGCCAGGCAAAACTCCCTTGCTTCACTTTCCCCAAAACTCACTTCCCTAAAGGAGGAAGAGGCGCAGACATAGGGGCCTAAATTCTGCACGAAGTCCACATACCAGTCCTCTAACTCTCAGAGTTAATACTGCTTTCTCTTTGACAACTATGTTTGTCAGCTGGCAGAGCGCTGGTGACTGCTACTCATTCCAGTTGGAAAAACATCACCTGACTCAGGAACACATCTTCATTTGAAAAACTATGGGATTAAAGCAAACCCAGAACACTTTGAAGGAAAACACCCTCAATTTCTCTTGTGATGACAAACGAAAGGCATTGAAGCTTTTCACTGTAAGGTTCATAATATATCAGAAACACAAATATTTAGAAATTTAACTTCTTGATTGTGTGGTACAGCAGAAAGAACACTGGACTGGGGGTCCGGTAACCCAAGTTTTAGTCCCAACACTGCAACTGTTCCTAGAATTTGAAAATGGATAAAATATTAAGAATTTATGGTTGACTAGTATATGAATAATATGTAACAGAGCTGCCATTTACTGAACATTACCATCTACTCTGTACCAGGAGCTTTATCGACAAGTTGGATGGGCTTTCATGAAATGGAGGATGGAACTCAAGAGAGATGAAGGACTTTGTTTCAAGTCTCAAAACTTGTAAGCGATGGGGCTGGGAGGAGAGCGTTTACATTAAAGCCCAGGATCTCTCCATTACCCCAATCTGCTTCTCTAGCCCTGTATCTTATAGAATTTTATTATAGACTTTATAGAACCTCTCTGCAAACGGTGAAAGCGTGGGATGTTTTCAGCCTAGTCAAACAAGTTAACTTTAACTTCTAAAATACATCTAATGCAATTCATCCACATAGTAATGTTACCGAGGTCACGCAAGGGTGCCAAGTCTTCTGAGGTCCTTCACAGCACCTTGAGGACACTGGAAGTGTTTAAAGGCTGAAAAAACCAGCTTTCAGGCATGGGTTTGAGCAGTTTAAGAGGCTGGCCAGTTGACTTCTCCTCAAACCTAGGACTTTTTCTCTGGCTGAGTCCCCAAATCTGCCTGGTCTCTTTCTTCCCTAATTACTCATTAGAAAATTCTGCTCCCACTTACCTGGACCATTCTGTATTTTCAGGACCTGTCCTAACCCCAGCCTGATTTAGGGACTAAGGAAGAATGAGTTGGAAACAATGGGTAGGAGAACTCACTAGAGACCGCCCTCCACGGGACTCTGGAACATAATTTCTAGTACTGCCCCAAACATACAGATGGTTTTGACTAAAGTCATTCTGACCTGTCCTTAGTGAGAGTGAAAGGGTGAGGAGGGACTAGATGGTTTTTAGGTCCAGATCTTTTCCCTCAAAACATCTCAGCTCTGACTTCTGACAAAGGTCACACTGATCTGGGAAACCAGAGGTGTAGCCCTGGCTTTACTAGATACCCACAGTGCACCTATGAGCAAATCACTGCCAAATCACTCCCCTCTGTCACAGTTACCAATCCTGTGAAAAGACGCAATAGACCTGCAGGTTAAGCACTGTTTCTGCCATCTCTATGCACTATAATCCCCCTCCATCTAATTCTTAAACAGTTACATCTCCAAGGTGCAAGAGTTGGGTCACTGTCAAAACCACTCAATTCACAGGAGACAGAGGCTCAAGAAGCTTCAGTCACTTACCCCAAATCACACACAGTGAGAGGCAGGGCTAGGTCTAGAAACCATGTCTCTTCACTTGGCCACAAAAACTAAAACTCCCTCACACATGCTAGTCTTTACATCCCACTTAATCCTGACAATTCTCAGAAATAAGACTCAATACCGGGCCCATTTCGCAGACGAAGAAACCAAGACCCACAGTTTCAAAGTCTTGCCTAACCCCACAGAAGGTCGGGGTTAGTGCTGGATAGAGGAACAAGGTCCCCTCCCGGCCGTCCTGGGGCCTCACCCTCGAGGAGGCGGCAACGCTGGTGGAAGATGTAGCAGACCTCATCCTTGTATAGCGGGTGCTCCTGCAGCGGGGGCAAGCGGCGGAACTTCGGGTGCGTCCAGCCGGGGTCCCAGGGCGGGAAGATTGGTCGTGCCATCCCGGGCATAAAGTGCATCTTCCCCGCGAAGGTGATGGGCTCCAGTCCAGGAATCTCATACACCCTATCCAGGGGAGGAGGCTCCGGCTTTCTCGTGGATCGCACGCCCCACTCGTACGCCCCGCGTCTCGGGACCCCGCGGCCCTCAAGGCCGAGCCGCCAAGGGCGAGCCAGTGCCCGCCTCGCGGACCCCGACGCCAACGCCATGCCAATCTGCTCTCAAGACCTCCACCTGGACGCCGCCATCTTCCCGCGCGCAAGGCCTGCTGGGAACGAAAGGGGCCGACCGCCAAGGTTCGTTTTATGAGTGGCAGGTCCTTTAACCAATCACCGCCAGGGAACTCTTGCCTTGCCCCACCCCGCAGGCCGTCCACATTTTTTCACAGGTGGAACCCTGCCCACCTCTCCCGGGTGGGAGTGAAACCTGCAAGATCTTTACCTGAGGGGAAGCGCAGGAGGGTAGGTGAGTGGTTGTGGTGAGAGTTGGAACGAACTAGGAGAGCTTCAGGACTTAAAACCTGAACTCACGACAACCTTGATTTCTTACGAGCAATTGGAGCTTGGGCAGAGTCCTTCCTTCTGAGCCTTAAAAGTCACTCGGTGTAAAAATAGGGATGTGTCTGTGTGCTCAGTCGAGTCTAACTCTTTGCGACCCCATGGACTGTAGCTGGCCAGGTTCCTCTGTCCATGGAATTTTCCAGGCAAGAATGCTGGAGTGGGCTGCCATTCCCTCCGCCTGGGGATCTTCCTGACCGGGGGATCGAGCCCACATCTCTTATCTTCTGCATTGGCAAGGGGATTCTTTACCATTCCGCCAACTTGGAAGCCTCAAAATAGGGATGGAAATGCCTAAACTAGCTCAATCACGCAGCGTACAGAACGTGATGGGTATCCCGTAAGTTTTCTTTTCTCTCCCCCACTTCTGACGTGGAGCCTGAGCGTGGCCCTTGCACCACGCTGAGGCCGCTCTGACCTCACACACTGCATGCCTCCTCCCCAGTGCCCAAAAAGAGTTCATTTCCTCGTCTTTCTTCAGAATGTCCCTTTTCGCCTTCTAGGAGCGGGGCCAGAGCGGCAGAGGGGTGCCTTGCTCCTTGTTTACTAGGTGTTTATCAAATACCTACTGTGTGTCGGACACTGTTGAGTAGCGGGTTTTCACTGGTGAATAAAACAAATGTGCGATGTAGAGCTTACAGTTTAAGTGGGAGATACAGACAGAAAGCAAGTAAACCAAATAGCAATTGCAACACACACACTTAATATCCCTTTCCCTCAGTTGTCTTCCTCTTTAGTATTTAACACTGAACATAGCCTATTTTTCATTTTGATCTTAATGACGTTCCCACTGGAATATAAGCTCCATGACTGCAAGGAGCTCCATGAATGCGAGGAGCTCCACGAATGCAAGAGTTTTTGTTTCTTCATTATTGTGAAGTCTGCCTCTAGATCAATGCTGAGCACATAGTAAATATACATTTAATTAATCAATACATGATGATGTAATGAATAAGCAAATAGGGTACCTGCTAAAGCAGGGGTCCTCAACCCCCAGAATAGTCACTCCCCGTCAACTTGCATCACTGCCTGAGCTCTGCCTGCTGTCAGTTCAGCAGCTGGCATTAGATTCTTATAGGAACATAGACCCTAACCCTAAAGTAAAGGCAGAATATCCTGATTGCCACAAAATAGAAATAAAAGGCACAATAAATCTAATGTGCTCAAATCATCCTGAAACCATCCCCTCCCCCACCCCAGTCTGAGGAAAAATTGACTTCCACGAAACCGGTCCAAGCCAGCTATGCTAGAAAATGAGAAGGAGGTGGTACAGGGGGTGGCTCTGAGAGGAGGTGACCTTGAAGCAGTGTCTGAGCCTGTGGAGAGTCATCCAGGCAGAGGCAACATGTGTCAAGGCCTGCCTTCTTAGACTCAAAAAGTAGAGGCTGAGAGGAGATGCGAAACTGATCTTTAAAATTCATAACTGACACGGCCAACTTTTCTAATCACTTCCAAAATAGCAGGGAAAGTGGGATTAGTAAAATCCAGAAAGTAAATTTAAGGCAAAGATAAATAACTCTCACACTGTACGGCAGTTTACAGTTAACAGAGCTCCTTCTGTTAGCTTAACTCACTTTATTTCTCCCAAACCTCTTGGGAGTAAGAAATCAGCATATAGAGGAAACCAGATCTCATTCACTTTTAATACAAACCTGGTACATAACATGCAGGAAGAATGGGTTGAACTGATGTGGCACCATTCTTGTCTGGAAGCTCTATGAAGGTAGCGCCCATGTTTTATTAACCTCTGCTGTATCCCAGCACCGAGCACTATGCCTGGCTCCCAGACCGTGTTTGTAAACTGAGCACTCACCACTTGCCTGAGCCTTCTGTCTGCCAGGCCTGTGCTTGGTGGTAGAATGCAGAAAGAATAAGACACCACACTTGCCCTCAAGAAGGTCTTAGCCTGCTGAACCTTCCTGAAATCATTGAACTAGCAGTAGAAGAAGGTTTTCTTTCCTCTAAAGAGAAACCTTTCCTTTACAAGAGAGAGATTTGTGGCACACACAGGAACTGCCCTTCTAAAATCAATGATAGTAAGTGGTAAGAGCATTTGGGCAAGTTCTGACCAGGAAGAATGTTGGGCACCAGGCAAGAAGGTTGGATTGTGTGTAGTAGGCAGTGGGGGGGCTGTTGGAGGTTGTGAAGCAGGGGACAGGTGTGGTCAGAGCTGGTGGCAGGTGTGTTGATGGATAGTGTTGGGGGAGACTGGAAGCACATCATTTGGACCCATAGAAAACTCCAATGTAAATGGGTATGGGAAGCGGAAAAAGTGGGAAAGACCGTAAAAGTTAGGACTCCTGGGAAGTGATTGGTAACCAAGAAATGGGACTTCCATGTCCTCTGGCAGGCGTAGTGGTTTGCTCCTCGCCTTTCCACAGACTTGACCCACACCTTGATTCTAGCATTTTATGCACCCATGAAGCTACTGCCCTTGGGAGGTCCAGGGGGCCCATAAAATTCAATGGCAGTTTGACAAGGTGGGTGTGCCAGCCCAGCCCACTGGGAACTGGAGATGAAGACACTCTCCTCTGCCCTCCAGAGGCGTGAAATCTAGGGAGAAAGAGTATCCTGGAGTCTTAAGAGACCAGGTATATGCACTAACCTTGCCACTTCTGGCTTCCTGGCCACAGTTTTCTCCATTGTGAAATAAAGAAATGCATTGCCTCCTTACCTATGGCTGTCAGGAGCAGAGTGAGACAGTGCAAAGTGCTTGGGACAGACTGGCCCAGTAAGTGACCTGTATTCTTTTCCCAGTTATTATCTGCTTAGTGTCTGACTCCTCCAGGCCAGGAGCTCCTCCAGGACATAGACAAGTAGTGACACTCACCTCTGTGTCCCAGCACCTCATTCAGCAGCCCCTGCCCAGTAAGTGTCAAATGAGTGGGAGGATAGCAAAAACTGGAGGTTTTAGTCGTAATTGCATTTTAAGTAATGTTCTGTGACATCAGATTTCCCCTAAGTTCTGTTCTCAGACAAGAGGGGGAGAAGAGACCCCTCCCCCCTTTATTTTGATTTGCCTGTGGGATTTTAAGTGAATAGTTTCCTTGCAAGTGAGATGACAGCTCTATTTCTATATGAACTGTAGAGTTCCACATATAAATACAGAAAACCTTGATAAATCCCAAACTGCCCTCACAGAAACATCCCAAAATAAATCGTAACCATTTAAATTTTCCTCCCTGGTCTATCTTTCAATATTTACCTAATGGCCCTGAAACCAAGTTCCTTGCCTTCCTTTCTTCCTTTCATATAACATGCATACTTTTAAATATACACTGTGCTGCTTCATAAAATGAATAAAAAACAGGTCTCTGCCCTCAAGCGGTTCACAATCTCAGAAGAGAAAAACATGTAAACTTGTAATTCCTGAACAGTGTGAAATGCTATAGGGTGGAGATTCATCCGCTGGAAGAGCATTTATTGAGCGCCTACCATGACCAGGGCTGGACAAGTGCTATGAGTGCTGCAGGAAGCCAGGCGGGCCTTCGCAGAGGCCCCAGCCTGCTCTCCACCAGCCCATCCCTTCCTTGTCCGTTACCCAGAGCTCCATCTCTAGACTCAGGTTCCTAGACCTGTTTAATCCAAATGGAACTAGATTTTGCCCTTGGATGCCCCACAGACATTCAGTGTACCTCTCACTGAACTTACCATTTCCCTCCCTTCCTCTTTCCTCTAAAACTCAACTCCTTTTGGACCCACTATCCACCCAAGGATCCAAGCCACACACCTGGATGTCGCTTCAGCCCTCTCTCCCCTTCACCTGCTCACCTCACATCCGTCAGTCTCTGTGTTCTGTTAATTCCTGCTTCAGGATTTCTCTAATTGTCCCCTCTCCTCTCATCTTCTTTGAAGCTGTCCTGGTCCAGATCAGCTCTCACCTGGACCATCACTACCTCCTTCTCCTGTTTTCCTGTGATTGAAGAACAATATGTTCTGAAACTAGACAGAGCAGAGTTTAAGTCCCAGTGCCATCATTTACGGAACTTTGTGACCTGGGTAGGGCTTCCCAGGTGGCGCTAGTGGTAAAGAACCTGCCTGCCAATGCAGAGGGCGCAAGAGATGCAGGTTCGATCCCTGGGTCAGGATGATCCCCTGGAGGAGGGCATGGCAACCCACTCCAGTATTCTTGCCTGGAGAATCCCATGGACAGAGGAGCCTGGCAGGCTACAGTCCATAGGGTAACAAAGTTGGACATGACTGAAGCGACTTAGCATGCATGCGTGTGACCCTGGGTAAGTTATTAAACCTCTTCAGACTCCAGTTTGCCCATCCATAAAATGGCACCTTGAGGGCTGGCCTTGTTGTAAAGATTAAATAAAACACAGCAATTTGGTAGATGACTCACCAACAATACTAAGCGAAGGAAATTAGGCACAGAAGAATACATTCATATGATACTGTTGTTATTGTTTAGTCGCTAAGTCATGACTGACTTTTTTGTGACCCCATGGACTGTAGCCCACCAGGCTCCTCTGTCCCTGGGATTCCCCAGGCAAGAATACTGGAATGGGTTGCCATTTCTTTTTCTTCTCAATGCAGGGATTTAACCCGAGCCTCCTGCTTGGCAGGCAGATTCTTTACCACTGAGCCACCTGGGAAGCTGTTCATATAAAGGTAAAAACTAAGCAAATCTGATAAATTGTGGCTAGAATTGCAAACAAAGGTGGCACGAGTATAGAAAAGCAAGGAAGCCGATAGTGGTTATGGGGGGCGGAGGTGTGATCAGAAAGGACACAAGTGCGCGACTTCTGGGATGCCAGCAAGGTTGTTTTTACTTGAGTGAGTGGTGGTTACAAAATGGCTCTTTTATAACAGTTATTAAATTGTACATAAATGTTTTACTTCATCATTTAAAGTATTTTAAAAGTTCAATGAAATTTTCTATGTAATCTTTTTTCTAACTTTTTCTTTTATGTTGGAGTATAGCTGATGAACAATGTTGTGAGATTTTCTTTGTAATCTTGATCCAGCACTCAGAGCATGGGAAGAGGTCAAGAAACCGTGGTTGCCTGTTGGGATTATTGTGCCTGTCTGCCTCCCTCCCCGTAGACAGCAGACCCCAGGACTGATTCATCCTTGTGCTCACACGGAGCTTGGCACCTGCTGGCCTCAGGGAGAACCAGTGGAATAGAAGTGCCCAGAGTGTAACCACATGTGTTCCCTCCTCCAGGCTGGCAAGGGAGCAGGGCCTGGGCCTGCTCTGGGAAGAGTATCTGATCAAGCCCCACTGATGATGGGCCAGGGGGAGGAAGGTGACGAAGAGGAAGCCTGGCTGCAGCTTCGGCCGGTGGAGCCTTTGCCCTCCCAGTGCTGCGGCAGTGGCTGCTCGCCCTGTGTGTTCGACCTCTACCAGCGAGATCTGGCAAGGTGGGAGGCTGCCCGAGCCAACAAGGACAGGAGCCTGCTGCGTAGGGAAGAGACACAGGTAAGGGGGTTGCTTCTCAGACACGAGCACCGGGTGTCAACATCCACCTGACCTCAGCCCCCGTACGGTGTACCTGCTCAAGGGAGCTTCCTCTGACTCTGCAGCAGAGGGAAAAGAGTGGGCCTGATGAAGCAGATTGACCCAGGTTCAAAGCCTGGCCTTGAGTTGGGGAGTGGGGGATGGGGTGGTATAGTGAGGGAAGGACCCAGGAGTGAATTGGGTGGGTGCATTTTCAGGAGAACAGGATCTGTGAGTTTGGGCAGTCAGAGAAGACTTCCTGGAGGAGGTCTGGGAGGGGGTAGAATATTAAGGGCAATGGACTGAGACTTAGAAGACATGAATTTGAACCCCTGCTCATGGTGGTGACTTTGTACAAATAAGTCACTACCACTTAGGCCTCAGTTTCCCCACATGTAAAATAAGGGTATTGGATTAGGTCATCTTTAAGGTCCCATCAATTTCTAAATCTGCATACTGGATTTTAGCTGATTTCAAGGATAGGTGGGTTTTTCATACATTGGAAATGAGTGTTCTGGATGGAGGACACAGCTTGAGCAAATAAAGACTTACAGGTTGGAATCCACAAGGTGTTCTTGTGGGGAATAGAGAAAGGTCTGACACTGGATGCTTGGGAGATAAAATGAGACTCAGGACCCATCCACGGGCACTAGAGTGTCCAACTAAGGACCTTGTGCTTTATCCTGGGGCTGAGAGGAACCATGCAAAGCTTCAGAGCAGAGTGACCTTGATGTAAAGTGCTCTGGCGTTCTTAGAGCCTGAAAGGGAAGGAAGGTGGGGCTGCACTTTTATACAGAAAACTTGTCAACCGCAATAGCCCCTCCTTGTGGGGAGGATGCTCCTGGAGGCTTGCCTGTCTCTTGAGTCCCAAGTTCTAGCTGGTGAATCTTTTCCTCTTGCAGAGCTGCCCTTCCAAGCTGAGCCCAGAGACCTTCCTGGCCTTCCTCATCAGTGCTGTAGACAGGCTCACCAAGGACACCTACCTTGTCCGGTTTGCACTACCTGGGAACAGCCAACTCGGCTTGCGGCCTGGCCAGCACCTCATTCTACGGTACACTCAGGTAGTGGGAGGACCTCATCCAATGGTACACTCAGGTGATGGGAGGATCTCATCCTATGGTACACTCAGGTGATGGGAGGACCTCATCCTACGGTACACTCAGGTGATGGGAGGACCTCATCCTATGGTACACTCAGGTGATGGGAGGACCTCATCCTATGGTACACTCAGGTGGTGGGAGCACCTTATTCTATGGTACACTCAGGTGGTGGGAGCACCTCATTCTATGGTACACTCAGGTGGTGGGAGCACCTCATCCTACGGTACACTCAGGTGATGGGAGGACCTCATCCTACGGTACACTCAGGTGATGGGAGGACCTCATCCTACGGTACACTCAGGTGATGGGAGGACCTCATCCTACGGTACACTCAGGTGATGGGAGGACCTCATCCTATGGTACACTCAGGTGATGGGAGGACCTCATCCTATGGTACACTCAGGTGGTGGGAGCACCTCATTCTATGGTACACTCAGGTGGTGGGAGCACCTCATTCTATGGTATACTCAGGTGGTGGGAGCACTTAATCCTACAGTACACTCAGGTAATGGGAGAAGCTCGTCCTATGGTACACTCAGGTAATAGGAGGACCCCATCCTACAGCACACTCAGGTGATGGGAGGACCTCATTCTATGGTATACTCAGGTGGTGGGAGCACTTAATCCTACAGTACACTCAGGTAATGGGAGGACCTCGTCCTATGGTACACTCAGGTGATAGGAGGACCCCATCCTACAGCACACTCAGGTGATGGGAAGACCCTATCCTACAGTACACTCAGGTAGTGGGAGGACCCCATCCTATGGTACACTCAGGTAGTGGGAGGACCTCATCCAATGGTACACTCAGGTAGTGGGAGCACCTCATCCTACCATACGCTCAGGTAGTGGAAGGACCCCGTCCTACGCTACACTCAGGTAGTGAGAGGACCCAGGCTTTGCAGCCCTGCTCTGCCATTTGTTAGCAGTGTGGTCTCGGGCAACTTGCTTAACCTTCCTAAAGCTTCCATTTGCCATCTTCAGAGTAAACACTGTGATACATGACTTAGAGGGCTCTTGGAATTGACCTAGATAGTGTATTTTCATGATAAATAATAACAACACTTTTTTCACACAGTTTATGCTCATACGTATGAGCTTATTTATTGTTTACAAAATCCTATGTGGTAGGCACTATTATCATACCAGAGAGGAAACTGAAGTCAGAGAGGTTTAATAACTTCCCCCAGATCACACAATTGGCAGATGTTGGAGCCAGGGTTCGAAAGTAAACAGTGTGTCTCCAGAGCTTATGGCGTTAACCTCATACAATTAGCACCAGCTGATAGAAAGGAGACTGAAATTGAAAATAAGAGTATCACACAGCTAATAAGGATTCAAGCCCAGACAGCCTGCCTCCTGAATTACACCCTTCACTCCTCTGCACTTCCTTCTTCCTCCCTGCTTAATTTTGTCCTCGCCTCCCACCTCGATCCCCACCTCCACCTACCCAGGGACAAGATCCTTTGGGACCTCCAGGTGGAGGCATCTGGCAGGTAGTCAGCTCTCTAGGCCTGACACTCAGCAGACAGATCTGAGCTGCAGGCATGGATCTGGAAGCATCCAGGTATATTGTTATACCTGGATGGCATTTGGGAGCATGTGGGACATTCAAAGAAGGAAGGAGTTAGGACTGAACCCTTGCAACTCCACTATTTACAGTGTTGGCAAGAGGAGGTAGAGCCAGCAAAGGAGACAGAAGGTGTAGCCAGGAAGGAAACCAGGAGAGAGCTTATTACTCATCACACTCTAGTCACTTGCCTCACACTGACCCCTGGTGTTTGTATTCAGCTCATTCTGGCCTGTGGCCTGGCTGGTGGTCCTTAAAGGTCACTGTTCCTTTAGGAGCCACAGGACAGGTCAGAGCCCAAGAAACCCTCCATGCATAAGTCAGGTATGCCCAGAACTGCCTGCTTCTGGTCTGGCCCCTCTCCACTGTCTCTGTCACTCTCAGGACACCCATGTCCCTCCTCATTCAGACCCCTTCTGATGCTCCACAGCACCTCCCCAGCAACACGCCAGCCCACAGCCCCAGCTTCCTAGCCCACCAAGTTCTTTGCTGCCCACCAACATGCTTGCCCCTCTCACCAGTTCCCGGCTTGCCCTACATTAAACTACCTGTAAGCTTTTGGCCCTGGAGGAGGGCATGACAACCCACTCCAGTATTCTTGCCTGGAGAATCCCCATGGACCGAGGAGCCTGGCGGGCTACGGTCCTTGGGGTGGCAAAGAGTTGGATATGCCTGAGTGACTAAGCACAGCACAGCACAAGCTTTTGCCTAGGTTCTTCGCGTTACTTCCTGTCCCCATTTTCACGTGTTAGTGGCTGGCTTATCCTTTAATACCCAGCTCAGGGAGGCCTTCTGAGGTTCCCCTGAGATGAGAGTGCCTGTGACTTACCTCTGTCATAGCAAATGTCACAGTGCCCTTTGCATCCAAGCCATGCCATATGTTCTATTTGTTAGTTCCTTGTTCTGTAAGCATTTATTGAATGTTTCTGCCCAACTTTTGATACATTAGGATGAGCCTTTTTAATCTTTGCATACCTTGGAGGAGAAAATTTTGTGCATAGTAAGGTTCAAGAAAGGGGTGCTTGGGTGTTCCAGGGAAGCTCTGAGGAGTAGTGGTAAGGAGCCTGGCTCTGAAGCAGACAGAGCTACAGTTGATTCTAGCTGTGTGATTTCAGGCAGGTGACATCCCTTCTCTAAGCCGTGGTTTCCTCATTTTCGTTATTGTTTGCAATAAATGAGGTACTGCCTTTAATATACTTGGTGCATCATAGGCACTTAATACAACATGTCTGCATGATTATTCTTCTGGCCCTCTTGTTGATAATACTGGAGTGGATTCATGCATCAGGTCAAGCTTTGGATGAGGGCACCTTTGAGGATCCTTTCTAATTCCAATGCTCCTGCCATGTGGTAATATTTGCTAAATGTTAAACACTTGTTAAACATAGCTGTTTTTATCTTGATCATGCTGTGGTTGGGAAGAGGTCAGGAAAAACCCCAGTGATGCCTAAAACAGCTCACATCATCAGTGTGTTTTTTGAAGAAACTTTTCATCTGTAATTCCAATGGAACCACATAGCAGGGGCATGGGTGATTGTCCCCATTTTACAGAAGGAGCAACTGAAGGTTTAAATGACCTGCCCAGGGTCTCACAGCCAACATGCAGTCATGGGGGAGCCCAGTACTCTTTTCTTCTGCTCCACCTTGCCTGCCTTTCAGTGAGGACCACTGGGATAACTGGGCCCCTAGCTTCACTTTCACCAGCCTGGCACAGGTTAGGTACTCTAAGGATTTGTTGAATGACTGGCTGACTGCCTGACGAAGTGCATCTCTTTCCCAGAGGGACAGTAGATGACTTAGAAATTCAGAGAGCCTATACGCCCATCAGCCCTGCCAATGCAGAAGGATACTTTGAAGTTTTAATCAAGGTAAGTCAACTCACACGGTTGCTCTAAGAGCCAAGGACTGGACCTCCATTTGCCAACTTGATCGGGGCTGGGCACTTCCCTTTGACATGGGAAAAGCCAGGATTCACATGGGAGGAGGCTGGCTGGAGGGAAGAGCAGGGACAATGGGGGTGGCCCTTTCTCAGCTCCTTTCCTAGGGAAAAGGGGCTGCTGCATTACCAACAGAGGGCATGTTCCCGATAGATTTTATGAACAAAAGGCTTGGACTGAGAAGTGTAAAGCTCTTCCTCCTCACCTTCTTACGACTGATGGAGCGTGAGCACTGAGCCAGGGAAAGGGGAACCAAGTCATGGGCAGTCAGGGGGGGAGTCAGGGGGAGTCAGACCCAGTGCCCACCCTCAGATGGGGCCAGACTGGGACACTGCAAGGTGGTAGATGCAGCAAGCCCCAGCCTAGCTCAGGGCACCTGGGGCTGCAGGGAAAGTGGGCTGGGCTTCCTGGAGGAAGCTGTGTGTGTGAGCTCTGTGTTAAGCTCAGGAGTGGGAAGGAAGCTCTGAGTGCTGAGCAGTGCGTACATACGGCAGCCAAGGGGGCATGACTTGGGGAACTTCCAGTCATTCATCTTGAAACAGAGTGGATGCACAGGCAAAAGACGGGACATGAAGTTCCTTGGGGACCAAGCTAACTGAAATTACCTTATGCAAGGAGTTGGCAGGGGCCGGGGCATTTGAGTTGGGCCTTGAAGAAGGAGTACAGATTAGAGGTGGCGTTCCAGGGGTGGATAACCAAAGGCAGGGAGAAGTGAAATAGAGCAGGGTCTGGTGGGAACTATACTTAGTCTGAGTGGTGGAAGGAGATGTGCTTGTGGGGGCAGCCAAGGTGGGCTGTGCAATTGGTAGAGATGAGATGAACAAAGTGGGCTGGATGCAAAATGTTCCAGAGACCAAAGGAGTAGGCAATAAATGTATAAGAAGTCATGAAGTTCGAATTACGTGCACAAATAATTGGGTTGAACTACATGAAATTGCTGACACGCTAACATTTTTGACTTACGGAACCAGCAGTTTCACATGAGTCAGCCTAATACATAGCTCTGGATCTTTTCCCAAACAGAATCCTAGGGAACACCTATCTTTAGGTGTTCACATCCTTTGTCTCCCTTGTAGGACAGAAATTATCCCCCTTTCATTGACAAGTAAACTGAGACCCCAGGAGTGCCTGAGACTCCCCAGGTAGTAACAAGTGCAAGTGGTGGGTAAGCCCTGGCCTCCTGATTCCGAGTACCTAGCACCATCTATGGCCCCTGCCTTCCCCGCCTGCCTTCAGAGCTCGAGTATTTATTCCCTCACACATAAGCTTGGATGGGATCCCTTCTCCACGCAACTGTTTGTCTGGGAGATTCCACAAATCCTCTCCAAATGGCCCACTTCCCCAAGCTGCTTGTCTGGGTGTGTTTCTATTGAAAGGATAAGCCTGGAGACAGTACTTCGGGGCAGCTGGATCGTTCCCAGCTGCAAGGCTGATTTTCTCCTTCGTTTACCGGAAAGCCTCTCTTCAGAGAGATGCTTAATTATCCCTAAGCCACTGGCTGGGAAGAACTGGAAATGTCTTGGCAAATTGGGAAGGCAGGCGGGTTTTCTAAGGTTTACGCTCCCTTGTAGATGGGAAGGGGAAACTCCCATTTCTCAGGCACCTTCTGGGCTCCAGGTACTGCGTCTAGCTCTTTAATTACCTCATTTCAACCTTGTAACCACCCTGCAGAGTAGATCATATTCTCCCCACTTTGCAGATGAAGAAACTAAAGCTCAGAGATGATATTGTCCCAAGGCCCCTTGGGTAATATGATCCCAAATGGAAGAACAAGTCCAGTGTCAGTTCTGTTTAACAAATGTGTTTTGAGGGTTTACCCTGTGCCAGGCTCTGTGTGGGTGCCAGAAGCACAGAAAAATCCTTCCTTTCTCCTTGAGTTCTCTCTGTGCCATAGGGCTTTTAAGGCCACCCCTGGGGCTGTGCCTCCCCAGGACCGGGGCCACAAAACAAGGAGTGGACTGAAATGTATCTTTCAGCAAGTTAGAAAAACTGTAGCCTCCTCCCCAGACCTCTTCCAGGTCAGCCGAGGACGTTCTTTGCTTTATGCATTTGGTGCCCAAGGAAGGCAGCGATGGTACCAGAAGTGGCTGCGAGTGCTTAAAAGCAAATCTGGTGACCAGAACCCAGTCTCTCCTTCAGGCCTGGTTATAATTTCTCCAAACACTCTTCCAGTCCTCTCTCCCAGCACTCCCCCCTGACCCCTCCTCTATCGTGTCCACTTATTCCTAGAACATGACCTGGGCTGTCCTACCCCTGAGCATACCACACCTGACGCCCAGAATTTTCTGTGCCCTTCTGCAACCATCTCCAGTGAGTCTGATCCTATCCAGTCTTCAAGGTCCAGCCCCACTGCTTCCTTCTCCAGGAAGCTCTCCTCAACCCCACTCCAGTGGAAGACACTGCACTTCCTCAGGCATTAGGTAGTCTCTACCTTGTCTATGTCTGAGCCTTAGGTCCCTCTTAGACTGTGAGCTCCTTACACTTAGGAGGGCCTGATCTGGGTTACTAATTTGTTCATTTAGATATTTACATCCTTTCCATGATTCAGGCATTGGCTGCTTTCATGGAGCTTAAGGTCCAGCTGTCTTCCCTGCAGCCCCAGCATAGCGCCTAGCACAGAGTGGGTGGGCACCCAGCAAGTGCATACTGCCCTTCTCCCATGAGGAATCCCCTCCACAACCTTCATTTTTTTTCATCCAGCCAGGAGATAGTATAGGGATATGCAGAGATTGCAGATGAGTGGCCCACAGACTGCCTCTACCTACAAATATATTTGGTTTTGGCCTGTATAGTGTTTTAAAATTTTAAATTAACTGCTAACATTTCAAAAATGGGAAAATTTTCTTAAAAATATGGATTTCCTATCCCTCTTAGAAAGTCAGAAGATCTGGCATCACTGGCCCTGTGGACTGGGTACTGGAATTTGCAAAATGGCTTCTCCCTTTAGAAAGAGAATTCGCTCACCAATTTACCTTAGTCCTCACCACTCACTCTTGTCTGCCTAACGCTGAGACTGTTAGGTGCCATTAATTGCCTCATACCTGATTCTTCACTCAGTTATGTTACCTGTGTGGCTCCTGGTTATTTGGTTTGAAACCTCTGTAATTAAGGCCGATAGTCATACAGATTCTCATCCTGGTCTTACCATTTGCCTTCTGTGTAAGGTTCTGGGCCTCATCTGAAAACAGGGACTGACAGCACTAACTTCATGGATGATTAGAAGGATTAAATGAGACAACGCGTGTAAAGTACTGAACTTGAGGCTGACGCGTATAAAGTACTGAGCTTGGTTTGTATTGGCAGTGCATGCCCACCCCAATGAGATCTCCCTTGGTTTGTTTGCAGTGCTACCAGACTGGGCTGATGTCCCAGTATGTCAAGTCCTGGAAAGCAGGAGACACAGCTTTCTGGAGAGGACCCTTCGGAGGCTTCTTCTATAAACCAAACCAGGTCAGTGCCCACGCTGCGTCCTCAGGAGACCCCTCCCAGCTTAGCCTCCAGGACTGCGGTTCTCATGTTTCAGGCCATAGAATCTCATTGCGGCATTCTTCTTGAGCCCAGACTTAATGCCAAGAGTATACTTGGGGTTGGACATGGGAGGAGATGGGACAGGTACTAAGAAACAAAACTGCCCATGTTCCAGAACCATCTGTGCCTGAACATTGCTTGGAAAAATTCATACTGTGAGCTAGGCATGTAGGGCCCTTACGCCAGCTGACTCTCAGATCTCTTTCCAGTTTCACGGGCCATTTACAAGACTGTGGAGACCACTCCCTAAGTACACCTTGTGACTCGCTGCTTGGAAGTCCCCTGCTTCCCAGGCCAAGGGTGCTTCCCCTCATCTTCATGGCATGTTCAAGTCCTCCCCTGACGTTCCTAGGAAAAAACACTAGTTTCTCATCAATTTGTGCACATAAGAAAGCAGTTTGACAGTATATACTAGGGACTTGGGACTTCCTTGTGTCTTAGTTGGCAAAGAATTTGCCTGCAGTACAAGAGACCACCTGCAATGAAGGAGACCTGGGTTAGATCCTTGGATCAGGAAGATCCCCTGGAGAAGGAAATGGCAAACCACTCCAGTATTCTTTCCTGGGAAATCCCATGGACAAAGGAGCCTGGTGGGCTACAGTCCATGGGGTTGCAAAGAGTTGGACACAAATGAGCAACTAAACCACCACTGGGAGTCTTAGGAATCTTCACATCCTTGACCCAGTGCTTCCACTTCTGGAGTCTGTCCTATGGAAAGAATCCAAAATGCTGCCTCTTGCACATGTTCATTGCAGCTTATTTATAATAGCAAGAAATTGGAGACAGCTGAACATCCAACAACAGCAATTAAGTACACTGGGTTACAGATACTTGATAGACTATTATCCTGGATTTAAAAATTATGTTTATAAATGATGTTGATGCTTATGCTATAAGGTCAAGTGACCAATACTAAGTAAAATACTGAATACACAACAAGCTAGGAAACTTAAGTTAGATTATACAGAAAAAGTATTAAAAAAAAAAGCAATAAAATGTCAGCATCTCTGGGTGGTGGAATTATGGGTGATTTTTATTTTCTTTATTATATTTTCCAAATCACCCACAATGAGTACCTATTACCTTTATAATGAGGAAAACAAAGCAAAACAAATGGAAAAGAATGAATCATTCTTCCTCTCTATTCTTTTATTTTTAATTGAAGTGTAATTGATTTACAATGTTGTGATAGCTTCAGGTATACAGCAGAGTGATTCAGTTACACACACACACACACACACACACACACACACACACACACATACATTCTTTTTCAGATTCTTTTCCCTTACAGGTTATTACAAAATATTAAGTATGGTTTCTTGTGCTATACCGTAGGTCTCTGTTGGTTATCTAGCTTACATATGGCAGTGTGCATATGTTAATTCCAAACTCCTAATTCATCCCTCGTCTCTTTTCCTCCTTGGTAACCATAAGTTTGTTTTCTTTTTTGGCCATGCCATGCGGCATGTGGGTCCCAGTTTCCCCACCGGGAATCAAACTTGTGCCCCTGCATTTGAAGTGCAGACTCTTAACCACTGAACCCCCAGGGAAGTCCCCACAAAGTTTGTTTGCTATGTCTGTGTGTCCATTCTTTTTGTGTAACTTAAAAATAGCTTTTACTGGTATTCTCCTTACTACAAATATAGTATCTGTGTTCATTGCCCCCCAAAATCTGTAGATATAAAGAAGCTAAAAGAAGAAATAAAGAATACCTGCAGGCCATCTTCCCAGACATAGCAGTCTTATGACCTTGGCATCCGTAGACCCCATGGGAAAGCCCCACACTTGCTGTCTGAGAGGGCATAGGGCCCAGCCGTGAAGGAAAAGACATGGCGTCTCACGCACCAACACTTGGCCGCTGAAACTGTGGCTGAGGCTTCGCTCTGCTCCTATGAGGGTGCCAGGGTGCAGGCTAGTCTTGCCACTCTGCAACCATCTTCATGGCAAGTGGCTCACGTCAGCCCTGAGACTGGCATATTAGCATCTGCCTTGCATTTGTTCCACAGACATTCATAGGGGTTCACCCAGGGCCAGGCCAGTGCTGGACCCTGGAGGCCCAGAGATGGGTCAGATGAGCCCTGTCCTCCAGATGCTCCCAGTCTGATGGGGAGGCAGGCGCACACATTGATGACAACACAGGGTGAAGAGGGTTCACAGAGGGCTGTGCGAAGACCTTCCTGTGGCTCAGGGGAGGCTCCCCAGAGGTGTGCCTGAGCAGTGATGGGAGAAAGAGGTGATTCATGGCAGACTCTGTGACTGGAGGCTGGGAGAACCGGAGCACAGGACAGGATGACGGGGCAGCAGTTGGGCTGTGAGGGGCAGGAATCTAACTGCATTAGGTCCCAGGCTCCATACCAGACACTTGTCATCTCTTTAATCCTCATGGCAGAGAAAGTGGGGCGTTCGGCTTGTGAGCGGGAACTTCTCGGTTGCGCACAGAAAAAGAACGATTTAAAAATGGGTGATGTTGAGAAGGGCAAGAAGATTTTTGTTCACAAGTGTGCCCAGTGCCATACTGTGGAAAAGAGAGGCAAGCACAAGACTGGGCCAAACCTCCATGGTCTGTTTGGACAAAAGACGGGTCAAGCTGCTGGATTCTCTTACACAGATGCCAACAAGAACAAAGGTATCACCTGGGAAGAGGAGATGCTGATGGAGTACTTGGAGAATCCCAAGAAGTACATCCCTGGAACAAAGATGATCTTTGCTGGCATTAAGAAGAAGGGAGAGAGGGAAGACTTGATAGCTTATCTCAAAAAAGCTACCAATGAGTAAAAAAAAAAAAAAAATCCTCATGGTAGTTCTGAGATAGGTGCTTTTCTGCAGAGGTCTATTTTTTTTTTTTTTTTAAACCAGTGAAGAAACCAAGGCTCTGAGAGGTGAAAGAACTTGCCCGGATCATAGGGCTGAGGGTTTACCCCGAGATCTGCATGGCCCGTGGTAGTCCAGGAAGCATTTCTTGCAGTAGTGTGGTGTGCAGTGGCTGTCACTAAAGCTACTGGAAACTCGGACCGCACTCACAGAGACCTGCAAAGGGTAGAGGTGAACACCTCACTGTGGGGGTCAGGCACTAACCTGCACAGCGCTGACCTTAAAGAGACCTAGAGCCAGGAAACAGGTTTGGAGAGGGGGAGCCGACGGAACAGGGGCCTCTTGGAGGCTCACTTTTATTGCCTGGCTCTCTGGGCCAGCACTGTGCCAGGCACTGAGGTATAGTATCTCATTTAGTCTAGAGAAGAGCAGGCTCAGGATCCAAGCCAGGGTCCTCAGATATCTGCAAGGTGGCCCTGGGGCAGAGGAAGCAGCCCAGAGGGCAGGGCTGGGATGGGGGTGGTGGGCAGAGCTTTGGTTGGAGCAGGTTTCAGGTCACTGTGAGATGAGAAGCTCTTCCTGGCAAGGGGAGTCAGCTTGTAACACAGAAGACTTCTTGGGAAGTAGTGGGCTTATAGTTCAGTCGCCAAGTCATGTCTGACTTTTTGCGACCCCATGGACTGCAGCCAGGCTTCCCTGAGCCTCACCATCTCCCAGAGTTTGCTGAAATTCATGTCCACTGAATCAGTGATGCCATCCAACCATCTCATCCTTGGTCACCCTCCTCTCCATCTGCCTTCAATCATTCCCAGCATCAGGGTCTTTTCCAATGAGGTGGCTCTTCGCATCAGGTGGCTGAAGGATTGGCGCTTCGGCATCAGTCCTTCCAATGAGTATTCAGAGTTGATTTCCTTTCAGATTGACTGGTTTGATCTAGAGGGCTGCCTGTCAGCAGAAGTATCTAAGGAGAGTCCCGTGGGGATGCTTTAGAAGGCAGCCAGCCATTTGTAGGATGGCTGCACCACTGCTTTTCCTTGCAGCCTCCGGATTCCATGATTTCTGTTCCATAGGCCTCACAAGCTGTAGCTTTCACAGGCACAGAGGGTTCCCTGGAGGGGGTAGAGAGGGGAACTCAGATGGCTGGGGAGGACACCCCAGAAGGACAGTACCATCCAGTTCAAGCAAGCCCAGGAAAAGGCCCCATAGTTGGTAGGTGGAGTAAGACCCCTTCCCAACCCACCCCTGTCATGTACCGTCTTGTTCCCCAGTACGGGGAGCTCCTCATGCTGGCTGCCGGCACCGGCCTGGCTCCCATGGTGCCCATCCTCCAGAGCATCACAGACAATGCAGAGGACGAGACCTTCATCACCCTGGTCGGCTGCTTCAAGACCTTTGAGGGCATCTACATGAAAACCTTCCTCCAGGAGCAGGCCCGTTTCTGGAATGTCCGCACCTTCTTTGTCCTCAGCCAGGTGAGCCCAGGGGATGACTTGCGTCCCTGATGGAGACTCGGCTGTCCCCTTGCAACCCTCCCGAGGGCCTGCCGTGGGCTCTCTCACCCGTGCCGTAATGATCATTCTCGCCACTGGTGGAACCCACAGCATGTGCCTGTGTTGTCATGTTTGTCATGCAGATGAGGAAGCTGATGCTCAGAGGTGAAGGCACCAGCTTGTGTCATCCTGCCAGACGGGGTGAAGCCAGGATCTGAGCCCCAGGCTGTCTGCTTCCAGAGCGCTAGTTCTCACCCAGCATGCTTTGCTGCCTGCCATCCACCCTCCGGCATCCTCCGTTGTGTGGGCAAGGGGCCTGGTGATGGAAGCAGTGGGCCAAGCACAGACGTCCTCTGGCTGTCAGAGCTGACTGAGGCAGGGACATGTTTCTGGGTAACCAGTCTCTCAGTGCTCCACCCAGTGCCAGGCACAGAGGAGGCACTCACTGTCAACAGCTGGTGGAATAAACTGGATCCGAGTTCAAGACATGTGTGAGGGTCTTTTCCACATTCCTTTTCTGTACAAGTCCCAGCCACTCTTGCTAGAAGCGGCTTTGCTTCCTGAGCCCTCTTCCCTCTGGTTCCCCATCCCTCCATTCATTCAAGTCACCGCTCTGGGACCTCCCCTCAGGGCCACAGCACAGGAGTGGGGGGCTGTCTTGCCCCTTACCTCAAGCTAGGCCTTCAGCTGTCTGTTCGTCTGCCTCCCCTAGTCTGTAGCTTCATTTCTCTTTCCCGCACACCCTGGGTTGGGGTCCCCTGCTGGTGTCTCCCCTCCATTCTCTTGCTCAGGGTCAGCCTCGTTGCCCTGTACTTTGGGGCACCCTTCTCATCAGTTACCTCTGGAGGCAGCTTTAGAGGGTCCCTAATGACTTCCGTGATCCTCGACACTGTGGGTGGGGGGCTGTCAGGAAACCAGGGATCCTGAGGTCCCCAGGAGCCAGAATCCACAGGCCTGTCTATCAGGAGGAATGCTCAGTGGCCTGATTACCCAGGATGTCATGCTTGGTGAACGTGAACAGTGACCGCAGTGCCCAAGGTCAGAGATGAAGCAAAGGGCTGGTGGACAGCCAGGGGGGAGGGGGGGAGGGGAGGGCCACAGAGATGGCTGACAAGGGCTTCCCTTCATCGAGCATTTTCTCTGTGCCTGGCACTGTTCTAAGCACTGTATGTGTATTAACTCATATCAGTTCAGTTCAGTCGCTCAGTCGTGTCCGACTCTTTGCGACCCCATGAACCGCAGCACGCCAGGCCTCCCTGTCCATCACCAACTCCCGGAGTTTCCTCAAACTCATGTCCATCGAGTCGGCGATGCCATCCAGCCATCTCATCCTCTGTTGTCCCCTTCTCCTCCTGCCCCCAATCCCTCCCAGCATCAGGGTCTTTTCCAGTAAGTCAACTCTTCGCATGAGGTGGCCAAATTATTGGAGTTTCAGCTTCAGCATCAGTCCTTCCAATAAACACCCAGGACTGATCTCCTTTAGGATGGACTGGTTGGATCTCCTTGCAGTCTAAGGGACTCCCAAGAGTCTTCTGAACACCACAGTTCAAAAGCATCAATTTTTTGGTGCTCAGCCTTCTTCACAGTCCAACTCTTACATCCATACATAACTACTGGAAAAACCATAGCCTTGACTAGACGGACCTTTGTTGGCAAAGTAATGTCTCTGCTTTTTAGTATGCTATCTAGATTGGTCATAACTTTCTTTCCAAGGAGTAAGCGTCTTTTAATTTCATGGTGCAATCACCATCTGCAGTGATTTTGGAGCCCCCCAAAATAAAGTCAGCCACTATTTCCACTGTTTCCCCATCTATTTGCCATGAAGTGATGGGACTGGATGCCATGATCTTAGTCTTCTGAGTGTTGAGCTTTAAGCCAATGTTTTCATTCTCCTCTTTCACTTTCATCAAGAGGCTTTTTAGTTCCTCTTCACTTTCTGCCATAAGGGTGGTGTCATCTGCATATCTGAGATTATTGATATTTCTCCTGGCAATCTTGATTCCAGCTTGTGCTTCTTCCAGCCCAGCGTTTCTCATGATATACTCTGCATATACTCACATAGTCCCCACCAAAATCTTAGGAGGCTTGTACTGCCATCATGGCCTTTTAATGAATGTGGAAACTGAGGCACAGAGAGGTTAAGAACCTTGCCCAAAGTAACACAGCAAGTTGGAGAGGCCATGGCTTTATTGCTTGCTGGTATAAAACAGCACAGGGATGGGTGCTGTGGAGGGTGTTCAGGATGCTGGCAGCAAGCAGAGAGGGCTTCACAGAGCAGATGGCATCTGAGCCTGGGCTTGAGGGCAGAGTTAAAGTTCACCAGCGATAGGGCACCTTCTACCTTGAGCCAGGGTTTTGATGATGCTGGTGCCCTGGGGTTGGGCAGGCGAGTGGGCTGGCTGTCAATAGCAAGGGCAGGTTGGGGAGGATGGAGTGAGAGGCACCTCCTGCCTGTCCATGCTCCCTCTACTCCATTTGCTGCCTGGGCCATAGCGACAACATCGTCAAGGGTCTCCCTATTCAGGCCACTTCTTGCGTATTTGTCCTTCATCCTGTCGCTGGAAGGGCAGCTCTGACCACATCACCACCCTGCTTCCTGCCCTTCCCTGGCTCCCCATGGCTCTCAGGACTATGTGCCAGCCCTCTGCAGCCTCCCATTCTGGCCCTCCTCCACCCACTCACTGCATGCTGCGTTTTGGTGTCACTGGTCTGCCTGTGGTCGCAAGTGCTCCGTGCTTTTCTGACTTTCCTCGTGCTGTTCCTCCCGCCGGGAGCACTTTTTCCCACTTCTTAAGCTAACGCCCACTCATCCCTCACATCTCTCTGCAGAGGTGTAATTCCATCCTGGGAGCTTCCCTGAGCCTCCAGGCTGGTGTAGATGTTTCTGCTGTCATGGCCCAGGCTTTCCTTCACCCACCCTGCTGCCTCCTCATTGTTGAGGGTCCCCTCCCGACTTGAGCAGCAACCAGACCCCACGCATCTCTTGGTGTACAGTCAGGGTGAGCCGCACTGAACGAACTGGCCAGGGAGGGAGGGGGGATGGGGCAGTGGGAAGGAGGGGCAAGGCCAGTAGGCCTTGCTGGTTCCTGACCTCAAGGGGGCCCGTTGGGCAGGTCAGAGCACAAAGGGCACACGAGAAGATGGGGATCGTCAGAGAGGATCGTCAGAAGAGCAGCACAGCACTATCCTCAGAGGCCCTCGGGGTCTGATGGGCTCTGAGTGCGCCTGGGATTCTAGGCCTGCTCTCACAGAGCCTCTTTCAGGGTTTCTCCATCACCCTGCGCTCATCACTCATCACGGTAGCTCAGAGAGGTCATGGTCACTCACCAGAAAGTGGTGACAAAGCTTGCATTCCAACCCCAACGTCCCTCTCTCCATCCTGTCTCGCAGCTTGGCTCTAGGAATGAGAAGTTCACCTCAACAGCATCTGCAGAGGTGACAGCCCTATTCTGCTGGGGTTTTATTTGTTTTGGACGCTGGTTACATGGCTTCTTCTCTTTGTCAAAATTCTCCAAACTGTCAATACATATACAATATATGACATACGTATACATATGTTATACTTCAAGAAAATGTTTCCTTAAAAGAAATTTTTCCAAGTCAGCTGGTAGTGGAGATTTTCTTTTGTAACCCTGGGGATGAAAGCCACAAGCTAAGGCTAGAGGAGCAGAACGAGAAAGAGCCTGGGGCCTCATACACCCCCAGAATACTACCTCTAGCCTTCCCATGTGAGAGAAATAAGCCCCTCTCTTGGTTAAGGCAGCCTGGGGTCGCTGATACACAGCCAGATGAGGCCAGGAGCCCTGTCTGCCTGGAGCAGCTGTCCTGTCCCCATTGCCTAGCACAGGGCCGGGCACAGTCCACTCAGTCAGTGAGTTTAGCCATTCAGTCGTGTCTGACTCTTTGTGACCCCATTACTGCAGCACGCCAAGCTTCCCTGTCCATCACCAACTCCCAGAGCTTGCTCAAACTCACGTCCATCGAGTCCACTCGGTAGACATTGGTTAACTCAACAAGTGAATTGAAAACTTAAATGCACAAAAGTTATGCTGTGAGCGTGACGGTGATAAATAACCTTAGAAAGATGCTGGGAGACCCAGAGTCACGGTGAGAAAACATTCCCCCCAGAGTGTCCGGGACAACAGCTCCTGGGAGGCAGTGGAAATGATGGGACCCACATTCTGGTCCCAGTGCTGCCCCACCTCATCGTGTGTCCCAGGAACATCCCTCCCCTTCCCTGTGCCTCACCTGATCCTACCAACCCACGGGCTTCTTTGAGGGGGGACCTGAGTCCCCGTGGAAGGAAGTACCTGGCCCATAGTAGGGCTGGGTGAAGCTTGGCTCCCCCTACCCCTTCTGGCTCAGGTTCCTCATTTGGCAGAGAGGAGCTGACTGTGTGAACTCTGAGGATGCCCAGGAGTCACCCCCACTGTCTCTCATCCTCCCAGGAGAACTCCCTGGAGCAGCTTCCCTGGAGTTACCGGGACAGGACCCACTTTGGCCGCCTGGACCGGGACCTGCTTGAAGAGCTGGTCGGCTCCTGTCGGAGAAAGCCATTCGCCCTGGTGTGTGGATCAGCTGAGTTTACTAAGGACGTAGCTGGGTACTTGCTGCACGCAGGCCTGGCTGAGGACTCCTACTTCCTCTTCTAGGCCTGGCCTCACTTCTAAAGCTCAGGCCTGGGGCCCAGTACTGGGAAGCAGGAAGGAGCACAGACTGGAATCCGAAGACATGAATGGGAGACCACTGTTCATGCTTCAGGTGACCTGGGACAAATATCTTTGCCTCTGCAGACCTCCATTTCTCATCCATCCCACGAGGTCCCTGACACTCCGACAGGCATTCTGCTGGGAGGAGAAAGGATGGGGCTGTAGGAGTCCTGAACAGGGAAGTATACAGTGGGCAGTCAGGGAGGACTTCCTGGAGGGAGCCAGGTCCCAGCTGAGTAGGAATTGGCTGGAGGAGGACTGGGAGGGGCTTTCCTGATTCTCAGCCAAAGCCTGCTTTCCCTGAAGTCTGTGTATCTCTTGTGGCCTCAGGGCCAGCTCAGAGGAGGGCCAGCTCAGATGAGGTGCTCACTGACTGTTTAGGGAATGACCTGCAGGGGAGGCTGAAGGAGGAACTTGCTGTCTGGGCCTCCAGTGCTATGAACCTGACACAATGAAGGTCGAGGCTTCTTTGACCTGACCACATCTCAGAACAAGGTGGGGCCCTAGACTACCTTTCTTTTGGCCCCAGGCCTTTCCTGCTGCAAAGGGCTTCCCTCTCAGTCTCCCTTTCCTGGCTCAAGAGCCCAGCCCAGAGTCCTTTCCTTGGCAAAAGAGGCACGGAAGGAAGCTAATGCCCCTCCCTCCTGCAGGCAGCCAGCTCAGCCCGCGCCTGCAGCTCAGCGCCCTGGTGATGGTTGCTATGGAGATCTAAAGATAGATCAGGAGTCGGGAGACCTGGGTCCCTCTCGCTGCTCTGCCCACTGAGCTGCTGCTGGTTCCGATCCACTCACCCCTCCCCTCCACACGCCACCCACTCCATCCTGCATGGGGCATGCCCTCCCCAGGGAACCCAGTGCTCCTGGGCAGCGCACTGCAGTTAATGAATTCTGCTTTTTTGCAGCCTGTGCTCCTGTCTGCTGCACCAGCTCCAGCTGGCTACAGGCAGTCCCAGAATGGGAATATTAAGCCATGGAATCTCAGAATCAAAGGACCGTAAAATCGTAGAGTTTTGCAGTCATAAAATCACAGTCTTCATCACATGCGTGCGTGCATGCTAAGTCACTTCATTTGTGTCCAACTCTTTGCCCGCCAGGCTGCTCTATCCACGGAATTCTGCGGGCAAGAATAGTAGAATGGGTTGCCATGCCCTCCTCCAGGGGATCTTCCCGACCCAGGGCTTGAACTCACCCATGCCACCCGCATTGGCAGGTGAATTCTTTACCACTGGCACCACCTGGGAAGCCCAGTACTCATCATATCAGAGGTTAAAGCCCAGGACTCCAGAAAGTATCCCATCTACCAGACTCATTGTATCAATGCGGAAACCAGTGCCCAGAGAGGCCATGTGATCTGCCTTATATAAAACAGTTCATGGCGGGGCCAGCTCAGAAGCCAGATTTATAATGTCAGCCCTGTCCACAGATTCTGTACCAGTGATTTTTTTAGACTGGACTCTGTAGGATAGCATAGTTCCTGGCATGAGAGGCGTGAAGGAATGGCAGCTGGGTGGGATCCCCAGGACCCCCTACAACCAGAGCAGTTCTGTTTTTATCTCATTTATATCTTGGGGCTTGGAGTCATTTTCAATTGTGAAATAGGGTTTTCCTGCACTGCCCAAAAAGTTGCAACAAAACTGTGCTGTGCCATGTTCAATAAATAAGGACAGGCCATTGGGAGATGGTGCCAAAGGTTTCAAACCAAGTTTCACAGACAGCATTCCATGGTCAAATAGATGTGGGGAATACAGCCTGTGGCCTTTGCCAGCAATTATGTTCATGTGAGCATAATAAAGATTCTGAAAAGTCCAGTGGTGAAGAAAGATTTTTCGTTTTAACCAGGGTTTCCCAGGCTTTTTAAACTAGAGAACATTTTGAGACCAGCCTTCCATGGACTGAGCTTCAGGGAATCCTGGTCTGTTGCAAAGCCCCTTTTCAGCCTAGGGTAAGGAGAAGGCCCTTCTCTGAGCAGCAGAGGTCCCAGACAGGAACTGTGACCTCATTCCGCCTCTCCTGTGACTTAGGCAAGGCACTTTTCCTTTTTCAGGATCTCTCAGTCGGGGCATCGTCGTCCACCTTTTCCTCTCCCTCAATTGGTATGTCCTGTTGATTCTACTCACAAATACTCCTGGAGGGCCAGTTGGGAGCCAGACTCTGTTTGAGCCACTGAGGGCAGTTCTGGGAATCTCCATCATGGAGCTTACAGTATGATAAGGAAGATAGGAATTAAAGTTGTTATTCTTAAAGAGATGAGTATGCTAAAATTGGAAGTAGGAGCACCAGGAGAATGGCTGGCTCTAGGCTAGTCTGGGGGAGGCTAAGACACACCACTGCGCTGAGGGTGGAGGCCTCTCACCATTGTTACGGGTGGTCAGGGGTCCCCACCTAAGGAGCGAGGGGTCTGGGGCAGTTCTTGTATATCTGTCTTTGTCCCATGTTAGATATTTGGTGCGCAGATGTTACCACCCAGTGAAAACTGACGGCCCCTCTCATCTTAGGATGTGTCGCCCTCCCCTTCCCCTCCTTCCATGTGGGATCTGTGTGCTCTGGATGCTGGTGGGGCTTCTTATCCTGGGACACTGGTGAGAACCCAGCCACATCCTTGGTACCATGATACTGAAGGGCTCACATCGTCCAGAAGCTTGAGAGCTGGTGGCTGGGTCCTGTGCCTCAAAAGATAATAAGTGAGCCCAAGAGGAGGACTCGTCGGGGTGTGTGAGCACGGACCTCTTTGAATCACGGTGAGGTTCCCATCGGCTGGCCCACTCCTCCCGTCTCTCCTGGGAATGCTGTCACAGGGTGATGTGACAAAATCAGTGGCTGCCTTGGTTCTGCCCTCGTCGCGTTTTACTGCACCCCTGCAGCATTCCCATCCTCGGTCTTCAGCCTCTTGCCTCTCCCCCATACCCCTCCTGTACTGCAGCCAGACCCTTTTAAAAATGTGTGGGATCTTAGTTCCCTGACCAGGGATCAAACCCATGCGCCCTGTGTTAGAAGCATGGTATCTTAACCCACTGGACTACCAGAGAAGACCTCTTGAAGTGTAGAAGACATCGTTGTTGAGTGGAGGTACAGTGGTATACAGCGGCTCTCCAGAGCTTGCCTAGACTGCTTCTCACACACAGAATCTATCACTCCCTTGCTTAAAATCCATCAGTGGCTCCCTATTACTCAGGGTGTGGCATCTGGGCTCTGCTTACCTCTCCGGGCTTCCCTGATAGCTCCGTGAAGAATCCACCTGCAATGCAGGAGACCTCGGTTTGATTCCTGGCTTGTGAAGGTCTGCTGGAGAAGGGATAGGATAGTATTCTTAGGTTACCCTTGTGGCTCAGCTGGTCAAGAATCTGCCTGCAATTCGGGAGACTTGGGTTTGATCCCTGGGTTGGGAAGATCCCCTAGAGAAGGGACAAACTACCCACTGCAGTATTCTAGCCTGGAGAATTTAGAGTCCGACACAGTTGAACAACTTTCACTTACTTATTTACTTACCTGTCTAGGCTTATTTTATCTTGCTGCCACTCCCCCACCTCCAACTCTTATGTTCTAAGCATGTTCCCTTACGTCCTTCTGTCCCTTCACATCTACTGCTCCTTCTGCCCGTTCCATCCTCCCATCTTCCATTCCATAAAGACTTTGCCTCCCTGTCTTTAGAGGGCTGAGTTTAGTGTCACTGCCTCTCTGAAGCCTCACCTGCCTCTGCACCCTGGGCTAGATTACTGGGCAGAGTCTTGTGTGTTCTTCTCTTGTTGCACTCATCAAACTGTCTCTTCTGTGTGTGAGCACATTGGGAGCCATCCCTGTTCACTGTGTCCCCAGATGGAAGGGTGCTCAGTACATCCTGGATATCAAACGTGCGAATAATAAACAGCTAACACTCATGGAGTCCTTTGCTGTTGTTCAGTAACTAAGTCATGTCCGACTCTTGGTGATTCCATGGATTACAACATGCCAGGCTTCTCTGTCCTTCACTGTCTCCTGGAGTTTGCCCAAACTCATGTCCATTGAGTTGGTGATGCCATCCAACCATCTCATCCTCTGTTGCCCCCTTCTCCTCCTGCCCTTGATCTTTCCCAGCATCAAGGTCTTTTCCAATGAATTGGCTCTTCACATCAGGTGGCCAAAGGATTGGAGCTTCAGCTTCAGCATCAGTCCTTCCAGTGAATATTCAGGGTTGATTTCCTATAGGATTAGCTGGTTTGATCTCCTTGAAGTGCAAGTGACTCTCAAGAGTCTTCTCCAGCACCACAATTCAAAAGCATTAGTTCTTTGGTGCTCAGCCTTCTTTGTGGTCCAGTTCTTACATGCATACGTGACTACCGGAAAAACCATGGCTTTGACTATACAGACCTTTGTTGGCACTATGACATCTCTGCTTTTTAGTATGCTGTCTAGTTTTGTCATAGCTTTTCTTCCAAGGAGTGTCTTAATTTTGTGTCTGCAGTCACCATCTGCAGTAATTTTGGAGCCCAAGAAAATAAAATTTGTCACTGTTTCCACTTTCTCTCCATCTATTTGCCATAAAGTGATGGGACCAGATGCCATGATCTTAGTTTTTTGAATGTTGATCTTTAAGCTAGCTTTTTCATGCTCCTCTTCACCCTCATCCAGAGGCTCTTTAGTTCTTCGCTTTCTGCCACTAGAGTTATATCATCTGCATATTTGAGATTGTTGATATTTCTCCTGGCAATATTGATTCCAGCTTGTGCTTCATCCAGCCCAGGATTTCACATGATGTTCTCTGCATACAAGTTAAATAAGCAGGGTGACAGTATACAGCCTGTATTCCTTTCCCGATTTGGAGCCATCCTATTGTTCCATGTCTGGTTCTAATTGTTGTTTCTTGACCTGAATATAGATTTCTGAAGAGGCAGGTAAGGTGGTCTGGTATTCCCTTCTCTTTAAGGATTTTCCACAGTTTGTTGTGATCCACACAGTCAAAGGCTTTCGTGTAGTCAATGAAGCGGAAGTAGATATTTTTCTGGAATTCCCTTACTTTTTCTTTGATCCAGTGGATATTGGCAATTTAATCTCTGGTTCCTCTGCCTTTTCTAAATCCAGCTTGTACATCTGGAAGTTCTTGGTTCACGTACTGTTGAAGCCTATCTTGAAGGATTTTGAGCATTAGCTTGCTAACATGTGGAGTCCTGTACAGGTTGCAAAATGCTTTTCACCTACATTGAAGCAGGCAGCCATCACCAAATCTGTGCTCTTTTGTTACCCCAGGATACTGATGAGGAAACTAAGCTTATGAAACATTAAACAATTCTCCAAGGTCATGCAGGGGTGTGTGCTTCAATTGTTATACAGGTTGTATGTGACCTGGGTGCACAGGAGATGTGTATAAAGATATCCACTGCTGTACTGTTTGAAACCACAAAGAATGAAAATATGTTCATCAGTAAGAAAATGGAGAAATGAAGTGTTCTTTATAGATGCATACAGTGGAAAACCATACAGCAATTAAAGTGAGGGAACTAGATTTATGTGTATCAGTTCAGTTCAGTTCAGTTCATTTCAGTCGCTCAGTCATGTCCGACTCTTTGCGACCCCATGAATTGCAGCACGCCAGGCCTCCCTGTCCATCACCAACTCCTGGAGTCCACCCAAACCCATGTCCATCGAGTCGGTGATGCCATCCAACCATCTCATCCTCTGTCGTCCCCTTCTCCTCCTGCCCTCAATCTTTCCCAGCATCAGGGTCTTTTCCAATGAGTCAACTCTTTGCATGAGGTCGCCAAAGTATTGGAGTTTCAGCTTCAACATCAGTCCTTCCAATGAATACCCAGGACTGATCTCCTTTAGGATGGACTGGTTGGATCTCCTTGCAGTCCAAGGGACTCTCAAGAGTCTTTTCCAACACCACAGTTTGAAAGCATCAACATAGACTAAATTCTAAAAACATAATAGAGTGAAAAGCAAATTATAAAAGGAAGGGTAGAATAAGATACCCATATTTGAAAAGTTTAAAAACACAAAATAGGGACTTCCCTTGTGGTCCAGTGGCTAAGGCTCTGAACTCCCAATGCAGGGGGCCCGGGGTTCAATCCCTGATCAGGGAACTAGATCCCACATGCCACAACTAAAGATCCTGCATGCACAACTAAAAAGATCTCCCATGCTGCAGCAGAGATCAAAGATCCTGTGTGTGGCAACCTGGACCCAGTGCAGCCAAATAACTTTTTTTTTTTTTTTTTAATTAAAGCATGAAATAATACCAAGTGCTCAGGAAGGAGATTCACCGATTTCAAGGATAGTGGTGACCCCTTGACAGAAAGAAGAGAAGGAGGTGGGATGAAATGGGGACTTTTATCCATTTCACTTCACTAGAAAAATACTTGAGTTGATTACAGCAAAGTGATCATCTGGTAAATCTAGGTGATGGGTTCACCACTGTCTGCTTTATTAATGTTCTACCTTTTTCTGTGTTTGAACATTTCCATAATTAGAGAACTTTTAAAAAATAAGATGAAGTATGCCTGGTTACAGTGCTTCAGAAACTAGAGGCTTACAAACATTCCCTGCTTCTCTCCTACCTCAGGGTACGCTGTGCCCTTCTATGCCTTCAAGCTGCTCATTCTTTCATTTGAAACCATTGTGAGCACCTACCCTGTGCCCTGGTCTATTTGTTGTTCAGTCACTCAGCCAGGTCTGACTCTTTTGCGACCCCATGGACTATAGTCCGCCAGGCTCCTCTGCCCATGGGATTTGCCAGGCAAGAGTTCTGGAGTGGGTTGCCATTTCCTTCTCGAAGGAATATTCTTGACCCAGGGAAAGTGACCTGAAAGTGAAAGTCGCTTAGTCGTGTCCAACTCTTTGTGACCCCATGGACTATACAGTCCATGGAATTTGCAGGCCAGAATACTGGAGTGGGTAGCCTTTGCCTTCTCCAGGGGATCTTCCCAACCCAGGGATCAAACCCAGGTCTCCTGCATTGCCAGTGGATTCTTTACCAGCTGAGCCACAAGGGAAGCCCTGGTCTAGATACAACAGTAAATAGTGTAAACAGTGCCCAGCACCCACTTACATGCCCCTCTGCTTGTCCCTCCTTTCCTCGTAAACTCAAACCAGAGTGACTTTCCAAGCATCACGGTTTTGGACTCTTTCCCCGCCCCCACCTTTTTTATGCTGTATTTTGATTTGCTTTTTAAGTGAGGCAGACCAAGGTTCAGATCTCTTACTGATTCTGCAAGTATCCAGGGCAAGTAACTTGTCCTCTCTGGGCCTCAGTTTAGTCACCTGTAAAGTGGGCATGGTACCGTGGCTTCCCAGGGCTGTGTGAAGATGAGGGAAACACATGTGATGGTCACAGCTCGTGACCCAGAGTAGGTGTGAGAACCAGTCCCCTGCCTTTCCTCTTCCCAGAGGCCCTCCCCAGCAGCACCTGGCTCATGCTGGCCTCTGGACAACAGCACTTGTTCTCAAACTTTTCAGTTTCAGGAACTCCCCTTTTTATTATTTTCCCCATGCTTTGGGAGATTTTGATCCCAAATTGCATGTATTAAGTCATTATTAATTTATTTCCCATTTTTTATTAATCAAAGACATAGCTGCCCCTCAGAGCTTCTGATCTGTACAGCCCTCCGGGAGCTGCACATGGCTAACATAATTCCAGCCAGAGGCAAAGGAATCAGCAGTGTGGGTGGTCTGGGTGGCCTGAGGAGGGCCCATGTAGAGGCACTGTGTTCATTTTCTTTTAACCAAGAGCTGTGGAAGTGCGCCCTGCCTTGCGTGGGTGGGTCTGCTTTCCCAGGTCACTGATGGATGGGCTGGGGGCTGAGTCTTCCCTTCGAGGCTCGAGACCAGGGCCCCACACAAGTCCCGGACCTCTCATCTGTTTGACTCACTCCAAATAGGTGGTGTGCACCAGCGCCGCCCAGAAGAGCATGGGGTTTGCATAGTGTGTGTGTGTGTGTGTGTGTGTGTGTGTGTGTTAGTCCCCCAGTCCTGTCTGACTCTTTGCGACCCCATGAACTGTAACCCACCAGGCTCCTCTGTCCATGGGGTTCTCCAGGCAAGAATACTGAAGTGGATTGCCATTCCCTTCTCCAAAGGATCTTCCCAACCCAGGGATCGAACCCTGGTTTGACTCGCTCCAAATAGATGGTGTGCTCCAGGGACATGACTTACAACTCTGTAGTCCTGTGCTTCCAAGGGGCTCAGCCTATGATAGGTGCCCTAACGCCCATGGCCCCGACTCCCCTCCAGCTCCCCGCATCCCCAGGCCCCTGGCCCACACCTGCTCCTGGATGATGCTGACAGGCCAGTGGCGGTTCGACTGGAGCCATGACTGTGTTCTCGAAGACGTCCGATTCTGGAAAAGTGAGAATGAGCCTGGAGGTAAGCGACGCTTGCTGAAGGTCTCCTGAGCGCCAAGTTTTAGTCATCTGTTTCGGGCTGCGTTTGCCCCAAGGCAGACTCTGAACGAGGATGTGGGTGCAAGAAGTTTACATGGGAGGGGACCCAGGGAAGCATGTCGAGGGAGGGCGAGGAGAGCCAGCACATATGTGTTAACCGGCAGGCTTCCTCCAGCACAGCGGGGGCCCATCCTCGGGGGTCCCACCATCACTCATCACTATCCACGCCTGGGGGCGAGGGAACTGAGCTGCTTATCTACCGGCCCCTAGTGTCTCTCTGGGGCTGAGGCTTGTTCCCAGGGCACCAGCTCCCAGCGCTTGTGGCCTCCCAGGTTCGGAGCCAGAGAAGCCCTCGGGCAGGGAGATGCAGGAAGCCCAGTGTGTGTCCCTCCAGCTGGGCCGGGGTGACAGAAGTGGCAGTCAACAGCGTCCACTGGGCCATCTCACTTAATTCTCACAGTCTTGAGAGCTGTAGCTTCCCTGTTTGATAGGCGAAGGGATGGATGCTCTCAGGGTGGAACAGCTGGCAGAGAAAGTGATGTGGCCTGAGGGCAGCCTCTGTAGTGTGCCCGCCCCCACCACCCCACCAGCACAGCATCTAGACAGGGAGTGTTGAAGCAGCATTTGTTGGATGAGCTGGTGGATGCCACACGACCTTGGGCTAGCCACTGCTCTTCTGCAAAATGAAGATGGGATCTCGTTTTCTCCCAGGGCTGCTTTGAGGAGTAAAGGAGTTGCCTCAGTGCCCAGCACTGGGCTTGGCCCACAGTCAGGTCTCTAAGCATTACTTTCTTTTCTCTTCTGAGGGCAGGAGGGGTCTCTACTAAGAGGTGAATCTTCTTGCTTTCTACTTCCACATTCACCTTCTACTAAGAGGTGAATCAAATGCCTTGCTCATTGACCACCTGCAGGGAACCTCCAGACAAGTGGTCCCAGAAAAATCTCCAGAATGTCCCTACTGGCTCCACCCAACCAGACCTGAAGCCTATCCAAGTCCCTCGGCCCCTACCACCTCACCCATGTTAATAAAACAATAGCCTGCCTCACCAGGCTATTAGTCCAGAGAATACCCTCTCCCTCAATCTCTCAGGCTCTGTCTCTGTTTCTCTGACTCATATTTTCAGCCTCTCCTTAACCTTCCTCATCTCCCATCACTCCCCAGTCTCCTGCCATCTGGTACCTGCCCCACCCCCACCCTATGTGCTCTACAAGGTCCCTGGCACCCAGAGATCATTTTTCAGCTGCATTTGAGGCTGTTGTCAATTCTTTCCTTTCTGACCCTCAATTTCTTCAATGGCATAATGCTTCCTACTTCACTAATTAACTCCTTCATTCATGTGTTCAGCAAACATTCCTGGACACCCACCTGTGTGCAGGCTGGGTCCTTGAGGACCCTGACTTTGGGGGTGTCCACAATTTCTGGGGTAGGGGGTTGGGGAGCAAATGCCATTATAACAAATGTGACAGAGCTTGGCACACTGCCTGGTACAGAGTGGACACCCAGCAAGTGCTGGGCTCTATCTTGTCTTTCTGTCTTTCAGGCCTCAGTTTCCACAGCTAGAAAATGGGTATGAGGGGGTTGAACTTGCTCTTTGAAGTCCCCTCCCCAGCTCTTATGACCCAAGACCCTGTTCCCACCCCCCACCCCCCCCAGTTGGAGCCCTTCCCTCTCACCTTGAGCTCCTGAGTTAGCCTGTGAACAGCCAGGAGGCCTTGGAAGCTGAGCCTGGCAACTCTTGCACCTGGACTTTCTGAAGCTTGGCTGGCCACCTTTCTTGATGGAGGACCTGATGAGGAAGTTCCCTGAAGTCAGGGAAGCTGCTCCCCTGACTGGCCACAGGATGGCCAGTGACCTGAGACACAGGTGGGCAGTGGGAATCAGGAGGGACCAGGGCTCCCAGTAAAGAAGGCAAGAGTAGCTTTGGCCCCCAGCTCTGCCATTCCAGGCATCTACGCCCTGTGTCTCCAGTCTGCATTGAGCTCAGACCTCTTCTTCCTCCCTAAAAGTGGCCTTCCATGTGGGTAGAATCAGTGTCACGGTAAGAACAGGCTTTTGAACTAGTCAAATGTAAGCTCAAGTCTCAGCACTACCACTTCTTGGCTGAGTCATCTTGGGCAAATCTTTCTTCTCTGAACTTTAGTTTCCCTGTGTGTGAACTAACAGCGCTTGCTTTCCTTGTCTCAGCTTACATTTATGTGCACATGTGCTCAGTCACTTCCGTCGTGTCTGACTCTTGGTAACTTTATGGACTGTAACCCACCAGGCTCCTCTGTCCATGGGGTTTCCCAGGCAAGAATACTGGAGTGGGTTGCCATGTTCTTCTCTAGGGGCTCTTCCTGACCCAGGGATCAAACCCGCATTTCCTGCATTCTTTACTGACTGAGCCACAGGGAAGCCCTTCAACTGATGTTTACCGAGCACTTAATCTGTGCAATGGGCTGAAATACAGCCGTGACAAACCACAGATCTCTGCCACTCCCAGTGATTGTGTGCTGGTGGGAAGACAGAGTAAACAGCACTACTGCCCCACGAATGGGTGTTTGGAAATGGGGACACTAATACCTCCTCACTGAACTGTGAGAATTTAGTGGGATGAAGTGCACAAAGTAGGGTGCCTTGGCCTGGCACCTAGTAGGTGCTCAATAAATGCTTGTTGAATAAGTGAACAAATACAAGCAATTCTCTCTGAGCCCTGATTACTAAGTGGTAAAAAGGAGCTGGTCATCCTTACTTTGTGAGGTTGTTATAAAGATTTTTAACTTTGTTGAAATGAGTGCATTTACATGAATGAAATAGAATAGACCCACGTAAAGAGCTTAGCCCAGTGCCCAGCTCAAGGCCTGGTGGCCCCAGTTAGCACTCATCCACCCAGAAACATGCTGCCCGTGCTGTGCACAGCCCTTCACAGTTTACAAAGCCCTCTTGCATCTTACGTGTGGTCTTCACAGCAGCCCAGGGAGGTCGGGCAGGATTAGAACCCCCTTGGCACATGGGGAAACTGAGGCTCGGTGGTGGGGGGTGGGGAAGTGAGTGACTTGCCCAAAGTTACACAGGCTGTCAGATGTGAAACATGTGTCCAGACCCAGGGAGTTTCAAACCCAAACATGTCACTCTTTCCACTAAACCGAGCATAATAGCAGTGATCCAGCCCTGCTGAGGGTGAACAACTCCCACAGTGGGGGGCATTCTCTTCCTGATCCCCCAGACCGCAGGGTGTCCCAGAACTGAGAGTGCCCACACTGCATAGTCCCAGCTCCAGGCAGGCCTCTTCTGGGCTGGGCCTTGGCTTCCTGTCTACAATGTGGGTCAGTATCCCTCCCCAGCAGGAAGAGCCCAGAGCTGGGTGGGCCCCACAAAGGGCGGTGATCTAGGCCCCCTCCCCACTTTCCTCCCAGAAGCTCTGGAGTCAGAGGCTGAGAAGGTCACACCCTTGTCTGGAGTCTCTCCAGAAACCTCATCTCTGGTGCATCTGGTCTTCTGCGATGTGGTTCCCGGGCTGTGGCCCTTGCACTCAGTCTTTGGGAACGAGGACAGGGCAGCAAGACTGACAGAAAACAGAGACACAGGGAGAGGAGGTGGGGCTGTGTCTTCCTCCTCTCGGCCAAGTCCCAACCCTGGGCTGGTGTGTGGCTCCCAGGGGTGTGGGAAGCCAGCAAGTCCCCAGGGGTCCCCTTCTGCTATCCCGGGACCCCAGCTCCCTGCCAGCCCCAGCTCTGCCGGGGCCTGCTTCCTCGTGCCGCCCTGCTTTCAGCTTTGCACCTTCCTCCTGAGTTCTCTGTCTGCATTCCAGCCCCTTTCTCATTCCCCTCTGGCATCTTACACACTCACTCACACTGTACTGACCTGTGGCTTTCAGTCAGACCCAGCAGAGGAAGTCTGACATTAGGGTATGACATCAGGAGCAAAAGTGTGGGTGCGCCCCGAATGTCCTTACCTCCCGACCCCTGCCCCCGGGCCCCCAGACTCCTGCGAAGCTCCCCTGAGTCCTCAGGATCCTGGTCAAGAGAGAGATGTGGCTCCCCAGGGCCCAGAAGGAATCCCAGGGTGGGCACAGCCTCCCTGCCCTCTGCCGCACCCTCCTTTGTCAGCCCAGACCTCTGGGAAAGGGAGGCATGACGCAGCACTCTCGCTATCCCATGGGCACCGTCCTTGTACCCGGGGTGGAGGGGCAGACTCAGGCTTGAAAACAAAACAAGCTTAGAGAGGAGCCCCAGACATAGACAGGCACACCAGACCCATGGGAGCAAATGTGCTCAGAGCTGGGTGCACACCCAGAGGGACAGGTTTACACTAACACACTGACCTATGCACTTGCAGGTAGCTGTGTACCCACAGAAATAGCCGTGCACTTATAAAGTGTATACCTGTGAAGAGGTGTGTGTCCCCTGAGAGTGTCACACACACCCACAGCTGTGACATTTGCACTCAAGACACGTGTATGCACCAAGTGAGGGACATTCCTTCAGAAATGTGTATCCATCCAGGGAGAGAGCTGGGTATACGCAGGTCCAGGTGGATAAGCACAGTCATAGCAAGGGACACGTGCCTACACGGGTGTGTGCGGTTCAAGTGTACACAGAGGTGTGTGCAAAGGAACAGGTCTGAGTGCACAGCGCTGGGTGTCATCACAAAGGGCATTTTCACACTCAGCAATGGACAGTCACCCATGGGGAGACCAACATACATGGTGCCCAATGCCCAGGCGCTAAGGTGGGTTCGTGAGCCCGAGGAAACAGTCTGACCAGATGGTGACATGGGTGCACCCAGAGATGGACACATGTGCACAGTGACAGGAATAGCTTGGCAGCGCCCCCCACCGGACATACTCACAGCAACCCTCAGGGACAGCCCCATGTCCTCTAGCTCCAAGGGGCTGCAGAGCTGGCGGCAGAAAGGAGGGTCCTCTCCACGCCAAGACACCCCCTGGAAGTCTGAGGTGGGTCCTCAGGGTTCTGACATGGGAATCTCCCCAGCGAGGTGCTGCAAGGCCCCGGGTGCCCAGGGTGACAGTCCCGTGGGAAGTATAGCACTCCCCAGTGACCTCGGCAGGGTGGCAGTGGGCAGCCTTTGTGCCTTCCCCATCGCCTCCCTTGGGGGCTGGGAGAGCACAGAGGCCAGGCTGCTGATTGGAGCGAGGGGCAGCCAGGCGGGGGAGGCCCCACTCAGAGGTGACTGCAAGGAGGGAAGGGTTAGAAAGGCGCGGGTGTGTCCTGGGAGCTGTGCGGCCTTTGGCACTCACACAGACGTAAGAGAAAGCATGTGTTCCCAGCTCCGTGAGTGCTGGCACCCTCCCTGCCCGCCACGGGCCCCCACCCACCCACCCTCACAACGCCTGGCAGGGAGATGCCATTCTCAGGTCACAGACGAGGAAACGAGGCCTGGGGAAGTGGTAACTAGCCCAAGGTCACACAGCTGGTAACTGCCAGAGCTGTTTGAACCGGTGTGGCTGGGGTTCTAGGGGCGCCAGGCTGAACCACCACACTAGACCGTCCAGTCCCTCCACTGGGTGGGGTTAAAAGCACACACTGGGGACGGAGAGGAACATGGGCTCAGATCCACAAAGACACTTCCTAGCTGGGTGTCCCTGAGCAGTTCAATCCACGACTGGCTGCCGAGCCCTTAGCATCTGCTAGGGAGGACACGCAGCAGGATGGAGACCATGAGAGGATGTGCTCTGAGCAAAGCTCGTGCTGGGCACTGGGATGAAAACCCAAGAAGACAGAGGATATTCATAGAGAAGCATGGCAGTCAGAGCATGGGCGATCCTCTCTGTGCCAGGGGGTACATCCAGGGAGGGGCAGACTCCTAGCTCGGGGTATGGTCAGGAAGACTGCCTGGAGGAGGTGACAATGTTTTGAAGGGTGAGCAAGAGTCTGTCAAGGGAAGATAGAGCAGAAAGGAAGGCAGTCCGGGCTCAGGGCACAGCATGTAGGAGAAGTGAGAGAGGTGCTGATGACTGGGTTGTGATGCTCAGGATGGGCACAAGGTCTGAGACGTGCTCTGTGTGTGTGTGTGTGAGTGGGGGAGAGGGGAGGAGTCCTGAAGAGGCACGAACACCAAGCAGAGGACTTTGGATTTTATCCCGAGCAGAGGGCTGACATGGTCAGTCAGCATTTTAAAAAATCAGAGCAGAGTGGGCGGGGTAGGCAGAGGGCAGGCAAGAGTGGAGGTGCGCAGGTGGGCGAGATGAGGAGCCTACTGTAGAAATGCGGAGAGGCGGGGAGGGGTGGTGGTGTCTTCAGAAGTCGCCTCAGAGCCAAGAGCCGTGACTAGGCTCAAGTGCGACCACCGCTGTGGGGATGAGGGGAAGGGAAGTCCGGGCAGCTCCAGCATCCTTCCTGGTGGGCTGGTTGTGCTGCCACCTTAAAGAGGAAATGCCAGAGGAGCAGCAAGTTTGGGGAGGGGCGGCGACGTGTTCAGCTGGGAGCTGTGGATTTTGAGGGGCCTGAGGCGCGCTACGGTGGTTACAGCTGGCTGCCAGACTAGCAGCCACCTTTGCTCCTGCCATCCAAACTCTGGTATGTTGTGGAAGGGATATGCCTGGTCTTCCAAGGTGAGCTGTCTTAAGCCCATCAGGATAAACTCTCACCAGTGATGTTCTAAAAGTGGGCATGCGTCTCAGTTTGGGCCCTCCCAGAAGCAGACCTTGAGACAGGATGTGAAAGCATGTGGTTTATTTAGGAGAAAGAGGGAACCCTGACGAGACTTAGTGACCAGAAATTGTTAGTGACCAGGACACAGATAACTTGACTGCAGGGAGGCAGTGCACCCAGCAGAACTTGGAAGGGGGAGGGGAGGGGAGAAACTGAAGATGAGTATAGACGTTGCTCTCAAGAAGCCTGGCTGTGAAAGCCAGTAGATGGGTAAAAGTGAGCGCTGGAGGGGAGCACAGGCTCACAGAGAGTGTGTCCCATGATGGGGAGACCCGCGTGCACTTAACTGGATGGAGAATGCCAGGCGCTGCTGGAGAGCTAGGTGCCTGAGGCGGGGCTCAGGCGGGAGGTGGAACCACCTTCCCCTGAGGCTCGGGGAAGGGGGGGTGGGGTGCGTGAGCACAGGGTGAGGACCGGAAGGTGAAGGGGCTCCTGCTTTACTGTTTGCCTTTCTCCCTCTGCAGGAACGCATGGGGTCACCCACAGGAGCGGTGGGGATGCACTGTCTCAGGGAGGCTGCTGACTGCCTGGGATGGTGTCTGTGGAGTCACAGGGAGAGACCACCGGGGGAGCCAAGGCAAGGCTGGGGGCAGAGCTGAGATCCTAGACGAGGCTGGAGACCATGAACAATGGGTGCTGGTGCTGACCACACAGGGACGGCACTCTGCCTAGCAGCACCCAGAGGTCCAGACACCCAGGGGAGAAAGTGGCCAGCTGGGCTTGTCCAGCAGATGGCATGAAAGGAGAGTAGGATGACCCTGACCCTGTGGTCTAAGCCTAAGGGGGAAGGGGGTGAGGGATATGCGAGGCGATGGGGGAGATGAGCAGGGACAGGAAAAGAGTGTCGCAAAACTGCTGGGAGAGATGTGGCTGTTCCAGGGGTGGGACGAACACTTCACAGGTGAGGGGTTCAGGGGGTAACACGTGGACGCGTCACAGCCCCGCCCACATCCTGTGGTCTTCACCATTCCCAGGCTTCTGCTGTGACACCTGGACACTGGGGCTTAACAGGCAGGTTAGAGATGCCAGGGAGAGGATGGTCTCAAGCAGCGGTCACCCAGGGACAGCTGGCAGTTGGCAGACAAATGCACTGCCTCCTTGCCCCTCAGTGGAACGCTGTCTCCCGGAGATGCCCATGGGGGTGGAGGCTCGGTTGCCCACAGTGGTCAGCTGCAGGTTAACGCACCCTGAATCAGCTTCTTCTCATCCCTCGTCTCCCTGCCCCACCCCCCAATCTGTGCTTCCTGGGATCACCTTCCAGAGACACTCCTTGTCCTCGACTCCCTGCCACAGGGTCTTCTTGTGAAGCAACTCAACCCACAACAGTGGCTCAAACCCTCTGTGCTTCAGTTTCCCCCTCTGCAAGACGGGGAGGCCAATCTGTGCCTCTGAAACTGGGGGGGAACACACACACAGGTCTAGGAAGCTCAGCGCAATGGCCAGGACTCAGCAGACACTGGGTTAGCGCCCTCTCTCAGACATGCGTGTGTGTGTGTGTGTGTGTGTGTGCTCAGTCACTTTAGTCCTGTCCAACTCTTTGCGACCCCATGGGGTGTTTACCACCAGGCTCCTCCATCCATGGGATTTCCCACGCAAGAATACTGGAGTGGGTTGCTATTCCTTTCTCCAGGGCATATCTTCCTGACCCAGGGATCAAACCCACATCTCCTGCATCTCCTTCATTATAGGCGGATTCTTTACCACTGAGCCACTGGGGAAACCCTCTTACACATGCAGTAGGTGTTTAATAAAAGCTCCATTCCCCTCAGACTGTCCAGGACATGGCACCTTTATTTTCCTGTCAATTAGGCCCCACACGTAAGCCAATCCCTCAGGCCTGACCATTCCTAATGCTCTTGGCTGAATACCTTCCAGGCAGCCTCCCTCCCATGCTGGCAGCAAAGGGCCCCCTGGGGACCTCCCAACAAAAGGATGGTTCTGAGGCAACACGTGGTCTGGCAGATGGACGTCTGAGCTCCTCAGAGGTCAGCAAAATCCTCCTTGCTCCTGTGCACTGAGCCAGGCACTGACTATCATCTCATCTAATCCTCTCACTGTAGGCACTGTAAGCTCCCCTTCGTGGTCCAGGAGGCCCAGCTTCAGAGGGACCCCACAGCCCAGCAGTGAGGGGTAGAGCCGGGATTCAGACCTCGTCTGTCTAGGCAGAGCCCGGGCTCCTCATTGGGAGGCAGGCATGGGCCGTGTTTACCTCAGATGCCCCGGGCTTGGCACAGGCTCTGCACAGAGAAGGAGCTTAGGGAATGAGCCTGGGGCCTGGCTGAACCAAAGAATCTCCTAGAGTAAATTGAAAGATCCTGCTTCCTGTTGGACATGGAACCCCTGAAGGCATTGCTGCAACCCAGATCCTAGCACAGGGCCTGGCACATGGTGATGTTTGAGCCAGGTTTGTGGATCAATAACAAGGTGACCACTTAATAGTCTTGGCCATGCAATCCATGATTGCATTGTGTGTGCTACGTGCATTCTGTCACTTCACTCATGTCCAACTCTGTGCGACCCTATGAACCGTAGCCCGCCAGGCTTCTCTGTCCATGGGATTCTCCAGGCAGAAATACTGCAGTGGGTTGCCATGCCCTCCTCCAGGGGATCTTCCTGACCCAAGGATCGAACCCCTGCCTCTTGTCTCCTGCATTGTAGGCAGGGTCTTTACCCCAGGTGTCATTAGGAGTTGTCCTATAGTATTTTCCCATTCTGTTATTCCTGCTACATTCTTCTCTCTGCTCTTCCTCTGAACTCATCTATGCATGTCTCAGGGATCCTTGCCCCTCCCACACGGATAGGTGATGGGAAAACCTGTAGCAAGTGCCGATTGTGTTTTTTAGCATGTGTTACCACATTTCATTTCCACAATAGCCCTATAGGCAGGGCTGAGTGGCCCCACCAGATAGAGCAGTCAGATCAAGACCTAGAGGGGTTGGATGACTTTGTTCAAGGTCACCGGGCAAGTTGGAGGCTGACCCAGGATGATCCCAGATCTGCCTAGCCCTCAAACCCCTGCTGTTTCTCCACCACCAAACTCTCTCCCAGCCCTTTCCCCATCCAGTGTGGCCAGTGCAGATCTCAGAAGTGTCAACCTGGTGACACTGGATCCGTCACTTTAGGGTGGAGTGAAGGAAGCGCAGGGCATCAGCTTACTAATTCGAGGGCTCGATGAATTATTCACGCCACCATTAACTTGGAGGGCTTTTCAGCCTCACCTCTCTTTCCCCTGCTTCAGACCCTCAAGTCCTGGCCTGCCCTGAGCTCTGCAGACCTGCGGGGACCTGATGAGGAGATGCTGGTGGAGCTGGGATTCTGTCTGCTGCTGGCAGTGCTGCTGCTGGGCCCAGACCTCAGAGTCCAAGCCATGAAAGGTAAGAGCTGCTGGGGACAGGCAGGACCTGGGAGGGAGGCAGAAGGGTGGAAGGTGGCAGTGGGGTCTCAGGAGGCTTCTATGTGAAAGGCCAGAAAGTGGAAGGCCTTTGTGGGGAGAGTTGGCTGAATTGAGTTGTACAGCTTCTGAGATGGTGAAAGACAGTATTTGTTGAGAGCTTACTATGTGCTGGGTACTTTCTATGCATCATGCATAGATGCATTTAATCTTCACAACAAACTTCAAAGTGCTATCAGTCTCCCATTTTACAGATGAGGAAACTGAGGAAGAGAGCAGTTAAGTAACCTGTCCAAGACTGCATGCTTACCAAGGGTGAGGAGAATGGCTCGGAGAATGATTAAAGATTTGTTGCTGGAAGGGGTCCTTATTTTCCTCCTGAGAGCTTGCTGTACTTTCCTATCACCAGCCAAGTGACATCAAAGTTCTCTATAAAGCCAACCCCCCCTTGCCCAGGTTCAGCTCCAATCTCTATAACATCCAGCCTTGGTTCCCAGCATCCCTTGGGCACCCCATGCTCTGGCAAAAGATCACATCCCCTTCAGGAGATGCTTGACCCTAAGGCTTTCACCCACTGTGCCCTGTGCCTGGAAGGTCCCTTTTCTATTTTTCCACCTGAATACACCCGGCTTATCCATTAAGCTCAGCTCAAACACCAGCTCCTCCAGGAAGACTTCCACATCCCTTCATCAGCTTCAGATGCCCCTCCTTGGAGCTTTTAGAACCCTCTGCTGGCACCCTGGTCCCGGGTCCTCTGTGGGGCTCCAGTCTTCTGTCTGGGAAGCCAGAGCAGTATCACTCACCTATCTTCAAGGAGCTCTTGTGTAGTGGGGCTCAGCCAGCGGCTCTCTGTGCCTTGTCTTCCTGCAGGCTCAAGGGGGTCTCAGGAAGGAAACTTACTTGGTGGCAGAGATGGGCCGGGCACCCAGGCGTATTACTCCATGCCGGGGTGGTCAGAGAAGCTAACTGTTCCCATTTCTAGCCACTGGGACTTCAGTGGCCTTGGGGTGGCCCTGGGGGTCAGGGTGCCTGACAAAGCTTCTACCTGTGCTGGCCCCTGGGGCCTCCTGGGCCACAAGAGTTTTGCTCCAGCCATCTCATGGCCTTTCCCATGCAGTGGGCAGGTCTGGGGGATGGACAATGACAGGCACTGGTCAGGATGTCCCTCTGTCCTCTTGACATAAAGGCATGGATCAGACTCCACTTCTGCCCTGGCCTGCCCTCAGGGCCAGACAGGGTGACCTGTTGTGAACTGGGTGTGCATCTTGTAGCCCTTGCACAGCTTTCTCTTATCTGTGCTCATAGCTACCCAGCAAGGTCATTATCCCCATTTCACAGATGCCTGACTGAGGCTCAGGGAGGCTAAGAGACTGTGAGTCTGAGCCTTTAGTTGTTGCCATTTCCTCCCTCCGAATCTTCCCCAACTCATGAAGCCTTTGTTCTTCCTAGCCAAACATCCCCTTCTCCTGTGTCCCTCCTCTTACAGGGCTGGCTTCAGCAAGACTGGCCTCCCTCCCTCTGGACCCCAGAGTCCCCTCTGTGGCCCCAGCACATTCACACCGCATGGCTTTGTCTCATTTGCCTAACTCCCCCATCTCACCCCTTGGCTGTGAGCACCCAGGGAGGGACCCATTATGAATCAGCCCTGGCATGTACAGTGCGTGTGCTTGACAAATGTGCCTCTCTTACAGGAAATTTGGTGAAGCATCTTCAAGATGCCTTCGGTTGCGAGGGACAGAAGCCCAACCTGGATGAGTTTAAGCAAGAAGAGAAATGCACTGGCTCTGTCACCAGGGAGGCAGGAGTGTAGCTGAGCTGGGCCACTTGGGTTCCAGGCCGTTTCTGCTTGTCACATGGTTATTGCCATCTGCTGACAAGCTTTCTCAACGGGCCCTGAGCATGGTCCCACCCAGGGCTCTAACTCCCGGCCTAGGGACCAGGGAAGAAAAGGTTCTCATCTGGGCATTCTGCAGCAGGATTCTGGTGGCACAGGCCCACCCCCCAGGCCAGTCACTGAGGCAATGGTGGAGGCCTCAGGATTTCCCAGCTAGGCTCATGTGTCCTCCCTGGATCAGGGAAAGATGCAGGAGGGTTACCATATGGAGGCAAGGGAAGGGAGCAGTGTCTAAAATCAGGGGCTTGTTCTTGCAAGAGACAGAGGAATGGGTGCTGCGTGGACCAAAACAGGATGTCAGCTACAGTGGTAACTTCTCTTTCTGGGCCTTAGTTTTCTTATCTGTTAAATGGAGTCAGTAACACCTGCACTGCCTATTTTATGGGGATCTTATGATGATGATACAAGATCATTCGTTCATTCATTCTTTCAGCAAGTATATACTGAGCACCTGCTTTATGCCAGGATGCCTGAGATACAGCCGAGAACAAAGTAGACAAAAATCCCTGCTTTTATGGAGCTTACAGTTTTGTGGAGACAGACTGACAGTGAACTGAACAAGTAAGGAAGTAAACAGTACATTCAGTGGTGGTGGGTGCTATGAAGAAAACATAGCGGAAAAGGGAGAGAAGGGTAGAGGCATGGGGAGAGGATTTCAATGGTAAATAGGGTGGTTGAGGGAAGCTTCACTGACAAGGTGACTAAGAATGTATTGGTCATTTTTTTCCAACTTTTAACTATGAAAATTTTCAAACACCAAGTGGAGAAAACAGTATAATAAATCCTGATGTCTCCATCAACCACCTTCAACAGTTGTCAACATTCTGCCTTTCTTGGTTCTTCTAAAGAAAATGAAAGTGTTAGTCATTCAGCCGTGTCCAACTCTTTGTGACCCCATGGACTGTAGCCCGCCAGACTCCTCTGTCCATGGAATTCTCCAGGCAAGAATATTGGAGAGGGTTGCCACTCCATTCTTCAGGGGATCTTCCCAACCCAAGGATCAAACCCAAGTCTCCTGCATTGCAGGCAGATGCCTTACCATCTGAGCCACCAGGGAAGCCCTCTGGTTCTTCTGTCCTACCCTCATCTTCATTTTGGCAGGGAGAGGGGCAGGGGAGGGGCAGAGAAATTTAAAGACCATCTCAAATATCATACTATTTTACCCATAAATATTTCAGAGTATATTTAACAGATATATATTCAATAGAGAGATATTCCCAATAGTATTATATAACAATTCCTTAATTTTATCTAATACTCAGTTCATGTTCTGTTTTCCCCAATTATTGCAAAAACAAAAGAATCCTATTGCAGTTGGTTTGTTCAAATCAGAATCTGAACAAGGTTCACACATTGCTTTTGGTTGGTATTTGACTCTTGCGTCTTTCTCTCTCTCTCTTTTTAACTGACTTCTCTGACAACCATTTTTCTGTTGTTTCCATGAGTCTGACATTTTAGATTTCACATATAAGTGATACCATACAGTTATTTGTCTTTCTCTGTCTGGCTTGTTTCACTTAGCACAATGCCCTCAATTTCTATGTTGCTGCAAATATCAGGATGAATGCCTTTTTCAAGGCTGAGTAACATCCCATGTCATATGTGTCTCCATTCATCTGTTGGTGGCCATTTAGGTTGTTTCCATATCTTGGCTATTGTGAATGATTCTCCAATGAACATGAGAATGCAGACAACTCTCAGATATACTGTTTTCATTTCCTTTGAAATATACCCAAAGTGGAATTGGTGGATCATATGGAGTTCTATTTTTGTTTTTTAAGAAGCCTCCATATTGTTTGTCATAGAGGATGCACCAGTTTACATTCCCACCAACAGTGCACAAAGATTCCCTTTTTTCCACACATCCTTGCCAACACTTGTTGTTTCTTGTCTTTTATTTAATAACCATCCTAACAGATGGGAGGTGGTATCTCAATGTGGTTTTGACTTGCATTTCCTTGATGATCAGTGATGTTGAGCAACTTTTCATGCACCTGTTGGTCATCTGTATGACTTCTTTGGGAAAATTCCTATGCAGTTTCTCTACTCATTTTAAAGCAGACTTTGTTTTCTTTTTGGTCTTCAGTTGTATGAATTCTTTATATATTTTGGATATTTACCCCTAGTCAGATGTATGATTTGCAAATATTTTCTCTCATTCCATAGGCTGTTTTTTTCCATTTTATTAACAGTTTCCTCTGTTGTATGGCGCTTTTATTTTTATTTTTGTTTTTTTAACTTATTTTAATTGGAAGCTAATTACTTTACAATATTGTGGTGGTTTTTGCCATATATTCACATGAATCAGCCACGGATGTTCATGTGTTCCCCATCCTGACCTTCTCTCCCACCTCCCTCCCCATCCCATCCCTCAGGGTCATCTCAGTGCACCAGCCCTGAGCACTAGTTTTATGCATCAAACCTGGACTGGTGATCTATTTCACATATGATAATATACATGTTTCAATGCTATTCTCTCAAATCATCCCACCCTCACCTTCTACCACAAAGTCCAAAAGTCTGTTCTTTACATCTGTGTCTCTTTTACTGTCTCTCATATAGGGTCATCATTACCATCTTTCTAAATTCCATATATATGCGTTAATACACTGTATTGGTGTTTTTCTTTCTGACTGACTTCACTCTGTATAATGGGCTCCAGTTTCATCCACCTCATTAGAACTGATTCAAATGCATTCTTTTTAATAGCTGAGTAATATTCCATTGTGTGTATGTACCACACCTTTCTTATCGATTCATCTGCCGATGGACATCTAGATTGCTTCCATGTCCTGGCTATTGTAAACAGTTGTGTGGAGCTTTTAGTTCAGTGTAGTCCCACCTGTTTATTTTTGCTTTTGTTGTCAAATCCAAAAAATTATTGCTGAAACCAAAGTCAGGGAACTTACCCTCTATATTTTCTTCTAGTTTAGCCTTTTAAAAAATGTATTAGTGGTGTCTCCCTCTGCCACCTTATTTACTTTGAAGCACCTGGGTCATTAGAATTTCCCACATTCTGGACTGGGCTGAATGTGTCCTCATGGGGTCATTTAGACTGTTTCTCTAGCTTCCACATTCCTCTAAATTGTAGACAGATCCAGAGATTTCATTAGCTTCAGGTTCCTTTTTTTTTCCTCTATAAGAAGATATTATAGGTGTTTCATCAGGTCATCTATTATCCAGTGTTCCACTTTGACATTAAGATTGGCCAGTGGGTTCAGTTAGCCTCATCCATCCACTATAAAGTTTCTTATACATGTAACTTTTCAGGTATTTTTTAAATGATTTTTTAAAATAATTTTTAAAATTTATTTGTTTTTGGCTGTGTTGGGTCTTTGTTGTTGTGTGGGCTTTTCTCTAAGTTGCAGCAAGCAAGGGCTCCTCTCTAGCTGCAGTGAAGGGCCTCTCATTGCGGTGGCTTCTCTCATTGCAGAGCACAGGCTCTACACATGCGGGCTTCATTAGTTGAGGCACATAGGCTCAGTAGTTGCAGTTCCCCAGGTCTGGAGCACAGGCTCAATAGTTGTGGCCCATAGGTTTAGCCACTCTGCAGCATGTGGGATCTTCCTAGACCAGGGATCGAACCAGCATCTCCTGCGTTGGCAGGTGGATTCTTTACCACTGTGCCACCAGAGAAGCCTGGTATTTTTTAATTATAAAAATTTTCAAACATTAGCAAAGTTGAAATAATTTTATAGAGAATATTTATCTACTTAACTAGGTTTTACCTCTCCTCATTTACCTTTTTACTCCATGATTAGAATAGATGATGATGATTTCATTAAGGTTTGCAAACTTATGTTTTCTAAAGTTATTGTTCTTTTTTAAAAAAAATTATTTATTTGGCTATGCTGGCTCTTAGTTGTGGCATGTGGGATCTTTGATCTTTGTTGTAGCATGAGGGATCTTGAGCTGCAGCGTGTGAACCCAGTTGCAGCATGTGGGATCTAGTTACTTGACCAGGGATCAAATCCAGGCCCCCTGCACTGGGAGCATGGAGTCTTTACCCCTGGACACCAAGGAAGTCCCTAAAGTTGTTATTCTTTCTGTAGTCTTCTTTAAATAAGACTTTTTCTTCATCAACTATTTAGTTATCCTGAAATGCATATAGTTTATAACAGGAAAGGCAAATTAAATGCTTAATTCTTTCTCTATGTAGCAAGAAGGAAATGAGTTCATGCCCCAGATATCTCTAAAAAAAATCAATAAGTTCCATTTTAATTTCTTTTAATTTTTTTAGTTCATTATGAATTCATAAATTTTTATATATTTGATGGGTTTCAATGCACTGCAATAAATCTTTTTTGAAGCTCCAATTATACCTTCTTTGGCCAGTGGGAGCCCCTTCTAGTGGGTTTCTGTGGCTTTTGACACAATCCCAGCAGTTTTGATAGCTTCTTTACTTTATAGCTTGACAAGATGTCCCAAGTGTATTTTGTATGTTTTCTACCCCTGACTATTTCTCTAAGGAGTCCTGGTTCATCTTAGTTGGACATAACAATCTTAACCAAATTTAGTTGGACATAATAATCTTAATTTAAGTCGAAGGGGTACAAAATACTACTGGAATATTATTGCCTTTAGGCTTTTTAGTGAACAAAGCTAATAAATTAATATTTTTAGAAATAAAAATAAATCTTAAGTTCATACTGAAGTTCTCAATTCAAATGAAGGATCTCAAGAGTTCTACTTAGTTTTTTTAGTTTTAATTTGTATCTCTCTCCTCTTATATTGCAAGCCTTAGTTTCTATTGACATTGGCACACTTCCTTTATTCCTATTATCAGTTCAATTCAGTCACTCAGTCGTGTCTGACTCTTTGCGACCCCATGGACTGCAGCACGCCAGGCTTCCCTGTTCATCATCGACTCCCGGAGCCTACTCAAACTCATCCATCGTGTCGGTGCCATCCAACCATCTCATCCTCTGTCGTCCCCTTCTCCTGACTTCAATCTTTCCCAGCATCAGGGTCTTTCCCAATGAGTCAGTTCTTCATATCAGGTGGCCAAAGTATTGGAGCTTCAGCTTCAGCATCAGTCCTTCCAATGAATATTCAGGACTGATTTCTTTTAGGATTGACTGGTTGAATCTCCTTGCAGTCCAAGGAGACTTGGACTTGACTGTAGGTCAAGAGACTTCTCCAACACTACAGTTCAAAAGCATCAATTCTTCAGCACTCAGCTTTCTTTATAGTCCAACTCTCACATCCATATGTGACTACTAGAAAAACCATTGCTTTGGCTAGTGTTGGCAAAGTAATGTCTCTGCTTTTTAATATGCTCTCTAGGTTGGTCATAGCTTTTCTTCCAAGGAGCAAGTGTCTTTTAATTTCATGGCTGTAGTCACCATCTGCAGTGATTTGGGAGTCCACAAAAATAAAGTTGCTCACTGTTTCCACTGTTTCTCCATCTATTTGCCATGAAGTGATGGGACCGGATGCCATGATCTTAGTTTTCTTTATGTTGAGTTTTGTTGTTTTTAAATTAATTTATTTATTTTAATTGGAGGCTAATTACTTTACAATATTGTAGTGGTTTTGCCATACACTGACATGAATCAGCCATGGGTGTACATGTGTCCCCCATCCTGAACTTCCCTACTCCTCCCTCCTCATCCCATCCCTCAGGGTCCTCCCAGTGCACCGGCCCTGAGGGCCCTTCCTCCTGTACGGAACCTGGACTGGCGATCTATTTCACATATGGTAATAGACATGTTTCAACGCTCCTCTCTCAAATCATCCCACTCTCACCTTCTCCCACAGAGTCCAAAAGTCTGTTCTTTATATCTGTGTCTCTTTTGCTGTCTCACATATAGGGTTATCGTTACCATTTTTCTAAATTCCATATATATGCATTAATATACTGTATTGGTGTTTTTCTTTCTGACTTACTTCACTCTGTATAATAGGTTCCATATGTTGAGTTTTAAGGCAACTTTTTCACTCTCCTCTTTCACGTTCTATGGCATTGGGGTTACTTAATCTTTTGATATTTTAAAAATTATATTAAAATTATTCATGATTAAAAAGTCAAAATTATAAAATAAGTTGCATTTAAAGATGTCTAACAGTCACACCTGTTTCCTCCCCTCTGCTTACTTCTTCCTGTGATAGAGAACCATTTTTATTAGTTTCCTTCCATTGTTTTCTTTTTCAAAATATAAACAAATACATACATATAAGAATGTACTTTAAACTTTGTAATAGACTGCACATTTTCACTCTGGATGAGGGTGGGTAATATTACTTTTAATTTTTTAATTCCCCAATGCACATCTTTAGTGCCTAGTATATTTTATTTAAAATCACAGGTCCATGGGACTTCCCTGGCAGTCCAGTGGCTAAGACTCCACGCTTCCACTGCAGGGGGTACAGTTTCAATCCCGCTACCTATAAAATTACAGGCCTACCTGACTCTTTCTATCTCCTTCCCCTGCTTTATTTTTCTCCAGAGCACTTATCACTAGTTAATACACTCCATATTTTCCTTATTATGTTTACTGTCTATCTTCCCTATCAGAATTTTTGTCTATTTGTTCCTACTGTAACCCCAGCACCTAGAACAATGCCCCACACTCAAACAATATTTATTGAATGCATAAAAGAATGTTTGGTAGTATTTGAAGAATAAGTAAATGAATGAACAAATGCATGAATAAATGAATTGATTTAGGGCCATGGCCTCTTGCTCTCTCATTCCATCCCAAAGACCCTGCTTTGAGGCTGGGCCATGATCCAAGACCCCAGCACTGACTCTAAGTCATTCTTCCCTCTGCCACAGGTGTCAAATGTGGGGGTGTGCTCTCAGCACCTTCCGGAAACTTCTCCAGCCCCAACTTCCCCAGGCTCTACCCTTACAACACGGAGTGCAGCTGGCTGATCGTGGTGGCCGAGGGTTCCTCCGTGCTGCTCACCTTCCACGCCTTTGACCTGGAGTACCACGACACGTGCGGCTTCGACTTCCTGGAGATCTACAACGGCGCCTCCGGGGACCCGGGCAACCTGCTGGGGAGGTTCTGCGGCAGGGTGCCCCCGCCACCCTTCACCTCCTCCTGGCACGTCATGTCTGTGGTCTTCCACTCAGACAAGCACGTGGCCAGCCGCGGCTTCTCCGCAGGCTACCAGAAAGGCAAGGGGGGCTGGCGGTGGGGAGGGCGGCGGGGGCAGGTGAGACGGGCCGGGTCTTGGCATCTTAGCGTGTAGGCCGCCCTGTTAACCTGGCTGCCCCAGCTCCCGTAGCTCACGGGGCAAAGGCGGCCTCTGTTGGTAGTCTTGGTGGCTATGTGGCAACTCCCCTCCTCTCCCTCCGTTATTCTGGGAGCCCCGGGAGGGTCTCACTGTGCTCAGGAACGAGGCCTCTCGTGGGCGCCTGTCCTTGGCCTTCTTACCCCTGAGTGGCCGTGGGACACCAGAGGGGACACTGTGCTGCCCCTGCTCCTCACCCCTCCGTGGCATCTTATTATGTCATGGGCACATGAGTTCCCCCCACCCCTCACGTCCTCAGCAGTGGAAGGGGCACAGGGTCTGTGGGGAGCTGGTGATTCTCTCCCTCCCAAAGCCTTTCCTGAGCTCACCCCTTACATCATGGTCCCTAACCCCTCCTCCCCCAGCCAGGCTTGGCACCTGCCCTCAGGCTTTTTTAAAATATTGGAAAACATTGCACATGGTACTATAACTTTGATATCTTAATAATCTAAACATCTAGGGATCTAAAATTCCACCACTACCATTAGATATGTCTGCAGTTCTCGTGTTTCAGCATTCTACAAATCTATGCCTCCAAAGCCGGTGGGGACTGAAGTCTATCAGCTTGCGCATGCACGCGCGCGCGCACACACACACACACACACACGCCCCTGCCCACACCCTGGCCCTGATTGCTGTTGGTGGATGCTATGCACCAGGAGCCTCTGTGGCACCCATTGCTTGAGCTGACATGAGGAAGGCCTTTGGTTTTGTCCTTGGAAGAAGGGAGGATGAAGATATCAAAGTTATAGTGCCATGTGCAATGTTTTCCAATATTTTAAAAAAGCAGGAGTACCCTTACATCAGGTGGAGCCTTATGTTAATCCCTGATATGTAAAAGAGGTAAAGGCAGCATTTTGTTGTAAGCATTTAGTTTATAAAAGTTCTTATTTTTAACATGTATTTAAGCCAATCATTGAAAACATCAGTAAATATTGATGGTCTCTAATTAGTTATATCTTTACAATTGAGATATGTGACCGTGGATTCTGTCTTTCACTGAGTTTAAAAAAAGCTTGAATACAGTGTAAGAATGATATTTACACCAGATGTCTGCAGATTGATGTCCCGGGGCCACCGTGACGGCCTGGAACACAGTTTGAAAGTCCCTGCTAAGTTTGAAAGCCCCTGCTAACACAGTTTGAAAGTTAAGGGTATTGAGGTTGGAAGGGATCTCACAGACTGTCAAAACCTGTCCTTTCTTTTCACCAACAATGCATCTGAGACCAGAGAGGGAATGTGCCTTCCCATGATCACACGTCTGGGAAGGGCAAACTCTGGGACAAGAAGTCGAGTCCTCAGCTGCCCAGCACAGTGCTCCATTCATACAGCCTTTGCCAGGGGATGAGATTCTGCAGCCCCAGGAAACACAACCTAGGGTGCCCCTTCCTTCTGGTGGCCTCCAGTCGGTCACAGTATGCATCATCACCAGGCTCCAAAGGACTTTCACCAGAAATTTCTCAAACTGCATGAGTCTGAGGCTGGTGGGTCAGACTGAACAAGTCTTATGAGTTCTAATATTCCCATGGGGCTCAGAGAGGCTGAATTACTTGTCCAGGGTCACACAGCAGTAGAAGGCAGAGCTGAGAACACAGTTGTCTTCAGACTTCAAGTCTGTCTCTACTTCTTCAGATCCTCCCTCTAAGCCTCAGTTTCCTCCTCTGTTAGGGAGGTTTGATAATATTCCTGGTCTGAGGTGTCTCAGCCGCTGTGCACCACTGTCCTTGGTGGGAGGGACAGTGAGACTCACAATGCCAACTGTACAGACTCAGTAATTAGTCACATCACACCCTCCCTGATACCAGTGGGGGGACCTGCTGTCAAGGCCCTGCTCTGTCCCTTGGGCATTGTCAATGGCACCTGCTGGTCTCCACATCTCTTTGTCTGAGAGCTTTTACCAAAGCTGTGGCAGACTACCTCTACCATCAGCAGCCCTCGGCCTGGATTCTGAGGGGCTGGTGGGTGAATGCCCCCACTCTCCCACCCGCTCTCCCTCAGTGCCCACCTGTGGACCCCTGTCTCTCCCAGATACACTCTTTGGGCTCGGGTCGTTATCTTGGGCTCTGTCTGGGTGAATGTAAACTCACACAGGCAAGTTACTTAACTTCTCTCTGCCTCCAGTTTTCGAACTGTAAAATGGGGAAAACCACCCTGCTTTCCTCATGGGGTTTTTTTGCTGTTATCATCGTTTAGTCATTGTCATGTCCGACCCTTAGGGTGATGGTCTAAAAAGATGGCTTGTGCCTGCCACTTAACAAGTGCTCGGTGGGTGGTGACAAGGGTCTGGGTGGACACTTGTGGGAATGGCATTTCCCAAGGGAGGAGATGGGGGTGCCAGGGGAGGGTGCCAGTTCAAGTGGGCTCCCTTGCAGATGTGTGTGGTGGTGTCCTGACTGGCCTGTCAGGGGTCCTCGTCAGCCCCGAGTACCCCAACAACTACCCCAACAACGTGGAGTGCCACTGGGTGATCCGGGCCGCTGGCCCCGCCACCGTCAAGCTGGTGTTTGCGGACTTCCAGGTGGAAGGCAGTGAGCAGTGCATGTACGACTACGTGGCTGTTCTTGGGGGGCCCGGCCCCGCCCGGGGGCACCACTACTGCGGCAGTGCCAGGCCCCCCACACTTGTGTCGCTGGGCCACGAGCTGCAGGTGGTCTTCAAGTCTGACTTCAACATCGGAGGCCGGGGTTTCAAGGCCTACTACTTCTCAGGTGGGAGGGCTGCAGCGAAACCCAGGGGGGCTCTGTGCATGCTGCGGGGCACGGGAGGAGTTGTACTTTTCTGCCTCTGGGTTTGGCACTTCCTGCTCTTTCTCTGCCTGAAATGTTCTAGCACACTCTTTCCTGCCTGGCCGATGCCAAGGCACAAGCATGTCACCTCCTCTGTGAAGACTTCCTGATACCCTCTGAATTATTCTCTTCCTTCAGTTCCTTAGAGAAGTGATTTCATAGCAATGATCTAACGCTTATCACTTCTGTATGAGGTTTGCATGTTGATCTCCTCTGCCTGACTGCGAGTTCCTATGGATTTATCTCTATACCTGCTACATAGAAGACATTCAATTGTACAAATGAATGGATGAACCCTTGGGAATTAAACTCTAGTGGAGGAGATGGAGAAGAAAACAGTGAATACTCACTGTGATCTGTGATATCTAATAGTAAGAATGATGGGTGGCTTCCTGGAGGAGGAGAGAATTGAGCAGTGCTTTGAAGGAGTTAAACAGTGGCAGCAGGAAGGGAAGGGTGTTCAAGCAGTGCATGGTTAGTTGCTTCAGTTGTGTCCAACTCTTTGCAAACCTAGGGACTGTAGCCTGCTAGGCTCCTCTGTCCGTGGGATTCTCCAGACAAGAATACTGGAGTGGGTTGCTGTGCCTTCCTCCAGGGGATCTTCCCCACTCAGGGATCAAACTCATGTCTCTTACATCTCCTGCATTGGCTTTTTGGGTTCTTTATCACTGAGCCACCAAGAAAGCCCAGGCAGAGGGATCAGCATATGGCATGGAGGACAGAGAGGGTTTGTGTGCCCATAGTACTAGGAGATGTTTGGTGAGGCTGGAGGGTGGGGCTCAATAAAAAGGGACAAGGTCGTGAACCACCTTGCCTGTCAAGTCCAAGTTTGGACTCAACTCTGAGGACAGGTATTAGACATTTTTATTGAATTCCTAGCAGAGTCAACACTCATGCAATGGATTGCCCATTGGAATGAAAGTCCCAGTTTTCAGCTAGTTACAGTTTAAAGCAGTCTTTGGGATTAATTGTCTGGTTTTCTGCATGGTGCCCACAACCTGCCAGGGTGGTTTTAGGATCTGTATGGTGCCTGCTGCCCAAGCTGCAGTTGCAGATGATGACAGTCTCCACCCTTCTCACCGTTGCTCCTTTGGACCTGCTCTCCCCAATCCAGGAGAATGCCAGGAGGTGTACACGGCGGTGCGGGGCAACTTCTCCAGCCCGCAGTACCCTAGCTCCTACCCCAACAATATCCGGTGCCACTGGACCATCCGCCTGCCTCCTGGCTACCGGGTCAAGGTGTTCTTCCTGGACCTGGAACTGGAGGAGCCCAACAGCCTGACTAGGACCTGCGACTTTGACCATCTAGCAGCCTTTGATGGGGCCAGTGAGGAGGCGCCTCTGCTGGGGAATTGGTGTGGCCACCACCTGCCACCCCCGGTCACCTCAAGCCACAACCAGCTCCTGATTGTGCTGCACACGGACCGTAGCACCACCCGCAGGGGCTTCTCTGTGGCCTACATTGGAGGTCAGCTGGGGTAGAGGGTGCGGGTGTGCTGGTGGGGGAAGGTGAGGCTGGGGCCCCAGGACTTTGCAGTCTCCTTCCTCCATCCCTCTTTCCTCTATTGCACCAATTTCTCTGGTGGCTACACCACTGCCGACTCCTGCCCTGGGACCTCTGAGGCTGTACCAATGTGACTCCTGCTTATTTTCACTATTACAGTGCCCTATTTTTCTAGCTTCCAAATCTACAATTCTCAGTTCCTCCCTATCTGTCTCTTTCCTCCATGGGCCCCTGGCTTCTCTTGTGTTATGGTTGATTCTCTGTATCCAGGGGCGATACACAAAATATGGTAATACTATTTATGTTCATAATGCTGAACAACCTTGCTTGTACAGTCATAAGTCCTGGTTGACAGTGGGTTGAAAAACTACTGATCTTTCAAGACCTTTGATTTCCTTTCATAGCAAGAAGTCTAGAGTTAGTCAGCTGCTGTGTTGGTTCAGGGACTCAACGATATCCCAGTTTGGCACGTCTGAGATTCTCTCAGCCTCCTGACCACAATATGGCTGCCACACTCCAGGCATCATGTCCGTGCTCAAGTCTGGAAGAGGGTAGGGGAAGTGCCAGCTACAAATGTCCTTTTGTTAGGAAAGTAAAAGCATTTTTGGAAGCACTCAAATTTCTTCTTCTTGATCTTATTATTTTAAGCTTGATCATATGGCTGTGCCTAGCTGCAGAGTTGGCTAGGGAACTTGGCACTCAGCTTTTCCATCCTCCATAGTGCCAGTTAGATCTGCCAGCTGACAGCATCCATCATCCATCCCCTCCTCTCACCACCCGTCCCTGGGCCATGGGCCCAGAAAAGCCTGTTCTCTGGACCCACTTTGCCCTCTACCTGACCAGGCTAGAGCCTCTTGTTGTGCAGGTGTAGAAAGGGAGATGCAGAGAGGAAAGGACTTCGCCGATGTCACACAAGCAACGGTGGCACAGGCAAGGCTAGAACTCACACTCCTGCTTTTTGTGTGGCTGAGCAAGGCCTGGCGGGGAGGCTCATGGCTGAGCTCAGACAGACTAGGACCACATTCAAATGCTGCTGGGCCTCCCTTTGGCTCAAACAGTAAAGAATCCACCTGTAATGCAGGAGACCTGGGTTCAATTCCTGGGTTGGGAAGATCCTCTGGAAAAGGGAATGGCAACCCATTCCAGTATTCTTGCCTGGAGAATTCCATGGATAGAGGAGCCTGGTGGGCTACAGTCTATGGAGTCGCAAAGAGTTGGACACGACTGAGTGACTAATGCACACACACACACACTGATCATTCAGTGGGGCTGACCTGTAGGGGAAGGAACCAGGAGAGCTGCAGCAAGCTAGCAGCGGCGAAGTGACCTGAGCAGACCCTCCCTCTATCCACTTTAGTCACCTCCACCCAGAAACCTGCAGGAAGACTCTTCCTCCATTAGAGTGACCCCCTTCGTGGATGGCACTTGGAGATCCAGGTGCCATGAGTTCTGCCACAGCTGGCTGACAGGTCTCAGTAAAATGAAGATACCAGCTGAAGGAGCTGCAAAGTCCCCTTTGTTCTGATGGGCCTATTTCCAGGCCTGGGTTCTCTCCCATCCGTGTGTGATCTTGGACAAGCCCCTTTTCCTTTTGGTCCCTCCAGAGACAGAGGGTGGGCCTCTCCTCTCCTGGCTCCTGTTTCAGATGCAAGGGCCCCACTCCCGCCCGCCCCCTCTCTCCCTGATGCCCTTGGGAGCCTGGGGTCAGACAGGGCATTCGTGCTGGGCCAGGATCCAGATGTGGCCCAGGCTGCAGGCGGCCTCCCGGCTGGAGGACAGCCTCAGCATCAATCAGAGGTGACACACAGTTCAGCGCCACCAAGATCATCGTGGGAGACGGCAGGCCCATAAATCCCCGACTGCCCAGACACCAGAGGCTGAAATATGTCTGAGGCGTTTCCCGGAGAGGGGTTGAGAGTTCCTGGCCTCTGCCTGCCAGCTCCTTCCTTTTCCTCCCTCCAGCTCCCCACCCCCACGTCCTTCCTCCTAACCTCACTGCTGCCCCAGCAAGCACCGCCCCCTACACACCCGCATGCACACATGCACGCACACCCAGGCTCGCACAGACCCAGACACTTAGAGTCACACCGTCCTGGCTGGGAGGGGGTGCGGGGGCTACCACACAGGGTGGAGAGACCAGGAACTGTGGACTCTTTATAGACTCGATGGTTAAAATGCCAGCTGACACTGCAGACAGTGTCACCTCTCAGAGCTTGGGGCTCTAAAACTGTAAAATGGGCTTAGACGTGTCCACCTCACAGGGTCCTTATGAGGAGGGAGAATGAAGCTTTCTTCACTACCCTTTTCAAACTGCAACCTCCACCTCCCACCAACTCCACCCATGCATACATGCTGCTCTCCTCATCTCCATCTTTTTCTTTCCTTGATTTTCCTTCGACTACTCTGACACTTAGGTGTATTTTACATATTTATTGCTCCGTCATACAACTAGAATGTAAACTCCAAGAAGGTAGGCATGTGAGGCTGGTTTTTTTCTTTTCATTTCTATATCTGGCATTCAGGATAGTGCCTGGACATCGTAGGCTGTAAATACTTGTTAAATGATTGAATGAATTGCCTGGCATATGGCAAACATGATCAGCAAATAGTAGATTCTTTCCATTATGATTAACAAAATTCATTCATTCAATTGTATATTCACCTTTCAAGCTCTCTGTGCTGGGTTTAGAGGATGCTGAGAAGTAGGAATGGTACCTGCCCTGGAGCTCATAGCCTGATGGAGTTAAATGGACAAACACATGTAAAATGTCCTTGTAGGACTGCATAAGAGCCATTCACTCTCTGGGTCTCAGTTTTCCACCCACCGCCCTTTGGGCACAGGCTTGAAGAGGGTGGGAGGTCAGACTGCCTGCCTGCGTGGCCTCCAGCTCCCCTCTCCCATCCATCCCCAGTGGTGCCCATGAACGTGAGCTGCTCCCGCACCGACTTCCAGATCCTGATCTCCGCACAGGCGCTGGCCCCACTAGAACGGACCAAAGTCTACCTGGGAAGCCGAAGCTGTGCCGCCCAAGAGATGGGCAGCAACTTCCGGATCCAGGCCCGCTTTGACACCTGCGGCACTGAGTCTCAGGTAGGGGGGGTGAGGGCTGACACGAGGCTGGGGCCATGATCCCTGGGGAGAGGCACCTGCCAGACTTGAGAGTTCAGCTCCTCTTCCTGGCTCTGGTCATCACACCTGCTGGATATAGAACTCAGCCTCTCCTTTTCCTCAACAAACTTGTTCAATGTAGACACAACACGGAGCTCAAGTAGGATAGAGAAGGGCGATCTGGCTGCACAACCTGCTGACGACCAACAGCCCCTACTGGAGGCCCCTCTGTCAAGGTCCTGACTCTTTCTGGAGGCTTTCCTGCTGTCCCCTGTCCTCCCTGGAGCCCCCCAGGGCCATGCAGTCCCCACCTCTAACATACAGAGCTGTTTGAGCGCTACTGCCCCCTGCCTGCCCACTCCTTCCCCACCTTGTGATCCAAATCCTTTTTTTGGTTCCACAAAACAAAAGAGCCCTTCAAGAGACAGGATCCACCTCCCTCCAAAGGCAGTGAGGTGTGCAAATGAAGATTTTCTACTATCCTTGTATTTTGGAAGCCTGAAACCCAGGTTTGGGGCCTTCAGCATCACTGGGTGGTGGCCCAAGCACCCTGGGTGTTTGTATTCTTAGGGGCAGGTTGGAATGGGGAAAGGCCTTGGTATCTGAGGATTCATGATTTGGCAGAATCAAGAGATTTCCAGCAAACCGTTTTTCCCCCATACCCAGCATTAACCAAATGTGTACCTCTGGCTCTTCCAGTTCACCCTCTGCTTCCCCAGCCTCCTGGAAGCCACCATCCTTTTGAGCTGGGTAGAGGAGAAGTGGGAGTCAGTCTTGGCTGCCAAGATAATCTGCCCTCACCTCTAGTCTATTCCCTAAATCCCTGAGTGGTTTTCTTTGGGGGCAGAACCACATTCCATAGAATCATAAGATGATAGGGACAGAGAGCCCCAGAAGCAGGGAATCGTGACATCCAGAACAAAGAACGCCTAGACACTCAGAGTCTCAGAGTTGCAGAACCTCCACTAGAACTTAGAGCCTCATAATCATAGAAACTTGGCATCAATATCATGGAAACATAAAAACCGGGAACCTTAAACTCATGGGTTCTTAGTGTAACACATGTAAGTTGTAAACCCATGAGGACCAGTCTCTGCATTGAGTTGCTTTCAAAGATGCACAGTTCAAGTGGCCAAAAGCAGGACCACCTTTCTGTGCATGCGTGCTTTGTTGCTTAGTCATGTCTGACTCTTTGCGACCCCATGGACTGTAGGCTGCCAGGCTCCTCTGTCCATGGGATTTCCCAGGCAAGAATACTAGATCTCCTTCTCCGGGGGATCTTCCCAACCCAGGGATTGAACTTGTATCTCTTGTGTCTCCTGCATTGGCAGGAGGATTCTTTACTCCTGTGCCACTTGGGAAGCCCCCAACTTTTCTGTACTTTTCTTAAAAACCACAGAGACTTGATTTCATAACCATAATACCTCGTATGTGTGGACTCTCTTTCTTCCTCAAGTCTCATCAAAAACCCCTGAAACTTTCCCACACACCTGTTTTAAGTGATTCTTCCTCCATTCTTCATTATGTAGATTCACTTTGGCCCTTTCACTGGGCCCACTTTCACTCCCAGGTTCTCTCTCTCCCCCCTCCCCCCAATTCTTTGTCACAAAATTTTAGGACACGGGTCCTCCTCAGAGAGTGTGGTGGCAAGACAGGCTGAGGGCACGAGGCAGAAGACTCCTCTGGGGACACAGTCTCAGAGCCTTTTGGAAGCCCAGAGTTGGGAGAGACCTACAAGGTTACCCTGTCCACCGAAATCCAGATCTGTAGCTCCCCTTCAGTCTCTTGCTGGAAGGGCTGCCCAGCATCCAGTGATGGAAGCTTCCTCCTGCTCGCTGGCACTTTCTAGGCAGCTTTGATTTTTAGAAAAGCCTCAGCTCATTAGTAGGACTTCCCAGGGGATGTCAGAGGTAAAGAACCCGCCTGCCAATGCAGGGGACTTAAGAAACGTGGGTTCAATCCCTGGGTCGGGAAGATCCTCTGGAGGAGGGTATGGCAACCCACTCCAGTATTCTTGCCTGGAGAATTCGATGGACAGAGGAGCCTGGCAGGCTACAGTCCCCGGGGTTGCAAAGAGTGGGACACTACTGAGGTGATTTAGCACACACGCACGGCTCAACAGTAACCCAACCAGACAGGGCAGTTGGCGGGGCCTGAGGAGTGTAATGGCTGCCCTAGATCTGGGGAGAGTATCCCGGCATAACTGCAGCCCCCAGTCAAGACCACAACAGACTGTCTGTCAAAACGTTGTCCCTCACTCCCCAGCCCCAAAGCCCCACCGTCTCAGGGCATCTGGACTCCTGTCTCCCTCATCCTTGCGGGTGGGGAGGGCAGCAGTGTGACAGGCTCCCCACATCTCACTCCTCAATGGCTCTTCCCAACCTCTGGGTGATGAAGATGGACTGACCTGGACTCAACCACAGGGGCACAGAAACTGCAGACACAACTGGGCCAAAAGATTCCAGAAGGAAAGTCACATCACACCAGGGAGACAGCATCTCACAGGGAGACAGGAGACTGGCTTCTGGACCTAGCTCTGGGCAAATTATGGCCTTTGCTGGGCCTCAGTGGCCACATCAGTGAATTGCCAAGGAAGGGAGATTAAACTAGATGCCCTGAAAGTCCACTTTGGTTCTGCATTCTTTGGTTTGAATGAGGCGTGGTGGTTAACAAGACAGTTAAGAATCGGGCAGCTCTGAGGAGAATATGTTCCCTGTCACTTGTGTGCTATGTGGCCTCAGACAAGGGATCTAACCCCTGGGCCTCACTTTTCTCATCTGGCAAATGGGGATATTAATGGTACCAATTAGAGACGGTTGTCATGAGAATTAAGTGAGATAATGCACTTAAATGCAGAGCCCAGAACATGGCAAATGTCCCTGTTGTCACAGTTGCTATCTTTCATAGATTCCACCTCCCTGAAGCCAGAGCAAGTACTGACCCATCAAATCTGATACTGTCCTTCCAGACATCCTGGTAGTACCCCTTTTACAGGTGGGGGAAGAGGCTCTGAGTGGGAAGGAGTCAGTGGCCAAGCTGGGACTGGAACCCTCACTCGGGGGTTCTGCCCCCTTGGCACTGAGTCCTCACATAGCTAGGGCAGCAGGGTCAGCCCTGGCCCCCTTAGGGGTGAGCAAGTGCCCCTTGATCCCCACAGAGAAGAAATAACACCTCAGTGATTGTCAGCGTGCTGTACATCGACTTCTCAGCTGGTGGGCAGGAGGACATCCACGAGTACGAGGTCCGCTGCGAGCCACGCCGCAAGGAGGCCTCTGTGCATCTGCTGTCCGGCTCCCACTGGCTTGGGCCCTATGCTGCCACGGCCGAGCACCTTCAGGAGGCACCGCCCAGGGACGAGGCAGAGGCCCTGGAGGGCCCCGTGGCCATGGTGGCCCAGGACACCAGTGACATCGTCTTCCTGGGCCTTTGCATCCTGGCGGGAGTCCTCATGGTGATTGCCATCGTGGTCCTGATGCTGCTGTAGGTGGGGAGGGTAGGAGCCTGGCATCTGACATCCCTGGGACCCCACCGTAGGAGTGAGAGCAGGTCTCGTTGACTTGTTAGTGACCATGGGCAAGTCACTGCCTTCTCTCTGAGCCTCAGGTTCCTGGGGCCCTTGACTCTGCCCTACTTATCTCGGTACAGGGCTAGCATGAGGCTCAGAGAAGAGCATAAATGTACAAGAGCTATGTAAACTATAGCATGCCATGCACATATGTGCAATTGTTTTTGTTGTTATTAATGTTAAAGATTTTCTGCTATAGAAAAGAACCCTCCTGTGTGTGTTATTTGTCAATGTATGCAGTTGTGGTCACTGGTGACAGAATTGATAAAACTGACATGCAACTTGTACGAGAACTTCACCATCTCAGGATACAAATAAGTCACCTCCTAATTTTCCAACTAATTGCTCATCCTAAGCCTTCATTAGTGGGAAGTTCAGTATCCATCCAGGGGCCTCTACTCTCCTGAACTGACCCAGGAACCCTGAGGACTTTGTCTAAAGCAGGCCAGTCCTGCCTCCAAACTCCAGGAACAGAGAGAAGTATTGAAGACGGACTGTGTGCATCCTGACAGACTCCAGTCCACCCAGGTGGACAGAGCCCCACCTGTGGACACCCACACTGTACTCAGTAATGAGGCTGGAGACTGAGGACTGGTAGCTCTTTCATGGTGGTGTTTTTCCTTAAATATTTAGTGATCTTTTGGGCTTACCAGGTGGCACTAGTGGTAAAGAACCTGCCTGCCAATGCAGATTGAGGGGTGGGGTTCAATCCCTGGGCTGGGAAGACCCCCTGGAGGAGGGCATGGCAACCCACTCCAGTATTCTCACCTGGAGAATCCCATGGACAGAAGATCCTGATGGGCTACAGTCCATAGTGTCACACGGAGTCAGACATGACTGAAGCGACTTAGCAGACACGCATGCATAGTGATCCTTGCCTGAAATGCTGATTGAAATCCCGTGTGTCTCTGTCCTCACCCTTAATGTCAAATTTAGCTCACCAGTCCATCCTTTTCCTCCAGATGAGTTTTCTTTGGAGCCCTCTGACCTTCCCCTGTTATTGGACTTCACTCAGATATACTCCAGTCTACTGAGAGCTACGCCAGTCCACCCACATTTTTCCAGATTTACACCACAGTGAGCAGGGCTTGGATTCCCAGTGCTTTCCTGTGAGAATATCTCTGGCATGCTTACGAGAATTGTCTAGCCCTCCCCAGAGCACTATATATCAAGAAGTGGAGCAATCTTGTTAACAAATAATAAACAAAAAATACATTTATAATACATCACTTTCCCTTGTTCACCTTTATATTTGCATAATGAATCACTCAAGTGAGTCCTTTCATAACACCAGAAATTGACTGTGCTGACCACTGGTATTAATGTAAAAAATTGTAGTCCCATTACAACTCCTTCAACAATCCAACAGACATCCACTGATTTCCAGCCTTGTGACTAGTACTGTCTTAGGCGCCAGGCATACAGGGACAAGCAGGTCAGAGGAGATTCCTAACTTGCAGATGCTTACAGTCAAGCTTAGCCAAATCTGGGAGAGGGAGGCCAGACGAGTTGGTAACTTGCAGAGAAAAGAACTAGAGAGAAAAGAGCTGATAAAGTAAGACATGAATTAAGCAAGGGAAAAAGGGTAGTGTGGACATCGGGAGAACTGGGTTCGAGTCCACGCTCTTCTTTCTAATTGAGTGAGCCTGAGCAAGGTACTTTGATTCTATGAACTTGATATCCCCACCTGCAGAATGGGACCACAGTTCCTGGCTTGCCATGAGGGTGTGGCAACATGATGAATTAGAGGTCTGTCAGGGTCATGTGCCAGCAGGAGACTCTGGGGTGTTTGGAGAAGAGGCCCTGGGGTCTTCCTCTCCCACCAACCTTCTTACTCTCAGACTCCTCAAGCCACTGAGCCAGGCTTCCTTCACCAGCCTGAGTTGTGAACACCTCACAAACTTCCCAGGTCTCAATTTCCCTGAATGGGCAAGGCTGGACACACTCATGCCCTCTTTGAGGACACCTTTGGGGTTCTGCCCCCCAAGCACTATGGGCTAGATTTGGGGGTGACAGCTGGACCCAAGCTCACCTTGTCCTTATCAGCTCATCAGAGTGGGAGAGATGATAGCCCAGCCTGTGGCTGGGCTCAAGGTGGGATGGTGTGTGTGCACAAATCTGGGAGTCTCGATCTCCACCCTCAGTTGCCAATCTTCAAGCGCCCCAGCATGGAGGCCAGAGCTGCAGATCTGCAGACAGACCATCCCCAGTCAAACTTCGGCTCCACTACTTGCTAGCTGTGTGACCTTGGGCAGGTCATCCCATCTCTTTTAGCTCAATATTGTCACTTGCAAAGTAATAATAATAATAATAACACCAACTTCATCAGTGAGGGGATGAAGTGAGATAATGACAGACAAAGCCCAAGTCAACAAAACTCTCACTTAATACCATTGACTTATGAATGTGACTTTGGGGGAGCCCCTTTCCTTCTCTGGCCTCAGTTTCCCTATTTCCAAAATGTGACAAGCATCACTATCACCCCCAGTACCATCACTGTCATAGCTACTATTCTTAAGCACCCTATAGGGCAGGGATTTAAGACATGTCATCCCACTTAAGCCAACTTGTGAGGTAGACATAGTTGCCCCCATTTTACAGATGAAGAAACTGAGGTTTGGGGAGGGAAATTGCTGTGCCCAAGGTCACATGGCTATGTTATGTTGAAACTAGGCTAAGAGAGACAGTGCATCTCTGAGCTAGGGGACTATGTAGCAAGCTGGAGCCTCTTGAGACCTCAGGTGAACAGTCTCAAACACGAGGGCTGTGCCCACTTGGGAAAGGACTGGACTGGCAGAGAAAGAGAGGATGGTTTTGTCTTCACACACATGCCCAGATACTGCCATTCCCCGCCCTCTGGGCAGCCAGCACATTGATTTATCCTGCGTGAGCCACAGGAAATGACAGTCTTTATGACAGCACAGTGTCTCCAGAAATGAAAGGGTTGAAATGATACCCATTAGCCAGTGCACCCCAGCCCTGGAAGTGTCGGCATCGGAACATGATGCAGCTTTCCTGCTCACCTACTGTTTCCCCTTTTCAGAGGGTAAGGGTCTGCGGAGAAAGCCAGGCTTAGACCCCAGGTCCCTCCCTATTGGCATGTGACCTTGAAATGTGCCTTCCCCCAGCCCAGAGCTTTGGCTCCTCCAGCCCGCCTGGGCCTGCAGGGCCAATGTTATTGATGAGGGAGCCCTTGCAAATGGCTGTGCTGATCCTCGAAACACCTCTTCTGGCCTATAGGTCAGGCAGACCTGGGTTCACTTCCAGCTCTTTCTCTGACTCTATGCGACCTTGGGCAGGTTGTTTAACTTCTCTGAACCTCAGTTTCTTTATGTGTGGAATGGGGAAAGAAGGACCTTACTTGTGAGGTCACTGTGAGGACTGAAAAAACAAGGGAGCGCACCCCACACGGGGCCTCCTCCAGGGTCATTCAGGAGGTGGTTGCTGGCCGCTGCTTCTCTCAAGACAGTGATGGAAGCAGTCCCTGTGTCCTTGGCTTCAGAATGAAGCCCACTGGACCAAGAGGGCCATGTGGCCCCTCTGCTGTTGATGCCTTCTCCTGGGATACAGCCCACCATGTAGAAAGGCTCTTAAACTGTTTATACCAGGCACACTGTTGGGGAGTAAACCAGCTTGGCACAGTGAGCTCATGAGCTAAGTTCATGTCTGTTTCTGCCACTTCCTGGCCAAGTAACCTTGGTCTGTCGACCCGTTGTTCTCTGCATCTCCTTAAGAGACACTACTCCAGCACCCACCACAAGCCCGGAAATGGACCAAGGCACTGGGGTCCAGAGAGAAATGAGGCAGAGATGGTGTCGGAAATTGGACTTGGGTGTAGGGGTCTCAGCTTGGCTCTGCCATAACCTCTCCAAAGCTCGATTTCTTCATCTGTAGATTGGGAATAGTAGTAGAAGCATTTTTTTTTTAAGTTTATGCCATGCATTTTTCTAGATTTTTTTTGTATTTACTTTCTCCTTTAAATTTCTAAACAGTAACTATGATGATTATTTATTCAAAGAAACAGTGGAGGCAGGATTCAAACCCAGGCACTAGATCTGTCTGCAGATCCCAGACCTAACAGGAGAGCAGATGAGGCGAGTTAATAAGAAAAACAGGTTACAACCATAACTCATATTTGTAGCTGTAACAAAAAATATTTTATTATTAAAATTTTGTTTTTTATGGACAGAAAGGAACTTAAAAAAAATATTTGTTTGGCTGCGTCGGATCTTAGTTGCAGCACATGGAATCTTCACTGCATCATGCAGGCTCTTTTGTACAGATTCTCTCTCGTTGTGGTACACGGGCTCTGGAGCTCACCAGGCTCAGTAGTTTCAGCACACAGGCTGTTATTCCAAGGCATGTGGGATCTTCCTGGATCAGGGATCGAACCCATGTCCCCTGCATTGCAAGGCAGATTCTTATCCATTGGACCACCAGGGAAGTCCCCAAAATACATTTCGGATATTAATATTAAACACTTTGTGCCTGGTGTTCTTCTAAGAATCTAAGCACTTCCCATAAGCTAGTTCCTTTAATCCTGGTGATAATGCTGTGGGGCATGAGTACTGTTACGAGGCCCATTTCACAGATGAGGAAACTGAGGTGCTGAGAAGTTGAGTAACTTGCTTGAGGTCAGAGCTTATAGCTCCCATTGAAAAAAGGCTGATGCTGATAGCATGAATTGTTCTACACACGTCACGTGGATCAGCTTGTTTAGGCCTCACAGGAGACGAGCTTGGGCAGAGAAGGTGGGTATCCCACCTACATTCGTATCACTAGTTAGCGGTGGAGCCAGGCTTCCAATCAGGGGTCTGATTTCAGAGTCTGGCAGCGCTAGCACTTTGGGGCACAGTCCAAGTATTTACCAGTCCCAGCCTGAAGCTGCAAAATGATTTGGGATTCCCGAGGTCCCAGAGAGGCCCTGACAAACTGCTGCCCCATCACGGGTGCCTGGTCAAAGCCTGCTCCCAATGAAGCCTTCCAGAAACCTGTGGCCACCCTGGCTTGCTGTTTTGTCCCTGAAGGCCTGCAATGTATGGTGCCCGAAGCCAGGCCCAGCTGCCCCAGAAACTGAGCCTAGGGCCTCCCACGGCTGCTCCACATTCCCCTCCGAAGTCAGCGAGGCTCTGACTGGCTCCTTCCCAGAAAATCAGTGGGCTCACTGCCCTCTGCTGGCTTCCTGCAAGCCCACCCAGGCTCTAGGAAGGCTGCTCCGGCCATCTCAGCTCCCTGGCTCCACCTGAGCATGCCTGGCTGCAGCTCTGGGGGCTACGCTGCAAAGAGCCTGGACACCATCTCCTTTGGTCTTGCCACAGAAATGGAAATATAACAGTAACTGCTCCTGCTCACTGAGTCCCCAGGCAGGCAGGTACCCCACCTACTCTAATATGCATGACCAGCCCACTTTACATATGAGGAAGCTGAGGCTCAGCCAGGCTGAGGAGTTTACCAACGACCACCTGCTGGTAAGTGGTGGAGAGGGAACTTGAATTCAGCTCTTTCTAGGGGCTCTTTCCACAAAATCAAAACCACATGGAATCTCCCAGATGGGCTTCCTGATGTTTATGCCAAGAATATCCCCTTCAGGGGTATTCTTTCATGCCTTTGAGTACCTGATCCTGAACTTACGGGTGTTGGGGAAACAAGGTGATGTGAATGGTGTGGGTAACCTGCTCCTAAAGTGACCGTGACACGTGCAGCGGGTGAGCACTAGGACCAGTAGAGGAGCCTCAGCGCTGCCTGGAAGCAGGGTGAGTCCCCGGGGGGCGGTGGTCCTGGGCAGGGTCCTGGCAAATGCGGAGGCCCTGAACAGGTGAAGGGAAAGAGGGGCGGGGGGGAGGAAGGGCTCTTCAGGCAGGACATGGCTAGAGATTAAAGACTGGGGATCCCCAGGTCCACCAGGTGGGAGTGGAGGTGGAGATGACAGAGAGTGGAGGTGATAGGCCAGAAGCGCAGGTGGGGACAAAGCCTGGCTGTCGAGATTCTTCCCACACAGCAGGCCAAGGCCTGGGGGATCTAGGATGGCTACGTCAGGCTCTCTGAATCATAAATCCTGTGCACTGACTTTATAGCTGAAGCCTGGACAGAAGGCAACTGGCCTATGGTCACCCAGGGGAATCACAACCAAGCCACCTGACTTCAAGGGACACTCTGTCCCTGCAGTACAATCTCATGGCCCTTCCTCCTTCCTGAGGGGTGAGTTTCTATCTTATCACCATGGGGGTGATCAGGGCCCCCAATCCCCGGGATTCCCCTGGCAACTCTGTTGACAAGGCCCCACCCACATCACCTGGGCTAGGGAGTTTCCCTGTCTTTGAATTCAAACACAAACAAACCCCAAACAGAAACTGCCCCACACCTGAGCTCCAGGTATTCACAGCCCGAGCCTGTGGTGTGTACACACCTTTTGGCTCACACCCAGGAGAGGGAAGGAAGCTGTTTGAATATAAAAACTCCTCTGGATGAGTGCCCAGCATTTTACAGTTTGCAAACTGCTTTCCCCAAACATTCTGTTCTTTGATCCTCACACCTGTCCTGAGAAGGAGGTGTTGCCCATTTTGCAGAGGGGGAACCTGAGGCCTGAGAAGTAAAGTGATGTGCTCAAGGTCACGCTGAGAGTTACTGATGGAGCTAAGGTTAGAAACAAGCAACTGCAGGAGGCTGTGCATGCTGACCCCACATCAACCTGGCGGCTAGATTTTGATGAGTGTGGTGGGTAAAGCCAGGAGCCATTTGGTCTGGGTGGGACAGAGGAGGTGCCACTGGGGCTGGGTCCTTCAAAGATGCACCGCAGGCACCAGGCAGAATGGGAGGAGGGCTTTCTGGGCAGAGGGAACAGCATGAGCAAAGGCCTGGAGGTAGGAAACCTGGAGGATGGTCCCAAACAGGGAATATTCTAAGAGGGCTGGTGTACAGGGGGTGTGGGGCCAAGAAGGTGGTTCTCCTCCATCCCAGGGCCCCTTTCACCCTCCCTCTGTCTCCCTTCCTCTCTGCCTCTGTCAACATCTGCTTTGCTGTCATTGTCAGCGTTCAGATCTGTCTCCTCCATCATTCTGAAAGCTTCTAGAGGTCAAGGACCCTATCCAGTTCATCTCTGTGTCCTTGTCCTCTAGCACAAGCCTGGGCTGGCACAGAGATATAGTCAGTGAATGAATAAAGATGAATAAATGAATGAGCCCACAGTGCTGGTTGCATATGAAATAGCAGCCAACAGTGTTTTGAATATCAACTGTGTGCTACCAGGTGCTTGGCTAACTGCTTTCTACATGTATCCTCTTTTTAATCCATTGCCTGTGCTAGCTTTTAGGTTTTATTATTCTCATAATCTGTTTTATACATGAGGAGCCAGAGGCACAGAGAGGTGAAGTAACCGGAGCAAAATCTCAAAGCCCAGAAGTGTCTCTGGACTTCAAACCTAAGCCACAGGCTCATCTGAGAGAGTTTGCCCATGCTCTCTGGTGGCTAGATGGTAAAATATACGCCTGTAATGCAGGAGACCCAGGTTCGATTCCTGGGTCGGGAAGATACCCTGGAGGAGGGAATGGCTACCCTCTCCAGTATTCTTGCTTGGAGAATTCCATGGATAGAGGAGCCTGGTGGGCTATAGTCCAGGGAGTCACAAAGAGTTGGACACAACTGAGTGACTAACACTTTTACTTTCTCAGGCACATGGAGAGATGTCCTCCTGCACACACACATGTATGCACACACATGTACACACATATAAAATATAGAAACACACAGCATGGACATCCAGGCCACAGGCCCATGCTCTTGGGCACCCACTCCTCCCTCGGTTCACTTACGCCTGGTGGGGCCTGGTGTCAGGCCTAGGGAAGGTGGCTGGGAAGGAGTCAGGTGGACTCTGAGCCTCTCTCTCCCTTCTCCTCCATTGCAGCTCTCTGTCCTTAGGCACCTCCAGCTCTGTCAGGGTTGTGGAAATGCTTTCTTTACAACTGACCCTGTCTATACAATCCCCAACACAAAATGAAGGAAATAAAGACTTCCGGTTTGCCTGTGGTGTAGCAGGCCCTGTGCCAGACTCCTTACTAACTGTGTCACTCTTGGAGAGGTTCCTCAGGATGCCCACGGTCACCCAGAGTCAGAGGCAGAAAGGGAGTTCCGATTTATGTGGGTGGGACCCTCCAGAGCAGCGTGTCCCTCACTGTCCAAGTTTCTCACTGGGACCCCCAAGCTGCTTTGAGGTCTGACAGAGGGCCACCCAGCTACAAGGAGCAGAGTGGGGACCAGAGAGGGGAAGGCCTTGCCTGAGGCCACGCAGCCAGTGGAGAGGAGCAGGAACTAGGGCTAGCTGTGGAGACAGGTCACAAGAGCACATGTCCATCCAGAGCTGAAATTGAGGCTGGCTAGGGGCTAGTCTGAAGGTTTGGGGAAACCCTGCCTGGCCACTGGTCCTCTTTGCCAGCTCCATTTCAAAGCTGAAGGGAACCCTGGAAGGAAGGGGCCCGCTGGGTGTGGGGTGTCCAGACCAGGCCTGCAGTTTGGAACAGCAGGCGACTTGGTGTGCGTGTCCCTGTACTGGCTTTCACATGCGCAGCCTCACAAGAGCTCCGATGAGTGTGGCTGGGGGCACAGGGGCGAGGGGCTGCGTGTTGCTGCATGTGCAGGTGCGTTTGGAAACATACGTGTGTGTCTAACAGTACGCCCACTGCCTCTCATCTGTGCCCGACCTGCTTGGCCCTGTGAAACCCTGTCTCTTCCAGTGTCTCCTTTGATCCCCACCAAAGGGCTGTGAGGGGGTCATGGAGGAAGGAAGGTTGAGAGGAAAGCAAGAGGAGGGGTGTTGGACTGCAGGTGGCGGCTACGTGTGTGTGCTCACGTAAAGGGGTGTGCCTATGCTTGTGTGTGCATGTGTGTGTACTCTGTCTAGAAGGGACTGGACTGGGAGTGGTGATCCCTGAGGTCCCTCCTGGTTCTACCGAGCCTGCTCCCCCAGAGCTGCCGGGTTTGGGGTTTCGAGGGGCCTGTGTGGGCAGGAGAGTGTGTGCGTGCCTGGTGAGAGCCCTGTGTGCACTGTGGGTGTCTTCCTCCTCCAGACAGGTCCTCAGGACCTGAGGCCTGGGGAGGGGAGGGGGGCCAGCCCAGAGGGTTGGACAGATGCTTTGAAGGCCCCTCTGCCCACCCGCCTGGCAGAGGTCTGGGTTGGCGTTGGGCACAGCGCCACCTTGTGGGGCCGCAAGGTGGGCTCCGTGGCATCCCAGGAAAGCTGATGGTCTCCCTGGGGAGGATGAAATGTGACGGGGAAACATGGTCTGAGGGATCTGGCAGGCCAAACCACCCTGGAGCCGGCCTGAACCACTGCATCCTGGTAGTGCCAATTTCCCAGCAGAAAAAAAGACTTTAAACGTCTCCTGGAAGGTTTTCTCCAACATCCCAGACATGGCCCTGAATCCTCCTGGCACCCTTCACCTCCCCCTTAATCTTAAGTCCTATTACCATTGCTGGGAAAGACAGACGCTGACCAAATCCTTAAAACTGATATGTGTGAAAGGTGACCAGTTGTCCCAGCTTGACTTGGCTTGCTGGAACTGAGGGGCTCCCCAGGACATGAGACTTTCAGTCCTAAAATCAGGGAAGCCTTGGGCGAACTGTACTTGTTAGTCCCCTAGATGGGCAAGTGTGTCAAAGGGGCAACAGCCAGTGCAGTGGAGACAATCTCCACTAGCTTAGTCTGAAGGATCTAAGGAGGCTTCTGTGCCCTCACCCAGCAGGGTCTTGGGCAATCTTGTCTGTCCTGGGAGTTTTTTCACCATCTCCATGGTATTTGGTGACTCCCAGTCTGGGTCTCCACCCAGGCCTGTCTCCTGGGTTCAGTCCTTGTCCTCTGCTCTAGATGACAGCTCCACGCTACCCCACAGGACAACTACCCCACAAGCCTCAAAGGGAGTCATTATGTTCCCTGAGCCTCTTCCCTTCCTGTGTTTCTATCTCAGAGAGTCACTCTGACAGATACCTGGGCTCATCTTTGATCCCTTCCCTTTCCTCACTTCCCACGTCCAGCCAATCAATGCACGTGTCCCCATCTCTCCAGTGTGTTCCTGTCTCTCTCATCCCCACTGCGACTACACCGTCGCAGTGTAACTACACTGTCGCATTGGTAACCTCTCCTGGCCTCCCTGCCTACAGCCATTGCCCTGAGTTCATCTAGACCGTGGGCAGACCACGGAGTTTGGGCATGGCTTAAAAATTAGTAAGAATGTTGGTTTGGACTTGGTTCCAGTTTCTAGGTCCTGAGAATTCTTGCCATGCTGGTCTGGGGACACTCCTTACCTACCCTGCACCGGAGGGATGGTGAAGGTCCCATTTCTGTCCTTCAGGGTCTGTCTGGGCCCTGACTGGAGGCCCCTCTATTTCACCTGGGGATCTTCCTGCCCAGGCCCCTCCAATGCTCCCCATTGTCCTCAGGATGAAGTTGGAGCCCCTCAACCTTGCCCACAAGGCCCTGATGACCAGCTGCCATCATTATCGGAGTGATACTTATATCCATTGCTCTACCTGAACCCACTGTGCTGCTGGTTTTCTAACTATGTTCTGTAGAGAAAGATGATGTGTGTATAATGGGGGATGTGTGTGTGTGTGAATGCTATGTGTGGTATTGTGGTGTATGGTGGTATTTGTGCATGTGAGATAGTTGTGATGATGATGTGTGGTGGTGGGGATGGTGTTTGTGGTGAGGATGGTATGTGTGGTGGTTGAGGTAATGGTGTGTGTGGTGGTGGGGATGGTATGTGTTGTGGTTGAGGTAATGGTGTGTGTGGCTGGGGGGGTGATGTGTGTGGTGGTTGAGATAATGGTGTGTGTGATGGTGGGGATGGTGTGTGTGGTGGTTGGGGTAATGGTGTGTGTGGTTGGCAGGGTGATGTGTGTGGTGGTTGAGATAATGGTGTGTGTGGTGGTGGGGATGGTGTGTGTGGTGGTTGAGGTAATGGTGTATGTGGTGGTGGGGGTGATGTGTGTGGTGGTAAGAATGGTAGGTGTAGTGGTTGAGGTAATATGGTATGTGTGGTGGTGGGGATGGTGTGTGTGGTGGTTGAGGTAATGGTGTGTGTGGTGGTGAGGGTGATGTGTGTGGTGGTTGAGATAATGGTGTGTGTGGTGGTGGGGATGGTGTGTGTGGTGGTTGAGGTAATGGTGTGTGTGGTGGTGAGGATGGTAGGTGTAGTGGTTGAGGTAATATGGTATGTGTGGTGGTGGGGATGGTGTGTGTGGTGGTTGAGGTAATGGTGTATGTGGTGGTGGGGGTGATGTGTGTGGTGGTAAGAATGGTAGGTGTAGTGGTTGAGGTAATATGGTATGTGTGGTGGTGGGGATGGTGTGTGTGGTGGTTGAGGTAATGGTGTGTGTGGTGGTGGGGATGGTGTGTGTGGTGGTTGAGGTAATGGTGTGTGTGGTGGTGAGGGTGATGTGTGTGGTGGTTGAGATAATGGTGTGTGTGGTGGTGGGGATGGTGTGTGTGGTGGTTGAGGTAATGGTGTGTGTGGTGGTGAGGATGGTAGGTGTAGTGGTTGAGGTAATATGGTATGTGTGGTGGTGGGGATGGTGTGTGTGGTGGTTGAGGTAATGGTGTATGTGGTGGTGGGGGTGATGTGTGTGGTGGTAAGAATGGTAGGTGTAGTGGTTGAGGTAATATGGTATGTGTGGTGGTGGGGATGGTGTGTGTGGTGGTTGAGGTAATGGTGTGTGTGGTGGTGAGGGTGATGTGTGTGGTGGTTGAGATAATGGTGTGTGTGGTGGTGGGGATGGTGTGTGTGGTGGTTGAGGTAATGGTGTGTGTGGTGGTGAGGATGGTAGGTGTAGTGGTTGAGGTAATATGGTATGTGTGGTGGTGGGGATGGTGTGTGTGGTGGTTGAGGTAATGGACTGTGTGTGGTGGTGGGGATGGTGTGTGTGGTGGTTGAGGTAATGGTGTGTGTGGTGGTGAAGAAGGTATGTGTGGTGGTTGACATAATGGTGTGTGTGGTGATGGGGGTAATGTGTGTGGTGGCTGAGAAGATGATGTGTTGTGGTTGGGACAGAATTGGGCTTTCAGACCACTTAAGTCTGTTTCAACCAGACCATATCTACTTGCATGTTTTGTGCGTTGGGTCCTCACATGACTTCATTTGTAAGGCTTCTGCGGCTCTGAAAGTTTTACGAAGAATCACTGCCCTAAGATGACTGGCTGTTCTCCGCTCCTTGTCCGTGCCAAGCAGGTTCCCATCTCCATGCTCTCCATGCTTTTACCCATGCTCCTTGAAGGCCTCCATCTCTGTAGAAGTTTCGCCTTCTCAAATGCCCATGCCTCCAAGAAGCTTCCAGGGCTCAGTGTCAGGGCAGGACCACTCCCTCCTCTGTACAAACTGCCCTTCATCTCTACTTCCTGTGTTCTTGTCTGGCTCACATATCTAGGCTGAGAGCTTACCACCTCAGTCATCTCCACGCTAATATTCCTCCTCTCTTCTCTGCTGACTCATGCACAGAGATTCACAGAACCTCATAAAGATTTGCCTGCAACACAAAGTCTGGGAGGCAGGGGAAGACAGACACATAAATGGATGGTACTGTGACATGAGTATCATATGATGGAGGGGAGCCCAGAGGCCCTGGAGACAGAGAGGAGAGGGGGACGGGAGAGGGGGAAAAAAGGCTTCTTAGAGAAGACTCCTCAACATAGTTTAAAGGATGAAGTGTGAGCCTAGAGAAGTGGGAGAAAGTGTCCAGGTAGAAGGAATAGTGTATGCAGGGGGCCCAGAGCATTAGAGATAATGGTTGGCTGGTGTGACAATGTGTAACTAGTGTGTGGAATAAAGAATGTATGTGGGGAGGAGCATGACATGAGGCCTGGTAAGTGGGTGGGGAGCCTGATCATAGACAGCCTTGGGTATCAGACTGTGGAGCTGGAACTTAATCCTAAGAACAATGGGGCCTTTACAGGGGATTGAAAAGATACTGACAAGGTCAAATTTACTTAAAAAAATTTTTTTTTATTGTGATAAAATACACATAACATAAAACTTACCATCTTAGTCATTTTTAAGTGTGCAGTTCAGTGGTATTAAATACATTCACATTGTTGTGAGTGTGGAGATTTCTTAAAAAACTGGAAATAGAACTGCCATATGACCCAGCAATCCCACTTCTGGGCATACACACTGAGGAAACCAGATCTGAAAGAGACACGTGCACCCCAATGTTCATCGCAGCACTGTTTATAATAGCCAGGACATGGAAGCAACCTAGATGCCCATCAGCAGATGAATGGATAAGGAAGCTGTGGTACATATACACCATGGAATATTACTCAGCCATTAAAAAGAATTCATTTGAACCAGTCCTAATGAGATGGATGAAGCTGGAGCCCATTATACAGAGTGAAGTAAGCCAGAAAGATAAAGAACGTTACAGCATACTGACACATGTATATGGAATTTAGAAAGGTGATAACGATAACCCTATATGCAGAACAGAAAAAGAGACACAGAAATACAGAACAGACTTTTGAACTTTGTGGGAGAATGTGAGGGTGGGATATTTGAAAAGAACAGCATGTATACTATCTATGGTGAAACAGATCACCAGCCCAAGTGGGATGCACGAGACAAGTGCTCGGGCCTGGTGCACTGGGAAGACCCAGAGGAATCGGGTGGAGAGGGAGGTGGGAGGGGGGATCGGGATTGGGAATACATGTAAATCCATGGCTGATTCATATCAATGTATGACAAAACCCACTGGGAAAAAAAAATAATAATAATAAAAATTAAAAAAGAAAAAAAGAAAAAAAAAAACAAAAAAAAAAAAAAAAAAAATACATTCACATTGTTGTGGACTTTCTGTGGTGGTCCAGTGGCTGAGACTCTGTGATCCCAGTGCAGGGTCCTGGGGTTTGATCCCTGGTCAGGGAACTAGACCCCACATGCCACAACTAAGAGTTTTTGTACTGCAACTAAGACCTTATGCAGCCAAATAAATAATTATAAAAGCCTATAAAAATAAAGTATTTTTAAAAATATACACAGGGAGCTCAGCTCTGTGCTTGCTGATAACCTAGAGGCATGGAATGGAGGGTTAGGGTGGGAAGGAGGTTCAAAATGGAGGGGATATATATACATATAGCTGATTCACATTGTTGTATAGCAGAAACTAACACAACATTGTAAAGCAACTATACTCGGATTGAAAAATAAATAAATGAATACATTCACACTGTTGTGTAGCCAACACCACCAACCATTGCCCTCTCTCCTTTCATCTTTTAAATCTGAAACTCCACCCATTCAACAAGATCTCCCCATTCTCCCCTCCCCACCAGCTCCTGGCAACCACCATTCTGCTTCTTGTCTGTATGGTTTTGACCACTCTAAGTACCTCATCTAAGTGGAATCATACAGTGTTTGCTTATTTCAATCAATGTCCTCAAGGCTCATCCATGTAACATCTGTAGAATTTCCTTCTTTCTTTAAGGCTGAATAATATTCTATTATTCAGTATCTGCCACACTGTATTTACTCATCCTTCTATGAACATGTGGGTTGCTTCTACCTTTTGGCTATTGTAAATCATGCTGCTTTGAACATGGGTATGCAAATATCTTTTGGAGACTCTGCTTTCAATTCTTTTGGATATGTGCCCAGACACAAAATTGCTGTGTCATAAGGTAATGCTATTTTTAATTTTTTGAGAAACCACCATATTGTTTTCCACAGCAGCTGTACTGTTTTACACCCCCACTGACAATGCACAAGGTACCAATTTATCTACATCCTTGCCAACACTTGTTATTTTGCTTTTTTGATACTAGCCATCCTAATGGGTATAAGAAGGTATTTTAAAAAATAATTTACTGAGGTGAAATTCACATAACATAAAATCAGCCATTTTAAAGCAAACAGTTCTGTGGCATTACGTACATTCACCATGTTGTTCAGCCAACAACCAATTCCAAAACATTTTCATGACTCCAAAGTAAAATCCCTTACCTGTTAAGCAGTTTCTTCCCATTCTTCCTCCTCTCAGCCTCTGGCAACAATCAACCTGCATTCTGTCTTTATGGACTTACCCATTCTGGACATTTCAATTATAGAACCATACAACACGAAACCTCCTATGTCTGGTTTCTCTCCCCTTACTTAATGTTTTTGAGGTTCATCAGTGTGGTACCATCTACCAGTACTTCATTCCTTTACACGCTGTGCTGTGCTAAGTCACTCAGTGTCCAGCTCTTTGTGACCTCATGGACAGTAGCCTGCCAGGCTCCTCTGTCCATGTGGATTTTCCAGGCAAGAATACTGGAGTGGGTAGCCATTTCCTTCTGCAGGGGATCTTCCCAACCCAGGGATCAAACCCAGGTCTCGCACTGCTGGCAGATTTTTTTTTACTGCCTGAGCCACCAGGGAAGCCCTCATTCCTTTATATGGATGAATAAATCCCACTGTATGTACAGTTGCCCTTTGGTATCTGTGGGGACTGTTCCATGACCCCTGTAGATAGCAAAACGCACAGATGCTCAAGTCCCTTCCATGGTATAAAATGGCACATCTTCCAGTATACTTTAAATCATTTCTAGATTGCTTATAATATCTAATACAAAGTACATAGTTGTTAATACAATGTGAGTACCATGTAAATTGTTGCCAGCCCTTGCCAAATTCAAGTTTTGTTTTTTGGAACTTTCTGCAATATTTTCCTGAATATTCTGGATTCACAGTTGGTTAAATCCATAGATGTAGGACCTGTGGATATAGAGGACCAACTGTAGATACAACAAATTGTTTATCTGTTTATCTATTGATGAACCTTTGGGCTGTTTGGGTTTACTTTTGATCCCTCTAGCTAAGTCCATGCAGTTGTTTGGAGGGGACAAGTCTGGATGAAGAAGATGCTCTGGAGGCTGTGTTAGTGATGCAAGCATCGGTCACTGACATGCGAAGACAGAAAGGCTGCATTGATTTAGAAGGCAGATGGTTCTAAGTGCTAGAGGGAGGAGTGAAAAATGTCTCCCTAGTTCATTGCTCATGAGACAAGCTATAGGGGAAGAGAAGTTTCAGGAGAAGATTATGAGCTTGGTTTGGACCTTGCAAATTTGAGTTGCTTGTGGACCATCACATGCAAATGCTCTCCAAGGAGTAAGAGATGTGGATCTATATGGATCTGGAACTCAATAAAAAGTCTGGGCAGAAGACTGGGGTTTGACAGTCATCAGTTTGTAGCTGAGATTATCAGGAGGGAGTAGGGAGGTGGCAGGTGGGAGGAGGCTCAGAACAGGACCCTGAGGATTCTGGATGGCAGTTCCTGCCCATTCTGACCATCTGGCTCACCATTGAGTAACCAGGCCCAAGCGCAATGACTGACACAAACAAGTAGCCACATAAATCCTCGTTGAATGAATGAAACAATCCACAGAGGCCTGAGAGACCTAAGAGGAGAAAGCAGAAGAGTGTGATGTTGGAAAAATCGAGAGGAATGGGTTTCAAAGATGAAATGGTCTGCAGTGCCAATGTTGCATCCTTTATTTTGGGTAAGAACCAATGACCTTGACTTCTATCTGGGAAAGAGGAAAGCACTGATGACCCAGGCAAGTGACACATATTTGCAGTGGTGCAGAGTCGGGGCAGTCCTGAGAGGCCTTGCAGGAGAGGAGCTTGAAGCGGAGAGGGTGAGCTGCAAGGTCCCATCTGGTCAGCCTAGGCTCTGGTCAGGAAGCCAGGATCTGACTGAGTGACTTGGCTGAGTCCCTTCCCTTTCAGGCATTTGAATGGCCACTCCTAGAGAATCTGCAATGACTACTATACATCCTCACTAGCTGCACCCCCACCTCCCAGAGCCTCCCCAGGACCTCCTCACTTCACAGGTCCCTTGGCTCTGCATAGGGAACGGTTTATCTCAGGGAACACTAATGGGTCCCTTGTTTTTTGTTTTTTTAAATATTTGGCTGCACTGGGTCTTAGTTGTAGCATGGGGAATCTCCATTGCTGGGCAAGGACTCTCTAGTTGTGGTGGTGAAGGCTTAGTTGCTTCGTGGCATGTGGTATCTTAGTTGCCTGACCAGGGAGCAAACCCACATCCCCTGCGTTGCAAGACAGATTCTTAACCACTGGCCCGCCAGGGAAGTCCCTGGGGTCCCCTGTCTATAAGTGGCCCTCAGAAGTATTTATGTGGAGAAGGGAGAACCAGAAGCTTCTGGCTGCTCGACCAGCATTTCCAGGGTTCCATAATAGTTTTCTTCTCCTTCCTCCAAAGCTGAGGTTTTTCATAAGCCCCAGGCACATCAGATGGGAAGAGGAAAGGTATCTGGGAGAGGCTGAGAGACCCCAGGAACACAGAAAGTTAGAGGGAGGGCTGACATTGCATGCAGATGGCTCACACACACACACACACACACACAACTCCCTGCTAGCCCAGAGGTGATGCCCACATGGGTGGTGGGAGATCTAGACACCCAGGGCTTTGGATCTGACTTCTGTCTGCTTCACTGAGTGACCTCGGGCTAGGGTTTCTCTTCTCCAGGGCTGTTTCTCGTCTCTACCATGGATTCACTTGACCGCCTCATGCCCTGACATTCTAGGGCTTCGAACTGCCATAGTGAGACCAGTGCGGACACAGCACACCACAGCAGATCCCAGCCAATAAGGGGCTGATACACTCTCTAGCTCCCTCGCCCCTTGACTGGGACAGCTTTGAGGCACATTCTATGTCATCATCCAGAATTCCTTGGTGGAATCCTTGATTATCAGAAACTTATTTGAGGGCCTTCTTGGGTGGCTCAGTGGTAAAGAATCCACCTACCCATGCAAGAGACATGGGTCTGATCCCTGATCTGGGAAGATACCACATGCTGCAGGGCAACTAAGCCCATGCACCACAGCTATTGAGTCTGTGCTCCAGAGTCCAGGAGTTGCAACTACTGAGCCTGTGTGCTGCAGCTACTGAAGCCCAAGAGCCCTAGAGCCTGTGCTCCGCAACAAGAGAAGCTAGTGAGAAGCCTGCTTACCACAACTAGAGAGTAGCCGCCACTCGCCACAACTAGAGAAAAGCCTTCAGAGCAATGAAGACCCACACAACCAAAAATAAATAAATTAAAATTAAAAAATTTTTTAAAAAAGAAACATTTGATAACATCCTCCACTTCTTTCCTTTCCTTGTCTCATCTTCCAACATGCCTGCAGGTGCTCCCTCTTGTCTCAAATCCTTATTTCAGGGACTGTTCTTGGGGAAACCCAGCCACAGACAGTGTAATAATAATAATGATAATGGTGAAAGTGAAAGTCACTCAATCGTGTCAGACTCTTTGTGACCCCATGGACTCTATAGTCTATGGAATTCTCCAGGTCAGAATACTGGAGAGTATTCTGACGGAGTGGGTAGCCGTTCCCTTCTCCAGGGGATCTTCCCAACCCAGGGATCAAACCTAGGTCTCCTGCATTGCAGGCAGATTCTTTACCAGCTGAGCCTCAAGGGAAGCCTAGGAATACTGGAGTGAGTAGCCTATCCCTTCTCCAGCAGATCTTCCCGACCCAGGAATTGAACCAGGGTCTCCTCCGTTGCAGGTGGATTCTTTACCAACTGAGCTATCAGGGAAGCAATGATAACAGTAACTGCTGTTTATTGAATGCCCGATATGTGCCAGCCTTCATGTATATTGACCTCATATAATTCTCCCAACAAGCCTTCCAAGTGGATGTTATCACCTCTATGTCTCTGTTGCGATGCCTCAGGTTCAGAGGGGGGCAGCCTGACCCAGGACTCCTAGTTGACAAGCTTTCAGTCCACAAGGGGGTCCACTCCTTGCACTTGGTAGGACTGGGTGTCAAGGAACCTGAACCCAGGGGCCTGGCCCCAGTGGTTATCACAGGCAGAGCAAAGGCAGTGTGGGGCACTTTTAGGCCCTGGCACTGTCCCCATGACAGCAGCATGAACAGTGGCAGCAGTGGGCTCCTTCCAAGGGTGTCACTAGTTAAGGATACCGATGAAGATGGAGCCCTAAGCTGGAGAGGAAGAACAGGCAAATATGGTGACTGCCATCGACAGGCTGGCTTGTGGCTACTCCTGGGGATTCCTAGCAACACCTGGGAGACCCTTTGAGAGAGATAAGCTCCCACATATGCAGAGTAAGGCTCAGGATCATCGTCCTTTGGACAAAAATCAGACTCCATTTTGTAATCACAGGTCATTAAAGCTGAGCAGTATTTAGGCTGCATCCAATACATTCTTAATGTGTTTGTGTAGACAGACTATGCCTTTGTTTATGGAAGCACAGAGATGTTTTGCTTTAGATTTAAGTTTCAAAGCATGGCTCCATAGTAAATATTTTAATTATATAAAAAGATAGCTAGGGATTTCCCTGGTGGTCCAGGGCTTAAGATTCCACCTTCCAGTACAGGGGATGTGGATTTGATCCCTGGTCGGGGAATTAAAACCCCACATGCCACCTTGCAACTAAACCCGAGTGCTGCAAGTAATGAGCCTTTAAGCTCTGGTGCCCACATACCACAACAAGAGAGAAACCCGAATGCTGCAACTAAGACTCAATGCAGTCAAATAAATAAATATTTTTTTAAAAAGTAAAAAGAAGCAATAAAAATTAAACTCATGTTATTTTAAAAAAAAGAAAGCTATTTGAGTAATAATGAAGTAATACACTCATGGACAGTAAAATAAGCTCCCTTGATGGTATTCAGGAGGCTGCGCTCCACTTCACACTGGGCCCATTTTCCCAAGTGCAGCCTGGAGTAACCCCCCATTTCTGGCCTCAGTTTCTTCATGGGTGATGAGCAGAGCACCTGGGTGAGCCCCAAGCTCTCTGAGGTCCCAGACTTGACAGGGCCGGTGGCTCTCCCTTGGGGCCGTTCGGCAAATCTAGGCAGGTTCCTGCCCCCCACGTCTAGCCTAGAAGCAGATCTGTAATTGAGTCTGCAGGGTCACAGTGACAAGCACAGCCGTAAATCTCAGCTGAGGAAGCAGCCCCTGGGAGATAAATTGTACTGCGGCTGGCTCTTTCCTGTCTCTGGGGTTAACATGGAGAGAAAGGGAGCCGACAAAACCGTTCCCTGTGGATTAGACAGTCCACAGGTTGTGGGGCACGAGGACCCAGGCCACCCCTGGCCGGGAGGGAATGGCCGCAGAATGCTGTTTGCTCCTCGGAGCCCTTGAACACTGGGCACGTGGTGGTTTAAGCCGAACAGCGACTCGGTCAGAATGAATGCTTTGTCATGGAGTGTCTACATGTCTCTTTCCTTCCCTGGATTCTGCAGCCAGATACTGCGTCTCAGTCAGCTTGGTGTGCTCAGCACAGGGGCTGGGAGAGAGTAGGTATTACTGAATACCCATAAAACACGATAACTATGAGAACTAATATTGAGTGCGAATTCTGTCAGCCCTGTGATTATTGTTCTACATGTATTATTTACTCCTCACAACAGTGCCAGAAGGTACCCTCAGGAGACAGTTGAGATAGCACAGAGATATTAAGTAATTCATCCAGCAGCACTCAGCTAGTTGGTGGCTGAGCCAGGAATTTAAACCCAGGTAGTTTGGCTTCAGAGTCGGGGCCCTGGATCACACTGCAAAATGGTCCACAGAGCAGTCAAGACAACAACAGTGAAAACGGACTGTGTCAGGCACCTATCACAGGGACTATAGGAGGAATTGAGAAGGATGGCAGGAGTCCACCAGGGAGTCTGGCAGTGGGAGCATCGGGTGAAAGACAAGGGGCTGAGAACGGTCATTGCATTTTGAGGAACGACGATAAACTTGGTAGATAATGGGGTGTGCTGAGAAATGAACATAGGAAGCTGGGGCCTGATCCCAGTGAGCTCAGGTGCCAAGCTAAGAAACAAGGGCTGTCTCCTGTGGGAGAGGGCAGAGCAGTGACACAACCAGGTATGAGGACCCACCTCTCACTAACTCTGTGACCTCCGGCAAGGCACTGCCCCTCTTGGAACCTTGGTTTTCCAAAACTAAGAACATGGCATTCGGTCCCAATCACTTCATGGCAAATAGAAGGGGAAAAACCAAAAGCAGTGACATATTTTCTTTCCTTGCGCTCCAAAATCACTGTGGATGGTGACTGCAGCCATGAAATTAAAAGACGCTTGCTCCTTGAAAAGGAAAGCTATGACAAACCCAGACAGCATATTAAAAAGCAGAGACATCATTTTGCTAACAAAGGTCTGTCTAGTCAAAATTTTCCCGGTAGTCATGTACTGATGTGAGAGTTGGAGCATAAAGAAGGCTGAGTGTTGAAGAATTGATGCTTTTGAACTGTGGTTCTGGAGAAGACTCCTGAGAGTCCCTTGGATAGCAAGGAAATCAACCCTGAATATTCATTGGAAGGACTCATGCTGAAACCGAAACTCTAATACTTTGGCCACCTGATGTGAAGAGCTGATTCTTTGCAAAAACACCCTGATGCTGAGAAAGATTGAAGGCAAAAGGGGAAGGAGGTGACAGAGGATGAGACAATTAGATAGCATCACCGACTCAATGGACATGAATTTGAGCAAACTGGGATAGTGGGACAGAGGAGCCTGGAATGCTGCGGTCCATGGGGTCATGAAGAGTCAGACACAACTTAGCAACTGAACAGCAATAACAAAGACTGGGAGTGATCATTCCTGCCACATTCTGCCTCTCAGGGCCTGGGCAAGGACTAATAAGACAAGAGACAAAAACGATTGTATAAATTGTAGCAGATCTGACAGATGCAGGTTGGTGGGAGGCATGGAAAGAAATAAACAGACAGCAGTTGTGAGAGTAGCCAGCTGTTTTCATCTAGAGACCACCAGATTGCCTCCAACTTTTATTGTTATTAAAAGGAATAGCATTTGCTTGAGGCCTTGCTACTGCCATGTGGCTTTTATCACCTCAGTTGAGGGTCCTCAAACCTTTTAAGTTAGATGTAATTATTCATCTTGGGCTTCCCTGGTGGCTCAGACAGTGAAGAGTCTGCCTGCAGTGTGGGAGACCTGGCTTTAATCCCTGGGTTGGGAAGATACCCTGGAGAAGGAAATGGCAAACCATTCCAATATTCTCGCCTGGAAAATCCCACGGATGGAGGAGGCTGACAGGCTACAGTCCATGGGGTGGCAAAGAGTTGGATACGACTGAGCGACTTCACTTTTATTCAGCTTACAAGTGAAGACACCAAGGTGCAGAAAGGTGAGGTGATGCCCCCCAGCCCTACAGGCCGGGGCAGAGCTGTGTTCTTTGAGTGTCTCACGTGACCTTCTTTATACTGTCAGCTTGTCAGAGCCAGAGGGCAAACCAAGGGCACAAAGGTACAAGGAGACAGGAAACAGCAAGAACTGAAGACTAGAGGTATTTGAGGTCTCGAGCACTGGTCAACAACCTCGAAGGTCTGACGGGGCATGGCTTGTCATTTCACTGAGGTTCAAATCTGAATTCTTTGCTGCAAGACCGCTAAGTGGGGCAAAAGTCTGTCAGAGAGGCCATCCGGCTGACTGCCCAGTGGACGGTTCTCAGCTCAGCTGCCCGGTTTTCTTCTTGTGGGAGGCAGAGAGGCCTGGGGTTGAAGTTGCACAGGGTTAGAGGCAGTCCATCTGGGGAGAAATCCCAGCTCTGCCACTTGAGGCTGTCTGATGTTAAGTGACTTCCTGTCTCTGAACCTGTTTCCTGATATGGGATATAAGAATAATAACATCTACTTCCAAGGACTGTTGAGAGGGTTAAATGAGATAGTCATTCACACGCTCTCAGGGTAGCCAAGGAACTGGGTGGTACAGGGTAGCCTCTGGGAGGGGACGTGGGAGACAGGGATGCAGAGGAGAGAGGAAGGCTTACTGCTTACCTTTTGTAATCTCTTGTTTTGTTTTAGTCATGTGTAGAGGGTTCATTTTCAGATACATTAATAGAATTTCAAAAAGTGAGATAATGCATATAAAATACTTGGCACAGTCTTGACATAAAACACCCCATAACTCTTAGCCTTATAGTTATTATACATATTAGTATAGTTATTAAGAACTCTTTCTTTGCGGAAAATGACTCCCTCCTGCAAAGATGAAAACCTTGATGGAGCTGAAAAGGAGGAGGCTAGAACAAGGGATGCTTCTTACCTAGAGTTTCATGGAGTTTCAGGGGGAAAATACTTGGCTTTGACTGGGCTTCTTGCTAAGAAAGGTTAAACTAACACCCGGGCACCTGGAGGATCATGGCAGCCTCATTGGAGTAGGAGGCTGGCCTTGAACGTGTGTCAAACCATTGGTCCACAGGCCTGGGCTTGGCACATGTCTCTATCATTCACTGGCGGAGTAACCTTGAGCAAGTCGTGGAACCTCTCTGAGCCATCAGATTTTCAATTGACAAATGAGGACGGTGAGAGTGGTCTGCCTTGCAGGGCCATTGGGAGGATTTTGAGAGAATTATGTGGTACCTCCCACCATCACGTCTTCATCTTCATCATTGTAAGGCGTTTGTCCTTCGTCCGGACACAGCGGGAGCCAGTAAAAGGCTTTCTGCCAGGCGCAGTAGGGTTGGATTTTAGGCATGAGAGGTCACTCTGGAGGTCAGTGTGGACAGGGGACTGAGCGAGGAGGGGACTGAGAAGGATTCTGTGTGGACTTCCATGCCCATCCCACCTGACCTCTCTGAGCAGCACCTTCGGCCATGAATTGGACTCACCCTGGAAAAGGACTGTTCTGGATGTAGCAGGGAAACAAAATCTGATGTAACTAACAGAGCTTTGCCTTATCCACTTGCCTGGGATGGTATTTATGCTAATCCTATTCCCAGCTAAAGCAACTCACTAATAAAAGCGGCGCCTCTGCTCTGGGCTCCACACCATCTGTCAGTTCCGCTTGGGAGGAGCTCTTCCCAGGGAGCAAGGAGCCCATGGCTGGGCTTCATGGGCCTGCGTGGGCCAGCCTGGAGATCCTGGTTACCTTGCACATACATACAAAACCCTGCTGGGGGCCAAGCCCTGGGCCAAGCACTGGGGACCCAGAGGAGAGAAAACAGACAAGGTCGCAGGTCCTCCCATGAAGCATGCACTCTGATAGGAGAGGCAAAAACAAAAACACAAGTAAATAAATAAGTGACTAAGGTAAGTTCAGATGGGGTTAAATACCATGAGAAAAAAAGCCCTCATGTGTCAGAAAGTGGCCTAACGAGAGGGTGAGGGGAGACCTTGTTGAGAAGGTGAATCACCCCGGCCCGTCAGAGTGTGCCAGGCAGAGGGAACAACAGAAGCAAATCCCCCAAAGAAGGGCCACCGTCAGCGAGTTTGAGGACAGAAATCGAGCACTGGAGCCAGGGTAGGAAACGAGACGGAGCCCACCGGTGGCAGAGGTCAGGACACGGGGCACCCTGTGGGCTGTGGAAGGACTGTGTGAGGGGAAGCACAGGAGGGTTTGGAGTGGCACGACCTGCGGTAGTTTTAGATGTCACACTGGATGCTGGGTGGAGAATCCATTGCAGGAGGGACAAGACTGCTCCCAGGAGACAGGTAAGCGGCTCTGGCAACTGGGGATGGGAGAGAAGTAAGGATCGGGGTTCCCTTTGAAGGTAACAATGAGAATAAGATCCAGAGTGTAGTCTACCTAGCACAGTGTCTAACACACCTCAGGAGCTCCCTCCATGATGGCTGGGGTTTTGATTATTAATATTTTGATTCTCCTCTGCTACACAGCTTCTCCAAAATAATAAATACCCTTTAAAAATCCTGATATTTGATCAACTCAAGTACAATGCTATGGGCACTTTCCCTGGTGGGCTGGCCTCCAATCATGTCCCCGATGGCCATGTAGGCTGCTGACCTCTGAAGTGACCCTCCCAGGGGCCATGTGTTCATTTCCTGGCTCTGAAGCAAACTAACATTTAGTGCCTCCTCGAGGAGCCTTGCTCTCTGCCTCAGGCAGGAGGGGGTGGGTCTCTTGCACATAGATTTTGACCCTGACACAGCCCCTGCCCTGGAGCGCATACTAAGGTGGAGGGGGAAACAGTGTCTGATGTACTACAGGTGCTCCATATTTGTTGATTCACAGTTACCCATGTAGTAAGCCCCTCCTACTGTACCTACAACTTTACTTGGGTATTTTCTCATCTCAAAACCTTTAAACTTCTCCAAGTAGAAACTCCCAGTCCAGAATTCAGGCCCTCCATAGACTGGCCCCCGCCTCATTCTCCAGTCTACTCCAGGCATTCTTCCTCTTCATGCACTTTGCCTCCCGCCACAAGACACTTGGGCTTCCCTGGTGGTTCAGTGGTAAAGAATCCGCCTGCCAGTGCAGAAGATTCGAGTTTGATCCCTGGGTCAGGAAGATCCCCTGCAGAAGGGAGTAGCAATCCACTCCAGTATTTTTGTCTTAGAAATTCCATGGACAAAGGAGCCTGAGAAATTCCATGGATAGAGGGCTACAGTCTATGGAGTCACAAAAGTCAGATATGACAGCGACTAAACAACAACAACACACGACACTTATTATTGTTCCCTGTTCTCTGACATTTCTCTGGCTCGCACTACCTTTCCTTGGACCTAGAATATCACTTATCCCGTTCACTACCTGGTAAACTCCTATACATCCATCAAAGCCCAGCTCCAGGGAATTCCCTGGCAGTCCAGCAGTTAGAACTCTGCACTTTCACTGCTGAGGGTGTGGGTTTAATCCCTAATCAGAGAACTGAGATTCTGAAAGCTGCGTGGCAAGGGCAAAATAAAAAAAAAACAAAAAACGGTCCAGCTCCAACATTAGCATCTTTGCAAAGCCTTTCAGATTGTCTCCAGACTGAGACACTCAACAGGCAGAGTTGGCCCCCATTCCACAATACTCCCACAGTCTTCCACTCATTACTCTAGCATGTCAGACTGCTATGGATCAGTGATTCAGTCCTTCCATTGGACTGTGAGCCCCTAATTGGTTCATCTCTGTGACCCATAACAGGGCCTGGCTAGAGGAGGGAAGTGGTCAGGAAGGAATTTTGTTGGGTGACAAGGATATCAGTGTGGCCACAGTTACAGGTAGATGAGAGGCACAAGTGTGAGACCAAAGTGGCCAGCAGACGCCTGCAGGGCAGGGCCTCGGATGCCAGGGCCTGGGTGGATTTCAGCCATTGGAGAGAAAGATGAGGAAGAAGAGGAAAACCAAATCCCACTTAAAAGAGCTGGGAAGGAGAACTATATGGCATTATGATAGGGGATATAAATATTAATTATGTTTACACAATGTTCTCAAAGGCTATTAGCTCTGGGTTCATTTTCCAACATAAATAAGAGAAGATAACCCTTGCCATTAAGAACTTCAGTCTACTAATAGGTAACAAAATACCTGTGCACCTATAAACATATAAAATTGTCTCTTTCTTGACCTCTGACTCCATCTCATCAAACATTCCCTTATGCAGATGCAGAAATTGAGTCATGGAGAGTTGAACTAGCTTGTCTAAAGTTGTTGAACAGCAACAAGCCAATGACTATCCAATTCAAAGTCAGTCATGAAGTGCTTTGGAGGAAGAAATCTCACCAGTCACAGAACTTATTTTTCATCCAGTATGGTTGCTTGTGTTTTCTGCCTTATACATGAGTTGATATTCACTGTGAAAAAAACCCAGATTGGATTACAACCCAAAGTGTGAAACAAATATGAGTCCATACTTACATAAAATAAATAATAACTAGGGGGGAATGGGCAAGTCTTCCTTAGGAAGAATTCCAAATATTATATGTAGATACCACACCCTTCTCCAGGGGGTGGAGTTTGATTCCCATCACCTTTGAGTAGAGTCTGGGGAGGATGGAGATGAGCACACAGGAAGTTTATTAGGGGTTGCCCTCGGGTGGAGGGAGGGAAAGGGGTGAGGTTAGGCGGAGATCAGTTGGGGGATGCAGTAAGTAAGAGCTCAACTGGTGCCACAGAGCCGTGAAGCTCCGGTCCTTCAGAGTTGTGCTGAATGGGGACGGTGGAAATAAGTGTTAATAACCTTGAATCAACCTGCACTGGGGGAGGGGTCTGACCTGGGGGGAGGTAACTCTCCTCAGCTGAGGGAATTCCCAGCAAGGGCTGCTAGCTGAGGGGGAATGGGGGTGTCAGTCTTAGGGATAAGGTCTGGTCAACACAGGACAGCATCCTCTAGAGCCCACACTTTGTGCCATCCAGCCCCACTTCTTCATTTAAGTTCTGGGAGCATCTCTTCCAGGATTCTGGTGGGCCTCTTTTCCTGGGGGAAACTTACAGAGAAAAGTGAGTGAGACAAACTGCCACCCTCACCACTGTGACTGGTCTGCAGTTGATACTCATCTTCCTCTTCTGTTACCTGTTCTAGGTTCCCCTTACCCTCAGCTAGCACCTCTTCTGGGCTCAGTGACCTACGTGGTGGCATGATCTTACCCTCCAGCCTGAGAGCCTGTGGTCACCTGATCCTTCTCAGGCCATGGCTCCTGCACTGTCTCTTTAAGTATTGGGAAAGGATCCCCTGGAGAAGGAAATGGCTACCCGCTCCAGTATTTTCGCCTGGGAAATCCCATGGACAGAGAAGCCTGGTGGGCTACAGTCCATGGGGTCACAAAAAGAGTCGGACATGACTGAGCGACTAAACAATCGGCTGAGGGAATGCCAAGGGATTTCCAAACGGATTAGCTGGGTATGAAAGATAAACCTCTCTGCTCTCCAGTGCTTACCAGCAGCCTTACCACTTCCTGATGATCAGGGTTAATTATGCTGAAAGAATGGTGGCTCTGCTTCTTGCCTGCTGGTCCCTGGAAATCAGGATCTCAAAGTGCCTGGGTGTCAGACACAGTGAAAAGTTCAACAGTCATCTTGATGTTTCCCCAGCTGAAGTGTTGCTTCTTTGGGAACCAGACCTCCAACTCTGCAGATGCCAGAGTTGTGGGGAGTGATGGTAAGTGTGAGACCACTCCTGCTTTTGTCCTTGGTTCCTGGACCCGTGTATTTATTCTCCCTGTTGGAGACAAAGCGCTGTGTAATGGTCTTTGATATACTGCTTCTAGGAGGATGGCGTCCTGTCCTCACAGAGTATTGTTTCTGAGCTGGTGGCTCAGCCATGCCTTCTACAGACAGTTCCAAACTGGCAGCTTAAGGACAGAGCAGTATGTGGAGGGATGAGTTGCCTCCATGGCCATGTGCCTACTGATGTAGAGTCATGCTGGATCCCACGCCAGTAGCTTAAACATCCTGTAATCCTTGCAGAATTGTGCAGGATGAAGCCCTACAAAGAGATACCTAGGATATATGTCTATTTCAGGAAGGATGAATTGCAGCTCTTTCCAGGGTAGAAGGGGTTTAACATAATCAAGTTGTCAAGTGGCTATTTTTCTCAAGGAAGGAGACATATCTAAGATTGAAAGTGGGGTTTTGTCACTGGTAGCTTAAACACTTAGCATCAGAAATAGCTGGATGAGTCTTGGTGAGTGGGAACCCATGCTAATGGGCCCATACACTCCCTCTCTCCATGCCATCATGGTTACTGTTTATTGACACCCCTATTGCCAACTCTGGGATGGTCTTACAGGCTGTCTGCATATACATGGTTGTTTAATGCTTCTCCCACCGTCTGGTTGGTGTTAACACAGAATCCAGTGACCTTCACACTCGGTGCCCACTTACATAGGTCCATTCATACGCCTCTAGCCCAGGTCTCCTTGTCTCTGGTTTTCTAATCTTATCCTTCCAGACCCCCAACCAAGCAGCCAAACCATGCTACCCATGATATCCAGTAATACTCCATCCTTGGGCCCCTTTTCTTTCCACAGAGTGGATGACTGTGTGTGCTATTCAAAGCCCTGCCCACTGGAATTATTTTCTCCTCTACTGTCTTTCAAGGACACCCCTATGTGAGGCCTGCAGTGCAGCAATGGTCTATTTTTGGCTTGCTCACACGTACTGAGCCTACCCACTCATAAACAAATTTTGGCTTTTTTACCTCCTTCAGCTGGATATAAGGAGCTCTCCAGGCAGCCGTAGGTGAGCAGAGGAAGAGACACTGGTGCAAAGGTGAGGGTGACAAGGTGTCTGGGCCACCTGTTCATGTGGCTGCCTTCTGCCTGTGGTCCTGTGACCAATCCCAGCTGTACCACATCTGTCTCATGATGAATTACTGCAGGCCTTGTCTGACCTTCTGACTTGGTGGATCTGATGGAATCCAGCTCACGATGAGCAGCTCTGGCTGTGTGGTCAACTTGATGATTCGATGTCAGATGATCTAACCTGGTAGCAAATCAGGGGCTGTATTTTGAGAAGTGTGCATGCCTGGCTAGAGATGACCTGGCCCTGCTCCAGAACCCCAGGGGTCTAGATGGTGATTCTCCTACTAGGCCTTGTCATAAACTCCACCGGCATCTTTCCCCACTGCAGCTGCCTCAGACACCATGGGTTCTGCCAGATCATATGGTCCACACAGCAAAGCTACTTGTCTTACAGCCTGGACCTGCTACTGAGTTCCAATCTAAACTCTGGGTCCTGATCTAAACAGGCAGCCTTTGGGGCTTCCCTGGTTCAGGTGAAGAATCTGCCTATCAGTGCAGGAGACTTGGGTTGGATTCCTGGTCTGGGAGGATCCCACATGCCGTGGAGCAACGAAACCCGTGAACTGCAACTATTAAAACTGTGCTCTAGAGCCCAGGGGCCACCACTACTGAGTCCATGTGCCCTAGAACCCATGCCCTAGAACAAAAGAAGTCACTTTAATGAGAAGTTCAAGCACCACAGCTAGAGAGTAGCTCCCACTCCCTGCAACTAGAGAAAAGCCTGTGCAGCAGTGAAGACCCAACACAGCCAAAAAAAACAAATAAATAAAATTACATATATAAAATTAAAAAAAAAGACAAACCCAAACAGGCAGCCTCTGTTATCTGATATATGGGAGGGTATATGGGAGGAAACAGTATGTATTCCTAGGTATGGGGTACATACCTAGGCTGCCTCCAAAACCCAAAGAGGCATTGTGCTTCCTTCATAATGGAGGAGTAGATACAACACTTTTGTCTTTTACTTTGGATGGAATGTGTCTGGCAAATCCCCAATGACTGGCCCCTAAAAATTTCACTGATATGTCAGATATGCAGATGATATCACTTTAATGGCAGAAAGTGAAGAGGAACTAAAGAGTCTCTTGATGCGGGTGAAAGAGGACAGTGAAACAGTTGGCTTAAAACTCAACATTCAAAAAACTAAGATCATAGCTTCCTATCACCTATCATAGCCTCCTATCACTTCATGGCAAATAGAAGGGGAAAAAGTGGAAACAGTGGCAGATTTTACTTTCTTGGGCTCCAAAGTCACTGTGGATGGTGGATGCAGCCACAAAATTAAAAGATGCTTGCTCCTTGGAAGAAAAGCTATGACAAATCTAGACAGCATACTAAAAAGCAGAGACATCATTTTGCCAACAAAGGTCCATCTAGTCAAAGCTATGATTTTCCCAGTAGTCATGTATGGATGCCAGAGTTGGACCATTGAGCCTTGAAGAATTGATGCTTTCAAACTGTGGTTCTGGAGAAGACTCTTGGAGAGTCCCTTGGATAGCAAGGAGATCAAACCAGTCAATCCTAAAGGAAATCAACCCTGAATATTCATTGGAAGGACTCATGCTGAAACTGAACCTCCAATACTTTGGCCACCTGATGTGAAGAGCTGATTCATTGGAAAAGATCCTGATACTGGGAAAGACTGAGGGCAAAAAGAGGAGGGCAGCAAAGGACGAGATGGTTAGATAGGATCACCAACTCAATAGACATGAATTTGAGCAAGCACCGGGAGATGTTGGACAGAGAAGCCCAGTGTGCTGCAGACCATGGGTGTCACAGAGTCGGACACAACTTAACAACAACATCAGGCTCCTGAATCTTGGTAGTGTTTTCTCCCACTCTCTGCAATATGTGTGTCTCACTAAGGTTTCCAGTATACTTGCTGTTTCTTGCTCATCTATTTCAATTAGCTGACGGGTTTAGTACAATAGATATGTGTGATGTTCTGCAAGATACCTAGTTGGTACAGGTTTTTCCAGACTAGATTGTAAGACAGCATGAGCGTTAACAGCCCTGCAGCAAGGCTGTAAATGTATACTTCTGTCTGTTCCAAGTGAATATGGCATCTGATCTTTCTTTCTGATATGGAAAGAAAAGAAAAACATTCACTACATCAGTGGCTACATACTATGTACCGGAGAACAGATTAATGCACTCCAGGAAAGACACCACATCCGCCATTAGAACTACCACTTGGCTGATCTCGCTGTGGTTCACTGTCACCTTCCAAGGGACATCTGATTTTTGTAGGGGAGAGACCAGTGAATTAAACAGAGAGATAAAGAGAACACTATTCCTGCAACGTTTAGGTCTTTAAGGATGGCATTAATCTTTGCCATTCCCTGATGACCAGTGAGGTGGAGCATTTTCTGATATGTTTATTGGCTTATTTCCTCTTCTTTGAATTCCTGTAATTCATAATTGTTTGCTTTTTTAAAAATGGTTGCTATATCTTAGTTATCCCTGTGATCCTCAGACTTGGCACATGAGAACTCAATAAATATGCACTGAATCAAAGGTTTTTTTCTTTTTTGGGAGACCATGCTGCTCGACTTGTAGGATCTTAGTTCCCCAACCAGGGATCAAACCCAAGCCTTGAGCAGTGGAAGTATTAAGTCCTAACCACTGGACTGTCAGGAAATTCCCTAAATCAAAGATTTTAACAAGATGAAAAAGTAGCATTTGATTGGACATCCTGGTCATCTGGGATCTTGAAACCAACCTCCTTAACTTATGGGTAAGCCTATTCCTGACAACAATTGTATCATTTTGGTTGATTTAAAAAGAAAATACAAAGTCATCCAATCAAATCATCTCTCGTCTGAAACTGAGGCAGCGTCACCAAACTAATCGAAGCTCCAAAGCCTTGTTTTCTGGATGGACTCCCTTTGATAGCAATAATAGGCAGTAACAAACTGAGCCCTCAGCCCATCTGGCTGTGATAAACGCATCCAAAACACATTACAAATCTCAGAGTGAGGCTCTGAGGCCTGAGGCTGTAGAAAAAGAAAACCAAGGCTGACAGGCACAAGTTTAAAACCCTGATATTCTATAAATGAAAAAAGGCCAGCTGCCTGTTCCTTCACCACTGAACACAGTAAATGAATTATCTGAGCTTCCTGCCATTTTTCAAACTTGGGACTCTCAGATATCATTAGGGAGTATCATCAACTCTAAACTTCAATTGTCAAAAAAAAAAAAAAAATCTCTAATTTACTGAATCTCTAGTGTTTCTTTCCTTTGCCTTAAATTGTTGTTGTTTTTTCTTAATCATTAAATTTTTTTCTTATGTACCTGTTTATACAGGAACATCTTTGTCTTTTTAAAACACACATCTTATTAGGTCTCTCACTTCCTCAGGAACTTCTCATGCCTTCCCATGATCTGAAGGCCAAAGTCCAAATCCTTCACAAGGCCTCCAGGACCCTATCTACCTTTTTTGCCCAATTTCTCTCCATTCCTAAGACCCTTAAGCTTCTTCCACCCTTTTTATCTGCCTTTACTGAAACAAGCCATGCACTTTATACATCTGTGCTTTTGCACACATACTGACCCCTCTGCTAAGAACTCTGTGTGAAGACTTCCTTTCCCTTAGAATAGTGTTAATCAACACTTTCTCTACTCTCTCCACATTGTAAATAAATATCTACAGTAAGCACTTAATATGCTATACTGTAATTATTTTCCTGTGTGTTTGTCTCCCCACCAGACTAAGAATTCCTGAAGGATAGAAACTGTATCTCAATTACTGCAGTTTCCCTAGTGCCAGTCTAGTCCCTGGAACAGAGGAGGTGGGCAACATTTGTTCATTGAATGAATGAACAGACAAGCTCCCTACTCCAAAGACCAGGACCTCCAATTTAACCACCACAAGGAAAGGATCAATAAGCCGCTGGAGCAGATTCTAAGAGTATTTACTCACCTGAATTTTCTCTAGCAACTGAACACACTTAGAAGACATATTCATGCCTAGACTTACAGGCAACTCAGAGGTCCCAGGAACTTCTCTCACCCCATTTCATGAGCTGACCCTTTCATTTTTAAGAGGCTGGAGCTCAGAGGTGCTTCTTAGTGGGTGGGCAAGCTTGGATGGATGTCAGCAAGCTTCCTTCCCTTCGGCAAACACTCAGAATAGCTCCATTAGTGTTCATGGAAATTCTGCACATGCATCAAGGAGAAAACAGCCACAAATAACACAGCCTGCTTTCCAAATCTCCAAAGCACATCTCTGCAATCATTTTACTTTCCAACTATCACGACCAAAGCCTTTCAGCCATAGAGCAATTTGTCTTCAACTTACTCTGGGCTCCTAAGGTAGCAGAACCCTTTGGCTGTTTACAAATGAAGCTTCCTACTACTGGTCGGTCTCCCTGCTCCAGCTTCTGTTCTACACAGCCACTTATCCAAAATACTAACCAGTTCCTGCATGGCATCAGTCCAAATACCTTCTTTCACTTGATGCTCAAAAGATCCTTCAAACTTGATCATGGAAATCTAGGGGTTGACATTTGGGAGACAGGGATGGGCTGAAGATACAAACTAGAATTGCCATCAGCATGTAAAAGATGCTTGCAACCATGAGAGTGGATGAAATCAATATATAGGCAAATCCCCTGAGTTTTGAGTCTTAGATCTGCTATTCACTATCCGTGTGACCTTAAGTAAGTTATGAAATTACTGTGAGCCTTACTTTTCTCATCTTTAATTGGGTATTTTTTAAAATGTCCAGCACAGTGCTGAGCAATTATTATTCAGTCTCCCAGAATTACTAGCAGTGGGAAAATGAACAAGATACTTCTGCTTGGTAAGCCTCAGGGTCTCATCTGTAGCTCCTGCTAGGTATCCACAAGGCACCATGGAATGGGTGCTCAGCAAATGACTGCCAAATAAAAGAAGAAATCTAAAAATACGGAAACAAAACCTAGTAATAGACGAGATGATTCAACAGGCTTTTTTAAACCGTATAAAGATCAATGTAAATGCTAATAAATTATCTTAGGAAAAGGATCTAGCACTTAGAAGGTAGACAGTGTTAGGCCCTTTCTTTCTGTCCTTGCTTTAAAAAAAAAAGTTTCTAAAATAAACAAATCTCTGATAAGCTTAATCTACTATAACAGCAAAAATATAAACACAAGTACATATAAAATCATACAAATACATTCAACATCATTACATTGGCATATTTCATTTTGCGACAGACTTTTTTCTTCCCCATCTCCTGTTTCCTTTCATGCCATCTTCTGGCTCCCCTCTCCTCCCCAAGGCAGCCAATGGAAATAGTCTGATACATACCCTTTCATACACTGCTCATATAATCCTGTACAAAGACATATATTCATATATAGGATTCTTTTCTTGTTTCTTTATAAAACTGGATTCTTATTAAAGACATTTCTCTGTAAATTCTCACCCCCCCACCACTTAATAATACATCTTGGTCAATCCTTCAGGTCAATGGATGCAGAAGTCATACCTTCTTTTCAATGACTGACTGCTCACTGTCAGTCTTCCTCCTCCCACAATAAAGTTGCACACAATATCCTTGCATGGATTATGTGTTTCTTTAGCAAACTTCTCTGCTGGGTCAGTGTATACACATGTCTTAAATATGAGTAAATATTGACAGATTATTTTCCAAGAGGGATGTGAACCATCAGTGTAAAAAAGGGACCATTTCTCCACATCTTCAACAGAAGTTGGCATTTTAATTTTAAATGTTTTCCAGTTTTATTGGTGAAAATGGCAATGTATTATTGCTTTATTTTGCATTTTCTTAAATATTTTTGAGGTTCAGCATCATTTATTGTTTACTGGTCATTTGTGATAAAGATCTTCGATGTATGCACCTTACTATCAAGAATATCAGAAAAAAATTGTATGAGAGAGAGAGAGAGAAAGAGGGTGTCCTTGCTTTTTTAATCTATCTCTTTTCTGGATTTTAAATCTTTTTTTTTGGCCCAAGCCCCAAGGCTTGCAGGACCTTATAGTTCCCTGACCAGGGAATCCGGGACCCGTGCAATGGAAGCAGAGTCCTAACCACTGGACCACCAGTGAATTCCCCAAACTTCTTCCTTTCTACCGGCTCCTTCTTTTCAGATTACAAACATGCTCCAGTCTCCCCTAACCTAAAAAGTCTTTTTTGGGTCTCATTCTATCTCCCTAAATTCCTGTCTAATCATTCTTTATTTTCACCACCTATATTCTTTCTCAAATCAAAACATTTTTCAATGAAAAAGCCATACCTTTGGTTTTAGGGGAAAAAAGTCCCAGTTTATTATTATTTTTTAAAAAAGCAAGTATCATTTCCATAATTGTTTAAGCAAGCCTATATACAGGTATTTTGTTTTAAAAAACATATGTATATAGTTTTTCCTCTTACAGTAATTCATTTCAAGAGCAATTTCATTATGTGTCTTCTACAGAGCCCTAAACCGAGGCAGCCAGCATATTCAAATAAACTCTAAGGAGTGGGCATGCTTCAGGCCAGCTCCTCATTAGAAACCCCAGCAGGGGGGCTCTGGAGACCAATGCGTGGAAGGTCTTCCAGGGAGAGCTGAAATGTTGAGATAAGTCGGTCCTGGAAAGAAGGGGTAGCGGGCGGCTCCAGCAGGCTCACCCCTGGGGCAGAGCAAAGAGAACAGACGGGGAGTTCTGAGAGGCGCTGGAGCTATCTAAACTCGGGGGGACGGAACCGAGTGAGCAGCCGCGGTAATTGAGTCTCAGTTACCTGCAGGGTGGTGAAATAAAGCAGTAACTTCACCTGCCTGACGCGGGGGAAGTTTAGAGGTGTCCTTGGCATGCTCACAGTGAAATCCGTCACCCTTTCACTGTGTTGGGTGACGGCAACCGTACTGCGCTTCCCAGTGACAGCGAGCGCTCATCCTGTTAGGCAGCCCCAGCGCACTCCAGCTAATGAAGCATTTCCTGCAGGCCTGTCTCCAGGGCTCTGCATCCTCTGTCTGAAGGAATGGCACCATGGGAAAATTTAGCACAGCCAGCATCAACCGTCGCCCAAACTCAAAAGAATCTTTGAATGGCAGAGAGAGGCCCATTTTCCTTTCTGCCCAGCCCAGTGTTGGAACCACCCTCAGGTCACTTTTTGTGGGTCTGTACAAACGTGCCGACTGGCAGCATGCCGTTCTTCACCTGCTCCCGGATTTCAGCTCGATGCTTTAATGTGAAGACCAGGGCTCTCACCGTCCGCCGGTACGGCCCATTAATGAGGCGGGAGCAGAGATGAAACGTTTCCCGTTCAATATTTTCAACCAGTAGGTGATCCATCTAAAAAAACAGAAAAATTATCAAATTAGGGCCTTGCATTGCATAAAGATTAAAAGCAAGACAGGCTGGAGCACTTTGCTCAGAGGCCTCCATTAATCAACTGAAATTCAAGGACATCTACTTCCTGTCACAAGAGAAACAGGAAGAGCAAATTAATTCCACCCTGGCAATTAAGGAACAAGGCCATGTGCTTTGTGACAGGGACCTCATTCACAACCCCTGCCGGGTGGTAATATTTGCCATTATAACAGGAAACTGACTTGAACCAAGCAATGGGCCCTGGGCCCTGGGCCCTGTACTTTACCAACCAGGAAACAAAGACCAAGGATAATAAATCAGTGTAAGAGTTTATACTTTTTGTTTGTTTGCTTGAAAGTGCTTTTTAACCCCTTATAGTATTTTTAAACACTGGGTCTGGATCCTAAATGTGTGTTAAGCAGTTTATAAATCACTTCTCACACTTAACACTTGACAACTCCTATTATCTCATTTTACAGATGAGGAAACAGGTTCAAAGGTAAAGAAATGCTCCAGATCTTACAACTATTAAGAGAAGAAGTTGGGATTCTGACTCGAACACTCATGTTTCTTCCCTTTACCATACTCACTGCCCCCATATCCTCCTGAGAGACCATGTGAGTTTGGAGAGACCTCGGCAGGGTCAGCTAAGCAGAAAAGAGCCTAGAGGACAGGATCTGTGGCTATGCTGGGGTGTGTGGCTCAGGTCCAAGCCCTCCTGAAGTCACAGGCCTGATAAAGAAGGATAGGTCTGGGACTTTGTCCACATGATCCGGATCTAGGCCAGACTGGGCTGCTGGTTGGGGACCCCCTCACTTCCTTCCTTTCCAGGTGCATCACTCTCTTTGCCTTCCCGGTCCTGACTCTAGCCTAGCCTGAGCATGCTCAGTTGCTTTCACACACCTCTACACCTCTGCACAGGTACTTGTTCCCTCAGCAAGACACAATTTCCCAAGAAATGCTTTCCTATTTGTATGTGTAGCTAAAACACAAAAAGCAAAAAAATCAATCCTAGTTTAAAGGACTACAAGTTCTTCTTGGGGCTGCCATAATGTCCTGAGCTCCCCGTAGTCATTTTCACAATAGAATGGTCTTGTCTTCCCTGAGAATGAATTCCTTGAAAACAGGAAACAAATTTCTCTCTCATTAGCCTTTTTTCCTTCACTCTTCCCCTCCTACCTGACCAACTTACTCAGCACTTACTATGTGCTTGGGCTGAGAAAAGAGCAGTGAACAATGTCAGTACAGCTCTTGACTTCACAGAGACCACAGGCCAGCTGGAGGCAGATAGAAGCAGGCACTGGAAGTGCAGTGAGTGCTAGCAGAGGGAACAGAAGCAAGTTCTGGGGCACTGAGATACAGCAAAGGGACCCGGCACAGGAAGGAGTGAGTGCTTGACGTGAGACCTGGACAATGAGTAGGATCAGGCCAGGTGGCATGGCCATTTGCTTGGTGATAAATTCAATGAGTTGTACACATATGTACTGTACTTATACTTTAAAAAGGGAAAGTTTAAGGAAAAAATGCACCAAAATTGAAAAAGGATCACCTGACATTTGATTAAAAGTGTCCTAACAAAAAAGAGAAACCAACAGACCAAAATGAATGAAGAAACCTGGAAAAAATGAGAACTAAGCAGGGGAGCAGAATAGGACTGGGAGAGACAGAGAGAGAAGATAAATATCCAGGCCCAGACGTCTGCTTAGATGTAATAGATGAAAGACTTTCAGGGAAGTTTGTGGTCCTGATGACTGACTGATCATCTCCAAGGATGGTGCTGGAGTGAGCTGGCTTGGTGCCACAGCTCTCTAAAACCCAGACTCCTTGAGCGTTCACGGACTCCTGGGTGGGCGCTGAACTAGCCCCCAGCCTGAGGCAGCCCTGGTCCCAGACTACTTTACAAGGTGGTAAGGGTGGCTGGCCGTCTGCCCAGCATTTGTCCAGCAACATTTGCAAGAGAGGCTCCTCACCCCAATGTGGGGTTCCTCATCCCAGTGTGAGGATGGTTACTCACTGACTGTTTCGAGATCCACTTAATATAACGGGCAAGAAAAAAGTCTGTTTTTTTCCTTCGTTTTGAGGGGAGTGGTTGTTCGGGGAAGAAGGGTATGTGTGCCTTTGCAAAAATAAATCATGGCCATTCCATTATATTATATAATATATATTATATATATATATATATATATAATATATATAAAGAACCTGAGAGTACCTTGAAATTCACAGAACTGAATACTTATTCATACTTCATTCAACAAATAGCTATTGAGTTACTACTGAGTACAGTCTGATCTAGACATTTGGGACACCCAAAAAGAAAAGACCTGACACCCTACCCTTAAGAAGTCACACCTAGAAAGGAGAGGCACATACACAGAAAACCATGGGGCGGCAGGACAGGTGTTATCCCAGCGATGTGATGGGAATAAGAAGCAAGCAGCTAACAATTCTCAAGGATGTCTCTTGTTAAATGAAGCCCAGTTAGAATGAAGACATGAAGAAAAACATTTGTAATGTTAAAATGTAAACCATAAAGGAAAGTGATTCATCATGTATCCTTGTGTATAATGTGTTCACTGCACAAAGTGAAAAATGCCTATCTTATAACGCCTTTGGACATTCTAAACCTACCCAAGCTGAGAGTCTTTCCCGTGGGTCCTAACCTGGTAATTTAGGTAAGCCCCTTTGGGTGAAGCATTGAAGCTGAAGCGCCAATACTTAGGTCACCTGATGCAAAGAGCTGACTCATGGAAAAGACTCTGATGCTGGGAAAGATTGAAGGCAAGAAGGGGACGACATATGATGAGATGGTTGGATGGCATCACCAACTTGATGGACACGAATTTGAGCAAACTCAGGGAGACAGTGAAGGACAGAGAAGCCTGGCGTGCTGTAGTTCATGGGGTTGCAAAGAGTCAAACACGACTTAGCGACTGAACAATAACAACAACTTTAGGTGAAAGGACCAGAGTCCTTTTTGCTATGGGATACATGTATGAATGGGAACAAGAATGCTGTAAGAAACCTAGGAAGATTTATTTATGGACCATATCCTTTCTCTGTGTCTCTCATGATCTGCCTGATCTCTTTTTCACATATTTTTGCTCCTTTTCATTTGCCTTACTATCAGTTCTAACTGCCTTATTCTCTCCTCCTGTTGTACATCTCTCTACCCATAGCTTCGGCTTCCTTGAAACTCCTCCAAGATTCCTTCTGTTTCAAAACTTACATTGTTGTTTCTTGGTATTTCCCAGGTCAGTTTCCCAGAGACAGAAAATCTGATTTGCCTTCCTTATGTATTTGTACCTGTGGGATGAATATGTTATTCAGTTGTCCAATCATGGACAAACTGAGAGAAGATATAAAACACATCCACCCCGAGCTGTCTTATGTCAAGGATTTTGGACTCAGAAGAAATGGTGCCATAATCAATTAGTGATGTCTGCCATGACTATAAGCTTTTTAAAAGCAAGGTAAGAAACTCTTCTTAGTGTGTTTACCTGAAGTGCAGAACTTCCCACACTGTATTATAACTTCTATTTGTCTATTTCCCTCAGAAGATTGTGAGTGCCTCCAGGGCTGATACCATGCTGGATCCATTTCTAAATTCCCCATCCCTAGCATAGGTACTGGCACATATTAAGCGCTCAGTAAATATTTACTAAATGAATTTCCTCTTTCCCCAGGTATACCTCCCTCCTTTTCTGCTCTGTCAGTAACATCCTATACATAGCAGATGAAATATGTTTCTATTTTATATGTATTTTCTAGTGAGCAAATTCCAACCATTCTAAGGCTAGTTCAACTGCTATCTTTTCCATGGACTTTTCCCAGATTTCCCCATCAGATTTCACTGTTCTGTCCTTTGTGTGTTTACACCTCTTCCTAGTACCACTATTTCAGACATATTTCATCTTGCCTCATATTTTAGTCATCTGCGGGCTCTTAGTCAGGAGACAGCAAACTTTCTTAGGGTAAGGACTGCAACTCATCTCCACTGGCACTAGTAGTAGCAGAACTAAACACGGGGAATTGAATATCCACTAAAGGAAACTTTGTATGAGTTTTCCAATAGCATGATTGAACTTGTACATATATACCCACACTCCTTTTTTGACCACTTGAATACATTTATTAAAGAGTTGGTCAAAACCAGAGGTGCAGTCTGAGGCCATTAAGCAAAGAAAAAACTAACAGTCCCATATGGGGATGTACGCCTGACCTGGGTCTCATTAGCACCATCTGACAACCAACTGGGCCAACCAGCCAGTGCTTCATAACTCTTAACGATAACAGGCTCACTTTGAGAATCAGATTCATTTTTTTTAATGGCATAATAGGAAAATGATCACAGGCCGTGAGGTAGGAAGGGGAGTGGATAATGAGGAAGGGGAAGTAAGAGAATGACACCACAGGGGACGTTCATATGAGGAAAGATCTAAAATATAGGGAAGAACAAAGAAGATCTAGAAGGGAGAAAGTAAAGGGGAATGGAGCGTGGGTCTCAACAATGGAGTTTTTATTCATCTATTCCATTATTCCAAGAACAAGGAAACAATCCATGAATCTGGAAAGCAAGATCGGTAGAGTAATAGATGCACTTTGGGGCTGTGTGTATATATTCCTCTTCTGTGGCTTTCACTACTTAGACCAAAACAAATATCATGGAAACATTACTTTCTATAAAAATGTAATAAGTAGATTTGAAAAAAAAACACATGCTAAAATCAAATTGCAAAAGCTTTTAAGTCACTGGGCCAATAACTTACCCAATGGTTTACTTCTGCCTGATAAAATACATTTATGGAGATCTAATGTCTGATTTCAATGCACTTAACATTATTTACTGTCAAAGACCAGATACTGGATTAGATGGTTCATTGATTTACCCTAATATGAAAATGTTTCAGATGATGATGGGTGTTAAGAGTTAACTTTATGTAAAAGTGTTTGTATTTATCTTTTCTGATGTATGAAATTATATATAAAAATACTATAAAGTGCTGTTTATGCAAGGAAAAGAGATTGACTTTCTTTGGCCAAGGAGGACAGTAAGATGAACACTTCTAGTTTTTAAAATTTACTCTTTGGGAGCAAAACCATTCAACTATGCTTAATCTGATATTTTTTCCAATTATATTGGAAAGCACTAACAAATGTATCACTTTTTTAACTTTGCTTTGTAACACTTGAATGCTTACCACTTGATGTGCCATTTAAAGGATAATTAATGGATAAACTAAAAGGATAATTATTATGGAGTTTAATATAGCAGGCAAACTGCTCATTAATCCTTACAAGCATAGCTTCGTTATTATCATTTACTTAAAAAGATACCATAGGGAACTGGTATTTACCACTACATTAACTACATATTATATATCCACACTCTTATGTTTCTGCAATAATTTTGGTTTATTTGAAAACTAAACTTCTCTTAAAATATCAAATACCAAGTCTTGTTGGCTAGTCAATGACTCTGGAAAATTAGACTTACGATCTTCGTATTTTTTTCTCTCTTCCAAGGGCTTAATGTTCATATTAATGCTTCTTTAGGAAAAGTTAAACAAACTTATAGTATATTAATTCACTGAATCATCAAATAGACATTAAAAGTTAAAAACGCAAAAAATAGAGATAGATAAAAATAATAGAAAACTATATACAAGATGATACTGATACTGATCAAAATTAAATATAAAAAAAATAAATAATTGTCAATGTTGTGCAATGTCACTTAAATAATCAATAAAAATACTTTACAGGACAGCTGGCACATAACATAACAGACTCTTAATAAATCTGGGATAATCATAACTTGACCATTATTCTTTGAAAAAGCTATAATAATTTACCAACAGGAAATGCACCAAAATGTTAATAAGATTATGTCTGGATAGTAGGTTCAATGGTGACTTTATTTTTCCTTTCTGTATTTTTCCATTTTCTATCACATTTGTATTAAAAACTCAAAACTTTATTTTTAAATAAAGTAAATAATATATACAAATCCATCTGCCTTTCTTTTGTGGATGCATAATTGAGATAGAAAGGTTAAAATATTTTTTTAGAGAATATAATGACAGATCTAGTCTACTATTTAAATCAGACTTCTGAATTGCTTCTTTTTTGTTAATATTATTAAATCATTCTTTAAGGATACTTTATTAGGGGTACCCTGAGAGGAGGAAAAAATATCAACGTTATATGTCTGATTTTCCCAGAATACTAATTGAATGTAAGATTCATTTGATGATGATGATTAATATTATTGCTAATGAACAAAAATTTCTCTTCCAGCATTTGTACCTCAAACCACTAACACCATCCAACTGCTGGTCACAAAGATAATAGAGATGATGTCTAGTCAATTGATTATAAGCATTAGAACTAAAGGTAGAGTGCTGACAAAAAATGCAGTAGAGTCTTTTCGAAAAACAGCTATTTATTGTGCTACTGATATTCCATAACAGAGTCCATCTCAGAATTTTTGCTTCAGTGGGAAAGAATTTTATTTATTTATTTATTTTTATTGAAATATAGTTGATTTATAGTGTTATGCCAGTTTCTGGTATACAGCAAAGTGATTCAATTATATATATGTGTGTAAATATGTATATGTGTGTGTGTATATATATATGTTCTTTTCCATTACTGTTTATTATAGGATATTGAATACAGTTCTCAGTGCTATACACTAGGTCCTTGTTGTTAATCTATTTTGTATACATAGTGGTTTGTATCTGCTAATCCCAAACTCCTAGTTTATCCATCTCCTAATTTCTTTCCCCTTTGGTAATTGTAAGTCTATTTTTTATTTCTGTGGGTGTTTCTGTTTTATAAATAAGTTCATTTGTGTCATATTTTAGGTTCCATATATAGATGGTATCATATTGTGTTTGTTACAGAAAGGATTTCAAAAATCGGAAAGAACCAACATTCATGAAGTGACTTCTAACCACCAGGCACTATACTATTCTTTTGTACATAATGTTCATTTAATCTTTCCAAAAATTTTAGGTAGTAGGAATTATAATCTTCACTTTACAGATTAAAAAATCAAGTCTTTGAAATGTTAAGAGACTTGCCTAAGGTGTCACAACCAGTACATACTAAAGCCAGTGTTTTAATCCATGTCTTGCTAGTTCCAATGCCTGCACTCCTTATATAATACTGTCTCCCAGAATGTTTACAAATCCAGAATCTTTAAAAAGAAAAAGTTAGAATAAAGTTATGGCCCTAAAGAGTATGAAACTTCATTGTGAAAATGTGAAGGTTATTTAACCAAGAATATCTAATAATCACATTCCAACCAAGACATTACCTCTAATTCCAAGGCTTCTGAGAGTAATTTCTGGGCATTTTTCCTAAATGATTCAGTTCTGGCATCACTTCGGACTTCTATGGAAGGTCTATTGACGTGTTTTTCTATGAAAGTTCTCCACTCAGTGTAAACTTCTCTGGCAAGACAAGCCACTTCTGAATCTGAGTGTTGACGCATCTTGTTCACAGCATGACCTGGAACAAGAGAACAGAAACCAAAGGAAACATTGTTCTGTCTTCTGAGAAGTATAGGACTGGAAGGACTGATGTGTGGCACTTAGCAAGTCATTCACATACCTAAGGATGTAGAGGTTCTTGTGCAAATGAAGACCTGTTTCTCAAAGGCTGAGATAATGAGATAATCACTAGGGAAGAACCACTGGGTTAGCTAATACAATAAGTCATAAAACAGAAGCATGATCAATAGATACTTAAAATGGAACAGCTAAGGTACCAACTCCTTAATCCAAAACTTGCAATAAAAGAAAATGAATTAAGCATTTATCTTGTCTTTTCAGTACATGTTATATTTTAGGACAACCAAACAGTCCCAGTTATTGATAAAATGTTCTTTATTCAGCTAATAAATGTGATAAAATTGACAGTATTTAAACAATTTTTTGTGGCCCACCATGAAATAATTTATTCGGGTGACAATCAATAGTGGATGAACTCAGTCAATGAAAAATTGATGGGGAAATTTACAATGGAAGGATGAGCTGACATCACCTCCACTGATCAATCTTAGTGTCCCTGAGTGGGATTATCAGAGAGAAGCAGCACTTCACAGACCTACCTACAAAGTAGTCTTGCACTCTCTTTCTGAAGAAAAAATGAACCATAATCCAACTAACTCGTCATTCAAAGTTAACCTCCAGTTAATAGAAAATATGAGAGTCAGAGGAGTAAGTTAAATTATAGCACAAGAGACAAATCCAGAATGTGAGGCATTCTGCATGACAACAGACCTGGTTTCTTCAACTGTCAATGGCATTTTTTTATAAAAGGGAGTAAGGTTATGGATTGTTAAAGAGTAAGAGTTTTTGAGTTCAAACTATCAAATGTGATGTGCAATCCAAATCCTGAATGGAATAACCAATCAAAATACACTTTGAGATAAACAAGGAATATGCATATACATTGGTTATTAAATTATGCCAAGGAACTACTGCTGATTTTGTTAAGTATGATAATAGCACTGTGGATATGTAAGAAAACATATTTTTTAGAGATGCATACTGAAGTATGACAAAAGGTGACATAGTATGACATACTAAAATGACAAAAGGTCTGAGATTTTGCTTTAAAATACTTCAGTAACAGCACAAGAACACAGGAAAAGGAAAGATAAAGTGAATAGGACCATATTTTAATAGTAGGTGAATAATGAATCAAATATAGGTGAAAGGCCCATGTGAGTCTGTATTATTGTCTTTATTTTTGTGACTGTCTGAGATTTTCATAATAAAAATGGAAAAGAGGGAAAAGGTAAAAAAATACCATAGCAAAAATACTTAGAAATAAACACACAGAAAAGCCAAAAAAATCAAGTAAGTACTTAGAATTAGAAAGTGTAAGAATATCAAGACAGGTGTATTTTTTTAAAAAATCAATAGCTTTTTTATGTTAGCCATAAACAGAATATAATAGGGGGGAAATCAGGCTTAAACTAGTGAAAACCATAAACCACTTAGCAACATATTAACAAGAGGGGGCTGCGTGTGCCCACACTTGCTGTTTGTGTACATGCCTCTCTCCTTTGTAGCTTGGAACCACTCCTAAATGCCACCTCCACCACCACGGCCCTTGCTTTAGGGCAGGTCACCTCCAGAATACTCCAGCAGCCTGCTAGCCTGTCAGCTGAAGTTTGGAACCCTGAATGCCATTCACCACACTGCAGCCAGAGTGACCTTTATTTAACTTCATTATTTTCTCTTTCAGGGATATGTTTTCTAAAACATTAATCTGACCATTACACTCCCCCACTTATATCTTTCAATTCCATACCCAAATTCTTCTCTCTGGTCACGCAAGTACCTTCACAATCTGCCACCCTCCCGTCTCCTTCCTAGTTTTGTTTCCAGCTATCAGCCCACTGTCATGTGATACTCCAGCTACTGCAGTTCCTAAGATACTTCAATAATTTTCTCACCGATTTACTTTTGAACATACACTCCAAAGAGCATTTTGTCTGCCTAGAGTACGCTTTCTTCTTTCTTCATCTGGTTAACTTCTATTCTGCCTCTAGTTGAGGAGTCCTCTCGTCCAGAAGGCTTAATAACCCCCAATCTTGGTTGGTAACTCTCCTCTGTGCTTCCTTAGCATCTTCCGCTTCTGTTCACCACAATAACTATGATAATTAGTCGTAATTATCTGATCAGTTATCTCTCTTGCCACCAAAGTGAGCTCCTTGAGGGCATGAGCTGTGACACATTCATCTTTGTATCTCCAGCAGAAAATACAATGGCAGGAAGTGGGGGTCAGGAGAATGGCTATTTGGTAAAGGTTGAAGAATGAGAAACCCATATGAAGAAACACATATGCTCTTACTAAAATATACAACAGAAAATTTGATAGAAAGACTAGTACATAGATGTCAATATAAAAATTAATTTGTAGTTTTAATGTTACTATGATAAAAAATCTCAATAGGTTGCTTTTATTGGAATACACCAAATAGCTTTACACTCATTTTATTAATTTTTTATTTTATATCTGAGTAGTAGGCCTCTTAAGAAACCTGTATGCAGGTCAGGAAGCAATAATTAGAACTGGACATGGAGCAACAGACTGGTTCCAAATTGGAAAAGGAGTATGTCAAGGCTGTATATTGTCACCCTGCTTATTTAACTTATATGCAGAGTACATCATGAGAAACGCTGGGCTGGAGGAAGCACAAGCTAGAATCAAGATTGCCAGGGGAAACAGCAATAAACTCAGATATGCAGATGACACCACCCTTATGGCAAGTGAAGAAGAACTAAAGAGCTCTTGATGAAAGTGAAAGAGGAGAGTGAAAAAGTTGGCTTAAAGCTCAACATTCTGAAAACTAAGATCATGGCATCCAGTCCCATCACTTCATGGCAAATAGATGGGGAAACAGTGGAAACAGTAGCTGATTTTATTTTTTTTTGGCTCCAAATCACTGCAGATGGTGATTGCAGCCATGAAATTAAAAGATGCTTACTCCTTGGAAGCAAAGTTATGACCAACCTAGACAGCATATTAAAAAGCAGAGATATTACTTTGTCCACAAAGGTCCATCTAGTCAAGGCTATGGTTTTTTCCAGTAGTCATATATGGATGTGACAGTCAGACTATAAAGAAAGCTGAGTGCAGAAGAATTGATGCTTTTGAACTGCGGTGTTGGAGAAGACTTGAGAGTCCCTTGGACTGCAAGGAGATCCAACCAGTCCATCCTAAAGCAGATCAGTCCTGGGTGTTCATTGGAAGGACTGATGTTGAAGCTGAAACTCCAGTACTTTGACCACCTGATGTGAAGAGCTGACTCACTGCAAAAGACTCTGATACTGGAAAAGATTGACGACAGGAGAAGGGGACGACAGAGGATGAGATGGCTGGATGGCATCATTGACTCGATGGACATGGGTTTGGGTAGACTCCGGCAGTTGGTGATGGACAGGTGCTGCGCGGTTCATGGGGTTGCAAAGAGTTGGACACAACTGAGTGACTGAACTGAACTGATAGCTGATTAACAATGCTGTGATAGCTTCAGAATTTTAGACTTATTTTAGAAAAACAAGAGTATAAAATACTATTTTGAAAAAGAGGAATTCTGAGGTATAATTAGACTTATAAGATACTAGAACATATTATAAAGCCACTAAAATTATATGGACTGGCACCAAATAACAGATGGATATCTACGAATTAAAAAAATGACACTCAGGAATAAATCCTATTGTACAAAAAATTTGATATATAATAAAAGAGGCATCAATGAACAGAAGAAAATGGAGAATTCAAATTTGGGAAGATGGTCAAAATATTTAGAAAATTTCTCAGATCATGCCAATTGCATAGTTCAACAGTTCAACACTTGCTTGATTTATTTACTTCCCACATGTCGACTGAAGGCCTGCTCTTTGTATAAGGAACTACACTAGGCACTAGTCATGTGGGGCTGAATGAGAAACTGCCCCTGCTTTAAAGGTTCTGAGAGTAGCATCCTGGAGGTGAGAACAAAATGTAACTTTTAAGGGAAAGGAAGAGTCTTTAACTTCTCTCTCTACCCAATTATCTGTTAAGAATTTTTACCTAGTCTTTCTACTGCCCAGGGAAAGAAGTACATCAACACTCAACACACAGAGGAAGGGGAAGGGGAGGAATGCAGAGCCCTCCTTAGAAATGGCTCAAGGTGCTTCCTAGCTGGCGATGCTTAGTGAAGTGCTTCTGAAACACATGGCATTTAAAAGTTGAAGTCACTACTCAACACTTTTCTTTTCGGGGTAGAGTTCTCCATATCCTTGAGATTATTCATTCAGAAAACAATTTTTTGTGCTGTTAGTCACTGTTGTGGATGCTAAAAATACCAAGATAAATGATACACTGCAGGACCTCAAAGACCTCAATTCAGAGCATTTTATAATTTTATTTTTGGCTGTGCAGCGTCTTCATTGCGGCGTGGGCTTTTCTCTGGTTGTGGCAAGCAGGGGCTACTCCCTAGCTACGGTGCACAGGCTTCAGTAACTGCAGAAAGTGGGCTCAGCAGCGGCGGCTCCCCGGCTCTAGAGCGCAGCCTCAGTAGTTGTGGCGCATGGGCTCAGTTGTTCCACATCATGTGGAATCTTCCCAAATTGGGGATTGAACCTGTGTGTCCTGCATTGGCCGGCAGATTCTTTACTACTGAGCTTTCAGGCAAGCCCCAGGGCATTTTAATACTTGTGCTGAGAACCTACTAACTGCCTGGTGCTGTAGATACAGATGAGTGAGACACAGACTCTGAAATTTAACCTACACACAACTCTTCCAATATGTGCAAATTAGATTCATGTATAAAAATATTCATTACAGTATTGTGTACAGCAGCAATAAGCTAAAAACAACCTACAAGCTCACCATTAAGGGTCCAATTTGTTAATTGAAAGGAGTACATCAAGGCTATATATTGTCAACCTGCTTATTTAACTAATATGCAGAGTTACAGCATGAGAAAGATTCTAGGCTGGATAAAGCACAAGCTGGAATCAAGAGTGCCGGGAGAAATATCAATAACCTCAGATATGCATACATACAGCACTATCTTTATGGGAGAAAGCAAACAGCCTCTGAATGAAGGTGAAAGAGGAGAGTTAAAAAGAGTTAAAAATCTAGCTTAAAACAACATTCAAAAAACTAACATCATAGCATCCAGTCCCATCACTTCATGACAAATAGATGGAGAAACAATGGAAACAGTGAGACTATTTTCTTGGGCTCCAAAATCACTGCAGATGGTTAACTGCAGCCATGAAATTAAAAGATGCTTGCTCCTTGGAAGAAAAGCTATGACAAACCTTGACAGCATATTAAAAAGCAGAGACATTACTTTGCCAACAAAGGTCCGTATAGTCAAAGCTATGGTTTTTCCAGTAGTCATGTATGGATGTGAGAGTTACACCATAAAGAAGGCTGAGTGCCAAAGAATTGATGCTTTTGAACTGCTGTGTTGGAGAAGACTTTTGAGTCTCCTGGACTGCAAAGAGATCAAATCAGTCAATCCTAAAGGAAATCAATCCTGAATATTCTTTGGAAGGACTGATGCTGAAGCTCCAATACTTTGGCCACCTGTTGGGAAGAGCTGGCTCAGTGAAAAAAAAAAAGACCCTGATGCTGGGAAAGACTGAAGGCAGGAGGAGAAGGGGACGACAGAGAACAAGATGGTTGGATGGCATCATCGACTCAATGGACATGCGTTTGAGCAAGCTCCAGGAGATGGTGATCGACAGGTAAGCCTGGAGTGCTGCAGTCCATGGGGTCGCCAAGAGTCAGACATGACTGAGCGATTGAACAATGAATACTTTGCAGCCACTAAAGACTGCAATAGCTCTATATGTAGTAACATGGAAAAATGATTACTTTATTCAGGTTCTCAGAAGAGCCTGCATAGTATAAGTCAATATTTATTTTTAAAATTACATTTGTATACACACACACACATAAATACATATATTTGCTCACATGCAGAGAAAGAGTCTAAAAAAATTTATAATGAAATTATTTACAAGGTCTCTTCTGAGTAGTGGGACTGTGTGTACCTATGCAGTTCAGCTCACAATCTCATGGGCTGGCTCAACCTGTACGGAATCCTAAAAAAGCATGGTAAATGCTATACTACAGGTGCATTTGAGCTTCTTTGGAATACAGATCTTTCCCTTCATGTGTTCCCCACCTTATCCTTTTCTCTTCCCAAAAAAGGCACTGTTGATCCAGCTTTCTCCATGAGAAATGAAGATGTAGAAGTCCCTCAAAAAGAGTGTGTTTCTACTTGTCCACTGGACCTTTCTATTGTGATGTTACTTTATCACTCTGTGGCATCTGACACTGCTGCCTTCTTCCTTCTGAAATAGTCTCTTCCACTGCTTTTTGAGGTACCACCTGTTAATGGTTCTCCTCTTCCTTCTCCATCTATTCTGCTGGTATGTGCCTTGCCAAACCTTTAATTACCAGTGCAGCCTAGCTGGGGCATTGTCCTTGGCCTCTTCTCTTCTTTCTTCAACTGTTTTTCCTAAGTAATCTTACCCACTCCTGGGGCCCAACTACCATCTGCAAGCAGATGACTTCAAAGGCTCTCACTGAGCTCAAGACCCATGTATCCAGCCCCTGCCGGACAGCTCCATTTGCTTATTTTGCAAGCCACCTCTAGCTCAACATTTCTAAAATGGAAAGTGGAACTCATCACTTCCCCCTCAGTCCCTCCTCCTGTATTCCATGGCAGTGCTACTCACCCATCATTTTATCTCCTTAACATTTCCTATAACTTTTCCTTTTTCTCACTTCCCGCTTTAGTCTCACTGCTGCCCTGATTCAGGTCCTCAGCACCTCTTCACTGGTTTACTGCAATGACTTACTAACCAATTTTTGTCCCCAGACTGGCTTTCTCCAATTCATCCTCCACATTAAAGTTAAATTAACCTGTTAAAAACACAATTTGATCACATCATTCCCTTACTGGAAGCCCTTCAATGGTTTTCTCCTCTGTCTTCAAATTAATTTCTCAGTATAGATTCAAGCCCTCAATGACCTGGAACCTCTTTGGCCATATCTCTTACTATGTCTCTCTCTTTCCTCCCTCCCCTCAGTCTCAACCTTCCTACACTTTGCCATCTAGGTACAAAGTTCTAGTCATAGAGAACAGTTTGCATGCCCTTGTTTGGGGTCAGGCTGTCTGGCCTTCTGATATTTCTGTACCGTAGTTCACAGTTTCCTCTGCCTAGAAAGGTTAAATGCTCATTTTTCCCTCTAAGCTTGATGTAAACATCTTGGGGGCAGAACCCCACACCTGACTCCTTACTCCAAAATACATTCCCAACTCCCAGCACAGTGCCTACCACAGATCAACCAAGAAATGTTTGCTGAACTGAATCAGTTACATTAAAAAAAAAAAAGTTTACATTTGGCTTTCAAATTGGCTTTGTAGTAACATCTGAATATGGATGCAGCTGATTGGGAAAAATCACACAACTGCAAACAAAATAATGGAGCTATACTGTAAAGTACTGAATGAAAAGGTTCTAATTCTTACCCACTGCTAAGAATGCTTCCTGCTTACTACTCCAAATTTTATAGGAATTATCTCATTTTTTAATAACTAAACAATGAATTAAATACTATTGTTATATCGCTTTTTACAAGTGAGAAACTGAAGCTCAGCAAAGCATCCTGCCCTGGCCTCACAGCTAGTAAGCGCGGAAGCCAGAATCTGAGCACAGCCGCCTGACCCTAGAGTCTGCATACTTAACCCAACACCCTGTCCTCCTCTGTCATTAGGGACTGGCATACAAGGAGTGTTCAATAAAGCTCCGTTGAGATAATGTTGTCCACCTTCTTGATATTCCCAAATCAGAAGAGCACAGGTCCTGAGAGATGGCCAAATGGCAGAAGACTTGGGCTCTCAGGCCAGGACAAGTGACCACTGCTCCTGGCCCACAGCGGGCAGTATACTCCACAGTGTCCCCCACAGCAGCCCCACCCAGACTGGTCAGAAGGCTCTCCCAATACCAGGGAAACACGCCAAGCAGGGCAGGGCTATAAGGAGAATGGGGGATGCAAGATTTGCCAGCAAGAGGGTGACAGAGGCAAGAGTGACCGCAGGGAAGGCATTCAGTCTGGGGCGGGAAAAGAGAGGAGGGAGGTCTAAGGAACCGCCTTCTATAAAAAACAAGGCAAAATGAAACTTTAGATCAGAAGGTGAATTTCGTGATAAGAATAATGACAGTCAGCCTCTGCACTGAACACTTTACATTTAAGTCAATGAATTCTCAGAACAACCCTATGAGGCAGGTGCTATGATGATGCCATTTGACAGGTGGAGAGCCTGAGGAACCAGGAGGTTAAGGAGCTTGCACAGCACACAGCAAACAAGCAGCAAGGCCAAGTTTCAAACGTCGGCAGTCTGGCTCCAGAGCTCGAGTGGTAAACCTATACTGCTGCCTCCAGTGATCACACAGTCCTACCTCCTCCTGATTCAGATGAAAAAATGAGGCTCCATGACCTTTCCCCAAGGTCACAAGTTGGTCAGTAGCTACATCAAGGAAGTTAATGATCTGCAAAAAGTCATTATTTGCTCCATGAAGTTTATGCTTTAAAGCAAGCAGTGCCACTGGCTGGTCTTATGATCTAGGTCAAGTCCCCTGGGTTGAAGAGTATGGGGTTTCTGCATCCCAGCACATTGTTAAGACAAATTCCCTGCAGGAAGTGGTCTTTTGCTCATTTAACAAACATTATCAAATACTTAGTAAGTACCAGGCCCTGTGCTAGACCTTGCGATAGAATGTTGAACAAGACATAGCTCTTTATTCAAGGAGCCCCACAGAGGTCTAAGCACAGAAGAAGACATCTAAACAAAAACAAATGCACCAAAGTGTCACAGGTTCTAAGACAGTATTGAAAGGGGAACCCAAAGGAGAGCCAAAAGGACAAACAAGTCAATCTGGCTGGCAAATGGGCCAGGGAATACCATGCAAGAGGCAGTTCTTGTCCTAAGTCCTGACAAGCAGTGGAGTGAACTAGAGCAGAGAAGCTGAAAGGGCACAGTGTCATTGGAGCACTGTGATAGGCAAAATAATGTTCCCAAAGATATCCATGCCCTAAACCTCAGAACCTGTGAATATGCGGCCTTACATGGAAAAAGGCCTGATTAAAGTTAAGGACCCCCAGATGAGGAGATGAGTCTGGATTATGTAGGTGGGCCCAATCTAATTACATAAGTCCTTAAAGTCAGAAGAGAAGAAGAGTGGGTCAGAGAGATGAGGTGTGAGAAAAATCCAACCCACCATTGCCAGCTTTGGAGATGGAGGAAGGGAATCACAAGCCACAGAAAGCAGGTGGCTTCTAGAAACTGGAAAAGGCAATGAAACCAGTTCTCCCCTAGAGTCTCCAGGAGGAATGCAGCCCTACTGACACTGTGATTTTAGCTGAAACCTGTACTGAAGGGCTAACATTCAGAAATGCAAGATAATGAATCTGTTGTTTAAATCATTACTTTTCTGGCTTTGGAATAGTGGTGCTGGGAAAGACTCTTGAGAGTCCCTCGGACAGCAAGATCAAACTACTCAATCCTAAAGAAAATCAACCCTGAATATTCACTGGAAGGACTGATGGTGAAGCTGAAGCTCCAATACTTTGGCCACCGGATGCTAGCAGCTGACTCACTGGAAAAGACTCTGAGGCTGGGAAAGGTTGAGGGCAGGAGGAGAAAGGGGGTGACAGAGGATGAGATGGTTGGATGGCATCATCGACACAATGGACTTGAGTTTGAGCAGACTCTGGGAGATAGTGAAGGACAGGGAAGCCTGGTATGCTACAGTTCATGGTTTGCCAAGAGTTGGACACGACTTGGCAACTGAAAACAATAGCAACAACAATTTTCTGGCAGTTTGTTATGGCACTGTTCATAGATAATGAATACAGAAGCTTCTCGGTAGTTTGGGATTGCTAAAGCAATGTGAACCTACAGAACAACCTGAGAATGGAAGGCCATTGGAAAGTACCTTCCCACTAACTTACCCTGTGAACTTGGGCAAGTCAAATCACATACCCAGTCATTCATTCACTCACTAACTCATTTATTCATTCAACAAACACTTTTGCTTCACAAAGAAGATTATGTTTCATCTGGGCCTTAAAGCCCCAGTACAGGCTTGCCAAGGTACATCTTTGGGTTTCAGGAGGTGGCAAGACATGGCCTAAGTCCCTCTTAGCTTTGTAGCTTATTTTGTTTCCTGAACTGGGGCAAGTTACTTCAAACTCTCTAAGCCTCAGTATTCTCATTTGTAAAATGAGAAAATAATAATATTTACCCTATAGAATTGTTATATGGATCAAATGAAGTCATAGTGTGTTAGTCAGTCAGTTGTGTCCAACTCTGTGACCCCTTGGACTGTAGCTCACCAGGCTCCTCTGTCCATGGGATTCTCCAGGCAAGAATACTGGAGTGGGTTGCCATTTCCTCCTCCAGGGAAGTCATAGAGAGGAAGGCATTTTGTAAGTATAGGGTTTTTTTGTTGTTGTTAATCAATTATAAATGAAAATCAGATCAATATGATTGACCTAAAACCTTTCCCAGATTACTTATATCCACAGTACTGCAGAAGTAGCGCATGCTTGCCTCCCAGGCAGGGTGCGAGGCCTCACTACACCGCCTTGTCAGCCATTTACCTGCCACCTCCTGCCCAGTGGTTTCCTTTAAAAAAAGGTATTCCAGTCACAGAGGCCCCATTAAGAGGTAGCTCCAAAGGCTTTTGCCCAGTGAGCCCTCAACTTCCAAAGACCACTGGAGAACAGTGAGGCCACTCACTTTCCTTGTCTCTTAAAACACTCTCCTCCTTAGTCCACGTGTCACTGCATGGCCCTGGTTCTCTTCCTCTAATTACACTCCATCCGCTTCTTCAGCAGCTCCTCTTCCTCTTTCCATTTTCCTTCCATGGATATTTTCATTTCAATCCTTCAGCCCTTTAATCTTTTCTTTCACTCAAAGAATTCATCCACTTAAATGATTTTAAGCAAATGCCTCCAGGCAAATGTGTTCCAAATACAGATTTTTAGTCTAAATATCTCTCATCTGAGTTTCAGTTCTCCATCTCCAACTGCCTATTGGACATTTGCTCCTAGAGAGTTTATGTCAGAGCAAACACTGACTAAAATGAAAATACTAGGAGAAAACTCCCATATGATGTACACAAGAAAAGGCACTAAATTCTGATTTAAAAGAGGTGAGCTTGAGCAGATGGCAGAACCCATAGAGACAGTCCAATAAAATAAAGGCACATATGGCTGGGATTCAGGGCACAATGGCAGTCTGCTAACCAAGAAAGAACACTGCCCCAAGAAACCTGGGTTCTCATTACATCGCCGGTGCTAACCCACGATGTGGCCCTGGATAAGTCACTTCATCTGTCTGAGTCTGAATTTCCTTGTTTATAAATTGAAGTAGCTAAATGGATTTAGACGTTTATGACATTGACATTTATAAAGTTCAAATACAGATAACAAAAACTATAAGATCTCAACAGACACAAAACACAAAAATTCACACAAAAGGGACAGAATGACAATAAGCCAATAGAAAACAATCCATTCTATACAGCAAATGAAAACAAGATGTTATTGTAAATGGTAGTAATGTAAACTGGAACAGTAATTCTAAAAATCTAAGATTCAGAAATGGATCAGGACAGGAGATGCATATCCAGGAGCTGTCTGAATTAAGGCCTCAGTTAGGCTGAAGAGGTGAACAGCCTCTCTGGCTAAGCGCTCTAAAGCAGAGCCAAAGACTGAGGTCTCTGAGCTTTATGGAACAGTCCTCTGTGAGAGGACAGGGAACAAAGATGGAAGAAACAGAGAAGGGCAAGAAACAGGAATACAGAAAGCTACAAATACTATGGAGAAAACCTCGTTTGACTTTGTCATTTTCATTCATTTGATGAATGTATCCTGAGCATATGCCACATTAATGCTTAAAACATGCTGGTGACTAAAATATACAGCGTGGTCCTGCTGGCACAGAGTTACTGAAAATAAAAAAACAACAAAGTAAATAATTAAATAAGCAATTACAAACTCAGATAAGGACTTCAAGGAAATAAACATTTATAAAATAGATAAAGAATTAGCAACAAGTTCAGTGTCATTTATCTTAACAGAAAAAAGTAATCAATGGTCTCAAATTCATGGTTCTGGGAAGATGAGAACTGAGACAAGACTATTGGATTTGGATAGAATGAAATCACTTGTGTCCCAAGACAGAAGAATAGTGGTTATGGGTGAAGCCAGCACAGAATGAAAGAGTGGAAAAGTCAGAAATGGGAGTTGCGATTATTAATCATATTTAAAGTAATCTAACTATATAAAGAAGAAGAGAAACAAGGTATCTGGAAAAGATGGCAGACAATTAAAGAAGATTTAAGTGTATGTGAAGGTAGAAAGCAAGTGCCAGTAAAGAGGCTACGAGAGGCATCTTGGCATTCTCATTTCCACAGTCAATTCCTGCAAAGTCTGGTCCATTCTCCCTGATTAAGGCCTCCCTACGAACCTGTTGCTCAACAGGTTGACTTCTCTATTTTTAAAATTAGAACTTTTTTCAATCCCACATTCCTTTCTGATATTGCCACCTCTCTCTTTCAATACCAAACTTCTTGAAAGAGTTGTCTATTTTCACAGTTCATCTCCTTACCTCCTCTTCACTCAAGCTTCTGCCCTTAACCATGCCTTTGAAACTGTCCTTAGCAATATCATTAATGACCTTACTTTGCAAAAGCCAACATGCAATTTTAGAATTAGTTTCTTTGGCCTTTTGACAACAATGGACAGTGCTGACGAATCCCATCTCAGAAGCACTCTTTCTCATTCCACAGCAACATTCTCTCCTGTTTCCCTGGTCACACCTTCCCCATCTCCCACAAGCCTCTTGCCTGCTGGTGTGCTTCAGGATTTGGGATTTGGCTCTTTGCTTTTCCTACATACTCTTCCTGGGCAATTGCCTTGCTTTCTCACTACATGCTGATGGTGGCTCTCAAGTATATATTTATAGTCCCTCCTTAGCTCTAGCCTTATATAGCCAACATTCTGTTGGATATTTCCTCTTGGATGTCCCACAATATGTCAAACACAGTGAGTCCAAAACTGAACTTACCATTCCCCCCACCTCCAAACATGCTGTTTCCTATCCTAATGAGTAATGCTGCCATACAACTATTTGTCTGTATCAGAAATCTGGGCCTCAGCCTTCACTCTTTTCTCTTCATTCCCCAACATCCAATCAACTTCTAGGTTCGCTGGATTTTAATGCATTTATGTCTCTTGATTCCAACCACACTTCTCCATCCTCATGATTACAACCCCTTCCAGGCCACCCTAATTTCTCATCTAGATGTTTTAGTAGCTTCCTAACTGGGCTTCCTGCTTTCAAGTTTGCTTTTCTCAAACACTCTTCCCCTATGCAGAGACAGTATTTCTAAACTGCAAATAAGAATTCAAAAATCTTTTGATAACAACCACTTATTATCTTTAGGATCTGAGGCTTTATAGTGGACTAAAGCTACACTTTCACTGCAATAGAATTTGATTCTGGATAAAAATCATCTCAAAAAAAATAAGTGGAGGCTAAAGGCATGGGGTTATCCTAAGGGCTGATGCTAATAGCAACACTACTGAAATACTTTGCTTTGGGTCAGTGGTGAAATGAGAGAGCTAATGCTGGGACTCTGATTCTGAGCTGGGAGTGCTTGATCCTTGAGTGGTGTGCTAAAGCATTCCAGGTCAGAAGTGGTCCTTGACTACTGGCACAAACAAAAAAAGAAGCCAATCCCCTCTAGAGAGAAATGTTTCCAGTTTAGCCCCACAGAATTCCCACAGATTGAAAGAAAATAATGAGCTCACAATTAAAAATCAACAAGCAAGGAATTCTCTGGCAGTTCAATGGTTAGGCCTCTGTACTTTCATTGCTGAGGGCCTATGCTCAATCCCTGGCTGGGGAACTAAGATCCTACAAGACTCATAGTACAGCCGAAAAAAAAAGAAAAATCAACAAGCACAGGGAAAGGCAAACACCAGGAGAGTCAACAGAAACAATAAACAATAGAGTTAAACCCTAAGGACAACAAATATTAGAATAGTCAGATGACTACAGAAGAACTATACACTATATGTTTGCAGAAATAAAAGTCACAATCACAAATATGTACAAGTAACATTTAAAAGAAACAGATTTTGGGAAGAAAGAAAGCTTGCAAAAATAAAAAAATGGTTTCAGAAAGAAAGAACTCAATGAATGGGTGAGACAGCAAATCAGAGTCAACTGAAAGGAGAATTAGTGACTTGGAAGACATATCTCTGAAGAAATTGCCCAGAATTTTATGAGAAACAAGGAGACATATGAGCTAAAGAACATGGAAAATTAAAGATCTAATCTATTTCTAATTGTAGAATCCCAGAATGAAGAAATAGACAATGAAAAGGAGGTGCTTTTGAAGACATAACTGCTGTAAAACTTCTACAAATGAACATAAATCTGCAGGTCCAGGAAGAAGAATATATCTAGGTGAAATTTATTTATTTAATTTTTACGTCAGAAAGGTAATGTGCCGATGTCGTAACAAGGTGTGGAGGGAGGCACATATCACGCAGCAGCGTGAACACCCAATCATCATGCTCATGAACTACAAAAGGATCTCTAGGTGAAATTTAAAGAAACACATGCTGTGACAGCCAGTCTACAAGACAGCCCCACTGATCCTCACCTCCTGGTACTCATAACCCATGCGTAGTTGTTTCCCATGCTAAGTGAGCCATTAGGAGCAGATCTTCAAGCCCTGCTCAAGCTTTCGGATGACTACAGACAGCCCCAGCCAACAGCTTGATTGTAATTTCTTAAGAGACCATGAGTCAGAAACACTCAGACAAACAGCTGCCATATTCTTGACCCTCAGAAAACCTGTGTAAGATAACAAATACTTAAGCTGCTAAACTTGGGGGTAATTTGTACACAGGGAGAGGTAACTAATACGCATGCTAAGACTAAACAGTTTTTTTTCCCCCCACTGTGCAACCCACTTCAGTGCCTGCAGCCTACAGACAGAGGCCAGGCAATGGTTTAGGGCTGGTTAGCTCTGTCATAGGATGCTATGAGAGGCCCAGGGAGCCAACCTGCCATAAATCCAAACCCATGCCTAAGACCAAACAGTTTCAAATGACTTACCGAGAGCCTTTTCCATCTGATCCAGACTCTCTAACTGATTACATTTCAAGTATACCAGACTTCTTTTAGTTTCTGCATGCACCATGTTCTCTCTGGACAGCTCACATGACACAACCCTGCCTGACACATTCTTTAACACCTTCTCTACTCTCAACACATGTGCTCCTTGGGCTAACTTCCCATCATCAGAGCACTCACAGAAATCTCATGGGACAGGGACAGGAAGGACTCTAAAGGTGGGAGAATGTAAACATTCTCAGGCAGTGATACAAATGAATCTTCAGGCTAGCAACTAACGTAACCCTTATATTCCACACAACCTCAGGTTTAGGCAAGGCTTGGGATAAGGTCAAGACTCAAATGTTGGATGGTTTCTAGGTCCTCCTAAGTCATATCCCCTTGTTGTGGTTTCATTATGATCCTTGAATTGAAATCTCTGAACATCAGACACGCCCATTCTTGAAAGCATACTCGTAATTGCACTTAGCATACTTGCAACTGTACTCAAAGGACAAACAGAAAAGATTTTTAAAACTGTCATCTGTTCTGTATTTATAGGATAATTCCAGTCTATTATGTTGACATTTAAGATCTGATTGTAAGTGTATTTGTGGTGTGCCTAAATATGAACATATATATACACATATGTACATGCACATGTCATAAAATATTAACCACTAGTACCCTCTACTGGTGGAAATACCTTATCTGCTCATATGAATGGTCTTATTGCCCTCTAGTGACCACAATCTATAAAGAGAAAATCCAGCAGCAGATGGGAGAATCTCCTTGGCTATAATGATAGGGTTTTATGTTCTTTAAGCATCTAATTTTCTCAGATTCTGGTTTATATTACAGGGGTGCAACTCTCAAGACTCTTGGGGGAACCTCTGGGGGATTTCACACAGCTCTTGCCAGCTGTTAGCGCCAGTCTGAAGCCACTCTCTCTCCTGCTTCTCATGAACAAGAGGTCAGGGGAGGCAGAGAAGGCAATGGCTGCACGGGTGAGGGCAAGAACAGCAGCTGTGAATGACTACCCTGGACTCCCTGGGGACTTGGGAGCAGCTTGAGGAACACATGTTGGCCCTCCCTCGCATATTATTCACAGTTGTGTACTGTACTAAAATGGTAATTCGATGTAGTTCCTGACTTACCTCTTAAGATAACTCCAATGCTGTAATAAGTGATGTAGCAGCAAAAGTTGCTATCATTTTGCTTTTACAAACCATGCTTTGGAAGTTACTTCTACTCAAGACAGAAAAGCCAAGGTTTAAGTGACCTGTTGCCACTTCTATGGAGTTTTTTCTGAAATCCCCAGATGTAAGACTACTCTGTTCTCTGTGCCAGCATACACCTTGCACAGATCAGAATGGTACCACAGACATTATTCATATGTTTTTACTTTTAATCTAAACTATTTTACTACTTACATTTGTCTACGTGCTGGTTTCTCCACCATACCCTAAATTCCTTGAGGTCACACTCATGTCTTCTTCATTTCTGCACACCCAGCATCAAGCACACTCAAAACATTATCCACAGATCACGCAATAAGTGCAGAAACTGAAGTAAGCATTTAGAAACTCTTATAGTAGTCTGACAAAGTACTTCCACATCTGTTGAATCTAATTTTTTTAAAAAATAGGGCTTGCACTTTGTATATTTTAATTTCATTTACCTGATAATTTTTATTATACTATAAAAGTATTAGTCTACAATCAATGGAGAATTTTTTAAACAATGGTCTCTCACCACAGATAGTTTGAGAAGTACTGATATGATAGACAACAATGTTTGCAAGAGGGAGGAAAGAAAGAAAGAGATAAAACGGAAGCACTTCTCATAAAATTCAGAAGGAACATACCTATCTTTGTTGACTTTAACACTTCTCTGGAAGGTATTTTCTTCTTTAATTCTCGTAAGACTTTAACTAGATTCTCTTTGCTTTGATCAGGAAGCTCCAACATAGTTTTCCATCTTTTTATGTCTTCTATAACCACAACTCTCTGGGAAAAAGAAAAGTCATTTGGAAAATGGAACATTTTGATTAGAAAGACATCTGCCTTCACCTGAACTAATGGGGCTCCTACTGACATATGAATTATTGATTATGACCTGAACCAAAGCACAGTATGTATGATGGCCCCAAATGATGGGTAATTGCTTAAAAGCAGCCCCTGCTTACTGCAAATCAGGAAGAGAATTACATCTATTAGGAAAAGTGCAAGTTTTAATCTTACCATGTCAGACACCACTGGGCACTTAGTACTGAGAGGCGAAGAGGAGGAGAAGAAAAGAAAAACGATGCTGAAGTGAACCAACCCTATAGCTCACTTAAGTGTCTTAATCCATAGCGGAGGACAGAGAGTGGAGAAGTCATAAAGACATAGCTATTTCAACAATAAAAAGCACACTTCAACAGCTCCCTAGGTCCTAGATGGTAAAACTCAAATCTTCTCTTGTATGAAGAATTTTTTAAAACTTCAAACACAAAAAGTTAGAGTAACTCACCACATATAATGAGTTAACATTTTGCCATTTCACATAAAACAATAAAACACTGTAAAGTTCAAGTCTCCTTACACCCTTCACCCTTTAATCCCTTCCTTCCATTTCTAGAAAGAACTACCATCTTAAAGCTGACACGAATCTTTCCATTAAGTGTAAAATATCAACAATTAAGGAATCCAGGTGAAAGGGATGAGGAACGTCTTTGTACTATGTTGCACTTAAAATTATTTCCACTAATAATTTTTAAAAATAAACTGGGAGACAAAAAATAAAGTTGCTTCTATCTGGGAAGGGGCACACAGGCTTCTGGTACATGTCCTGTTTCTTGATCTGGATACTGGTGACACAAGTGTGTTCTGTGAAAATCTTTTAAGATGTACACTCTGGATTTGTCTACTTTTCTACATGCATGTGGTAATTCAATAAAAAAAAAAACAAAAAAGTCTCAGTTACCTCCCTGGGCAGGGTCTAGCCTAGCTGCCTGTGCTGGGAGAAGGGGATGTCTGGGGACTTCTCCATCTCCCCATCTTTGCTTCTCCTCCTTCCCTAGCTGTTTGTTTGCTTTGGTCTCTGATCCTTCCAGGTTTGAAATTGGGAAAAGGAGGAACAGTAACAGTCAGGAAAAGCCTTACTTTTGTTGTGATGCTATGCTCACCAGGTTTCAGTACTCTCTAGACTTGGCAGATAGTCAAAAGATGACTCTCTCTCATGGGTTGTTTTTGTGGTTCCATGGAGAGCTCCCATGGTTGAGATCTCATCTGTAGTATTCCCACAGCTCTGGCAAGGTCTTTTCCAGCCAGCCACATACAGGTCTACCCTAAGTCTCCAGTTTCTGGCAACCAGCTTCATACATTCTCTGTAGGGGTTCCATTACCCTTCTAAGGATCCTTGTGAACCAAGCCCCTTTAATTCAACTCCAGATTAGCCAGTATTTTCTCTGCTGTGCCCACATCTTTGCCCTGAAAAACTCTGAGCATAACAGCCTTCTGAATGCAACCACTTCCCTTTCAGTGGCATCAGTAAAAACCCTCTGGTTTTAGACTTTCCCAGGCACAGGTCTGGTCTCTGTCTACCAACTCCAGGAACTGAGGTCAAGTTCTCCAAAAGAAAATATCACAGCTGTCCCATTTTATCCAAAGGAATTTTTATTCCTTTCTTTTTTTACCTTCAACTTTCTTTATTACCTAAGATAGGATTCCAAAACTGGTCTTCACATACTGTGAAGATGCCTTCACAAGTTCTGCACAGATGGTCTAAATAACTTTTGGGAACACCATTTTATACATATTGTTTTGTTCTCAAGGCTTCCCAGGTGACGCTAGTAGTAAAGAACCCATCTGCCAGTGCAGGAGACATAAGAGACATGGGTTCGATCCCTGGGTTGGGACGATCCCCTGGAGGAGGGCATGACAATCCACTCCAGTGTTCTTGCCTGGAGAATCCCATGGACATAGGAACTTGGTAGATTACAGTCCATTGGGTCGTAAAGAGTCAGACACGACTGAAGCGACTTAGCATGCATACATACACACTTTGTTTTCAGTCTTTAGGAGCCCTAACCAAAATTGACAGAGTACTTTTCCATGACCTGTTATAATATAAAAGAACATTGGTGTTAAATGGCATGAAACACAAATAAATGAAGGCAGGTAAGGGATATTGTCAGTAGGAAGTAGACATAAATATCATATTATGCAACTTGCACTTCTCACTCAATATAGTTTGACTTACCCATACTCATACATATAAACCCAGTTGATCCATTTTGATAGTATTGAATATTATTCCATTATTTTTATACACAATATCTCAGAATATTAAAATCGATTCCCCTAATGCATATTTAGGACTTTTTTCCCCCTCATATTTTTCCTATTATAAACATTGCTTCAGTGAACTCCTGCCTATTATATATTCGTATGTCTTCTATCCTTCAACTTTTCTGGGTCATGATTTACTAGCTTATGGCTGCTTTATTTTGCTCCTCCTTCCCCATCCAATCTGAAAATTTCTATCTTTTAACAGGCATGTTTAATCCATTTGCATTTATCATGATTACTGATATACTGGACATACTTTCTCTTTGCCTTTTTTCTTATCTTTTATTTAACAGCCTGAGTTTTCTTTAATCTTGTTTTTTCTTTCAAGGCTTAGAAGTTATACATTCTATTTCTATCATTTTAGTGTTTGTCCCTACAATTTTTAAGATAATCAATGAAATCTATACCAAGTCTCTACATTATGGAAAACTCCTATTAGAAATATACATGGTCTCTTGGCCTGTCCTTCAAGTCTCTTAACATTTCTGCCATATTTCTATTTCTCTGGGATGCATTCCAGTGATTTCCTCAGATCTAGCTTTCAATTTGGGCTTCTCTGGTAGCTTAGATGGTAAAGAATCTACCCGCAATGCAGGAGACCCAGGTTCAATCCCTGGGTTGAGAAGACGCCCTGGAAAAGAGAATGGCTACTCCAGTATTTTTGCCTGGAGAATTTCAGGGCCAGGGAGTCTGGTGGGTTACAGTCCATGGGGTCGCAAAGAGTCAGATAGGACTGAGTGATTAATACTTTCACTTTTTTCAGCTTTCAATTCAGCATTTCTCTCCATAGCTATGACTTTACTTTTAACCTGTCCAATGTGCTTGTCAACAAATATGGTTTTTCATTGGACAAATTCTGTTTTTTTTCCTCTAAATCTGCCCATTTTTTCCATACTATCCTATTCTTACCATTTCTATTCCTTTCTTTATCTCTGTGAATATTTTTAACACATTTAAGATCTCTTTCAGACTGTTACCTATGTTTCCTGGAGTAGAAATTCTATTACTTAAATCTACCTGTTCATTCTCCCTCCTGGTAATTTACTTTACTATAAGTTTTTTAAGTTTTGACCATGAGTACATTTTTAATATTTTCCAAGGGAATCCTATGTACTCTAGGTTTAGAAGAGTCTTAGCATGGAAATTTCACCTTTGCCTTTGTCAAGATCCTTGGATTTCCCTGGTTCTGGACCAGTTTTCATGTTAATTTTTCAGCTTTGTAGATAGTATGAAGTTAAATACACACACACACACACACACACACACACACAGAGTCATAAGCGTGAGGTTCTAATTTATTATGGGGTCAACTTTTTTTGAACCCAAACCCTGAGATGATGTAATCTTCATGCTGATTCCTTAGATTGGTGGATGGAATTTTTCTAGCTCAGTTTTCAAAAATATGGTAGCCCTATGTTGACTTCCAGCCCCTTTATCTGCAATCCTCATAGTGGCCCTAAAATTCAGTCCCCAAACTCTGTGCCTGGTTTCCATAAAACTACATAGAAGCATACCTTGTTTTATTGCACTTCACTTTATTGCACTTTGCAGATAGTGCTTTTTTTTTTTTTAAACAAATTGAAGGTTTGTGGCAACCCTGCATCAAGCAAGCCTATAGATGCTATTTATTCCAACACATGCTCACTTCGTGTCTGTCATATTTTGGTAATTCCTGCAACATTTCAAACTTTTTCCATTATTATTATATTTGTTATGACCTGTGATCAATGATCTTTGATGTTACTATTGTAATTGTTTTGGGGGGTGCCAATAAACCATGCCCACGTAAGACAGCAAACTTGTCTGATAAATATTTTAAGTGCTCCACCAACCAGTCATTTCCCCATTTCTGTCTGCTCCTTGGGCTTTCCTATTCCCTGAGACACAGCAACATTGAAATTAGGTTAATTAACAGCCCTACGATGGCCTCTAAGTGTTTAAGTGAAAGGAAGAGTAGCTTGACTCTCATTTAAAATCAAAAGCTAGAAATGATTAAGCTTAGTAAGGAAAGAATGTTGAAAACCAAGACAGGCCAAAAGCTAGGTGTTTTGCATCAAATAGTTAACCAAGTCATAAAGGCAAAGGAAAAGTTCCTGGTGGAAATTAAAAGTGCTACTCCAGTGAACACACAAATGATAAGAAAGCAGAACAGACTTAATGCTGATAACATTTTAGTGGTTTGCATAGATCAAACTAACTACAACATTCCCATAAGCCAAAGCCTAATCTGGAGCAAGGCCCTAATGCTCTTCAAGTCTATGAAGGCTGAGAGGTGAGAAAACTGCAGAAGAAAAGTGTGAAGCTAGCAGAGGTTGGTTGATGAGGTTTAGGGGAAGAAGTTTCCATAACATACAAGTGCAAAGTAAAGCAGCAAGTGCTAAGGTAGAAGCTGCAGCAAGCTATCCAGAGGATCTATCTAAGATAATTAATGAAGGTGACTACACTAAACAACAGATTTTCAATGTAGATAGAATAGCCTCATACTGGAAGAAGATGACATCTAGAACTTGCATAGCTAGAGAGGAGAAGTCAATGCCTAACTTCAAAGTTTCAAAGGACTGGTTGACTCTCTTGTTAGGGACTAATGCAGCTGGCAACTTAAAGTAGAAGCCAATGCTCACTTGTCATTTTGAAAATCCTTGGGCCCTTAATTATGCAAATTACTCTTCCTGGGCTCTATGAAAGTAACAAAGCCTAGATGACAGCACACTTGTTTACAGCATGATTTACCGAATAGTTTAGGCCCACTGTCAAGACCTATTATTCAGAAAAAAAGATTCCTTTCAAAATATCACTACTCATTGACTAACGAACCTGTTCACTCAAGAGCTCTGACAGAGATGTACAATGAAACTAATGTTGTTTTCATGCCTGCTAACACAACATCCATTCTGTTGCAAGGACTAATTTTGACTTTCAAGACCTAGAAATATACTTCTAGGATACATACATAGAGAAATACATTAGAGATACATCTCGTAAGGCTATAGCTACCATAGATAGTGATTTTTCTCGTGGCAAAGTAAATTGAAAATCTTCTGGAAAGAATTCATCATTCCAGATGCAATTAAGAATATTCATGATTCATGAGATTAAGTCAAAATATTAACATTAACTGGAGTTTGGATAAAGTTGATTCCAAACTTCATGGATGACTTTGAGGGGTTCTAAACTTCAGTGGAAGAAGTAACTGCAGATGTGGTGGAAAGTGCAAGAGAACTAGAATTATGAGTGAAGTTGAGGATATGACTGAATTGCTGCAATCCCATGATTAAACTTTGATAAGGAGTTACTGCTTATGGACAAGGAAAGAAAGTTTCTTGAGATGGAATCTACTCCTGGTGAAGATGCTGTGAAGTCTGTTGAAATGACAAGGAAGGATATAAAGTATTACATAAATTTAGCTGATAAAGCAGCAGCAGAGTCTGGTAGGAATGACTTCAATTTTGAAAGTTCTACTGTGAGTAAAATGCTATCAAACAGCATTGCACACTATAGAGAAATCATTCATGAAAGGAAGGGTCAATTGGTATGGCAAACTTCACTTTAAGAAACTGCCACAGCCACTATAACCTTTAGCAACCACCATCCTCATCAGACAACAGCCAGCAACATCTAGGCAAGACCCTCCAAAAGGCAAGACCCAGCAAAAAGATTTCAACTCATTGAAGGCTCAGACGATGGTTAGCATTTTTTAGCAATAAAATATTTTTAAATTAAGGTATGTACATGTTTTTAGACATAATGCCATTGTACACTTAACAGATTATACAGTATAGTTCAAATATAAATTTTATATTAACTGGGAAACCAAAAAAATTTGCTTTATTGCAGTGGTCTGGAACCAAACCTGAAATATCTCTAAGGTATGCCTGTACCTTCAACTCCCACTTATAGCTCTGCATTTGGATTTCCTCTCTCTTCCTGGCACCTGAGGGTTTCTCTTTTTTCTTTTCAAGCTCAGCTCTGTTCTGGAGACTTTTTTGCTGTTGGTTTTGTTTTTTTTTTTGGTCACACAATGTGGCACACGCGATCTTAGTTCCTAACCATGGATCAAACCCGGGCCCCTGCAATAGAGTCTTAATTGCTGTACTGCCAGGGTAATTCCTGTATTGGAGATTTTTTATTGAGCATTTCTACATGGCTGGAATGAGGTTGGGGGTTCCACATCAGATTGTTTCAACATATGGAACTATAGACGTTTAAGCTCTTTAGCATGGCATAAAAGGTGCTATATGACCTGGCTCCTGACATCCTTTTCAGGGCCTCACCATTGGCTCAACATACATCAAACAATTTGAAACTGCCTAAACAAATCACAGTATTTGACATCCTCTGCCTGGGATGCTCTTTCTCTGCCTGAACCACACGATAAACATCTGTTTATTCTTAAAGACATTAAAGAATCAACTACTATACAAAGACTTTCTTGCCTCTCTCTAACCACATTTAACCAAACTCCCATGCAATCTACAAAGACATCAATTACTGCATATGTGCTTTCTGCAAATAGTTATCTACAAGGCTGTCTTCTCCAGTAGACTATGAACAAGTTGAGGGCCAGAACAATTTCTTATTTCTCTATCCCCAATGCACAGTAGATATAAGAAGAAGAAGTGAAGTCGCTTAGTCGTGTCCGACTCTTTGCGACCCCATGGACTGTAGCCCACCAGGCTCCTCCATCCATGGAATTTTCTAGGCAAGAGTACTGGAGTGGGTTGCTATTTCCTTCTCCAGGGGATCAGCAGATGTAACTGAACAGTTATTTCTACCCTCAAGGACTAAGTATAGCAGTCTTCAGATCTGAAATAATAGAGCAAAAATAGAAAAATATAGCAATTAGTTCCAGAGAAGAATTTCACATACTTACAAAGAATGTTTCTCTAAGTCTGTCCAAATATGAGCCCCAAAACAGATGCAACAAGTTCTTATCTGAAATATTTAGAGGAAAAAAGAGAAATGGACATGAAATATCAATGGGAAAGCTACTATGAGTAGTGGAATGGTTACTGCCAGAAAGAAAAGGTGCTTCCAAAATCCCATTTGGTCCTATAGTTGTGGATGGCTGAAATATAAGGTCTGATAAAACCAATGAGGGAAAATGCTTCACTCATAAGCAATAACATGGGCAACATTCCACTGGTGGGGGCAAGGACAATATTGGCTAGTCAATCCTACAAGGGGTGTGAAGACTTACAGAGCATTCTTAAGTGCAGAACCTAAAATAATAGGCATATTTCAGAATCTTTCAATTTAAAAAATCTCCTATTGCAACCAACAGAAGAAATCACTTTCCCTTAGGGAGTAAGAAGAGATTAACCAAATTAACCTTTACTATTCAAATGCACACCACATGAGCTCTATTGAGTAGCACTTTCATTGAATGTGATAAGGCTATGGCAAAATTACTTCTAATATGCTGATAACAGAAGTACAATGGTCCTAATATCCCAAGATTTTTATACCTCCTTTGCTGGCATTCAGAAACCTCCAGTTTTTTTTAGTTCTCCCTATAGGAGGCAGACTGTGGAACCAGATTGTCTAGTTCAAATCCCAGCTCTACCACTGAGCTTCAAGACTTTGGACAAGCTACTTAATCTCTCTGTGCCTTATATTTTTTTCATCTGTAAAATATAAATGATAAAAGCATCCATTTCACAGAGCTATTATTCAAATTTAGAGTTATTATTATGTAAAGCACTTAGCACAATGCCTGGCCCATAGAAATGGGCTCAATAAATATAGGCAGTAATCATTACTATCATCATCACCACCGCCACCATCACTCTCAGCTCTAGGTTTACTACACAAGCCTCTTTTATTTCCATATAAGAAAAGAGAGAACTACTTAATAGTTTTTATTTTTTGCCAGGCACAATGCTTAGCCCTTTCAACATGCATTTATTTATTTAGCCCTCATAACAACCCTGCAGGTGAAATACTATTTCTGATGTTACTGATAAGGAAATTGAGGCTTGACCATTCAGCAAATTCTTAGCATTAAAACATAATGGTGGTGTGTGGGAAGAGTCACTTGGCAAAACGTGGATCTAGCTAATTCTAGCTCTAGAATTCAAATTTAACTTGTTTTTAATTTGCACTGTGCACACAGGAAAGTAAGCATGCATGCATGCATAAAGGAAAGAGAACAGTAGGTACAACTTATTGAATGGCTAGATGTTGCTAACTTCCCTCTACCTAGCCAAATCTTTCCATCTCTTTAAGGTGCTCTAAACCCCTAAAACAAGACGCTAAGCTCTCTCCTAACTCTTGACCCCCTATTGTCTAAACAACAATTTTGTAATGGAGCACATATGATTTTGTATCATTACTTATTAATTTCTTATGATGTCCTAAGAAGAAGTCCTATAAAGGCTCATACTTTTATCTTAAATTTTTCTTATGTTCTAGCGTACCTAGCATAGAACTGAGTATAAAGCTGTTTCACAATAGCATTTGTGGAGTAGCTTACTATCCAGACCCAGCAAGAACATCCCCAAATAATAATGATTATTGTTTACTCAATAAATTTTTACATACAATATAGCAGGCCCTGTGTTAGGGCTTAGAGCAGAATCAGAACACAGTTAGATACTGCAATCCCAGTCCGAATAGTTCATGATAGACTGGGGAAACTACAGGTAACTGGGCAATTGCAATATAGTAAGGTAAGTGCTAATTAAAACAGATATTTGAACCAAGTGCTAAGAGAATATCAAAGAGGGAAAGATTAATTCCCCAGAAAGCATTTCAGCATTCACTTTTTAAACAAGTATTTACTAACGACTTAATATGTGCCAAACAATGTCTTAGGTCCAAGGGTAGAGAGGTAAATAAAATGTCCAAGGTCCCTGTATTTATGAAGCTTATAATCTAAGATTCACTTGAGTGGGTTGACAAATGAGTAGGAATTCACTTTGTAAAAGATGCAGGAAAGGGGATCAGCATCAAGTCAAAGCCCTGGAGACATGAAAGAGAGGAGCTTAGAAAAAGAAGAGCAAGAAGTGAGGTCTGGCTGGAATGCATTTCTGTGAAAGGGGAGCTGTAAGAGATAAGGAGATGGCACCTCAGACACAACAGAACAGAAAAGGGCTCATACACCACGTCCAGGCTTGCTGAGTTTTAGCTCATTTGGTCATTCAGAAAAATGCACTACGGCCTTCTATATGCCCAGTCCCATGACAGCTACTGGGGCCACAAAAACATTAACACATAGTCTTTCCAGACGCTGAGAGTATACCAGGACACACGCATGTAAAGGAACACCTTTCCATCACAATACTGTAAAGTAATTATCCTCCAATTAAAAAAAGAAAAACACCTTTTACATAGCACAAGTACAGGAAGTGTGCTAATGCGGCACGTTAAGAAAAGGGATAGCTTAGAGAAGGGAGTCAGATTGGTTCTGTATTTGGGGGACAGAGGGTGGCTAGGAAAGACCTTATAATACAGGAGACTCTTGACTAGGTCATGGAGACAAAGGATTTCATAAAGCAGCTGATAGCAACAAACACTTACATAGTACTTAGTATTAGCCAGGTTCTGCGCCAAGCACTTTACATGTATTGACTCATTCAAACTTTGAAACGAGCTTATTAAGTAGATGGGGCTTCCCTGATAGCTCAGTTGGTAAAGAATCCACCTGAATATGCAGGAGACCCCGTTTCGATTCCTGGATCAGGAAACTTTGATGGTGAAGGGATAGGCTACCCACTCCAGTATACTTGGGCTTCTCTTGTGGTTCAACTGGTAAAGAATCTGCCTGCAACACGGGAGACCTGGGTTTGATTCCTGGGTTGGGAAGATTCCCTGGAGAAGGGAAAGGCTACCCATTCTGGTATTCTGACCTGGAGAATTCCAAGGACTGTACAATCGATGGGGTCCCAAAGAGTCAGACACGACTAAGCAATTTTCACATCAGTTCAGTTGCGTCCGACTCTCTGTGACCCCATGGACTGCAGCACGCCAGGCCTCCCTGTCCATCACCAACTCCCAGAGCTTACTCAAACTCATGTCCATCAAGTCAGTGATGCCATCCAGCCATCTCATCTTCTGTCATCCCTTTCTCCTCCCGCCTTCAATCTTTCCCAGCATCAGGGTCTTTTCCAATGAGTCAGTTCTTCACATCAGGTGGCCAAAGTATTGGAGTTTCAGCTTCAGCATCAGTCTTTCCAATGAATACTCAGGAATGATTTCCTTTACGATTGACTGGTTGGATCTCCTTGCAGTCCAAGGGACTCTCAAGAGTCTTCTCCAACACCACAGTTCAAAAGCATCAATTCTTCAGTGCTCAGCTTTCTTTATAGTCCAACTCTCACATCCATACATGACTACTAGAAAAACCAAAGCTTTGACTAGACGGACCTTCGTTGGAAAAGACTTCTCATTACTTTTTAATATGCTGTCTGAATTGGTCATAACTTTTCTTCCAAGGAGCAAGTGTCTTTTAATTTCATGGCTGCAGACACCATCTGCAGTGATTTTGGAGCCCCCCAAAAATAGAGTCTGTCACTGTTTCCATTGTTTCCCCATCTATTTGCCATGAAGGGATGGGACCAGATGCCATGATCTTAGTTTTCTGAATGCTGAGTTTTAAGCCAACTTTTTCATGCTCCTCTTTCACTTTCATCAAGAGGCTCTTTAGTTCTTCTTCACTTTCTGCCATAAGCGTGGTGTCATCTGCATATCTGAGGTTACTGATATTTCTCCTGGCAATCTTGATTCCAGCTTGTGCTTCATCCAGCCCAGCATTTCACATGATGTAGTCTGAATGTAAGTTAAATAAGCAGAGTGACATTATACAGTCTTGACATACTCCTTTCCCAATTTGGAACCAGTCTGTTGCTCCATGTCCAATTCGAACTGTTGCTTCTTGACCTGCATACAGACTTCTCAGGAGGCAGGTCAGGTGATCTGGTATTCCCATCTCTCGAAGAATTTTCCAGTTTGTTGTGATCCACACAGTCAAAGGCTTTGGCATAGTCAATAAAGCAGATGTTTTTCTGGAACTCTCTTGCTTTTTCAATGATCCAACAGATGTTGGCAATTTGATCTCTGGTTCCGCTGCCTTTTCCAAATCCTGATTGAACATCTGGAAGTTCACAGTTCACGTATTTTTGAAGCCTGGCCTGGAGAATTTTCAGCATTACCGTGCTAGCATGTGAGATGAGTGCAAATGTGCAATAGTTTGAGCATTCTTTGGCACTGCCTTTCTCTGGGATTGGAATGAAAACTGACCTTTTCCAGTCCTGTGCCACTGCTGAGTTTTCCAGATTTGCTGGCGTGTTGAGTGCAGCACTTTCACAGCATCATCTTTTAGGATCTGAAATAGCTCAATTGGAATTCCATCACCTCCACTAGTTTTGTTTATAGTGATGCTTCCTAAGGCCCACTTGACTTCACATTCCAGGATGTCTGGCTCTAGGTGAGTGATCACACCATTGGGGTTATCTGGGTCATGAAGATCTTTTTTGTATACTTCTTCTGTGTATTCCTGCCACCTCTTCTTAATACCTTCTGCTTCTGTTAGGTCCATTCCATTTCTGTCCTTTATTGTGCCCATCTTTGTATGAAATGTTCCCTTGGCATCTCTAATTTTCTTGAAGAGATCTCTAGTCTTTCCCATTCTATTGTTTTCCTCATTTCTTTGCACTGATCACTGAGGAAGGCTTTTTTATTCTCCCCTTGCTATTCTTTGGAACTCTGCATTCAAATGGGTATATCTTTCCTTTTCTCCTTTGCCTTTTGCTTCTCTTCTTTCCTCAGCTATTTGTAAGGCCTCCCCAGACAACCATTTTGCCTTTTTGCATTTCTTTTTCTTGGGGATGGTCTTGATCCCTGCCTCCTGTACAATGTCACGAACCTCCATCCATAGTTCTTCAGGCACTCTATCAGAATCTAATCCCTTGAATCTATTTGTCACTTCCACTGTATAATCCTAAGGGATTTGATTTAGGTCATACCTGAATGGTCTAGTGGTTTTTCCTATTTTCTTCAATTTAAGTCTGAATTTGGCAATAAGTTCATGATCTGAGCCACAGTCAGCTCCTGGTCTTGTTTTTGCTGACTGTAGAGAGCTTCTCCATCTTTGGCTGCAAAGAATATAATCAATCTGATTTCGGTATTGATCATCTGGTGATGTCAATGTGTAGAGTCTTCTCTTGTGTTGTTGAAAGAGGGTGTTTGCTATGACCAGTGCATTCTCTTAGCAAAACTCTGTTAGCCTTTGCCCTGCTTCACTTTGTACTCCAAGGCCAAATTTGCCTGTTACTCCAGGTATCTCCTGACTTCCTACTTGTGCATTCCAGTCCCCTATGATGAAAAGACATCTTTTTTGGGTGTTAATTCTAGAAGGTCTTGTAGGTCTTCATAGAACCATTCAACTTCAGCTTCTTCAGCATTACTGGTCAGGGCATAGACTTGGATTACTGTGACACTGAACGGTTTGCCTTGGAAACAGACAGTGATCAGTCTGTCATTTTTGAGATTGCATCTGAGTACTGCATTTCAGACTCTTTTGTTGACTATTATGGCTACTTCATTTCTTCTAAGGGATTCTTGCCCACAGTAGTAGACATAATGGTCATCTGAGTTAAATTCACCTATCCCAGTCCATTTTAGTTTGCTGATTCCTAAAATGTTTATGTTCACTCTTGCCATCTCCTGTTTGACCCACTTCCAATTTGCCTTGATCCATGGACCTAACATTCCAGGTTCCTATGCAATATTGCTCTTTACAGCATCGGACTTTACTTCCATCACCAGTCACATCCACAACTGGGTGTTGTTTTTACTTTGGCTTCATCTTGTCATTCTTTCTGGAGTTATTTCTCTACTGATCTCCAGTAGCATATTGGGCACCTACAGTCCTGGAGAGTTCATCTCTCAGTGTCCTATCTTTTTGCCTTTTCATACTGTTCATGGGGTTCTCAAGGCAAGAATTCTGAAGTAGCTGGCCATTCCCTTCTCCAGTGGACCACATTTTGTCAGAACTCTCCACCATGACCCGCCCATCCTGGGTGGCCCTACACAGCATGACTCATAGTTTCATTGAGTTAGACAAGGCTGTGGTCCTTGTGATCAGATTGGTTAGTTTTCTGTGGAACTGATTTTCATTCTGTCTGCCCTTTGATGGAGAAGGATAAGAGGCTTATTTTAGGTTATTATAAAATAATGGCTAGAATTCCCTGTGCTATACAGTATATCCTAGTTGCTTATCTATTTATTAGGGCTTCCCTAGTGGCTTAGCTGGTAAAGAATCCACCTAAAATGCGGGAGACCTGGGTTCGATCCCTGGGTTGGGAAGATCCCCTGGAGAAGGGAATGGGTACCCACTCCAGTATTCTGGCCTGAAGAATTCCATATAAGTTATTATAAAATAAAATGATGACTTTCACTTCACACTTCATTTATTAAATAGATATTATTATTAATCCCATTTTACAGATAAGGAAAGACACAGAGAGGATAACTTGCCCAAGGTCACACAGGTAGTTTAAGTGGCAGAGTTGGACTTTTAACATGGGCAGTTTGGCTCCAGAGTCTGTGTTAATTACCACACCATACTGCCTCTAAGACAAGAGAAAAAAGCCATTCAAGGAAAACAGAACAGCAAATGCAAAGATACAGAGGTGTGAAAGAACACATCTTTGAGAAATTGTGAATAGTTGACACTGGACAGAAGGTAAATAAGAAGAGCAGCAGGGCAGGCAGGTACCAGGTCACAGAGGGCCTTTGGTGTCATGTAAAGAAATGTCTTTATAGAAAGGTAACTTGAAACCACTGAGGGAAGGGTTTCCTTTGGCAAGGAGGTGACCTGAGTAGGTTTTTTTTTTTTTTTTTAAGCCTTATTTCTCTGACTTAAGTGTGGAGGTTGGAATGATAGGGGATGCCAAAGTCAGGGAGAGAAAGTTAACAGACTACAGAACTGCTCTAAATTCAAAAAGATTTTGAAATTTAAAGAGAGAGATGTAAGGGCAGAAAGGATTTTTAGCAGACAAAATTGAAAATTGGATATAAGGAAGAAGAATTTAGGGTAGTTTCTAAATTTCTAGTCCCAGTTACTTGGTATATGGATAAAATAAATATGGAAGAAGGTTTGGAAGAAAAGCCATTGCACTGAAGGAGAATGTTACTTCATATGCCTGTTGTTTATTCTGACTCCACAATCTTCACATGACTTATTCTCATCATCACACACAGTGATTCTCAACTGGGGCCCACAGGGGTACACCAAGGGCAGAAGGGACAGGTGAAGGCATATTAGAATCTGGGTGTTTGTATGTTGAGTGTACATGTAGGTCAATTACTACTATCCCTTTTTTTCTTCCAGACAGTCTGATACCACAGTCCTGTCCACCACTGTCTCTGAGAATTATATACAGTAGTGACTGTATACAACATATAGTCTACAATTACCATGGATACTCTGAGCAAACAGTTGAAACACTTGAGTGTGTTCTAGGAATTCACAAAACTGCAAAACTAGGGAAGATTTTAAAGATCATCTTGAGCTTAGTAGGTCTTAACTACGGCCTACCTGTAAACACATGAGGGCATTTTTGGTCATCACAATGGGAGGTGTTACAGGCATTTAGTGTCCGAGGGCCAGAGATACTCAACTTTGTAAAATTCACAGGACAGTGTCAAATGAGGAAGAATCATCTTGCCCGAAAGGACAACAGTGTTTGTTTGAAGAAACTCTGACATAATGACATAGGTCAACCACCACATTTCCTAGATAAGGACAAAGTGAGATCCCAGTATAGAAAATGACTTGCTAAAGATCACCCAACTGCACAGGAGGCCGAGAACCCAGGGTTTTTGTTTACACCTCCCTATACCACTTCCTAATCTGGGTCTGGTAAACGTGTGGTATATCTAAAAGTCCAACGGAGTACTTAAGTCAAGTACTCAGAAGCCCCCCCCGCCCCCTCCAGCCGCCGCCCCTCACATCATCACAGTCTTTGTAAATTTTTCTCTAGCCCCTGATCCCACTCTCTTCAGAGACCTAGGCCAGAGGTGCAAGTCTGGCAGTCATCAGCACGGCAAGCCTTAAGATGAGTAAGATTACCCTGGCCAAATACATAAAATGTGACAAAGCTCTGCAAAGCACAAACATTGGCAGTCTAATGAAGAAAAGAGGAAGCAATAAAGGAAATCAGAAAGAAGAAGTGCGTAAATTAGGAGAGGCTCAACAAGACAAAGAGAAATAAGCAGTTTTCTGCTTGTTTTTAGTGAAGAAACTTCTTGTTGTTCAGTTGCTAACCTGTGGCCAATTCCTTGCAATCCCATGAACTGCAGCACACCAGGCTCCCCTGTCCTTCACTATTAAGTGAAGCAGTAACTACCATTAATTGGGTTCTTACATTCATTGATTCACTGCTGGTTGTCTATACTGTATTCATGATGCCTTGCCTCTTCCTTGCCAACATAAGTCAGACAGTTGGAGGCTGCAAAGAGGCCAGTTTAACAGTCTCTTTTTCAGTCTCAGCTGTGGCTGTGAAGGCCACGTGATACTGTTCCGGTCAATATGATGAGGGGTGGTATCATCACCCAATCTTACTGAGTTTGTACAGGGTACACGAATCATATTTGGTACTTGAACATTCCATTTAATAGACAAGAACATCTTGCAAAAGAAGAATAATTTAAGAGGATGTATCCTACCAGTTAGTGAAACATACCACAAAGCTAAAGTAATTAGAAGGGTGTAACAAAGGTCCAGAAATTGATAAATAGGGTATGGGGGAAACAAATTTGGAGTGGTCAGGAACACGGTGGGGAAAAAGCACAGAAATAAGGAACTCAAAGGTCTTCTATAGTAGAACTTCTCCAGACCTCCTTGCCATCCCAGTCCTTTGCACATTTTCTCCACTCCCGGATCCCCTCTCACCTTCAGAGATTCAATGGTGGCCTGCTTGTAAATCTTTCCTCCAGGATCTTTCTTCTGAGGACTATTCTGGATTCTGGGTGTTCGAATGACGAATTTATCCATTCCTAGGGGACTCCAACTACCTTCACGTGCTTGTACCGTGTTCTGCTCAAGGAAGAGGGCAGGTTCTAAAATGTCATCAAAATTTCAGTGATGTGTGCTCCCTAAAGTGACGTAATTGGGTTCTACACACTCTGGAAGCATTCTTGAATTATTAGGACTCGGGTGGAATTTAAAAGAAGGTTTCCTCTTAAAAAAGAAACATTTTCCTAAAAACTGAAAATTGTATACAATGATCGGTCTACTTCCTGAATTAAGAGGTGACTAGCTTTCCGAAGTGCACACTGTAAAGTGGCTACCAGTAGAGGGCCAGGCGTTGAACCTGGTGACTTCTAAAGCCTCTTCCATCTTAGGTTGCGTTGTGGTTGGGTTAGCTTTCCCCCAGGTTCAGTGAAGGTCTCTTAACAACTACCGTACCATAGCCACAACCCCAAGGGTTCCCCTTGTAACCAATATCCAACAACCTCCTCCAGATCTCAGCAGGGCTCTCATCTCCAGGAAATGCTCCACGGTCAAAGGACCCTAAAGACTGTCCTGCTCTAATCCCATAGCAAAGGGAAACACCACCTTCCTCTGCCTTCAGCACTCAGGAGCCCAGGAAGCGGAAGGCTAACGATGGCACGTGAGACCCACCAGGAAAAGCAGCCCTGCCAAGCAGCTGGGCCTCTCCAGCACGCACCCTCTGAGGGCCCAAGCCTGGGCCTTAGGGGGTCTGAACACCTTTCACGGTTGACACTTTCTCGGCAAAAACTCGGCCAGCCAGCTTAAGTACGAGGCCTGCCAGCGGTGGTTGGGGGGAGAGGGTGGGCGGGGTGAACCAAACCACATTCCCCAGAATACACCGCGAATGAGCAGGCTCAGGAGCGCCTAGGGCAGCTGGTAGTTCCCCGAGACCAAGTTCCCCAACCACCGGGCGCCTCCCGCTTGAAGGGAACTACATGCCCCAGCATGCCTCGCAGAGGGAGGAGTCGTTTCGCTCTAGTACTCGCGATGTTTGGATCCATTTCCTCTCGCCAACCTCGAAGTTCGTAGAGGTGGGGCGGGAGGCGGCAGTTTCGGACGGGTCAGGGCGGAGCTGTGAAGACTACAGAGGCGGAAGCAGCGGCCCGCGGGGCGGGGAAGGGGCTGGTCCCGGAAGGAGGAGGAACCTTGAAAAGAAAACAGCAACAAGCTGTGCTGCTGTGACAGAGGCAAACAAAATGGCGGTGCCGAAGGGGAGACTATGGCTCAGGGCCCAACTGGGGATCTCGCCGCTGCTGCTGCTGGCCATGGCTCTGGCCGGAGGCTCGGGAACCGCTTCAGCTGAAGCGTTTGACTCGGTCTTGGGTGATACGGCGTCTTGTCACCGGGCCTGTCAGTTGACGTATCCCTTGCACACCTACCCCAAGGTAGGGCCCGTCCGAACCGGGCTACAGCCCTTCCCTGGTCGCCCATCTTTCCGCTCTCCCGCACCTCTGTCATTTCTGGGAGCCTGATGTTGAATCCACCCTTCAACCTTTGTCTCCCATCTATGTGGCTCCTGTTTTCTTCCCTAATCCTACCCGCATCCCGCTTCTGCTGTAATTACCGGAAGTTTGTGCCTCACCTACCCTGTAATAGGCCGGGGACAGAAAAATAAGCAAGACACGACCCCTTTTTTTCTGGGGTTTTACGGGGAAGGCGGGGAAGAAGAACGCTCGGAGGGGAAGGAGGATCCAGATGATTAATGCAGGGTCTTCACTTTCCAGGGATGGCGGGGCGGAGGGGGGAAAGCTGCAGATACGCCAGTCCACTAAAAGGTTAGTTCTTAACCCCCTCTTCCCTTAGCGCCTCTCTGGGCTGGAAGCCTGCAGTCAGTACCTGGAGTCAGACAAGTAGATAATTCCACCATAGTATGAAATGTACTAAGGAGTGGGGAGACACTCAGCGGGCTTTCCGCCTGTGTTGAGTGACTGTGTGCTAGGTGCTGACACTGGGACTGGGACTGGGACGGCTTAGAGAAAAAGCAGTTAGGTTTCTACATTCAGAGAACTTACCTTTCGGTGCAGCAGAAGACAGGAGATTAGTAGAGTGGGAAAGAAACGAGACTGGCCCTCGCAGCGGATCACATATTACGAAGAGAGTGACCCTTCCTCCCCTCCTTGTCCGTCCCTAGGTGCAGCCTTTCCTTTAATTCCATTCCACTTCTCAAGTTGTTTTTGCAGCTTAATAACTGTTGACTGAGCATCCTAAATTGCATGGTTTGTCCCCCACCCTTCCAAATATGTGATTTGGGCATAAGCCCCGCCCTCCACACCACTGACTTTCTTTATAACAGCTTGTGCTGGTCTTTCTGCCCTTGTTTTTGCTTTGTCTTCCATATGCTATATGCTTAAACATGTGGCTAGGCCTCTTTGCTCTCTCAAACTACAAAGTGACTAGGAGAAAAAGTTTAGGATGTTCCTTATTGGCAAGTGCTTTCAGGCTTTTGAAATGAAAAGTTCTAAATGCTGTTTCTGCCCATATATGTGTTTACTGCTGGGTTTTACATTGCTTGAGGATTATCAGTCTTCAAGAAAAAGTGTGGGAGAGGGGATTATCAAATTATCAGAGACAAATATATCGTTAGCAATCAAGAGAGAAAAATGAGGAATTCTGGCTTCTAGACTTTTAAATCAATGTGTACTGCTCCTGAATACATTATTTCCTTCTCTTTTTATAAAATCGCTCATAAGTAACAGGATTGTGTGAGGAAATTAATAATGATTTGGCCTGGAATTGGGCAGTGATTTATTTTGTATCTTTATAGTGTTTGGATATACTGGCCTTCCCTCCCACACACCTCCCACCCCCCACCCCCGCCCTTTTTTGGGGATTTTCCTAGCATATTTGTAGTTACTTGAGTACATATGCTGGAGAATAAGCAATTTAAAAGGTTAGACATTTCTGGAACCTCGGAGTACTTTTATAATATCCACTACTTTCTAACAATTGATGTGATATCTATAAATCTTTCTTTCTTTTTCAGTAAAACTATTCTCCCTAGGAACTCTAAATCACCTGGTTTCCTGTCCTGGACTTAAAGTTTATAAACTGCCTGCTGTCTTATTAGCCAGTATGATGGGAGATCTACCTCCATTATCCCTAATTCTCACCCTGCCAAGTTGGGCTTTTCAGCTGAGGAAGTCAAGGCTCTGAAATGTTCAGTGACTTGACCTAAGTCACATAGCCAAGAAGTAGTGGAGTAGCAGGAATTCAATCCTAAAACTGGCTACACTGTACTGCTTTCTATTAATAAAGTTGTAGATTAAAAATATTTAATTATTTCACTAATGTCCTTTGGTCTTCCGCCAAATTATTGTGCTTTATGGTTTGGAAAAAAGCAGTGGGTGTTATATTATTTAAATTTACAAGCTCCTAAAGCCTCTCTTGGTCTGATATTTGTGACTGGCAAATAGAAATCTCATTTTAATGACTCTTTTTCAAAATTATTTGTTGCAAGAAAGCGTGGTACTTTACTTGTTTGTAGTAGGTACTTAAAAATTATCATATTTCACCCTTTCACTTTCCTCAGAGGTAGAATTGTGTAACTTGTCTGGGTCCAAATACAGGAGACATAAGTCCTGTGAATAATAAAGGTAATTAGAGTCAGCCTGGTCATTTGTAAGAGTGAGGGCTCTGGAACCTTACAAACCTGGTTTCATTCCCGCTTTACAGTTACGTATCTGTGTGTCCTTGATAATTACTTCTCATGACTTCATTTTGTCAACTGTAAAAAAAAAAAAAATCCTTACACCTTGCGGAGTAAGTGTGAGGATTAAAGATAATATACATGGTACTCTTAGCACAGTACCTAACACATGGCAACAGATAGTTTTTTCCTTTGTTAGATGTCATAAGGCCAGTTTTGTATGTGCAGTATATTAGTAGTGCTGAATAAGAGAATAGTTAGCTTGACTTAGCTCAGGATAAGAAAATGCGTGTAAAATCTATAGATAGTAGGGTTCCTTTAAGGAGGATTTGGTCTAAATTAGAGAAGGTATATTTTATATGAGCTTGCCAGTAATTTTGGATGCATAAGGCATGAAACATTGTATGAAACATGAAACAATTATTTAGAACAAGGATATGACTTAATTGCTACCAGTTGAGTGCCTGCTCTGTGCCAGGTGTCCTATGATATATTAAGTGTTAACACTGTACCTGGTACATTGTGGGTGCTCACAAAATATATTATTAATGTCATATCTGTTTATTAGATAGTATAGCATAATATTAATGATCCTAGGATATAAAATAATATGTAAATAAAATACAGAATCCTCATCATATTTCAGGATTGACATGTAAGTATTGTCAGTGTTCTACAACTAAGGAAATTGAGGCTGAGAGAGATTAAGGCCCTTGCCTAAGGTTGTGCAGAATAAATGATGAGGCTGAGTGACTAACCAGGGCTAATTCCTGAACCTAGACTCTTTTACCATGCTACACTCTCTTCTGAAAATCGTACTGGAGGGCTTATTGGATTGGTTTAATAAAAGAAAACATAGCTGAAAGCAAAATGGCTTGCAGTATAGCTCATACTAATGAGCTCATACTTCTCCATGCCATAGTAGGAAGTACCGTGGTGCTCCAAAGACATGAGAGAATTCTACTGTCTTATGAAAGCTACTCAGGTGTAAAATTTACTTTAATGGTTAAAACTCCTTCAATTTCACTGTAACAATAAATGCAGCTAGAACTGACATCCAGAAATGCACTACCTTCAAAGTTGTATAATAAAGATTGTATAATATTAGACAATTAGGATGAAATGGTTGGATGGCATCACTGATTCAACAGACATGAACTTGGGCAAACTCTGGGAGATGGTGAGGGACAGGGAAGCCTAGTGTGCTATAGTCCAGGGGGTCGTGAAGAGTCTGACATGACTTGGTGACTGAACAACAATAAATACTAGACTGCAGCCATCTCCTCTTAACGGATTGTTGCTGCTGCACAAATTTTACTAATCCTGCTGGAAAGAAATGCATAACTTTGTATTCCATTGGTTGCTAACTGGTATATGCACGTGCTGTTTCCTTCCTTATTAGGTGCCTGCCAGTTTGTACACAGTGGATCCCACAGTAAGTTGAGGGGGCTTCCCCACATATACTGGTTTGTTTCAAATACTATACATTTCACCAAAGGAAAGCCTGTTGAAGGCATTGTCATTAGTCTTACTGAGCTGTTCACATTTTCCAGCAATGAAAATCTTCTCTTGAGCTCTCACACAAATACAATGATGCCTACAACTGTTGTTTTCTGTTTTTAAAATGTATTATTATGATTAACACTACTACCATTTATTGAGCACCTTCAATGTTCCGGGCACTGCACTAGGAATAGCTGTCTTCCAGCATTGTTGAGGGGTTTAGAGGTAATTTATAGCTTTTATTTCCTTTTTGACGTTTATCACTAGATAGGTAAAGTAATGTGCATGCTGACCTGAAAGGTTTTAATCTAAGTCTTGCTGATTCCATTGGCCTTTTGCATATGTCACATGTTGCCTTTGTTTCTGTTTTCAGTTCAGGTAAACTGAGTTTTTAAAAATCCTTTCATTTAAGCATTTTTCTAAATGTGTACCTCACTTTGTGGGGGCCTTTATAGCACTATCTGCTATGTAAAACTGGTCATGATATTTTTCCTGATAGGCCTGATGATTTGTATAAATATTTATGTGGCAGAAGTACACCATTGGTCCTGAAGTACTTGTTTTCTCATTTTTGCCTCTATTAAAGTTCTGATTATGTCACTGTTATTTTTATTTTCAACTTTTCCCCCCAAAATATGACCATGGACTGTAGGAAAAGGGTGATGTTTTTATGCACTTGGTTTCTTTATATCACTTATTATTTGTTTTGGATATCACTGTTAAAGTAAGAAATTAAAACTTCTTTATGCGGCAGACTATATAGCCTTAAGTATTACCTGACTTCTGTCATTTTTCTTTCTTTCAGTTATAAAACTTTTATTGGACAATTTATAATAAACCCTACTAACTTTGCTTTCTTTTTGACTTTTTTCCCCCATAAGGGAAAAATACTATTTTTTTTTGTTAATCCTCCCTGTTCTTGACCTCCCTAGGAAGAGGAGTTGTACGCATGTCAGAGAGGTTGCAGGCTGTTTTCAATTTGTCAGTTTGTGGATGATGGAATTGATTTAAATCGGACCAAATTGGAATGTGAATCTGGTAAGATGCTATGCTAATGACATCAGCAGTATATAACATTGGTGTTTTCTTTGAGTTGTGTTATGCTTTTTATGTATTTTCCTTGGAAAATGACAAGCATACTATTTAAACTAATCATCAAGCATATTTTAATTATTATAAAGTTGAACTTCTAAGAGCTGCTGCTAGAAATTTCATGGGCTTTAAATTTCATCTATTTGTTGAGACAGTATTTATTTTGTACTATAGATAGGAACACCTTTGTTTAACCAAGTATTTGGTTTAGACAAATGCAATAGTGATTACCCTTCTCAAAATTCATCACTATCCTTTCAGTGGATAGTATAATTTTCCTAAGCCTTTCAATCATAGGCTAGTTGACTTAGCTCCCAAGTTGTTTTTTTTTTTACTGAATCAGGCCTTTGACTCAGTATTTAATAGTGTATTCTTTGTGAGTCATGCCAATAAAAGAAGTAACTAGAGTCTTTGTCATCTCTTAAGCCACTATTCTTACCTTTTGCCCAAAGTGATGTGTTTAATAAAAGAAACCTGTAATCAGGACAAAATTGATATTTGGCTTTTAAAAAACTATAGTGGAATTTTCTTCATTCATTACCTTACACTGTTTATTCAGTGCAGTGAGGTAGCTTTCTCCCTATCACTATGCCACTGTTTCCATCTACCCTGTGTGATATCATAACCTCTTTTTTTATGGCTCAGTCTCCTAACTGGCCATCTTTATATGTGCATAATACTGTTCAGTTTATTATCTAGTACCTTCGAGAAGTATACTACAAATGCATGACTGGGTGGAAAGAAAAATAAAATTGTGGTGTAAAGTGTTATATCACAGGAAAGAAATGGCTCTAGTAAACTAAGTAAAGAGCATATATGTGGTAGAGACTAATTCCAAGTTTGGAATCCTGCTGCAGAACATTTTCAAAGTTCAGTTTTCTCAGAATTTAGGATGTTAGACTGATTGTTTTATTTTTCTTTGCCTTGTGAATACCCTTGCTGCTGAACTCAGTGATCCAGTTCTTAACAGTAATATCATATATTTGTATAAATTACTAAAGTGTATCATTTTGTTCAACCCCATAAAGTAGGTGGAATACCACCTACAGAATACTGTTTTAGACATAATAAAAATAAATAGTCAGAGAGGTTAAATAGCTCTACCTCGGTCACATACACAGCCAACAGATGGATGGAGCCAGATTGCTCCAGGTTGCCAATTCAGTGTTTTTTCTTTTCTGCAAACCTTAGCTATGAGGTTCACCTCATATGAATGTCATCATATAGCCAGAGCCTGAGTGTGTAATTAATAGATCTATTCCTGAAACATTTGACTTGTGGGAGGCAGAAGATATGGGATTTTAGTAAAATAAAACATTTGCTGTTATTGCCAAATATGAAAATTCGTATTAATGAAATAATTTTTAAGTATAATAAATTGCTTTATAAAATGCCAAATTCCTTACTTTCTGTTCTATCCCTTTTCTTTCTCTCCTTCTCTTTTTTTCTTGTAATTTACTGTTTTTTCTCTTCCAGCATGTACAGAAGCATATTCCCAATCTGATGAGCAATATGCTTGCCATCTTGGTTGCCAGAATCAGCTGCCATACGCAGAATTGAGACAAGAACAAGTACGAAACAATACTGCCCTTCAGAAATGCCTGCTTAGATTGCACTTTGTGTTGAAATGTGTATTGTTCACATGATCCTATTTCAGTATTCTAATTAGTCTTCAGCAAGCAAATTATTTTTGCAAATAGAAAAGTCAGGTATTTTTGTATAATGCTTTAATGTTAAGAGGTATGTTCACACCCATATCTCATTTTGTTTTTTTTTTCTTGGTCCCGTGACAATATTATCCCCATTTTGCATATGAAAAAACTGAGGCTCAGAGAAATGGAGAGTTCCTTTTACCCTACCTGCCATTGCCTTAGATCAGCATCTTTTCTCATCTGTATTACTAAATTAACTGCCAGTCTGCTTTCCCACGTCAGCCCCTTCTAGTCTATCATTTAGTCTGTGTCTGCATATTTATTTTCTAAATGGAAATCTCATGCCATGATTCTTCTATCTTATATACTTCAGTAGCTTCCGATTATATACAGGTTTAAATCCAAACCATTTATCACAGCCTGGCTTCTGATTACCTCTTCTATATCATCTCTTAGAATTTCTACCCCTCATACTCTATCTAAGCATTCGGGGAAAAGTTTTTGAATTTTATTAACTTTGGCATAGGAAATACAACCACATGGTACAAAACTCAAAAGGTAAAAAAGAAAAAAATATGTGTATATATATATACACACATACAGTTGACCCTTGAAAAACGTGGATTTTAACTGCAGGACCATTTACACTTGAATTTGTTTTTTTCTTAATGTTATACTGCACTACATGATCTACAATTGGTTGAATTCTCAGATGCTGAATCACAAATACGGGAGACCAACTATAATCTGTGTATATTCACAGATTTTAGCACCCCTAACCCTTGCCATTGTTCAAAGATCAGTTGTATAGTGAAAAGTTTCCTACCCCTGTATCTCTTAACCACTCCATTTTCCTCCATTAATGTAGCCAGGGTTACCAATGCAGAGGTATTTTATACATATACAAGGATACATGTATTCTTTTCTAAACTACAAGTATAGTTAAAGACTGTCTACCCTTTTTTTCCACTACATATATATTTCATTATATGGATGTATCATTTATTTAAGTAGTCTCTTGTTTATAGGGGCTTCCCTGGTGGCTCAGAGGTTAAAGCATCTGCCTGTAATGCGGGAGACCCGGGTTCAATCCCTGGGTTGGGAAGATCCCATGGAGAAGGAAATGGCAACCCACTCCAGTATTCTTGCCTGGAGAATCCCGTGGACGGAGGAGCCTGATAGGCTACAGTCCATGGGGTCTCAAAGAGTAGGACACGACTGAGCGACTTCACTTTCACTTTCACTTCACTTGTTTATGGACATGTAGGGTTGTTTCTAATTTTTTAGATTTACATATAATGCGTATTTTTCACATTTATATTTCTAGAATAAAGTCATAGGAATACAATTGCTGCGTTAAGTATATGCATTTTTATTTTGAGAAATAGAGCAAAATTGCCTTGTATGGAGTTTCTATCAGGTTTTAAAATTGAGATATAATTCATACTATAAAAATCATTCTTCTGAAGTATTCAGTGCAGTAGTTTTTAGTCTATTCCAGACTGTGCAACCATCATTACTATCTACTTCCACAGCGTTTTCATTATCAAAAAAAGAACTCTCTTACCCATTAGCAGTCACTGTCGTTTCCTCCTCCTGCCAGTCCCCGGCAGTGTACTACTTTCATTACAGTTTTAAATTGTGTTTCTCTTACAAGTAACTTTAAACATACTTTCTAATTTTTAAGGCCCATTTTTATTTCCCTTTTTCTTAATTGAGAAGTTCTTAATGTTTGTAATATGTTCATTGTGACTTTATATCTTGTTTCTTCTATTCTGTATCTGCCTAGTGAATCCTTTTGACTCAGGGCAAGTATCATGTCCTTTGTGAAGCCTTCTTAACCACCTCTCACCCCAGTTTGGGTTAGATGCCTTTCCCCATACACATGTGTCACCCTGTGTTTCACCTCTGTCCTGCATAGATTAAACACAGACATATGTGGATAAATAAAACAAACTTGGCTTCTGATTCTTAAAATTTATAATCTCAATGAATGCTTATTTAGTGAACTAATCAATGAATGATTTCACAGCTTTTCAATGGAAAAATTAGATCATGAATACAAATCTCTTCTGATTCTAAAAGCTCTTCTCTCTTAATAACCCCATACTGTCATTCTTTTGAAATATAGCCAGAACCAAAACTATCCCTAGAGTTTAGTGAATGGTGTCTCATGCTTATTCTCTAGAGGGGCTCACTGCTGTTGAATTAGTCAATAGTCAGAATTGAAGGGGAGATGATACCAGTTAATGTAAAAATCTCATCAGTAGTTTACTGTATGTAGTCAGCTGGTAAATATTTCCCTCACTCTGCCCTGTTATCAGATATCTCACATTTTATGCGTATATTCCTTGGATTGATTTTTTACCTTCCTTTTTTCTATTGGTGTGTGTTAGGGGATGGTTCATTTTACATGAAAGTATTAAAGATTTGTCCCTTCCCCTTCTACCTCTTCAGGCCTTGTTAATCCTTGTTTAATCAAAAGAGAAGAATTAAGATTCTCTGCATTTTTGGACCTAATTCAAAAGCATGTTAATTTCATAGAGGTGACAGGTAGCTTATATTGTATTAGGTGGTACATTAAAGGATCCTAGGAATTTAAGCTTCTCATGGTTAATTGCATAGATAATGAAGAGTTTACTCTGATGCTAATGACGATAATAGAATCACTTGTTTTATACTCTGTCCAAATAAGGGTTTGATTATATTGTTCTTTTGTATATAAATAATATATTTCACCTTGATTTAATCTTTTTTTTTTTTTAAGCTCATGTCCCTGATGCCAAAAATGCATCTACTGTTCCCTCTAACTCTGGTAAGATCATTCTGGAGTGATATGGTGGACTCTGCACAGAGCTTCATAACCTCTTCGTGGACTTTTTATCTTCAAGCTGATGATGGAAAAATAGTTATATTCCAGGTGATAACTGTGCTTCATAGATTCATTTCAATACTAACAGTAGTAATGTATATATTTTAAATGAATATCTTAGCATAGAATCACATACTTAGTCCCTTACAAATATTTATTATCAAATAATAATTACTTTTTAGCCTGCATTAAAACCTACATTGGGTATCAGGACCCAATGTGATTTACTCCTCCCTCTGCCCACTGGAAATCTATTTAAAGCCTATTGATCTGTATCTAACAAAATCTCTGAGTCTTCTAAATTTTAGAGTGGTTAATTAATAAAATGAAACCTATAGATGCAAGAGCGGAGAAGGCAATGGCACCCCACTCCAGTACTCTTGCCTGGAAAATCCCATGGATGGAGGAGCCTGCTAGGCTGCAGTCCATGGGCTTGCTAAGAGTTGCACACGACTGAACGACTTCACTTTTATTTATTGGAGAAGGAAATGGCAACCCACTCCAGTGTTCTTGCCTAGAGAATCCCAGGGACAGGGGAGCCTGGTGGGCTGCCATCTATGGGGTCGCACAGAGTCAGACACGACTGAAGTGACTTAGCAGCAGCAGCAGATATAAGAGATAAGGAAAATTAATGCAGTTTGAATATAAATAATGGTGTGTATTTATACCACATATGGATATTAGAGAAAAGCAATGGGACATAATTTTTAGTTGTTAATAGTGCTTTTCCTCTTAACTCTGATGAGAGCTTGTTGAAGAAGCATGTTGCCTTCTAGAGAGAGAACTTTTCTCCCAGTTCATTGTTTATCATGGGATTTGATAATTATAGCTGCTGTTTGGTGAAGGTTCATGTGTACCAGACATTTATATATTTTGTCTCAGCTCTCCAAACAACTTCTTGAAGTTGCATTACAGCTGCTTTATTGATGAGGAAACTGCGAGGTTAACTTGTTTAAGGTCACACTGCCAGAAGTAACAGAATTAGGTGTCAAACCTGTTACTTTAGCTCCAAGGCTCATATACCACCCTACCATGCTGTCTTCTTTTTAATTTGGTTGTTAAGTTCCTCGAATTTACCAGCCAACGAATTATGTTATGATGCTTTCTCAGGAAATAATTAAAGTAAACCTTTTAATTATCACTGCCAAGTGAGTGGTTTACTGTAAGCCTAGTATGTGATTTTTAGCATCATCCTGAGTCTTGGTTACCCTGTGATTTGGTAATATGTGAAACACAGAAGGAATTTTCTCTTAAGTTCATGAGTAAGTTCTGTTTCCTAAAGCTACTTAAGTTGACTCTTAAGAGTGGAATCCTTCATTCCTGATTAGATGTATGGTTAACTGTTTTTCTCTTTGTGTCAACTTAAGAATGATTATGATGGAGAAACCCCCTACTCCAGAGCATCAGAGCTACGTGAAGATGTAAAGTATGGAGTTGTTAGCTATGTTTTTAGTTGTTTAGTTGTTTCCGACTCTTTGCAACGCCGTGGATCGTAGCCGGCTATGTTCTTCTGCCCATGGGATTTCCCAGGCAAGAATACTGGAGTGGGTTGCCATTTCCTTCTCCAGAGGATCTTCCCAACCAACCCAGGGATCAAACCCACATCTCCTGCATTGATAGGCAGATTCTTTACTGCTGAGCCACCAGAGAAGCCCTAAAGTATGGAGTATTGAGCTAAAATTTATGAGTTACTCATATGTAGAAAAGAATAGAATGTTTCAGATGAGAAAACATAAGAGATGTGTCTAACCAGAAATTTTGGCAGTCTGCCAAATTATTCCTGATCAACCAGAATTAGAACTCATTTTTTATCGGGTATGATAATGTACTATGTTGTAATCTATTTTTTTCTTTTTTTAATGTTGTAAGGAAATTAAACTGACTATTCTTGACAATGATGGAAATCTGTTTCTTTGCAAGACACTGGATCTAGTGCTTAGCACAAGCAATTAAAATATATATTGTAGTTACTGTGTTTTATTTTTTATACCATACTTCTGTTACTTTTTCTCAATTTGAATGTCTATAGAGATGATATTTTACAGAACTTGCTACTGAGAAAGGCTTAAGAAGTACAAATGACTTAATTGCTTTCTTATCATTTTAGTCTAAACCAGAAATCCAGTATGCACCACAGTTGGAGCAGGAGCCTACAAATTTGAAAGAATCGTCACTAAGCAAAATGTCCTGTAAGTTTTATTTTAAGTAGCCTAGGATTAAAAACATTAGCAGTCAGATCTGATGGTGGTAGAATTGGTTGTATGATTATTGGAAGGTGAATAAATAGCTTAAAACTGTGGTGCTCAAACTTTATTGTGAATTATGGCCTGGAGAGCTTATTAAAAGCATTTCTGAGCCCCGCCTCCAAAGTTTCCAATTTACTCTATCTGGGATAAGACATGAGAATTTGCATTTCTAACAGGTTGCTGGGTTCTGTTGGCTGGTCTGGGGATCACACTTTGATAATCACTATTCTAAAAACATTTCGTTTTCCTTTAAGGATGTTTTGAGTATGAACTAAGGAGATGTCCTGGTATCTTCCAATAAACTAACCAAATAGTGAAACTACCCTGAAAATATGTTTTTATTCTCTTTTTATTTCTATGCTAGAAGTGAAGTTAAACTCACAGAAATATAAAACATCAAGCTAAAACTATGCTTACCTTTTTCAATGTATTAACTCATTCCTTATTTTCGATACTGATTTTAACTTTCTGATTATTTTGGTGGGTGAATGATGACAGTACACATTGTCATCATTCACCCACCAAAATAATCTTTTAACTGTATCTTTTTATTTTTTTAAAGATTTATTTATTTAATGGCTGTGCTGGGTCTTCATTGCCTCTTGTGGGCTTTCTCTAGTTGGAAAGAACAGGGGCTACTCTTCATTGCAGTGTGTGTGTTTCTCTTGTTGCAGAGCACAGGCTTCAGTAGTTGCGGTGTGTGGACTCAATAGTTATGCCCCCCAGGCTCTAGACTGCTGACTCAGTAGTTGTGGTGCATGGGCTTAGTTGCCACGCCACATATAGGATCTTCCTGAAGCAGGGATCAAACTCTTGTGCCCTGCCTTGGCAGGCGGATTCTTAACTATTGGACCACCAGGAAAACTCCATCTTTAACTTTAGATTTGAACAAACCATTATTACATTCAGACATGGAAAGCATCAATGTCAATAAAAATTTAAAAATAAATTAGGAAATTCATAATGTTGTATAGTATCCAGTTGGTTTTTAATGTTCCAGAGGAACTTGCATTCATTATAAATATACCAGGTTACATTTACAGAAATAACTGGGTACAGTGTGTATATCTAGAAGCAGTCATTTGAGACCCCCTTTTGGAATATAGGATATCATTAACTTGTACCTTATTATTTCAGCAGATCTGCAAATGAGAAGTTCACAAGCACATAGGAACTATCTTGAAGATGGAGAAAGTGATGGCTTTTTAAGATGCCTGTCTCTGTATGTATTCATCTTCACTTATATATACAGAAGATAAAATCTGGCTTGTATCAGAGAGATGCAGTCCTTTTTATTATTTTAAAGTTATATTAACTGCTCAAAAGTAAAAAAAAAACAAACTTTTTTTTTCATCTTTTTCCTACAAAAACTGTACTTTTGGATGTTTTGGTTTGTTTAAAAGGTGATAACTCACTCTACTTTAATAAAACCCAAGGGTTTTTTTCCCGCAGTACAGAAGCACTCTTGTTCTCGTTGGGGGTCTTTGATTTATGTTACAATATGCACTTCTTCAGACATCTCAGTTAAGCTTTAATTAATTTAGTTGGAGGGCCAACTGTATATTTATTGAAAAAAAAATTCACATGAATTTTTTTCAATTAAAAAAACAAAATTTTTAAAAATAAATAAATTCTCCCACATAGTTCAAAGTTAAGTTCTTCAAGGATCAACTGTATTTATATAGCATTTACATTTTATTAGGTATTATAAGTAATCTAGAGATTATTTAAAGTGTAGAGGAAGATGTGTGTAGGTTATGTGGAAATCTATGCCACTTATAAAAAGGAATTGATCACCCTCAGATTTTGGTATAGGAGGGGGTTGCAATCCTGGAACCATTGCCCTGGGAGTACCAAGGGATGACTCTGTATTTGAATGGTTTGAGGGTTGGATTTTCATTTTTATATCTCCATAGCCAGACAGGAGGCTAGGGGAGGTGGATAAGGGCTATAGATTAAGGAGGGCTTTGTGTTTTATACTGAGTGTCATCTCCATGCCAAAGATTCTTAGGGTGGCACGGGAAAGTGGACTGGTGAGGGTAATGGGTACCTTGTGCCCTCTTGGGAAGAAATATGAAATCTTCTAGAGTGAGGAGGGTTCTATCAAAGTATGCAACCTTCTACTCCTCTAAGGAGTTCTGATATGAGCCTTCCCCCTACAACCACCTGCAGCCCCTCACCATAAAAAGGGACAGTAGCACTTAGTGATGGTTATCTACCAGGTCAAGCACTTGAGTAGAGAGGTGAACAAGTGGAGTGTATCTCAAGTGTAACACTTCAGTAGTCCACACTGCATGCTTCCTGTAACTTCTTAGAGTAGAAATCGTTTCTTGACAGGTTTTAATCAGATATCAGGTACTTTTTATTTTAAAGACTGGGTAAGAAAATAAGAATTGAACTTCAGGTTTTCCCTTCCTTTTCCTTCTAAACCTGCTTTTGATTTTGTACCAAAAGAGGGGACTTTTTCTCTCATTCCGTGTTTCGGATTTTTGTTGCAGTTTGATAAGTTTTATGAAACCTAAGTCATTGCCTAATCTTAAGTTACCATTTATTCTTTTTTTCCTTTTTGGTCACGTCACTCGACTTATAGGATCTTAGTTCCCCGACCAGGGATCGAATCCAAGGCCCCAGCAGTAAGAGCAATGAGTCCTAACTGTTAGGCCATCAAGGAATTCCCTACAGTTTATCCTTAATTGTTGGGGTCCTTTAATGGACCGGAACCTGGTGGTACAGAGTTGACGATAAGAAAGTAAAAGAGAGAAAGAGAGAGAGAGAAAAAAGACCCAGGGACCTAAGCTCTGATGGAGCAAAGGTGCTTTAATGATTTTCCTATGAGTATATATAGGCTGTGGTACAAGAAACTTCTTTCGGGAGTGATAGAGATCAGAAAACCAAACGTACAGCAACCGTTACCAAGGGAACAAGGGGTAATGTTAGTCACAAGGTCAGGAGACAATCCATATCTCAAGAAAGGGGAACGAGACTAAGCAGTTTTGTCCTAAAGAGGATGTTTACTAAAGGAGACCCAAGCCTGCCTCACACAATGACCTCAGTCACTGGGAGCAGCGTGCTGTTCTGCTTGAAGAGGGACAAAGGACTCATGAGAGACAGCACATAGGAATCCTCCCGTCAAACATTCCCTGACACTTAATACTACACTACCTAGCATCTTACTGGTGCCTTACTACCCTTTAACATTTTGTCATTATATGTTATTCTTTTTTTTTTTCCTTTCATTTATTTTTATTAGTTGGAGGCTAATTACTTTACAACATTATAGTGGTTTTTGTCATACATTGACATGACTCAGCCATGGATTTACATGTATTCCCCATCCCGATCCCCCCTCCCACCTCCCTCTCCACCCAGTTCCTCTGGGTCTTCCCAGTGCACCAGGCCCGAGCACTTGTCTCATGCCTCCAGCCTGGGCTGGTGATCTGTTTCACCCTTGATAATATACATGTTTCAGTGCTGTTCTCTCTAAAACATCCCACCCTCGCCTTCTCCCTCAGAGTCCAAAATTCTGTTCTGTACATCTGTGTCTCTTTTTCTGTTTTGCATATAGGGTTATCATTACCATCTTTCTAAATTCCATATATATGCGTTAGTATACTGTATTGGTGTTTATCTTTCTGGCTTACTTCACTCTGTATAATGGGCTCCAGTTTCATCCATCTCATTAGGACTGGTTCAAATGAATTCTTTTTAACGGCTGAGTAATATTCCATGGTGTATATGTACCACAGCTTCCTTATCCATTCATCTGCTGATGGGCATCTAGGTTGCTTCCATGTCCTGGCTATTATAAACAGTGCTGCGATGAACATTGGGGTGCACGTGTCTCTTTCAGATCTGGTTTCCTCAGTGTGTATGCCCAGAAGTGGGATTGCTGGGTCATATGGCAGTTCTATTTCCAGTTTTTTAAGAAATCTCCACACTGTTTTCCATAGCGGCTGTACTAGTTTGCATTCCCACCAACAGTGTAAGAGGGTTCCCTTTTCTCCACACCCTCTCCAGCATTTATTGCTTGTAGACTTTATATGTTACTCTTTTAAATCTAACGTTTTAAGAATAGCTTTTTCTTTGAATCTTAATCTATAGTTTGGCAAACAATAGGTCAATTATGGAAAAAACTCCAGTTACTAATTCTTGTAACTAGCCTTCTACACTGAGATATTTTAATCATAAGAAAAATATAACTATCTTTTTTTAAGATATGCTGTGGTGAATACAGAATGCCTCATAATAGATATACTCTTGTAAATTGAAATTCAAGTAAATTGTGGCAAGTTAAATATTTGAAATATAATAGAGAAGTTAACTTCTGGAAGCCTGTTCTGAGTCCTTTTATAAAACAGTTATTGTTTCATAATTTACCTATTCTGTACCTTAATTCTTTGGGGTATTGGGTTTTCTTAGAGCTAGTGTTATCATAATACCTTGCAAAAATATATATATTTGTGTAGCAGTATACAGTTTATAAAACACTTTGATTTGCTTTATCTCATTTAGTAATTTTAAAAAATCCTTAACAATAATTTGCTTTAATTTTATATATTTAGCAGAAAGCCAATATGTCTGATTTTTTTAATTTATAAAAGTTTTATAGCCATGCTATAGAAGCTTGAGAAATGGAGGATTATATCATCCTAATATAATAGCTATTATAATGTTTTCTTCTGTATGTTTTTTTTAAATAGTTTTAAGGGTAGTACACATAAAATTTTGTAGTATTAAACTAAGTATACAAAATTGATTGCCTTTAATTGTTAAGAGCCTTCTGTTTTTAATGTTATGCAATTTTAACAAAACTGTTGATTTTTTTTTCCCCAGTAACTCTGGGTGGATTTTAACCATGACTCTTGTCCTCTCTGTGATGGTGTTGCTCTGGATTTGTTGTGCAACTGTTGCTACAGCTGTGGAGCAGTATGTGCCCTCTGAGGTAAATTTAATTCTAACCCTTAGGCCATTTGAAGACTGAGCCATATCATTTCCTTTTTCAAATGTTTTGTTTGTTTAACTAGAAAAGCAAAACCTTTCTACTAATAGAATGAGAGAAAATTTGGCGGTTTTAATCACACACAGGGGGGTTGGCACACATGAGAATTACAGGTTTGAAGCATAAGCATCACTTCCCAATTTTCTGTCGTGCTAACTACTATAGTGACCAGTGTACACTGGCTGACTTGAGTTCAATGTCTCTCTTCTCCCTAGGTCTTCTTTTTTTTGTAATTTTTATTTATTTATTTATTTTTGGCCATGCCACATGGCTCGAGGGATCCAATTTCCCCAACCAAGGATCAAATTTTTGCCCCCTGCAGTAGAAGCACAGAATCCCAATTACTGGACTGCCAGGGAATCCCCTCGTAGGCCTTGGAGACTGAAAAAAACCCATTGACATGTTTCTAAGGTGATAAATAAGAAAGAAGTCTTGTGGAACTACTTCAAATTTTAAATTTAACATTGCCACAAATGTTAAGGAATAATTGTTGCTTTAGAAGCATCAAGGCTGAAGCGTTTGATTTTGAGTAATGTGTTTTGCTATACTCTGAGAGAGATGGAACACTATCTTGACTTTCTTGTTAATTAAAATTTAACTGGCCCAGGAATCATGAGATAAAGGGCTTTTGTTTCAGAAAAAGCCTCTAATTTGATGATTCAACTTAGCTTTAAAGGAAGAAAAATTATTTATGTAACTAAAAATAAATTCTATTGACATCACATCCAACTGAAGTAAACTGTAGTTCTTGTGTGCCTTCAAAATCCAGTAGAAAAAGAGTGAAAAGAAGGAAGGAGGGAAATTAAAATAGAATCTGATAATAAGTAGTTAGCATGTCCCTAGCATGATGCTTAAACAGTACTCTTATGTTCACAGAATATAAAGATATGCTATAAGATTTACACATGAATAATGATTCAGATAATATTTTTCATGTTTTTATTAAGACCATATGGGATATAGGCACACAGAATTGGGATAGGATAATGTTGATAACTGATATTTATATAGTTGTTCAAAATTTACAAAGTTTTCATGAATCTTACATGTCTAGCACAACTCTAAAGCAGGTTTTATTATTCATTTTGTAGATGAGTAAATAAGCTTGTGAAGTTTAGATAACTTTGCTGGGGTTGCACAGCTATGAAAGTTTTGAGCCTGGAATTAAGCTCCTGTCTTTTGACTCTGCAACTCCTATGTCTTTTCCTATATACCATCTTTCCTCCAGCTGATCAACTATTTAAGTGGCACAAATAATAAATATATGAAGTGTTAAGGAAAGCAGAGAGTATGTGTTGGATTGTCAGGATAGGTCACGAGGGTCTTGACCTGAACTTTGAAGAATGATATGGATTAGCAGAGAGAGAAAAGTGGACAGTTTTTAAACAAATGGATAAAGTTAGACAGGGTTGCCTTGAATTGTGGAAATATCAGAGAGTGGGTAAATTTCTAAAGAACTCATCTGTTTATGATACCATCTGAACATCCTCTTTGCTTATTACCTACTTGTGTTCCTGTTTAGTTTTGATGTCGATATTTTAATCATTTTTTTGGTTCTTGATAAAGTAGAAGTTAGACATCTTATATAGGATTGCCTTTGCCTGTTAACTTACTTTTGAACTGCCCCATGACTCTAAATCCTCACAGCAGCAAAGCTACAAACCTGTAGTAATAAATTTTTGTTTTACCCTCCATCACTAGGGAAATTGATAATGTGACTCATATCAGGAGCTCATCTGTGTAACCTCTGACACTAGGAATTTGAACACCACCAGTACCACATGGTTTATGTTTTTGAGCCAGGATGCTCAAACGCTTACTGAAACAGTTCCTAGATGGACATTTCATAGTTCTTCCTCTCTTAATCTCCTTACTTGACTTACAGAATTGACATCTTCTGGTGTTGTTTAGACATAGCAATGCCTCTCATTGGTGTTTGATTACATCTTACAGACCTGGGAATCCGTCCCTCCTTTTCAGATGACTTTTGAGCTTTCTTTTCCTTTTAGATGTTGTCTCTGCTGTGATAAATTTTGTCTTGATTGTATAGTTTTAATTCTGTGAGAAGTTCTCTCCCCTTATTTCCAGGTTGTTTGTAGAGCATCTCACTGTTTCCACATATGCCCCCCACACCCCTGGATCATGAAGCCTAAAGCATTAGAACCACATGTGGAGTCATATTAGCAGTTATTACATTCCCTCCTGATATCTGCATATGGGTGTCACTTTGCCCCTCTCTAGAACTCTTCTTCCTGTCCTTAACAATCAAGAATATGGTGACACCCTCAAAGAATATATACTTTTCTAAGATACATTTTCAAGAAAAATGTATCAAAGACAGCTGTTTGTATTCACTGCTTTTAGGCTTTACTTTGTATTTGAAACCACACTAGCTAAGTAAATAATGTTTTTTCAACTCTATTTTTAATTATAAAAGTTCTATATATTTGACATAGAATTTATAAAGTTATATATAAAGAAGCAGGGGGAAAAAAAATGAAGCAGGAAAAAAAATCACTCATCCAGAACTATTTTGTATTGCCATTTTAGTGGATTTCTTTTTACTGAACTATATCAATACATATTAATGTTTTTAAAATATTGCAGTGTAGATACTCCTTTTCTGATATTTTCTCCTTAATTTACTGTAAAAATAGCTGAGAATTTAAGTCACCTACTTTAAAATTTACTTTTATAAAACCTTTTCATTGATTTTATTTTTGGAACATAAATTATTTCTGACCCCTCTCCATAGTAACATGAGAGTGCATTTTAACCTATATAAGCAGTGAACAATGCTATTTATATTTTGTTAATATAGTTTGCATATATAATCCCGTGTGTTTATAAGAAATCAGAAACCTGCTGAGAGAATATGTCTGTCTTCAGTATAGACCTGGTATCTTGAACTCAAACATGAAATATTAAAAGCTTCCTTTTCAGTCACTACAAATAAAGCTTAAAATGTCTGTAATAAAGGCCAGAAATGTAGTCTTGGAAACTTATGAACAGCTTTGCTCTTCTTATTTAGGAAAATTCTGAAATAACTTATCTTTAGCCTCTTTTGCACATAGTAAATAGTCATCATACATCATTTAATAATAGTGCCAGAAAGAGTGGGCATTGGTTGATCTTAATGCAGTATCATTTTGAGTAACTTGACTTCTAAAGATTTTGATCCTTATTTCTCCACTTTTCCCCCCTGTTCTTTCACATTTAAGATGTCATTTTTTGGGGAAACATCATGAAATAATGCCTTTCTCTTGTTGAACTACCTATTTAAGATAGTAAAGAGTTGTCATCCACGTCAAACCTGACTTATTAAAACAGGGTTCAGCAGTATTGGATATTCCTTTCTAGAGATCAGGCAGCCTCAGAAAAGTACCGAAGCAACAAGTAATCATATAAATGCTGCCTCTGTTATCTTATTATCTGTTTGTTTCCTTTTTTATTTGCCAAACCCATGATCATCTGATTTCACATGATGAGTTAAAAAAAGTTTTAGAAGACTCCAAATAATATTCACGTTAGTAAATCACACATACTTACTGGTAACATCCAGTGTGAACAGGTAACGACCCTGTTCAAGAAATTAGAAAGACAATGAAGAATAAGATCACGATGAACAAAGTTAAATGTTAAAGGTTTCAAGACTCGAGTAGAATGAAACATGTTTTAAACTATAATAAACATTATTTTCTTTGTCTTTAAAAAAAAAAACCAAGAATCTTGCTGTTTTGAATCTTTAAGTCTCAAGAGAGACAATCAAAAAACTATATAAATGCCAGAGCTGCCATAGCTTTTTAATCTAAATTCTGTTAAGAAATTTAGTTTTGTGGATTTTTGTTCTTTCTCAAGCCTTTATTAAATGTAGTAAGTTTTTTATACATACATATAAAAATAGTATGTATAATATGTATATTTTAGAAAACCTATGGATTTTTGCCTAGCTAAAAAATGTATGACATTTTGATTCCACTTGTCTAAGTATGAATAGAACGCTAAATTTCTAACTTACATTCACTCAAAACTTTGATATAGTTCCATTTATTGTGGCATATAATATTATTGCTTAAAGACTAGAAAGCTTATTATTATCTTAGTGATTTTTTTAAATTGAGGCTTGAAATTTCTAATCCAATTTGAGAATATAAAGAAATACTGTGTTGTAAAACAAAGCACAAAATAGGAAATTAACATGTGATATAGTATTGTTAACTAAAGTGCAGATTTTGTTCAGATTTCACAAAATTTTATGCTAGAATCCATTACTTGTTTTCTTACGTTATTCAAGATTCCACCTGGTATCTGGTTGCATTGCGCAGCTAAAGCTACATGCAACAAACTCTGATAAAGTCAGAATTTTCATTTTTATTCTGTTACAAATATTTTCTAACTTTCCTTGTTATGGCTTCTTAGATACATCCATCATTTAAAAGGGACATTTAATTTCCAAATACATGGTGTTTTAAAAGTATCTTTAATATTAATTTCTCATTTTGATATTTATTTCTCATTTAAATGCTTGCTTCTCTGCAGTTTTTTCATTTTCAGTCTTTTAACTTGGGCTTTTGATGGCTAAGTCTGAGATCTCTCTTGGTAAATATCACTTTGCACTTGAAAATATGTGAGTTATTTTCAGATATCTTTTGATACTGATTTCTACCATAATTCCACTGTGATAAGAGAACAGACTCTCTAAGATTTCAATACCTTTAGACCATGAAATTTTTGCCCTTTGTTTTATGCCTCTGTGTATGTTCCAGGGTCTCCTGGTTTATATCTATGAGAACTTGAATGGAATTTGTGTTCTACTGTGTGAAAACTGTATAAACCTTAATTATGATGAATTGGCTCATAGTTGCTTTTCAGGTCTACTATATCCTTCTACTTTTTCTACTCGTTCTATTAATTTTTGAGAGTTTGATATTGAAACTCCAGATAAAAATCTTAATCTGTCTACTTAAAAAATAATTGTAACATATAGTGGAACTATGCATAACTTTGTATTTTCCAAGTCTTCTATAAATGTATTATCTTAACTTTCATAATTTAAGAAAGAAAAAAATTTGAGTCTAGGAAAAGATTTATGTATAATAACTTGCCTAAGATTGCCTAACTGGTTAGAGAAAAGCCAGGCCTAAAGCCCAAATACATACTTAGTATTTGAATTTAAGTTTTAGAAGTAATACATGTGACATAAGGGGCTTCCCTGGTGGCTCAGACGGTAAAGAATCCTCCTGCAATGCCAGAGACCTGGGTTTGATTCCTGGATCAGGAAGATTCCCTGGAGAAGGGAATGGCTACCCACTTCAGTATTCTTACCTGGAGAATTCCATGGACAGAGGAGCCTCTCGGGCTACAGTCCAGGGGGGTCGCAAAGAGTCAGACACGACTAAGTAGTCGACTAACAGTGAACGACTAATAAAATTGATTTCCTCTTCCTCAATTCTCAGATAAACCAGTCAGTAGTTTTAAAACATTTTTCCATGCAGTTGCCTTTTTAAAATTTTTTATTTTTTGCTTTTTATCTGATGTCCTTCTACTATAGATGAGGAGTTTAGTTCCCTTACACTGTCTCTCACTTACATCTCTTCACTTCCTAGTTTTTACAATGTGTATTATTATTTTGCATACTTTTAGTGAATGCTTTATAAATTTCTGTTGACTCCTTACTACTGCTTTTCACTTTCTTCCTATACTCTTTAACTCTCAATTTTCATTAGTTAAATCCTTGAGAAATAAAATAAATTCATTCTTCTGTATATATGCTTTCAGACTCTGCTATTGGTTGATCTGAAAATTTAAAATCCATATTTACAATATTATGATTATGTAGATATTCAAAATAGAACCAAGTACAGTGGTGATTAGAGTCACATGAAAGCAAATTATAAACCTGAATTCTTAAAAAGTGTTCCCAGGAGAATCTTCCAAATCTCTCTGCTTAATGGAACGTTTGTTTTTTTGTTTTGTTCTGGCTTTCTTCCCAGCAAAGTCATCTCAGTTGCCACTGTTTCTTGTATGTTGCTTTCTTCCTTAGATTCCTCTTTACTTTTGAAATACCTCCTTAAGTAATTTTTTTCATAAAAGATACTTGGGCAGTAAACTTTCCAAGTTAACACATTTGAAAATACCTTTATTGTACCCTTGTATTTGATTGATAATTTGGAGAAGGAAATGGCAACCCACTCCAGTATTCTTGCCTGGAAAATTCCATGGACGGAGGAGTCTGGTGGGCTACAGTTCATGGGGTCGCAAAGTCAGACACAACTCAGCGACCACTTTCATTTTCACTTGAGAATACAGAGTAGCTACAAAATCACTAAATGTACTGGTTAGAGGTTATCCATATGCTCCCATCCATTTCTCTGCACAAATTTTACTCTTTCTCCTTGTTCTTTTAGATAGCTTCTTCCGTACAGATGTTTGAAATCATTTAAACAGTTTCTGTCACTGTTTCAAGGCTTTTAAATGTTAAGCAGTGTTTTTCAAGGCTTTTAAATGTTAAGTAGAATTGTGAAAGTTTTTCTTTTATTGTTCCTCAGAGCAAATTATCACCCAAATAAAACCCAAATTATTAATTTGGATTTTAAGGAGGCCTCACTATATCAGGTCCATGTCCAATCCATCAACCATTGAATTTGTCTTGAAAATTTTCTCTTAAGTGGAAAAGTGTCAAGTACTGGGCCACTTCCTTGTTGAAGGATTATTGTTACCTTGAAACAGTAGATAGCAGACCACATCAGAAATGTGTTCAAGTAGGCAGCCATCATGACAATCACTTTTAGAACATTTTCATCACCCCAGAAAGGAAACTCATACTAGTAGTCACTCCCCACTTCCTCCAAGCATCTTTACCAGCCATAGACAATCCATATGTGTGGTCTCTTGTGACTGGCCTCTTTCACTGAGCATTACGCTCCATATTGTACATATTGATATTGTAGATACTTAAACTTCGAAGGTGCTCTTTATTCAGCACCTACTAAAAGCATCTTTCCAACATTAATATACTTGTATATGGTTCTGTTTTTTTTTTTAATACATATTTGTTTTTTACTTATTTATTTATTTGGCTGCACTGGGTCTTAGTTGTGACGTGTGGGATCTTCTAGTTGTGGCTTGCAAACTGTTGGTTACAGCATGTAGGATCTAGTTCCCTGACCAGGGATCAAACCTGGGCTCCGTGCTTTGGGAGTGCAGTCGTAGCCACTAGACCAGCACGGAAGTCCCTATCTTTTTAATATAGTTAGTTGCCCTGTCAATAATGTCAGCGCTTCAGTTTTTAGCTCACAGAATCAGAGATTTATTGCCACATGCGTTAACAACAAAATCTACCCCACCTCTTAGTAAAAACTTTTCTTTTTCTACCTTTAGAAGGTAAACCTGTATCTAAATAGACGTACTTTCAAAAGATATTAGACATTTCCATTATACTTCAGTGAGTTTTATGACATTGCCCTGATGCTGTTTATGCTTTCTTTTTTTTTTTTTAATTTTATTTTTATTTTATTATTATTATTATTTTTTTTTTGTCATACATTGATATGAATCAGCCATAGATTTACACGTATTCCCCATCCCGATCCCCCCTCCCACCTCCCTCTCCACCCGATTCCTCTGGGTCTTCCCAGTGCACCAGGTCCGAGCACTTGTCTCATGCATCCCACCTGAGCTGGTGATCTGTTTCACCATAGATAGTATACATGCTGTTCTTTTGAAATATCCCACCCTCACATTCTCCCACAGAGTTCAAAAGTCTGTTCTGTATTTCTGTGCCTCTTTTTCTGTTTTGCATATAGGGTTATCGTTACCATCTTTCTAAATTCCATATATATTTGTTAGTATGCTGTAATGTTCTTTATCTTTCTGGCTTACTTCACTCTGTATAATGGGCTCCAGTTTCATCCATCTCATTAGGACTGGTTCAAATGAATTCTTTTTAACGGCTGAGTAATATTCCATGGTGTATATGTACCACAGCTTCCTTATCCATTCATCTGCTGATGGGCATCTAGGTTGCTTCCATGTCCTGGCTATTATAAACAGTGCTGCGATGAACATTGGGGTGCACGTGTCTCTTTCAGATCTGGTTTCCTCAGTGTGTATGCCCAGAAGTGGGATTGCTGGGTCATATGGCAGTTCTATTTCCAGTTTTTTAAGAAATCTCCACACTGTTTTCCATAGCGGCTGTACTAGTTTGCATTCCCACCAACAGTGTAAGAGGGTTCCCTTTTCTCCACACCCTCTCCAGCATTTATTGCTTGTAGACTTTTGGATAGCAGCCATCCTGACTGGCGTGTAATGGTACCTCATTGTGGTTTTGATTTGCATTTCTCTAATAATGAGTGATGTTGAGCATCTTTTCATGTGTTTGTTAGCCATCTGTATGTCTTCTTTGGAGAAATGTCTGTTTAGTTCTTTGGCCCATTTTTTGATTGGGTCATTTATTTTTCTGGAATTGAGCTGCAGGAGTTGCTTGTATATTTTTGAGATTAATCCTTTGTCTGTTTCTTCCTTTGCTATTATTTTCTCCCAATCTGAGGGCTGTCTTTTCACCTTACTTATAGTTTCCTTTGTAGTGCCTGTTTATGCTTTCATTCTTTCATTTTAGTATCTTTTTGAGTATGTTAGTAACAATTTGAACTTTTATATGTTCATGAAGACCTTTCTGTCAATGTTAAACTATTTCATATATATATTTTGTTCTACTCACAGACTTAAAATCGTACATACCATTTTCCATATGTGTTAATTTAGAACATTTAGTAGCAGAGGAACTTACTCCAAATCATTTGACCACTTGGTTGGAGAGATAAAATCTCAAAGGAATTGATCACTCAAGGCATCAAGCATCCATAATCCATGCTCCAGAATCAATACCAGGTGTGGTATGACCACACTTATTCCATTTAAACCTGAGCAATTTTTCCTGATACTCAGTTGTTAATTTGTAAGTATTTTAAGTCAGGACATATGGAAAATTTTTATTTGACTATCCACTGGGAATTGAATCACATATCTATAATCTTCTTCTTCTTCTTTTTTTTTTTTTTTACCAAATCTTAGCATATTAATTTGCTATTTGAAACCTTACTTGGAGAGGTTCCTAATTATCCAAATTGCTAATATTCATTGATTGATTTTTTTTTCCTTTGCAGAAGCTGAGTATCTATGGTGACTTGGAATTTATGAATGAACAAAAGTTAAACAGATATCCAGCTTCTTCTCTTGTGGTTGTTAGATCTAAAGCTGAAGATCATGAAGAAGCAGGGCCTCTACCTGCAAAAGTGAATCTTGCTCATTCAGAAATTTAAGCTTTTTTTTTTTAAGAAAAGTGGAATAGACATCTAAGTTTCCATTCCTCATAGAGCTTTTTAAAATGGTTTCATTGGATATAGGGCTTAAAAATCACTATTAAATGCAAATAAAGTTACCCAAATCTGTGAAGACTGTATTTGCTGTAACTTTACCTTTAATTTTTTTCTAGTAATTTAAGAGATGGCTATTTAGGATTGTATTTTTATTTTACTAATATCTGTAGCTATTTTAATTATTATTTGCATTGTTTTTGTTTGTTTCCTTTCTTAGCCAAATTCTGTGAGCTGATCATTGTTCTTCCCTACCGCCTGCCATGTCACTCACCTTAGTTAATAAGCTGAATACTCAGTAGGAAATGATGCTGTTGCTCAGAAATGGCCAACAACTTGTAATTTGAAGTTTAGTAGAAAATACCCTTTGATACACTACATTTTCAGTTGTATGGAACTGAAATCATTAAAATTTTCTTTGAATAATTATGTGCTGAAATTTGAGTTAATAATGCAGCTGACTTTCCAGATTTTCCCTTTTGCCACTGCCCAACCCAGAAAATAAACAGGAAATGTTCTGTGTCTGTTTATTGCTATATGATCAGGAAGCAAATGAAAGCAAAAATGATCTTTTTACAAGTGTATTTTATGTTATTTTGCACAGACTATAGATTTTTCTGTTGGATGGATCTTTCCAAAGAACTATTTTTCTCTGTTATAAAGCATGTCAAGTATAAGTTAAAGATATTTTCAGAGAAAACTTCATTTTGACAGTAAGAATTTGACTCTAGTGATGCAGGACTGTTTAGATTCCACTTTGCAGAAAATGGTGGTTATTATCATTCCTTTATTATTATTATTATCAATACAGGTACAAAAATAAGAATGACATCAGGTAACATAATACACTACAGTCTTAAAGTGATTCAGTGTCATTATACCATGAAATCTTAAATGACTTTGCAAACCATTATTTTTTCACTCACGTGGGCATTACTGGCAACTGCAGTAGTGCCAATTGACTGAAGAGTGAGTCACTAACTTACCTTCAGCCTAGTCGTTAGCTTTCTCTGAGTCAAAAGAAAATACAATTAACCAAGTAAGGCTTTGGTCACAAGATAATAGGTTTTAGTTTTCTAAGTAGTAGGTTGTCTAGATTTGGTAGATAGAGGGTTAGAAAGTATGTGAACACATTCAAATGGGGAAAAGAGGAAATTACTAAGTGGTTGCCAAGCAGTCATTGTCTCTTATTTTGTGTGAGAATACAATTATAAAAACACAAGAAATGGACTGGATTTACCTTAGGAAAAAAAAAAGCCCAGTTGTCTTATTTACCACTTATGGCACACACTTAGGTTCATTAATCAGACACAGGTTTAATTGTAGTGCACCAAGTGAAGGAAACTGAGGGGGGATATGTTCAAAATGCTGCAGATTTGTAGGAGTCAGCCTACAATTAGGAAAGTTCTCCCTTATAAAAACAAAACAATACAAAAGATAACCTGAACAAAAGAGCAACTATATGACTATCCTATAGTCTTCTACCTTCCCTTGGTTTTCCTTCTCTTTGCTTCCTGAATGAAGTACCCCGAGACACCGTCATTCCTCTTGAAAGTATTGATCCAAGTTTAGACAGATTTTCCCCTCCTGTTGATGAGACAGTTCCTTGTATGTAGAAATACCCAATCATTCCTCTATTTGGTAGGCACTCAAATATTTATCTCCTTTTTATTTTAGCATGATTAACCGGACATTTTCAAAAACTTCTAAAAATAGAAAAATTACCACCCCCTCCCCCAAATGTATACAGCATTAAAATATTTGGCTTGAAAATTCCAACAAAAGCAACAAAACTGACCCCTTTTCCTAAAGTAACAGTTTAGCCCTTTCAGTGGACCCAACTTTAAGTAGTTTCCCTTAGGTATCACCTTCTTTCCTACCACATAACATCTTGAGAAGCTTGCCTTTGTTCCTATGCAAATTATCAAAACCCTTGGCATCTCTGGTTCAATCATGCCAGAAGGACTTGGTTCAGGTCCCTGGTCTAAGAGATATGCTGATTTGGATGATTATAAAGATGGTAGTAATCCTAATGAATGATTTAGGCCAAAGATTCCCAATCTTTTCACAAAACTTCATGGATACCCTCTCAATATGGTATATTTTTTGTAAATCAGAAATTACCAGATTATCTGGTCTATTGATCTTAGAAATCCTTATGATGTATCATCTGTTAATCTGAGCTGCTTATTAGCATGTTGAAACCTGGTACTTTGGCTCAGCCAAAAGCAAACAACTTTATCTCTTATTATTAGTCTGTGTGGCTTTATTTTAGGTAAATGTGCCATTTCCACTGTGATATTTTTAAATACATAAAATAGTTCCCATTATAATTTTTGTGGCTCTTATGTATCTTAGGACCACACGAGGGGAATCATTAATACAGAAATTTGTAGACCTTTTTAAATAAAGCTAGTCAGCCCTCCCACCAACCTTTGGAACAATCTATAAAATTCTCGGCTATGTCCCCATTGTCACCACACCATGGCAGTGATTTTGCCAAGATATCCTATTAGAAATCCACAGTTTAACCATTCAACAACCACTTGAGAGCCTGAGTGTCAGGCCTTATGCTGGATGATGGAACTGCAACAACAAAGACCCAGTACCCAACTCTGGTTGCTCAGATTTTAAAGAAGGAGACAAACTGTTATTAATGTGATATGACCAGATAAGCATGAAGTACTATGGGAGGACTCCTAGCTTCAGTGATACCCATGCTTAAACCTAGAGGGAAAAGGAAAGCCAGACAAAATACAGGGAGCAGTGTACCAGTGAGGATAGCATGCTCACATCTAGAGGCAACAGGTGGGGAACTGCAAATGGTTTAGCAGCCTGAGATAGCACATGCAAAAACATAGCAACAGATGGAGCTAGACAGACCACAAAATAAAGGACCTTAGTAAACCTGGACCTGGTCCTGAGCAAAGATGGCAAGCATAGGTTTTAAGCATGAGAGCAGCAGTGCTTTAGAACAATGCACGTGACAACAGTGCGCCTTATAGACTAAGGGGGCATCTGAGAGGACAGCAATGTCTTAGCTCTGTAGTTTCCTCCAGGATCTATTAAATTTTGTGTTTATCCAGCCACAGAGAAATGGGAAATTCCATTTGCTTCCCAGGGTTGGTTTTTTTGTGTAGTTTTTTTTTTTTTTTTAAATGCCCAATAACCCTATTTCATTTTGTTTGACATATATAAATATTTTTGAGCTCTTAAGTATAAGGCTCTCTGTTGCTCCACATTATTGTTTGGATGGTAAGCCTACTCGCTGGGTCATAGGCACAATCTGAGTATTGCCAAGCAAACTGGAAGGCTGTCCCATGGACTCCTAAGTTTCTTACCAGACTTCACGTTGGGCTAACTTTTTAAACCACAATGCTTGGTCTACTTATTACTGTCCTCAAATTCTAGGTTTGCCAGCCCAGCTTCTACTAACCCAGGGTGTTCCTGAGCCCTTGCCTCCACGTTACCAGTTGCAGAGTAGGTTATGTTTGCATTTGAGTATCATCAGTAGAAGCTACCTTTTTTATGTTTCTTTCTACTTCTAGACTAGAATCTAAGGGTGGAGGTATGTGAAGGAAAGTTGCCTGGCTCAAAATAGCCTGGAGTTAAAACTCCCTTCCCGGTCCTCCCCACCATTCTATACAAAACAAAAATCTCTCACCCGAAGGAAAAAAAATGGACTTGAAGGTTAATTACACCCAGCTCCCAGCCGGTCCAGCCTCTGGTCGATCTCCAGAATTCCTTACCCCAGACATTTAAGAGAGAACTACTCCGAACAACCTCATTAAAGGTGATCTGTTCCTGTAAAGTGCCAGTCTCGTTCTTTTTCCGAACCTCGCCTTCTCTGACTCTCTTACCCTACAGTATGTACAGAGACAAAAGATTGAGTTAGTGGGAAACGCAGCCTTCTGTGAGAAGCTAGATTGTACAGTTAGTGTAGGTTTTCTGACTCTTTGCAATAATTAAATTCTGAAGTGTTGTGTGTATACCTTCTCTGAAATGTATAATTGTTGAAGTCAACTTTACATATTTCACTATTAAGTATTCTCTTCCTGTGATGTTAATGAATTATCTGTTTAGAGCAGGTGTTCTTGACCTTTTTCATGCCATGGACCTTTTGGATAATCTGATGAAGTCTATGGACTGACTCTTCCTCAGAATAATGTTTTCACATGCATAAAACCAAGCATAAAGGATTGCAAAGAAAACTGATTAAAAAAATTTTAATCATTAAAATACAATTAAGTTATTTTCAAAAATTTTCGATTATGTATATATGTACTTCTTTATTAACACATAAAATAAGGCCTAGTGGTGGTTCTAAAACTACTGGAATTTCAAAGCAATTTCAAATTTTATTTTTAAATCTCTGCAACAATTATAATATGTAAATGTCTGATTTCTATTGGTGATAAAGTCACAGGAACTACTCACAGTACTATCAATCGTCGACTGTGTTCATAATTAAAGGACATGCTATATTTCAGTTAGAAGTTAGTGAAAATATTTAACTTTTTTTTCTTCCAAGTTACTGAATCTCTGGTTTGGGGGTTGAGTAATTTTACTTTGTTATTTTGAGAGTATAATATTTTTATTTGTTTGTTCACTTCTAAATGATTTGGGCTTATTTTACTATTACATGTTTTGTATACTTGACTTGTTTTGCAACATTGTAGCAATAATTGAAGGCTTGGGTGGAAAGAAATCAGCAACTGATTAGAAATGAAAGCTTTCAACAACATCTCTTGAAAATGTTACCTCAAGAGATACCATCATGCAGTCATTATTGGAGCCTCACATCTGAAAATTTCATAATGCTTGAGTATGTATGTGCCAAATAAAATTTGGTTCATCTGCACTGAGAAATATTATAATGCTATCTTGTAAAAGTGCCTACTTAGATATTTCATGAAGAAGTTTGTATATTGATTCCCCGTGACTTTTGCAAAGCCCTTTAGAGTACTCTCACTGTCACCTTTAAATGTGTCTTTACAGCATCCTTCTGGGAAAGCAGGATGGGATTTAACATCTCCATGTTAGAATTGAGGAAACAGAGTCTCAGTGAGGAAAGGCATCCAGCCAGGACTCTCAGAGTTATGGAAGGCACAGTGATAGATGCTGAAGCAGGGACTGAGCCTCACCTCTAGGCAGGTCTGGAAGTCGATGTGACAGGTGCCTGGGTCAATCTAGTTGTGTTGCCCACTTACTATTGACCAACCCTGAGCTGCACCCTGGACTACAAAATAGTCCCTGCCCTCAAGCAGATCTCTTTGTAGTTATAAACAAACCAAGCCATTCAGAAACAATATTGTACTCTCCCAGGGTGCAGAACACCTTCACATATGTGCACTTACTTTGTTCTAACCACAAAATTCTGAGGTAAGTAGTCTTATCTCCATTCTTCAGATAAGGAAACAGAGAGGCTGTGACTTGCCACCTTAAATTAGGCAGGTATTAATTTGGCAGAATCAGAATAAAAACCCAGGTTTGTCTGACAAGCTGAGATTTTCTGATCTTATGGGCAGAGGATCTCCGCTAGCCATAGCCAAGGGCAGATAGAGCCCTAGACCTTAAGGAGTATAAGGAAAGGCAGATCTGAGGAGGAGGGGAGAGTTGGAGAAGGCTTCATGGAATGAGATTATTGCCTGGTTCTGGACAAGAAAGATGGATTTAGAAAGGTGAATGGAGCCAGCAGAAATCACTCTAAGCAAGTGACAAGCTACTACTGGGAGAGATGTGTTTGATCCATGCCACAAAGGATTCAAATTCAGCATAAAGAAACCCATAAGTCAATAAGAAAAAGATAAGCCACCTATAGAAAAATGGACAACAGATAGGAAAAAGCATTTCACCAGGGAAGAAATCCACACGACCAATACATTTTAAGAGGGCAACATAACAGCATGGGCTGGGGCAGGGCTTTTCAAATTGAATATGCATTTGAACCTCCTAAAGCTCTTGTTAAAATGCAGGTTCTGACTTGGTGGGCCTGGATGAGATTCCATCTCTCACAGATGATGAGGTCCTGCTGGTCCGAGGACCATACTTTTGAGAAGTGAGGGGATAGGTAGAGGTACTGTGTGGAATTTTCAGCCACCCACGTCTATGATGCAGCTATGCCTCCTTTCAGCTGTGAACCTTGGGCAAGTAACAATGTTTCTGTGCCTCAATTTCCTCATCTGTGAAATGGAGATAGTAATAGTCTCCATCATTTGTAGTTGGGAGGACTAAGTGGGTTAACATATGTAACACATACAGTGCAGCATGTGACAAAACAAGTGGTCAGTAAATGTTAGCAATTGGTGGTGGCCATAGGAGTTACTAGAGAAACGCAAACTAAACCAAAGTGAGATACCATTTCACACCCACCAGAGGAAGATGGATGTCAGAAGGTCTGACACTTTCAAGACTGAGGAGACAGAAACTCTCGTCACTGCTAATGGAGGTGCAAACCAGTACAGCCTCCTGGAAGAGTGGTTGGGCAATATCTGATGAAGTTGGGGGGCCCCTGCAGTGTGATTCTGGAGAAGGCAATGCCAACCCACTCCAGTGTTCTTGCCTGAAGAATCCCAGGGACGGGTGAGCCTGGTGGGCTGCAGTCTATGGGGTCGCACAGGGTCGGACATGACTGAAACGACTTAGCAGCAGCAGCAGCAGCAGCAGTGTGATTCTAGGTGTATGTGTATGTATATTTCTAGAGAGTGTATAAAACCTAGCCACTGGAAGCATACACGGCATGTTCAGGAAACTGGTTGGCTCTGGGGAGGGAGGGAAGGAATAATACAACTGGGTAAAAAAAGAGGACTACCTGTGGTGTTGGAGAAGACTCTTGAGAGTCCCTTGGACTGCAAGGAGATCCAATCAGTCCATCCTAAAGGAGATCAGTCTTGGGTGTTCATTGGAAGGACTAATGTTAAAGCTGAAACTCCAATACTTTGGCCACCTGATGTGAAGAGCTGACTCATTGGAAAAGACCCTAATGCCAGGAAGGATTGGGGGCAGGAGGAGAAGGGAACAACAGAGGATGAGATGGTTGGATGGCATCACCGACTCGATGGACATGGGTTTGGGTGGACTCTGGGAGTTGATGATGGACAGGGAGGCCTGGTGTGCTGTGGTTCATGGGGTTGCAAAGAGTCGGACGTGACTGAGTGACTGAACTGACTGACTGATAGTTTTGCTATACTTGATGGAAAGATGACTAAATTTTAACATTTCTTATCTCTGGATGGTGGGCTTCCCCGGTGGCTCAGATGGTCAAGAATCTGCCTGCAATGTGAGAAACCTGGGTTTGATCCCTGGGCCAGGAAGATCCTCTGGAGAAGGGCATGGCAACCCACTCCAGTATTCTTGCCTGGAGAATTCCATGGACAGAGGAGGCTGGCGGGCTTGAGTCCATGTGGTGGCAAAGAGTCAAACACAACTGAACAACTAAACACAAACGTTTGTTTGTTACATTATTTGTTTATTTGTTACATTATTCTTCCAAGTTTTTTGTATTTTCTTACGTTTTTAAATTTTGTTTTTCAGGGAAAGAGAGGGGGAAGAAGGGAGACATTAGAGCAAGTGGACTGAGTGGGTCTGGTACAGTGTTGGGTGTTGAGTGGGGAGGACAAAGAGATCCATCTACGGGGACACCACCTTTCTTCAGGAATGAGGGGAAAAGAAGTTTAGAGAGACAGATGAGAAAGCTGAAACTCAGGTTAAGTGACCTATCATTTTAGTGGAAAATACATATTCTTTCCACATAGATTATGTATTTCATTGGACAAACATCAATGAAAACGTGACCCCTGCTTTTTAGCCACTGGAACCTTAATTCTGGGTCTTTCTGCCTGGATCTTCATGCAGCTGGGGGACACCTGAGATCCTCCATCTCATCATTGATGTGGAGAAAAATCACACACTGAAAAATTTCTGTGTTCAACTTCCCTCTCAACCCCACACCATGTGATTCAAGGGCAGTTGCTCGCTCTCTGAACCGCAGGCTCTTCTGTAACATAGAGAATTCTGGTGTTGGAGCGTGGCTGTCAGCCTGCAGAGTGGGAAGAGGCCAGGCCAGAGCAGGGCCCTCCTGCCCTTTCCTCTTCTTGGGACGCAGCCTGGGAGGAGCTGCCCACAGGGAGGGTGCGGCCAGGAGAGGCCTCCTGTCATTCCTCCTCCTGGCTGCCCCTGGTGACAGGCCAGGAACCTGCCGGGTTTTCTGCACTGCCTAGGGCCCGGAGACTGGAGCTGGGAGCCAGAGACATGAACAAGATCTTGCCCCAGGTAAGAGCTGCCCTGAGATGGCTCCTGACCTGGGGTGGGGGTGCAAATCCCGGGCTAAGGGTGGGCAGTAAAGAGGGGAGACATTGAGGTGACTCGGGTCCCCTGCCGCCCCGGAGGCTCTCTACCAGGTTGTAGGGAGACACAACAGGTGAACCAGGTACATGGTTCAGGTGGTGGGAGCTGGGAGGGGCCAGGAGGCCAGGGGATGGAACGATCGACAGTAAGGGGGTCACCTGCGGGATCTTCTCCAAGGGGGTACCCCCTGAGCTGGTTTGAAGGGTGAATGTTTGCCAAATGGGTAGTGGAGGAAAAGGCTTTCCAGGCAAAGGGCATAGTACAGGCAAAGATGTGGGAACGTGAAATAGACAGGAGTGTGGGGCATCCGAGTCGAGGGTCAGGGTTTCTCCCCAAGGCTCTTGGTGACGCTTCTGAAAAAGTTTTCAGTCTAGCTCCCTGAGGCTGGACCTCCCCTCACCTCAGCCCACCCCACATTCTGTTCTCTTGGGCAGGGGGATGCCAATGGCAATGCTGCTGCTGGAAGCAGAGCCCTCCCTGGAGGGGAAGGTAAAGGCTGGGGGGCCTGGGGCCAGCCCCTCCCCCACATGGGACTCCCTTGATGCTGGCCTGTTGCTATGGAGACACAAAAGCAGCTCCCTAAGGCTCCCTCTGTCTCTCAGACCTCTAACCCGTTGTTGATGTCATCCATTCCCAGGGTCCTGGCCATCCATACTGACGGCCATTTGCTAAATGCACAAGCACATGTGAGCATGAACTGTGTGCTGCCCACCTCACAGGCATACAGTGCCCCTCAAAACCCATAGAGGAAAGAGCTGTAGAGTCCAGTCCCTGACTCAAAGGGTGGCCCAGGTGGGTCTCTTTACCTCTGAGGGATAAGGTGGGAGGGATCTCACGTTTATTGAGTACCTGCTCTCGGCTGCTGGCTCACCAAGTGACCAGGACAGTATGCTTTACTTCTGTGGAATAAAGAAGAAAAGAACACTTTTATTGAGCACCTGCTATATGTCCAATCTTGACTCTCATTTGACCACTGAGGGGACAGACTCAGAGAGGTAGCTACTACTAATAACTATCAAGGATCAAGGCCGTATTGTGTGCCCAGCACCATGGGGCCTCTTCTACACCCAATGGTCAGCTCTGAGGGGGTCTCCTGTTGGGTGAAATAGCAGACGAGGTAGCTGAGGTGACATGAGGTCGGGTGGTTCAGCCAAGCTGGGATCCCGCACGGATGTGGGGGCGTGAGGCAGGATTCAAGTTCGAATTAGGGTCCCTCGGCTTGCAGAGCCCCAGAATCTTTTTGCTCCACGCTGGCGCTTGTTTATTTCAAGCCTGCTTTATGAAGGGCCTGGTGTGGAAAAACGGCCTCCTTTTCCCATCTGTCCCCAGGGGGATCAGCACTTAAGGGCTTTCAGGCTTTGAAGTGCAACCTTCACCTGGCCGTGGACCCCAAGATGCTCCTGTGACCCCTCCTGCCCAGCCTGTGCTGCGCAAATATTTGAGAAGCAGCCGCTTGGCCGACCGACCAGGACGCTTCTCCTTGCCAGCCTTCTTGCTGTCTCCCTGGTTACCCGAGTTTACAAGGGAGCCACCAACCAAGGCCGCAGGGAATGTGAGCTTCGGGTTTATGCTGCATCTCCTTCTGTGTCTCCCTCCCCAAGGTACACCCACCCCGGGCTTCAGCCACACTTGCTGTCCCCCACATGCCATCGGGACCTCTACCCTCCTGCACCCTCTACCTGGACTGCCTTCTCCTTGCACCTTCCCCTCACCAACCCATGGAAATGCCATCCTCCTTTACGCACCCAGGACACCTCCTTCACCACACTGGTCACCTGGCTGTGTGAGCTGCTGGGGTACAGGTACAGGTCTGACTGATGGACCAGCACAGAGCAGGCTGCTCTGAAAATGTCAGTGGACCTGACATTTTGGAAGTGACCTGAACTGACCTGAACTGGGTTCTTCCCTGGATCTCTAGGTCAGAACATTCCCAAAGCACCTATTGTGTGCCTGCTGCTGGGCTGACCTCTGGAGACACATGCTCCTGCTCCTTGCCTCAGATAATAGTCCCCAGGGGACAGAGGAGTGCTCACACTCTCCTTTTAACATGTCCAGACCTTGTCTTCTAAGTGAACTACAAGCTTTTGGAGGGCAAGGATCAGAGCTATGATTGCTTTTACGTCCTCTACAGAGCAGGGTGTTAGTCACTCAGTCATGTTCAACCCTTTGCAGCCCCATGGACTATAGCCTGCCAGGATCCTCCAGGCAGGAATACTGGAGTGGGTTGCCATTTCCTTCTCCAGGGGATCTTCCTGACCCAGGGATTGAACCTGGGTCTCCCATGTTGCAGGCAGATTCTTTACCATCTGAGCCACCAGGGAACTTAGTAGGTCCCCAATACGATTCTCTTTCATTATTTCACAAGCCAGAAAAATTCAGAAGCAAAGTCAGTTAAAGGCATCACTGTCGTTTCCAGATTGGCAGATAGTAGATGCTTAATAAAGACAAATAGTAGCTAGAACCTTTATAGCACTTACTATGTACCAAGCCCTGTTCTGATCCAGTACCTAGCTTAATCCTCTCAACAACTCTAATTTAGGCATTAGAGCCCCATTTCCCACATGAGGAAAACAGGCACAGAGAAGTAAAATGGCTTTTCAGTATGGCCCAGCTGAAAAGTGGTGGAGCTGGGATTCCAACCAGCATCCTGGCAGGTTCCAGAATGAACAATCAGTTGACATCGTGGAAAGAGCACCAATTTTGGCAGCAGATAGATGTGGACTGACTTAACAGCTCCACACAAGGGGGCCTGGACTTTTCCTTCCCTGAGCTTCGGTTTCCTCATCTGTAAAACAAAGGTAGTATTGAATAATGAAAAGAATGGCTATGAAGGGCCTGCTTTGGTTTCTGCCCTGTGGCAGGAACTCAGTAAGCAGGTGTACATGTCTCCTTCCCTATCTCCTGAGGAGACAGACTCATGGAAGGACACGAGGGTTAGGGGGTGGAGCAGAGACCGAGGACCCTCATCCCGACTGCCACTCACCTGGATGTAGGCCAGGGCCAGGCGTTTGGTGGGGTGAGTCCACAGACAGAGCCGAGAGCATCTCAGTAGGCTTGGGAGCACCCTCCTCCAGGGAAGCCTGTCCTATCCCAGCACCCCGGAGAAGAGGGATCACTTGTAGGGTTCAGGGTGGGGGATCCCTGGGCCCCGGCACTGGCTGCTTCATCACTGGTTTCCCACCCCACACAGCGGACTGCAGCCCTTGCTGCTACTCACGCCGAGGGGTCTGCCTCTCAGCCTTCCTGATGCTCCTGCTGACAACTCTTGCAGCTCTGATCGCCCTGGTCGCCATCCTTGGACCCCCATCTCGCACGCCAGGTCAGGGTGGGCAAGAGAGAGTGGGTCAGACTTGTTGGGAGGGAAGAGGGAGCACAGAGTGATGGGGGAAACTGATCCTGCCTGGCTTCTCCACAAAGTGACTTTTGAACAGTTCCTTAGGGCGCATGTACAGATACACACTGACCCTGACATGCGCACATCTCTGAGCTTCCATCTGCACATCTGTAGCCTGAGCTATTGAAGTGGACCCAGCCATGATGCCACCTCCTCCAGGAAGCCTTCCCCTGCCTGCCTTGTTTAGGAGCCTTGTTTCAGCTCCCATTACTCTCACACTTCTTCTCCCCCAGGCCCGATCACCCAGAGTGGTGTTGTCCTTCTGTGTGTCTGTCTCCACCACAGAGGACAGGGACCTGTCCAGTGCAGCCCTGAGGCCAGGCAGGCTTCAGCAGTGAGCACCAACACCAAACGTGACCTCATAGAGCTAACAGTTTGCAGTGACACGGAGGTTAATGAATAACCACTTTAAGGCAGGCTTAGTGGGAGCTCTGAGAGTCTGGAGCAAGGCTCTGGCCAGTCCAGGGGTCAGGATGGGCACCTTGAGAAGTTAAAGGCACTGAAGCATGAAGGGAAAGCAGGACTGGTTGGTGGAGGGGGTGGCGGGAAAAGCATCCAGGCACAGGGAACAGCATGTGTGGAGCTCTTGGGGTGGGAGGAAATATGAGGAGAAGGTCAGTGGACTCGATGGACAGGGCAGCGGGTAGGGCCAGGGGCCCAGGGCCCAGTGCCTTGAAGGCTGCACTGGGGAAGGAGGTCACCATCTAGAGAGCCATGGGAAGGAATGAAGCCGGGGGTGGAATGTCACCAGACCCACCTTTCTGAGAGATGCCTGTTGCCTAGCAGGAGGTGCTAAGGGGACACAGTGAGAGTAGGGGTAGAATCCGAGGCACCCTCGAGCCTGTGCATGGACACTGCGGGTAGATGTGAACACATGCAGAGTTGCCTCCATGCATGCACCTGTGTGTCTGTGTCTGCATGTGTGCAAGCATCTGTGTGTATGCACATGTTTGTATGTGCAGGAACATATCTGTGTGTGTGTTTGCCCTTGTGTGTGCATGTCTTTGTTTGCGCAAGTATGTCCAAGCGTGTGTGTCTGTGAGCAGTTGTGTGTGTGTTACAATGTGTCTCTGAGAGCCAGCCCCCTCACACTAGCTGAGGCTGTTCCAGGAGATGAGCTGCGACCCACATAAACTCGCCCCCACCTCCAACCTGCACACGTGTGTCTGCGTGCACAGCCCGCAAAGTTGGACCTCCCAGCTCCTCTGACAGTTTCCCTCCCCTAATTCTTTGGAGCAGCCCCAGGGCTGGGTGCTCCACGCAGTGAGACAGAGGGAAGACTCTCCAAGGGACAGACACTCAGATGGTCCCCACCACTCCTGGGCACTGCAGAGGCAGCCCGACCTCAGGAAGGAGAGAGGCAGCAACCTGGTTATTAGCTGTGTGGCCAGGCCTCTTGAACCTCACCGAGTCTTACTTTTCTTATCTATAAAATGAGGCTAATGATGACACATTGCGTGAGGATTCAGGGAAACAATAGAATAAAAATGTGAAGGTGTTTGCAGCCTGTAAAGCTGTCCCAGACATAAGGACTGTGGCATAACAGTCGCTAGCTGGCCCCAGGATGTTGCCTCTGACACCCTCACCTGCACCAGGAGCCCTGCCGTGAAAGACGCGTCACTGACCCTAGGCCTGTCCTGGGGAGCTTCCCGTAAGATGGTTGTTCAATAGACATGGGAACCATGATTTTCTCTGCACTCTCTCTAGGGTTACTGACACAAAGGCTTTTATGTCATCTCCCCAGCAGCCCCACGGGGTGTGTGCTATGCTCCCCACTTTGCAGACAAGGAACCTGAGGTGCAGAGAGGTCAGGTCACCCGCCCATAGTCACACAGCCAGAGCAGTCACACAGTGGTTGAACTGGGGCGTGCACACCATCTTCAATGCCAAGTTCAGGGTCCTCCCCGTGGCCCCAGCCCCTTGCTCCAGCTCAGGTGGGGCTCAGGGGGGAGAACTTGGTGATGCCCTTGTGAACACCACCCTTGACCCTTCCGGGGCTCGCCCTGCCCACCCAGGGGCCCAGGCCTGCGTGACGCAGATGAACAGGACGGGCTTCCTGTGCAACGACCGGAGCAGCTGCATCCCAGCCAGCAGGGTCTGTGACGGCGTCCGCACCTGTGCCCACGGCGAGGACGAGGAGGAGGCCTTGTGCCGTGAGTACCTACGCCAGGGCCCCTCGGGAATTGCCCCCAACTCCAGCTCTCCCTGCAGCCAGACTGAAGCTCGACCACCCTGAACGTACCAGGCACCCTTGTGTGCTTCTATGCCTTTGCTTCTCCCACTCTGTCCCTGTCACACGCACACACATATGCCCACACTAGGGAATGCCTCCATTCTGGGCCTGGAGAAACTTTATGTAACCCTCACGGCAGAGTTCAAGCATTACCTCCTCTAAGAAGCCTTCTCTGACTCCCAAACTAGATGACGTTCCCTTTACTGGGTTCTCATAGCCCCTATGCTTACCTGTGTCCCAGCCCCAGTCACCTTGATTGTCAATCTCATTTGGCATGTTTGTCACCCCCATCAGACTGTGAACTCCTCTGAGGCAAACCTAGTCTGCTTGATCTTGGGGCCCAGGGCCTGGCACCGGGCTCTGCACAGAGAAATATCTGGAATGATGTGTTGAATAAATGATGAAATTAGTGAATCAACCAAGGAATGAATGAGAAGGTCTAATCCCAGACCTTAGACCTGACAGTTCTCAAGAGAGAGGAGCATGGCAGTTGCCACAGAGGAGGAAAAGAGATTGGTGAGTTAGAGTGGGTGGGGTGGGGTAGCTTATGAGGGGAGGGTCATTGCATCATGAGCTCTCAAGACCAGAAGAGATCTTAAATTCATCTAGCCCATTTTCCATCTCATGCCCCAATCCCCTCTGCCATCCATCCTCTGCTTACACACTCCCAGGATAGAAGCTCACTACAACTTGAGGCAGCTGCTCCTATCACTCTGGTTTTCCCATGGGAACGTCTCCCTTGTACGGAGTTTAGGGCTACCTCCCAATAGCACCCTTGACTGGTTCCAACTCTAACCTCTCATCAACCCCTGCCCTCCAAAAACCACATGTCAATCTGTTTCCCGTGATGGTGGCACTGTGTGGATTGGAGATTGCTTTGTTGTCCCACATGAGTCTCCTCTTCCCTGAACTACCCTTTGAACTCCCAGTCACCCCGTTGTGATTGGTCTTTCCCACTCCACCAGCATCCACAGAACACAAACCAACTGCTGTGTCGCTCTCTCTGGACTAGCTTCAGAGGCATCCGTGACACTTCCGGCTGGCTCTGGCCAGTCCAGGGAACAAAGACTTTTCCCCTCCTAAGTCTGGGTTATATCTCTAGTGATGTGGCCCGAGTCAGTGTTAATTTTTGGTAGCCCTGTCACACTGCTGTCTAACACAGAACCCACTTTCAAGAAGGGTTCTCTGATTCCCTCTCACAAAACCTGTGAACCCACATCCCCTGAATTCTGGGACCCAAGTGCAAGACTTCACATTTATCCTTTTTTAAAATTATTTATTTTATTTCTTTATGGCTGTGTTGGGTCTTCACTGCTGGTATGGCTTTCCTCTAGTTGCAAAGAGCAGAAGCTACTCTCTAGTTGCAGTGCTCGGACTTTTCATTGCAGTGGTTTCTCTTGTTGTGGAGCACGGATTCTAAGTGCAGGGGCTTCAGTAGTTGCAGCACATGGGCTCAGTAGCTGTGGCTCTCGGACTCTAGAGCACCGGCTCAATAGTTGTGGCTCACAGGCATAGTTGCTCCATGGGATGTAAAATCTTCCCAGATCAGGGACTGAATCCATGTCTCCTGCATTGGCAGGTGATTTCTTTACCGGTTAGCCACCAGGGAAACCCCACATTTATTTTTGTTGTGTTCCAGTTGGAGGAAGCTTCCTGGAGGTGAAGGAACTTGAACCTGGACTTGCAGGTGGGATGGTTTTGGACAGGTGTTGAGAAGGACATTTCTGGAGGGAGGAGCAGAGTAAGACATGGTGTGGATGGGAAGGAGCAAGAGCTGAGTAGGAGTGAGGAAGGGAGAAGCAGCTCTAGGCATCCTGTTGGATAAACAGGGCAAGAACCCTCATCTCCCCTTGACTGACCTCCTCCCCAGGAAACCTTCTCCTTGTGCCCTTCCTGGATGCTCAGTGACCCCGGGTTTATTAGTTGCCAGGGTGGTCAGGACAATCCACCTCCATTTAGCCATGAGACACCTGCAGCCTGAATGTACCAGCCTGAATGTACCTGAACTGCAGCCAAATGTGGACTTGCTCCTGCCTCACCTCTCCCTCTGTAGGAGCTGTGCCCCAGAGCCTCCCTGGCTTTCTCGTGGCTCACTGTGGAGACCCTGCTTCCTGGATCTACTCAGACCAAATGTGTGACGGGATCAACAACTGTGGGGACTGCTCAGATGAACTGAGCCCAGGTGGGGGTCTGGGCACAGGCTGGGCTGGGCAATTGGCCAGGTAGTGGCCGGAGGGCAGAAGTTAGCCAGAGAATCTCTGAGGTTCCCCCTGCATCCCCTATTTGCATTCTAGGAAGAAGTTTTCCACTTCTGCCTAAATGCCTCAAGTGGCAGGGTGTTCATTACCACTACAAGTGGTTCCTTCCTGAGGGTTATTCTTCTGTGGTGAGAAACTTAGTTTCAAGGTCTCAAATGAGGAAGCCAGGGAGCCCAGAGAGCAGTCACAAGAAGAGTACATACATGGCCCAACTGGGGTTTGAACCTGGGCTTCCCTCATCTCCTCTGCACCACCCAACAATCCTGTGAGGAAAAGCAGGGCAGGAATCACTGGCCCCAATTTATATGTAGGTAAACTGAGGCCAGAGGGGAGAAGCGACTTAGTAAAATGAGTGATAAAGAGGGAGCTTGGGTATAAACCCAGGTCTCCCAACTCTAAGATTTGAGTTCTTTCACTGCCTCAGAGTTTGCTTCCAATCTCTTCCCTGGCATTCAACCCACAAATATGTTCTAAGCACTGTTGGGGGGGCTGGCCTGGTGCCAGGTCCTGCTGGGAGACAGCCAGGGGTCAAACATATGTCCTATCCCCAGGACTTACATCATGCTAGTGACCAAAGGTAGTGCCAGGAGTCCTGGAGAGGTTTTTGTTGGGGACAAGGGGAGAAGAAATCATCAAGGGAGATTGATTTCTCAGAAGAGGCTGTAATCAAACAGGCCTTAAAAAATGGACAGGGTTTCACCAGGCAGAGGCTGGGTGTGCAGCAGGGGATGCTACCCAGCATCCAGGGTAAAGGAGGGAGGCCTGCGAGGTTCCCTCAGGGAGTCATAAGTGGGCTGGTGGGACCAAATTTAGGGTGAGAGAGGAGGATGGGAGATGACATGCACCCAATAATATTTGAACACTGACTGTGGGCCTGGCACTTGGCCTATCTTTCTTAGTAACAACCTTGAGCAGATGAGGAAACTGAGGCTCAGACAGGGTGAGAGACTTGCTTGAGGTCACACGTAAAGTCACACAGAAGTTTAGCCCTTCTGGATGGCACATATACGGTATATATGCCACTTCCTGCTGCTTTGGTACCTAAGGCAGATACTGCTAGGCTTGAATACAGCTTCAGTGTTTTTCCCAGCTCAATAATCCTAGTGGGGCCTACTGATGGATCACATGAGATGCACATGAGACAGGGTACCTGTCACCCTGCCACAAGGAAGCCACCCCAGGAGGCTCTGAGCTGAGCTGGGGAGTCTAGATCCTCTCTTCTGCAGGAAATAAGGAATACAGTCAACCTGTGTCAGACAGAGTGGGGCTGTGGGGGCTATGGCCAGTTGCAGGGCTAAGGAGTGCCCTGGTGCATGGGGCATTCCAGTTGTTCTTCTGTCTTCCCAGTGACTACCTGCCCGCTCTGCGGCCCTGGGTGGTGGCCCTGCCCCTCGACTGTCTTCAAATACTGCAGCTGTATCCCCAGGAGCCTCTGCTGGGATCATGTGCAGCATTGCTCCGACTGGTCCGATGAGTACTCCTGTCCTGGCCCTTGACTGAGTCACCCAGGCCAGAGTGGGATGCTGGCTGGAATGGTATTGATAACCCTTCACATGTGTTATGAATCCAAGAGCAGAAAGGAGTCTTTGAGATTACATAGAGGAATCTACACACCATTGTCTCTGAATAGGAATTGCCTCTCCTGCTTTCAAGTTTTTCAACCTCTGCTTGAATTCTTCCAGGGATGGGGGGCTCATTACCATGTTAGGCAACTCCTAACAAAGATGAGGGAAATCTGCTTCCATGATTTGAGGCCTGCCTCTGGCGACACACAGAGGAAATCTGCTCTTTTGCTCCAAGACAGGCTTGTAGATACTGACCTTGTCACTCCTTGGAGAAAAAATAAGTTTTGGGCTTGAACACCAAGCTGAGAAGTTTAGCCCTTCTGGATGGCACATATATATAATATATATGCCACTTCCTGCCACTTTGGTACCTAAGGCATATGTTGCTAGGTTTGGATATAGCCTCAGTGTTTTTCCCAGCTCAATACTCCTAGTGGGGCCCACTGATGGATCACATGAGATGTACATGAGACAGGGTACTTATCACCCTACCACAAGGAAACCACCCCAGGAGGCTCTGAGCTGTAGGAAGAACAGCTTGAGGAGCCCCTCCTCAACCCTTTCCATCCCCTCTCCTCTGAACCACTTCCACCCTCACCCCAAGACCACCTGCCCAACCAAACAGCCCAGGTTCCTTCAAGTAGGGATTGTATTTCAGTCCCAAAGCCTGAGTGAACCAGCTGTTTCTTGGCATATATTCCAGTTTTACAACACCCAGGCAGGCATGGATGGATATATCCATTAAACAGATGAGGAAACTGTGGCCCCCAGGATCTTACAGCAAAGTCAGGCTCAGAAGTGGGACTCAAACACGGTCCATGGTGTCCCAACCCCAAAGTCGTTTTTGCTACCAATGTGACCCTATCTTGGCCGGGGTAAAGGCAGAGTCTCTGGGTTTAAAAATGTAGCTTGAGGGTCAGAAAGTGTCCCACCCTTATTCTGAAACATGGACTTGGAATCTGGCTAATAAGAGGGTTCCTGTTGATGGAGACATACATATCCCTGTTAGAAATTAATATAATCACTTCTATGTATCAGTCTCAGAGAAGGCAATGGCAACCCATTCCAGTGTTCTTGCCTGGAAAATCCATTGGATGGAGGAGCCTGGTGGGCTACAGTCTATGGGGTTGCTATGAGTGGGGCACGACTGAGCAACTTCACTTTCACTTTTCACTTTCCTGTATTGGAGAAGGCAACGGCAACCCACTCCAGAGTTCTTGCATGGAAAATCCCATGGACAGAGGAGCCTGGTGGGCTGTAGTCCATGGGGTTGCTATGAGTTGGGCACAACTGAGCGACTTCACTTTCACTTTTCACTTTCCTGCATTGGAGAAGGAAATGGCAACCCACTCCAGTGTTCTTGCCTGGAGAATCCCAGGAACAGGGGAGCCTGGTGGGCTGCCATGTATGGGGTCGCAAAGAGTCAGACACGACTGAAACGACTTAGCAGCAGCAGCAGCAGCAGCATGTATCAGTCTTCTGTGAGTTTTGAATTAAAAATGGGCATCTGAGAGACAGATGAGCTCATTTCTTTATTGCCCCCTGAGTCAATTCATTTGCTCACTGAACAGTCTCTGTGTGCTTGTTCTGTGCCAAGCCCAGTGCCAGGCACCCAGAGGTGAACAGACCTGGACCCCAGCACCCGAGGAGAAGAAGGTGTCACAGAGGAGGCATATCACACTGAAAGGATGGGTGGGACAGCAGGAAGTGCTGAGCTGAGGGCACCAAGGAGGGGACTTGGAGAGCCAGGATGTAACCATGTTTCTGACTCAGGTGACCTGAGGGCCAGCTCGTGGAACAGGACGCCTCAGAGATCCCGTCCGAGCGAAGCCCAGCCCTGGATTCTGGCACCTTTGGCTGAGTTACTCTCCGAGGGCAGCACAAATGGGGCATAGCCAGCATGCTTGGGGCATCCTCAGTTCCGAAGACTGATCCAGAGGAACTGACTGACCCCTGAGGAGGAAAAAATGAAAAATTACTTGGACAGAGTGCCAGGCGGGCTATAAACCATGGGGTAACAAAGAGTCAGACACAACTGAGCGACTAAGAATAACATGGGGAACAAGAAAAGGTCCAGCAGTTCATTCCCAGCATTCACAGGCCAACATGTTCCTGATACCTGGGGCATTAGAGTTGAAAACAAAGTCACTGGGGAGAGGCCATGGGAACAGGAGCCTATGCTAGCTCCTGCTGAAACCACACAACTTAGATTAGGGCTCACACTCAGCCAAAACCCAGGTTGGGACTTGAACCCACTGTCTTTTAATTGAGGTCACATACCTGGTCTCAGGACTTAATGAAGCTCAGGTTCTTTAGATCTCTTCGCAGAAAGAATTCAGGGATAGGTAAGAAGTGGACTTATTTAGAGAGATACATATTCTACAGACAGAATGCGGTCCATCTCAAAAGGTGAGAGTGGCCCTGGGAGAAACACACTCCACACACAGAGCATGGGCCATTTCAGAAGGTGAAGGACCTGAAACACTGGGTGGTTAGTTTTTATGGGATGGGTAATTTCACAGGCTAATGAATGGGAGGATTATTCCAACTATTTTGGGAAAGGGGAGCTTTCCAGGAATTGGCCCACCATCCACCTTTTGACCCTTTATGGTTAACCTTGGAACTGTCATGGCGTGTGGGTATGTCATTCAGCACATGCTAATGTGAGTGTACAGTGAGATCCACTGGAGGTCAAATCTTCTTCCAAATTGGACCTAACAGTTCTAATCAGTGTATCTTGTATCCTATAGGGCTTTGCCATTCTTATAAAGGTTGTGCGCTGACTCCTTCCCTCCTGTTTCAATACCAGTCAGCCTCGGTGTTTCAGTTGCTGAAGAGGCCCAGTTCCCGCCAGGGGCTGGTGGTGCAAAGGTTGGTCCCTGTGGGAGGGAAGACGGGGAGACCTCAGTGCTCATTCAGTCTTGAGCTTCTTCAGCGGGCTGCAGTTTCTCAGAAAAATGCTCAGAGGCACTCAGTTGCACATAATTTTACCCTCTGCTCCCAATGAAGCCCATCCATGGGCCTTTACAGGAAGGGGGGCCCCTTCCCAGGGCCTGAAAGTGGGCCCCTGCCTACCACTCAGAAATGAGTTGTCCGAGAAGACACACAAACTGACATAGCAAAAAACTATATTGTGAAGGGGCCCCAGGATGGAGAGCAATAGGGAACCCAGGAGAACTGCTCTGCCACGTGGCTCCAGCTGTATTGTGGTAATCGGGTTAATTTAGGGGTTGTGTTTGGCTCATATTCGGTCTGACTCAGGGTCCTTACTGATGGGACCTCCTGTTGTGAGACAACACATGAGCAAAGTTATCATTGTGTCTGGCCAAGGTGGATGGTTTCAGTCAACAGTTCCCTAACTGGCCTGTGGGGTTAAGATGTTTCAGTTTATAGGATGAAGAAACCAAAGCTGAGACCAACTTGCCTGAGTCCATTCAGCATGTCAGTAGCAGGGAGAGACCAAAAGCCAGCTTTCTAGGTGCACACGGTTGACACCTGCTGAGTGCTCACTACTAACCAGGCACCGTGCTAAGAAGAACTTCACCTCTCATCCTCCAACAAGCCTCCAAGGGTGGTACAGTGTTTATGCGAGGTTTAGAGAGGCCAGGCAGCTTGTTGAAGGCACCATGACTGGTGAGCGCAGAGGCAGGGAAACTGAGAATCCTGCGGGGTCTCCCAGAACAAAAGCCTCTCCGTGCCTCACCCCCTCATTTCTCACTTGGTCTCCTAGGCCTTTCCCGAGTTTACAAAGAGCAGACCCAAGCAGTTACTATTAATAACTAGGGATGGGAAGAATATAGAAACAAAGGAACAGCAGTTAAACAAGAAAAATAACAAGAAAACAAGAAAAGTTAAGAAAGAAAAGTAATAATAGTTCAGGGATAAGACAGCCCTACTTCCTCCTCAAGGAATAAACATAACAATCTGATGCCTATCTTTGAGTTGTTCCGTAGCAACTAAGACCCCCAAAGTCAGATGGAGGCTGGTGACCACAGGTTGAGCACAAGCACTAGACCCCCAGACTGTTCGGAACCAGAGAGTGGATGGTTAAGATTCCTGAAACACCACGCTGTTACTTCTCAACCAACCAATGAAAAGAAAATCAGGAATCCTGGAGCCTGCATCCCCAAAGGTCGCCTTTAAAAATGCTCCCCTGTAAAAACAAAATGCTCCCCTGAAAGCCATTGGGGAGTTCGGGTCTTTTGAGCCTGAGCTGCCTGTTCTTGCTTGGCCATGCAATAAACCTTTCTTTGCTCTAAATTCTGATACTTCCATTCATCTGGCCTTCCTGTGCCTTGGGCACGTGGACTTGGGTTTGACAACACCAGGAGCCTGGACACTTAGCTATGGCAGTTGGCTGTTTCATGCTAAGTTTCAGGAGGTCTGGGAAGCTTCCAGTGGCAGAGACTCCTGAGCAGGGCCATGGAGGAGCCAGAGACAGGGCAGACCAGGCTGAAGAGCTGCAGGGTGCCAGTGCAAGGAGGGAGCCTATGGGCATGAGAAGCAGTCCCTCATGGCTGGAGTATAAACAAGAGTCTTGGATTCTGAGCAGGAGGGGTGAACTTGACCCTGAACATGCAGGGTGCTGGCAGAGGTTTTCAGCAGACAAAAAACACATTTGCTTCCTTTTTCTGGAAGAGAGGCTCTCCTCAGAAGGCTTTCCTTTGTACATGGATGTCATGACCAGACTACTTTGCAGGCAGGAAGGGGAGAGGGAAAGCCAAAAGGTGAATTCCCCTGGGAAACAGTAAAGCTTCCAGCAGAAGAAAGGGCAGGGCCTTTAATGAGTATGTAGACAGAAGGAAAATAAACAACTAAAAGTTGCAAGTTAAGTTTTACTCAGGGACCTTACTGAAAACTATAGTCCAGGAGACAGCCTCTCAGACAGGTCTGAGGAACCACTCTGAAGAGATAAGGGAGGAGTCAGGATATACAGGTTTGCTTTTCTTTCTTGCTGGGAAGACAAACACACACATGTAGTTGAACATCAAAAGATTACTGCTAATCACAAAGAACAGACATCTCAAATGAATGATTTTGGCACTTTTCTATTCATGGGAAGATACAAGACTCTGGGTTCACCGAAATCATTCTTTACATATGCATTGTAACTATCTCAGACCAGTATCCAAAGCACAGAGTATTTCCTGGTTTTCTCCATTCTGGATTCCCCTCATGGTGCACCATTGGTGGGAGGCTGCAAGGGCTAATGGCTTGATCTTTACAAAAGTGGTATGTATAGTGGGCACCATTCTTTGTTTACTGGAATGACAGGCAACAGTCCCTGTCTACAAATATTAGCAATATTTGGTGAGCATTTAGTACATGCCAAGCACTATTGCAGACTTCTATGTGTTAGCTCTTGTACCTCATTTTATTTTATCCTTATAAAGGAACCTGGCTTGGTATTCGTACTTCACAGGGGCTAAGACAGATGAAGTTGCTGGGCTAAGACCACACAGTTTTTAAAAGGTGGTGCCAGGATCAAACCTTGATGGGCCCAAGCCCAGAGCCTACTACCCCCACTCCTTGATGGCTCACTCTTTCTTAGCTAGGACTCCCTAGAAGAGAAAGCTGGAGCCTACGCCGGGGGAGGCAGCCTGTCAACAGGAGGTGGTGTTTGTTCTTTTCTGGTTTATTGGTTCTTCTTTTCAGAAAGAAGCAGGTGCTGTAGCAACCTCCCAAACAGCATTCCATAAGCTAGTCCAGGAAGACGCAGAGCCCAGGGTGATCAGCCAGGCCCCTCCCTTGGTTCACATCAGCATAGCAGGGGATTTAATGCCACAGCCTGCAGAGAGAACTCAGGCAGCCAGCGTCAATATTTGCCATGTCCCAGCCTCCCTGGCCCCAGCTCCAAGATCAGTACGTTAAGTACAACAGGTTCTTCTCTGTGCAAATATGCAGGGATAGATGAATGGAATTTAAAATGGCTCAGGCTTCGCCACAGGGTCTGGACTGGAAATCTGACCTGGTTTAACCTTCTGCCATCACTGTTTGCCTGGGGCTCTCCATTCATCCTAAAATTCACCGAACCACATACATCAGAGGTGGTAAGGAGCTCAGAGTCTAGCCATATTTCTGGTAGGAAGACACTGCTTCCTGGAGAAGTAGAGAGGGAGGAGACCAGCCCAAACTGACACAGCCTGGTAGCCGTCTCTGGGATTCTGAGAGCCACCCAGCAACTCAAGGCCAGGCAGAAGTGATTTCTCTTCTAAAAAGAGTGATTTCTCTTCCAAAAAAAGTGATTTCTCTTTTTTAAAAAAGTTATTTAAAAAACAAAACACATTTATAGTTATATTTACATTTAGTGAAATACACAGATCTTAAGTGTATAGTTCAGTGAGTTTTTTTATTTTCTTTGGTTTCGTTGGGTCAGCTGTGGTATAGAGGATCTTTCACTGTGGCTCATGGACTCTCTGCTTGTGGCACGAGTCTCGGCAGTTGAGGCATACAGGCTTACTTGCTTCATGGCTTGTGGGAACTTAGTTCCCTGACCAGGGAACAAACCTGTGTCCGCTGAATTGCAAGGTGGATTTTTAACAACCGGACCATCAGGGGGAGTCCCTCAGACAGTTCTTTTTTTAAAAAAAAAAACAGGTTTACTGAAGTATGATTGACAAACAGTAAGCTATACATATTTAAAATGTACACTTTCATAAGTTTTGGAACACATATATACCCATGAAACTATCACATAATTTCATGTCCATCGTGAACATGTCCATCATCCTCAAGAGTCCTAGTGCCCCTTGGTAATCCTTCACTCTCACCCCCCCTGATCCTCACTTCCATATTTAGACAACCACTGCAGAGTACATCATGAGAAACCCTGGGCTGGAAGAAGCACATGCTGGAATCAAGGTTGCCGGGAGAAATATCAATAACCTCAGATATGCAGATGACACCACCTTATGGCAGAAAGTGAAGAAGAACTAAAGAGCCTCTTGATGAAAGTGAAAGAGGAGAGTGAAAACGTTGGCTTAAAGCTCAACATTCAGAAAACCAAGATCATGGCATCCGGTCCCATCACTTCATGGCAAATAGATGGGGAAACAGTGGCTGACTTTATTTTTCTGGGCTCCAAAATCACTGTGAATGGTGACTGCAGCCATGAAATTAAAAGATGCTTACTCATTAGAAGGAAAGTTATGACCAACCTAGACAGCATATTAAAAAGCAGAGACATTACTTCGTCAACAAAGGTCTGTCTAATCAAGGCTATGGTTTTTCCAGTAGTCATGTATGGGTGTGAGAGTTGGACTATAAAGAAAGCTGAGCACCGAAGAATTGATGCTTTTGAACTGTGGTGTTGGAGAAGACTCTTGAGAGTCCCTTGGACTGCAAGGAGATCCAACCAGTCCATCCTAAAGGAGATCAGTCCTGGGTGTTCATTGGAAGGACTGATGTTGAAGCTGAGACTCCAGTACTTTGGCCACCTTATGCGAAGAGTTGACTCATTGGAAAAGCCCCTGATGCTGGGAGGGATTAGGGGCAGCAGGAGAAGGGGACGACAGAGGATGAGATGGCTGGATGGCTTCACCAACTCGATGAACATGAGTTTGAGTAAACTCCGGGAACTGGTGATGGACAGGGAGGCCTGGCGTGCTGCGGTTCATGGGGTCACAAAGAGTTGGACACAACTGAGCGACTGAACTGAGCTGAACTGACTTTCCATCAGTATAGGTTAGTTTGCACTTTTCTAGAATGTTATGTAAGGGAAATCGTACTGCATATAATTTTTTTTTTTTTTTTTTTGGTCTCTCTGGCTTCTTTCACTCAGAATAGTTCTTATGAGATTCATCCATGTTGTAGCCCATAGTCACTGCATTTTATTGCTGAGTAGTATTCCATTGTATGGATATACCATCATTTGTGAATTCCAGGCTTAAGAGATGCACTCCCCATTTATCCATTCATTTGCTAATAGGTTTTCGGCTATTCTCAGTTTGGGCTATTACAAATGAAGCTGCTCTGAACATTTTTGTATAAATCTTCATATGGACATCTACTTTCATTTATCTTGGAAAATAGAATGGCTGGATGTGGTAGGTGTAGGTTTAACTGCTTATGAAACAGTTTGTTTTCCAACGTGGTTGTATCATATTCTTACCTACACTTGGTAAGATGGGTCTTTATTTAATTTTAGCTGTTCTAATGGGTAGGTGGTAACATCTCATTGTTTTGCTGTTATTTGTTTGGTTTGTGGGGTTTTTGGCTGTGCTACTGGACCTGCAAGATCTTAGTCCCTGACCAGGGATTAAACCAGTGCCTCCTGCAGCAGAAGCATGGAGTCTTAACCACTGGCCCACCAGGGAAGTCCTAGCAGCATCTCAGTGTGATTTTACTTTGTATTTCCCTAATGACTAAAGATGCTGAGTATCCTTTCATGGGCTTATTTGCCATCCATATATCTCCATTGGTGAAAAGTTTGTTCAAACAGTTTCTAATTGCTTGTTTTTTCATTATTGGGTTTTTAAAAAAATTTTAAATTTATTTTGGCTGTGCTGGGTATTGGTTGCTCTACGGGCTTTCTCTCTAGTTGCAATGAGCAGGGGCCACCCTTTGTTGAGGTGCTAGGGCTTCTCATTGCCGTGGCTTCTCCCGTTGTGGAACACAGGCTCCAGGGCGTGCAGACTTCAGTAGTTGTGGGACACGGGCTCAGTAACAGTTCTTGGGCTCTAGAGCACAGGCTTAGTAGTTGTGGTGAATGGACCTAGCCCCTCCACAGCATGGGATCTTCCCAGACCAGGGATCAAACCCGTGTCTCCTGCACTGGTGGACTCTTTACCACTGAGCCAACGGGGAAACCCCATTACTGGGTTTTGAAAGTTCTTTATATACTTGGAACACACACTCTCTATTAGATTATCATTTGCAAATACTTCTTCCAGTCTATGGCTTGTCTTTTCATTCCCTTAACAGTGTCTTTCAAACAGCAAATTTTTTTATTTTGATAAAAGTCCAATTTGTCAAATTTTTTCTTTTATGGATCATGCTTCCGGTTGTTATGTTTAAGAAATAATTACCTAATGCAGGTCACAAAGATTTTATACCATATGTTCTTCTAAAGTGTTTATAATTTTAGGGCTTTTTTCTTTCTAAGAAAAACTCCATTTTATAATGGAGTGATAAAAAAGCTCCATTTTTTTGTTTAGATAAATTTCAGTAGTGTCTAAGCTGATTTCTCCACAAGGAGAAAAAGATACTCTTTCTTTGAAAAGCCATTGACACAAAACGATTCAAGTTCAATTTGGTTTCATCCTGAAGGTCTGAAGTAAAACAATTCTTTGCAAGGATTTATAACTTAGACATTCATTGGTTAAACTTCAAAATATCACTTTGAATTGAATAATAGTGAATTCTCTTAACTGCTGGTGAGATTCTGGCAAATAAACTAAGCAATTAGACTTGTTCACTAAAGCCGTTTTTAAAGCCTAGAAAAAGAATCCAGGAGTTTCCAACGACTCATCCTCCATGTTCAATTACTCTCAGTTTTGGAATAAAATATTCAGCATGTAGTTGCAGTAAGGGAATTCTGCTGTGACCTAGATAGAACTGTAAGTATAACTTAGACAACCTACTTCTAGTATCAGTATTTCCTATTTGGAATCTGGATTTGGATATGTATTTGGATATCCAATACATATCACATCTGGAAGAAGAGTCTCCTGGGAAGTCCATGAGTACTTTCAGAGCTCTTTCACAGAGCTGAAAGCCTGTCCTGATGTCTTCTCCAGTTCTGAGGCAACCTCAGTGTTTTAGGTTTTATAATTAGGTCTACGATTAAATTTGAGTTAAATTTTGTATATGGTGCAAATAATGAATCCATATTATTTTTGTTTTGTATTCGCACATGGAATCCAATTGTTCCAGCACCATTTGTTGAAAAGACAGTCCTTTCTCTATTTGACTGTCCTTGGTGGTGGTTTAGTCACCAAGTTGTGTTCGACTCATGTTACCCCGTGGACTGTAGCCAACTAGGCTCCTCTGTTCATGGGATTTCCCAGGCAAAAATACTGGAGTGGATTGCCATTCCCTTCTCCAAGGGATTTTCTCAACCCAAGGATTGAACCCAGGTCTCCTGAACTGCAAGCAATCTCCTGCATTGCAAGCAGTCTCCTGAATTGTAGGCAATCCCCTGCATTGCAGGTAACCTCCTACATAGCAGGTGGAGTCTTTATGACTAAACCACCAGGGAAGCCCTTCATTTGTCCTTGCATCTCTGTTAAAGTATGGTGATTCATATACTTGTGATCTATTTGTTCCATTGACTGTCAATACCAATACCACATTATCTTGATTCTGGTTGCTTTACAGTAATACTTGAAATCATATCGTCTGTGAATAAAGACAGTTTTCTTTCTTTTTAATCTGGATGCCTTTTATTTCTTCTCATGTCAGGCCATTTTAACCTGCCATTAATGTCAATAATTTTCATTTTATACAATGTTGTTTTCATTACAAGGATATGTTTGATTTGTGTCTTTCCTGTATCCTCTATGCCTCTACTTAACTCTTTCAACACATAGAACACAATTACTTTTAATGTCCCTCTCTGATGATTCTAACATCTGTCAGTTCTGGGTGAATTTAGATAGATTTTTCTTCTCATTATGCTGTGTCAGTCATGTCCGACTCTTTATAACTCCATTATATTTTCTTTCTTTTCATGCCTGATAATTTTACTTTTCATATACTACATTGGAAAAGATCCTGATGCTGGGAGGGATTAGGGGCAGGAGGAGAAGGGGACGACAGACGATGAGATGGCTGGATGGCATCACCGACTCGATGGACATGAGTTTGAGTAAACTCTGGGAGTTGGTGATGGACAGGGAGGACTGGCGTGATGGGGTCGCAAAGAGTCGGACACTACTGAGCGACTGAACTGAACAGCTATATTGTGGTATAATTTACATATCATTCAACTCACTGCTTTAAAATGTGCAATAATCTTTATTCATAGAGTTGTGTAACCATCACTATAATCACTTTTAAAACATTTTCATCACCCACAAAAGAACCCTCATATCCATTGGCTGTCTTTTCTACCCAACCTCTCTCCCTAGGCAACCACTACTCTGTCTCTATAGATTTGCCTATTTGGGGCATTCCATATAAATGAAATCATACAAAATGTGGGGGGTTTTTGGTGGCTAATTTCTTTCACTTACATATTTTTGAACTTCATCCATTTCATAGTATGTATCAGTACTTTATTCCTTTTTATTGCTGAGTAATATTCCACTGTGTGAATATATATATATATATATATCACATTTTGTTTATCAGTTCCTTGGTTGATGGACATTTGGGTTGTTTCTACTTTTGAGCTACTGTGAACATTTACGTACGCTTTTGTATGAACATTTTAATTTCTCTAGAAGTGGGACGGCTGGGTCATATGTTTAACCTGGGCATATGTTTAACTTTTAAACATATTTATGCTGGGTCATAAATATGTTTAATCTTCTGAGGACGTGCCAGACTGTTTTCTACAGTGGTTGTACCATATTACATTCCCACCAGTAGTGTATATACAAGGGTTCCAATTTCTCCACCTCCTCACCAACACTTGTTATTGTCCCTTTCTTATTATAACCATCCTAGTGGGTGTGAAGTGGCATCTCATGTGGATTGTGATTTTGATTTGCATTTCCCTCATAACTGATTATGTTGAACATATTTTAATGTGTTTATTGGCTACCTGCATATCTTATTTGGAGAAATGTCTACTCAGCTACTTTGCCACTTTTTTAGTAATTTATTTTACTGTTGAGTTATAAGAATTCTTTATATATTCTGGATACTAAAGACCTTATCAAATACATGCTTTGCAAATATTTTCTGCCATTCTGTAGGCTGTCTTCTCACTGCTGTCCACGGAAGCATAGAAGATTTTAGCTTGGATGTAATCTAACTTTTCGTCTTTAATTTTCATTTTTGGTCAATTGTGCTTTTGGTGTCACATCTGAAGAGACTTTGCCTAACCCAAAGTCACGAAGATTTATGCCTGTACTTTCTTCCAAGAGTTTTATAGTTTTAACCCTTACATTTAGGTCTATGATCCATTTTTAGATAAATTTTGTATTTGGTATGAGGAAAGGGTCTAATTTTATTCTTTGCTTGTGGCTATCAAGATGTCTGGCACCATTTGTAGAAAAGACTATCCTTTCCCCATTGAATTATTTTGGCACCCATCAAAAATCAATGAACTGTAAATTGAAGGTTTATTTCTAGACTCTACCTGCTAAATTTTTATTGGATGCTAGACATTGTGAATTTTAGTTTGTTGAGTGTTACATTTTTTGATTTCCTGTATTCTTGATGTGGCTCTGAAATGTTGTTAAGTTACTTATAACACTTGATTCTTTAAGGTCTTGCTTTTAAGACTTACTGCGCAGGACTACAGCCATGTTTGCGTGAGTGCACGCTAAGTCGCTTCAGTCATGTTCAACTCTTTGTGACTCTATGGACTGTAACCCGCCAGGCTCCTCTGTCCATGGGATTCTCCAGGCAAGAATACTCAAAAGGGTTGCCATTTCCTCCACCAGGGGATCTTCCCAACTCAGGGAGTGAACCCAGGTCTCCTGCATTGCAGGCATATTCTTTACAGTCAGAGCCACCGAGGAAGCCCAGAGCCATGTTTTGTCTTGGCTAATTACTATCTGGGACTAATTATTCTCCACTACGGAGGTAAGAATTTTCTGAATTCAATACTGTGGATAATGAGGTTTATCTACTATTCCTAGTCCTGTGTGGCCATCAAGTACTGCTTCCTCTAATCCTTCTGGGTGGTTCTTTCTCTGGCCTGAAGTAGTTTCCTTACAGGCAAGTGCTGATCGGTCCTCTCCGGGATTCTCGAGGGGCACTCTCTGCCCATCTCCAGAGTTCTCTGTGTCTGTGGCTTTCTCCTCTCTGCTGCTCTGTCCTGTGAACTCTAGCTGCCTTGTTTTTTCCTGAACTCTAAGCTCTAACTCCTCAATTCATGGATTATGTTAGACTCTGCCTGGACTCCCTGTCCCTCTGCTGCAGTCTAGGAAATCTCTAGGCAGTAAGCTGGAGCAATCATAGGGCTCATGTTGCATCTTGTCTCTTGGGAGTCACTGTCCTTTATTGCCAGTGTTTCTAAACTGTTGTTTCATATATTCTGCCTGCTTTTTTGGTTGTTTCAGGCAGGAAAGAAAAGCTGGGCTCATTATTGCATTGTGACTGCTTTCTGAACCCTTTGAGTAAGGCAGAGGGACATACTTTACCAGAGTTTTTCAGCCCCACCAAGCCAGAGGTCTATACCTCCAGATTTGTCCTACCTCATTCACTGAGAAGACAAGATCCAACCATCATTGTTTCATTTTATAGGTTGGGAGACTTAGGCAATGACTCAAACCTCCTATTCTTTTCAGATGGGAATGAATGAGATTAAGGCCTACAAAATTCTCCCTTTTGGCCTGCACTCTGCTGTGGGGAAATACTGAACCTGAGAATCAATCTGAGATTATATCTTGACTTTCCCAAAAAGGACCACCCCCCTCACATCTCTGAGACTGGTTTCCCATCTTCTAAGCACACTGAAATTACAGAGCACTTCACTTAGATCATTGTCACCCTCATCGCATCATCTTCATTCAGTGTCTCAAAAAGGAGTCCTGGGATCTGCCACATCAAAGTCTTGGGAGGGGTGGGAATGTGCTGATTAATTAAAATGCATGCTCCTGGGGCAAATTCACTTTCCAGAATCAGAATGGAGGGGTGGAGGTTATCTGCACTTTTTTCAAGATACTTTTTTTAATGTGGATCATTTTTAAAGTCTTTATTGAATTTGTTACAATATTGCTTCTGTTTTATGTTCTGTTTTTTTGGCCACAAGGCATATGAGATCTTAACTCCTCAACCAGGGATGTAACCTGTACCCCCTGCATTGGAAGGTAAAGTCTTAACCACTGGACTACCAGGGAGATCCCTGCTTTTTTTTTTTCCTTTAGGCTCCTTGAGTGATGGCAACCAACTCCAGTACTCTTGCCTGGAAAATCCTATGGACATAGGAGCCTGGTAGGCTACAGTCCATGGGTCGCAAGGAGGTGGACGTGACTGAGCGACTTCACTTGAGTGATCTCTGGGAACTTCAGGGAACACTAATCCAAACTCTTAAGTCAGCAATTTTCCTCCCAAGATGTACACTTGCTGGATGTTTTATCTTGTTATCCCTTTCTATTCCTAACCTCATGAGCATTATGTGACTTGATTTAAAAATATATATGTATGAATCAAAATAGTTTTTTTGATCATTTCACAGAATTCTTTGAGATGACCAGGGAAACCTAAGTGAGATTTCCAAGCCTGGAAAGGTCTTTGAAAGTCATCTAATCCAACCCCTGCCTGATGTTTGCATTGTCTATGTACCAGTCTTGCCAAATAATCACCCATCTTTTGTATGCACACTTCAGAGGACCTTGCTACTCCTTCCCATAGCTGTGCTACTGAATCAAATCTCTTTTAATTAGCTCTGGATCCGCAAAAATTATGTTCCTCTGCCCCAGGAAAGCCCACCCTCTGAAAATAGTCTTGTATTTATTAATGCAAGACTCCAGATGATCAAAGCTGTGTTTAATACGAAAAAGGCAGTGGGGAGAATCTCAAGACCAGAGAAAGCTACAAGCTAACTCTGTGAAACTTGTTAAGATGTTAAATGGTCCCAAGCATTTCCATAATTGGAAAGCATTTTTTAAACACTCCCCATGCTTTCTCATGCTCATGTGTTTTCCCTCTGTCTGGAGGCTTCAGGGGGAGAATCTATTTCTCTGCCTTCATCAGCATCTAGAGGCCACCCATCTTCCTTGGTTTGCGGTCCCTGTACTGTAATACTCCGACCTCTTGGGTTTGTCATCACCTCTCTCACTTTTGACTCTGATCTTCCTGCCTCTTAGAATGACCCTTCTGATGACAGGATAATCTCCATATCTCAATATTTTTAATTTGAGCACATCTACAAAGTCCCTGTTATCATGTAAAGTAACATTTCCAGAGGTTATGATCTGGACATCTTTGAGGTGGTCATTATTTAGCCTATCGCAATGAGTAATGAGTATATGAGGGTTTGTTCTATTCTTTTAAATGTTTGAATGAAAAAACTGAAACAAAATACTCCTTTGACTATAAGACCTCAATTACTAAAAGAATTTGGAATTTATACTCCTTTATGTAGTTTAGATGGAAAAGACATGGCTTGGGAATTTCTCCTGTAGTTCTTATTAGCACCTTATCTCCCATTCTCTTTAATCTACTCCAGTTGGGTTTTTAACATTCACCTCTCCCCCAAGCCCAATCAAAGCCATGGACAACCTCCAACTTGTCAAATAACTTGTCCTCATCCAAATTGAAGTACTCAATTCACTACTCCCTTCTTATCATAGCACTAGGCTCATGCTCTCCTGGTTTTACCTCTGTCTTTAACATCTATTCCTTCTCCTTCGCATGATCTTAAGTGTGGGAAGGCCCTAGGTTGTGTCTCTTTTCTATCTACACTTTCCCTAGGTGATTCTCTACTCTCATGGGTTCCAAATGTCAACCCTATACTGTAGAACCCCAACTTTATTTATACCTTCAGTCCTGATGACTTCTCTGAGCTTCAGGCTCATATGTCTGACTGCCTACTTGAGCATCTCATTATGCCTCTCAAACTTATCTAAAATGGAACTCTTGATTTCCCCACTCACCCCATATCTATTCCTCTCCTGCATCTTCCCATCCATTCAGATGCTCAGGTAAAACCTTAGGAAGAAGTCACTTTTGATTTTACTCCCTTTCTTCCTTCACTCTGACATTAAATGCATCAACACAACCTATCAGCTCTACCCACAAAACAGCCTATCTAACCTTTCATCATCATCACCATCATCATTGCTATAGCTATCATCTGGTCCAAGCTGCCAGCATCCCTCACTTGGGCTCCTTTAATGGTCCTGATTGCACCTCCCTACTCTACTCTTGCCCAGCCCCCATGACCCATGATCCACACACTGGGCCCATCAAGCAGCAAGGATTCAATCTGCAAATTATAAATCAGATGACATGATTTACATTTAATCAGAGGCCTTCTGTTACATTGAAGTAAAAGCCAAATTCCATGACCAGAAGGCCTAGATGATCTGCCACTTGTCTCTCTCATCTTTTCCCACTTGTTCACTGTACACAAGCCACCTGACCTTCACTCTTTTTCTTCTTTCTGTCCCTAGAAGGTGCCAAGCATTTGCCATCTCAGGCTCTGCACTTGTTCCTTCCTTTCCTCAGAACCTTTTTACCCAGATGTTTGTATGACTAGCTCCTTCTTGTCATACTCAGCTCAAATGTCTCTTCCTCCGAGGCCTTCTGCAATCCCTAAGTTAATTAAAAACTTAACCCTCCCCTTCTCCCTCCCCTAGCATCTCATTACCAGCTCTATTTTATCATTATGTCAATTTAGCCTGCTGATCTACGTCCTGTTAACTTACATGTCTGTCTCACTTCCCTTGAGTGGAAGCTTCTTTAAGGCAAATACTGTCTTTTGTCTTGTTCAGTGCTGAATCCCCAGGACTAGGCACAGGTTAAAAGTTCAACAGATACTTCTTCAAATGAATAGCTCAGCATTTTTTGGAGTAAATGTATGAAAAGAAAATTTGGCCTAATGTCAGATTATTATGTAATCCTAACAAACTAAAAAATTCTGATTCAGTAAATATGGGTGGGGTACAGGAATTTTTATTTTAACAAATCCTTAGGAGACTCTAGGGCAGGGAATCACTCACCACAGTTTTTGGGTAACACTGGCTTCCCCGGTGGCTCAGACAGTAAAGAATCCACCTGCAATGCAGGAGACCTGGGTTCAATCCCTGGGTTGGGAAGATCCCCTGAAGAAGGGAAAGGCTACCCACTTCAGCATTCTTGCCTGGAGAATTTCATGGACAGAGGAGCCTGGCGGGCTACAGTCCATTGATTTATTCACTCTTGCAAGCTTTCTGTAGGTAAGGTGGCTTAGTTTTAAACACTAAGCTAAGTATTAGCAGAACTGAATCACTTGCCCAAAGTTCATCATTAGTTAGCAAGTGAATTCTAGAAACAAGAAAGTCTAATTTTAAACATGCAAATCTTACAAGTTAAAACACACAGAGATTACCTCATCTATTTTATGCTAGTCATAATTTCTTGACCTTCATCATTTGTTTCAGTCATTAAAACAAAGACTAGACTTTCATAACTCTATGAATGACTACAATGAACTGTTTGGATCAAACAAAATATGTATGTTTAAAGGACTCACCAGCAAGGGAAAATGAGAAACTTGAAAGAAAAAAAAGCTAAAGAGAGATTTTAGTTTCAATAGTACACTGTGTTTATAAAAGAAAAGTAATCAGATGTTGCTTTTAAAGATTTGCCCTCCAAAATGATCAGAATAGGTGGGATGTTTGACGAGTAATCAGATGCCACTTTGTGCTGTAACATTACACCACAGCAACAGTAGCCTGGTGATGGTGGGCGGTGATCAAATTAGATTCATGTTTGACTAACAATACATGCTAAGTTTGGCAAATAAGGCTAGTTGTTTGCACTGGGAATCTGGCAAGGTGTGCTACCGTTCACCCGTGATACATTAAAGCTCAACTCTACCTCCACAACAACAAAAAATCTGCACTGAATCTGCTTTTTCACGGGATAAATTTCAGAAATCAGAGCTTTTGATATGACCCTGGGCAATAGGCAGCCACATTTACAATGGGAGCACCTTGCCTTGCTCTGAATAGCAAATAGAACACATGTCAGATCCAAGATCTAATTTTATTAAAATCCTGGTTCAACTCCAGAGTATTTCGAGATGTCAAATCTGTTACACCAAGTTCCTGATTCCTTAAGGTATTCTCTCCCTTCCTTTTACGAGCCAGCAGGTCTTGCTTTAAGCTCACCTTTTATGGATGGAATAGGGTATGGAGGATACCATACTGTCCAACAGAAATACAATGCAAATCATAAAAGCAAGTCATGTAAATTTTCTAGTAGCCACATTAGAAAACTTACCATTTTAACATATAATCAATACTGAAAAGTGGAGATGTTTTTCATTCATACTTTTAGGCTCTGATTCTGATATCCAGAATGCATTTTACAGCTCACTTCAATTTGGACTATCTGCAATTCAAGTGGTCAAGGGTCACATGTGAGCAGAGGCCACTGTATTGGACAGTGAAGGTCTAGAGCCTTGTTACTCCATGTGTAGCCCACAAATTAGAAGCCTTAGCATCATCTGGAAATCTGTTAGAAATGTTGACTGTCAAGTCTAACTCCAGATCTACTGAATCAGAATCTATAGTTTAAAAAGATCCCCAGGTAATCTGCATGTACAATAAAGCTTGAGAAATACTGGTTTAAGGAGTCATGGGTCTCAGGTTCTTCACCTGTCAAATGGAGGTGATAACCCTTACTTGCCAGGACTACTGTGAAGATTCTTGGTTTACTTAATAGACTTTTAATAGTTGAGATTTTAATGAATGGTAACTCTTATTTAAGAAGGCAATGTAATAAATGGACCATAGAGCTGGACAAGATAGAATATAAATTCAAGTTCTTTAAAGCTCTGGACCTTCAACAACTCATTTATTTAACTTGAGGTTGAGTTTTCATAACTATCTAATTTAGGGTTAATATCTACCTTCAACAACTTACTGTTGTTGTCAGGCTGGGGCACGGCACATAGGAGGCCTTCAATAGTGGCAGCCATTCATATACATATTTATATGTATATCCTACTGGCTGGGCCAAACTAGAGTAGTAACAAATGACACTAAGCTGCCTTAGTTCACATGGCCTTCCATCCCAAACCAAAGTGTTACTTCTTGTGGCTCCAGTGTATATTTCACAAGGAGACCCTAAGGACAGCAAAAACGTTTATTTGAAAAAATTACTATGTATTGAAAATATACATTAGAAATTATTACAGACTTCCATAGCATTCCCCTCCCCCACCACAAAAGTAGAAATATCCGCTTACTATGCTAATGCCATAGGTAAATTCAAACAAAAAGGAAAACATTATCAGCCCCCCTTCCTCATACATTAGCACTGGAGGGGGAGAAGGTCAACTTGTATTTGCCAATCAATACGAATTTAACAAGTCCCAGTCTTCAACAGCAAGACACACATATTTCTGCTTTGAAGACTGTGAAGAGCTGCTCTGTTCCTTCTCTGGCTCCTCGAAAGCTCTCTTCTTGCTCTTCTTTGACTCCTGGCTTGAGAGGGCTTCGTGTTTCAACAGTGGCCCATGGCAGTCTGCGGCCTTCTCTTTATAGAATTGGAGCTTCTCGGAAGAGTTCATGTGGGCCTCTGTCAGGGGATACTTCCCTAAGGCTTCTGTTCGAGCCCTCTTCCCATCTGTAAGGATGACAGAGGGAAAGGTGATGAGCTTACTATGCTGGCTGCTAATGCCTGGCCAAGCCCAGAAAAATGATCCTATGGAAGTGACAAGAGGCCCAAACAGGGTGAGTTTGGATTCATTTCCCCCCCTTTTGTGTGCCTTATAAAGTAATTTACAGCATACGCACCAGCACAGGTTGAAGGTATGTACTCACAGAGAGTATCAAAGATTTACAGTCAAATCTGAGATCTGCCACTTCTTGGATAAACGATCATGGGCAAGCAACTTGTCTAAGATTCAGTTTTCTCAGATAGGGATATAAAAACTACTTCATAAGGGTGATATGAAGCTATAAGAAGTAATATATGGCGCTTAGGACAATGCTTGGTACAACAGTGAAAGCTCAAAAAGTGTCAGCTATTACTACTCAGAATCTGGACTTGACTCTGTCTTCTAAGACAGCCAAGTTTGTAGCACAATTCTAGCAAATGATACACCTTTATTCTATATCTTTTGGCACAGAATAATTTTTTCTTATTTTTCTACTTTTATTCTCTCTTCACTTCAATTTTATCCTTTAACTCCTTTCAGAAAAAATTATGGTAAAATACACATAATATAAATTTAGCATTTTAATCATCTTTGAGTGTACAGTTCTGTGGCACAAAGTACATTCACATTGCTGTATAAACATCACCACCATCCATCTACAGAACTTTTTCAGCTTGGCAAAACTGAAACTTGGTACCTACTAAACAGTAATTCCCTACCACCCCTCACCTCAGTCCCAGCAACCATTATTCCATTTTCTGTCACTATGAACTTGACTACTCTAGGAACCTCGTAAGACTCACACAACATCTGTCCTTTTTATTTTTTTGGCCACAGCATGCAGCATGTGAGATCTCAGTTCCCTGACCAGGGATCAAATTGTGCTGGCTGCACTGGAAGTGCAGATTTTTAACCACTGGACCACCAGGGAAGTTCCAACATTTGTCTTCTGTGAGGGGTGTATTTACTTAGCAGGATGTCCCTATAAATTTCACCCATGTTATAGCAAGTGTTACAATTTCCTTCCTCCTTAAGGCTGAATGATATTCCATTGTATGTAAATACTACATTTTGTTTATCCAGTCATCTGTCAATGGACACTTGAGTTGCTTCTCCTTTTGGCTACACTTTAATTCCTTTTTAATGTTCTGTATTCTATTTTTGTATCACTGAAAATCTCTTCTGGAACAAGATAGGATATGTACATACATACATACGCTTAATAAGTTATTTTCCTGATGCTGGTGCTCAAAGCTAAGTGTGAACTTACACTATAAGCTATATTGACAGAGTATAAATCTTGGCGATCTAATTAAGTCAATGCTATCGTAATTAATTTTCCCACTGAGTGAAGACGAGCTAAGTGCCCAAATAATCTAAGGACAAAACACTCCAAAGGAAAGGGAATTTCTCACAAAAGTGGTGAGCTGCTGTTCGAGACTCCAAGGTTTCTTGCGGCTTCATAGCTTCCAAAGTCACACGCTCCCATTGCAGAACAATCTAATAAAATATATTGGAAAGATGTGAATCCAAACAATATCTCGAGTTTTTAATCTCAAGCCTTCCTTGTTCTCAACCCCTCTTTCCATAAACCAACCCCCCTGTGGTAATCTTGCTTCAGACTACGATGAGTCTCTATTCCAATCTACAAATAAACTGCATGTACTTTACTAAAATTTGAAACCTTAGTTATAATACTTTTCACACATTCCTAGGCCCATTTTCACACCTTAGACTCTATCAACTGTAATTCAAACTCTTGTACATGTGTAAAATAACCGCATTTCCATACTCTCAGGATACTTCATGATCAGTTTCCATTTTTTAAAACTGCTACAAATGTATCAATATTTTTATTATAAGTTACTACAAATTCTTTTGAAAATCTGGCTTAGTAGAAACTACACATAAATAAAGAAAAGTCAACAATTATTAATATTTCACATATACCATAAGTAACAAGAACTTTAAATTTCACACTTCTCATTATGGTATGCAATGAAATGATCATAAAGACAGACAAACATTTGCAAGACACCGAAACAGCACAACACATAGTTTAGGAAATCAGTTCCAGAATTAGCTCTACCATTTACTAGCCAGGGGACCCTTGGCAAGTGATTTAATGGAGAAATTTTGAGACAGACATGGGGAAGTAAAGGGACTCCTGTTAGATGGCCTCATTTTTCTGTGTCACCTGCTGAGGATGAGGCAGGAGAATGGAGTCAGCCTGAAACAGTTTCAATAAGAGATCAACAGAAGATAGATAAAGCACCGCTGCCATGTCCTAGGGGCCTAGCTGAGGCTGCATGGTGCGAAGCTGTGTGGAGCCTCAACTTACTTTCAGTCCAAGCTGCTAGCTATTTTATTTCATCCTTAGCTCTCCAAGAGAGGTCCTGGTTTCTCCATTTTAGAGATGAATAAACAGAGACCCAAAGCTGCCTTAAGTTGTATACCGATTGGGTTGCCGAGCCAGGACCCCAAACTCAGGTCTCTGAATCTACAGCCTATGCTCTTTCCACAACGTTACCTGCTACCATAACCAAACCACTCCAAGCCTTTATATGACCATTCCATAACTGCCCCAAGTTCACTGGATGTATCCAGGACTCTTTCAGCACTACAAACTTAGTCTGACAATGGACACGTGTAATGATTTCAGCATGCATTTTCTGGACAAACCTCAAGGTAATCCTGAAACACTGACTCATCAGAACTCCTTCTTGCTTACCTATAAGGAAGTGATGCTATCATGAGGTGGCTGGAAAGGTCCACCACCATGCATTACAGAGTGCAGCCAAGGAAGGATCCAGAACAAAAAGCTCAGTGGGTCCTCCAGGCCTCCTCCAATCAACACTGGTTTAAAGTATCTGAAGGAAACAGGCACCAACCACAGGCAAGCTGGCATCCACTGGTGCTCTACTTGGTTACCTTCTGAGTGCCTACTTGAGTCTGTACTTTACCAACTTGAGGAAGACCATCAAGACGACAAGATAGCATCAAAGGAAAGTTTAGTGAAGAAGCTGGAAATGGGAGGGCTCCGTCTGCTCAAACTAGCATGGTCTGATCTGAAAATATGGCCTCAATACGTGCCACCAGTGTTTCCACCAGTACATGAAGGGTATCGGCTTCAATAAGTTACACTAAGTGAACTTCCCTGAATGGGTCATCTAAGACCTCTACCTTCCCAGAAACAATGCTAGCTCTCTGTACATAAAATACAATTTTTAAACTTAAACAAGAAAGAAAGAAAGAGAATGGGAGTGCTAAGGATTAAAAAAAAAAAAAAAAAAGACATTTCCTTACTAAGGAGAGTTAAGAAATTTGCCCCCTAAATGGGAAAGAGTTAGACTTGAATTTTTATCAGTGTAACTTGTTCTCTTTTTCTGGTACACACACAGCTAAGAGAATCTCTCCTTCTGAAGTGGGATCATACTGTTTTTTTTGCATAGCAAGCAAGAATTCATTTATTTTCTGAGTCACTTTATAAGAAGGCATTTTCTTCTAGGTCCAATAAGGATGAAGTACAGTCTAGTGACCAGAGCATGAGATGTACGGACTAGCATCTAACAACTTTTCTCCAGTAACTGGGTTAGTTATAAATCATCAGTGTCTCGAGTCTGACTGAAGATGACAGTTCAGCCAAAGAATACCAAAAGGATTAGCATCTATTCGAGTGTTGAATACGACACTTGGAATTTATTAAGCCATATTAACTGTAGGGGAGAAAAATCTGCCTTACCTGATCAGCCCAGCCCTCCGTCTTGCAGTTACTGTGATCAAATTCTTTCAAAGGCACTTTGGAGTGAACGAGGCCGATGTGGGTCTGAAGCTTGTGTTTGACAGCTTTGATGTCCTAGTAAGGAAAAACAGAACATGAATGCATACACATGGTCAACACTTAACTTGCTCTCAGTAGGAAATAAACACTATCATAGATACCAGCCCTTTCTAAATGTCGATTGGCAGAAGCAAAATATCAAACTGTATGTTTGTGAAAGTAAGAGAAGGGAACAGAAATCCTACCTTGAGTCCCGTCCCAGAGATATCTAAGCAGTTGAGTTTTCTAAAAGAAAAGAGGTATCCAATTCCTGCATCTGTTATCTCAGGGTTACCTAGATGCCAAAAACAAAAGTAACATTCTGTTACAGTTATAAGAATTGTTAAAATGCCAACAATAAGCTCAAGAAAAAAGGCCAAACAATGATAAAATATAAAATATTGAGAGAACAAACTTTTCAGAGTAAATTAAATATGGGAATCTATCTTTCCTATGAAGAGCCACACGAGATGATCCTTAAGATCTTTTATAGCTCTAAACTTCCTAGGAATTAGGGGTTAGCAGAGAAATTAATGAACCAGATAGCTACTACAAAGGGTTTAATTTGGAACCACATGAAAACAGCATATCCTAAACATGAATATTAAACAGGTATATTAGACTTTGTTCATAGACATTTCACCTCCAAAGTAAAATATTTTAATAAGATTTTCAAGGATATTTAGACACAAAGACTATCACTGTCTTACTAACCTGCATTAATAAAAAAAATTATTATTTATTTATTTTTGGCTGTGCTGGGTCTTTGCTGCGGCACGGGTTTTCCTCCAGTTGTGGCAAGGTGGGCTACTCTATAGTCGCAGTGTGCGGGCTGCTCAATGCGGTGGCTTCTCTTGCTGTGGAGCCCAGGTTCTAGGGCATGCAGGCTTCAGCAGCTGTGGTACACGGGCTCAGTAGTTGTGGCCATCGGGCTCCAGAGCACAGGCTCAAGAATTGTGGCACATGGGCTTAGATGCTCAGTGTTATGTGAAATCTCACAAACCTGTATCTCCTACATTGGCAGGTGGATTCTTTACTACTGAGCCACCAGGGAAGCCCTGCATTTTTTAAAAAATAAATCCTTTCTTACATGGCATCTTCTCATATCATAGAGTACTGCATTTAGCACTGGGTCCTCAAGAGCTTGAGCACAGTGCTGGCACATTGCAGACACTCAAAAAAAAAAAAATCTGCTAAATGAATACACTTCCTGGGGAGGAAGGGAGGGCGTTATTATTTTCATCTTACAGAAGCCAAAACCAAGGCTCAGAGTTTAAATAACCTGCCCAAGGGCACACAGTAGCAGAGCAAGGAGTGTCCTCTGACTTTAAAGGCCTGCTCTCTCTACTCTTGACACCAACCATCCTGCCACATATTCAATACATGCTCAGTTAAATCATAACTGATCTTATAATCTTTCTACTACCAGGATCAGTATCTGGTTAATCTTGAGTAAGTATCAAAACTGTCAATTTATCCAGATTTTCACCAAGCAATTATTGATAAAAAATGACCTAGCTGACAGACACTATCAATTAGCAACTCAAAGATAAGTAAAGATGAGCCAAATGTCCTCTATGCTGTGAATATACAGTGAATATGACCTCTCTGCAGAGAATAAGCTGCATCAGTGAATTCATTAGGGCTTTTACTACCCTACAGAGTGGTACCACGGCAGGAAAGGTATCTGGCCAGGAGATAACAGTCTCCAGCTTTAGTCGTGCTCTGCCACTAACTTGCTGGGGCACCTAAGAATCATCCCTCAATTTTATCACCTCTCAGACAAAGGGGAAAAGCTACATGATTTCTAAGTCCATTCTTCCAATATTAATCAACTATAACTGCTAACAGAACTTACAAGATAAATCTAGTAACGACAGATTTTCAAGGCCCCTCTTCATCACTCGGACTGGTGCTGTCATTTTCCGCACCCCAGCATCAGATAAACAATTATCCTTCAGGCGGAGTTGGGTTACACTAGGAAACAAAGTCCATGAGTAAATTACTTAAAAAGCATTTGAGAAAATCAAAATATAAACTTCATTTAAAAATGTATCTTCCAACCCTTGCTATTTCACACTTAATGCATTTAACAGAATTAAAGATCCTTTGATGCTACTTCAGTTACTATGTGAGGGTTAACTTGAGACCAAAGAAGCATGTAGTACTAGCCTCAGATGGTAGAGGGCACTAAAGGTATATGGAGGAATGAGGTAAGCAGGGACTTTTATTAAGAAGGTAAATACACTTGCTTCACACAAAAACTGCATTCTTGACACATGTTGTGTCAAAAACATTTTAAATGTTGGGACAGTCTACTAAAGAACTCCTATGAGAATTCTCCATATAAAGCACAATTATTTCATTCTAATATTTTATAAATTCAATTTTCAGAATGGATTTATAAGGTACAGCCATAAGGCAATCCATTCAGCTAAACTGTACCTGGTGTATTAATGTGCTCCACTGTCCCACATGCAAGAGATCCGAACTTTTATCAATCTCATGTAAAAATACCTTTCTACAAGGCAGTATGCCGGTCTCACTTCCTAGGCAGGCCTGAGGGAAAAGATTAGACTCAGGTTTTTAGTGCTTTTGTCCTTCTAGGTATTTATGAAACCATAAAGGAATCCATCTAACCTTCTCTCTGCAAGCCAGACCAAGATCAGTCAGACTATTTATGAAGGGTGTGAACTGGGTGATTTCTTTAAATTATGGTTCTTGAAAAGAATTTCTATGGCTGTCTTTTAATAGTTCACTTTTTAAATGATTTACAGTTCAATGACAGTTAAAATAGAAAATGATAATGACTGCAAAAATTATGTAACTTCTCATCTCTTGCTAAAATAAATCAGGGCAAAATCATTTTTCAACCCAGGTAGTGTCAAGTACTATTATGTCGAAATAAATTTTATTTAGATAAATGAACCTACTGACTGACTTTCCTGAGTTGTCCAATCAACACTGCTTGTACCAAGTAAATGGAGACTGAAACTGTTTTAGAAAAAAAAGTTAGCAAATAAACACAGGACTGAGAAGTAATTAACATCCTTCCCACTGGATCAACCTTTAAAAAACAATTCATTTACAAATGGTGGAGGGTCAATACCTAGACAGGGCCTCATTGGTGAGATGTTCTAGAAGTTCATGCTCATCTCCAAGCTTGCAACAGGAAAGATCCAGACAGGTCAGCTCCCGGAAAGACTTAATCTCCTCAAGCTTTTCTGAAATCACCAGGTATCTGTCGGGCATGGACAGCAATCATACAGCTTTTCTTTTCCTTCTTTTAAAACATCACCATGTGTGGCTTTGTAATACATCAACATTCCATCAGGACAAGATACTACATAATAAGCAGACTTTACTGATTACTATGTAGGCACAGGTTATAAAAACTTTAAATAAATGCATAAACACATACAAGCAAAGGCCAAGACACAAGAGAAAATATCTGCTTTGTTAGAAGTCAGACCTTGGGGTCAGTGTTGGGACTTTTTCAGAGAATTTCCAAACTTTAGGATACTCATAATTTTAACCACTCATTCTTTTAAAGTTGCTTTTTACTTAATGCTAAATATCTAGTGCTTTGAAAACTGGAACAGGCCAAGAATTCTGGGTTCTAACCTGTACGTGCCCAACAACATACCACATCAAAGATTTATTTGTCACATCAGGTTTTATCTTCTTTACTTGTTTGAGTAGCTGCCCACTTCCCAGTGCCACGGTTAGCCTGCTAACTTTACTCCAAAGTTATGTGCAGCATGACTATGACAAGAACTCATTCCAAACTAGATGGTTATTAAGACAAACCTGTGAGCATGAACACTTTAATTACACTGGGCACCAGGCCAGACTGCTATCGTGGAGTATCAGAAGGCCTCTGCAGAGGAAGAGAAGATTAAAAAGACACTGCTGTGGTCTCCACCCTGCTTTCTAGTTGTCCATCTATTTCATATGAGGTCAGCAAGAAAAAATGAAAAGGGATTAGAAGTGACAGGAAACAGGAGAGGAGCCTAAAAAAAAAAACAGGGAAAGGGAAATGCCTGTGGCAAGAGCATGCCTTTCTCATCCATTTTCCTCATAGATGTCTAGAAGTTTTCATAGTGAGATGGTTCACTAGGATCAGTGGGCTAATATTTAAAAGTGTTCACATTTCTCTTCTGTCACCAGGATCATAATTACCAAAAAGAGCACTGAATAATCCAAGGACAAGAAGGGTGTCAGATCTCTTTTCTGCCTACTTCCAATCAGAATAAGATACATTGAAGCTGATCACTGGCCTGACTGCTGGGTACAGATGGCCAGGGGCATTGATACCCCCTCTAAGCTGCCTGGTGACCAAGCTCAGCTGGGTACACAAATGAGCCTTATTTACTTAGACATATTTTAATTACACTGTAAATAAAGCTTCTGTTTTCCATCTTCCAATCACAGAGTTGAAGTGGGTTAATGGGGATTTGGGGGATTAATGGCAATTAGAGAAAGGAAAACACACATCCTTTGATCAATTAACTAAAAGATTTTTAGTAATTGTGAGACACGGGTTATCTGGGAAGGACAAAATGATGTAGAACATGATTCACAAACATTACAAAAATCAAGACTAAGAAACGAAACAAATTGTACAAAGCCACAGACACTACTAGATGCTTATCGAGGACATAAATGAAGCTCTAGGGTTTTGCTGAAAATTAATCGTCCAACTTTCCCTTTAAAAAGTTCAGAAGAATGTAGTGGAGAAGCAACAGAAAGAGCACAGTTTAGTGTCAGACCTACCTGAGTCTGGATTTTAGCAAGGCTAATTACTTGTATGATTCTAAGAAAGTTACTTAACCTCTGCAAGTCTCAATTTCTCCAGCTAGAAAACGGAGCTGATGATTATTTTCTTTAAGGATTATTAAGAAAATTAGAAAAAAAAAGTTTCAAAAGTAAACGGCATCTTACAGGCCCTCATTAAATGGTGTGTGTGCTTGTACTCAGTCACGTCCGACTCTTTGTGAGGCTATGCACTGTAGCCTGCCAAGCTTCTCTGTCCAGGGGATTTCCCAGGCAGTGATACTGGAGTGCGATGCCATTTCTACCTCCAGGGGGGTCTTCCCTACCTAGGTTGAGCCCGAGTCGCCTGTGTCTCCTGCACTGGCAGGCATATTCTTTATCACTGAGGCACCTGGTAGGCCCCATTAAATGGTAGCTATTAAAATTACTTCAGTTACAAAGGGTGATATTATAAGGAAAACATACTTGCCTCCTGTGACCATCAGTGGGATTAAAAATCAGAGGGAAGAGATGGTTTTATAGGTTGAAACATATAGACAGTTTTCTCCTTTTGGCAGGCAGCTTTGTGACCCAACCCCAAACAGCAAGTGCCTGCACTTAACCAATTATCTTATTTTTCAATGCTGGTAAAACCTTTGTTGCTGCAGCTTCAGCTGGGAATTGCAAATGCAAACCCAAATCTCCTGCCCTCTTTCTATTTCCCTTCAGGGATTCAAAAGGAGAAGGGAAATTTTCAATCACAACTGAAAATCCTACCCTTATATTTGGATAAGACAGCACTGTCTTATTTCTTATTCAGAATTGTTGAAATAAAATGAGTCAAGAGAGTATTAAAAATGCTTCTTATATTTTTCTGATTATAAGGAAAACATTCCCTGAAAACTAAAATCTAGAAAATTATAAGGAAAATTAATTCCAATTTCAATTTCATTATCTAAATTACATTTCAGTGAGCTTCCCTCTTTTTCCCCCTATATATGCAATGCATATAAAATTTTCTATTTTTTTCACAAACAAAATTGGGATCATATATGTAATTTTAACTATTCTTTTTAATTTGTTATATAAGGAACATTTTACCACATCATTTTAAATGATCTTTGGATATTATCTTAACAGTTACACGATTACTTAATTCCCTCTAGTTGGATATTTGGCTTCCAGGTTGTCACTATTACAACTAGTACTACATTGAACATCCTTATGTAAAGTATTTGTTCTGATATTTGATTATCACATTAGAAATTAGAACAAACTCTTAATAAATGGAATTGCTGAGTCAAACAAAGGATACAGGTATTTTTAAGGCTTCTGCTACATACTGCCAAGTTGCTTTCCAGAAATGCTACATTATGTGCTCATTAAATGTGAATGAAAGTGCTATTCTCATCCAATTTGACCAGTGGAACAGTATGCAAACATCACATGGGATAAAAAGCATTTTCCCCATTGTGAGGAATACCTAAGCTATAATGGTAAATGGAGGAAAAAGCAAAATACAAGTTATACAGTATATTCACAAATGGACAAAGATACATTATTTGAAAATAATTACCATGAATGATCTCCAGTATTCTTGCCTGGGAAATTCCACGGAGGGAGAAGCCTGGCAAGCTACAGCCCCATTGGAATGCAAAGAGTCTGACATGACTTAGCAACTAAACCACCACCACCATGAATGATGGAATTATAAACTTTAAAAGTTTTATGTTTCTCAAACAGTATGTATTTGCCTTTATAAAATAATTTTAAAGCAATGTTTGTATCATAACTATTTTTCATTGTTCTAATTTTTCCACAATGAACATAAATAACTTGGAATAAAAAATGAAGGAGTAAAACGTACTTTCTCCCTTCTTTTTATCATATGCCTTTTGGTTCAGTTCAGCCGCTCAGCTGTGTCCAACTCTTTGCTACCCCACGAACCACAGCACGCCAGGCCTCCCTGTCCATCACCAACTCCTGGAGTTCACTCAAACTCATGTCCATTGAGTTGGTGATGCCATCCAACCATCTCATCCTCTGTCGTCCCCTTCTCCTCCTGCCCTCAATCTTTCCCAGCATCAGGTGGCCAAAGTACTGGAGTCTCAGCTTCAACATCAGTCCTTCCAATGAACACCCAGGACTGATCTCCTTTAGGATGGACTGGTTGGATCTCCTTGCAGTCCAAGGGACTCTCAAGAGCCTTCTCCAACACCACAGTTCAAAAGCATCGATTCTTCAGTACTCAGCTTTCTTTATAGTCCAACTCTCACATCCATACATGACCACTGGGAAAACCATAGCCTTGACTAGAAGGACCTCTGTGGACAAAGTAGTATCTCTGCTTTTTAATATGCTGTCTAGGTTGATCATAACTTTCCTTCCAAGGAGCAAGTGTCTTTTAATTTCATGGCTGCAGTCACCATTCACAGTGATTTTGGAGCCCCCCCAAAAATAAAGTCAGCCACTGTTTCCCCATCTATTTGCCATGAAGTGATGGGACTAGATGCCAAATCTTAGTTTTCTAAATGTTGAGCTTTAAGCCAACTTTTTCACTCTCCTCTTTGACTTTCATCAAGAGGCTCTTTAGTTCTTCTTCACTTTCTGCCATAAGGATGGTGTTATCCACATATCTGAGGCTATTGCTATTTCCCCTAGCAAACTTGATTCCAGCTTGTGCTTCTTCCAGCCCAGTGTTTCTCATGATGTACTCTGCATATAAGTTAAATAAGCAGGGTGACAATATACAGCCTCGATGTACTCCTTTTCCTATTTGGAACCAGTCTATGGTTCCATGTCCAGTTCTAACTGTTGCTTCCTGACCTGCATACAGGTTTCTCAAGAGGCAGGTCAGGTGGTCTGGTATTCCCACCTCTTTCAGAATTTCCCACAGTTTATTGTGATCCACACAGTCAAAGGCTTTGGCATAGTTAATAAAACAGAAATAGATGTTTTTCTGGAACTCTCTTGCTTTTCTGATAATGATCCAGAATGTTGGCAATCTGATCTCTGGTTCCTCTGCCTTTTCTAAAACCAGGTTGAACATCTGGAAGTTCACGGTTCATGTATTGCTGAAGCCTGGCTTGGAGAATTTTGAGGATTACTTTACTAGCGTGTGAGATGAGTGCAACTGTGTGGTAGTTTGAGCATACTTTGGCATTGCCTTTCTTTGGGACTGGAATGAAAACTGACCTTTTCCAGTCCTGTGGCCACTGCTGGAGTTTTCCAAATTTGCTGACATATTGAGAACAGCACTTTCACAGCATCATCTTTTAGGATTTGAAATAGCTCAACTGGATTCCATGACCTCCACTAGCTTTGTTTATAGTGATGCTTCCTAAGGCCCATTTGACTTCACATTCCTGGATGTCTGGCTCTAGGTGAGTGATCACACCATTATGATTATCTGGGTCGTGACGATCTTTTTTGTACAGTTCTTCTGTGTATTCTTGCCACCTCTTCTTAATATCTTCTGCTTCTGTTAGGTCCATACCACTTCTGTCCTTTATTGAGCCCATCTTTGCATGAAATATTCCCTTGATATCTCTAATTTTCTTGAAGAGATCTCTAGTCTTTCCCATTTTATTGTTTCCTCTATGTCTGTGCATTGATCGCTTTTGGTTAGCCTTGTTTTAATGGTCATATTGATTGTGCATCTTAATAGTAAGCTGCCTTTCACATTTTGAATGACAAAAATTCATATAATGGTATACTATACAGCTATTTTAAAAATCTACACATATTGATGGCAAATAATTTTGAAAATATGTGAAAGAGCAAAGTGATTAAGAGTGTGAGCACTGTGTTGCGTTTGTAAAACGAAGAGGCGAGCTATACATGCATGGGTATGTACAGAGTATTTCTGGAATTATGTAAAGAAAACTGGTAACAGTAGTTGTCTCTGGGAAAGAGCAAAGGAGAGAGATGGGAGGAAGGCTTATGTTTCACTTTATACCCTTTTGTGTTTGTGTTTAAGTCCTTTTCTGTGTAATTTTTTTCAAGTTTTTCTTTTTAATTAGTAGATGCCTTGAAAGCTATTTTTCATGATAGTGGTGTAAAAAATTTAAATAAGTCAATAGAAGTATATGAGCAAAGGCAATCATTAAGAGAAAGCATATGCTCTGTTAAAAAATAGACAGTGGTTCTTGTGTTGGGACCTTACTGAAAACTTCCAAACTTTAAGACACTTGAAATTTTAATCACCTCTTCTTTGAAAGCTGCTTTTTAGCTAATGTTCAATATCCAGTGGTCTGAAAACTGGAATGGAGATGAGAACTCTGGGTACTAATCTTCACATCCCCGAAGAGTATACCAAGAGATATTTGACAGATCACATCTTGTCTTTCCTATTTTCTCCTACTAGAAAAGCTTGTAGATGAGTATTTTCTATCTAATGAAAGAACTGTGGCAATCAACTAATCCTTATCAAGTGTTTTCAAAATAAATAAATTAAAAAACAAAAACACTAACAAAAACAAAAAACAAAATAAAGCTAAGTGTTGTCTGGGAGGGTGAGGGAAGGGAGAAAGACAATGATTTTTCTCAAAATGGCCTACCATTTCGTGTTTGAAAGTTCTAAATTCAAGTGCTGTTTGATGGGGGAACCCCCCAAGCCCACTAAGTCCCAGAACCTGACAGAATTGACACACCCAATAAAATACTCACTATCATAATCAGAACACCCACCTGTTTCGCAAACACAAGGAGCAAAGCACCAGACTTCCATAGGCCTCAGTGAATTTCTGTAAAGCCCTCAGCCCCGCACCGGGCTCTGTAAATTTCTGTCTGGCTTCAGCAGCAGAGAACAGCTTTTCAGCAATCTGCTCAGGAAAGCCGATAAGGGAATCAATGTGGTCAACATTGTCAGAGATGAAGCCCAGGACAAGGCTGAAGAGGGATTTTGCAGAGTACCGAAGATTTCCCTCCCGGGTGTATGTGAAGATGAAATGATCAGTCTTCTCTTTCTGTGCAGTGTCATCTTCCCTGTTCATGCAAAGCTCCACAGAAAAGCCTTTGGGAAACAGTCTGAAAGGCCTTGGCTTCTTCTGGATAATGTTACTCCTAACATCATCCAATGCCAGATTGACCATGTGCAGTTGCCCATTTTCTCGCACGTAGATGGGCCCTGAGTCCAGATGGTTTTCTGAGTTGAGGTAGTAAGACATTGCCTTGGTTGTGACTGTGAAAGCAAGGTACAAGGGAAGAAAACCCAATTAAAATGCCATTTGTAAAATGTAACTTCACCATGCTGTGCCCAGAGCTTTATGAGCCTACCAGGCAGGCCCTCTGGCTGCTTTGGGGAATCAAAGCTTACCAGTTGCCTGTGAACCCTGGCATACCTTGACCTGGAATGCCCATTCCTACTCTTCCCCTTTTCTTGTCTGTCTGGTGAACGCCTATTCATCTTTCAAAAACCAGCTCAAATCTCATTTCTAAAATTCACTCTAGGGTTTCCCTGGTGGTTCAGTGGTTAAGAAACTGCCTGCCTATGCAGGGGGCATGGTTTCAATCCCTGGTCTAGGAAGATTCCACATGCCTCAGGGCAACTAACCCATGTACTCCAACTACTGAGCCCGCATATCCTACAGTCCGTGCTTCTCAACAGAAGAAGCCACCATGGTGAGAAGCCTGAGCACCACAACAAGAGAGTAGCCCCAGCTCACCACAACTAGAGAAAAGTCCACTTAGCAACGAAGACCCAGCACAGCCAAAAATAAATAAGTAAATAAATAAATAAAATTCACTCTAAGAGAGTTATCATAGAAGTGGAAGACAGTCCCTGGCAAGGCAAGTCATGGTAGCACAGCTGACATTAGCAAAACAACTGAAAATAATCCCAGGGTCCAACAAGGGTGTTATTACATAAATACACATTTATGTACATCCTATATCCACACCATGGAATGTTATGCATCTATCAAAATTCTAAAATTTTTATTGACTTGCAAGTTACAAATATTAATAGTAATATGTAGAATTTACTATTTGTATTTTAAAATATGTTTTCACACAGAACAAATGCTAGAAACTAGTAACTCCCTTCCTTGCTACCCTGGCACCTTCCACACATTTCTTTATTATACTTGGCTTGCATTTTTGCTACTGATTTATTTCTAGGCATGTTCTGCTGATTTGAGCTCCTTCAGAGCAGACAGCATGTTTAATTCATTCACCCTAACATAGTGCTCTGGCATGTGATGGTCCCTGAGTAGACAGTCATGGAACTAAAGTTTACTCTTTTGCAAAACTTTACAGAGAACACAAGCAACACATTTTTTTGGTGTTTTGTTTTTTTTTTTTTTGATCCACAAAGGCCTCTATCACAAGACCTAACTAAAAGCTATTAAGCTGAGATGCTAGATTCAAGGGCTAGAATAGTTAGCTCTCGTTCCTTAATTTCTTCAGTTAACTGGCACTTCTGAGGTAAGGCAAAATATCAAAAACAGCAGGGTATTTATGCAATCATGTGGATGACATTTTATGCCCAAGTACTAATTGGAATAAATATTTGCTTTCCTGAGGAACCATGAGATTTCAAAAATATTTGAGAAATTGCCATGCTAAATAAAATGGAGTATGATTATCACTGCTACAATTTGTAGGTAAAATTTAATGTAATACAGATCAAATAGCTGCTATTATCTCTAAAAGACTGATTGACTTTTAGAGTGAACCAACCCAGCTGTGTCTTCATTAATGCAGGGCTAGAATGTAGCTCTGAATTCAACCACTTAAAAGTGTCAATCAATCAAGTCAGTGATCAAAAATGCTGAGGCTGGGAAGATCAAACAGTGATCCTGTTGTAGGCATCAGTATGATCCATGTTTCTCCAGAGGATAATTATGTGTGTAAAAGTACACCAGAAAAGAGGGCCCTGCCATGCCACACCCAAGAGCCTCATTCTTTCCTGCTCATCTTATGCCCTACTCTCCGGCCAAGCCATACTACCCAGATTAAGTTGGCTGTGTTCTCTCGTCCCACTGGCCTTTGCACATCCTGCTCCCTTTGGCTGGAACATCCTTCTCAGCTTCCCTGACCTAGCTGATTCCTAGTTCTCATTAACAGCTAGCTCAACCACATCCCTCTCCTGGGAAAACTTCCGAATCCCTGCACTAGTGCACATGTCTGTCTGGTTTTTCCAGAGCACCAATGTCTCTTTCCATATAGCACTTAGCACTGTGTACTGTCTGTTCACTTGCTAGTATTTTCAAAGTTGTGAGCTCTTTGAGGGCAAGGCACTTGTTTGATTCATCTTTTTTCAGGCCAACACAATGCCTAGCTTGAGTAAGCCCTCAGTAGATATTTGCTGAACCAAATGAGAGGAAGAGTGGGACCTCAAAAGAACAGACTTAGGGCTCTGAGCTGCAGGGCCTGCTGATACTGTTGCTAGGAGCCAGCTCCTCTTCCAGGCAACAGCTGCAGGCTCCTCCCCCAACTCACCAGACCCTTCTGCAGGTGGTGGAAGCAAAGAGGATTATGGGAGTATATTGTTACTGGTACTACCAGGGAGGGGGGAAAAAAAGAATCTAAAAAACAGAAAAAAAAAAAAAATCCTGTCACGGTGCCAACTCTCATAACCCATACTCTTCCCAGCATTCAGTGCCTCTCCTAAGGTGATAATTTTACTTATTCTAAGCTTTTCTTCCAGGAGTAAGCACGTGGTTCCTTCAATCTCACAGAGTTTAATCCTGATGAGGAGACAAAGCAGATCCCCTTTGGTCTTGTTCTTTGGACTTGAACATTCATAGTCCTTCTCTACCTGTAGACCTGGAAGTACATACCAAGCACAGCCTCACGTAAGACTGACCTGATTTTAAAAGTGGAAAGACAAAATTCTATGGAAGTTAACATAAGGAATCAGCACACTATAAACCCCCTGGCAATGAAACAGGGTCTGCTCATATGTAGCACCCCTAGCCATCACTCCTAATAGTGCCGCCCATAGATTCTAGGGTAAAACGGACAAATGGATGAATGGAGGACCACTTCCGGTGAAAACCAGAAAACTGATTCCATCCAGCAGAGGGCACATGAGGTTGGGGACCAAAGTGAAGATGCTAACCCAGGCTGCCCAAAATCCCAGCAACTTCTGCTTTCATGGATTTTTTTTTTTTTTTTAAACTAAGTTTCCTGATCAGGAATTGAACCTGCACCCCTGCATTGGGAATCCAAAGTCTTAACCACTGGACTGCCAGGGAAGTCTCACATGAATCATTTTCAAAGCAGACATAGTTCTGGCTATATTTTACCTTTACTTTTTTACTTAAATTACTCATCAAATGCCAAGGGCTCTCTGTTCTTCAACTATGGTACCTGAGAAACAGACCATGATCAGGAAAATCCAGTGACCTTTGATTTCTACTACTAAATTTGTGCATCTTGCTCCCAACAAGGAGCAAGCTTCCTAAGAGTTTGTGAGGTACCATAAAATGACCTAAGAATTATATTAATGTTTAAACCTTTCAAAGTTAAGAGCTGTAAAGGCAAGAAAATTCCAAAGTTTCTATAATTTGGCTCTACTTGTTCCTGGCTATTACACAGAGTGGTCTATTAGAAGGGAGTCCCTCAGGAGACAGAGCCTGTTCTATATCATGGCAAAAATCCTACACGAACTGGAAAATTAAAGTAATTAGTATGTGAAAGAATAACAATGTTCAGTGAAGGTCTGCATTAGCTATATTTCATATTAGAGCAACAGAATAACAAGGTAGCCTCTGATAGTTTTCCAGCCTGTCTCTGGAAAGGTGGTTCTGTAACCTATAAAATCTCATAGAAAACTATTACAATAGTACATGTTCCAGTATTTGGTCACCACAAATGAGCCAAAGTTACCATGAACATGTCATTTCATCAAATGAATAAAATGTAGCCTTAGTACATTAAAAATTCAATTCTCTACTGCCTCTTTGAATAAGAGGCAAGATAAAATAAGTGATAACTAAACATGACTTTTTAGAACTTGAAGTCAGTTCACCAAGCAAGAACCTTGACAATCCAGTAGAGGGAACTGGAAAGATGAGAGTCAGGGAAGCAGACTACAGGAGGCAATTAAAATTGTTACCTGAGCCTACAGTTATGCAATTTGAAAAGAAAAAGAAGAAAACACCTAACTTTAGTAGGTAAAGTAAGGTAGCAATCTCTCAGAAATAATAAACCATAGTAAGACTATGATGATAATAATAGTGGGTGTGATAGCTCCCACTGAGTTGCCAAGCACTGTTAGGTACTATATTAAAGGCAATTCTCAACAATCCAATGAGGTAAGGTTTGCCATTTATTAGATAAAAGGGCTCAGAGACTAAAAGTAACTTACTTAAGAAACAGAACTACTAAGTGGCAGGGCCAGAATTCAATCTCAAAGCTGTATCACTCCAAAGCTCAAGCTCTTTCCACTGCATGATGCTGTCTCTCAAGAATAAAAATATGACATCAGCTTTAAGGATAAAAAAAAATGTTAAAAATTAATCTCACCCACCTGTTTGAACCCTCTGGTATTCACTGACTCAAGCTGGGGAGGGGGGAGCTGAGAGAGGGCAGAGATTAAAAAAAAAACAGTGGACATCTGAGAAAAGAGTTGGTGGGAACTGAGCCAGGACAATAGCTACACTGAGGCTTTCCCTCTTTCCTCTGCCAGGGCAGAAATCACCCATATCCACACACCAGGAAAACATCTGTCACTCCATGGCCTTCATCCCAAGGCTGCAGACACCCTCGGTTTATTTGAAAATGCAGTATCCTTAAGCAAATGTCTAACATAAAAACATGAATGGGAACTAGTTCCAAACCACCAATAACCAAGTAACAATCTTAGGTTTATTGTTCTGGATCACCACCATTTTTCAAACCACCAATAACCAAGTAAGAATCTTAGGTTTATTGCTCTGGATCACCACCATTACTCAATTTTCAATTCGTTTCTTTTGTTTTATAACTTGCACTTGCTCACCTGCCTTCTCTCCCATACCTAACTCCTTATTTGCCTCTTAGGAGAGGCCAATCTCTCCTACATCCTGACATCTGACAGTTTTTCTACCTGCCAACTGTAGAGCTTCTCACACAAAATCCAATCTCCGCACCAAAAATCCTAATCCTCTCCTTTCACCCACTCCCAACTCCCCGGCCTTCAACTCTCAAACCTCACGCCCTTCCAATCTTTGCACGATCCTTCTGAATGTGGCTCCCGGTGGCCCAGATCCAATCACACCTTCACCTGGCTCTCCCTCCTTCCACCGCACCATTCCACCCCCACCCTCCCTAACCCCCCTGCAACTCTTTCTCTGTCCTTTATCACGTAGTCTTCCCTTCCTCCTATTTTCTGAGAGTCCCTCTCCTGGGGCTCCAAACTCTCCATCTTTTTCTTCGTCTTCTGCCCTCAACCTTCAACACCTCCTGCCTTCACGACTCACAATGTCCAACTTCACAGTCCACAGCCCCAACTTTTCTCCCCTGCCCCCTCAACCCCACCCCTCTCTTATTCCAATCCTAGATCCTTTACTCCTAGCACTCCTCAAATCCCATTCCTTCTCCCCCTCCCCAGGACTGCAATTCTCCATTTCTCTATAAATTCCCAGGCGTGACCCTCCCCAAGTGCACCCAAGCTAATCCTGCTCCCTCTTCCCACCCGGGCCCCGAACGAACCTCAGTTCTCACAAGCCCCATACCCTAGCCCAGCATCAACTCCACCCTTAAACCCATTTCTGACACCCCTAGATCCTCACCCTCACACCTTTCACCCAACCACACCCCAGCTCCGACCCTCTCGGTCTTCCTCTCCCCCCTCCCACCCCTCCCTCAAACCACACCCGCCCCCACTCGCAGCCCCGGGCTCCTTGAGCGGCCCAGCCCGCGGCCGCCACCTACCTGTGCCCCTGTCTGGGGCAGCCAGCGGCAGCTCCTCTGTGGCGGCTCCCTCCTCCTGCCGCGCGGCTGAGGCGGGGAAGCGGTTCCGCGCCCCCGGCACAAAGCTAGGGAGGGTGGGACACAGAGTGGGCGGGAGGAAGGAGGGGGCTGGGGGCGACCTGGCGCCGTGAGACCGCGGGGCCAGCGGGGGTGGGGGGGGGAAAGACTGGGCAGGGGAGGCGCGCTTGCGCGAGACCCGGCATGAGGGGCGGGGGCGGGCTTGGAGGCGGGGCCGGGCCCAAGGCCGGCGACCTGAGGACCGAGGGCTCCGAGCTGGGAGATATGAGGACTGCGCGTGCGTGCTCGCGCGAGGGCGGGTCGCCTGGGTCTCACAGGCCCCAGGGATCTAGCTTTGCTCGGTGAAGGAAGGTTACGTATGCTCCTGCCCTTGCCTAGGGAAAGGGCCTTGGGCGGGGCTACGGAGCTCAACCCGCGCGGTAAAGAGCACGGGGGCGTGGTCTGAGGGCGGGGCCTGCAGGCGAGGTGGTGCGTAGGAGCCGGGAGTACAGCTGTGCGCGACCGGATCTCGACGGCTAGGCGTGAGGGGGCGGGGCTGGGGCGGGGCTGGGGGCGGGCACGCAGCGCAGGGTAGGGTGGGGCGGGGCGGGCGGAGCCTGTGGGGCGTGGTGGAGCGAAGAGCCGGGAATAGGACTTGCTCGCCAGCGAACTCCTTTGGAGGCCTGCGGAGAGGGGGGAGGGGCGGGCCTGAGGGCGGGGCTGTAGTGAGATCCCGACTCCCCGCGTTCCGCGAGCTTGGAGCTAACCGGAAGCTGAGGCGAGCAGGGCGGTGTGGCTAGCCCTGGGGGAGGTGGGACCCTGGCTGGACGAGGTCGTAGGAGGGGGATGCTTGTGGGGGAGGGAGCGACCGAGCGTGGCGGGTTATTGTGAGGAGACGCGCGGAGAGGAGGCGGAGGACGGCGGGCGGGTGCTGAGGGACCCGGATGGTGGAAGCCTGACGCAGGTCTGTTCTCTGAGTCCTGGAGACAGTAGTGGCAGCCCACGAACATTTTGGAAGGCAGAAATAATGTTTTGACCCCCCAAAAGGGGAAATCAATTCAGAATCGAAATTAGTAAATCTATCAAGATGTAACCTATCAACTGGAACGTAACCCGTATACTTAAGGGTTATATTTGATGTATTAATAGGATATGGGCTCGTATATTTTATGTAATTGGGGCCAAAAGTATGTGTTTGGGGCTCTTGGAGGTCTTGAAATGGCTTTGAACTGGAGGTGAAAGGGTGGCTAAGTGGCACTGGGTTTAGAGGAGGATAGGCATCAGGGAAGTCCAGGGTAAAGGAACTTTAAAAATGCAAAGGATGGCATCCCAGAGTTCACCGCCTTTAATGAACTGAGGCCCCGAGTGAACACAAATGAATTAAGTAAGGCGTCCCAGGATGGGGAGTTAGACTACACCCCGAACCTGCATTTTGGAGTTACAAAGCAGCATGTCTGCCGAGTTGTTTTGGGGGATTCTTTGGGCTTGGTTTGCCTCTTTCTCGTTAACCACAACAAAAAGCTTTAAAGTGAACCCAAATCTGCCACTTCTTACTTGTTATTTGAATAATTCCACCAACAGAGGAGAGAAAGCAAGGATATTGGTGGCTATAGGAGGTATGAAATGAGTTTTGTATTAAAGTTTGCTTCCTTCAGACAACTTAGATTGTAAGAATGTGAGGTTAGAAGAAAACTGAACCTTTGGAGATTACACTCTCTTCCTTATTCATCTACTACGTACACATCAATGCTAGATACATTTCCCTAAAATAAGGCTTTTGTAAAGCAGGTTCTCTCTTCTCTCCTTGCTTTACAAGTCTCCAACCTCCACGTTTCCACCCCAAAGTAGATTACCGCAGGGTTTCCCCACCTCTACACTATTCACATTTTCAGTCAGATAATTACTTGTTTTGGGGGAGTGTCCTGTGCATTGAGGGGTTTTTAGTAGCATCATGAAATGCCCAAATGCTATTAGATGACAGTAGCATCACCCCCTCCCCCCACTATGGACTTCCCTGGTGGCTCAGATGTAAAGAATCTGTCTGCAATGCAGGACACCAGGGTTCGATTCCTGGCTAGGGAAGATCTCTGGGAAAAGGGAATAGCTACCGACTCTATTATTCTTGCCTGGAGAAGTCCTTGGACAGAGGAGCCTGGCAGAATACAGTCCATGGAGTTGCAAATAGTTGGACACAACTGAGCAACTAACACAGCCCCCAGTATGAAGGCCAGACTGTCTCCAGAAATGGACAAATGTACCCTGGCGCGGGGGGGGGGGGGGGGGGGGGGCGCTAAATCACCCCCAGTCCGATTGTGAACCACTGGACCGCAGGCTAAAGCCCCCATCTTTACCTGGCTTTCAAGTTTCCTTATCTATGTTTCCTAGAATTTGATTCAGTCTGAAAGAACTCCGGTGCAAGTTTCTTTCAAAGATAATCACTTAGTTTTCTTGAACACTTTAAAGGGTGGAAAAGATTAAAAATCTACTTCGTAGGAAAGTTCTTATATCTATATGTCTTCCTTCTTAAAATTCATACTAGAATTGCATTCTAATCCTTTTTCTATTTATGAATATTTGTGGTATTAAAACTTGCAGTCACATTTCTCTCACTAAATTACCTCTTCTTGAAAACAATATTCTTTCAGCTTTTTCCATATTAACATAGTTTATAGATCATCATGAGCTTTTTGTTCTCCTCTGAACAATATCAAGCCTGACAATGTCCTACTTAAATTGTACTATCTGGAACTGAACACAGTATTCTAGATGTGGATCACACTATTTGCACATAACAAATTATTAGTTTCATGCTTGGCCATCTTCCTGGACTCTGAGCTTAAAGGCAAATACCAAGTCTTAGTCACAGTCTTTGTCTTAGGTGTACATAGTCGAAGATTACTACATAGTATCTTTGCATTACTAGCACAGTGCCTGGCCCTTAGTTGGTTTTCAAAGATTTTGGTAGAATGTAATAGTTCCTTCGCAACTCTATTAATACAATTTGAAGTAACATTCCTTTGCCTTTGGGGGCAGATACAGTACACTCTTGCCTTATAGTGAGTTTGCAATCAACTGATCTTTACCTTTTATACGTATAGATGAAAGGTTGGCAAACTTTTTCTCTTAATGGACCAGATAATAAATATTTTAGGTTTTATGAGCCTTATGGTTTGTCACAGCTATTCTGCTCTGTCACTATAGCACAAAAGTATGTGGCCATTTCCAATAAAACTGTCCATAAACACTGAACTGTGTGTATTTCATATTTCATATAATTTTCATGTGGCACAAAATACTTTGATTTTGAAAAATACTTTAAAATGTTAAAAAGCATTCTTAGTTCATGGACCATACAAAACCAAATGTCAGGGTAGACTTGGCTCTCAGGCAGTAGTCGGCCAATCCCTGATCAAGATCATTCCTGGTGTGACTGACTTTTTAAAGTCTGAGTATAGGCCTTTACTATTCTTTTTAAATATCTTATTCATTGCAGTCTGTCTTTCTAGCTTGCTGAGATCTTTTTGTGTGCTAATTGTGTCATCTAGCATATTAGCTGACATCCCAGCTTTGTGTCATCTGCAACATTGATAAACATTTTTTCCATCCTTAATTAATAAAAATGTTGAATGCGATAAGGATAGAGGTCTTCACAATTCATTCTGTTCCATTAATCATTATTCTTTGAGTATAACCATTCTGAGAGATAAATATCTACCTAAAGTACTGCCTATCACCCATTCATGTTTATTCAGCTAGTCCACAGGGTATCTTGAGATACCTGGTCTGAAGTTTGTTGAAATGTTCAGAAATATCTCTGATAGGTAGTAACTCTATCAAACAAACAAAAAGAAATATTTAAGTTTGGTATAACTTTTGAGTTGCTTTCCAGTTTTGCTACTTTCTTGTTTAGATTTTCAAAGCCATGCTTTTAATAACAATAAACTTTAGTAATTTTAGAATTTTGTTGAAAATTATCATCCAATTACCTTAATCTTTATTTCCAGGAATTTACCAGATTTCTTGTCCTCAAACTAAGGGTTAAATGTTCATGCAAGCCAGTTCCCTGGTATCAGTAGTATTAAAAGCTGTTATAAAATTGGCAAGAAAAAAGGAAAAATAAAAAATATACTAGCATATATGCCTTTTTTCTTGACCAATCTTACCACAGTTTTTTAACAGTATCAGTACTAGATTTTATCAATAGAATTACAATAGAAAGTGAACTTTGTGCCAATAAACAAAAACTAGGAAGAAATAGATAATTTTGTCAGAATATAAATTTCAAAATTGACTCAAGAAGGTATCGAAAGCCTGAAAAGAACTGTTGAAATAACAAAAAATCTACACACAAACATTACTAAACTTATAGGATCCAATAACCTAGCAAACAGAAAAATAAGGGAAACTTTCTGACTTCTTTATGTTAAGGGTACAGTCTAAATTCCAAACCCAGACATGAACTAAATAACAACAACAACAAAAATTATAGGCAAATTTCACTTAGAAATATATTTGCAAAATTTCTGAAAATACTAGCAAACTAAATCCAACTATGGATAAAAATACTAATATTATACCTTGGCCATGTAGATAGACTTTATGCTACAAACTGGAGATGCTATAACATTAGAAAATCTTGATTTATCACATTAGCAACATGTACAAACATCTATATGATGACTTTAGTAAATGTTAAAAGAGCATTTGATAAAATTCAATGTTCATTTGTGTTTAAAAGAAAAAATAAAAAGAACAAACTAAAGGAATTTCTATAACCCAATGAACAGAAATCTTCAGTGAGCATCACATTTAATGGTGAAATGTTAGAAATATTCATTGTATGGTAAAGAGTAAGACTTTAAAAAAAATAGTTTTTTTTTTTTTAAGATCCCATTTATGTAATAATGGAAACTATAAGGTGTCTAAGAGTGAATCTTATAATAAACGTGAAGATATGTTTGTAGGAAACTATATAGTTTAAGAACTTAAAAGAAGTCTTAATGAAAAGATATTCCAGATCCATGTATTTGAAAACTCATTATCATAAACATGTTTCTTCTTTCCAATTTATAGACTTATAATGGAATTGAATCCAGAACAGATTGAATTCAGTCTATAATGGATGTAATCCACATCTCAAAAAATATTTTAATATAATCTAATGAAACTGTTTGTAATAATGTATAAAGGATAGAACCAAAGACCATTTGGTTTTAAATAGGAGAAAATTTCAATAGGGGAATTTACCTGATGAGATACTAAGATTTTATTCTATCTTATACTGTCCTTTTACTTTCTTATTTAGAGTGTGTCTCTTGAAAAGAGTACTTAGTTTTTTTTTTTCTTCAGTCTGATAATACAGTATTTGATTTACTAACATTTAATGGAATAATCTGTGTGTTTGTATTTAAATCTGTCTTCTAGTAATTTATTTTCAATTTGTCCCATCTTAATTCTTTTTTTCTTTTCTGCCTTTCAAATTTATCATGTATTTTATGGTATTCCAATTTTTCTTCTCTGTTGACCTCCTTCCTGTAACTCTTTATGTTTTTTTAGTGGTTGCATTATCCTAATTCTAGGATTATAGCATGTATCCTCACCATACTACTCTCCTTTGAATTAATAGCATATCACTTCTTGTTCAACATTAGAATTTTACAAAAAGTACAACCTCATTTGTCTTTCTCTTTTGTGTTATTAGTGTATCTCTTACTTTCATCTGTTAAATTTCCACCGGTCCTTGATATTATTTTTTCTTCAGTCAGTAGTCTTATTTTTTTGGCCCCACCACACAGCAGTGCAGGATCTTAATTACCTGACACACAGGGATCAAGCCTGGGCCCCCTTGGGACTTCCCTGGCAGTCCAGTGGTTAAGACTCTGCTTTCAGTGCAGGGCATGGCTTTGACTCCTCTTCAAGGAGCTGAGACCCCACATTCTGGGTAGTACAGCCAAGAGATTTTTTTAAAAAAGGAGAAAGAATGTTTGAAAAAAGCACTGCACCCCCTGCAGTGGAAGCATGGAGTCTTAACTACTGGACCACCATGGAAGCCTCCTAGTCAGTAGTCTTTTAGGAATTTTAATAATCTTTGTGTTAGAAGTAAATATATTTACCATCTTTAGTGCTCTTCATTCCTTCCCACGGATCCAGAATTCAACTAGGAATCATCAAGTACTTCATTTAGTATTTTTTGTACTGTGGGTCTGCGTGCTGTGCTGAGTCACTTCAGTTGTGTCCAACTCTTTGCACTGATAACAAATATTTTCAGTTTTTGTCTTTATCTTGCTGTCACTTTTAGAGGATATTTTAACTGAATATAAGATTCTATGTTTTTTCTTTCGGTACGTCAAAGATGTCATTCCATTACCTTTTGACTTCCACTGGTAATGATGAGAAGTCAATTTTGATTCTTCTTGTTGTTTTCCTGCATATAAGATGCTTCTTGCTTGACTGCTTTTAATTTTTTCTCTTTCTTTAATTTTCAGCAGTCAACTAAGGTGTGCCTTGGTGGGATCTTCTTTGTATTTATCCAACTTAAGGTTCACTGAACTTCCTGGATCTGTGGGTTTATGTCTTTCATAGATTTTGGATATTTTTGAGTCATATCACCTTAAATTGTTCATCTATATCATCTTTGTTTTCCTCTTCTGGGATTTTAATTACATCTATTGATATTTCAAACTAGTTTGATACTGTTTCACAGGTACATGGTGTTCTGTTTTCTTTTCAGTGTCCCCCTACTCTGTTTCATATTGGATTATTTCCATTGACCTATTTTAAAGTTCACTGACCTTTTCTTTTGTTGTGTCTAATATGATGTTGAACCCATCAAGTGAATTCTTTATTTCAGATATGGTATTTTTTCAGTTCTGGAATTTCCATTGTGTTTCTTTTAATAGTTTACATTTCTCTGCTAATTCCCTTACTGTTCACCCATTTTGTGCATCTTATCACTGAATTCGCTAGTCAATTTATAATTCCAGCACCTGGGTCCTCTGTAGATCTGCTTCAAATGACTTTTTTTTTTGCTAAGTTTTTGTTTTTTAGAAAAGGTTTTATTTTTTAATTTTTATTGAAGTATAGTTGATTTACAAAATTATTTTAATCTCAGGTAGATAGCATAGTGGTTCAGTATTCTTATAGATTATAAGTTATAACTCCATTAAAAGTTATTAAAGGATAATAGCTATAATTTCTTGTGCTATTCAAGTGATTTTGTGTGTTTGACACTGTGCTTAAGAACAACAGATACTGAAGTGGGTGATTTTTTTCCCGGAGAGAACACAACATTTTCTTTGTCTAATAGCTAGGATAAGAGATCACGTCAGTCCAACTAAGGGTTATACTAGGATTGGATCGAGTTGTAGTTTTATTTTAATAGTTTCAGCTTACCTCTGATTTCACACATTTGACAGTGAGATCAGTTCCTTCCTTCATCAGAGCTTAATCTAAGTACCCAAGACCATAGAAACCTTTTTTTGCTCTTTAGCTCACGCCCAGTTTCCTGTGAAACTCCACTTAGGGGTTGATTTCCTTGATCCTATTTGGAGTTGAGTTGGGTGGGGACTGGGATACTCAGTTGCACTTCAACTCTGCTACACATAACAACATGGGTAAATCTCTAGACACATTATGATGAGTGAAAGAAGCCAGATATAAGTGAGTACCAACTGTATGATTCCATTTACATGAAGTTAAGGCAAAATTTATTGTGTTAGAAATAAGGACCGTGCTACCTTTGGGAAGGAAAAAGGGGTAGTGACCAGGAGAGGGCATCAGAAGGGCCTGTCTCACGTGCTGGTGACACTCCGTTCCTTTGTCTCAGTGGTGGTGAACTGGGTGTGTTTACCTTGTGAAAATCTATTGGACCATATACTTATGATTTGTGTTCTTTTCTGTATGTAGGTTGTAGTTAAAAAACAAAGAAGGTGTGTATGATGGAGGAGAAGCTCTTGCACACACACAAAAACAACAACAACAAAAAACAAAGCTAAAGAGAAAAATCAAGCTATAGTATAGAAGATATTTGCAATGCTGTAACAAAATATTTGTGTCCAGGACATTTTATTTTAAAATTTTCTACAAATCAAAAAGAAAAGGGCAGAAGGAAAAATAGAAATCTAATAGAAAATGAGCAAAAGATAGGAAAAAGCAAATAAGAAGAGGCCTGAGTGGCCCGTGAACATGAAAAAGTATTGAACCTCATTAGTAATCATGGAAATACAAGTTAAAACCGAACTGAGATACCATTTCACACCAATGAGATTGACCAAAACTGTCTAACAATACCGAGTTGGTGAGAATATGAGGGAGCAGAAACTTTCAAACACTGCAAATGATACTGTATTAGATTTAGAGATCAAATCATCAATTATTGACTTGGAGATATACCAATTCTAAAGTTCTACAAAGAAAAATATACTTTACTATAAAGATTTTCTCCCACACGTGCCTATGGATACATGCATAAAGATGTGCATTATAAATTTGTTCATAATAGCAAAGAATTGGGAACAGACCTAGATAACCATCATTAGAGAAATGGAGAAATATTTTACAACAGTTAAAATGAACAAAGTAGATTTATATCAACATAATAAAATCTTGAAGACATAATATTGAATGAACAAAGCAAGTAACAAGGGATACATATACCATGAAAACATCTAAATTTTAAAAGAACAGTCCATACTGATGTATGCTCACTCTTTTCACCCCAGTACTGTAGTCAACCAGGCTCCTCTGTCCATGGAATTTTCCAGGCAAGAATGCTGCAGTGGGTTGCCATCTCCTCCTCCAGGGGATCTTCTTGACCATGTATGATAAAAGTATAAAAATAATAGTCAGGGACTTCCTTGGCAATCCAGTGGTTAAGACTCCACACTTCATGGGGAATTAAGATCCTACGTGCCACACAGCATGGCCAATAAATAAAAATATAGTCAGGAAGAATATTCCCCAATTTCAGAATAGCTATTACCACTGGGCAAGGAAAGGAATAAGGACAAAAAAGTACATATGGCATAACATTAACATTTATTAAATCTGGGAAGTTGGTATATAGTTATTTAATATATGTAGTATTCACTGTACCCTCTTGTTTATTTGAAATAGTTTTTTTTTTTTTTTTTTTTTTTAAGTTAGACACTTGGGCCAGCATATGAAGTGTATTGGAAGCCTTTCTCTCTTTTCCAAACACTATTCATCTTTTTAATTCTTTACAGATAGAGCTTTCGCTGTCACTTTGCATCTATATATTGCTTTGTGCCCTATCACCAGCAGATCAAGTAGGAAGGTGAGTTTTGATGTAATCTCCTCTTCTTCCTTCTGTCTTACCCTCAGGGTTCATGGAAGAGCTCAACAATATCTTTTTCAATATGCTTTTTTATCAAACTTCAAATATTACTCTCCAACAGAAATGCCTTTAAGTTCATGAACCAAGTGACTGATTTAGAATTTAATAATAAGTGAAAAGTTGCCTTCTCTCTTATTTCACATTTCTGCTAAAAAAAATGATGATAGGTATTTTTTAAGATTTAAATAATGTTGCTTACTACTTCAGTTGATAAGTGTATGGATAAATAGTTACAAAGTCTATTTTTATGCTCTGTATTTTTTAAATTTCAGAAATATAACAATACAAATACTTTTTAAAAACTTAACTTACCAAGTCATGTTATTCTAGCTTATTAACTGTTTCCAGATAATTATTGAGGATTTTTAATTTTAGAAGCAGAAAAATTATGTCAGTGTCAGGGACTTGTTTTGTGGAGTAGAGTATTGGAAATACTCATATCTTACAGATTATCCCTGGGAGAAGTCAGAAGTTTACTTATGTAAATAAACATGCTAGAGTCCCTCCCACTGGTTGAATAACTTGGTTGTTAAGCTGTGTGCTAGGCAATAGACTTTCTGTCTCTTCCTTTTCTCAGGTGAAGTTCAGAGAATAAAAAAGTTGTTTTTGTTACCGTTTTGTTACTGTTTTACTTGCAGATTAAACACTTTAAGATGAGAAAAGTTGATCTTTGTTTAAGCTCTGAAGGGACTGAAGTTATTTTAGCTACATCAAGTGATGAAAAACACCCACCTGAAAATATGATTGATGGGTAAGAGTTACTCTTTTTTTCCCTTAAAGTCTTAACATTAGGTCAGTGAACCCTATAAGTACTAAGATTACGTATTTTACAACTGGCACTGTTAAGCATAGTTTAATAAATGTTTGGTGAACTACATTACTTGATTACCGACTTTAGTACCATCCTGGAGCTAGTTCAGTTGCGTATATTTAGGTTTTTTAATATTTTCTTTATAATTTCTAAACTGAACTTCTTCTGAAAATAGTTATTTAAAATATGGTCTGTCAAGGCAAAACTTCAAACAACAGCTACCTCATTTTTTGGAAGTATACATTTTAATAATCTGGTTTTATTCCAAATTTTTATTGGTAAATAGGAATGTAAACATTGCAACTTCCTACCTCCTGCCTGTTTTCTTTCTAGTCTAAGCAATTTTTGCTGAACTTAATGCTTCACTTCTTGCTATCCACCTGCATTTTTCAGTTCTTAGCTTCTTGATATCATTCCAGTTATCACTCTTCACTGTTCTAGAACTTATTCTAGATAGAGACACATATCATTCTCAGACTTTTAAGTTCTAAGAAAAAGGTAAATGGTTAATGGAAGAACTCCTTTAAAAAAAAAAAAAAAACTGAGGTGTATAGGACTTCCCTCAAGGTCCAATAGTTAAGAGAATTTGATCCCTAGATGGGGAACTAAGACCCCACATGTCAAACGGTGCAGCAAAAAACACAAACTTTTTAATTTTAATTGAGGTGTAATTGATTTACAGTATCATGTAAGTTCAGATGTACAGTGTAGTGATTCATAATTTTAAAGGTTATATTCATGTATAGTTATTATAAAGTATTGGCTATAATCACCATGTTACACAATATATCCTTGGAGCTTATTTATTTTATTCATAGTAGTTTGTACCTCTTAGTCCCTACCCTATCTTGCCCCTCCCCATTTCCCTCTCCCCACAAGAGAAAGTTTGTTCTCTTTATCTGTAAGTCTCTTTCTTTTTTGTTATATTCATTTGTTATATATATTTGTTTTATTTTTTAGATTCCACATGTAAGAGGTTCACAATATTTGTCTTTCTCTCTCTGACTTGTTTCACTAAGCAAATAACCTCTAAGTCCATCCAGGAAGAACTCCTTTTTTAGTAGTTCTGGCTACTTTATTACCCTCTTGAGTTCTCTTTCTTGATATTTGTACAGTGATCTGAGTTTGACTCATAGAATCATATAATTTTAGAGCTGGAAGAAATTATGCGTTCATCTTATCTAAACCTTTCATTTAGACTTGTGGTAAGAGAGGTCTAGAGAGGTCAGGTACTAGTTCTAACTATTGAAAGCAGAGCCAGTTTTAACATAGATCTTGTGGCTGTTCATGTTCTATTGTGAAGTCCATGTATCTGGATAAAATTCTAGAAAGTGGACCTGTTCTTTAAGCCCAGTTGTTATCTCCTCTCTGACATCTGTCCCTTCCTTCAGGTAGGCTGCTTTACCTTTTTTTTTTTTTTTTTTTTTTGCTTTACTTTTTTGTTTGGCTCCAGTAGCATTTGATATTTACCTCTATTACCTTATTTATTCTTTTGTTGTATAATTATTTTTAATGTACCACTCCTCTCTCAACTGGAAGTTTCTAGAAATCATGACACTAAGACTTATTCATCTTTGATTCCACAGTGTCTTAAAATATTTGTCGAGTAGCTTGTGAATTCGGAGAAAGCAGTGGCACCCCCACTCCAGTACTCTTGCCTGGAAAATCCCGTGGAAGCAGGAGTGTGGTGGGCTAAGAGTCCATGGGGTCAGTAAGAGTCAGACACTACTGAGCGACTTCGCTTTCACTTTTCACTTTCACGCATTGAAGAGGGAAATGGCAACCCACTCCAGGGTTATTGCCTGGAGAATCCCAGGGACGGGGGAGCCTGGTGGGCTGCCATCTATGGGGTCACACAGAGTTGGACACAACTGAAGCAACTTAGCAGCAGCAGCTTGTGAATTAGATCATCAAAGATTAGTCATACATACAGTCACACATACTTACATATATGCATCTGTTAATGTACGTTTGCATAGAGTGTTATAGTTTCATATATGTTACACTATTTGACCCTTACAGTAAGCTTGGGGAACAAGAGACAAAAAAAAAATGTTTTTTTCAACCTCATTATAAAGACAACAAAAAAGATCACTAGAGATAAAATGATTTTCTCAAAATCACACAGATAAGCAAGTGGCAGAATCAAAACTAACACTCATGTCTTCTAACTCTCAATTTCTCAGACTTAAGGTTTGAATAAAAAACTTAATATACATGCCTCTTAATCCTTAATTTTTTACTTCCTGAAATTCAGGTAATAGTTATTTAACCCCACTCTGCCTTAGAAAAGAGATATAAATGTGGAAACTGCTATGAGGGTCATAGACCTATAGAAATTTACCTTAAGTTGTTTGCCAGAAATGGTGATCTTTCTGAAAATACTTCTTGTCTTTGACTGGAATAAATCACATTTCCAAGGTAATATTAATTTACCTTATACTTTTTTGTGACCTTTCTTTCTCAGGAGTTTGTCTGTAGATCATTTAGACTGGCTATTACTCATAATGAATAATATATAGTATAGCTTTATCAGTCCATGCTAATGAATAAGTATGTAATATTTTCTAGATTAGACAAAACTCCATAATATAGCAGAGTTTTGCCAAAAGAACACACTGGTCATAGCAAGCATGGTGTTCCAACAACACAAGAGTTGATTCTACGTATGGACATCACCAGATGGTCAGATTGATTCTATTCTTTACAGCCAAAGATGGAGAAGCTCTATATAGTCAGCAAAAACAAGACCGGGAGCTGACTGTGGCTCAGATCATGAACTCCTCATTGCCAAATTCAGACTTAAATTGACAAAAGTAGGGAAAACCACTAGACCATTCAGATATGACCTAAATCAAATCCCTTAACGATTATACAGTGGAAGTGACAGATTCAAAGGATTAGATCTGATAGAGTGCCTGAAGAACTGTAGACAGAGGTTCATGACATTGTACAGGAGGCAGTGATCAAGACCATCCCCAAGAAAAAGAAATGCAAAAAGGCAAAATGGTTGTCTGGGGAGGCCTTACAAATAGCTGAGAAGAGAAGCTAAAGGCAAAGGAGAAAAGGAAAGATAAACCCATCTGAATGCAGAGTGCCGAAGAATAGCAAAGAGATAAAAATTCCTTCCTCGGTGATCAATGCAAAGAAATAGAGGAAAACAACAGAATGGGAAAGACTAGAGATATCTTCAAGAAAATTAGAGATACCAAGGGAACATTTCATGCAAAGATGGGTACAGTAAAGGACAGAAATGGTATGGACCTAACAGAAGCACAAGATATTAAGAAGAGGTGGCAAGAATACACAGAAGAACTATACAAAAAAGATCTTCACAACCCAGATAACCATGATGGTGTGATCACTCACCTAGAGCCAGACATCCTGGAGTCTGAAGTCAAGTGGGTCTTAGGAAGCATCACTACTAACAAAGCTAGTAGAGGTGATGGAATTCCAGTTGAGCTATTTCAAATCCTAAAAGATAATGCTGTTAAAGTGCTGCACTCAGTATGCCAGGAACTTTGAAAAACTCAGCAGTGGCACAGGGATGGAACAGGTCAGTTTTCATTCCAATCCCAAAGAAAGGCAATGCCAAAGAATGTTCAAACTACCACACCATTGCACTCATCTGACATGCTAGCAAAGTAATGCTCAAAATTCTCCAAGCCAGGCTTCAACAGTACGTGGACGGAGAACTTCCAGATGTTCAAACTGCATTTAGAAAAGGCAGAGGAACCAGAGATCAAATTGCCAACATCTGTTGGATCATCGAAAAAGCAAGAGAGTTCCAGAAAAACATCTGCTTTATTGACTACACCAAGGCCTTTTACTGAGTGGATCACAACAAACTGTGGAAAATTCTTCAAGAGATGGGAATACCAGACCACCTTACCTGCCTCCTGAGAAGTCTGTTTGCAGATTAAGAAGAAACAGTTAGAACTGGACATGGACCAACAGACTGGTTCCAAATTGGGAAAGGAGCACATCAAGGCTATATATTGTCACCCTGCTTATTTAACTTATATGCAGAGTACATCATGTGAAATGCCAGGATGCAAGAAGCACAAAATAGAAACAAGATTGCCAGGAGAGATATCAATAACCTTAGATATGCAGATGACACCATCCTTATGGCAGAAAGTGAAGAACTAAAGAGCCTCTTGGTGAAAGTGAAAGAAGAGAGTGAAAAGGCTGGCTTAAAACTCAACATTCAAAAAACTAAGATCATGGCATCCAGTTCCATGACTTCATGGCAAATAGATGGGGAAACAGTGGTAACAGTGACAGATTTTCTTTTCCTGGGCTCCAGAATCACTGCAGATGGTGACTGCAGCTGTAAAATTAAAAGACACTTGCTCCTTGGAAGAAAAGCTATGACAAACCTAGACAGCATATTAAAAAGCAGAGACATTACTTTGCTGTCAAAGGTCTGTCTAGTCAAAGCTATGATTTTTCCAGTAGTTATATATGGATGTGAGAGTGGGACCATAAAGAAAGCTGAGCGTGGAAGAATTGATGCTTTTGAACTGTTGAATATTCATTGGAAGGACTGATGTTGAGGCTGAATATTCATTGGAAGGACTGATGTTGAGGCTGAATATTCATTGGAAGGACTGATGTTGAGGCTGAAACTCCAATACTTTGGCCACCTGATGCGAAGAGCTGACTCATTTGAAAAGACCCTGATGCTGGGAATGACTGAGGGCAGGAGGAGAAGGGGTCGACAGAGGATGAGATGGTTGGATGGCATCACCAACCCGATGGACATGAGTTTCAGCAAGCTGCAGGACTTGGTGATGGACAGGGAAGCCTAGCATGCAGCTGTCCATGGGGTCACAGTCGGACATGACTGAGCAACTGAACTAAACTGATAGAAAACTATATGGAATAAAGTAGTTACTAACCTGATATATGAACAGAGCATATCAGAGACTTAATTCATATCCATTTCCAACAAATCCAGATAGACTTTATATGGTAGATAGTAAAATTTATTATCTGCTCATAAGTTGATTTATCTAAATGGAAGTAACCATAGAGTTATTTGGAGAAAACAATACTATAAATTTGCCCCTAAAGGACAGTGTCCGCAATTCTTAATTTCCCCAGAAATAGTTTTTAAAAGTGATTATATTTCTACTTCCTCTTGACTCTATATTTGACCCTTGGTATTTAACATGTCAACGAAAAGGAGAAAAATTCTACACAAGAAACGAATGAGTTCCGAAAAAGTAGGAGAGAGAATTGGTTCCTTTGGCATAATGTAGAAGAATGGTGGATTTGCAGTTAAAATTCCTGAGTAAGTGAACTGTGTGTGTTACTTTGGACTAAGAATATATGTTATTCTTTAAGCCTCAGTTTCCTGGTGTGAAAAATGGGGCTAATAACACTTTCCCTGACTCAGAATTGTGGAAAAAATTTCATGACTTTTTTCTTATTATCACATAGAGATAATATATGTTGAACAGTCAGTAGCCATAAGGCCTTATTTTAAAGGAAATTACTATTTTAAAGATGTCATTATATTTAATTATGGCAATTCAGTTATATGTTATTTTAAAAACCAAGTACATCTCTGTATATCTTTGGTATTATTATATTGATCATGTTCATTAAAAGCACCCAAGAGAAAGCATAGGGCAAGTAAAAGTTATTTAATTTACTTAAATGAATAAAATTTTAAACCATTTAAATGTAAATAAAAATAAATCATAAAATATTAAACATAGTATAAAAAATCAAGAATTGTGAGTTAGGAGACCCTGATTCTATTCTTTTCTTTTTTGTAATAGCTTTATTGACGTATTATTCTCATACCATAAAATTCACCCATTTAGGATATATAATTCAACAGCTTCCAACATATTCAGAATTATGCAGCCATCTGCACAATCCATTTTAGAACATTTCAGCATCCCAAAAGAAAACCTCATACCCCTTCACAACCACCCCCTCTCCCTACCAGCCCTAGTCAACCACTAGTCTAACTTTTGTCCCTATGCTGCTGCTGCTGCTAAGTCGCTTCAGTCGTGTCCAACTCTGTGCGACCCCATAGACGGCAGCCCACCATGCTCCCCCGTCCCTGGAATTCTCCAGGCAAGAATACTGGAATGGGTTGCCATGTCCTTCTCCATTTGTCCCTATAGACTTGCTTATACAGACATTTCATGTCAATGGAATAATACATATATGGTCTTTGGATTCACAGTCAAGGTGTCGGAAATTTTAACACCTTTCAGGAATGAAAGAGCAACTAGACAAAAAAATTAGTAAAAATTAGATGATCCACATAACATTATTGGTTACCTTGACTCTTGCATTTATAGAACATTACAATCATCAGTGATACATGTATATTGAACTTTCACTGAAATGAACTGGGCCATTAAATAAATCTTGATAAATTTCAAAAGACCGAAATCTTAAAGAATATGTTCTCCCCCAAAATGGTAGTTATGTGAGGTGATGTATGTGTTAACTAACTTTATTGGGTAATCATTTTGCAGTATATGTGTTATATCAAATCATAGTGTTTGTTTGGGCTTCCCTTGTGGTTTAGCTGGTAAAGAATCCACCTGCAATGCAGGAGACCTGGGTTCGATCCCAGGTCTGGGAAGATCCCCTGAAGAAGGGATAGGCTACCCACTTCAGTATTCTGGCCTAGAGGATTCCATGGACTGTGTAGTCCATGGGGTTGCAAAGAGTCAGACATGACTGAGCGGCTTTCACACAGTGTTTGTACACCTTAAAGTTACATAATGTTACATGTCAATTATATCTCAGTTAAGCTGGGAAGGAAAAGAATATGTTCTCTGACCATTATGTAATAAAATTAGAAATAAATAACAGAAAGGCATCTAGGGACACCCAAAACTTAGAAATCAAATATGGCACTTCAAAAGAACCAATGTGTCAAAGAAGAAATCACAAGGGATATTAGAAAATATTTATAACTGAATGATAATGAAAAATGTATATATAGCCACATTTGTGGGATGTAGCTAAATCAATTCATTAAAGGAAGGTAATAGCATAAATACTTAAAACAGAGAATGTTTTAAAAACCAATAACTTCCACCTTAGGAACCTAGGTAACAAAGAGCAAATTATACCAAAATAAAGTAGAAGACAAAAATAACAAAGATCTCCATGGCTGATTCATGTCAATGTATGACAAAACCCACTACAATATTGTAAAGTAATTAGCCTCCAACTAATAAAAATAAATGAAAAAAAAAATAACAAAGATAAGAGCAGAAATCAATGAAATAGAAAATAGACAACTAGAAAAAATTATCAAAGCCAGAAGTTCATTATATGAAAGATTAATAAAAGGTATAAACCTCTAGCAAGACTGACTAAAATAAAGAGAAAAATATAAATTATCAGTATCAGAATTGAAATAATCATTAGCGATTCTAAAGGAATAGTAAGTCAATATCAAGAACAAATTTAGGTTAATAAACTTGACAACTTAGATAAAATGGACAGATTCTTTGAAAAACTCCAGCTATAAAAATGACATAAGATGAAATTTTAAAATCTGAATAGCTTATATCAATTATAGAAATTAAATTATATAAAATATTTAGAGAGAAAATAGTATCAATCTTCCATAAATTCTTTCAAAACCAGAGGAGGAGAAACATTTTCAAAATTGTTTTATGAGGGGGTGGGGGGAAAAAAATTGTTTTATGAGAATAACATAACCCTCATCCCAAAACCTTACAAAGACATTACAAGAAAGGACAATTAAAAAACAATATCCCCTCCCAAAAAAAATCCTTTATAAACATAGATATAATACCATTATAAATTGAATTCAGTAAATAAATGGAGTTTATCATAAGAATGCAAGATTGGCCTATTCACCATATTATCACAGGAGTACAGATTGGGTGTAATTTACCATACTGCCAGAGCAAGAGAGAAAAAAAATCATATGGTCATTCCAGGAAGTCATTAGAATTCAGCATCCAAACATGATAACAATTCTCAAAAAATTAGAAGGGAACTTTCTCAGTCTGATAAAGGCATCTACTAAAAATTTTCAACTTAATGGGGAAATAATAAGTGCTTTCCTAATAAATGAGTGTATATAACAAAAGAGAAATAGACTCACAGATACAGAAAACAAACTGGTGGATTTAAGTGGAGAGAGGGAATCAGGGAGGAGCATGATAGGGGTATGAGATTAAGAGATACAAACTACTACATGTAAAATAGATTAGCAACAAGAATATTTTGTATAGCACAAGGAAATATAACCATTATTTTATAATAACCTAACATGGAGTATAATCTATAAAAATATTGAATCACTATGCTGTATACCTGAAACTAATACAATACTATAAATCAACTGTATTCAATATCAAAAAATACTTCCTCCCTAAGAATAGAAACAAGTCAAGGATGTTCTCACCATTTCTATTCAATATTGTCCTGGAAGTCTTGGCCAATGCAGTAAGGCAAGAAAAGACGTAGAAATCATAAAGACTGAAAAGAAAGCAAAATTGTTTTTGTTCAGTACAGTATGATATTACTTATATGTGGAATCTAAAAACTTAGTGGACTAGTGAATATAACAAAAAGAGAAGCAGACTCACAGATACAAACTAGTGTTTACCAGTAGGGAGAGGAGAGAGGGGCAAACTATTGGATATAAAATAAGCTCAAGGATATATTGTACAACATGGGTAACATAGCCAATATTTTGTAATAACTGTAAATGGAAAGCAATCTTTAAAATTAAATAAAAATTTTAAAAGAAAATTAGTAGGTATATTATAATGAGGATAATGATCAAAATGCACCCTTATAGTATTTCCCCAAAGAGTGTTCCTAGTCTTGATGGCAACAAGGAAAATAAGTTTTGGAATAAGCCCTCTTTATGCATATCTTGTAACGAAGTAACCTTTTTAACTATTCATAATATTTATTTGAGTTTCAGTTTCTCCAGGGGTGTGTGTGTGTGTGTGTTTATAAAACAGGAGCTGTTGACTACTTAAAAAAAAAAATTGTCTTTGTTCACATACTATATGAATCTATATAACCCTAAGGAATCTACAAATATCTGCTAGAGCTAGTAAGTGGATTTAGCAAAGTTAATACACAAAAAATCAATTGTATTACCATATACTAGCAGGAAACATTTAGACAGTGAAATTTTTTAAAATTCCATTTATATTAGCAGTTATATAGACATGAAATAGTTAAGAATAAATTTAATAAGACACTCAAGACCTTTACACTCAAAACTGTAAAACATTGCTGAGAGAAATTAAAGAACTAAATAAATTAAAAGATATACTACCAAAAAAAAAATACATTACATTCATGATAGGAAAACTCAATATTGTTACAATGGCAGTTTCTCCCTAAAAGGACTGTTGTTTGTTCTTGTAGTAATGTATATGGAAGTGCAAACTAATCTTGAAAAAGTAGTCTTGTCACATCTTGAAAAAGAAGAAAGCTGTAGCCCTTAAATTATCTGATTTCAGGATAAATACACAGTAATCAAAACAGCATGGCATTTTAGTAAAGATAGATCTATATAGATCAGTGTGACAGACTAGAGGGCCCAGAATAGATCCATACATGTAAAGTCAAATTAATTTTCAACAAAAGGCTAAGGATACAGAAATAGATCAGTGGAATAAAATGGAGGGGCAGAAATACATACACCTATAACTAGTCCTTTAATTTTAGAATAAGACACTAAGGTAATTTAATAGGAAAAAGAGTCTTTTAACATGTGGTGCTGAAACAACTGAATAAACATGTGGATAAAAATAAACCTCAACCCCCTACCTCATACTAAACACAAAAATTAATTCTATATGGATCATAGAACTAAATTCAAAGCTAAAATATTTAAGCTTGTAAAAGAAAACATAAGAAAGTACTTCTGTGACAATGAAGTAGGCAAAGATCTCTTAATAAAGACACAAAAATTATAAGTATAAAAGGGTAATGAAACTGTACTTCACCAAAAATAAGGCTATTACTCATTGAAAAACAAATAAGAAAATGAAAAGGCAAACTGAAGACTGCGAGGAAATGCTCACAATACATATGTCTGACAAAGGACTCCTACAAATATGTAGTGAAAGTGGAAAGAACATTTAAATTTATTTATTTTTAATTGGAGGATAATTGCTTTACAATATTGTGTTGATTTCTGCCATACATCAAGATGAATCAGCCATAGGTGTACATATTTCCACTCCCTGTTGGATCTTTCTCCCACCCCATCCCAACCCTCTAGGTTGTCACCAGTTTGAGCTCCTTGAGTCATACAGAAAATTTCCCCTGGCTATCTGTTTTACATCTCAGTGTTTATCTTCCCATGATGCTGCTTCTTGTTCAGTCACATCCAACTTTTTGCACCCGCATGGACTATAGCACTCCAGGCTTCCCTCTCTTTCACCATTACCTGGAGTTTGCTCTTACTGATGTCCATTGAGTAGGTGATGCCAGCCAGCCATCTCATTCTCTGTCGTCCCCTTCTCCTCCTGCTTTCAACCTTTCCCAGCATCAGGGTCTTTTCCAGTGAGTTGGCTCTTTGCATCAGGTGACCAAAGTATTGGAGCTTCAGCTTCAGCATCAATCCTCCAATGAATATTCAGGATTGATTTCCTTTAGGATGGACTGGTTTGATCTCCTTCCTGTCCAAGGGACTCTCAAAGAGTCTTCTTCAGCACCACAGTTCAAAGGTATCAATTCTTTGGTGCTTAGCCTTTTTTATTATCCAACTCTCTACTCTGTCCATTTGTCCCACCCTCTAAAATGGAAAGAACTTTTTAAAAAATGAGAAAATACTTAGTGGACACTTCACAGAAGAAACTGTACGAATGACCAAAAAGCAGATGAAAACGGGCTTAGCATCGTTTGTCATCAGGAAAATGCAAATTAATACCATAGTCAGACACCATTTCACATCCACTAAAATAGCTAAGAAGCCTGACAACAGAATGTTGGCAAGAATGTGGAACAACTAGGATTCCTTTACATTTCTGTTAGGAATGTAAAATGGCACAGCCACTTGGGAAGTCTGACATATTCTTATAAAATTAAATATACTACCTTATGACTCAGCAATTCTACTCCTTGTAATTATCCAAGAGAAATGAAAACATTTCCACAAAAACACCTGTATAAGAATGTTTATAGAAGTTCTATTCATAATACATGTTAGAAAACATGTATTTCAAAACATGTTTGAAAACAATTCAAACATTCAACAAAAATATCAAGCAGGCAACTTCCCTGGTGGTCCAGTGGTTAAGAATCTACCTTGCAGTGCGGGGGACCCTGGTTCAGTCCCTGGTCCAGGAAGAACCCATAGGCCATGGGGCAGCTAAGCCCATGCACCACACCTGAACTTGCACTCTGGAGCCTGCGAGCCACAACTGCTGAGCCCACACACCCTAGAGCCCATGATCTGCAACAGGAGAAGCCACTGCAATGAGAAACCCAGACAGTGCAGCTAGAGAAAGCCCCTGCACAGCAACAAAGACTCAGTGCAGCCAAAGACAAATAAGTATATTTTTTGAAGTCAAACAAAAAATAAATTATAACATAGTCTATGGTAATAAGACTCAGAGCAGTGGTTGCCTAAGGGAGGTAGGGACTGTCTGGAGAGAAAGAGAAAGGATACGTCTAGAGTAATGGAAGTGTTCTTTATCTTGATTAGACTATTAGTTACCTTGATGTATTCGTTACATAAGCATATACATTTATCAAAACTCATTGAATTGATCATTTAAGAGAAATTTCACTGTAGGTAAATTTTACCTCTAAAAAAATAAAAAACCTTATATAATTAAAGAAATGATTATTTATATAGTCAATACTATAAGTGTGTGTGTGTATGTGTGTATAATTTTTTATATAACTAACACTTGAGTGCATGTTTTAATATTTTTTTCAACAAGCATCTATTGTGTATCTACTGTTGGTCAGCCATTGTGATAGTTGCTGGGGATGTAAAGGTAAGAGAAAGTAACTGGACTTAAAGAAGGCATAGCTGGAGTAATAAAAATACATGAAAAAAATGCTAGTATAAACTGGATGCTGTTTATGAGGTGAGTGCAAAGGAGGGAGAAAGTGATTGTGATTTGGTGGGCTTAGAGAGATGTGACCAAAAAGTGAATAAACTTTTGCAAGGGAAGAAAGGCTTTTTAGGTCAAGAGAACCTCATGAACTAAGGCACAGAGGCATGAGTCTGCATGACGTGTTTGCAGAATTTTAATTGGTCCAATGTGACTACAGTAATAAGAGATGATATCATGATGGGGGACAGTATACTTAATGATGGGACCAGATTGTACAGGGTCATTAAATGCCATACTAAGGAGTTTAGATTTATAGGCAATAAGGGATCACTGTAAGATTTTAGACAAGAGTGACATCAATTCCATGTTTTAAAGTATATATATGGTGTTGTAAAGAATTGTTAAAATTGGGGAGAGATTAGAGGCAGAATAAACAGGAAGGAAGTATAAGAATCCAATGGTGGTTTATTTTCTTAGTATTTATCCACTTGAATTTGTGATTAAGCATTTCTAAACATTTGGCTGTTCTTTTCTCTTTTTCTTTAAAATTAACAATAGAAATCCAGAAACTTTTTGGACCACCACAGGAATGTTTCCCCAAGAGTTCATTATATGTTTTCACAAACATGTGAGGATTGAAAAGCTTGTAATCCAGAGTTACTTTGGTAAGCATGATATTTTCATTTCATTTCATTAATTTTCATCTTTCAGTTTTTCCATAGGCAGAATGCACATATGTAAACTTTTGGCAAAACACTGATTATTTTTACAGCATGGAATCCAGTTTTATTGCTGGGATTGATGGGTGGAGAGTATGGGTTAACTGTCTTGAGCATAGTTAGCTTCCCTGAAACTGCAAATTTGAAACCCTTCCAACGCACATAATAATTTCCATGCAATTTACTACGTGAAAGCCTTTGGCAAAAGACGCTGTGATGAATTTAAAAAGCCAACTTGCCAGAACGCTAGGTTTCTTCACATCTTTATTCCAGATTCTTTTGGCTAGAGGTTCTCTGTCAAATTCTTTCTGAAAATCTGACAACCCTGATTATTTGCATTTTGTAACTTTGATTCTTTTATTAATGTGGCCATTTTCTGAGGGATTTAGGAATAGTATCTTCCACTAGAACATCATCCTCATCCTGTCTTATGTTTGTTTAAGGACAAACAAAATCAGACAAAATTATGATAGGAAATTGGATACATCCCAGGTGGCTCAAATGAAGAAACATTATTGATGAGACCACTTACAGAATTATGGCCTGGGTTAAGGGAACAAGCTAGGGATGGTGAGACACCCAGAAACTGACTATAGCAGTAAGCCATTACCTCCCTGGGCCAAAGGAAGGAAATAGTATTTGCTGGAGCCCAAGGAGAACTGGAGCCTGTACAAAAAGGCCTGCCTAATAGGAGCTGTAACCAGAGGAGCATAACCACTGCCAAAGACAGGACACTGAAGCAGGAAGGGAATAGAGAAAACACAACCTGATCTCAGTTCCCTCCTGCCCTTCAGTTTCCTCCCAATCCCTCCAGTTGGCCAAATCCAATCAGTAGGCAGTGGGAAAGTAAGTCCAGGAGGTTCAGTTCCCAGGGATCCTCCCTCAGGGTGCAGAACAGAGAAGAATCGATTTGGAGTGAAGGGAACTAGTTTAGGGGTAAAGGAAAAAAAAAACCAATGCAGAAGGAAGATGACTGCATTCTCTCTTCTCTCATTAATTGTGAAGGCTCTGGACCTAAACTTTGAAATCTAGTTCTGGTACTTACTAGCTCTGTATCATTGAACATTTTGCTTGACTTCTCGAAGTTGTCTGATTTCCTTAAGCCTTTTTTCTCATCAGTGAAGCAGGTTGATAATACCTATCTCCTAAGGTTGAAGTCAAGAGTGAATGAATATGTCTGACTTCTAGTAGTTTCTGCATAAAGTTTTATGATCAAGACCACTAATAGTATTATTTACTAGTGTACCAAAAAACAAACAAAAAAAACAAACCAGATGGCACCAAACTCAAAAAGGCTCTGTTAGCTTTGTGTTATAAATGCTTGCAAACACTTGTAAGGTAACAGTTACCCAGACTACTTTACCATAGGGATTTATGGAAAAACGGTGAGTGATTTTCCTGATCCCAGTACTTTGTGCATTCCCACTAATGCTTGCCAGTCTTAGACAGAGGGAAAAAGAAATCAAGGGACAGCAACATAGAATTAAGTAGATAATTAACACTTTATTTTCATCTATTTACAATGTCAGTGCGGACCTTGAGGATTGAAAAGAGTACTTCTAAAGAGCCAGTTGATTTTGAGCAATGGATTGAAAGAGGTATGTGCTTGTTTCACCAGCATTATTTTGATCATGAGGGGGTAGAGAATTGTGCTTTACATTTCCAGTTGCGCTTCATTTTGGTGAGAAAAGATGGCCTGAATGATTCTTATGACATATTTAGATAAACCTAGAAAAACCCAAATTTGAATATTAAGATGCTTCTTCACTTCCTGGTTATGTAATTGTTAAAATGTTACTTAATTTTTCTGAGTTTCAGAATCCTTATCTGAAAAATAGAGATGATATCACCATTTAAAGTTTTTGTGAACACAGTGTCTGGCATATGAAAGACAAGCAATAAATATTAATTTTTAATCTTTCCTTCCTTCCTGATAATGGTATTATTTAAATATTATTGGCAGAATTGGTAGCCTCTCATAAAAGACAGCATGTTGCCTTCATGTGTCTATCTGTTCCTTCCCAGAATACCATGAAAATAGTAATAAAGGAGTAAAATGAGTCATAAACCTACAAGGGCAAAAAATAAAAACAAACAGAGAACCAGGAATTCAAAACAGATGTGAGAGGTCAATATATATTTTGGAAGAAAGGAAGCAGTTGGAGGAGTAGTAACTTCTGTAGCAGAATTGAGTAGATTATAACCGAAGTACCTGACAAGGAAGTTTATCCAATAGAATCCCAGAAACTTGAAGGCAAAGGTACCATGGAAAGTTTGAATGAGGCATGGACAAGAAAGGTGATTGGTGGAACATCTATTTACCAAGTGTAAAAAACTTTAGGTACCTTCCTGCCACAAACTACCCCCAAGAGGTGACTAGGAACTTTGAATGCTGAGGCTCAGGACTCAGGGAGACCAGTCATAGTAAAGAGAATGAGTGAGACATGGAGTGGAAAACAGGGCATTGAAGTGGAAACCTATATAATGAATAGTGGGAACTCTAGCCTCCGTCCTATGGTCTGCCCAGCGACCAGAAATATAGCCCCAGCCAGGAGATTGGAGGATTCATCTTTGGAGAAACTGAATGGTCCCAAAAGATCTGTGGATACAGAGAAAGACTAGTTCATTCCTGGTCACCCTAGGGAAATCTGGTAGTCAATGAGTCTGGCTCATGTACTATTTTCCAGTGATCTATTCATAAATAACCAAATATAGCCCCAAATCACCAGACATATGGTAAAGACCTAAATATAATCAGGCCTTTAGCTCTAACTCCATCTGTAGGAAAAGAAGGTAGAAAACAAATGAAATCCCAAGGAGGCAATATGAGAAAATGTGGGACATTTTATGATACAACTGACTTGGTCTCTTCAATAAGTCAATGGCTTTGGGGGAGTCTGTGTGGGAGACAAAGAAGTTCAAGATTAAAAGAGGCTTAATTCTGATTTGAATAAACCAACCATAAAAAGACATTTAGTGGGACAATGGGGACCTTTGATGGGGTAGGAAATAGCAACCCACTCCAGTATTCTTGCTTGGAAAATTCCATAGACAGAGAAGCCTGGCAGGCTACAGTCCATGGGGTCGCAAAGTATCGGAAACAACTGAGTGACTGAGCAGGCACGTATGGGGACCTTTGAATATATACTAGGTATATGATATTAAAGCATTTTTAAATTGTCGTATGATAGTGGCATTGTAGTTACACAAGAAAATATTCTTCTTTAGAGATGGATATTCAAATATTTAAAGGTGAAATATCATGATGTCTCAGATTTTCTTTAAAATACCTTAGCAAAAATAATTAGATAAATCAAGTATGGTGAAATGTTAATCATTGTAAATTCAAGACAATGGGTATATAAGAGTGATGTCCTGTCTTTTTTATGTATGTTTGAGTTTTTCAATTTTTCATAATTAAAAAGAAAACTGAGCAAATGAAAGAAGTTACTAATTTCTAGTGGAGGAGGAATTGTATAAGAAAGAAAATGTGTCATAATTTATTACTTATTTCAGCAGTAAATAACATATAGACAATAGTGTAGCCATCAAGCATTGATTTCAAAATTGAGAGGATGGCAGGAAGGAAAATTTGTAGGAAGAGGAGGAAGAGAATACTGGTCCAAGAGACATAAATTTTCACCTACTATAATATAAAGTCAGTAAAAAATGGATAAATCAAGAAAAGGAGCATGAAACATATTATAATTCCAGGAAAAATAATTTAAATTGTTGAAAACATTTACCTCTGGGGAGCAGGATTGGAGGAAAAGGGGTCAAGCTGGGGATTACTATTTTGCACTACCTCAGAGAAAGGTTAGGAAACAGAAAGAAAGTCATCCATAATCTTACTTCCCATAGACTTCCGTTTTTGTACTGTCTGCCTTTTAAAATTATGTACACTATTTTTTTTCCATTTATTTTTGTTAGTTGGAGGCTAATTACTTTACAATATTGTAGTGGTTTTTGCCATACATTGACATGAATCAGCCATGGATTTACATGTGTTCTCCATCCTGAACCCCCCTCCCACCTCCCTTCCCATCCCATCCCTCTGGGTCATCTCAGTGCATCAGCCCCGAGCACTTGTCTCATGCATCCAACCTGGACTGGCGATCTGTTTCACATTTGATAATATACATGTTTCAATGCTATTCTCTCAGAACATCCCACTCTCGCCTTCTCCCATAGAATCCAAAAGTCTGTTCTGTACATCTGTGTCTCTTTATGTACACTATTTTGATATTGGAGCTTCCCTGGTAGCTCAGCTGGTAAAGAATCCACCTGCAATGCAGGAGTCCCTGGTTCAATTCCTGGGTTGGGAAGATCCACTGGAGAAGGGATGGGCTGCTCACTCTAGTATTCTTGGACTTCCCTGGTGGCTCAGTTGGTAAAGAATTCACCTGCAATGCAGGAGACCTGGGTTCAATTCCTGAGTTGGGAAGATCCCCTGGAGAAGGGAAAGGCTACCCACTCCAGTATTCTAGCCTGGAGAATTCCATGGACTGTATAGTCCATGGGATCGCAAAGAGTCGGACACAACTGAGCAACTTTCACTGTTCACATTTTGATATAAGTAAAATTAATTTCTAAATAATGTCAATGTTATTTTTTTTAAGTTGTTAATTTCTTTTTTAAAACTTTTTATTTTTTATTGGGGTATAGCTGGTTAACAACATTGTGATAGTCTCAAGTGAACAGAGAAGGGACTCAGCTATACATACACATGCATCCTTCTCCCCCACACTGCCCTCCCATCCAGGCTGCCACATAGCAATAATGTGAATATTATTATTTCAGTGAAAGATTAATCTGTCCTAAAATTACACTAGTACTAGTAAAGGTTTTCTGAAGCTGGGTACCAGAAAAGATCAGTTCATGGGTAGCATAACTCAGCATCATAGTGACACTTCGTTGTGAGAAACTGAGCCCTCAGCTCCCATGAGAATGGTGAGACAGCCTTTCAGGCCTGCAGTTACTGTTCGTAACTTGATCCTTAAAAAGGACTTTCATATTTTATTAATTCTTCACTTGATATTCCTTTACTATAGTTTATATTTACTTTTATTTATACTCACTGAGATATTTTATAGCTCATAAATAGTTTAGCTTTTATATCTTTTTTTTAATCAAATATCTCTATTTTTATATTGGATTTTAAATACCAAAACACTGGTTTATCTGGTCTAACTACAATTTTATCAGATATCACATTTTGCTGAAAATAAATTTTAGTATATCCTGATGCAGTTTGAGCCCTACCTCAATTCTGTTAAATTTGTGTTTTAGATCTAGTACATACAGAGGGGCAGCTTCAAAGTGAAGAAATTTTGGTAAGTAAATATACTTTGAAAATATATACATTATCTTTAGCCAGCACAATGTATTTAACTTTTAAACCTATCTCCATAGTCATAAAATTACTAAATACCCTCATAATATTGTAGGTTCTGTGTCTAGCCAACCAACAGAGGCAGTTATTCTCAGTAATATTATGATCTAAACATAGCTTTCATAAGTTAGGCTCTTTTCTGTCATAGACAGGATGACAGCCAAGATAAAACAGAATTCACTTGTTTTTGTTTTGTTTGTTCATTTATTTTGAAGTATTTATTTGCTTTCCTTTCTTTCATTTGATTCTGTAGTCCTTATGGAATAGGAATCAAAACAGGTCGAGATGCCAAAATTGGATGTTAATTTAAGCATGAAGGGACAGGGAGATTCAGATAAGGGAACTGGACCATAGGATCAGCAACAAATAAGCCAAAGAGAGATGAGGTGAAAAGGGAACCAGCATTTTCTGACAGCATTCCACTGGGCTTTGCTTGTCAAGTGAAATGAATGGCCGCTGACAGGGAAGCTGCTGCCTCATCACGAGTTCCTCTGTCCCTAGCTTGTCAGGCCCTGGTTTTAGACAAACACAAACAGTGAAACAACTGAGAATGTTTTTAAGGTGGTAGTGCTTATTAAGATTTCTCCAGATAAGGGTTAAAGAGATACCTTGTCCATTAAGCTTCATTCTTCACAATTTACTGGTAGCTGCTACAAAATCAGTGTTTCAGAAGAGTCTGTAGTTTTTGAATCCTATTAATTATCTTCTCTACCACCCAGTTGTGTCCAGTGACTGGGGAGGCCATGCATGCATGTTAAGTCACTTCAGTCACGTCCAACTCTGTGCAACCCTATGGACTGTAGACCCTGCCAGGCTCCGCGGTCCATGGGGATTTTCTAGGCAAGAATACTAGAGTGGGTTGCTATGCCCTCCTCCAGGGGATCTTCCTGACCCAGGGATCAAACCTGTGTCTCTTATGTCTGCTTGCATGGCACTTGGGTTTTTTACCACTAGCACCAGCTAGGAAGCCTGAGGAGGCCAGTAGGGAACAGAAAAATGATTGATTAGATTGAATTTTATCTTTCTATTTTTCTCCATATTGTTTAATTGATTATGATTAGTAAGCCTCTGCTGAGGATTTTGACACACAAAAGTCTTTGTGTGCCAGGGAGGGTGGCAGTGTCATAGAACTTTTGGAGAGAGTGAGGGGGAATGGAGACTTCCCTGGGGGCTCAGTGGTCAAGAATGCACCTGCAATGCAGGAAAGGCAGATTCCATCCCTGGGTCAGGAAGATCCCCTGGACAAGGAAATGGCAACCCACGGCAGTATTCTTGCCTGGGAAATCCCATGGACAGAGGAGCCTGGTGGGCTATAGTCCATGGGGGTCAAAAAAAGAGTTGGATATGACTTAGCAACTAAACAACAATGAAGGGAGAATGGAAGGCAGTAAATCACCCATCGTTTTGGCACCCTGTCACAATAGCCTTTGCCATACTTATTTTCTTCTAATTGTCAACCGAATGTATTACATAGTTACAATAGTGTACATGAAACACTTTGTACTTTCTTAAATTTAATGTTATATCAAATGCTTTAAAATTATGATTTAAAAATTAAATGTATTCAGAGAGAGGTTAACTGATTTCCTTTTTTCCTCCCTCTGTCATTATAACTACTACTATAGGGGACATCTTATGCCTGTTCCTGCTATCATGGTATTCACTTTTTTAGTTATTTTCTAAAATTAAATTTCAAGAAATGGAAATACTGGCTCCATGGGTATAGACATATTTATAGCTTCTTACATATATTGCCAAATTGCTTTTCAGAGAAAATATATAAATGTAAAAGTATAATAATGTTATAGGGTAGTGTATTCTGAGGCATCATCCAACAATTGAAATCTTTTATCATGAAAAATACTTTAGAAAAATACTTAAAAAGTTAATCAGAATTGTACAGTGCAGAATTGTACACTGCATTCTTCCTAAAACCAAGGCTGGTGTTTGGCTGTTAAATATCAGAATAGCCATATTGTTATATGTGGCTGGCTTCTCTTCTGAACATTATATCTTATAAATCATTATATACTTAGACTATTTGTAGCAAACCCTTTCATCTGCTTACTGCTTGTTTAGCAGTTAACTAGAATTACTATATCATCTGTATTTATTTTTCCCCTTACAGGCACGTGATGGCCACGTTACTTACTTGAGATTCATTATTGTATCAGCCTTTGATCATTTTGCATCTGTGCATAGCGTTTCTGCAGAGGGAGTAGCAGTCTCACATCTTTCTTAGTAATTATAATATACCCATGCACTATTTTTTAACAGTATATTTATTTAAACATGAAGTTGTCATAATAATGAAGGAATTTGTATCAATCTGTTTCAGTTTTATTTTTCCCTTCAGCATTTTGTAGGAATTTGGTTCATCAGACAGCAGTGATGGCCAACATGTAGGTCATAAGAAAGCTTTTGCAAAACAAAAGTTTTTGTTTCAGTATACAACTTAACCAAGTACATAACTATACATGAAAACAACTGGTAATACATTGTGACTCTGAAGCATCTAACATGGTACCCTTCAGATATCAGTGCGTTAATTTTTTAAATTTATTGATTGATGCAAATGGCTAAATGAAAAATATGGACACTAAACAACATACAAGTTCAAAGAAGAGAAAATATTTATGGGAACATTTCCTTGAGGTCATGGAATTTGAGTTGGGCCCTATAGGACAAATCATTTTATTTTTTTCTTTTAATTTTATTTTGTCTTGATTTGAAGACTTCAGAGGAGTTAGGAAACATAATCTTATTTCCCAGAGGCAACCATTATTGATATTATTTGATTCTGGTTTTTTTTTTTCACATTTTGAGGAGGTAAGAAACAAGATAGGACATTTTGTGGAGATATAAGACATCTCTGAATATATCTTTCTATACAATTTGAAATAAAAAATGTAAATAATATAGCCAAAAGTTAAAATGACAAAGCAATTCTAAAATGTTGAAAATAAATAGAAAGGCATGAACCTACATTTATTACAATTGATCAACTCACAGAAAAAAAATGGCATTAGAATATAGTATTTTACTATATTTACTAAATATATTTACTAAATATATAAGTATTTACTATATAGAATATAGTATTTTACCTGTGCAGTCTATGTTAGTTTCTTATGGCTTCTGTAATAAAGTACCACAAACTTGGTGGTTTAAAACAATAAAAATTTGTTCTCTAAAAAAAAAAAATTTGTTCTCTCACTGTTCTGGAGACTAGAAGTCAGAAATAAAGGTATTGGCAGGGTTTGTTTCTATTGGAGTTTTTAAGGGAGAATATATTCTTTGCCTTTCTCTTAATTTCCAGTGTTGCTGGCAATCCTTGGCATTCCTTGACTTGTGGCACCATAGCTCCAGTTTCTGCCTCTGTCATCATATGGCATTCTTTCTGTGTTTCTTTGTATCATCTTCCCTCAACACATATATTTTTCTTCTGTGTCTTCTCTTATAAGGACAACATCATATTGAACCAAAGACCCTTACTCCAGTATTATCTTAACTAATTACATCTGCCGTGACTGTTTCCAAGTCAGATTGCATTCACAAGTACCAGGGGGTTATAGACCTTTCAAAGCTCTTTTCTCAGATGTTCAACATCACTCATCATCAGAGAAATGCAAATCAAAACCACAATGAGGTACCATTACACGCCAGTCAGAATGGCTGCTATCCAAAAGTCTACAAGCAATAAATGCTGGAGAGGGTGTGGAGAAAAGGGAACCCTCTTACACTGTTGGTGGGAATGCAAACTAGTACAGCCACTATGGAGAACAGTGTGGAGATTCCTTAAAAAACTGGAAATAGAACTGCCATGTGACCCAGCAATCCCACTCCTGGGCATACACACCAAGGAAACCAGAATTGAAAGAGACACATGTACCCCAATGTCCATCGCAGCACTGTTTATAAAAACCAGGACTTGGAAGCAACCTAGATGCCCATCAGCAGACGAATGGATAAGAAAGCTGTGGTACATATACACAATGGAATATTACTCAGCCATTAAAAAGAATGCATTTGAATCAGTTCTAATGAGATGGATGAAACTGGAGCCCATTATACAGAGTGAAGTAAGCCAGAAAGATAAACACCGATACAGTATACTAACGCATATATATGGAATTTAAAAAGATGGTAACAATAACCCTATATGCAAGACAGAAAAAGAGACACAGATATATAGAACAGACTTTTGGACTCTGTGGGAGAAGGCGAGGGTGGGATGATCTGAGAGAACAGCATTGAAACAAGTATACTATCAAGGGTGAAACATCACCAGCCTAGGTTGGATGGATAAGACAAGTGCTCAGGACTGGTACATTGGGAAGACCCAGAGGGATGGGATGGAGAGGGAGGCGGGAGAGGGGATCGGGATGGGGAACACATGTAAATCCATGGCTGATTCATGTCAATGTATGGCAAAAACCACTACAATATTGTAAAGTAATTAGCCTCCCAACTAATAAAAATAAAGGGGGAAAAAGAAAAGCTCTTTTCTCTCCCACAATGACCTGCAGTGATGTTTTTCTACATAGTAACTACTTCATCATTCTGGGTCTGGGAGTGAGACTGATGATAACAGATAATAGAGCTCTCAGTCAATTCGAGGTAGACAGATAGGAGAAATAAAGCTTCATTTATTTTGAGGATGGGGTGGGGTTGCTGTGTCACGCCACTTGCAGAATTTTAGTTCCCTGACCGGGGACCAAACCTGGGCACCCTTCAGTGGAAGGCCAGAGTCCTAACCTACTAGACTGTAGGGAGTTCACAAATCAGTGTTATTTTGGAGTTGCTTTTTACCCCAGCATAACCTGGCCTATCCTGACTGATATACAAAAAAATGTAGAATATAGCTCATCCTAGAGGAAAAGTGACCTGATTTCTTATACAAGTCAGTAATGCAAAAAATGTTAATTAAGGAAGGGGGTCCACTCTAGATTCAAGGAGATAGAAGAGGCCTCCAAAATACATGCCTTGTGTAAGTCTTATTTGGATGCTAATATGAGCAAACTAATTGAAAAAAAAAAGAAGACATTTTAAAGATAATTGGGAAAATCTGCTTATGGATTGGGTAGTATTCATTTGCTTTTGCATGGATTAGGTATGATCCTGGCTTTAAGATTATGTAAGAAAAGGCCCATATTTTTCAGAGAGACATTTAGTAGATTCAGAGATACAAGTATGTAGGTTTATTACATGGTATCTGGGCTTTGCTTTAAAATAATTGAGAGAAATGCAAATCAAAACCACAATGAGACCGGTCAGAATGGCTGCTATCCAAAAGTCTACAAGCAATAAATGCTGGAGAGGGTGTGAAGAAAAGGGAACCCTCTTACATTGTTGGTGGGAATGCAAACTAGTACAGCCACTATGGAGAACAGTGTGGCGATTCCTTAAAAAACTAGAAATAGAACTGCCATATGACCCAGCAGTCCCACTGCTGGGCATACACTCTGAGGAAACCAGAATTGAAAGAGACACGTGTACCTCAATGTTCATCACAGCACTGTTTATAATAGCCAAGACATGGAAGCAACCAAGATGTCCATCAGCAGACAAATGGATAAGAAAGCTGTGGTACATATACACAATGGAATATTACTCAGCCATTAAAAAGAATACATTTGAATCAGTTCTAATGAGGTGGATGAAACTGGAGCCTATTATACAGAGTGAAGTAAGCCAAAAAGAAAAACACCAATACAGTATACTAACGCGTATGTATGGAATTTAGAAAGATGGTAACGATAACCCTGTATGTGAGACAGCAAGAGAGACACAGATGTATTGAACAGTCTTTTGGACTCTGTGGGAGAGGGCAAGGGTGGGATGGTTTGGAAGAATGGCATTGAAACATTTAAATTATCATATGTGAAACGAATTGCCAGTCCAGGTTCGATGCATGATACAGGATGCTCGGGGCTGGTGCACTGGGATAACCCAGAGGGATGGGATGGGGAGGGAGGTGGGAGCGGGGTTCAGGATGGGGAATACATGTACACCCATGGCGGATTCAAGTCAATGTATGGCAAAACCAATACAATGTTGTAAAGTAAAATAAATAATTAATTTTAAAAAATAAAATAATTGAGTATATTTTTTTATAGGAGAAAAGTTTAGTTGAAGCAAATGGAGCAGTAAATTGCTGGATCTGGGTTATGGATATACAAGGCTTTGTTGTACTAGTCTCTCTAATGTATGCTTGGAATTCTTCATAATAGACAAAAATAAATAATGCCACAGAGGATATCTTTGTGCAAAAATCTTTGCCTACCCCTCAGATGATTTTTTTTTTAGAAGAAGTTCCCAGAAGGGAACTAGTCAAAGTTAAGAATAGTCCTAAAGGGGCTTCCCTGGTGGCTCAGTGGTAAAGTATCCACCTGCAATGCAGGAGACCTGGGTTCGATCCCTGGGTCAGGAAGATCCCCTGGAGAAGGGAGTGGTAACCCACTCCAATATTCTTGCCTGGAGAATCCCATGGACAGAAGAGCCTGCAGGCCACAGTCCTTAATGTTGCAAAGAGTCAGACGTGAACTGAACAACTAAGAATGCACGCATGCACTGGTGGTTCAGTGGTGAAGAATCCGCCTTGCAATGCAAGGGATACCAGTTCAATCCCTGATCCAGGAAGATCCTACATGCTGCAGAGCAACTAAGCCCACTCCCCACAACTACTGAAGCCCCTTTCACCTAGAGCCTGTGCTCCATAACAAGAGAAACCACTGCAACAAGACCACCCACCACAATGAAGGGTAACCCCTGCTTGTTACAACTAGAGAAAGCTCACACGTAGCAAAAAAATCCACTACAGAAAAAAAATAATAAATGAATAAATATATTTTTTTAAGAAAAGTTTTAAGGCTTTTGATATTTTCTGATAATTTGCTCACCAAGATTTGTTGCACAAATTTACTCTTGGAAAGGTTACTTTTAGATAAATGGAAGAAGGTAGAAAAGGTACTTCAATAGTGACGTTGGTGCCATCAGAGACATGAAGGTGTATTTAGGGAGTGATGAATATATATATATGAGTGGGGCAAAGAAGGCTGAAATGGTACATTACAGCCAGATCACAGAGAGCCTTTAATGCTTTCAGATATTTTCCCGATAGTCCTGGAGCCATTTAAGGTTTTGGAAAAGGGAGGTGACCTAAAACCATGTTCAATAAAATGAAACACTTGAGGATTTTCTTTTTCCCCAACTTCCTAAACTGGAATGTCAATAATTCTTCATTTAAGGAACACTGCGTTAAGGCTTACAAATCGCTGGAAGGCATTTCTAGAAGTTATCTGAATGATCTCTTTGGCACAGGCCTACTAAATTATCTTTAAGTCTTTTTTCTGTGTTTCTCTCCTGTGAATGCAGAGAACGAGTTCTCAGTATAGTGCTTGCAATACCACTTCATGGTATTTGAAAACCGCATCCTTTAACCTTTATTTTCCTAGGCTTCAAAAACTCATTTTCACTTGAGAAAACCACTGTCTTAAGTCTCAAGCAGTGGATAGACCAATATGTGGCTTTATCTTTTTTGTTTTTCACTGTTGAACCCCATTGTAGGAAAGGCGCAATTGGCCAAGATGGCAGTGTTCAGGCTCTCTCACCCCATGTCCTCTTGCTCTCTCCCCACCTTTTGTAAATAATGACTTTACATGGTTATGTAACAGCTGAGATCATTTATAGCACTGCACATATGCATATATAACACCTGAAAAGCTGTTGAGTTGCGCTGCAGTGCGTTAGCCACAAGAGAATAAAGCACGTCTGCCTTGCTGCAAATGAAGTGTGTCTGCAGTTCCTACAGCTCCTCACATCTTCTTCCAGGTTCTTCTCTGCTTCCTAGCTCGCGCCTTGCCTAGCCTGGGTTCAGTGATCAGTGAGACAATTGGCAGAGTTGGCAGAGTTCCCAGCATGTAGGGGAGCCTGAGGCTCCAATGGAAGGAGGAAGCCAGTGGCCACCACATAGCATGTGGTGCCCAGTGGCCGGGGTCCTCTCGGCATGGGCCCCAGTGGAAGACTGGGAAGTGGTGGACAGGTCATGGAAAGCACTGAAAAGGCATTACAAGCAGTGAATTCTCATTTGCTGGACAGGGCAGCATGGACTGCTGCTGACACAGTAGTGTGGGTATTCCTGACTGCCCTGAAGGTGAATATGAATAGTGCCCTACATGATGCCATGCAGGTCCGTGATGTGCAGAGACACTTGGAGGAACTCGAGCAATGTATATTGACATAAAGCAAGAAGTGCATGGCCTTGAAGAACCCAGTGTTTCTGACAGCGAGGTGATAAGGGACAGTAATGATGAAGTTATGAGACTAAGGAATGTTATGAGACTGTGGGTCCCCGCTTTTTAGCGAGGCCTGTTGTGCAGCAGAAGGATGGGGCCAACAAGGCACGGAAGCCCTGGGAGGACTCAGACGTCAAGGAGGCCAAAGAGAAGAGGAGCGGCACTGACTCTACAGCCAGGACAAAGTCCAGGAAGACCAGCTAGGAGCAAGGACCAACCCCAATGGAGAAAATGAAGAAAGGAAAGAGGGAAAGTGAAACCACAGTGGAGTTTAGAGCTGGATCAGGGCCTGCTGAACCCACCCCTGCAGAGCCCTGAGTAGTCCACTGAGTCTGCAGACAGCCAGAAATGACACTCAGGACAGCAAGTGAAGTGCAGACAATACAAGGACCTGGACTTCAAGGTGGTGGATGATGATGGGGAGACTATCCCAGTGCTTGGAGTCAGCTGGACATCTTCCCTCTCAGCTCCTACACTGGCCTGGCAGGTGGAGGAGCCTCCAGATGACAAGTGTTTTACAGGTGGCGTGCGAGACGCCCTTTTGAACACTGTCTCATCTGCCTCTTTTGGTTCCTTAACTGCTACCTCAATGGTGGCAGGCTTGGGAGAAGTAGAGGGAGAGTGGCAGGCCAAGGGGATTAGAAGTCTGAAGACCCCGATTGGGGGGCTGGCTAGTAAAGACCCCATCCGGGTTACATGGCTGAAAATGTGGGCTGATTTGTTGGCAGCAGGAGTTGACAGAAATAAAATTGATAAACAGCCCAATGCTCTGTTCCTAGAGCTATAGGATGCAACTGAGACCAGAACAGCAGTTTGCCAAGTTTGGGAAGCACCCACAGCAAGAGATAAGCAGTTCAGTTAGAAGATTACATCGCACCCAAGGTTGTTCCTTCAAAACTGTAAAGGCAAAAAACTGGAAATAGAACTGCCATATGACCCAGCAATCCCACTTCTGGGCATACACACTGAGGAAACCAGATCTGAAAGAGACACGTGCACCCCAATGTTCGTCGCAGCACTGTTTATAATAGCCAGGACATGGAAGCAACCTAGATGCCCATCAGCAGATGAATGGATAAGGAAGCTGTGGTACATATACACCACGGAATATTACTCAGCCGTTAAAAAGAATTCATTTGAACCAGTTCTAATGAGATGGATGAAACTGGAGCCCATTATACAGAGTGAAGTAAGCCAGAAAGATAAAGAACATTACAGCATACTAACACATATATATGGAATTTAGAAAGATGGTAACGACAACCCTTTATGCAAAACAGAAAAAGAGACACAGAAGTACAGAACAGACTTTTGAACTCTGTGGGAGAAGGTGAGGGTGAGATGTTGCGAAAGAATAGCATGTATATTATCTATGGTGAAACAGGTCACCAGCCCAGGTGGGATGCATGAGACAAGTGCTCGGGCCTGGTGCACTGGGAAGACCCAGAGGAATCGGGTGGAGAGGGAGGTGGGAGGGGGTATCGGGATGGGGAATACGTGTAAATCTATTGCTGATTCATGTCAATGGATGACAAAACCCACTGAAAAATAAATAAATAAATTTAAAAAATAAAAATAAAATAAAAAAGGAAAAAAAAAAAACTGTAAAGGCAGTGTCCTTACTTTTGGAAATTGGATGGCTCCCTGTATGGAGGTATACAGTAAAATCTGTGTCATATGATGTGCTACTAATCTCTGATTCTCTTGCAGATTTAGAAGAGTATGCGCCACAGCTTATAAAGCATTTGGAATCATGTGGGTGGGCTGTGAACGCTGCAAAAATCACCTCTTTGAAGGGGTAGGCCCGACATCTGTGGGAGGTTTTGCGGGTCCTTAATGAGAAACCCCTCAGGGATGGAGTTGCCCCTGTGGAGGCTGTCCTGCATCTTGCCACTGCACCTAAACAGCTGCAAGTAACAACAGACATTTTGTTAAAGCCTGGATATAGAGCCAAAGGTAATATCCTGCTGCCAGCTCCAATCGGGATTTCACAAGGACAGATGGTGGACTTGACTTGTCCATGGACGATAAAGGCACTTCACATGCAGTGGATGGCTTTTCTAGCCCCACGGGGGCAAGGACTGCAACATGAGTTCCTGGTTGTACCCTGGGTGACAAATGCCTGGCCCTTTTGTGTGCAAGTCCCCTGTCCAGTACCTGGCATTGGGTTTTTCTATGTACCGGGGAAGGTAACTGTTGTTGTAGCACCTACTGCCGTTGCAGAATGTGGGTGTGTAACGGTTGTAGCCTTTACTGCTGTTACAGGATGTAGTTCCACGGGTCAGTGTTACTCACCAAGGGTATATCTCCAAAGGTAACCTGCGAGTAGATTGTGAGGCGAGAGCCCTGAAGGAGTGGAATGTAGGGAACGGGCAATTGGCCAAGATGGTGCTGGTCAGGCTCTCTCATCCCATGTCCTCTCACCCCACATTTTGTAAATAATGACATTACATAGTTATGTAATGGCTGAGTCCATTTATAACACTGTGCATGCACATCATGACCTATATAAGCACCACCTGAAAAGCTGTTGAGTTGTGTTGTGGTGTGTTAGCATAAGGGGGTAAAGCATGTCTGCTTTGCTGCTGTGAAGAAAGAATGTTTGCAGTTTAAGAAGTGTCTTTATGGTAGTAAGAGAGGAATACCAACAACCTCCGATATGCCGATAATACCAGCCAACTCATTGGAAAAGACCCTGAGGCTGGGAAAGATAGAAGGCAGGAGGAGAAGAGGACTCCAGAAGATGAGATGGTTGGATGGAATCACCAACTCAATGGACATGAGTTTGAGCAGTCTCTGGGAGATGGTGAAGGACACGGAAGCCTGATGTGCTGTAGTCCATGGGGGTGCAAACAGCTGGACATGACAGAACAACTGAACAGCAACAACAACCACTGTAATGGCAGAAAGCAAAGAGGAACTAAACAGCCTTTTGATGAAGATGAAAGAGGAGAGTGAAAAAGCTGGCTTAAAACTCAGCTTTCAAAAAACTAAGATCATGGCATCAGGTCCCATCACTTCATCATCAGTAGATGGTGAAAAAGTGAGGAAAGTGGCAGATTTTATTTCTTGGGCTCCAAAATCACTGCAGACGGTGACTGCAGCCATGAAATTAAAAGAAGCTTGCTCCTTGGAAGGAAAGCTATGATGAAGCTAGACTGCCTATTAAAGAGCAGAGATATCACTTTGCTGACAAAGATACAAATAGTCAAAGCTATGATTTTTCCAGTAGTCAAAAATGGATGTGAGAGCTGGACCATAAAGAAGGCTGAGCACCGAAGTACTGATGCTTTGGAATCGTGGTGTTGGAGAAGACTTGAGAGTCCGTTGGATAGCAAGGAGATCAAACTAGTCAATCCTAAAGGAAATCAATCCTGAACATTCATGAAGGACTGATGCTGAAGCCCCAAACTTTGGCCACCTGATGTGAAGACCCGGATGCTAGGAAGATTGAGGGCAGGAGGAGAAGGGGGCGATAAAGGATGAGATCACAGACTGCCTATGACATAAGTTTGAGCAAACTCAGGGAGATAGTGAAGGACAAGGAAGCCCGGTGTACTGCAGTCCATGGGGTCACAAAGAGTCTGACAAGACTTAGTGATTGAACAAGAAGTTCCTTATAGGTTCTATCTCCAAATACAGTCACACTGGGGCTTATGGCTTCAACATCTGAAGGAGGTTGCACAATTAAGTTCAGCCGGTGAGAAGGCAGCCAAAGTGGAGTGTGACTGAAGGGGATTTCTAGGAGTCCCATTGCAAAGGAAACAATAAACTTAATGAGAGCATTCCAGACAACTAATGTAAATCAAAGTTTCAGGTTGCCGTAGCCTACTCCTCCTCCTTCTGTATTTATGTTTCAACCAACAACTAGCCCTATTAAAGAAGAGTAATCTGAAAAGTCCCAGAAGCGTATTGCTTTAGGTCTGGGTCTCTAGAAACAGAGCTTTAGAGAGGAATTCCTGTAAGAGTGATTTCCTGAGAGAGTACTCTCAGGAAGTGGGATAGATCATGGGAGAAAGTTAACCAAAGATCGTTTTGGTTTCGGTTGGAGTCTGGCCTCAGCCTGAGCCCACAGGGAGTTCTACAGCGTGAATGACACCAGAGAGGTATGCTTCCCACCCTTGGGGCAAGGGACCAGGCCTTTGTGCTCTCAAATCCTTCAGTCAATGGCCATGGGCCACCTGCAGGGGAACAACTCTCAGGCATTGCTGAATAAAGCAGCTTCTGTCACTTAGGGCAATTTTCAGGAGAAGCAACAGCTGAGCCATTAGCTGCCAATATCACAGTAGCTGGCATATGGACAAATAGATTTGGAAAAGAGATCTCAGCAGAACACCAATAACATTTATTACAGCAGTAGTTCTCAAAGTGTGGTCCCTGGAACAGCAACCTCCTCTTTTTATGAAACTTGTTAGAAATGCAAATTCCCTAGCCCAACTCCAGATCTATGGAATCAGAAACTCTGGTGGTGTGACCCTTGAATCTATATTTTGACAAGCCCTCTAGGTGTTTTTGATGCATATGTAAGTTTGAGAACCATTGTGCTACAGGGACCTATGACTAGAAACTGTGAAACAAAAAGAGGGGAGGTGGCCAGAAAAATAAGGCAGTTACAGAACATTTGTTGCAGGAAGAACAAATTTGTTGCACAAAGAATACACCAAGAATGGAGACCCATAATTATCCTTCAAAAAGGAAAAAAAGAACTCAAAAAAGAGATACAAAGATTTCAAGAAAAAAAGAAGTCGCAGAAGATGGAAAGTGATCTGGCAGAGCTAAGAAAAGACATGGAAGAGAAAAAGAAAATTGATTCAAAGGTGAGAGCCATGTAAGAAGCAAAAGGGTGATGATGGTAATTGTAGCCATCAGTGTTCAATTAGGAAAACTGAAATCAGTCTAGATACAGAGTGAAAGCAGGGAGGAAAATAATGCATGGAATCTGTCACAAAGGTATTGAAATGGCTGGGAAAACAAACAGAAGATAGTGTCACCCAGAGTGGGAGCCTGCAGGCCACACTCACTGTTGACCAGTGGGAGCAGCATTACTGCCTCTGATTAGAAGCCACTCCACCACCACGGCTGGGGATCGCAAAGCAACTTCTGTGCATGGTGTCCTGCAGTTCCTACAGCAAGAAGTGGAGAAAATGACTTCTCCCTTCTGTTCACCGTTAAGACTCCATCAGGGTTTCCCATCTGCAGAACCTGACGGGAATGCAATGTTCAGGCCTCCAACTCCTGAAATCCAGAGGACAGTGGAGGCTTATCTGGAATAATAATAAACTCAACTTAAGGAGAATTGGGATCAGAGGAAAGAGCTTGAGAAAAATCACACTATGGAATTGAAAAGAACAAAGATTTTAAAAGTTATGGACAAGACAATAGTTATGGAAGAAAGAAAGGACCCAATATACCCATCATTGAAGTCCCTGACTAAGATAATAGGACAAAATGTAACAGGAAAGATGTTCAAAGCAATAAAAGATGTCCCTGAAATTTAAAAAATAAGAAATCCTAAGATCGAAAGAAGCTTTTGTATTTACCTTATAGTCTGTTCAAGCTACTGTAACAAAAATACCATAGATTGGGGTGGCCTAGAGACAACAGAGACAGGCTTGCCTGCTGGCTCAGGGGTAAAGAATCCACCTGCCAGTGCAGGAGATGTGGATTCAATCCCTGGGTCGGGAAGATCCCCTGGAGTAGGAAATGGCAACCCACTCCAATATTCTTGCCTGGAGAATTCCATGGACAGAGCAGCCTGGCGGGCTGCAGTTCATAGGGTTGCAAAGAGTCCAACACAACTGAGCAACTGAGCTCATACATAGTTGACAGAAATTTATTTCCTACAGTTCTGGAGGCTGAAAGTCTGAAATTAGGGTATCAGCAAGGTTGCACAAGGGCCCTTTTCCAGCATTTCAGACTTCTTGTATCCTCAGATGGTGGAAGAGGGCAAACCAGCTCATAGGAGCCTCTTTTATAAGGGCACTAATCCCATTCATGAAGACTCCACTCTCACGATCGAATCACCTCCCAAAGGCCTCACCTCCTGACACTATCACACTGGGCTGTAAGGTTCAGCATATGGATTCTGAGGGGACACAAACATTTAGACCACAGCAGCATTCCAAGGAAAGTTTGAACAATCAACACTGGACTTGGACTGGGTCTTGGTAAAGTTACTGAACTTCAAACAGGAAGAAAGAATCTTGACAAGTTTCCAGGTAGAATGAAGACAATTAATTAAGTGCCAGGGGAAATAAATTAGGCTGGTCTGAGACTTCTCCTTTCATGACTGCTCAATTCAGTCCAGTTCAGTCGCTCAGTCGTGTCCGACTCTTTGTGACCCCATGAATTGCAGCATGCCAGGCCGCACTGTCCATCCCCCAACTCCCGGAGTTTACTCAAACTCATGTCCTTTGAGGCGGTGATGCCATCCAGCCATCTCATCCTCTGTCGTCCCCTTCTCCTGCTGCCCCCAATCCCTCCCAGCATCAGGGTCTTTTCCAGTGAGTCAGCTCTTCGCATCAGGTGGCCAAAGTATTGAAGTTTCAGCTTCAATATCAGTCCTTCCAATGAACACCCAGGACTGATCTCCTTTAGGATGGACTGGTTGGATCTCCTTGCACTCCAAGGGACTCTCAAGAGTCTTCTCCAACACCACAGTTCAAAAGCATCAATTCTTCGGCCCTCAGCTTTCTTCACAGTCCAACTCTCACATCCATACATGACCACTGGAAAAACCATAGCCTTGACTAGACAGACCTTTGTTGGCAAAGTAGTGTCTCTGCTTCTTAATATGCTATCTAGGTTGGTCATAACTTTCCTTTCAAGGAGTAAGCGTCTTTTAATTTCATGGCTACAATCACCATCTGCAGTGATTTTGGAGCCCCCCAAATTAAGTCAGCCACTGTGTCCACTGTTTCCCCATCTATTTCCCATGAAGTGATGGGACCAGATGCCATGATCTTAGTTTTCTGAATGTAGAGCTTTAAGCCAACTTTTTCACTCTCCTCTTTCACTTTCATCAAGAGGCTTGCTAGACGACTGTAAAACAATGTCCACAAATTTCTGAGGTAAAAGAACTAAAACATAAGGTTCTGAAGCCCAGCCAGGTATCCTCCAGGTTTAAAGGACAGCCGTGGGTCATTAGAGGCATGTAGGACTTCAGGGAATACAGGATTCACATGCCTTTCTTCAGAAAACTGCATACTTGAGACTTTGAATGATGCAATCTATATGGCCAATTGGGTATCCTGGACTCCTTCCTCAAATGAACATGCTGGATAAAGTATTTCAATACACCTTTGGAAACTAATGGCTGAGTTTACCAGAAATAAAGTTTTCTGTGGCCAGGAGCAATTGAGAGCCTGACTCTGGGCAGGTGAATAAATATTAAAGTCACTGGGCCTCTCTGACAGCATCTGCCAATTTCTGAGACAGAGCCTGGATTTCCTGGGCCTCCTGCCAGGCCCATAAGGCCAGTCTTGCAGCAGCTAGAATGCAAGCTAGAATGTGCAGTAGGCTCAGAGTCCTACATAAAGCCAGGTACCACAGAAGGCATCACCCTTAGAGTAGGGGTCCCCAGCCTCTGGATTCTAATGTCTGAGGATCTGAGGTGAAGTTGATGTAATAATAATAATAGAAACAAAGTGCACAATAAGTGTAATGTTCTTGAATCATCCTAAAACCATCCCCCCAAATCCCAGTCTGTGGAAAAATTGTCTTCCACGAAAATGGTCTCTAGTACCAAAGAGGCTGGGAACCGCTAGGGGGCTTAGAGAACAGGTGAACTACAGGTAAATCTTTCCCTTGAAAGCAGACAAATTGGTGGTTTTGAAAAATCTTCTTCAAATCAGTTGATATTCTGAATGCAACCTGTACTTGGAGTGAAACAAGACATATTAACAAGCTTCTTTTACTTCACTCGTATTTTCCAATGCTAGTCAAGCAGAGTCAGTTCATTCTTGGTATCCAGACCCAGAGAGGTCACCTTCTAAGAGAAAAGACCTTTCTTCATCATAAATTAAAATTGAGCTCAAACCTTTTGCAGCCTCCTGGGCAGGTTTTTTCCCCGCCTTTGCCCACATTGTTTTGTCCACTTTAATGCTATTCTCCCTTCTCATGTTCTTTGGGCTTGCAGCCCAGATTATAGACTTCCTGGGCATCTTTGAAGACCAAGCTCAAAGGTCACCACTTGCACAAAGCTTTCCTAGAGGCACCCAGCTCAGACAGACTGCTTTCTCCTCTGTTCTCTCTGAGCTTTAGCCTCCCCCTTCGCTCTAACCTGGGCTTTTCTGGTAGCTGGTAAAGAATCTGCCTGCAATGCAGGAGATCCTGGTCCAATTCCTGGATTGGGAAAATCTGCTAGAGAAGGGATAGGCAACCCACTCCGGTATTCTTGGGTTTCCCTGGCAGCTCAGATGGTAAAGAATCTGCCTGCAATTCGGGAGGCCTGGGTTTGATCCCTGGGTTGGGGAATCCCCTGGAGGAGAGCATAGCAACCCACTCCAGTATTCTTGCCTGGAGAATCCCCATGGACAGAGGAGCCTGGTGGGCTACAGTCCATGGGGTTGAAAGAGTCAGACAGGACTAAGCAACTAAGCACAACACACTACAACTCTAACCCTTCATATTTGACCTTGAATTGTGGTTATTGCAGTGTATGTCCACCCCTGTCCCCCCTGCCCTAGGAGGTTAAGCTTCTGGAGGACCAAAGTTGGACTTTGTCATCTTTGCATCATCTCTCAGCACCCAGAGAAGAAATCAGGGCTCAATTAATGTCTGAAGCATTACATCAAGGAAAATTTAATTGGATTGTTTGGAATCTCTTTAAGCTTTCTGAAAACTCCTCCATTCCAGCTACTATTATTTGTTTAAAACTGGGAGATTTCTAGGCATTTATAGGTGTGAGTTAAAGGACCACCTGAGAAGTGATTCAGAGGAGCACAGCTTTATACTCTGCCTCTTTTTGTGGAATTTAGTGCTTAGGAAGGGCTTCCCTGATGGTTTAGCGGTAACAAATCTGCCTGCAATGCAGGAGCCTTGGATTTGATCCCTGGATCAGGAAGATCCCCTGGAGGAGGAACGGCAACACAGTCCAATATTCTTGCCTGGAAAAAATCCCATGGACAGAGGAGGCTGGCGGGCTACAGCCCTTGGGGTCATACAGAATCAAATACCACTGAGAGACTGCTTACAAAGGACTGTGCTCAGCTGTGCTTTATACCCACTGTCTCACAGCTACTTGTCCTCGGTATCCTCCTACAAACTCACGACAGTATCGGTCAGTTGCTTTGGCAGGATGAAGAGTTTCATTCAGTGTCTACAATCCTGTATTTTTTTCCATCTCCCAGCACCTAGAAAGGGAGCCCAAGGAGGCAGCTGTAGAGCAGTAATGATGGTAACAATAGTAGCCAACATTTCGATGGCATTTTCTCCAAGCCAGGCACAGTTCTGAGTGCTTTACTCATGAGTCCTCTGTAGGGTAGTCACTGTTGATACCCTGTTTCGTAGTTCAAGATACCAAAGCAGCTTTAACCAAAATCACACAGCCAGCAGGGAGCAGAGCTGGGATTCTGGTTTGAAGTTAGAGATGCGGTTTGAATCTCAGCTTGTTGCTTACTGGGTCTGAGGCCTTCCATAAGTTACTTAATTCTGAGCCTTGGTTTCCTCATCTGTAAAATGGGTCTAATAATCTCCTCTTTGAGCTGTATAGAGATTAAATAAGACTGCATGTCTGAAAGTGCCTGTGCCTGATAAATGATTTATAACTATTTTTAAAAGTTCTTGGCAGGTAAGACAGAGACAACAAAACTGTGTTTTCATGTTAGAAAAATGCCTCCCAAGTCTTTTCTGTCATGTCATGTTGTGAAGGTAATTTAATATCAATGTGGACATTCTCTGGCAAGGAGTTTATGAGACAGAACCAGGTTAGACAGGTAACACAGACAGACTGAGTGTTCTTCCCACCAAAGGAGGGCCTATGGTATTTTTTGCTCATCAGATTACATTGGTCTATAATAAAAAACAGAACAAGCTGACATGCATTAGAAAAGACAATGTAAAGATCACACTGAAGCCATCCAGAATAGCCTGATAGTTTTTAATCATTCTATGTTAGTTTGCTGCATCTTAAAACATTTTCTTTCGAATCAAGTCACAGCCGTGTGTACTTTAGGCTGTGGCCGTCATGAACAAATATGAAAAGAGGCAGAGTTAAAACAGCTCAATACCAATGGTTATTCATTAGTCTGAGGTAATCTAATGCAAATGACCTTTTAGGAGACTTGTGAAGAAATCAGAGAAACGGGATTTCATATATGAGTTTCTGCACAACTGAATGACAGCTCTGTAGTATCTGTTGTCTAATTTGGTCAAGGTTATAGTGGTTTTAGGAAGCCAGTCCTCCTACCAAGTGACTTGTTATAATTGAAAATAAAAGAAGAGTCCCAGGTATGGAGAGCAAGATGCCTATGAAATATATTAAAAGATGGTAAAGTGAGCACCCTCTTCTACTATAGAACTGGAAATATACTATTGTGGAAACTCACCCATCACTGCCACCATCCTTTGTTTTAAATGTTTTGGCAAGAAAAGGATTACCATCTGTACTGTCTGCTCCCATTCTCTTTGAATTCCTTTGAAAACCTGGAGTTCTCCCCATGCTTAGTTCTAAAAGCCAATTTAGTGTCTTAAATTACCAATTCTTTAAATGGCAAATCTGGTACAATGAATTTACTTCATTTAAGGAATGGCATATTAGAGTGGCTGGATGCTCAGAAGGAAATGCAGAGTGTACCTGCTCTCATTCTTAGGATGCTGTGCAATGAACACGGTCTCCATGGTGGGAGCAGTATGGAATTATACCTTCTTTAATACTCAGCTTACTTGTGGCTTCATTTTCTCATTGCAACCATTGTTTGCTTGGATCAGAAAAATCCAGGCTAGTGATTCAACTGGGAACACAGGTCAAGAGGTAAATGTCAGCTGGGATGGGGGTCAAACCAAGCCTTAAGGGGCCCTCATGTTGGGCACCTAGAACTGGGCAGTCCGTCCATATTAACTGTGGAGCTTTTCCAGAACAGCACGAACTTCCTCTGGATTGTAGTTCCAAGGACCAGGTTTACCCTGCAAGAGAAATGAGTCAGTATTTCCAGATTTCCAACTTGCAGGAATATGTAGGTCTGGAGCTGAGCTGAGAGATTTGAACTGGTGACATCTGTGTGGAAGTCATCAGGATGGTGCAGTCAAGCGCAGATGACCATGAGATAGATGTGAGCACCCAGGGTAAGCGTGTGGAATGGCACCAACATGCAATGGGAAGACTGGACAAAGAAGCAAGAGGAAAACCAGAGCAGGTAGAGAATAGTTTCAAAAGGAGAAAGGGGTCTAGACAAATAAGCTTCTCTTTCACAACTGGGCCTTCAGACCAGCCACCTCTCACATCAAGTTCTGCTCACTCTGCATCAAACCACCTCTGCCTGTCTAATCCCACAGCCTCATTTCAGTCCTCTTCATCTCCTGTTTGGGCAACGACCACCCCAGCTCCTTCAGTCCATTCTTTTTTTTTTTTAATTGGAGTATATTTGCTTTACAGTGTTGTATTTGTTTCCTCCAGTCCATTCTTCACCTAGTAGTCCATGATCTTTCTAAAGTATAGATCTGATTCGTGCTTCTCCCTGGCTCACAGCTCTTCAGTGGCTCTTCGCTCTCAGATGTAGGCTGAACTCCTTGGTCCAGAATGAGCCTTTTATAATGGAAATAACCCAACCCTCCACACCCTGCCCTAACCTACCTCAGTGCTTCCGTCTCTCCTGCCTGTATTTGCAATGGTTTTTACTCACCATGTTCACGTGGCAGCCTCCTTATCCTTTATGGCCTAAGCAGGTGTCACAGCCTCTGAAAAGCCTGCCCTTCCTCAGGGTTCAGGAAATTTATCATGAGTGCCAAATCTATCCTGAGGTCTCACACCCTTTCCTTTACATATTGTCTATGCCGGTTTTGTGCTATAATAGCAAAACTGAAGCATTTCAGCGGGGATTATTTGGCCCACGGAGTCATGTTTCCTATCTGGCCCTTTGTGGAACAGCTTTGCTGATCCCTGCCCTGGAGCCTCACAGCACCCAGGCAGCTTCAGACCCTCCCACTCCCATCCCATCCCAGAGGATTTAGAATTGAAATAGGAGCCTAGTGCAACTTGGCCTTAGGCAAGTCCTTTCCTCCTCTGAGCACTGTTCACAAAATGGAAAGATTGTCTCTCAAAGCAAACCAGGGCTGGGCCAGTCTTCTGGATTCAGAAGGCACCCGGGAAGCTGCAACTCCAGTCCAAATGCTAGGGCCTTTCTTGTGCATTATTTCATCCCCTGTGAGGTGGGGGTCCGTGTCTCCGTTTTAGAGAAGAAGAAACTGAGAAACTGAAGCTCCAAGAGGGGAAAGGCCTTGCCTGTGGTCATGTGGCTGGTAAGTGACCAGGCGGTGATTTGACACACAGTCAAACGCCCTTACCCTGCCCTCCCTGGGTCCCCTGCTCAAGTCCCCACCTTGTACAGGATCCTGCCCTCCTGGAGCACGTAGAGCCGCTCTGGCAGAGCCGCGTAGCACGAGCTGCTCTGGTCCTTCATTGTGTCCACCACCACAGGGCACTGGGGGCTCCTGTCCAGCAGCAGGCGGGCTGCCTGCAGGCGGTCCTGGAGATTCCGGTGACTCTTGATGTCCACGTTGTTCTTAAAAGCCCAGCCATCTGTAACAGACAGACCTGCAGGTCAGATACCTCCCCCACTTTTAACTGACGGTCCCAGATAGCGGACTTCTCAACTTCGGCACTACTGACAATTGGGCTAGATAATTCTCTGCTGTTCTGTGTGTCGTAAGGTGTGAAGCAGCATCTTCGGCCCTACACACTAGATGTCAGTAGTGTCACCTTGCCTTCAGCTTGTGACAACTGAAAATGTCTCAGACATCGAAAATGCCCTCTGCGGGACAAAAATTACCCTTGGTTGAGAACCACTGTTGTCATACCATCTCCTCCAGGAAGCCTTCCTTGATACACTCAGCTGTGTGATATTGGGAGGCTCTTTAAATCTTTTTAAATTCTCAGTTTTCCTGTATGATAAATGGATTAATAGAACCCACATTTCAGTTGGCTGTAAGGCTTATTATCTGAGATAATTGTGTAGAATTCCCAGTATTCTACCTGGTTCATTGTAGCTGCTTAAAAACTATTGACTTACCTTGCCTGACTGCCCCAAAATAGCAGACAAGTAAAGAAGAGGCCAGTTTTCATTCTTTTTTTTTTTTTCCAGTTTTCATTCTCAACTACAGGTATTCTACTATTTTCCTCTGGAGATGCCCCACCCCTACCCCAGACCAAATCTATTTAAGATTGACTCACTTTAAATCAGCAGTTCCCAACATTTTTGGCATTAGGGACTGGTTTTTGGAAGACAGTTTTTCCATGGACTGGGTGGTGGCGGGGGGGGGGGATGATTTGGGGATGATTCAAGGGCATAACATTAATTGTGCACTTTATTTCTATTATTATTACATCAGCTACACCTCAGATCATCAGACATTAGATCCTATAGGTTGGGGACACTTGCTTTAAAGGGAAGTGGATTTTCAATTGGCTTCATTGGCCGAGATGCCCATCTGCCAACTTAAAGGAGTTGATACTCATTAGTGAATGGGCCCACAGGTTGAAAAAATATCCATAAACTGGTACTGGCCTTGCCCTTTTACCTTCCCCACATCTGGGGAGATTGGAACCCAGATAATGTGGTATGGGTTCTTTCAGAAGCCACGGGGCCTGCATTTATAATAGTTGCCTCCCAGGGTAATGTAAGTTGCTGAAGTCGACCAGCAGAACTGGCTCCTCCTTCTTGTGCTTCAAAGTCCTCTCAAAGTACACTTCCCCTAGGAAAACCCAGGATCAGAAGAAATTCACATCTAGTTACAACAGCTTGGACTCAGTTTAAAGTATTTATTAACTGCCCCAAGACAGCTAAATTTTGTTGATGACAGTAACACCGACTTAAACGTGTGTCATGTCTAGGCGGGCAGTCTTTTCCACCCATTAGCTCCCTGGAGCTTCACAGGATGTCCTTCTCATCCCTACTCTGCAGCTGGGAATGTGGAGGCCCAGAGAGCAGCAGTGACCAGCCTCCCCACCTTTAACTGTGAGTTCTTTAGAGACAGGCACTGCATGTACCTTTCATCTCTATGTATCCCTTGGCCCAGCACAGGGCTGGACACATAGTAGGTACTCAGTAAATTCTGTTAAGTGGGTTATTCTGGGAGACATGTGTGTGCGTGCTCAGTCATGTCTGACTCTTTGCGAACCTATGGACTGTAGGCTGCCAGGCTCCACTGTCCATGGGATTCTCCAGGGAAGAATACTGGAGTAGGTTGCCATGCCTTCCTCCAGGGGATCTTCCCAACCCAGGGACTGAACCCGTGTCTGTCTCCTGCATTGGCAGGCGGGTTCTTAACCACTAGTGCCACATGGGAAGACTTGTTCTGGGAGATAGGTGCTATTACTCTGTTTTAGTGGCACAGAAGTGGGCATGGAGGTAAGCTGTCCAGGACACATGGCCAGCACATGATTCAGCTAGGGCGATCTTTCTACTACACCTCATGCCTCCCTGTAATTGACCTGGACAGCCACATGGTATGTGGGGGAAAAGGAAGTCAATTGATTGGCTCATACCTCCTAGTATTGGTGGATACTGGCTCTGTGCATTTTAGTTCTGGGATTCAGGCCTTACCTACTTCTGACTGATGGAGTGAGCACCCTGGGGAAGGAGTTGGGGAGGAAGAAGAAATGCTTGAACTGGGAGTGGCACAGCACAGAGGGTACACAGCACAGAAACCAGTGTGGGTCAGGGCTGGAAGGCTTTCTCTCAGTGACTTGATATGGACAGCCCTGGGTCCAGGAAAGGGTTAAACCTGCTCAGTCGGATTCCAGGAGAAAGCAGGGGAGGAGACAGGTGTCAGGAAGTTTCTGTGATGATCCATCTGCTCTTGTTGCACTTTGCAACTTGTTCTTTTAGAGATTAAAGCTGGATTCTCTACAACCTTATTACTCCAAGCGTGGTCCCTGGACCAGCAGGCTCAACACTACCTGGGGGCATGATTTAAAGTGCCACTTCTCAGGCCGCCCCCCTCTGCTGCCCTGTGATCCAGAACCTGCACCTTAATAAGATCACCAGGTGGCTTGAGTGCCATGGAGACCACAGACACCTGTAGGTGCCTGAGTTCTCTTTTCTTTCATTGATGGCTGCTGCTCTCCCAAAGGGTATTTAACAAACACATTGTTCTTGACTTTGCTCTACTGTTGCCTATGCTGTTTGTTTTGAATTTCATTTTGGAAATGTTCAAATATACATAAAAGTAGAACAGTTTAATGAACCTCCATGTAACTGTTACCCTATGCTAATATTTTTAATTGCCCCAAAGTCTTCAATGAAGATAGAAGCTGCCAGTTAAATGAGCACAGTGATAGGCTGAAAGCAGTTCTCCAGCCTCTGGGTGTATATAAATTAAGATGCAATGGGCCTAGCGTGGGCCCTGGAATATGGTCCACATGGCTCAGACACGAGGGATCTAGGGACCACTCTGGGGAAAGGGCTGATGGAGCAGCTTTGCTGATAATTAATAACAATCTCTAAACACATGGATCAGCCAGCAAGGCTAATACTGGTCTAAACACTCACTTATTCATCCAACTTTCACTGAGCTTTGACTCTATAACATGGACTCTGCCAGGTGCTGAGTGACAGATGACTGAAACAGCCTCTTGTCTTGTGGGGTGATGGGGTGAGTAAATAATTTTCGTTTCACTCAGCCACATGAGCCTTCTTGCCTTCTCCAACCTCTGAGTTTGAGGCTTGGGCTAAACTCTTGGATTCAGTTCCCATAAAAGTCAGGAAGACAGGGATGTGTCTGATTGCCCTGTAAAGTTCAAGAGGCTTCGACCAAGCTGTAGAAGTTTCAGAGAGGAACATGTCTGCCCGTGGTAAGGCAGGACTTTCTCACAGAGTTGTTCAGCAAAGGAACAAGATTTCCCACTAAGTAATGAAGATGAGCCATCACCTATTAGGAGCTGAAACAAGGATTGCTGCTTCAGCTAAAAGCTGGCCCAGGGCAGGAGTTCTCAAAGTGTGGTCCCCCAATCCACAGCTTCGGCATCACTCAGAGATGGTTAGAAATGTAAATTATTAGGCCCCACCCCAGGTTTAACTCCAACTCTGGGGTGGGGTCCAGCAGTCTGCTTTCACAAGCCCTGGTGTTTCTGGTGCTCGCAATGCTTGGGAACCATGGATGGAGATGAACCACCAAGTCCCCTGGAGCTTGGAGAGTCTTAGGATGGATCTCACACGTTGCTAGAGAGCCGCCGTTTCACTCCTGACATTTCACAAGGTCTAAATTCCTTGTGATTGTGTTCAGATGCGCTTCTCCCCTTGATTCCCCTACTTACCCACTCAGAATGTTACAAGCACTCCAGTTTTCTGCTCTCTGTGACTAGCGGAGAGCACAGACTGTGGAGTTAGCGAGTAGGGGGTAGACCTAGCAGCGACTGAGTTAGGTCCTCAACAAATAGTGACTCCTTCTCTCTTCCTCTTCTTCCCACCCCCAACCATGAGCGAAGGGGAGAGAGAGGAACATCTTTTTTTACCTGATGCATGTGCTTCTTCGATGTAAATGATGAGAAAGTCTGCTATGGAACCAAAATCTTCAATAAGTCTCTTGAATTGGTCAAATTTGAAAATAAATGAAGGTCAGGTGCAGCTTCCAAAATTCAGCACCAACGGTCTGTTGCCTAAAACAAATGGAACCATCATCAACCAATAACTGACACATAGCATTTCTTTTGCAAGCACTGTCTTCACTCCTGCTTTCATTGTTACCTTTATTTCCTCTCTAAGATGGAGACAGGGCACAGTGCGGGGAAGGTGGGGGTGGTGGGGGGGAGGGGCAGAAGCTTAGAACACAGGCAATGGCACCCCACTCCAGTACTCTTGCCTGGAAAATCCCATAGACAGAGGAGCCTGGTAGGCTGCAGTCCATGGGGTCGCGAAGAGTCGGACATGACTGAGCGACTGAGCGACTTCACTTTTCACTTTCCTTCATTGGAGAAGGAAGTGGCAACCCACTCCAGTGTTCTTGCCTGGAGAATCCCAGGGACGGTGGAGCCTGACGGGCTGCCATCTATGGGGTCGCACAGAGTCGGACACGACTGAAGAGACTTAGCAGCAGCAGCAGAGCCAGTTGACTCCTCTCCAAAATGAAGGGATTCTATCAGGCAGTCTCGTGGATCACCTGCACTCACTGGGAAGTAAATAAAATAATGACAAGGAGAGTCCCTTTCATGCAGTGATAAGGCAGGCACCCATCTGTTCTCTCACTGATGTGATTAGTATACTGCAAGGTGGGTGATTTTTTACCCTCTGGCTTATAAGCTTACAGCAGGTCAATGGTGGCATTAAAACCAACATTCTGGTTCCTGGACTCTCAAGCTGGTGCTCTTCCCATTCAAAGCACCTCAGTTTCCTCACCCACAAATGGACATAATAACAATACTTACCTGATAGGATTGTTCTAAGGATTAGATAAGTTAAAGCAGATAAGGGCTTAGAATGGTGCCTACCCATAGTAGGTACCCAATAAGTGTAAGTGCTCATCTCCTCCCTGAGCTGTGAAATGGGAGCAGTGGAGAAGGCTCCAGAAAGAGGAGTGAAATGTGGGGATTGATCACATAATTGGCTGGGCCAGGGCAAAATGAAAATTCAAGGCCCTTTATTCAAAAAGTGGGGGAAAGTGCCAATAAATATATTAAAATATAGTTTTCTGATACAGTATCTCTCTTGCCCTGGCATGCTGCGTTTTAGTTGCTATCTAATATCAGGTTCCCCTGGGCACAGAGATATTCATAGGGTGAATGTAGACTCTCACAGTCACCCAGGAGCCCCAAAACTCTGCATATATGTAGAGTGGCTCCAGCCACCAGACTAATGTACCATGCCCTGGCCAGCAGCACAGAAACTGAGCCAGACATGTTGTCTTCCCACCTGCCATCTCCCAAACCCACAGGGTATTGCAACTTCCATGTAGGGACATGCTAGGTACCTCAAGGAAAGGAGTGGGGGCAAAAGCCTTCTCCCACTAAGTCACCCCAATCACTTGCCAAATGGATTCGTGGCACTGTCAGCCCAGGCTGGGGATGGCCACCTCCATGCCCTCCTGTGAGACACTGCAGGATGCCCACACCCGACCCTAACCTTTCCTATTCCTGGGTCCGGACCCTCTCTGGGCCTGAAGGTGGCAGCAGCCACTGGGAGGGAGCACGGAGGTTGGATAGGCTGGGGCCCTGGGAGTGGAGGAGTGGTCCTGGGAGGACTGTTAGGGGTGGGGGAGAGGGAGCAGGGAGGCTGTAGGAAACAGGAACCTGTGTGAGCCAAGGCTCCAAGTCCCTGAGGCATGTCCAATTGTCCAAAAAGTCTTCTCTTCCAAAATACAAATTAAAGGTAAAACTATTAAGAATTTCAAGACAGTTGTGGCAGAGCGTTCAGTTCAGTTGCTTAGTCGTGTCCAACTCTTTGTGACCCCATGAACCGCAGCACATGAGTCCTCCCTGTCCATCACCAACTCCCAGAGTCCACCCAAACCCATGTCCATTGAGTCAGTGATGCCATCCAACCACCTCATCCTCTGTCGTCTCCTTCTCCTCCTGCCCTCAATCTTTCCCAGCATCAGGGTCTTTTCAAATGAGTCAGCTCTTCGCATCAGGTGGCCAAGTATTGGAGTTTCAGCTTCAGCATCAGCCCTTCCAAAGAGTGCTCAGCCTCTTCTGAATAAGCACCCTTCGTGATTCACTGGTCCCATACCCAGGAAGACAGCCCTGGGTGAGAGCCTTCTGTAACTCCTGCAGCAGGTCCTGTACCGTGGCATGGCCAGTTTAAGTGTCTGCATCCCACAGGCTACTCACTGCCCCTGAGGGCAGGGCCCGTTCCTCATTCTTCCTCACATCCCCAACATTGAGTATATCCTCATCGCAATACAAGCATTCATTCAGTGCTAATGAGGTGCACAGTTCTCCGCCACACACTGGGGATTCAGCGCAGGGCAGAAGCAGCAGGTCTCTGCCTGTGTGCAATTAGAATATGAAAGCATTACTTGCTCAGAAGTGTCAGACTCTTTGCGACCCCATGGTCTGTAACCCACCAGGCTCCTCTGTCCATGGGATTCTCCAGGCAAGAATACTGGAGTGGGCTGCCATTTCCTTCTCCAGGGGATCTTCTTGACCCAGGGATCGAACCTGGGTCTCCCACATTACAGGTAGATTCTTTACCGTCTGGGCCACCAGGGAAGACCCTGTGGAACTGAAGATCTGTTTAATGGGGAGACAGGCAGGAAACAAGAAAATGCATAAAAGTTGTTTCAAGTCGTGATAAGTGTCAGAAAAGAGACTATAAAGGAGTGACTTGACATTGGTGGGTCAGGGGAGGCCTCTGAGGAGATGCCATTTACCCTGAGAAACAGGAAAGAGCCAGCCATGGGCAAAGGGAGAAGAGGGTCATTCCAGGCAAAGGGGCGCCACGTCCAAAGACCCAAGAGGGACAGAGCTTGGTGTATTGAAAGATCTGCAAGGCCACTGTGACTGGAACCGGGCAAAGGGTAATGAGAGGTGTGACTGGAGGGGTAGGTAGGGCCAAAGCAGGCAGGCTCTCCTATGCCATGGCATAGAATGTGGATTTTCTTCCAGGTCCAAGGAGACATCATGGAGATAAAGCAAGGATGGTGGACAGTTGTTGCAATTTTGGCTGCCCAGCCTGTAGCCCTCCTTCCTGCTTGGAATTCCCTATTTTTTGTATTACTGATAGGGGATTGTGCCCAGCCTTGCTCTATGGAAAAGAGACGGGCCAGGTCCATTCTCCCTCCCAGCAGCCAGGGCACAGGCTGGGCTGCTTGGACCCTCCCATGTGGTTCTTTGACTCTGGAGTGATTGAGATGGTAGAACTCATCCACGCCCCAGTGGTAGAGCCCCAAGGGGATGGTGAAGTCCCTACAGTGCAGAGGGATTTCCTGTGGCAACCACTATGTCAGCAGCTTCCAGGTCCAACTGCTGAAACTAAAAGATCGTTCAGGCCCAGTGCTCCTGCTGTGATTGATTCTGGGGAGCATGTAACATTTTTATGACACACTTGGCATTTATACATGTGGAAATGTGTATGACTAAGAAAACTTGAGTGAGTTTCTGTTGCTTACAAGCCAAAACTCTGATTGCTACTACAGGCTATGAGATGAAAAATGATCGGTTGACCCTTTAAAATGGGTCTGGCTTCTCAGTGGAGAAAGGATTGAGAGTGAGACAGAAGAGGGGCAGAAGCAGTTAGGGGTAGTTGGGGAAATCCACAAGGGAGTAAATGGGAGTCTAGGCTAGTGTGTGTGTGCAGGGGGAAGGGGAAAATGTAGAACTGATGGGGCTTATTGATGGATGGGGAGTGGAGGACATTTTAACTTGCTTGTGGTTTCTTTGGTTAGTTATTCCTTTAACTTGTTCCACAAAGGATTTAAAGCAGCTTACACATATAATAAAATATTATTAAATAAAAAATTTTGAAAGCCATGGCCCTCCAGGAGGCTCAGATCTCATGCTTTTATTGCGCTGCTGTTGCTGTGCTAAGTCGTGGCTGACTCTTTGCGACCCCATGGACTGTAGTCTGCCAGGCTCCTCTGTCCATGTGATTCCCCAGGCAAGAATACTGCAGTGGGTTGCCATTTCCTTCTCCAGGGAATCTTCCTGACCCAGGGATCAAACTAGAATCTCCTGCATTGGCAGATGAATTCTTTACCACTGAGCCACCTTGGAAGCCCATGCATTCATTGTAACTGAGCTAATATTTGACTCTGAGTTTCCAGAGTCATGTTTCCAGAAGGCCAAGGAAAAGGAGAAACATGATTGCTTATATATTCCTCATTTTTCAGTACTTGAGGAGAAAGCAGGCCTGTTCCACTGGAGATACATCATTCTTGTCATCCTTGCCTCACCGATGACCTCACAGGAGGCCCTAGGAGGCACTGGGAGGGCCTCAGCTGGTTGCCTCCTCACCCCATGTGACAAGTTTGCTCAGGTCACAGCAGGAGAGGCTCAGAGGCCAGTCAGAGCCAAGTGGCTAGCTACTGGCCTCCAATGACCCCAGGGAGTCACCATTCAGATTAGAATGAGGAGATTTAAGGTCAGGACCAGAGCCAAATATGAGCTGTCTGGAAATTTGTTTTTAATGGGATAAAAAATTTCAACATCCACTGATTAGGACATGAAGAAACACAGTCATTTGTTTAATTATTTATAGTGTGGCTGGGTGCAGTGATAAGTATTGAGGGCCAAGTTCAAACTTAGTTCCCTGCTTTTCTGGTAGCAGACAGAAAATGGATGGAGGCGAGGGGGTGGCCGTACTGGGGACTGGCACCCTGCCCATGTCCACAGGCCACAGTGCAGAGGACACCAGTTCTAGAACATCAGGCAAGGACTGACTGTCAAGTTCAGCTTGTTTGTATAAGTGGGGAAATAGCTCTGTGGTAGCACTAGACTCAAACCCATCATTGGTTAACTTACTGGTCAGCCCCCAAACCGGTAAATTAATCCCCACACCAGGCTCTCTCGGCAGAGAAAACCAGCCCGTTTATAGTTACTAGATGACCCCTTATAAGTATACTTGGAGAGATTTTAGAAGATTTTAAACAGGGGGTGAAATAAATCTAGTTTCAGATTAACGGCCAGGTTCCAAGAAAAGCGATCATCCACACTTGCCTTCTACCCCAACACGGCAGTTATCAGTGTTGTGTGGTGTGTGTGTGTCTTGTGTGTGCAGGTGCATGTACCTGCAGAGGATAAGAGGCAGCTGAGAGTTTCCCTGAGCTTCTGTTTTTTAATCCAACAATAGAAAACACACCAGCTGAGAGTCAGAAGTCTCAAATTCTTGTTCGGACTCTCCGAGAACTCTCTGTGTAACTCTGAGCAAGTCCTTTACCTCTCTGGGCCTTTGCATCTGAAAAAATGAAAGGGTTGCTTTAGATGATCTGTAAAGAGTCTTCCAGACCTTCCAGTCTGGGGCTCCAAAATGAGTTTGGATTTATACCTAAAGCATACAGCAGAGCTTTTTAGTGGACTGATGGGTTTCCAAAGCTCTTACAGAATGTTTTTCTTTCTAAAATTTTTATGTATTTTTTAATTGAAGGATAGTTGCTTTACAGAATTGTGTTGGTTTCCCCCAAACATCAACACAGAATGTCTTTCTAATAAGCAGAACTGATCATGTTAACTCTATTTGAAGATCCTTCTAAGAACTCACCAATACATTCAGAGTAAAGGCTACCCTCTTTGCAAAGACACAGAGGCCCCACAAGCTCTGATCCCTGATGACATCTCCAGCCTCCTTCTTCACTCCTTCATGCCTCTCACACCCCACTTCTACCAAAGTGACTGATGCCCCTCCGCGTATCAGACCCCTACTGCCCCTCCCCTCCACCCTGTTCTGTTCACCACCCTCCTCTTCCTCACCCATCTCGAGGCTTCAGTCCTTACACCATCAGCTCACCATTCTCTTCTCCAGGAAGCCCTCCCCTGACCATCTTCCCACCTGACCCTACTCCTTCCTGAACTCCTTGGTTTCCTCTCCGCCTCCATCATCTCCTTCCTTGAGTAATGAGATCTTCCAGTTGTGTTGATTTCTGTATCATCATACCTATTACTTCAGGGGACTCTGGACCAATGTCCTGAAATTCTATTTTATAAAAGTTTTTTTTCATTGCTCAGACACCTTTCCTCTCCATCATCAATTTCAGGTGCAGCAGCAGGGAGCAGAGACAAATAAAACAGTACTGAGAAAGTACACTAAGGATTTCCCTGGTGATTCAGTGGCTAAGACTGCACTCCCAACGCAGGGGACCTGGGTTCGGTCCCCAATCAGGAAACTAGATTGCACGTGCCTCAACTAAGCATTCACAGGCTGTAACAAGGACTGGTGCAGCCAAATAAATAAATATTTTTAAAAAATAAAATGTACACTGGCCCACTGGAAAATAAGCAGTTAAAATAAGCAAGTAAATGCTGTGAATTGGCAATGAGGCACGTTGGCTTTCATGGAGCTGATCACTAGACCATCAAAAGTCAGCAAATTGGAGTGGTTCTATCACAGGAGTTGGCACGAGGTAGACTCGTTCTATCATGGGAGTTGGCATGAGGTAGACTCACAGTAAACACAAGCTGATTCTCATTGCTCTTATCATCAGTGGTCACTTAGAGAATGCTGAATAAACCAAGGTCATTTCTGCACTGCAGTTTAAGATCATGAGCAAAAAAACTCTTACCCTTCCCTCTGATTGAAACACTCTTCCCTTTTCAAGCTACCAAAATCTTACTTATTCTCCAAGGCTTAACTCCAATGCCACCTCCTCCAGGAAACCTTCCAAGCCCTGCAGGTGAAGTTCATACCTTTATAGTCTCCCCTCAGCCTCATGGAACTGTATGGATTTGTTATTACTTCTGTCTGTACCATGAAACCATATATCCTCAATCAAAAGAGCAAGCTCTTACCTAGCTCTGAGCAGACCCTGGCATCTAACTGAGGATCTAGCTCAAGGGAGGTGCTCGTGAATGTCTATTGAGGTACACTGGAAAAACAGGATGAAGAAGCCCGGATCCTGGGTCTGACTTGGTCACTCACTGGCTCTGTCACCTTTGCTCTCAGTTTCCTCCATTTCCCTTTTAAAATGAGAGCACTGGATCAGGCCAACATCTCCCAGAGTGTGTTCTTTGGAACTAATATGACGATGATAGGATATCCCTCCGGTGGAGAGTGGAAAGTTGTATGTGTGTGTTAGGAAAATTAGTCAGTGCTGTGTTAAAGTTTTTCAAGTTTCTTTTTTTGTTTTTAAGCTTCAAGGCCTCTCAGAGACTCTTATGTTCATGCGCATGATGAATTTCCAGGAGGAGAGGATGTTCTGTGCTTAGTCGCTCAGTCGTGTCTGACTCTTTGCTACCACATGGACTGTAGCCTGCCAGGCTCCTCTGTCTATGGGGGTTCTTCAGGCAAGAATACTGGAGTGGGTTGCCATTTCCTTCTCCAGGGGATCTTCCCAACCCAGGGATCAAACCCAGGCCTCCCGTATTGCAGGCAGATTTGTTACCATCTGAGCCACCAGGGAAACCCAAGAATACTGGAGTGAGTAGCCTATCCCTTCTCCAGGGGATCTTCTGGACCCAGGAATCGAACTGGGATCTCCTGCATTGCAGGTGGATTCTTTACCAGCTGAGCTACCAGAGAAGCCCAGAGGGGAGTATAGTATGCAGGATTTCCCAGAATATTTTGACTAGGGAACACTATCTAGTAAAGCATGTCTATGGGATTTGGTTTCCAAAGAACATACTCTGAACAACGCTAGATTAGTCAATAACCTCAGGGACTCTCCTCTGTCTGCTGTGTTCATGCCCTGGGATTTCCACAGCCGTGTCCCAAGGTGCCCCCGCCTGGGAAGGAGGGTAACACTTGTGCTGGGGCAGCCAAGTGCTGGGTAGGAAGGATCAGTGCCCAGGAGAGGTACAGGCAGAGATCCAGGAGTTCAGAAGGGAGGGAGAGTGGGAGAGCTGTAGGGGTCTGAGCTGGTGTCACAGGGGAGGCCTGAGAGCGGGACCCTGCTGATGAGGAATGGTGGCGATGGAGGGGGAGGGCATCAGCAAAGACAGAGAAGGGAAAGCACAAGTGATGTGCCAGAGCCAGCAGCTCACCTGGAGGCAGTGTGCTGAGGGTAAGCCTGCAGGTGAAGTTGGGAAGAAAAACTGGAGTCAGTCCAGAGAGGACATGGAGAACAAGGCTGAGCCCAGGCTTCATCCCGGATGCAGATGGGGCTGCTGAAGGTTGGTGAGCTGGGGTACCAGTCAGCCAGGGATATGTTTGTGGAAGGGATAGGCATCTGGTGACCACCCTCAAGTTAGGTGGGAAGAGAGGGCAAGATGGGGAGGAGGAAGACCTGGCAGGAAGAGCAGGTGTGAGGACAAAAGATAAACCTGACCAGAGAGGCTTTTAAGAACCCAAATAGATAGAGCTGGATTGTCTGGGAGAGTGAGAGAGAGAGAGAGATCTTCAACAAATATTTACTGGGCAACTACCATGAGCCAGCAGCAGCCAGGGGGACCCAACAGTGGGTTAGAGCACAGATAGCCTCCACTTGCATAGAGCTTGCAGGTTAGTGAAGAGGACAGACAATAATCAAACACCCACACATATTAATAATTAGCAACTATGACAGGTGTGTAAAGAGAAATTTAGGATATGAAGCATAGAAGAGGGGGTGAGCTGAGATCAGGGGACCGGGTTCAGGGAGTGTCACTGAGCAAGAGTCTGAAAGATGAACCAGAGTGGACCAGATTGGGCGGGGGGGAGGTGGGGAGGGGATGGTGAAGACATCCCAGGCAGAGCAACTGTGCAGTAAGAGCAGTGCTCAAGGAGCTGATGGCCAGTGTGACTGGTTTGCCATCTGATTGCCTGGGAAGGTGGTGATGTCACTCAGAAGAACAGAACCCAGGAGAAGTCCTTGTTTTCAGGGAGTGGGAAGAGGACAAGAAGCCAGAAGATGAGCAGCTGGAGTAGTGGCATTCAGGCTTTCCATCCCACCTGCCCACCCCCTCAAACACCCCCATCCAAGCACCACTTAAGCTTGGACCAGCCGTCTGACCTTGCATGAAGTCCCAGATGCTGCACCTCTCTCCTGACAGGCGGACTACAGGGCAGTTTGGGGCCAGACCCCCTTGTTCAGTCATGTCCTCCAGTCGCTGCCAACGGACCTTCAGGATAAACCAGAAATACTGGGCACTGAAGAAGGTAGGGATCCAGTTTTCATGGGAGAAGCGTGGGTTCCTAGTCATGCCAGTCTTCTCGCCCATGGCCAGGATGTTCTGCTTGACCCTCCTGGGAAACAGCGTCAGGAGCACTTTGCCTATGGCCACATGCAGGGCCACCTGAAAGAGGACCCAGAGCCTCTTCAGCCATAGCCCTGGCGGGGGCAGCCCCATCATAACACAGCCAGAGCTGAATCTGAGGCCGGTGGACAGAGAGGAAACCTCCCGGCCATATAGGGCGGAGCTGGACAAAGGTGACGGATGGCGGCAGCCAACCCAGACAGGAAGAAGGTGCCAGGACAGAAGGGGGTTTGCCTTCCGGTCAATGGAATGGAAAATTTCAAGTCAAGGGCTAAAGGTCTGCTCTAATGACCATTTCAGACTTTTTGCCTTACTTAACCTTTGAGAGATACCTGGATTGGAAGCTTTCAGGTCCTAGATTCTCCCTCTGATAAAGTTAAAATACAAAAGCTTTTAAACCGGCACACTTAAAGGGACTCTGTGGTTCTTTAGAAAGGCTCTGTTGCAGTAAGTTCTACTGTTAATTATTAATTTAATAATGTAAATTGTCCTTTTATTGCTGACAGATGTTTTCTCACTCACAGCTTCTAGCTAGTGGTTGTGAGTTTCTGGAGGCATGGCCCTCCCCAGAGGATTTGGGTCTGGAAGCTCTCCAGGTAGAGACTGAGCTGGGGACATCCCCAAGGAAACCTGGGCCTGATCCTTCCCTCAGCACTGAGGGGAGAGCAATAAATACAACGCTGCTCTCAGTTGGGTGCGGTGTAGAGCGGGGTAGGGTCAAGTGGACAGAGAAGTATCCTCTGTGTATTAAGTACAGAGAGGAAGGTTAACTGGGGCACTGGGAGCATGGAGAGAGGGCAGCTAATTCTGTTTAGAGAGGTCAAGAGGAATTCCCCAAGCAAGCGATGTCTGTGCTGAAACCAGAAAGACAGAAGAGCAAGCAGTAAACCAGGCCACTGACTTGGTCAGTGGTCCTGGTGGAAAGAACCACGCATCCAGAGAACTTCAAGCCAGAGAGTGCATGGCTCATGAGAGAAAGAGAGAAGAATCATAGATGCTCAGAACTGTGAAGTGTTTTAGAAAACATCTGAAATGACTTTCTTTTTTAAGTGGGGAAACTGAGACCCAGAGAAGGGAAGTAGCCTCAGGTCCATTCTGCTGTTAGTAATCTCTGAGGAGTTAATTCACAAAGCTTAAGTTTACACCTCCTGAGGCATTTATATACCTGTATGTTAGGATAGAAGGGAGAATGACATGAAAGTGGTTGTCACCTTCAAAAAGGTGTCAACCTTGGCCAGCAGCCCACTAACTTTATTTAGAGAAAGAAAAACCGGCTCCAAAAGATGTTCTCTTTCTGAGCATCTCAGTGCAAATACCACATGCTGTGCCCACAAACTGCAAACACTTGCCTCTTCAAGCCATGATAACCCTCCTGTGTGTATAGCATTTTGCCAGGTACAAAGCAATCTTTATCCCTGGTGTCAGTTGTTTTTTCTTATTGTTGTTTGTTTTAAATGGGCTATTTTGGGAGCAGTTTTAGATTCACAGTAAAATTAAACAGAAAGTACAGTGAGTTCCCATATAGCTCTTGCTCCCACACATTCACAGCCTTCCGCAATAGCCATATCCCACCAGAGTGGTACATCTGCTACATGGATGAACCTATATTAACAAATCCTTATCACTCAAAGTCCATAGCTTACATTAGAGTTCACTCTTGGTGCCATATACTCTATGGGTTTTGACAAATATGTGATGTATGTATCCACCATTATGGTATCATAAAGAATAGTTTTGCTGCCCTAAAATCTTCTGTGTTCCACCTGTTCATTTCTCTCTCTCCACTGGCAACCATTCATCTTTTGAGTATTTCCATAATTTTGCCTTTTCTAGAACATCATATAGTTCTAGAACCATACAGTATGTAGTCTTTTCAGATTGATTTCTTTCACTTAGAAATACGCATGTAAGAATGCTTCATGTCTTTTCAAGACTTGATAGCTCATTTTTTTTTAGCATTAGTAATATTCCATCATCTGGATATATACCACAGTTTATTTATCTGTTCACCTAGTAAAGGACATTTTGGTTGCTTCCAAATTTTGGCAGTTACGAATAAATAACTGAATGTTTGTATCCCCACAAAGTTCATATGATGAAACCTAATCCCTAATGATGGTATTTGGAGGTGGTGTTGTTGTGAGGTGATTAGGTTATTATAATAGGGCCCTTTGAAAAATCAGATGACTATATTTGTGTGGATCTGTTTCTGGACTTTCTCTTCTTTTTATTGATCTGTTTGTCTATTCTTTTGTCAATATCATATTCTTTTGATTACTATGTCTCTATAAAGTCTTAAAGTCCAGTAGTGTCAGTCCTTCAACTTTGTTTTTCTCCTTCAATATTGGGCTGGCTATTCTGGGTCTTTTGCCTCTTTGTATAAATTTTGGAATCAATTTGTCAATATCCACAAAATGACTTGCTGGGATTTTGGTTGAGATTATGTTGACTCTGCAGATTAAGTTAGGAAGTATCGGCATGTTGACAATATTGAATTTTCCTATTCATGAACATGGAATATCTCTCTACTTAGCTCTTCCTTGGTTTTTTTTCCATCAGAGTTTTATAGGTTTCCTTGTGTAAATATTCCACATATTTTATTATTTTTATACCTATGAATTTCATTTTGGGGACTGCTAATGTAACTGGTATTATGATTTTAATTTCAGATGCCAATTGTTCATTGCTGGTATCAGTGCAGTTCAGTTCAGTCGCTCAGTCGTGTCCGACTCTTTGAGACCCCATGGACTGCAGCTCATCAGGCCTCCCTGTCCTTCACCAACTCCCGGAGCTTATTCAGACTCATGCCCATTGAGTCAGTGATGCCATCCAATCATCTCATCCTCTGTCGTCCCCTTCTCCTCCTGCCTTCAATCTTTCCCAGCATCAGGGTCTTTTCAAATGAGTCAGCTCTTCACATCAGGTGGAAAGTATTGGAATTTCAGCTTCAACATCAGTCCCTCCAGTGAATACTCAGGACTGATTTCCTTTAGGATGGACTGGTTGGATTTCCTTGCAGTCTAACGGACTCTCAAGAGTCTTCTCCAACACCACAGTTCAAAAGCATAGATTCTTCTGCACTCAGCTTTCTTTATAGTATAACTCTAGCATACATACATGACTACTGGAAAAACCATCGCTTTGATTATAAGGACCTTTGTCGGCAAAGTAATGTCTCTACTTTTTAATATGCTGTCTAGGTTGGTCATAACTTTTCTTCCAAGGAGCAAGTGTCTTTTAATTTCATGGCTGCAGTCACCATCTGCAGTCCTTTTGGAGCCCCACAAAATAAAGTCTGCCACTGTTTCCACTATTTCCTCATCTATTTGCCACGAAGTAATGGGACCAGATGCCATGATCTTCGTTTTCTGAATGTTGAGCTTTAAGCCAACTTTTTCACTCTCCTCTTTCACTTTCATCAAGCGGCTCTTTAGTTCTTCTCCACTTTTTGCCATAAGGATGATGTCATCTGCATATCCGAGGTTATTGATATTCCTCCTGGCAATCTTGATTCCAACTTGTGCTTCATCCAGCCCAGCATTTCTCATGACGTACTCTGCATATAAGCTAAATAAGCATGGTGACAATATACAGCCTTGATGTACTCCTTTCCCTGTCTGGAACCAGTCTGTAGTTCCATGTCCAGTTCTAACTGTTGCTTCCTGACCTGCATACAAATTTCTCAAGAGGCAGGTCAGGTGGTCTGGTATTCCCATCTCTTGAAGAATTTTCCACAGTTTGTTGTGATCCACACAGTCAAAGGTTTTGGCATAGTCAATAAAGCAGAAATAGATGTTTTTCTGGAACTCTCTTGCTTTTTTGATGATCCAGCGGATGTTGGCAATTGCTGGTATATAGGAAAGGAATTGACTTTTGTGTAGTAACCTTGTATCTTGCAAACTTGCTATAATCACTTATTAGTTCCAGTAGTTTTTTGGTCAGTTCATTTAGATCATCTACATAAACAACTATGTAACCTACAAACAAAGACAGCTTTATTTATTTTTTCCTAACTGTACACACTTATTTCCTTTTCTTTTATTGCATTAGCTAGGACTTTTGGTATGATGTTGAAAGAGTGGTGAGAGGGGATATTGCAGAAGATCACTGAGAGGGCATGACCACTGGTTAACCTGTAAGCTGGACTTGGGCAATCAGATGCTCCTCACCTTCTCCCCTGTCCTTGGAGTGTGTGCCCTGCTTGCCTTCCCCATGCTAGAGTCTACCCTAGTATGCAGCCTGAGACAGTAATATGGTGTTGAGACCATTCAATGGTCCCTACATCATACAGCAAATTCCCACTAGCTGTTTTACATATGGTAATGTTCATGTTTCAGTGCTACTCTCTCAATTTGTCCCACCCTTCTCTTGAGGTTTCTTATTTAGCCTTGTGTTATTTAGAAGTGTTTTGTTAAACTATAGGCATCCTGGAGTTTTCCAAGAATTTTTCTGTTTGATTCTGCTGTGATCTGAAAGCATGTATTTTTTAAAAGATTTGTTGATGTATGTTTTATGACCCCAGATGTTATCTATCTTGGTGAACATTCCATGTAAGCTTGACAAGAATGTATATTCCACTGTTGTTAGGTAAAGTGGTCTACAGATGTCAATTACATCCAGTTGACCAATGGTGCTATTGAGTTCTCCTACATCCTTCTGCTTTTCTGCCTGCTAGATCCATCCATTTCTTTTTTTTTTTTTCCATCCATTTCTGATAGTCTCCAACTATGAGAGTGAATTCGTCGGTTTCTCCTTTCAGTTATATCAGTTTTTGCCTCATGTATGTTGATGTTCTATTGTTAGGCACATACACGTAAAGCCTTCTTGGAAATTGACCCTTTTATCATTATGAAATGTCTTTATCCCTGATAATTTTCCTTACTCTGAGGTTTGCTCTGTCTGAAATTAATATAGCCATTCCAGCTTTCTTTTGATTAGTATTAGCATAATGTGTCTTTTTCCTATTCCTTTATTTTTATTTTTTTGTAAAGAATTGTTATGTAAACAGTTAATAGAACTACATGATCTACATCTACAATCAATGGTCCTATTACTTTTTACTTTTTTATTGTAATAAAATACACAAAACATAAAATTTACCATTATAACCATTTTAAGTGTATAATCCAGTGGCATTAATTTACCTTCATGTTGTTATCCTACCAGTCATCACCATAACTCTTTTCCTCTTGTGAAACTGAAACAATACTCATTAAACAATATCTCTCAATTCCCCTCTCTTGCTAGCTCCTAGCAACCACCAATACATTTTCTGTCTTTATGATTTTGACTTCTCTAAGTGCTTCATGTAAGTGTAACCATTATAGCATTTTTCTGTTTATGACTGTCTTATTTAACTTAGCATAGTCCTCAAGTTTCTTCCATGTTGTAGCATGTTATGGAATTTCCTTCTTTTTCAGGATGAATAATATTCCATTGTATGTATGTAACACATTTTTCTTATCCCTTCATCTGTTAATGGACACGTGGTTTCCTTCCACATTTTAGGTATTTTGAAAAACCTGCTTTCCTTCTGGGAATCTGAAATTTAGGTACATGCTAGACAGGGTATGACCAACCTCCACTGGAAACCTTGGGCATTGATCTCTGATAGACGATACTTCACTGTGTTGTTACAACTTGTTGCTGGAAGAGTTAAGTGTGTCCTCTGTGACTTCACTGGGAGAGGACCCTGGGAAGTTTTTCCTGTTTTTCTCTGGACTTTGACCTCATGTACCTTTTCCCTTTACTGATTTTTGTCTTGCATCCTTTCACTGGTAAAGCACAGCTATATGAGTATGGCTATATGATAAGTTCTCTGAGACTTCCTGCAAATCGCTGAACCTTGGGGTGGATCTCCAATACACCATGTTACACAAGCGGCCTGTAAGAGTTTCAAACCTTCAGTAATTCTGTTATTTTCAGTGGTATAACAACCAGCGCTTTGGAAGCTGACAATTGTTTATACCTACAAAGTAGGTATGTGCTTAGTCATTCAGTCATGTCCAACTCTTTGCGACCCCATGGTGTGTAGCCTGTCAGGCTGCTCTGTCCATGGGGTTCTCCAGGCAAGAATACTGGAGTGGATTGCCATGCCCTTTTCCAGGGGATCTTCCCAACTCAAGGATCAAACCCAGGTCTCCTGCATTGCACATGGATTCTTTACCAGCTGAGCTACCAGAGAAGCCCAGAGGGGAGTATAGTATGCAGGACTTCCCAAACTATTTTGACCAGGGAACACTATCTAGTAAAGCATGTCTATGGGATTTGGTTTCCAAAGAACACACTTTGAACAACGCTAGATTAGTCAGTAACCTCAGGGACTCTCCTCTGTTTGCTGTGTTCATGCCCTGGGATTTCCACAGCCGTGTCCCAAGGTGCCCCGGCCTGGGCAGGAGGGTAACATTTGTGCTTAGGCAGCCAAGTGCTGGGTAGGAAGGATCAGTGCCCAGGAGAGGTACAGGCAGAGATCCAGGAGTTCAGAAGGGAGGGAGAGTGGGAGAGCTGTAGGGGTCTGAGCTGGTGTCACAGGGGAGGCCTGAGAGCAGGGCCCTGCTGATGAGGAACGGTGGCGATGGAGGGGGAGGGCATCAGCAAAGACAGAGAAGGGAAAGCACAAGTGATGTGCCAGAGCCAGCAGCTCACCTGGAGGAAGATTATACTATACTAAAGGTATAAATGTGTATAACTGAAATCTAGAAAATGGTTAAGTATGTTTTGCCCATCCTTTCCAATTGCAGATATGTGTTAGGAATTGGGATTCTTGGTGCTATCAACACCAGAAGACAGAATGATTTTATTATTGTACAAACTAATCCTCATTTTAAATGAAGAGCAATGAGTCTGATATATCTTCATTACTGATTGATCACAAGTTGTTTCTTTACCCTTGGTGGAAAACGTCCAGGTATGTATTTGTATAAATAAATTCATTATTAATTTTATATCTTATTGTTTATTTCTTAATTTTTAATAATGTTGATTTTCATTTTATTATCATAGTTACATTCTATTACTGGCAAGAGATCATGGTTTTCTATTCCATGGAGTCAATGCAAGTTTCTCTTCAAAACAAATGTGTTTAAGTTTTATTTTATTTATTTATTTATTTTTATGGTAAAGTTCGTTATATTGTGTTCTCAAAAGGTTGATAATATGTTCTGGTTTCTTTCTTTTAATTTTCTGAATGAGTAGTTTCCAATCAATGTTTCCTCGATTAGAGACAACAATCTGAAGGATCTTAATTCCAGCCAGCAGTCATAAGACAGGTTGGATCAGATCAATAAAATCACATTTGGCTCCACTGAATTGCAACGACTTCCTAAAACTGAGATCAAAGTGAAGCACATCTGGGCGCAGAAACGATGCACCCGCAAGTCGCCGCTGCCACCGCTCAGGGACTTGAGGACCTAAGGTCCTCTGGAGAAGGAGCAGGGAGGTGGGTGGGGGTGGGACAGGGCAGGGAAAGAAGGAGGAGAAGGAGAAAGAAAAAGAAGCGGAGGGGAAGAAAAGAAAGAGAGGAGGCGGAGGAGGATGCTGTCGCCGCGGCCGCGGAGAGCCCGCGCAGCTGGAGCTCCCGGCCCAGTCTGTGATTAAGTTTTAAAAGTGACCTCACAAAATCATAAAAAGAAAGAAGTAAAGGGGGGATCGATGGAAAAATTGCAGTAAGTAAATATGGGTGATGGTATGTAGGATTTCATCATATTGTTCTTATTTTGTGTAGGCATACTTGGAATTTTGAATAATAGAAAAGTTAGTTGAGAGTCTCATTTCTGGCAGCATGTCAGACTTTTGCTCACTAAACAATTAGCTATTCCATGAAATAACTATTTTAATGCACTACTTTCATAAGAGTTAAAGGAAAATCCCCAAGCATTTACACATATGTATATACATGCACATAAATAATATCATTGGGTAAAATCAAAATAGGGAACTGGGTAAAACAGTCCTGGGCAAATAGTTTAACAAAAGTTAGAGAAGCTCTGAGGGGAAGCGCCACTGTAAGCTCTGTGTTGGTGAATCTATGCTCTGAACCAGCTGTAGGATAGGGCAGCTGATTCTGAGATTCCTGTATTAAGATGGAGACTCCTAAAAGGATATCAAAGTGATCCCTTATCAGCAGTGACTCTGGAAGATTCTCTTGCTTCTGGAAGATGCAAAAGCAATGCATCTCTGAAGTATCCTCCGTATCTTGGTGTCAAATATGGCCTTGTACTTTTGATAAAAGAGCCAGAACTTCAGTGGCAGTCCAGTGGTTAAGACTCCATGCTTCCAATGCAGGGGGCATAGTTCCATTCCTGGTTGGGGAACTAAAATCCCACATGCCCTGCAGCACAGCCAAAAAAGTATTTTAAAAGAGAGTCAAGTAGAATATTTTAGAAAAGACAACATATTTAGATGCTGAGAATTTACACAGATGAGGATGAAACTAATATGAGCTCACAAAAATTATCAACACACAAACAAACCACCATGAGTGAGAATCAACAGAAACAGCAATATTTAGATCCTGAGGAATTTCAGACATTAGAATTATCAATAAAAACTATTTAAATAACTGCAACTATGTATTAAAGGTTTAAAGCATTCATGGACTTCCCTGGTGGCTCAGACAATAAAGAATCCACCTACAATGCGGGAGACCTGGGTTCGATCCCTGGGTTGGGAAGATCCCCTGGAGAAAGAAATGGCAACCCACTACAGTAATTTTGCCTGGATAATCCCCATGGACAGAGAAGCCTGTTGGGCTACAGTCCACTGGGTCTCAAAGAGTCAGACATGACTGAACGGCTAAGCACAGGCACCCCAGTGTACCCTGACAGCACAGATTAGCTTCCACTAGCAAGTTATTAAATCATTTGCCTTCCTGGATTTAAAAAAAAAGCATTAATAGGCTATCCAGAATGATTTTTTAAAGAGTCAAATGGAAGTTTTAGGAAATAAATACGCAATTGTTGAATTAAAGACTGGGGGAATATGTTAAACAGCAGACTAGGAGCTACTTGTTCAATAGGGTGGTGTATATATATACATATACATATATGTATATATATATAAAATAAGCTTTAAAAGCTGATAAGAAAAAATAAAATGAGTTAAAAGCAACAACCAAAATAAAATTAAATGAATGTATAACTTTAAACTAGCAAGAAAAACTAGCTAGTGAAAGAACAGAAAGAAGATATAAAAGAGTCATGGAGGTAATTAAAATGAAAAAAGATGACTGAAGTGCCTACATATAAAAAAAATGCATTTAATATAAATGAGTTAGAAGCCCTTCTGAAATGGAAGAGTAAGAATCTCTGAAAATCCACTTCATAAAAGCATGAGAACACTGGCAGAAATTGTCAAAATCAACTTCTTTCAGTGTTCTGTAAATTAACCAAAGAAAGGTTTTCTGATAACCAGAGAAGTGTCTATTTAATAAGAACTGCTGAATCTTGGTAAGAACAGTGAGCTTTGTGGTGTTTTAATTTGCTCTAGTCCTATTCCCCTCTCCCAGCTCCAAGGCAGCCTTGAAAAATTTAGCTTTGCAACTATGGTTGATGTGAAAATTAAGAATTTAGTAACCACTGGAAGGGGAAGAATAGGTTTGGAGCCCTTCAGAAAGTCCCAGTTCTAGAGAACTGTCATTATGTGACTAGTCTGACAGCTCCTTTGGAAAGCTCCATTCTCAGGTCTTGGTTTTATTTGACCTGTCTCAGAGCTCACTCTACAAAAACAGTGCATTTGCCAAAATAATGAGTGGCCATTCTGTAACATTGCATCATCCTGAGATAATAATGCAAGAGCCAGCAGCTTTCTCCCTGGGATGGGAGTCACTCGGGGGTGTTGGAGACACTTTCAGAGCATGGCTTAGTTGTGTGGTTGCCAGCTTTCCTCTTTGTGGAAAATCAGCGGACTCTGTCAGGAGAAGAAGGGGTTGATTGAGGACGAGATGGTTGGATGGATCACCAACTCTATGGACATGAATTTGAGCAAGTTTCCAGAGTTGGTGATGGTCAGGGAAGCCTGGAGTGCTGCAGTCCATGGGGTCAGAAAGAGTCGGACATGACTGAGCGACTGAACTGAACTGTTGGGATCATGTGCAGCATCTAACAAGGCTCATACTTTTCAGACTGTCCCTCCACCCCAAACCCTGTCCATCAAAGCAAGGCTTTCTCCTCAGTTTCCCTTCTTCCCTCATTCTTCCTTCATTCTATCTAGGTGAAGGTGGGGTGGGTTCTGTCTCTCACTGGTTCACTCCCCCCTCAGAACAGTGTGTGCGTCCATTGCTCAGTTGTGTTTGACTCTTTGCAACCCAATGGACTGTAGCCCACCAATCTCCTCTCTCCGTGGGATTTCCCAGGCAAGAATGCTGGAGTGGGTTGCCATTTCCTTCTCCAGGGGATCTTCTCGACCCAGGGATGAAACCCTAGGCTCTTGAGTCTCCTGCACTGGCAGGCAGGTCCTTTACCACTAGCTCCACATAGGGAGGAGCAGAGGTCTAAATAGTATCAGCTGGGCTCACCTTCCTTAGCATATGTATTTGGACCAATGAGCTAAGGAAATATGAACATTTTGAGCTCAGATTTTTTCAACCTAGACACCACTGACATTTTGATAATCCTTTGTTTTGAGGGGCTATCCTGCGCACTGTAGGATGTTTAGAAGCACACTGGCCAGTAATACCCCACAAGTGGGGACAATCAAAAATGTCTTCACAGGACCTCCCTGGTAGTCCAGTGGCTAAGACTCCGCACTGCTACTGCAGGGGGCATGGGCTCCATCCCTGCTCAGGGAACTAAGATCTCACATGTTGTGAGGTGTGGCCAAAAAATAAAAATAAAGTAACAATAAAAATAATAAAATAACTTTAAAAAAAAAAGGGAAAAAAAACTTCATAAGTCAGGCAGAGAAAGACAAATGTCGTAGGACATCACTTACACAGAATCTTTAAAAAAATGATATAAATTAAGTTATTCACAAAACAGAAGCAGACTCACAGATTTTGAAAACAAATTTGTGGTCACCAAAGGGGAGTGTGGTGAGGGGGGTAAATTAGGAGCTCAGGATTAACATACACACACTGCTATATGTAAAATAGGTAACCAACAAGGGCCTCCTGTACAGCACAGGGAACTCTACTCAATATTCTGTAATAATATATATATGGGAAAAGAATCTGAAAAAGAATGAGTATATGTATATGTATAACTGAATAACTTTGCTGTACCCCTGAAACAAACACAACATTGTTAATCAACCATACCCCAATAAAATTATTTTTTAAATGTCCTCAGACGTAGCCAAATATCCCCTAGGAGCAAAATAGTCCCCAGTTGAGAATTACTGTTTTAGTTAAACCAGTACAGCTACATTTGATGCTTGTTTCATTTTTAGCCAAAACTTACATATCATTATAATTAATATGTCACTGCAACTTTTATTTCTATTTCCAAGAGAAGAAATATATAGTCTATGTATTATCACCTCTTTCCAACACAGCTGTGGGGTTGTTGTTGCCATCTGACTGGTGAGTGGTCTGGTTCCAAAACTCCATCCTGAGGGCTGCTTTCTGGGACCACTCTTGGTACCGACAGGCCTCAGTGTGGGTTCCTTTTCTCATGGGAGTACTTTGTTGCCAGGTGTGAGTCCAAGGACCAGGAGTGAAGGATGAGAGTTGTAGAACAGGGTGGGAAGGAGAGCTATTGCATTATCAAACTGGCCACTGCCAAAGGCATTTGGTTGTTTGATTCAAGCCAGTTTGAAAGCCGTATGAAATACCTGAGGAGAGTCCATCTGTGAGGAAAAAGAGAAACATGTAGTCAGTTACTGACTCCATTGGTCTAAGATTTGTCCTATGAGGCATAGACTGCTCCCCACTTATGCATTTCTGGGCTGCACTATCCCAGTGCTGAACCATTCCCGCAGTCCCATGACCCCATGACACAAGCCTTGATGCTGGAAGTGAGAAGCCTGTGATATGGACTTGAGGTGATGCCCACTTAGGTTATACCTGCTGAAGCTGGAATAAGGTCTGTGGTGGTGAAATTAGCAGCAGGTGCAGCCAAGAGGGTCGGACATGGGGCATAAGAGGTGTTTGAAACACTTGTACATATGAATTTGTGTGCTGTAATGCATTCCTGGTACCTATTCAACCTATTCAAAGTAACCTACACATACATACAAAACCTCAGTTTTCTCTTTAGAAAATGAGGATAGTCTCCTTGAGCTTGCTGGATTGTTCAGAGAATTAAAGAGCTGCATGTATAAAGCCTGATCACAAGGTTAGCCCAGTAAATGTGTGTGTGTGTGTGTGTGTGTGTGTGTGTGTATAATTATTTCATTAGTCAGGATCTTCCTGACCCAGGGATCGAATCTGTGTCTCTTATGTCTCCTGCATTGGCAGGCGGGTTGTTTACTACGAGTGACACCTGAGAAGCCCATCAGTCAGATGTAAGTCATTCTAATGGATTGTGAAGGCCCAGTGTAGTGAGGCCAAAGTCACAGCTTCCACCTTGTGTGGGCAGTGATGTTGGCTTATGTTGCTAAGACAGTCAGAACGATCACTCTACAATTAACCTTTGGTGAGCAGATATCGTGTCCCTGGTTTTGGGCTGCCCCGAGGACCCAGAGACCAGAATCATTCTTGATCCTTCCGTGCAAATCACTCACAGGCCCAAAAAGATGGGCAAATAAAAGCAACTGCTGCAGTTTAGGCAAATACAGGGCACCATGAAAGCAAAAGAAATCCTGGGAGGCTAAGGAGGGCTTTCCCTAGGAGAAACAAACTGTACCCACATCTGAGGGACGTGTAGGTGTTAACCAGGCAAACACAGGCAGCAGGGGCAAAATGTTTCTCACCAGGTCACTGAGCGCAACTTCATCGCTTCCTGGGCTCCTGTGGTAGTCAAGGCATTGATCAGATGCTGTGCGGGGGACGCAGCAGCAACAGAGGCCAATCCCTACCCACCTCTCACTGCCCAGAAACCATAAGGCAAACCGTTGCAGGAGTGAAGAAACAAATTACACACATGCGGAGGTGTCTCTTGAACAGACATCCTCCTGACCCAGATCATGGGCATTCAATCACTCAAAAAGTAATTGACTTGCATCTCCCTCCCTGGTTAATTACACTTTAAAAATAAGTAAATAAATATTTTTTTTAAGAACGGGCAAGAATGGGAGGATTGATGGTATTTTTTCCTTTTTACAATCGTCTTTCCTTACTCTGTTCTATATTTCAATAAGAAAAGAGATATAACCAAATATAAAGTAAACCCCACTCTAGAGAATTCTCTGCTCCCCCTACCCCTGACCCCGGGAGCAAGGTGAGTCAAAGCAGACCCTCTCAGCATCCCCATCGCTCCGCCCTGGGCCACCTGCCTCTTTAAGAACCCGGTCTTCGCCGTTAGGTGGGTGGCGGAGGGAGCGAGCTGAGGATGGTGCTGCTTGTTAAGGTCTCAGGAAGTGGTGTCTCCGGGAGCTGCTGTCTCTTTAAGGGGGCGGAGCTCTGCCCGGAGGAGGTGGAGAAGTTTTGCCCCCCGGATCTCCGGTTTCCGGCAACTCGGTGGGACCAGAACTTGCGCCTAGAATCTGAGGCCCCGGGCTTACCCAGACAGGTTGGACTCCGAGCGCCCCCGAGGTGAGGCAGCGGGGTCTGCGGGGCCGTCCCGGGACTGAAAAACCCTGGGATCTATTCACCTGGGTCGCTGCGGCCCAGCTCCTCCTCCTAAAACACTGCCCGTGCGTCTTGGGCAGCTCTTTCCCAGATCATCCTGGGTTCAGGGGGCCCCAGGCTGCAGGGTTCCCATCACTCCAATGCCTACTAATTGCTTCGCCGTGCACTAAGCGCCTCACGCTCTCTTGTCTCAGTTAATGGCATCCAACATGGTGTGAGTAGGTACAATTCTAAACCCATTTTACAGATGAGGAAACTAAGGTCCTGAGGAGCCCATAGTCAAAATAGCCAGAAGCAGCAGAATCGGGACTCAAACCCAAGTCTGTCCAACCCCAGAGCCTGTGCCCTTAACCACTAGCTAGGCTGACGGCCTTTGCTCTTCACTGCCCTCATACCCATCTCTATCAAATCCCTGCCTCCCCTTTCTCATCCTTCCATCTCCAGGCTGCACTCGGCCCTTAAACACCCACGTTGTAAGTAAGATTGGATGGAATCAATGGACCCCTGTTCGCCACCACCCCGGCCCCCCCCACCGTAGTTTCTTTATAACATTTTTGATAGTATCTGATGCTAAATGGTTATCTTTTTATAAACCTATCAAATTCCACTAAAAAAGGACACAAGGGAAAGCAGCACCATTTCTAACCCTAAAATAAGATTTGTTTGCAGATATTTTATTATGGTATCCTATGAAGTGTGTTTATTTTTTCCTTTTAGACCTCTGTAAATTATCTTCCTAATAATTGGGAGACGACCCACTGACAGAATGGCAACGGTAGATGACTTGCAGTTTGAAGGTACATCATTTGAGTGTCCACCTTTTATGGTTAGCCTTTCTGTAGTAAAAGCAATGGATTTTGGTTGGTATACTGTCACATATATTAAAGAAGATTATTTCAGACGTCTTCATAAAAGAATGCCACAACAGGTTATTCCATTTGTCCGTATTAACGGTTCTTTTTTGCCAAATAGCCCTTTAGATTGGGAACATCATAAATTTAGTGCAGATTACAGAAATTGTTCATAGAGTTCCTGCCTTAGTTAAACAGGCATTTATTGAGCACCTATTTGTGCTTAGAACTCTACTAGATACAGAAGATCAAAAGATAAAGCGGATTTTTTTTTTTTACACTGTTGAGTAGATGAAAGTATAAAAAGATTATTATGATGAAACGTAATCAGGTCATTCCTTCATTAAATCAATAAGTCTTTCATGAGTGTGACCATTGTTCTCATTATCAGGGTGGAGGAGTGAATAGTCAGTGTCTTCCTTTATGAAGCCCTCAGTCTAGTGAGGGAGACATTCTTTTGTTAAATGATCTTTTAAATACATATCTACAAACTATTAAAGTACTGAAAGGAAAGTTCATAACTCAACCCAGAGCCTGACATGAGCTAGGGGTTGATGAATGCTCATTTTGTCTTGTAATCACTTGTGTGCACACGTTTGTGTGTGCACTCAGTTGAGTCCAACACTGTGTCCCCATGGACTATAGCCCTACAGGCTCCTCTGTCCATGGAATTCTCCAGGCAAGAATACTGGAGTGGTTTGCTATTCCCTTCTCCAGGGGATCTTCCTGACACAGGGATCGAACTTGAATCTACCACATTGCAGGTAGATTCTGAGCTTCTGGGGAAGCCCATAGTATTTCCTAAATAGCAGATACTGTTCTAAGTGCTTTACAAATAAATCCTTTCATCCTTATGTCAGCTTTATGAAGTAGTTATTTTACTCTCCCTATTTTACCAATGGGGAAATTAAGGTACAGAAAAATTAGGTCATTTGCCTAAAGGTTATAGTAAGTGGTAAAGAAGAGTTTGAACCCAGGCATCACAACCTATGCTATCTTACTCCTACCTAAGGAAAAGAAAAGATGTTTGAAGCAAAATCCACTTTACCAGCCAATGCTGTCAACACCGTCTTCAAAATACATCCAGCACCTGACCAGTGCTTACCACCTCTGCCATTCTCCTGCCATGCTCAAGGTCCTCATCACCTCATGTCTGGATCATAGCCCTTTGCTTCCTTCAGATCTTCCCGCATCTTCCCTTACCTTTCTGCAATCTTTGTTTTGCATCCAGAGTAGTCCTTTAAAACCAAGTCAGATCATGCCATTCCCCCAAAACCTTCCAGTGGCTCCATCTCACTGGGAGTGGAAGGCAGAGCCCTTTCTGTGTTTAGGAGGCCTCATGATCCAGGCCTTCTCTGCCTCCGATTTCATTTTGCAGTACTCTAGCCCTTTCTTTCTGCCTCCCCCACATGAGCCTCATCACTGTCCCTCCTAGACAGCAGGTACCCTTAGGGCTTTTGTGCCATCTTCCTGCTTAGGACATTCTTACCGCAGATAGCCATATGACTCGTTCCCTTGCTCTGCTCAAATCTCACGTCATTCCAGAGGTCTTCCTTGGTCATCCTATCTGGGAGTACAGGGCATGAAAGTTCCAGTGTAAAGAACAGCATGTGCATAGTACTTGAGAAGAGTGGGAGTTTGTTTCATTTTTTTCCCCAAGGAATTAACAGAAGGCCAATGTACCAGAGCACAGATAGTGGGGGAGGCTGTCATAAGGTCAGATTTGAACGGAGGGAGCAGCTAAGTCACACAGGACTTAATAAACCATGTTAGACTTTGCTGTTTAGAGGAGAACACAGGATGCTGTGGGGATCATGGAAAGCTTCTCCGAGGAAGAATGGTGTTAAATGAAAAAGTGGAGGTCAGGATCCTGCAGATGGGAGACATTGTGTCAGGAAAGGAGCAGAGGCAAAACATAGCAAAAAATGTAGAAGTTGGTAATGTTGGTGGCGGAAATAAGAAACACACCCATCTTGCCCTCAAGGAGCTGAAATGGACAAGAATAACTACTACAGAGCAGAATGTGTGCACAGTCATCATGGGCAAGGTACACATATCCTACATTCAAATCAAGCTAGGCCGTCTGCTATTCCTCACACACGGGACACATTTTTCATCTCTGGGTCTTGCTCATCCTATACCCCTTGGTATAGGGGACATCAGATGCTGTCCCCACTGCTTCTGGCCATCTTTCTTATAGGGCAGCTAGATGAGTTATCTCTCTCCCTTGAACCCCTTTGGACTTGGTACTCTAAAGTGACAGTTTCCGTTCCTCCTTCTGGCATGTCCTTCCCCTGGTAAACTACTGCTTTTTAAATATGAGACTTAAATATATCTTCCTTGGTCTGATTCTCTCAGGCAAAGCTATAACCATTTTTTAAAATGTCAGTGCCCTGCCCAGTCAATAAATGATAGCTGTGAAAATATTTATGATTATCTCATATCATCCTCAAAATCTCTGTGAGATAAGTATTATCTACATTTTATAGTTGAAGAAACCGAGACTCAGAGATATGGAGTAATTTGCCCAAGGTCATGGAGTGCTAGTTTATCTTAAACAAAGGACTGTCTCACTCCAGAGCCTCATGCTGCCGAAATACTGGAGACCAAAACTCAAGTAATTGTTATATATCAGCCACCTCATTCATTTCAGTCACTGTGTTTCTCTCCATAAAACTATTTGCATAGCTGAAAGGCAGTAAGATTGGGCTCAGTTATACAAGAGCCCCATCCCACTGCCATGCTTGTAGTGTTAGAGTGGTGCCCTGTTGATACCTTCCTTTTGTTGCTGTTGCTGTTTAGTTGCTAAGGTTTGTCTGACTCTTTTGCAACCCCATGGACTGTAGCCTGCCAGTCTCCTCTGTCCAAGGGATTTCTCAGGCAAGAATACTGGGTTGGTTTGTCATTTCCTTCTCCAGGGGGTCTTCCTGACTTTTCCTTAGTCCTGTCAAATTCCACAGCTATCCTGAATTTTATCTGAGTGGCTAGATAAAGTTTGTTAGGATGCCCAGAGATAGGAAGTCATGATCATTGCTGGTGGACATGAATGGGCAAGGTTCTTTTGGAGAACAGTTTAGCAATATGGCTCAAGAGCCTTAAAAATGATTTGTACCCTTTGACCTGCTGATAATGTTCATTGTTGTTCAGTCACTCAGTCATGTCTGACTCTTTGCGACCCCATGGACTGCAACATACCAGGCTTTCCTGTCCTTCATCATCTCCCGGAGCTTGCTCAAACTCATGTCCATTGAGTCGGTGATGCCATCCAACCATCTCATCCTCTGTTGTCCTCTTCTCCTCCTGCCTTCCATCTTTCCCAGCATCAGGGTCTTTTCTAATGAGTCAACCCTTCGCATCAGGTGGCCAAAGTATTGGATCTTCAGGTTTAGCCTTCTAATGAATATACAGGATTGATTTCCTTGAGGATTGACTGGTTTAATCTCTTTGCAGTCCAAGGAACTCTCAAGAGTCTTCTCCAACACCACAGTTCGAAAGCATCAAATCTGCGGCTTTCAAGCATTCTTTTTGGTCCAACTCTCATATCTATACATGACTACTGGAAAAACCATAGCTTTGATTATAAGGACCTTTGTTGGCAAAGTAATGTCCCTGCATTTTAATATGCTGTCTAGGTTTGTCACAGCTTTTCTTCCAAGGAGCCCGCGCCTCACCTTCCTGTGAACTGAGCGTCCTGATGGGAAGGGGCTGCGTGGGGTACCTGGCAATGGTCCTACCCATATAAAACTAACACTATTAACTTTTGGTATATTTCCTTTTCTCTGTATAGTAGATTCATGATCATTCATTCAACAAATATTTACTCTAAGCATATAATTGCCAAGTACTGATGTAGGATGTGATAGCATCCTGGGTGGCTCAGTGGTAAAAAAACCTGGCTGCAATGCAGAAGACACAGGAGTCGCCATGAGTTTGATCCCTGGGTCAGGAAGATCCCCTGGAGGAAGTCATGGCAACCCATTCCAGTATTCTTGCCTTGGAGAACCCCGTGGACAGAGGAGCCTGGCAGGCTACAGTCCATAGCATCGCACAGAGGCAGGCACAGCTGAAGTGACTAAGCACGCACGCACGCAAGAGTGATTTTTATTCTGTCGTTTCTACTTTCATTTTTGTCTCCATGTTTCCTGCAGTGATCACATAGGACTTATTGGAAAAAAATAACTTCTATTAAATTTTTTTTGGAACTTGAATCAAAGAAGAGAGAGTTAGGTTGGTTACTTGCTATGGGCTAGGCACTCTGCTGAGGACTTTACTTATGGTAATACTCCTAACTTTTCCCAAATTCCATAAATATTATTCTCCCTGTGGAAGAGAGGGGGACACTGAAGCTTATCAAGGTTAAGTTACTTACTCAGGCTTGAATACTTAGTAATTTAACCAGGACTACAATTCAGGTCTGACTTCAAATTCTGTTGTCTTTATAATCATTTTTCTGTGTCAGTTTGTTTTCTATGAGATTTTTTTTCAAGCCTTTTGCCATTTCTCTCAAATAGGGTCTATAGCAAAGCTAAGGTTGTAACAGCTCGACTTGAAATTAATAGTAAGGTCTCTGATACCCTTGTGCTCTAATTGATTTCAGAATTTGGTGATACAACCACTTCTCTAGCAGCAAACCCAGATGCCACCACAATCAGCATTGAGGATCCTGCTGAAACCCCAAAGCATAGGCCAGGACCCCCAAGAGGCTTGGGGAGAGAAGAAGATGATGAGTTACTAGGAAACGATGACTCTGACAAAACTGAGGTTTGGACTTGTGTTTGAATTTTTTTTTTCTTTTAACTTTTAAAAACCTCGTCCATGCATTTATCGCAGTTTCCTGTGTGCCAGGAACTTTTTGTCCAGCCCAGTAGTATTTCTAGTAATATTTTATAAGTGGATCATGCTTGTGATTCACTAGAGGAGTGCTCGATTTATAGCGGTATGTTCGCAGGCTTATGCAATAGTGGGGCGCCAGGTGTGCCTTGTGGAACTCCATGAAGTATCAAAATAAGTACCAAAGTTTATGCCAAATTAAATACCACTATATACTAGATATTACCACAAAAGCTCAGACTTAGGAGCCTGAGTTTGTGTCCCGGTCTGGCCAGTAGGAATAGCTCTGTGGTCTTGGGTAAGATATTTTAATTTCCCTAAGCCTGGATTTCCTTATCTGAAAGTAATATATTGATTCTTGTCATCATTATAATCACAACAGCTGACATTTATTCAGTGTTTACGGAGAAGGCGATGGCACCCCACTCCAGTACTCTTGCCTGGAGAATCTCAGGGACGGAGGAGCCTGGTGGGCTGCAGTCCATGGGGTCTCGAGGAGTCGGACATGACTGAGCGACTTCACTTTCACTTTTCACTTTCATGCATTGGAGAAGGAAATGGCAACCTACTCTGGTACTCTGCCTGGAGAATCCCAGGGATGGAGGAGCCTGGTGGGCTGCAGTCCATGGGGTCGCTGGGAGTCTGACATGACTGAGCAACTTCACTTTCACTTTTTACTTTCATGCATTGGAGAAGGAAATGGCAACCTACTCTGGTACTCTTGCCTGGAGAATCCCAGGGACGGGGGAGCCTGGTGGGCTGCAGTCCATGGGGTCTCGAGGAGTCGGACATGACTGAAGTGACTTAGCAGCAGCGGCAGCAGCATTCAGTGTTTAATAGCTGCCAAATACCATGTAAAGTTCTTCACTTGGATCATCTCATGTAATCCTCAAAACAACCCAATATGCAAGGAACTATCCTTATACTCATTGTATACTTGATCTTAGCCCAAAGGCCAAGAAGCAATCATATACTCATTTTATAAATGAGAAACCCGAGGCACAGAGTTTAAGTGACTTGCCCCAGGACATGCAACTGACAGGTACAGATGAAACTTTAAACTGAGGCAGTCTGAGCGCTTCTGTACTAGAGTTGTTGTTTAGCTGCTAAGTCATGTCTAACTCTTTGCGACCCCATGGACTGTAGACCGCCAGGCTCCTCCGTCTATGGGATTTCCCACGCAAGAGTACCAGAATGGGTTGCCCTTTCCTCCTCCAGGGGATCTTCCCAACCCAGGGATTAAATTTATATTTACTGCATTGGCAGGTGGGTTCCTTACCAACTGAGCTGCTGGGGAAGCCCCAATAATTAATATAATCCTCCCTATAACCCTAAAAGGCAGATATGTTAGCTATACTTTTTAGATTAGGAAGACTGAGATGAGTCTAGTGATTTGATGAAGCTGCCCCCTAGTGGAGGGACCAGGATTTAAAACCTTTTGATAAGACTTCAAAACGGATGCTTATTTTATGTCAGGCTAAGAATTGAGAGTCCCTTGGACTGCAAGGAGATCCAACCAGTTCACCCTAAAGGAGATCAGTCCTGGGTGTTCACTGCAAGGACTGATGCTGAAGCTGAAACTCTAATACTTTGGCCACCTCATGTGAAGAGTTGACTCATTGGAAAAGACCCTGATGCTGGGAGGGATTAGGGGCAGGAGGAGAAGGGGACAACAGAGGATGAAATGGCTGGATGGCATCACCGACTCAATCAACATGAGTTTGAGTGAACTCTGGGAGTTGGTGATGGACAGGGAGGCCTGGCATGCTGAGATTCATGGGTCGCAAAGAATCGGACACGACTGAGCGACTGAACTGAACTGAACTGAACTGAAGAACTGGGTGTGGCTATGGTAAAAGTGATGGATGAATGTAGAAGAGTTTGGTCTTTCCTATTTCTTGAGTTTCTCTTAGATCCTCTCTCTTTCTCTGTCTGGATAGCTAGAATAAGGACATTACTTCTGTGTTCATTATGTTTTATTTTACCTCTGACAGTTACTTGCTGGACAGAAGAAAAGCTCCCCCTTCTGGACATTTGAATACTATCAGACGTTCTTTGATGTAGACACTTACCAGGTCTGTAAACCAGTTTCACCTTTCTTTTGTTATATAATGCAGACTTATTTCTTCTGCTGTTAAACAGTCAAGTAATGTGAAAGGTATTGCATGCTGGATATGGTCTGCAAAAGTAAAGGGTTATTGGCACTTGAAAATACTAAATGAAATAATAAAAAGATAATAAATAATAAAAGCTCTAATAACTGTTCCAATTTTGCAGTAGTTAAACTTTACTAAACTTTAAGGAAAAAAATCATCTGTAGACTTACCACTATGCTGTTTTGCAGGTCTTTGACAGAATAAAGGGGTCTCTTCTGCCAATACCAGGAAAAAACTTTGTAAGGTTGTATATCCGCAGCAATCCAGATCTCTATGGTACGTGTAGCACTGTTTTGGTTCTTTTTCACGTACTGGCTAAACACAGATGAGGGTGTGGGTTGCCTCGAAAGCTGGCAAAGCACACTCTTGGTGGGGCACGAGCATTTTATTTGTCTCTTCTGAGCTTCAGTAGCAGCTCTTACAAAAAATGTTGGAGAAAATGCAATTACATGTTTGATTAATGCCATGATGACAAGAATAGTGTGTCCTTTGAAAGTCTTCAAATGACATTACAAACTTGAGGCAAATTAAGTCACTTCATATAGAGGAGATTATTGATTTTAATTTTAGAGGATTTGGTGGTTGGGGTGAGTGTGGAGGAGGCTCTCTTACACTTATTCATTGATGTGCTGAGTTCTATCTGCCCCTCGGACAGGCTGGCTTCCCCTTGGGAGTTTGTAAGGGGATGAGCCTGGGGATTGGTGTCGTCCCAGTCTCCCTGCTGTCTGAGGAGGGGTCAGAGGTCTATCCAGTGCTTCTGAGGGAAAGGGTTCCAACACTGGTGACCTCTGTGTTTGAGGGGAGAAGAGAGCCAGAGACTCTGAGTGCTTCTGTGTGCAGATGCTCTATGCAAGACTTGGTGTACATGGGCACAGCTAATTCTTTCAACGATCTTTGAGGTAGGCGTTATTATCCCCATTTTTGTAATGAAGAACCTGATGCTCAGTGGGGTTCAGTAATTTATATGTTCAACCCTAAACAGTAAGTATTAGAACAATTATACATGTTGATTATAAGAGGAAAAGGAATTCATGAGAATCTATTGTGTACCAATCAATACATACACTCTAATCCTTTCAAGAGGCAGTGTATTAAGTGCTATTATCTCTGTTTTCCATGCGAGAAAACTAAGGTTAGAAGTTGTCAAACTAAGAACTCCCATTAGCAACATTACGGATGAACTGGGAGGGTATTATACTTTAGTTCAATAAGTCAGACAGAAAAATACATGCTGTATGATTTCACTTATATGTGGAATATAAGAACTGAAACTGGTGAACCTAACAGAAAAGAAACAAATTCACAGATATAGAGAACAAACTAATAGTTACCAGTGGGGAGAGAGAAGGGAGGAGGGGCGAGATAGGGGTAGAGGGCTAAGAGGTACAAACTGCTTACATATAAAATAAATAAGCTATAAAGATGCAGCACAGGGAATATAGCTAATATTTTATAATAACTAAAAATGGAATATAATTTTTAAAAATTATGACTCACTATGTACACTTGAAACTTATGTAATATTGTATAATAAATCAACTATTTATTATAAATAGTTAAAGTAGAACTGGCACCTAGTTTGGACTTCCTAAGTGGTGCCAATGCAGGAGACATAAGAGATGTGAGTTTGATCCTTGGGTCAGGAAGATCCCCTGGAGGAGGACTTGGTAACCCACTCGAGTATTCTTGCCTGGAGAATTCCATGGACAGAAGAGCCTGGTGGGCTATAGTCCATGAGGTCGCAAGGAGTCGGACACAACTGAATCGACTACACACACTCGCAGCACCTGGTTTAGTGTTAATATAAAGCCCCTACTTATTCTATTAAACTGGTGTTTTTAAGCTCCAGGAACTTTTCATCAAATGTTATGGATGTTATCCAATATTTAGAACCAGTTGAAGTGGAACTGCTCTTATGGATGCTGAGGAAAGTCTCCTTTCTACTCACCTTTGATCCTAAAACAGTCTTCTTTCCACAGCACTGTTAACCTCATGAATTCATGTTGTTGTTGTTTTAGTTGCTAAGTCTTGTCTGACTCCTTGCAACTCTACAGACTGTAGCCCAACAGGCTCTTCTCTCCACAGGATTCTCCAGGCAAGAATACTGGAGTGGGTTGTCATTTCCTCCTCCAGGGGATCTTCCGGACCCAGGAATCGAACCTGCGTCTCCTGCGTTGTCAGGCAGGTTCTTTACCACCTGAGCCACTGGGAAAGCCCTCATGAGCTCATAGACATGCTTAAAAAAAGAAAGTACAGGATTTCTCTGGCAGTCCAGTGGTTAAAACCCTGTACTCCCAATGCAGGCGTTTGATCCCTGATCAGGGAAGACCCCGGATGCCACATAGTGCAACCAAAAAAAAAAAGTACAACTAGAAAAAAGAAAGTTTTTTATTGAGAGGGCTGACCTTGTGGGATGGGTTGGAGGAAGGTGATCAGGAGCAAGAAAACAGAAGAGCCAGTCTGCAGGATCTGAGGGAAAGATGAATGAATTTGACTACATTTACACCAAAATTTAAAATTTCTACACCACAAAATAAACCATAAACAAGGTAAAATAAATAAATAAACCACAGACCAAAGATAATGTTTCAGAGCACATAACCCACAAAAGATAAAAATCAAGAATCCGTGTAGAGTGCCTACTGATTATAAGAGTAAAACCAATTATAAGTTCTAGCAAAAAATAAGCAATTCACAGAAAAGGAAACCCAAATGGCCAATAAATACATGAAAAAATACTTAGCTATATCTGTAATAGGGCTTCCCAGGTGGCACTAGTGGTAAAGAGCCCGTCTGCCAATGTAGGAGACCTAAGAGATGTAGATTCAGTCCCTGGGTTTTGAAGATCCCCTGCAGGAGGGCATGGCAACTTAAGTATTCTTGCCTGGAGAACCCCATGGACAGAGGAGCCTGGCGGGCAACAGTCCATGTGGTTGCAAAGAATCAAACACCACTGACGTGACTTAGCACATGCCTGTATTCACGGAAATAAAAACTAAAACAGGATATCATTTATGTGCATCAATTTAGCCATCGTACAACTTGGCTTGTCTTCATTCATTCATTCATTCAATTAACTCAACAAATACGAAGCACTTACTATTCTAGGCACTGGAGGTACAGCAGTAATAAAAACAGACAAAAATCCCTGCCCAGGGGCAGTTTATAATCTAAGTTTAACAATAGACAAAGAAAATAGGTAAAATACTCAGTGTGCTAGTGATAAATGCTAAGGTAAAAATTTAAAGCCGAGAAGAAAGATAGTAAATGTTTATGTAGGTGGGTGGATTTGAAATTTTTAAAAATGTGAAAAGGTGAATTCTAAGTCAACACCTGAAGGAATTGGGAGCAATACAAGTAAGTATCTCAGAGAAGAGCATTTGAAAAAGAGTTCTGGGACCTCTCTGATGGTCCAGTGGCTGAGACTTTGTGTTCCCAATGCAGGGGCCCCACTTTGATCCCTGTTCAGTGAATTAGAGCCCACATCCGTAACTATGACCCAGCACAGCCAAATAAATAAATAATATGGAAAAGAGAGCTCAGCATGTACAAAGGCCTTAAGGCAAGAACTTGCCTCATGTGCTCAAAGAACAGTGAAGACACTAGTGTGACTGGGCTGGAGTGAACAAGGGCATCTAGTAGATGAGGTCAGAGGGACTTTTGCTTGAATGAGATGCCATTGAAGGGTCTAAACAGAGAGGAGTGATAACTCTTAAGTCAGCTTTTCATAAACATTGGTATCAAGTGTTGCCAAGGATATGGAGCCATGGGACCTTGTGTAAAATGTGGGTGGGTATATAACTGGTACCACAAATTGGAGCAGTCTGAAGATGTTCTAGCCCTACACCTTAGCAGTTCTCCTCCTAGGTAAATAAGAAGACATATAGAAGAGTATTATTCTTCATTGCCTCCACATTGCTTGTGATTAGCAAATATTTTGAAATGACCAAAGTAAATATAGTGTGTTCATATACAGATTTCTGTAGGTTTTAGAAATGGATTTGATTTATAAGCATCAACAAGGACACATCTCAGAACGTTAGTCAATGAAAAGAAGCGTGTTGGAGAAGGATATGAGTAGTATGATAAGCATGATGAGTGCATCAGTGTTTGTTTTATCATTCTTTGGGCTTTTCTGTCTGTTAGAAATATTTGATAATATAAAAACGCACAATAGCAAACTAAGTTAACGCTTCCTCCCACCCCACCCCATAATTGGAGTAGGAATTTGGCAGGCATGAGGAAGAGAGAAGGCAGTGTGAAGCCTCGTGGTAGGCCTGGGAGGAGCAGGTGGTGTGTGTCTCTGGAGGCCACGCTTCCTGTGTGCCTGAGTGCAGCAGAGGCAGTGACCGTGGCTGTCACACATCACTGTGTCCCCAGCACCAGGGCCCAGAGGAACGGAGGTCGTTAGTAAATAACAGCCGACAGGAGAGTCTGCTTCCTAGTTACGAGTACTAGAATATTCTGACCGCTTGTGGTCGCCTGCCTCGGTGGTCTTAGCCCATCACTAACACATGGTTAGTTTTGTTCATTTGTTCAATAAAGCTTTGGGGGATTTTTAAATTATTGTTACACCAGTAACAATAAGGGGTTTTTTTTTTTTGGTTTTTTTTTTTTTGGTTGTTGTTACGCTGTTTATGTGCTAGGCATGCAGAATACTGCAGTGAACAGGATCTGATCCTTGGCTGTAACAGAACGCCCACAGACCAGTGAGTCAGTGACACTACTTGGGAAGCTGATGTTGGTGACTCTTTGGAGCTTCCCAGTCAAATGCTTGTTGTGCATCCTTTCCCACCTTCAGGAACCAACTTGATCTCAAAAAGTGCTCATCCATTTCTGCCAGTCATCTCCCCCAGCACAGTAATTTTCTTAATTTTGTGATATGTCAAGGTGCCTACAATTATCCAAAAAAAAAAAAAAAAAACCAACCCTACAGAATATTACTGAAATTGAAAAATGAAATTCATAAAATTTATTAAAATCTCTAGATTTATGAATTGTATTTGTTCAAATAGTCCTTTTTCTAGATGGGGAGAAACAAGAGTGGTCATGAAATCAAGCAAAATGATGAAAGGGACTTCTAAAGCATGGTGTACTCATCCACTCAGTGGAATATTTTATTATCATTAAAAAGAATAAGCTGAATTTTATGGGCTTCCCAGGTGGCGCTAGTGGTAAAGAATCTCCCTGCCAGTGCAGAAAACATAAGAGACATGGGTTCAGTCCCTGGGTTGGGAAGATCCCCTGGAGGAGGGCATGACAACCCATTCTAGAATTCTTCCCTGGAGAATTCCATGACAGAGGAGTCTGGTGGGCTACAGTCAATAGGGTCGCATAGAGTCAGACACAACTGAAGTGACTTATAAATAGCTATAGTAGAATCTCCAGGACATGATAAGGTGGAAATACATATGCATGTTAGCATTTCTTTAAAGCACGCACATAAATATACATTTGCTTTTATGTGTATAGAAATCTCTGGTGGGGTTCACCAGAAACTGGTTATGCTGGTGAGTTCTGTGGAGGAGAATGCATAGCTATGGAGCAGAGAGGAAAGAAGGTTAATTTTCTCTGTATCCCCTTTTGTGCCTTTTGAATAATGTACTATGTGTGTGTATTACTTTTTCATAAAAAAAAGAAAAAAAGAAGGCTTACATATGCACTCACACACACAGATACCCATGGTGATTTGTTAGGTTAAATGAACTCTTTCCTAAAATGAACTGTTTCCTTAAATGAACTCTTGCCCTGCTCTTCTGTTGAGACAACAAAGGACCTGTATAACTTTAATTATTTTTTTCTCTGGCATTAACATTTGATACTTATGTAAAGGAAGTAACCTTTGCTTTCTGTATCCTCCACAGGTTTGTTAAATCTGTGAAGGTTTAACAAAGTGCCCATGAATTTTTTTGGATGCTCTTCCAATAAGAGATACATAAACAAATCAGTGTCTTCATTCAGCTAATTGGGGAAGGTGTTTTGTTCTGTGCCTTTCAATCCCCACTGTCTTTAAGGCAGCTAATTACTGAGTTGTGTATTTGACCTTTTAAAAAGAAAATTCCCACTTAACGAGTACTGATTCCATCTAAACTTCATTTTCCGTTGCTTCCATGAAGCTGGTTCATCATTTTCTTGTCTGAATTTTCTGGTTTGCTTTGCAGGCCCCTTTTGGATCTGTGCCACATTGGTCTTTGCCATAGCAATCAGTGGGAATCTTTCCAACTTCTTAATCCATCTGGGAGAGAAGACATACCACTATGTGCCTGAATTCCGAAAAGGTTGGTGAATCTTGACTTACCTGGAATGCTCTCAGTTGGTAACTGAGTTCTTGGACCCCCGTCTGTAGGTCCTGCAGCCCATTTTCCTGTCTAAGGGTTCAAAACTAATCATCCATCCATATAAATCCACGTAGGCTTTTTATCTTTTGTTAAAATAACCTAAACTGTTCCATTTTAACCATTTTTATGTGTGCAATTCAGTGGCATTAAGTATATTCACAATATTGTGAATCCGTGTACTCTTCTGGAAAACAGTAAGGCAAGGCCCCATGGCAATCAGAATGTCTCCAAAGAAAAATGTACAAAATAAGTAAAAAGCAGTGTGTAGAAAAGTCTCCACTGTAGCATTATTTATATTATCCAACTCTTAGAAGCAGTCGGGGCCTTGTTATTTAAGGCATGACGACTCAGCTAGCTAGGTCTTGTAGCCATTAATTATGAAGCACTTAGAACAACGTGGAGAACTCATAATCCAAACTTATGCCAGTGCTGTTAGCAGTTTTGTTACAGAGAAGTCTGCAGACGGTCAGGGCCGAGAAGGGAGAATGCAGAGGTCAGAGTGTCCTAGTGAGGATGGGCTTGTGGGTGCCATTCTTATTTTAAAATTGCCTTTCTAGGGACTTTCCCTGGTGGTCCAGTGGTTAGGATACTGTGCTTCCACTGCTGGGGGCCTGACTTTGATTCCTGGTTGGGAACTAAGATCCCACAAACTGTGCAGTGCAGTCAAAAAAATAAATAAAACAAAAATTCCTTTCATGTGGCAGTATTGGATAGCTGGGGGCAAAAAAACAGCTTTTAGGGACTTGCAGATGACAGCCACCCAAGGTAGGAGCGTTTGGCTGTGCAGGAGATTGGCCTTTGCCCCTTCCGCTGTCCTCTCTCTCCCTCGCTCTGGCCCTGACGGCCTGCTCTCCTGTTGAGAAGCTGTGGAAGAGCATGTGCTCAGGCACCCAGCCATCGGCTCCTGCCTCCATCTTTACTTGCCAGCTTCTACCTTCTTGGGCAAATTTCTTTCATCTCTCTTGACCTCAGATTGCTTGCCAGTGCAATGGGAATAAGAATATCTATACTATAGGGCTATTGTAAGAATAAAGAAGTGATGTCTGTAAAGAGGTTAGAATAGTGCCTTGTACAAAAAGAATTCGGTAAAATGAACTGTTGCTTTATATGTATGTACACATACCTGTGTGTCTACAGAATAATGTATTTACCTGTCTGTGTGTCCATGTAGCCTTCCTTTCCTCCCCATCCACTCTCCGTGCCTGTTTTCCCTTCTCTCCTCTATTATGGAGTCAGTCTCAACTCCCATTTGTCGAGTGACCTTGGTTTAAATTTAACTCAATCATTGTTATCCATGAGCTATCAATCTGCCTTTAAGTAGTTCAGTGGTTAAGTAAAGAAAAATAGGTAATGGATATTGCTGTAATGAATGGCTTGTGTTAATTTCTGTATCAGAGGTCTGTAGGAGTATATTGACAGAGAAGAGGAGTGAATCACCCTACCTGGGGGTGTGGAAGCTGGGAGGGAAGCGGGGAGGGCAGGGGATGGGGGTCCTTGTCTGTTCTTATTCCTGTTGGACTGGGCATCCCAGTGTCAGGAAGTCTTGGGATATATATGCTAGTAAGGTCGTCATTGACTCAATCAGTAAATATTTTTCCATTTTATGTAAAGAGTGTAGGTGACACATCCAAGGTCAGATCCTGCTTCCCTGCTTATTCATTATTTGACCCTAACCAAACCACTTAGCTCTCTGATCTTATTTCCTCATCTCTAAAGATATAGTTTATATGAAATAATGTATTTATATATTAGTTAACAGTATAAAAAGTTTATTCTTGATTGGGCATTTATTATTTATCAGTGTTCTAAATATACCTGTTTTTACTCATTTAATTCTAATAGTCTTATAAGGTAGTGTACCGTAGTGATTCCCATTTTGCAGATGAGGATACTGAGGCAAGAAGGTTAAGTAACTCACCACCCAGGTTTACTCATCTATTAACATAAATGACAGAGCTGGGCTTCCCAGGTGATTCAGTGGTAAAGAATCCGCCTGCCTGGTAGGAGATCTGGGTTCAACCCCTGGGTTGGGAAGATCCCTTGAAGAAGGAAATGGCAACCCACTCCAGCATTTCTTGCCTGGGAAATCCCACAGACAGATCAGCCTGGCGGGCTACAGTCCATGAGGTGGCAAAGAATCAGACATGACTTAGGGACTAAACAACAAGTGGCAGAGGTAGGATTAGAGTCTGTATATGCAGTCTGTAGCTCTGATTGTTACACAGCCTCACCTCTCAGTAAAGCTCTCAGTGTAATGCCTGACACCCAGCGGACAGCTACAGTCATAGTAGTAGTTTCCTTCCTTTTCCTTTCGTTATTCAAGAAAAAGGCAGTAGATCAGCAAAATTACATTTGACTTAATGACAGAGTTACTTATATGAAAAATTGCTCTGGGAGCTGGAGAATGTTTTAGACAATCACGGATCTTACCCAGAGCCTGGCCATAGTGGCTAGGAGTGCTTTTGTTCTTGCCAAGAGCATTTGATGGATTACCTGCTGATTTTCATGTGGGAAGGGCTGGTGTTGTGGACTGAGCCACAGTTATGATCCTCCACTCCAGAAGAGTGAAGCCGAACCCTCTAGGGCATGTTGCTGCTAGGAAGGAGGAGAGACGGACAGTAAGTGATGCAGTGAACACTGCTGCTCTGAGGAGTCACTCAGTAGCATTTCCACCACAGAGACAAGAATTATTTAAAGAAGAAAGTGGAACTGGAGAATAGTTTAAGCAATTCATCAATGAGCTGAAACTCCCTGTTTCAGAGACAGAAGGAACTCTAAATAGCACACAGAACAAGTTAATCTGTTCCCAGGGTATTTTCATAAATTTGCTAAAGAAATCAGTGTCAGCTTTTGTTACATTAGGAAAGAGGACGTGTTCTTCCAAGGGGATAGTCAACTTTGATTTGATTGAAATGCTCCGTGTATTTAAATACTTGTAGTGTGGTCCTCGGATGTATTTCAGTACATAATTCAGTTGTTTAATACTATTAGTTGTTAGTTATAAAGTGAATTATAGAAGCCATAGGAGAGACTACTAGTCATCATCACAAAGACAGATGCTGAAGGAACGTTGATTCAGCACATTTATTGAGCACCTGCTGCTTATTGGGTACCTTGCCAGGCTCAGGGGCCGAAACCAGGAAGACATCATCCCCTGACCCAGTGAGGCAGATGGACAGCCCTGCGGGAAGTAAGTCCAGTGGGTCCCAGAAGTCCCGTGACAGTGGAATTGCAACTTGTAACTTCTCGCCCTCAGTGTCCATCGCAGCCACAATCATCTATGCCTACGCCTGGCTGGTCCCTCTCGCACTCTGGGGTTTCCTTGTATGGAGAAACAGTAAAGTTATGAACATCGTTTCCTATTCATTTTTGGAGATTGTATGCGTCTATGGATATTCGCTCTTCATTTATATCCCCACAGCCGTAAGTACCACACTTACTCTGAGTGAGACCACAATTACTCAGCTGGCATCATTATTTCTAACCTAACACCAATGTGCATCTGAAAAACTACCCCTGGAATTTAGAAATTTTGTGGGAATGGGGGTCGGGGAGCCTAGTGCCTTCCCTGGATCTTGGGCCCTTCATCAGGGAAGCATTCCCCTCGGTCTCCACGCGGGTGGAATTTCTCTGGGCTGTGCTGGGAAACCCGAGTGGCAGCTAGGGCTCCACTGCTGGCGGGCTTCCGGGCCTTTACAAGCACATGGGCCTGGAATGAACAAATGCCTCTCTGAACAAAGCCTCCCCACCCTCCTTTTCTTTCAGATACTGTGGATCATCCCCCAGAAAGCAGTCCGCTGGGTTCTAGTTATGATTGCCCTCGGCGTCTCGGGCTCTGTCTTGGCAATGACCTTTTGGCCAGCTGTCCGTGAGGACAGCCGACGCATCGCATTGGCCACAATTGTGACGATCGTGTTGCTTCACATGCTGCTGTCTGTGGGCTGCTTGGTACGGTCTCATTCCGATGCTCTTCTGGTGTGCTTTAGATGCCATGCTAAGACCTCAAACTGTTAGACACCATGGTTCTTTAAAAGCTGGCTCCCTGGAATAGATATTGTTTTAAATAGGCTCTGCTGGATGAGAAATAATAGTCATGAGAATTTGGTTATAATCTCTGACTTTAACTAATTTCTTTTTTTTTCTGACTTTACCTGATTTCTGAAGTTTGGTTGAGATTTGGTGTCTGGCTAGAGGAAGTAGGGATGAATGAGTGTCTTCACGTAAGGCTGGGGATCAGGGGTCGGGGAGTTCCACCTCTGGATGCTTTTGCTGGGCTTTTGCACATACTCAGATGGTGAACTTGAGAATGAAGTCAAAATAGAAAAGAGAAGTTATCTTTAAGATGAACAACATTTAAAACAATGTTTAAGTTAATGTGTTAGGGTATCTTTTTAGGAAGAGCATGTACTTTTTGAGTCAGACACACTCAGGTTAAAGATCAGCTCTATCACTCACCAGCTGTGTAAACTTGGGCAGGGAACCTAACTTTTCTGAATCTCTTAATCTGTAACATGGGTATAATAGTTCTTGCCATAGAAAGTTGTTCTGAGGATAAAATAATAAATAAAAATAAAATAAATAAAATAAAATAAAAATAATAATAAAGCACTTAACCTAGAACTTGTCCCATAAATGCCCATAAATTAGGTCCATTTCCTTTGATCCTAAGGAGATATGGTTTTTTAATTTCTGTACACACTCTGTACGAAATTTGCTGCCAGTAGCCTTAACCAGGCCTGGTATAGGTTTTTTAAAAATTCTGAGTCTACGAATATTAAGGTCATTGATGCCCACAGGAAGATATCCACATAGCACACGGCCAGACTGTTGGTCAGGCTTTGCAACAGGAGTTAATATATCTTTGGCACTGTTTGATCTTTAATATTTTCTCTAGACACTCATAGTCTCATTGAATGCTTTAATAAGATCTCAATACTTTATCATTCAACAAGTCTCATAGAAAGTGCCAAGTTCTGAAACAGAGGGTTGGTTGACATGCATTTTACTTCTGTCTAAGCTTTAACCCCTTGAGACAGAGGACTTGCAGCAGAATGACACACGTCATGTTTGGTACTTGGAACCTCTGGACTGATGCCTTCAAATGCTGTGACCCTCCTGTCTGCTGAGGAAGAATGTGCTTTTCATTGAAACTGACTTCTCTTGATGTAATGCCTCTCCTGGCATCTTCCCATCTCTGTTTTGAATTTTGTGTGTGTGTGTTACGTTCCTTGTTAAGAAGTTGGTGAAGGAAAGGAGGCAGGAGAAAGGTATTGCCATGTTCAGTTCTGTAAAGAAGAGAGAGGAGCAAGGCAGACAGGGCTGCAGAGCAGGGAGGTAGTCTTTAATTTAATTTGGTACCTGTGGCCAGGATCTTTTACCTCCAATGCCTAATACTCCCTCTTGGGGTAAATGACACTGAAGTTAGGGTTTACCTGCCCATCTTACTACTCAGCAGTTTTCTGAAAGAGAGCATCATAACCAAGCAGAAAGGACACTAGACTGGGAACTCCCTGGCATTGAGAGCTCAGGCTAGTGACTTCACTCAGAACCTGGGCTTCCTTGTCTGTCAGGGAAATTTGTATTTCATGGGCTTTAGTGAGACTCAGTGAAATGGCTGTGAAAACCCTTCACATACTGTGATAGTTTTTTCAGATGTAAAGAAGTTATTAAAAGAGCCCTGGGTTATCAGAAATTGCCAGGGCCACTGTGTGGCCTGTTCTGCCGAGTCCCCCAGTAAGAGTGGTCCCAGGTCACAAAAAAGGATGGTGCCCCTTCACTGATGCCTCTCCCTCATGGCTTCCCATCTTTCTCCTGAACTTCTTACCCATCACATACACAGACACAGACACACACACAGTCAGGCATGCGCATACACACAGATGCACACGCCTGGTTGAGAAGTTGTGGGAGAGAAGGAGGCAGGGGAAAAGACATTGCCCTGTCCAGTTCTGAGGGGCTCAGAGAAATGGGGCAGGTTGGATGGTGGAGCAGGGAGCTGATCGCAGGTCTTGGAGGGGAGGCACAGTTTTCTCTCCTCGAGGAAGGGAACTGTCTGTTTAGCCAGGAGATCACTGTGCTTGGGTTCTGTTGTCCACCCTGGAGATGGCCTCCTCCTTTCTTTTCTGGGGGAGATGCACAATGCAGGAGGGTGGAGGCAGACATTAGGAGACAGGTTTTAGTCTCAGCTCCATCACTCCTTGCTTTTTTGCTTATTAGTTCGCCCCTCTGGACCCTACCGCCTCACTTAGAAGAAGTAAAGACATGGTAACATTTTTGCTGTTGTAAGGATGAATGATGCATACAGTTATCATCATTGTATGGGAGAAAAAGTATCAGGGGAGTTATTGGAGCTGAGGGGCACCGGCTGAACTGGACAGCTTGGCCTTCTACTCTCCAACAGAAAGCGTGAAATGGTGTTTTTGCTTCAGTGCAGTGAAGTGTATGACAGCCCTACACCTTCCAAGGGCTCCTTGGCGCTTGTACCTGTTCATGATCTCTAAGTTGATCCTGGAATACAGGTGGCAGGGATGACTAAGGAGGCACTAGAGTAGGTACTAGAGTAGGCAATAGAGGGTGCGTCCTTAGCTGGTATGTTTGGAGATGCCCAAACCTATGTTTGGCTCCTCTGCAGGATACAGTCTGTAGGGTCGCAGAGTCGGACATGACCGAAGTGACTGAGCATGCATGCAAGCCTATGTTTGAGGTGGTTACAGCTACAGACAGAATGTCTTTGCCCTGTTGTTTGTGAAATTAATTAGGGATTATTTTTACAGTTCTTTCATTCTACAGATAAGACTTGTCCAAAGTCATAGTGTGAGTTCCTAGCAGAGCCAGCTTTAGAACCTGGGCTTCCCGGCTAGTTCTGTCTGGGGAGGCTTTCCTCCAGGAGCCTTGGAAGAGAGTCGCTGTTCTCGCATCCTGGGGGCGTCTTGGCCCAGAGCACCTGTGAGATAACAAACGCGGGCAGTGTGGCCTGGCCTCTGCTTGGGTTAACACCATTCTTCTCCTCCTTCAGAAAACAGCTGCTGGAAGGGGCGCTGGGTAGGAAGGCTTTCAAAACTAATAGCATTTCTCCAGGGATGTGACAAACTAGAGGGAGTCTGCAGCTAGAAACTTCTTTTGAAATGGACTGTTGAAGTGCTAACTTGAAATAGAAAGTGCCTTGGGGAAACTCCAGTGCGATGTGTTGGCGCCCCCTTCTGGCGGATAGAGGGTAAAGCTGGTGAGATGGTTCTTGGTGATTTTTTATCTTTTTCACTTTCCTGAGGTCCCTGCTCCAGGCAGGAATGAAGCGCAGGCAGTGGTCACGGATTTATTAATGGGTTCACCTGTCCTTTGAACAACCCTCATTCAAGGCTATGAGTCTGGTATTTTCCTGGGCTCACATTAGGCTTCTCAGACACCAAAACAGGTGGGAAGATCCTCCTTAATGTTTTCCAGTCTTCCACCTCCTTCTGATTTTTGACAGTTAAATTGTAGATGGTGAGTGGAAGCACTTATCAAACCTTTCATTTCCAGGCTGAAGAATTAAGAAGTAAAGGCTGCCCAGCCCTTTCTTTGAAAGGTCTTTAGAGGGAGCCGACTGGTTTGGCAGCAGCCTGTCTCGGTTCAGTTCATTAAGTATTGATTGTATACACAGTGCACCAGGCCCTGCATGAGGGGCTGGTGATGCGGAGACAAGAAGGACACGTTCTTTAGAGGAGAGGCTGTGTGATTAACAGCTTGAGCTTTGCAGTTGGAAAGACGGACCTTCGCGTCCTGCCTGCATCTCTTGCTGCCATGTGTGCCTGGTCAGATGACAGCCTCCCTGAGCCTCACTTTCTTCATCTGTCAGAGGAGAGTGATGAGGACAACCTCACCAGGCTGTTACGAAGACTGAGTCATAGGTAGCAAGTGCTTAATAAATGGTAGCAAAATTTTAAAAGGCATGCAGTTGAGTACAAGATAGAAATAGAGACAGGTCAGTGATGACCAGAGTGGTGGGGGAAATGTAGGGGCCACGAGAGCCCAGAAGTGCTCTTAGCGTGGAATCTAGGACATTGACCTGGACCATTATTTTTTTAACTCTCCTCCTGGGTCTCCTTTTCCTGCAGGCCTACTTTTTTGATGCACCAGAGATGGACCATCTCCTAACAAGCACAGCTGCCCCAAACCAAACAGTTGTAGCAGCCAAGTCCAGCTAAAGAGGAAAGCAAGAAAGTATCTTTCATCTTTTCGCTGTGAGGTACGGTAGCAATGGGCAGGGACATCAATCCTGTTGTTAACATCAAACACCAAGAGGCCTGGGCCTTTTTATCCATCAGCAGGGTCCAGTGTGGTGTGTGTGCACACACGTGTCCATGTGTCTGTCCTCTTGGTGAGGCTTCAGTTGGGAAGTCTACTCATCTGGCTTTATCCATTTGGGAAACTTGACTAACACTTTTACTTTCACTCATCTGTCTTTATCCGTTTGGGAAACATGAGCTCCCAGATTCTTCTGTAAGAGGAGTTCCTGCCTTTTGGGTCCAGCATCTTCTCTACTCCCTGTCCCCTCCTAGCAACACAATAGAGATTTATTCCATTTGATTGCAGTCTGGTGGTTCTCTTCAGTTTCTCTGTGACTTGTCAGGCTGGCCTCAGACCCTGAGTATGACCCCTCTTTAATTACTCATGCAGTTCTCTGAAGGTTACCAGTTCTCATGCCTGGTTTGTTTTCCGGCCTCTTTGATGATTCCGCTGTTGGTGGTTAGCCTAGGGTGTCAGAGTACAGGAAGAGGACCCTGATCCTCCTCAGCTGGTCTCTCGCATCCCCTTCCCACTCCTCAGTATTCCGAGCCTGCAGCCTTGCTGAGTTGCTGCCATCACCGGAACGCATCCTGCCTTTGCACTAGCCGATCTAGTCATCTGAAGTGTTCCTTTCCTTCCAGCAGTCCTTGCTTACCTTGTGATCCCATTAATGCCCTCTATTATATGTCACTTTTTTAGAAGATTTTTTTTTTGACCATTTTTAAAGTCTTTATTGAATTTGTTATAATATTGCTTCTGTTCTGGATTTTTGGCCACAAAGCATGTGGAATCTTAGTTCCCTGACCAGGGATCAAACCTGCAACCCTTGCATTTTGAAGGTGAAGTCTATTTTTTTAAATTGGAGTACAGTTGCTTTACAGTGTTGTGTTAATTTCTGCTATGCAGCAAAGTGGATCAGCTATACATATACATATATTGCCTCTTTTTGGAGTCTGTCTGCCACAGGCACGTACTTGCATTTACAAAGACTGTTGTCAATCCATGTAGTAACTATTAAAGCTTAATTCCTTACTTTTTGATGAAAAAGAAATATTCATAAGCGTTCTAATATTTTCCTTCCACTACCTCAGCGGGTTGTTTTTCGGGGCCTGCTGCCTTAGAATGAGCATGTGGTAGCTTGTTTGCATAACTGTTTAATTGTCTGCATGCTTGGTCCAGCTCATCCTGCAAATGGACTCCATTAACTGTTAGCAGAGAAAGCCTCAGGGCAGGATCTGAGGTCCATGGGGAAGGGACTCTTGTTTCACTTACACTCCCAGGTCTTGGCCTAATGCCCACCTGGCGCAGACAGAGCAAATGCTTCAATACTGTTGAGTAGATGGAGGTGACTTTGTAGGATTCAGGCAAGAGTCAGGGTATGGGCTTTTACCCAGAGGTGTCTTGGCTTGCTGAGTCCTGGATCACCATTTACACTCTCACTCGAAGTTTATTTGAGGCACTGGGGACCTAGGAAATCAGCTACAGTCTGCCTCAAGGCACCTTGGTCCATGGGTAAAACAGCTCATCAGATAAGGACCAGGCAGTGGGCCAGGCTATGTGAGAAGTGCCATGGCCGAGCTGTTAGTTGATGGGCACTGTGGGAGCACAGAAACGCTGACTCATTTGGCCTGGGGGAAGACTTCACAGAGAGGGTCTTGCTTGAGCAGAAGCAGTTGGTTGCCCGTTTTTCTGAAAAGAGCAGTTGGCTTTCTGTGGTTTTTGGGAGAGTGAAGATGTAGGCCATTCATGGAGACACTGCGATGTGCTGTGGACTCACATCACCTCGAACAAGAAAACCTGAGCCCAGCTGCAGAGGGACAGAGGTGGAGGACACATAGCTGTCTGGCTGTCTGCCTTGCCTTGAAATACCTGATATCAACCTGGAGAGGGGCTCTTGCAGCCTGCTTCTGGGCTGGGACTTCCTTCCATACATTTTGGTTATGATGTCTCCAGACCAAGTGGCCCAGGTGCTGACAACCTTAAGAAAGTCAGAAACTGGCATCTGGGAAGAGCCTAGCCCTCAGGGCCCTTGCTGACCTCCCATCCTGATTTTCACAGATTCGGGGTCTCTGGGCTTTGCTGAAATCTATAAACTTGGGTGTCAGTGTCTCCATTTGGGTGTCCAGTCTCTAATCACTTCTACAGCCCTCCGCTCTACCAGCTGAACTATCGAAGGGTGCTGGTGTCAAGACTCTAAATGAGATAGTGACAAACAGTTTCTTTGGAGCCTCCCTGGCAGAAGTATCAATTGCTTTGTCAATGAGAAGGGCTGCCCAGAGCCCCTCGCCCTGCAGATTTATGAGCTGACTGTGCTTCCTACTGTAATCTCTGGACTTCCAGCTTTCGGGGATGGGGGGGGGAATGACTTTTTATCTTGAAGATAACCTTCCTCATGTAAATCTGTGCGTTGGAGGGCTTAGCCTGAAAGGAATTTCTGGGAGAGAATTAACCCCTTCTCTCCCTGGAACCTCAGGATCATAGAGGAGCCTCTGATTACTTTTAATCAGGGGTGCTACCCCTACATAAGTCGTTGGGATGTTATAAAGGACATTTGACTTTCTTCTTTCCTTTCTTCCTTCCTTTGTTCTTTCCTTCCTGTTTTATATATATTTATCAGGTGGCTCAGATGGTAAAGAATCCACCTGCAATGCAGGAGACCTGGGCTCAATCCCTGGGTTAGGAAGATCCCCTGGAGAGGGCATGGCAACCTACTCCAGTATTCTTGCTTGGAGAATCCTCATGGACAGAGGAGCCTGGCGGGCTACAGTCCATGGGGTCACAAAGAGTTGGACATGACTGAGTGACTAAGCATACAGCACGTCACCTTAGAGCCAGTGCTATTTCTTCTCTGAGCCAGGACCCTGGTGAACCTAGGGAGTCTTACTTTGACTTGAGGATGGAGTGTCTGAAGGACCGTATCTAGACTAGAACTGCCTTCCCCGGGGCAATGACAAGTGGTTCTATCCAGAGGAGGGCGACTGCCATATAATTATACTGCTGTGTGATATGGGCTTTATTAAGAGATGAGCAGAGGGCTTCAGGAAACTCCTTTGTAATTAAAACCCTCCTGATTTGATACCCAGGGTTTACATGCAATTATCCTTTCACTCACTCAAGTCAAGAGTTCATTTCATAAGCCAAAGGTTCAAATGTTTTTACTAGGTTTATACACATCTGCTCTTTTATTCTGAAATCAGCTTTAACTCAGTGCTATAATCCCCTTTAACACAGCATCCCAGCTGCATGATTTCACAGCATAGCTAACACTATTTTTTACAGCCCCTTATTCTTTTCCACACCATGTCTGCAGTGTCCCTTCCTAGAGAACCCATTTTCAATTCCTGGGGTATTTCTTTCTCAGTTTTCTTCTTTGTTCCCTTTCTTTGAGGAAAATGGGAAGAACCTGCAATGGCAAGTGGGTCAACACAATAACTTTTATTCTTTTATTTGATTTATTTAGTGGAAAATGTGTTGTTGTTGTTCAGTCACCAAGTTGTGTCCAACTCTTTGTGACCGCATGGACTGTAGCACTCCAGGCTTCTCTGTCCACTACTATCTCCCAGAGTTTGCTCAGATTCATGTCCATTGAGTTGGTGATGCTATCTGACCATCTTATCCTTTCCCATCCCTTTCTTCTTTTGCCTTCAATCTTTCCCAGCATCAGGGTCTTTTCCAGTGAGTTGGCTCTTCATATCAAGTAGCCCAAGTATTGAAACTTCAGCTTCAGCATCAGTCCTTCCAGTGAATACTCAGGGTTGATTTTCTTTAAGATTGACTGGTTTGATCTCCTTGCCGCTCAAAAGACTCCCAAGAGTCTTCTCTAGCACCGCAATCCAAAAGCATCAGTTCTTCAGCCCTAAGCCTTCTTTATAGACCAACTCTCACATTCATACATGACTAATGGAAAAACCATAGCTTTGACTATACGGACCTTTGTTGGCATAGTGGTATCTATGCTGTCTAGGTTTGTCATAGCATTCCTTCCAGGGAGCAAGTGTCTTTTAATTTCATGGCTGCAGTCACCATCTGCAGTGATTTTGGAGCCCAAGAAAATAAAATCTGTCACTGTTTCCACTTTCTCCCCTTTTACTTGTCATTAAGTGATGGAACTGGATACCATGATCTTGGTTTTTTTTAATGTTGAGTTTTAAGCTGGCATTTTCACTCTCCTCTTTCAGTCTCATAGACTGAATTGTATAATGAATCTCTAAGTACCCCTCCCCTCTTTTACTTTCAACAGTTGTCAACTCACAGCTAGTCTTGTCTCATCCATATACCCATATATTCTCCATCTCTTTCCCCTGTATTATTTGGAAGCAAATCTAGAACATCCTGTTCTTTCATACTTAAACATTTATATTCTATATCTATAAAAGATACTCTTTTCAGGGACTTCCCTGGCGGTCCAGTGGTTAGGATTCTGCACTTTCACTGCCATGAACCTGGGTTTGATCCCTGGCCAGGGAACTAAGATCCCACAAGCCATGTGGTGTGGCCAAAAATAAACATAAAAGGCTAAAACAATCTTTAAAAAAAAAAAAATATATATATATATATATATATATATATATATATATATATATATATACACACACACTCTTTTCAAAACCTAGCTATAGTACCATAATCACATTTTAAAAATCATAATTCTTTAATATCAAATACAGTCAGTGTTTGAATTTCATATTGCAACTGGGTAGTGTATCTCTTAAATGCCTTTTATTTATTTTTAAAATTATTTATTTATTTATTTGACTGCACTGGGTCTTCATTGCAGCACGCAGGGTCTTTGATCTTCTTTGCAGCATATGGGATATTTTAGTTGCAGCATATGGGATCTGGTTCCCTGACCAGGGATCAAACCCAAGCCCCCTGCATTGGAAATGCAGAGTCTTAGCCACTAGACCACCTGGGAAGGCACCTTAAATGCCTTTTTTTTTCTTTTTAGTTGGAGGATAATTGCCTTTAAAAATACTGCCATTTAATTTAATTTAAGTAATTTTAATTAATTGCCTTTTAAATTATAGAGTTCTATTCCATCTTTCTGTTTCTCTTTTCTTTTGCCATTTATTTGTTGAAAGCTCATTTATTGTGGATTTTGCTGATTGTTTTTCCTTGGTATTATTTAACATATAACTCTGTCCTCTGTTTTCTGTGAGTTGATGGTTGTATGTAAAGGTTTGATCAGATTCAGATATGTTTTTTTTTTGGCAAGACTACCTGATGTGTGCTGTAAAATTCTTCCATCCATAAACTCATAATGTCTAATTGTCTCTCTTTTGATATTAGGAGCCATTAATAAGCTGTGCTTAGATTCATTAATTCAGTAGGGGCTTTAAAACAGTGATATTTCAATTCTATCTTTCTTCCTTTATTAACTAGAATATTTCTTTAAAAAAAATTTCCTTTCATCTGTTTGGGTGTCCATTGATACAGTTTATGTATAAGAAAAGAAAGATAAATGATTTTTTCCTTTTTGACCTGCTTTCAAAATTGCCTTTGGTTCACTAGGACTCTGCAGCAATGACCAGTTAGTTTCAGGCCATTGCAAATATTATGATTATTGACGCTCAGATTGTCCTATATTTGAACACCAGTTGGCCCCTTTCAAAATTACCTTTGGTTCACGAGGACTCTGCAGCAATGACCAGTTAGTTTCAGGCCATTGCAAATATTATGATTATTGACGCTCAGATTGTCCTATATTTGAACACCAGTTGGCACAACTCTAGGAGTCTCTGTTAACTGCCTTTGCTGTCTGTTGTAACCAAATGTTCTCGGCTCATTTTGAACTTTTCCTGTTCCGGATCCAGACTGAGCCATTTCTCTAAGGACTCCTGGTTCCATTCAGTGGGGAAATAGTATTTTCAGGTCACAATCTGGATGCTAGTGTTGCTCATTGCAATTGGCTTGGTCATTGTTTTCAGGCCTTTTCAATGTGTATGATTGTTGTTTGCTTGATAGAACAGACATTGTGAGTTCATACTGATACTTCCAATTCCTGTTTAGTACTACAGAGTTCTTACTAAATTGCTTTCATCATATATTCATATCTCCTTTCTCCTGTATTGAGGATTTCACTTCTCACTGATACCATTGGTGATGGAATTGGACTGCCACATAAGCGCGTGCTTAGATGCTCAGTAGTGTCCAACTCTTTGGGGCCCTGTGGACTGCAGCCCACCAGGCTCTTCTGTCCATGGGATTCTCCAGGCAAGAATACTAGAGTAGGTTGCCAGTTCTTCCTCCAGGGGATCTCCTGACCTAGGAGATGAACCCAAGTCTCCTGCATCTCCTGCACTGGCAGGTGGATTCTTCACCACTACACCACTTGGGAAACCCACCACATAAGTACTTACCTGTTTTATCCACTGTGCACTTATAATAATCTAGCAATAAAAGTTCCAAACTACCTTTAATTACTGGAAATATTACTTTAAACTCTTTGAAGGGAATTCCCTGGCAGTCCAGTGGTTAGGACTCAGTGTTTTCACTGCTGGGGCCCAGGTTCAATCCCTGGTTGGGGAACTAGGATCGCACAAACTGTGCAGCGTGGCACAAAAAAGATTAAACAATTAAAATAAAATCTTTGAAGTTTTTTTCAAAGTTCTAGAGTGTGCTTTTTCCTCCCTTGTCTGCTTGGAAACTTCCTATTTATTCTTTAGGACCTACTTCAGATATTCTATCCTTGATGAAGTTTTGCTTTACTTCTCCAGATAATATTACTTACTTATTTCTCTGGGCTGTGGTGGAGCTCTTGGTATGTTTCTCTTTTATGGCCATTTTCTTATTATCTGTGATTTCATAGACTGAGAGTTCCTTGAGGTCAGAGATTTATTTACCATTATAGCCCCAGCATTCAGCAGGCATTTGGGGAAAGCTTGATTTTGAACAAAGGAGGATTATATACATAGGGGAGATCAGTCCTTGGTGTTCATTGGAAGGACTGATGCTGAAGCTGAAACTCCAATACTTTGGCCACGTCATGCGAAGAGTTGACTCATTGGAAAAGACCCTGATGCTGGGAGGGATTGGGGGCAGGAGGAGAAGGGGACAACAGAGGATGAGATGGCTGGATGGCATCACCGACTCGATGGGCATGAGTTTGAGTAAAGTCTGGGAGTTGGTGATGGACAGGGAGGCCTGGCGTGCTGCGAATCATGGGGTCCCAAAGAGTCGGACACGACTGAGTGACTGAACTGAACTGAACATGGCATTCAAAACTTGGATCATTTGCCAAGTTTCTTGGAAACTCTTGTTCTTCATTGAGGACTGGGCCCCTAGTGAATAATGGAGATAGGTCCTTACCTTCCCAGATTTTACAGCCCAACTTCTTTTTTAAAAAATTTATTTGGCTGCTCCGAGTCTTAGTTGCAGCACACAGGCTCTTTGATCTTTGTTGTGGCATGTAGGATCTAGTTCCCCAACCAGGGATTGAATCCCCAGGCCCACCCTCTGGGTTGAGAGCAGGGAGTCTTAGCCACTGGACCACCAGGAAAGTCCCCCACAGTCCAACTTTATATCGCCTGCATCACACAGACTAGCAGGCCTTGCTAAGTTAAAGAGAGAATCATGATTTGGGGAACTTCTGATTGGAATACCTCAGATGAGGCAGTTGTCTGACATTGTCCAGCTTGGATGCAAGGATGGGGCCAGGAGGGGAGCAGGGCATGCCACAGAGGGCCTACCACAGTGGGGAGCCAGAAGTGACCAGGAGTCAAGTCTTAGGCCTGAAAGTGGCAAAGGAGCCCTGGCTGATGGAGACATTATGGACCACATCTGGCCCAAAAGGTATTCTACTTGCTATCCTCAGCCTAAGTGCCAGGAATTCCAGCCTCTGCCCCACAGGCCACCTAGTAATAGCAGTGGGAGGAAGGAATTTTCTGTCTTCATGTTGTTTTCCAGTCTTGACATTAATTTGGAACAGACAGCTAGAAAGATAAGAAAAACAGAATTTTTCATGACTTCCCTGTGGGCTGGCTTGTTCTTACCTTTACTTGGCATTTCAGAACCCAATGCCGATGTTTACTAGAAGGCCAATCAGGATTTTAGGTTCTGTCCTTCCATCACATTGTACCATCCTCCCTTCTCTAAGCACTTTTCACAGCTATTTGGTTGGCGACTTTTCTCTTTTCTAGAGCAGGTAGATTTAGGCAGATCTTCCCTGCCTCAGCGTCACCTTTGTTGTGTGTTTAAATGCTGACCCTGATTGTGACATTTCCCCTGATGAGGTCCTCAGGGAGGCCTGGCTCATTCTCTTAGGAGGAAGGCCATGCATTAGGAACCCCTCTCTGCCACATTCCTTCGTCTTTCCTGGGTTTGACCATATCTCTACCTCTCTTTCCAAGTTCCCATTTCTTGCAAATCCTCAACCAAGTGTACCAACAGATGCCACAGTTTCATCATGTTCAAAATTAAACTCATCTGCCCAACAACTAGATCTTCTTACATTTTCCTGTCTTAGTGAATGGCACTACCATCCACTCCTGACTCCAGACTAGGTTTGATGCTTTATCATGCCCTTTCATTGTACCTGTCTTCCCTGGTAGCTCAGACAGTAAAGTGTCTGCCTGCAATGCGGGAGACCTGGGTTTGATCCCTGGGTCGGAAGATCCCCTGAAGAAGAAAATGGCAACCCACTCCAGTACTCTTGCCTGGAAAATCCCATGGACAGAGGAGCCTAGTAGGCTACAGTCCATAGGGTCGCAAAGAGTCAGAGACTACTGAGCGACTTCTCTTTTCATTGTACCTTGCATAAATTATATTTTATATATTTGCTTATCCCGTAGTTTCCCCTGCTGAACTGTAAGTTTCTTCAGAGTTAGAACCTTGTTTGCCTTATTATCATTGTATCCAGTGCCTGGCACATGAGTCCTCCATCAGTATTTGTTGGATAAATTAAGAAATCTATGGAGGAATTTCCTGGTGGTCCAGGGGTTAGGACTCTGCACTTTCACTGCTGAGGGCCCAGGTTCAATCCCTAGTAGAGGAACTAAGATTCCGTAAGCCACAAAGCATGGCTGAAAAAAAAAGAAATCTACCTAGCCACTCAAGCTAGAAACCTCAGCATCAATGTAGATTCCTTCCTCTTATCATCCACATCTTTCCTGTCAGCAGGACTTGTCTATGCTACCTTGGAAATATTTCTCAAATCTGCCCTATTAGTACCGTATCCAGCGTTAAGGACCTGATCATCTCACATCTAGACTACGGTAATAACTTGATTATTTGATAAACTCATTTCTTTTCCTCCTTCTGATTTATCCTATATGTAGCTCAGTCATGTCCAACACTCTGTGATCCCATGGACTGTAGCCTTTGAATTCTCCAGGTAAGAATACTGGAGTGGGTTGCCATTCCCTTCTCCAGGGGATCTTCCCGACCCGAGGATTGAACCCAGGTCTCCCACATTGCAGGCAGATTCTTTACCTGCTGAGCCACCAGTGGGTGTTATGTAGCTATGAGGGTCTTTAAAATTTATAAATCAGACTAAGCCTTTGACTGCGTCACTCTTCTACTTAAAAACTAATATTTTTTTTTTGGCCTCCTGTCATCTAAAGAAGAAAACCCAAACTCCCTGTATTGCCACAATCTATCCCTAATCTACTTATCCTGCCTCATATCTTGCCATTGTCCCCTGTATAGCCTTATGCTTGTTGTTGTTCAGTTGCTTAGTCGTGTCTGACTCTTTGTGACAACATGGACTGCAGCACACCAGGCTTCCTTGTCCTTCACCATCTCCTGGAGCTTGCTCAAACTCATGTCCATTGAGTTGGTGATGCCATCCAACCATCTCGTCCTCTGTTGACTCCTCCTCACCCTGCCTTCCATCTTTGCCAGCATCAGGGTCTTTTCAAATGAGTCAGCTCTTCACATCAGGTGGCCAAAGTATCGAAGCTTCAGCTTCAGCATCAGTCTTTCCAATGAATATTCAGGGTTGATTTTCTTTAGGATTGACTGGTTTGATCTCCTTGCAGTCCAAGGGACTTGCAAGAGTCTTCTCCAGCACCACAGTTTGAAGGCATCAATTCTTTGGCACTCAACCTTTTTTTATTGTCCAGCTTTCACATCTGTACATGATTACTGGAAAAACCATAGCTTTGACTAGATGGACCTTTGTTGGAAAAGTAATGTCTCTGCTTTTTAATATGCTGTCTAGATTGGTCATAGCTTTTCTTCCAAGGAGCAAGCGTCTTTTAATTTCATGGCTGCAGTCACCATCTGCAGTGATTTTGGAGCCCAAGAAAATAAAGTCTGTCACTATTTCCATTGTTTCCCCATCTATTTGCCATAAAGTGAAGGGACTGGATGCCATGATCTTAGTTTTCTGATTGTTGAGTTTTAAGCCAACTTTTTCACTCTCCTCTTTCACTTTCATCAAGAGGCTCTTCAGTTCTTCTTCACTTTCTGCCGTAAGGGTGGTATCATCTGCATATCTGAGGTTATTGATATTTCTCCCGGCAATCTTGATTCCACCTTGTGTTTACATAAACACAGTCATCTCTCAGCTCCTGAATCTTTTTCTCTCCCTCCATATTTCTTTTTATTTTCTTTTTGACTGTGTGTGCAGCATGTGGGGCCTTAGTTCCATGACCAGGGATCAAACTTGTGCGCCCTGCAGTGGAAGCATGGAGTCTTAACCACTGGACCACCAGGAAAGTCCCTTCCATATTTCCTTTTTTTTTTTTTTTCCCATATTTTCTTTTATCTTTTCTCCTCTAGCACCAAACAGAGCAGTCACAAAGAAGAGTTTGAGGAGACTGGGTGAAGGTAGCTTTGGGATCTGTGTCAGAGGAAGTCACTGGGTTTCCAAAGAAATGGAGAAAAACTTTCTTGGTTCTACTTGACTTAGTCTGCGTGGCAATACCAGAGACCAAGCTCAAGTAGAAATGGAGAAAAACTTTAAAATGTCATCTCCGATCTAGCAGTAAGTCTTCCCCATAACCTGTAAATCAGGACTCAAAGCTCTAGGTTTGGTGAGCTGGTGGCTGCAGACTGCTCTGGTGTTGAAGTTATCTCTCTGAATCCTTCCTGTGTGGGGGCATCTTTGTCTTGAGAATGACTCTTTTTGCTCTTCAGTTCTCTCCAATGGGTTTTGAAGTGTGGCTCTTTTGGACATGGCATCCGCTGCAGGAAAGCAGACCAACCAAAGCCATCAGGAAGACGGATGGAATGGCCCCAACACCCAGCATGTGGGTGGTGCCACAGTGAAGCCTCATCATCATCTATTTAACAAACAAGAGTTAAATGTGGTTGAGTGGAGACCCGGGTCGTTTAGCTCTTCGTTGTGCTGTGGGTTGTCATTGTGACTGTGCGCTGATTGGGGAGAAACACAAGGGGATGGGAGCTACTTTGGTGCCTGGCATTTGCCTCGCACAGTCACGTGGTGTGCTTCGCATTAGGTACGCCCTTAATCCCTGAGATGGTTCCATCCTAACTGGGTGCTTGTCTCTGGGTTGTGTACAGATTACCCAGGTAAGCCTCTGCTCCCCTTGCCATCCTCAAGTGGCCAAACAGTGTGAACTTTGCTTTGGATTCATAGTGAGCCTGAAAATTTGTCTTTGGTGACCTGACTGTGGGCAACTGAATCTAATGGTTGCAAAATAAATACAAAATGCAAATAATAATAATAATGTCTGTGTCTGTACTTCATGACTTTGACCTTAGGTTCTTCTTTGATGTATTACTGTCAGCCTGCGGCAGGCTGCTGGGAGTCTTGATTTCATGTGCTAACTTTTGGGGTGTTGCGCTTAGAATGAACATCAGAATTTTTCCTCCTCTAAGTATTGAACAGTGTGTTTGAAGAACGTGCTTACTGGGACTTTCCTAGTGGTCCAGTGGCTAGGATTCTGTGCTGTCGGTGCGGGGGGCCCAGGTTTTATATCTGGTCAAGGAACTAGATTCCACCTGCCTCAATTTGCACATGCTGCAAATGAAGATCTCATGTGCTGCAACTAAGACTTGGTGCAGCCAAGTAAATAAATATTAGAAAAGAACATTTTACCTATTACCTATTTTGACATACACATTTTGGAAAATCCTTTTAGAGCCCTTTGAGTGCCTCTTCCAGGTGGCATTACTTCCTGGCTAGAGTTCATGGAAGGGAGAAACCAGTGACACCTCAAAGACACTTTTTTATACTTTGTGTTTAAAATGCATACCATCCACACCTGAGTTTCTGCCAGGTCAGGATTGCTGATTGCCCTCTGTTTCTGTTGTCCTCTTTAGCACCAGAGTTCCCTGTGTATTTGTGTATTGTGTCATGTGTCTTCGAGACAGCTGCAAAGACGCATTTGGAGTTAAAAGGCTGATAATGCAGGTAATCTCCTTGGATTGCAAGGAGATCAAACCAGTCAATCCTAAAGGAAATCAATCCTGAATATTCATTGGAAGGACGGATACTGAAGCTGAGGCTCCTATACTTTGGCCACCTGATGTGAAGAGCCAACTCACTGGAAAAGACCCTGATGCTGGGAAAGATTGAAGGCAGGAGAAAAAGGGGGTGACCGAGGATGAGGATGGTTGGATGGCATCACTGACTCAATGGGCTTGAGTTTGGGCAAACTCTGGGAGATGGTGAAGGACAGGGAAGCCTGACGTGCGGCCGTCCCTGGAGTAGCTAAGAGTTGGACTTAGCAACTAAACAACAACACAGAGATAAAGGAAGCTGTGCACAAATTCAGGCTACCATTTAGCTGATTAAGGTCACCTTGGCAAACCTCCTATCAAATGCTGAATGTCACCCCCATTACCTTATTCAACAAATATACATATATTATGTACCTACTGTGTGCTGATCACCTTTCTAGGTACTGGGGCAGTGAACAAAACAGACAAGGTCCCTGATCCTGTGGATCTGACAGTCCAGTGGTCCCTGCTCAGGGGTCACCAGCCTCAGCCTCACCAAGGCAGCTATTCCTTCTGAACCGCTCATGCTGTGAGAAGGGCCTCTTCGGTTTTCACTGGTTGGTCCCAGCGCTAACCCTGGGCTCTCAAATCAAGTCTAAGCTTCTTTCCCTTTGATAACTTCAGGTGTTTGAAACCTGCTGTTCTGTGCCCCCTGAGTTTTCTCCAGCTAAATATTTCTTTTGTCTTCACTTACTCTTCAAAGAACTTGGCCTTCATACTCTCCAGTCACCCTCTGAACTGGTGCCCTGGCTCACTCTTTCTTGAATACTTAACTTCTGCTGCCCAAGGCAGTGCTTCTTACACATGTGGATCCTGTGAATTCCCCTGTACAAGCCATCTGTCACCTCTCCTTCCTCTCTCTTACCAAAAGTGACAGGATTTTTCTCTTATTGAAGACTAGAAGCATATTGTAAAATAATATTTATATATATTATATATGTCGGTTTCTGTCCCAGTTCCTAACAAAGGCCCCTAAAGTCCCTGTGAATAGGGGTGCTAGGAGAATCTTCTGTCCTGTTTGGTCTTTGACACCAGTTCCTGACACAGAGCCCCTGAGACCCTTGTTTCTTGAGCTATAGAAGTATTTGACAGAACTCCTAAATCTCTTGGAATTTCCTGGGTAGTAGAGCATTTTTGGTTCTAATTAGGGGACTTGGGGGCCCCCTGGATGGGGCTGGTCATGAGAAAGCAAGCCATAATCAGAAGCCTGGAGCTTTCATCCCTAAGCCCCATTCTCCATAGAGAGGAGAAGGACAAGAAACAGAGTTACTAATCAATCATGTCTATGTGATGAAGCCTCCATAAAAATACCCAAAGAACTGTGTGTGGAGAGTTTCTGGTTTGGTGAATACATCCATGTGCTGCGAGGGTGATATGCCCCCAAATCCAGGTGGACACAAGCTCCTGCACCTGGGACCCTTCTAGACCTCACCCTATGTGTCTCTTTATCTGGCTGTTCATTTGCATCCTTTAAAATGTCCTTTGTAATTAGCCAACAATAGTAAGTTAACTGTTTTCCTGGGTTCTATGAGCAAATTATCAAACCCAAGAAGGGGATGAGATCGTGGGAACCTCCAATTTGTAAGCTGAGTCAGGCAGAAGTCATGGGTGTAGAGGCCTATCCCAAGGCCACAGGTGCGAGGCTTTGCATCAAGGACTGAGAAGGGGAGCCCAGAACCAAGGTCACCTCTGAAATTGACTGAGCTCCTTCATAACTGTTGCCAAAAGTCCCCTGATCATCACCAGCAAGTTTCCTGACCTAATGTGTGTGCATAGTCACTCTGTCATGTCCAACTCTGCAACCCCGTGGACTGTAGCCCACCAGCCTTCTCTGTCCTTGGAATTTTCCAGGCAAGAATACTGGAGTGGGTTGCCATTTCCTGCTCCAGGGAATCTTCCTGCTCCAGGGAATCTTCCTGACCCAGGGATCAGGAAGTGTCTCCTGCATTTGCAAGTGGATTCTTTACCATTGTGCCACCTGGGAAGCTCCATATTATGCAAAAATGCCCAGCCTAGTACTCACTCTATAGCACCCTAACCAATCATCTAATGCCAACCTTCCAGCAGGAATTTTCTTTGTCTTGAGGCTATAAAAATTGGCTACTAACCCACAAAAAGCGTTGGCTCTCCCTTGAGCCAGCCTGGTGTTCTAACAGTGTCTGGTCTCAGGAGGTTGGCCCTCTGTGCTTTCAGTGCCCACATCATCTCTGCTGTTTGTTCTTAATAAACTCACTCTCTTCTGAAATGCTCTGTGTCTGGAAATTCTTCTCCAATCTGCCCTCAGACTGCCATGACAGTGGGTAACCTGGGGACCCACTGCTTGCAATTAGCATTAAGACCCTTAACCTGTAGGTCTGTATTAACTCCAGGTAGTTAATATCAAAATTGTTTAATGTAGAAAACCCACAGATCTGGTCACAGAAGTATGGTAAGTGTTCAAGTAAAGAAAAACTGAGTTTTTTTCCAGGCACATATTAATATCCAATTTTGACGGGCAAATTAGTTACTACTAAGTATTTTTAAGTATGATATGACTTGAATACATTTTTCCAGAAATATGTTTAGAGATTTCATTATACAGTGGTAAGAATTTAATTTTTAAGTAAAGATTTTAGACATAATCAGCCTCATAAATTAGCACCATCATCTCATGAAAGAGAGGACATTATAATATCAAAGGATCTGGAAGGGCATAATGTCAGTACTAAAAACTTGAATAAATTTCCTTTATGAAAAACTGACTACATTGTTTATTCTTTCTCACCTACCAAGTACCAGTGAAAACTTCTTGAACCAACCAGCATCACCCTTTAGGAAGCCACTGCCCTTGGGACCCCCGTGTAGCCCTTAAGAACTGCATTCAGCTGTAAAAGAACCCAGAAAAACACTGACTTAAACAAATTAGCAGTTTTATTTTTCTCATGTAAATAGAAGTTTGGAGATAGTCTCAGGTTAACATGGCTGCTCCATGAGGCCATCAGGGACTCTGCCTTCTATCTTCTTTCTTTTGTTCAGCAGGCTTTAGCATGAATTTGTCATCATCTGATCCCAATACGCCTGCTTCCTTTTCCAGCAAAGTGGAAGAAGTGAGGAGTCCAGCTCTAAGCCTAAAACCTATGTGTCATATTTCAGACCCAGTCTTAGGCAATTATTAATTCAAAGCTTTACCCACAGCTTCATGGGAAGGTACAGAGACTGTGCACTGCATGCTCTGAGGGGATCTGCAGTCGAGGGCTCTGGCCTCATCCTACCATCAATCCAGCCTTAGCCCAGGCTTCTTATGGGGGGAAGGGGGACCTAGCCATGGCCCCTCTTAGGTGCCTCTGTAGAGACCAACTTACCAGCTGTGAGGTGGTGGGGGGAGGGAAGGGGGCGAGTATGTGGCCTTGAAATGTTTCCTCCACTCAAAGTGTGTAGTACTTTTCCACTCTCAGCCCTGCTCTGCTCCCTTCTCCCTGCCTCCCGGTATGCAAAAAGGCAGGAGCCTTTTGTTTAGGGATCCTTCAGCAGTGAGACAATCCTGATTATCTGTACTAATCCATCTGCCTCTTGCCAGGCACTGTGCCAGGGAGAAAAATGGAACATAAGCCAGCACTTTCTCCTGTTTCGTCTCTTGCTTATACTGTCACAGTAAATGATTCAATCACTGACCGTTAGTTTCATTTTTACTACTTTACACAGATGCTTGGCAGCTCAGCTCTTAGCAGCTCAGCTCAGCTCAGCTTTTGACAGGTGAAGAGAAGGAAAAGGGCAAAAGGGGTTGGTTGGCCAGTTGAGTTGACCTGACTTTTGGCGAGCTTTCTCCAAAGCCCCACTGCTGTTTTATGCTTGTATCTTATTGGTCAGAACTGGATTACATGGTCATTCCTAGCTTCAAGGGAGGCTGGGAAGTGCTTCTTAGCTGGGCACACTGCCACCCTAAGTGAAACCAGAATGAGTTTTAGATCAATAACTATTACATCTCAGAATCTTCTACTTTTAGAAAAGATCATGGATGGTGGTTTGCCCGTTTTCTGTTTGATTTCACTGGTTGGCATTGTGTAAAGAGTTGAGAGAAAAGAATTCTGGGAAGATGGCAGTGGTATTTTTTTAATCTCCCTGAATTCCCTCATTAAAAACAAAGCAAAACAAACAAAAAATAGAGCAACTGGGATAGCAAAACCAAAAACTTATGGACATCTGTAACAAACGGGAAACAAGATAGCACCACAAACCCCAAAATTTGTGTAGGTGGAAACTGCTGATGGTTCAAAGACTTGCATGATATCAGCATTTTTGTGGAGAGAAGGAGAGGGAACCAAGAGTGTCTGAGAAATCTGAAAATGAGAGAACCCCAAAATAGTCAACAGGTACTCCCTGGAAAGTACAAAGGACCAATAGAATAACAGCAGCTGGAACTGGGGGAGAGGGGTTATACAACGCAGTTTGCAGCTGATGAGTAGAAGGGGTAAGTAAGGACAAAGTAAGGACTGGAGAAGCTGGAGCAGCCCAGGTGCTGTGAACCCTCACAACCAGCCAAAGTGTCTTTCCAGGATACCAGATTAGAAACTGCAGGGAACAGACTACAAATAGGGTAGGCCAGGGATACTTGGGACAAAGGAAAGGGAAGGCCAAATGAGTAGGGGAGGGGAACAGGGCCAGAACATCTTGGAAAGTATAAAGCCATTCATTTGAACACTTAATGGAAACAGACAAGGAAGCTGTAGAGCCTTGAATTTAGCAAAGCTATCCTAACTTACTCCTCCCTGCTAAATGTGCAGGAAAATGAATTTCATATAAAAAAGGAACAACAGAGAGACTGCAGTCAAATCTCATAGTGATAAGAAAAATGAGAACACAGAGCAGAAAAACATCCTTAATGAAATGAAAGCATTTCAGAAAGACATGCCCACAAAACCAGATAAAAATTGTAATTGCAAAATGAGCAAAGGTAAATTAAGGAAATGGTACAAGATATGAAAGACAAGCACAAGTCAGAAATAGAAAGCAAAAATTAGGTATTCAAACTCAGGAAAGAATTGGAAATAAAAGGGAAAACTCATTTCACAAGTGAAGACTGAACTAGAAGGAATATAAGACTAACATAGACTAACATTGCACAACAGATAATGCCTTAAAGGAGCAAAAAGTGAAAAGAAGAAAAAAATTTAAATTGCAGAATGAATAAGAGAAATCTGAGAATTCAGAGTCGCAAAAAGTCACAAAGGTCGCAGAGTCGGACACGACTGAGTGACTGAACTGAACTGAGAATTCAAGAGAAAATTACAAAGAAGATAGGCAGACTTACTATTTAAATTTGTAGTATACATGTCCATGTAGGGAAAAGAATAATGGGGCAATGGAGGAGAAAAAATACATTTTTAAAAAGCTATATAAAAAACACTTCCCTAAAAACAAAAAGACTCAAGACTTTGTAAGGGCATGCCTTGTGCATGGGGAAATCAACCCAGATCAACACTGAGACATAGTAAAATTAGTGGATTTTTTTTTTAAAGAAAAAATACTTGGGGCATCCAGGCTAAAAGACAAGTTCACTTACAAGGGAAAGAAAATGAGGTTGTGATCAGACTTGACAACAGCACTTTATGTCAGGAGACTATGGAGTAACAATATGTCTAAGATACCTGAAGAAAGGAAGGGTGACCTAAGGGTTCTACATTCAGCCAAATTGACTTTCAGGTATGAAGGCCAAAGATAAAACATTATCAGCATAGAAGAACACAGGGATGATTCTCTTGACCTTTCTGAGGCATCTTCTAGAGAACATACTATCAGACAACCAGACTAGTGAGACATTGACATAACAGGTGGTGAGCACTAAATATATATTTACTTGTATAACTAATGAGAAGTGATGGTTGTAAGGGAGAGGATATAGTTTTTAATGCTTATGTGTCTTTAATATACAGTAAAACTAACAAAATAGAGAAGGGGGAGAACATATGTAAGAGGCAGACAAAGCTTGCTGATTGCCTTGTAGTTATTAACCAAAATATTGCTTCCAACCAGATGCTGGAGAAGAAGTGAAGGAAGAAAAAGTTACTAGATAATATTGCTCATAAGAGGAAAACAATCGATAATAATTACCCTCCCCTATAAAGGGGATTAAAACGTAACAGGAAATGGTTAGAACAAAAGTACAAACCTTTGTAAATATTCAAACCAAAGAAAAGAGGGAGCAAGCACATAAACAAACCACAGAGTGAAAAACTATTTATATAACAGAGTTGAAATTTTCACAGAGATGTGGGTGTGAATCCTTGCTTCACTTTCCTCTCTGCTTGGCTGCCTCAGAAAGAGCCTATATATATGTATGTAGACTTAAGTGCCTGGGACCACACTGTGTGTGTGTATACATATATGTAAAACTGATCTTGAAGGGCAAGTGTGAGAATTAAATTTATATAGTATGATTTGCAGTATTCAGTAGGTATCAATAATAAGTGTTCAACCAGAGCAAGATCTGTAGCCTTCTCAGCAAGGGAGGGACAAAGCTGGAACTTGAAAGGAGGATTGTCTGGCTCTAAAGCTTGCTGTTTCTCTTCTGTGCTACTCAAGGCCACACGTATTCACTGAATGCTGGAATTACAGGAATTTTTAGAAGGAGAGATTCAATAGCGAAGGCTTCATGGAAGACATGGCATTCCATGTCCAGCTTAAGCAACTCTGACAGTAGCAACTTCACTCTGATTTATATACCTGGGACCCAGCACAGTACCTGGTCTACACTCAACCTGTACTCATTAGGTAATTGCATTTATTGGTTCACTATTTGTATGATTTGGGATAGGTTAGATTATCTACAATAATAAAGCAATTCAGACTTCCCTGATGGTCCAATGGTTAAGAATCCACCAATGCAGGGGACATGGGTTCAATCCCTGGTTAGGGAAGATTCCACATGCCTCGGGGCAATTAAGCCCATGTGTCACAACTACTGCGCCCATGTTCTACAGCCTGTGCTCCACAAAAAGAGAAACCACAGCAATGAGAAGCCTGAGGACCACAACGAAGAGTAGCCCCAGCTCTCCTCAACTAGAGAAAGCCCTCTCATGGGAAGGAAGACCCAGCCAAATATAAATAAATTAATTAAAAAAAAATAAGTTCCAAAATTTCAGCAGTTTGAAACAAAGAAGTTTTATTTCTTGCTCATGTTACAAGTTCATCACAGATTGGCAGGGAAACTGTTCATTGTAGTCACTCAGGCCCCTGGGTTGTTGGAATGAGCACTTCTCATGTAGGGTTGGTCACTGTGCCAGAGGAAAAAGAGCTCTGGAAGGTCTCATAGTGGCAATTAAATCTTCCACTTACAAGTGACACCTGCCACTTCTCATAATTCACTGGCCAGAAGTATCACATGGTCACACCTAACTTTAAAGAAGGCCACAAAGTATAATCCTACTACGTGCCTAGAAAACAAGAGACCTGAAATGCTTGGTGAACGGTATTAATGACTATCACATTATCTGAAGGTGGGTAATGTGGGCTCCATTTAGCTAGGTAGATAGAGTGAAAGAAAGGACAGTGTACACTACACTATTATCCTCCTTTTCATAGTTGAGGACACCTGTGCACTAAGAGCTTGAGTGATTTGCTCACACTAACCTATTACCAAGGTGCTAGGATTCAAATATGCATTTGTCTGACTCTAAAGCTTTTACCTACTGCTTATCAGGAACTTATCCTGCTTTTGATCCTGCCTTGCCTCATAGGGCTTTCCTGGTAGCTCAGTTGGTGAAGAATCTACCTGCAATGCAGGAGACCCCGGTTCAATTTCTGGGTTGGGAAGATCCACTGGAGAAGGGATAGGCTACCCACTTCAGTATTCTTAGGTTTCCCTTGTGGCTCAGCTGGTAAAGAATTCGCCTGCCATGCGGGAGACCTGAGTTTGATCCCTGGGTTGGGAAAATCCCCTGGAGAAGGGAAAGGCTACCCACTCCAGTATTCTGGCCTGGAGAATTCCATGGACTGTATAGTCCATGGGGTGGCAAAGAGTCGGACACAACTGCGTGACTTTCACTTTCCTCATATACTTGGAGAAGAGGCACCAAGTAGCCTCACCTTCCTTCACCCACAAATTCCATTTTACTCTCTCTGTGTCACTGGTAGAAGTTTAAATTAGACTTTGCAAACAACTCAGGTCAGTTTAAAAGGAAGAAAAGTGGTCTCCGAAGCCTGGATTACATACTTTGCTTGCATTGTGTGGATTTTCCCTCAAGGATCTGTCTCTCCCTTCATTGTTCTTTCCTTTGAAATCTAACCCAGCAAACAGCCATCAAGACTAGCAGCTTGGCTCCAGAGAGGGGTTATCAAAGGAAGGAGGAGGAGTTTGAACCTCATTTTTAACTTGCTGAACCTTTCAAATTCTCCCTCAAGGCTTCAGTTTGGTAAAAGAAAAATAATAATGACTTATGTTTATCCTGGGGAATATGTGTTTTCCATGCCCCCTTAGGAAATATCATCCATGTGTTTCAAATTTATTTTTTGCTTGACTCATCAAAATACTGTTGCACAAGAGACTCTGGATGTCCAAAGAGCTGTCTTTTAAAATAAATGTCTTTTATTTTGTCGTTGGAAACAGCTAATCACATTTTATCAAGAGTCAGCAGCCTTCTTTCTTCAAAGGGTTGAATTTAACACTAAAAAGGTTACAGATGGGGAGAAAGAATGGTTATTTGCTACCACCAACCCCTTCCACTAATAGGCTATAAGATGCCAAGGACTGTATGATGTGAAGGTTTTGAAATGAAAACTCTAGGAAAATGATAGCTCACCTAAAAATATTAGCAAAAAGTAATTTCCATATCCCTTACCTTATTGGGAGTGAGTTGAGGTTAAAAATGAGAGTCCAGATTCTTCAGGAACTCCAGTTATTCATATGTTAGATCTTCTTTGCCTAACAACTCTATTTATTTCTTTTTTAAAAAAATCCTTTTTGTTTGAAAAAGTCCATCCTTTGTTATGGCATTAATCTCCTGTTTCTTTGCTCTTGAGTTCCTCCTAGTTCAACCTCCATTTCTACAGTGATTGTTGCTGTTTCTATTTCTTTCTGGCATTCTATGTAATAATCCTGAGTTTTTCTAGTACTAATTAGTGCTATCCTTTCATATTTTATATGATTTTCTTAGTTTTATTTCATTTTGGAAGATTAGGTTATAGTTTCATTTATTTAGTGTACGTGTCTTTCTGATATGCTTTAGTTGTCAATAGGGATGCTTTTAAATCTTTTTACAAAAGTCAAGAAAGATAAAGTGACTTTCCCAAGATGAAACAGCTATTAAGTGGCAGAGCAGGTGTTCACACCCATGTTTATCTGACTCCAAAGCCTGTAATCTTCTTACTAATCATACTTATCATATATTGAAATTCTACTGTGTGGCAGACAATTTATAAACAAAATCTGATCTAATGCAGCATCTTGCAACACCTTTTTATTATTGATGAAGAAACAAAGGCTTGGAAAGCAACTGCAGATGGTTGTGGGCACTTGTGGTAGTTTCAACAACTATAGGCTACTAGCTCTTAGTTTCAGAAGGTAAAGGCAGGTAGCCCACAAATAGTATGATTGCTCCAAGTAATCAAGTTTTCTATTAGCTCAGTATTTAATTTTGTCTAGAATGTGACCTTCTTCCTGTGGTTCAATATGGCAGGCAATACATCCAAGTTCCATGTAGCTGAATGGAGGAAGGGATTGACAAGGGGCAAAGAACATGAACTAGCTCTTTCTTAAGCAGGGGTTTTAGGAAAGCTACTATGCAATACTTTGATTTTATTTTACTGGCCTGAACTGAGCCATCTGCCTTAACTTAGCTGTAAGAGAGTCTGAGAAATGTGACCACATGCCCAATTAAAAATGGGGCGTGGCATGGTTCCGCTACTAAGAAAGAAAGGGAGAATATATATTGATGTAGACAACTACTAGTCCTTACCGAAGGAACTAAGCAAAGTGATCTGATTGCAAGTAATCTGAGGTGTGTTTATGGGCACTCTTTTAGAATGATTCTCTAAACTTTCTCCACCACCAAAGAGAAGATTTCTTCATGGCAAGATGATGTACCTTAAAATTTTTTATTTTACTTTAAAGTTTATTTTTGGCTGCACTGGGTCTTTGTTACTGCACAGGAGCTTTCTCTAGTTGCAGTGAGAGGGGCTACTCTTTTCTGCGGTGCTTGAGCTTCTCACTGTGGTGGCTTTGCTTGTTGCAGAGCACAGGCTCTAAGCGCCATGAACTTCAGTAGTTGCAGTATGCAGGCTCTAGTCTGGGTTCAGTAGTTGTGGAGCATTGGCTTTGTTGATTAGTGGTATATGGGATCTTCCTGGACCAGGGACTGAACTCGTGTTCCCTGTATTGGCAGGCGGATTCTTAACTACTAGACCCACCAGGAAAGACCCTTGATCTCCCTTTGTATTTCCAGTTTGCCCTGCAATGTGCTGCACTTAGTAGCTCAGTCTCTTAGCAACCCCATGGACTGTAGCTCACCAGGATCTTCTCTGTCCATGGGATTCTCCAGGCAAGCATACTGGAGTGGTTGCCATGCCTCCTCTAGGGGACTCTTCCCAACCCAGAGATTGAATCCAGGTCTCCCTCATTACAGGTGGATTCTTCACTGTTTGAACCATCAGGGAAGCCCAGGAATACTGGAGCAGGTAGCCCATCCCTTCTCCAGGGGATATTCCCAATCCAGGAATCATACCAGGGTCTCCTGTATTGCAGGCAGATTCTTTACCAGCTGAGCTACCAAGGAAGCCCTTGTCCTTCAATTCTTCAAACTTAGTTAATATTATCATATTTTTGGAAGTGAATATGATGCACTGTTAAAGCAGCTCAAGAAGCCACTTCTAGCAAACATTGCAGAGCAATTTGTGTGACTTCAATTTCTCTCACTAGATGATCAGTTTCTTCAGTCAATAAATCATCAAATCAGTCTTTCTAGAGTATACTGAATGTTGTCTGTGCTATGTATTTGGATGTTAAAAGGTATCAGCAGTATGCCTCCAGGGATATCACTGAGGCCTAATGAAATCAGAGAAGGATTCATTAAGTGGTACTTAGGTTGGTGACAATATACAGCCAATATACTGTCAAGGCTGTATATTGTCACACTGCTTATTTAACTTATATGCAGAGTACATCATGAGAAACACTGGGCTGGAAGAAGCACAAACTGGAATCAAGATTGCCAGGAAAAATATCAATAACCTCAGATAGGCAGATGACACCACCCTTATGGCAGAAAGTGAAGAAGAACTAAAGAGCCTTTTGATGAAAGTGAAAGAGGAGAGTAAAAAGTTGGCTTAAAGCTCAACATTCAGAAAACTAAGATCATGGCATCTGATCCCATCACTTCATGGCAAATAGATGGGGAAACAGTGGAAACAGTGGCTGACTTTATTTTTTGGGGCTCCAAAATCACTGTAGATGGTGATTGCAGCCATGAAATTAAAAGACGCTTACTCCTTGGAAGGAAAGCTATGACCAACCTAGACAGCATATTAAAAAGCAGAGACATTACTTTGTTAACAAAGGTCTATCTAGTCAAGGCTATGGTTTTTCCAGTAGTCATGCATGGATGTGAGAGTTAGACTATAAAGAAAGCTGAACACCGAAGAATCGATGTTTTTGAACTGTGGTGTTGGAGAAGACTCTTGAGAGACTGCAAAGAGATCCAACCCGTCCATCCTAAAGGAAATCAATCCTGAGTATTCATTGGAAGGACTGATGATGAAGCTGAAACTCCAATACTTTGGCCACCTGATGTCAAGAACCGACTCACTGGAAAAGACCCTGATGCTGGGAAAAATTGAAGGTGGGAGGAGGAGGGGACAACAGAGGATGAAATGGTTGGATGGTATTACCAACGCTATGGACATGAGTTTAAGTAAGCTCCAGGAGTTGGTGATGGACAGGGAGGCCTGGCGTGCTGCAGTCCATGGGGTCGCAAAGAGTCGGACACAACTGAGCGACTGAACTGACTTAGGTTGGTGAAAAGCATTTTCCTCACTGGCAGGAAATTAAGGACAATCAATATTTGTACAGTATTTTAGTACATCGTCACATCATCTGATGCCATCTTTATTTTTATCTTTATTTTATAGAGGCTTAGGGAGAGTCAAAATATTCCTCTTAGCAAGTGGTAGAACTGGAACTAGAAAACAGATCTTAGGAAACCAAAGGTTTCTCTAGGGAAAAACAGTTCTTCATTTCAGTAAAAATAATATCTTTGTGGAGAGGTCCACAGCATCCTTTGATTTCACTGTCAGACAGCAGATAAAGTAAGATCGAAAGAAACGAAGGCAAATCATTTTGCCAGTTCTTTGGAATCATAGAACTCTAATCAGTCAACACTGCGACTAGTAGCCGCTTTATAAATGACTACGATTCCCAGGATGCCACAAGGTACGGGCAGGCAAGACTTCGACTCCCAGCATGCTGTACTCTGGAACTTCCAGTCCCAGAATGCAACGCTCCTCCTTTCTCCCAGAGGTCCATGAAGACTACAATTCCCGGCATGCAGCGCCGCCCCCAGTTTCTGGCGCCCCGCTGGACCCTGCTTCGAAGAGACCGTTTGGACTCCAGAGGGCGGGCCCTGGAGTCCGAGTCCCCTCTGGGGGACGTGTGTGCCCGGCAGTTCTGGTCCGTTGGGCCTGCCCAGACGAAACCTCGAAGGGATGGGTTTGGGCCTGGGCCGGGCTTCTCCCAGGCAGCGTTTGAGGCAGCCCCAATGGGGCCCTCCGGGGGCCTTCCTCCCTTTGAACTGCGGTGGCGGGCGGGCTCGCTGTATCCTGCACCCCTCAGAGTAGGGGCCGCCATCACCATGGCCACGGCTGCGAGTCGGCCCTGCCCCGGAGGGTCGCGGGACATCTTGTGGCGCGTGAGTGCTGCGCGCACCGTGGCAGGCGCTCATTAACTGCGGGAGTCGGGCTGGTTTGGGGGCGTCGGTCGCGCGTGCGCGCTGGGCGGGGGAGGGGCTGGCTGTAGAGTAGCGTGGGGAGCGCGTGGGGTGGGGGGAGACCGGAGTGAGTGGTTTCGGGGTTGTGCGGGGCGTATTGAGTGGAAGCTAGTTATAGTAGCGAGGGGCGTGCTAAGGAGAGTTGGTTACAAGGTGTGTGTGTCTGTGCGGGACGTCCTGAGTGCAAACTTGTTACTGTGTGAGAGAGGGGTCCTGAATGGAAGCTGGTCATGGTGGGAAGGATGACCTGCATGGGAATTGAGTCGGGGAATGGGAAAGAGTTGTATGCCAGGAGGTGTACCTACTAAGTGCAGGCATCTTTAATTTGTTGATTACTTGCGATAAGAAGCGGGAAAGAATATCCGGAATCGGAAAGACAACTGCTGGACTTGGGGTCTGGGTAAAAGCAGGACGGGTATTTTGTCAAATTAGAGGAATGTGGACACTGTGGGCCGGAGGTGAGGAGGTACTTCCTTGTGGAAGTTTAGTCAACAGTTCTGCATCCTTTCTGTGGCGGACAAAGAGTAACAGGAGTAAGATCCCTTTTAGAACAGTGCTTATACCCTGGCAGCGCTGCCATCTACTTTGTTCCGTTCAGTCGCTCAGTCGCGTCTGACTCTTAGCGACCCCAGGCCTCCCTGTCCATCACCTACTCCCGGACTTTACTCAAACTCATGTCCATTGTGTCCGTGATGCCATCCAACCGTTTCATTCTCTGTCGTCCCCTTCTCCTGCCTTCAGTCTTTCCAAGGATCAGGGTCTTTTCCAATGAGTCAGTTCTTCGAATCAGGTGGCCAAAGTATTGGAGTTTCAGTTTCAGCATCAATCCTTCCAATGAATACTCAGGACTCATTTGCTTTAGGATGGACTGGTTGGATCTCCTTGCAGTCCAAGGAACTCTCAAGAGTCTTCTCCAACACCACAGTTCAAAAGCATCGATTCTTCGATGCTGAGCTTTCTTTGTAGTTCAACTCTCACGTCCATACGTGACTACTGGAAAAACCATAGCCTTGATTAGACGGATCTTTGTTGACAAAGTAATGTCTCTGCTTTTTAATATGCTGTCTAGGTTGGTCATAGCTTTTCTTCCAAGGAGCAAGTGTCTTTTAATTTCATGGCTGCAGTTACCATCTACAGTGATTTTGGAGCCCCCCAAAATAAAGTCAGTCATTGTTTCCATTGTTTCCCCATCTATTTGCTGTGAAGTGGTGGGACCAGATGCCATGATTTTAGTTTTCTGAATGTTGAGTTTTAAGCCAGCTTTTTCACTCTCCTCTTTCACTTTCATCAAGAGGTTCTTTAGTTCTTCTTCACTTTCTGCCATAAGGGTGGTGTCATCTGCCTATCTGAGGTTATTGTTACTTTTCCTGGCAATCTTGATTCCAGCTTGTGCTTGCTTCATCCAGCCCAGCATTTCTCATGATGTACTCTACATATAAGCTTCCCTGGTGGCTGAGATGGTAAGGCGTCTGCCTGCAAAGGGAGACCTGGGTTCGATCCCTGAGTCGGGAAGATCCCCTGGAGAAGGAAATGACAACCCACTCCAGTACTCTTGCCTGGAAAATCCCATGGACAGAGGAGCCTGATAGGCTACAGTCTATGGGGTCACAAAGAGTTGGATACGACTGAGTGACTTCACTCTGCACATAAGTTAAATAAGCAGGGTGACAGTATACAGCCTTGACGTACTCCTTTCCCGATTTGGAACCAGTCTGTTGTTCCATGTCCAGTTCTGTTGCTTCTTGACCTGTATACAGATTTCTCAGGCGGCAGGTCAGGTGGTCTGGTATTCACAGCTCTTGAAGAGTTTTATTTGTATCCCAAGTTATTAATACTAAATCTTGTCTGTTCTTTACAACCTTTATTATCAGCTATCGATGTCCTGCAGATTGTGCATCAGAAAGATGGCTGCAGTTTTTCTTTTTTAAACTTTCTTATTGCCACTGCCTTCCTTCAGACACTGACTGAAACCTTTGGCTTGGGCTGTCGGGGTGTGTTGCCTCCTGTTTTTCTGCTGTCTGCCTCTTGTCCCCTCTGATCCATCTTCAGTGTAGCCACCTTACAGACACGCGGGTGTTGTCTTCCAGAGATAAATCCGATTGTCACTTTTGTGCTTAAAATCTCTTAAGGTCTTTTCTTGTATTTATGTATTCAGCAGTAAATCTTGTGCCTCTTATGAGGTGTGTGTGTGTGTGTGTGTGTGTGTGTGTGTTTAAGTCGCTTCAGTCGTGTCCGACTCTTTGCCACCCTATGGGCTGTAGCCCACCAGACTCCTCGGTCCATGGGATTCTCCAGGCAAGAATACTGGAGTGGATCGCCATGCCCTTCTCTATAGGATCTTCCCCATCCAGTGGTGGAACCTTTGTCTCTTATGTCTCCTGCATTCGGCAGGCGGGTTCTTTTACCGCTAGTGCCACCTGGGAAGCCCATCTCTTATGAGGTAGGCACTGATAATTCAGACATGAATACAATGAAGTAGGTGCCCAGTTAGGAGCCCATATCTAATAATTGTAAACACAGTTGCAGTATATACATGATTCCTGTAATATGTATACACTTTCAGATATTGACATGTCTGTCAAACCCAGGGAGACAGCTGTAAGTTGCTGTGAAATACAGTTGTAAACTAAATGAAACCTTCTTCACTCCCCAAAGTGTGATATTTAATGTGACATCTGACTCTGGACTAAAACAGCAAGAGTTCACTAATAGGAGAAAATTCTGTAGTGGTATGTAATATTGTTAATAGTAGTGACCATTGGAGTTTATAGACAGCTTCGTGGACTGTAATCTGGGTGTAGACATTAGTGATTAACATCCTGTATGAAAGATAAGATTTGCATAACTGAAATAACTGGAATAGTTTAAATGACTTCAGGATTGAGGGATTTTGTTTATTTAATTACAGGTGTTGGGCTGGAGGATAGTTACAAGCATTGTCTGGTCAGTGCTACTGCTGCCCATCTGTACCACAGTATTTGTAATCTTTAGCAGCATTGATTTATTTCATCCTATACAGTGGCTGTCTGGTAAGTGATATTCAGTTTGGGGATAACAAATTTACAGGACCCACTTCTCAAAATAAAAATTGCATTACGTTTTAAATTTATTTTAGTGTCTGTATTGAGAGTGGCAAAAAAAATTCACTCTGAGGTTCTTAAGCCATTCCCTGCCTAACATAGGCATTTTCATTATATAATAAGATCACTAAACCTGTCAGAGACTGTTCACAGAAACAGAAAGATCACTAGAGACCACATTAATAAAAACTTAATTTTGTTTGTCTTTTCTCTTTGACAGCTTTATTGAGGAAATGAACTTGTGAGCTTTCTTTTTAAGGAAGTGAACTAATACTTTTACATATTTAAAAATTATAGATAGAAAATATGACATATCTTTTAAAAATTTTTTTCTAAAATTAAGAATACTTCATTTCTTTGTTGTGGCTGATAAGAAAGATGAAAAGAGAGAAAAGGAGGAGACTAAGGAACATAGAGTTAAACTGAAAGATTGATGAGAAGGAAAAAATTGTAGCAGGCTGATGTTTCTCAAAATTCTTGGAGACAATAAAATTAATAAATTCATCAAAGTGTAACTACTTTATGTTAATAATAGCTACCGATTATTGCTGCCTACTATGTGCTAGGCACCATGCTAAGTACCTTAAAATTCTTTTTTTTTTGGCCACTCCTCATGGCATATCAGGGTCTTACTTCCCCAACAAGGGATCCAACTTGCACCCCTTGCAGTGGAGAAGTGGAGTCTTAACCACTGTCCCACCAGGGAAATCCCAGGATGTTACTTCTTATCCTTCCTATTAATACAACCTTGTGTGATAAGAATGAGGTAGTATTCCTACTTAAATGAGGGACCTTAGACTCAGGTTATAAGTCTGTGCAGAGACGCAGCTGGTGAGTAACTGAACTAGGATTTGAATATTGGTCTCTGACTTCAAAGCCTATGTTTTTTTCACTCCCCCACACTAGAATTTAAAAAGAGAGAAATGTTCCTAGAGTAGATTTTGAAGCCTTTTAAGGTCTTGCCTAAGGCTAAAAGGCACAAATACTCTTGAAATTCTTCCCCCCTGCCACAATGGTAACAATAAATTTCTTTTGCTTTGGAAAGTGGGAAGTATGTTGTTAATTTAATTTTTCAGAAGAAATGCCAGTTTTCAGAGAGTTAAAAGCTTTACCTTATGGCCTTTGGAGAGAGATTGCTGCTAAAGAATTGAAGTCATTTTAAGTTTTTTGTTGAGACATATCAGTCACTTTTTGGGTAAATCTCACAGTCAGATGAAGTTAAGCCATAAGCTAGTACCAGGGTGGCAAGTATTTCTGTAACCACCTTGCCCGTGTCTGTGTCACTCATGCTTGTGTAGTTGCAACTTTAGAATATTCAATATTGTAACCTAGAGCCATTACCAGTTGTTATGGATTGGTACTTCAGACAAAAACTTTTCGCCATTTCGTGGCCCAAGGGTTCTTTAATTCTAGTGTCCCTTTTTCTCCAGATTGGATTTGATTTATGCCATTTTTCTCATCAAATATTACTGTCTGCTTCAACTTTTGCTTCATAAAGTCTTTACAGCAAAATTTAGTCCTTCCTTCCTTATTTCCAGCCACATGAATTAGTTCTTTCACTCTTTTAGCTCGGTGTAATGCTTGAGAAGTTTACTTGTGGATGCTTAATAATTTTTCAGTAATTTTGGTCAATGAATTAAAATTTTAAAAATAATTGGTCTCATTTAGTGTATTTAACAAACGTGTCCATATTTTTATTTCTCTTGTTCATATTTTTAGGCATAATATATACATATTTTAAACTGTCACATTTTTTAGATGGAATATTGATTGTTGAACCACTCAAATGTGAATGTATTAGTATTTCATGAATTTTATTTTTAATTCTGTTCATTTGGATGATGTACAGATTATTCTATTTCTAGAAATGTTACTTTTTTTAGCTCTATGGACTAATTGCATTTAAGAAGGGATCTGAAAAATATTTACATTTTAGAAAGAAACTTTGTTGGTATATTACTAAATGTGGTACTTCTCTGTTTTACATGAAATATGTTTGCATATGGTGTTATTTGTCTGATGTTATCATCTGGGTCATCTGAAAGAAATTCTGGTATAATTTTAAAGATAAGTTTTTAAATTAAAATTAGAGTTGTGGTTCAAACCCCCCTTTTTATTGCAGTATACTAAACATGACAATATGACTGAACTCACTAATTCATTTCTCTTTTGTTTTAGCTTCTTTCAATGATCTGTATAATTCCTACATTATCTTTTACCTTCTGCTGCTGTCAGTGGTAATTGTAATAATAAGTATTTTCAATGTGGAGTTCTATACAGGTGAGTTTTCAAATGTTAACCATCTTTAAAATACCTGAATTTATTTTACTAAGAGCAGACATAATGAATTTTATATGTGGATGTGTACATCAGAGGCTGTATTTTGTGTCAGAGTTTTAAATGTATACAGAATTATATGCTTTTGAGTGTCTTATTGTAAAATTTATTTGACTAATACTTTCTCTGATTTTAAAAAATAATTAGCACTCTTAGGACAAATTGTATGATTCCACTTATATATATGAGGTTTCTAGAGTAGTCTCAAATTCATGGAGATATGAAATAGAATGATGGTTACCAGGGACTTGAAGGAGGAGGGAGTGGGGAATTGTTCAGTGAATACAGAGTTAATTGGTACAGGGAAAGATGGAAAAGTTTGGAGATGGATGGTGGTGATGGTTGCACAACAATGTGAGTGTACTTAAAACTATATACTTAAAATGGAAATTTTTAAAAATATGTATTTTATGACATTAAAAAAATTAGGCATTTTACTAGTTCACAGCTAGTGATTAAAGTTGTGATTTAGCAGATATATCATAAAAATAACTCCTTTATAGAGTATGAGATCAAGACCAGATGATTTCTGAGGTCCTTTTCAAATATTAAAGTCTATAATTCTGTGATTTTGGTACAACAAAATTTAAAATATCATATGTTTTGCCTTGGGAGAATCACCTGCTAGATTTCAGAGTTTTTTACTTTTTCTCAATTTCTCTCCTTGCTCTTCCTGCCTTTTCAGATTCCTTAAGTCTGTCCTTGAGGTAAAATGAGAAGCTTTAAGTTATACTTCTTTTTTTCACTATAAGTTCGTTCCTCTTTTTAGCTCTTTAGTACTTCCTGGCTAGATATGATATACAATTTCACATTGTTCTCTGGATTTTATAATATACCCCTTTCCTTTGCTTTTCTAATCCCTCCCTACTTGCTGACAGATCTCTTTTTCTATTCAAGCCATCTATAGAACCCCTTGACTCACAGTTAGCTTTTTTGGTGGTGGGGGAGGGTGGCGGGCCTGTGCTACATGGCTTGCATCATCTTAGTTCTCCAACCAGGAATTGAATCTGTGGCCTCTGCAGTGGAAGTGTGAAGTCTTAACCACTGGACCACCTGGGAAGTCTTCGTCTAGTTTTTCTTAAAGCCTGACTAGTCACTTTGGCTCATTCCTTCAACGTTCATTATGCATTACATTGTGCCATGCATTGTGTAGGGATAGGAGATGTTTGGTCCCAGTTTTCCCCAAGAGGTCTCAATGAATGCTGAGCCAGTAATACACTGGATAGTAGGAGAGTATATAGGAGCACCATTTACCCAGCATGGTGAACTTCCTGAGGAGATGACGTTTAAACCAAGCCTTGAAGGGTGAGTATATTAAGTAGACAAGGAAGAAAAATGACTTTCTAGGGGAAAGATAGAGCATATAAAAAAGTTTAATGACATCAGAAGGTTTGATATATGTTCAGAGTATAAGTCAATTACACAGTCAGTAGGTCTTGTGGGCCTTTCTGGTAGGGAGGGAAAGGTGATAGCATCCTGTTTTCCAAATTGTGAAGCACCTAAACCTACTCCCTTGATGCTTAGTTTTCCACCATACTTGGTATCTATTAAATACTGTAAGAATTAAAAGAAGACTGTGTACAAAGATAGGTCATGGAACCCTGTGGCAGCTATTTTCAAAGGCCAGCATCCCTCACCTCCTCCCCACTCTTGCCTTCCCTAGTTCACCTTGCAAGCATTTATTTTAGTATTCAGTGTTGTCATTATTTACCTAGTTTGTAATTTATTTTTCCAGATGGACTATATATTGTCAATTCAAAATGCTGAAATAAGGATAACTTGCTGGAAGACAGGCACTATCTTAAAATTATTGTTTATTCCTTTATGGCAGTAAGGGAAGTGGCAGGGTAGGCACTATTTGAGCTGTCCGGAAATCTTAATTAGAAAGAATTGAAAAATGTTAATCATACTATCCTTAGGTTTCATCTCTCTAGATTCTTTGGTTTTTGTTTTTCTGTGTGTATCTGTATTTCCTCAGTCTTTTTTCAAATTATTTTGACTTAGAATGTTTCTGTACTATGTTTTATACCGACTCGGTTTCTTCCTGCCCTTTGGAGTATTTATGCAAGGAGGAGAGGGAAGAGTTTAGGTCCTCTTGCTTCATATGCTGTGGATTATAAAGCTACAGTCGCGTGTTTTGTTTTCAGTTGTGCCTTCCATTCCCTGCTCAAGACTGGCACTGATAGGGAAGATCCTTCATCCGCAGCAGCTCATGCACTCCTTTATTCACGCTGCAATGGGAATGATGATGGCTTGGTGTGCTACAGTGATAACCAAGGGCCAATACAGCTTTCTTGTGGTTCCCTGCACTGGTACTGAGAGGTAATATTCCATATATTTTTTATAAGGGTCCTTGTTTAGTTATTAATCCAAAGGTGACCTGTGTACATTAATAGTTTATGGACATTCTTTACTTTCCAGACTTCTATTAAAAAGTGCTTTCTCACATACATCAAATGTTTTTGATGTTTTATGTTTGTTAAATTCAGTAGTTTTTTTAAACCATTCTGTGCAAGGTACTATTCTAGATGCTGTTGGATTTATTAGAATGATTTACATATGGAGTACAAGCTCCTTCAGAGTTGAGAACAGTAGGTGGTGTAAGACATGTATGCAAATGAATATATGGGGAGAGGAGTAGAAATGTGGGAGAAGTAGGATATAACAGGAAGAAAATGAAATGTGCAGATCAAACTTGTGGGAGTTCAGAAAGCAGGGAGGGATCGGTACATGGCTTCTGGGAGGAGGTGGCATTTAGGTTGGGGTTTGAAAGAAGGATAATATGGGAAGAATGAAAACATTTTTTAAATAATTACAACTACCTTCTTCAGTAGAACACTTTTATAATTTTGAAACATACACAGTTCTTGAACAGATGACATTGATATAAATATCAGATTGATATTCTGATTTTAAAAATCAAAAAAGATTTCTGGAGTAGTCTTTAAGTTCTCAATTAGCCATTGCTTTTATACAGTGTTCATGACTACTGAATACTTGATTTCCTTTTGTCCCCCAGTTACTATTAAATAGGGCAGGCTTTTTTCCTAATGTGGTAAATGTTCTTTAGTGAAAGGGTTCCCATGAAGGATTGTCTCCTCATAAGAGACAACACAGAGAGAAGCCCAAAGTTACGGCATCTCTATGAGGTATATAGCCTTCATTTAGAGTTCTTCCTAGCCCAGATACAGTTTACAAGTGACTAAAAAGCGCCATTGCTTACTGTCACAGGAGACATTCTTACCCTTACCAGATTTCCAAATGAGCTAAGCTAGAGTTTTGTTTTTTGTTTTGTTCTTAAAATGGGAAGATTTATTAAGGTTTTTCTGCAAAAGTAACAGCCAAGCCCATGCTTCTTAAGAGAAGTGATTAGCAGGAAATTTATGTCATACCTTGGGCCCAGAACCACAGGATGCTTCTTAGTTTTAACTAAAGGTAAAATTCTCATGCATCAGGGGAAAGGGTTTTGTTAATCTTTTGCCCACACTTAACCTAAAATACACCCTTATGTTAGAATTTGGGGCATTTCTTAAGTAATTAAGTCAAAGCTTTTCCTTCAGTAAATATTGAGCCTAAAATGGTGATATGTGTCCCTGGCTATTGAATTAATAACCTAACTTTTCCCTTTCAGCTTAGATAGCCCTGCTGTACAAACCTGCTTAAATGAGTATCACCTTTTCTTCCTACTGGCTGGAGCATTTATGGGCTATAGCTATAGCCTCCTGTATTTTATTAACAATATGAACTATCTTCCATTTCCCATCATACAGGTAAGCTGTCATTTGAGCATTTCCTCATGTCAGAATTTGGCTGGGTTAAAATCGCCCTGGTGATTCTGTATATTAACTGGCCTCATCTGATTAATTCAAGATTTGATCAGTGAAACTTAGGACTGAGATGCTCAAAATGCCATTTGGAGAGGAGATCTTTGTCTTCATGAGACTTGAGTGTCTGGGAGCTGCAGTTACCCTTCCTGCTGCGTCTCTCAGAATACTGCTTTGCTCCACTGTTTCCCTCCTTGCTAGGTAGTGGCAGCTGCTGTGACCAAGCAGGGCTGGGGGAGGGTGATGATGACACTCACGCAAGGTACCTCTGTGCAGTTGCCAGCTTCTTTTTGAACCTAATAATCTCATTAGCCTGAGGATGTACAAGTAAATATAGAACATGTCAGTTACATTCTGAATAAATAAAACAGTTGGATTGGTTTGAGTGGGATAGTGTAGACTGTCTTTCACTTAGGTTTTTAAAAATCTACTAATTTGGTAGAAGCTGTCCCCTCCTGTGGCAGGAGAGAGAAAGGTAGGTTGAGGTTTCTCCAGTGCCACCAAGGCTCTCTGGAGCCTGTTGCCACTGTTTTTGACTGTGCTGTTATTCACTTCATTCCTGCTCTACAGCATACTGAATACTGGGCTTTGGAGTAAAACTTAGAACTAGCTCCTGCTAGGACCCAGTCTGGGAGGGAGAGAGTGGGGGAGGGATGTATAGATAAATGATATGCCACGAGAGTGTAAATATTAGAGTGTGATGGATTAGGGTTCTCCTGGTTTAACTAAAGTTTTCACATGCCTGTTGCATTCTTGAGAACAGTCCGATGAAAATACACCTACTGCAAAGAGATAGCGCTCACAGGCAAGAATGTGGCGCTTACCTCTCTGCTCTCTGAGCCTATGATAGGGAGTCCTGTTATAAGTTCTTCACATCTTGTGAAGGTGAGTTAAAAGCAGAGTGCCGTCTTCGCTACCTCAGAATTTCACAAGGAGAAAGATCCCAAAATCCTGCATAGAAATATCCATGGTGAATCATCTTTGATGCAAACATCATTAAGAATATAGAAAATGAAGAAAAGAAAGTACTAGAGAAAAATTAGATTACTCCCAAATGTCTTGCTCCTTCATGGACTTCAGTTGATAGTGAAAGCCTGTTTAACATCACAAATGTGTAAGGGAGTGAACAAGGAAAGTCCAGTATTGATAGTACTGATAAATTATTGTTTATACCATGTAATGCACATTTGTAAAATTTGACAGCTAGATTATTTGTAATTTCTTTTGATAAAATTTTGGATTTACTCTTGTGTATTTTTCCAGACCCTTCATTGTACATTTATAAATATAGTAGCTGTAATATTATATATTTGATGGGTTGGGGTTTTCATAAATACTTTTATTTTGCACTTATTATTCAGTAACTACTTTTTCATGTAACAATATGAAAAATTAGATCTTTTTAAAAATATAGTACTTTAACCAATTTGCTGTTAGTCCATTATGTTTTTTTTTTTTTTTTCTTTAAACTTGCTTCTGCTACAAAACTCAGCTCTGTTGCCCTTATTAGATTCTTTTTTTTTTTTTTCCAGTGGGTTTTGTCATACATTGACATGAATCAGCCATAGAGTTACATGTATTCCCCATCCCGATCCCCCCTCCCACCTCCCTCTCCACCCGATTCCTCTGGGTCTTCCCAGTGCACCAGGCCCGAGCACTTGTCTCATGCATCCCACCTGGGCTGGTGATCTGTTTCACCATAGATAATATACATGCTGTTCTTTCGAAACATCCCACCCTCACCTTCTCCCACAGAGTTCAAAAGTCTGTTCTGTACTTCTGTGTCTCTTTTTCTGTTTTGCATATAGGGTTATCGTTACCATCTTTCTAAATTCCATATATATGTGTTAGTATGCTGTAATGTTCTTTATAAAAAAAGAAGAGAAGCCTTATTAGATTCTTAATGACTGACTGATAGGGAAAAGCACAACATTGGTGTGGAGTAGGGTACAAAGAAATGAATAAATACCAAGATAGGCTTGGTAAGGTATACACCAACAAGACTATTTGAAAGTTTATTAAATTAGATAAGATTTATATAGCCGGACACATTGTGAATCTTTGAATAGGTAAAGGATAGCTTATAGCCAAATCACAGAACCCAACAAGGAATTGAAAAGCATTTCACTTTAGGAGCAATAAGAGGGTATATTAGCTTTCTCTGTATATCTAACTGCTTCTGTAGCCTCTCTGGACCTTGTAAGTGATGGTTAAGGTGAGAGCTGCAATAGTAATAGTATAGGAACTATGCCCTTTTTATTGGAAGGTGAAGGTGAGATAGTGGTAGCACCCAGTGACTGCATGGGATAGGTGCAATTCTACATCTTGAACTTTGAAAGTATTTTAATAAACCAGGATACTTCAAGCTGTATGGTTAGTGACCAAGTACTCATTTTACCTGGGCTGCTTTTTGTAAGATACTGTTGGAATCTGCAGATACGGTATGAAGACAAAACCTCTACCTAAAGACTTTGCTGTCCTTCTGTTTCTGAAATCCTTAAAGAAGGACCAGCCCTAATATAAACACAAAGGAAGACTAGAATTTGGGAAGTCCATCTTTGGTTCTTCAGGTTTCCTCAGATCCTCTCCAGTAATATAAAAATATTTTTCCAATTGGCATTTTTAGGGTACACAACCCTTGTTTCACAAGAAGTGTAATTTTTTCAGAAAAACCCTTTCATATTTTTTCTTGCTTGATTCTTTACTCTTAGATTGTTAGCATTGGAAGGTACCCACTAAGGAACTGTTTAGCTGGTTCAGCCTTATTCTATCTCAGATAATTAGATAGGTGATGAGACTTACTTAATGTTGTACAGAAAAAGGCAGTATTATATAGCTCAGGTCTCCTGAGCTTAGGCTTGTGTCTTCTTTACTGCCTCCTATTTTTCTGCAAACCCCATGTGAAAAATTTTAGTGTAGAGGCATTATACACTATCTTTAAGGTTTCAGGCTCTGAAGCCAGCCAGCCTACATTAAAATCACAGATTTTTGTTTTGCTAACTGGTAACACTGGTTAAATTACTTAACCTCTTTGTGCCTTGGTTTTCTCAGCTATAAGATGGGGATAAAAATAGAGGGTTGTTGTGAGGTTTAAATGGATTAATACATTTAAAGTGCTTGGAATAGTACCTGGTATGTGGTAAGTGTCCAAAAAGTGTTAGCTGTTAATTATTATGTTTTTTAATACTTACTCCATCTTGATATTCCTTACTATATTAGGTTGGTGAAAAAGTAATGGCCGTTTTGGACCATGAATTTTAAACCATTATAACTAGGCTGAAGCACATCTTTATTCATCAAAATAGGAACTATTACAGTCAACACATTTTTGCCAATGAGAAATAAGTTTGTTTATTCCCATACTATAAAAATCTGTGCTTTGGGATTTAACAAATTCTTGGAAAGCATTTTCTGCCTCTTGCTGGTTGTGGAAGCATTCTCTCTGCAGAAAGTTCTCAGGATGCTTTAAGAAGTGGTGGGTGGTTGGCAAGAGATCAGGTGAATATGACGAATGAAGCAAAACTTTGTAGTCTAGTTCTTTGAACTTTTGAAGCGTTGGTTGTGGGACGTGCAGTCAGATGTTCTGGGGAAGAATTGGACCCACTCTGTTGACTGTTGTGTTGCAGTTTTCAGTGCATCTTGTCGATTTGCTGAGCATACTTCTCAGGTATAATGGTTTCGCCAGGATTCAGAAAGGTATAGTGGATCAGACAGGCAGCAAGCCACCAAACAGTGACCATGACCTTTTTTTGGTGCAAGTTTGGCTTTGGGGAGTATCTTGGAGCTATTCAGTCCAGCCACTGAGCTAGTCTTTGCTGGTTGTATAAAATCCCCTTTTTGTCACTCGTTGTAATGTGATCGGGAAATGATTTGTTGTTGTGTAGAATAACAGAAGACAACACTTCAAAATGATGGTTTTTGAATTTGCAGTCAACTCATGAGGCACCCGCTTATCAAGCTTTTTGACCTTTCCAGTTTGCTTCAAATGCCCAATGATCACAGAATGGCCGACTGTGAGTTCTTTGGCAGCTTCTTGTGTAGTTGTAAGAGGATCAGCTTCAGCGATCCTGTCAACTGGTCATTGTCAGCTTCTGATGGCTGGCCACTGCACTCCTCGTCCTCAAGGCTTTTGTCTCCTTTGCAAAACTTCTTGAACCACCTCTGTACTGTACTTCATTAGTAGTTCCTGGGCCAAATGCATTGTTGATGTTTTGATTTGTCTCTGTTGCTTTATGACCCATTTTCAATAAGAAAATCGCTCAGATTTGCTTTTTGTCTAACATCAATTTCCTAGTCTGAAAATAAATAGGAAATAAACAGCAAGTAATGAGTCATAAGCAAAAAATAAATAAATAAAGTGAGAAATACACCTTAAACATAACCACATTTATTTAAGAATGTATTCCAATATCAAATAGCAAAGTTCAGCAATGCAAAATCGCAGTTACTTTTGCACCAACCTAATAGATTGATACTGTTAATTTTCTCATTTCTGATGTCATATAAATGAGATGCCATATAATAAAGTATTAAATATTTTAACATCAGAGATAGTTGATTTTTTTTTTACCTCTGAAATAGACTTTGTCTTTTTATGTGTGAATTGTTGTGTGCTTGCTTTAGAATAAAGTAGAACCTTTCTTTGAATGTGTTATTTGATTCTGGTTTTCTTTTTTTCCACAGCAATACAAGTTCTTACGCTTCAGGAGGTCTCTGCTCTTGCTAGTTAAGCATAGTTGTGTGGAATCACTGTTCCTGCTTAGAAATTTCTGCATTGTATATTATTTTCTTGGTAAGAATTTCTCCTTTTTGATACAGTGTATATATTAGCTCACAGCTCAAGAAATGTCAGTTAAAAAGCCGTTCTTAATTGTATTCATATATTTCCTACTGATGCTGGGAAAGATTGAGGGCAAGAAGAAAAGAGGGTGACAGAGGATGAGATGGTTGGATGGCCTCACTGATTCAATGGAGATGAGTTTGAGCAAACTCACGGAAATAGTGAGGGACAGGTAAGCCTGGCGTGGTGCAGTTCATGGCATCGCAGAGTTGGACACAATTTAGTGACCGAACAACAATAATAGTAGAAAGTGTGTGATTAGCCCAACTGATTGCTTGTTTACATTAAATGTTTAGATTGAAACGTTCAAAGACTATTTAGTTAAGAGAGAATATTGTTAAAGAAAATGTGGCATATACATATAATGCAGTAATAGCCTTAAAAAAGAAGGAAATCTTGTCACATACTACAACATGGATGAACGTTAAGGACATTATACTAAGTGAAACAAGACAGGCACAAAATGACTACATTATCCTACTTACACGAGGTGTCTAAAGTAGTCAAACTCTTAGAAACAAGAGAGTAGAATAGTGGTTGTCAGGGGCTGGAGGGAGGGGAGAAAGGGGACTTGTTCAGACATATAATGCAGTAATAGCCTTAAAAAAGAAGGAAATCTTGTCACATACTACAACATGGATGAACGTTAAGGACATTATACTAAGTGAAACAAGACAGGCACAAAATGACTACATTATCCTACTTACACGAGGTGTCTAAAGTAGTCAAACTCTTAGAAACAAGAGAGTAGAATAGTGGTTGTCAGGGGCTGGAGGGAGGGGAGAAAGGGGACTTGTTCAGTGGATAAAGTTGTTCATTTGCTAAGGTGTGTCCAACTTATTGCAACCCAATGGACTGTAGCATGCCAGGCTTCCCTCTCCTTCACTGTCTCTGGGAGTTTGCTCAAATGTCCACTGAGTCAGTGATGCCATCTAACCGTCTCATCCAAGGCCACCTTCTTCTTTTGCCTTCTGTCTTTCCCAGCATCATGGTCTTTTCCAATGAGTTAGCACTTCACATCAAGTGGCCTAAGTTTTGGAGCTTCAGCATCAGTTCTTCCAATGAATATTTCGGGTTGATTTCCTTTAGAATTGACTGGTTTGAACTCCTTGCTGTCCAAAGGACTCTCCAGAGTCTTCTCCAGCACTGATTCAAACGCATCAATTCTTTGGTGTTCAGCCTTCCTTCTGGTCCAACTTTCACATCTGTGCATGATTACTGGGAAAACCATAGTTTTGACTATATAGACCTTTGTCGGCAAAGTGGTGTCTTTGCTTTTTAAGCTAGGTTTTTCTAGGTTTGTCATAGTTTTCCTTCCAGGAAGCAAGCATCTTTTAATTTCATGGCTACAGTCACTGTCAGCAGTGATTTTGGAATCTAAGAAAATAAATCTGTCACTGCTTCCACTTTTTCCTTTTTTATTTGCTATGAAGTGACGGGACCGGATACTATGATCTTAGTTTTTTGAATGTTGAGTTTTAAGCCAACTTTTTCACTCTCCTCTTTCACCCTCATCAAGAAGCTCTTTAGTTCCTCTTTACTTTCTGCCATTAGAGTGGTATCATCTGCATATCTGAAGTTGTTTATATTTCTCCCGGCAATCTTGGTTCTACTTGTGATTCGTCCAGCCCAGAATTTTGCGTGATGTACTCTGCATAGAAGTTAAATAAGCAGGGTGACAATATGCAGCCTTGATGTACTCCTTTCCCAATTTGGAACCAGTCTGTTTTTCCATGTCCAGTTCTAACTGTTGCTTCTTGACTTGCATACAGTTTCTCAGGAGACAGGTAAGGTGGTCTGGTATTACCATCTCTTTAAGAATTCTCTACAGTTTGTTGTGATCCATACAGAGGCTTTAGCATAGTCAATGAAGCAGAAGTAGATATTTTTCTGAAATTTCTTTGCCTTCTCTATGAGCCAATGAATGTTGGCAACTTGATCTCTGGTTCCTCTGCCTTTTCTAAACCCAGCTTGTACAACTGGAAGTTCTTGATTCATGTACTGTTGAAACCTAACTTGAAGGATTTTGAGCATAACCTTACTAGCATGTGAAATGAGTGCAGCTGTGTGATAGTTTGAACATTCTTTGGCATTGCCTTTCTTTGGGATTGGAATGAAAACTGACCTTTTCCAGTCCTGTGACCACTGCTAAGTTTTCCAAATTTGCTGGCATATTGACTGAAGCGCTTTAACAGAATCATCTAGGGATTTAAAATAGCTCAGCTGGAATTCCATCACCTCTACTAGCTTTGTTCAAAGTAATGCTTCCTTAGGCGCATTTGACTTCATATTCCAGGCTGTCTGGCTCTAGGTGAGTGATCACACCATTGTGGTTTTGCAGGCCCTTAAGACCTTTTTTTGTATAGTTCTTCTGTGTATTCTTGCCATCTCTTCTTAATCTTTTCTGCTTCTATCAAGTCCTTACCTTTTCTGTTCTTTATCATGCCCATTCTTGCAAGTGTTCCCTTGATATCTGCAATTTTCCTGAAAAGATCTCTAGTCTTTCCCATCTACTATTTTCTTCTACTTCTTTGCATTGTTCATTTAAGAAGGTTTTCTTATCTCTCCTTGCTATTCTGTGGGATTCTCCATTTGTTTGGGTATATCTTTCCCTTTCTTCCTTTCTTTTTACTTCTCTTCAATGGATATAGAATTTCAGTTTTACAAAGTAAAACATATCTGGAGATCTGTTGTATGACAAAGCACCATATAGTGTTTATACACTTAAAAATAGTTGCAATGGTAAATTTTTTTTCTTTTTTTATGATGGTAAATTTTATGTGTTTTTATCTCATAAAAATGTATTCTTTAAAAAGAAAATATTGTATGTCATTTGGTCATTATAATAACGTATTACTTTTTATAACATTTTTGTAACTTGCTACTAATACAACAAGTTCAATTCTAAAGGAATAAACCCTGAATATTCACTGGAAGGACTGATGCTGAAGCTCCAGTACTTTGGGCCATCTGATGTGAAGAGCCAACTCATTGGAAAAGACCCTGATTCTGGGAAAGAATGAGGGCAGGGGGAGAAGGAGCAACAGAGGATGACATGGTTGGATGGTGTCACCAATTCAACGGACATGAGTTTGAGCAAACTCCAGAGATAGTGAAGGACAGGAAAGTCTGGCGTGCCGCAGTCCATGGGGTTGTAAGAGTCAAACACGACTTAGTGACTGAACAACAGTAACTAATATGACAGAAATGTCTTGTTGCTCAAGGAATATTATGGGGCTTCCCAGGTGGTGCAGTGGTTTAGAATCCGCCCGCCAGTTCAGGAAGGCATGAGAGATTCTGGTTTGATCTCTGGGTTGGGAAGGTTCCCTGGAGTAGGAAAGGGCAACCCACTCCGGTATTCTTTCCCGGAAAATTCCGTGGACAGAGGAGCCTGGTGGGCTACAGTCTATGGGGTTGCGAAGAGTTGGACATGACTGACTGACTGATCGTACACACAAAGAAATATTATAGAATATACTAACGTGAATTTTAAGCACAAAGTTGCAGCTTATTTAGTATAATGAACAGTACAAGTTGAATGGAAGACTTAAATGCAAATAGCAACACATTAATATAAACAAAATCCAGCATTCTAAAATAAATACTCTTTTCAGACTGTTTCTGAACATTTCCTAGTCCTATTTTTCTGTGGAATAATTTTATAAAATTGTTCTATTTGTATAGGCCATTCTGTTGTCTGCTGTAAAATTTTTAGTTAACTATTAAAAGCATGTATAAAAATGGATTGTTGTCATTTTAACGTTAACACTTTGTTGTTTTTTATTAACCTACTGCAGTCAGCCTGGCTGGTACCCTTTGGGCTGACATAGCAGCTGTGTCAGCATATCCATGGTCAGCTAATTCTTCTGTAATTCCAGTTGTGTCTCATTCAGATTTTCAGTAGTAATACTTTTCCTTTCTTTGTTGCACTTTAGTCTTTTTGTCCAGTTTCCTCTTTCAGTTTTTCATTTTTGTAAAATGTCATGAGCATTTATCGTGGGAGATAAGGAGGCAACACAACTATATTCTTTGCTGTCTGTGCCAGAACTGAATAAGAGATGTGACTAATCACTAACAGTACTTTGAAAAAAAGAATGCCCAGCTGTTGTCTATATGCTGATTTGTGTACTACTGAAAAACTAGAGTACTATATTCAGTTGCATACAGCTGATGTCAGTAACTGAAATTTGAATTGTGTTCCTGGGAGCTGGTGTTATTTAATTAAAGTATAGTAACTGAAATATGTATATGATGGACCTGTGCAAAGCAAGGACTGTCTAGAAATTACTCTCTTTTCCTGCCCATTCCTAATCCAACTCTAGCATTTTGACTGAGGTCTTTGTATCTACTTGGTCATCTCATCAATCTCATATTCCAAAGCATGATGGTTTATTTTGTTAATTTTTTATAATTATAGCATGGTTTTATTTTTTTTTTCCCCTCTCTCAGGCCATATTCCCAAAGCTTGGATTAGCACTGCCATGGACCTTCGGGTAGATGAGTAAGTGTCACATGAAAAGTCCAATTTTAATTATCTTAATTGTTTCCATCCTTTTAGTTTGCTACTTTGCAGATGTTTTATTTAAATTTAGCCTTTACATGAAAGAAAATTGTATTCAGAGGCTTCCCTGGCAATCCAGTGGTTTATGGCTTCATGCTGCCATTGCAGAGGGCATGGGTTCGATCCCTGGTGGGAGAACTAAGATCCTACATGCAGCATGGCCAAAAAAATATTATTAAAAGAATTGTATTCATTTTTGAATATATATATATATAAATATATATATAATTCACATAATTTAAAATGCCAATGGTATATAGAAGGGTATACACTGACTCTGTTGGACCCAGTTTTTGTCACCCAGTTCCTTTCCCCCAAAATAAGCAGTGATAATTCCTTTTTTGTTAGATATAGCTTTTATATAAGTGGACTTGAGTTCTATAGGCATACCTCTCTTGTTTCTCTCCTCAATAATCATTCTATGCTATGTTATAATAGATAAGCACCATACGGTGGTTTTACTCTTAATTTTGCCTGTGAGGAAACCAGATTTGAGTTGGGTCATGTGGCCAGTTGAAGTTCCTAAGTAGCAGTGGAGTGACAGCGCTGGATTTATTGTTCCAGTTGTTTCCATGTGCACTTTGCACATAGGTAAAGCTTTAATTTTTATTTGGCAAAAAAATACAAACTTCTTTATTAGTATTTGTTCTTTTAATTATTGGTTATTCCACCATGATACTTTTTGTATGATCTTAACTACTACCACTTAAAAAAAAATAACACTTTCATTGTCGTTTTAAAAAATATTTCTTTACTTATTTGACTGTGCCAGGTCTTAGTTGTGGCATGTGAGATCTAGCTCCCTGACCAGGAATCGTACCTGGGTCCCCTGCACTGGGAGCATGGAATCTTAGCCACTGGACCACCAGGGAGGTCCCTTAACTACTACCACTTTGGAGAAGTGAGAATATTGACATTTATGAATGTTTGCGATATTATGATTTCTGCACTGTAGATTTCATTTCCTAACTTGTAAAAGTTTCTTGGTAAAATTTACTTTTGTCTTCTGCTTAATCACTAGATATGAAACCAAATGGGCAGGTCACTTATTATCTTAGCCCAGATTTTAAACTTGGTCAAATAGAAAAAGAATGATATTTGATAGAAATTTAACATAATAGTTTTTTCCTCTTTTCCCTTAAAAAATGTTTTGCTTATATGACAGTGTATGGTATTCTGGTCTTAACGTTTGCCAGGTCCTCAAGTAATGTTTATTTAAAAGCAGAAAAAAACATTATTCCGCCCCCCCCCTCCCCCCCAGCCCCAAGGAGTGTCAAGCACTATGCTGGGCACTCCTAACATAAACTGTTTTAAATCTCCTAAAAGCCCTAAGAGGTAGAAGGAAGAGACTATGCCAACATATGGATGAGGAAACTGAGGATAGGTTAGGTCAAGTGATTAACAGAATCACAGCATTTACAAATAGCAGAGTCAGAAATTCCAGTCCTATTTTCACAGTTGCTAAGTGTCTGTTTGTAGAATTATGATGACATTGCAAATTGAGCTGTTCAAGGTTTTGGTAAGATTGCCTGTGTTGTCTTTATTTAGCTTTCTAACAGAGTTTGTTAAATTGTTTTAAAAGTAGAGTTTGTTGTTTTTAGATAGTACTTTGTGCCCTTAACTATTATGAAACTGTTTATGCATATACAGGTAGAGTTGAAATCTGGTCCAGGAGAGTTGCTAATCTTGTTGAATGGTTTTTAAGTATCAAGCTACAAAACAACAATACTAAATTTTACCCAGCCTCTTGGGGAGTCTTCCTCTGTCATAGAAAATGACATTGAGGATTTGAAATGCAAGAAACTGAGAGCCAGTTTAGGTCTGCTCTTCCCTCAAGGCTCCCTTGTGTACTTAATAAGAAAGTATTAGTTAAAAAAAAAAAAGAAAGTATTAGTGAAAGAACTGTATAGAGTACAAAAGAAGAGGAATTTGTCACCATTATTGTTTAGAAATAGGATTTGCTTCTCAGTATGGGGCCCCAGGTCTCTTAAATGCTTATATTGTAGTCTTCCCACAGGATTAAATAGTGATTTCTGTTTTCATAGGCAGTTTCATAGGCCTCTTGACACTGTGAGTGGCCTCTTGAATCTCTCGTTACTCTATCATGTCTGGCTGTGTGGTGCCTTTGTCCTGATGACTTGGTACATCTCATGGCTACTCTTCAAAATCTATGCCACAGAGGTTAGTATTGAGTTTTTTGTCAGTACTTTTCTGTTTTGGAGTGCAGAGGTTTATTTTTGGTAGCACACTCATCAGCATGTTGTTGTGCCCAAAGCCATTTTGCAAAGTTGGGTTTCGGTTTTTTCCTGAGACTTCACAATAAATGCGTCAGTTATAACCATCATTTAATTATAGTGTTTTTTGTTCTGTTTTTTTTTCCTGAGGAAAAGTATTAGTATTTATTCTTTTTTTTTTTTTTTTAGTATTTATTCTTAATGTTAGAAAACTAAACTGAATGAACAGTTAGTTAAACTTGGCTATGAGTTATCTCTAGTGTAATTCTCTTTGGAAAGTTTCCATTTCTCTATGAGCATATACTAGATTGGCCTGCATTTTTAATTAAGTTTATATGCTACTGATATAGATACTATTAAAATATTTAAATATAAGGCAATAAAAATATGTATTCTTTGAAGGAAATTTTAGAATTTATATTGAAGAAATGATTTTAAATGAGTAGGAATAGCATTGTCTTCATCATTCAAGTGTTTGTCTTAGAAAATGAGTGTTTCTGTTTTATTTTACCACTTCTGTAGATTTGTATCCTTCAGTGGCTTCAGAGAATTTTTGTTTCTTAAATTTGTTTCTATTATTGGAAGCCAGGGATCTAGTAATTTTGGGAAAGTAACATTTTAGAAGGTAGTGTATTTGAGTGTATATAACTTTAATGCTACCTGTTTTTGTAAGGAACACTAAAGATGTTAAATTTGGTTGTCTTGTCTTCTTTATAATGAATTTCAAATAGTGCTAAATATACTGAATGTCATTAGTGCTAATATACTGAATGTAATTTGTCATGAAAACAAGTCATTGCATAGTCTTTGTGTTTAATTATATTTGATAGGCTCATCTGTTCCCTGTTCAACCACCATTTTCAGAAGACTCAGATGAATGCCTCCCAAAAGTTTTAAACAGCAATCCTCCTCTCATCATAAAGGTACCAGAGCTATGCATTTTGTGTATTTACACAGTCATCTCTAACTTATCTTATGGAATGATCTTCATATTTAACATATTTATATTTTTTGAAGGTCTAGAATATTCTAATACTGTAAAAAGTGTTGTAAAAATCAGCTACATGCTACATTGAATGTTATTACTTTTTCCAGCTTTCATTCCAGGTGACTAAAATGCAAATATATATTGCAATGTATGTGTATAAGCTAGACTATTTCTATGTTTAGGAGAGATAGAAAAATATTTCAAGTATGAAATAATAATGATATACAATGATATACATCGGTTTTTCACAAATTCCTCATGGTACAAAACAAAACATTTTTTTTTTAATCATTGGATTAGGAAATGTTTTCACTCATATAGTATCGTTGACTGTTATAATCAAAGAAAGTTTGTTATGATCAAACAGAGAGTACATATTAATGAACTCTCTTAAAGTTTGAATGATGATGATCTGAAACAAATTTTAATCAAAAGTCTAAAGAATTTGTAACAAGTTTCTAAATCAACCTAAGTGAGAATAAATTATTTTGATTTTGAAATTTTAAAGTAGAACTATAAAATATATGTGATCTTGTTAAGAGTTCATAGTACTTAAAAAAGAATTAAAGTAGAACCTAGAGTTTGGATTACACTCTAGAAAAGTTGTAAACTAATAAGAAAATGACCCACTGAGGTTCTAATTACCCTTAAATATCAATTATGATTAGTTTATTAGATAAACAAAAATATCAAATACTCATTTGGTTATTTAACAGATCTGTAATTATTGGGCACATGTCAGTCACTGCTAGTTGCTTAGGGTGTAATGATGAATAAGGCAGAGCACAACCTAATGGATAAGGCAGATACACAAAATAATGAAAATTTACTGTGTAAGTGCAACGGGAACCACTTACTCTGCTTGGGACCCAAACAAGAAACCTTCACGGAAGGGATGGTGTCTTGAATGATGAGTTAAGTGGTTTGTCAGGAAACAGATGAAGATACATCATAAAAAAGCACAGAGTATTGTTGTGTATCTCCTGCATGCTGAGTACTACCTTTGGATGTGGTAGTGAGCAGGGTGTTGTCCCTGCCTCACAGCTTGGTGGCTGGTACCAGGTGAGACAGGTAAGTAGGCCCTTAATATAAATTACAGCCAGTACAGCGGTTGAGAGCTGTGTGAGTATGTTTTTGTCAGGGAGGCCAGGGAAGTTCCAGGAGGCAGTGATGTTTTATGTTTCCCACCACAAGGTGGAAAGGAACAGTTCCTTTCTGTAGTTCCTTGGTAGCTGGAGCCCATAGTGACTAGGGTAGCCTACGGAGGGTAGAGGCAGGGAAGTGAAAGTCTTGAAGGAAAAGTTATGGTTTTTCACGTCATGAAAAATTTCAACTGATTTCCCCATAGATATGTAGTGTTGAGCCCCATTCATAAATAAGATTTTATATAGAGAGTAAAAAAATTAAATAATGTGTATTTTCTTTCCTTTCAGTATTTGGCCCTGCAGGACCTGATGTTGCTTTCTCAATACTCTCCTTCACGAAGACAAGAAGTTTTTAGCCTTAGCCAACCAGGTATTGCTAAAAGTAATAGACCTAATAAGAATTGAGTATGTGTGTGCAGAAAGCAATCTACTTAAAATTTTTGGTGAGTGAGATGTATTTATTAAAACATCACACATCAGTGAGTCTGTTAAAGTATCGATTTGAATCTTATACAGCTAAGTGTTCACATTGTTGTGGTTAAAAATTATGTTTCTAGGGAAAGTATTTTTCAACTTTTATGTTATTTCCTTCAGCCCCCCTCTTCCCTTCACCTAGAGAAATTGTGAGGTAGGCTGACAGTTTCAGAGCAGAAAGGTACAGTTTAAGAATCCCAGAAGTTTTAATGCTACAAAGGGTCTTAAAAACCACATGGTCTGATTCTCTGATAGAGGACCTAAGTCTCAAGAGAGACTAAGTGGCTTAATAAAGTTAATGTCAAGAGTTGGATTTAAGAAATTCTGTTGCTTGACTCTTAATGCAGAGCTCCCTATTCTGGCTGTGCTCCTTTGCCTCCCTGTAAAAAGGAGTGTGAAAAGGAACTAGATTTGATGGTGATCTGTCCAAGGATGCTCTTGGCAACTATGGAACAATTCTCCATTGTTACTTGCCAAGCTCCTCAAGGTTGCAGCTGTGCCAGTAATGCTCCGCCTAACTGTTAGAAGGAAAACCTTCCAGCCCAGCACCACTGGGGAAAGAACCGGGTGGCTTTATATCTCTCTAATAAACTTTTCATTATTTGGCCAAACTTGTCAATTCCCACATTATAAAATAAACCTATAGTTACATGCTGCATGGTAATAAAATCCAGTTATATAAAAATATAAATTTTTATATTTATATTTATCTCCTTTTGTGTTGTTCAGTTACCAAGTCATATTCGACTCTCTGCGACCCCATGAACTGCAGCACATCAGGCTTCCCTGTCCTTCACCATCTCCCTGAGTTTGCTCAAACTCATGTCCATTGAGTTGGTAATGCCATCTAACCGTCTCATCCTCTGTTGCCCCTTCTCCTTTTGCCCTCAGTCTTTCCCAGTATGAAAAAAAATCCACTGCTGATGCTATGAAAATTAACTCTAGCAATTCTTTTCTAGTAGGCTTAGGTTTACTTAAGAATTCCCTATACACTAAATGTTTTCACCAGATATTCAAGTAAACTGTAACGAGGTGGCCTGTTCTCTGCCAAAGGACATATTATTAACTGGGCAGAGAGATAGAGATCAGATTTGTGGTTACCAGAGGTGAAGGGTAGAGGAGAGGGAATTAGATGAAGGCAATCAAAAAGCACAAATTCAGTTATAAGATAAGTAAGTACTAGGGATGTATGTGCAATATGATAAATATAATTAACACTGCTGTATATTATATATGAAAGATACTGAGTGTAAATCCTAAGAGTTTTCATCACAAGGAAAAATGGTTTTTTTCCTATTTGTTTAATTTGTATCTGTCAGAGATGATTGATGTTTGCTAAACTTACCGTGATTACCATTTCATGATATATGGAAGTCAAATCATTAGGCTGTATATACCTTAAACCTGATGAAATGCTGTGTGTCAATTATATCTCAAAACTGGAAGAAAAAATGTAATTGGACCATGAAATAGTTTGTGGTCCTAAGTTACAGCAGAATAAAACATCCTGGGGCCTATTGTTGAAGTATTGTGTTTGTTTTCAGGTTAAGTGGTATTTCTCTTTTGAGCTGTAAATAGAGGGAAAGATTTAAGGAGGGACCTAAGTGAAGAGAGAATGATTTATTTGGCACCCAGGATGGAGAAACCAGTTTTCAGTGGATTCCTCTGCTGTTCTGAACACACAGTGAAGCACAGTTGCTTTTACATGACAGCTATAGGAGATAAAGGTTTTAGAAATCAAAAGATAGTGAGAAAAGAATTAAGAGTGTGGATCACAGTAGTTTAAATTAGTGGGATAGCAGATTCATAAACCCTCTAAGTATAAAGTATGATCACTATCAAATAATGTGTCGCTTCTGTAGATACAATAGCAAATAGGGGCTCTTTTGCAAATGAAAATGTAAGGAAGCACAGTAGGTCAGCCACAGCAGTTTAGAGGTCACTGGGGGCCATGGGGTGCTTCTCATTAGACATGGCCAGTGTCTTAGTCTTTGGTCCGTTCAGTATTGCTAGTGAAGTAATCTGGGTCTATTTCACTCAAATCGTGTTCCCGTGTTTGGCTTTATTTTAGCAATCAATTTGAGAGTTGTGGTTTTGTTTTTTTTAATGGTAAAATAGCAAATTTTGTTTTGTAGACTTTTAGGAAAATTATTTCACCCAGATATTTATCGAATTTCTATTACTAGATGGCTTGAGTATAAATAATGACTTAATAGTAGAAAAGTGGGCCGTACTGCAAAGTGTAATAAGCATTTCTCATTGATATTTCTCCCCATTTTGAGAGGATACTATAAGATTATCTTCATTTTAAAAGCTGGTATTTGGACCTCTTAGGTGGACATCCCCACAACTGGACAGCTATTTCAAGAGAGTGTTTGAATCTTTTAAATGATATGACTCAGAAACTTGTGCTCTGCCAAGAAGCTGCTGCTACAAATGGGAGAGTGATGTCTTCATCGTACCCAGTGGAAGCTAAGAAATTGAATTCTCCAGGTAACTCCGTACACTACTAAGAGAGGGGAAAGCACTTACATTCTGTTTCATAAGAAAGATAACAGTAGTTAGTCTAAGGATTAGATTGTATGTAAGTGTGAAGTATATATTTTTAGGCAGAATTGATCCAATGTATGGGATATTGAACTGAACCAAGAAGGCAGCCTGAGTATCATTGTAGATTGAAAAAATTAAGTTCATTGTGGTGGTAGTGTTAAAAAGGCTAACACATGTTTGTCATTAAACAGAATACTTCAGGTTACCCTAATACAGAGCCAAGTGAATCTTTACAAGTAGTAGTGGATGCTGTTCTGATTGCAGTATCCCAGAGGTAAAAAAAATTGCTGGAGTGCCAGAGAGAAGCAGCTGAAGTGACTCAGTGATTTAGGGATGGGGGCGTCACATTAATTGTTTTAAGGTAGCTAAATGTTCGAAAGATGAAAGCTAAGAGGAAGAAGTAGAGGTGGAGAAACCTATGCTATTTCACGAAACACCTTAAGTAGGTGATACTTAGGAATGTAAGACTGAGAAAAAGACTTAATGTTCTGATGCCTTGGGAACCAGGCATTTAAAGAAAATGGGCAGAACTAGCTGGGTGAGGACCATGGTAAACTTGGGGGCATAGGCTTCATCTGAAATGGAAAACTATGGATTAGCTTTGATTCATGGTTGCCATGTGAGAATTTGGACCCAGTATCTGAACTTCTGATACTGGAGGTTTGTAACATTGTACAGGAGGCAATTATCAAAACCATCCCCAAGAAGAAGAAATGCAAAAAGGCAAGATGATTGTCTGAGGAGGCCTTACAAATAACTGAGAAAAAAAGAGAAGCAGAAGGCAAAGGAGAAAAGGAAAGATATACCCATCTGAATGCAGAGTTCCACAGAATAGCAAAGAGAGGTAAGAAAACTTTCCTAAGTCAACAGTGCAAAGAAATAGAGGAAAACAGTAGAATGGGAGAGACTAGAGATCTCTTCAGGAAAATTGCAGATATCAAGGGAACATTTCATGCAAGGATGGGCATGATAAAAGAAGTGGTATGGACCTAACAGAAGCAGAAGATCTTAATACAAGATGGCAAGAATATACAGAAGAACTATACAAAAAAAATCATAATGGCCCAGATAACCATGATGGTGTAATTACTCATCTAGAGCCAGACATCCTGGAGTACAAAGTCAAGTGGGCCTTAGGAAACATCACTATGAACAAAGCTAGTGGTGGTGATGGAATTCCAGCTGAGCTGTTTCAAATTCTAAGAGAATATACTGTGAAAGTGCTGCATTCAATATGCCAGCACATTTGGAAAACTCAGCAGTGGCCACAGGACTGGAAAAGGTCAGTTTTCATTCCAATCCCAAAGAAAGAATGCCAAAGAATGTTCAAACTACCGCACAATTGCACTCATTTCACATGCTAGCAAGGTAATTCTCAAAATCCTTCAAGCTAGGCTTCAACAGTATGTGAATCAAGAACTTCCAGATACACAAGTTGGGTTTAGAAAAGGCAGAGGAACCGGAGATCAAATTGCCAAGATCTGCTGGATCACAGAAAAAGCATGAGAATTCCAGAAAAACATCTACTTCTGCTTCATTGACTGTTCTAAAGCCTTTGGCTGTGTGGATCACAACAAACTGTGGAAAATTCTTGAAGAGATGGGAATACCGGACCACCTTACCTGTCACCTGAGAAATCTAGATGTGGGTCAAGAAGCAGCACTTAGAACCAAGAACAACAGACTGGTTCCAAATTGGGAAAGGAGTACTTCAAAGCTGTATATTGTCACCCTGCTTATTTAACTTATATGCAGAGTACATCATGTGAAATGCCAGTCTGGATAAAGCGCAAGCTGGAATCAAGATTGCCAGGAGAAATATCAATAACCTCAGATATGCTGATGACACCACCCTTATGGCAGAAAGTGAAGAGGAATTAAAGAACCACTTGATGAAGGTGAAAGAGGAGAGTGAAAAAGCTGGCTTAAAACTCAACATTCAAAAAACTAATATCATGGCATCCAGTCCCATCACTTCATGGCAAATAGATGGGGAAACAATGGTAATAGTGACAGACTTTATTTTCTTGGGCTCCAGAATCACTGCAGATGGTGACTGCAGCCATGAGATTAAAAGACACTTGCTCCTTGGAAGAAAAGCTATGACAAACATAGCATATTAAAAAGCAGAGACGTTACTTTGCTGACAAAGGTCCTTATAGTCAAAGCTATGGTTTTTCCAGTAGTCATGTATAGATGTGAGAGTTGAACCATAAAGAAGGCTGAGCGCTGAAGAATTGATGCTTTTGAACTGTGGTGTTGGAGAAGAGTCTTGAGAGTCCCTTAGACAGCATGGAGATCAAACCAGTCAATCCTAAAGGAAATCAATCCTGAATATTCATTGGAAGGACTGATGCTGAAGCTCCAATACTCTGGCCAGCTGATTCAAAGAGCCGACTCATTGGAAAAGACGCTGATGCTGGGAAAGATTGAAGACAGGAGGAGAAGGGGGCAACAGAGGATGAGATTGTTGGATGGCATCACTGACTCGATGGTCATGTGTTTGAGCAAACTCCAGGAGATGGTGATGGACAGGGAAGCCTGGTGTACTGCAGTCCATGGGGTTGCAAAGAGTTAGATAGGACTGAGTGACTGAACAACAACAATCTGAACTTCTGGTCTTTTTCTTTTTTTCTTTTGAAGAGACAGCTGAAGAAGTTTTGGGGGAAATCTACCACTTTTTACATTGATGACTAATCTTGATATGTAAAAAAATCAATATATGGGCCAAAGGAAACATATCTATGACTTTGATTTCATTGTTCTGCTGGCTTCATAGACCACACACAAAGAGATTGCAGAAGAAAAGTGATCTAGATAAGTTCATAAATGTCAGGTTTTAAAAGATTCTGCTGTGTTTCAGATGTTGTCAACATTCAGATTAGCATTTATTTATTCAACAAGTATTTACTGAATGACTGCCATGTACCAAGCACTACCAAAGAATGAAAGATGCAGAAACATTCTTGGGCCTGACCTTTTAGTGGGAGGCACACAAACGATGACAAGACAGTGTAACTATTAAAAGGAAGTCTGAATGAGTAGGATGATGCATGATAATGAAAGGAGGAGTTTAAAGTTGGTCCTGTAAAGATGTGGAGCCATTAGAGAATTTGAATAGTTATAGTTTCATTAAATTAGCATTTTAGAAAGATCATTGTAATTCTGAGTTGGGGGGATCCTGGGTCTGAGCAAATATGGATTAATCATTTCTTTAAATTGTTGTCATATTCCATCAGTCAGAATTTGCCTTTAATTTGAGGAGTAAGTACAAAACTTAAAAGCACTGATCTTGGGACTTCCTGGTGGTCCAGTGACTAGGACTGCGCTCCCAATTCAGGGGGCCCGGGTTCAATTCCTGGCTGGGGAAGTAGATCCCACATGCTGCAATGAAGATCAAAGATCCTGAGTGTGGGAACTAAGACTTGGTGAAGTCAAATAAATAAATAGAATTTTTAAAAAAGTAATTAAAAAAAACCCCCACCAGTTTTAATCTTTAAATTGATTCTTTAGCTATTTTTTATTGTCATTTACCCTTAAAAAGTCATGTAGTGAAAATTTGGTTCTTATAAATGTTTAGTGTCTTATGCCAGTTTTATTAAAAAGATAGAATACTAGTATAATTTATTGTCTTTGTGCTGGAGTGGCAGAAAGATGTTATTTTTGTACAAGAGACTCTATAATTGGTAGAGTTATAAGATAATTTTTGAAGAAGCTGTTTATAGAACAGATGTGTAGATATCCTGGACAAGTTAATCACTGGTGTGACTTTTGTTAACTTTAAAGAACTCTGGGGAAAATGGGATAAGGTTAGTGCTCTGTACATTTTCACACTATAGATTTGATTTAGCCAAGTAATGGTTACAGTAAGAATATACAGTAACCCAGGGCATATACTAATGCAATATAGTGCTGCCATTTAAAAATAAAATATAAGTTCGTTCAGTGCAGCTTAGAGTTGGAGAAATTGACCTTGAAGATGAAGATATCTGTTTAGGGTAAAAAACTGAGAGAGGCTGAACCAGTCTGACAGAAAAAGATGTATAAAGCTCCTTAAGTGGTCACCAAGATGCAGTAGTAAAATATGGGTGTTGAAATTGTAAACCTATATGGAAACAATCTACTGAGCCTTGGTTAAATGAGTTAAGCAAAGAATTGAGATGTGTAAAATTTGAGAACCTCCACTCTGGCCTACTTTGATCAGATTGCCTCTTCTCAGCACATGATCTGTTCTTTTACAGAAGAAACTGCATTTCAGACCCCCAAATCTAGCCAGATGCCTCGGCCTTCAATGCCATCATTAATTAAGACATCACTGTTCTCCTCAAAATTATCTGCACCTGATGTTGCAAGTCCCCTGGCCACCCCATTTGGCTCTAGTGTAGTGAACCGGATGGCTGGAATTTTTGATATAAACACAAGCTATGGGTCACCTCAAAGTCCTCAGCTCACAAGAAGAGGACCAAGATTATGGACTTCAGCTTCTGGTGAGGATCGTTTATTTTCTAAAATTTGAAATGTCATAGTTGCAGAGAATCATATAGCCTAAGTTTTTGCCTTCTTGGTTTTTTTTTTTTTTTTTTGTAGATCAGCAAATGACTGAATTTTCTAATCCTTCTCCATCTACCTCTGTTAGTGCTGAGGGTAAGACAGTGAGACAGCCCAATGTGATTTATTCATGGATTCAGAATAAACGTGAACAGGTAGGATGATAGGGGTATAGGATTTGTATTAACATATAGCATTGAGAACATCAAGGATCTCACATAAGTAAGCCATCAGGAATAAATAGAACTTTGGGAATGCTTCATATATTAAATTGACCCATATGAAATTACTAGTATTTGGTTTTGAGTTGTACAAATTACAAGTTCATATGCCTTAACCTAATGCAATGCCTTTGATCTATGAATTCTTTCATTTAAGAGATACTTATTGATTTCTTCATATACACTGGGTGTGTTTTTAGATACTGGGAAAACAGCAAACAAAAGTCCCTGACTGTATGTTTACGTTCTTGTGAGGGCAGATAGCTGAGCAAACATGTGTATTATAGTTCTGGGTGGTGAGATGGTGAGATGAAGTAGCAGGCACCTGGAGCAGCTTATCAGGTTCATTAGCTGTTGTAAAGACTGAAATTTTCTCTGAATGAGATGGATGACTACTGCATGGTTTTACCCACAAGAATGACATGATGTAACCTTACATTTTGAAAGTACTGCTGTGTTGAGACTAGACCCTCAGGGGGCAGGAGTGGAAGCAGAGAGACAGTAGTAAAGCTGTTAAAGTAATCTGGTGACCTGATGACGGTATCTGGATGACCTGAGTGGTGGTGGTGGAGACTGTAAAATGTGATCAAAGTCGGGGTGTATTTTGAAGATAGGTATGATAGGATTTGCTTATGGTTTAGTTGTGGTGTGAAAGAATCAGTGTTGATTCTGAAGCTTTTAGCCCGAGGATCTGAAACAATGTAGTTGCAGTTTATTGAGTTGCAACTTACTGATGATTCTGGAAAAGAGATTTGATAGAGACGAGGTAGGGAAATCATGAGTCTCATTTTAGACATAGCAATTTTGAGATACTAGACAATTCAGTGAAAATACTGAATAAGATATTAGACATGTATCTGGAGTCTAGGGGAAAGTCCAGGTTAGAATTGAAATTTTGGAAATCATCAGAGCATGAAAGCCATAGACTCCATGAAAATTTTTATAGAGTGTAGATATAGAAGAAAAGAGATGCAAGAACTGGAACCCTTTGATGACAAAGTCTGGGAGGTGAGGAGGAATAGCAAAGGAGACCCAGCACCATTAAGGTGAGAAAGAACCCAGAAAAGGGTGTTTCAGACAGAAGTGTCAGATGCTGCTGAAAAGAAAAGATGCTGCTATGTCTGAAAAGAAGCATGAGGTTCAAACTAAAAATGAACTGGTGTGCTAGGAATATGGAGGTCATTGAGTCCTTGACAAGAGCTATTGGGTGGAGTAGTAACAATACCTGACTGGCATGGGTACCAGAGAGACTGGGAAAGGAATTGGAAGACACAGAGAAGCTAAATCTTTCAAGGAGATTGACTGTAAGGGGACCAGAGAAATGGGCTAATAGCTGGGGGAAGTTGAGAGGCCAGGGAAGGATTTTATTTTTTAAGATGGGAGAAATAACAACATGTTTGTTGATAGAATGCTCAGTTAATAGAGAGGGCAGAACTGAAGGCATTTTACGAAACTTCAGCATCACCTGTGGCTCCATGTGTGTAAATACTGCTGTGTCATAAATTTACTTTCAAGTCAGTTGGGTTATGTAGCTTTTAACTTAATACTGAGAAAATTATTTTCCTTGTAAATGTCAACTAGTAGAAAACCACTTCTGTCTTAAGATTTTTTTTTTTTTGTAGAGGAAACATGGTCTTTTTTGGCATTAATATTAAGAGGTTAAAGGGTAGGACAGTTGTAGAGAATTGAGAAAGAATATGGTTTTATGAAATATCACCAGAACTACTTTTTGATTATGACAGGGCTCTAATTTGAGGGCTAGACATATGTACATGGGAGTCCAGTTTAGGTTAGATGGCCTGTCTTGGTTATCCAATTTATAGTACAAAGATATTTACTTATGTGGTTTACCTTACCTTTCTTTGTAAAGTGTGATGTGTTTCATTTAAGTTAGTGTCTGGAAGAACCTGGCATGTGTAATATTATATTTGAGTAGCATCGAACTGTTCATGTGATAATTCTTCCCTTCTTTCCCGTATCAGGTTAAGAATTTCTTATCAAAACGAGTGCTGATAATGTATTTTTTCAGTAAGGTAAGAATATGTAGTTATAACATTGGGAGTGGGGGGAGAGAAAACAAAATAAGAAATGAAGTAGCAAATAGGATTAGACTCCTCAATAGTTAGCTTGATCCTAGCAAGCCAAACAGCTTGGCATCATGCTTCACTAAACCTCCCTTTAAACAGTACCTGACCTAGACACACATCTCCCATCAGTGACTTCCCGAGGCTGGGCTCTAGTGGCCTTCTGGGTCTCTTGGCTGCAGGCAGCTTTGTGCCAAGGTGTGGCCCCTTCCTGCAAAGTGAGCAAATCCGTGGCGATCCTTCATGGCTCATTTGTCCTGCTGACATTGTTGTGGCCATTTTGGTGTTCAGAAGAGAGATAACTGGGTTAGACTGCAGGTGTTAAACTGGTTTTGGATTAAAGTTGTAATTTAGGCCACAAACTAAATGACTTTCCAGCTTATCTGTAGCTGCCCCAGCTGCTGTAGGAGAGTAAATCTCAGAGGTAGAAGCTAAAGATTCATTCCTGTTTTCACTGCTACAGCTGTTGTGTGTCAGTTAATCCTTTGATGAGGAAAACCTTTGCCCATGTGTAGGGGAAAGAATTTTTGTTTTAATTATTTTAATCTAGCTTTTCTGTTTTTGCAGATAGTGCATTATTAACTAATAGCGCACTCGTATTAATGTCTTGAAGTGAAAGTCTGTATTGGCATACATTCCTCATTTTATTCTTTGAGGATCCTACTCTGGTGGTGAGAGAGATCTGAGTAACTGGTAGAATATAGATACATACAGCAAAGAATCCTTTCAAGTTCTTGAAACTTTTTTCACTGTGGTAGCAGGGAATATCCATGCAACTAGCGAGAATGTTTGCCAGAAATAATCTGTAGGCTCTCCATTAGAGCCCTGGGAAAACCATCAGACCCCTGAGAAAGGTGTCTCATCTTCTACCAAGAGAAAGAGGAGTTGTCTGAAGTTTTACTTCAGAGCTTTGTTTCGGAAGGATGGGAAGAAAACTTACCATTTGTCTTTCGTGTGCCATGCTCCTTTCACTTGTTCAGTCGATAAGTTGTGTCCAACTCTTTGCCACCCCATGGATTGCAGCATGCCAGGCTTCTGTGTCCTTCACTTTCTTCCGGAGTTTGCTCAAATTCATATCCACTGAACTGGTGATGCCATCCAACCATCTCATCCTCTGTCACACACTTCTCCTCCTGCCCTCAATCTTTCCCAGCATCAGGGTCTTTACCAGTGAGTTGACTCTTCACATCAGGTGGCCAAAGTATTGGAGCTTCAACATCAGTCCTTCCAGTGAATATTCAGGGTTGATTTCCTTTAGGATTGTCTGGTTTGATCTCCTTGCTATCCAAGGGACTCTCAGGAGTCTTCTCCAGCACCACAATTTCAAAAGCATCAATCCTTTGACGCTCAGCCTTCTTTATGGTCCAGCTCTGACATCTGTACACGACTACTGTAAAAACTGTCCCCTCATTTAATTGTGACAGCATTCCTGTGGGGTGTCTTTTTGGCCTCCTCTTACAGAGAATGAAGCTTGAGGCTCAGAGGGGTCAAGTAGCTACCCTGAGGGCCCATAGCCAGTAAGTGGCAGAGCAGAAGCTGAATGAGATCTCCTTTTTCCTTGGAGGTGAATGGCCACCTTAGATTCTGGTTTTGCAGGTGGGTCTGCTGTGGGATAAGGAGTTGTAGACCCCACTGCTTAACGTGGGAGATGTAACCTGCTGTTGTGAATGGGCTTCACTGGCTGTATTACGGTAGCCACTTACACAGGCCAGTTGTTGTCTCACATCACAATACCTTGCTGTACTCAAGACTCTTAGGTGGTTTTTCTTTGTAGTGGGGTTGAGGGTAGACACTTTAGGAGAGGTAGTATATACTTACTTAGGCAATACTTTTTTTTTTTTTTAAAGTATTCGTAGCCATTCTCTTTGGGCTTCCTTGGGGGCTCAGCGGTAAAGTATCTGCCTGCAATGCAGGAGAGGCGGGTTCAATCCCTTGGAGAAGGAAATGGCAACCTACTCCAGTATTCTTGCCTAGAAAATCCCGTGGACAGAGGAGCCTGGTGGGCTATACTTCCTGGAGTCGCAAAGAGTTGGACACGACTGAGCAACTGAGAATGCATGCAACCATTCTCTTGAATGATCTCTGTGTTAATGCTCTGAGGTGGGTTGAGGGAATATAGCTTATTTTAAATGAGAAGCTGAGGCACATAGAGATTTAGATACTTGGCCGGAGTCACACAGTAAGTTGTAGCAGGATGCTTTATTGCAGTTAAATCATGATGTGTAAGAATTTCAGGTCTTAGCTCTTAACAGGCAGCTTTTATTATTTTAGTTTACATGATTGATTAGATGAAATGATCATTTCTGGGCAACTGACTTAAATGTTTTTGTCATATTTCAGCACCCAGAGGCCTCTATTCAGGCTGTGTTTTCAGATGCCCAAATGCATATTTGGGCATTAGAAGGTAAGTAGTCTCAGTGAGTTGCAACAATGATTTATTTATTCATTAAATATTGAGGTATTTAATGAAAGATCAGTTCTGGACTTCGATCTCAATCTTTGAATTTTCAGATACATTTTTATGTGTTTATTTTATATAGATAAATTTTTCTTATTTAGGTTTATTTTAATTTAGAGATTTTCCTTGTATATAAGTGGAGAAACTGAGCCTGGGGTTCTTGCGTCTCTTTCTCTACTTCAAAAAAATTGCAATTAATAGATTGTTTTTTAACGATTGCCTTATGTTGATGTAACTTGCTTGATGTATTTAAACATTTAGCTTAGGTTTAGTTGTTAAAGAACTATTTCTTTTCATCTTACAGATACCGCCTTCTCAATGTTTAAATGATACTTCCTCAGAGAGGCCTTTCCTGATCACCCTATGAAAAGTATCCTTACTTTGTCCCCTTATCAGGCTTGTTTTTCTTAGCCTTTATCACTGCCAAACACAGTATTTTAAAAAACTTTTTTCTATTAGAACATAAGTCAGATTCATCTTATTTTAAGACTATTACAGTTCAGCACCTTTTCCATCCCTTTTGCCTCTTTTTCTATACTATTACTCCCTTTTTTATTTAGACTTTTATACATTCAGAATATTAATTCTTCCTCAAATAGATGTATTGCAAGTGGATTTGCCTAATTTTGATTCACTTTTAACTCGTTTCTTCTTTTCCCCTCGAGGTCTGTCTCACTTAGTAGCAGCATCATTTACAGAAGATAGATTTGGCGTAGTCCAGACCACACTACCAGCTATTCTTAATACTTTGTTGACGCTGCAAGAGGTAAGCAATATGTGGGCCAGGTGGAAGTAGAGGTTCTGTCTTCTCCCCCTGCCTAGCTTTTTCAGCTTGTTTCTTATATTTCACATTGAGTAATGAAAAACATGTTGGAAGTCAAAATAATGGTACTTCTCACCGTCAGGTACTTACAGTCTAGGACAGACTAGGAAGACAGATTTTTAATTCATTTATAAGTGTTAATTTTATTGTAACAGAGAAGGTATATTAAATCTGTGGGACATACCTCTGGTATTAATCAGATTATTTAGGGTATTGGAATTCTGTTCAGTACTATAGGTTTGCATCCTTACATAATTTGTAGCTATGACCTGTAGTTAAGTTACTTGTGTAAATAAGAAGTTACGTATCGACTGGAGGCTTAAGAAGATAGAGCTGGGACCAATGGATTCCTGCTACAAGGCTGGGTGCATAGTTTTAAACTGACAGGTCTTTTTAGTCCCAGGCTTAAAGGAAGAAAAATAAAATATATGCTTCTTGTTTTTCATTAGGCTGCCTTTCCTGACTTCATGTCGGGTTATATGTTTTCACTGCCTTTATTGTTAGTTCTGTGTCAGATGAGGTGTATTAATACTGAGGGCTGGGGACATTTGAAGGTAGGGGCTTGGGTGTACGGGTTTTCTGGAGGAAGTATTTCTGAACTAGGTTTGAGGGACAACAACTGGTGCATCTTTGGGTCTTGGGAAGCAATTTAAGATATGAGAGAAAACAAGCTTCACTCTTCCTTTCTTCAAATCTCAGTTCATTTTACCTCTTAGAATGTTTTACCCGTCAGAATCAGTGATTTTTTTCCTTCACTTTGTCCTTTTTGTGCCTACTTTGTCATGTATGTTATTTGAGACATTTATATACCCGTGGATAGCTTTAGTATTTGCGTTCACTTCCCAACTACCTTACTGTAAAGAAAGAATTTTCTACTATTTCCACAACTTCTACTATTTGGCTTATCTAACTGCATATTAGGGTAACCATGATTATGGGTATATCTTTGGTACTCGTAGCATAGCCTTTTTTTTTAATCACTCTGGTTGTATAGTTTAAAACAACAGTACAGTGTTCCCTAGTCTACAGAGTGATTTCATTTCATTATTTTTTTGAACTTCAAGTCTATCTTGTGAAGTAAAGGGGAGATGTTTCGGCCCTGTCTTAGGCATGAAAGGGGCTTGGTAGTGCAGTGGCTTACCTCAGATCTCACACACATCTTAGCGGCAGAGCTGGGACGTGAATGTGATCTCACTGCAGGGCATTAGCAGTGGAATAGACCTCAGGGAAAGCTGCAGATCCAGTCTCCAAACTTATCTACCATCTTTTGCTGGGCTTTTATTTTTACATAGGGCTTTCTTCAGAGAGAATGGCTTTACTTTTAGAACTGTAACTTTCAAACTTTTTAGACTATGATATGTAGTACATTAGACTCAGAATATAGAGGGGTGTGTCTTAGTGCTTACCTTTTATTTTGTGCTTCATTCTGATGTTTTCCACTCATTCCACTCTAATGTTTTCCATTTCATTTTTTAAAAATGCTGGTTGAAACAGTTGATTTCACAAGGATCACATTGCCCTAGAGGTATTCTGCACCAAAATTACTTTCTTCTCAACTCCTCACCATCAAAACTCTTAATTCTTCGTAGTTGATTATGGCTAGGTATGATAAGGAAAGCAAATTTGTATATTTGGTTGTAGTCATTCTTACCTTTGATTACGAAGGTATGAATTACAAATTTATTGAAGGCTCAAGCTATTTTACTTTTAAACAGGAGCTGAATGGAAAAAACTTTTGGGGGGCAGAGGAGAAAGAGGCAAAGGTATATTTTTGAGAGTTTGGGAAGCGTTAAATGGAACAGAAACCGCTCCTTGTGCGAGGCTTGTGGCATCTGTCCTCCCCAAGACAACATCACAGTCGCCCTTTTGGTCATGCTCTACAGTCATCAGATTTTGCAAACTACCTTGCAGTCTTTCTACCCCATATCCCATGGTTGAGTGTCGTGAGTGAGTCAGTGTCCACATGGATATTTATCCTACACTTTGACTTTCTCACTGTTTTTTGTTTTTCTAACTTTTTACTTTGTCCTGGGGAATAACCGATTAACAATGTTCTGCTAGTTTCAGGTGAACTGTGAAGAGACTCAGCAATACATGTACATGTAGCCATTCTCCCCTAAGCTCCCCTCCCATCCAGGCTGCTCCACATCATTGAGCAGAGTTCCATGTGCTATACAGTAGGTCCTTGTTGGTTCTCCATTTTAACTATAGCAGTGTGTACATGTCCACCCCAAACTCCCTAATTCTCCCTTCACCTTCCCCTTCTCTTTGGGCAACCATAAGCTCATTTTCAAAGTCTCTTGAGTCTCTTTTGTAAGTAAGTTCATTTGTATCATTTCATTTTAGATTCCACATATAAGGGCTGTCATATAATATTTCTTCTTTTTCTGACTTACTTCACTCAATAAGTAAGTCTCTAGGTCCATCCATATTGCTGCAAATGGCATTACTTCATTCTTTTTAATGGCTCAGTAATGTTTCATTTATGTATGTACAACATCTCCTTTATCCATTCCTCTGTCGATGAATATTTAGGTTGCTTCCATGTCTTGACTGTTGTAAAGAGTGCTGCAGTGAACACTGGGGTGCATGTATCTTTTCAGATCATGTTATTCTCCGGATATGTGCCCAGGAGTGGGATTGCAAGGTCATATGGTAGCTCTAGTTTTAGTTCTTCAAGGAATCTCCATACAGTTCTCCAGAGTGGCTATACCAGTTTACATTCCCACCTACAGTGTAGGAGGGTTCCCGTTTCTCCACACCCTTTTTCCAGCATTTAATGTTTGTGGATTTTTTGATGATAGCCACTGTGACTAGTGTGAGATGGTATCTCATTGTAGCTTTGATTTGCGTTTCTCTAGTAATTAGCCAGGTTGAACATCTTTTCAAGTACCTCTTGGCCATCTGTATGTCTTCTTTGAAAAAATGTCTGTTTAGGTCTTCTGCCCATTTTTTTGAGTGGGTGGTTTGTTTTGATGCTGTTAAGCATCACGAGCTGTTTGTAAATTTTGGAGACTGATCCCTTATTGGTCACATCGTTTGCAAATGTTTTCTCCCAATCTGTGGATTGTCTTTCATTTTGTTTATTGTTTCCTTTGCTGTGCAACAGCTTTTGAGTTTAAGTACGTCCCATTTATTTATTTTTGTTTATATTTCCGTTATTCTGGGAGACAGATTGAAAAAGTATTGCTGCAATTTATGTCAGAGTGTTCTGTCACCAGTCTTTTACACAGTTATCAGTCTCAGCCTTTGACTGTCATCCAAGCTTCATCGGCCTGTGTATTGTCCACCTCCAAAGCTTAAAACTCCAGGATTCTAGCTTCTAAGCCAGAATCCTTGAATGTTTTTGTGCCAGAGATCCCTTTAGCAGTCTGATGAGGCCCATGGACTTTTTCCCAGAATAATGGGAAAAATAAATACTTAAAATATAAAGTCTTTCTGATTAGAAAGGAAATCAGTTATATTAGAATATAATTTTGAAAGTATTAAGTTTGTGATACATTAATACATTAAATAACAAGATCTCTCAGTGGGTCTGTGGAGAAGGAAATGGCAACCCACTCCAGTATTCTTGCCTGGAGAATTCTGTGGACACAGGAGCCTGTCAGGCCATAGTCCATGGGGTCACAAAGGGTCAGACACGACCAAGTGACTGAGCATCAGTGGGTCTAACTCATTGTTTTGGAGTAACGATAAGATGAATGGTATTTAACGATAATTACACTAGTCTGATGAAAATATTGATGATTTCTGTTGGTGGCAAAGTTGGAGGAACTACTAATGCTATTGTGATTTACTGTTTCATAATTGAAAGAATTGCTAAATTTTAATTAGAGCTTAGTAAAGATAAACATGTCATTTTTAGCCCAAAGTTCATGGTCCCTGAATTCTATCCATAGATCTGTGGGCCATGTAAGAGCCCCTGTCTCCCCCATGCACAGCCTTTTATGCCTTTGCTTCTTCTGTACACTCTCTTTGTCTTTGCTAATATTTTCACTTCCTTTGTTTTTCAGCTCCCCCCTAGCTACACATACGTCTTTCCCTATCCAGGTTACACCTCATAGTCTGTCACTTCAGCCATTTGTTACCAGTTCCTTCACCTCCTAGTTGCCAGGTCCTTCAGTTGCACCCATGTGGCAAAACTCTAAGGGATCAATCCCATACTGACCGCCTACCCTTTCTCTTGTCCATCCCTCCTACTTTAGCCTCACTTCAGGCCCTTGGCATTCCTGACCTGAATTATTACTATGGCCTTTTGCTCCCGGGACTTAACAGGGACCCTTCATTCTGACTTCAGCCACTCTCCAGTTCTTCCCATAAGCCCTCTAGTCTCATAACCACCGTGGACTATTCTATTCCTCCACCCCTGCCCCAAATATATTTTATTTTCTTAACCTAACTCTATACTTGATGCCTTTTCTCTCCTTCTTTGCCTAGAACACATTTTTTTCTCATTTTCTCTGCCTCCGCCTGTAACCCCCATTTTATCATTTTATTACAGTGCATGTTCATTGTTTACTTTTATTATCTTTAGTCAGAGTACGGGGCTTCCCTGGTGGCTCAACTGGTAAAGAATCTACCTGCAATGCAGGAGACCTGGGTTTGATTCCTGGGTCAGGAGGATTCCCCTGGAGAAGGAAAGTCAACCCACTCCAATATTTTTGCCTGAAGAATTCCATGGATAGAGGGGTGTCAGACACGAGTAGAGTCAGGGACCTTGTCTTATTTCTGTATTCCTAGCATCTGACCTGGTACCTGGCAAATAACAGGTACTTACTTATTAAATGCTTATTGGATGACTGCTGGATAGCTTCATGGTTGGTTTGATGGGTGAAGGCTTCTGTTCTGGGGCCTGAATTAAATGACAGTTCTGATGTGAGTTAATTATAATAGTCACAAGCCCCTTTGTTTTGTAAGACAGGGATGTCATATGACTCATATGAGTCCTGTTGTATGTTTTTGGCTTTGATGTAGAAGGATTCTTGCTCTTAATAACAAAAATAAGTTCTAAATAGCTCTGTAATTTAAGGCAAGTTATAAAATACAGGCTTCTGGATTTACTAAGAAACAGTTGTGTGCAGGGCTTCCCAGTTGACTCAGTGATAAAGGATCTGCCTGCAATGCAGGAGACTCAGGTTTGATCCCTGGGTCGGGAAGATCCCCTGGAGTAGGAGATGGTAACCCGCTCCAGTATTCTTGCTTGGAAAATTCCATGGACAGAGGAGCCTGGTGGGCTATAGTCCATGGGGTTGCAAAGAGTTGGACACAACTGAGCACACACACATACACAAGGAACAATTACATGGAACTATTTTGTTCTTCTGCTTTACTTTTCACTGTCAATCACTTCAGCCATCTTACTGAGTCATTAAAGACAAAATATGAAAGAAAAGGGGGAGCCTTTCATTCTTCAAACCATTCAGAGGGCAAGAAGTGGAGGGATGGATATCCTCGGACAGTTGTTCCTAATAATAGTGGGCCAAGCCATATGGGAGATCCAAATATTACAGTGGGTTCATGAATCCATACATGCACTGCTGTCATCTGAATAATTAATGTTTGTCTGACATAGTGACATAGTTACAGCTATTTTTTAGAGGTTTCTATATACTGTTTTGGTTAATTGAAATACATATTTATTTAAAAACATTATTGAGTTCATGGAATTGTTTCCCACATTAGTGGATGGAGAACAGTTACTGTCCCATGGAATTCCACTACATAGCTATCTATCTGTCCAAGTGTGTGTGTGTGTATATATATATATAGTCTTTAAAAAGGGTCCTTAAATATAAAAAGTTGGGGACCAAAATGGTAGAGTGGTTTTTTAAATTAAAAAAAGTTTTTTTAATTGTGTTAAAATGCACATATAAAATTTAAAATACACTTAACATTTTAGCTATCTTTTTGTGTATAGTTCTGTATCATTAAGTACAGTCACATTGTTTAACCATCAACCACTTTTTCATCTTTGAAAGTATGTTTTAAACTTTTCAGAAAGACTTCTAGTCTTTGAAGAGTCACTGTCACCTTGATGTAGGATATCAGTTCTATCATATTTTTTGCCTTATCACCTGAAGGTCAAATTTTGATATACTTGGAAATTTGAAGATTACCTTTATACTATTCATATATTCAGTAAATATTAATTATCAAACAGTTCAGCGTGTGCTGAGATACAGAATAAGAAAAGACAAACATGGTTCTTGCCCTCCAGGAGCTTGAAAAGTTAAAGTGGTAGTTGCTCAGATGTGTCCGATTCTGTAACCTCAAAGAGAAAGTCATACAAATAAGTAACAGAAAGTAAAACAGGAAGTCATACAAGTAAGTGTAAGTGCCACAGTGTACAAAAATGCAGAGTGATTAAAGCATATGAAACAGGCAAGTCTAACTAGTTTTGTGAATAGGAGATTAAAAGGAAGGGTGTGAAGTCATGAAAGGCTTCCCTTAGGAAGTGACACAGAAGTTAGAAGGAAGAACGAAGAGGAAGAAAGGAATGTTCTTGAGGACCAGAACTTTTGAGTTTGAAGACCCAGATCCAGAGACCCTTGACCAGTATTCTTCCACAAGTCACACTGTTTGTTTTTGTTTCTCTAGAATCGTATTTTTTATTTCTGTATTTATTTTTATATATTATATTTATATATTATATACTTTCAGTTTTTATGCTTTTTTAGAATCCAAAAGAAATGTTCTTTCTTTAATTTTTGTAAAAATCCCATAAAGTTAGAATAAAGCTTATTTTGCATGATTGAATCTCTCTCAAAAAGACTATATCTGTTGGTATGACTTATTCAAGATCATGCTCAATAAATGGTCAGGTGAATTTGTTAACCAGGCTTTCACACCCGAAGTTCTTTCCTTTCTACCATATCAGATCACCTCTGCGAGGGCTTGGCAGGCCATGTATTTCTTAACCTCCTTTCTTAATATCGACTGTAGCAGGTTAGAAGAGCCAAAGTGTGAGATCTAGAGGCCGAGCTACCTGTGTTTAAATCCTAGTTTGTACTAAAGCGCTCAGGGTGCCTAGCCCGTGTTATTGTTGTGGTTGTTGTAGTTGCTAAGTTGTGTCCGACCTTTCTCGACCACATGGACTGAAGCCCTCCAGGCTTCTCTGTCCGTAGGATTTCCCAGGCAAAAATACTGGAGTGGGTTGCAATTTCCTCCTCCAGGGGATCTTTCCGACCCAGGGATCGAACCCATGTCTTCTGCATTGCAGGCGGATTCTTTACCACTGTGCCACCTGGGAAACCCTAGCTTATGTTAAGCGCTCAGCAAATGTTAGCTCTTATTACTTTGTTGTCAGTATTACCATGCTGTATGACAGAATTCTTGTACAGGAGAAAAGATTTTTAAAGATTAAAAAGAAAGTACTGCTGTCAATACCGTAAGCAAGTAGTCCGGGTGACAGTGTCAGACAGATGCCCAAGGCCCCACTGTTCTCTGAGATTAGTATCTTCATTTATAAAATGAAAATAGTATCTTGCAGGAATATTATGAGGGTTAGAAATAATATCTGTGAAGAGTTTAAAATGGTTCTGGGCAAGTATAATATATACAATAAATAGCAGATACTATTATTGTAAATACTTAATTAAATGAAATGAAACAAGTGGTTATCAGACATGACTTCATTAGCAAATTATTTTATTATTTAAATGAGATGATATACATATATATCACAATTAACTGAGTTCCTGATACAAAATAACTGCAATCAATAAATTTAGCTCTCATTATCATCATCTGACATTGTTCTTATTCTGTAGCAGTGGTCCTCACCCAGGGGTGATTTTGTTCCCCAGGAGGTGTTCGGGAGTGTCTGCAGACAGTTTGACTGTCACAGTGGGGGATGCCACGGCATATGTTGTGCAGAGGCCTTGGGCGCTGCTGAACAGCCTGCACTGCACAGGTCAGGCCCCACGGGAAAGAACCGCCCAGTCCAGAATGTCAGTAGTGCTCAGTTTGAGAAACTTGGATCCATAATCATGACTTTCAGTAACAAAGTCCACTCTTATCCTTAACATTTGATTGGGATTCTGGCTTTAGTGGAACAGAACTCTTTTTAACTAGGTTATAAGTAGAATCCTTGAGACCAGGGACTTTCTTTTTTTTTAAATTAATTAATTAATTTATTTTACTTTATAATATTGTATTGGTTTTGCCATACATTGACTTGAATCCTCCATGGGTGTACATGTATTCCCCATCCTGACCCTCTCTCCCACCTCCCTTCCCATTCCATCCCTCAGGGTCATCCCAGTGCACCAGTCCTGAGTACCCGGTCTCATGTATTGAACCTGGACTGGCAATTCGTTTCACATATAATTTACATGTTTCAATGCCATTCTCCCATATCATCCCGCCCTCTCCCTCTCCCACAGAGTCCAAAAGACTGTTCAATACATCTGTGTCTCTTTTGCTGTCTTGCATACAGGGTTATTGTTACCATCTTTCTAAATTCCATATATATGCGTTAGTATACTGTATTGGTGTTTTTCTTTCTGGCTTATTTCACTCTGTATAATAGGCTCCAGAAAGAGACACGTGTATCCCAATGTTCATTGCGGCACTGTTTATAATAGCCAAGACATGAAAGCAACCTAGGTGTCCATCAGCAGATGAATGGATAAGAAAGCTGTGGTACATATACACAATGGAATATTATTCAGCCATTAAAAAGAATACATTTGAATCAGTTCTAATGAGGTGGATGAGACCAGGGATACTTTCAAGGCTCTGCATGGCAGACTTTTGTTAATGATGTTGATAGATAAATAATCAGAAAAGAGCAACTAGACTTTTCTGTTTATGTGGCCTTTGTGCATATACTACTGCGTATAAATGTAAATGGGCAAAAAGTGCGGGTTTCCATAGTACCCTCTTTAGGCTTCTGTTAGGGTCGAAGTGAGGCCTTCATAGAATTTATTTTTCCCAGAGTATATTGTTCAGTGGTGTGTCATACTCACCAGTTACTCTTAGTTCATTGTTTGGGATAATTTTTAACTAGATATTTGATATTCCAGTTGTGTGATCTGAGTCTTAAGGGCAGGAACCAATGCATAAAATGAGAGCTCAATAGATACTTGTTTAATCTCATAGCTGATTAAGTGGATATTTCAGTTCTGGTAACCATGGGGCATATCATTAAATACTATAAACCAATGTTCTCTAGGTTCAAGTTATTCATATACTACCAGCATAGTTTTTGCCTTAACTGTTGATTAGCATACACTATTGTCATAATTTTAGTCATATTTATATACCACCTAAATGAGCTATTATTTACTTAGTATTTTAAGTTAAATTTATTTAAAAGGAAATAGTATCACTGTTGTAAAAGGAAAGCTAGTTTGACTTGCTATGAATAGATATAGGTCTACCATTCCTTATCTCAAACCCTCAAATTATTTCAAAATTTAGGTATTTTAAGATTTTTCAAAATGTTACATGGTATACAATCATACATTATGTAACACTGCTATTGCTATCTGAGGTAGAAGCCCCTTAATCAGATACAGTAATGTTTTTCTCCAATGAAATATCTAAATTTTCATAGCAAGTGGAATAAAGAATATAAATAACCTATGTCAGCTTAGGTTAGGTTTTATTGTCAGATCAGGGCTTTTTGGATTTCGGTATTGAGGAGAAGACAATGAAAGAAAAAAGACAGTAATTTTAAGCTCTTTTTGCTGAAATCCCTGAACCTGAAGCCTTCTTGTCCTTTTGTTGTGAAAGGAGATTAGAGAGGATTAGAAATGTGTTAAGGACACATCACCTCCATACTGAGACTTTCTTCCCCAATGTAACTTTTATACATTTGTGTCTGTCAGACCCAATTTAAGTTTTGGCATTTATTTTTTTGAGCTATTCCAATTATTTGTAAGGATTGATATTTTATGACTTTCATTCTTTCTTAGAGTTCTTTTAAAGAACAAAGAGAAAACAAAATTCATTCCTTTACAATTACCCTTCCGACCCTTTTAAAATCTGAGATGTATTATGGAATCCTAGTGATTTTACATTTCCAGTGTCTTGAAACAGTTTGCTATTTGATCATCCTAGGAATTATTTCATCATTACTCATCGGTTATTCCAATTGTGGTAAAAAGACCAGTAAAAAAACAGAATGATGAAATCATATAGTATTGCATCATCTTTCAAGAAAAGGTATATAAATAGTCTGAACAAACATCTTTATAGTTTTTTTTAAGCTTTCAATGAATACAATTGCTAATTCAGATTTAAAAGATTTTTCACTCATGATGGTAAAAAGGAGAAAATTGCCCATATGTTAAATAATTATTTAGATAAATCAGATGATGCATGCAGAGACACAGCACTCTAGAAATTTATATGATTCTTAAATGGATACATGCTGAAGGTATACAAAGGTGTATTCAAAAGTGATTGGAAGGAAATAGTTGATGTTGAAATGAAAAAAAGTCACATGTAATAAAATAATTTTATATGTGATTGATCATTTCAGTTCATTTTTATAAACCTAAGAATGAAAATGTTTTGCACAGTTAGGGTACAAAAAAATGGCTGAACTTTGCAACAAAATTATGAACTGTCAAAAGTTTTTAAAAGTATTGTGTTTTGATGGTGCAGATGCAAGAAAAAGAACCAGAAATAATGATAAGCTCGAGTCTGTTGGAGATATATCTTCAATTTGAAATCAGTATTATAGGATGGATATGTTCAAGGTTTGTTCATGATAGCTGATAAACAGCTAGTTGCATTCAAAACACATTTCATACTTCAGGTGTTTATATCTTTGAAACCTGGAAACTATGTTTATAATCTTATTTATATTGCTTTAAAGTTATTTTACATTATCCTGTCATTCTTCTGTAAATTTTTTGTAAAAAGACTATTAAAAGGGTCCACTGAATCCAGGTGAAAATGATGATGACTATTTTGCTGGTATACTGAGGGTTAATTAGGTTTATAAGAAATTTGAAAAGGAAGTAGTGTGTTCATTGTGATTCAGCGTTACTTAATGTTACTTAAGTATGTCACTGAATACTGTCTTCCATACTGCCTAGACTATCTCAAGCATGCCCCAGTCTCGGGCATCCCTCTTACAAGTTTCTGTTGAAAGAATAAATTATTGGACTTGCAGTTATTGTGACAGACTGAACACACGCATCAAATCTTGTTCCTTCCCCCTAAACTCTGCTAAACTATAGTGAAAGTACTTTTAAAAAGACATAAATCCATTAATAGGAGAGGAGACAACAGCAACAAAGTTTTCAAAGCTGGAGAGCAGATGGTTGAGATAACTAACTCAGCAGAGTCCAGAGGCAAATGTGAAGGTGGTAGTGGGGTGAGCACCAAGTACCTCTGAGACCAAGGCCTGAAGGAGCAGATACCAAGACAAGGAGGTTGTATGAGAGTTGTTGAAACCCAGCTAGAGCCCTGGATTCTCTGAGGTGCTTCTCCCTCATTCCAGAAGTTAAGTTTCATCCTTTAGACAGAGTGGAGCACTGGCTTTCTGGACTGGGAGAGTTCATAGTTGTAGGCACTCTACTAAAAGCTTAAGGTGTGCTCGATAGCTCTGTTATCTACTCAGCTTCCCTGAGCACTGGGAACCAGGCCTTCCAGAGAGGGTACTGGAAGATTCTTCTTTGGGAATTCTGATCAAACCAAGAAGAAAGACCTAAAGTTACTGAGTTGGGCACTCAGTCTTCCCCCCGACACCTGCCTCCCTCTCCCCGAGAAAAGTCCATGCAGAACACCTGTTGTGAAGCCTGTTGTCAGTAATCCCCAGTCATGTACTCAAAGCTGTTATCAGTAATTTCTAGTACTCAGAGCTTTTGGTCCAGCTCTTTGGAAGGTCCTGTTCTTAGTCGTGAGCCAAGGATCAGTATGTTTCCAGGGAAGTCTTCAATACAGATGATAGAGACCAAGTGGAGTACAGAGGGAAAAGAAACTCTAAAACAAAAATAAACCCCAAAATATAACAAAAACCACAAAAATCCTCAGAAATAAAAGAGGGTATTGCATCCTGGAAACAAAAATAGGACGTTGAAATAAAAAGGATCATTTAATTGACATAAAAGAACTCTTGAAATTAAAGACATGATGGCAGAAACCATTTTACCTAGAATCTTAGGTACTTTTTGGGTGCTTACATCCATAACTATAAATAATAGACTTATGCTATTGCTTCTTGTCACCTTAGACGTTATACTTGCTGCAGTAGATTAACATAGTTATTCTTCTCAATCTTCTCTTCTCCTTTCTCTTAATATAGTTATAGCATTTAAAGGGGCTTGCTTCCCTGATAGCTCAGTTGGTAAAGAATCCACCTGCAATGCAGGAGACCCTGGTTTGATTCCTGGGTCGGGAAGATCTGCTGGAGAAGGGATAGGCTACCCACGCCAATATTCTTGGGCTTCCCAGCATTTAAAATTATAATATTTACCTTTGGCTTTTAAAAGTTATTACTTAAATCTCTTTCTTACATTGTCAAGTATGTAAATGAAATCAGTTTCACTTGTGAGTTCTCTCTCCCTATCTATTCTTGCACATAGATGCTTTATCATCTAGAATTGAAAAGGAAGATAAGCTAGTTTTGTAAATAACCTTACTTATGTAAAGTGTAAAGTTTGATCTTTTTTTGGACTGAGATTCGGAATAAAGGTATTCTTACCTGTCATGCATCGTAAGCAGAGTAGGACATCTGTGTTTCACTTCCCACTTTTGAATTTTCAAGGCTGTAAAAGTATATAACTGCTTTTTAGAGGATGGGTGTGGACTTTTCCCTGGTAACTGCTGAAGTGGCAGAACCTTGACTGCGCTGTCTTTCAAACTGTTCGACTGTGATCCAAAATAAATACTTTATTATATGTCTATGTGTTATCTCTGTATCTATCTATATGAAATGAAATCTCTTTAATCCTTGCACTGAGTTGGCTGTTTTGATAGTCTGAACTAATGTGTTTCCTTTTTTTCTTGATATAGTCAGTTGACAAGTACTTCAAGCTTCCTCATGCTTCCAGTAAGCCACCTCGGATTTCAGGAAGCCTGGTGGACACTTCCTATAAAACGTTAAGATTTGCGTTCAGAGCATCACTGAAAACAGCCATCTATAGGATAACTACCACATTTGGTGAACATCTGAAGTAAGTTTATCTCTTCTGTTCACTTTCAAGAGTTCCCCTGAGAAACAGGCATGAGAATTAAGGCTCATAAATTGAAAGTGGTTTTTTGGGGACCTTCTTGATTCCTACTGGGAAGTAACAGCTTAGATTTAGATTTAATATTTGCATTTTAAAAATTGGCCTATTGTATAAGCTTGGGGATCTTCTTTCAGATGGATAAAAAAAAAGAGGATAGAAAGTTATAAAAGCAGCAAATGTAATTATATATTGTTTTCTTAAATTCCTAAAATAACCTTAAGGGAGAAAAAAGGCAAAATGAATACTCTCCAGAAAAGCATATTAAAAATAATTCTGTTATTACATCTTGGTTAGCAAACCAAGACTTGGGGTGAGCAGAGTATTCCATAAATGAGTCCTTGGTGCTTTGTGAATCATGCTGGAAAAACAGCAACAGATCATAACACCTTCAGAAACGGAACCAGAAAGAAAACCACAAATGCCAAGCTTGTGTATATTTAGTTTCATTGATGTTTACTGCTTCCTTTTTATGAAATAATCTAGCTAGGCAGTGTAAAGGATACTAGTTTACTAAATAAATTATGTTTATCATAATTGTAAATAAACTTTAAAAGATATGAGAGTGCTCTGTTTTTTTCTGTATGCAATTAATAGCTTAGAACTTCCTCAAACTAGCTGCTTTTAGAAATAGTAGTATATTTCCTTTTACTTCCGTAAGGCAAATACATAAAACATACTATATACATACATAAGGTAGCCACAGCAGCAAGTTTATGGAACACTTTGGTTCTATGTGGGAATACAGAAAAGCTGTAGATAACCCTCTGTCCTTAAGAAGTTTATTCATCTGTTTAAAAACAAACCAGAAAAAAAAAACGTTCATTGTGTGCTTTCTAGATCTGCAGTCTCTAATATGATAGCCACGTGTTGCTATTTAAATTTAAATTAAGTTAAATAAAATTGAAAATCCAGCCTGTCCGTTACATTGGCCACCTTTCAAGTCCTCAATAACTACACATGACTACTGGCTACTATACTGGACAGCTTAGGTATAAAACATTTCCATCATTGCAGAAAGTTCTTTTGGACAGTGCTATTCTAGACAATACACTTAGCATTTTTCATTTATTCTTCTCAAAGAGCCTGTGAGGTGTAGAGATTATCATAATTGTATAATATAGAAACTGAGACTCAGCTTAAGAACATGCCTGATAGCACCATCAAGTCAGTGTTAGAACATAAACCTGAAATTAGGTCTTTCTTGCTCTTAAGATTCCACCTTCTTACCCTATACAACACTAGACTCCCTTCAAGATGTCAACTGTAATGTTTAAGGTATAAATGTAAGGTACAAGATGTAAGGTACTCTTAGAAAATTCTCAGTGAATTCAGATAATGAAATACATATGATGATTGATGTATATTGATGATACAAACAAAACAGGAAGAAAAGGGGAAAATAGATTTCTTCCATAAGAAAAGAAGATAGTTGATTATTAAAAAAAAACTGTAAGAATGAAACTCTGCCTTAGTTTCTTTTCTCTGAGTAGAGCCATATATTATATATGTACTAAAATTGATGAAGCCAGTGAAGACTATTTTATGCAAATATTGGACAGAATGGTGATAGTAGAAACATTAGATTTGGAATTAAAACATTTGGATATATGTCTGATTACACTCCTGACTGACTGTTGTAGTTGTGGACAAGTTATCTATTGATTTAAGTAACTTCCAGGTAGTAACTTATGCAGGTAGTAAGTTGCAGAACCAGAAATTAGACTCTAAATCTTTCTGACCCTAGAATTCTATATACAAACCTCTGAAAACCATCCTGATACTGTTTTTCCTGCATGAAAAGGGTATATTATTCATCCTACTTTATTTCATTTGCTGTTAATAGAGATAAAATGGGATCATACATATATATGTAACGCCCACATACATTATATATTATTGTGACAACAACTATTATTATTGTATGAAAGTGAAAGTTGCTCATTCATGTTTGACTCTTTGCAACCCCATGGACTATACAGTCCATGGAATTTTCCAGGCCAGAATACTGGAGTGGGTAGCCTTTCCCTTCTCCAGAGGATCTTCCCAACCCAGGGATTGAACACAGGTCTCGCGCATTACAGGTGGATTCTTTACCAGCTGAGCCCCAAGGGAAGCCCAGGAATACTGGCGTGGGTAGCCTATCCCTTCTCCAGTGGGTCTTCCTGACTCAGGAATCAAACCAGGGTCTCCTGCATTGCAGGTGGATTCTTAACCAATTGAGCTAACAGGGAAGCCCCTATTAATACCTGGTTTATTCATTCCCCAGAGCTTTACCTCTGAGAACCAGGTATAAATGAAGTAAACATTCGAGGTGTGAAAACTAACACAGACCAGTTACACATTGGAGACCTTCATTTAATATCTGTTTACTCTTAATTTAGACAATTTTGATTTACTGACTTTTCAACCAATAACATTAAAATTTGAGAGGAAGACTACTATTAGAGTTGAGTATTAACAACAGTAAGAGAAGTATAGTGCCTGCTGGCAGAGGGGAATCATGAGAATAAAAATCAAAAGAAAATCATGAGAGAAGACTTGGTGTTTGAAAAAATTCAGAGCCATTTAGTTAGAGATGACAGCCTCCCTGGCACTGAGAGAAAGTCTGAATAGTAAAATATACTTGAGATGGTTCAGTTGAGTGGCAGCTACATGGTTTAAGAAAGCAGAGATGTAAAATGTGTAAGGTGTTTTAGGATAATTTGTAGCAAAATTATTATAATAAGCCTTTTATTACTTTTAAAAGTGGCGACCTTCAGTTACTTGGAATTTTATTATTCAGTATGTGAAAGTCTCTCAGTTGTGTCTGACTCTTTGTGACCCCATGGACTATAGAGTTCATGGAATTCTCTGGCCAGAATACTAGGTGGGTTGCCATTCTCTTCTCCATTATTATTCAGTAAGGATACAGTATTATCAACAACTAGAAAGCTGGAATCTTTCATTGTATTCAATTTCTACTTAAAGGTTTAAAAGAAAGCTTTATACTAGTTTCAGTATATATTTGTCCCACTTTTGTCAAGGTAATGTATTTTTGCAGGGGTGAGGGTGGGAAGAGAACTCAATTTCCCCATCCAAGACATAACTTATGTTCAAAGGGAAAAGTAAATCTAAACCACCAAGCTGTTACCTTTGAAAACGATTAGTGGAGTCTATTGTATTTTATCCAAACATCTTAGTTTAAAGGATTTTATATTAAAGGCAATTCATATACTCCACAACTCAAAGATAATGTTGGAATCTGGTTTAAATAAAATAATAAAATCCAGAAAAATCTACTTCACGGCCTGAAACTCTGCACAGCAGGTTCCACAGCAGAGCAGGTTACAGTTGATGCCTTCAGTTGTCAGCCTAAATTTTCTTTGGGCTTTTAGAAGGTAGAAGCATGCTGTTGCTCAATGCATGTCCTCCTCTCATTAGATTAAGGAGGGTTTTCATCCAGCTTTTTTTCAGAAGTACCAAATAAGTGAAGATTTCTATTCATTTTTAATTGTTTTGAAAAATATTGACTCTGTGCTCTGTGGCTCAGTTAATATGCTTAATGTAAAATAAAGCTTATGCTTTGAATTTATGTCTCATTTAGTGCTGTGCAAGCATCTGCAGAACATCAGAAGAGACTTCAGCAGTTCTTGGAGTTCAAAGAATAGTTAAGTAATATAAACTGTATTCATTACACTGCTGATACAACTACAGATGGGACAGTAAATGTTCAGCATTCTTGGATCAGAAGAAAATGGACTAATTAGATGCTTCCTTTGTCGTGGTGGTTGCTTTGAAAACTATACTTTAATGGGAGAAATCATGGAAAGAAATTCTCAACAGAAAAACCGAAAACTGCCTTTTCTGTACCGATTGCTTTTTGTGTGTGTGGCATAATAAAATCTTTATTCAATTTTACAGAAGCCTCAATGGCAGTAGAAATGTTTGCAGCTTATGCAGCTTAATAATAAGAACTAGAAAATTTTTAGAATTTACTTTTAAGAGGAGTAGAGGCAGTTCAGAAGGTAAAATAGGTCAACTTGATCTGGTCTTCCTTCCTAATCTTTCTGAGAGTTTAGCTTTCTGTAAACTCAAAATGAGTAAACTTTTTTGGAGTAGTTTCTGTTTACTAAAGGATAAAAAGAGTAACAGTGGAGAAAAAGTCACAGAAAATGCTGTCTAAAGGACATATTTTGTTAATCTGTTAGGTTGTGTTTTTGTTTTTGGAGACAAATTAAATTTGCATGATTGTCAAAAAGAAGTCTCAATTTACAGATGCTAACTCTATGTAAAGGAATGTGGAAAAATTCAGCTCTTAAGTTACAAGATGAAACATTCACATTTGGTTTTGAAAAGATAATTGACTAACATCTATGAATTTATTTTGTATCATGCTAGTAAACAATGTGTATGGGTATTTTCTCAGCTAGTTTTTGCTTTCTTTTTCTGGAACAAAACATTAAGTGACTGCCAGGTTTTTCAAGTGAGAGAAAAAGTTTTGCAAGAAAACCGGGAAACTTTCCTCTCCCCTGCCCCCCCATCTTCATCAGATCAAATTATTTTGTAAAGCTTATTGTCCTCACAGGGGAGCAACCTTTTCTTTGTTATCTGGCTGGTTAAAATATATTAGGAACATCTTTACACCCAGAAACAACTTAGTCATCAGGTAGCAAGTGAAACCAAAATGTCAGAGGGATTAGTGTACTTAGGAGTATGCTGTGTGTCCTGAAAGTGAGTAGGTAATTTTATAATTTATTAGATCAGCTTTGGAGATGAAAGATTGGAAATCCTAGTGGTAGACATTCACTGGACTAGCTTTGGACTGAAATACCTCCTTATAATCCTTTTCCCGTTATCTTTTTCCTCTAGTGTCCCCTAATTTTTTCTTTAAAGTCAGCACAGGACTGTATATGAATCTTTAATGTAGTGTATATGTCTACCATTTGTCTGATTACTTGATGTATTATATCTTGATTTATTTGTTGCCCTTTCAGCCAGCACATGCCAAATTATAAATGAATCCTGCTGGCCTTTATGAGACAGCTTCCCAGTTGTCAAGTGTTTGGAGTATGTAGGCTATTGCCTTTTTTTTTTTTTTTTTGGCATCTGAAGTGGAGTTGATCTGTTTTTTGAATGTAAAAGTTGAATTTTGAATGTAGAAGTTACTTACAGATGACCAGAAACCGTTGAGTTCCATATTTTAGTCATTGAGCTTTTTATATTTCATTTTCCGTGGTACCCCTGTTTGAGGCATTTTGGGAGAAAAGGACTCTTAACTTTATGCTTCCATAAAGAATTTAAACTCTGACTTACTCGGATAAAATGTCTGGCTTTGTTTTAAGGTTTTTTTGTTTTTTTTTTCCTGTCATTTCCCATATGCTTTGGGCAAACTATATTTGATGAGCAATGTGAAAATTTCTGAGGTGTTCATCCCTATTTTTTCTGAAGATAATATGCCTTGTACTCAATACAGTTCACATTGTGTCTGCCTGGTGGAAATTTGGAACTGCCTCCCCAAACCTGGATTGTATTTAGTAGATAAGGAAATCAGTTCATTTTCCTCATTGTGTCGATAATCTATACCCTGTTGGAGAAGGGTATGGCTTGATCACCTGTTGGGGAAGAGAGCTCCTTCGCCTGTCTGCAGGAAGGAGGATCTTAGGAAGGCCAGCAAGAGGAGAGAAGCATTTCCTTTGATGAAGTCACATCCTGCCTGTGAACCCACTGATACTGTTGACCTTGGCCTGAAAATTAGAGGGTGTTCTTTAAAAGTGTTTTCTGACTGTCAGTACAAAACGTGATGTATCAGCTCTTGTAATGTTTTCTTGACCCTTATGGAAGGTATAAATCCATGTAACTTCTTTCCTTAGAGAACTGGGAGAGTGTCCTAGAATTAAAAAAAAAAAACACAAAAAACAAGCTTGTATAGTTGAGTGGACATGGATAAGCAACAGTTTGTTACTTTGCTGGGTTTATTCCTTGGTAATTGTTCTCTGTCTTCCTGTAAATATGATAATCTGTTTATATCCTTTTGTATATCACTGATACTGAATTGGGTAGAAAAATAAATTGACAGTTTTTAGAAATGGGACTATTAATTGAAATATGCATATCTGTGAGATCAGTTATTTAATATCTGGTATATATGTGTATGTGTTTCCTTAGCCTTTTTAATAATTCTCAGAGCTGATACTTACAAAACCTGAAACATGCCTTGAGAAATCAGCTTTTGCCTCTGACTGGACTCATTTGGTGGGTGATCTGTAATGGTAACTGAGGAGCCTAGATTCTAAAAGCCTCTTTCTTCGAGGATGCAGGTGCTGAAAGCCATTTCTTAATAGAGGTTTCTTGTCTTGCCAGAATAATGTTTCTAAACGGATCATATTCCCCCAGGCTAAAAGTTATGTCTGTCAACTTTACTTAAATTAACCTGAACTTCTCCTCAGGGTAGTTGAGGTACTATAACTAAGGCCTTCAACTTTCCCTGTTTGCTATCCCAATCCCTAGTTATCTTTGTTTAGAACCAAATAGCTCTAAAACAAAAATGACTTTAGTTCGTCAGTTAATAATTTACCTATTCTTAAAAAGCTGCTGACCACCATTCTAAAATGAGTAAAATCATTGTTTTGAGGGGGAAGTGGGGCACACAGCACATTACCGCCTTAAGAGTTCTCAGTCATGGCCCTAAGCAGCTTTGGCAGTTGCTGTAGTGATAGGTGCTTTAATGTGGAGCTAGCTAATCATCCAAAAATACTCACCTAATGCCTCTTACGGCCCAGCTACTGGAAACAAATTGACCTGAGAACAAGAAAGGCCTGACCTTTAGGAGTTTATAATCAAATGCAGTGGTGTTTGAAACTTGGGATCACAAGCATCCACTCACAGGGAGTGCTCATTGGAGGTACAGAGTTGGCTCTGCTTTAGTACGGATTCTGCCTCAGGAGGTCTGGACTAGTTCCCAAGAGCTGTAGTTTGTAGCCAATTCCAAGCAGTGATCTCACAATCACACTGTGAAAAGGGTTTACCTTAGATCAGGAGTTATCAGATTTAGCATGCATCAGAACCACGTGGAAAGCTTGTTAAAACACAGATAACTAGGCCCCCTTCCCAGAGTTTCAGATTTTAGTAAGTCTGAAGTGTTCAGTCAATAAGCTGTGTCTGACTCTGTGACCCCATGGACTGCAGCACACCAGGCTTCCTTGTCCTTCACTGTCTCCCGGAGTTTGCTGCAATTCATGTCCATTGACTCGGTTATGTTATCTAACCATCTCATCCTTTGCCACCCTCTTCTTTGGCCCTCAATCTTTCGCAGCATCAGGGTCTTTTCCAGGGTGTCTGCTCTTTGAATCAGGTGGCCAAAGTATTGGAGCTTCAGCGTCAGTCCTTCCAATGAATATTCAGGGTTGATTTCCTTTAGGATTAATTGGTTTGATCTCCTTGCTGTCCAAAGGACTCAGGAGTCTTCTCCAGCATCATGATTCCAGAGCATCAATTCTTCAGCACCTCAGCTTTCTTTATGGAACTCTCACATCTGTACATGACTTACTGGAAAAGCCATAGCTTTGACTATATGGACCTTTGTTGGCAAAGTGATGTTCCTGCTTTTTAATATGCTGTCTAGGTTTGCCATAGCTTTTCTTCCAAGGAGCAAAGCGTCTTTAAAGTCTGAGGTGGAGCCCAAGGAGTTTTAAAGTGTCCAGACATTAAATGTCCAGACACTATGCTAGTCAGGAGACCACATTTTGAAAACCACTGCCCTAGTGGGTTTTCTCATATTTGGTATTCTCTCAGAAGCATATGAACGATGATTGCTATAAGGTGGAGTTCTTACATCTGATTGATTTGTTGGAAAGTGTGGAGAATATGGTTAGGTCCCATAGGTAATGCAGGAATGCTCAGAAATATTCTGGTGTTCTGATGCTTATTTTGAGTTTGCAGCAGGGATTTGCCCAGAGTTGCTGTCTTGCACCTAGCCTTCACTGGAATTTCTGTCTTGGCAAACTTAGCATTTTTCACAATGAGCTTATTAGCCTTCCCTCATACTCCCAGATAGATTTCAGTGTATTTTTTCAATGCTTTGTCATTCTTTTTTGGACCTTATCACATTGGATTGTAACTTAACTGATTACAAATTTGCTTCCCCTTGTAGATTATGAGCACTCTTTCTTTCCAGGATTCCAGATACACCTTCTCAGTGTATCACCCTGTCTTCTTACTTATAATTATTTCGACCTTCCATGCTTTATTCTGCATAGTTCCTTCTGACCTGTCTTACAAGTCATTTTCTTCAACTGTGTCTAATCAGTAAACTTACCTACAACATGAACAATAGTTTCACGATAAGTGAAAGTTAGTAGTCATTTTGGGATTACTTTTTAATTTCATCTTTAGCAGACCTTATCTACAATTCTGAATTCCAGAGGATTTTTTTTATTGTTAACTTTGGTGACAGAACCTATTTGGCAGCTAAATTGGGCCTTAACTGATACGAGGCTACTTGTAGACTTCATTTACTGCTTGTAATAGGACTGTTTACATTCACTGTAGTGTGATGATGTAGGTGCTGTCCCAGACCCTATGGGAGTGTTATGTAATATGCATCTTTATTACCTTTCTAAAATCCTTTATTCACAACTCTGGGCCTTAGGCGTTTAAGACAAAGCATTGTAGACCTGTTTTTGTAAGATGCTATTAATTCTCCCATCTACTCATTCAGCATTTACTAACTGACTGCTGTATACCAGGCATGTGATAGGCAGTGATAGTACAGAGAGAGACCACTACTTTGTGTGGAAGAAGTAAGTGGAGGTAACCCTTATTTTTTCTGCTTTTTCTGCTGCTTTGCAGAATTGATGTGTCTTGCTATGTGCTGTCTCATTGTTGACTGAGTGTTTATTCTGTTCCCAGCCTGCCCATAAGGCAGCATTTCTCCAGGTGTTCTGGTGCTGCCCACTTGTTTCTTGCATTATTTTTCAGGAGCTGTGTGGCTCTGCCTTGTCTTTTTCGCTCATGTTATTCCTGTGCAAACGTATCTCTTGCCAGATACTGTTGAGTGGGCCTTGCAAGTGATCCCGATGGTAAAGTAGTTCTGGAAGACCTGTGGATGTCTGTGGCAGAGAAACATTGGGAGATGACCTCTGAATCACAGGCTTTTATTTGATAGTCTTGTGAAGAGATGTTGGCTTTCTTTTTGGCTGCACCACATGGCTTGTGAGACCCTAGTTCCCTGACCAGGGATCAAACCTGCACCCCCTGCATTGGTGGCACGGAGTCTTAACCACTGGATCATCAGGGAAGTCCTGAGATATTAACTCAATTGATTTATCCTTTTTATCTCTCAGCTGATAAAGTGATCTACGGTCTTGAAAAAATATTAAACACTAGTCCCTCTCCTGCTATATTATGATTCTTTGTTGCAAGGACAAAATCCCCAACTTAGCTGAAGCATAAGGCAGGGAAAGTGAAAGTCAGTTGTGTCCGACTCTGCGACCCCATGGACTATATAGTCCATGGAATTCTCCAGGCCAGAATACTGGATTGGGTAGCCTTTTCCTTCTCCAGGAGATCTTCCCAACCCAGGGATCAAACCCTGGTCTCCTGTATTGCGGGTGGATTCTTTACCAGCTGAGCCACAAGAGAAGCCCAAGAATACTGGAGTATTCCTGATAGGATCTTCCTGACCCAGGAATCGAACCGGGGTTTCCTGCATTGCAGGCAGATTCTTTACCAACTGAGCTATAAGGGAAGCCCATATGCAGGGAGTTGACCTAAAGGCACAGGAACGTCTTGGTGAGCACAGTATAGATTTGCTTCTGGGCCCCACGAAGACCTGGAAAGCTCTCAGGATCTCTAAATGGTTCTTACTTCTTTGTGCATCAGAGCTTTATTCTTTCTCTGTCTAGTGGCTCTATACTACGCTTCCCATCTGCCCTGTAACTCCTGAGTTTACTTATAACAGATAGAAACTGACCAGCTCTTTCTGAATGCCAACCAAATTCCTGTTTGAAAGAAATTAGTCTTGATCACCAGCATGGCTTCTGAGAACTTAGCTTTGTTGATCAGGATAAAGTGGGCAGGTAGGGTCAATTTCCTGACATAGGGGACAGAATTTGGGGTTAAGGACCTGCAAAAAGGGGCTGGTAAGTCCCCTTGCTTTGGGTTGGAACCCCAAAGGGCTGCAAGCCTAGAAGGAAGGGTGAGGAGGAAGCAGATTGCATGAACGGTAGTTGAGTTAGAATCCTCATTAAGTTGAACGGCAGTAATCTCTGTTTGCCGGTGCTTCTAGCTCCTGGGAGAAGCCATCATAAATCCTCTCTGGAGAAATACAACATCCTAGGTCTCAATTATTTTTACAAATGAGTTTTCAAATATAATGTCTGCAGACAGTTAAAAATAACCAGGCACAGGAAGAGACAACATGAATGAGAATAACAAAAGCAATAGACAATAGGATAGACTCATCATGAGGACTCCAGATCTTAGAATTATCAGATAAACATTTTAAAAGAATTATGATTACTGTGTTCATTAAGATTTAAAAAAAAACCTTTAATTCTTTAGAGAACTAGAAACCACCATATATATGGAATAGAAACTACACATACACACACAGATAACTTGAAAAAGCAGACAGTTTAGAACAGAAAAATAGAATAACTAAATTAAGTCAAAGGATAGGTTTACCTGCAGATAGATAGAGCTGGAAAAACTAACTTAGAAGATCAGTCAGAAGAAATTCAGAATAAAGCGTGGAAAGTAAGAGTACACTCTGAGGTGTGTGTGTTTGTGTGTCCTCAGAAATGTCTGACTCTTTGTGACCCCATGGACTGTAGCCCAACCAGGGTCCTCTGCCCAAGTAACTTTCCAGGCAAGAATATTGGAGTGTGCTGCCATTTCCTGTTCCATGGGATCTTCCCGACCCAGTGATCAAACCCGAGTGTCCTGCATTGGCAGGCAGATTCTTTACCAGTGAGCCACGGGAGAAGCCTGGGCACTGAGGTACATCATAGTAAAAGTGCTAAAAATCAAAGTGTTCAAAGTAGCCAGAAGTGAAAAAAAAAAAGACTACATTCAAACAAGCAACAACTAGACAGCTAACATTTCAACAAAAACAACTGAAGAGAATGTGATGGAAATTTCAAAGTGCTGAAAGTTAGAACTCCATATCCAGTATTAATCTACAAAAATAATGGGGAAATTAAAAACATTTCCATACAAAAGCTGAGAAATTTCATCAGTAAGACACACTAAAAGGAACTTAATTTATAAAGGTAGTTTTTGGTTTTCTTGTGCATTTTGTTTTTTTTGTTTTTTTCAGGCAGAAGAAAGGGTAGAGAAGCAGGAAGAAATTAGGAAACATAAAAGAGATAAATATGAATATTGGCTTATTAAATAATACTATCTTGGTGGAGTTTTAAATATACAGAGAGTTTTAAATATACTTTAAATATATAGTACACAGCATAATGGTATATAAGTCAGATTTGGGGATTTAAAATATCTTAAGGTCTTCCCTGGTAGCTCAGATGGTAAAGAATCCATCTGCAATGTGGGAGACCTGGGTCTGATCCCTACATTGGAAAGATTCTCTGGAGGAGGTCGTGGCAACCCACTCTAGTATTCTTTTTTTTTTTTTTCCTCCACTCTAGTATTCTTGCATGGAGAATCCCCATAGACAAGAGGAGCCTCGCCGGGTACAGTCCATGGGGTCACAGAGTCGGACATGACCAAGCGACTAAGCACAAGCTCTTTACATTGGGAATAGAGTAAAAGTGGACTTTGATGTATTAAAGGAGTGCATTGTAACTTAAGGATAACCTGTAAAAGAATAACTAAGACGGAAAAAATGAAATAGCAAAAAATGAACAAAAGTAAGTAGGAGGGAAAAAGACATCTGAAGTAGGTAGGACAAAGAAAATGTGCTTAGTAAGTTGTAGATTTAAACCCAAGATATCAGTAATTACATTACATATAAATGGACTAATGCACTACTCATAAAACAAGGATCATCAAACAAAACCAAAATTGTTAGCTGTCAACAAAAGCCACATTTGAAGAAAGATGTGTTGAAAATAAAAGAATAGGAAAGATAAACATGCAGATGTTAAAAGAAAGGTGGTATACTTGTGTTAATTTTTTTGACAATGTATAAGGCAAAAACCCTTACTAGAGATAAAGAGGGTCACTTCCAAATAAAAGATTAAATTTATGGAAAGATAACAATTCTAAATATTAATGCACCTCATAACATAGCCTCAAAGTATATTAAAATAACATGGGAAAAAGATGAACAGCACTTCACAAGTGAGGGTATTGAAATGGCTTATAAGAGAAGGTAGGTATTCAGCACCATTAGTTATTGTGTCTGTGTGTGTGCTCAGTTATGTTCAAGTCTACAACCCCGTGGACTGTATAGCCGGCCAGTCTCCTCTGAAAATACCATGGGATTTTCCAGGTAAGAAAACTGGAGCGGGTTGCCATTTCCTATTAGGGAGATACAAATTGAAACCACTACACACCTATCAGATTAAAAAGACTGACAGTGATAGGCTTGATGAGGATGTGGAACAATTAAAACTCATAATTGCTGGAAGGAGTGAACAAATGTGCACTGTCTACTAAAACTAAACATGCCAACCTCAGACTCAATTCCCTTAATTGGCATGCGCCCAAGAAAAATAAGTCCATGTGCTCACCGAAAGGTATGTTTACAATGATGCTTACAGCAGGATTTTTTCACAATAGCCACAAAGTGGAGACAATTCAACTGTCAGTAGTAGAATGAATAAATTATGCTACACTTTTACAATGTAGTTTTACATAGCAAGGAAAAGAATGGATTACTGCTTTGTATTACAACATGAATGAGGCTCATAGACACAGTAGTAAGCAAAAGAGGCTAGACACAAAGGAATGTATACTGTATGATTACATTTTTATGCTTTTCAAATCCAAATAAAAACTTTACCTTATCCCCCTCAGTCAGAATCGTAATGGAGAGAGGGGCAGCATATTGACTTAGAGGAGCATAAGGAAATGTTATGAGGTCCTGGAAATGTTCTATATCTTGATTTGGATTATATGGATGTGTACACAAAAAATTCATTGAAAAAGAAAAAAATTTTTATTGAAGTGGATATGGAAGATTTATGTGCTTCATGTATACTTAAATAAAAGATACACAAAACAAAAACGGACAGAACCACTTACAAGAAGAAATAAATCCACACTTATAACAAGATCCTTTACATACCTCTCTCAATAACTGAGAGAATAAACTTCCCAGGTGGCGCTAGTGGTAAAGAATGCTCCTGCCATTGCAGAAGACGCATGAGACACAGGTCTGAGTCAGGAAGATCCCCTTGAGTAGGAAATGGCAACCTACTCCAGTATTGTTGCCAGGAAAATCCTGTAGACAAAGGAGCCTGGCAGGCTACAGTCCATGGAATCACAAAGAGTTGGACACAACTGAGCACACACACTTAAGTGGATTTTAGCAATCAGGATGTGGAATATTTGAACAACACAAACTTGACCTAATGGGGACATATAAAATACTGCAGCTGACAAAGAACAGGCATGCTCTTCAAGCTCACGTTGAACATTTACAAATATGGCTACTTGTTGACCTGTGAATCAAGTTTCAACAAATTTCAAAGGATTAAAATGATTTAGAGTATATTTGTAAGGCAATTAAGGTAAATATCCATTGAAATGACAATTATTGGGTTGGTCAAAAAGTTGGTTCAGGTTTTTCATACTATCTTACAGAAAAACCTGAATGAACTTTTGGGCTAACCCAATAGAATAGTCCATGAAAGTGAAAGTATTAATTGCTCAGTCTTGTCTGACTCTTTGTGACTCCATGGATTGTAGCTTCCCAGGCTCCTCTGTCCATAGAAATCTCCAGGCAAGAATACTGGAATGTGTAGCCATTCCAGGATTGAACCTGGGTCTTCATTTCCAAAATAAAAAAGAATACTCCATATGTTTGGAAATTAAGAAATATACTTCAAAATCACACAGGTGGTAATTAGAAAAATGATTCTTAAAAAATGCTAATAAGAATACATGCCAAAACTTACAAGATATAGCTAATGCAATGCTTGGGAGGAAATTTAAACCCTTAAATGCACATATTAGGAAAGAAGAAAGGCTGAACATCAGTGGGCTGAGTAGCATCTCAAAAAGTTAGAAAATGAATTTAATCTCTTTACCACTTCTATACCTTTTCAACGCACATGACATATTATAATTAATGAGTTTACTTGGTCTTACTAGAAATGGTGATCTATGAGTTCTTTGAGTTCTAAGAGTCATGTCTTTTTATAAACCAAGTGTCTGTTGAAGTACCTTGCACATGGTTGATAATTGTTTTAACTGAATTCAGGTCATCCTTAGTGCCTTAGGGAGGTCAGAAACCTGGGGTCTCAAACTTACAAAATGGCAGACAGATAAAGTGATGAGTAAGATTGTCAGGATGGGGAATGCAGCAAACAGCACATGCCCCATCTAAAGGAGCGACTACTGAGTAATATTCCATTGTATGTACGTACCACATCTGCTTTATCCATTCCTCTCTCAATATTTAGGTTGCTTCTATGTCCTTGGGTATTATACATAGCGCTTCAATGAGCATCCTTTCAAATTATGGTTTTCTCCAGATGTATGCCCAAGAGTGGGATTATTATACTCAGCCATAAAAGGAAATGAAATAATACCATTCTCAATGACATAGATGGACCTAGTGATTTTCATACAGAGTGAAGTAAGGGACTTCCCTGGTGGTCCAGTGGTTAAGACTGTGCTTCCACTGCAGGGGGCCTGGGTTTGATCCCTGGTCAGGGAACTAAGATCTTGCATGCTGCATGGCATGACCAAAAACAAACAACAAACAAAAAAAGAATGAAATAAGTCAGAGAAAGAAAGGCAAATATTGTATAACATCATTTGTTTATATGTGGAATCTAGAAGAGCGGTACAGATGAACTTATTTGCAAAGTGGAAATAGAGTCACAGATGTAGAAAAAAAATCTTTAAGTGTTACAAAGGAGGGAAGTGGAGGGTAGGATAAATTGGGAGATTGGGTTTGACATATACCAGCGCTATATATAAAATAGGTAACTAATAAGAACCTACTGTATAGCACAGGGAATTTAGTTCTCTATGATTCCTAAACAGAAAGGAAATCTAAAAAGAGATATGTGTATATGTATAACTGATTCACTTACTGTACAGCAGAAACTAATACAACACTATAAAACAACTATACTGCATTAAAAATTAATAGAAGAGGAACAACTACTGCAGTTTGGCCCCAGTTGATTATTGCTATGGGCAAATGCTTGCCTGGTATGTCTAGATCTCATCTGTTTTTAAGAAGACAGAAATTCAGATTTTGCTGTGAAATCTCCATTTTTAAAGTGTTGGTAAATAATTAATTTTAAAAAGATACAATAGGTGCCAAATTAAACCACATAGCCAGTTTGCAACCTCTGTTTCATTTCATACCTTAAGAGTGTGTTTGATGTCTAAATATCCCAGCCAACAGACTCTTGGGCAGCCTCCTCCATCAAGCGTATTTCTGCGTGAAGGAAAGGGTCATGACTGCTTCCTAATTGGATTTCTGGGTCATATCTGTAAAAGGTTTGTAGATTTAAAAAAAAAAATCCTTCTTTGTAGTTGGCTGTTTACCCCAGCTGAATCAGACATGTGTTCCCAAAGTTTTTTTTCCTCCTTTTGTTGTAATATTCTTAATGATGCATTCTGACTTTTTCACTCTGTTTTCTACACATTTGTCACCACTTCTGCTTTTGGATCCTCATGCTGGAAAATCTGAGGCTTACATGGAAGATTGATTTTTAATGCCCCTTGCGTTGTTTTTCGGCTGTAACATTTGCATGCAATTATGACATTTTAAAAATAGGAGACCACGGGGTTTGAAAAAAAGAAACTTCTGGGCAGATGAGCAAATGGAAAGGCCGCCCTTTAATTTTGTTAACATCCCAATTACATCGTGGTAACCCTTGTGACGATTTCTGTCCCTTGTAACGCAACACCTGGTTTTTGTTCCGGGGAGAGGGACCAAGCCTGGCTGACTCAACCCTTGCTCACTCGCCAGACTTGGTTGGAAAGCTCATGTTTTCCACTGGCCAGCAGAGGTCACTGTTTCAAAGTTGTTAGAGGAAAATTATCTGTAGTCCACACCGCTTCTTTTTTGTTTGAGGGAGATTGTCTATTCAGAATTTTCTGTATTTTAATGTTCTTAAAAAAAAAACATAAATTTTAAAAATGTATTAGGTTTAAAAGTGCTGATGGCTTGTGTGGACTTCTGTAGATTATTTTGCTTATAGAGTGATAACATTTACTGAGCACCTAGGAGGTGCTCCACACTCTACTCTCTTATCTTTTAATAGCCATCTGTCTTCTGGGGTAGCTGTGATGCTTACCTCAGGAGGGGAGGCTGAGATGAGGAGAAATTCAAGAAATGGGATTCAGATGCAAGGAGCTCTTGTCTTCAAAACCAGACTCTTAATTTTCTTGGGATCTGTATTTTTTCTTCAAAGAAGGAATATTTTAGCAGCTCGAAGCACCAATCATCAAGAACGTATGAGAGAAGTGTATATTTTTGAAGCAAAGCCTCAGAAATGGTTTGCTGCTTTTCCTTGCAAATGTTCTTCAAGAAGCTAAACTTGGCTTCTTGGTCTTTGAAGATGGGAACTGTGATGTTCTGTCAGCCTTTGCTCCTTCTCCACAGGAAAAACAAATATTAGTAGTACATTGTCTCCAAAAATGTCCCAAGCTTAAGGCTTATTTGGTGAGTAGTTTACCCAAAAGATTTCTAATTTCAATTTATAAGTCTAACGGAAAACTTCCTAACTTTGACGAGAAATAAGCTGTTTGTGAATGAAAAGATAAATCTGTTTTAATGGACTTTTATTTACTCATGTTTTAAAAAAACATTAATAAGTCATCTGGATTTTCCATAAAGCTGGAGAGTTATGAGGACAGCTGTGTTCATCACTAGATCATGAGTGGTCATTTTGACCCCCCCTTCCCCGCCCCTGTTCTCACTGAAGAGGTCACATGAGAACAGTAAGAAAAGGCTTTGGATCTTCTGGGCTACGAAAAGGACATTTAGTTCTGGAGTCAGTCTTACAAACTGGCCCCACGTACTTCTGTCCATCATTCTTATTGCAAAATTTTTAACATTTTGTAGTTGCTATTAACTATAATAATAATTATTATTACTATTAGAACAGAAAGCCATATTACCCTTATAGATCTTCTTAATTAACTAATAAGATGGAGCTGCTTATTTTTGTTGTGGGGAAATATTTAACAAATTTCCACGTGGATGGCAGGTTGCTCAGAGTAGAAACACTAAGGCTCTAGTGGGGCATATAGACAATGATTATAAACAAACATCATGTGGTGGTGAGTATGCAGGGGGACAAGCAGACAGTAGACAGTGGGTGGGATTCTATTTTAGGTAGGGTGGAGAGGGGATGCCCTCTTGATAAAGTGATGTTTGGCCAGAGGCCTGAATGAGGTAAGAGAGATGATGTGTAGATGTCTTGGGGGAGAGTTCCTGCAAACTATGATCCTGGAGAACAGAGCGTGGCTGATAGGTTTAAGGAATAGCAAAGAGGGCCTGGGGGCAGGGTTCAGTGAGTGAGGGCAGGAGTGGGAGCTGAGGTCAGAGACAGAGGAGGGGACCAGATCACGTCAGGGCTGGTAGACAACAACAAGGACTTTGCTCATACTCTGTCTGAGTCAAGGGCAGCCACTGAAAAGTCCTGAGGAAAGGAGTAACATGAGGCCACTTGTGTTTGAAAAAAATTAAATCTGGCTATTCTGAGGAAAACAGACTGAGGGGAGGGGGTGGCAGGTAAGAATGAAAACAGGGAGACTAGTTAGGAGGCTACTGCTGTTAACCAGATGAAAGAGAATGCAGTTAAGCCTTGAACAATGAGTTCAAACTTGCACGGGTCCTAAATTTTTTTTCGCTATTTTAAAAAATTTTATTGAAGTTGAGTAGATTCACAATGTTGTGTTAATTTCTGCTGTACAGCGAAGTGACTCAGTTATGCATCAATATATATCTTCTTTTTCATATTCTAACTTTGTGGAATTCTTGATGATGATCCTCTAGATGATGGTGACAACTCTGAGGAAATGGATGGATGACCTTGCCTTTGAGAATATGGACAGCTGGAGAGGGAGAAAGATCTCAGCCAGCATTTAAGGCTGAATAGAAGATAAAGAAATAAGAGGGGGCAGGGATTGCCAGAGAGGCAGGAGGAAAACTAAGAGAGTGAGTGAATCTTCTTCCATGCAGGTTGTTTTCAGTACATCTGTGCTATAGTACCACATGATCAGTGGTTGGTCGAATCCGTGGATGTGGAACCACAGACACAGAAAGTAGACTGTAAAGTGTGATGCAGAGCTCTCTGTGCACAGAGGGTGTGGGCCTCTGAGTCCTGTGTTGTTCAAGGGTCAACTGTAGTGATGGGCCCAGAGTGATAGCAGTGAAAGCAACGAGAAGCAGACAGGTCTAGGTCTATTATGAAGTAAGAGTTGATGAGAATTGCTGGTGGATGGTTGTGGGGTATGAAAGAAAACAAGTCAGTAATACTAACTCCAAGGCTTTTGGCCTGAGCAGTTGGTAGACTGAAATTTCCATTTGCTGAGATGAGAGAGGAATGGATTGACAGCGGGGTAAGGAAGATGGGTCAGTTAAATTTGGCTGCATATAACTGAAAAACTCAAAATAATGGTGGTCTAAGTAACATAGAAATTTACTCATTTATTTTTTTCACATAAAAGAAGATCCAGAAACAGGCTGTCTTGGGAAGACTTCCTGAGGTTATTGGGAATTCAGGCTCATTCTAGCTCTTTTCTCGGTTAGCCCCAAGGTGTGATCCTCATCCTCATGGTTTCAAATGGCTGCTGAAACTACAGCCATTATATCTGTATTCTAGGCAACAAGAAGGAAGAAGAGAAGTAAGAATGTTGTATCCCCTCCCTTTCAAAGAGGCTTCCTAAAAGTCCACACATTTACCCTTGCATCTCATTGGTTGAAGCATAGTCTGTGTCTAGCTGTATCTGGCTGCAGCGGAGTCTGGGAAATGTCCTTTAGAGGTTGTGTGTAACTTCTCGATAAAACTGGGATTTTGTTACTGGGGCTCTGAATGAATATTAACGTAGAGTGCCAGCAGTCTCTTCTCCAGAGTTTGTAGTTTGATTTTGGAAGAAGCAAGTTCTAATCTGGCATCATCTAGCTGTGTGACTTTGAGCTAAGATGTCATCATTAAACCTCTGTTTCAACTGTAAAATAAAAGAATTGGACTGAATGATTTTTAACTTCCCTTCTAACTGTAACTTTGCATGAGTCTTTGACTTTGTCACATAGTAAGGTAAGTATAGCTTTCACAAAGAGATAAGACTTAGAAGAAAATGTTAAGGTAACACGATGTCTATCAAATGTCTTAAAGTGATTTTTGTCATTGAAAGAGTCATTTAAAACTTATCACAGATACAGTTCCATTCTTTTATTTTTCAGAATGCTTTCTTCCTATAGATGATTTTAATACTAGCTCAAAAAGCATATGAATTGCATAATACTAGTGTGCACAGATGAACTTAATATTTACTTTAATAAATAAATAAAAATATTTATTATAAAAATGTGAATAATCAACTATCTTGTTCCTTACTCCATATATATAGTTTTATTGTAGCCTCATTTGCCAGCTTTTTGACCTGTTCAGATAATTTAGTACATGTGTTCAAATCCACACACCACAGATCATCTCACATACATATAGAAAATCTGTGCCTTCAAGGGTGCTACAGTTTATAACTGGAAATAGGTATGTAATAAAGGCTTCCCTCATAACTCAGTTAGTAAAGAATCCACCTGCAATGCTGGAGATCCTGGTTCGATTCCTGGGTTGGAAAGATCCTCTAGAGAAGGGATAGGCTATCCACTCCAGTATTTTTGGGCTTCCCTTGTGGCTCAGCTGGTAAAGAATCAGCCCGCAATGTGGGAGACCTGGGTTTGATCCCTGGGTTGGGAAGATCCCCTGGAGAAGGGAAGGCTACCCACTCCAGTATTCTGGCCTGGAGAATAGTCCATGGGGTTGCAAAGAGAGAGACATGACTGAGCAACTTTCACTTCACTTTCACTTTCATGTAATAAGGTGGGCTTCCCAGGTGGTGCTAGTGGTAGTGCTCTGAAAGTGGCTTTGTGTGCTGGCGTTTGTCTGGGAGGGGAGGCAGGTTATGTGGATAAGGGGCTGTTTGTGGTGCGCCTTGGGGATCTGAATGGATTTGGGTGGGAGTGGTCAGCCACAAAGGCATTCTGAATGAAAGGAAAATAAAGGTCAGGCAAAGAGAACGTTCCAGTTCAGTTGGAGATGAGGTACAGTGGCAGGATTAAAAGACCACTATATTTAGCGTCAAGCAGTCCTAGGGCTGAACCCTGAATCTGCCACTTGCTAGTTGAAACCTTGGGCAGGTCACTTAACCTGTTTGGGTCTCATTTGCCTCATCTATAATAGGAACTATACCAATTTCTTCATAGGTTGTTATCAGCATTTAATTTATATACATAGTATGATCTACAGTAATTATCATAAAAGAAACTTCCATAAAGTACTCTGGTGCTCTGCACTTCCATAAATAACAGGCCCCTTCTCCTCAATGGACAACCTGCACTGTCCCTCACAACTTTTCAAGCTGTCAGTTCTTATTGTCCATGAGCATCATTTGATGAACATTTTATATTGAATGATTCTGTTTCCCTATAAATACAGTGATGTGCTGAAAACCAACCTTTTGTGGAAAAGCAGTTACATCATTATGAAAGAGCAAAGGGTATAACTTAACGGCCTGTTAATTGTGGCATCTTTGCTTCTAGAAGTCACCCTTAAGGATGACGAATGCCTTGGGCTACCCGGTGAAAGAAAAGTGAAAGTTTGATGCTCAGACTCTTTGTGACCCCATGGACTGTAGCCAGGCAGACTTCTCTGTCTATGGAATTCTCCAGGCAAGAATACTGGAGTGGGTAGCCATTGTATTCTCCAGGGCCACCCAGGGGAAGTTCCAAACTCTAAAACTGCTCTTCTTCCAAACACTCAGTCTCTCCTTTCTCTTCACTCCCATTACCAGCCTTGTCAAATTTCCTTCTTCAATGCAGCTGCATTCCAGTCGCCTTGCCCCATCTCCACCAACCCCTGGCTTGTCAGCATCTCTCCTTGGGATTGTCTCCTGACTTGTGTTACATTACCCACACTTGCTCCTTTCTCAATCCATTTCCACACAACAGCTAGAATATTTTCAGAACAGATCTGGTCATGTCAGTCTCCAACCTAAAGTCCTTCATTGATTTTGCATCCAGCCCTTGCCAGCATTTGATATGGTTTATTGTTTTATTTTTTAATTTTAATCATTCTAAAGATGTGTATTGGTATCTCAGTGTGCATATACTTTGAGTTCCCTAGTTCTGAGCATTTTTTCATGACTTACTTTACATTGTCATGTTTTCTTTGGTGAAATATTTGTTCAAATCTTTTGCTCCTTTAGAAAATCTGGTTTTTTTCTTTTTATTAAGTTGTAAGAGGTAAGGACTGATGCTGAAGCTGAAACTCCAATACTTTGGCCACTTCATGCAAAGAGTTGACTCATTGGAAAAGACCCTGGTGCTGGGAGGGATTGGGGGCAGGAGGAGAAGGGGATGACAGAGGATGAGATGGCTGAATGGCACCACCGACTCGATGGACATGAGTTTGAGTAAACTCCGGGAGTTGGTGATGGACAGGGAGGCCTGGTGTGCTGCGATTCATGGGGTCACAGAGTCGGACATGACTGAGCGACTGAACTGAACTGAACTGAAGAGGTCTTTATTCTGAGTACAAGTCATTTGTTGGATAAATAATTTGCAAATATCTTCTCCCAGTCTGTGACTTGTCTTTTAATTCTCTTAATAGCCAATATCTGTTACAGAGTAAAAATTTTAAATATTTGATGAAATCCTATCTAATAAATTTTTATTTTATGGACTGTACTTTTGATATCATTATCTAATTACTTTATAATCTTAGATCACAAAGATTTTCTGTGTTTTTTTTCTAGAAGTGATAGCTTTACATTTTTTCCATTTGTGGTTAATTTTTGCATAGTGTGTGAAATATAGGTTGAGGTTTATTTTTTTACATATGTATGTGCAGCAGTTCTAGCACTATTTGTTAAAAGACTACTATTTCTCCAGTGAATTGCTTTTGTACCTTTGCAAAAGCATATGGCCATATGTGGATTCCACAGAATATGAGTATTCTGTTCTATTGACCTATGTTTATAAATTTTGTTTGCCAGTATCACACTGTCTTGATTACTGTAGCTTTATAGTGAATTTTAGAATCAAATAGTGAGTCCTCAGACTTTGTTCTTCTTTTTCAATTTTTTTGGTTATTCTAGTTCCTTTCCAAATAAGTTTTAGAATCAGTTTGTTGATTTCTATTTAAAAATCCTGCTAGGATCTCGATTCAAGTAATGTTGAATCTACAGATTAAATTGGGGAGAGTCGACATCTTCACAATATTGAATCTTCCAAACCATGAACATAATATACCTCTTTATTTACTTATTTCTTTGACTTCTTTAATCAGTTTCATGGTTTTCAGCAGATTCTGCATGAATATTTGTTAGATTAATATCTAAGTATATAATTTCAGTGCTATTATAAACAATATTTTAAAATTTTCATTTCTAATTGTTTAATAAATGCCAGTGTTTACAAATACAATGGATTTTTATATATTAATCTTATATCCTGCAACCTCAATAAGCTCATTTATTAGTTCTAGGAGGAATTTGTTTTGGTAGATCCCATGGAATTTATGTAGATAATCAGGTTGCCTGCCAACAGTTTTAATCTTTCCTTTCCAACCTGTATGCCTTTTTATTTATTTTTTATTTTTTTGCCTTTTTATATATTTATTTTTTTCTTGCCTTACTACACTTGTTAAGACTTCCAGTATGATGTTGAATAGGAATAGTGAAGATAAATATCTTTACTGTGTTCTTGATCTTAGGGGGAAAGCATTCAGTCTCTACCACTAAGTGTGATGTTGTGCTAAGTCACTTCAGTCGTGTCCAACTCTTTGTGACTCTGTGGACTGTAGCCCTCTAGGCTCCTCTGTCCATGGGATTCTTCAGGCAAGAATACTGGAGTGAGTTGTCATGCCGTCCTCTAGGAGATTTTCCCAACCCAGGGATCAAACCCACGTCTCCTGCATTGACAGGTGGGTACCACTAGCACCACCTGGGAAGCCCTAAGTGTAATGTTAGCTATAGGTTTTGTTTTTGCTGATGCCCTTGTCCAGTTAAGGAAGTGTCTTTCTATTCCTAGTTTAAGTTGTTTCTTATTCTCTAATCATATATGAGTTTATATATAAAACATCACCTTTGGCCCTTTGTGACAATATGGAATATCGAATCCCAATATGGAAATATTGGGATTCTCCAGGTTTTTGTTTGTTTGTTCTATTTGGTTTTTAAAATAGCATTTTCGAGTTATAAGATGAATTCTAGGGATTCTAGGGACTTCCACGGTGGTCGATTGATTAAGAATCTGCCTTGTAATGCAGGGGACATGGGTTTGATCCCTGGTCAGGGAACTGACATTCCACATGCCTCGGGGCAACTAAGCCCACAAACCACAACAAGACAAGCCACAAAACAAAGCCATTGCCAAAACTAGAAAAGCCCATGCACAACAACGAGAAGTCCATGTGCCACAATGAAGTGCCTGTACACTGCAGTCAAGACCCAGCACAGTCAAAATCAGGGGCTTCCCTTGTGGCTCAGCTGGTAAAGAATCCACCTGCAATGTGGGAGACCTGGGTTCGATCTCTAGGTTGGGAAGATCACCTGGAGAAGGGAATGGCTACCCACTCCAGTGTTCTTGTATTCTGGTCTGGAGAATTCCACGGACTATGTAGTCCATCGGGTTGCTAAGACTTTCACTTCACTTCACAGTCAAAATTAAAAACAAGAAAAAGGATGGATTCTAGAAATGGTAGGAGAAGTTGAGTATTTCATTAATCATCATCATTGCCTCTCGTTTTCCAACTGACTTTATCTTTTTTCACCTTCTCATTTAGTTTCCACAGTAGCATTGGTGGGTCAGGTACTGTTACCTTTGTTTGACAGGTGTAGTATTGAGGAACCAGGGATGATGACTTGCTTGTGTCCCTCAGTTTGATAACACCAGAGCCACAACCATTATAGAAGCCCTTCTATGGACTGCTCCTAATGAGAATCTTGAAATTCAGTGAAAAGTCCAGGCTTTGGATGCAGGCAGACAGTCTTTTAATTTTAACTAAATTAAAAATTTTTATTGCAGTGGAATTCATATAACATAAAAGTAGCCATTTGGAAGTGAACAGTTCAGTGACATTTAGTACATTCACAATGCTGTGTGACCACCACTTCTACCTAGTGCCAATGGTTTTCATCACCTTGAAAGAAAACCTGTACCCATTAAGAAGATACTACTGATTGGTCCCTCCCCTTAGCCTCTGTCAACCACTACTCTGCCTTCTGTCTCTATGAATTTACCTATTCTGGATATTTCATATAAGTGGACTCATACAATACATGGCCTTTTGTGTCTGGCTTCTTTCACTTAGCATAATGATTTTGAGGTTTATCCACGCTGTAGTATGTGTTAGTATTTCATCCTTTATATATAAATATAATATTTTTCCCCACAATTTGTTTATACACTCATCTACTGATGAACATTTGTCTTGTTTTCACAATAATTTTCTTTTGGGCATATACCTAGAGGTAGAATTGCTGGGTCATATAGTAATTTACATGTTTAATTTTTTGAGGAATTGTCAAACTGTTTTCCACAGTGGCTAATTTGTGAGTGCTACACTTTCTCACATCCTTGCCAATGCTTGTTATTTTCTGTTCTTTTTTTTTAACTTTTAAAATTATAGTTATTCTAATAGATGCAAAGTGATATCTCATTGTGGTTTTGATTTGCATTTCCCTAATGATTAAGGAGTACGTCAAGGCTGTATATTGTCACCCTGCTTATTTAACTTATATGCAGAGTACATCATGAGAAACGCTGGGCTGGAGGAAGCACAAGCTGGAATCAAGATTGCCGGGAGAAATATCAATAACCTCAGATATGCAGATGACACCATCCTTATGGCAGAACGTGAAGAAGAACTAAAGAGCCTTTTGATGAAAGTGACAGAGGAGAGTGAAAAAGTTGGCTTAAAGCTCAACACTCAGAAAACTAAGATCATGGCATCCGGTCCCATCACTTCATGGCAAATAGATGGAGAAACAGTGGAAACCGTGGCTGACTTTATTTTTCTGGGCTCCAAAATCACTGCAGACAGTGATTGCAGCCATGAAATTAAAAGACACTTACTCCTTGGAAGGAAAGTTATGACCAACCTAGATAGCGTATTAAAAAACAGAGACATTACTTTGTCAACAAAGGTCCGTCTAGTCAAGCCTATGGTTTTTCCAGTGGTCATGCATGGATGTGAGAGTTGGACTATAAAGAAAGCTGAGCGCAGAAGAATTGATACTTTTGAATTGTGGTGTTGGAGAAGACTCTTGAGAGTCCCTTGGACTGCAAGGAGATCCAACCAGTCCATCCTAAAGGTGATCAGTCCTAGGTGTTCATTGGTAGGACTGATGTTAAAGCTGAAACTCCAATACTTTGGCCATCTGATGCGAAGAGCTGACTCATTTGAAAAGACCCTGATGCTGGGAGGGATTGGGGGCAGGAGGAGAAGGGGACGACAGAGGATGAGATAGTTGGATGGCATCACTGACTCAATGGACATGGGTTTGGGTGGACTCCGGGAGTTGATGGACAGGGAGGCCTGGTGTGCTGCGGTTCGTGGGTTTGCAAAGAGTCGGACATGACTGAGTAACTGAACTGAACTGAATGACTATCACTTCCTTGGTTGCTCAGTGGTAAAGAATTCGCCTGCAATGCAGGAGACGCAGGTATGTTCCCTGTGTCGGGAAGTTCCCCTAGAGGAAAGTGAAAGTGAAAGTGAAGTCGCTTAGTCGTGTCTTAGTGGGACTCTTTGCTGTCCCATGGACTGTAACCTATCAGGCTCCTCCGACTGTGGGATTTTCCAGGCAAGAATGCTGGAGTGGGTTGCCATTTCCTTCTCCAGGGGATCTTCCTGACCCAGGGATCAAACCCCGGTCTCTTGCATTACAGGCAGATGCTTTACCATCTGAGCCACCAGGGAAGGGCATGGCATCCTGCTCCAGTATTCTTGCCTGGAGAATCACATGGTCACAGGAGCCTGACAGGCTACAGTCTACGGGGTTGCAAGGAGTCAGACACAACTGGAGCGGCTGAGTGCACACGCATGCAATGACTAACAATGTTGAGCATCTTTTCATGTGTGTACTTGTTGGTCGTCTATATAACTTCTTTGGAGAGACGTCTATTCAGCAGGTCCTTGGCCCATTTTTTGGACTGGGTTGTTTCTGTTGTTGAGTTGTAAGAGTTCTTTACATATTCTGGATACTAGACTCTTATCAGTAGTAAGATTTGCAAATATTTTTCTCCAATTCTAAAAGTTGTCTTTTGACTAGCTTCATAATATTCTTTGATACACAAAACTTTTTAATTTTGATGAAGTCCAATTTATCTATTTTTTCTTTTGTTGTTTGTGTTTTTGGTTTAACACCTAAGAATCTACTGCCAAATCCAAGGTCACAAAGACTACCTCTATGTTTTCTTCGAAGTGTTTTATGGTTTTAGCTCTTATATTTAGGATGTTGATCCGTTTTAAGTCACTTTTGATATATGGTTTGAGATAGGAATCCAGCTTCATTCTTTGGCTTGTAGATATCCAGTTATGTAGCACCATTTGTTGAAGAGATTATTCTTTTCTCAATGAGTGGTCTTGGCATTCATGTACAAAATCATTGGCCATAGATGTATGGGAGGTGGATACTTTTGACTGTGAGAAATTTGGCAAGTCACTTAATTTTGAGTTTTTGTTTTTCACCTATATAAGATGAAGAATATCCTCCTTTTCTCAGAGTCATCAGGATTAAATAGATTATATATGGAGACTGTCAGTCATAGTACCTGGCACACAGTAGTTTCCCCAGTAAATGTTAATTCTTCCCTTGCTGCAAGAAATAGAGGCAGGATAAGCAGTGTAACAGCTATCACCTCTATTCCTTATCCTTCCTCCTGTCTCCAGGACACAGGAGACCTAGACATAGAACTCTCTATTTTTGCTGAGTATATGCTTATATCCCCTGGATAAACATGGTGAGGGGGGAGGTCACAGTAGGGTGAAGAAACACTTAGCTAGAAATACAGGTAAGCAAAGGAAGTAGTTGTCATTCTTTAATAATTCAATCAACATGCTGACTTTGCCTGAATCTGTTTAAGGTTCTGGAGTTACAAAGGCAAAGGAGGTTTACAGAGCTCTCAGTCTAGAGGGAGAGACTGATGGGTTATTATAAAGCAGCATAACAAGTTCTGAGATAGAATGAAGCAGAGATTGCTGTGAGAATATGCAAGAAGAAAATAATTTTAGCTAGAGGATTTAAGGAAGTCTTCTGCAGAAAAGTGACACTTGACCTGAGTATTAAATGATTCACAGAAAGGAGTATGGAGGTGGACAAAAGGGAAAGTGTTAGCATAGGAAGCACAGTATACAAAGCTATGAAGGCATGAACATATGTTCTGTGTTCTAGGAGATGTAAAATATTCTAAGGTGTTTGAAATATGGGAGAGAGCTAAGAGGTGCTGTGAGAAATGGTTTGACTTTATTTAGATGGCCACTGGGAGCTGTTAATGAGGCTTAAACAGGGAAGTGACATGGTCAGATGTGTATTTTAGAGATTTACAGGGAGACCAGTATGTGGAAAATTAATGATTGGGAAGAAGGTAATGCTAGAGGCAGGAAGAAGAGTTGGTAAGAGATGTATCAGTGAGGAAGGAAGATGGAGAGGAGGTGGGCTGTTAGTGTATTCATGGCAGATCAGATATGGGAGTGTAGGAGAGGAGGGAGGAACAAAGTCAGAGAAGAAAAAATGATGTTTGTTTTGGCAGATGGAATTACCTAGTAGACAGTCTGTGTGTTGAGCAGGAACATTGGCCGGTGTAAAAAAGCATACATTGTTGCCTAGCCTGCAAAAGAGAGAAGTGAATTTTATTTGTTTTGCTCTTGAAAATTAAAATATTAATAAATTTTATTTTCATACCAAAAGTATAAAGAAAAAAATTAAAATCTGTTCTCCTACTACTCTTAAATAACCCCTGTTGAAAGGGAAAGAGGAGAATATATATTGTTAGAGAAAACGAACAGTTCAGAGAAGTGTAAAATGTAAAGTACAGGCTTCCCACCCCACCCCACCACACCCCACCCCACCCCCCCAGTCCTCTATTCCCTTAACCACTGTTAACACTTTCTTGTGTTTCCTTCTAGGAAAAAAAACCAAGCATATACCCCCTGGATTCTGTATATCCCCAAAGAGGTCCTGCCACATACTACGTTTAAATGGTCTGTTCTATTGAGTAGATTGACCTCATTACTTTGCCAGACTTCACATCTCTCCTGGTGGGGTGGAGCTGTGAATTCACTGAGGGAAAGGCAGGATCTCCATGTCCCCAGCTCAGACATGGAAACTGGATCAGCAGTAGGTGCTCAGCAAAGAATAACTAAATGAGTTGTTGCTGCATCTTGGAAATCTGAAGTCTTTGCCTGCAGTGCCAGTTGGTTAAGTGACTTCTTCAGCAAATATTTTCTGAGTTCTGACTAAGTGTGCAGTGTTCTGTATGTGTGTATGTGGTAAGAAGAGAAGGCAAAGGACTCAGTTCCTGGTTCCTGGCCTCACCAAAGGGCAGAACGGGAAAGGCCAGGAATCTTTTTCCAACCCTCCAGCTTTTTGAGGGAGAAACTGAGCTCCAGAATGAGATTCTGATTTACTAAAAGCCACATGGCCTATTGATGCCAAAGCTGGTCCTGGCATTTCAGAAGAGTGAGGGAATGGGGAAGGAGCATCTGGGGGTGCATTGGAGGGGTCGGTGAGCTACTCTGACTCCTTTCTACCCCTTTCTCTCCTGCCATAAAAGTAGCAGAAATCCCCAACTCCAAATCCCTGGATAGAGGCAAAACCTTTGAGGTGCCCTACGCAGCCCATGGCCCTTGGGCTGTGCGTGATGGGCGGGACTGGCTGACATACTGTGTCTATGAGAGGCATCATGGCAGGCACAGGAGGAAGAGTGCTGGAGTGGGAGTTAGGAAGCCTGGGTTCCAGAGCCAGTTCTGCCATACCCCACCATACTGCTATGGGCCAGTCACATCTTTTCTCCTCTGAATGTGGAGGTGGGCCTAACAAAATTTCCAATGTCCTTCCTGCCATTATTGCTCTCTAATTGTAAGATGCTATATTTAATCAATGATAGGAAATCAGATTTTAGGATTCTGTAATTCTAATGTCCTGATTTTTTAAGAATTCAGGGTGCTGCTTGAAGTCTCTTACACTGTGTAGAATTCTCTGTTGTGAGACCTGACCTTGCTGTGTAGTAGGAAGGGGCTCCATAAACATTTTTAAATTTGAGACCAAGGCTAAAGAGACCAGACACCTTTCTTCAAAGAGTGAAGAGCCAGGCAGGGTTCATGAAGTGGGTCCAGATCACCAACAAACAATGAGGAGTAGGGCAGGCTGACATGAAATATAGACATCATCTCAGAGGCCTGGCTGGAGCCTCTGGTAACCTTAGATAGACCTGACACGGGGAGTTAACCCCATTTTACCCAGGGGGAAACTGAGGTTCGGAGTTGGGAACTGAGTCACTGCTTCCAGTTGCCCAAGAGGTCTTGTTCTTCCTCTAGTGTTCTTTCTACACATTGGGCAGGACTTGCTGCAACACTGCTGTCTGTGAGGGAAGCTGGACTGCAGGGGAACCAGGTCCCAGGTCCTGAAGGAACTTAGAGCAGTGGACCCAAACACCCTCCTCCCAACCCCCATGGACTGTATGGACTGTAGCCCACCAGGCTCTTGTGTCTGTGGAATTCTCCAGCCCAGATTCTCCTGGGGGCTCGCTAAAAATCGAGGTTCAGGGACCCTCCTCCCAGACAGATTCACAGATTCACTTGGGGGGTATTTTCTAGTTGGGATCTGGATATCTATTTTTGTGTATCCTTTAACTTTGGAAGGAGACACTCTAGTCTGGTTTCTTTTCGGTGAAAAACACCACAGAAACAGAAATTTAAGCAGTCTGAGAGCCCTGGGTTGGGGTCCCAACTTCGCTGCTGACCCACTGAGAAATCTGTGGGAGCAGGTTGTATGTATTCTGCAAGAAAGCTTTGAAAGCACTTTTACTTCCACTGCCTCCACGTTAGCAGGCTTGGCGGGTCCCATTTGAGCAGGAGAAAACGGACGCTGGACGAGGGAAGAAAGGTCTTGTCTCAGCCTCTGGGAGAGGCGAAGAAGAGCCAGGTTGAGTCCGGCTCTCCTGATACCGAATGCCTCTCGCCCCCCTGGCCGGCCCAGCCCCGACTACCGAGCCCAGGCTCTGCAGCCCGCGGCGCCGCCCCGCGGGCCATCCCCGATCGGCAGCGGGCGGAGGGGGGCCCGGGCAGCACCCAGCGCCGCCGGCCGCCGCCTGTCAAACCCTCCAGCCTGCCTCGCGCGCGGCTGGCCCTGGCCCGCAGCCGCGGAGGCCCCGCCCTCGCGCCGCGATTGGCTTCGGCGGGGCGGCCGCAGCGAGTTAGTGGCTGGGGAGGCTGTCAGGCAGGCTGAGGCCCCGCCCCCACCCCGGGATGCCGCCCCGCTGGCCGCTGCCGCTGCGGGGGCTGCCGCGCCAGTGGAGGCGCGCCGAGCCGTGGGCCCCGCGAGCGAGCTGCAGCAGCCGCTGCGAGGTGAGTGGGGGCGAGGTGAGAGGGGGTGCGGCCCGCGGCCCGGGAAGGAGGAGGGCGCCCGGCCGACAGCCAAGGCTGGTGTCCCAGGAACGGTGAACTGGGGCGTTTTGGGATCGCGCGGGGAGCACGAGGGGAAAGGAGAGTTTGGGGCCCGGGTCCGTTTTCCAGGAGGGATGATGGAAGGCCCGGGGCTCTGCGGAGGGGCACCCAGCGCGCGCGCATGGTGAGCGTGAGACTGTTCAGCTACTAGTGTTGCTGAGAGTCTGAGCTGGTGCATGAAGATAGAATGTATGGCACGTCTTGTCCCCGAGTGTGCACTTGCGGGGTGTGTTTGGTGTGCGTGGGAGCGGGCGTGCATGGGTTGTCGACTTTTTGCAGGTTTGCACGCGCGATCGGTTCGTTTTCTCCGCTGCGCGTGAGAGTGTGCGTCTCGGTGCGTGTAGGGGTTCACGTTGCGGGAGTGAGCACACACCCTCCGACTCCCATTTTCGCAGCTTGTGTGGTGGTGGTATCTCACAGGGTCTGCCCGCGGGCCTGCGGGTGAGTAGTCGGCTGTCCCTGCGCTCAGCCGGATCCCAGAGCGCCCACGAGGCGAGGTGTGCAGCCCGTGACCCATTCTGAGCAGTCTCCGCGGCTCTGCCAGTACCCTGCTCCGGGAATCTCTGCCGTCAGCTGCGTGTCCCACTGGGTGACGTGCACAGGCGCTCTCACTTCTCCAGGCCTCAGTTTCCCCGTTCGTCCAAAGAGGACTGGATGGGGGCAGATTGGGTAGCTGGGCCCTCCACGAGTCAGGGAAGGACACGCTAGATGTTCCTGCGCCCTGGAGGGGACTTTTCCGCGGATCAGGTAGGTTTGTCACGTTAGGGTGAGTGTGGTGGCGCTGAGGAGGAATAAACGGAGGGATGGTGGCCTGCTCAAACATCATCCCCTGGACCAGAAGGGGATAGCTCCGCTCATTCTGACGCGCCTGTGCCTTCTCCCCTCCGCAGAAGCCCGGCGCGACCCCCAGCGGTGCGCCCCGCCCCGGCGCCATGCACTGCGAAGTGGCGGAGGCGCACTCAGACAAGAGGCCGAAGGAGGCCCCCGGCGCTCCAGGTCCCGGCCGGGGGCCCGCTGGCCTCGGCCCGCACATGGCCTTCAGGGTCACCGTGAGCGGCGGGGGCTGCGGGGATGGGGGTCCGCGTGACTTGCTGCCCCGGCCTCCCGCGCCACCGCGCGCCCACGACCTCCTCCGGCCCCGGAGTCCCCGAGACTACGGTCCGTCCAAGGCCTCCGCCGCTGCCGCCGGGAAGGGTGAGTATGGCCCCGCCGACGTGCCTTGGCCACCGGCGTGGAGAGATTCGGGTAGTCTGATTCCACCACAGGCCTTGGTAGGAATCTTCCCAAGCACTTGGTAGAACTTTCTCCAGAGTTCGTCAGTTTTCTCGCAAGTTGTTTGGGACTCGCTTGTCATTCTGAAACGGTGACTGTTTAGGAAGCACCTAATTTAAACTCAGTAAGCCTATTTGGGCGGGGGGTGGGGGGTGGGGGGAATGTGTGTTTAGAAAGCTCAGATTACATAATTTTGCTTCTGTATGTTTCTGATAAAAGTTGTGTGAAATTTGTCAAAACCTTATTATAAATTAGGATGAGTAGCAATTCGAGTATGTCTGTCTCTGAACCTGCTAACAGCATACTTTGAAGTATTCCAGTCTTCCTCGGTAACAAAAACCAGAAGCCTTCAGCGAGACCTCTCCCCTGTTGGGACCTCAGTTTCCCCATCTGTCAAATAAGGAATTAATTATACCAGATGATTTCTGGATTCCTGATGGAAAATTTTATGAATCTATAGTCTAGCCTGAGTGAAGTCCTGACTTTAACAATGGCTGTTATGTACTTGATGCTTCAGAGGCATAGTCTTTGGTCAAAAGTTAGTTTGTAATACCCTTCCTGTACCCAATGAGGCTGGTGGGTATAAGGTGCAGGCTCCAGTATAATTAATGGGTCAAAGTCAGTGATGAGGCTGGATTCTCATGAACACGTTCTTCTCATCACAGTTAATGATTATTGAGCCATTATTTATAAGTTTCACACTGACAGATAATTAACCAGAAATTGGGGAAATTGTTGAGGCACTGTATCTTTCCCCTCATCTACTTTTTTTCACTGGGAAAAAGCAAAGCTTTGGTTTTTCATTGTTTCATTGTTTGGGACCTCTTGGTTCTATTTCTAGTTGATTCTTAAGGAAGACAAAAAGTTTGTTTTATGGCTCTATAGGCATCATTACTTTAGCATCAATTGGCAACTTAGAAATGGTAGGGTGGCTTACTTTTAGGGATGAGAGCTCCTTTAGGGTAAAAAAAAAAAACCTCTCTAATTCAAAGACTGGTAAAGTGAAATAAACATACTTTTTTGCTTTTTAATGAAAATACCTGACTTTGTAGGAGAGCACTATTTCTTGTCTGTTGTTTTAAATTCAGTCTCTTCTCCAAGAGATAGAGATCATTTTTAAAGGATATAGAGGGAAACGCTTTAACGTATTATTGTTGGAATACACACATGAGGTTCCCTTTTACTAGGAAGAGAGGAGGGCTGTGCAGCAAGACAGGAGTAATATTTACAGGCCCGAGCTCCCTCACTTGCCCCCCTCCTGTAGACAATCCTCCCTTAAATAGATACCCTCTTGCAACATTTTGTGTTTTTAAAAAAATAGCTGTCAACTGAAGATCTCAGTTCTCTGCAGACCTAATAAATTGCTCTCCCAAACATAGCCTTTGTTCCAAGCTCTGGTTAGAGACCTTTCATGTGGATGCATTTGTTGTGTACAACTTTCTGACGTCCAAAGTTGTGGTTAGAGACCTTTCATGTGTATGCATTAGTTGTGTACAATCTTCTGACGTCCATTCTCCTAAACCCCAATTATTTTCATCCCTATGCCCCCAGTGTCTAAAATATGAGATCTTTAAATCAGGATTGTGTTTGGAAAGGGCAGAGGGGGGTAAAAGAATGGGAGGAAGCACCTCTTTCTTTGTACCTTAAGATGGTTATACTGATTAAGCTTTTTGTAAGAGGCTTCTGTTTTCTTCACAGCCTCCAGTGAGGATGGTTGGGGGTCAGATTTGTCATACCCATTTGAAAGATGAGGAAACTGAGGCCTGCTGGGTGGGGGTCTCTGGCCAGCCCACAGGTTATGGACCTAGGCTTGAAGAGGCTTCCAACTTGGCTTCTGTCTTTCTAGGCAAATTTTTTTCCCTGTAGTCAAGCTGCACAGTGGCCTGAGAGAAAATCAGAGCTGGGCAACCTTCTCAAAGAGGCCATAAAAGAAACCTTCTTGCTGCCCCCATTCCTACCCAGATACTCCCTAGACCTCATAACCCTTTGAATATTTGGTGTCTAGCTCCAAGTCTCAGGCTTACTGGAAACAGAAGACAAGAATACCAACTGAAAAATATTTATTGACCGTGCTGGAAATTGTAAGACCCTGCCACCTAGGATCCGTGGGACTGGGCGAAGTTATTTCCTTCTCTGAGCCTTAGTTTCCTCATTTGTAAATCTACCGTGAGACAGAAAGACTGAAGAGCGTACTAGTGATCTGTGGTGTCAAAGGGCCACCTCAGTGCCTGGTTATTTTGGAGACGGCTCTTGTGATGTGTTTAACCTTCTCAACCGCTGGTTTTTCATTTGCACGAGAGGTAATAATGCTTCCTTCCCAAGGGAAAATGAAACAGTTGTAAGAATATAAACTAAAAAGGAAGAAGGGTTCACATTTATTAATTCGTGTAGGGCACTGTTATGGTCAGCTGTGTTTGAGACGAAGAGGGTGGGGCGAGAAGGGAGGAAGGTTTGATGTTTTTTAATTGTTGACTTTCACGACTTTTAACTGGTGTCCTAGCCAGAGGAAGCTGAGAGGAGCCAAGCTTCAGGTCTTTTGTGGCCAGTGCTGCCCGGTGACGGGAGAGACGACAGTATTGCTTGGTTTGGAATCAGGTTTCAGATGCTCTGCCTTCTTGTTTCTCCGACAGACCCTAAACTGAGGCGGGGCGTGAGCTCTCAAACCCAGCAGCTTATCCATAAATGTCAGGGTCCTCTGGATTTTCAGATCTGGAGTTAGGAGGCACTGGGGATGGTGCAACGTCATGGACTAACATTGTCATCATTTACAATAAGAATCACAATCTGTTTATGGCAGAATCCCGTTTATCCAGATTCCAAACAGCTGAAAAGGCCAAATTACCAGATGCTGCACTTTTTCTTTCTTTTTATTAAACACCCAACACTCTGCTTGTGGAAGTTCTGACAAGGAAAGAAGGTAAACATCTGGACTTTATGGCTGCGGTCAGCTTTGTGGTGCTGCCTCAGTGAAGCTCGTTCTCTGTGCACGGTGCTCTACAGTTTTCAGCGTGTGTCCTGCACACGTTCTTTCATCAGCCTTCACGCCAGCTGAGCCCTGCCCACCTCGTGGGCTGTTCCGAGGGGACAGATGTAAAAGCTCTTTGCAGTTTGTATCTGCAGGCAGATCCTGGCTCTTACTACTGTGATTCTCATTTTATAGATGAAGACATTAAGGTTCAAGGATGTGCTTAAGGCTACAGACAGTAAGTGGCAGTTTCTAAGGCTTCCCATTCCACAACTAGTGCCTTCTATGTGTGTGTGTTGGTGGCCGAGAGCTGGCGTTCATGACGGCTTCCCAAACGTTCCCAGAGAATTGAAACTATTTTTGCTGTTGGTATTTCTTCTGTCTCGAATCTTCGGAATTTGGTAACGAGTATCTGCCCCATCTTTAGAAAACTTCTTAGTTTACCAAATGATTCTGTTTGACCAGAATTGCTGCTCTCAGACCAAACCAGATAATGAGCTTACTATTTAATTCTCAGCAACTCACTGGACCCTTTTCACTGTGTGCTGAGACTGGACACATCCTAGCAAATAAAAAGGAGGCTGATGATCATGACAAATGGGGACCCTGTTGTTTGTCAACAGCCATCATACTGTGGCTAAAAATTCCCAAAGTAGTCAATCTTATAACTGAAAGAAAAAGTATATGTATTTTTTCTTTAAAAATGAAAACAAAGAAGGAATGCAGTTGTAGGTTGTGTGCAGGCGCATTAAGGACTGGAGGTGGAGAGTAAGACATGATGGTTTTGGTTGGCATTACCTCGTAGAGTTTCTTCATTTGAATCAGAAGCCACTGTGATGTTCTGGGGAGGTTTTGGAGAGGCCGGCGCATCCATAATAGAAAGGTATGAGTTATTTTGAAAGCATTTACCCCCTCCGGCTCTAGTGGGCAATTTGCTTGCATTTCATCCATTTTAAAGTGCTGGTCCTGTGATCCGGAAATAATCAGATCCAAATTTCTTCAGTGCTTGAGGTTTCAAATAAGGGGGAGAAAAACCTGCTGGCCAAATGTCAGGCTCAGTGAGACAAAGAGAAACATGTATGTGTGTGGGTACACAAATAAGATAGGAACATGTTGCGTCTACAGTCATAAGAATTATGTATCCGACAAATCTTTTATAGACATGTAGCGGAAATACAATTCCCAAAGATTCCCAAAGAATCTTGGGTGGCTAGAATTTCTCTTCCCTTTCTGCCTCCCAAGCTCTGTAGAAGCTGCTAAGACCTGGAGTGCAAAATGGAAAGGGAACCAGTGCATGAGATCGTAACTTACTTAGGGTTCCTTATTGCTCACTCGTTTACCTGTAGTGCTCAGCTGGGCTGAGGTCTCAGGACTGTCTTAGCTGCGAAATTATATCGATAGGCTGTGTTGCTCCACCTCTGATTAAAAAACTTGTTTCTTTATATACCATGGTTTTCCTTCACACATCTCTTCCTTCAGGAAAAAACCAAAACTCACCCCATCTTTAAGTTCTTCATCTCCCTGCGTTACAGTTGCGTGAGAAGCTAAGTGAGCCAGCACACTTATTTTTACAGTGCGTTAAAATCCCATTACAGGCATAAGTGCACAATGAATCATTTAAAAAAATATATTCTTATGTTCTTTGTTCTGAATGTTGCATAATTATCATCATTTTCTTCGGTTTTATTTTGTGGAGTTTGGCAAGCATCCTAGAAAAGGGGAGAAACTAAAGTTTGGAATGGGGTTTTCCATCCTTTTTTGGATAGGAATAGGAAAAAAAAAACCAAACAAATAAATACCAACTTTATTTGTAAATGGACCAGTCACTAACTGGGACTTTTGCGTAGGGAAGATAATTTCCCTTCTTTCAATTTTCCTAGAAAATAATTCTCTGTTTTGAGGCTGACACGGTAGTACTTCAACAACTTCACCTTATATCTATGATTATATTCAAAGTTAAATTAGAATGTGTGGTTTGCTAATTTTTTTCCTAATACAGATTTTAGTTGCAGTTAATTTGGACCTGGAGACTTTGTTGTTTCTTCTGGTAGGGGGTAGTTTATTTCTGTGTTTAAAGAAACAAAGACATTGAGTTCAAGGGGGAGAAGAAATGAAACAAATTCTGCCCTGGGCTTTGAAAAATTCAACGGCAACATGCAGAAAGCCCAGCTGTGATACCAGGGCCAGGAAAAAAGAGCAAACTCCTGAAATATTTGTGCTGCTCGCCTTCCCTGTGCTAATGAGTCTAGCAGTTTAAAAACGGACTTCTTGTTTATCAACAGCCACTGCCCGACTTAATAGTTTACAATGAAAAAAAAAAAATGCTTTCAGCATTAGAAGCAAAGTCCGGGACTGATAGCTGAGTTACTGAGTTAAGGGAAGCAGAAAAGAAGGGGGGGGGGGGGGCGGCTAAGTTTTGTGGCTGCTTTGGTGTCCTAAAGCCTTATAAGAAACTGAAAGAAAACAGAGACCTGGGGTGGGATGGGGTGGAAAAAATGCAACCCTGACCCAGTGGTCTTTTAGTTTAAAGTCACTTGAAGCATCTGTTTTCTTCTTTTCTCCGTCGTCCCCTTAACTCTAAAGGGTTATTCCTTCAGAAGGTTTCCGGTGGGTCGAGGCGGATTGTGTTAGCATTACGAGCTGTGTTTTTAAAGTCAGCATTTGAGTCAGACGCACTGAGAGGAGCCTTCAGTCCGTTCACTGAATAATGCATTTCCTGTATGGCCTGAATTTTTTTGGTGGTTATGGTTGGCCCTGTCTGGAGCAAACACATGCACCATTGTACAGACTCAATGCATGTGGGCCCAGCCCTTGGCTCTGTTCCTCGGTTTCCCCATCTGTGAAATGGGAAGCACTTGGTTGGGATGACCTATAGTCCCTTCCTGCTCCGTTGCTCCAGGATTCCACATGAACTCGGCTGGGGCAGTTGGGAAGAATATAGAGTACAGAAAAAGGTCTGGTTCTCAACTTGACCTCTTGGAACTCTTGATTCCTAAAGCTGACTACAGAAGGAACTGGAAGAGGAAGAGATGTCAATTAACCTTTACTGAGCACCTACTCTGTGCCAGGTCTAGCAGTTTGTAGCTGTCATTGCATTTAATAGAGCCCAATAACCCTATGAGAAAAGAAGGCATTATTCTGAATTTACAGATCAGGGAAATGAGGCTTGGAAAAGTTGAGCAATTTGTCTAAACAGTGAGCTCCATATTTAGTTTTCAGTGACTCACTGTACAGAAAGTAGGTGGTAGAGCCTGGGATTTGAACCCAGCTCTATCTGACAGCAAAGCCGGTGCTTCCCCCTAAAGCAGGGGTCCTCAACCTCCGGGATCTAACACCTGATGATCTGAGGTGGAACTGATGTAATAATAATAGAAATAATGTGCACAATAATGTAATGTGCTTGAATCGTTGCCAAACCACCCGCACTTCTCCCGGCCCATGGAAAAATCATCTTCTACGAGACAGGTCCCTGATGCCAAAAAGGTTGGGGACCGCTACTCTAGAGCACAGAGCTCTCAACTCAGCTTTTAAAACCCATGCAGCGGCTAAGAGTCACGGTGGCTCTAGCATGTGTCTCCGAACCCTGGGGGACAGCAGTGGAAGGCCACAGTCAGGACCAACCAGTCCCTCGGGCAGACTGCGGTCTCAGCTCACGGGCTGAGGTGTGACTTTTTTTTTTTGAGGTGTGACTTTAAGGGGAGACTCTGCCTTCACTGGGGTTCTCCCCACTACTCTCTGCTGCAGAAATGGGGGAAGGACAGTGGTTCCCGGTTGTGACATGGGGGTCCTCAGGCAAGGAGCCTGAGACTGGAGGGCCCCTGGAAGCAGACCCCTCTGAGAAGCAGCGTACACATACCCCACTGGTTACTGCAGGTTCACGTCCCATTTGAGCCTGTCATACAGTGGGAGCTCTGTTGCCCAAGCCCTGGCTGTGATCTCCCTTCTGCTGGTCATGAAGACTTCTGTTTGAAGAGAATTCCTCATGATCCCACTACACTTGGTGTGTAGAATGCATGCTTCACTGGGCATGATGGCTGGAGATCTATTAACTAATTATTTCTTATTAAACGCCTGGTGGGATGAAGAAAGGCTTGTGGGGGAGAGCAGGCCAGGGATCAGAGTGAACTAGAGTTTGTGGGAAATGGGTCTTTTGTGTCAAATGATGAATGAGTCAAATGCCCCTCTCTGGAAGGAAGAGGTCCCACTGCTGGCTTGGGTCTGTGGCCTTGCACGGGTGTGTGTGTGTGTTTGTGAGAATGTATGTGAACGTGGACATTCTCAAGGGGTCATATTTTTTCTGAAGTGGAAATTGTAGGAGGCTTTAGGCTTGCCCAAAGCTCCTTTGCCTTTAGATGTTGACCCTGGGTCTGAAAGTGAGAGCCGGAAGAGGTGTCAAGGATGGCCTGGTTGCCTTGTGGCCCAGCCTCTTCCTATTTATGTCAAGCAACTGGATTACTTTTTTAGATGTTGTTGCTTTTGTTTTTAAGTAACAGGTTTGATGGCAAAGCTTTAGCAAGAAACCAGGGAGTATTATAAACTCGGCTTAAAAACACAGATCCCATTTGCTGTTTTAAGCTCTCCGGAGGGCTGGAGATTGGGTTTATTTTGGAACGTTGTTGGACTATATGAATTACTTCTCTGAGGCTTGGGTATTTAATACCTAATAGAAGTTTGTATAAGAGTTGATGATGTATTTTGCCGACTTTCCAACCCTGTAAATAAATTACACGTGCCGGCAGAGGCTGCCAGGATCCACTGTGTCAATTGAAGCTTAATTTTTATCCCAAACCACTTAATACTTTTGTCCTAGCGAGTAGAGAAAGTTCCCGGGGTTTTGCCCAGCAGCGGGCCTGTTCCAAGACATAGACGGCTTCACCAGCCTGTGAATAGGGCTCTGTGGATTCACTGATCTTGACAGTTTTCAGTGGTTAAGTAGCTTCAACCCTCTCAAGTCCAACCCTCCAGGCAGAGAATGATAATATAATTTTAAGTGTATCGTAAAAATGAAACCCAATCTCTTCCACTCCCCAAACCTGTCTCGCTCCCCTTCTCTCTGGAGAAAACGGCCGTAATTGTGTGTTTAATCTCAAGACCGCCCGTGCATTTTATCTTATTTGAGTGCAAAGCCCAGGTAATAACGTTGGCATTTCCAACGCGAAACAAAATAGGGTTTCTAATTTGGAGACACTATTAAATATTTCATGCTTCAACCAAACTCAATTCTTTTTTCCTATAATAAGTTTAAATATTAATTCTCTGGAATGTCAGATGCCTAAAGCTAGGCATTTAGTGATCTACAGTTTCAAGTATCTCGAAGAAGGTTTATGAAACAGGATATTTCACTGGGAGGGATGAGTAGTGTGTTTCAGAGATATCTGAATTCAAGGCAGCGTCTTCTGATTTACTTTTTAAAGGGAAAAGGTCATAAAATAAGTTGCTTTATGTGCTGAAGGATTAAGTGGCTTAGGCTGAAATAACAGCAGAGACTTTACTGTTTTTCCCCTGTTATATTTTAGCAATGCTTTTTGGGGGGAGGGGGTGGGTCATTTTCCCGCCTGCTTGTCTCCTCCCCCTCCCAACCAGATGGCTTTAATTCTAACCAAATCCCACGCTGAGGCCAAATGATTGATCAAACAGTCATTTGTACTTACGTAGCTCTCTTTGTGAGAATGTCTCTGCATTGGAGCTTTGGCTGGGCTCGGCTCATCTTTGGGACTTCAGATGGTTGATTTCCAGCCTGGAGAGGTGGAGGTATAGGCATGGGTGGAGGGCAAAATTCCCAGACCTTCAATCCCCAAAGAGTTCCTTGCTTTAAGTCTTCTTGTTACTTCCCACCCCTGACAGCAGGGTATCCCAAGTTTTCTAAACATAAGGACAAAAATCTATCCCCTGTGATAGCTGTTATATTTTTTATCTACTGATGGAGAAAATACCTGGAGGTTACTAGTTTTAAGGGCTATTTTAAAGAGATTTGTATTTTATCAATCACTCACATATCTGTAGTGATATTGGTTTGTTCCAGAGATAGTCTTTGGCATATGCTTTCAAGCTCTCCCCTGAAATTATATCTTGGCTTGTAGATTAGCAGCTAGTTGACTGAGGGAAAAATCTGAGCACCTTGGTCTGGCATTCAAAGCCTTCTGGCCAATCCAGTTCCATCTCTTCCTTTTTTTTTTTTTTTTTAAAGGAAATGAATTTATTTATTTTTAAATTAATTAATTTGGCTGCATTGGGTCTTCGTTGCTTCATTGCAGCAGTGGAATCTTTTGTTGTGGTGCACAGACTCTGTAGTTGTGGTCCGTGAGCGCAGTAGTTGTGATGCTCATGCTTAGTTGCTCTGAGGCATGTGGGACCTTAGGTCCCCGACCAGGGATTGAACTTGGATCCCCTGCATTGGAAGGCGGATTCTTAACCACCAGACCACCAGGAAAGTTTACCTTCTCTTCCTAATGTCTTATTTGCTTGTCCTTCAGCGGTATCAGACTTTTCCTTATGCAGCTTCGAACCTGGAATTTTCTCTTTACGTGTCCTTCTGTCCTTACACACTGTGAGCTTATTTTTATTCATTTGTGTGCCTCTTTAAATCATTTTTAGAACATAAAATAGTTAATATTCAAATATCTATCTTTGTAGCCCTATGTCTAGTACCTTGCCTTGCAAAATACGTATCTGAGAAGGATACAGGGTGCTGGTTGGGGCTGTAATGTGGAAACAGACCACTAGGTTTGAACTCTGGTTCTAGGTACCAACTTGGGGATCTTGGGCAAGTTATTAAGCTCTTTGGGCCTCAATATTCTTATCTGTAAAACAGGAATAGTAGTTGTAATGGTCTCAAAAGATTTTTATGTGGATGAAATGAGTTAATACTTGTATGAGTGCTTAAATACAGAGACTGGCACATGGTCAGATGCACAATTAATGTTGGAATTATTATTGTTATTGCTGTTATGCAAACGTTTGATAAACAAAATCTCCTGGAAGGGCCTTCCTTCCCTTCCTTTTCACCGGTCTGACTCCTACTTAATCTTAAGATCCAGCTCAGATGCCACCTGTTTCTGGAAGCCTTTCTGTTCTCCCACAGCCTGGTGATGCTCGGCCTCTGGCACCCAGTCCTTCTCCTTCCTTCATCTGTAGCACAGGACATGTCCTCTGGCAATTTTCCATTTACTTACTGTGTCCTTGAGGACAGGGCAGAGTCTCATTATTCCTGCACCCCTGTGCCTAGCACAGGGCCTGGATCAAAGTGGGTATCAAGGAAGTTTGGGAATGGAGTCCAGCCCAGTCTCTGCCCTCAAGGAGCTTGTCACCGTGAAAGGAGAAGTTGAATATATAGTACAAGGTTGAATATATAGTACGCGCTCAGCACATGCAAGACTCCAGTAGGTGTGCAAGAAGTTCTCACATGCAGAAACAGCCCTGTTTTCTTTCCACACTGTCTTGGGGCTTTTCACCGTGAGCTCTGCCCCGCTCATCTGGGTCACATTCGTTGGGCAAGTCATCTCCTCTGTCTGGGCCTGCCTTTCTTCTCCTTTCTGGGAGGAGTTGGCTTCCATAATCACAGATCCTTCTAGGCTGTGGCCAGGCGGAGTGGTGTCAGGTGGAGGAGCAAGGGCCAAATGCTGTCCTGGAGTGACTGGCCTGGATTGTAGGCACTCTCTGCCACACACTTGCCCTCCCTTCTAGGCAGAGTCTCAGGTGCTTTCAAGAGTGTCTCATCCTGTGGTTTAAAGAGCAGTTATTGGTGGTTGCAACACATCTGACCCAGATTTCTCTAAGATGAAGAAGAGCCTTGGAAATGAGAACCAGGAGCCAGCTCTCAGTTACCCTGCTGGGGTGGAGATGGCTGTATATACCCTGATCCCCACTCCAGGACAGGCTTAGACGGACCCCAGGGATTGTATTGGCTTTCTGGCTCCTCTCTGGGTACTGTCGTGGTTTGAGCTTGTAAACTGTAGAGCTCTGCCTAAAATCGTTATTATTCATTTCATCCCCCTATGAACAGATAGGAAGACTAACGTTCAGAGAGGTCATATGACTTGCGCAAAGGTGGTCACATGGGTTTTGGAGTCAGAACTGAGTTCAGACCCCAACTATACCATTTGCTGGATCTTGGGCAAGTTCACTGGACTCTGAACCTCCATTTTCTTCATTTGTAAAATGGAGATAAAGTCTATCTCATAGAGTTGATGAGGGGATTAAGGTGAGGATTAAGTGAGGAGTCTGAAGAGCGCCTGGCTCAGGGGCAGGCACATAGTAGGTATGTGACAAAGGTGAGCTGTTATTACTGCTCTTACCGAGTGGCGGAGCTGGGTCTAGGTCCCCAAGCCCGAATTGGTCTGATGGTGTTTCTCCTCTATGTCACAGTACCCCACCCCTTTATTTTGGTGTTTTGTTCTTTTTTTTTTTTTTTTAATATTTTATTCATTTACTTATTTGGCTGTGCTGGGTCTTATTTGCAGGATCTAGTTCTCTGACCAGGGATTGAAACCAGGCCCCCTGCATTGGGAGCTCAGAGTCTTAGCCTAGCCACTAGACTGCCAAGGAAGTCCTGATTTTATTCTTTCTTTTTATTTATTTATTTGGAAAAATTAAAGAACAAGGACTTCAGGGTTTCAGAGACTGAGGTCCTCATCTCAGTGCTGGAGGACACAGATCTGACTTGCTGGCATCTTGACTTCACTTAGGGTTGGAGGAAGGTTAGGAACTGTCCACCTCCCTTGCCCAGGTGGGCATGGGCTGCATCAGCACAATCATCTGACAAGTCCCAGTCCTGGGGTCAGTCCAGGACATTCATTCAAGCTGCAGTGACTCTGGTGTCTGGCAGGAGTGGGTGTTTCTGGGGTGGGTCAGGAGGTACAGACCTCCCTCCGCCTGTCCCTGGTTAGTTGGGTTGGGAGTTGCCTTCAAACTCTAATATCCAGCTGAATTCCCTTGCTTCTGCCTCCTACACTTAAGAAGGTGCTCCTTTTCTCCTCCCACATCCCCACACCAGTGGGGCTCTTCAGCCCTGAGGAGGCTTTAATTTGTTGGGCCCTGCTTGAGCAGATATTCTGCGAAGCCACTTACTCCTTGTGGGGTATCATCACCCCCATTTTACAGATGAGAAAAACTAAGGCTGAACAACCTGCCCAAAATTCTAGAGTTGTTGGGTGGTAGCTGCAGGCCTGACTCCAAGACCCTGACCTTTCTCACACCTTGCCTCCTCTCTGGACCTTCCTCCAGGTCCTCTAAACTCGAATGCCTTGGGTCCAATCTTCCCCATTCATCACGGTTGAGAAACTGCCTCCTCCAGCCAGAATTAGTGTTTCTCTCCTTCATCTTCTGCTGCCCTTTGTCACTTTTCTCCCATTGAATAGTCAGCTTTTATGGATGCTTCCTCCCCAATGAGACTGTGAGCTCTGTGAAGCAGGGTCTGTAATAACTGCATCTCCGACTTGCAGGAGGAGAGTGGACCAGAGAAGAGAATGAATGCAGGTCCCCAGAGGAATTAATCTGTCCTTCTGCAGTCAACATGTGGCTTCCTGGGCAATTCCCCAAGCAGATTTTCAGGACAGCAACCTAGAGTGGCTCTGTATGTCTGAGCCTTGGACAGTAATCTCTGCCTGACCAGTTGTCAGGAGCACAGGGGATGAAGTATTGGCTTCATCCAGGTGGCTTGGTGGCAAAGAATCTGCCTGCCAGTGCAGGAGATGGAGGATACTTGGGTTCGATACCTGGGTTGGGAAGATCCCCTGGAGGAGGGCATGGCAACCCACTCCAGCATTCTTGCTTGGAGAATCCCATGGACAGAGGACCCTGGCGGGCTACAGTACATGGGGTCACAAGGAGTCAGTTACAACTGAGCGACTGAGTACCCACACACGTGAGAAAGTATCCTGAAAACAGATGGGCTGTATCTGGGTTTGGTTGTTGCTTTGTCTGTTCCTCAGTATATTGAATGGCTACTATGTCCCAGGTGTTGAGCTGGGCCCTGGGACACCATCATGGTCTAACACAGAGAGCCCTTACCTGCAATGAGCTCGAAGTCATCAGGGCAAGACGACAGTGTGTGCAGGTTCCCTCCCAGCCTGGCCAGGTCCCCAGTCCTCATCTGTGTGACTTCACCACCTCATCACCTGGCTCACTGTCCTCAGCAGACCTCTGAGCTCCAGACAGTCTGAGCCCTGCGGCCTCAGATGATCTCACAGAACCTTGGTTTGCCAGCTTATAAGATGGAAATATTTGCCTTGCAAGGCTAGTGTGAGAATCTGAGGACAGGTGGGAACACGGGTGTGCAGAGCAGCCTTCTGCAGGACACTGGTGGTGGAGCCACACGGGTTACCCAGTCCTGGGGTTGGGGATGCCTTTGTTAGCTCTTTTCCTGCACCTGTTGCTAGTCCCTGCTTGCATAAGCTTTTGTCTTGGAGGGAATACCCTCTCTTCTTTTTGGCGATAAAAAAGGCCAGAGTTTACCTTTTGCAACCCCTTCAGAGTCTCTCCTCTCCCAGACCCACACCCTTCCCTTCTCACTCATCCCAGTCTTTTATTCTCTCAATGACTCTGGCTGCTTTGTACCCAGAATACAGCAGAGCTGTTGGCCAGGGAGCTATGGAGACAAGTAGGTTCCCATTGTATAATATCAGCCAGGTATGTGCAGGCTTGGGGGCGGTTGGGGACCTTCCTTCTCTTCCCTCTCATTTCCAGTATTCTGCCATGGTCATCTTTTGAGTGCTACAAGATGTTGGGTCATCTCTCTTTTTTTAAAATGGATCATCTCTGTAATCTTATAATTATCCAGTGATGTAAGCATTCTTATGGAGGAATTTATGGCTATTTAAGTTAATTTACAATTAAATAAATGAGACTACTGGCAACATTTCAGTGCTCAGTGGCTTTCACTACCCATGTGGCTAGTGGCTCCATGTGTGCGTGCTGCATGCTTAGTCGTGTCTGACTGCTTGTGACCCCGTGGACTGTAGCCTACCAGGCTCCTCTGTCCATGGACTTCTCCAGGCAAGAATACTAGAGTGGGTTACCATGCCCTCCTCCAGGGCATCTTCCCCACCCAGGAATCAAACCCGCGTCTCTTGTGACTCCTGCATTGGCAGGCAGGTTCTTTACCACTATTGCCGCCTGGGAAGCCCAGTGGCTACCATATTGGACAGTGAATACAGAACATTTCCATCACCAGAGAAAGTTCGGTTGGACAGTGCTAATCTAGAGTATCATTCTTTAATTTATCCATCTGTTCAGCAAACATTTCCTAGAACCCTATCATATGCTCGGCTCACTGTTAGACTCTGGAGAAGTGGATATAACCCAAGCTCAGCATCAGCTTTCGGAGCATCCAGTCAAGAGGACAGGCAGATGAACATAACAGCTTGGAGGTGGGACCGGCATGTTGGTTACCAGTCCTGGCTCCTACTGAGGATGTAGATGTGAGTCCTAGGGTCTGCCGGCTCTCAGAGAGCTAGCACTGACAAGAGAGAGATCAGAGCAGCCTTCCTGGAAAAGTAGTGTTTGAATGGCCCGGCTGTAGTGGGTGTGTTCTGCTGATTCCCCAGGAAGCAGTCCAGAGAGGGCAGATGGTTCATGCAAGTACACCTCTGAAGCTGGAATCATGCACATGGCCCCCTGATGACACCTTGCATAGATGTTTAGATAGGAATCACTCCTGTTGTTGTTGTTGTTCAGTCGCCCATTCAGGTCCGACTCTTTTCAACCCCATGGACTGCAGCACCCCAGGCCTTTCTGTCTCTCACCATCTCCTGAAGTTGGCCCAATTTCATGTCCATTGCATCGGTGATGCCATCCAGCCATCTCATCCTCTGATGGCCAGTCCCTTCTGCTTTTGTCCTCGAACTTTCCCAGCATCAGGGACTTTTTCAATGAGTCAGCTGTTTGCAACAGATGACCAAAATACTGGTTTCAGCTTCAGCATCAGTCCTCCCAATGAGTGTTCAGGATTGATTTCCCTTAAGATTGACTGGTTTGATCTCCTTGCTGTCCGAGGGACTCTCAGGAGTCTTCTCTAGCACCACAGTTCTACAGCATCAATTCCTTGGCATTCTGCCTTTTTTTTTTTTTTACAGTCCAGCTCTCATTGACTTCCAGCCAATTACTTGATCTTACTCCTCATCCTTCTTTGGGAAGTGGCTGAAGTGGTAAAGATACAGATATAGCTTTAAAGATACCTTTTAAAGGTAATTTAATAATTTTTATTTTTCTCACTTATGTCAGAAGTATATACTTATTGTAGAAAATTTGGAAATTATAAGATGCATGCATATATCCTCAGTCACTCAGTTGGATCTGACTCTTTGTGATCCCATGGACTGTAGCTTGCCAGGCTCCTCTGTCCTTGGGATTTCCCAGCAAGAATACTGGAGTGGGTTGCTGTTGCCTACACCAGGGGATCTTCCCCCCTCCAGGGATTGAACCCCAGTTTCCTGTATCTCCTGCATTGGCAGGTAGATTCTTTACCACTAGACCACCATAAAAAACATTATTTCTTTTTTTTTTTTTTTTTATTATTTTTTTTTTCCCAGTGGGTTTTGTCATACATTGATATGAATCAGCCATGGATTTACATGTATTCCCAATCCCGATCCCCCCTCCCACCTCCCTCTCCACCCGATTCCTCTGGGTCTTCCCAGTGCACCAGGCCCGAGCACTTGTCTCGTGCATCCCACCTGGGCTGGTGATCTGTTTCACCATAGATAGTATACATGCTGTTCTTTTCAAATATCCCACCCTCACATTCTCCCACAAAGTTCAAAAGTCTGTTCTGTGTTTCTGTGTTTCTTTTTCTGTTCTGCATATAGGGTTATCGTTATCACCTTTCTAAATTCCATATACAAAAAAACATTATTTCTTTTTTTAAAGATTTTTTTTTTATGTGGACCATTAAAAATCTTTATTGAATTTGGTAGCGTATTGCTTCCCTTTTATATATATATATTTTTTTTTTGGCTGAGAGGCTTGTAGGATCTTAGCTTCCAGACCAGGGATCAAGCCTGCACCCCTGCATTGGAAGCATGAAGTCTTAACCACTGGACTTCCAGGGAGGTCCCTAAAAACATTTAAAGATGAAAATAATCTCACCCCAGGCAGTGATCACCATTTATGTTTTAGTATATTTCTTTTCAGTCTTTTTTCTATACTTATCTCTATATTAATATTTTTATTATCATTGGTATCATTCTGAATATAAAGTCTTAGGTACTTATTTAGTAACATAATAAAACTTTCCCATGCTGTTAAAATTCTTTGTAAACATTCAAAAATGTATTCCATTTTATTACAGTTTTTAAATTATTTTGAATTGGCACAACATGAAAATAGTTCAAAACTCAGAGGACCCAAAAAGGTTTCTTAGGAAAAGCTTTCCTCTTCTCCCCCCACCCCCAGTTCCCTTTGCTGGAAACAACTAGTAATACCCACTACCAGCTACCCCCCCTGCCATTTTTGTTTAGCCTCTCAGAGATAGTTGATGTGGGTACAAACAAATACATATATATATATTTATATATATATAAATATATATATTACTTGCATGTGCATGATGCTTAGAATTTTTCACCTTTTCCCTTAGTATAGATAATGCTGCAGTTACTATTTTTATGCATTAATCTTCATTTGCATCTCTGATTGTTTTCTTAGGATAGATTCCCAAATTGAAAATGACTGGGTCAAAGGCTAGTAATATTTGACCCACATATTACCAAATAGCTCTTTTGAAGGGGCATGAATTTTCGCAACTGCATGCGGTGTCTTAGAGAAGTCACTTCCCTTTATCTTCACCATTATTTTGGAAGTAATTTCCAAATTGGAAGGTGGAAGTAACATCTGGTTATAGTTTCATTTACATTTATTTGATTGTTGATGTAGTGGAATATATACTGTGTATTGATTTGCAGTCCATAGCTCCTCTTTTGCAAGTTGTTGCAACTATGTTGGGGTCTAAATATTTTATTTGTAAAATTAAAAATCTTACATATTTTAAAGTGCTCAATAAATTAGCTCAATAAGTTAATATTTTCTTCATATTTGTTGCTAATATTTTTATGAGTCTGCTGTTTAGGCAAGTTTTTTTATGATGATTTTGAAACAAAAATTTAAAAATTTTATATAGTCTTAACTCCAAGATTTTCCTTTATTTCCTTCATTGCTTTTCTTCTTACTATTTTGGGGAACTTGTTTTATTGACATTCTGAAAATGAATTTTTATTTTCAGCAAAATAATACTAACATAGTTTTTAAACCACCGAATACTCTCAGACTCCACAGGGAGTCAGTCCCTTGCCTTCTTCATCGCATTGCTGAAAGGCAGCTGCCTTCCTCCAGAGTTGCGGGAATGGCCACCTCCAGGGGGCACCACTCACCCCCATCTATGTGGACAGTGCTCCCTGAACTTGCACCACAGGGACCTTGACTTTAACTTACTTAGTTTTTATTTTCTAGTATTTTCTTCCATTTGTCTCGGTTGCAAAAATAAAAACAATAGTAGCTAAACATGGTGCTTATTACCATGGTCCAGTGATGCTCTGAGCGCATTACAGCATTATTCCTTTAATTCTCCCAACAGCCCTGTGAAGGAGTTACTTTTGTTACCCCGACTCGCAGATGAAGAAACAGATCCAGAGGAGGGAGTGATTTGTTCAGGGTTAGGTAACAGTGAGAGGTGAAGCCTTAACTGGTATGCTCTATTTAGCCTTTAAGTGAGACTTAGGCTGCTATTTCTTTCCTTTTTTTTTTTTTTTTTACTGGTAATGATATTCCCACTAAATTCAGACTCCACTGAGACTTTGGCTCAAATTAGAGGCTCACCAACTTCATTCTTTTTTTTTTTCCTAGTTTTTCTTTTGTATCGAGGGTAGCCAATGAACAATGTTGTGATAGTTTCAGATGAACGGTGAAAGGACTCAGCCACACATTACAAAACTATCCATTCTCCCCTGAACTCCCCTTCCATCCAAGCTGCCACACATCATTGAGCAGAGTTCCATGTGCTCTATGAAGGTCCTTGGTCTATATATTTTAGACATAGCAGCGTGTACATGTCCATCCCAAAACTCCCCAACTATCCCTTATGGTATCCCTCCCCTCCCCCACCAACCATAAATTTGTCCTCCAAGTCTGTGAGTTTCTTTCTGTTTTGTAAGTAAGTTCATTTGTACCATTTTTTAGACTCCACATATAAAGGATGTCATATGGTATTTCTCCTTCTCGGTTTGGCTTAGTTCATTCAGTATGACAATCTCTAGGTCCATCCGTGTTGCTGCAAATGACATTATTTCATTCTTGTTAATGACTGAGTAATGTTCCATTGTATATATGTATCAGATCTTCTTTATTCATTCCTCTGTCAATGGACATTTAGGTTGGTACTGTACAATGTGAGAGCTGGACCATAAAGAAGGCTGAGTGCTGAAGAACTGATTCTTTCAAATTGTGGTGCTGGAGAAGACTCTTGAGAGTCCCTTGGACTGCAAGGAGATCAAACCAGTCCATTCTAAAGGAGATCAGCCCTGAATATTCATTGGAAGGGCTCATGCTGAAAGAGAAGCTCCAATACTTTGGCTACCTGGTATGAAGAGCTGATTCACTGGAAAAGACCCTGATGCTGGGAAAGCTTGAGGGCAATAGGAGGAGAGGGAAGCAGAGGCTGAGATAGTTAGATAGCATCACCGATTCAATGGACATGAGTTTGAGCAAACTCCAGGAGATCATGAAGGACGGAGGAAACTGGTGTGCTGCAATCCATGGGGTCAAAGAGCCATACATGGTTTAGCAACTGAAAAACAACAAACAACAACATGTCTTAGCTGTTGTAACAGTGCTGCAGTGAACACTGGGGTGCATGTATCTTTTTGGATCATGTTTTTCCAGGAGTGGGATTGCAGGGTCATAAGGTAGCTCTATTTTTAGTTTCTTAAAGAACTTTCATGCTGTTCTCCGATTTACATTCCCACAGTCAGTGTGGGAGGGTTCCCTTCTCTCCACACTTACTCCAGCCTTTATTGTTTGTGGATTTTTGATGGTAGCCTAGGCTGATGTTTCTGGATCAGCTGTACTCACGGTCTGTTGGCTTCTTGTGTGGTGGCTGAGGACTTAGTTCTCTTGAACCACCCCTTCCACCCTGTTCTCATCCTGCCCACTCTGGTTGCAGCAGGTCTGGTTGCAGTGAGGCAGCCCGTGCACAGGTGGGACTGTGGGGAGCTGGAGGCCACTGTGGGGATTTTGCTCCCTTGGTTTTGGCTGAGCCCCAAGACAGTAAGTACTGATAATACTGCTGTCTAGAGTAGTATTATCAATGCCTGCTTCTACCTTCTGGAGCAGGACTTCAGGTACCTAAACTTAACTCTGGTTTGGAGATTCTTCCCTGGCACCCACTTTGAGGCTGTCAAAGGGTTGAGATGTGAGAGAGCACATTTCGTTGGATAAGTGGGCAGGGAGGGGGTTAGTTTCTCCATATACAACTCAGGTAAGAAGGGCTCTGAGAGGCCCACTCAGAGGACCAACGTGCTTCTCCATGCCTGAAAGTGTTGGGAGATGAAATCTGTGGTTGGAGGCCCTGCCTAGTAGCAGAGTGAAGGGGGAGGCTGCACTGTTCTTGTGATGGGCAGAGGGCTGTGTTCCAGAGGTCCTTTTCAGACTGACCCATCCTGCCCGAGAGGGCTTCTTGCCAGGCAGAGATGAGACTGGTGGTGTTCCACGGGAACAGTGGAGTGCTCTCCCACTAACCCATAGACGTGGGCGCTGAACACCTATGTCCAGAGAGCTCTTTGGGTACCCGGCAGTCGAGCCCCTTCCTGCCATTCCAGTAGACAGAGGAAGGCTACCTTACTGCCCTTCTACCTTGCTCAGGGCCCCCAGCCGAGACAGGCCCAAGCGAGACGAGGGGAGGAGCTTGGCTGTAAATGAAGAAGTTCAGGGTTTAGATTATTAATCTGGACGGGACATCTTAATTACTAAGCTGAGACTGTTCTTGGGACTAAAAGTGTCTGGAAAATGTTTTATGATCTAAGAATGATCCAAAGAGTTAAGGGAACTTCTAGAGACTTCACAGGAGTGGGGAGTGGGGATGAGGAACAAACAGGTCTGCAGATTGTTTTTGTTTTTTCTAAAATTTTTTTTTTTTTTGGTGTAGACTATTTTTAAAGTCTTTATTGAATTTGTTGCAATATTGTTTCTGTATTATGGTTTGTTTTTCTGGCTATGAGGCATGTAGGATCTTAGCTCCCTGACCAGGGATCAAACCTGTACCCCCTGCATTGGAAGATGAGGTCTTAGATGCTAGACCACCAGGGAGGTCCCCTGCTGATTGGGTTTTAAAAGGGCCAGAGGGGATGGGGTGTCATGAAGGTAGTATTGTTTCTGTAGTGCCATCTGAAGTCCACTTTTTCATGCACTGTGGAAACTTTTTCTTTGTGGTATAACGTTTTGTTTTCCTGGGGTTAAATAGGGAAATCTTTTTTTAAATCATTTAAAAAGTTTGCTTAGTTTTGTATTCATCTATCTATTGTCATTTTCTCCTAAACGTTCCATCAGTTTTGTCAGACATCTGTCAGTCATACTTTCCTAAATGTTCAAATGCTTGAGGTTATCTTAGTGCCATTTCTGCTGCACCTGAAAGAAGTAGGGAGCATTTCTCTTGTGACAGCTGACCTCCTGTGAGTCTCACTGACGCTGTGCTGCTGCTAAGTCACTTCAGTCGTGTCTGACTCTGTGCGACCCCATAGACCAGGCTCCGCTGTCCCTGGGACTCTCCAGGCAAGAGTACTGGAGTGGGGTGCCATTGCCTTCTCCGCACTGATGCTGTAGGAATCCCTAATTCCTGCCCCCCACACTATCACATTCTTTAGCTGATTTAAGCAGAAAAGAGATTTTGTTAAACGGATGCTGGGTGACTCTCAGAATTTCTAATTATGGTTTGGAAGCTACATAGCCAAGAAGTGTGTTAGTTGCTCAGTCGTGTCCCACTCTTTCGGACCCCATGGACCGTAGCCCGCCAGGCTCCTCTGTCCATGGAATTCTCTAGGCAAGAATACTGGAGTGAGTTGCTCTTTCCTCTTCCAGGGAATCTTCCTGACCCAGGGAATGAACCTGGGTCTTCTGCATTGCAGGCAGATTGTTTATCATCTGATGAGCCAGAACCTTACCCCAGATTCTGCCACAGGGCTTGCGGTGAAAACAGTGGGTGCCAGACTTTGGCAGCTGAGCCACTGTCCTTGGTCACTGGCTCTCACTGAATCCCTGTTTTTGCCATGCAGGGAGTTTTGAGCTGTCCTCCTAGGTGGATATTTTGGATGGACAGAGCCTCGGCCATGTGCCCATGCCTCATCTGCAAGGGTGACTGGGGAGACACATCTTTGCACTCAACACGTTTTCATTGAGCACATGTTCGGCGCCCCTCTAGATGCTGGGAAAACAGGCAAAAAGTTCTGCACTTTCATTTCAGAGGGGGAAAATACAGTGATCAAATAAACAATCAGATATAATGTTTACCAAATGATGGTCCATAGTTTGGAGAAAAAGCAGGGAAGGGAGTTAGGGAAACTACTATTTTAAAGTGTGGTTGTGATAGTGTTGACACTGTGCAAAGACAAAATCTGCGAGGGATCTGACATTTTTAGCTTATGTGTGTGTGTGTTGGGCTGAAGTGGGTTTTTTTTTTTTTGCCTTATAAAGGGAGTGATTTTCCCAGTAGAAGAAAACTGTTCAGATGCTGAGCACACAAAAGAAGGTCAAATGTCCTTTGCATTGTATTTCCTTTTTTCTTAGTTTAGCCCCATGATTTGTTGGAGTCCATCCTCCAGTCACTTTGTGAGAAAGGTAGGTAAGGGTATTTGTCTGAAAAGTATCTCATTCCTGATTAATAGTTTGGCTGGGGAACTTTAATAATAATAACTAACCTTTTAATGCTTATTACCATGTGCCAGGCATAGTTCTCAGTGCATCACATCAGTTAATTTACACTCACAACAGCTCATTGAATGTTATGCCTGTTTTACAGACATGGAAACTGAGACCCAGTGAGGTTAAGTAATTTGACCGTGGTCACACAGCTTGTAAGTGGCCGGGCTGAGATTTGAACTCAGGCCGTCTCAGAGCCGATCCTGTTAAGAAATTCTATGATACCATCCCATTGTCTCTCAGCTCCCCTGATTGCTGTTGGGAAGCCAATGTCATAGTGATGCCTGAAACCCCACATAGGTCCCTTCCCCATCTCCAATCTATTTTCTGGCTTTCAAGATATTCTCTTTATCCCTGGTATTCTGAAAGTTTCCAGTGGTGTGCCTTGATGTGGGTTTTTTTCCATTAATTGAAGTGAGTGCTTGCTGTGCCCTTTGTTTTTGGAGATCCATGGCCTTCAGTTCTAGACATTTTTATGTAGCAGTTCCTGGAATTTTTCCCTGAACCGTTTATCTTTTTCTTTTCCTGGAAATCCCATTAGTTGCATGTTTGGCTTTCTGTATTGATCCTCCGATTTTCTTATCTTTCTTTCATATCTAGCTCTTTGGTTTTCTTTCATATCTAGCTCTTTGTCTTTTTGTTCAGTTTTCTGAGAATTTCCTTGACTTTCCCACTTTATTTTAGAATTTTTGTTACTTTTAATTTGCAGAAGCACTTTCTTGGTCTCTAATGGTCCCTTTTCTTGTATTTTGTCTTTGGTTATGGATGCAGTATCTAACACATCTTTTCTTCTATCCTCTGTGTTTCTATTTTTTGTTTGTGGATTTCCATTTGTCCTTGTTTGGTTTCATTCTGTCAGCTTGGGGCTTTGCTCCCGTGCTTGTGAGAATGATCTGACCTTGGGAAGACATCTCTTCTACTAATTCTATTGCCTTTTTTCTACCTGTTGCCCGTGTGTGCTCCCTGCCCTCCTTGGCCAGCTTAGAAGCCATCTTACACTCCCTCCTTTCCAAGCAGCTCTCATGTCAGGCTCCAACCCTGGTTCAAACAGGACCGTCTGGGCCTGCCTGTTGACGTGCCAGCAGAGATGGCCGTACTGAGCCATCCAATCCATATCTGTTGGGTTCAGCTCTAGTGGATCATCTCTACAGCCTGGCTGCCCACTGCTTCTTGCTGTGTGCACACAGGTGCCCCTGCATTTGTCAAAGCCAAACCATCCTTACCTTGTCCTTCTCGTCCCATTCTCTCTCATTTTCCTCCAAGACATTGCTTCTGCACTCCCTCTCCTGCAGTGTGAACTTTCCCCTCTCTGGAGCTCATTCCCATCAGCATATACAAACTGCTCCAGAATCTTCCAGCCTAAAAGCAGAGCCAACGTGGCTTCCTTGAGCTCACACTCCCTCCTACTACAGCTTGACTTCTCTGCTTCTGCTGAGGCAGAAACTTCCAGAAGGAGTCGCCTTGGTTTACAGCCTTTCTTTCATCACCTCCCAGTCTCTGTCCTCCTCTGTCTGCAGACTGCTCGTGTCAAGGCTCCCGTGGCCTCAGCTAACCACTGTGTCCGTCTCCCTCTTACTGCCCATGCAGAGCATCAGTGCAGTGACCCATCCTGGCTCTCTCCGGCTGCCCCTTCTCACTGCCCTTGCTGGCCTCTCCACCAGCAGTGCCCAAGTTCCAGTGTCGCTGGGCTCCGGGCTCAGCCCTGTGTCTCCACCACTTTGTCTGTGCCACTCCCCGGCACTGCTGTCCTGCGGATTGCAGAAGTTCCCTCACTGGGCTCCCTCCTGCCACTCACCCCTCTGTAGTCTAGTGCAAGCTGGAGTTAAAATGCAAATCACACCACCACACTTCACTGTTTAAAGCCCTCCATCAGTGTTCTGTTCTGTCCAGGCTCAAGAGGCTGACGTGACATCTGGCCTCATCCTCTCCATCCGCTCTGCCTCTCTTAGCTCACGCTGGCCACACTGAGCTTTCTGTCCTGAACGTGGTAAGCTTGTCCTCTTGTTGGGGTCTTTGCATGGCCTGTTCTTGCTGCCTGGCTTGCTTTCTAGCTCATCTTCGCACAGCAGACCCTGCTTAAGGGTCACCTTCCAGAGAGGCCTTCCCTGACCACCTAGTTCATTTGTGTTATTTTACTCTTGGGTTTTCATCACTGTGTTATTACTCAGTGTTTTTTTGTTCAGGGTTGTCCTTTGCTCTCAAGAAAGAAGACTCCACGAGAAGCAGGGATCCCACAGAGCTTAGAATAGGTGGCCCTCTTGCCACTCCTGTCCATCTGGACAGTGGTTACATTGTGACGTCTGTCACCTGGAAGGTTGGGGGCAGGGGGTGGTTGCAGGACCATGCTCCATCCACCTCTGGGCCCATCTCTGCACGGGGCCTGGCACAGCTTCTGCAGAGGCATGGCCATTTTTTGTAGGAAAAAAAAAAATGCATTTCTTGTTCATCTTGTGTGGGCCTTGGTTTTGATGCTGTCTGTAGCTGGTAGAGTAGAAAAGGTGGTGGACCTTTGTGGACCTGAATTTCTGTACTGTCTTGAGCCATGTAAGATCTCTTAGTTTTGTCTTCTGTGAAATGGGTGATAAACCATGTCTGGGATCCTGTGAGGCTTAGGGGAGAAACAGGGTAGGAAAAGAGTGAAAAAAAAACAAACCTAAAAAAGAGGGCGTTTGTGTAACTCATCCTGCAGTTCAAATGCAGTGGCCATTTATGAAGCACCTACAGCATGCTCTCCTAAAGGAATGTTCATGTTTACAAAGCTCATTTAATCTTCGACACTCCTGTGAGGATCCTGGTGATTTTGCACCTGAAGAAGCTGAGACTTGGAGAAGATGAATGACTTGCTGGTAATTTGTGGAGCTTGTGATTCCTCTGTTTTCTTAGGCTTGGCTCAGTGTCCTACTAGTTTTGAACTTTGTTTATAAACCAAAAAAAAATTCAAATTGCTGTTTCAGTTTCTTTCTTCCTTTATGTGGGAGGAGGAGAATAGGGGAAGGTAGAGGGAAGTGGGGAGATCTTAGGACTTGCCCCATCCAGCCACACACCCCAAAGCCCATCTCAACATGAAGAGGCTGAGGCGCCCAGGGGCCCTTTTTTCCCTGTGCTTTCATGTCTTTTGGGGATAAATTAGTTATAATCTTAGAGGCTGTGTCCCACTTTTCAAAATTCTCTTCTCCCCACTTTCTCTTCTCTCCTGCTTCCGAGCATGTGCTCTTTGTCTCTCTATGTACGTGGTCACCTCTTTTTTCTGTTTCTATCTCTGTTTCCCCACTTGTTGGTGTCTCTCTTCTGTCTATGTCTCACTTTCCCTTTTTCTTCCTCTCTGCATCCTTCTATGTCTTTCTATCCAGGCTTCTCTCTGCCCCACTTTCTGTGCTTTTTCCTTCTTCCTCTCTGGTGCTGCCTTCCTGGGTCCATACTCAAATTTAGGCTCCTGCTATCCTTTATTTCTGAAAAGTGCTCCTTTGACAAATTATGTCTGAAAAGAATCCATGTGGTGGCCCATGGCCGTGGAAGCTCTTCTCTGCACTTGAACTGCCTAGAAACTGGCTCCAGTGGGAAGGTCTGAGAATGACCCTGCTGCCCATGGCCTTATGCACAAAGTTGGGGGACTCTCCCGCCTCTCCCTCTGTGCACATCCTGACATTCTGTGCTGGGCCCCAGGGGACATGGATAGGGAAGCTGTTTGTTGTGAACATTGCTGCCGGGGCTTTATGAATCCTGCTGTCGGTATGGGTATCTCAGCAGAGGGCTTGCTTGAGTAGGCTTTGAGGGGTGAGGAGTCCCTTTACTAGGTGGTGAGCAGGGAGAAGGCTTGATTCTCAAGGTGTACTTTGCTGACCAGCAGCATGGGCATCTAGGAGCTTCACAGAAATACAAAATCTCAGTCCCACCGCAGACCTGCTGAACCAAAATCTGCTTTCTAATAAGATTCCAGGTGATTCATGTGCACCAAGCTGAAGACCCACTGCACCAGCCAAGAGTGTGTAAAGGTCTGATGGGAGAGAGCCTGTGTGTTGGGCAATGGGGAGGAATTGGGGTTGTTTACAGCCTTTGGGCTGTTGGGCTGTTGGGCTGTTGGGCTGTTTGGGCCTTGGGCTGTTGGGCTGTTGCAGGAATTGGCTGAAAGTGGCCTGAATGAAACTACAAATGGAAGATGGGCTCAAGGTGTGCTGTGCCTTAAATACTCCACTAAAGAGGAGGATGGAACTGGGGCCATGCTTGCTAACTTGCTGGTAACTGCCAGACCCACAGGATTTTAGGGTTCATCAGATCCTATTTTCTCATAAGATGAATGGGGAGACTGAAGCCCAGAGACACCAAGTGACTGGTTTAAGGTCACACAGCAACTAAGATGAGGGATGGGATGAAAAGTCATGGCTCTCAGACTCCACAGCTCTCAGACTGTTTGGGAATTTGTTTGCTCATAAGAATGACTACTGCTTAATAAGGTCATGCTACAGGCCAGGCTTACAGCTAAGTGCTTCCCATTGGCTTAATGACAGTTCATTTCCCTATTGTGATCTACACTTAACACACAGGAAACTAGGGCTCTGCGAGGTAACGTTGTTTGCCTAACGACAAGGGGCTTGAGAGAGAGATGGACTCTGAACTGATATGCGGCTGATTCCAGAGCCTGCTGCTCTGCCCACCTGGAGGACAGGCAGAGAGATGTGAACTTTATCCTAGAGGTGATGGGACATCACAGAGGCTTTTGAGCAGGGGAAGGACCTGGTCAGACCTGGGTTTGGGGATGATCACACCAGTGTGGTGATCCCTGGGCTCTTTGGGTGGCCTTGGGTGAGCAAGCCCCTCCTTGGTGTCCTCACCAGTCATGTTCTAGGAGAGGCTCTCGAAGGTCTGTTCTGAGTCTGGCTTTGGGGATGTCAGGCAGTGACTGCAGAGCAGCTTGCTGGTGGGTTTCTTGGCCCTGGTTTCTACAAGTGTGTGGGTCGTTTCAGTCCTGGGGTGGGAGGTGGGGGGCGTGTGTAGTCAGAGAAACGCGGAAGGGGTGGCAGTTGTGCAGGGGGGAGACTGACCAGCCTCCTCCAGCTCGGCCACCATCGCCGACTCCATTCCACATGTGATTCTGATTAGGGGGCCTGTGTAAAAGTTACCTAAACAGCGCTCTAATTACTCTGTTTAGGAACATTCACATGCGTGGGAGGGTTCCTGGCACTGGCTTCCCACATGTGCTGGGGGTCTGCGGGGAGGCACCGCGTCTGCACGAGCGTGGAGGCTCTGTGTCCGAGCCTTGCCGCCTGGGCACAGGGACCCTGCAGAACCCACTCAGGGAGTTCTTCGCGGAGCCTGGCAGGCAGAGGAGTGGGAGTGGCTGTTCTAGGCTCTTGCCTGTAGAGGAGAGCTTGTCTTGAACCTCTCATCCTCCCTGTGAAATAGGTGGTGGTGTCCCCTGGAGGGGTGAGACACAGACTGGAAAGAAGGTATCAGCCACCAAGCATGAGACTTGGAGTCAGCAAAACAGTTCTCTCACTGCCCGACCCTGGGCGAGTGCCTTCCCCTCTTTGAATCTCGGTTTCTTCATTTGTCTCAGACCGTCTGCCCTGCCAGCTTGCTGTGAAGATGAGACAAAGCCCGTGAGAGGACTGTGGGCTGACCAGGGTCGCCGTATCTCACACCTTGCCTGGGCTTCACATTCAGTGAGAGTGCACAGCCTCTGCGGCCACACATAGCTTGTGTGTGTGACATGTGCAGGGTGGTGCATGCATGTGTGCTAAGTCGCTCAGTCGTGCCCAACTCTTTGCAACCCCATGGGCTGTAACCCGCCAGGCTCCTCTGTCCATGGAATTCTCCAGGCAAGAATACTGGAGTGGGTTGCCGTTTCCTTCTCCAGGGGATCTTCCTGACCCAGGGGTCGAACCCCCGGCTTTTATGTCTCCTGCATTGGTAGGCGGGTTCTTTGCCGCTAGTGCCACCTGGGAAGTGGTGGGGCTGTTTATTTCCTTACTGTTGGGTCAGACAGACACCTTCTGGCTGGGTATGATTCAGAGCGCCCCCTGGAGGTGGGGAGGCCTGGTATTTGTGGGTCTTGGCTGCACAGAGGGCCGGCACCCAGGGCTCTTGGGCGCTTCAGGAAGAAGAAGGTGCTCCCTGTCCAGCCTCTCTGTTCTTCTGTCCAAGTACTCCCCTTCCATCCTTCTATACATCTGTGGGTGCCCCTGTGTGCCTCTGTGTCTGACAGTAAGGCTTTAAGGTAGCCATTGTTCTTTTGCCCACCTAGCCCCACATCCACCTCTTTGTGTGAATACCCGTTCGTATTTGTATCCCACCCAGCGAGTCACTGACTGGCCAACATTTACCAAGCCCTGTCATGCGCTCTGCTCTCTCTGCACTAGATGGCATGGGATGCATCAGATTTGCCTCTGTGAGGAATCACTGGAGGTGGGCATGGCTGTCTGTCTTTGACATCAAAGAAGACCATAAACTCCTTGACTTTCCTTTAAAGATGAATCACATGAGACAGTAAATCTGAGTGAGTCTTCCTTCTACCTTTCCTTTCCCTTCCTCCTACTTGTCTGTTTACCCATTCACCCATTTACTCACTCATGTGTCCACCCATCTTACCATCTATCCACCCACCTGCCTACTCATCCACCCATCTGTATGATCCACCATGAAGCCATCTAACTGCCACAAACTACCCAACTATCCTGCTTCCCACTCAGCCACCCAACCACATACTAACTCATTCACCTTTGTACCATCAACAAATATATTTGCACGATCTCAATATGTATGTATGAGGCACTGTACTAGATTCTGGAAAGCTAGCCTGATAAATTCCCTGCGTCAGTAGAGTTATTCAGATTTGCTTTTCCAACTCTGATATTCTGTAATACATAGAAGCACAAGATAGGGATCCTGCCCTCATTTATTCAACAAATCTACACGTTCAACAGTTGTTAAATGCCTTCTGTGTACCTGATACTTTCTGAGACTCTTGGTATACTGTGGTGAACAAGACAGACCATCCTTGACCTTGTGGAGTTTGCATTCTAGTGAAGAAGACAGACAGTGACGGAGTAATAACTTGCAGTAAGTGCCTCCGTGTGCCGGGTGTGGGCGAGGCTCCCTCGGGGAGTTTCTAGTCTAGCTGGTAGTGAGACAAGTCTGGACAAAGGTAGGACTCCCAGACTCTGTGGGGGTGGGCTGTGTCCCAAACTGGAGTGCCCCTATATAGCAGGGACTCCAGGTGGTCAGAGGGGTAGTTGAGGAGGACCTCCCAGGGAAGGAAAGCCAGGGTTCAGCCTGGGAGTTCACAGTATTGGGGGACCTGCTGAAATATGCAGATGAGGGGCCATTCAATGGCTGGAGCCAGCGTTCACTTTACTAAATTTGCCAGTTGAAGCCAGAGCATTGCCCAGTCTGAATTCTTGGCCTAGAATCACAAAATGAAGGGGTGGGATGAGATGGGCTATAAAGTCTTCTGAACCATGGCTTTGAGATCTACGCATTTAATTACTAGGAGAGACATAGTTATGTCATGTTTTATGGTGGCATTCTTGAATATACCATTTCGAGTAATAATCCTTGTAACAATCTTGTAAGGGAGGAGGTGCTGCCCCTATTTTGCAGATGAGAAAACTGAGTCTTCCTACTGTATCAAGGCCACTTTGAACCTTTGCTTTCCTTTCAAAACTTCAGGGAAGTCTACTGCTGGATGGATAGACATGTGTGTCTGGAAGCACCAGCCCTGAGTGGGGCACGTGTTAAGGGTCTCAGACCTCTGTCTTCATCCCGTGGACATCATCTTTGAAGATGGCAGATGCTTCTTTGTTTCTTTTTGAGGGAAAAAGTCAATACACGATTTTGATATCTTTAATAGCAGGAACCCTGGAACAGAACATATTGTAATTAACTGCTTTCTCATTAGATGAGGGTCAGACAAGATGCTGGCAGCGGTCACTTGACCCTAAGTGACAGCTGGGACTCAAATCCAAGGCTGTTTGACTCACCAAGCCTCATCCTCTTTCCCTGTCTCCATTTCAAGGCTCTCGAAACAGACTGGGAGAGTGCCAGGGAGAAAGGAGATTGAAAGGGAAGGGGGAAGGTTTTTACCCTATCATTCTCTCCTGTATCTTCCCTTTGAGAAAAATGGGGAGTAACGCTTCTCCCTCGGAAAAAAAAAAAAAGCTTCTTGGTCTCTGAGAGTCCTTTTGCAGTGGAGATAGCCAGTATTTGGTCCAACTAGAGGTGCTTTGTGATCTAACAGGTGCTGCCGACGCAGGATCTTTTGTTGAAGGGCCCTGCGTGCACTTACATTATGCCCAGGACCAACTCTGATCTCCCTATTAATTACGAACATTTAGAAATGTTCCTGACTCTACCCAGAGTTCCTGCTTGTGAAACTCCATGGGTCAGAGGCCACACATGTTTTGATTTTCTTATTTGAGGTATTATGTGTTCAAGGTAGATTTATGCTGCAACCTTTGTTTATTGACTTGTACTTTTCCCTGTGAACCTAATGGAACATGACAGATGATATTTACAAGGCACGTGTTTCCGATTAAATCATGTGAGACATTAAAGTCCGATAAATGAAAAGCCCCTTTGAAAGGCCAGGTTCAGAGAGGAGGAGGCAGTCTCTGATGGGGCCTGGATGGTGGAGTTGCCCCTCAGCTGGCTGCAGGAAATGCAGAAGGTAGCAGGCAGTCCTATAGCGAAGGTGGGACCCGTGCATGGATATTTCCCACCTAGGGGTTGGAAAAAAAAGGTCTTGACAAGTCTTTCTTACTCTTAACCAACTGGGGAAGAAGGAAAGGAAAGAGCACTCCTTTTTGGAGCACCTACTGTGTGCCAGGCTTTCTTGTAGAAATGCTTTCCTGCAGAGTCTAGCTGAACCTCATAACAACTCTGATGCTATTGCCTTCCTGAGGGGCATCCGAAAGGCATGGGATTGAGGATGTTGACTGCAGCCTGCAGGGACCACTTTCAGATCCTAGCTCTGCCATTCTGTGTCACTAAGCCTCGGTTGCTTCACCTGTAAAGCGGGGCCAGTAATACCATCATTGTCTGTGCTCCATAATACATGAGCCAGTGTTATCAATGGAGGTGCCCTGAGAGGATGACTTATCAAGGTCACTGCCAGTAGGAAGCTGCAGCCAGAGTGCAGGTCTTCAGGTTCCAAAGCCTTCCCGGATGCTGCTGTGATGTGGCTGTGCTGGGCAGCTGATGGCCAGCCAGGGCCCGCCTGCTGACTCCTGTGCCGGCACGTGGGGGTATTCCCTTGGCCTTCCTGAGACTTCCCAGGAGCATTAATGGGAAAGCTCGGTAGGCAGGATTAGCCTAATCGGGAGTCTTTCCATGGAGGTCAATTAAAGGATTTGGATAAATATAAAAAGTGGAACCAGCTTGGGATGGAAGGCTTTCCCTACCCCCATCTCCCTCCCTCTCTCCTCCTCCCTCCCTTGCTCCTTCCCTACTTCTGCCTCAGAAGGAGGGATGAGGTGGGGAGGTGGGGGGGTTGGGCGGTGCTACTGACCCATGGGGCTGAGCACAGCCAGGAGACTCACTTTTTTTCTTTTTCCTTTTCTGGACACCTGGTGGCAGGTGGCCTGAGACTGACTGAGAGTAGGATTGGATATTTTTCATATTTAAAATTTCTTCTTAAGACCTCTAACTAGCTTAGCTGGTTTATAGGAGCAGAGACTGACAAAGAGGAGAAAAGGACAAATGCCAGCCACCCTCCACTTCCCACAATAGAAAAGCTTGCTCTTGGGAATGCTGACTTCCTCTCTGTGCAAGAGCCTTTATGGACCCTCATCTGCCCTCTCCCTGGAGACTGTACATCTGATTTTCATCTCGATGAAGGGGCAAGGCGGGGATCTGTGGAGTTGTGGGGAGGCTGGCTCTGAAATCTCCCAGACTGGATTCACCCCCTGGCCTTGCTACTTGCCAGCTGGGCGTCTTGGGCAGGTTGCTTTCTCCTTCTGGGCCTCAGTATCCTCGTAGGATAAATAGTTGTTATGGGAGTCAGATGCCACAGTAGATATGAAGGTTCTGAACTGGGGCCTACACCAAGTTAGAATCTGCTAGATCTTCCCAGGAGGCAGCAGGGACCTAGGAAAAGCCCTAAGGAGCCAAAGCCTCCTTCATTCAGGTGTGTGCAGGGAGTGGGTGTGAGTGCAAGCTCCCCCTGCTCATTCCCCTCCCCTGGCCTCCTTTTACTCATCTGCAGAATGGGGGCGAGAATCCCTCTTCTGCCTCCCAAGAGACAGTGCTTATGAGAGCCCTTGGAAAACTGCAGATCCTATAAATAAAATAATGATAACAGTGATTGTGCTTCCCATGGAAAGTTACAGAGAGCACCCTCTCCTTTAAATTGACAGCACTCCCCCAGGGCTACTGTCCTATCTCTCACTGTGAGGCAGTGCTGGGGGGTGGGGTTTGGGGGGAAGTGAGTCGCTCCAGATTTGGGGGCTACGAGGTCCCACAGAGCCAGGAGCTAACCTGAGACCTGTCCCACTGCAGGTCAGGCCTGTTCCATCCCTGCTCTGAAGCCCCCCTCTTGGAGAGGCCCTGCACTTCTGGAGTTGGAATGGCTCATATTAAGCAGGAGGCTCCTCTGGTTCTCTCCATCCTCAATGAGCTCTCCCTTCACCCTCCTCTTTTCTCTTCCTTTCCCCTCCCCCTTCTTCACCATAGTCCACCCACTCGCCTAGATTTAGGGTGATGTGACTGAGTGGTGCAAGATGGTGAGTCCACTGAATTAAAAACTCAGTGTACGGCTGCTGACTCTGTGTGTCCTTGGGCGAGTTACTTCCCCCCTCTCTGCCTTGATTTCTCCATCAGTAAAATAGGATTGGTAATATCTGCTTTATTTCTGCCACAAATTTGTTCCAGTGGGTTAAAAGTAGTGCTGAGGACAGTGAGCAGGTGGGGCCCAGGTAAGGGAGTTGTTGCACAGGATGTCCTTATGGTACATTGATCCTGGGAGAAGGCCCAATATTTTGCAGCCTTGGTTATGAGTGGGCATTTCTAACAAGTGGGTGGAGAAGGATTTTTAAAGGCCACGAATGGTCTTAAATGCACAAGTGAGACTAGGGGGGGCAGTGTGCAAAGGATTTTGTTTCTTTAGTAGGTAACGATGATTCTCAGAACAAGCTAAACAAATCCCTCCTTATTGTAGAATGTTGCTCGGGGCTAGGCTTGATTAAAATCGGAAAATCTAAGAGGCTTAAACGTGTGTGGTTTGGAGGGATCCGGCGTGCCTTCTCTGCCCTGGGTCTCCCTGGCTGTGGTTGTAGAATCAGAGGCTGCAGAGGGCCTGAGACAGTGATAGGAACATCCAGCACCCCAGTGGGGAACTGGGGAGCCTTCCCCCTGGGCAGGCGGAATCCACAGCACCGCCCCTGGCTCTGGATGCCTGGGATTGGGAGGTTTATGTTGAGGGCTGTGTGGGGACCAGTTTGGTATGTGGACTCCTTGGGACAAGGGCTGTCCTGTTGGTCTCAGGGACCCCAAGCCCTGCCCCCCATCCATTCAAGGAGGAAGGACTCATACTTTGAGCCGCTCTGGATGCCAGGGCCAGTTCCAGGTGCCCTGCATATGCGTCTCCGGTACACATCTCTGTCTTGTTTCTTTCTCTATAAAGTGGGGATCCTAACGGTGTCTACTTCATAGGGTGGTGGTGAAGGTAAAGTGAACTAATACATAGAGCTCAGAACATGCAGACACAGGGTAAATGCACAGTAACATCAGTTCCCATGAGGACCTTGCCAGGAGGGATGAAATGAAATTGTTTTTTTTCCATTATGGTTTATTATAAGATATTAAATGTGGTTTCCTGTTTTATATGCAGGCAGGACCTTGTTATTTATTTTATATAGAGTAGTTTCTATCTGCTAATCTCAAATACCTAATTTATCCCTCCCGAATCTCCATTCTGCTTTGGAAACCGTAAGTTTGTTTTCTATGTCTGTGAGTCTGATTCTGTTTCATATATATGCTCACTTGCGTCATATTTTAGATTCTACATCTAAGTGATATCATAGATATATGTCTTTCTGACTCAGTATGATAATCTCTAGGTCTACCCACGATACTGCAAATGGCACTGTGTCATTCTTTTAAATGACCAAGTAGTATTCCATTGTATATAGACCACATCTTCTCTAGCCATTCATCTGCTGATAGACATTTAGATTACTTCCATGTCTTGGCAATTGTAAATAGTGCTGCTACGAACATTGGCGTGCAGGTATCTTTTCAAATTATAGCTTTTTCTGGCTATATGCCCAACAGTGGGATTGCTGATCTGCTTTTAGTTTTTTAAGGAACCTCCATACTGTTTTCCATGTAGCTGCACCAGTTTATATGGAATTACTTTTTATGTTGAATATGGCTGAATCGGACAGTGGTGAGGTAATTTGCCCGTGTTGGTGAGCGGCAGAGCAGGAGTTCGAACCTGGGTCTAGCTGACTTCAAAGCCAGAGAACATCTGTTGCGAGACTAGAGCTTCAATGCCACTATGCGTCTTGGGTGCAGGAGCGCCCCCACCGGGAACACACTGTCTCCAGTGCCTCTTCTCCCACGAGCCCTGTGGACAGCCTGGGCTCCTGAGGGCAGGATCCCGAGCCCATGGGAGGGCTTGAGCAGACTGGTCAGGGCTGGCACTTTGCTTAGAGGTTTTTTTTGGCCATGCAGAGAACATGGCCAGAATTTTCTATGGCTGAAGTCCCAAGGCCCACGGTCCCTCACTGACCCAGTTGTTCCTTATCAGTTGTTCAGAGCAGACTGCCAAGTGGGGAGCAGCAACCTCCTTGCACCGCTGTTACCTGGGGTTGCCAGCAGGAGGGTGCCCTGGTCTGGGCTGTTGAGTGTGACTTGGAGTGGAGAGTGGTGAGAATAAGGCTGGCCCACCGCCAGGTGGTTCAGGGTTGGCATCTCCTTCTCCTCTGTTCCTACTGCAGCTGGGAGGCCCTGCCACCCACCCCCACCCCCCGCTGGGCTGCTCCCTGCTTCAGAGAGGAGGCTGGTGCAAGGGAAGCCTCCCTTTAGGGAGCCGACGGTTACTGTACATTCGTCCTGAGCCTGGCCCTTTCTAAGCTTTTACTCAGTGTTAGTGCAGTCTTCACCGTACCTGTGAAGTGGGTACTATTGTCAGTCCATTTTTCAGGGGAGGAGAGAGGCTTGACGTCCCCTTGGAGAGACAGCCTGGCGAGGGGAGGGGTGCTGACCTTGGAGCCAGGTTGGAGGTCGAGCGTCTGTCCTATCTTGACCCTTTAGCACCCTGTTGCCCGCGATGGAAGGCAGTGGAGAGGAATTTGAGGTAGAAGCAAAGCTCCAGGAGCGAATGCAGGGAGCGGGAAATGGGTGAAACCTGCCTGCCTCGTATAAGCATTTACTAAATTGGGAATTGTGTCAGGGGCTGGGGCACTAGGCTGACTCGAAGGAAGCTGAGCTTTCTGGTAGCAGTGATTGCTAGTAGTGGTACAGTCCTTCAGTTTTCAAACCAAGGGTGTTGCCAGCAGTCTTTTTTGACTCAGGAGATAGAAGATCCTGATGGTTAAGAGCCAGCCAGATCTCTGGAGCCAGACTCCTAGCTCTGAATCTCAATTTCACCAGTTACCAGCTTGGGCAGTCACGGCTTTTTGTGCCTCAGTTTTTGTATCTGTAAAATGGGGATAATAGCAGGTCTTAGGACAGTACGTGGCACATTGTGATCACTCTCGGTAAGTGTGACTTTTGGCAGGAGAGGAGGGTGTGGAACTGGAGGGAGAGGAGGTGGGGCAGACTTCAGGAGGCTCTGATCATCCCCAGAGTTGTTCTTTTTGGGAGAAGAGGACTGTCCCTGAGTCAGGAGTCCACAGCCCTGCCTAACCACAGTGAGGTGCCATGGCACACCCCCAGGATGGCTCTGATAAAAGAGACAGATGCTGACAAGTGTCAAGGAGGATGTGGGGAAACCAGAGTCCTATACCCTGGTGTGGTGGGAATGGAAAATGGTGCTGTGAAAAAGAGTCTGCAGTTCCTCCAGAGTTTAACACAGAGTGACCTTAGGACCCAGTGGGATTGAAGACATGCATCTACACAAAACTTGTACATGAATGTTAATAGAAATATTATTCATTATAGCCCTAAAATAGAAGCTACCTCAAATGTCCACTGCCTCATGGATGGACAAGCCAAATGTTGTCTGTCCATGCAAAGAAATGTTACTCAACCATAAAAAGGGTTGAAGTACTGATTATGCTACAACATGGATGAACCTTGAATATGTTCTGATAAGGTAAGTAAGCCAGACAAAAAAGACCCCATATTATATGATTCCCTTTATAGGAAATGCCCACAATAAGCAAATCTATAGAGATAGAACGTATAGTGAGTGGTTGCCAGGGGTTTAAGGGAGGGGAAAATAGGGAGTGATTGTTAATAGGTATGAGTTTCGTTTTGGGCTGATGGAAATGTTCTGAAATTAGATGGATGTGATGGGGGCACAGCTCTGCAAATATACTGAAGCCACCAGTAGTACACATTAAAAGTATTAATTTTGTTTTTAAGTCACTCAGTCTTGTCAGACTCTTTGTGACCCCAGGGACTGCAGCACGCCAGGCTTCCCTGTCCTTTATTATCTCCTGGAGCTTGCTCAAACTCATGTCCATTGGGTCGGTGATGCCATCCAATGATCTCATCCTCTGTCATCCCTTTCTCCTGCCTTCAATCTTTCCCAGCATCAGCGTCTTTTCTAATGAGTCAGCTTTCCCTATCAGGTGGCCAAAGGATTGGAGCTTCAGCTTCAGCATCAGTCCTTCCAATGAATATTCAGGACTGATCTCCTTTAGGATGGACTGGTTGTATCTCCTTGCAGCCCAAGGGACTCTCAAGAGTCTTCTCCAGCACCACAGTTCAAAAGCATCAATTCTTCGGCGCTTAGCCTTCTTTATAGTCCAACTCTTACATCCATACATGACTACTGGAAAAACAGTAGCTTTGACTAGACAGACCTTTGTAATGTCCCTGCTTTTTAATACATTGTCTAGGTTTGTCATAGCTTTTCTTCCAAGGAACAAGCGTCTTTTAATCTCATGGCTGCAGTCACAATCTGCAGTGATTTTGGAGCCTAAGAAAATAAAGTCTCTCCCTGTTTCCATTGTTTCCCCATCTATTTGCTATGAAGTAATGGGACCTTAAGGCCATGATCTTAGTCTTTTGAATGTTGAGTTTTAAGCCAGCTTTTTCACTCTCCCAAGTATTACTAATAATGCTTATTAAAAGTAAAAGATGCCTCAATTTTTAAAAAACAAGAGAAACAAAACCCCTCCCTGATGTGACCCCTCTACCTGCTCTGGGGCCACATCTCACTCTCTGCTCCAGGCGGTAACAAATGGTGCAACCAAGCCTGGGCTCTTCTGGTTCTCCATCCCATTCTCCCTTGGCAGGCTGTCTGGGCCAGGAAGTCAGCACTTCATAGATGATATCTTGGGAAGAAACCCACAGCTTTGGGGCCACTGAGCCTTGCATTTTCCCATTCATGCCCCTTCGTCCGAGTCTCAGTTTCCTAACCTGAAAGTGGGGAGGATGGACTCTATGAGCATAGGACTCCTGTGAGGCGGAAATGAGAGTGGGCGTGGCTTGGGTACCAAGAGCAGGAGCATCTGAATTCTCCATCATGTGTTAGCTTCTCCAGGTCGAGTGCCTTGTGCTCTGTAGGTATTCCAGAATGTTTGGGGAAGTGTAGGACAGTGGTGGGGCCAAGGTCATGGGTGAGCATGAAGCTGGGCTGTGCCATCACCTGATAGAGGCAGCACCAGCTCTGAGTCCCAGCTCTGGGTCAAGGAGGCCCAGACTTGACTTCCAACTCTTCTCCTAGCCGAGTGACCTTTGGCAGATGACTCAACCTTTCTCTGCTTCAGTGTCCTCTTTAGTAGACATGGGTTATGGTAGGCTTGCTATGCACTCTCCAATTCATACGTTGAAGCCCTGACCTCCCAGTGTGGTGGTATTTAGAGATGGGGCCTCATCTAAATTAGGTTTAGATGAGATCATGCAGATGGGGGTCTTCATAATGAGATTGTGTGTGTGTGCTCAGTTGTGTTCGACTATTTGTGATCCCATGGACTGGAGACCCACCGGGATACCCTGTCCATGGAATTTAGAATATTAGAGTGGTTGCCATTTCCTATTCCAGGGGATCTTCCCGACCCAGGGATCAAAACTGCATCTCCTGTATTGGCAGGCAAATTTACTGCTGTGGAGCCTGGGAAGGAACCATGATGAGATTAGTGCCTGTATAAAAAGAGACATTAGAGAGCTTTCTCTCTCTCTTCCATCTTTCTCTGCCATGTAAGGACACATCCAGAAGGTGGCCATCTGCAAATCAGTAAGAGAGGCCTCACTAGACACCGACCATGTGCCTCCCTGATCTCAGACTTCCAGCCTCTTGACTGGGAGATATTGTTGTCTGTTGTTTAAGACACCCAGTCTATGCTATCTTGTTATGGCAGCCTGAGCAGACTATAACAGGACATTAGAAGCAGTAATGGATGTACAGTGTGGAGCACAGTGCCTGGCAGGTGGCAGGCATGCCTGCTATTACTATCAAGTGGCTCCATCTATAGCTGTGATGGGGATTTAGTAGCTGTGGGGCCTTAGGCGAGTCACTGGACTCTCTGAAGTATTGTCACTTCCTTCTCTGTAGAATGAGGGCAAGATGCTGCCTGTGCAGGACTATGGTAAGGGTCAGATGAGATAATCTAGGTCGAGGGGCTCGTAAACTCTGAGATGCCGTGCCCGTGGAAGGGGCTGGCTGTTTATGGAATGGAGCTTGGCAGACAAATGTGGGATGGAGTTTGAGCAGCACAGTGATGCAGTGGGTCTGGCGGGGACCCCTGGCTCTCGACACGGTCCTTTCAGGAAGTGATTGTTTTGGCAGCAGAGTCTGTCTACCTGTACCCAGGTGGCAGTGGTCGAGCGGAGGCCCCGGGGCTTGGCATTCAGGGCTCAGTGTCTTGTCTCGGAATGGGGAGCCCCAGGTAGAGGGGAAGCGGGGCCCGTGCCTGGAGGCGGTGGTGCGTACTCTGGACTCAGGGTGGAGGATGACCTGCAGACAGCTTGTGACCTTGCTGCTTGGTAGTGTCTGACCCTGTGTTGGGGAGAGCCCTGGGTAACAGGGAAACCTCCTGGACTGAGGCCAAAAGCGGTCTTTGGGAGCTGAGGAGACCTGGAAGCACCAGCTGAGTTGGCTTTGGATCCTGCTGTGTGACACCAGGGACTCGGAAGTCTTCGGGTGGAAAAGCACCGTCTAGAACTCCTTCGGCGTCATCCTCTGGAGCGTGTCCCGAGGGGCCCTTGCCTGGTGTATTTGACTTCAGAGCTGTGGGCTGAGGTCGTTCCCCTGCTCAGACGTCCCACACTGGGTCAGAGGGAGGGGTGTGTTCCCAGGAGAATTTATGGGATTTTCTGGTTGGTTCTTTAATTGTGTCCTGTTTGTTTGCTGTCTGGTCTGGGGCTGTGGGGTGGGTGGGGTGGGGATCCTTGGAATGTTGGCCTGGGCAGCATGGAAGCCTCTCTCGGGCAGAGGAGGGCAGACGTCAGAAAACGGATGTGGAGATGGGAGGTTTTCAAACATAAGGGGCAGGGGTTTGGTTGCTAGAATAGCTCTGGTCTAGCCCCACCCTGCAGGTCCTTGTATTGCAGAGAGCTGTGGGCTGGAGTGGTCAAAAACCACTGACTTTGAACCCACTTCTACCACTGATGGGCTCTGTGACCTCGGCAAGTTTCTTAACTTCTCTGTACCTCCATTCCCTCATCTGTAAAATAACACTGGTAGCCTATCTCATAGGTTGTTCTTAGGATGAAGTGAGGTGAGACAGGCAAAGCATTTAGAACAGTGTCTGGCATAGAATAATGCTAAGTAAACCTTCGATAGACTGTGCAAGAGGCGTGAGGACGGGGTGGTCCTTCTAGCAGATTTGTTTCCCCTTCTTCCTCCGAGTTCCTGTTTAGTTCAGCTCCACTGATGTGCGCTGAGCCCTTCCCTAGGGGCGAGTCCTCTGCCCCCACTTCGGGGGTTCAATCCTCTGAACCCACTTCGGGAATGCTCACTACCTGGGTGAAAGGGAGGCTCAAGAACAGACAGTGGCCCCCAGGGGAGGAAGGAGACAGATGGCGATATTTTAAACAATGAATAGGTGTTTCTTAGGCAGAGTGGTATCATTGACTCACAGGACATGCTATTGTTCAGGTGTTTCCCAGTCATGTCTGACTCTTTATGACCCCATGAACTGCAGCACGCCAGGCTTCCCTGTCCTTCACCATCTCCTGGAGTTTGCTCAAGCTCATGTCCATTGGGTCAGTGATGCCATCCAGCCATCTCATCCTCTGTCATCCCCTTCTCCTCTTGCCTTCAATCTTTCCCAGCATCAGGGTCTTTTCTAATGAATTGGCTCTTCGAATCAGGTGGCCAAGGTATATTCTGGGAGCTAGTATAGGACAGGGAAGCGTGATGTGCTGCAGTCCGTGGGGTCACAAAGAGTCAGACATGACTGAGCGACTGCACATAGGCGGAGTGGTGGGAGCAATTGCACGTGTAAGACGACTAGTTTAGGAAGTGGAATTGGGATGACGAGGTTGGCAGCCTGCTCCCAAAGGGCCTTGAATGCCAAAGTAAGGAGATCCAAACTCTGCCCAATAGCAGGGGAGCCACTGAGGGGTTCCAGGTGTCGTCTTCCCCACTTTGCTTAGAGAGCCCGTCGTGTGTCACTCACTGGGTTGTGTGTGTGTGACTGTCTCCCCCAGTACCTGGTTAGTGTCCAGAGGGTCCTTGTTCTGCCTCCTCTCTTCCTGATCTTGAGGGAAATAGGCCTCAGTGGTTATTGAGTCTGTTTATTAGTCCATGCAGTGGAACTGGACGCACCTCCTGTAAAATCCTGGGCACCCTGCCGGGCACGGTGGAGGGGTGTGCAGAAATGAGTCAGTGGCGCCTGGTGATGCCACGTTGAAGGTGATCTGTTTCTAGTCAGAGGTGGCTCTTCTGGAGGTGGTCACCCACGGCCAAAAGGAGAAGGTCTTCACGAGACAGAGGATGCTGTGGGAGTTCCACACGTGGACGACCTGCTCCAACTCGGGAATCAGGCACTGGTGGCAAGGGAATTCCGGGCAGCACCGTTGGTACGGGCAAAGGCCTGGAGAGGGAGAGCAGAGCATGTGCGTGAAGAGCAGTGGTGGGTTCTGCTTGCCTGGAGAGAAGGGTCTGTGGAGGGAACAGAGAGAAATAAGGTTGGAAGGCCTTGTGTGCCAGGTCAAGAGAGGGGCGGGGGTGGGAAGCTTTGTTTGTTTCCCTGTAGACACAGGGAGCTATGGAAAGCTTTTTTGCTCTGGTAACCCTACTTTTTATATGCTTTGGTTCTTCGGAGAAGAAGGGGCAAGAAGTGAAGTTTTCGGTCTTTAAGATGGGGGTGGGTAGTGGATCTTGCATTTGCAGAAAAGTAACTTGGAATGAAACCATTATAAAAATCCTCAGAGATTTCTGCCTTAATGAAGGAGGCAGTTTTTCTCCCATAGATTCTTTAAAACTTGGGTTTCAAGCAGGGAATAGCGACACGTAATTTATTTCTCCTGGTGCTTGATCTGAGATCCCTTGGGAAAGAACAGGAAGGAATTAGTGAGCTCTATATTACAATTTAATTGCTTGAAGGAAAAATATTATTTTTTATTGTTAGCCATTAGCTGCTTCTAGCTTTATTAAACTCAACCCTCTGCCGAGCACAGTATTAGCCATTTGGAGCTTGCCGGCTCCCCGAGGGGAGGAAAACCCTCCAAATGGTCCCACCTTGTAAAGTGAGGGTTACTGCTGGGATCCAAGTGGCCCCGGGGAGCCTTGCATTTCAGGCATCTCTGTACTTGGAGTGCAGCCTCCTGACGGCGGGTTCAGCCCTTGTTCTGTTCCCTGACATGGGGAATGGAGGTCAGGGAGGTCAGAGGAAAGGATCACGGTCCCTGGGTCACATCTGGGTCTCTCCTAAGACGGGTAAACTCAGCTGTGTTGCTTAATCTCCCATTTTACAGATGGGGAGTTTTCATTTTTAGGGGTAGTTGCTAGGGCTGAAGGAGACACTACATGTAAACAGAATACTCTAGTATTCAGTGGTGCTCAATAAATGCCAGTTGATGGGTCCCAGGACTGCACACTTCTCCAGGCTGTTTCCCCTCCTTTGTTCTTACTCCAGGCTCCAAGCTCTTGCCTCTAAGGGCCGGTTTCCACCCCACTTGCCCAGCACAGGGCAGAGGGGAGAGGCCCTGGCTCCGCCTGACCCCTCTACTGTGCTGGGAAGTTCACTCCCTGATGCCCGCTCCATGCCTGACTTAGACCCCTGCCCTCAGGGAGCCCCCAGCTAGATGGATGAAGACAGGTGGGCGAACCATGATGATGTGCACAGTGGCCAGGGTGGGACCTTGTTCTGCCTGGGGAGCAGGGCAAGCCGTCCTGTGCATGTGCTGGAGAGAGTTCTGAGGGGCTAGGAAGAATGAGCTCCCTGGGGAAGACTGCCGTCTTGGCTGTCACAGCCCTGTGATGGCCACCATCTGGCTGGAAGGTGTCCAACCACCCAGCCCTGAAGGCCTGTCCCTAACCTCCATTTCCTTGCTCACCCTGCTCCTTCACTCTTCACCTCCCTGACATGTATGCACGTTGTCTGGTGGACTTTCACCACGACCTGGGAGCTTCTCATCCACCCTTTACAGGTAGGAGGTCACCTGGCTGGGCATCTGGCTGCAGGCTGGCAGAGGGCAGCATAACCTGGGGGCTTTTCCAGGCCCCACCCACCCTAGCAGACCACCCAGTAAGCTTTTTAAACTGACTCACCTTCCCTGCTTACTAGGAACCACTTGCTGCCTGGCCTTGTTCCCTCCCATAGCAAGTGGGAGAAAGCCAGCGTTTTTTGCAAACTGGCCCTGAGCAGGCCTCCACTGAGGCTGCCCTCTGCATCAGAGCTGTTGCCCACAAAGCGTTTCATGTTTAGCGAATGACCTATGGCCTGGAGTTTTGGAGACAGCCTCGGTTTACTCAGCGGGTGAGGGTTTACGCCCCACTCCCGAACACTTATCGTGCATGCAGGACTAACTTTGTGTGCCGCACCTCCCTTTACTCTAAGTCTGGAGTCTGAGCCCTGGCACGACTTGCTCCAGGTCACACAGCCCCTGCGAGGCAGAGCTGGGGTCCCTGCACCCTCTGTTCAGCCTGGGCTTTCTCTCTTGGTGGCTCTCCTGCCCACCAGTCTCCCCTCAGCATCATCTTAATTAAGGGCTGGTCCCAGTCTGGATCCCAGAAGATCGGATCAGCGGGGCTCTCCTGGAACACTGGGTCCCAGCCCATGGAGTGGAGAAGGCAGACGGGGTCCAGGCCATGGTGAGCTGGCCTGCGGAAAGGGAGAATGGAGTCATACGCTTGGACCCGAGTCCTTGGGGGCTGTGAACCTCGTCTTTTGCTACATCATCTCTCCGTGTCACTTGCTTCGCACCACTGAAGGTCTCCTTACTCTGAAAGCAACATACTGCCTCTATCTCCGCACTTTCTCCCACGCTCTTCTCTCTGCCTGAAGGACCCTCTCCTTCTTTATTTGACTAACTGCTGCTGGTCTTTTAAGGCTCATTTCAGGCCCTGGGGAGACCTTCTCTGACCCCCAGGCTGGGTCACAGCTCCTTCTTGGGGCACCCACAGCCCCCTGAGCACAGGCTGTTTGCACAGCCTGACTCACCAGTCTGGGGATCACCTGTTCATGGTCCATCTCCCCCACCAGGCAGCCGATCTTGGGGGCGAGGACTGTGTATACTCATGTCTGGGTCCCCAGTGCCTTTCATCAGGCCTGGCACACTGGGGAAAGCTTGTCCAATTTGATTAGTAATGATGGTCCCCTCGTGTTTGAACTGTATTGTTTGTTTTTCAAAGCACGTTCACGTCCATGATCCCTTTGAGCCACCCAGCCGTTGGAGAGTGAGGCAAGGCAGCGCTGACAAAGTTTGGAAGCAGAGACTCAGTAAGCTGCCTACTGTGATGGAGACAGAGCCTGGCCTCCAAGTCCAAGGCTCGCTGCGCTGTCTCCCCCTACCGCCTGCGTAAAGCCGTGGGTGGTGCCCACACCCTTGGCGACCCTGAGGCGAGGACTGCTTGTAATCAGATTGCCTTCCTCCCCACTGAGCTCATGCTGCTGAGGGAATGGAAATTTGGACCAGTGGGCAGGGGTGAGAGGCTGGGGTGGCGGGGGTGGCTTTGGCCGAGGTACTGGGGGGACCAGGATGGGCGGGGGTTCTGGGTGAATACACCAGAACCAGACTTAGTGGTTCTGGCCTTTGGCCCCGGGGACTGGTGAAAACCATCCCGAGTGGTTGACCAGAGGCCTGCCACACGCATCTGGGTGTCCAGAGGGTTTGGGATGGTCAGCAGCAGCAGGGAGACGGATCAAAGTCCCCTGGCAGGTTAGGTTGACTATGGTGCTGGCCTTCAGGCACTGCCTGCATCAGGGAGACCTGCTTCAAGTCCTGTCTGGTCAGTGATGCCATTGACTTGACCTGAGGCCGTGCAAGTCACTTCGATTTTCTGTGCCTCAGTTTTCTTATCTGTAAAGGTGGATAATAGTAGTCTCAGAGGGAGGATTAAGTTATGAAACGGTGTCTGGAGCCTGCTGAGTGGCACAGTAATTTCCTTCTCTGGGTAATGGCCTTGTACCCTCTTGTGCTCATCTCCCTGAGTTGATGTGAGGTCCACATGAAGCGGTCTGTACACTATGGAGTGCTTCTGTCTTTTCTCTGAAAGAAATGGGGGTGGAGGACAGACCCCGGGGAGCCAACCCGGGGCATTAACCCCGTGAGGTCATGGAAGCAATGTGTGTTAATATGTGTGGGGCACATAGTAAGTGCTCAACAATTGCTAGATTATATTTTTATTGTTATTGTTACATTCTTCACATTATTACTCCATTCTTTCCACACATGTCCCAAGTACATTGCATACCACTTGCTGTTTTATGGCTGGGCTCAGTACTTTCATCCTTCAGGCAATGGAGAGCCATGGAGGGCTTTTGAGCAAGGCTGTGACATGGAGCGGGGCTCTGGGATGATTAATCTGGCAGTGGGGTTAAGCTTCATGACGAGGTGTGGTTAGCTTAAAAAGGGACTTGTTGTTTTATGGCATTTTAAAAAATGACTTTTCAAATCCTTTCCTATTTAGTTGAGGGGGAAAGAGAGGTTGAAGGAAAAGAAAGTTTGTGTTAAGAAAAAAGGAGGCAGTTGGAGGAGGTGAGGTATTTAACAGGGATGAAAAGAACTGTAGAGTGGGCTGCAGACCAGCCTGGGGCTGCCCACGTCCCCCCAGGTCAGGTTGTGGGTATGGAAATCTTCCCACCCCATCACTGCCATACTTGTGGGACTGGAGAATAATCAGGATGTAAATCATCTCTGTGCCTTCAGGGATGCAGACATCTGGGGCAGGGCTGCTTTGAACTCAGAACCTGGTGATGCTGGTGTTTGTGACTCCCGATTGGGGTTGGGTGGGAGGGGAGGAGGGAGGTTGGGGTTGACCATGAGAGGAGTTTAGAGGCCATTTAGAGAAACTGGAAGTTCTGAAGGTGGAGCTGTGCAGAATGGAAAGACCTTTTTTTAAAGCAAACCTGAGGCTCGGCTAGTGTGTGATTTGATCCTGGCTGAGCAGGCTTCTGAACTGTGGTGTTGGAGAAGACTCTTGAGAGTCCCTTGGACTGCAAGGAGATCCAACCAGTCCATCCTAAAGGAAATCAGTCCTGGGTGTTCATTGGAAGGACTGATGTTGAGGCTGAAACTCCAATATTTTGGCCACCTGATGCGAAGAGCTGACTCATTTGAAAAGACCCTGATGTTGGGAAAGATTGAAGACAGGAGGAGAAGGGGACGACAGAGGATGAGATGGTTAGATGGCATCACCGACTCAATGGACATGGGTTTGGGTAAACTCCGGGAGTTGATGATGGACAGGGAGGCCTGGCATGCTGTGGTTCATGGGGTCACAAAGAGTCGGACACGACTGAGCAACTGAATGGAACTGAACTGAGCAAGCTTCAGGGAGTGACCAGTGAGAAAGCTGGAGGATGCTGGAGGATGTGGAGGGGTGGGGATGGAGCAGGGAGAGAGGGGAGGAGCTGAGGAGGGAGGAAGCTTCCAGAGATGGGGGTGTGGGTGAGCAGGGCACTCAGATCCTCTGACTGGGTGTGCATTTGGGACCCTGAGCCCAGGGATCTTCTCAGGCTGCTTTCTTGGTGGTTCTGACTCTGGGAGTCCAGGGTGGATCCAGAAGTCTTCATTTTCGACAAGATTCTGTGGACAGAGGCAAAGACCAGACTCTGAGAAGCACTGATTTAGGTCTACTTCCGGCCCCTGTGATGGGCAGAGGGGATGATGTGGCAGGCAGTAGGTGTTGAAAGGGGCTGCACCTGGGCACAAGGGGCTCCCTGTGGAGGGATGGAATGGTGGACCTAGCCTGGGTGGAGGAGAGGAACCCTAGCCTGTGTGGGTGGGAGCGAGCTTTTAGACAGGTTTGATTAGAAGCTGGAAAGAAAGTGAAAGTGAAGTCACTCAGTCATGTCCAACTCCTTTGCGACCCCATGGACTGTAGCCCATCAGGCTCCTCTGTCCATGGGATTCTCCAGGCAAGAACACTGGAGTGGGTTGCCATTTCCTTCTCTAGGGTATCTTCCCAACCCAGGGATCGAACCCGGGTCTCCCGCATTGTAGGCAGTGTCAACTACAAATTGGCACTTACCAAGAACGTTGCCAACGACTAAACAACAAAGGCATTTACCATCTGCCTCTATGGAGATTGAAACCCATGCTACTGCAGCTGTTGACCTTCAACAACCCCTGGGGGAGTTCAGGGTGGAGTGAGGCACTCTGTGCTCCTGGGAATCTGGTGGGACTGGTCTTTAGATAGTTGGATGTCTTTAGGAATAGATATTATGATCTCAATCCTTGCATCTTCTCTTATCTAGAGAAGCATTAAATCCCTTCATGGTGACATCAGATCCTCATGACTAACAAAAAAACCTTTTGTAAAATAAGTGCTTCATGGTATTGAACTCCCCCTTTACCAAAACTTTATATATTGACCTTCCCTCACTGTTGCTTTGGAGCAGTCACTCAGAGCTATCTGAGATGCTGCCTCCCAGGCTACTGTCCTCATTTTGCCCTGGATAAAACTTAACTCGCAACTCTCAAGTTGGACATCTTTTTTTAGTCGACACAGGTCATGAGAGATGGTAGAATTGGAGGTGTCTGGGGACCCATGAGCTGGAATAGGGGCTGGAAAGAGGACAGGCAGGGGATCAAGCTGGTGGTGGGGGCAGGGGCAGGGGGGCACAGCTAGGGAGACAAAGGCAGGACCAGAGTCAGTCTGACAATGGTGTGGATGGTGAGGACATAGTGATGTTTCCCAGAGAGATGGGCCAAGGTCAGAGCAGCTCCAGTAAGTCCCTGTAGGCGCCTTACCCTGGGTCCCTTAAAACCATAGTCAGCAACTGGTTGGGTCCCAGAGCCTGGGCAGGAATCATCGTGCTGTGCTGGTGGGTGAGTGGTCCCAGCTAGTGGTGAGGGCTGCCGGCTGGGCAGGGAGTTAATGTTACAGGTGGGGAGAGATGCTGAGACTCTTCATTCATTCATCTACTTGTTTGCTCATCAAATATGAATGAAGGGCCAGGCGCTGAATAGAATGCTTTCACATGCTCCCATCCTTTTCAGGAGGCTTCTGCAGCGTGGGTTTGCATCCTTGCTCCTTCCCTCACCAGCTGCCTTGGGAAAGGTACTTGATCTTTGTGTTTCATCTGTAAAAAGTGGGGAAATAATTGTCCCTACCTCATGGGGTTGTCATGAGGGTTGCATATCTAAATCCACGCAGAGTAGTTAGAGTGGCATCTGGTTTTGACTGTTCTTGCTCCAGCCATGCCCGGGGACAGCCCAGACTCCAGTGCCAGCGTCTGTTCTGGTGACGCCAGGCCCTCTCTTCCCGTCTCTGCCCACAGTGGCCCAGGTCAGGTGTGCCACCTTCTGACTCATTTCCTTAGCTGTCAAAGGGGTTAATCATCCCAGTCGTGCTGCCTCGCCGGTGATGGAGGGAAGGAGGCAGCCGTGGCACACGGAGCAGCACTGTCCAGGGGAGGCTGCTCTGCAGCCTCTGCCTTGTTTTCCCACGGCCTTAGTACTCTTGCCTGGAAAATCCCACGGAAGGAGGAGCCTGGGGGGGCCCCGGTCCGTGGGGTCGCAAAGAGTTGGACACAACTGAGCGACTTCACTTTCAAGATGAGGAGTTGAGCCTGAGACTGCTTTCTGTGCTAAAGAGTCCTCCATCCTGGAGTTTGGGCAGAGGGCACTTGGTACTTGGCTCTGGGAGGAGACCCCACTGCGTTGTCCCATAAGAAATCTGCTGAAGCTGTCCCAGCAGCGTCTTGCACCCCAGACCTTGGCAGGGCCCTGGACATCTCCCCTTCTCCATCAAGGTGCTGTTGGGGAGACTGGAGTCAGGGGTGTGAGGTGACAGACACAGCTCATCCCTGTCCAAGGCCCTGGAGATACCCTGCTGTGCTGCCAAGTGGGTGCTGAGCAGGTGAGGCTCACCTGCTCGATGCCTTTATTACAGCCCAAGGTTCAGGCCTCGGCTGGACCTGTCACTGTTTGATTCCTGTTCTCTGTCCCTTCTGGCCACTGCTGGATGCTAGGGACTCAGAGACACATCAGATCCAGGCCTGTCTCAGGCAGCTCTCAGCTGAAGGGTCAGGCAGCCAGGTGTGAAATAATGACCACACAGGATGTCTCAGTGTCGGGGAACCCAGATGGAGCCAGGCCCAGTGCAAGACACAAGAAAGCTTTGTTCCAGAAGATATGGGCTGCCTGGAGAGCCAGGAGCCCTCCATCTTCCTCCCCTCACCCCTGCTGATATCTGTACTTCCCGGCCCAGTCTACCTCTGAGGGGCATTCCTTCTGTCCCCTTCCCTGGGACGAGGACCCAGCCTGGCACGCAGCACCTGCTGCAGTCTGTCTTGTCTGTTTTGCTCTCTTTACTCCAGCTACACTGAACCATGCCCTCTTCCCTCACATTGATGTTCCCACTGCTTCTCCTGTTCCTTCTGCCTGGGCTAACCTTCTTTATGTTTTTGCCCATTTCCTGCCTGCTTTTCAAAATCCAGCTCAGATGTCACCTCTGTGGCACCTTCTCTGAGGCCACTTTCCTTCCAGCTGGGTCGGTGGCCCTTGGGTGGTCCCACCACCCCTCTCCTTTTTCTGTGTCTGTCTTTTGAATCCGCTCTATTGAATGAGTGATTCAGTGAATGGATAAACTGTGACTTTGGACTGGGCTCTCGACCCCCCTCATCTCACGAGGGTGGTGTCTATGGAGACAATCAGATGACTGAGAGAAAGTGCTCAGTGCTATACAGAGTACTGTTAGAGCCGGAGGCCATGCTCCCGTTTCTAACAGCACCAAGACTCTGTGTGTGTGTGAGTGTGTGCGCGTTTGGCCACCCCACAAGGCATGCAGGGTTTTAGTTCCTCAACCAGGGATCAAACCTGTGCCCCCTCTGTGGAAGTGCAGTCTTAACCAGCGGATGACCAGGGAAGTCCCACCATGATGATGTTTTGTGCCCCTCCATGCCTGACATCAAGTTGGCCCCTGACCTGGGGGTGTGACTGGTGCCACATGGGCCCGACCTCTGGGCCTTTGAGGGCTCTGCCAGAAGCTGCCCCTCCAGCGTCCTCTGGGTGCTCACTGAGTGATTTCTGCACTATTCAGTAAAAGTGTGAAAATTGTTGGTGTAGTAATGTTTATTTATCAACTTATTCATGAACAGGATTTTCTTTACTGTGGTACATGATGCTTTATGGGAGCTGTGGGCCTGCCATTGAGTGTGTGGTCTCATGGGAAAAGCAAGTGTCAGAGGAGGGAGGAAGCTCAGGGCAGGAGGGCATCATTCCCAGTTGGGGAGAACCCAGGAAGACTTCATGGAGGAGGGAGCATTTGCCCCTGGTGTTATAGAATGGGAATGGTTTTAGGGGTGGTTTTGGGAGGGAGAAGGCAAACACAAAGGTATGGGGAGGACTGTAGGCCACTCGGCAGTCCCTGGTGCCTGGCTCTCTGGCTTCGGCAGGAGCGCCTTCTCCCCTCCCACCTCTTCCCTCTTCCCCACCTTTCCCTTGCTGAGAGCTCAGAGCACGTGTTATAGGGACTAGTCAAAATACAGACTCAGACGGGTTTATCCCCCCTGAGCCCATGGTTGCATTCCTGGGCACTGGAGGGGTAGAGGGTCCGTGGAGATGTTTGCAGAGAAAACGGAGCCTGATGAGAGTCTGATGAGGGGCTTGCCATGGACCAGGGGTGGGGTGGGCATCTCCTGCCACACACAGGGCTGAGCTGGCTATGCGGGAAATGCTGCTTATCTGGCGGTGGGGCCACTCTGGCCTCGGGCGCGGCGGCCCCCTGTTCCTCAGCCTCGACAGTGTCCTGATGGCAGGAGGGAAGGTGGGGTGGCTGGGGTCGTCCAGGCTTGCGATCGGGCTGTGTGGCCCTAGGTGGTCCAGTTTACTTCTGCGACTGTTTCCTCACCTGTCGTGTGATGTATGCACTGGGCTCTCCGATTCAGGGTGAAAGTGAGATGCAGTGAGGTAAGCCCCTGGCCCAGAGCCGGTACCTAGGAGCCCCCACCAGTGGAGACAGTGATCCCCATCACCTGGTGACGAGGGACTGCCATCCAGGCCTAGGGCTGCCAATCCCGGTTAACTGGAACTCCCACCAGCCAGCATCCTGCCTCACTGTCCTCACCAGGCCAGGGAGGTGGCCAGGTGGTTTAGGAAGAACCCCTGGGCTGGTGGCTTTGGTCCAGTGCTGTCACTTCTTGTCTGGGTGGATCCACCATGTGTTGAGCAAACCTTGTGGGTTGAGGAAGAGAATAAACAAACAATACTGTAGCTGGGTGACCTTTAGGAGCTTTGTTGGTCTGTTACTGCAGAATGGGTAACAGATAAGAGTGGTATCTCCCATGAGGTATTCCTGTGGGGATTAAACCATACAGGGGCTGACACCGGGGCCTTGAGTTTTGGTAACAGGAGGGTTGGATGGTGCTATCCAGGTGCTATCCAGGTGCTAGGTGTTGCCTCCAAGTCTCCATTTCCAGTAGTCATGTACAGATGTGAGTGTTGGATCATAAAGAAGGTTGAGCGCTGAAGAATTGATGCTTTTGAACTGTGGTCCTGGAGAAGACTCTTGAGAGTCCCTTGGACAGTAAGGAGATCAAACCAGTCCGTCCTAAAGAAAATCAACCCCGAATATTCATTGGAAGGACTGATGCTGAAGCTAATGCTCCGATACTTTGGCCACCTGATGTGAAGAGCCAACTCATTGGAAAAGAATCTGATGCTGGAGAAGATTAAAGACCAAGAGAAAAGGATGACAGGTCCTCCAAGAGGATGAGATGGTTCGGTGGCATCACCGACTCAATGGACATGAGATTGAGCAAGCTCCAGGAGATGGTGGAGCATGTGAAGCCTGGCGTGCTGCAGTCCATGGGGTCGCAAAGAGTCAGATACGACTGAGTGACTATACAACAACTCCTCCTTGGAATGGCTAGGGATAAGTAATCAGTGAAAGAGCCCCAAAGGAAGGCCTTGGGAGTTCCTCACTTTCTTTCCTTCTCTCTGTCACCCGTCACCCCAGAGAGTGTCTGGGAGATGAGGAGAGTAGGCTTTGGAGGGTGTAAGAGGTGATTCAAGCCGGGCCCACCCCAACCCATGGCTGTCAAAGGCTAGAGCGGTCCTTTCCAAGTCTAACTCTCCTGCCTGGCTCTGTCCTAGCTCCCGCCTTCCCTTCCTCACCTGCCTCCATCCTGTGACCTTCTCCCCATAACTCTGGAAATGCTGTGTTCCAGCCCAGGCTCTGCCCCTCGCAGGCTGTGTGACCTGGGCTAAGTTACTTGACTGCTCTGAGCCTGTACCCTCACAGAAAGGAGTCTGCAGCAGAACGAGCTCTCTGGAGCCCCCTGTTCAAACCCCTGGGGTCCTTTGTGCATCAAGGCCAGGGAGAGGCCCAGCACTGTCAGGAAGTTCAGTTCGTGGCAGACGATCCTGCAGGACATCGTCCAGCCTCCCGCAGTAAGCTCACAGCTCCACCCCCTGCTCCATTCAGGCCACCCTGGACTTTTTCTGTCATTTGTGCCCACCACGTGCCCTTGTGCTTCTGGGCCTGTGCATGGTCACTCTTTCCTTGGCTGGAGAGCTCCTGTTTATGGCTCAAAACCCAGCTCGGGTGTCCCCTCCTTTGGATCCCTCCCACCTCTTTCAGCAGTCGGTTACCCTGACCGGGTACAGGCACTATTTACCTTATGTCTAGTTTATCTGTTCCTCTCTGTGGTTCCCCCAGTAGGCTTTGAGCTTCCCAGGGAGAGGAAGAGGGCCTGTTGAGATGCCTTCTGCACCCGGGTGGGGTCTGGCACAGATGGAGTGGGACCATTTTCCTCTGCTCAGGAGGAGTTTGGCTCCATTCCCACAGACTCTTCTTTGGAAGAAAGAGCCAGCACTGTAGGTTAGCCTCTGTCTGGGAGGCATAGGAACTGGTGGAAAGTAGAATGGGGCTGAGTTAGGGAAGGGAGAAGCGTGTGCTGTGAAGCTGAAAGGTGAGAAGGGGCCAGGCTTTGACCAGCGGTGTGCTGCCTGCATAGCGGGCTGGGAGGGGTCTCCGTTCATTCATCCAGTGAGCGTTTCCTGAGTGTCCGGCTTCATGTCCAGCATTGCTCTAGTTCCCAGGGAAACAGTGGAGAATAGGAAAGACCCTGCCTAGAGGGGCTCATAGTCTGGAGGGAGAGATGGAGGGAAACATAGGTGGGGCAACTGGCAGGCAGAGGGAAGCCCCCAGGCCCTGGGAGCTGAGAGGAGCCAGCCAGCAGCCTGGTGTGAGACATGCTGAGCTGGGCATGGGCACGGTGGAGAGATGTGGACCAGACCAAGGGCTGGTGGAGGGGACGGTGTGTTTCCGACAGAACTTGTGGATGAGGGGGTGGGAGATCACAGGCCAGGCTGCAGGGACCAGCAGGGAGCGGTCCCTGAGGCAAGACGATAGGGGACAGCAGTGGCTTTGGTCTGGGTGTGGTGCGGATTGGCGGGGTGAGGGAGGGCGGGGGGCCCTGTCCCGGGTAACCTGGACCCCCATGGCCAAGGCTGAAGCCACTGGAGAGGAGGGGATGGTTCAGGGCCTGGTGTTTGAGACTTGGCGACAGGCTGGACGTGAAAGATGAGGGTGAGGGAGACGGTCACGGGCAAGTGGGGAAGTGACAGTTGTCTCAGGAAATAACTTGTTGGAAGAGAGGGGAAGAACACAAAGAACTCAGCAGGGATCTCTGCAACTCAGGGTAATTTTGGCTTCGGAGAGCCAGCCCTGCTAATCAGATTGTAAAAATCAGGTACCGGGGTTTTTGCAGAAAATGAAGCAGATCAAAGCCAGGGTCGATTAGGCTCTGATTAAACATGGCTGAGGAGGGTCAGACTCATTACCGAGGAATGTACACAGGCCGGCAGCGCTGACGGGGGATAATAACAGATCGCACCCGGCAGCGCAGACACCACGGCGCTCTGGGGACGCAGCGCTCCGCGGCGGGGCGGCCGCAAGGAATGGCATGTCCGCAGGCTCTGAGGGGAATGAAGGTGGCAGGGGGCGCGCATGCAAGTCTAGTCCCCTCTCTCTGTACCTCTGTGGCCTCTCTGGTTCCGCAGCCTCTGTGAGTGGACTGCTCCTGCGAGTGGGGCATCGGCAGAGGTCAGGGGAGCACTGGCTTTGCTGTTTTCCACCTTGGTGCACTTGCCCGTGCCCTTCCTGTTGAGTTGAATGCCTCCCTTACCCTCATCCTATCTTCTGTTTCCCTCTAGGACACCCCTTGCTTGCACCTCCTCCAGGAAGTCTTTATTGATCCTCCCCGCAGCCCAGGTCAGGTGTCTCCTCTGCATCCCCACAGCCCCCATCACTTGGAGTTGTCATCATCTGTGTTCACATGTGTCCCCTGACCCCCTCCTGACTGTGAGTCCCTTGATGGCAGCGTGTTTCCCCATGTCCTGTGTGTCCAGCTTGGGATCAGGAATGGAGCAGATGTCAGGCTGTATTCACTGATATGGGTGGAGCCAAGTCTTGGCTTTGGAAGAGCAGAGCAGGATCAGGCTTGGCCTGCTTGCCATGGGAGTGGTCCCAGGGCATCTGCCCAGAGGTGCTCATGGGGTTGGGGTGGAGTGCAGGCCAGGGCAAGGAGTCCCCGGGTTGCTGCTCAGCCAAGGAGAGGCAGGTTGCTCTGCCAGGCTGGAGAGAATGAAGGAGATGCCATGGAAGGGATCACGGAAATGTGGGTGCCAGGCCGAAGAGCTTGGACTCGACCCTCTGGGCCTTGCAGAGCCACTGAAGATTCTGGACTTGGGGGCAGTGATGGAAACTGAGCTTTAGGAAAAGTCTAAGTTTCTTGTGCTATCAGAATGGGATTCCCCCTGAATACCCAGCCGCCCTGGTGGATCTAACCTCCACTGGCTGCTTCACCTCACACCCCTGCACAGGTCCCTGTGCATGCCCTCACAGGGCCTGGGCTGTTCCTGATCACAGAGGAGTGTGGGTTAGCCTGGAATCAGGCTGAGTTTGGTTTCTGCCCCCCACAAACACTCACCTACTGGGTGCCACATTTCCCCTGTGAGCCCTGGGGATGCTCTGAGGTTCTGGCAGCCTGGCTCCCCCCTGGAGATGGAGACGGGAGGAGGAGCTGGACCCTAGAGGTCTGGCAGGGGATCGCCCATCTGAGGGAGACGTGGATGCCCCCAGGCCTGGCTGGAAACGTTTGGGGGTTTAGAAGGAAGGAACACAAAAGCCCTTAACCTCCCAGCTGGAATGTGGACACTTCATCCCTCTTGCTCTTCTGTCCCTCCTCCAGCCCCATAAATGTCCAATTTGGGGAAAGGATTCAGCCCTAAGCCCCAGCAGAATAAGGTTGATTAAGAAGCTGAGCTCCATAAAATTGTCCTTGCTCTGGCGGGCTGGTGGGTGGGGAGAGTCACTGGAGCTCAGGCCTGGAAAGGACGGTACAAAGCCCTCCTTCTAATCCAAGCCCTCTCAGCGCCGGAGTCCCCGCTGCAGCAGCAGCCCCAGCTGGTGACGGCCAGTGTGTGAGTTTCCCCGCCCCATCCCCACACCGTGTACCCACTTCAGGACTCTAACTCTCATTACTGGACAAACATTTTCTCAGCGCCTGGGGGGCATTCCTTTGTTCCACATACCTGCCCTGTGCCAGGCCCTCTGCCAGCGCTGGGGACATAGATTTGCTCTGGCCAGGACTGGCACACATCCTTTGTTCAGTGTGAGCCTGACACTGACTGACTTGTACGATGCTCTCGTTTGATCCATGTGGGGGCTCTCTGGGGCAGGCGGTAGTCTCATATCCCCATTTTACAGATGGGGCCCACAGAGGTAGATTAAGTCACCAAGGGTCATGTAGGAAATGAGAAGTAGAGATGGAGCTGGCACCCAGGATTCCGACCCACGGTCCCTGCTCCCGGTCATGGTGTACCTCGGCTCGTTGAGTAGGCGCCTTCAGGGAGGGGCTGAGGCTCCAGAGACTTCCTGCCTGGGTTCCAGCTGCACCACCAGAGTTGAGGGCTGCTGTCGGGGAGTTCTGGGTCAAAGTGCTCAGAAGAGGTCCTGCACTTGGTAGATGCTCGTAGCTGTTAGTGGCATGTGCCAGGTGTGTAGGTGGGGGAGCGAGGCGGTGGGGCTCCAGACTCCACCTGCCAGGACTGGGCTTCTCTGATCCTTGCGTGGTGTCCCGGCTAAGTGCAGGCCCCGGTGCTGCCACCAGGACCTGGGAGTTGTTCTCGTGGGCAGCTCCCTGCAACCTGCTTCCAGCGTCTCTGCGAGCCATGTCCTGTAACCTCCTGGGTCTCTCTTGTCTGCATCCCCACTGTCACCAGCCGTGTCCAAGCCTGGCCAACTCAGTGACCTCCCAACTGGGCTCCCTGTCGCCCCTGTAGGTCGTTTTCCACCCTGTAGTCAGAGTGACCTTTTATTTTAAGACACAAATCTTATCCTGTCACATACCCTCAACCTGCTTAAGACTACACTAGTTTGCTGGTCTTTTCAGAACAGCATCTGTATTTTGCACCTTGGACCACAGGGTCCGGTGCTGTCTGGCCCATCTGTCCCCGCAGCTGCATTCCTCTTTCATTGCCCCTCACTGTCTGTACTCCAGTCACATTAGCCCTTTTTCCTTCCCTCCCAAAGCACCGTAACCTCTGCCTCAGGGCCTTTGCACAGGCTGTTCCCATGGTCTAGGATTCTCTCCCTTCCTGGGCTGCAGCCTTTCCGCACTTAATATTTACTGGTGATTCATGTCTCAGTTTGAGTGCCACTTCTGCAGGGAAGCCAGCCCTGACTTCTCTCCTGTGTTCTCATTGCCTGGTCCACGCCCTTCATGCCACAAACAGAGTCTATTCTGAATTCTTTTGTGCGATTCTTGGTTACTTTAGCACCCTCCCAAGGGGCTGAACTCAAGGAAGGGACATCTGTTTAGTCCATGATTATGTCTACAGTGGCCGACATATAGTAGGCCCACAGGAAATACTTGTTGAATACTGGGGACCTTTGGGAGGAGAGGAAGAGGCTCCAGTGGAGCTGGCTTGAGTCTAAAGGTGAATAGTGTTTTCAGGGAGCCCTACCTGTGAACACTTCACTTCATCATGGTACTTTGCTGGGGAGCTCATGGGCTATGGGCCAACATCCTCCTCCAGCCAGCAGGACCTCTCTCTGGGAAGCAGGGGTGGCCTGAACTAATGAAGCTGGTTTCAGCTTTTCTGCTGGACATCACACCTGGCTTCCTGTCCATTCTGTCCCTGCCTGTCTGTGAGGCCTCAGGTAGCCCTCTCCTCTTTTCTGAGCCCGAGGCTCCCCATCTTTAAAAGAGCAGGGCTGTCTGAGATGATCTTTGAGGTCCCTTTCTACACTTTGGTTGTATGATTTAATGCATTACTGTTGCACTTTTTTTGGGGTAAAAAGATTAGCTAAAAGGGACTCTCCTAATTATTTTCCTCCTTAACTGCCCTCCCTGGCTCTGTGGTTATTGCTTATGAAGAATCAGTTCACAGGAGGTGGACCTATTCTAATAAGTGATGCCAAATCCACCCTGTTGAAAAGTGACCAATCCACAGCAGCTGGGGTCACCTCCAGGGCCCTTGGCATCTGCTTATGTCCGAACGTTCCTTATGGGGACACGAGGAAAGGTCACCCACAGATGTCCCCGATGTGATTATGTGAAGTTTATTTCAGCTGCATTAAGAGGGTGAAAGGTGCAGAGCCCTGGACATTCCCCCAGAGCATCCTCTGAGCTCCTTGTGTAGGGACCTGGGCACTGTGCTCCATTTACCTCACATCCCCTGGCCCAGCCCAGGGCCTGCCGCCAGGTGTCAGCTCTGCCAGCGACTGTTAATCCGCTCAAAGACAATGATGGTTGCAGGGTGGGTCCCGGTGTTGGCCTTGGAGAAGGGGCTGCAGGGGAGAGGGGCTGCCCACCTTTACAACAGGAAGCGTCTGTGTGGAGCTGGTATAGAAGCTGCCTGAAACTGCCCCTGCCGGCCAGTTGCCAAGAGTTTATTGCAGACAGCCTAGCAATTTCAAATTTCCTTTGTTCTCCAAGAGCTGATGAATTAGTTGAAACATTAAGAACACTTGCAAAGTAGCCGACAAAATGGTTTAAGTTAGTGTAGAATAAACTTAGCACAGGAGTGTAGTGTGTGTGTGTGTGGGGGGGCGGGGCGAGGGGTTGGGTGGGGGTCAGGGTGATGGTCAGGGAAGGTCCCCAGGAACAGATGGCTGACTGGGTGCTTGTGGTTCTATGAAAGGAGATAATGAAAAACTGAAAAATAGGGTTTTGAGTCCCAGCTTTACCACCTATAGCCATGCGACCGGGGGCACTTCTCTTAGCCTCTGAGCTGTTCGGGAGAAGGTGGGATGTCTCTTGTCAGTTCCCTGAGGGCAGGGCTGTGTCCAGGGCAGGGTGGGTGTCCACATACATCTGTGGGACAATGGTGACCAGTGGGCCTAGGCCCTCCTACTGGCTTCTCCTTGGTAGTCTTTGAAAAGCCTTCAGCCTCCCGAAGCTCTGGGTTTCGGGAAGCTCAACCCCTCGCTTGTCCAGCAGAGACACCGTGAATGTTGTCTGTCTTGGCCGCTTTTGATTGGAGACGTTGGCCCAGGTGGTGACACTCATTTCTCTCACTTTGCTCATGGTTTTATGGGATTTTTCCCAAGCCTCTTTTTGGGTCCGGGCTCCTCCCCAACTCTGACTGGCATATTCCACCCCACTTGGCGTCTTTGCTGGAACAGCGAGGGGGCAATCACGACAGCCCAGACAAGAGGCGATGAGGTCGTGCAGCTCTGCCTTAGTGGTCTTCTGGTCTTCACTGCTGCATTCCCGGTTCCAATGCAGAGCCTGCCATGTGCCCGTCTTCATTCATAGCCGGGCACACATCATGCAGCCATGAACTCAGAAGAGAGCCCTGCTTTCCTGGTGCAAGTGTAGATCCCAGGGCAGCTAGACTTAATTGAGGAGACTTGAGGCTCATGTGGACCCAAGGTTGGGAAAGAGGGAGGTGTGGGCCTCCCTCTGACCCTGCAGATGCTCTCAGTATAGCCGGGCCCCCAGCCTAGGAATCGTTTACCCAGCTACCTAGCTGCGTACAGGCCTGAGATGGTTGGGCCAGTGTCTGCTACAGGGTGGAGATGTCAGTGGTGACTACGTGTGTGTCATCTCTTGGAGAAGTTCCTCTTGGATATAGCCGGGATGAAGCTCTTGTCCCCAGTCAAATCCAAGTCTGTAGACGTCTCACCCTGCTCACTGAAACAGTGGTGGAATTGGATTTGACATTTCATTCCTACTGCTTAGTTATTAGGGCAAGTTAGTCTTAGCCCACATTCAGATGACCTGAGCAGCTTCTTTTGGAGTATCATTTGTTTATTCATTCTCTCAGCCCATATCAGGAACATCACATACACTTGCCTATATCTTACCCTTCCCCAAGTAGGATGGATTTATTTTCTGACCATGTGAGTTTTAAAACCTTCTCTGATAATAATAGCATGGTAACCCTCATGTTTCCGTGCTGTTTAGAGCTGACGGAACATCTTCCCTTCCATTATTTCACTTAATGTTCATAAGGTGAGGTTTTTTTAAAAAAATTAATCTTTAAAAAATGTTTTTGGCCACACCCTGGGGCATGCAGGATCTTAATTCCCCCAACCAGAGACTGAACCTGCATCTCCTGTATTGGAATGCAGAGTTTTAACCACAGGACCACTGGGAAGTCCTGAGGGGGTTTTATTGCGTCTGTTTTGTAAAGAAGGAAACCGAGGCTCAGCGAGGCTAAGTGTCCCGCCCAGGATGACGCAGCTCTGTCAGTAGCAGAGGTCCATGGCTGTCCCTTCTTCCTGCAGTATCTCTTGCTGCCTGTTCCTGGTGCCCTTGGGTGAGTAGGTCCTATGCTCACCACACAGATAGCACCCACTCACTGCCAAAGAACAGGGATTGTGGACAGGGAAGTAAATTCTCCTCATCTCTTTGGGCCTTGGTGTTCCCAAGATGACATTTGTGTGATAGAAATCTCTCTCCTTGCCTTTCCCATGAGGACATGAAGAGCAGATGCTGTCGTTTAACAGGAAAAGGTTTTAAATCTATTAGCTGAGACCTGACGGATAGTCTGACCCTTCCTGGAGCAAGTGGAGGCTCCCTCACTCCCTGCTGTCTCCCTCCTTCATTCAGCAGATGTCTGGGGACCACTGCCCTGTATTCAGCTCTGGGCTGGGACTGGGGACCTAGAGAATCCGACCTGTTCCTGACCTTGGGGAGATGCTAGAACGTGGCTGTGGCCCTCCTCAGGCCAGGCTGCCTCAGGGTGGGCAGCCTCGGGGCCGCTCTTTATAAGAAAAGCCTGTTAAGCTGGAGGGAGAAGTAGGGACGTGGGCTGGCCTTGCCGTCTGTGGCCAGGCCCTTTCCAGACCTCCTCAGACGTGTAGGAAGCGGGCGTGCGCTTTCCAGCTGAGGACGTCGGCTCAGCGTGGCCCAGTGACCTGTCCAGGGAGGCACGGCTGGCATGTGAATTTTCACCTCAGATTCTGAAGGGCAGACTGCTCTCTGGGACGCCTTGCCTCTACGCAGCCCTCTGCGTCAGTGGTGGAAGCCGATCAGTGGAGCTGAAATGTGGCCTTCTGGGCCCTGGCCGGCCTGGTTTGGGTCAGGGGGTCTGAGGCTCCGGTCTTCCTTGTCTCCTCTGGGCGCCCCGGCTCCCCGGGCGTGTGGGGCTCCTGCCGTGGCGGCAGATGCTGCAGGTCAGACGTTCAGCCTCACATCTGGTCTCCCTCCTACTTTCATCTGAAACCCGACTCAGATTGTCTCAGTAAACAAACAGTAAATTCAACAGTACAATCTTCTTGAAATGCCTTGTAGTTATTTTAAGGCTGTTTGGGGGTTTATTTTAATTGCGGGCCCAGCTCCCACAGCCATGCAGCTGCTGCTGGGGGCATTCGTGGCTGCTGCCTCCCCGCCTCTCTCCTGGTGGACCCTGACTCCTCCCCACCAGGGGCCCAGGGTGGCCTGGAGGTCGTGGCGGGAGATAAAGTGAGGTGTCGGGCCGCTCCCTCCCAGGTTGCTGATGTATCTAAGAACTCGGGGGGCTGCAGTGACCAGGAGGTCAGTTTTGGACCTGGGCCTGGGGAGGAAGACACGGTGGTGGGGAATGACCTCCCAGGCTGAGGACAGGTCGCTAGGGAAGGAGCAGCCGGGCCTGGTTACCAGGACCACAGACATACCCTGCTTTACAGCAGGGGTGGCCTGGAGAGTTGGATCCCAATAAGTTTCTGGCTAGCGTGGGGGCCCTGAGGGTCATCTGGTCCAGTGCTTTCCTTTTATACTTAAGGAGACTGAGGTTCAGAGAGCGAGGGCTCACTTCCCCAGGATGGGAGGTTTCACTCTTCCTCTGCTCTCCCAGCTGATTTTGTGTCCCAGCTGGTAGCACTGGGATGACTGACCCAAGCACACCCTCAGTGAGGTTCCATTCAAATGAGTGGCTCTGGAAGCCGGAGCCTTAAGTCCCAAGGGAACTGGGCACTTGTGCAGGCTGTGGGCTGAGGTGCCATCAGCGCATCCTGCAGTGACCTCCCCATCATGGCTTGGGGGTGGCAAGTACCGCCTCTTTCTCGCTGCTGTGAACTGAAACATATTGGGGCTGGGAGTCTAGAGACCTCGCTTTCTGCCTGATGCCAGGCAAGTGCTCTCACCTCTCTGGGCCTCAGTTTCTTCCTCTGTGGGGTTGGGGAGCAGCCCGAGCTGCCAGGACTGACGGGTAGCCTTTGTGTTTGAAGACAGTTCTGCAGCAAGATTCCTGATGACGAGGCAGGCTCTCTGGGGGTGTGGTGCTACACGTGGTGTGGATCCCCAGGAAGGAGTGCAGACTGTCTCCAGGGCCTGATCTGCTGGGGAGCATAGTTGGGAGTGATGGGGGTGCTTATCACCCCCAGAAGTTTGGGAGGACAGGCCTGACTGAACTCCCGGTAGTCCACAGCCAGTACTTTCCTGGGAACCTGCTGGTACTGGGGAACAGGGGGTGCGTTTCCTAAGTGCCGGGACCTATGAGTAGGGACTTTAGGTGCTTCTGTTATATAGCACTTCTGGCAGGAAGATGTTATTATCCCCATTTTACACATGAGGCAGGAGAAGGGGACAACAGTCAGAGAAGGGGGAGACAGAGGACAAGATGGTTGGATGGCATCACCGACTCAACGGTCATGAGTTTGAGCAGGCTCTGGGAGATGGTGAAGGACAGGGAAGCCCGGCGTGCTGCAGTCCATGGGGTTGCAAGGAGTCAGACACGACTGAGCGACTGAACCACAGTAACAACACACATAAGGAGACTGAGGCCCCAAACCTCACAGCAGGGAGGTGGGAGGCAGCCACCAGAGACCTTGCTTCTCCCCTGGGGTAGGGGGAGAGGGCCTGGGTGGTTCTTGATGTGCCAGCAAAGAAGGGGGAAGGGCAGCAGACCCCAGGGATGGTGTGAGAACAAGTGAGAAGTGAGGGTCCTCTGCATGGCACCCCAGGCCAGAGCAGGGGCCAGGCCCTGGGAGACGCCTCGTCTGGGCTTGGCCGAGGTCCCTCTATTTGTACATCACCAGATGTAAACTAATTTGTTTAACAAGAAAAAACACATCTTTATTCCCTTCTGAAATGGGCTGTTTCCCCTCCAGTCGGCTGTCACTCATTGAATGGCCGGGCTGGGGTGAACAGAACTTTTGGAAACCCGGTGAGGTATTTGTGGGGTGCTTCTCCACCATGGGCCCCAGAGCCAGCACCCGGATCCTGGCCCCAGCTTGGTTGCCGCCGGCTGTGAGACTTTGGCAAGTTGCTGGGATGCTCTGTGCCCTCGTCTTCTCACCCGGGAGACGGGGATTGACCGTGTGTCCTGCCCGGAAAGGGACTCTGGGGCCACCAGTCTTGTGAGTTGGTGAAAAGCCATTTCAGAAATCATTAACGCCCATTACAACTAATCCAGGCGCTGCACCCTGTTGATGGAGCTGTCAAGCCCAGTGTGAAGCTTGTTACACCCTTACGTGTGTTTGTAATTACAAGCTCTGGATAACTGTGTGCCCTGTCCTCAGAAACAAGGGACTGTGCCCTAGGGGTGGGGAGGGGAGGAAGGAGAACTGGGGTTTCCTGGGTACCTACTGCATACCAGCTGCTCCGCTAGGGGTAATCATTAAGTGTTTCTTGTTTTGTTTTGCCTGCACTGTGAGGCTTTTGGGATCTTAGTTCCCTGACCAGGGATTGAACCTGGGTCTGCGGCAGTGAAAGCCTGAAGCTTGAGTCTTAACCACTGGGCCACCATGGAATTTCCAATCATTAAGTGTTTTGAGGACAGTTCTGCAGCAAGATTCCTGACAAAAGACAGGCTCCCTCAGGGCTGTAGTGCTGGTACGCAGTGTGGATCTCCAGGAAGAGGTGCAGGCTGTTTCCAGCCTGGTTTGGTGGGGAGCACAGTTGGAAATGATGGGGGTGCTCACCACCCCAGGGGCAAACTGGGTATTATTGATATTCACAGATAAGGTTCAGAGAGGGTCTGCTCAAGGTTGCATGATTGGAAAGTGGAAACTGGAGGAGTATTTGTCCAAAGCCCGTGCCTGTTCTGCTATGAGGCAGGAGTGAGAGAGAAATTTTTAATAACTTCAAGTGGTTACTGAAGCTCCCGGCTTCTCATTGAGGCCAAGGAGGGGTTACAGCCACGGTCAGGCCCTCTCTGTGGGAGGTAGGGGTGGATGGACTTCTGGCCCTAGGACGCAAATGTTGGAAACTGGAAGGCTCGGCCCGAGGGTCGGAGAAGGACTGGGCGCCTTGCTTGTTTCAGCCTGATTTTCCTTAAGGAACGTGTCTGTGACAGGCTCCGTGGGTGGGTGATTTCTGACGGAGGAATGGTTGTGGTCAGGCCTGTGCCTGGCATGGGAACCTGCTCATGGGGGCCCCCAGTGCCAGGGGGTGGGTAGTGGTGGTGGAAGGATCTTTGGGAAGACCAGGGTGGGCTGGGGGGGAAAGTAGTTGGAGCCCTCAGGCTCAGAGGTTCCAAACTGGCTGGCTGTGCCAGGGTGTGGGGGTAGGGGTGATAGTGGGCTGTCCTATGAGCAGTCAGGGGGCTGGTCCATCATTCGGCCTGGCTGGAAGAGGAGATAGAGCTGGGCAAGGATGGAAGCTTCTCAGTCCAGCCTGGAGTACCTGCTCTCAGAGCTTTAAGGAGAACTGGGACTCCTGCCTGGATGATCTTTTTTTAATTCCCTGTCCCTCAGATGGAGCCATCAAGGCCGGTGCCTTTGGGGGCCTATGGAATGAGGTATCCCCAATTGTTGCTTCCCACAGACTTGACCAAAACCTCAGACCCCAAACCAGAGCAAATGGTGCTAATGTGCTGAGTCCCAACCCAACCCAAGGATCAATTTCTTTTCATTGAACTGTGAACCGAGTCTGTAGTTTCTTCCTCACAATAAAAGAAGGTTCTGTTTAAGAAGTCTTAACCTCTTAACTGTGCCTTTTTTTGCCCTTCTGCTTTTGCCTGGGGGTTCTTGGCCAGGGTCCTGGTGGCTGCTGGCTGCAGGCTGGACTCCTTGGGCCAGGTAGGGAGAGGAGGTGGAGTGGGCAGGGTGGGTGTCGGGGGTGGTTGTGAGAGGAGGTTTGGTCAAAGAGGCAGTGGGACTGTGAGAGTCCTGGTGGCTGGGTCTTTGTGCGGGCTTTGTGTGGCCGAGTTCAAGTTTGCTGCCATGTAGCCTCTGTGAGCCCTGTGCTTCTTGAAACTTCTTTGGGGGAAAACTATCCTTTGCCTGCAGGGTGGTGAGGAGATAATCCCTGCAGGTGTCTATGCCTTGCAGTCAGTGGTGAGGAGTGACCTGGCAAGGACTCTGCATGTTTTCACATCTCCTTGCTTCCTTCTTTTTGTTAGATTTCTCTAGACAGGCCCAGGAGATAGACGATCTTTTTCCTGCTGGCTTTATGGCATCTGGGCTCACTCAGATGGGGCTGTGACTTGCCTAATCTGGGACGAAGCCAGGCACAGACCCAAGCTTCTAATTCAGGGAAGCAGCAAGAGCACGGGGTAGAGCATGAACTTTAGTGTCAGACTGCCCTACTCTGCCTCTCTTGAGCTGTGTGACCACAGATAGGTCACGTAACCTCTCTGAGCCTCATCACTAAGAGCACAGTAATACTCCCACATGAATGATTTTCTTGTCCTCACTGGGATTAGAGCCACCTGCATGGAGCCTGGTGCAGGAGGTAATGGGTGAATGACTAAATGAATGAGTGAGTTTTAGAGTTGGAGATAGGAAGAGAAGCTGCTTTGAGGAGGAATTCCAGGTTGCTGGGGTTATCTGGACCCCCACCTTTAACCCCAGTCCAGCAAAGCAGGGGGGCCCAAGAGAACCAGCTGTCGCCAGCTGAGACACCGTGTCTCTTCACCTTGAATGTCAGTCCGTGTCAGGCTTCTGGCCAGGAGTGAGTTGGGAGTACTGAATTGGCACCTACTGTATGCAAGGCAGCCTGTCCCCACTGCTCTTGGACTGAAGTGAGTGAGAGGTCCCCCAAAGGGCACTTCTGCTTGAAACAGAAGCCTGCATCGGGACTTCCCTGGTGGTCCAGTAGCTAAGACTCTGCACTCCCAGTGCAGGGGGCCCGGGTTCGATTCCTGGTGGGGGAATTAGATCTAATATGCTGCAACTGAGAGTTCATAAGCCACAACTAGAAGATCCTGCACCCTGTAATGGAGTCAAAGGTCCCATACAGCCCAACTAAGACCTGGTGCAGCCAAGTAAATTAAAAAATAAAAAAGAAGCATCTTGCATTCCCTGACTGGGTAACCTCAGGTCAGTCTTGCCCTCTCTGGCTTCAGTTTCCTCCTCTACCAAATGGAACTTACAGGTTCCAGCATCCTTTATGGGGACAGCTTCAGCTCAGTCCCAGGGGCATCTGGGTCAGCTGTGAGGTTTCACTCATATGACCCCAGCCACACGCTGAGCACGTCGTTACATCTGTCTTGGGTGTAATGTGCTTTTATCCCGAGCCTGAGTTCTGGAGCACAGAACTTTGGAGGGCCAGGTCCACTGAGCCTGCATTCCCCCCAGGGCCTCATGCAGGTGATCTGCTTTTAGTGATGACAGCCTGCCTGCGACTCTCCTGAGCACGTTTATGTGTGTTGTCCCATATTGCAGAGGTGAAAATGGCAACAGAGAACTTAAATAACTTAGACCTGTGATCGAAACCAGTGATTCTCAAACTTTCCCATGCAGAAAAATTGGCTGACAGGCTTGTTAAGATCCAGATTCCTGGGTCCCATGTCCAGAGGATCTGTTTCAGTAGGTCTGGGGTAGGGCCTGGGAATTTGCATTTCTGGCATGTTCCCAGGTGATGCTGATGCTGTTGGACTGCGGTCCACACTTTGGTAGCCCCAGTTCAAACCACCCTGATGTAGGTATTTGCAGTGGTTTCACTTCCATCTCAGCTGATCCTTACCACCATCCTGAGGAGCCAGGCCACTCAGTTTTCCACTCATTCTTACCTTCATTCAGCCACTACCATCTTCCCTGAACCAGGCAATGTGCTTGGCACTAAGGGATTAGTGGAGGGAGGCTTAATTCTTGTTCAAAGATGAAAACTAGAACCAGAGAATTGAACTTTCTTTGTTCTCTGCTTTTCTATCCTTGGGCTTCCCAGGTGGCTCAGTGGTAAAGATTCCACCTGCCAGGGTATGATCCCTGGGTTGGGAAGATCCCCTGGAGAAGGACATGGAAACCCACTCCAGTATTCTTGTTTGGGAAATCCCATGGACAGCCGAGCCTGGGTGGGCTACAGTCCATGAGCTCACAAAGAGTCAGACATGACTTAACAACTAAACAACAACAACAACAGCAATTTATCTATCCAGCCAACAAAAGCCCATGGGGTTTTTCTGCCCCAGGCCCTGAGCTGAGTGTCCCTGACTGGGAGAGAATCCCAGTGTAGTAGGAGATGTGTGGGAAGCTCAAGGAGTGGTGGGTGCCCATAGATAGGGGCTGGTCAGGGACGGGGGTGGCGGCTAGAATCAGGGAAGCCTCCTTGGAGGAGGTGACTTGCCTAAGACCACACGGTTGATAAACATAAAGTCAAGGCTTGAAGCCAGGTCTCCTCTGCACTGTTCTGCCTCTCTGTAAAATCCTTTTGGCTCATTTTCGCAACATGATCTAACTGGAGGCATGGATTTATTTTGTTTTTCCTCCATATCTGGGGCTGGGTTTTCCCTGGGCGAGTGGCCCCAGTGTTAATCCAGACCCTTTCAGAGTAATTTTATCACCACTATCTCCCTAAACTGCTCCAGTGTTCCACTAATAAAAAAAAAATATGTGGGGACGGTGTGGACAGGAGGTTAAAGACATAACACTTACGGTCCTGAACTGAGCGTGGGCTCAGGGAGCCGGAGGGAGCCTCATGGGGACCCAGACTGGAACGAGGCTTCCATGACCACTGGCGCCTCTCTGGCCTTTATGGGCTCGAGATTGTGGGGAACAGGGTGTGCTTGCCAGCTCAGGGAATAGTGCACCCACACGGGAGTGACCTGGCTGGGCAAGGACCTGGGGAGAGTCTGGCCAGGCTAGGCCTGGGGGAGGGCGCTGCATTGCCGCAGCCTGGCGGGTGGGGTAAGGAGTGGCCCAGGGCCAGGCAGCCAGTCCCAGTAGAGAGGAAGCACAGGGCCATGGCAGCTCCAGGGTGCTCTTGCTGCTTTTTTCAAAGATAGTTTTGGGGCACATCCTATGATGTGCCCAACTCTGAGCTAGGTGTTGGGGGGCATAGAAAGGAGAGAGAAAACAGAGGCGTTGTGTGGGGAGGCAGGGTGAGAAGAGCAGGAGGAAAACCTGCTCTCGAGGCTGTAGACAGGGCCTCGAGACAATGCTCCATTGGTTTTGGATTGGCAGAGAGGTCTTGCTGTCAAGCCAGCCCATCGGTCTGTGCAGCTGGAGACACACAGCACCGGCTCCAAGGCCCACAGTCCGATAGTCCAGGGATGTTCTGAGTGCTCAAGTACAGAGTGACTCACTTTGGGCCTGGGGATAGGATGTGATCAGGGAAGGCTTCACAGAGCAGGTGACATTGGGGCTGGGCCTTAGAGTATGTGTAGGAGTCCAGAGACAGGCTAGTGAGGGGCCACTGCAGGCAGAACTCATGTAGCTCTGAGTTGGGCCAGGTGAATGGTATGGTTCCATTTTGCACAAAGGAGAGCAGGACTGGGGAAGATGGAGCAGCTTGCCCTGCATGAGGGAGGCCAGACCTCCTCCTGATTCCTCTTCTGGTGTTCTGCCCACTGCCGCACACTGCTTCCTGGGTCTACTGTCAGGCATCTGTTCCATTTTAGCACATGGACTAGCGGGGATGGCTTGACTGAGTGGCCTCGGGGCTGCCTGGAGGCAGGGCTTTAATCCACTGGCCGTGACCCTCTGGCCCTGCGGGTGGGCGGCTGCTGGCCTGGCCAGGGTCTGCTGTGCTTCCCCACCACAACTCACAGATGGAGAAGTTGAGCATTTCCTCATCCTACAGGAGGAGGAAGTCTGAATGAAGACTAGAGTCTATTCTTGATAATGAAGGAAATATTTAAGAAGTTACAGGTCCGAGTGAGGGGAAGGAGATTTGACAGATTTGGCTTCGAATTTCTGTGCTGCTTTGGCTGGCTTTGAAAGCGTGAGCAAACCATTTCACCTTCCAAAACCTCAATTTTCTCATCTGTAAAAACTTATGAAGATTCCATGAAATAATATATATTTAAAGTGTATTCTAATTTATAAAGATGCTCAATAAATGTAAGTTCCATTTCCCACAGCATACATGAAATTCATCAGCCTAGCTCCCTAAAACATTCCTGGTGGAAGGTTTCCAGTCTGCCCTGAATACTCCTAGTGATGGAAAGCTCCCTGCTTTCAAGAGAGTTCTTTTATTGAGTGAAATCTGGCTCCTGTAGCTTCCCCCACTAATCCTGGTTCTGTTCTGTGAGGCCTCAGGCACTGGGGGTCAGCGAGCCTTCCCTTATCTAGGAGCCACATCCCTAGGGCCATCAGCCCTGGGCAGCCTTCTCAGAAAGTGGGGTCCCCAAGCTGATTTTAGAATTCGGTGCCAGAAGCTGAGCCTGGTACCGCAGGTCGCCTAGCTGGGTCTGGGAGGAGAGTTTTAAACCTGAACATTTCCAGCAAATGCATCTTGAAATCTCAACTTGACTCAGCGCATACAAGCATCTCCATCCCTCAAAATCCTCTGTCCTTTAAAAACATCTTCTGCTATTGACAGGTTTCCACCTTCCTGTTCTTCTGTGAGTGAGTTTTGAAAGATTCTTTACTGAAAACTATAGCAATAACTGGGCTTCTCCGGTGGTGCTAGTGGCAAAGGACCTGCCTGCCAACAGAGGGGACATAAGAGACGCTACAGCTCATAGGGTCGCAGAGTCGGACACGACTGTAGTGACTTAGTATGCATGCACGCATGGCAATGACTAATTTCAAATGAGATGCATTCTCCTGTTTTATATCTGAGCCCAGGGCACTTCTAGAGTTTGCCCAGAATCACTCTCCTCATCCTCATCCCCTTTCACTGTTGAAAGTGTTCCTGGTGGGGATAACCTACATTGACTTCCTACTGTTAGTCATTCTGGTTTGAGATAGGGAGAAGGCAGGAGGGAGAAAGAGGCAGCTGATTGCGGCTTGGGGGAGCAGTCTCACTTCGGGGGGACTTGTAATCGAAAGGCTTGTTGCCTCATTTGGACTCAGGCCCCTGGAGTTATTCTGTCTGCTTGGTCCTGTGCTGTGGGACTCAGGAAGCCATCTGCCCTCACTGGAGATGGGGATTTGGGCTGGGGGAGAATTCAGTTCTTATCAGCTGAGCTCTTGGACAGAGCTGGTTGAGTGTTGAATCCAGAGAGATTCATTCCAGAAATAGCATTTCCGCCTGGGCTGTGGTTGCCGAGTCGCTTTGGTTTTAATGCTTTGGGTCACTTAGGTATAAGCAGGTGGGGACTTCCCTGGCAGTCCAGTGGTTAAGATTCCACGCTCCCTATGAAGAGAGCACAGATTCAATCTTTGGTCAGGGAACAAAGATCCCACATGCTATATGTTGCAGCAAAAAAAAAAAAAAAAAAAAAAGAAAATGCAGGTAGGAAATCAGACCAAAAGCTGCCACATGTCATGGAGGCTACACAGCGTCAAGTATCTGCTGCTGGTCTGACAAAGCAGTGCTGGGCCCTGCCCCGCACTGCTCATTCACTTCATCTGGCAAGTGGTCACTCAGGGCTAGGCTGGTGCAGGGCTGAGTGCAGGCACACAGCGAGGAGGCAGACCCAGCCTCTCCTTTCAGGGAGCTCAGTCCACGTGGGGCAGATGCTTACCAGGCAGTGACCTTGCGGTGGGAGGGGCGGGACGGAGCAAGCATCGGGGCTGAGCAGCTGGAAATCCTGCCAGTCTGTAGGGTCCACGAGGGCTGGGTTGCACCTGACTTGTTCTCCACAGCACCTGCAGCAGCAGCATGCTGTCTGGCACAGAGTAGATGCCCAGTAAGTGTCCGTGAAATGAATGACTAGGTAGCACCTAGGCCAGCCCAGGTATGTGTGTAGTCGGGATTCATCATCACCCAGTCTTGCCTGGTAGGAGACAATCTTCCCTCCCTCTCCTTGTCTTTCCTTTCTCCCTTTTCCCCATCTGTCCCTTTCTGAGCTCCTCCTGGGGCCCAGGCCCTGTGCTGGTAACTGGGTATCTGGAGGGGGCACCCTAGGGTGCAGAACATGGAACCCTGCTCTCTCTCACCCCAGTGCCTTCCAGCGGGTCCTCCCTCGGAGCCCCCGTGACACTTCAGTGCACTTCTGCGTCCACGCCTCCTACCTCAAACTCCTTCAGGACGGACAAGGGCTAGAGTCCAGGACCAGCGGCGGAGAAGGGATTTGGGGAAGTGCTCTAGAGGACGTAGGGGGTGGACATGATTGTTGCCACCATTCAGGGGCTTGCCTGGGCTCTGCACCTCTCTGTACTGGACTTCAAGTCTGCTGGACCAGGGTTTGGATCTCCAGAAATGACTGCAGTGGGGTAGGAGGTAGGGCAGAAGATGAAGCTGGAGAGGGGGCAGGCCGGACAGTGCAGGGACCCCAAGAGCTGCCCATGATGCTTGGACTCTGTTAACCAGTGGGATTTGGGGGCCCTGTGTCAGGGGTTGGCCTCTCCTTGTGTAGACAGAGTGTCTGATCCCATGGGACCCAGGATGCCATCCTGATGCTATCAGTTAAGGGCACAGGCATCAGAGTTACCCTGACCTGGGTTCAAATGCAGGTCTCACCTTTTGCTAACTCCGAGCCTCATTTTCAAAGTGGGCAGTCACAGCCAACCTGCAGCTGTGGAGGGACATGCCATGCTGTCTAGGTGGTGTTGCAAAGAGCGAGCCCTGGCACATGGCAGGTGTTCAATAAACAGGCGGTCGTGTGCACATCAGAATGAAGACTAGCAGAACAGGATGCGTGAGACCAGAGGCCTCTGGACCAGCTTGCCTGGCTTCAAACCCTGGCTGTGTGACCTGTATGGGTGCTCTGGCTCCCCTCCCTGAGTCTCCTTTGTTTCTGTTGTTTTTAATTTAAAACAATGAGAAAAGCCGTACTGACCTCCTGGGGCTGTTGTGAGTATTAAATGAGTTAGTACCCCTCCCTGTCCTCCTTATCCTCTTTGAATCCTCCTGACTCAGGCTCTTAACCCCATCTCAGGAGTCACCCCATAGGGTGGTTCCAAGGCCTCATCCTAGTTGACCTTTCTGCAGCATCCGACACACGGGCTGACTCCCTCCTCCTCTAAACACTTTCTTCGCTGCTTCCAGGACACCTCTTGGTGCTCCCTCCTTCTCTCTCCCTGGCAGCTCCTCACTCACCTTTGCTGGTTCCTCCTGCTGATGTCTGTTCGCGTGCCCCTGGCTTCTAGCTTCTTGTCTGTCTGCATTCACTCCCTGGGTGATCTCCATGCTCATGGCTTTAAATATCATCAGGTGAATCCCATGCTTCTACTTCCAGCTTGGACCTCATCTCTGAACTCTAGTTTGCCCCATTTTTCAGCTGGATGTCTAGCTGAAGATGTAGCACTTCCAGAGCTGAACTCCCAATAACAGCCCAGCCTCCCCCATTTTCCTGCTAGTTGCTTAGGCCCAAAGCCTTGGAGCTCCTTCTCTCTCCAGCATCCTACATGGAATTCATCCCCAGATCTTGATGGTTTTAGCGTCACCACACAGGCAGACGTTGACCCTTTGAATCCTGCCCTTTCTCTGCGGTCATCCTGGCTCACACCACTATCGTGCTCACCTGGATGATGGTTGCCTCTGTTCCGGTGTCCCGGCTTCCACGGTGGCCCCCCTGCAGCCAGAGCCCTGTTCTGACAGGAGCCCAGTGATGTCACTTCTCTAGTGGCAGCACACCTGAATCTCCGGCGAGCCGGGCTCTCCCCTGGAGTAGTACCTGGTGGACGCTGTCAGGTTGTTTCAGACTCTGGCTGGGGCGGGGCTGAGTGAAGAGCACATTCTGGTTGTCCCATTTTTTCTGAGCTGGCTTTCCTGCCCACTTCCTAATCTGTGCACTTTGTTTTTGTTCAGTCGCTAAGTCGTGTCTGCCTCTTTGTGACCCCATAGACTGCAGCAAGCCAGGCCCCTCCGTCCTCCACTCTCTCCCGAAGTTTGCTCAGACCCATGTCCATTGAGTCAGTGATGCCATCCAACCATGTCATCCTCTGTGGGCTAGGAGAAGGCAGAAGGGAAATGGATGGGCAGGGAGGGCCGGCCTGGGATGGGGCCACCTGGGCTATTCTTGTGCTGCTCTCCCGGCTCCTTTCATAGGTGTCTGGAGCCACATCAGAGGAGGCTTTCCCTGCAACTTGAGCCCATAAATCATGACCCCTTATAAAGGCCAGTGCCTGGAGCTGCCCGACTGCTGGCCCAGAGGGAGCCACGGCTCTGCCTCGGAACATTTTGTCCTCACCCCTGGCTCCAGCACTCTCCCCCAAGAGAGACCTCCATGGAGCTTGGGCAGCAGTGTTGCTCTAGTTCCATACCAGAGCTGCACCAGCAATCCACTGATGCACCCTCCTGCAGCTGTCCTGACCACCCTGAGGATGGTGTGACTTGCCCACGGGACATTTGAGGAAACTGAGGCACAGTGCAATGAAGGGCTGTGAAGTGGAGGCTCAGAGGTCAGCCTCATCTCCTGTCTGAAATCAAGCCCACTGCTTCTCCAGCTGGTGAGTGAAGGGAACCTGGATCTGTCCGGGGGCACAGTTGCACCTGGAGGGTCCTCGTGTGGATGAAGTGGGGTGAGGCATGGAAAGCACTCAGCCCGTGCCTGGCACCCACAGGCCATCCTTTTGCTGCCTGTGGCCCCTTCTTCAGCCTCTGCAGCCCCCAGGCCTCCTGAATGTGTTTGGCTCAGTTCAGCATAATGGGCACTCACTGAGGCTGGCCAGCTTTGGTCCCACCCCTGTGCCAGAATTTAGAAGCCTAGAAAAGAACCAGACAAGTCCAATCCCTCATATAATCTACCTTGGGTGTGTCAAGACAGGTAGTCATAACGGGCTGAAATGAGAGGTGTTGGTGGCCTGGAGTAGGGTGGCGGCAGTGTTCATGCAGTGGGGATGTGAAATACATTTAGGAGATGGCAGAGGCAGTTCATTGGCTGCATAATGCTTGAGTTCAAACCCTGGCTCCAGTATTTATCAGCTGTGTGACCTTGGGCAGGTTACATACCCTTCCTGGGCTTCAGTTTTCTCATGTATAAGATGGGGGTGTTAACAATCTTTTCTTTATGGGGTAGGGGAGATAGCTTTGAAAAGGACTTAGAGGAGTCTTTGCATGTATATGGGGCACAGAAAACATTAGCTCTCATTATCAGTCATTATTATTGGTGATCAGAGGGACTGGGGCAGAAGGAGTCATCTGTGATGATGCCTTGGGTGTCTGGAGGTGGAGAAGGAGGAGCAGGTTGGGGTTGGGTTGGGAGGAAGCTTGCCTGAGCCTAAAGAAGCTTGAGAAGCTTGCCTGCATCTCCTATGGAGATGCAGAGGCCCTTCTGGGGTTGGCCAGACCTGTCGGAAACTGCTTCTCAGCCACCTTCAAATCAGGAAGCTGATGGCCCTGCAGGTGACAGGTCTGCTTTCGGGACCTACAGGTTGATGATTTTTGGCCTCTTGGGGTCACCGCGGCTGGAGATAGGTGAACAGCACTCAACGTCATCATGAACATCCCCACCGTCATCATCAGGATAATGGTGATGATAACAACTACCATTTGTGTGGGGATTTACATTTTACAAAGTGCTTTCTCCTCCATTACCTCATTGGGAACACATGGTTCCAATAGAAGGAAGGATGCGTTTCTCTCGGGTCCTGTGGGGCCCACTCCTCTGAAAGTCTGTTTCAAATGATAATAATGCCGTGCATTTTTATAGTGCTTTGTACTTTGGCAAGCTCCCTCACGTCCATGCTCTCATTTGGCCCTCACAAGGGCCATCAACCAAGAATGAGCATCCTGTTTGACAAGAAAAATCTGAGACCCCAGGAATTCCAGTGACTTGCTTGAGGTTGTCCCAGCTTATAAGGCTGGGAATTAAGTGGTAGAAGAGGAGATTTGTGGACTCTTCATTTTCAGTTTAACCTTCCATTCATAGCAAGCCTCGCTTCTGTAGCAGCAGCGCAGCCACTTGATTATGTATCTCCAGGGACAGAAAGCTCACTACCTGAGTCAAGCAGAGGTCTCTCTCCCAATCCATAGTTCTCCATCCTGACCCCCTGGTCCTAGCTGCTCTGGCGATGCGCAGCCCGGCTGAGACATCAGGATAGGAGGTTTGTCTCCCCAGATGTGCAGCCCTGGGTTGAATGACCTTCCAAATGACCAGATGTTATCCATGTGCCCCACGCCCAACCCCATCTGTCCCCTGTCCCAGCCTGTCTTATCCCCCCACCCCATTATGGCATATCCTGGGGCTGCCCCAGAAAGAGGGCAGAATAGAGACCACGTGGGCAGTGATGTGAGAAGGAGCCTTGGGCTGTGCATCTGGGGGTCTGAGCTCTGCTTGACTCTTACACGTCAGTACATTCCTAGGTCTCCTTGAATCAGAAGGTCTTTAAGGTCCGTCCTGAGCCCAGAAACTCAGTCCTGTCCTCTCCAGCCCCTCTCCTTTAATGGCCTTCCAACTGTGTGGGCCTGTGTTGAACAGAGAGCTTTGAAGGGGAGGCTTCTAAGGGGAGTTTAGAGGATTAGACATTTGGGGAGCATTCCGTGTTGAGGGATTGTTTTTGATAAAAGTAAATTAGGCTTTGGGGGGAAGTCTGTTTTAGGACAGGGCTCAAATACAGAGCCGAGCAAACAAGCCATCATGGTGAACTGCTTCTTTGATCCTTCCTTTGCCTCTCTGCACCCCTGTGCTGTCCTCAGTCTCCCCAACCCCGTGCTCCTGCCCAACTCAAATACCGCCTCCTCCAGGAAGACTTCTCGAACTTTCTTGAGTGGGTAAGGGGCCTTTTTTGGGCTCCTGCAGTCCTCAGACATCTCTCTGTCACCAATCATTTGCTTTGTCTTCCCAACAGGCAGGGACCCCAGCCTTGTCCCTGACTCCCAAAAAGTGTTAGTATTTCCCATGTTGCCTTTCTTCTGATTGTATCCCATGAGTTAGGCAGCACTGAAACATATATATACATGTATACATACACATGCATTGATCTCCTTGCTGTGGGCATGGAGTGGAGTGGGTGTTGCCTGCAGTCACTCAGTGGGCAGGTCATAGAGCCACATTCAGACATGGGTCTGCCAGTGCGTGCTCCGCCCGACCCTGTTGCCTCCCCAGGGAACCGGGTTGTGGCTGTCCACTGTGGTCCATGCTGCCCGGCTGGGAGAGCTGGTGCTTAGGGGGGCTGCGTTTTGATTCATAGTACCCACTGCTCTCTTTGTAGTTGATCCTCCCCACTGAGTCCTGGGGGGATGCATTTCTGTAAACCTGAGCATCACAGAGAGCTCCCACCTCCCCCAGTCAGCCAGATGAGAAGATGAGAGAGAGGGGAAAGTCTAGGCTGGGCTCAGCTCAGGGGTCTGAATCTGCCTGCAGCCCCTGGGACCCTGCTTCCCCCTACCTCTTTCCCCTCTCCAGGCTGGCCCAGGCTCTCCCCTTTCCCCGACTCCAGGCCCAGTGTCAGGTTCAAGGAGACTGTGATCTAAGCTCCGTCCCTTTTCCTAGGGTCCTTACTCAGCCTGGGGACCCAGGAAGGTGCCAGAGGGTGGCCTGTGTGCTTGAGGTCTAGTCTCTTTCCTGCCACCTTACCGATGTGGCCAGGGTCAGTGTGACCAGGGGCCAGGCACTTCCCCTCTCTGAACTGACTTCCTCAGGTACAAGTGGGTACACCATCCTCACCCAGAAGTGGCCATGACAGGTGATAGGCAAAGGGCTTAGTGCGGAAAGTGGCACATGCTGCTGCTAAGTCACATCAGTCGTGTCCGACTCTGCGTGACCCCATAGATGGCAGCCCACCAGGCTCCCCCGTTGCTGGGATTCTCCAGGCAAGAATACTGGAATGGGTTGCCATTTCCTTCTCCAGTGCATGAAAGTGAAAAGTGAAAGTGACGTCCCTCAGTCGTGTCCCACTCTTCGCGACCCCATGGACTGTAGCCTACCACGCTCCTCCGTCCACAGGATTTCCCAGGCAAGAGTAGTGGAGTGGGTTGCCATTGCCTTCTCTGGAAAGTGGCACACAGTATGTGCTAAATAAATGTCAGTTGTTTTTTTTTTTAACTGCATTGATTAGAAACCTGTCCGTTTTTTGCTGAGAAGGGAGAATGATGAGGCAAGAGAGGCATGGGGATGGGAGTACATGTGAAGTGAGCCAAGAAAGGCCTTGCCAGAGGTCTGGAGGATGGGAATGAGTCAGTGGCTCCTTGGCCTCTTAAGGCAGGCCCTAATGCCTTTTGGATGTTTGTTCCCACCTGAGGTGTCTGGGTAAGGGGCCAGGCTTCTCTTATGCTAATGAGATGGCTCCCCAACTCAGAGAATGTCTGGAAAACCTGGAGCAGATGTGAAGACTCTTTGAGCTGGCCAGGACCTTTGTGATTATTTACCCAAATCACTCCCTTTAGACAAGGCAGAGAGACTCAGAGAGGGAAAGAGGGCTTCCTGAGGTCACACAGTCGGAAGCAAGCAAAGCTGGGTTCTTTCCATTCCAATGTCTCAAATGTTTTTTTTTTTTAAAAAGACCACGACTGACATTTATTGAATAGCCTTGGCATCACACTGGGCTTGTCCTGAGTGTTTTTTGTCTCGTTGATTCTCACACAGACCCTTTGAGGTGGGATGTGTTATTATTTCCTTCTTGCAGGTGAGCAAGCCGACTGATGCTCCAAGTCTCTGAACAGCTTTCCCAGTGTGGCACAAACCCTCTGTGCTGTGGAGCCTTGGGGTTAGGATTTGGTCTCCGTGGGACGGGGCCTGGGGGTGTCCGGGGGTGGTGTTTGTGCCTGTAGGCCCCCTCATAAGCATCCCTGGCTGTGAATCGGCTGAGGAGGGTCTGTGTGGAATGCCGTCTTGACTAGGAGGAGGCAGCCAGGCAGCAAGTCTTGCTTTGTCATTAACTCACTGAGCAACCTTGAGCAAGGTCTTCTGCTTCTCTGGGCCTCAGTGTCTGCATGTGCATAATGAGGAAGATTAAGAGACTCTTCAGCCCTGGTGTTCTAAGGTTACCCGATGGCTGAGGGTCTCGGGATGGGCAGCTTTACTTGTGTAGTCAGCCCATCCCAGTGCTGGACAGCTCAGCTCTCCTCCGTGTGGAGCCCAGCTCTCTGAGTTTCTCTGCTCCCTGTTGCCCTGATTCGCCTCCTCTGGTGCTCCCTTGCCTGAGTGCGACCGCCAAGCCTTGGGCCTGGCCCTTTGCTGCCACTTTGGAAAAGAATCCGACCCTTCCCTGGGCTGTCAGTCAGGGTCTGGCTCATCTGCCAGCGACCCCAGAGCCCAGGCTGGTGCTCAGGGGGCATCAGCGTGCACCAGTCTGTTCCAGGCACTGATGCTCTAACCTGCTGCTGTCTCCGGTCCCACAGGGGAGTCTGCAGGCTCACAGGCCAGTGCCCCGTGGCTCCTTGGTGCCTTCTTCAGGCCTCTCTGACCTTCCTCCTCCCACACAGCCTCCTTAATTTCCCCCATCTTCATTTCAACAACTCAGCCTCTTCCTGCTTGCCCTGGGTGGGCCCCCCTGCTGGTCCCTGTCTCTGAGAGGGAGTAGAGACAAGCAGCCCAGTTACGATGCCCTGGTGGAGGTCAGCTTGTCGCTGACCCCCTGGCTGGGTGCTGTGGATGCGGCAGTGAATGGGGAGCGGGGTGCATGAGCAGCGCCTGTGATGCAGTCAGGCGTGTGCAGCGATTGAATGTGTAGGGGGCAGCCTTCGCCCAGAGGACTCTCTGGGGGAGCTCCTGGAGGAGGAGGCTGTGACACTAGCATGATCCTCCTCTTCTAGGAAGTCCTCTCTGGCTCTTTGGGCCCCCAGTGGCCTTCTCCCTTCTCTGACTTGAACCTGTAATCTCTGCTGTGCTGCTTGTTGGAATTCAACTTGCCGTGTTTTCTTTTCCTCTAGATAGGTTGGGACTAGAAATATATACTGAACTGCCTGCATCTTGCATTTATTTGATTAATTTATTCAGTAAAACTCTATCGGACTCCATGCCAGGTGCCACATTAATACAGGGCAGACAAACCCGCAAGAGTTTCTTCCTCTTCTCATGCTGTTATAATGAGAGTCAAGTGCATAATGACACTGCAGGATGGTGAAGACTAAAGAATAATGGAGTAGGTAACTAACAGATGCCCTGAGTTTGAGCTGGGCACTGAGGGATGAATAAGAGTTTGCCGAGAGGCAACAGGGAGCAGGGGGTTAGGCAGAGGGAGCAGCACGTGCAACAGCAAGAGAGCCTGTCAAGAGTGTGCCTCTCTGGGGAATGGGGAGCCTAGCGGTGGGGAGGGGAGTGGTAAGTAGGGTGCTGGAGGGGTGGTCAGGATCCTAGAGGGCTTTGAGCACCAGCGGAGAGAGGGTGGATCAAAGCCTTGGCTTTGCAAGGTCACGGAGCCAGAGGGATCTGACTGAATGGGACCAGGTGGGAAGCCGGAAGCCTGACCAGGGTAGCTCTCCACGCTGAAGTGATGAGGATGAAAGTGAGGCTGGGGAGGAAGGGGGCAAGGATGGATGCCACAGAATGGGACACTCTAAAATGTAATGGTTTAGATCAAACATTTCACTGTGTCTCCCAATTTTGTGGGTCAGGAATTTGGGGCAGGGCTCTTCTGCGTGAACCTTCTCAACATGACATCAACAGGGGTCACTTTGGTGGTATTCAGTTGGCATCTAGTCTGATTGGAGGGCCCAGGACAGATTGGTTGTGTGATGACACATGGATGAGGGTGGCTGGGAGGCTGGGCTCAGCTGGGCTTTTCTGTCTCTCCATGCAGTCTCCTTGGGGCGCTTCCAGCAGGGTCATCAGACTTCTTGTGTGGCAGTTCAGGGCTCTGGGAGACCAAGAGGGAAGCCGCTGGACCTTAGAAAGGCAGTGTCAGGAACAGGCTCACTCCTGCCATGCTCCATCTGTCAAGGCAGTCACAGGCCAGCCCACATTCAGAGAGGGGGACACAGCCCCACCTCTTAGTGGGAGGGCTGTCAAAGAATTCTGGCCGTCTTTGTTTTTTAGTTCGCGCAGGTCTTTGTTGCGGCATGCGGACTCTTCATTGTAGTGCTCAGACTTTCTCTGGTTGCAGTGTGCAAAAACTTCAGTAGTTGGCAGAGCATGGGCTTCAGAGTGCTTGGGCTTGGTTGTCGTGGTGCATGGGCTTTAGCTGCACCCAGGCATGTGGGGTCTTAGTTCTCTGACCAGGGATCGAACCAGCATCCTCTGCATTGGAAAGTGAAAGCCATTCAGTTGTGTCTGACTGTTTGCAACCTTCTGTACACTCCATGGAATTCTCCAGGCCAGAATACTGGAGTGGGTAGCCTTTCCCTTCCCCAGGGGATCTTCCCAACCCAGGGATCGAACCAGGGTCTCCTGCATTGCGGGTGGATTCTTTACCAGCTGAGCCACCAGGGAAACCCAAGAATACTAGAGTGGGTAGCCTAGCCCTTCTCCAGTGGATCTTCCCAACCCAGGGATCGAACCAGGGTCTCCTGCATTGCAGGTGCATTCTTTACCAACTGAGCTATCAGGGAAGCCCTGCATTGGAAGGTGAATTCTTAACCTCCAGGCCACCAGGGAAGTCCCTTGGCCGTCTTTAATCCGTATGTGACTCTTCTCCCCCATCTCCCTTGGAGAAATCTGAGCCCCTCTGAGGACTGAGGGCTGGATGGAATCTTTCAGATGCTAGGTGTCAGGCACTTGGTAAAGAAACTTAACTTGGTAGCGCAGATTTGAATCTCTGACTGATTAGCTGACCAATTTGAATCTCAACTCCTGGACCATTCCACATGCATGAGCCTGGAGCTTATCAGCATGTGCTGAGATCGTTAGGATTTTAAACACACTTGTTTCCTTCAATGCCGGAGCAGCACTCCAGCTTCAGCACACCCCACGAGGCTCCCCCAGCGCTTGAACCCAGGGCTGGCAAACCAACTCTTAGGCCAGCTTCGGTCACTTGCTAGTGCTGCCTGGGGAACCATGTTGAGCAGGATTCTGAGCTTAGCAGGAAAGAGATGGTGTGATCTGTTAGTGATGTCTGCTTTGTGCAAGGCCTGGGGAAAAGAAGCAGCGTCAGTCCCTCAGCTTGCTGATTCTTTTTGTCCTATTTTCCTTTAGCACCTCCAGAACCGTTGCCATTGTAAGGATGCCTCTAATCTAGCACGTATACCCAGAGGGTCAGCAGATCCGCAAATACCTGTCCCTTCAGAAGCCTGTCAACACACCTCTGCCCCCAGCCCACTGCCTCAAGCTGGGTCTCCAACCCAATGGCAGGTGCCTGGGTTTCAGCTGCACCCGCACACCCAGACCCTCCCCTGCCAGTGGACGCCTAGCTTGATGGGTGCTAACACCAGCCTTTATCAGCTTCACACTGCATTCCTTAACTTCACCATCTCCCTCTAGCCCCCTCCGACCCCTCTCTCAACCACGGAAGGTTTAATTGTTGCAAATGGAATCCGTGTTCTACAGAAGTCCAATAAATCTGCAGTCTGTCTTCCTGGTAATCAATCACAGATTGCGAATCGCACGGGGAGCAGTCTATAAGATACGTTCTTCATGTCTAGTATGTTGGGTTATTTTCATGTCTTGTGGTTTGAATTTGGCCACTGTCATTTTAGAGGAATTTCCTGCCATCTGCGTTCAATTGAATTTTCTCACAGATTTGTGCTTGCTTGTAAATACTAGGGGCTGGCAGAAAGGGTAGCTTTGTTCTTGGTGACATTTCAGAAATCCGTTAATGCAGCCTTGCTGGCTGTTCTGCAGCTCGGCCGGGAGGGAAGCGTGAGGTGAAGGGAAGGTGCAGCGGTGCGTTTCTGGCTCAGATGGGGCTCAGCTGCGGGATGGTGGTGGGGAGAGAGGTGGGGTGGCCAGGCCAGGGTCTCTTCCTCTTCCAGCCTTTCCTGCTCACGCCTAGGCTCGGTATTCCTCTGCGCTTCTGCTAATTATGAGGTGTGTGTGCATTTGCCCAACTAATCCTTCCTCTTCTGCTGGGAGGCAGGCGGACAATCAAGCTAAGAGCCAGTCCTGGCCCCCCAAGTGGCGGGATCCTGGCAGTGTATTCTGGCTGCACCCCTCTGAGGGGGAGAGGCCAGTGCTAACCAGGGGACAAGGCATCCTGCCGCCCCAGCGTGGGCCCCGGTTCTGCTGTAACTTGCCTTGCCATCTTAGACTGATCTCTTGACCCCTTGGAGCCTCAGTCCCTCCCCTTGTAAATGGAACACCCATCCCCACCTGGGTGCTAGGTGCAGGGACTAGGTGATGTGTGGTTCACAACAGGACCTCAACCATGGTGGGTCTCAACTCCAGCAACAGTTGATTGCCCACTTGCTTGTGCCAGGCCCTCTGAGAGGCACTGGAGATAAAAGGATGACTAGACACATGGTCCTTGTCCTCGGGGGCCTCCCAGTGTGGCCCAGCAGTTGCTAAAGTGGAATACTAAGATCACCTATGGAGAGGGGGAGAAATATTAGAACATGATTTATGTTTTTGATGTATCTCATCTTTGGTGTAATAATGTTGATGATCTGTAAGTGTCAGGCAATATTCTGAGCACTGCTTGTGTTTTCAACAACTGTGGTTGTTGAAACAGCCATGTAAGTAGGGTCTCTTATTATCACCCATCTTATGGGTGGGGAAACTGAGGCACAGAGAGGTTACTTGAGCAACTTGGCCAAGACTGCACACCTAGCAAGTGATGAAGTATTTTTGGTAATGTATAAGAATAGTGGGTTATGTCTATGATTTAGAAATGAATACCTTTTCTCCTGATAGGAAAGGAAAAGAAGTGCATGCTCAGTCATGCCTGACTCTTTGCAACCCCGTGGTCTGTACCCTGCCAGGCTCCTCTGTCCATGGGAATTCTCCAGGTAAGAATACTGGAGTCAGTTTCCATTTCCTTCTCCAGGGTATCTTTCCAACTCAGGGATTGAACCTGAGTCTCTTGCATCTCCTACATTGGCAGGTGGATTCCACCACTAACGCCACCTGATAAGGATATGAGATTAAAAAATAAAAAGAAGTCTGACACCTGCTGACTTAGAGCAGTGACTGTCATATGTCAGGGCACGTGAGAAACATCTAAGGAGCAGGCTCAAGTGCAGATTCGTGCCCTGCCTGGGGTGGCAGGTACGGGGGCCAGGTAGAGGAGATTTTTGAGGGGCAGGTGAGGAAGGAAAGGAACTCCCGGGTGAATGTTCTGGAGGAGTAGGCTAGCCATTTTCCTTCCATGTCCCCATCTGAGAACAGGACAGTGCCCCCTGCCCTCCTTCCTGGGGGACATGTGGGTGTCAGACGGACCACGCACTAGATACCCTTCACCTGCTCGAGGACATGGCCCCAGCAGGCGCGTGACTCCTGCTGGGGTCAGCTCTTCCTTTCTGCTGAGTCATTTCCATCCCCACATAGGCAAGCTGTGTTTTCTACCCTATTACAAACAAAACAAACCTCAGGACCCACTTCCCTCTTCAGATACCGCCTTGATTCTTTGCTTTAGAGCAGAGCTCCTCGAAAGAGTCAGCTGTGCTCGTTGTCCCATTTCTCTTCTCTTCTCCCTGGGCCTGTGCTGGGATTCTACATCCCCAGCTGTGCTGCTCCTGCTCCTGCCAAGGTTCCCGTGGCCTCCGTGTGGCTCAGTCCACCGTCATTTCTGTCTCTCTGCCCATCAGCAGTGTTTGCCTGTGCTTACTCTCCTCCTCACTGACCCCACAGTCTCCTGATCTACCCATATATCTGCTGTCTCTGGCCCCCTTCCCTGGGTCCTCCTCACCTCACTGACCTCTCTCCCTTTCTCAGTGACCTTCTCCAGGCTGTGGCTCTGAAGCACATTATCTGTTGATGACTCCTGAATGGATAGGCCCAGCCGGAGCTCCCCCTGCAGCTCAGATGTGTACATCTAGCTGCCTTCCCTGCATCTCCGTGTGGTTGCCAGTGGTTGATGACATATGTTGCTTGTTGTCCGTCTCCTTACTGGAATGTCAGTTCCACATTAGTTAGTTAGTTCAGTCGCTCAGTCATGTCCGACTCTTTGGGACCCCATGAATCGCAGCACGCCAGGCCTCTCTGTCCATCACCAACTCCTGGAGTTTACTCAAACTCATGTCCATCGAGTCAGTGATGCCATCCAGCCATCTCATCCTCTGTCGTCCCCTTCTCCTCTTGCCCCCAGTCCCTCCCAGCATCAGGGTCTTTTCCAATAAGTCAACTCTTCGCATGAGGTGGCCAAAGTATTGGAGTTTCAGCTTCAGCATCAGTCCTTCCAATGAACACCCAGGACTGATCTCCTTATTTCTGCTTTATTGACTATGCCAAAGCCTTTGACTGTGTGGATCACAATAAACTGTGGAAAATTCTGAAAGAGATGGGAATACCAGACCACCTGACCTGCCTCTTGAGAAACCTGTATGCAGGTCAGGAAGCAACAGTTAGAACTGGACACGGAACAACAGACTGGTTCCAAATAGGAAAAGGAGTACGTCAAGGCTGTATATTGTCACCCTGCTTATTTAACTTACATGCAGTTCCACGTGGGTGGGAGCTTTTGTCCATCTTGTTTCCCCACCAGTAGGTTCAGGACCCAGAACTGTGTCTGGCACAGTGGAGTGCTTAGTAGTATCTGTTGAATGGATGGGTGGAGTGTCAGGGCCCTGAAAATTGTGAAGTGCTGGCCCATGTGTTCAAGGGACCAGCATTGCTGTTGTGCCGAGCAGTCTTGCATGTCTTGGTCTCAGCCCCAAGCCAGAGGGGTTTGGTGCTGTCCCTCACAGACAGATCCCCATGCTTCTGGCCAGGGTGGTAGGACTTTGACTGGGAGCCTCTTAGTGAAAACTACCAGTGGTCCCATGGTATCTTTACATTAGGTTCTGTTCTAGGTGACACCCTCTCCCTTGGGTGCCCCCCTTCCTCCTCACCACCTGGTAGCAGTCAGGAGGACTCGACCAAAGGAAAGCTAGGAGTAGGGGGGGAGGTGTGATACACTGGTAGGGTGGGGCATGGCAGGGACGCTGTTTTCCCCTGCTCATGACTGGGGTCACTGCTGGGCTTCTAGTTATGCCACCTTTCAACAAGGTTGTCTGCCTTGTCTTCATCCTCTCTCACTGCTTACAACCAATGTCTCCCTGGATAAAACATCTGCAGACAAACCTGTGTCTGTGGCTGGAAGCTAGGCTTTCACAGGGGAGTTGGGAAGACAGATGGGTGATGGGGTGGAGGGAAGAAAAGAAGAAAAGAGAAGAGAGAACAGTGAAAAGAGATGCAAACAGCAAGAAAGAGGGAAAAAGATACCCATCTACTGAGAAAAGCAGAATGAGACAGAAAGACATCTAGGAAGAGACAAGTAGGGACAGAGTGGGAGGCAGACACGTGGGCAAGGTTTTCAGGCTGTGATACACGCTGTTTACAGGTCCTTCCTTGGGGCCACCGGAAGAGTGTGGGTCTGGGTGTGGGTTTTGGGGGACAGTACATAGCAAACCGCCTCCATGGGATCAGGAGGAACCAGAAACCGTAGGTCTGAGTCTTGCCCACTGCTTCCTTTAATTCCTTTGTCCCCAGCCATATGTCTGTCCATCCCTCTGTCTGCTTCAGTGTAACCCAGTATTTACTAAGCTCCCATTCGAGCCATGCACTGGGTCTATTGCCACCTTTCCTTCCTCTCTGCCTTTTCCAGCCTTGGTGATGCTCAGGACCCCCAGTGGTCTCTAGGCTGACCTCCAGCCGGAGTTCATCTCCCAGATCACAGAGCCTTGTCCATAGTGGGTGCACAGTTGAACTCTGTTGAGAGATAGAGACAGTTGAGATGGAGGGATGGGGGCCGCCGAGGTGCCCAGCATTCCTCATTCCCTTCTGTCAGGTCATCTGGTCCTCTTGGCAGCCCGGGAAGACAGGGTGGCTGCTTCATTATCTCCACTTAAGGAGGAGGAAGTGGAGGCTCAGCCCCCTTCTCTTTTTGGGTAGCCTTAGCTGGTCTTCATGTCTCCTAGAGCTGGCCCCAGAGTCCAGGCCCCTCTGTGACACCTCAGTTTTAAGGGGTGTGGGAGAGGAGGCTTGACTCACACAGGGATCAGTGCTTCTACCCAGGAGGCCCCCTCCCCCCTGAACCACCAGAAATACATGAAGGATGTCATTGGGGGCTCATTTGTTTATCAAGAACCTTCACTGAGTTTTAAAAAAAATTAATTAATTTGTTTATTTTTGGCTCTGCTGGGTCTTCATTGCTGCACATGGGCTTTCTCTCGTTGTGGTGGGTTGGGGTGAGTCTCTAGTTGTGGTGCTCAGGCTTCTCATTGCAGTGACTTCTCTTGTTGCAGAGCACAGGCCCTAGGGCTCGCGGACTCAGTGATAGGTGATGCACTATGTAGTTGCTTAGTTGCTCCACAGCATGTGGAGTCTTCTCAGACCAGGGATCGAACCCATGTCCCCTGCATTGGCAGGCAGGTTCTCAACCCCTGGGCCAACAGGGAAGTCCTTTGCTGAGTTTTTGTGAGTACCCAGCCTGGCTGGGCTCTGAGGACTCAACACTGAGTCAGACACTATCCTCGCCCTCAGGGGACTGATGGTCCCAGGGCCTGGGGGACGTGGACATATATACCATCCATCTCAGAATGGTCTGTGTCGTGCTGGCCTGGCCTCGTCTACTGTCCTGCCACTCCATTTCCTGGTCAGCACTGGTTTGAGTGTTCATCAGCTGAGGACATCGTTTAGGAATGATATATGTGCCTCCTTTGCCCTGAGCTCTCACGGGATTCCAGTGAGCTGGCTCTACCAGGAACTGTGACCAATTCTTGTGTCTGCATGCTGGACACAGAGTTGGCTCAGGTGGAAAGAAAGGGCCCAGCATCAGATGACCCCCTGCTGTATGCCAAGCACGTGTTGGATTCTTTATGGACAGGGACACATCAGGTTCATAGAACAGCCCCATTATACAGATGAAGACTCTGAGACCATGGTGCTACGATGTGATGTAGCTGAGAGTTCATCAGTGTCTCTCCGACTGCTGGTCCCTCCTGCAGTCTTTCCCTTTGATTGACTGCCCCACAGCGAGTGCACTGCCCATGCTTGCTAACCACATGTCCCTGAGAGGTCTTGGGGGCTTGTGTTAGTCTCATTTGCTCCTTGCTACTCCAGTGGAGCCCAGGACCGTGTGTGTCCTGAGCACTCACAGATGGTCGGACAAAGAACAGCAGCCCATTCACCAGCCTGTTGGCACCCACAAGGTCAATGCCCCATAAAGACCACCTGAGGACAGCGTCCTGGGGACTTGGGTCTTGGTTTTGGGTGAATCTGCACACTCTTCTGGGTTATGTGTTTCAGAACAACAGCAGCAGCAGCCCTGGAAAAACGTTCTTGGAAATGATGTAGTTAATTCTGTGTTTTTGTTTAGGCAGGGTTTGGAGTAGGAGCCCTTATTAGTATCAGTTTGGAAAAAATACCGAGGCATTCACGGCCAACTGCTTAATAGTTTTCATTGAATTAATTTTAAAATGAGAACCTTGTTTCCCTTATTTAATAGTAGAAAACGACTTCCACATTCTGCTCAGTAACAGCCTGGGTTATGGGCTTTCCGCAAACAATATGCACATTAAAGGCATCGCTCTGCCCATATGTGGAATGAATAATTTTGTGCAAGCTATTTATTATAAGCACACGATGCACTAAACTTTTTTTTTTTTTCCAATTTTTATTTTTTACTGTCGTGGTGACAGATCCAGCCCAGAACTGGACTGTTAAAAATGACTCTGGCTCTTTCAGGCTGTGCAAAAATGGACTAACATTTGAGAAACGCCATGGGGGTGAAAGGAAATTGTTAACTCATTTGGCCCAACGTCCACAGTTCCCTGGGCTGGTGTTCGATACTGGAGAGAGGGTGGTGAGGGGGTTTGAAGGCTGCACTAATTAGGCCAGTGCCAGTTGAAATGGAACACGAGCATGGGGAGAGGATGCTGGAGGATGGATGGGGTGAGACGAGCGAGCGTTGAGGGTCATGTCTTGCTTCACCAATTGGTTTGTCCATCCACCTCTCTTTTTACAGTTTTATTTTGATACTATTGACATTTAATGGGCTTCCCAGGAGGCTCAGTGGTTAAAAAAAACCTGCCTGCCAATGCAGGAGACACTGGAGGCGCAGGTTTGCTCCCTGGGTCGGGAAGATCCTCTGGAGAAGGAAGTGGCAACCCACTCCAGTATTCCTGCCTGGAGAATCCCATGGACAGAGGAGCCTGGCGGACTACAGTCCATGGAGTTGCAAAGAGTCAGACATGACTTAGTGACTAAATAACAATTGTTAACTGTACTCGTGCTGTGCATTACATCCCCAGGACTTATTTTATCTTAAGAGAACATCCATCTCTCTCTCTCTTTTTTTTAAACTCACTATTTTTGGCTGCGCTGGGTCTTTGTTGCTGCACGCGGGCTTTCTCTAATTGTGGACAGCGGGGACTACTCTATAGTTGTGGTGCGCAGGCTTCCCTGGAGAAGGCAATGGCACCCCACTCCAGTACTCTCGCCTAGAAAATCCCATGGATGGAGGAGCCTGGTAGGCTGCAGTCCATGGGGTCGCAAAGAGTTGGACACGACTGAACGACTTCACTTTCCCTTTTTGCTTTCATGCATTGGAGAAGGAAATGGCAACCCACTCCAGTGTTCTTGCCTGGAGAATCCCAGGGACCGGGGAGCCTGGTGGGTTGCCATCTGTGGGGTCGCACAGAGTCGGATGCTACTGGAGCAACTTAGCAGCAGCAGCAGCAGCAGCAGACTTCCCATTGCATTGGCTTTCCTTGTTGCAGAGCACAGGCTCTAGGACGTGAAGGTTTCAGTAGTTGTGGAGCACAGGCTTAGTTGTTTGGTGGCATGTGGGATATTCCTTGACCAGGGATCAAACCCGTGTCTCCTGCATTGGCAGGCTTATTCTTTACTGCTGGGCCACCAGGGAATTCCAAACATGTATCTCTTCATTCAGGAATTACTTATTGGAGCTCTGCCTTGCTCTAGATGCTGAATGCAAATAAAAAAATGATATTTATACCCACTTTAACAGAGCACATCACTTACTTTGACCCCATCAGATAGTACTGATTCCAGTACTTTCCTCCTGGAGTGGGATCCTTTTTATGTATTTATGTTATTAATCTTAAATGCATAGAGTTGGATTAAACACCATTGTTAGTTCGTGTCACTGTCTTCTTTGGTCCATTAATGTGCTCACTTCTCTCTCTTCCCCTCTCCTTCCCTCTTCCCCTCCTCCTCATTAGACCACCACCAAGAAAACACATTTACCCATGTGCTCTCCCCTATCTGGTCTCCTCCAGCCTGGAGGTAATCTACTGAATTTTGTTCCTGAAATTCTATTTTAATTATGTTTTTATTGAAGTAAATCTTATCTCTAGAAAATTTCAAAGATCATGTGTACAGTTGGATGAATATCATAATGTGGACATAACCATGAGACAATACTTACTTAGGTCAAGAAGTAGAATATCACCATCACCCTGGAAAGACTGGCTCACCCCTCCTCCCAGGTTACCACTGCCTCCTTCCTCAGGTTACCACTGGCCTGCCTCCCAGAACCACAACCACAACCTGGTTTTGCTTGGTTTTGCACTTTATATAGCTAAGGTCATTTTATATGCTCTCATGTTTAGCTTCTTTCATCCAACGTGTTTCTGAAATCTGTTCATGTTGTTGTGTAGGTATGGTTTATTCATTTTCATCAATGTGTAGTATTATAGTTGATTGATCTCTTCTTTTAAGATTTTTTTTATTGGAATATAGTTGATTTACAAGGTTGTGTCAGTTTCAGGTGTATAGCAAAATGAATCAGCTATATATACACACATATATTCATTCTTTTTAAGATTGGTTTCCTGTACAGGCCATTACAGAGTATTGAGTACAGTTCCCTGTGCTATAGAATAGGTCCTTATTAGTTATCTGTTTTATATATAGTAGTGTGTATATGTCAATCCCAGTCTTCCAGTTATCCATCCCCACTAACCCCCTGGTAACCATAAGTTTGTTTTCTATATCTGTAACTATTTCTGTTTTGTAGGTAAGTTCATTTTTACCCTTTTTAAAGACTCCACATATAAGCAATATCATATGATATTTGTCTTTCTCTGTCTGACTTACTTCACTCAGTGTGAAGTAGGAGCCATCCATGTTGCTTCAAATGGCATTATTTGGTTCTTTCCTATGGCTGAGTAATATTCCATTGTGTATATTAACATGTAGTACATCTTCTTTATCCATCCCTCTGCTGATGGACTTTTAGGTTGCTTCAGTGTCCTGACTATTGTAAACAGTGCTGCAGTGAACACTGGGATGCATGTATCTTTTTGAATTATGGTTGATCTTTTTCACTGCTGTTGAACATTTGGGTTGTATCCAGTTCATGACTGAGTAATGCTGCATTACTTCCCTGGTGGCTCAGTGGTAAAGGATCCACCTGCAGTGTGGGAGATGTGGGCTCAATCCTTGGCCTGGAAAGATCACCTGGAGAAGGAAATGGCAACTCTCCCGAGGATTCCCGCCTGGGAAATCCCATAGACAGAGGAACCTGGTGGCTATAGTCCCTGGGGTCGCAAGAGTCAGACCCGACATAGCAATTAAACAACCCAACAACAACAGCAATGCTGCAGTGAATACAGGTGTATATGTGATACAGCGCACATACGCTTGTGCTTCTGTTGGGTGTATACCTAGGAGTGATGTTCAGATGTGTTCACGGTTAGTGTGTGGTGCCATTGTTGTTTTAGTTTTAGTCCCTAGGTTGTGTCTGGCTCTTTTGTGACCCTGTGGATTATAGCCCACCAGACTCCTTGGCCATGGGATTTCCTGGGCAAGAATGCTGGAGTGGATTGCCATTTCCTTCTCCAGGGGATCTTCCCAACTCAGGAATTGAATCCACATCTCCTGCATTGGCAGGTGGATTCTTTACCACTGAGCCACCTGGGAAGCCCACATAATGCCATACAGTTCTCCAAAGTGACCACGCTATTTTAGTTCTCCTGTCAGCAGAGAAACAGAGTTCCTATAGCTTGTCATCCTTGGTAACACTTAGTGTTGTCTCTTTTTAATTTGTAGCTATTCTGGTGGTTGTGTAGTGGTATCTTATTGTGATTTTGATTTACATTTTTATGATGACAAATTATATTAAGCACTATTTCACATGTTTATTGGCCATTGAATATTCTCTTCTGTGGAGTGTCTATTTAAGTCCTTAAAATTTTTGTTGTTGTTTTTCAGTCACTCAGTCATGTCCAACTGTTTGTGACCCCATGGACTGCAGCGCAACAGGCTTCCCTGTCCTTCACTATCTCCCAGAGTTTGTACAAACTCGTCTATTTTGTCAATGATGCTCTCCAACTGTCTCATCCTCTGTCGCCCCTTCTCCTCCTGCCCTCAGTCTTTCCCAGCATCAGGGTCTTTTCCAATGAGTAGGGTCTTCACATTGGGTGGCCAAAGTATTGGAGCTTCAGCTTCAGCATCAGTCCTTCCAATGAATATTCAGGGTTGATTGCCTTTAGGATTGACTGGTTTTATCTCCTTGATGTCCAAAGGATGCTCAAGAGTCTTCTCCAGCACCAGTTCAAAAGCATCAATTCTTTGGCACTCAGCCTTCTTTATGGTCCAGTTGTCACATCTGTACATGACTACTGGAAAAAAACGTAGCTTTAAGTATACAGATCTTTGTCGGCAAAGTAATATCTCTGGTTTTTAATACTCTGTCTAGGTTTGTTGTAGCTTTCCTTCCAAGGAGCAAGCGTCTTTTAATTTCATGGCTGCAGTCACTGTCTGCAGTGATTTTGGAGCCCAAGAAAACAAAGTGTGTCATTAGGAGGGATAATTTGCCTTTTTCTATGTAGAAGATCTCTTTTTCAAATTTGTCTGTGCCACCCAGCATGTGGGATCTTAGTGCCCTGACCAGGGATCGAACACTAGGCCCCTGCACTGGAAGCTCGGAGTCGTAACACCTGGACCACTAGGGAAGTCCCATATGTAGAAGATCTTCATTTTAGATCTAAACCTTATGTTAGTCAAATGGGCTACGAATATCTTTTCCCTCTCTGACTTGTCCTTTTTCTCTTCATGGTGCCTTTGTTGAGTAGAAGTTCTTAATTTTAGAACAGTCTGCTTTATTGATTGTTATTTTTATGGTTAGTGCTTGAGTCCTAGTTAAGAAATCTTTGCCTACCTCAAATTGTGAAAATAGCCTCCTGTCTTTTCTTCTTGAGGCTTAGCCGCTTTACACCTCATATTTAGATCTATAATCCATCTGGATTTTATTTTTGTGTATGGCGTGTGGTAGTGGTAAAGTTTTATTTTTTAAGTATAGAAATCAAGAGAGTCAGCTGCTTTTATCAGATACCTTGTCCTTTCTTCCGCCCTCCCTTGCTGTAAATCAATTAAGTGAGTGTGTCTATTTCTGCATTCTATGTTCTGTTCCATTGGTCTGTTTGTTTCTCTTTTTGCCAATTTCACAGTCTTAGTTACTGCAGTTTTACAATGAGACTTGATATCCAATAGTGGAAGTCACTTTATTCTTCTTCAAGATTACCCTGGCTGTTCTTGGCTGTTTGGATTTTAGTATAAATTTAGAATTAGCTTGGTGATTTCTACATGTGAGAAGAATCTGCTGGCATTTTGACTTAGAGTATTTGGGAAGATAAATTTAGAATTTCCAAATTCATGTTTGGGATCTTTTGGTACATGGATGTAATATATCCTTCTTAGGTCTTTATTTATCTCAATAATATTTTGTAATTTTCTATGTGAAGGTCTTGCATGTTTTATATTAGATTTATCTGTAGCTGTTTGATGTCTTTTGATGTTGTTTTAAATGCTGTCTAAAATTTTTCCTTTTTTGTTTATTATAGCTAGACACACAATTGATTTTTTGAGTATTCACCCTATGTGTACTGACCTTGTCAAGTTCACTTATTAAGATTGATCGCGTGTTTCTAGATTCTTTTCGTCATCTATGAATGATGCCAGTTTTCTTTCCTTTTAATTTTTATACATTTTATTTCTTTCATCCCTGCCTAATGTAATTTTATGTTTGTCATTCTATTTCCTTAAAATAGTTTTATGCAAAATAATAATTTTTGTCTCATACATATGTGTACCTAAACTATATATTATTTAGTAGTAATTGAATTTGAAAGTTATTCTGTGTTTTGGGGCTCATTTTTTAAAATCCAGTGTTATTTACTGGTCCTTGCAGGTGTCTCTAGTGCATTGTTTTACACTGCTGTGTAATGTTCCATTGTCTGAATATACCATAGTTATTATCTACTCCAGTTGGTGGGTATTCGGGCTGTTCCCAATATTTGAGTTGTTTTCCAGTCTTGACTTGGATTTTTTTGTGGTCCCAGCTTCCTTACTTGTCATCTGACCCCTCTCTCCTATTTCAGCCTCCTCCTACAGGTGTCCATCCAGACTGATGCACTCACCTCCAGCCATTTGCACCTGCTCTTCCCTTCATGAAGTATTCCTTTTCACCTCCCCGCCCCCCCCACCCCCCTGTTCACTACTGTATTACTCAGGACCAAGCGCAGGGTCAGGCATGGCCTGGCAGGCCAGTAAGACTTGGATTGAATAAGAACTGGAAGCAGCAAATAGACTTGGGTTTAAATCCCAACTCTGCTGTCTCCTAACTTCTGTGATCTTGGGAGAGTTACTTAGCTTCTCTGAATTTCAGTTTTTCCTTGTGAGTAAAACAGAGATGATGGATGACATTTAGTTTGTGTGGTTACCATGAGATAACTCTATGAAACCACTTACTGCGGGATGGCATGGCCCTTCCTTCAGCTCTAGCCTCTGTCTCCAGGCCTATGGTTAGCAGAGCATCTTGCTGCTGGACAAGGGATCTTCCCCATCTGTTACCCTGGCTTGTCATCCTGCTCACTGAGGCTGGACAAGGGGGCAGGCAGGAGTCTTTGCTGTCTCATTCAGCAAACATTTCTTGGGCTCTTGCTACATGTTAGCAGTGTCCTAGACACTGCAGATTGATCAGTGAGTAACATAAAGTCTTTTGGGAACCTATTTTCTAGTGGGTGGAGACAGATAGTAAAGAAAATAAAGAGGTGTCATTTGGTAACAAATGCAATAGGAAAAGAAATGAGCAGGGAAGAGAAAGATGTGTCAGAAAGTGGTATTTGGCAAATCCCTCCAGGAAAGGCCTCAGTGTCCATGTGACGTTTGAGTGACGGTCTGAGTTGTGGGAATAAACTGTGATGATATCTGGGGAAGAGCATTCCTGGAAGAATGCACAGTACGTGCAAAGGCCCTGAGGCCAGAGTGTTTGGCTGTGTGAGGAGTAGCCACCAGGCTGGCGTGGCTGGGGTGCTTGTTTGGTCGGTCAGTCATTTCATAGACATTTATTGAGCACCTGTAGGTGCTAAGCCTTGTTCTGGACACTGAGGAGATAATGGTGACCAACTCAGACCAAGAACTGCCCTCAGGGATCTCATGTTTCTGTGGAGAAACAAACAAAAATGAAACAACAAACAGACGAGACTGCCTGAGTGAGCCTCTTGTTCTGTGAGTCAGCTCTCCCGCTCCTCTGTCACTGGCTCTTGCTCTTGTGAAACGACTCCCCTTTTCACTCAGGGCAGGAGCCTGAGTCCTCATGATGGCCTGCATTGTGATCCTGGGCTCTGCACCCCCTGCCCACCGCGTCGTTTACTTCTCTTCCTGTATCTCCTCCGCTTCAGCCAAGCACACTCCTTCCTCAGGGCCCTTGTTCTGTGTGTTCCCATGGCAGGGCATGCCCTTCCCCCCAGACATCTGCTGGGTCAGCTCCTCTTCTTCTCTGTGGTGCCCACTTCAACACTCTATTTAAAAATATCCCCCCCTCGGCCAGCCCTGTCATGCCTGATCTTTGTTTTTTTTTTACAAAGTAAGTTTACACATTCTAACAGCCTATCTTGTAACCTATTTGTCTCACTTATTATTGTTATTAGCTGAACTGTATGGCATGTGGGATCCTAGCTCCCTGACCAGGATTTGAACCCATGCCCCCAACAGTGGAAGCTGGGAGTTCCTGTTTATGGTTTGTCTCCCCTTCTGTTGTGTAAGCTCCAGGAGGACAGGGGCTTTGTTCTGTTCCCAAATATCTGCTACAGCTTCTTGTGCATAATAGGTATTCAATAAATAGTTGTTGAATGAGAAAAACTTGATGGTGTGTCAGGTAGTATGATATATGGTGATATATAAAAATGGCAGGTTGAGAGGCTGGATGGATGCTGTTTTAGCCGGGTGGGGTTGCATTCTCCAGGGCGGTGGTGGCATCTGAGCAGAGGCCTCCGTCGAGTGAGGGAGAAGCCCAGCACTCTGCAGGAAAGGGCCTCCAGGCAGCCCGACCACAGTGGGAGCTGGTGACTGGGGCAGGACAGAAAGACACAGAGACAGGTCAACTGACCCTAAGTGGTGTCTTTTAGGCACATCTTCCAGTATGTTTGAGTTGACCTTAATGTGGATGCTTGCCCCTTCTCCTCTGTTTTTGCCTCTGTTTTTCAAAACACATTGTCCTGGAACATTCTGTGTCAGGGAAAGAACACTGGGCTTGGCATTGGGATCCAGGGCCGGGTCCCCAGCTCACAGAATTACAGCAAGTTAAGGCCCCTTTCAGGCCTCATTTTCCTCATCTCTAACATGGAGATAACATCATATGTTAATACCTCCTCACTTGATTAAAGGGCATTTGCACAGTGGATTTGGAGGCCTTGTGTCCTCTTGTCAGCGTCTCCCAGCTGAGGGTGGTGGGAGAGGATCCATGGGATAGAATGGCGGGGGCTCGCTGTGTGTGGAGGGAGCCCTGGTCTGCACCCTTCTCCCGTGGGGGTCGTGGCAGCCCTTGACACAGTTCTAGTGCCGTCCCAGCTTGGTTTCCCCATGTTAGAGATGTGCAGAGTGGGACAGGAAGCCCCTTGGGCTAGTCCAAGTCACATAGCTATTGAGATTTGAGCCCATGGCCACTGTTAAGCTGTAGCCCTGAATGTTCGCAGTAGATCTGGCCTGACTTTCTCCTTCCCCAAGACCATTGTACAGGTGGGGACACTGAGGCCCAGACCAGGGAGTGGCCTGTAAAGCCACACCGTGGGCATAGCAGAGTCCTTACTAGAACCACTGTCTCTGGGCCCCTGCCCCTCTCTGGGCCCTGTCCATTGCACCTGATTCAGGTGACTCAACCTGCAGGGTTACTGGGAGGGCAAGAGCATTTGGGAAGCCCTCCCCTCCCACTGCCCCCCCAAGCCATAATGGGCCATTTCCTGTTGCTCTGTAGGGTTGTTCTCAAGGCTTGCTGGGGCAAAGGTAAAACTTTACAGAGCTTCTGGAAAGAAGAAACTTGAGTGTAGATCAGGTTTATGGCCTGGATAATAAAGTGTCTATTCCAACTGATACTTTATTCCTCATCCTCTTGATTCCTTCCATATGAAGCCCTCTGCACTTGGGTCATGACAGCCCTTGGCGGTTTCATTTGTCAGTTACTAGGAGTTGGGACTTGTCAGTTTCAGAAGACAGGGTTCAACGGACTCAGGCCACAGTCTGTAGGCTTCGGATTGTCCTGCCCCTTGGTTGGTTGATTGCAAGGGAGCATATGTCTTCAGCGCACATTCTCCGAGCTCCAGCCGAATTCCAGGTTTGTGCTGGGCACTGGGGACAGAGAGCATCTAGGTTAGAAGGGACTCAAATGTGCCAACTCACCGTTACAGCACATGAGGCCAGCACAGGGGTCTGGGTGGCCGGGCAGCACCCAAGGCAGCCTGGCGGCAGATCAGGGAGGGCTTCCCGAGGAGAGGACATCTAATCTGAGACAAGAAAGGTGAGTTGAAGTTATAGCTGCAGGGGGAAGGCAGAAACAACTTATGCAAAGACCAGAGAAAAGATGGAGCTTTAGCTCACACGAGGCTGGAGAGACAAGCCTTACACCAAGGGAGGGAGTGCTTTACTGCGTGGGGTGCTAGGAAGGCTTCTGACGGGAGGTGGCAATTGAACTGGGTCTTATGGCGTAGAAAGGACTTCATCAACACACAAATGACCTGCAAAAAAGGCCTGGAACTGTGAAAGGATGTGGTGAGTGTGGATAGCAATGAGCAGTTTCAGTTCCAGCGGGGTATTGCAAAGGCAGGGGTTGGAGAAGTCCACAGGGACCCGTGGTGAAAGGCCTCATGTGCCATGAAGTGACCTGAAACTCCCATGAAGTATGCTCAGAAGTTGGAATAGAGGACCCCATCTCCTCCTGCTTGTGATGTCCAGAATAATCTAAATTGAGCTGCTCTGCCGCTCGCCCCCCATCAAAGCAAGGCGGCTCCCCTGATCCCAGATTGCTGAGCTGCTGATGTTTATAATTACAGCATCCCACCGTCAGAGTCCTTGTTCTTCAGACTTCATAAGCCTGGTTTGTTTGATGAGTACTGGTCCTCGCTCATAATGGGGAACAGAAGCAAGGCTGCCTGAGGATTCATCAGGGTGGGTGTAGCCTGGCCCGAGGGACTCTGAGTCTGCTGGGCCCCTGAAATGTCCTGGCTCTGGCCAACTGGCCCCAGGAGCAGCCTGAGAGGCCTCATTCCTAGCAGCGCCTGAGGGTGGGCTAGACATGTGGTCAAGTGGAGCTTTGGACTCAGCCTAGAGTGGGAGATGCAGGAAGGACAGGCTCCAGGGTGGGAGTGCCCTGAGCATGAGACCTGAGCCAAGCATCTTACCTCTTTGCATCATTGGCTGGCACTCCCTGGGGCTGGGGGGTTAGCCGAGGTGCTATCTCTGGCAGGTCCCAGCACAGAGCAAGTGCTCTGTGATCATTAATTCCCCTACTTTTTTCCAGCACAGATGAGTAGACTGACTATTCTTTCCCAAGAAGCTGGAGGCAAGGTGGAGGAGTATCAGGAGGGTATGTTAGGAATGTCATACTCACTCCACCACCTAGGTGGTACCTGCACCCCATCATCATCACCCCCATTGTCCTTATCTATTCAGAGCTCCATGATTCATGAAGTGCCTGGTATCCTCAGTCTCGTTTGATCTGTAATGACAACCCCATAGGACAGAGTTTGTCACTCACATTTTTTTTTCAGGTGAGGAGCCCAAGGCCCAGAGAGGGGAAGTAAATTTCCCAAGGTCACACAGCTGGGGAGTGATGAAGTCAGGACTCACACCCAGGACCCTTCCCAGAGTACTTGGCTCCCTCTGGCCCTCTCTGCTCTCCTCCCTCCCCAGATACTGCTGGAGCACCTGCTGTGGACGCCGAGACATTCCTGCCTTAGAGAAGCTCATGTATAGGAGTCAGCAGATAGACAGTTCTATCTTGTGCCAAGCAAGGTATGAGAGAGAGGACAGCGGAGGAGCCAGAAAAGGGGTTGAAGGAGCATGTCCTGGAGGAGGGGCACCCTGGAGCAGACCTCCTAGTAAGACAGTGAGTTCTCCAAGGGGAAGGGCTTTCCAGGCAGAGGGAGGAGGTGTGCAAAAGGAGGAGGCCAGATTTTGCTGAAGGATGTTAGCCCTTTTCATTCATGGAAGGAAAACTGACATTTCCAGGACATTCTGGTTTTGCTGCTTATGGCTCCCTTTGGAAGAATGGCTCAGGGACCAAGTAGAGCTCTTTGTTCAGACAGGTGGACTGGATCAGGGAAAGGCAGCAGGGTTCACAGCCAGGTCTGGATTTAGGCTCTCCTAACTCCACGACTGACCTGTGTCTTTGGACAAGTCCTCCTGCCTACCTTTCCCCACCTTTCCCGACCTCTGTGTGAGACACGAGGTCAGAGAGCCTCATGTTGGAGGGAGTTATAGTCATAACGGCCATCAGGTGAGGCTTCTGGATTTTCTCAGGGCTGGGTTGCTGGGATTCTTGAGCCTTTGGTTTTAGATTTCTCCAAGTGCAAGGTCGGAGTAGGGATATTTGCTTTTGAGCTGCCCCGAGGAGAAATGGTTGGCCAGAGGCTCCCAGGTCAGGCAAGGGAACAGGCAGGAAGGGTAACAGGGTTTGAGTTGGGAGACAATTCTGACTTTGTCAGAAGGAAAAGAATAGAGAACACGATGGTTCCTCTGGCTAATTGAGGAAGGAGAGCTGGGTGGGTGTGTGATGGAATGAACACCTGACCCCAGGAGGATTTTCATTCTCATAGCCCTGAGGATGTTTGTAACTCCTCTCAGGAAACCTACACTCCAGCAGTTTTGTGCTTGAACCTGCTGTGGCTCCCTATTGCCGCCGATAAGCCATGAGCACCTGGAGAGGCAGGCAGCAAAATGTCAAATGACAGGAGCTGGGGTCAGGCAGATGTGAATTTGAGTCCTGGCCAGGCCTCTTTCCATGGAAAGCACTTCCCACAGGCATGGATTCTGGGTGTTCATTCGGAGGGTCCCAGTAACCCAGTGTTCTGTCTGTCTGTCCAGAGCTCACCCAGCCACTGCGACCCTCTGGAGCCGGGAGGCCTGGATGCCGCTGTCGAGTCCCAGCTGGGCCGCTGACTGCTCAGAAGAGCTGGAGGCTCTTTCAAAGGAAACTGCAGTCAATTAGTGGAGAGTGGAATTTGAAAGGCCCAAATCCCTTTTTTCCCCCAAACTTCAAATCTGGTTTTTGTCAGAGGCTTTGAAAACAAATACCAAAAGAACCCTTTTTATTTTTTTCCTGCTCCCCTGTCCCCTGCTCTCCTTTGCGTGTTCTTATTTCCCAGGCTTTTATCTCTTTGCAGAGTCGGCGCTGGCAGCCCGGCCTGCCTGCTTGTCTTGGTCACGCTGTGGTGGTCGAGCAGGTGGCTACTGGGGGGAACCAGCTCCCTAGTAGTGATGGTGGCTGGGGGAACCCAGCGCAGCGCTGACACCTGTGAGTGACCGTCCCTCCTGAGCCCTTCTGGTGCATCTCCATGTTCCCTGGGTCCAGCCCAGAGAGGGCTTCAGTACAGGTGTCCTAGGAGAAGTGGGAGGGAGGTGGGTGGACAGAATGCTGTCCGGGTGCAGAGAGGACTTCAAGAGGGAGAGGCACAGAGCTAGCTGGGTCTTTAGGAAGCTGTTCTGGCCACCCATCCCCACCTCATCCATCTGTTGAGTTACTGACTCATTCATACTACAGACATCCACTGAACACCTGCTCAGGGCCAGCCCCTATGCCAGGGACCCTAGTTAAATGGACACAGCGTTAGCGCTGAAGGAGCCGAGAGCTACTGGAGGGCAGTACCTTAACAGCTGTGTCCACCTGGAGGGAGCAGAGCTGGATGTACCCAGCAGGGCTGGGATGGAGAGAGGCCAGGAGCAGCCAGGGCCAGAAGAGGCACCAGCCTCACCTGTGGTAGTCAGAAAAGGCTTCCTGGAGGAGGTGGCTGCTGAACTGAGTTTTGAAAGATGAGTTAGGAGTTTGCCAAGGAAAGGGGTAAAGAAGGACATTCTGAGCAAAGGGGCTCAGAGAGGAGAGGCCCCAAGGCAGCAAAGAACCAGACTGCTGTGTGGAAGGTTGTCAGTAGCTGTACCCTGAGAGCCGGTCAAGGTGAGAGGTAGACAGAGGCCAGGCTGTGAAGGGCCTTGAGGGCCAGGCTGCGACCCGTGCTGTTTGCATCTTATCATATTTCTCCATGCTTGGCTGCCCCATTAACTCCTAAGGGCAGGGAGGCTGTGTCTGGTTCACCTCTGAAACTGTGTCATCTGATGGAGTTTAATCTCTGGGACAGCACTGTGAGGTAGCTGTTACCCCATTTCATAGATGAGGGAACTGAGGCTCAGGGGTAACAAGTTCAGAGTTCTGCCATGAATTTTAGCCGAGCTTAGACTCTGGGAGCTGCCTCAGCATGGGCTTGAGGGTGTGTGTATGTTGTGTGTGTGTGTGTGTGTGTGTGTGTGTGTGTGTGTGTGAGAGAGAGAGAGAGAGAGAGAGAGATGTAGGGGAACAGGTAAGGGTGAGGGCAGCAGAGTAGCTCAGAGTCGAGACTGCCTGGATTTCATATCCTGCTGTTACCTCTTTGATGACCGGTGCCAGTTATTTAACTTTTCCGCACAATACTTTCCTCCTCTGTGTAGTGGGCAGAGAGCTGGTGCTCCCACCTCATCAGGCTCTGGGGAGGAGGGGGAGAGACCACACGATGCCCACACATGGCGAGTGCTCAGTCAACTCTGTGGTAGTTAGACTCTATACACCCCGCTGACACGCAGGCTCAGATCCAGGCCTTGCAGACAGACGGGCAGACCGCCGAGGACCTCAGAAACCTGCTGTCAGCTGAAAAGCTAAGATCCGGGGAGGGGCAGGTTGGGACTTTAGCCAGAAAACGTGTAGAGGGGATTGGCCTGTTTTTTAGATGTATGGCCTTTTTATATTCCTTCTCTCTGGTTACAAGAAGTAGTTGAATCATTAAGTTGTTCTGAATGCAGGCTCAGATATTTTCCCTTCTTACTGGACGTTCTTCATCAAGGGAGTCGGTGTCTGCCTGGCCTGAGCCTGACTGCTTGGGGAACGGACTGGGTGGTGCTAGGCAGGCACCTCAACTCTGACTTCCGAGGGTCACATGCCTGCCTGTGGAATGGGGCCTGGCACACAGACACACTCACTGGTGTGTCTTGTGGTGTGAGACCAGTGAGCCACTGGTGTGAGACACACACACTGGTGGTGTGTCTTCCTTTCCTTATCCTGACTGGCTGCTCTGCTGCCCTCTGTACAGGGGGAGGGGCTAACCAGTCCAGCGGGCGCAGAGAAAGCCATAGAGGCAGCTGGAGCTGACCTCCTCCACACGATGGCATGGTGTATGACGCAGGATGAGAGAGGGTCCATCGTATGACCTAGTCACAGGGCTAGCTGTGTCCCTTCTCTGAGCACTCGGTATCATTAATATAAAAGTAAAAGTGAAATGTTAGTCGCTTAGTCATGTCTGACTCTTTGCAGCCCCATGGACTACAGCCTGCCAGGCTCGTCTGTCCATGGAATTCTCCAGGCAAGAATACTGGAATGGGTTGCCACTCCCTTCACTAAGGCATCTTCCTGACCCAGGGGTTGAGCCTGGATCTCCTGCATTGCAGGCAGTTTCTTTACCGTCTGAGCCACCAGGGAAGCCATTAATACCAATAGTGAGAGTCTATGGAATATTTAAAATGTGCTTGTCCTGGGTAAGCTATTCATGTATATTATTTTAGTCTAAACCTCGTCTTTCTAGATTTAAGTGTATTATCCCTAGTTACAAAATAAAAATGTAAACAGTGGCTCAGTGAAATGTCAGACCTGGGGCTTGAACTGAGGACCATCAGGAGCTAAGCTCTAGCTTTTAGCCACAGCCACCCTCTGCTGGTTTCCTCGGGCAGAGCCTAGTGGGGAGCTGGAGGAAAAAGAAGTCCTGGGAGAGAGGGTGTGTGCACACCCACGGCAGTGCTGGCTGTCCTTGCTACTGGCTTCCCCAAGCCTAGGGGTCTATAAATACGCACTGAGTAAACCTGCGTTTTCTGTCGGCCCAGGATAGAAGGCTGGAAAAAAAACCCCACCCTGTCTCCGAGGTAAGACAGGAAAGAAAATATTATCGTCACCCTCTGGTGGATCCAACCCCGGCCCCGTCAAATTGTGAATCACCTGAGAGAGCCTGGTTTCATGGCAACCGTAGAAAAGAGCCAGGGTTCCAAGCAAAACAGCGTGTGAGCCTCTGCTTGGAATTTATTGATTGATTTATAGGGCGCCTCCTGCCAGCCCCGAGGAGACGGACAGGTCTTCTCAGAGGTGCCACCCTGTGGGCCAAGGGGAGAGGGAAGGAGAGATGCCCACTTGGACGCCTCTGCCTGAGGTGACGAAGCCCTACTGTGGGCCTGAGAGGCTGCCCCAGAAGCCTGACTGGATGGCTGCAGACCTGGTGTGGCCGGGCGAGGCGGCAGGGGCCTGGTGGAGCCCAGAGACCACACCGTCCCTCGGCCTCCCCTGGGCCGGCTCAGTGTCACGCTGGAGAGTGTGATCACTGTCCAGTGGCTACTCTGTGTCACCTCATGTAGTTCAGTCTCTAGAACAACCCTATGGGGGTGGTGGTGGTATTATCCCCATTTTACAGATGAGGAAACTGAGGGTCAGAGAGACTAGGACTTGCTCAGAGTCACAGTTCCCCATGGCAGGTCCTGGTTCCAGTCCTCTGTTGTTCAGGCTTGCGCTGTCAGTGTGCAGCTGAAAGGCCCTGGACACAGCCGGTCCAGATCGCTGCCCCTGCCCGCCACCCCCGTCTCCATTTGTGGATGCAGAAGTCCAGGCACCCAGAGGGGCATGACTTGCCCCAGCTCTTCTGGGTAGCCAAGGCAGTGCCAACACCAGCAGCCCCCTTCCCATTGGCCTTGCTGCTTCTTTTTGCTAGCTGCCTGGCCAGAGGCTTCCCTGACAGGTCCCTCTATGGTCACTCATGGTTTTATGTCCATTGGCTCCTCCTGCCCATTGGCTTCTGGGTGTGGGAGATTCTGGGGTGGAAAGGAACTTTATCCACTGCCATCTAGCCTGCGGTGGCAATGAGAGGAGCTGGCCAGGGACACATGATGGTGGAAGGTGGGACGTGGATGCTGGACTCCTTGCTCAGAGGCTTGGTGCTGCCTCAGAAGCCCACTAGGGTTGGGAGGTGGCCATGCTGTGAAAAAAGGGAGGATGATCAGGTTCAGAACTGGCATGGCCACTTACAGACTCCATGACTCTGCCGTGACCCCTGTTAGCCTGAGGGAGGGACCTGGGCTCCTGACCAGCTGGGTCTTTGTTGGCCTGAAGGAAACCTGTCCTTTTGGGCCAATATCATTAGCCTTTCCATCCTGCAGCGGCTGCCCAGTGTAGTTGCCATGATGACTGACGAGCCGGTAGGTGCTCTTGCCTTGGGATCTTTGGTGTCCTTCACCAGGCAGGCCTGTAGTTAGTATCAGTCAAAGTGAAAAGAGACAGAAACCCCGCTTCCCCCAGAGCGGCCCCTCCTGGTCCGCCTGCCACGTACATTGCTTCTTGCGGTTGGGGCCTGCCTTGACACAGCATGACCGTTACCACCACAGTTTTGGATCCGTCACACCCAACCAACGTGTTCTCTCTAAGCCTAAATTGGATTCTGGCTCTCTCCTGCCCTCAAGACAGCATCTAAGCTCTGGGGACTGGCCCACAGGGACCAGCTTCTCCCACGCATGTCCGGTCAGTGTCCTGGCTTTGGATCCTCCAGCCAGGCCCCTGAATCGCCAGGTTCTTTGATGCCCACATCCTCTGCTCACATGTGTCTTGTTTTTGGAACTTCCTTTTCTCTCCTACTGTTTGGCACGCGTCTGTCCGTCTTTGCTGACACATGGTGAGTGCACAGCAATTTTGGTAGCTTGGGTGCTGCTCATGAGGGAGCTGGTGACATTTCCCTCAAGGTGATGGGGTGGCTGCAAGGTCTCTGTCCAGCATGCTCTGCCCAGTGCCATGGCCGAGGCCGGCAAGACCCTCATACGTGCGATTGAGTGGCTGTGCCAGCTGGGAGGTCAACCTTGGTCCTGGGCAGATTGTTTGGGTCTTGGCCAAGGTCATGGATGAACGTGTACAGCAGCTGGAGCTCAGTTGTATCTTTCTTCCCCTAAATCTCAAACAGTTCAATTTTGCCATCCTCAGGATATAGCCCAGATTCATAGAATCTTAGGGTCCTGGGTGGGCTTCAGTGTATGTGCATAATCTTATGACTATGTTCATGCAATTTTCTAGAGGGAAGGCCCACAGTTTCACAATTATAGGAGCAATTTCTCCTTGCTTCCTACTGACCCTCACAGTGCTCTGCCCCTGGGGGACCCACTTGAAGCTCTTCAGTCCCACTCATCCTCCCATCTCCACCCTCTTTCAGACTCTAATACCCGCTCATATTCTATAGCTCAGTTTAGAAGCCCCCTCCTCCTTAAAGTCTCTCCTGATTCTACAGGCTGAGTCAGGCACCCTCTTGCTGCCAGTTCTCTGTGTGGCCACTGTCAGCACATCACGGAGGGGCTGGGTCTCAGCGCACCCCCTCATGTCCCCCAGCAGGGGGCTGCTCTGTGCAGGGCTGTGGGAAGGAAGAGAGGACGCAACTGGTTTGTGTTGGTGAAGCAGGAAGTCCTGCCTGGGAAGTAGTCCTGTGGCTGCTGTCACCTTCCATTTGCTCATTCGGTGAGCAGGACTTGGACCTGCTGTGTGTGAGGGGCTGGGAGCCGGGGTGGAGCAGACCTGGTCCTGCCCACAGGCGCTGAAGGAGCCGAGGTCGGGACCACACGCTCATAGAGCAAGCTGAGAATGGTCTTCCCCCAGGCCCCCCCCCACCCCAAGCAGTCTGTGAGGAAGGGACTTCAGGGCAGAGCAGTGGGATGCAGAAAATGTCAGGTGGCCAGTGGGTTCACAGGAGGCCTAGCAGACATTTGCTGAGGGACTTGGGAGAGGACTGGAGATTGGTATAGGAAAAAAAGTGAAAAAGACAGGTAGATCTCAGGTTGGGAGTCCTCTGTATGTGCTAGAATCAGAGAAACCGGTGTGGATGTCAGCTGTAATCATACATCCTAAATCTTTTAAATTTTCTTTTCTGGCCTTCCCATTCTGGGTACGTTCAGAATATAATATATAAAACCATAGTATGGCACATACTATGTAATAGAGTAGGAGTAGAGGATGGAAGTCACGGATGGAGGGCACGCTTGTCTGTTTCCAGTGTCAGTGGGACATCTTTCAACTTCTTACCACTAACAGTGAAATTTACTGTTGACTTTTTGATAATACTATTTATCATAGTAAGGAAGTTCCCCTCTTTTCTAGATTGGCTAATAGTTTTCTTTTAAAATCATGAATGGTGTTGAATTTTATCAAATTACATTTTCTGCAGTTGTTGTGATACTCATTTTGTTTTAAAATCTATTAAGTGATGAATAACATTAAATGATAAAACAACTGTGAATTCCTTGGATATACCCAGCCTATTCATCATGTAGTTTTCCCATTTGTGTATTGCTGGGTTCAATTTGTTAATATTTTTTTAAGATTTTTTTTTTTTTTTTGATGTGGACCATTTTTAAAGTCTTTATTAAACTTGTTACAATATTATTTCTGTTTTATGTTTTGGTTTTCTGGCTGTGAAGTTTGTGGGATCTTAGCTCTCTAGCCAAGGATTGAACCCACATGCCCTGCATTTGGAAGGCAAAGTCTTAACCACTGGACTGCCAGGGAAGTTCCTCAATTTCTTACTTTTTTAATAGATTTTTCCCATCTGTGTTCATGAATTAAGTTAACTTGTAATTTTCCTTCCTCATACTGTCTTTTTTTTTTTTTTTTTCTCATACTGTCTTTTATTGAGGCTTGAGATCAGGGTTTTCCTAGCCTTATATATGGTGAATTGTGGAATATTCCCTGTTCTTCTAGTTCCTGAAAAACTGAGTATAAGATTAGAAGTATTTCTTCCTTGAATGTTGGGTAGAAATCACGAACATTTGGGTAGAGATCACTCTAGGCATTTGGGCCTGGAGTTTTCTTGTGGGAAGATTTTAGACCATATATTTAATTACTTTAATGCCTATGTAATTAGTCAGGTTTTTTATTTCTTCTTAGTTTTGCTAAATTATATTTTTTCTAGGAAATTGTCCACTTTGGCTACATTTCAAAATTGTTGGCATAAGTGCCTTCATATTGCCTGTAGCGTCAAGTGTTGTCTCGATTTTTACTGGTTTTACTTATTTGTTCCTCCTCCTCCGTCCTTGTGATCTCTCTTGTCCATTGTTTGTCAATCATATTTCTTTTCAAAGAACCAACTTTAGGCTAATTTATTAACCCTCTCTATTGTGTGTATGAGCACATCTATGTATATTTTCTGTATTATTGATTTCTGCCTATATCTTTCTTATTTCTTTCTTCCTGCTTTATTTTGTTCTTTCTAAAAAAAAAACCCTGAAATAAACATTTAACTCGTTAAATCTCAACATTTCTTTTCTGACAAATGTGTTTAAGACATAAAAAACCATAGAGTTTCCTTAAGTACTGCTTTAGTGGCATCCCATAGTTTTGATATATAGAATTCTCATTATCAATTAGTTCAAAAGATTTTCTAATTTCCATTCTAAATTTTTTTACCTTTATTATTATTATTTTATTTTAATTTTTTTGGTCTTGCCACATAGCATACAGGATCTTAGTTCCCCAATCAGGAATTGAATCTGCATCCCCTGCAGTGGAAACAAGGAATTTTAACCACTGAGTCGCCAGGGAAATCCCCATTCTAAATACTTTTGACCCACAGTTATGGGGCATCTTTTTGATTTTCAAACATATGAGACTTCAAGTTATCTTTTACACTGTGGTCAGAGAACATGTTCTGTTCATTTCAGTCCTTTGAAATGTATTCAGACTTGCTTCGTGGCCGAGTTTTGTAAATTGACTGTGGGTCCTCCCCTCCCTTACTCAAGGACACCACTGCTCCAGTGAGTCTCCATTCTCTTTCCTGCCTCAATTTTTGCCTCTTTCCTGGATCATTCCTATCAGCATACAAGTCTGCTATTATTTCTAACATCTTTAAAAAAAGACAAAACCCAAACCCTCTCGTGACTCCGTAACTACCCCCAGGTTCCTTCTCCTCTCTCACCTTCCTATTTGTCTTAGCCTAGGTTCCCCAATGACAGAGATTTTCATGCTCTGGGGCAGGTAGTTTCCTTGAGAGCTGATCTCAGGGAGCAGGTATGAGAGCTGGGGGAGTGAAGCAGGACAGGAAAGGATATGGAGAGAGTCAGTGCAAGAGTGCATTCCTGGGCTGCCTCACCTTCTGAGAGGTCTTTAAAATTCCTCCCAGAACGCTGTCCAGGGGGCACTATTTATTCATGGGCATCCGTTCCCACTGTCTTCCCTTGTGACTCAGACAGTAAAGAATTCGCCTGCATTGCAGGAGACCTGGATTCGATCCCTGGGTTGGGAAGATTACCTGGAGAAGGGAATGGCATCCCACTCCAGTGTTCTTGCCTGGAGAATTCCATAGACAGAGGAGCTTGGCAGGCTACCATCGTCCACGGGGTTGTAAAGAGTCGGACATGACTGAGCGACTAACACTTTCAGTTTCTTTCATACCCACTGGTCAAGGATGTGCAGAAGCATTAACCTCCAGCCGCTTTAGGGTTGATGTGAGGTTGCCTGGAATGTGCGTGTTTTGTCGGAGGCACTGTCAGGAAGCCCTGGAAGGAAGTCTGGAAGCCTGCCTGAGCCTGGCTGCTGTGACCGGTGACAGCAGTAAGAGGTATGGCCGAGAGGGGTCTGGGGACCCGTTTCAGCAAAACGAAAGAGCTGCCTTTGCTCAGCGTCTCACATCTCTCTCTCCAATCAGGCCCTCACTCTATCCTCACCTCCAGACAGCTCTTGGCTCTTGCCAAGCTTTCTAGTGTCTTCCATGATGCCAAATCCAGCGATAGCACTCCATCCGCAGCCTTGGATGCAGTTGATCACTCTCTGCTCCTTACTCGCCGGCCTCTCACAGCTTCAGGACACGGCTCTGGCTGGTTTCCTTCTCCTCCTCCACCCCAGCTCCTCAGCTCCCTGACCTCGAGCACTGGTGGTCCTGGGCTTAGTCTTTGGGCCACTTGCTTTTCTGTTTATGCTCCCTCCCTTTGTGGTCTCATCCTGTATCCCTGAGTTTCAAACACCATCAATTTGCTATTGATCCAAAGTTATGTCTCAGGCTCCAGACTTGTTAATCTGGTTGCTGTTCAGGGTCTCCATTGGCATGTCTAAAATATGTCTCAAACATACATGACCAAAATAGCTCCTGGGGGTCTCCTCCAACCTGGCCCTTCTCCTGGTCCTTCTCCTGGTCATCTCAGTAAATAGCAACTCCGTCCTTATAGCTCTTCAGGATCAACACCTGGTGTCATCCTTAACTCTTCTCTTTCACTCCCTCTAGATGATCCATCAATAAATCCCCGTGCCTCTACACCCACAGTATATCTAGCCCAGCCACACCTCACCACCCTGATTGAAACCGCCTTCATCTCTCATGGATCGGTTGTAGTAGCCACTCAGTTGCATTCTCTGTCTCTGCCATTGTCCCCATTCTCACAGCAGCCAGAGTGATCCTGTTAAAGCAGTGGTCCTTAACTGGGGGCCTTTTTGCCCCCCCTTAGGAACACTTGGCAATGACATTTTTAACTGTCACAGCAGGGCACACACACACACACACATGCACACATGTGAGCTACTGGGGATGCTGCTAAACACCCTGCAATGCACAAGACAACCTCCCAGAGCAAAGCATTATCTGGCCTCAAATGTCAGCAGTGCTGAGGTTGACAAATCCTGTGTTAAAACATTAATGGTGTTGCTCTTCTGTTTAAAATTCATCAGCACTCTTCATCTCATCCAGATGTGGAGGTAAAGCAAGATCTGTACAAAGCCTGGGAGGCCCCACATGACACATACACACACACCCTCATTCTTCTGGCCTCAGTCTTCCTTCATGCCCTCAGGCTTACTCTGCTCCAGGCACACCAGCTTCTTGCTGATCCTGGAACAAGTTAGGTCTCCTGTTGCCTCAAGGCCCTGGCACCGGATGTCCTCCCCCTACAGCCAGACATCCTTATGGCTCAGTCCCTCTCCTGCTGCAAGTCTTTATCCAAGTGATACTTCTCAGTGAGGCCTTCCCTGGGCATCCTACGTAGAAGTACATCCTCCCTTTACATACTTTGAATCCCTTTTCTTGCTTTATTTTTCTCGTTATCATGAACATTCTGTGGAATTTACTTATTTTTTTATATCACCCATTATAAGACGTGCTTCGTGAGAGCAGAGATTATTATCTGTTTTATTCAATGCTAGATTCCTAGTGCGTAGAATAATCCCTAGTGCATAGCAGGCGCTCAACAAAAACGTGATGAATGAATGATAAATGAATAACGCTTTGTAAAGTGTAAGTGATACATATGATATTTGTGATTATTATTACATTGTGGTGCTACTAAGGGAGATGGTAGAAACCTTGCCATAACAGTCTTGAAAAAACTAACACAGATGGGGACAATTGGTTAACTATTTGGGGGAAAAAATAAAGTTAAATCCTCACCTACATTATCCTGGAAAATACATTCCAGATGGATTAAGGAGTTAAGTGTGAAAAATGAAACCACACAAAAAATTAGAAGGTTTTTTATAGGGAAATATTTATCTTATGTCTGGTTGGAAAAGAACTAGCTTTACTTAAAGCCCATGGAAGTGATCTCAACTAAAGACTGTTGGATTAGACTACTTGAAAATTTAGAACATTTTTATGAGTAAAAACTTATAGACAGTAATGAAAGGCAATAGGCAAAATGAGAAGAGTATGTAAGCCTGATATATTTAATACCTAAGAAAAGCTCTCCCAAAATGATAAGAAAAATGTAGAAAGGATAGGAACATTTGACAGAAGAAGAAATATGGATAGTCAAAGAGTATTTTCAAATATTTGCCCCCACTAGTAATAAAATCCAAATAAAAATGAAGTCTGATTTTAATCTCACTAATCAGCAAAGATAAAGAAAATCCTGTTGTTTGTTGTTGTAACGTGCAGTGGACTTGGGCCTCTCATCAGATGAAAGTGTAACTGGGGACAGTCTTTATAGAGGGCAATTTGACAGTATGTTCTGTGAGCCTAAGAAATATTCAGTCCCTTTGACCCGTGAATTCCTCTTTTTGGAAGTTGTCCCAAGAAAGTGTTCAGCAATGCAGACAGTGATTTATGTTCAAGGGTGCTCATCATAGCATTATTTATAATAGCAAATACTGGAAACAACCTAAATGTTTAACAATAGGTAATAGCTAAATAGTTATGGTGAATCCCATGATGGAATACTATGCAACTGTTCAAAGGGGCCTTTTGAAGAATCCTTAGTGACAAGGGGAAATGTGCTCAGGATTTGATATTTAGTGTAACAAATAGTAAGTGTAAATATGTAAATAAGATGTTGAATATGTGTGTGTGTGCATATGGACAAGACACAACTTAGGGACTGAAGAACAGCAACGGATACAGTCACACACATAGGCCTAGTGGGAAAAAAGGAACATTTTAAAAACTTAAGCAGTCTGAGGAAGCAACCCAAGTGTCCATTGACCAATGAATGGATTACCAAAATGTGGTATATACATACAATGGAGTATGATTCAGCCTTAAATAAGAAGGAAATTCTGTAATATGCCGCAAGGTGGATGAACCTTGAGGATATTATACTAAGTGAAATAAGCCAGTCACAAACAGATGAATACTATATGATTCTATTTATATGAGGCAGTGAGAGTGGTCGAAATCACAGAAACAGAAAGCAGAATGGTGGTTGTCAGGGGCTGGGGGAGATCTTGTTTAATGGGTGCAGAGTGTCAGATTTACAGGATGAAAAGTTAGGGCCATAGATGGTGGTGGTGGCTTCACATCAATGTGAGTGTATTAAGTATCACTGAACTGTATACTTAAGGTGGCTAAGATGATAAATTTTATGTTCTGTGTATTTTAACACAATTAAAATTTTTAAAATTAATTTTTATTGTCGTATAATTGTTTTACAATGTTGTGTTAGTTTCTGCTCTACAGCAAAGTGAGTTAACACATTTTCTTTAAAAAAGAAAAAAAAAAATCTAAGCTGTCTGAGAGATAGGGTTGTGGAATGTAAAGCAATTTTTGAAGATATCTTTCCCCTTAAAATTCACCACAAATGAACATGGAGAGTCAGATACGAGAGGAAAACCCAAGTCTCACATAATGAATGGTGTAGGATGGCTTTCTTAAGGCCTGTGCATGTGTGCATGAATGATCAGGAAGGCTCTCCAGAAACCATTTGAATTTAGCAAATATTTGTTGAGTCCAGAGAGAGTCCCTGCCCTCATGGAGCTTGTGCTTAAGTGGGGCAGACAGGAGCAGCTAGAATACTATGTAGGCCATGTTACATGCTAAGAAGAAAAATGAAGCAGATGAGGGGTTTGTGAGTAATGGGGCCTGGGAGTGGTCAGAGAAGGCCTCTCTCAGGAAGTGAGGTCTGCATGACAGGAAGCAGCTGTCCTTGAACTGGGGGCAGAGAAGACAGCTAGTGCAAAGGCCCAGAAGGAGAAGCAGGCCCCCCGAGTGGGGTGAGGCCCGTGTGTCTACAGCGGGGCTGTGGCAGTAGAGCAAGCAGCCCAGTAACGCCTCCCCTCCCTTGTTTATCTGTGAGTCACAGCTTGTTCTTCAAAACCATCTCATGCTCAGTCAATTCTAGGACACTGTTCTGAGCCAGGCACTGGGCCAGGAAGTCAGGCTGACTGGAGGACTGGAGAACTGGAGAGAGGCCCTGAAGATCCAATTGTCCAGTGATGGGGACAGCTGGGGCCCCATCATTCATGGGGCTGTGACGCGCAGAGGAGATCTGGGAGGGCTTCAGGGAGGAAATGTTTCACCAGGGCCTTGAAAGATAAGTAGGAATGAAGTCCCCAGGGGGAAGTGGGTAGAAAGGCATTCCAGGAGAGGGAATAGCGTAAAGTGTGGGGTGGGGTTGCACATTTAGGGCTTATCAGGGGAATGGTAAAAAGCTGTTGGGCCTGGACTGTATGACTGTATGGAGTATGTGTGTATGTGGGTGCGCCCACACATGTATGTAGTCTTAGAAGATCAGACCAGAGAGGTGGTTTGGAGTCAGGCTGTGAAGGGCCTTGAATGTGTCAGGACAAAGAGGGAGATTTTTCTTCTAAAGTTTGGTGGTGGTCAAGCCCTTGGTGGGGTTGGCACCAGGCTGGCTGCAGGCTGAACTCAGCAGGATTTTCTGGAGCCCTCGTAAAGGACAGCTTCCCTGGCTGTGCCCCCCTCCCCTGCGCCCCCACCCCCCGCCCCGCCAGGATTCTCATTTGCTGTTATCTAGGGCAGGGCCCAGATATGTTTTTCAAAAGTCCCTTAGGTGATTCTGATGTGCCACAGAGTTTGGGGGTACACACTGTGGACAAAGAGTCTTTGAGAATTGTAAACCCGGAGAGCTGGGACCCTGTTCTTTGCCCTGGGGGCCTTCTCTGTTGGCCATCTCTTCTGACCTCTCAGGGTGTTGCTTGTCCCTGTCCTGAGCCTTTGCTCAGGACATCCTGTCCCCACCCTGCGCTTTGCACCACTGGCTGATGCTGTGGTGCTAATGCCTGATGCTCAGCACACACCAGACTGTGCTTAGACCTGCCAAGTTGGTGAGTGGGATGGGGCTTTGATGGGGCAGAGCGGGTATGCATCCCATTTGATCATGACAGAGTTGCTTCACCTTCTCAGCCTCAGGTTCCTGGTCTGGTGGCTGGGGGTAATTATACCTAGGTCAGTAGGATTACATTAGCATATAAAGTGCCTGATACTCAGGTGTAAGCTCCACGTGGGCACTATGTCTGGTTGATGGTTCGTCCCTGGTATTGGTACCGTGTGGGCACCAAAAACGTGTGAGAGAACAGAACAGTGAGCAGGCCTGAACATTCCTAGTTGTTTTTTTTTTTTGACCTTGTGTGTGTGCTCAGTCTTATCTGACTCTTTGTGACCTCATGTACTGTAGCCCACCAGACTCCTCTGTCCATGGAATTTTCTAGGCAAGGATACTGGAGTGTGTTGCTGTATCCTTCCCCAGGGGATCTTCCCGACCCAGGGATAGAACCCTCATCTCTTGTGTCTCCTGCATTGGCAGGCGGGTTCTTTACCACTGTGCTTCATAAATATTAGTGTCTCGCCCTGGCCGTCACTGGTGTTCAAGGTGCTGGGGCATCAGGGAATGATAAAAACATCCTTAAACATCACCTGGGTAGCCACGGCAGGATGCAGGAATGGATAAGTCATATTTATCCGATGCAAGCCCTCTGGGGATAAATAAGACAAATATAAAAATGCTTTAATTCAGGCACTCTCTTGAGGGCAGAGATCTAGGCTGGGTCCTGGCATGGTTGTGAGCTCAGGACATGACCACTGAAGGCACCGCAGGCAGAGGGTACAGCAAGGCTGAAGGCCCAGCAGTGGAAAGAGGCACAGATCCCTGGGGGCACTGGCTCCTCGGGATGCAGAAGCTGACATCCTTGCTGTCTGTCCGTCTGTCTCTCACGTCATCTGTGCTCTCATGTTGGGCCATCTGTTTTCCTACATTCTGTTGGGTGGAAAGAGTAGAGCTTTAGAGTCAGGGGGGTGAGGCTGTGTGGCCTGAAACAAGTCATCTTGAAGCATCTTAGAGTCTTCATCCATAAAATGGGGACAATATTGTCTTCACATGTTTGGCTTAAATAAAACAAGTCATGCCAAGCCCAGTGCCTGGCACACAGCAGGTAATTAATGCCTGTTCTCAAGTCCCTCCTCCCTTTCTGTCCCACCTCTTCTTTGGTTGATAATCAACTCTAGGAAGTCCCGGTGGATTTCCCAGCCAGGCTTATTGGCCCGGCATTCTGCTATCTCTTTGAGATAATAAATATACGAATAAAACCAAAATCCATTATTAGCTTCTTCTAGACTGTCTGCATGATTTATGGCTTCAAAGTGTCTCTAGTTAATCTGTCGAAAGGGATTTTAAATTTCATCCGTCTTCTCCGCTGGCAGCCTCTTCTACCTTGAATTCAGCTGTTTGACATGTCTAGTACCGGGGTCCCATTTTAAAAACATTTACAGTGGGCCGGCAGGAAAAAAAAAATCAGAGATGGAGCAGCAAGCAGGAGGCTCAATTTGGCACATCTGCTTTTAATTCTACGCATCTCCAAAAGTGCAAATAGCTTGAAAGTTCGCCCAGGGAAGGGGTCTGCTGTGCCCACTAGGGCTGCCTTAGGTGACTTTAAAGGAGCGAGGGATAATTACTGAAAATGAATTGTCACTGAAATGGAACCCTCCAGATCAGCCGGGCTGACCATCTGCTGCTCACATGTGCAGGCAGCTCTCCTCACCTCCCCCTCCAGGACTCAGAGTGCTCAGCCTTGAGGTTTCCTTAACCTCTGCCTCCCAGCTGCTCAGGTAATGAGTTGTCCGACTCACACCCACTGTAATAGGGGCTGCACGGGCCCTGTGTTTGGTTATGGCTGTGGACCCTGGAATTAGGGTGCAGGCAGAATTGCCCAGAATTCAGTTCAGCAGACTGGTGTAAGACCCTGCCACTGTCAGGCCCTGGATTGTGTGTGTGTGTGTGTGTGTGTGTGTCTGCGTGTGCGTGTGCACGTGCATGTGTGCATGAGTGCCCACTGCACTCTACCATTTACAAAACCTTCTACATTTGTCACTGGTGGGGAAGCTGAATTGCATTCATTTATTTATTCGGTGAAAATGTGTTCATTCCACCCCTGAAGCATACTGTCCCTATAGGAGATGCCAGACACAGAGGTGAGTCAGCTGTGGGCCTACCTTTGGGCACCAGGGGGAGACATTGGGAGCGGGTGATAAGGTCTGCACCTCTAAGGGATCTGAGCAAGGCTGTCCAGCAAGGTTGCACAGAAGTGGTGTCACTTCAGTTGGGCCTTGTGGGATTCATGCATGTGATAGCTACTTGTTGAACTCCTGTTATTCTGAAGCAGTGTGCTCAGATCCAGGTGGTCATCAAAACAGACCAAGTTCATGCCCTCAGAGAGCAGGAAATAAATATGTGAGCAAAGAAACAAGATGCTTTTAAATGATGAGTGCTATATAGATTATGAAAGTGGATGGCATGGAGTGAGGCTCCCAGAAAATCAGGAAGGGCCTCCTGGGTGAGGTGGCGTTTGCTCTGAAATGTGGACAGAGACATGGATCTGCACAGCCTGGGAGAAGAGAAGCCAGAGAGACTAGAAAAGCAGAGCTACTGAGATGTTTGGGGACAGGGCAGGTGTTTTTGCTCTTCAGGCTGCTGTAACAGAAATCTGACAAATATTCATTTCTCAGTTCTGGAGGCTAGGAAGTCTGAGGCCAAGGTGCCTGCAGATCCAGTGACTGGGCGAGGACCTGTTTCCTGCCTCATGCATGACCATGTTCTCACTGTGCTCTCTCATAAAGGAGAGAGCAGAGGGAAGCACCTCTTTCTGGATTCTTCTAAGGGCACTAATCCCCTTCATTAGGGCTCCACCCTTGTGATCTCATCTAGTCCCAATCGCCCCAAAGGCCCCACCTCTAATACCATCACACTGAGAGTAGTTTCAATGTGTGAATTTGGGGGCACACAAACATTCAGTCCATCACAGTGGGTGTGGCAAGAGCAGAGAAGTGAGGGGCTGACAGGCAGAGATGTTAGCCTGGCCACCTCAGGGATCCTCTGGACATAGGCTAGGGACCATCAGGCCTGGGGGATGGGGCCACTGAAGATGGTTTGGAGCAGAATTGAGGGTCCCTGGGGATGAGGTGGCAATGTGCAGAGTCTGTGGCTGCCAGGCTGTGGAGGACAGACTTGGTAGGAGCTCCAGAGAGGGTCATGGAAGCTGTCTCCTGGGGAAGCTATGAGTTGTATCTGCTGTTTATTTGACTTGCTTCTAGATGAATTAACAACTCGCTGCAGTACTTGGAACTTCGGTATTTGGCCAGGGTCATGTTGTACCAAATGGAGCTGTGGGCTTGGAGTGGAAGAGGCTGGACCCTGGCACCATGCCTCCCGTGTTGTTCCCAAGGGCATCCTCCACTCTGGGCCTGGCGGTTTCACCAGGAGGCAGAGGGACAGAGCATCTATTGTCATGAGGGGATAGAGAGGGGAGCTTGTGAGACTGAGCCAGCACCCTCCTTACAGCTCCAAGGTCACTCAGCCTGGGCATCGGGGGGCTGGTTTGGACCTCTGTGAGGCAAGGTGGAAGGACCTCTGATAGGAGAGGCCATCATGGGCAGACAAGTGTGGGCACTCAGGGGCAGCATTGTGAACACCTGTGCCCCTGTGCGGGCCATTGAGCCTGGCCTGCAGTCTGTACGTGGGTATCATTTCTTCACGGATGGATGGACCAATCTGCATGGGGGTTTGGGAATCAGATAGGCCGAGGTTTGAATTAATTTCTTCTCTGAGCCTTTGATTTCTTCATCAGAAAAATGGAGAAAGCATGAAGATTAAATAAGATTTTACTTACGTAGTATTTAGGCCCAGCTCCTGGCATGTAGCAGGAGCTCATTTTATAGTGGCTGTATATCCTGGAGAAAAAGCCAGGGCTGAGAATGCAGGATGCCCTTTAGGCTGGGGAGATAAGAATGTCAACAGCAGATGCCCAGTAAATGTTTGCTGAGTGAATACTTGAGTCAATGAAGAATGCATGGATAACACAGTTTGCATGTTGGGATTTGGTCCAGACCTGGACCAAGTGATAGAATCTGTGACTCTGTGACTCCCTTATGATGGAGGATAAAGCCCAAGGTTACTGAAGTAGCTCACCAGCCCCGACCTGCTCCAGCACCTGCTCATCTTAATTCCTGGGCCTCCTAATCCCAGCTCTGAAATAATCAAAGCTTCCAATACTTGCTTCTCCTGTGTGCCTGGTCCTTGTACTTTGGATGCTCTTTTTGCTGTCTTCTTGGCAAATCATCTTTCAGTATTTAGCTCAAGAGTCATCTCCTGTAGGAGGTTTTTCTGACTCTTTTTCTGCTCAGAAGTGAGAAAAGGAGGTCCATACCGACGACACCAGGTGTGTCATTCAGACCTGGACCCACCGGAAGCTGGACTTGTGGTTTGTTTTCTCTTCAGAACTGGCCAGCAGAAAGACAGCCCTTTATTATAGGAGTAATCATTAGCCTTTCAGTGGGTGTCCACTTACCCACATTCCAACAAGCCAGTGTTGCTTTTTCCCCTATTTTTACAGTAATTTCCCTGATGACTAGAGATGCAAGCATCTGTGGATCTTCCTATGTGTTTATCCTCCTTTGAGAAATCTATTCACATCCTTTGTTCACTTTTATTTGGGCTGTTTATCCTTTTATTATTGAATCAGGAGAGTTCTTTCTATATCCAGAATGAAAGTTTGTTAGAGATGTGTGTAGGGAGTATTTTCTCCTATTCTCTGCCTTGCCTTTTCGGTTTCTAAATGGTGTTTTTCAAAGAACAAAGATTTAAACTTTTGAATCAATCTAGTTTATCAACTGTTTCTTTTGTTTCCTGCTTTTTGTGTTCTAAGAAACCTTTGTCTGTCTTAAGGTATACTCTAGAAGTTTTATGGTTTTAACTTTAAATTTAGGTTGACAATGCATAGTGAATTAATTTGGGGGTACAATGTGAGATAAGGGTCAAGGTTCATCATTTTGTACAGGTATCCAGTTATTCTAGCAACATTTATTGGAGACACTTCTTTCTCTCATTGGCTTGCTTTGGCATGTTAGGGAAGAATCTTTTGACCATAGTAGTTTGGGTTTATTTGTGGACTTGCTGTTTGTTCCACTGATCTATGTGTGTGAGTCTGTTCTTAAGCCACCACCATGCTATCTTGATGGTTGTAGCTTTATGGAAAGTCTTAAATCAAGTAGTGTGACTTCCCTAACTTTGTTCTTCATTTTTAATATTGTTTTGGCTATTCTAGCTCCTTAATATTTTACATATATATTTTAGAGTTAACTCTTTTACCAAAAAGCCAGCTGTAACTTTGATTGGGATGACATTAGATGGATAGATTGACTTGGATAGAATTGACATCTTAGTATTGAATCTTTCATTCATAAACATAGTATCTCTTCTCATTTATTTATGTCTTGTTTACTTTCTTTCAGCAGTGTTAGTAGTTTTCAGTGTAGAGATCTTACAAAACTTTATGTAACTTTGTTCCTAAGAATTTTATGTTTTTTGGTGTTATTATATGTTGGGTTGCTTTTAAAATTCCATTTCTCCATTCATTCCTCTAGTATGTAGAATTATAATTGCTTTTACATGTTGACCTTGTATCCTGTGACACTACTAAATTAATTTATTCTTTTCTATGTTTTTGTTTTTGGAGATTTCTTAGGAATTTCCATGTAAGCAATCATGTCATTTGAAAATAAATAAAGAGTTATGCTTCCTCTTTTCCTATTTTCATGCCATCTTCTTTCTTTCCCTAATTGTACTAGCTGTGGAACCTCTAATAGCAGTGGTGAGTATGGACATCCTTATTTTGTTCCCAGTCTTAGAAGAAACCATGTGTTTCATCATTAAGCTTGATGTTAGCTGTAGTTCATCATTGATATAATTTATTATATTGAGGAAATTTTTTTTATCCCTAGTGTGCTGAAAATTTTTATCGTGAATTGTTTTTCTGCATCAGTTGAGCTGATGCATCTCCTTCATTCTTTTTTTTTTTTTTGCATTTCTTTTAGTTTTATTTATTTATTTTCTCATTTATTTTTATTAGTTGAAGGCTAATTATTTTACAATATTGTAGTGGTTTTTGCCATACATTGACATGAATCAGCCATGGATTTACATGTGTTCCCCATCTTGAACCCCCCTCCCACCTCCCTCCCATCCCATCCCTCTGGGTCATCCCAGTGCACCAGCCCTGAGCACTTGTCTCATGCATCCAACCTGGGCTGGAGATCTGTTTTACACTTGATAATATACATGTTTCAATGCTGTTCTCTCAGATCATTCCACCCTCGCCTTCTCTCATAGAGTCCAAAAGTCTATTCTACACATCTGTGTCTCTTTTTCTGTCTTGCATATAGGGTTATCCTTCATTCTTTTGATTTAGTGTATCATGCTGATTAATCTAGAACCTTGCATTCTGAGGATAAACCTCACTTGGCCATGATGAATCATTCTTTAAATGTATTGCTGGATTTGATTCTTTAGTTTTTTTAAAAAGAGTAAGTATCAAGTTTGATTACACTTTAATCAAATATGAAACTGTAAAGATTAAAAGAAGTTGGTTGTAAACCATAAAAAGTACTAAAAGATAGGTAAAGTAATAAACTAAGAAGTAGCCTGAGCAGCCCTGTCACCATTGTGTGTTAGTTGCTAAAAGCAAACTAAATAAGTTTCTTGAGAAGTTAGCAAAAGAATCCTAAAAGTAGGAGTAGATGAAAGTAAGAGTAGACAAAACAGAAAATGATGGAAGAAATGTGTATTAGTTTCTTGAGGCTGCTGTAACAGATTACCACAAACTGGGTGCTAAAAAAAACAACAGAAGTTTATTCTCACAGTTTTGGAGGAGTCTGGCGTTGAGGGAGAGCATGCATTCTTCGTCTGGTCCAGCTTCTGGTGGCTTCTGGCATTCCGTGATTTGTGGCCACTTCACTCCCGTCTATGTACCTGTGGTCATGTTGTCTCTTTCTCGCTGTGTCTTTCCTCATATGGACCCTTCTCACTGGATCTAGGTCCCACCAGGATAATGTCCTCATCTCAAAATCCTTAACTTCTTTACACTGGCAGAGACCCTTTTTCCAAGTAAGGTCACATTCCCAGGTTCCAGAAATTTGACATAGACATGTCTTTTCAGGAGCCACCATTCAACCTACTGCAGAGTATAACTTCAAGATTTCCTGTGTGAAACATTGACATTTGGTAACTCATAATGAAATACACTGACTAGTGTGTACTAAATAAGATGACTAAACCAACCCATGATCCTTGATTTTGACCTGCTTAATGTTTTTTTTTAAATGCTGCTCTGAACACAAAATCCAAACTTATTAACTAAAACTGAAACCATCTCTTCCAACACAAATGGTTGTCATCTTTATAAATGGTTGAAATAAATAAGTTTTGGATAACTGTTGGGATAATTTGGGAATGTAGCCACTTGGCGAAGTAATTTGTGGCTAATTGGCTTTTGATGAATTGGTCATTCGACACATTGATTGTTGGCCAACTGGCACTTGAAAATTGATGTTTCTCAAGTTGGACTGCCTCCCACAATGGGCTTGGGGCTTGATGTCTGGGGCCAGGCTGTGAGGCCCACATGGGCGCCTGGCAGGCTGAGCACTTAGTCAGGGATCCAGAGATGATCTTGGACCAGGAGGGGAGAATCCAGAAGACCTGACCACTCCTCAGCCTTGGCCACAGGTTTCATCCTGAGAGCCTGAGCTGGGCAAGGCTGTGTGAGAAATCATAACAGAATGAGAGTGACTTTCTATTACCGCATACTAGGCTGAGTAAAGCACCTGTGGGCGTTGTCTCATTTGCCCGTCATCACAGGTGTGTGCATCAGGTAGGATCATTTGTATCTTACAGATAAGGGAGATTCAGAGAGGTTGAGTTACTAGCACACCAGTGGCAAAGTTCAGATTTCAGACTAGGTAAGCTGTCTGTCTCTAAAGCCTGTGTTCACCACTGGGCCAGAATGGATTGGACGAAGTTCTTGGCCTCAAGCAGCTACTAGTGCAGTCAGCTCCTTCGTCAGGAATTTCTGAGGATCTCCTTGAAGCCTGGAGCCCTTTCCTGTTTCTCCAGATGAGGAGGCTGATGCCTGGACAAGGTGTGAGTTTTGTCAAAACAAAGGGCACCTGATATCGGTGTCAGAGTGAGGATTGGAACCAGGCAGGGTCTAGTTCTTCCCCACCCGGCTGCCTCTATCTCCAACCTGGCTCCAAGATTTCTGCCTTGTGTTCTTGTCTCTGAAAGTGGGACAGACCCCAGTGGCCTCCCGCCTTCCATCCCCCAGCCCTCCTTGTTTATGTCCACGTTAATGGGCCTTTGCAGGCTGGCCCAGCTGCCGGGCGCAAGCCAGCGAGCCACCTGGAGCCGTGTCTGCCATGGAATGTTTACGGTGCACGGAGCCGAACCGAAACAACATCCATCTTGTTGACTGGTCCCAAACACTGCGCTCATTCACAGCCTGCCCGCTGACGGGGTCCCTGTGCTTGGCCGGGAGCTGTCACAGCTCACCCGGCAAAAGTTGGCAGTGAGATGGGTGAGAAGAAAGCAGGAGGGCTTTGGGGAGATCACACCCTGAGCCCAGAAGGTCCCCCATCCCAGTTTCTTATTCGCCCCATCCTGTAACCAGATACATCTGTTAGGATGGTACACTGTGATGTTAGGGTTGGTCTGAAGAAAAGATGCTGGGCACTGAGATGGCATCAGGAGCATGCCATGGGCATTGGTGAGGCTGGATGAGATCATCTGGGTACACGTGAAGTGCCACGTCCTGGAGGCTGACGGCCCAGCCCTCTTGCGACAGCTAGGGCTGTACCCAAGACAGACCTGGCTAGAATCCGGGCACGGCTCTCATCACCTCCCAGACTCATTCTCATCACCTCCCAGACTCACTCTCATCACCTCCCAGACTCAGTTTCCTTATCTCTCAATAACCGTTGCCAGAGCTTATGGGAGGAGCTTGAAGATACACTCATGAATGAAGTTGTCCTTGAGTGTCCCACTTTTGCCAGACACTAGAGAGAGTGTTACCCTCTTCAGCTCCTGTAAGAGGTAGGAGCGAGGTGCCATGGAGTGAATGCCTGATGGAGACTTCAGAGAACTGGATTTTGTCCTGACTTGGCCACTGGCTGTGTAGATTTGGACAAGCCCCTTGCTTTCTGTGGGCCTTGGTTTCCCTTTTCTGTAAAACAGGAGGCTGAGATTAGATGATCTTTCAGGGCTGTTTTAGCCCTAACATCTTACGGTAGAGTGATGAGGGATGCTCCTCAGTTAGTGTGTACTTCCTTCTCCACTAGGAATGGGTCCCCTGGACCTGTGAGCAGCCCTGTTTGGGGGGAGGTGTGCAATGATCACTATAGCCCTGGATGAGGACACTCATCTGGAATCACCAGCCCTGGGATTGAATCCTAGTTCCGTTTCTTTTTAAGTATGTTACTCAGGAGAAGTCATTTCACCTTCCTGGGCCTCAGTTTCCTCATCTGTAAAATGGACTGGTTGATCATCTGACAAGACTGTGGAGAGGCTTGGATGAAAGATTTAGCATAGTGCTCTGCCCTCCAAAGTCCAGACACAATACTTACATCCTATGGTAAGGGGTCTTGGGGGTGATCCCCAGAGTGCCTGGGAGCAGCCAACCTTGTAGGGAGAGGGTGGCAGAATCAGGGAAGGCTTCACAGAGGCAGTGACCATGCTGGAGGAAGGATACGGGGAGGCATCCTTGTGCAGGAAAGAGGGATGGAGTTCAGTCCTGGCACAGACCCATCCCAGAGTCTTTTCCTTTGAAGGGTCCAGGTCGCTCACCAGACTCTGGGCTCCTGAGGGAAACTCCAGTGTCGGGCTCGCCTCTGTGTGTTTGTGCCCAGGCCTGGCACATGTAGGAGCTCGGGATCGGAGGGTGGACCGGTGCTCTCTTCAGCCTATTTGTGAGAAAGCCGTGGATTCCTGTGGGAAGTGGCAGGCATGTCAGGCAGTGAGGAGTCCTGAATGCTAGGGCCGGTGGGAGGGAGAAGTCAGGGTCTTAAGACCAGCCCCTCCTCTGGGTAATGAGGCCTCTTGAGAGGGCATTCACGATCGCTCTCTGGGGTGAGAAGAGAACAGGAACATGTAGAGACACCTCTAGTCCACTCCTGTTTCACAGCAAAGGCAGCTGAGACCCAGGGGCTGGGGGCTGCCCAAGACGTGTAGTGAGTCTTCTGGGAATCCCAGAATGCTGGGTTCAGCTTGCCTGCCTGGCAGGCCTTTCTCTGGACTCTTGACCTGAAGTATGGGAAGAGGGCTTGGGACCAAACTCGGGGGCAACTGGACCAAACTCGCGAGCACTGATTCATTCATATTAGATGAGAACCCAGCTCCCTCCTCATGGAGTGAAATGGGACCTCGTGGTCCTTCCTCATCAACAACACATGTTGATGGCATGTCCCTGAATGGGCTGTGCCATCAGCTGTATCTTCCTAGACACTTGCAGCCTCAAACATCAGAGTAGGGTGGACCTGCATGCACGGGGCAGCTTGGAGCAGAGCCCAGGCTGGGCCAGGGCTGAACCTGCAGTCTCTCAGCCCCTCACTGAGGCCTGCTCCTGTTTGGAATGAAAACACTGCTAGGTGCTGCTTCATGTTCCTTCCAGCATGTTTTTGGAAATGTTCCTTATGTTTCCATCTCCCACCTCTCCAGGGAAATCAGTGGGTTTCAGAGAGTGAAGCTGTAATGGCCGGAGTCATGGTCTGTGGCCTGGCCAGCACCCCTCCCCGTTCCCTTCTCCCATCAGGGGCCCGCATCTTAGAGAAAAGGCCTCCGTCTGTCTTGATTTTCAAGATAGCAGAGGTTCGAATGTCACTCAAGGCCTTGTTCAGCTCTCCCCTGATGTGTTCTCTGCATTTGCCCTTCAGACTGTCATTTGACGCACTCACATGTGTGCCATGCTCACAGTGCAGAGTGAGCTGTGATGGGGGCCTCGTGGGGCGGTGGTCGTGCAGAGCAAGTAGTGATGGATGCTCAGCTTGGCTGGGGGATGGCACGGGCAAGGGCGGTACTTACGCGGCAGGTCTGGGGAGCTGTGGGCAGCTGGGTGCAGCTGTCGGCTGACAGTATGTTGGGAACCTTGGAGAAAGGGGCTAGACAATGGGAATGAATAGAAGGCACAGGCTTAGGTGCTGCTTGGCTTAGGCACTCAGAGGGTATCTTGTGGGGTAGTGGGAGCCATGGGAGGTTAGGAGCAGAGGGAAGATCAGACGGAGTTTTGTGCTTTGGGAAGATCACCCTGGCTAGAGTGGAGTGGCTGTGTTGTGTCCAGGTGAAGGAGGGTGCTGGTTTGAACTGAGGCAAGATCGGTGAGGATGGGGAGGAAGGATGGACTGAGAGCTGTCAAATGAGGGGTGTATGGGCTGAGGGGGTGGAAGGAACTGAGTCAGGGGCACAGCAGGAGAAGAGGAAGGTGTGGTGTGGGGGAAGAAGGGAGCAGGGAGGTGAGCTTGCTCCCAGGGTCTCAAGCCTCTGCTCCCAGTCCTGGAAGACTCACCTGCCTGAGACCCTCTGTCTGACCTGCCTCTCCTGGGGCTTCCAGGGTCAGCCTGACACCCCCTCCTGCCCCCCGCCACCTCCTGCCCTCTGGCACAGGGCCTGGGCTGCCCACTTGCTTGCCCTGGAGAGCTCTGGTGGGAACCATGAGCCTGCTGGACAATGGAAATGAATAGAAGATACAGGAACCTTCCTGGGTTCCTTTTGGGCTCAGGGCTCTCTGTGTTTCAGTGAATCCAGAAACAGGTCTTCAGGGCTGCAGAGTCAGACATTCCTGGCCGAACCCCAGCCCCCATGCTCACCTCGCTGTGTGACTTTGGAGGACGCCTCCCTTTCCCCATCTGGAAAACGAGGAGTTGGCCTGGTCAGTGGCTCTCAGCGCTTCCTCTATCTAACAGGACCCTCTTTGTACTGCCTCCTTTATGCTCTTAAAATGAAATTTGTAGATAATGGAACCCGTTAGCACCAAAAGTTCTTACAAATTCCATATAATATTTCAACTGTATCATAAAGGAGAAATGAAATGGAAGAAACCCTTAAGTCATCTGTGGTTCCCCATATAAGCGCCCAGAGAAGTTGCCAGTTACTCACACCTGGAATCCCTAACCAGACCTGCCGGCTACAGATGCAGAGACGTCACTAGCGGAGTGACTGAGGGTGACGTCACTTTCTGAACTGGTGAACAGCTGGTCAAGTTCCAAACAAAACACAGTACCGGCTTTCCTCCATTTACGTGGTAGTTCCATTCCTGGAAAATTCAGTATATGGTAAAAGCATGAAAAAAGCAATACTTTGTGTTTATGTGTAAAATGGAGCTGTGTTTTAGGCTTAGATGACCAGGTTGCTTGTTTACAGATATTCTGAATGTCTGGAAGCATATTCACAAGTTAGTGTAGGGCTAACCCACTCTGGGCAGTGAGTTGGCTCTTCCCTGGCTCCTCCCGACTAAATAACAGCGACTCTCAGTCTTTGTGACACCAGATCTCCCCCCAGTGACTTTCACTGTGCCCCCCCGGGGGTGGAACCTCCACTCTGGAGAACCCCTGTGGCAATGATGATTGTGGGCAGGCGCCTTGTGCCTTGATGGATGAGGATGCAGACTGAAGCACTGGCTGTAGATCCTCGAGGAGGGCAGAGGAGGAGAGCGGAAAGCCCTGTGGGTTACAGCTGATCAGGGAGGGCTTCCTGGAGGAGGGACCCTGGGAGCTGAGTGGTTTCAGCCCTGGGTCCCGGGAGAGGGGATTTTTCACAAGCCAAAGTAACTTCTATGACTTCCTTACTAGGCTTTGCCAGCCTTTCTGTCCACACTGTGGAACAAATGATCTTTCCCAACAGTTTAGAAATTCTGAGCCTCTCTGAGGTATAAGGAACTGTTCTCACTGTTCCATGTGACATCTCTGAATGTACTCTCTACTGAAGGTTGGGGCATCTTCCACAGCGTGGTGGTATTTTTTTCCAGTTAGAACAACTGATCCTTCCCCAAGAGACCTGAGAAGAGGGAGAGGATTTTAAGGTGCTGCTGTCTTGCATGCCCTGACCCGCCTGCAGCTGCCTGAAGCTGGGGCATTTTCCCTCATTGGCTGTATATCTTCTTTCTTGCTTTATAGATACTTTTAGCAGTTCGGAGGGATATTTCATCTGTTGGGGGGGAAAAACTGATAATGGGCATAGGAGTTAACTAATTAGCTTGATTTAAGGGCAGGGAGCTTTTTTAAAAAGGCCAAATATGAAATAATAAATATATGCCTGACATAAACATTTATGGTCTTGTATTTACTGAAAAAACACAGATGGAATATGTTTGTCTTCAAGAAGTTTTTATAGATTTTAATAGCCTTTTCCTCTGGATTTCTTGTCATCCCATTACTCTCCTGTTTGGGACTTGGACAAAAACAAAGGGATTTTGGTGACCATAACTGTTGCTCTCTGATGGTTTAGGCCAGGCAGGGACTCATGTGGGGTTCAGGGCACCCTAGGAAGTGGCAGGCCTACTGATTGAGAAACATGGGGATTATGCAACTTTGCAATCAGAGAATCTCCTTATGTCTGATCTGTAACATCATAGGGTATTAGAACCATAGTAATTTAAATGCTTAGCTGTATGTAATTGCATCATCTCAGAATGAGAGAATCATGGAACTTTAGAATCCCAGATGCCTAGAAATCTCTAATCTTAAATTTTGGAACCACGATGACTCACTATGATGAAATGTAGAGTCTGAGAATTTTAGGGGTGTCAGAGTTTATTTACTAGACCACCCCTCCCCCACCCCTGGGAAATACGCGACTCTGCTGAATGCGTGCCATGCTTTCTTCTGGCAGCCTGTGGGTCCCTGCTTTGTGTTGCTGCTTCCTCACTCATTCAAGCTGAAATCTGGCATGTATGTGTGTCTCCTTGGGAACTCTAGCAGTCATTTCCCTCTAGTGTGCTCTGCTGTGCTAAGGAGCTTCAGTCCTGTCTGACTTTTTGTGACCCTACGGACTGGGGCCCACCAGGCTCCTCTGTCCATGGGATTCTCCAGGCAAGAATACTAGAGTGGGTTGCCACGCCCTCCTTCAGGGGATCTTCCTGACGCAGGGACTGAACCTGGGTCTCTTATGTCTTCTTCATGGGCAGGCTGACTCTTTACCACTAGCACCACCCGGGAAGCCCACATCTAGTGTAGGTGCAGCCTTTCTAGGGAAGGATCTGAGAGGTGGGAGGCTGTGAGACTGCAGGAGGGGCCAGGAAAGAACAGCGGCTCCTGCGGAGCAGCTTGAGGAGAGGAAGCCATGGGTCCTGAGGACTCCCCGGGCTGTGCATCCCTCTTGTCAGCCGTCTTATGTCTTGTGAAAGCGCCTGTCTCCTTAAAGCTGTCATCTTCTGTAAACCTTCAACGGGAAGGGTACCCAGGGGTCCTCTGAGCCAGCATCTGGGAGTACCCACTCCCCCCCTGCCCTGGAATTGCTGGCGGTGGACTGAAAGGGACGGGACCTATTCACACACCCATGTGCTGGAGGACGGCCTGTGCTGAGTCAGGGGCCGCAGTCTATCCCAGCGCTGTCTTTGGTCAATTCTCAAGGATGGATTTTGGCACAGTCTTTTCAGTTATTGAAACAATATGAAATATTTTGAAATATGTAATACAGTGATTTTAAAATATTTTAAAATTTATGTACAGTAAAAAATCACTAAAAAAAAAAAAATGTGTGTGTGTGAACAGTTTTGTGAGTTTTGACAAATGCAGTCATGTTATCACCATGACAATCCAAAAAGGAATGGAAGTTTTAGAAAGCCCTGCTTTGATAAAGCCATCTCTCTCTCCCTGTAGCTACTCTTTTTCTTTTAAAGTCTTTTTTCAACATGAAACTCAGATAGTCTTCCACACTATCAGTCAAGTCGGGTTGCTCTTGCTGTCACCGTCCCGTGGCTTTCTGCTACATTGGTATGAAATCTGGACCCTCGAACCTTCCCTGGTGGTCCAGTGGTTAGGATGCCATGCGTCCATGCAGGGGACTTGGGTTCGATCTCTGATCGGGGAACTAAGATCCCACATGCTGCACTGGGTGTGGCCCAAACAAACAAAAACAAAACAACAGCAACAAAAAGCACAATGAAAAACAAACAAACCTGGAGCCTCAGCAGGACTCTCAAGATCCTGCAGGTCGGCCCAGCTTCCCCATCACACGTCTCTCTCATCCTTGCTCACGGGGCTCCAGTCACACCTGGCCTTCTTGTGTTCCTGCTCCGGAGAACACTCCTGCCTCGGGGCCTTTGTACCTACTTCTCCCTATGTGAAAGCTCTTCCCCCAGGTGTCCACGTGGCTCCCTCCTTCCTTTCACCAAACCTCTGTGCAGATGTCCACCTCTCGGAGGAACCCACCCCAACTGTCCTCATCTCTCTGCACTTTCTAGCTTATTATCTGTAATTTATTTCACATTTATCCCCACTTGATATTGTAGTGTACATTTATGTTTTGACTTTTGAAATTGTCTTCTCTATGATCAGAATGTCAGCACCATGAGAATAGAGATTTTCCTTCCTTGTTCATCACTGCATTCCTGTGCCTCATCCTGGCACAGAGTCAGCATTCAATAGACATATGTTAAATAGTGAATGATTAATATTTGATGTATTGATTTTCTATTTTTTTTACTATTCAAGTTTATTTCATGTACATGGAATTTTGAATTTTCTTCTTTTAATATAATTCTTAAAAGTTATTTTCCTTTGTAATCAAAACCTTTAGTAAATCCAGTAAAACCCATGATAAGATACCTTGAGATAAGATGCCTTCATATAAAATATGAGTAGCCATTGTCCGTAGCTCCCGTTTTTTGTCCGGCCTCTCCACAAGAGAGTTCTTCTTTTCTCTGGAGGTTGCAGGGGATTATGGGTTTAGGAAGTTACTGCCTCCTAACCATTTGAGGTTTTCTTAGCTCCTGATGTAGTGTGTACTTTGTGATAAGTGGGCTGTTTCTGACATTTCTAATAAATGAAAACATCTTTCCCCACATATTAACTGAAAAGCCACCAAAAATACCATTTTAAACTTAACTGTAGAATAACAGAGCTTTGCATTTTAAAGTAATTGAAGATTTCGGACCACGCTTAATTGCATTATGATGGAATTTTACTATATTTAACAGCTATATAAAATTTCCAGAGTAACTTTACTATAGTTTATGTAATCATTTTTCTATTTATTGGATATACAGGCTATATCCTATTCTTTTCCATTATAAATGACCTTGAAACTGTTAAATTAACATATTTTTTAAAAAGTGAGAATACCCAGAGTGGTAAGAGTAGGAGGAAACAGGTACTTTCTTGTACTACTGATGGTATATAACTGATATATTCCTTTTGGAAGGAAGTGAGAACAGCAGATAGCAAAGTTTTTTAAAATTTTGCATATCCTTTGACTCAGCAGTCTCACATCTAGAAAGTTATTCTAAAACTATAAATATGGGTGGACATGAAAATAGATCTATAAGGACATTCATTATGTGATTATTTCTAGTTTTTTTTTTTTTTTTATAAAACTTTGCCTTTAAAGTTTTTTTTTTTTTTTTTAGTTGGAGGCCAATCACTTCACAACATTTCAGTGGGTTTTGTCATACATTGATATGAATCAGCCATGGATTTACACGTATTCCCCATCCCGATCCCCGCTCCCACCTCCCTCTCCACCCGATTCCCCCGGGTCCTCCCAGTGCACCAGGCTGGAGCGCTTGTCTCATACATCCCACCTGGGCTGGTGATCTGTTTCACCATAGATAATATACATGCTGTTCTTTTGAAATATCCCACCCTCACATTCTCCCACAGAGTTCAAAAGTCTGTTCTGTACTTCTGTGTCTCTTTTTCTGTTTTGCATATAGGGTTATCGTTACCATCTTTCTAAATTCCATATATATGTGTTAGTATGCTGTAATGTTCTTTATCTTTCTGGCTTACTTCACTCTGTATAATGGGCTCCAGTTTCATCCATCTCATTAGGACTGGTTCAAATGAATTCTTTTTAATGGCTGAGTGATATTCCATGGTGTATATGTACCACAGCTTCCTTATCCATTCATCTGCTGATGGGCATCTAGGTTGCTTCCATGTCCTGGCTATTATAAACAGTGCTGCGATGAACACTGGGGTGCACGTGTCTCTTTCAGATCTGGTTTCCTCAGTGTGTATGCCCAGAAGTGGGATTGCTGGGTCATATGGCAGTTCTATTTCCAGTTTTTTAAGAAATCTCCACACTGTTTTCCATAGCGGCTGTACTAGTTTGCATTCCCACCAACAGTGTAAGAGGGTTCCCTTTTCTCCACACCCTCTCCAGCATTTATTGCTTGTAGACTTTTGGATAGCAGCCATCCTGACTGGCGTGTAATGGTACCTCATTGTGGTTTTGATTTGCATTTCTCTGATAATGAGTGATGTTGAGCATCTTTTCATGTGTTTGTTAGCCATCTGTATGTCTTCTTTGGAGAAATGTCTGTTTAGTTCATTGGCCCATTTAAAACAACATTAATCCTAACTATGAAAGATAGATTATATAAAGTATATACAATCATATAATGGAACACTATGCAGTCATTAAAATCATATGTTGGAAGGGGCTTTTTCCAAAGATTGAGGGCAGGAGGAGAAGGGGGCAACAGAAGATAAGATGGTTGGATGGCATCACCGACTCAATGGACATGAGTTTGAGCAAACTCCAGGAGACAGTGAAGGACAGGGAAGCCTGGCATACTGCAGTCTGTGGGGTTGCAAAGAGTCGGATATGACTTAGCGACTAAACAACAATATGGCAAATAAGCTTATATCAGACTAACCTTTCCTCTGAATAAAATGTGAAACCCGACTGTTTGAAGGCATCAAGAACTACCAAAACAACCAGGACTTGAGGGGCCAACACCCTGAAGAGAAAGGAATTATGCCCGAGGTGGCTTTGACACTGTGCCACTTCGTCCTTTCGGGCATTTGCCAGATTGCAAGTTGTATAGCACCGAGTCAGAGAGCTGAACGGAGCTTTCTGCAGCCTTACAATGCTGGAGATACAAAAAGGGAAGTTTAGGGCCACCCACCAAAATAGGCAAATTTTGAGGGGCCAAGATTCCATGGAGATAGAAGGTGTCAAAAGATGAGTTGAACATTCAGTGTTGCTTTTCCTTCCAAGATATTTGTTGATTCTTAAGTGGTCTAGGCTGGTGTGGCTGAGAAATCGACAGTGTGGCAGTTAAGTGACTGAGGAACTAAGTAAAGCTTTCGACAGCCTCAAATTCTGGGAAATTATATTGAAGTTCAGTGGCAACCCAGGAAGAGGAGTCCTGCCATCCCAAGCTTTCAGCTGGGGTCTCTGAAGGGCAGCATCCTCGGAGAAAGGGTGAACCAGAAAGAGAGCAACCTTTACAAAACCTAAAGCCCAGCTTTAAAACAGTGAAATTCTAGGCTGGGTAAAGATGATCTTCCTCTCTTTTAACTGCGTTTGAGAAACAGAAAGAAATTCTCTCTGGAGGAAGATTTCATTTGGAGCCTGTACAAATTTCATGTTGGATTCAGTCAGAAATTACCACGGATACGAGGAGGCAGGCCCAATGGGGGGAAAACATACAAAAACAGACTCACAGGTGGTCCACATGTTGGATTTATTGGATATAGGATTTAAAATAACTGTGATTAATGTGTTCAGTAACATAGATTACCAAATTGAGAATTTCAAGAGATATCTGAAAGCTATAAAAATTAATCAAATGGAAAACTACAAACTGAAAAACAACAAAAAATTTAAGAACTCAAAAGATGGATTTAATGGATTTAAAAAATTTTTATTGGAGTATAGTTGATTTACAATATTGTGTTACTTTCTGCAGTAGAGCAAAGTGAATCAGTTATACATATGCATATATCCACTCTTTGTTAAATTCTTTTCCCATATAGGTCACTGCAGAGTATTAAGTAGAGTTCCCTGTGCTATACACTAGGTCTTTATTAGTTTTCTATTTTATGTATATTGGATTGGCCAAAAAGTTCCTTTGGTTTTTAAATAAAAATAAGGGACACATTTTTCATTTTCACCAAAAACTTCGCTGAACAATGTATTTACCATTTTGCTCCACTACTGTCTACCATTTTTAAGGCAATTTTATGATTCCATCTTCCCAAAACTTGTTATCTTTTCCAGCAAGCAACTATTCCAGGTGCCTTTTACAGTCTTCCAGGCAATTAAAATTTTTTCCATTAAGGGAATTTTGCAAAGACCAAAACAAATGGGCATCTGAAGGTGCAATGTCTAGTGAATGTGTTGTATGAATCAGAACTTCCCAGCTAAACTGTAACAGTTTTTGCCTGATCATCAAATAAACAATGCCATATTGTGTTATCCTGATGGGAGATTCTGAGTCTTCTGTCAACTAATTCCAGACGCTTTTTGTCAAGTGCTGCTTTCAGTTGGTCTAACTGGGAGCAATATTTGTTGGAATTAATCGTTTGGTTTTCTGGAAGGAACTCATAATAGAAGGAGGACTCCTTTCCAATCCCACCATACACACAACATCACCTTCTTTTGATGAAGGTCAGCCTTTGGTGTGGTCGGAGGTGATTAATTTCGCTTGGGCATGATCTCTTCCATTCCACATTATTATACAGTATTCATTTTTCATCACCTATCACAATTTGTTTTAAAAAGGGAACGTTTTCCTTATGCTTCAGCAGAGAATCACATGTGGGAATATGGTCAAGGAGGTTTTTTTAGCTTAACTTAAAGTGAAAGTCGCTTAGCTGTGTCTGACTTTTTGCGACCCCATGGACTATACAGTCCATGGATTACTCCAGGCCAGAATACTGGAGTGGGTAGCCTTTCCTTTCTCCAGGGGATCTTCCCAATCCAGGGATCGAACCCAGGTCTCTTACATTGCAGGCAGATTCTTTACCAGCTGAGCCACCAGGGAAGCCCAAGAATGCTGGAGTGGGTAGCCTATCCCTTCTCCAGGGGATCTTCCTGACCCAGGAATCAAACTGGGGTCTCCTGCATTGTAGGCGGATTCTTTACCAGCTGAGCTACCAGGGAAGCCCCTCCCTTAAATTATGTGAAACCCAAACATCAAAGTGATTAACATAACCAAGTTGGTACAAATGATTTTCAGCTCTTGATTTGGATATTCTGAGTATGTTGGCTATCTCCTGTGTGGTATAATGTTGATTATTCTCAATTATTGTCTCGATTTGATCTTTATCAACTTCGACTGGTCTACCCAACCATGGAGCATCATCCAACAAGAAATCTCCAGCACAAAACTTTGCAAACCCTTTCTGACATGTTTGATCAGTCACAGCACCTTCTCCATACACTGTACAAATCTTTTTTTATGTTTCAGTTGTGTTGTTAACCTTTCTTGAAATAATAAAGCATAATATGCCAAAAATGTTGCTTGCTTTCTTCCATCTTCAATATCAAAAGGGCTATACAAAAATTTACTAATTTTGATGTGTTTTTTAAATGCACGCTGATATGACAGATGTCACAATGCAGTCTAACAAATTTGTTTCAAATGAAGTTAAAGACAATTAAGTGCTATTAATACTAGCCTACTTGGGGAAAAAACCAAACAAATCTTTTGGTCAACCCAATAGTATTGTGTATATGTCAATCCCAGTCTCCCTATTTATCCCTCCCCCTTCCCTGCTAACCCCTACCCCCAGGTAACCAAAAGATTATTTTCTGCATCTATGATTCTATTTCTGTTTTGTAAATGAGTTCACTTGTACCATTTTTTAGAAAAGATCCCACGTATAAGCAATATCATACGATATTTGTCCTCTGTGTGATTTACTTCACTCAGTATGATCATCTCTAGGTTCATCCATGTTGCTGCAAATGACATTATTTTGTTCTTTTTAAGGTTGAGTAATATTTCATTATATGCATGTACCATATCTTCTTTATCCATTCCTCTGTTGATGGACATTTAGATTGCTTCCATGTCTTGGCTATTATTTAAATAGTGCTGCAATGAAGATTGGGGTTCATGTATCTTTTTGAATTTTGATTTTCTCTGGGTATATGTCCAGGATTAGAATTGCTGGATCATATGGGAACTCTAGTTTAATTTTTTAAGGAACCTCCATACTGCTCTCCATAGTATCTTTTCCTACCAACAGTTCAAGAGGGTTCCCTTTTCTCCACACCGTCTCTAGCGTTTATTGTTTGTAGAGTTTTTTGATAATGGCTGTTCTGACTGGTCTGAGTGATACTTCATTGTAGTTTTGTTTTGCATTTCTCTAATAAATTAGTGATGCAGAGCATATTTTCATGTATTTTCTGGCCATGTGTGTGTCTTCTTTGAAGAAGTGTCTATTTGGATCTGCCCATTTTTGATTGGGTTGTTTGTGTTTTTGTTATTGAATTGCATGAGCTGTTTGTATATTTTGGAGATTAATCCCTTGTCAGTCGCTATGTTTGCAGATAATTTATCCCATTCTGTGGGTTGTCTTTTTGTTTTGTTTATGGTTTTCTTTCCTGTGCAAAAGCTTTTAAGTTTAATTTGGTCCCATTTGTTTATTTTTGTTTTCATTTTCATTACTCTAGGAGGTGGATCAAAAAAGATCTTGCTTCAATTTATGTCAGAGAGTGTTTTGCCTATTTTCCTCTAAGGGTTTTATAGTATCCAGCCTTACATTTAGATTTTAATCCATTTTGAATTTATTTTTGCATATGGTGTTAGGGAGTGTTTCAATTTCATTCTTTTACATGTAGCTGTCCAGTTTTCCCAGCACCGCTTATTGAAGAGACTTTCTTTTCTTTATTGCGTATTCTAGCCTCCTTTGTCATAGATTAGTTGATGATAGGTGTGTGGGTTTATCTCTGGACTTTCTGTCCATTCCCATTGATCAATATTTCTGTTTTTGTGCCAGTACCATACTGTTTTGATACTTTGTAGTATAGTCTGAAGTTAGGGAATCTGATTCCTCCAGCACCACTTTTCTTTTTCAAGTTTGCTTTAGTTATTTGGAGTCTTTTGTGCTTCCATACAAATTGTGAAATTTTTTTTTATTGTTCTAATTCTGTGAAAAATGCCATTGGTGATTTGATAGGGATTGCATTGAGTCTGTAGATTGCTTTGGGTAGTACAGTCATTAATATTGATTCTTCCAATCCAAGGACATGGTATATCTCTCCATCTATTTTTTTGCATCTTTGACTTTTCATCAGTATCTGGGTACAGGCCTTTTGCCTCCTTGCGTGCATTTGTACACACTCTGTCATGTCTGATTCTTTGCGAACCCCTGGACTGTAGCCCTCTAGGCTCCTCTGTGCTTGGAATTTTCAGGCAAGAATATGGAGTGGGTTGCCATTTCCTCTTCCAAGGGATCTTCCTGACCTCGGGATCAAACCTGTGTCTCCTGCATCCTGCAGCTCCTGCATTGGCAGGCATATTCTTTACCATTGTGCCACCTGGAAAACCCTGGGATGCTATAATATCTATCTGCAAATAGATATCCAGTTTTTGTCATTTGAGTACAATGCTTTGAATAAAGCATCCAATGGACTAGACATCACTGACAGTCATTTTAATCTCAATATTTTATGTTGATGTGCTTTTTAAAAAACAGTGAGCATTTACTTAGCTTTTGTACCGACAGGTGGCTATGTTGAGTCCATTACATATCATTTGTATAATTCAATATTCATAGGGCACAAATGCATCACAAGATGTGTTTTGCAGTAAAAGACAAAATGAAGGCATGGTCCCTGCTCAGAAGGCTTACAGTCTGAAAGGCATTAAGATACAGGGGATATACTATAGGGGCAGAAAACTTTATAAAAGATTTTCACGTGAAGATTTCCAAGTCTTTGATGATAATCAATGGAATGCCTTAATGAAGGTTTTGGAATGGGAATTAAAGAGAAGGTACATATTTGGATACTGTCAGAAAAGACCTATTTGGTTTGTTGGGTATAATGAACAAGTGATTCTCAGCTGATGGCAAGAAAATAATTCCCTGGGTATCAGAACACTTTGGGCTGGAAAAAAAAGACTATGATTTTTCAAAATAAGATGGTACTTTCTGCCTTTGATTAAATTTCATTTCATTTGTTTGAAAAATTAAGCTAACATTGAAGGATTGCCTCCTTAGTGTAGAGTCAGGCCCAGGTATTTTATTCTTTTATGTGATGGTAGATGGGATTATTTCCTTAATTTATTTTTCTGACCTTTCACTGTTAGTGTATAGGAATGCAAGAGATTTCTGTGTATTAATTTTGTGTACTAAAACTTTACTGAATTCATTGATGAGCTCTAGTAGTTTTTGGTAGCATCTTTAGAATTTTTCTGTATATAGTATCATGTCATCTGCAAACAGTGACAGTTTTACTTCTTCTTTTCCAGTTTGGGTTCCTTTTATTTCTTTTTCTTCTCTGATTGCCATGACTAGGATTTTCAAAACTACGTTGAATAAAAGTGGCAAGAGTGGACATCCTTATCTTGTTCCTGATCTTAGAGGAAATGCTTTCAGTTTTTCACCATTGAGAATGATTTTAGCCTGGGGTTTGTTGTATATGGCCCTTATTATGTTAAGGTAGGTTCCCTCTCTGCCCACTTTCTGGCTTTCCTGGTGGCTCAGATGATAAAGAATCCTCCTGCAACACAGGAGACACATGTTTGATACCTGGATCAGGAAGATCCCCTGGAGAAGGGAATGGCTTACCCATTCTAGTATTCTTGCCTGGAGAATTCCAAGGACAGAGGAGCCTGGCAGGCTGCAGTCCATGGCATTGCAAAGAGTGGGACACAACTGAATGATTAACACTTCACTTTCAGGTTCCCTCTATGCCCACTTTCTGGAGAGTTTTTATCATAAGGACTCAATAGGTTAGATGCCGTTAAAGAGAAGATTGATAAATTGGAAAATAGGTTATTAGACAATATCTAGACAGCACATGAAAGTTAAAAAAGGGTGAAAAATTCAGGAAAGAGCATAAGAGAGATATAGAACATAGTGAAGAGGTCTAACATACATTGTTGCCTCAGAAAGATAATTGGCAAAAGTAATGTCTGAGTGATGACAGCTAGTAATTTTTCAATACGGACAGTTTTCCATGTAGAGGAGTGGAGGCTTCTTTTTCCTTAATGTCAAAGAGAAGTTCCCAACTTGCATTTCATGCCTGTCCCTGAACCAGTCACAGTGGCAGTGTGGCTGGGGAGATTAAACGGTGCTGACTGCTTCAGACTTCTGTATCCTACCCTAAAAACTGATAAGAACAATGAGAGCAGACATTTACGTAGTGCCTGCTGTGTACCAGACGTACTGTTCTTTGTACTTCACGTTTGGTATGTAAACCCTTTTTAGCTACATAAACTGTGGCACAGAGAAGTTAGGTCACTTAACTTGGACAAGGTCACAGCTAGTAAGTGGCAAAACCAGGATTCAGTCCTCAACAGTTAGACCCTAGAATCTGCACTCTTATCTACTATGTTATACTTTCTCACCTTCTTAAGCCCCACAGATAGATGTGGAATTACAGGACCCTACTAGGGTGAGGAAAGGAGAGAATGTATGCTAAATATTATGGACTGGATGTTTGTGTCCCTCTCCAAATTCAGATGTTAAAGCCGTAACCTATAGTATGGCTGTATTTGGAGATGGGACCTTTAAGGAAGTAATGAAGGTTAAATGAGGTCATGATGATGAGGCCCTGATCCAATGGGATTAGTGTTCTTATAAGAAGAGACACAGAGCACGTGTGTGCTCTCTCTCGCCTCCCCTCTACCTCCATGCAACCACTAGGAGAGGCCATATGAGGGACATAGTGAGAAGGTGGCTGTCTGCAAGCCAGGAAGAGAGCCCTCACCAGAAACCAAATCAGCGAGAACCTTGATCATGGACTTCCAGCCTCTAGAACTATGAGAAAATAAATTTCTGTTTTTTAAACCACCCAGTATATGATATTTTGTAACGTCAGTCCAAGCAGATGCATACAGTAGGAAAGCAATCAGCTTGCATTGACCCTAAATCTCTTAATGATATGGAGCAATGTCTGGGTCAGTACTGCCTTCCAAGTCTGAGAGAGCTGGGCTTTCTTTGTGATTCCACCATTCCACAGATGCATGACCTTGGGCAAGCCACTTACTCTTCCTCTGGAAAATGGCATTAGTAATTCTGGCAAGAAAAGAGCCTAGTACTGTGCGTTGAACATAATGGGCACTTCATGAACTTTAATATTCATGATGCATTACTAAATGAAAAAGGTGGAATACAAGAAAATAAGCATATCATTCTTCTTTTTGTAAAAAAAAGAAAAATTACATGAATACTTAGGGAAATACCACAGAAGTTTATGTGAGGTCATGATCATGTCTGCTCTGGCTCTCTGGTTTATGACTGTTTACATGATGTTTAGTTTCTACTTGTTGCCTTGATACATTTTCTAATTTTTTTCTATGGAAAATATGTGCTAATTTGATAGCAATAAGAGAGTCTGAGGGGCAACTTGGCATATATCTGTTTATATACTTACCTGCACCTCCATGTGCAGCCAGCCTTGGGCTGCTCAGTTCCTGGCCCTGGATGGGACAGAGTTGCAGGCTTGCTCTGCTTTTCTCTGCAGTGCCATCCTGAAGTGAGCATGCTCAGGTTTTACTGGCCTGAGTCCCCATAAATCTAGCATAGATTTAAAGGGGAATTTATGGAGTTTTTTGTGATCCAGGGTAAGGGACGCTGGGCGGCCATAAGCCTGGCATGAGGCCTCAAGCATCAGGCTCTATAGCTCCAGGGGCCCTGGCAAGGTTACAGGCCCTGTGATGGGACCTGTGACACCCCAAGAGGGCTCAGAATTGAGCAGCCCATCCTGCAGGGCTTTTGAGACTGGAGAAAAAGCTCGGATGTCCGCCTTCCTACTTCTCCTCTTTCAGAAGGTCTCACTTCCTGCTGATTTCTAGGCCTTGGGTTTGATGAGGTGGGAAAAGAGGGGATGACGAGGCAGCATGGAGGAAGAAGGGCCCCTGGGATGCAGATGCAGCACCAGCTTGGCTTCTGCTGAGCACCCTTAGAGAGCCAGCACTCACCTCCCTGGGCCTGAGAATGTAGTCTGGTGTCCCCTGATGTTTGGGGCTCCTTCTGCTTGGGCCTGCCACTCCCGCTGCTCACAGGGGAAAGCTGAGGCTCAGAGATGGGGCTGCAGAGCCCAGGGTCAGACTTAAGACCCTGTTGGCCTGAGGCTGCCCTCTGCGGCCACTGGGGTGCACTGCCTGGGAGAACAGGCTGCTGTTGCTGGAGACACATCACCCCAGGGAGGCTGTGACTGTGTATCCCCATCTGTCAAGAAAGTAAGAGAGAGACTTTTACTAAAGTACTGGCTACACTGGTATCACCCCTCTACGTCTGTTATCTCATTTACTCCTCACAGCCACCCTTGGAACTGAGATTCTTATTCCTCGTTTACAAATGAAGGAATTGAGGCTCAGAAAGTAGGGTCAAGCAGCCAGAAAGTTAATGATGGCGCTAGGACTTCAACCTAGGTGTGTGTGTGTGGCAAAACTTGTTCTGTTTCCCCAAGTCACAATGTCTGACATAAAGTAAGCACGAAAGAGAACTTTGGACAATTGTTGTAGCCTCCCATTCCCCAATGTTTCATAGCACCTCCTGTGGGTCTAATCATGTGCTCAGAGTGAGGGGAAAAGCCCTGGTGGGGCCAGGTGTCAAGAGAACCTGCTTGTTGTGTGACTGGGACCAGCCTCTCCCCAGTCCAAGCCCCTGTTTTCTCTACTGTGTGTGAAGAAAGTTGGACAAAATCATTTGTCAACATGCAGTGACATTCAGCAGTTCTGGAGCTCCAAGACCCTTGTCCTGAAGGATTTCACAGACTCTAGGGGAGGCCAGGCTTTAACTGCATGTGAAAGCATCAGTGTGGGGGTATAGATTAGAGTCTTACAGTCCCCACCTTGTGGTGATGTTGAGATTTAGGGATCAAACTGATGCTGAAGCTGAAGCTCCAATACTTTGGCCACCTGACAGGAAGAACTGACTCATTGGAAAAGACTGTGATGCTGGGAACGATTGAAGGTAGGAGGAGAAGGGGACAACAGAGGATGAGATGGTTGGATCGCATCACTGACTCAATGGACATAAATTTGAGTAAGCTCCAGGAGTTGGTGATGGACAGGGAAGCCTGGCATGCTGCAGTTCATGGGGTCTCAAAGAGTCGGACACAACTGAGCGACTGAACTGAACTGAACTGGGAGATCCAACATGTCAAGTATTTGGCAGATGCTGGGTTAGGTGCACCCTAACTGGCAACTATTTGCAGGGACTGACCTATGCAGAGGTGGGAGAGCGGGAAAGATCAAAGAACATTCCAGAAGGAGATGCACTTCTGCTGAACTTTGGGGGCCCAGAGGGATTTGGAAGGCGTCATGCACCCTGAGTGGAGGGCAGGGGAAAATGCAGCATGACAGCAAAGTGCTGTGGGAGTGGGAGGTAATGCCCAGATAGGGGGTGAGCCCAGGCTGTGGGGACCCCCAAACCAGGCTGAAGGCACCTTCATTTATCAGATGCCACCAAGGGCCGGCCCTGCAGTCAGAGCAGACAGTGATTTTCATGTCATCAGCTCCCTCCCGTAAAATGCTCCTGTTTTACAGATGCAGAAAGGTGTAATTGTAAAGCCCATCTCTAACTGCTGCACTAGATTGGGGTCAGTATGTTACAGTCCAAGAGCCAGGGAACTCTTCTCAATAAAGTTTTATTGGCACACAGCCCGATCTTCTGTTTACATGTTGTCTGTGGCTGCTTTTCACAGTAAAACAGATTCAAGTAGTTGTGGCAGAGAATGTATGGCCTATAGAGCTTAAAATACGTACTGTCTTGCCTATACAGAGAAAGTTTGCTCTCTGAGCCCTACATTTGCTGTGTGAGCTTGGGCGAATTGTTTGCCCCCTCGGAGCCTCCCTGGCCAGCTTCTGGGCGTTGTAGCAAAGCTCATAGGGGGTGGCCATGAAATGTTTTATGGACTGTAAATTGCAGTACCCTATCACTAACCGGGCACCTGGTGAGCACTAAAAGTCTGCTTATCCATTAACAAGGAGCAGTCATCATGTAGGCCTTCCTAGACCCAGCCACTGGCTGTTCCTGGGACAAGGAGGTGGCATCTGGGCCTGAGATGCTGAATGCATCATTGTCCTTCTCATGCAGACTTGGCAGTTTTCAGTGTAAATTAAAATTCCTGTGGGGAGTCACCTTATATATGGTACCACTTTATAGCCAAGTCATTACGGTAATTTGCAAAATGCTGTGGTGTGTAACTAGAGCCACTTTCTTTGGATTTGCTGGCTGTGACCTCATTCAGGCTGCCCAGTCCTACATTTGGTGATACCTTAGCTTTGGGGGTTTGTCCTTCTGAGCCTGGTCTCAGGGTCATCCAGACCTGACCATCCCGGGGTCATACTTCTCATACAGGGCCCTGCCTCCAGCCCTGAACTAGACTCAGGGATAAATGGAAGAAGTAGTTATTATTATCATCACTATTGCTTTTTAAGTGCTTAATGTGAGTTAGGCATCATGGCAAGTGCATTGTGTTCGTGATCTCACTTAATTGTCCCCATAATCTTGTGAGGTTGGTGTCAGCACCATTTTACAGATAAGAAAACTGAGACTTGCAGAGGAAACCAAACCAAACTCTTAACCTAGCTGGGGGTGTGCCCGTCCAGGTTCTTCTATGGATTTTCCGTGTGACTAAAGCAGGTCCTGACCCTCTCTGAGCCTCAGTTTCTTTATCTATTAGTAAAATAGATGGTTACTCAGTCCCAGGCCTGACATTCTAGCTTTTCTCATCAATTTGCAAAAATAAAGAGGATCCTCTCACCCTCCAAGCCTCCCAAGAAGCTTCAGTTATGTGGGGAGAACCAAGTCCGAGGTCTGCTTTTGGCTCCCTGTGGTACAGAGGGAGGCATAACTTCTGGGTGCCAGTCCCTTTTTAGGGTACCCACAGCTGCCTCAGGGCAGCGGGGCTGATGAGTCCCTCTCATTTCCCTGCCTTCCCAGAGAAGGACGCCACCCCTGCTTCCTGGAGACAGACAGTAAGCCAGGGTAGGCCCTGTGATGCCCTTGGGGACAGAGAGGCTAAATGCCAACAGGCAGAAAGACAGTGGGAGGGCCCAGGGTTGCAGAATGACAGTAACCACATCTTTCCAGTAGTGGCGGCATCTCTGGGACACAGCCTCTGCTTTAATTTCTAGGTTTTGAGAATGCATGTGGCCTGGAACAGGGTCTGGCATGGGTTTGGGGAGACCTGGGTTTGGACTTAGCAGTTGCCATGTGACCTCGGGTGGCCACTTGCCAGCTCTGGTGCTTCTGTCCCTCTGTGAGGTGGGGAGGCCAGTGCTTTCATCAGGGTGCTGTGAGGGTCACGTAAGACCAGGGCTTGAATGGACTTGGAGCCCCGAGTAGTGCCAAACTGTGACCAAGGGGCTCCTTCCTCTCTCCTTCCCTTTGTTTAGTGTAGGAAAGCTTCTTACTGTGTCCAGTGGAGAAGAAGCCAGTAGTCCCCAACTGTTGGTCTAGTAATGACTATTTCTTCCCCTGAGAGGTGATGGGTTTATATCTCAACTGAGCCCCTTACTCTCTGTGTGACCTTGGTAACCCGCTAAACTTCTCTGAGTCTTTGTCTCAGATGGAGTGGTCTTACCACCTGGCAGAGTTGTTGCAAAGATTGGAGTTTAGGAGTCATTGTAATGAGTGTACTTTGACTTCCCCAGAGGCTCCGGAACATGATCTTATTGGAGTCAAAGGTGGGGATGCTTGCTTCAGAGTCCACAGTTATTGATCAGTTGACTGAGAGGCAACAGGATGGGACTTGAGCTTTAAAGTCTGAGGGATCTGGGTTTGTGTTGTGACCCTACCTCTTACAGTCCCCAGTGCCTAGGGGAAGGCACCTAATCTCCAAATCTCAACTTTTCTCATCTGGAAAATGGCTGTAATGAGTCCACCTCACAGGGATGAATGCTTCAAAGAATCAAATGTTCCTGGTAATCAAGTGGGAAGGCTTGATGAATAGGACTTGATACATGCTGGGCTGCTGGGCACCTTCCGGGGCCTTACCTTCCATCTCTCCACATGTCTTCCTGTGGGAAGAAGGAGCAGGTAACCCAGAGTGGGTAGGTTACCCAATGGTCCTGTTGGGTAAAGAACCTCAGAACCACATCCTTGACTCAAAGGCTCTGGAAGAAAGACCCTGGCAGAACAGCCCCACGTGATGATGAAGCTGTCTTTGTGCCAAATGCTATTAATGGTCATAAAATTATCCACAGTTTTCTGAGGCTCAGTCCCAGGGTTTGCCTCAATGGGACAATAAAATCACAAGCAGAAATGATGTGGGAAAGGCAGAGACCGCCAAGCAGAGACAGAATTAAATGAGTGGCAGCCTGCTCTCATTAACTCAGGCTGTTCACATTTGTTACCAGGGATTTCTTTTTAATTAAAAAACGGCCAATTTATTAAAAAATAAGCTTGTGAGGGGCTGGCCAAGCAGCAGCCAAAGCCGGCGGGAGTGAGGTTTCCTCACAGCAGGACGTTGGCCAGTGCTTGGCCTGAGAAAGTGACCAGAGGGCCACTTCTGAGGACATGCTTGTCTGGAGACGTGTCAGCCGCCCTGGGACCTTGAGAGCATTGCATTCTCACCTGCAAACTGTAAAGAGCTTGGCAGGTGAATGCCTGTGTCTGCTGGAGCTTTGGGCACATGGCGAATTAGCACTGAGGGTCTGGCCTCCTGTGAAAGGGCTGCCGTGGTGGCGGGCAGGGTAGAATTAGGCTTGGGGGAGCTGGATCCTTGAGAATGAGGTTGGACTTTTGTCACTCTGAGAGGTCACTTTTTATCACATAGGGATTAAAACATGGGGTTTGGGTCTGATGAGCATGACCCAGACTGTTACTAGCTATGCGATAAAGTGAGCAGTTTAGCCGTCCTGAGCCTCTACTTTCTCCTCTGTACAATGGGTATAACCCTGATCTGTCCTTGCAAGGGCAGCAGGAGGCCCCGATGAGGCAGGGGAGTGAGGACCTGCGCATACTGCTCAGCAAAGGGCACTTCTCTTGTCCTTACACTTCCGGGCTAATTGTGCACTGATATCAGCTCTTTTCCCATCTTACTGGTTTATCTTGCTCAGTGTTGACAGTCCCCAGACAGTCCTTGGGCCTTTTGTTGTTTAGTCACTAAGTCATGTCTGACTCTTTTGTGCCCCCATGGATTGTAGCCCTCCAGTCTCCTTTGTCCATGGAATTTCCCAGTCAAGAATACTGGAGTGGGTTGCCATTTCCTTCTCCAGAGGATCTGTCCAACCTACAAATCGAACCCACATCTCCTGCATTGCAGGAGGATTTCTTTACCCCTGAGCCACTGGGAAAGTCCCCTTGGGCCTGTTAGTAATGTTTTATCACCTCCATCAGACACTCTGTACTTTTCAGAGTGCTGTTTGATGTTAAGAGCACTTTCCACTTCTGGTATCCCTCTTACTAGGTACCCACGCTTGCCTGGGGGCTCTGCACCTCGGCTCTCAACACCTGACAACATATCTGGAGAACTTGGGTGGCTGTCCCTATTTTGTACAGGGGGACTCAGCCTTGGGGAAGGACTTGTCTGAGTCACAGGCTTGGTTGGGGGCAGGAGGGGCTCACGTGGGGCTCACCAGGCCCTGAAGCCCATACCCTTTCCTCGTTAGCATAACCCTGGCAAGTGACTGGGTGGAAAGTTCAGGAAGACAGGCTTTGGATTAACCCTCATCACACTGTAAATGAGGAAACTGAGATGCAGAGGGGGCAGTGAACATGTAGCAACCATGCCTAACATTTGTTTATACTTTATATAGTTTTTAAGGGCTTTCTGTAGATTTCAAGGGGCTTCCCAGATGGCAGAGAGGTAAAGAATCCACCTGCCAATGCAGAAGCTGCAGAAGATGCAGGTTCAGTCTCTGGATCAGGATGATCCCCTGGAGTAGGAAATGGCAACCCACTCCAGTAGTCTTGCCCGGGGAATCCCATAGACAGAATAGCCTGGCAGACTACAGTCCATGGGACTGTAAACAGTTGAACACGACTGAGCATGCACATAGATTTCAAGACTAATTGAGGCATATCTACCTCAGTTTGTCTCCTTAAAAATCCAGGAGTTGGGCACAGCAGGGCCTGTGATAGCCCGTCAAAGAACCATGGAGATAGAGAGGTGTGAATAACTGTGTACTGTGCCTCTGTGGAGTAATGCAATTTGGAGAACAATGCGCTTTGAGCTTTGGTGATAACATGAACACATTCTGCTTAGTGAGCACCTCCTCTTTGACCTATAAATGTCAGTGACACACACCCATTGGGCACCCAGCCCCCACTGTGGCCATGCATGTTGTCAAATAAGTGCCAGAATCCTAAATTGTCAACTCCAAGAGGCAGGAGTGCATGTGTCTAGCCCACCATGTTTCCCGCACCCGGAATAGTGTCTGGTATGTTGTAAGTGTTCTGTGTTTGTATGAAGATGAACAGTTACCCACTGGAGCTCAGCATCTGCATCTGAGAACTGGGGATTTTATTACAGACCTCGTTGGTGATTATGGGAATTAATAGGTGTCCCCAGTGCCTGGTGCAGCAGAGACTCGGGCAGTATTGCTCAAGGGGCTCGGTGCCATGTGTACCCCAGTGACTGACCTGTACCCACACCTTCTACAGCCCATCCCCACTCACTTTGTCTCCTCTTGTCCCTCTCTGCATAGTGAACGGGAGCTACGGCCACTGCACTCCAGGCTCAGAGAAGAGTCTGCTGGATCTGGACCTTGCCGAGGGACCTGGCCCTACCTGCCGCCAGGGCCTGTTCCTCCCTACAGGAAGCCCGCCACCCCGGGGCCACCCCCTCGCCTGCGAGAGGCTGCTGCATTTCCCCCACCCCAGCAGGTACGCGCTCCAGCCCCACGCATCAGCTGCCTTCTCTAGACGGTCCCTAGGCCCCACAGACCTAGGGTCTCCAGACCTCACCTGGCTCATGGGACACACAGGGAAACTGAGGCATGGGAGTGCTAGAGACCAGCTGGAGCCCGTGAGGCATGTGGATAGCTGCCTGGTCTAGGTTCCATATGTCAGCACTGCAGTGCCTCATGAGACGTAGGAATGATCTTACTGAGGTGGGTTTCCCCATTGCCGAAGCTGAGCTTACTGTTAGAATTAGTCATTTCGGAAGAATAAGATTCAGAGGATGGTAGAGAAGTTGGGGAGGGAGACCCCAGCTCAGGGTTCATGCACAGTGTAGTGTCCAACCCTGGACCGTTCCTAGAGTGGAGAGGAGTTCCTCCACCCAGGAGTTCCTCCTGCCCCAGGAAGCCGTTGCCCCATAGAACTCTGCCACGTAACCATCATTCAATGCTGGCGCATTTCCAGTGACATGTACCTCTGAAGAGATACTCACGTCAGATTGCATGTGGGACTGAACGCCGCCTCCTGAGACTTCTCCAAGGGTCCCAACTTTGTTGCTATGCCCTCTAGTTTGCTGACAGGCAGAGACCATCCCCAGGCAGGCCTCTGCACCCACCCACTCAGCCCCAGGGCCTTCATCCACTGCCTGGGGCTGCTCTCCTGGGGCCTGTCTCACTGATCAGAAAGTCTAAAACTGGCCCACTCGCCTGTTTATAGTTGGTTCCTTCACCAATCATTTATCAAGCCCCAGTTCTGTGCTGGGCATCATGGTTCATCCTGGGAGTGGGGGTGCCTTGGTGAAGGAAGTAAAGGTCTCCCCAACAGAGTTTACTTTTCAGTGAGAGCTTCATGATGGGAGAGAGTCCTAGTTAGCAGGGGGCTTATTCTTCCCACATGGAACCATTTTTCTTTGAGACTATAGACTCTCTGTGGCTTTCTTTGATATCAGTAAGACCTCTGATTTACATCAGTGTATTAATCTGCTTGTGTAACTCAGTGAAGCTATGGACCATGCCTGCAGAGCCACTCAAGATGGGTGGGTAAGAAGAGTTCTGACACAGCGTGATCCACTGGAGGAGGGAATGGCAAACCACTCCAGTATTCTTGCTGCCAGAACCCCATGAACAGTATGAAAAGGCAAAAGATACGACATCAGAAGATGAGCCACCCCCACCCACCTCAGGTCAGAAGTTGTCCAATACGCTACTGGGGAAGAGTGGAGGGCAATTACTAATAGCTCCAGAAAGAATGAAGCAGCTGGGGCAAAGTGGAAATGATGCTCAGTTGTGGATGTGTCTAGTAGTGAAGGTGAAGTCTGACGCTGTAAAGAACAGTACTGAGCAGGAACCTGGAATGTTACATCCATGAATCAAGGTAAATTGAACGTAGCTAAGCAGGAGGTGGCAAGAGTGAACATTGGTATCTTAGGAATCAGTGAACTAAAATGGATGACAACAGACAAATTTAATTCAGATGACCATTACATCTACTACTGTGGGTAAGAATTCCTTAGAAGAAGTGGAGTACCTCTCCTAGACAACAGAAGGGTCCACAATGCAGTACTTGGATGCAATCTCAAAAATGACAGAATGATCTCATTTTGTTTCCAAGGCAAACCATTCAACATCAAGTAATACAAGTAATACAAGTCCATGCCTCAACAACTAATGCTGAAAAAGCTGAAGTTGACGGACCGTGTGAAGACCTACAAGACCTTCTAGAACTGACACCAAAAAAAGATAACCTTTTCATCATAGGGTATTGGAATGCAAAAGTAGGAAGTCAAGAGTTCCCGGTGGTAACAGGCAAGTTTGGCCTTGGAATAAAAAACGAATCAGGCAAAGGCTAACAGAGTTTTGTCAAGAGAACACACTGGTCATAGCAAACACTTTCTTCCAACAATACAAGAGACAGCTCTGCACATGGACATCACCAGATGGTGAATACTGAAATTAGATTGATTATATTCTTTGCACCTGAAGATGGAGAAGCTCCATACAGTCTGCAAAAACAAGACCTGGAACTGACTATGGCTCAGATCAAGAGCTCCTTATCACAAAATTCAGGCTTGAATAGAAGAAAGTAGGGAAAAACACTGTACTATTCAGGTATGACCTAAATCATACCCCTTATGATTATACAGTGGAGGTGATGAATAGATTTGAAGGATTAGTCTGGCAGACAGGGTGCCAGAAGAACTATGGGCGGAGGTTTATAACATTGTATAGGAGGCAGTGGCCAGAACCATCCCAAAGAAAAAGAAAAGCAAGAAGGCAAAGTGGTTGTTTGAGAGGCTTTACAAATAGTTGAGAAAAGAAGAGAAGTAAAGGTAAGGGAGAAAAAGAAAGATATATTCAATATTCAACTAAATACAGAGTCCAGAGAATAACAGGGAAAGCCTTATAGTTAAGAAAGACTTCTTAACTGAACAATGCAAAGAAATAGAGGAAAACAATAGAATGGGAAAGACTAGAGAGCTCTTCAAGAAAATTGGAGATACCAAGGAAACATTTTATGCAAAGATGGGCACAATAAAAGGACAGAAACAGTGAGGATGCAACAGAAGTAGAAGAGGTTAAGAAGAGGTGGCAAGAAAACACAGAAAAACTGTACAAAAAAGGTCTTAATATCCCAGATAACCACGATGATGTGGTCACTCACCTATAGCCAGATATCCTGGAGTGTGAAGTCAAGTAGGCCTTAGGAAGCATTACTACGAACAAAGCTAGTGGAGGTGATGGAATTCCAGTTGAGTTATTAAAAACCCTAAGAGATGATCCTGTTAAAGTGCTTCAGTCAGTATGCCAGCAAATTTGGAAAACTCAGCAGTGGTCACAGGATAAAGAAAAGGTCGGTTTTCATTCCAACCCCAAAGAAAGGCAATGCCAAAGAATGTTCGAACTACCACACAATTGCACTCATTTCACATGCTAGCAAGATAATGTTCAAAATCTTTCAAGCTAGGCTTCAGCAGTACATGAACTGAGAACTTCCAGATGTACAAGCTGGGTTTAGAAAAGGCACAGGAACCAGAGATCAAATTGCCAACATTTGTTGGATCATAGAGAAACCAAGGGAATTCCAGAAAAACATCCACTTCTGTTTCATTGACTGCACGAAAGCCTTTAACTGTGTGGATCACAACAAACTGTGGAAAATTCTTAGAGATGGGAATACCAGACAGCCTTACCTGTCTCCTGAGAAACCTGTATACAGGTCAAGAAGCAACAGTTAGAATTGGACATAGAACAATAGACTGGTTCAAAGTTGAGAAAGGAGTACATCAAGGCTGTGTATTGTCACCCTGCTTATTTAACTTCTATGAAGGGTACATCATGTGAAATGCTGGGCTGGGTGAAGCACAAACTGGAATCAAGATTACTGTGAGAAATATCAATAACCTCAGATAAGCAGATGATACTACCCAAATGGCAGAAAGTGAAGAGGAACTAAAGAGCCTCTTGATGAAAGTGAAAGAGAGTGAAAAAGCTGGTTTAAAGCTCAACATTCATAAAACTAAGGTCATGGCATCAAGTCCCATCACTTCATGGCAGATAGATGGGGGAAGTGGAAGCAGTGACAGATTTTATTTTCTTGGGTTTCAAAATCACTGCAGACAGTGACTGCAGTCATGAAATTAAAAAAACACTTGCTCCTTGGAAGGAAAGTTAGGATAAACCTAGTCAGCGTATTAAAAAGCAGAGACATCACTTTGCTCACAAAGGTCCATATTGTCAAAGCTATGGTTTTTCCAGTAGTTATGTACAGATGTGAGAATTGGACCATAAAAGATGGCTGAGCGCTGAAGAACTGAAGCTTTCAAACTGTGTGCTAGAGGAGACTCATGAGAGTCCATTGGACTGCAGGGGGATCGAATCAGTCAATTCTAAAGGAAACCAGTCCTGAATATTCATTGGAATGACTGATGCTGAACCTGAAGCTCCAGTATTTCCCACCTGATGAGAAGAGCTGACTCACTGGAAAAGACCTTGATGCTGGCAAAGGTTGAGGGCAAGAGGAGAAGCAGGCAACAGGGGATGAAATGGTTGGATGGCATCACTGACTCAATGGACATGTGTTTGAGCAAACTCTGGGGGATGGTGAGGGACAGTGAAGCCGGGTGTGCTATAGTTCATGGGGTTGCAAAGAGTTGAACGAACGTGACTTAGTAACTGAATAACAGTGGCTCGTCTGCTTGGGCTGCCATAACAAAACCCTTCCGATTGGGTGGCTTAAAGAACAGACATTTGTTTCCTCACAGTTCTGGAGGTCCAAGATCAGGGTGTCTGCAGGTTTGGTTTCTCCGGAGGGCTCTCTCCTTGGCTTGCAGATGGCCGCCTTCTTGCTTCCCTGTGTCCTCACGGGGTGTTTTCTTGGTGTGTACACCTCTGGTGTCTTGTCTTCTTACAAGGACTCCAGTCCCGTTGGATCAGGGCCTTGCCCTATTTCCACATTTAACCTTAATTATCTCCCTAAAGGTCCTACCTCCAAATCCAGTCACAGTGGGAGTTAGGACTTCAAACTATGAATTTTAAGGGGACACGTTTAAGTACCTGACGAGGAGTAAGCAAGCATCTTTTAGACTTTGATCTGTGCATTGTTTAGCGACAGTCAAATGCATTCCTCTGCTTGATTGTTCACTGAGGCTCCCCTGGCAGCATCTAGTTTGCTCAGTGAAATTTCTTCTATCTTATGGAAGAAACTATACTAACCTAGTCACAGCTTAGGAAGTAGAATTCCCCCCTCCCTTTTTTTTTTTTTTTTTTTTGGTAGAGATGATCAGAAACATCATTTGTTATTTTGGATGTCATTTGTCAGAGCATAGCAGAGTCTGTACCCAGGACCCTACACCAGCATCAGTCTGAGTCGCTGCTGCTTCTGCTGCTCATCTGGCTCTTCCAAACGTCCTCATTTTCCTGAAGAAAAAGAGCCCCCAGGCCCCACCCCACACCCAGTTGCATCCTGTGCCCTCTCCCTCCCACTGGATTGCCTTGTGTCTTGGGGTCTCTCCATTCATGCTGCTCCCTCTGATTCAAACAGATCGGGTTCAAATTCCTGCTCTCACTGTCTGCCTCTGAGGGCTGGGCACATTGCTTCATTCCTAAGTCAAATAGATGGTAGTGTCCCTTGAAGAATTTGGCCATACCGTCCGCAGATATGTGCGTCGTTGTATTGTTGGGGTTCATGAGACGGCCACTGGGAAAGCGGCTGGGGTTGTTCCTTCTTTCTAGGGACCTGTGCTCACAGTTTCTAGAGATTGCGATGGGAATTGCCTGGGGTGACAGGCCTCTGCAGCAGAGCAGGGCCAGAACGGCTGCCTGGCCTCACAGGGACAGCAAGGGCGAGGAGAGGGGCTGCCTTAGCTGGCATGCAGAGCCAGGAGACGCTGGGGCCTGAGCTGACCCTTCCCTGCCTGATGCCAGTCAAGGTTTTGCTGTTGATTATTCAGGTAGCTAGCTTCCCTAGTGGCTCAGTGGTCAAGAATCCACCTGCAGTGCAGGAGATGTGGGTTTGATCCCTGCGTTGGGATGATCCCTTGGAGGAGGACATGGCAACTCACTCCACTGTTCTTGCCGCCTGGAGAATCCCATGGACAGAGGAGCCTGGTGGGCCATAGCCCATGGGCTCACGAAAGATTCAGGCATGACTTAGCAACTAAACCACAAATTCAGGTAACTCAGTCACAGAACAACACAGCTCTTCTCTTCTCCTAGTGTTGGTTGCTTTAACCTGGCTTTATGATTTTCTAATTTATTTATTTTTAATTGGAGGATAGTTGTTTTACAATGCTGTGTTGGTTTCTGCCATACACCAACATGAATCGGTCGTAGGCATACATATGTCCACTCCCTCTTGAACCTCCCTTCCACCTCCCACCCCATCCCACCCCTCTAGGCTGTCACAGAGCACCAGGTTGGGCTCCCTGCATCACACAGCAAATTCCCGCTGGCATCGATTTTATAAACGGTCTGTTTTTAAAGCGATTGCTCCAAACAGATGCTCATCTGGCTGCCCTTCCCCACCCATGCCCACCTTCGCCAGATCCAGGATCATGACCACGCCAAGAGCACTATTTTTTTTAAGCTCCACAAAGTCACAACTTCAGATCTTATCTTTAAGCTACTCAGAGCTTTTCCTGGCAATGGTGGGCCCAGAGTCCCCAGCCCTAGAGATTGGGGCTATGTGTTTGCTCCCTCTGATTCCACCTGGTGACCATGCTCTGGACAGCAGAGTTCCTGGGAAGGAAGAGAGGCCTCTGGTGAAGTGAGGCAGAGACTTGTTCAAGTGTAATTGAGAACTGAACAGAAGAGCCCTTTCCCCAGCCTCCCATCCAGGGAGCACTCCAGGTTAGGTTCTGCACATGGGAAGTCCACACGCTGGGAGGGAAGGGGAACCTAGGCTCTGGTCCCAGCCCTGTCACTGGTTTGCTGCTTGTGGCTGCTGTGAGCCCCCGGCCCTCTTGGTAGCAATGGTGTTGGAGCCAGTGATGTCTGAGGGCTCTGACTTTCCTTCTCTCCTGTCCTATCTCCGCTCTGCCATCTCAAGGCTGGAGCTGAGGATGCCAGAGCTGCAGGGACCCCGGGAGGGAGAGGATGGGGCTGCCGGGCCGCGTTGGGCAGCAGAGGGACAGGTGATGACCCCACCACCCCTGGCTCCAAAGAGCCCCAGGATGATGGCGGTAATAATGGCCGTGCTGGTGGCCCCCTTCACCCTGCCGTCCTCTTCCCAGAGGGCTGTCACAGCACCTGCTTCCTCCCTTCCTGGCAGCACCCTTTCACGGGTGAGGAAACTGAGGCTTGGCTGGGGAAAGGTACAAGGGCGTGTGGGGTCAGGCTTTGGGCACGTCAGGAGGCCCCTTATTCTGCCCAGCCAGCTGCTGGGGCTTCTCTGGCCCCGAGTCCAGTGTCACTTTGCTGGTGTCTCCCCTTCTCAGAATCCTCTGATGACCGGCAGGCCCTGTCACAAACTTGTCCTGCACAAACTTGTCTCTGCACAAACTTGTCCTGCATTTGGGAGAGGCCCTCTCTAGGAAGGCGTGTACTGTGTGATGATGACAGCATCTTGACCAGCTGGGCCCTGCCCATCATCATCCTTACCCCCAGGAGAGCCATTCAGTGTCGGGGTGCAGGGAGAGGCCCAGAGCATCTTGCCAAGGTCTGCACAGCAGGGTGTGGCTGAGCCTGGTCCCAGGTCTCAACTTGAGACCTGAGGGTTGGGAGTTCCCTAGTGGTCCTGTGGCTAACACTCCATGCTCCCAAAATGCAGGAGACCCAGGTTCGATCCTTGGTCAGGAAATTAGATCCTGCATGCTGCCATGAAGATAGAAGATCCTGCGTGCTGCTATTAAGACTCAGCGGGGCCAAATAAATAAATAAATAAATATATTTTTTTTTTTAAAAAAGAGAGAGAGACCTGAGGGTTAAGAGAAGTTAACCTAGATTTCCCACTGTCCCACTTGGCCTGCCTTCCCACGGCTTCTCCCCAGAGTGGCATTTCGTGCACTCACTGGCTTGACATTCTGGAACATTCCCCCCAAAGAAAGTTTTCTTCCGTTTTTCCTGGGATGACCCCCTCACTGTGACTGTGATTGAAACCCCTACCCACTGATGTTCACAGTGGAAAAACAGATTGCTTGGGGGCAAAGCATCACATTTTTAGAAATTAAGAATGCTTACAAGAATTAAGAGAGATTTAAGGGACAAGTAAGCAGCATTTAAAACCAACTGGACCTGGTGTCCCTCAGTCAACCATTCTCAGCCTTCTTCCTCCAGAACTCACTAAAAGGTCATGGGCAGGGGGACAGGGCAGACCCAGGAAGGCCTCAGAGGCAGGACAGATGGCGCTTGGTCTGGAGAGGGTAGTCTGGATATAATAAAAGGATAAAATGTGCGCCTTACTGGCATCTTCCTCCACACATTCATGTTTTCAGACCTCATGCCTCTCTTGAACATCTCCCCAGCCCCCTCCTCTTCTCTCTCCCCTTCTTGCTCCATACTCTTTCCTGCTCACTGGACCACCAGTCCTCATCTCTCTGCTGCCAGCCGTCAGCCTTCCTCCCCTGCTCTGGGCTTCTCCGCCTCCATCTGTCCTCAGGCTTCCCGCTGTCCCCTGCCCGGCTCCCCCTACTGTGGAGTGCCCGCCCTCTCATGCCCCCTCTGCACTGTCTTCCAGGTCCCCCAGGCCCCAGGCCACCTATGTGAATGGTGGCCTCCCAGCCACACAGCACATCAAGCAGGAATCCCTGCCTGACTACCGGGCCATGACGGAAGCTCGCGCACCCCCATCCGCCCACTGCCGCGCTCCATCAGCCACAGGCCTGCACACAGACATGGACCTCCCGGGCCGAGGCCTTGCCAACCCCGCACCTTCCTGCTACCTTCTGGGCAGCGAACCCAGCTCGGGCCTGGGACCCCCACCTGAGGCCCACCTCCCGGAGGGGGGCCTGAAGCGCTGCTGCCTCTTGGGGCTGCCCCCCACCTCCTCGGTCTCCGTCTCGCCCTGCGCTGCTTCCGACATCACCTCCATCATCCGCTCCTCCCAGACAGCCCTGGTTACCTGTGTCAATGGACTCCGGAGCACCCCTCTGCCGGGAGACACGGGGGGCCCTCCCAAGCGGGCCCGGCCCAGCTCTGCATCCACCGAGAGCCACGAGGGCAGCTTGCGGCTTGAAGCCTGCCGGAAGGCCGGCTTCCTGAAGCAGGAGCCCGCGGACGAGTTCTCAGAGCTCTTCGGGCCTCACCAGCAGGGCCTGCCGCCCCCCTACCCCCTGTCTCAGCTGCCTCCTGGCCCGGGCCTTGGAGGCCTGGGGCTGGGCCTGGCGGGCAGGGGGCTGGCTGGGCGGCAGGCGTGCCGTTGGGTGGACTGCTGCGCAGCCTACGAGCAGCAGGAGGAGCTGGTGCGGCACATCGAGAAGAGCCACATCGACCAGCGCAAGGGCGAGGACTTCACCTGCTTCTGGGCAGGCTGTGTGCGTCGCTACAAGCCCTTCAACGCCCGCTACAAGCTGCTCATCCACATGAGGGTGCACTCGGGTGAGAAGCCCAACAAGTGCATGGTGAGTTCCCACGGCCTCCGGGTTTGCCCCCACAGTGCTGCACCCAGCTCACTGCCCTGGGAGAGCTCTGCCTGGGCGCCTCCCCTGGGGTCTGGCCGGGGTCACCTTGCTTGAAGAGGGAAGGACCAATCCTGTAGATGTGGCCACCGGTCACAGTGGTCAGTGCCCCATTCACTGGGCACCTTGGCGGAGGGCTCCTCGGACTCACCAGGTACCCCCTTCTCCACCCTCTATGGTCTGGTGTCACACGCACCTGTTCAGGTGGTGACACGTGTGATCTGGGGTCAAAGCAGCTCAGCTGACCTTCTCTCTTACACACAAATGTTCAGTGTCCCACCTACTGATGGCCAGGTGAGTCATGGGGACTATGCCTGCCCCGGCTCTGGCTCTTCACTTGGAGTCGCAGGCTTGATTTCGTCCACAGAGCACTGGGTCCTCATAGGCATCAGGCTTGAGAGCTGTGGGTGCCCAGGGCAGGCTTTGGGGTGAGACCTCTGGTTAGCAGGTAAGGCCCTGGATAGCACCTGCGGTGTTCTGGCTGAGGTGGAGACTAAGGTTTCCAGGGACATGCCTCGGCTTGCAGACACACACATACACACACATACACACACACACACACACACACACACACACACACACACACACACATTAACTGTAGGCACTGAGGCCTCCAGCCCTTCTGACTGGTCATTTTCACGTGCTGCTCTCACTGTGGTGGAAATCTGTATCAGGTAGGAATGTCGTCTTAGTCTCTGATATCTTTAGCCAAGCCACTCCTAAGACCCCGCCAGCTCACCAGGACAGGTGCCTGCCTGGGAGTGGTAGGGCCAATGGAGGTACCAAGTCCCAGCTCTGTTTTCCCAACTATTGGGGCTTGGAAGAGGCAGAGGAAGGAAGCACTGTGCCTCATCTATAGGGCCAGCGTCATAGCCAAAGTTGAGTTCTTCCAACACTTGTATGCACTCACTGTCTCCGGGCCCTCCCCTGCCTCATGGAGAGCTCAGTCTGGGAAGAGGTGCAACTAGGGGAGAGGTGGACCTCTCTCTGTTCTTGCTCAAAGCGCCGGGCAGCATTTGCAGGGCCAGGGAGGGGGGCGAGGAGCATCGACAACCAGCAGCATAAACTCCATCCTCCTGGGACCAGCTGTTCACCCCTGGGGCCCATCTGCTTATGACTTGGACACCCACTGGACCAGCTTATGTAACTTCAAGGAGGTTATGTCTTGAGGATGAGAAGGAATTCACTCTGTAGACAGGTGAGGGGCAGGGGACAGCCTCTGCCAAAAAGTGAAAGTAGGGTGGTTGGCATGCTGGGATCGTGGGGAGAGGCTGGAATGAGCAGGCTGAGAAGTGGACTGTATTGTGTGTCTTTGGGCTGAGAGTGTGCTGGAGGGAGAGCTGGTGGCCAGGCTGATTCTTGGTGATGGCCCTGTTCATTTGGGGTGTTGTGACAAGTGACTTGTAAGAGGGTATGCCCCTTTCTGGAAGAAGTTGTCCAGAGAACATCACAAGGCAGGGGTCCTGGACCACACACGGTCCCCGTCTCTCTCCGAGATCCTGCAGTTGACAGCCACTGAGCTGCAGTTCTCTTTCACGTCTTCTCTCTGGGGGTGACCTCACTGGTATCTGCAAGGCTCTTGTGGGGGCTGCCTGACTTGAATCCTGGCATGACACTTTTCTTGGGCTCCCATGTAGAGTTGATGGGAGGGAGGTGAGTGACAGGCTCTGAGATGGAGTCTGCATCCACCCAGGGAGGAGAAACCTCAACGGGCTTCATTGAGCAGGTGATGTTCAAGCCATGTCTATATTTACCTGGGGTTGCCAAGGATTTTTGCAGTTGAAGAAGTGGAAGTTCCGTAGGGCCTAGCTGGCCTTCCACCTGCTGCTGTGAGAACACTTCATCTTACCTCTTAGGGGGTTTAGGATTACGGTAGTAAGACCAGCAAGCCCAGCTCCTGAGTGCTGACTGTGTGCAGGAGCTATTCTAAGCCTGTGGTCCTCATGCTCCCTATGGTCCTCACAGCAACCCTATGGGGCAGATACTATTTATCCCCATTTTAAAGATGAGGGAACTGAGGCTCAGAGAGATTGTATAATTTGCCCCAGGTCCCATAGTTAGAGACAAATCATAATGACAACAATAATAGAGGCTAATAATCTTGCTAGTAACACTAATAAAAATGATGAAAATAACTTGCCCCCTTGTGGCTCAGCCGGTAAAGAATCTGCTTGGCAATGAGGGAGACCTGGGTTTGATCTCTGGGTTGGGAAGATCCCCTGGAGAAGGGAACGACTACCCACTCCAGTATTCTGGCCTGGAAAATCCCATGGACTGCAGTCCATGGAGTCATAAAGAGTTGGACACCACCCAGTGACTTTCACCTCACTTTTAAGGTTACACAGCTAGTAACCATGGGAGTGGAAGTTGAACTCTCATCTTTCTGAACTGTAATGCTCCTGTTTGTGTGCATCTTCCCCTGTTAAGCTGATTGTTCTCTGGGGTCCTGGGTCCAGGGCCAGGGCTGGCCCTGCCGGGTGCCATCCTCTGAAAATGGTAGCAGAATCTCTGAGCTCTACCCTGCATGCTGTGGGCATGCTGCCTATTCCAGAGAGACCAGTGAAGTAGGTAACCCAGGGGAAGGGGCGGGCTCTAGCCCGCACCCAGATCAATAAAATCTCCCTTCCCTGTAAAATTATTAATTTCTCATGACAGGCCTCTGCTACCATGTGCTGTAATAGACAAAGGAATTTTGGACCCGGAGCCTCCAGAGAACAGGAAATAGATGAGACACTTTGATTGAAGAGTAAATGGCCCACTAAAATAGCAGTTAATCCTTTTATTATCTTTCCAGCAGCCGTTTCCACAGTTCTTTCATGAGGTAAGCCTTCCCCGCCCTGTCCAACTGTAACACTCCAGTCCTCGTCCTTGCAGCTGGTTCACATTTAGCCTGCAGAGCCTCTGCTCCCGCACCAGGCGGGCCTGGAGGTGCCTGGAGGAGGCTAGCTCCCCTCTGCCCAGGCTGTTCATCCTCAGGCCCGGCCAGAGACCAGGGACTCGCTTCGCCGCTGTGCACCCTCCTTCCCCGGGCGCACCACCCGCCCCCCACCCTGCCCTCTCCACGGCCCATCCGCGCAGTCCAGAGGAAGCTCCCTAATCTCTTTGCAATATCCTGTTATGTTTCTTACGTTGTCAGAGTTGTCTTAGCCTTATTAAATTTGGGGTTTCATCTGCGTTACGATAGCAAGGTTACGTCCAACCCAAATACTGACGCGACGCCTCCAAGACGTTAACTTTGAAAAGATTAATTTCTTGCTTTCTTAGATTGGCTCTCCCAGACGGTTGGAATTCTGATTGTCTGAGACTGCAGAAATTAGCAGACTATGAGTTTGCTTTTTTCCACGTTGAAAAAAAGACAGGCAGAAGTGAACGAGGAGAATCTCTCATAACCTTAGGTTTTATGAAATAATCATGACAACAATTCCTGACTTTTGTGAAGAGCTTGACCAAAGCTGTGAGCACAGCATGAAAGGTGTGAAAGGCAGGTGAAAGCACAAATCTAGAGTCACACTGACCTGGGGCCCTGCTGCTTACCGGCTGTGTGACCTTAGGCAGGTGACTTAACCTCTCTGAATCGTACTCAGTTGTAAAATGGAGTGATAATATTACCTACCTTTTAGGGCTGTTGCTATTAGGATTGAAAGAGGTGACATAGGGAAGTGCTTAGTTAATTCTCATCTTCCTCAGGCATACTCTTCACACGGAGCATCTGAAGAGATTCATACAGTAGCCCTAGGAGTTAGGACAGGGTCGTTGATGGCTCTTTTACCAATGAGGAACCTGAGGCTCAAAAGAGCCGGGCAGGAGTGGAGCCCGGACTGGAGGTCGGCTGAATGCGGCAGCCTCCACTGTTGGTGGGGCGGGCAGGACTGTCACATGTGCTGGTGGCCTTGTGGCCAGGTGTCTGCCAGTGACGGAGAGCCTCTGCTCGGTGCCAGACAGATGGCTACTCAGGGTGACTGGAGTTAGAAGGGGGAGCCGGGGCAGAGCCACAGGGAGGAGGCTCTGGTCCCTGCCCTCCCAGTCTTGACGCACAGCTGCAGCCTCGAGTCTGGACTTACATCCTGCCTGGGTTCCTCTGGCAGCTGCAGCCGCATTGACCATTGGTCCTCATCCCTCGCCCCCTCCAGACTGTCCTCAATGTTGGACCTGGGACCAGGGATGTACATGAGAAAGAGGCTTGACTGGGGGTCTGGGATCATATCTCATAGGAAGTCCTGAGGAAGGAGAGACCTAGTTTATTCTGAGACAAGCTATGTCCAACTATGGATTACCTTGCCCTCGCTAAGGTAATGTCAGTTCAAAGACGCAAGGTATCTGCTCTGTATCACCTGGTGCCGCTGCCTGGACCATTCCATAGGCTACCACCTTTGCCCAGACTCTCCCTTCAGCAGAGTAGAATCCTCAGTGCTGCTCATATCACAGCGTGTGGGGTCCAGAGCATCTGTCCCTGCCCCCCTGTGTCCTGAGACCAGCCCGGTGGGGGGCCACATTCCTGGCCAGCTGACAGCCCTGACTCATCTCAGCATCTCTGGCTCATCCCAGGGAATTATCCAGGAGTTTGAAATGACTGAGTAGGCAGCTTTACCAATCCATCCTCATCATGTAGAGAGAAGGCATGGGGAAGACAGGCCCTGAGAGAGTGGGGATCCAGGATCGCACAGCAGATGGGGCAACTTCAGTGGGCAGGGGGCTTCCTGATGCGACTGGTCACCAAAAGTTGGGAAAGTGACCCTCCAATGAAGGAAAATTCACCCCCTGAAACACTTGCTTTGCTGGAGGGACACCTCTCCTGTGTGCCAGGAGTCAGGAGTCTAGAGAGGACGTGATGCGAGACTTCTAGCACCAGGGGAAGGATTCTACCCTTTAATCCTGTGGTCTTAACTGCTGGACGAGTGAGGGTGGGAGAAGAGCCAGGAGCTGCAGTTTTCAGCCTGGCTGCTTGTCAGAGTCAGTCAAAGCAGGATGGGAACATTATTGAAATACTCACTGGGTGATTTTTCAGTATTTAGGGCTTCCATACATGCGTGGTCTCAGCCCTCAGAACATTCCTGGAGACTGGAATTATCCCCATTTTACAGATGCGGAAAGGCTAGTCCAGTTCATGCTTAAGTTCAGGTCCCAGCTGCATTGTGGGATCAAATTTGAATCCAGGTCTCAGCCTGACTCCAGAGACTGCGCACTAGCCATGACCCCAAGCCATTTCCCAAGCAGAGAGTCGTCATCTGTTTACGCATGTTGGGAAAACATCTGGATGTGAAACTCACTCGGCAAGCTGATGTTGAGTGCCCCCCATGTGCCAGGCCCTGGTGGGCAGTGGGTTTACAGAAGGGAATCAGAGTCAACTTGGCCCCACGGAGCCTTGATGGAGCAGGAAAGCAGATAGACACCTGCGTTTAACTAGTTTTCCCAAGCCTTGGCCCATCATCTTAAGAGCCTGCAGGTCCCTGCCCTGCCAACGTGATGGGTCTTTTGTTCTGTATTAGAGAACACTCATGGGATGAAGAATAAGACATTTCACCATGTTAAAAATCATTGTCACCTGAAAATAGTCTCCCTTTCTGGAGGCTGGGGTTTCTGGTGAGATTAAAAGGCTGTAAAATTAAGCATGATTTAAACCCCTTGCCCTGGAGGAGCCTGCTGTACGTGAGCCCATAGAGGCCAAGCTGGTCCAGCCAGATCTGGTCACCAAACCCACCCACTTTGGAAATGTGCCTGAGCCTTGCCTCGTCCTGAGGGTGGGGAATGAGAGGGTCTGGGTAGGGAAAACTTTCTGAGCAAATGCAGTCCTCAAGTTAACACTGTGCACTTGTTAACAGCCCTTACTGAGGTCCATCCTTTGGGTCTTGGCTTTTGCTGGTACCTCTGTATGGGATACCTTTTCCAGCCTGTGCGTGCCTGGCTAAGTTGCTTCAGTCATGTCCGACTCTTTGACACCCTGTGGACTGTAGCCTGCCAGGCTTCTCTGTCCTTGGGAGTCTCTAGGCAAGTATACTGGAGTGGGTTGCCATGCCCTCCTTCAGGGGATCCTCCCAACCCAGGGGTTGAACCCATATCTCTTACGTCTCCTGCATTGGCAGGCAGGTTCTTCACTACTAGTGCTGCCTGGGAAGCCCCGCAAACTCCTAACCATCCTGCACAACCCAGTCCAGTGTCCCCTCCTCAGCTCCCCTTCTCTCTGTGCCTCCTGTTCTCCCAGCAGGCGTTGCCCCATTTATAACAGTGCTCCTGGTGTGAGTATCTCTTTGGCACCTCGCCTGGCCTTGGAGGCAGAGATGCTGAGCCTATTCCCAAGGCTTTGCTGGGGTGGTCATCTCACCTCTGTGCTCCGAAGCTGTGTGAAGTTGCCTGGACACTGTCCTCCAGAGCAGTTTCCTATAAAGTTGCAAGATTGGAGGGACCTTTAAAGATGGTCACAGCCACTCCTAATCTGATGCTTGAAATTCTCCTGTAGGGAAGCCTTAATTTTAAACCTGGTTTTGCTACCTGTCAGCCTGTGATTGTATGCATCTAACTTGACTTTTGTGAGCCTGCTTTCTTACCTGTAAAGTGTAGAGAATAGGACTGTTGTGAGGCTTCAGTGAGGGACTGTACACAGATGCTTGTGCAGTGCCTGTCACACAGTAAGCACAGCACGTGATCTGACTGCTCTGGGCGGTTTGCATTAGGATACGAAAAGAGGGAGGGTCTAAAATGTAAAGCGGTCATGCAGTCCTGAGTGTCCCCAGAGGAACAGAAGAGGCTGTCTTAAGTTCCAGCTTGGGCATGGATGTGGCTTTGGATGGGTCACTTGGCTATGCTGAGCCTCAGTTTCCTGATCTGTGAAATGGGATTAATGCCTGGCATTCTGTGTTTCTTGGGGCTCAGCAGATGCTCCTGCCCTTTCCCCTCTCAAGTCAAGGTTCCAGTTCCATAGATTTTGGCTTACACTGGATGCCTTCCTCTCTTCCCCAGTTTTTAAAACTTAAGCTCAGGGGCCTTCGTAAGGAGAGGCTTTCTGGAAACTCTAGCCTTGGGAACAACTCAGAGCCCTGAGGGGTTCTACTCATCACTGTATAGAGGGGGAAACTGAGGCCACAGATGGAAAAGACTTGCCTGGAAAAGAGGAGAGGAAGAAGACTCATCCCCACTCTGCTGCTTACTGACTGTGCAAACTTGGACAAGTTACTTCACTCCTGAGCCTCCGCTAATGCATCTGTTAAATGGGACTTGTGACGCTCACCCAGAAGAGTCTCTGAGGAGTGGAGTCCTATGCTTTGAAAACTGCAGAGGGCCCTGCAGAGGGTATCAAGTTGAGTCCCCAACTCCCAGTCCAGTGCTCCTGCCCACAGCCAGGCCCGGAGTACACAGCCACCCTCCTAGGCCTGTCCCTTCCAGCTGGGTGCTCCAACCACACAGAGCCCGTTGGCCGCATGCTTCCCAGATGCAGTGCCTTTAGGCCTCTGTGTGAAGCTCTTCTGCCCTCCTCCTCCTCTGCTCCACAGCCCCCCATGCCCACCCCTCTCCTTTCCACGTCTGTCCCCCCGCTGCTACCCCCGTGCACTCCTCCATCCCCAGCCCTACCTCATCTCCATCCCCAACTCCCCACCCCCCATCTTATTTGAAGCCTGAGTCAGGAATTGGTGAGTCAGGAAGGACCAATGGCTAAACATAAACGATAACTGTTGGAGTTCAAATCCCCATTCTGCCCCTTAACCAACAGTGAGACCTCAAACAAGTCACGTGGCCTCTCTGAGCCTCAGTTTCCTGTCTGTGTAAAAGGGAGAGTGTTGTGAGAATTAAATGAGATCATGTGTATGGAGCGCTTACCTCATGCCTCCTGGCAAAATACTCCATGCTTCATGCTTGAGAACAGGAGCGCTTGTTATTCTTTTTTTTTTTTTTTTTTGAGTCATCAAACCCGAGCTCTCGGAGAGATGAGAATTCCTGGGAGCACCGGACCGGAGGGTATAGGAACACTGGCCAAGTTTTGTGAAGTCAGCACTGCTTTATGGAATATGAAAAAAATTAAGGATAAAAAAACACAGCCCTCTGAATTGAATTTAAAATAATAAAAAGAGAAAAAGCTTTTGAATTTAATGTAAGTGGAATTGAAATGATTCTCTTATTGGCATGAGAAAGTCAGATAAAATCAACAGTGACTTGAAGAAAGTGTCCAGAACATGTTTTCTAAGAGGGACATCCTGGAAATGTTAAACTTCATGATTGAGCATTAATAGGCTCTGTCTCCGCTGATGGCAGATGGGTTATCTGAGCCGACCTCCTGCGCCTCACTTGGCCTGCTACAGTGATGGACCTCATCTGTTAAGTGAGTGATGAACCACACCACCCCTCTGTAGCCTCAGTCACCTCCATGACCCAGGACACTCAGCTTACCTATTTTCCTCTGTCAGGAGAGTGCCTTGGGCTCAGCTGTGTTGTCTCTCCCCCTGCCTCCTTGCTGCCCCACACCACTGCTGGCTTCTCAACACAGTTTTATTGATGCCCTCACTGCACCAGGGCTTCCCTTGTGGCTCAGCTGGTAAAGAATCCGCCTGCAATGCATAAGACCTGGGTTCGATCCCTGGGTTGGGAAGATTCCCTGGAGAAGGGAAAGACTACCCACTCCAGTATTCCTGGCCTGGAGAATTCCATGGACTGTGTAGCCCATGGGGTTGCAAAGAGTCAGACACGACTGAGTGGCTTTCAATTTACAGTGCCAGGTGAGGTGCTAGGAGCAGTGGGTGCAGCATCAAATGAGGAATGGTCCAGTGCTGAGTGCATTAACCAAATGCTGCAGAGACACAGAGGGGGGGGAAAGTCATCCCCCAGGAGGTCATGAGAGCTAGGCTTTGGAGGGAGAGTGGGGGCTTCCCAGATGCAGATCATCAGAGAAAGCATTTCACAGAAAGGGAGCAGCGACACAAAAGATGTGACGGTCTTGACCCTTGGGGGGAACATAGGTAGCCTCTTGTATTTGAAGTGTGTTCTGTGCATGGGGGCTGGGAGCAGAAATGGTAGCTGAAGTTGGCCCTAAAAGACCTTGAGGTCCTGTATGAAGAGCTCGGACTCTACCCGGAGTGGTGAGAGGGTGCTGAGCAGGAGAGTGACACAATCGGCATTGCCACTTAGAATATTGGTCGTGTTGCGGGAGCATCTGAGGGGGAACAGCAGTAGGCAGATGAGGACAGAGAGGCCCAGGAAGGAGCCTTCTTCCCTGGGTCCACTAGAGCAGAGAGTGGAGCCTGGCTGCCAGTCAAGGCCTGGGCACCACGAGCCAGCTCAGCGAGCTGGGCACTAACTCAGCTCAGCTCAGGAAGCCGGGCACAGTGTCTGTACCTGATTGGGTACCAGAGCTCAGTCCTCCTTTAGAAACGGCATCCAGAACATTTACCAGTGGGAAATGGGAAAGGCATTTCCCATAATGTGGCTCCGTAAAGTTTGCACAACTGTTCTTTGTTTTCCATCCATCCCCACAATAAATCTTCTTCCACTGCCAGGAGTTGGGCCTCTGGGTCTGTAAGTGATTACCGCGCTGACTCGTGAGGCACTGCCTCCTCAAGATGCATTCTTCTGACGTGGGTAATGATCAGATGAGAGCCCATCACTGAGACTCACAGCCTTGCGAGTGGCGATTTCCAAATGGCTGGGAGGTGGCCGCCTGCTCTGGCCTCCTCATGTACCCCCACTGCCCCAGCCTCCCTTGATAATCAGCCATGTTGGGGACATAGAGCAGAGAGCTCTGTGAGATCATGGGAGTCCTGGGCTGTGCATTTCTTAGGAATGGTGGTCTCTGCTGTCATGGAGGAGTACCCAGTGCGTGTTCAGCTGATGGACCATCCACCATCCTCTCTGTTGGACTGAGACAGAAAGCATAGGGTTTTTCAGCTAAAAGGAACATTTGCAGCTTCCAGGGCATGACCAGGCCCTGGGGTGAAGTTTGGATAGGTAGCTCCTATGCTCAAGGAATGCTTAGGGCAGTGACAGGACCCTTCTGTTATAATGGCCTTGTTGAAATCCACAGTGGGGAAGCTTTCTGGCCAGGTGTCACATCTGGGACTCACCTCCTGCCCCTGGTTCCATGCTCCATCATCTTCCCACTCCCCACACTTGCCTTCTGCACCGCAATTTAACCACAAAATCTGCTGAACCCCTTGTTTGGGGAGTCAGTTTGGCCTATGGGGTCCTTTCTGACCAGGTTTAGTTGCCAGTGAACGTGATAGCAGTTGGAAAACAAGGGAGTTTGGCCCCAGGAAGAGTCTGCTGTGCCTCTAGTACTTTCCCAAGATTCCAGCCTCACTCCCTGCTCTCATTTCTTCTCCCCAGGCATCCAGGGCAAGAGGAGGTGGCCTCATGGAGGTCACAAGTCTGAATGCTTCTTGCTGTGTGCTGATTCGTACTTTTGCTGTCTGCTGGTATGGAGACTGAGGTCTGTAGAGAGGGTTTGGCTCATGGAGATCACAGAGCAAAAGAACCAAAGCTCAACTCCCTTGCTTCCCAGCACAGTGTCTATGGAGTACCTACTATGTGCCATGTTGAAAGTTGACTTGTGTTGCCTCTGTCTGTACTACCACTGCCTCCCAGGATTCTGGAGAATGCCGGCTTGTATTGTGTTTGCACTGGGGAAGAACCCCCCGCCCCCCGCCCAGGGCATCTCCTCTGATGCTATTCCCGAGCTCTACAGCACTGTTTGATAGACAGGGACTTGAGGCCTATGGTGGGAGATGGCCCGCTGGAGGTTACACAGAGGGGATGGCTGGAAGCTTGTGCAGTCCACATGGATCCCTCCTGGCAGGATCCAGTTCAGCCAGCCCTGGCCAGAAGGCTCCAGGGAGGCTGCAACCAGTGGTGGGTTTCAGACATCACAGCTCCTTAAGTACATTAGAAAAGTATGATGGTTGATTGCTGTGGGTGTTGGTCCCAGAGGAAGCCTGGCTTGTGCAAATGCCCACCTAGGTGAGCGCCAACATGAGTCTGCAGCTCCTCTGCCCACCCTGACCCCTTACCTTCTTCATGCACATGTAGCCACCTGGCCTTGGGACTCAGTTTCTTCACGTGTGTGACAAGGACTTTGAGCAGTTCCAATCCTTAGGTTTCCTGATCCCAGCTCCACCATTCTGGGTGAGACAGTGTGGGCCTGGGGTGCAGAGCTTGGTTCCCTCCCCAGCTTTGCATCAAACAGTCTTGTGGCTCTGGAAAAGCCACCAGACCCTTTGGGACTCTGATTTGTCATCAATAAGATGGAAGGTTTGGATCCAAGATCCCTAAGATCCTTTGAGCTTAGTTACCTTTCAACATTCCTGGCAGGGCCCTCAGGAAGAGGAAGGAAGTAGAGGACAAGAAAGGGGCAGGTATGGCCCCTGTGAGCTGTCCGACCTCAGTTCCTTCTACACCTGCTCTGCTCCGGCCACATGGGCTCCCTGCTGTTCCTCACACTTCCAAGTTCATTTCCACTTCAGGCTCTGTGTGGCTCTTCACTCTGCCCAGGATTCTCTTGTTCCAGCCCTGCCTCCCTTTCACTTAGGCCCATGGAAGCTTTCACTGAAGTCCAGGTCACCTCCTCCAGGAGACCTTCCCTGACCACCTGTCTAATGTAATATCTTCAGTCATTCTCTGCCCTTCATACTATCCAACATTATGTGTTTGTCTCTGACCTGTTCCCTCCTCTTAATTGTAAACTCCATGCAGTCCAGATCTTTTTATATTTTGTTCCCTGTTGCATTTCCAAGGCCTCGAACCATAGGTGATGGACAGCAATTTGCTGAATGAATGGGATTGAGTGCAAAGGCAGAGGGTTTAACTCAGTGGGACAGAAGTGATGGAGAATTCTGGGAAGGGCCTAGGTGGAGAGCCAGGAGCCTTGTCCTGTAAAATGAGTGTTTTTGCAACAAACTCATAGGGTCGTGGTGAGGACTGCATAGGTTGCTGTCAAAGGGGCATGTCTGGGTTAGGCTGGATGGGTAGTGTGCCCAGAGAGCCCAGCACAACACCCGGTGCACGGATGGTGCTCAGCACGTGTTAGTTCACTCCTCCCACCCCAATCCCTGCCCTGATTTCCTTCCCTCCTTAATCTGCAATATTAAAATTAACCTGCAATATTATCCCCAGGATAAAGGGAAGTCTGCACCCCAAGTGATCTACCTCATGGAGTGTCAGACCCAGGCAAGGGCTTAGAAACCATCTGACTCAATCCTGTCTGTGGATTTGGACACTGAGGCCTAAAGAGGAGGTGTTCTTGTCCACGTTCCTACTTGGTTTCTGAGGCTTGGAGAGAAATTTACCATCAAGCCCTTCACGGAGTAGAAGCTCTGTAGTTAGCTGCTGCAGCTGCAGCTGTTTATCATTAATTCAGTCTCCACAGATCTCGTTTTTATGACCATGGGCCCAGAGATAGAGCAAGAGTACAATTTTGCATTAATTGACAACAAAAGGACTATTACAGCCAAGAATGCAGCAGAGGAAATGATTAAACTACCCCAAAGCAGCTACTTTAAAGTGTGAGGAAGGAGGGAAAGTGGCATTTTTAAGGAATGTGCTCTCCTCCAGAAAACAGCTTAAGCCCTTTGTTTTCTCAGTGAATTTTTTGATGTTGGCATTACGGTCCCATTTTATGGACAAGCATACTGAGACTCAGAGATGTTTAGTGCTGGGAGTCCAACACCCAGCCAACCACTGCTCCAGGATATCGTCTGTATCAGAGTTTTTTTCTGTAATCGAGCATGAGTGATCATTCTCAATTTTCAAATGATCTCAGCCCAAAGAATGGCTGTCATCTTAATTAGTGACTGCGACTCCTCAAGAACAGTCCCACCTAATCTGGACTTCACTTGGATCCTTCCACTTAACCCACAGTGGTTGAGGGGATGGGGTTTGCTGTATCAAGAATCAGCATCACAAGCCCAAGGCATCCTTGGACCCCCCCTTCCCTGGCTTCTTGTGCAGGGAGATAGTGACCTCACAGGCTAGGAGAGGTGTGTGGAGGGTCAGAGGAAGGGAGGGTTTCGGGGCCAGCTCTCTGGGCCTCTAGTCCTGGGGACAGGTGAGAGAACAGGTCAGGATGGAGGCTGCTGTGGCCGTGACTGTGTGCACAGGGCAGGAGAGAGAATGTAGGGAGGTCCCACAGCCAGTGAGAGTTGTGGAGCTGGGATTCTAATCCAGGGAAGCAGAAGGCATAACCACTCCTCAGAAAGAGCTGGACCCTACCTTCAAGGCTTCTGGAGTCCAACTGTGATCCCTTATTCACCATGATGTTGGTCAGGCAAACTGTTTTCTTGTTCTGATCTCAGTTTCCTTGTCTGTTTAGTTGGAGCGATAATCCTGCCTCATCTGCTGCAAGTGGTTTACCGCCCATCACCCCATATCATCCTCATGACAACCATTGCCCCATCGTCCCAAAGAGGACACTGGGACCTGATGAGGCAGGGTGACCAGCAAAGGGTCACATGGCAGGTCAGCAGTGATGCCCAGGATCACTTGGTGGGTCAGTGTTGATGCCCAAGGTCATGCACAGGTCAGCAGTGATGCTCAGGGTCAAACACAGGTCAGCAGTGATGCCCAGGGTCAAACACAGGTCAGCAGTGATGCCCAGGGTCTCACATCAGTGGTGATGCCCAGGGTCACTTGGTGGGTCAGTGGTGATGCCCAAGGTCGTGCACAGGTCAGCGGTGATGCTCAGGGTCACGCACAGGTCAGCAGTGATGCCCAGGGTCACTCGGTGGGTCAGCAATGATGCCCAGGGTCACAGGTCAGCAGTGATGCTCAGTGTCACATACAGGTCAGCGGTGATGCCTAGGGTCATGCACAGGTCAGTGGTGATACCCACGGTCACACTCAGGTCAGTGGTGATGCCCAGGGTCACAGGTCAGCAGTGATGCTCAGGGTCACAGGTCAGTAGTGATACCCAGAGTCACTCGGTGGGTCATTGGTGATGCTCAGAATCACAGGTCAGTGGTGATACCCAGGGTCACTCAGTGGGTCAGTGGTGATGCCCAGGGTCACAGGTCAGTGGTGATGCCCAGGGAAGGCATCACCTGTTGCCCCTCTCCTCTGAGTTCCACTTCCGCTTATGCCCCGGTGTGATGGTGGTGTCTGTCGGGTCAGTTCTGTTTACCCTGGGAAGCTGGGGGAAGACTAGGTGTGGTCCTGTGGCAAGAGGAACAGAGGGTCTGCCGCCCACAGTCAACACCTCTGTCAGGAAGTTTGAGGCTCGTGCTTTTGAAGCGCCAGCCCTTTAATCGTCTTCACATTGTGAGCCCAGAAAGGTTTGTCCTGACAACTGGTTGGCAAACTCAGCCAGGGGACCCCCCCCCCCCCAACACACACACAGCCAGGCAGTAGATTCAGCCTTTCAGGAGCTGTCTGAGGTGGTTACTGTGGGTATAAATTAGATTCACCTGGCAAACCCCACTTCCCACTGGAATCTTCATGAAACTCTCCCTTTGAATCCTGTCAGAGAGGGAAGCATGCAGGAGGCCTAGGTTCCTGGGGAGTCAGCAGGTGGGAAATTGGAGCTTCCTGGACTCATTGGTGAGATGCGTAAAGTGAGCCAGACCTCCTCAAGACAGGTGCTGACCCCAGCACTTTTGGCTTCAGCCTCTTCTTCCATAAAAAGTACTAAAAACTGTATTTTATGATGGCATTGGTTTCAAGACAACATATTAATATTATGTAGTAAAACATTTTATTTGACCTAGTGTTTGTGGTGGTGGTTTAGTTGCAAAGTTGTGTCTGACTCTTTGTGACCCTATGGACCGCAGCCCACCAGGCTCCTCTGTCCACGGGATTACCTAGGCAAGAATACTGGAGTGAGTTGCCATTTCCTCCTCCAGGGGATCTTCTTGACTCAGGGATCAAACCCGCGTCTCCTGTGTCAGTAGGCAGATTCTTTACTGCTGAGCCACCTGGGAAGCCTTTTTCTTTGACCTAAAATTCCTTGGGTCTTCTGATTATAAATTAAATTCAAACATTTTCATGGGTTCCTAAATGTATTCTGCACTATGTGTACTGTGCGTGCAGTGCCTGGTGGACAAGACCAAGGCCTGCAGAGGCTGGGAGCACTTGTGGTGCAGTCCAGGCCTTGCCTCCCCTCCTCTTCCCTGGGAGTCAGTTACATCCTCTGTGAAGAGGAATGACTGGAGAAAACCCCAAGAAATCCTGCTGTGGTCTTCTATGCTGTCTCCTTCTCTTCTAGTCCATTGTATTCCTGATCATTGAGTGCTTGTCTTTCATTAACAATTCTTGGGTATTCACTACAAAAGATCTAGATTCTGTTAAATCAACATAGATGAAAGAAAAGAACATAAATACATGAAAAACCTAAACTCACGTAGCTACTGCAATTAAATCCTACATTTAGCGGAGCTTCCTGGAAGCCATGGCAATGAAGGCAAGTTGTTGAATTGTAGACTTCTTCTTTTCTGGTAAAGGAAGCAGAGCAACCAGCTTGTGTCTTGGGGCCAGTTTTGTATGGATATCAAACCTTTGTGAGGCCACAGTGAGAGTCACATGAGCTGATTGCTAGAGGAAGGCTGTCCAAACCATGAATGATGATCAGAACCACTGAACAAAGCCACAGATCTTGTTTTCACAGTTAACTTTGCTAATATTCCTTGAGAAAAGCCAGGGCCAAGTAGGTACTGGAAATGAAGGAACCTCACCCATGTTCCATAGTGTATGTTTTATTCTCAATCTTCCCATGCAGCAGCCCTCTGAAGCAGCTATCGTTAATCTCACTGTGTAGATGAGGAAGCTGAGGCTCAGAGAAGTTAAGTGATTTGGGACTTCCCTGGTGGTCCAGTGGTTAGGACGCCGTGCTTCCACTGCAGGGGGCATGGGTTTGATCCCTGGTCGGGGGACTGAGATCCCACATGCCACGGGGCAGCCAAGCCCTCGCACTGTAACTATTGAACATGTGCACTCTGGAGCCCTCCTGCTGCAAACTGCAGAGCCCACACGCCACGGCTTGGCAGAAGCCTGCGGGCCATAGCTAAAGAACCCGTGTGCTGCAGCAAGAGAAGCCCACGTACCACAGTGAAGACTCAGCACAGCCAGAAAAAGGAATGACTTGACCGTGATCACTCAGTGAGTCCTGACTTCTATGGCAAGTGGCTTCTCTCTACAGACACCGTGGGTTAGTCTGTTACTTGGGGCAGACTCAGCCCCTTGCTCAGGCAGCTCATAGCCTTGTGGACTTTGCAGATCTTCAAAAGGAGAGGGCCACAGTCTGATGCATGCTTTGAGGAGTGTTCAGGGGTGATGGGGCCCTAGTAGAAGGAGGATCTGTCAGCCTGGTCCTAGGGTAGGCGGATCAGAATAGCATCTTGGCAGAGGTGAGAAAGGGCCCTAATGTGGACCAGGAGGTAAGACGGTGAAGCCTGGATCCCAGTGGTGGCAGAAGGGAGAGAAGCAAGTTTCTTACTTATAAAACTTATAAACAGCAGAAAGTTGGTTTCTGGCCATAATAAGCCCACCATCCCTTCCCTCCCCTAACCCCTAGAATTTATTGGCAGGTCTGTGACCACAGACTGTTTTTCTAAAGTAGCAGGAGATGTTGAGGACAGGCAGGATCCCAGGACTCCAAGGGCTTAGAAGCAGGAACCTTGACCTGCTTCTACAGACATCATTCTATCCACACACCACGCTGGGTCCTCGACCTCTGCGCTGTCTTGTTCCAGGGCCAAAGCTGTAGCTGGGCATCCCACTGGCCAGGCCTGTCTTCATCCCACCCCCCGAGCCGGGTTGATGGGGGTTGCCCACTTCTTTGTGGTAAGCATTATAAAGGTCCTCCCTATTCATACCTTCACTTCTCACACTGCAGGATTCTTTAATATGAGGAAAACAGCGCAGCCTGTTTATAGGCACTTCTGCAGCTACAGAAATGATTGGATCTGAGAGATTCTCAGGCGAGACAGTTGACGGCAAGGGATGGGAAGCCTGTTACATGTGGAGTTAGAGGAGGAGCTGCCTGGAGAAGGAAATGTCAACCCACTCCAGTACTCTTGCCTAGAAAATTCCATGGATGGGGGAGCCTGGTAGGCTACAGTTCGTGGGGTCACGACGAGTTGGACACGACGGAGCGACTTCCCTTTCTTTCTTTCTATAGTTCCTTTTGGAGAAGGAAATGGCAACCCACTCCAGTGTTCTTGCCTGGAGAATTCCATGGACAGAGTGGCCTGGTGGGCTACAGTCTATGGGGTTGCAGGGAGTCGGACACGACTAAGCAACTAACACACACACACACACACACAGGAGGAGCCGAGGTGGTGCTCCGGTCTCTGGCCTGGAGTCATTGTGTGGACATGAGTACAAGCCCTGGCAGCCCGAGGGAGGACCGTGTGAGTTGGTTTCAGATGTGCAGAGTAGGGAGGTGCCAGCCGAAGAGCCCCAGGGGGCTAGAGATGTGTAAGTCTGGGGTTCCTGAGAAAGGAGATGGGTGTCATCAACCTACAGGTGGGCCTGGGAGCAGAAGGGGCCATGGGAGGATTCGGTCAGGGAGATGAGGGTGGGGGGCAGGGAATGGAAAGAGCCATCACCCTTCTGACCATGCTTTTCCAAGTCTCCAAAAAGAGATAGCAGGCCCGCAGACTGGGATGCCTCCTCCTGTCGGGACAGCAGAGGGCCCTCAGGAAGTCCTCCTGTGTAGCAGCTTCTGCACCGTCTCCAGGGGCCCAGGCTGGCACAAGGGTTGGCTCAGAGCAGCCTCTGAACGTGTGTTCTCACGCGTCCACCACCACGCTCCCGCGCTGTGCTCTGCCTCGTCCTGCCCTGGGGAAGCTTGCCATCTAGAGTTGTGCCAGCCTTGGAGGCCGAGTTACAAAACTCCATGATGAGTCCCCTGGAGCAAAATGGGAACCAAAGGAGAGGATTTAATACATGGTGGGGAGGCCTCCAGAAAGAAGCTCGGGAAGAGTTACCCAGGTGCTAAAGGATGAGAAGGGTGTCCCAGGCAGAGGGAACGGCATAAGAAAAGGCCTGGTGGTGAGCTCTGCGAATGGACCAGTGGTGGAGAGAGTGATGAGAGGCGAACAGGGCTGGTGATGGAGGATCTTGTGTGTCAGACGGCGGGGCTCAGGGCTCTGTCCGCAGGACTGCAAAGACCTGAGGTGGGTTAGAGAAGGAGGGGCGTGAGGTATGTCTGAACATAGATGTGTGTGTGTGTGTGTGTGTGTGTGTGTGTGTGTGTGTGTGTGTGTGTGCACGCGCGCTTCCTGTGCCTCTCGAGGGCCAGTGTTCACACACTCATGCCAGCACGCAGAGGGGCATGCCATCAACTAAAATCTCTGCCCCGCTTGTGTTAATCAAGAGGTAATGACTTAATTCTCGAGGCTTTTCCAAGAACGGAGTTAGCGTCTTTGGTTGCAGTTTCCCAAGGCTCCATATCCCCTTTCCTCCAGATTTATATAAGCTGCTGGACAGCTCTGTGCCTGCAAGCAGTTTTCCAACTTGGCTCCCAAATCCTCTGAGCTGGGCCAGGGTGTCCAGTGAAGGCCCCTGACAAGATGGCAGGTCCCCAGGGGACCACCGCTCTGCCCCTGGACTGATAGCACTGTCTGGGGAGAGGGTCCCTCTGAAGAAGCCTGAGCTTTGGGACAGGCTGGTGGGACGTATCCCCTTCAGCAGGCCTATGATCAAATGCTGGCTGAACTCAAGCCTTCTTTTCTTAAGCATGTTCACATCTAGACCCCACAGCTAGGTGGGGAAGACAATGCCCACCCCTTGGTATTGGTACAGCTAGAACCACAGATGTGGTGTGGACACAGGGGCAAAGTGGAGTTGCCTCCTTTATCTGTATTAGGAACCAGTGGACGTCAGGACCTCATTAGCCTCCCAACCAGAGGAGGACTTGGGGGCGCTGCCTCTCCAGAACTAACAACCAAGGGCAGCTGTGCTGAGTGACACTGGGAAGATTACTTTACCTTTCTGAAGCTTCTGTTTCCTTATCTGTAAATTGGCATTTTGGTGGGTGTCCCAGACGCAGACCTTGAGAGGAAGATAGTTATACGAGTGACTTCCGAAGGGAGACTGGGAAGGAGGGCCTGCCACAAGTGAGGATAACAATGCCCATCTTCCTGGGTGGGGAGGGGGTTCATTCATTCATTCCACCCTCTTATTTAGTGTTTGGAAACCCACTCCAGTATTCTTGCCTAGAGAATTCTGTGGAGAGAGGAGCCTGTGGGCTGCTGTCCATGGGGTCACACAGAGCCAGACACGACTGAAGCGACTTAGCATGCATGCATGCATTGGAGAAGGAAATGGCAACCCACTCCACTTTCTTGCCTGGAGAATCCCAGGGATGGAAAAGCCTGGTGGGCTGCCGTCTATGGGGTCACGCAGAGTTGGACGTGACTGAAGTGACTTAGCATCAGCAACAGCAGCATATGCCCGGCAGTGAGTGAAGTGCTGGGAATAGAAGCAAACGGGACCTGGGAAAAAGGCAGGCTGGGTGGAGAAGCTGCAGGGGAAGCTGAGCAAAGCCCCAGTGACATCTGGGGAAACTGAGGCTCAGAGCTGTGCTCCACCAGGGCCTCACACAGCGTGACCTCCTGCAGGGCCAGGACCGCAGAAGTGGAGGTCAGAAGTGCAGACAGTCTCACTGGGTGAGGCCCAGCCCGGGATCAGTGTCCTGCTGTCTGGAGCACCTGGAGCAGGCTGCGGGGGCGGTGTGGGGAGCAGTGGGGTCTCTGTTTGCACAAGCTAACAGGCCTGTGGCAATCGCTACTCTAATTGCCATTGTCCTACAATTTGTGCGACAATTTGTAAGGCGTGGAATGGAGCAGAGGTTATGCCCTGAATGTCTGTTTATACCGTCTCTAAAAATGCCCCTCAGGTGCCAGGCTTGCCGAGCGACCAACGGGAGACCTGTGGTCTCTGGCATCACTCTGAGCTGCCCCCAGGGGACGCGTCCAGGGTAAATCAAGTTCATTTTCTAGGGAAGCGCAGAACTCTCCTCCCCTAAGGAGCTCTGACCCTGGCTCCCCAGCTTCTGGAGTTCTGAAGGCCTGTGTTTACGCGTGTGTGCCTGTCACTATGTCACTGTGTGTTTGTGGGGTGTGTGTATGCATGTGCACCCTTGCAGGCCCATGTGTTAGTATCTGTGGGCACATTTGTGTTGTTGAATGTGTCTCTGGGGGCCAGGGTGTTGCATGTGTTCCTTTGAGTGAGTTGATTTGTGAGTGTGTACCTGGGGTGTGTGTCTGTACAATTCCATGTGTTCGTGCAGCAAGTGTCTGTGAGTATGTGTTCTATGAGGCTGAGGAAGGTGTCATTCCTCCTGGTCAGTGTGGCCAGGGGATGCACCACTGAGAAGGGATAGACTGGCTTTGGGTCCTGGAGAGTGGGTATAAATGGGGGTAGGGGGAGCTTCTCCTCCCCACTGTTCTTCCTCTGTTCCCAAAACGTGGAGGAAGCTGCCAGGAACCAGGTTGAGCTCAGTACCAGGAAGGACTTTCTCACAGGCAGGACCTTCCCAATTGGAGGGAAGTGTAGGAGCAAGGCTGGCCTGCCGCTTGGCAATTTCACTCTGTAAACATTCCCTGAAGTGTCTTATTCTTCGTCAGGCTTTGTTCTGGGCCCTGGGACAGCTATAATTCAGCTTGAGTTCCAGGACCCACAGACTAATGATGATAACTCTTGAGACTGGGTTCTAAAAGGAATAATACTTACAGTGATGGAGTCCTTACGCTGCTGGGCACTGCTCTAAACTCGCTAACACGTTTGGGCCAGGTGCTGTTCTACAAATGAGAGACTGAAAACCAGGTGATGTAACAGCTTGCCCAGGGTCCCTGCAGTAAGCACAGGCACAACTAGTTGTGGAAGCTGCACCCCTGAGACAGGAGGACTCGGCCCCCCTCCCTTGCCCCAGCTCCAGGCGGTGGTGCTGGCCAGGTCCCAGAAGAGGCTGGTTTCTGTCCCCAGAGTTCATATGTATCCAAGAGGTGCCCGTGAAATCCCGCCTGTTCCCTGACAGCCATCCTCTGAGAGTTCTTAGCACTAGGCCAGGTTATTAATCACTGAGGCCCAGAGGCCACCGCAGTGCTGGCTGAGGATTCTAATCCAGCAGGAATGTAAACGTCCCCTGATTGCGTGGGTCTCTTGGCCATGGTGCTGCCTGAATCAGTTGCTCCTCTGGCAAGGCAGGGAAGAGTCGCCCTGCTGCAGCCCACAGGGGTCTGGGAGCACTAGGTGGAGAGGGCAGTGCAGAAAAAGCACTGGATTGCAAGATGGGGGCGGCCCAGGTCCCTGCCCTACCACTGCCTATGTTTATCACTATGAATAGTAATAATAAAAATAGCAAGCCCTTAGTGCTTAATACATGCCAGATATTGTGCTAAATTAGGATTGGCTCTCAACACCCCATGAGGTATCACTAACCTCATTTTTCAGACAAAGAAACAGAAGCTTTGAAAAGGGAAGTGATTTGCCAGGGTCACACGTTAGGAAATAGAGACAACCAGAATTTGGATTAGCACAGTTTAGCTCCAGAGCCCTTACTCATGTTTACATTTTAAAAGTTACATTATATATGATACATTGAAAAGGATTCATGCAAATATGTGTAAATAATAAAGCATAGCAAAATGAACACCCGTGAATTTTTGGAACCACTGTTTATTTTCTGTTTAACATTCTCCGCTTTTCTTAACGTGGTTTCATCACACATATATATCTGTAAACAATGTATGGCTTAGTTTTGCTTGGTTAAAAGCCTTATAAAATAGGATCACACTGTATATGGTCTTGACCATATTTTCACTTAATGTTATGTTTGATTGTATTGCTGTGTGTAGCTATAATTCATTCATTCTTACTGCTGTGTAAGATCACATGGTGTGAGTAAACTCTAGTCATTCTCTTCCTGATGGACGTTTGGGTTGCTTCTGTATTGTGCTAGCTCACAATGCTGCTGTGAACATTCCTCTTCCTGTGTCTTTTTGACAAGTGGAAGTTTTACTAGAATGTGAGCCTAGAAATGGAATTGCTGAGTCAGATAACATAAGATGGTACCGTATTTTTTCAAAAGTGGTTGTACCAATTTACACTGTCACCCACACAGCATATACAAGTTCTCTTCTTCTACAACCTCAAAAGCGTTCCATAACTTTGTCAGTCTGGTGGGTGAAATGGTATAGATGATTACTAATGGGATTGCAATACCTTGTCATAGGTTGTGGGCCATTGTTGTTTCCTCTTCTGAAATGTATTTAAGGTCCTTTGCCCATTTTTCTATTGATTTGTCTTTTTCTTATTGATTGATAGGAATTCTTGATATTTGCTACCAGTTGGTGACTCATATTTCATTCCTTGATGGTGTTTTTCCTGAATGAAAGATCTTAATTATAATGAGTAAATTTATCAGTCTTAACTTTAATTGCTTGTATATTTTCTTTCTTAGAAAATCTTCTGTACCTTTTTATCACAGGTAAATTCTCTTGTATCATAATGAGAAGATTTATTTTTAAGCTTTTAAAGCCTTAAATTTAAGAGTTTAATTCATTGAAGTTGAATATAGGGACCCAATTTAATTTTCTTTCCATCTGGGTAGCCATTCATTGAATCGTCCATTCTTTCTCCAGAGATTTGCAATACCAACCTGTCATATTATATAAATTTTTATATATTACGGGTCTGTTTCTAGGATCTTCTGTTCCATTAGTCAATTTTTTAAAGCCCTGTACCAGTATTACACTATCTAAAGTACCATAGTTTTGTAAGAAGTCTTCACTAATATCTAGTAAGAAAATCTAGCCACCTACTCTAACTTCAGTCTTTTTTAGGTATTCCTTTACTATTCTGAGGACTTTGCTCTTCCATATATATTTTAGAATCAACTTAATTTTTAAATTTTATTTATTTATTTATTTTAATATTTATTTATTTGGCTGCGCCAGGTCTTAGCTGTAGCACACGGAATCTTTGATCTTCCTTGTGGCATGCAGGATCTCTAGTTGCAGCCTGCGGAATCTTAGTTGTGGCATGTAGGATCTAGTTCCCTGATCAGGGATGGAACCTGGGCCCCCTGCTTTGGAAGCATGGAGTTTTAGCCTCTGGACCATCAGAGAAGTCCTTAGAATCAACCTTAAAATTTTAAAAATGCTTGACTTTTTAAAAATTGAAATTCTGCTTACAGATCAATTGGAAGAAGTTGACCTCTTTATGATATTTATTCTCTCTATAAATATGGTCTTTGTTAATGATTTTCTGCAAGATTTTATATGTTTCTCCATATATGTGTTGCATGTAGTTCTTTTAAGTATTTATTCATAGGCTTCTTTTGATTTTTGTTGCTAGTATGAATTATATCTCTTTTTAAATTCTTCTTTATTTGTTCCTGTTGAATAGGAATTCAATTGCTTTCAGTTTATTTATCTTATACCCAGATATCTTGACAAATTCTCTTATTATATCTATTAATTTTTATGTAGATTCTTTGGATATTTCTATACAGACTCTCATATATGTGAATAATGATTTTATTTCTTCCTTTTCAGTCTTTATATTTTTATCTCCTTGAAAAGAAACAGTGATAGTGGGTATTCTTAACTTGTTTTTAATTTAAAATGCTTCTAACACTTTACCATTAAATATAATACTTCCTATAAAATTTCTGTGGATACCTTCTATCAGACAGAAGGCATTTTTTAAAAAAATAGGTTTTATTTTTGAGATAAGTTTTAGGCTCACAAAATATTAAGCGGAAAGTACAGAGAGTTCCCATATATCTTCCGCAGCACCTTCCCTCCATCCCAGCCTCCCCCACTGTCAACGTCCTGGACTAGAGTTGTGCATGTGTTACAATCAGTAAACCTACACTGGCATATCAGTATCACTCAGAGTCCATAGTTTTTATTAGGGTTTTCTCTTGGTGTTGTACATTTACCAGTTTGACAAATGTATAATGACATGTATCCACCATTGTTGTATCATGCAGAATAGTTTCACTACCCTAAAAATTCTCTGCTATGTCTATTCAGACCTTTCTTCCCTCAACCCCAGGAAGCTGCTGATCTTCATAATTTTCTCTTTTCCAGAATGTCATACAGTTGGAATCGTACAATATGTATCCTTCTCAGATTGGCATCTTTCTTTTAGTAATATGCATTTAAGTTTCTGCCATGTCTTTTCATAGCTTGATAGCTCGTTTCATTTTGGAATTGATTAATACTCCATTGTTTGGGTGTACCACAGTCTACCCATTTATCTACTTCCAGGTTTTGGAGATCAATCCTTAATAAGGTTTCTAAAAACATCCATGTGCAAGTTTTGTGTGGACATAAGTTTTTAACTCATTTGGATAGGTACCAGGAGTATAGTTTCTAGATCATACAGTAAGAGTATGTTTATTAGTTTTGTAAGAAGCTATCAAACTGTCTTCCAGAATGACTGTACGGTTTTTCATTTCCATTGGCAATGAATGAGATTTCCTGTTGCCCCACATCCTCTCCAACATTTGGTGTTGTTAGTGTTTTAGATTTTAGTCATTCTGATAAATACGTAGTCGTGGTCCATTATTGTTTTAATTTGCAATTCCCTAATGACATAGGATGTGGAGCATCTTTTCATATGCTTATTTTCTATCTGTATATCTTCTTTGGTGAGATCTCTGTTCACATATTTTGCCCTTTACTTATTTATTTGACTACGTCAGGTCTCAGTTATGGTGTGCAGGCCCGTTTTTGCAGCCTCTGGGCTTCTCTCTAGTTGTGGCACATGGGTTTAGTTGCCCTGCAGCAAGTGGGATTTTAGTTCCCTGACCAGGGGTTGAACCCACGTCCCCTGCATTGAAAGGCAGATCTTCAACAATTGGACTACCAGGGAACTCCCTTACCCATTTTTCAATAAGGAAAATATTCTCAGATTTGTCTTTATGGCTCGTCTTCTCATTCTCTTGACAGTATCTTTTGCAGAGCAGAAGTTTTTAATTTTAATAAAGTCTTATTTATCTAATTGGAGTAAATTCTTTCTTTTATGGATTCTTCCTTTGCTGTTGTATCTTAAAATAATTGCCAAACCCAAGGTTATTAAGATTTTCTCCTATGTTATATTCTGGGAGTTCTATAGTTCTACATTTTTAATTTAGATCTATGATCCATGTAGACTTAATTTTTGTGAAAGGTATAAGGTCTGTGTCTGGATTTGTTTTTGTTTTTTTGCATGTGGATGTCTAAGTCATTCTACCACCATTTCTTGAAAAGATTGTTTTTATGCCACTGAATTCCCTTTTCTCCCTTGTCAAAGATCAGGTGATTATATTTTGGGGGGGTCTATTTCTAGACTGCCTGTTCTGTTCCACGGATCCATTTGTCCACTCTTTCACCAATACCACACTGTCTTGATTATTGTGTCTTTTGAGCAAGTTTTAAAGCCAGGTAGTGTCAGCTCTCCAACTTTGTTATTCTTTTTTAATATCATGTTGGCTATTATGAGTATTTTGCCTCTCTTATATAAACTTTTGAATAAGTTTATTAATATCCACAAAATAACTTGCTAGGATTTGAATTGAAATAGTGTTTATCTATTAATTAAATGGGGAAGAACTAATTAATCTATTAGTTAATAGATTAAGTTGGGAAGAACTTCTAACAGCAATGAATCTTCTTATCCATAAACAAGGAATATATCTCCAGTAATTTATTTCTTCTTTGATTTCTACCATCACGGTCTTGTAGTTTTCCTCATATAGCTCTTGTACATATTTTGTTAGATTTATATCTAGTATTTTATTTGGAGGGTGGTGTGCTAATCTAAATTCTGTTGTGTTTTTAATTTCAATCCTGTTTTCTCATTGCTGACATATAAGAAAGTGGTTGACTTTTGTATATTAACCTCAAATACTGCTGTAATCACTTATTAATTCTGATAGTTTGTCGATTTGTATTTTCTACGTAGATAATCATGTCATCTGTGTAAAAAAAACCAGCTTTATTTCTTCCTTCCTAATCTGTATTCCTTTTATTTCCTTTTCCTACTTTATTGGACTAGCTGGAATTTCCAGTATGATGTTGAAAAGGAGTGGTGAGAGGGGACATCCTTGTTTTGTTTAAGGGATTTCTTTTTACTTGATTTGCTAAGATTACATGAACATTGAATTTTATCAAATGATCTTTTAAAATCTGTTGAAGTTATCATATATATGTAAATAAAGTTTATAAATATGGTGAGTTAAATTTTGAGATTTTTCTGATGTTAAATTGTTCTTACATTCTTAGAATTCACCCAGCTTGGTTAAGATGTGTTATCTTTTCTTTATATCACTTATTTCAGGATTTTTACATCTTAATGAGTAATATTCACCTACAGTTCACCTTTCAGATACTTCTCTCATTTGATTTTAGTATCAGGTATTGTTTTGGCCTCATAGAATGAATTGAAGAGTAATTCTCTCTTTTCCTATCCTTTGAGGAGTTTGTATAAGATCGGAATGATACATTCTTTGAATATTTGGTAAAAATTGCCTATAAAACTGAGTTTGGTGTTATCTTTGTGGGAGGATTTAAAACTATGGTTTCAATTATCTTAATTGGCATAGAATTTTTAAGGCTTTTTATTTCTTCTAAAGTCAATTCCCCTATCCCTAGGAATTTGTCCATTTTGTATATGTTTTCAAATTCATTGGCATAAAATTGGTTATAGTATTCCCTTTTTTTTTTTAAATCTTTGCTGGATCTGTAGTTATGTCTCCCTTTTATTCCTAATACTACTCTTTTTGTGTGCCTTGTCTGTTTTTTTCTTAATTCATTGCACCAGAGGTTTGTCTCTGTTATTAGTTGTTCCAAGAACTAATTACTGGCTTTGTTGGTTCTCTCTATTGTATCCTTGTTTTCTATTTTATTCATTTCTGCTTTTATATGTATTATCTTCTTGCTTTTATATTTTTTTAGTTTGTTTTGCTGTCCCTTTTATAATTTCTGAGATGGATTGCTTAGCAGATTAATTTCCAGACTTTCTCTTTTTCTTTAATCATTTGCAAAATATTTTTTAATGCTACTTTTACTGTGTCTCAGAATTTTTTATATATATTATTGGTATTATTGTTCAGTTCTAACTAAGTATTTTAAGTACCCATTATGATGCTTTGATTGACCCAGTAAGCCTTTAATTTCCAAATATAGAGAAATATGTTTCTGTTTTTGTTATTAACTTGTAATTTAATTTTACTGTAGTTGAAGAACATTCATTTATATGATATCACCCATTATGACTATAATTATGACAGTTTTTTGTAAATGTTCCATGTGCTTGAAGAGAATGTGTATGCTTTGTGTTCAATAGATCAAAAGTCTTGTATTATTCAAAATTTCTATAACTTTACTAATTTTTCTTTATTTGATCTATTAATCACTGTAAAGAAGAATTGAAATCTCCCACCAAGATGGTAGGCTTTGTATTTCTAGTAGCATTTGCAACAGCGTTAGGTTCCTAGAAGTTTAAAACTTTTATCATTAGATAACTCCATCACTAATCATTTTTTAGTTTAATCTACTTTATCTAGTATTAATATGACTGTACCAGCTTTATTTTGAATAGCATTTGCATAATATATCTTTTTCTGTCCTTTAACTTTCAACTTTTTCACATCCTTATGCTTTAGGTGTGTTTATTATGATTAGAAAGTAGTGGGAGGTGTAATTTGTTTTGTTTCCTTAGTTCATTTTGGTGTGCTCTCAAGTTTAGCCCATTTTTCAGTTATGATTATTAATGTATTTAGACATGTTCCTGATATCTTACATTTTGCTTTCTACTGCTGCCTTTTTTGTGCTTCTCTTTTGTTTGTTCTGGCTTAGGTTTTGTTGTCATTTGTTATATTTTATTTTTTTGATTGATTGAGAGAGGTTGGTTCCCCGTCACCCCTTCCCCCCCCACCCTGCCATTGCTTTTCCTCTCTCTGCTGGTGTGGAAGTTATAGACTCTAAAAGTCTAAGGTTAATACCTTAAGCCTTTCCCCAGCAGTACAAGAACCCTAGAACGTGAAGGTGAACGTGAAAGTCATCAGTCATGTCTGACTCTTTGTGACCCCATGGGCTATACAGTCCATGGAATTCTCCGGGCCAGAATACTAGAGTGGGTAGCCTTTCCCTTCCTTCTCCAGGGGATCTTCCCAACCCAGGAATTGAAGCCAGGTCTCCTGCATTGCAGGCGGATTCTTTACCAGCTGAGCCACAAGGGAAGCCCAAGAACCCTAGAGCACTATCTTTAATTTCTCTATCCAAACTTTTTCCTACTGTTGGACAATGTTCTAGTTCTGTCCTTGTTTCAACTCCACAAATTAGAGAGTATTGTTACTTTATAATACAAAGGTTGTTTAGCTCCACCTCCATGCTAGGCTGTTCTGTGCTTAGTCACTCAGTTGTGTCTGACTCTCACTCAGTTGTGTCTGACTCTTTGCCACCCATGGGCTGTAGCCCACCAGGCTCCTCTGTCCATGGGGATTCTCCAGGCAAGAATACAGAAGTGGGTTGCCATGCCCTCCAGGGGATCTTCTCAGCCCAGGAATTGAACCAGAGTCTCCCACATTGCAGGCAGATTCTTTACCGTGTGAGCCACCAGGGAAGTCTTCTATCTCCATATTTATGAACTTATTTGTCCTTCATCAATTATTGCACATTTTATCTTTCCTTCTGGGATCATTCTCCTTCTTCCTGAAATTTATCCTTTAGAAGTTCTTCAAGTAAATCTGTCTGTCTGTCTTGTTAGTTTATCTGAAAATGTCTTTTCTTTCATCTTCATTTTGAAAGGTAGTTCTTGAAGTGCCCATTCTAGGTTGACAGTTACTTTCTGTCAGCACTTGAAAATATTATTTCATTGCCCTGGCTTCCATTTTTTAAAAAAAGCCTGTTGATATAATTGGCATTATTTTAATTGGCATTCTTTTGTGAGTTATCTGTGTTTTCTCTCTTATTCTTTTTTATGTTAAGATTTCTACTTTGGTGTTCTGAATTCTCACTACCCTGTAAGTAGATGTGGGCTTCCCTGGTAGCTCAGATGGTAAAGCGTCTGCCTACAATGCAGGAGACCCAGGTTTGATCCCTGGGTCGGGAAGATCTGGAGAAGGAAATGGCAACCCACTCCAGTATGCTTGCCTGGAAAATCCCATGGACTGAGGATCCTGGTAGGCTACAGTCCATGGGGTTGCAATTTTTTCTCCTCCTTTTAGCTCTTAAAAATTCTCAGCCATTATCTCTTCAGACTTTGCTTCTTTTCCATTTTTTTCTTTGCTTTTGAGACTTTGATTAAGGTATGCATGCATGCGTGTTAAGTTGCTTCAGTTGTAGCCAACTCTGTGTGACCCTATGGGCTGTAGACCCCCTGGTTCCTCTGTACACGGGATTCTCTGGGCAAGAATACTGGAGTGAGTTGCCATGCCCTCCTTCAGGGGATCTTCCCAACCCAGGGATCGAACCCGCGTCTCTTATGTCTCCTGCATTGACAGGTTCATTCTTTACCACTAGTGACACGCAGAAAGCCCCTGATTAAGGTGTATTATGCCTTTTTACTCTGGCCTACAAATCTCTTATTTTCCATCTGCTTGTCTCTCTGATCTGAATTCTGTGAAATGTCTTCAGCTTTTCCAGTTCATCTGTGTCTAACTTGCTATTTTATCCATATAGGTTTTAAAAAATGTATTTTAATAATTACAGTTAATTTCTCTAAATTCTGTTTGATTCTTTTCAAATTTCCCTGGTTATTACTGATAGTCTCTTGTTACTTGCTCATATTTTGTGATTCCATTCTTCATTTCTTTAAACATTTCACCTGTATTAGTTTATAATCTAGAGCTGATATAAATTTTGAAATTCTTGGGGCAGGGTTGGGACAGGCCTACTCTTGCGGTTCTTTGTCTCTTCAGGTTCTTGCTCTGCTTGTTCCCTTGTGTGCTGGGGAATTTTGAGTGTGAGGCCTTGTGGATGGTCTTTATCTCTGGGCAGCCTGGTGGCCTGAGATCAACATGCTTTCCTCCCTAGAGGAAATCTAGAACCTAGGAGCCCTCAGACCCATGTTGCCCCAAACGCCAGCCAGGTCCCCAAGTCCAGTATAGGAGTTGAAGGTCTCGCCCCCATACTTTGCTGCAGTCCTGATGTCAACACCAGCTTCAGGGCAACCCCACCCCTCACCAGGCTATTTTTGGTTCATGATTTCCTACTTTTCTCTCCCCTAGCCTCTGAGACTTTCCTTATCTTCCAGGATACAAGCAACTCAACAAAAACTGTATTTTATGCACAATCTGGTTATTTTGCAGCAGAAAGGCCCAGAAGCAAAACCTCAGTTTCCTCATCTATAAAATGGTCAACAGTCATAGTAACAATAATAGTAACAACTACAACCCTACAAGTTGTTACAGGTTTGATCCCTGGGTCGGGAAGATCCCCTGGAGAAGGAAATGGCAACCCACTCCAGTATCCTTGCCTGGGGAATTCCATGGACGGAGGAGCCTGGTGGGCTACAGTCCGTGGGGTCACAAGGAGTCAGACAGGACTGAATGACTAACTCTTAAACTTTCATAATAACAATGATAGTAACAACAGCTACCCCACAAGTTGTTACAAGAATCATAGGAACCCATATATGGCAAAGCACCATAAATGTACTATTTTAAGAATCAGTTATTGAGGGGACTTCCCTGGCAGTCCAGTGGTTATGACTTCACCTTCCAATGTAGGGGGTGCGGGTTTGATCCATAGTCAGGGAGCTAAGACCCCACATGACTGGAGGCTAAAAAACCCAAACAGAAAACAAATGATACTGTAACAAATTCAACGGAGACTTCAAAAATGGTCCACATCAAAAAAAAAAAAACCTTAGAAAAAGGAATCTGCTATTGATGTGTTGCTGATCTTTTACACTGCTGAATGCTTTACATTCAGCTGCACTATTTTATTTAATCCTGCAACAGATCTGGTTCTGTCATCATCTCCATGAGGAAACTGGTTTCAAGGGGATGACATTCATCTGCCTCACTGTTGCTGTTATCATTAGTGTTACGTTGTTGAAGGAGAGGGAAACGGGGATACCTGTGAGCAGAGCAGAACCGGGGAGTGGGGTGCCTACTTACTGGTGTGGAGCCATGTGGTACAATGGGGAGTGCTGGACTGGGACACAGGAGAAAGGGTGAGTTCTCGCTGGGTCCTCTTGAGCCAGCTCAGCTCAAGGTTTGGGGTGCTGGCGGCAGAATCCCAGCCTGCTCATTTCTGGGGAGCAGAGGGGTGTGCTGTGGATGCAGGGGTGTTTCTGTACATCATGAGTCACCCCGGAGGCGCAGCCCCAGTAGTTTCCCTGGCAGGGCTATCCTTCTCTGTGTCCCCAGGTTCCTTCTGCGTCTCATCCCTGTGTGCAGTGGAATTCTTGGTGCCCTGTTCTAGTCACCACTTAGTTCTTTGAGCAGCAGAGCTCCTTGAGGGCAGACACTGATTCTTCTTGGCTCTTTGGGACCTGGCAGGGTCCTGGCATACTGAAGGTGTTTAGCACATGATGGTGGCAGAAATACACAATGGATCTTCTCTACCGCATCGCATCGTGCACGATCTTTGTAAGCCTCAGTTCATTCATCTCTGCGCTCACTCCTTCCCTGAGTGTTGCGTTCTGGCATCGTCCCACATTCACACTGGTGAATGGCTGGTGCATTGCCCTCATAAGCACATTTGTATTTGTCATTCCTGGTGGATAGATTTGGGTTTGGCAAATATGATCTCTGTTACCAATCTGCTCCAGGTCCTCTCCTCATGTGTGACATGGAAAAAGGCTTTGGAACTAGGCAGTCCTGGATCCAGACTGACTTCTCCGCTTGCTGGCTCTGTGGACAATGGCATAACCTCTGCAAGCTTCAGTCTCCCTACCTCTAACATGGGGAAAGGGATTCTAGCCTCCCAGGACGTGGAGAGATTTGTGTGCTGTGGGCTCATGGTGAGGGTAAGGGTGAGTTCCTTCCAGTTTCCCTGGCTGACCTCGGGACCTGCTCTCTTGGCCAGCATGGCTCCCATGGGCCCAGGTCTTTTTCTCTCCACACTTCAGGATGACAACTCCATGGACTGCTGGGCCCACAGGCTTCCTTTGGCCTCTGCCAAGCCCAGCATGTTCTGTGGCTTCCTGAGAGTGAGCTGGGCCCCCACCCCAGGTCCGTTGCTCTAGTTCTTGGCCAGCCAGGAGGCAGCTGCCAGCCAACTGTTTACCTTGGGAACATGGTCTCCTCTCCGGCAGCGTTTGCCAGCCGTGGAGCGAGGGCAGATTTATGAACTCGGTCACACAGAAACTATTTAAGGCCCTGGTTGGCCAACAATAATGTAAAGACATACAGTGCCTGTTTGAAAAAAGATTGCATTTAGGTGCCCACACTTTGGTCTGATTTACAGCATAGGCTGAGGCTCCAATTAGCAGTCACAGCCGTCTTTTAGCTGAAACCTAGCGCCTTTCAGGATTATGCAGACTTTCCAGGGCCTGGACTATGATGAAATTATAGCTGGAGGCTTGTAAATTCATTCACCGTTTGTAAATGCAGTATATTCTTAACTGCCCTGCTATTCAGCTTACCTACAAGGCCAGGGCCACGGTGGCCCAGTTGCTTATTAAAGTGACCCTAGGAGATTGTTGGAAAAAGGGACCTAGTCTCAGTCCAGACTCTCTACCCCTTGCTATGTGACCTTGGAGAAGTGGTTTAACCTCTCTGATCCTGAATTTCTTCATTTATAACTTGACTAGTGTGACAGGATGGGACTTGGGAAGAGTAGTAGACACTCTGCTTTGTGGAGATCAAGCAAATTGGGTAATGCCTGTAGAGAACCCATTACAGTTCCTGGAACATAGTAGGTGTTCAGTGATGGCAGATACATTAAATCCAGCATGGGGCTGGCCTCTTCTCTGGTACTCTGCCTGGCTGCCTGGCAGAGGGAAGCAGGAGCAGAGATGGGCAGCACAGTGTGGTCTGTTGTCTGTGGCCCTTTAGGCAGCAGGGCCTGGAGTCTGGAAAGCAGGGTGGGTGCTGCACCCTGGAGTGGGCCCGAAGCCTTATTGCCATCACGGGCTGCATCTGAGTTGTCTACTGAGCAGGCTTTGGCTGAGGCCTTCTAAAACACCTACTGTGTGCATTGCTGCCCCAGTGCCCAGCCCAGGGCTGGACTCAGCAGTGCTTGTTGAAGGCCTGGTAAAGCCAGGTATGCCAGTGTTTCCTTATGCCAGCCAGACCCTTCCTCCAGTCTTCCAAGAGCCCCACCCTACCTTCCTGACTGCAGCTTCTGCCCTCACAGCGGTGGGGGAGGGCTGACTGATGGGTGTCGGAGGAAAGCTGACATCAGGACGGTGTGTGGATAAGTTTCTCCTGATCAGAACCATCCACAGGGGGAACCCCTGCCCTGCACGCAGGGAGTGAGCTCTCATCACGGGTAGGCTGGGTGCTGCGTGGGGACTTAGTCCCTGGGCAGCAGTGAGCCTGGTGACCTCCGGGGTCCTTCTACTCTCTCCACCCTTGGATGCAACTGCTGCCCTGGGCACTGGATGGAACTAGCTCTCCTTTGGCTTCCCTGGCGAGCTGTGAGCTTCTCAGCTTCGTGTTGGATTTTCTGTATCAAGGAGGTGGTCCCTGCCCACAGCAAAGGGCAGTTAAAAATTATATTGCTGCATGTTCAGAATGACAGCTGTGGAGATATGGAGGGGCCCCTAACCTGGCCTGGGAAGTCATGTTAAAGTGACTGGGCTTGACTCTGAAGACAGGGGGAGCCACGGGGTGAGAATGGATGGGAGGAGCAGGCCTGGCAGCACCTTGGGATTTGTGTGCTGCCCCAAATCCCAAGCCTGGGCTGCCATCACATTACTTACACACTGTTTGACAATGTGCCCTTGTGGCCTGGCAGGCAGTGTCCAAGGCACGCCTGGTGCAGCCGGCCCCAGCTGGCCCCATCCTTCATCATCCAGAGCCCTGCTCCCCATCTAATCAGCGGCTCCATCCTGCTTTGATTTGGGGCTCTCCTAAGGACATTTGATTGGCAGTAACTGGAGTCAACCATAAGCTCATGCAAAGGGGCAGATTATTTACGTGTTTTCTGCTGTTCTGTTAACAATGACTTCAGAAGGGCATATGGAATAGATAAGGGACTTTTTAGAAATCAGAAATTTGCAAGAAACTGGAAAGAACTTGATAAAAACCATTTAGGTACTATAATGTGCTTCATTAAAAAAAAGATACATATTTACCTAGTCTGTCTGATTTTACAGGAAGTGAGTTAGGAGATGTATTCAGAGATGTTACTGGAATGATGAGATATTTCATGGAAGCTGCTGGACATCACCCTGTGAGCTTGTGCTCTGCCCTGTGCCTGCTTCAAGGCAGACCTGTTGGACTCAGAGGGCCGGTTCCTGCCCAGCCGGCCTCAGCCACTGAGTGTGGTTGCTCTGTATCTGGATACCTGCTGCTGCCCCCACCCTGTTCCTCTAGAACCCCAGAGGCTTTCTGGATGCTTCCTCATTGCCTTATGTCTGTTAGTAGTTGGTCACCAAGTGCTGATGACTCAAACAGCTCAACCTCTCTGTCTAGCCAGACTGTCTCAGTCAAATTCTAACTGCTACTACGGTCGTCCCTGTAGTATGGACTTACCACTCAACCCCCACAGATACCGGAATCCAAATCCTGAGCAGATGCTCTAGTTCCCTGTATAAAACGGCCTACTATAGCCAACCTTCTATATCCGTGGATACCACAGATACGCAGTTGGTTGAATGCACAGGTGTGAACCTGTGAATACAGACGCAGAATGTACTTTCCATCTGAGTGAACAAAGGCAAGTTCCACAATGCTGTGTGCTCCCGTTTCTCCACCTGTAAATTTAATGGGGGCCAGGATGATATCACCTAGTGTGGGGGCCACTCTGGGGACTTGATATCACATACAGTGTCCAGGTTGGCCAGCAAATAAGGCACAAGAGTCGCCAAGTAGAGACATTTTGTTTCTAGTTCCAGCCTGGGGTTTAGGGAGGGGAGTGGGTCTGTGATGCTGACCCTGCACAGCTCCTGCTCCCTGCGGTTGGGAGTAGAGTCACACCAGCTATGAGTGATGGATGAACACAGTCTGCAGTGTAGCGCTCTCCTCCCAAACCCGGGAGTAGATGCTTCTCATTTTGACTGAGTGCAGCTTCCCAATGGTCCTTGTTTCAGATTGGCGGGATTCTGTTGCTCAGGCTCTCCTAAAGCGGGACAGCGCAGCCCCAAGCCCACTGCGGCACGGTCACCCCGTACCCTCCTGCATGTTCACACTCATCCGCACGCCCTCTCCTGGTCCCCTTCAGTCCTGCTCTGCGCTACAGCCCAGCCACAAAGGAGGTCTGAGGCAGAGGATTTCCAGAATCAGAGTGGCCCCAGAGGCCGTCTCATCCCAACACACTGCTTTGTAGGGAAGGCAGTGACCACCTGAGGAGGGAGGAGGGGTGGCCAGTCTTTGGACCTGAGAATCCCTGTGGAGCTTTCCCAGCTTTCCCATTTGAGTCTAGAGAAGCTTCCCCTGCATGGCACTTGAATCTGCCGGGAGACAGCTGCCAGCCCCTCTTGGGTCCCCTGGCTTCCTGCCCTCTGTGTGAGGCCTTTTCCATTATGCCCTGCAGAGAATGTCTCCTTCAGGCCTCACAGGCCCTGAGGAAGCCTTGGGGGAGGGCAACAGAGTCACCTTCACTGGTGGCTTCAGCAAGATCAGAGGGATGTTGGGGATAGGGAGCTCTTCTGAGCCCCCTGAAATGTTAGTGCTCAGGGGAGTGTCCCCCAGCTTCTCAGAGCTGGCCAGTGGGGTCTGGTAACAAGTTAGGATGCCTCTCTGATGAGGCCCATCCCCACCCTCCCCCTTCCCCAGTGTCCCTGTCACCAACAGACTCGAACCTGAGTCCAAATCGATAGCAGAAGAAGAGGCTTGCCTCTCTTAATGGGCTGCTTGATTATCCTGTGCTGCCAGACCTGAGTCCATTCCTGACTCCTCCTCAGATTTGCTCTGTGACCTTAGGGAAGTCACTTACCCTCTCTGAACTTTGGTTCTCTAGTTTTGTAAGCTAATATATGTAAATAGTCTGGTACTCTGCCTGATCCCTACTGCCTGCCACTACCTCAGTTATCCCAGCATTACCCCCACAGGGCTGTGGTTGGGTTGCTGGGGTCCTCTGGATACCCCCCAAAACCAGTTTGGATTCAAAGCTCACTCACTGTGTGACCTCAGATGATAGTTTTGCCTTTTTGTGCCTTAGTTCAGTCATTCAGTCATGTCCAACTCTTCGCGACCCCATGGACTGCAGCACACCAGGCCTTCCTGTCCATCACCAGTTCCTGGAGCTTGCTCAAACTCATGCCCATCGAGTCGGTGATGCCATTCAACCATCTCATCCTCTGTTGTTCCCCTCTCCTCCCGCCTTCAATCTTTCCCAGCATCAGGGTCTTTGCCAGTGAGTCAGTTCTTCACGTCAGGTGGCCAAAGGATTGGAGTTTCAGCTTCAGCATCAGTCATTCCAATGAATATTCAGGACTGATGTCCTTTAGGATTGACTGGTTTGATCTCCTTGCAGACCAAGAGACTCTCAAGAGTCTTCTCCAACACCGCAGTTCAAAAGCATCAGTTGTTCCATGCTCAGCTTTCTTTATGGTCCAACTCTCACATCCATACATGACTACTGGAAAAACCATAGCTTTGACTAGATGGACCTTTGTCAACAAAGTAATGGTCGGGAAGATCTGCTGGAGAAGGGATAGGCTACCCACTCCAGTATTCTTGGGCTTCCCTTGTGGCTCAGCTGGTAAAGAATCTGCCTGCAATGCGGGAGACCTGGGTTCGATCCCTGGGTTGGGAAGATCCCATGGAGAAGGGAAAGGCTACCTACTCTAGTATTCTGGCCTGGAGAATTCCATGGACATGTACCTTGTGCCTTTGTTTCATCAAAAAGAGGTTGTCATAACTGCCACTCCCTTCCTTGTTTTGAGGATGCTCAGATGGGACTGCAAATGTGAAAGTCCTACAAGGGCAAGTAGTGGAAGGTGAGATGGTGTGTTCAGGAGTGCAAGGTAGTCTGATGGCTTTGTGGGTGCCTGATGGCATTCTCTGCACTGGGAGGTGGCACTGACGAGAGGGTCCTTGAGTCAGACTTGGGGAGGCCCAGTGTACTCATTTCTCTTTAGGAACATCCAGAGAAACTGTGGAGGATGCTGCTGCTCCATCTTAGGAAGCCCTGTCTGCTGGAACACTGGCTAAATCCTCGTTCTGGCTGATAAGGCAGGCCCACCCACTTCTCTAGCCCCTCTGCCATTCCCCACCTCGCCTACCCTAGTCCGTCCATGCAGGCCTCCTTGATCTACGTCTTCTCCTACCTCAGGGCCTTTGCACTGGCTTTTCATCCTCCCTGGGTCTCTGTCCTTAATGGTTAGAATGACTGTCTCTTTCTCATTCTTGAGGTATCAAATCAAATGCCCCCTCTTTAGAGGGGCTTTCCCTGGACACCCACTCCCTGTCACAGTGATTCTCTGACACCACACGGCCAAGTGCTTTTCCCCATAGTACTCTCATGATCTGACATTATCTTATTTACTTACTTGGCTGGTATCTGTGTCACCCCGCCCCCAGCATGTTACCTGCACAAGGGCAAAGGCCATGTGTGTCTTGTTCACCACTGTGTCACCACCAGCTGGAATGGTACCCAGCATCTTATATGCTAGATTAGATTAGATGCATGAGTGTATAGCTTGATGGGTCATGATTGGATGGAGAAGTGGTGGATGGATAGGAAAAGGCTGCTTCAGCTGGTGGTGGTGGGGTACTATCTCAGCAGATGTGTAAGCCAAGGGGACTGGTCCCTGGGAGGGGGCCATGGAATGGATTCCTATTCTTGGGAAGATGGATGAAATAATGCCACAAGTCCCTCCAGCCTTGGCTGTGCTTTCCTGGGGTACCCCAGATTAGAAGGGCAACTTGTATTCACCAAGGCCTCCAGGGATGTGAGGTTGGCTATAGCTGCCAAATCAGCCAGTGGGGGACATGTTTTAAGAAAGGCTGAGAAGGGTCAGTGGTCCCCTTGTTCAGGCCTGCAGTCAGCTCGACCACCTCTGAGTTGCCTTGGTTGGGGCGTGACACCAACTGAGGACTTGAACAAGTTACTTGTTACCTCTGAGCTCAGCATCTTCATATGTAAAATGGAAATAACACTAGTACCTACCCTGGTCCCCAGATTGTTAACTGTTTACAAGGACCGATTAAGCCAACAGGAGTCTCCTATTCTGTTGCTGAGGAGGTTTGTCTCTGCCAGCCCAGCTCGCTCCTCTAGGGTTGATGATAAAAATAAAAATAGTCTTTTAAAGGTTGTCTCACATGGGGCTGTGGTCCATGGTCCAACCAGATCCTCCTCTACCCCTTGGCCTCCAAGCGGGAGGGATGGGGACTGGGGAGTCATCTCTGGGATTGAGTTGAGCGACTGAGAAGATGGAGAGCAGAGGGGGAATGTTTCTATTAGGCTGCGGGAATGTTTGCTTTTCTTCTCCAAGAACTGGTTGTGGTCATGTAAATCACCCTGGAAGAAAATCAGAGGGTCCCCAAATGCATCTGTTGGTTTTGTTTTTTATTAAGAAAAAGAAAGACAAAGACAACAGTCTTCGTGGTCAGCTTAAAAATATTTTAATCATCAATGAACAAGGGAAGGATAAAGTCCTGGAGCAGGCAGGAATGTGGCCAGGGGACATGAGAAGGCAGGCTCAGTGGGACTACGAGTTTCCTTACCATCTGGGGCTCTCCACACAGTGCCAGCCCATGCATAGGGCTTGTGTGCAGGCTTTGGGGTATCTGCCTGGTTCCACTCCTATGGGGACTGCCCTCCACCCATTTAGGGCTGGATGTGTGGTGAGGCCTGGGAAGCAGGTAGGGGAGAGTCCATGGGATTCCATCTTTGGGTATAGGCAGGGGATCTGTGAGAGTGTGTGTGTGTGATTGCCCACACCTGGGTGTGTGTTAGGCATCGGGGGGTTTAAGAGATGGTGGGTATATGTATTTGTATGAGTACGTCTGTGTATTGTATGCAAGTGATTTGTAGTGTGATAGAAGTGTGTATGGTTGTAAAGCTTATGGTTGGGATTGGGGTGAATGTGGGATTTGGTGTAGAATAAGGGTCTCTGTGCAATTAAGTACGTACATACTGGGGATGTGGTTGGGGAACTTCCCTCATGATTCAATTGGTAAAGAATCTGCCTACAATGCAGGAGACCCCGGTTTGATTCCTGGGTCGGGAAGATCCCTTGGAGAAGGGATAGGCTACTCACTCCAGTATTCTTGGGCTTCCCTTGTGGCTCAGTTGGTAAGGAATCTGCCTGCAATATGGGAGACCTGGGTTCGATCCCTGGGTTGCGAAGATCCCCTGGAGAAGGGAAAGGCTACCCACTCCAGTATTCTGGCCTGGAGAATTCCATGGACTGTATGGCCCATGGGGTTGCAATGAGTTGGACACGACTGAGCACCTTTCACTTTGGGGAATATATGGTAGAAATAGACATGATACCCATGACATACCCCATGTATACCACCTATTAACACCCACAGTGTACCCAAACACCCTTAATATCACACTTACGGACACATCCAATACACGCCCCCAGAGCACACTCTCAAACACACTCCTCCAATAGATGTGCATATATATGTATGTGTGTGTGGTTAGGTTGAGTGAATGTGCATATGTGTATGTGGGGTATGAGTTTGAGTTTGGAGGTGGGTGCTCATGGTTTGTGCTTGTGGTGGGAGCAGTAGCTTGGATGGCTGTTGTATGTGCAGTGTGTGTGTGGCAGGTGAACGGTCTTGCATTGGGCACTGACTGGGTTGGGTGTGCATGTGTTTAGAGGAGCGTATCTGAGAATCTGTCTGCTGTATGTTCCTGTGTATTGGGTATGGCTTTGGATGTGTGTGTGTGTTAGGCATATGGTGGGATGTTGGATGGGCACTCTGTGTGTGTGTGTGTGTGTGTGTGTGTGTGTGTGTGTGTGTGTGTGTGTTGTGTGAGGGAGTAGGGTTTGCACTGGCTTCGAGAAATGAACTCCTGCTCAAGCCAGCCTGTGATTTGAGCCCAGGAGCCAGGCCAGCCAGCATGTCCAGGAAAGCAGTGGCGTACAGGGGAGGGAGGCCAGAAGGAAGTGAGGCTGGGCTGTGACACGGGAGTGTGAATGTCGGGCAGAAGTGGACACTTGGTCCTTCCGGCAGAGGACGGAAGAGACAGCAGGCATGGAAGCTGCCCTAGGAGGGGCAGTATTGCTAACAGCACTCTCTCAAGTTCTCAAGGGCCCCCTGAGAAAGGCAGCCCCTTCCTGAGCCTTCACGTTGGCCTCCAGGACTCTGAGCTGCCTGCAGTAGACCGACTGTTTGACTTGGGTCCTTCTGGCATTCTGGGATGCAAGAGGGCAGAGGTTGTTACTTGTTTGGCAGATGAGAACACCAGACCAGAGAGGAGGGAGGGAGTGGCCTGAGGCTCCTCCTCCTCTCCCTCCCGCCCAGGGCGTCTCCCACCAGCTGTGAGAGGCCTCCATCCTGGGGACCTGGGGACTGGGTGCTGAGTGTAGGTGGGCTGCCGCAAGTCCCAAAGCACTCCCTGATGATGTCCCAAGGGCTTCACTGCATCCCCAAGAGGCGGGCGTTCTGAATTTCTCTGTGTGAGTGTGACCTAATTATATGCTAGAAATTTCGCAAAACTGAAAGGAACAGACGACTCAAACCACCACAGTGGAATGTTTTCTTTGGTCCTATTCCCATCCATGTGGGACATGGTGCTTAGCACAATGTCTGGCACATAGTAAGTGCTCAACAAGGGGTGATTTCAGATTCATTGCTGCGGGACTTCCCTGGTGGGGAAGACTTCTCTTAGTCTTCTCATAGTCTCTAAGATGCTATGCTCCCAATGCAAGGGGCCTAGGTTCGATCCCTGGTCAGGGAGCTAGATCCTGCATGCTCCAACTAAGACCCTGTATGGCCAAATAAATATTTTTAAAAATTCAATTCCAGGATTTTAGTGTGAGAAGGGTGCAAGCCCCAGATCAGTCCAGGCCTCATCTCAGATGAGGTGCTTCACTTCTCCATGCCTCGAGTTCTCAGTGGGGTTATTGAGATGATTATGAACAATAATGAGCACTGATGAATTTAATATTCAGGCTAAGAGATTTCCCATGGTTCCAGGCATGTCATCATGGTTGATTTTCATAGCCATCTTATGGTCCGTCATGAGGATTGTGGTGCATCTACTCAGCGTTTCTCCCACTATTGGATATTTGGGTTGTTTATAATCTTCCACTATTCATATTATGTAATAGGAATGTTTCATTACCATCTTCTTGAATAAAGCTTATCTGAGCTCCAGCCTGATTGGGCACCCAGAACCCAGATATCAGAGGGCAATGGAACCTATCTCTGTGTGAGCCACTGTTTGTCCTGTCCATAGTCACATCTAAACGTCCAACCCCTGAGGCAAGACTTTCCATATTCTGAGCCCTATGTTCCCTCACACCATCTCCTTCCTGCCCAGACCTACTGCAGAGAAAGGCCAGGGAAGCTCACATGCTAATGTGTTAATGGGCTGAGCTCCCTCTGGTGCTAATGGCTGAAAACGTCACCATGATTTGCAGTGGGTCAGTTCCTGAGACAGAGTCTGCAATCTCCACCCAATCTGAGCATGCATAGCTGAAGGAAACTGAATTCTTCCTGAAATAAACTTGAACCCAGATTCCCCAAGGCTGGCAGAGGAGACAAAACCTTGTGAGGTGGGCTCAGTCTCATGGCCCTGGCTTCTGTCCCGGAGCTGAACCCCCCTTTAGGGGTCCCTGGCTGCTCTGCCCCATTATCAGTCCAAGGAGGCAGGACTGCCCAGTTGGTGCCATGGCTGAAGGGTGGGCCATGACCTTCCCTTAATGCCCCAGAACTTCTGCTTTGCCCCATCCTGGATGGGTGACTTGAGTAGGGTGCTGCTCTGTGACTGTTTACTCACCTGTAATACGGAGATGATAATAACAGCAATAATACCTACCTTGTGGAGTTGTTCTGGGGCTTAAAACACTTATTACTTGTAAAACACTTGAAACAGGCTCAACACATGGTAATCACACAGTAAGTGTTAGCTGTCATTGTTTTAGCTCAAACATGACTTTACTTTTGCAATCACATTTCTAATGAAGGACTTGTACCCAGTATATATGAAGAACTCATGGAATTCAAAAATGAAAAAGGTTAAATAACCTAAGTAAAAAGTGGGCAAAGGACTTGAATAGACATGTCTCCAAAGAAGATATACAGGTGGCCAAAAGCATATGAAGAGGTATTCAACATCATTAACTGTCAGGGAGACGCAAGTTTGAACAATAATGAAATACTATTTCACACCCACTAGAATGGCTGTAATGAAAAAGATGGACACTAACAGTTGCTGACAAAGACATGGACAAATTGGAATCCTCGTACACTGGTGATGCGGAGGTAGAAGGGTGCAGCTGCTTTGAAAAACAGTCTGACACTTCTTCAAACAATTAAAGATAGAATTACCATGTGATGTAGCAATTCTGCTCCTGGATATATACCCCAAATAAATGAAAACATAGGTCTTCACAAAGTTTTATACATGAATGTTCATAGCAATGTCATTCATGGTAGCTAAAAAGTGAAAACAACCTAAATATCTATCAACCAATGAATAAAATGTGATGCATTCATATAATGGAATATTATTTAGTCACAGAAAGAATGATGAACCTTGAAAACATTGTGCTCAGCAAAAGAAGCTAGTCACAAAAGGTGACTGGATGATTGGATGATTCTAGCTACATGAAATTTCCAAAATAGAGAAATCTATAGAAAGAGAAACCAAGGGTTTCATGGTTGCCAAGGGTTATGAAATGACTGCTAATGGGTATAGGGGATGGGGTTTTCTTTTAGGGTGATGAAAATATTCTAAAATTGATTGTGGTAATAGTTGCACAACTCTGTGAATATACTTCAAAACCACTGAATTGTGTACTTCAAATGGATTAATTTTATGGTTATGTGAATTGCATCTTAACAGAGCTGTGAAAAAAAATAAGACTTTACTAAAGGCTCATGGAATACCACAGGGAAGCAGACAGAGAGAATGACATCACCCAGAAAACCTCGCCCCCTCTCAGCATTCCTCCTGCTTTGCTTTCATAGGGCAGAGGCCATCTCATCCTCCTTTTGTCAGAGCAGGTCAGCAACTTCCGAACTCCTGCAGGCCTGTCCCCAAAAGCCAGGCCCAGAGCTGTGGTTGCACTGAAAACGTAGCGTGGCCAAGTGGTGGGAGCCTGAGCTGGGATAAGTGTGACAGTGTTGTCACAGGATGAGCAGAAGTCGTGGGCATACTGTGTGGCCCAGAGCAGGGGTCCACATATGGTGGGCAGCCCTCCGCCACTGCCCCTTACTGCCATGAGAGTCTCCCCCACTCCCCCACCCATCATGGATGAGGCCGTGCCAACGACAGCGTGCTGAAGGTCTGCCAGGTATACACCTGCTCCCTGCTGCACGCACACCCTAGTTCTCCAATTAGAGGCGTGCACAGACAGCGCCTTTTGTTGGAAAGGTCAAAGTCCAGTGTTGGTGTGAGCAAGGAGGTCCTCAGAACTCACCCCAAGCCCCGCCTTCAGATGCAGCATGCTAGAGACAGAAGGGACCCGTGAGACTATCTTCAGGCCCTTTCTATTTACTTATTGGCCGCACAGCGCGGCATGCAGGATCTTAGTTCCCCAACCAAGGATTGAACCCATGCCCCCTGCAGTTGAAGCACAGAGTTTTAACCACTGAACCACCAGGGAAGCCTTCCTTTATTTTATAGATGATTAACTGAGGTCCAGAGAGGGGAGGAGGTATCGTGGAAAAGAGGAATTTAATTTTTGTATTTGGGTCCCAGTCAGCCAGGGACTTCGAGGGCAACCTTGGGCAAGAGTCATCTTCAAAAGGTGGCATTGTTGAGAAGGTAAAGTGAGCAGACCCAGGGTCCGGTTAGAACTCGGCAGCTTGAGGGGAGAGTTTCAGCCCCTGGTTCAACAGAAACCACCCCCGTGCAAAGAAGCAATGAGACACAGGCCAGCAGGGAGGAGTCGGAGAAGCAGGAGGATTCTGTCCTTGAGTTTTTAAAAGTAAATATTTGTAAAAGTTTTAAATGCTTGTTGCAGAAAACATGGAAAACACAATAAGCATAGATTTGTAAGAAAACCAAAGTCCTCTCTACGGCTCCCTCACAAAGAGACTCTCAAGTTGGACCTCTTTGAGCTGCTCCTGGCTCCTTAAGGGAGATGGAAATGGACTTTATGTAACATATTTCTAACGAGAAATTACCGTCATTCTGCTCTGGTTATCCCTGACAGTCTGGCTTCGCCTGCACGAAGGGAGAAGCAGACAAATAGAATTTGCCAGACCCAGTTCACCTAGTTTGTGTTCCAAAATATACAGTCATTCCACAGATGATGAAAACCCATTGTGTTGCAAGCGGTTAGCAAAGATGTCTAAGTGAGCCCGCGGGGTCCACGAGAGGGCTCCGCTGGTGAAATGCTGGGGGTTAGATGTGTTGATAGGGAATTGCCTGGGGCAGGGCCTGAGAAATGGGACCTTACAGAGAAAAGGACCGCCTTCTAGCAGTCCTTTAAAGGCAGGAGCAATCGGTGAGAGGTGGAGCAGAGCTCAGGACCCAGGAGTCAAGAACTAGTTCTCTGTGGATGCATGAGGAGAGGCAGGGGCCTCAGATGAGGACCCACTGTTGTCACCACCTTCAGCTCACACTGAGCCTGGAGCTGCTGCCTTTTTTCTAGGTGTGAGAAGTGTGCCCCTGAGGCCAAAAGTCAGGGAGCAGTGGGCTGGGAGTCTGGAGTCTGGGCTGTCTGTCATGGTGTCACCATTGACTTGCCTGGGCAGCCTTGACCCAGTCTCTGTTCCTTCCCCAGCCTCAGTCTCTCCATCTATGAAGTGGGCAGGCTTATTCTAACACCTGTTCCAGTCAGACCTGTGATTTAAAAAAGAGCTTTTCTCTCCTTACCCAAGGGTGGGGGTGGGGGTGGGGGAGGACATGGGTGGCTGACCCCAATTGAGCAGATTGTTTCAGTCAGCAAAGATGCCCCGAGCCCCTGCTGTGAGTACAGTCCACAGCTGGGCCCTAGATGAGAGGCCAGCTGGTGCGACCAGCACCATCCCACATCTGACTCACATCCCCATTGGTGGGAGAGAGGGACCAGAGGCAGAGAGTTACAGTCCTAAGTCCTAGGGGTTGTGGTGAAGGAAGGACAGGGCTGGCTGGGGGATGCCAGGGGAACCTTGCCCTAACAGCAGTGGAATCCAGGAAGACTCCCTGGAAGAGGTGGCATGTGAACTGAAACTTGGCCTATCAGCAGGATTTTGCCAGGCAAAGTGGCAGGAGAAGGGCACTCTGGGTAGAAAGCGATAGGAGCAGAGACACATCATTGCAGGCTGTGTGGAGAATGACACGCCTTTCTGGCATTCAGTAGTACTGGGGTGGCAGCCTGCTCATACTCAGAGGTGGAATGCCCTGCCATTTCTTTGTCTGTCATTACTTTTTAATTTAAAAGTTTCATTGAAATATAACTCACCATGAGATTTATCCTTTTAAAGTATACAAATCAGTGTTTTGAGTATATTCACAAAGTTGTGAAACCATTTTCACTGTCTTAATTCCAGAACATTTTCACCACCCCCAAAAGAAACCTTGTATCTATCAGCAGTCACTTCCACTCTCCCCTCCACCCAGCCCTTGGCAACCACTGATCCACTTTCTGTCTCATGAATTTGCCTATTTTGGCACTTCATGTGAGTGGAATCATAAAATATGTGGTGCTTTGTGTCTGGCTTCTTTCACTTGCCATAATGTTTTCAACTGTGTGGATCACAACAAACTGGAAAATTCCTGAAGAGATGGGAATACCAGCCCATCTTAGCTACTTCCTGAGAAACCTGTTTGTGGGCTAGAACCAGACAAGTAGCAGCAGTTAGAATTGGACATGAAACAAAGGACTGGCCCAAACTTGGGAAAGGAGTACATCTAAGCTGTATATTGTCACCCAGCTTATTTAACTTATGTGCAGAGTACATCATGCTAAATGCCAGGCTGGATGAATCACAAGCTGGAATCAAGATTGTTGGGAGAAATATAAGTAACCTCAGATATGCATATGATACCACTCTAATGGCAGAAATCGAAGAGGAACTAAAGAGCCTCTTGATGAGGGTGAAAGAGGAGAGAGACAAAGCGGGCTTAAAACTCAACATTCAAAAAACTAAGATCGTGGCACCTGGTCACGTCACTTCATGGCAAATGGAAGGGGAAAAAGTGGAAACAGTGACAGAGTTTATTTTCTTGGGCTCCAAAATCACTGTGGATGGATGACTGCAGCCATGAAATTAGAAGACAAGTGCTGCTTGGAAGAAAAGCCATGACAAACCTAGATAGTGTATTAAAAAGCAGAGACATCACTTTGCCAACAAAAATCCGTTTAGTCAAAGCTATGGTTTTTCCAGTAGTCATGTACAGATGTGAGAGTTGGACCATAAAAAATCCTGAGCGCTGAAGAATTGATGCTTTTGAATTGTGGTGCTGGAAAAGACTCTTGAAAGTCCCTTGGACAGCAAGAAGATCAAATCAGTCAATTCCTAAAGGAAATTAACTCTGAATATTCATTGGAAGGACTGATGCTGAAGCTCCAATACTTTGGCCACTTGATGCAAAGAGCAGACTCATTGGAAAAGACCCTGATGCTGGGAAAGATTGAGGGCAGGAGGAGAAAGGGACGATAGAGGATGAGATGGTTGAATGGCATCACTGACTTAATAAATTTGAGCAAACTTTGGGAGATAGTGAAGGACAGGGAAGCCTGGTGAGCTGTAATCCATGGGCTTGCAAAGAGTAGAACATGGCTGAACAGCTGAACAACAGTGTTTTCAAAGTGTATCCACCTTGTGGAATGTGTTGGCATTTCGTTCCTTTTTATGACTGAATAATATGCAATTGTATTGATAAACTATTTTTGCTTATTCATCACTTAATGGGCATTTGGGGTTTTTCTATTAATAGATGATTTAGTAGATTTTAAAAATTAAGCTTTTATTTTTAAATACATACTGACTCACATGTAAGAGTAAGAAATGGTAGATCCCATGCAGTCTCCTCTCTCATTTGGCCCTTAGAATACAAACCTACAATGAGGGAGTGTTAACTGTTTTCCAGAAGACAACCCTGGACCAGAGAGGGTCCGTACCATGCCTGAGGGCAGGGACCAGTCAGAAGGGCTGGGACTTGAACCCACTTCCGCCCACTCTAAAGCCTGCAGTTCATCCAGCTGGCTCAGAGGCGGGTCCCCAGACATTCAGCCGAGGCTGCAGAGAAGGATGTTGAAGGCGCATCTGCTCCTTCTGGGCGCTCTGGGGCTGTGACTAGGGAGTGAAATGTAACATGTGCAGGCTTGGGGCTCCGCCCTGCCCATGTGTCCTCCGCCCCAGGAGTGGGCTTGTTTGTGTCCGTTGTTTACTTAATCCGGCCACTCTGTCTCCTGAGAGTCCTCCTCAGTCATTGCTGATCACCATGTGTGAAACAGCCTGATGATGTCACTCTGTGAGGAGGCACTCCTCATTGAATTCCATGGGGTGGGCCTGGGTCCCCTGATGCAGACACAAATGCCATCATCATGGGTCACCATCCATGTCATCCTTGATCCTCAAATCCCTTCAGAGGCCATCATGTTGTTCCCCTGTGTTTGTGTGGAAACTGAGGTCAGAGGGAAGTCCTTCACCCGCATGTCATAGGTTGAGGGCAAGTGTCAGACCCAGACCTGACTCAGATCTTTCTGGCTCCACAATGAGGGTGGTAACATTCCCAGATCTTGTTAATGCAGGAGAGCTCACCCAAAGCCACGTGCCGAGTTTCAAAGGAAGTCTAATTCTTCTGCAGCCTGGACCTGTCTATAAAGTATCACACTGGTCCCTGTGACTTTTTAAAAAAAATTTAACAAAACAGAGTAGTCTGAAGCAAAAATATAATGTATCAAGAGGTAGAGAGTAGATAAAAGGGATAGTAGAGAGAAGAAAAGGGGAGAAAAAAAGGGATTATAGAAGAAAAAAGGGAAAGTTACCTCTAACTATAGTACTCAGGAGTAACCACTGTTTAACATTTTAGAGTATTTCTCTGCATATGTGATAATTATACTCTTCGTTGGAATGCAGTCATCCCAGATGTGTTGTCTGGTAACTTGCTTTCTTTACTGAAGCGTATTTTGGACACCTAGCCATTTGCATTTAGCTGAGTGCATGAATGGGTGAGGAAGTGTATGAATGGCTGGTCAGCTCTCTTGTGCCCCTGGACAAGTCAGGCTTTGTGCACTCTTCCCAGACTGCTTTTCCAGAGCTGGGAGCCTCCATCTCCATCTTGTCACTGATTCCCTGTCCTCTGTAACCTGGGACCTCAGTTTCTCTGCACAGGGGTCATGGGTGGCAACAGTTGGTTATAGGTAGAGCCTGGTGCTGACTGTCCACAGCCCTGGAACTGGGCCACACTAGACTTCTGCCTCCATCCTTGCAATGCCAACAAAGACGCTGAAGTCCAGGGGGTTAGCTGATTTGTGCCAGTCACAGAGCGGGAGGGGTGTCAGGATTTGAACTCGAGCCTGGATGACTCCAGAGCACTCTGTACCCCAGAGTGAGCATGTCCCAGGAGTCCAGGGAGGTCAGAACTAGGGGCAGGGCAGCCATGCTCTCTGCCGGCTGTCATAATGTCCCTCATCTGTAACACAGGGGCCTCTGAGGGATAGCCAGTCCTGACTTTGTGTGAGTCTCAGGTCCCCAACACTGCCCAGCCCAGTGACCTTGCTTTTACCCCTGAGCCAAGGTAGACCCAGAAAGGAGTCTGGCCAGGACCTCCCCCAGAGCCTCTGCAGAGGAGCCACCATCGGTGCTGAGCCCTGGAGTCTGAGGGAATTCCAGGCTGAAGGAACAGCATCTGCGAGAGCACAGAGGTAGAAAGTTCCAAGAGCCCAAGTCGTCAGTGTAAGTGGAGAGGAGAGAGGGAGAAAGGAGCTTGGAGAGTCAGCCACAGCTAGATTCAGATGGTGGGAGGCTGGAAATGCCAGGCTGAGGTCCTTGGGTACCTTGCAGGCAGTAGGGAGCCATCAATGGGTTTTGAGCAGTGTCGGGGACAGATTGCAATTTAGAAAACTCTCTGGTTGCAAGGCAGATGATGGATTTGGGGGGCAGTGGCTGGTGTAGAGATAGGCCATGAGGAGAGTGGCAGGACTGGCATATAACTGGCATTGCCATGGAGAGTGAGCGGTTAGAAGACCTCACCTGGGCGTCACCCAGGCTCCCAACTTGCTTCCCCCAGGACAGAGCTGGAGACTCAGCCGTCTGTCCTCAGCCTCTGCTGGCAGGGGCCCCAGCTGGGCCCAAGTGCAAGGCAGAGATTTTTTTCCTGTAAATTATTGGTGCCCAAGTCATAGCTGAGTGGCTCAGCACAATGGCATCCTTCTCTTTTTGTCCTCCTTAATTTTAGAAGCCAAAGCTAAATGTTTTAATTTTATATTATTCCTGACATAATGCTAATGAGTTCCAGGTGTCCCTGAGTTGTTCTGCGCAGCCAGGCATCTGGGTGGGGCCCTGCTCCCCAGGATGCCCCTCTGCCATCCCCTTGGTTCTCAGCGAAGTGCCTTGCAGCGTGTTCCTCCTTAAGGACCCCTTCCTGCTTTATCATATGGTTGTAATTTTTTTCAGTTTACTGGGTTGTTCTTCCCCGTGGTGACCACAGGGTGATTCTCTCTGGATGGAGGAGTCCCACGAGAATGGGGCAGCCTGTCTGGCCCAGCAGAAGACATGCTTCCCTTTCAGACCCTGGGGCACCCCACGCAGGTGAGGGGCGGGATGGCTCCCCCAGACTCTTCCAGCACTTTCCAACCTGTGTTGGACTGAACATCCAGAGATTTGGGGTTTTAGGGGAAATAAACACTCTGGGGGGATCTGAAAGACAGTGTGATGGCTATTATGGCTAGTATCGTTATTTTCTGGTGACGTGAAACATCTAATTCTTTGTTTCTAGTCATTTCTTTCCCATGGCTCAATGTTTCCCAAATCTGCAGACCAGTCTGCTTTTTGTTGTCTGCCATGTGAGGCTCTTCTGTCTGTGGAATTTTCCAGGCAAGCGTACCAGAGTGGGTTGGCATTTCCTACTCCAGGGGGGTCTTCCTGACCCAGGGATCGAACCTGGGTCTCCTGTGTCTCCTGCATTGCAGGCAGATTCTTTACCCACTGGGCCACTGGGGAAGCCCCTGATGGGGTAGACAATGGTCTCTGTGTCAGATCTGAACCCGGAGTCTAAAAACTTGAATGTGAGAGAAAAAAAATGTAAGTTGAAAAATTTCCTTGAATTCCCTTGTCTCTGAGCTCCCATATACTGGGTAATTCACACATCTCAGGCAGTTCACAAACCACTGCCCCAGTTCTGGAGGCATCGGAGGCTTGCACTAAACCAAGGGGTCCTCAGAGTCATTTCTCATGCTGGCACCTTCTGAGGCATTCAGCTTCCTGCCCCATCTTTGACCAGAGCCCACCCATCTCCTGTCCACCTGAAAGGCTCCCTCAGGTCCAGCTTAGACTCAACATCGGGGCGTGGGACCTCCTAAGATATCCGGAGTCCTGCCCGTGGGGAACCTCAGCCTGCCTGGGAGGAGCCCTGCTTCAGGGCTTACCACAAGCCTAGTTTTCTTTCCCACAAGCCTGGCCCCAGAGTGAAAGGGCAGAACTCTGAGCCCCCCACTTTGAGGGAGCCTTGCCATCTCCCTGGGGCTTGCTTTCCCGCAGGGACCCTTTCCCAGCTGGACATCTTGGTGGGAGAGAACACAGGATGCGTTGCTCTTCATCCCAACTAGGCCTCTCCTGGACTCCACCAACTCAGGGGGCTCCCCGTCCTGCCCCACACTTCCCTGAGGGCTCATTTGTTTATTGATGCTTCTTTCATTCATTAACAGATATTCACACAAGCCCACTGTGTGTCAGGCCCTGTGCTGGGCACTCTCAGATGGATTTATGGCAGAAAATCATTTGAAAATATTCACTGCACGTCTCATCTCTGTCTCCAGAGTTCTTTCCATTTGGCCTTGAGGCCTGAGGTTTTGAAACCCAAAAGCCAGGAGCTTACTCCTGTCTGCTCTGCTGTCTGCTAAGTTATCTCTTCCCAGAGGCACTGGGAAGGAGGTATGGTGCTATTACGGCTCATAGGACCCCTGGCCCAGGGGACTCCGTGGCTGAACCTGCCAGGTGCCTGCTCACAGCTGGAGGTCTCCTGCACTGTGGGCTAGTTGGGAGTTGGGGGGCATGGGCAGTGGATTCCAACTACCAAGAAGCCCCAGGTCACCAGCCCTGTGACCCTGGTCCTGCCTCTGGTGGGGTGACTGTGATGTGGTAGGTCCAGGAAACAGAGATGTTCTGCAGACTGAGGTGCCTGGTTGCCAGAAGGGCTTGCCATGTCTCTTCCCAGCATCTCGTCCCTTCCATAGGTTGGATTTCATTTGTCTTTGTTGTTGTAGTTTGTGTAATCGGATCCTAATGGCAATTAAGCTTCCTTCACTGGCTTGAGTGTGAGAGCTAGGCTGTCACCTTTGCTTCCATCCACCTTTATTAGGGAGTCCAGGCACTGGGTTTCATCAGTGGCAGGAGCATGCGATGTGGGCCACGTGGCCTCACTCAGTGTGTGGCCCTAAGTTGCCCCCCTAGGGCCAGCCATTTGGGGTCTCCCAGTAGATCTATGGTAGGTGGGAAAATGGTCCCACTGGGCCCTGGGTGTCAGGTCCAACCCAATTTAGATACTGAGGATATCCCTGAAGGTGACTTGGGAACCACGTTGCACTGTCCTGGTGAACATGCGGTCACTTGGCTCCATTCCTGAGTACCTGGGCTGGGTCTCTCACCTGCTGTTCCATAGGGCACCCGTTGACTGAGCACAGCCCTCTCTGATCCCCCTACGCCCACCCTCACCATGACCAGACTGCGCACAGCAGCGGTCTGGCCCAGCCCTCCCCCTTCCAAGGGGCCCAGAGCCTCATGGGATGTTCCTGGTGCACACGGGGCAGATTGCTTTCACCCACTTGTGACCTCAAATGAGAACTCTGCATCTGGACACTTGTCATGATTCCTGTTGACCCGACATGAGGTTTTCTTTCAGGTGATGGATGAAATGTCTTGGATCTCCCCTCTCCCCAGGCAGCCCCAGGATGCGGAGGGTTGTGCAAGTCTTAATTCCTGCAGCCCCACCTTTGCACTCCCAATCCTGGGTAGGCGGCCCCAGAAAAGGCAAGTGACTGGTTGAAGGTCACACAGTAACCTGTGTTACTCCAGCCAGGGCTGGAGTCAGATCCTCAGACCCTAACATTTTTCACATCATGGACCCATGCCCTGTTGTTTCTTAGAATTCGGGAGAGGAGCTGAAAGAGGGATTAACATCTTCTGAGCACCTGTCCTGTGCCCAGGACCAAGGCCACACCCTGATGTCCACAATAGGCTCCTGAGGCCAGGAGGAGCAGGAAGTGGACCTGAGCCCCTGCCTGTGGGCACAGGCTTATTTGAGGGAGGATTGAGGCTGGAGAGAATGTTTTCATTCATTGTACATCTCAGTCCCTCCCCCCTCCTCCTGGGGCAGCACTCACCTCCCTCTCCCCCAGCTCTTAGGGTCGGACACTGACCCCTCTGGAGACGTGTCTCCTCATCAAATGTTCCGGATGCTTCAGCTGTGGATGTGGGATGGGCCGCTGTGTGGCTTTCCCGCCTGCCTGCCTCCCCTACGGGAAGTGAGCTCCTAAAGCCCAGGCAACACCCGGCAAGGCCCAAGGGGTGTATGGTGTCCACACAGAGGACAGGCGGTGAGAGACAGGCAGTCTGGGCATCGGTGCACCAGGGTGGTGGTAGATGCTCAGAGAAGGGCGAAAAGAGTTTAGGGATGACCTGTCACAGGACAGGAGGGCTGGGGCTTGAGACAAGCCCAGAGGGCAAGGAGGGCTGGACAGGCAGAGGACACTGCAGGGGCAGAAGTCTGCCCCTGGAGTTTGGGGAGGGGGCGTGGGCAGTGGGCTAGAGGTCAGCGGGGCCAAAGGGTCTCCGGCTACATGTTCCCTCCCCAAAGCCAAGCCAATGCAGCAGCCATGGGAACGTCAGGAGATACAGGGGGCTCAGCTGGGTCTTCCCTCCCCTCCCCCCGCCCCATCTCCCGGGTGGCCTGGAACCAAGGAGAAGCAGGTGGGAGCGTGGCTGTCCCTGGGTTTGGCTGTGTTAGGTATCGAGGTGTTGGTGTGAGGACACGTCTTTATCCACTGGCCTCTTGGAGGAAGTCTTTGCTGGATATTGTCTCCGGGTGTCTCTCCCTGTGCATACACAGACCGCCATGAGGCCATCTGTGTTCTGTGTCTGATATGTGAGCCGGTTTCTGCCTGTGCTTCACGTGGGGCTGTGTGTCAGTGTATCTAGAGTCTGGGGAGTTTGTACACTTGTGCCTGTGGTGGGGTCTGGGCTTGGGTGTCCTTGGGTATGTGTGTGAGTGTGTGTGAGTGTGCGTGAGTGTGCGTGAGTGTGTGTGTGCGTGAGTGTGTGTGAGTTTGTGTGTGTGTGTGTGTGTGTGTGTGTGTGTGTGTGTGTGTGCACGCGCGCATGCGCTGTATGTTGGTATCCTGAGGCTCTCTGTCTTTGACATGTGGCTTGGTAACAGGAGAGGTGTCAGAGTGTGTGTGTCTGCATTTCCGGTCTGTGGCTGGTGACTTGCTCTGGTGTGTGTGTGTGTATGTGTCAGCTCTTCTGTGCAGTCTGCCTTCTGCGGGTCCTGGCCTGGTGAGGAAGCGATGGGCACCTCCAGCCCCACACCTTGGGGAATCTCCTCTGGGAAGGGGACTGGTGGCCTTCTAGCCCAGTCTCCCTCTGTTTTGGGTGCTCCCACCCCTCCCTTGATCTGCCAGCCTCTCTGGATGATCGTGAAGGCCCTAAGCTGAGAAATTCTCTCCTCACATCTCATGGTGCCCCTTAGTCCTGGCTACCCAGGACGGAGGAGCCCCAGAGGCAAACCCAGGGCCCATCCCTCATGAATGCAGGGTTTCTCTCACATAAACTCCCTGGGCCTCCATTTCTGTCCCTGTAACAACGGGACTTGTTGTGCTGGCCTAAAGGGACTAAGGAGTTATGTTAAGGGAGAGCTGGGCCCAAGCTGGTACCTAGTAAGTGTGATAGCTGCTGTTACTGTCAGAGTCTCCCTCCTGCTCCCATCTGCCCATTCATTCATTCACTCAGAGGGACTGGGTGCCCGAGGATGGACTAGACCCTCACAGCTCTCACAGGACACAGTTCAGGCCGGTGCCTCTGGCCTCACCTCCCAGGACTCTCTACTTCTGTCCCTCCACTTCTTGCTTCTACCTATCCCTGAGGACCCATGAAGCATGAGGCTCTGAGAAGACCTCGTGGAAAACCCACGGGGTTCAGAGGACAATAAGTCCCGGGATGTGGGGTGAGCAGTGGACCCCAGCTCCCGGCTGGCTGGCCTTTCAAGCTGGCCAAACGCAGAATTATTTGATGTCTTGGAGAAGGGTCTGGCACCATGCAGCTCTCCCGTCCAAGTCATTGTTGAAAGTAGGTTAAGAGTTTGTACAAAAATGGGAAGTTGATCCCCGGATGGCCTGCCAGGCTGCTGTAACCCAATATATTTTACCCTTAAACCAGAAATGTGTTTGTTTAGCAGCAAGTCACTGGCAAAGGCCAAAACTGGAGGCATTTTCTCCTCTGCTCCACCCGGGTGCCCTGTTCCCCCAAACCTCCTCCTTACCCTTCGTGTCCAGATCCTCAGCCAGAGCCTGAGAAAGGGGCCTCCCTCCTCCTGGGCCCATGGCAACTGCTGGGAGGAAACTTGACAATCCTCGGGAACCCACTGTGTCCCCATTCCCGTGCTAAGCATGCCCTGTTATTTACTTCTAGCAGCTGTTTGCTGTGGCCCCATTTTAGAGAGGATAAAAGTGAGGGCAGAGATGGGATATGACTTGCCCAAGCTCGTGGTGGTCAGTGGCGGGGGCCCCAGTACAGACTTCTGTCTGTGCGACCTCACAGCCTTCGGCTTGTGGAACAGTGTCCCACACCTCACATATGAGATGGGGTCCTTGATCCTCCCCCAGGGACCAGAGGGAGAGAACGGGCATGCCCAGCACCAGCTGGCTCTGTCCTGGAGCTGCCCTGAACGACCTTGCTCAGCCCTTTCACAGACGCGGGAAAGGCTCAGAGAGGGCAGCCCTTGGAGGAGGGTGAGCACAGCCCTCGGAGGGGAGTAAGCCCAGCCCCGCAGATTCTGACGTCGGACCCAGCGCCCTCCCCCTCCCCTGGCCAGAGCTTGAAGGGTCCCTGGGCTTGGCCTGGAAGGGAAGCTGGTGCCCCCTCCCCAGCTCTCGGGAAGGCTCAGCTTGGTCTTTCATCTTCTGCCCTAGGTTCTGTGAGCTGCATGCAGCAGTAATGGATTGCAGTGGACTTTTTTCAATTAGGTTCTGATTTTCCCCTGCTTGTTACTATAAAACTCCAGATGGTCTAGGGCTTCACGGTTCCTGGGGTATTTTCCCTGTTATTTGAATCTGCTTTTGTAACAGGCCCCACATGTGGGAACTGGGCCTTTCAAGGCTCTATGCCTCAGATGGGCTTGCTCTTCTCTGCTGTGTCACCTCAGTGTTCCTTTGTGTGTGGTGGCTTCTCTTGGAGGCGCTGGGAGGAAGGAGGGCATCCCCATGTTCCAGCATCAGCTCTGCATCCAGGGCTGGGCCTGGTCTTGCCTGGGAAAGGAACCCAGGATGTGAGCCCGGTTGGAAATCGTGGCCATAGTTCCTGAGGACCAGCCTGACTTTGGAGCTTTACGTAGGGCTCCCTGAGGCAGTGACCAGAGCTATCAAGGACACATACAGGCAGACTAGCACATCTGCCAGACCTAGAAGCCAATCCAGGTCTGCCACTTACTGGCTGTGTGAAATCACTTACAGCCAATGACGTCTCTTTTCTGAGCCTCAGTTTCCTCATCTGCAGAGTGGGGCTAGGAAGGAACCTCACCAGACGAGTATGTTGTCATGATTAAATGAAATGTCACACAAATCACATCCAGCTCCTGGCTCCTGACAGGTGACTGAGAGGGTATCACCCAGTCTCTTATATGACTCTGAATTCACCCCAGTTTCATCTTAGTAGATATTTTAATGTTTATGCATTCTAAGTAAATAGAAAAACTTAATACTCATTCTTAGATTTTTCTAGACTGTTAGATGTCTCTTTTCCTTCTCTCCCCTCTGTATATACCCCTTTACCCACAGTAGCCACCCTCTCTGTTGCTCATGGCATATGAGCCTTTGCTTCTGGCCATAAATCTGTTATGTTTGGTTATTTCAACTTCATTCTAAATAAGAGGTGCTCAGCTAATTCTCTGGGTGTTCATGGTTGGCGTCAGGGCCGTGGTCACAGGATACTGCATGTGCCCTGTGGTTCACAGGGAGCACCCACACGCCGTGTGCCCAAGTTATGCCCTATTCACGGATGAGGAATCTGAGCTCTAGCAAGTGAAATGAACTTTCCCAAGGTCATCCAGTTGGGAAGTGTGGATTTGCACCCAGGCCACTTTGATTCTTAATGCTGAAGTGCAGTGATGGAGGTGTGAAGGGGTAGATATCACCAAGCTGTCGCTAGGGGCCTGGTCACACCAGCCAGAATGCTGGGGTGAGCATTTGTCCTTGCTGAGACACCGGGGAGCCATGCAGGGTGTAACTGTGGGGGAGGGGGCACTCAGACACCCCTACAGGCTTAAGTCTTCTTGTTAGGGTGTTGGGGGAGGGATGTCAGGAAGGCCCCACTCTGAGTGTGTTCCCCTTGTACACACCCCATGGAAACATCATTATACCCTTGGGTCACCATAGCATCACCTTAGGGCCACCCTCTTCAGGGAAACTGAGACCCAAAGCCTGGGATGTGCCCATTGGCTCCGTCTCTGCTCCAACAAGACTCATTTTTCCATTCTTGCAGCATCTGTACCCCCACAACACAACAGTGATGGTGTACCTCTTCCTGCTGCCCTCCCAGCCCCCCACACAGTCCGTCAGTGCATGGGGCCCCCACAAAAGGCTGCCTCAGTCCCTTTGGAGGTTACGCAAAGGGTACTCCATGGGCTTGGCATGGAAAGAGTTTTAGGGCCACACCAGTCAATGACAAACACATCAGCCAGGGGTTCTTTACTTCTGGAGTCAGTAGGACCTGATCCACACAGGTGTCCCCCTGAGGGCAAGTCAGGAGCAACCACCACCACCACGATAACAGTGATAACACTTATGTCCTCTGTGGCACGCACAAATGCACGTTGCCCCACTGCCGCAACTACTGTATAAGTGGGCTCCTCACATCTGCATTTTCCAGAGAGAGAAACTGAGCCACAGAGAGGACATTGATTTGCCAGGATCACAGAGCTGCCTGCTTTCCAGGCTCTACGCACCCACGGGGAGGGCTTCGAATGCCAGGCTAAGGGGGCTGACTGGATGTCAGGAGGCACAGTGAGCCACAGAGGGCCCTGAGCGGGGGTGACCTGGTTAGATTTACAATTCCGAAAGAGACTCATAAAGCATTAGAGTCGGAGGGGCCTTGGGGGCTGTCTGGTGAAGCTGCCAGCTATAAGGCAGCAGAGAGAAACTCAGATGCCCCAGTTCTAGGATTCCAGGCCAGGCCCTTCCACCTCTGATCCCTGCTGACTCCTGGCTCCCCAGGGTATGGTGGGGTCTAGGAGGTGGAGCCCGGACAGCCCTGGGATAACTCCTCATCCCAGGAGGTGCTGGGGCCCCTGCTCCTCCAGACAGGTCCCTGGTCCCCAACCTGCTGCAGGCCCCAGGCCCAGGCTGACACCCCTGATATGCCCAAGCCAAGGGCTGGAAAGCCCAGGGTGTGTTGAGAAAGTTAAGTCTGGAAATCAGGCCTTTGGAGGAAAGTGAGAGGTTAAGGCAGAAGGATTGGAAACAGGACACTGGGGAGACTTGGGAGCCCACCATGCCCAGTGGGACATCACACACACTCACACACACACACCCTTTCCACTGGGCAGAGGGGCAGTAAGCCCAGGAACTACCACCCTGGGCAGAATGCCGCTCCACTACTTACCTGCTCTCTGATCTCAAGTGATGGCCACCATGACGATATTGAGCAAGAACCTGGTACCAAAATAAGCATTTCCTGTGCAGTCCTCACAGCCTCCGAGGCTGGTAGAACTCACCCAATTTTATCAGCGAGGAAACTGAGACTCAGAACTGAAGGCACTCATCTCGGATCATTCACAAGTGGAGCAGTCAAGAAACAAGCTCTGGTTGCCCCACATCAGGGTTCATGTCTGGAACTGCTCTGCTGGTTTCCCCAGAGCCTCAGCTCCTGACAGTGGGAGAGCAATACTTGCCCCAAGGGCTGTGGAGAGGATCCGCGATCACGCTAGGGACAGTGCCAGGCCTAGCAGAGTGAGCACCCAGGTGCTGAAACCACGTGCATTCCCCTTCTCCTCTCTGCCTCTGTTAGCCCATCTCTGGGGTTGTTAAAGGGTGAGGCTCCAGGGGCCTTGGCAGGCAACTGTGAGTAGAGCCCATATACCGTCATACCTGGGATGCTGGCCCTGATGGGAGTGTTGCTCTGCCTGGGGTACCTGCATCCTTGTCTCAGACCTGTCCTGCCCAGGCTGCTGCTACTGCACCTGCTGCTACCTCTGATCCTACCTTGAGGGATGGGACCCCCATTGTGGTGCCTCAGCTAGATGCTTGTTACATACCCCAGCCTGGGACTCAGTTCTGAGAAGTTCCAGTGGGACGGGGCCGGGCAGGACGAGCCAGGCCAACATATACAGGCAAGGCATGGGCACAGTGCACGTACGCAGGTGTGGGATATCTGGGTGAGCACAAGGGCGGTACCTGCACCCCTAGGCCCCAGAACCCTCTTCTTAACACCACTGGATCACGTTTCTAACCCACCCTTTGCCCCATGAATGAGATGCCAGCCCTGCCCACAAGGAACTCCCAAACCCTCAGCCTGGAGGCCTGGAGAGAGGATAAGGGAGGTACAGTGAAAACCTCAGCACAGCTTAGGGTGTGACCAAGGAGGAACGGGAGGTTGGGGACCGCTTCTCCAAGGAGGTAGTGCTGGGGCACCACGGGCTGATGTCTGAGTGAGTGAAGAAAGGAAAGGCGTTCCATTCCCAGGGAGGCCTGGGGGCATTCAAGTTCCTGACCGGTTCCGGGTCTGATCACTCCCATGCAGCTACAGCCTAACACGTGGGTTGTATGCAGATGGGAGAGGTGTCTGACCATGTTGGTAGACCTCGAACACCAAGCTGAAGATTCTGAAAAATGTCTGAATTAAATTGTCAGCGAGTTGGAAGGGCAGGCGTCCCAGGAGGGGCACAACTCCAGCAAAGGCGTGGGGGTGGGGGTAGCTGTGCTGAGATGGACAACTGGCCAGACGGGCGCACAGGCCCCGGTTGGGGAGATGATGTACGGGTCTCCAGAGTCAGGCGGACCCTCCCAAAGTCAGGAACAGCACACAGCATGTGAGGAGTTTACTGCCCCCCACCTCAGATGTCCACCCTCCTGGCAAGGGCCAGAGAGGAACAAAGGGACCGGCTGGGGGCCGAGATGCAGCCTGCCCTTCAGCCGCTGCTCCACCTCACTATGGGTGAACCTGGCCCAGGCCTTGCAGGAGAGCAGGGGGTGGGGGTGTGGCTTGTGGCCTATTTACTCCCCAAACAGGATTTCCTTCTGGTTTTGATGCATGGAAAAGGCATAACATCTGGAAATAGGAAGCAGAACAGCTTCTAAAACCCAGCTGCGGGCGCCTTGCCTTGGAACAGCCCCAAGCAGAGCAGGCCCGCAGTTGTGGCCAGGTCTTCAAGGGAGAGGCGCTGGGAGTGCCCTCCCCAGACTGGCCGTTGTCTCTGAGTCCTTGTCCTCACGTCTGTCCTGGCCTAGAGGATGGAACCAGTGGCTCAAGAGAGGGAGCCCGGCTTCCTCTGATTTGCTTCTTCTTGAGTCACCTCCCCCTGCCCCCTGCTCCTGGGAAGACAGCAAGCACAGAGGAGCCACCTGGACTCTGGCACCAGATGTGGCCTGCGTCCTATCCCAACCCTGTGACTACCCTAGGAAGCCTCCATCTCTGAGGTGGGGATGTTGGGGCTGCTCACTTTTTGATTGTCGTATGGTTAAACCTCTAGCATCATGCCTGGACAGAGAGCAGATGCAGGCCAGGGTACCTCCTCCTCCTGCCCATGGCAGGCACCTTGGGAATGGAAGCTGGACAGTGAGGAGAAGCAGAAAAGGGCAGCCAGTCACAGGGGGACCAGGAAATGCTCCTCAGGGCTGTGTGCGAAGGATCTTGCAGGCTGACGGGGGTTGGACAGACTGTTACCAGAGATAGGACATTCCTTGCTGAGTGTCTTGCAGGAACAAAGACTTGGAATTACCTGGCAGACCCTTGCTGCTGTGAGCCTCGGGTGGGGAGTCAAGAGGGGCCAGAGGTGTGGAGGGCTGGGTGTTTGAATGTTAGGCCCGCGGGGATTTAGGCGAGAGCAACAGGGTCTCTTTCATATGTCAGAGCCTCCTGGGGTAGCTGTGTAGAGGGTAGGGAGGAAGGAGTTTGAAGTTAGAGGACTCTGGGGGGAGAGATGGGAGCTGAACAGAAGCTGCCGGAATCGGCACTGTCTGTGTTCCTCTCTGTCCATGCTCACCCCCACCAGGGACATCACATGTCTGTGCTGTACCCACTGCATGCTCACTGCCTGGCGTGGGACCTGGTGCATACTTGGGGCATTGAACAGATGAACAGCCAATGATAAGTCAGAGAGTCTGAGTTTACAAGTGTGGTCGTTGTTCTGACAGCAATCAGCATGATGCTGTGTTCTAGGGCGGCAAAGCCCTTTGAGTCAGTGTCCCACCCCTTGGGGCCTTCATATCAGCCCTGGATGTTGGCCACACAGCCAACATATGAACTACAGCCCGCCAGGCTCCGCACAGTTTGTAGGCAAGGAATTAAGGCACAGACATATCAAGGGCACTGCTCAGAGCCTCACTGGGAGAGGACCCGACTAAAATCCAGGCCTTGGGTTCCAAATCCAGGGCTGTCTACACCGGACACGTGCCTGCACCCTGTCCATTCAGGGCTGCGCTACCATAAGAGTGGCATGTCACTTCCAGATGCCATTGGAGGGCAGACCCATCTGGAGACAGAAGGACCAGTTTTTTCTCAAGTCCTAGTGGCCATTTCTAAATTGGGGATGGATTTTTTTCTGGACCCACCAGACCTTCCCAGATAAGAGTCTGGGTCGTGGGCACTTCATGGGGAGCTAAACTGGGGCACCGGAAGGCCTCGGGAGGGGCCGGTGGGGGGTTGGCAGGGGAGCAGATGCCATGGCCCATTTCTGGGCTGGGTGGTGGGCCCTCACGGGCCTGAAGAGCGCCCCTCAGCTGGTCTCTCCTGCAGTTCGAGGGCTGCAGCAAGGCCTTCTCGCGGCTGGAGAATCTCAAGATCCACCTGCGGAGCCACACGGGTGAGAAGCCGTACCTGTGCCAGCACCCAGGCTGTCAGAAGGCCTTCAGCAACTCCAGCGACCGCGCCAAGCACCAGCGTACCCACCTCGACACGGTAGGCCCGGGGGCAGAGGCCGAGGGTGGGGGGTGGAGGACAAGCACTCCGCCCGTATTTGTCTAATGCAGGGCAGCAGCCACCTCCAGGCAGAAACCCTGCCTCCAGCCTTGTGGACATTTTGGGCAGGACAGTTCTTTGCCGGGAGAGGGAAGTCCCATCATTTAGGGTGTTTAGCCACCTTCCTGGCCTCTTTTATTGTTTTAGTTGCTAAGTTGTGTCCCTACGAACTCTTTTGCAATCCTATGAACTACAGCCTGCCAGGCTCCTCTGTCCATGGGATTTCCCAGTCAAGAATACTCGAGTGGGTTGCCATTTCCTTCTCCGGGGGCTCTTCTCCACCCAGGGATCGAACCTGTGGCTTCTGCCGTGTCTCTTGCATTGCAGGCGGATTCTTTACCACTGGGGACGTGATTTTCTGCTTCCCAGTTGTGACAACGAAAAATGTCTTTCAGTGTTGAAAAAACTCCTGGGGAGGAGGAATTAAACTCTCCCCTAGTTGAGAACCACCAGCCCAAGCAGTAGTGCGGGCCCCGCTAAGTGGGGGCGCGGGGCGGGGTTGGGGCGGGGCAGCTCACATCCTGCATCTTCTCCCCGGGCCTGTCAGTCACTCAAAGCCAGTCCTCCCTGCTCTTCCTCGCCCACCCCCACCCTGACCCCTGGCATGGAGACAGGCCAGAGGCTCTCCAGGGCCTTGCATATCTCCTGGGCATGGTGGGTAAGCCGTTGAGGTAAGCAGGGCCCAAGACTCCAGGCCCCTGGATCAGTGACCTGGGCCCCAGATGCCGGTGTGTCCACCTCCTCTCCTGTTTGTGTCAGTGTGATAGATAATCTGTGGTTCCACCACAGCACCGGTCCAAGCATTCTGTGCTATGCATACAGACCTTAGCAGTTAACAGAGCACTTCTACAACATCGTCTCCCACCATCTCTGCCGGTCAGCAGGTCACGAGCCCATTTGACAGATGAGGAAAGTGGGGCTCCGGGCAGTTCCCTACTCAGCCTGAAGGTGGCAGAGTTGACTGGGGCCTCCCCCCAGTCTCACAGCACCTATGTGAGGGGATGCACCAGCCTGGGAGACCCCCGGCCCCTCAGTGCAGCAGAAGACGGGTCCATAGCCAGACTCCACATCTGGACCACTGGCCTGTATCTCTGCTGTTTGTGTGAATGTTTGGGGAACTCTGCCGGTGGGGGACTGGGAGACCTGTGTGGTCGTGCGGCCCAGCTTGTCCAGTACCCCGAACATACAGATGTGGAAACAGAGGCCCAGATGGGCGATTGACCCCTCCAGGGTAAGTCGGAGGCCACAAGGCAACAGAAGTCAGAGCTGGAGGCCCTCTGGGGGTTTTATAGCTGGAAAAACCAAGATCCCCAAAAGATGGGGGAGGTGGATAGCAGACAATAGCAGGGGAGTCATGTTTTGGGGCCCGGCCGGTCCCTGGGCAGAATGTTCTACACATCTCCCCGTCCCCCAAGATCATACACACCCTCCCCCAATTTAATCCTAGTGACAAACCACAAGGTAGGGGCCTGTTCCCATTTTGCAGACAAAGAAACTGAGGCTCAGAGATGAAATCATTGACTGTCATGTGGCTGGAAAGTGGGGGAGCTGGGATGCAACCCAGTCTGTCTGACCGCTAGTTCAGTGCCCCTTGCTGAAGAAGGGGAGAAGCACGGAGGGGATGAGGTAGGAAGGAAGAGCCCTGCCCCCAACCCGAGCCCGACCACTCTTCCCCCCACCCCCACCTCAGGCTTACTGTCTTGGGGTTGGGGACATGGAGTGAAGAGGTATGCTAACAAACCCCTCTGCCTCCATCATCTTCTCATGCCCAGCCCCTGGGGCCCTTGGCACCTATACCAGCTCCGAGAGGTATACGCGGCAGCCCCAGCAACACCAGGCCCCTCTGCACCCCCTCCCCCAGGCCTCCCTCCAGGCATCTCGGGGTCACCTACCCTGACTTACCCCTTCCTCCCCTCTCCTTACTGAATTTCCTGGCCCCAGCCCCAAAGCAACAGGCCTCTGGCCCCCCACTTGTGTGTGAACGGAGCTCCGAGGGCAGGGTCAGGGCAGGCCCAGAATGAGCCCGTGGGGTTATCTCAGTACTGCATCTCCCCAGAAAGTCCTGGTCAAGCCCAGCCCCTGCGCCAGGCCCATGGAGACACTGCAGTGGCTCCCCATGGCTAGGTTGCTTTTCCAGCACCCAAGGCTCAGGCCCATGGGGTCAGCCCCATGCAGGCTGGGCCTTGTTTTCCAGAGGGGACCTAGTCATGTCCCCAGCTCCCCTCTGGCACCAGAGAATGTGGGATTATCTCCACGGGCAGGAAAGCAGTGGAATAGACTGGAGAGAGCCAGCCTGGGTTCTAATCCCAGCCCTCCATCTGTTCCCAGAGATCTGAGAACTGCCACCCAGCCTCTCTGGGCCTCAAACACTCCTACCTTACAGGAGAGGGATGGGGAATCAACTGAGGCGACAGGTGTGGCGGCCAGACACAGGGTCTGCTCAGCAAACTTGAGTCGCTGACCTACCTGTGACTCGCTGACTGCATGCTGCCCAAATCCTGCCACATCCCAGCTACTCCATGTGCAGTTCAAGTCCTGACTGCCACAGACTGTCCTGCCCTGGCCTCGGTTTCCTTACAGGGAAGATGGGGGCAATAGTCACTCCTTTGCCCACTTCCCTGGACCGTTCAGGGCTGCAGAAGAGAGGGGGCACCTTAGCAGAGGGGCATGGGCACTGCACTTCTGCAGGATCTTGGGCAAAGCATCAGCCTCAGTTTCCTCATCTGTAAAGTGGGGGTGCTTTTCATGGGGTGGGTGTGCAGCTGAGAGGAGATCGTAGCCGGCCAGCGCTGAGCACAGTGCCTGCACATTGGAGAGGCTCAGTATGTGAGGGGCTGTCTTATGCACAGGTCGGGAGGGTGCTGTGAGGTGTTCGATGCCCACAGCACGGCCCGGAGTGTCCTGCTATGAACGAGGCCTTGGAGCTGGTGCGGTGACTGCAGGCCTGGGGCTTGGCTGCTGCTTGGGACAGCCAGCCACAGGGTTTCCTGAGGGCTCCTGGGGGAGCTGAGCTGGAGGAATGTTCTACACACGTCAGGCCCTGGAAAAACAAACACAGAGATGGGCCTTGTGCCCTCTTTCCAGGCGAGGGCGCCTGCACACACGGAGCTCTGTTTGTTTGCTTTTTGACAAAAGCCCGTGGATTTGTATCAGCGTCCCCTGGGGACAGGGCCTGGGGCAGAGCAGGGCTCGGCCCTTGAGAGAGAGAGAGAGAGAGAGAGAGTGTGTGTGTGTGTGTGTGTGTGTGTGTGTGTGTTGGGGTGGGAATCAGGACCAAGAAAGAAGGGCCCTGTGGGGTGTGGGTCTGTGTCTGTGTCTCTGGGTGGTTGTGTGGGGGGCAGGTCCGAGGCCTGCCTTCCACCCTCCCACTGTACCTGCCCTTCAGCGAGGCCAGCCCCTCACGGCTCTGTCTCTCTCTTTGCTCTCCTCTGCTTAACCTGGCAACTCTCCGCGGCAGCACCAAGGTATGGCCCTCTGTTTCTGCTCCCCGCCCCCAACCCCATGCTGCCCAGCAGGGCTGGCTTACTGCGAGGTATAGGGGCAGTTCAGTAGGCATGGCTGGTGGGCACGTAGGCATCACCTCCAAACGTCCCCCACCACAGTGTCCCCTGCCAGTGGTTGGAGGCCAGAGGGCCCCGAGAAATCAGAGCTGCTGGATGTGTTCAGAAAGGGAGCCTTAGGAACTTCAAGTCCCGGTGGCAGCTGGAGTCCCTGAGCAAGGTCTCATGGCGGTTTGCTTCTACGGGGAGCTCAGAATTCATTTAGGGCCACAGAGCCCCTGACCTGGGATGAATCAGAAGGGACCCTTCCCGGAAGAAAACTCACCCCTGAACTGACCCCAGCAGCACAGTTGGACAGTGCTACCGGTAGAAACTTGAGAAGTGGCGGTGGGAACCAGACTCAAGGAGAGGTTGGAGAGGAGGTGACGAGAGCTGGGTGTGCCGGCGTGGAAGGAGGGGTGAGGACTCAACCAGGGCTAAAGTCACAAAGGGCCTTCAGCGCCCGGAGATGGGCTGTATCCGAGGGCACCAGGGAGCCATGGGGGGTTAGAAGGTGAGGGCGTGGCCAGGCCTGTGAGAAGGGCCCTGTGGCTGTGAATGAGAGGAGATATTGGAGGTGTAGAGGGCACATTGGGGTCTGGATAGGAACCAGGGGAGGTGGTGGGCACCAACTTGCTCTAGAGGATGAATGAGGCTCCAAGGGAAAGGGATGTGAAGGGCACCGATGCCCAGCCTACCCCGGGCTACACCTGAGACCCAGTACCCTCTGGTCTCCTGTGATTATTGGTTTGAGGACCTGCAATTCTCATAGCCTGGGGACTAGTCTGGGGACTCTGGACCCACTGCAAGGGTTGGTCAGGTGCTCCCAGCCTGGGCCCTGCCTCTCTCCAGCTTGGTCCATGTTTGTGCCCCATTGCCTTGTGCTCTGCCCGACTCCTGTTCTTGCTCTTCCTCCTCCCCCTCTGCAAGGCCACCACCTCACTTTACTCCTTGTTCACTTGCTGCTTCTCTGCAGCTCTGAGCCACAAAGGGTGTACTTTTCTCAGAGCCAGTGTCAGAGCTGGAAGAAGTCTTAGAACTTGGGGGGCCCCATCTTGTAGAGGAGAAAGTGAGAGTCCGAGAGGGGAGGCACCTTACCTGAGGTCCCAGGATGAGGGTAGAATGGAGACACAAACTCCTCCTTCACCACCAGGCCAGGCACCTTCTCCCCACCCGTGGGCAGACCTGAGTCAAGACTCCTTCTGGCTTAGGACACAGGGAGGGATAGGAGGTGAGCCACACAGCAGGACGTAGGGCCTGGCAGGTGGCCCCCCACTCACCCTGCCTCTGCCCTCTGATGTTACAGAAGCCGTACGCCTGCCAGATCCCTGGCTGCTCCAAGCGCTACACAGACCCCAGCTCCCTCCGTAAGCACGTGAAGGCCCATTCGGCCAAAGAGCAGCAGGTGCGTAAGAAGGTAAGAGGGCTCTGTTCCAGGCCCATCTCCACAGACAACCCCTCCCCACCCCACCCGGCCTCCCGTCCAGCATCAAGACAGGTAAAGGTCACACTCCTTGCATGCATCCAGGCTTCCACACCCAAGGGTGTTACTGTCTCTCACCCTCCGTCTGCCTCCCACCAGCCCAAGTGTCAAGATGGTCCATGACTTACAGTGGTTTGGCTTCTGATGGTCCAGCTTATAATTTTTCAACTTTATGATGGTACAATGGTGTTTTCACAAGTTTGGTAGAAACCACACTTTGAAGTCTGATCTTCTCCCAGGCCTGCAATGTGCAGGATCTTCTCTTGTGATGCTGGGCAGTGGCAGCTGCTTGACCACAAGGGTGAACAACTGATACACTCACAGCGATTCTGTTCCCAGACCACCATTCTGCTTTTCACTTCCAGTACGGTATTCTGAAAGTGAGCTCTTCAGAAGTGAGCTATTCTGGAAGTACATTACATGAACAATTTGGCACTTTATTTGAGACAGGCTTTGCCTGAGGTGATTTTGCCCAGCCGTAGGCAAAGTCTGGTTCCCACTGCCACTTCTCAAGGAGAAGGCAGTGGCACCCCACTCCAGTACTCTTGCCTGGAAAATGCCATGGATGGAGGAGCCTGGTAGGCTGCAGTCCATGGGGTCGCTAAGAGTCGGACACGACTGAGCGACTTCACTTTCACTTTTCACTTTTGCACATTGGAGAAGGAAATGGCAACCCACTCCAATGTTTTTGCCTGGAGAATCCCAGGGATGGGGGAGCTTGGTGGGCTGCCATCTATGGGATCACATAGAGTCGGACACGACTGAAGTGACTTAGCAGCAGCAGCAGCAGGCTTATATAAGTGTTCTGAGCACATTTAAGGTAGGGGAGGCTAAACTATGGTATTAGGTAGGTTCAGTTCAGTTCAGTTGCTCAGTCATGTCCAACTCTTTGTGACCCCAAGGACTGCAGCACGCCAGGCCTCCCTGCCCATCACAAACTCCCAGAGCTTACTCAAACTCATGTCCATCGAGCTGGTGATGCCATCCAACCATCTCATCCTCTGTTGTCCTCTTCTCCTCCTGCCTTCAATCTTTCCCAGAATCAGGTTCTTTTCCAGTTCTTTGCATTAGGTGGCCAAAGAATTGGAGCTTCAGCTTCAGGATCAGCCCTTCCAATGAATATTCAGGACTGATTTCCTTTAGGATGGACTGGTTTGATCTCTTTGCAGTTAAAGGGACTCTCAAGAGTCTTCTCCAACCCCACAGTTCAAAAGTACCAATTCTTCGGCACTCAACTTTCTTTATGGTCCAACTCTCACATCCATACATGAGTACTGGAAAAACCATAACTTTGACTAGATGGACCTTTGTCGGCAAAGTCACGTCTCTGCTTTTTAATATGCTCTCTAGGTTGATCATAGCTTTTCTTCCAAGGAGCAAGCATCTTTTAATTTCATGGCTGCAGTCACCATCTGCAGTGATTTTGGAGCCCGAGAAAATAAAGTTTGTCACTGTTTCCATTGTTTCCCCATCTGTTTGCCATGAAGTGATGGGACCAGATGGCTACGATCTTCATTTTTGAATGTTGAGTTTGGGTAGGTTAGGTGTGAAAGTGAAAGTGAAACTGCTCAGTCGTGTCCAACTCTTTGCGACCCCAGGGGCTGTAGCCTACCAGGTTCCACCGTCCATGGGATTTTCCAGGCAAGAATACTGGAGTGGGTTGCCATTTCCTTTTCCAGGGGATCTTCCCGACCCAGGGATTGAACCCAGGTTTCCCGCATTGTAGGCAGACACTTTACCATCTGAGCCACCAGGGAAGTCAGGTTAGGTGTATTAAATGCAATTTTTATTTTTTATATTTTCAGACCTTGATGGGTTTATGAGGCCATAACCTCATTATAAGTTGAGGGAGATCTGTACTTCCTCACTCTCAGCCTGAAGACATTTATCCCCCAACCAGCTCCTCTCTCATCCATTTGCCCACTGACCCCCTTCACCAGGACATTCGTTTATAAACATTTGATGTCAGGCATTCAGGATGCAAAAATAAAACCATGGTCCCCACCTTCAGTGGGGACCCACAATATGGCAAAGACTGCAATAGATGTGTGCAGAAAACAGTCAAAGAACTGGGAAATGGCTTGGCCTGTCGGGGGGGAACTGGAGGGTCACGGAAGAAGTGATACGGGGCTGGGGCTGGGGGCAGTGGTGTGCAGGCTCATGGCTGCTGGCAGCGTGGCCTTGGGCACTTGTCTTAGTGCCTTTGTTCTTCATGTCCTCAGCTGTCAGATGGGGGCATAGAGGACTTGCTTTTAAGGGTTGTCATGAGGATTAAACAAGGAAATCTATGTCAAGGGTTTGTTGACCAATACTTGACCCAAAGTAAAAGTTTTGAACAGAAGTCAGGAGGTGTTGTCATTAAGTCTTAAAGAAGGAGTAAGTGCTGGGCCTGTGAAGATGGGGCCCCAGAGAGTGACTGAAGCTTGAAACACTGTTTGAGGACCAGCCTCACACAGTCCCTGCCTGTCTCTGGGCTGAGCAGTGAGGCATGGGGGAGAGTGACAGGATGGTCCTGCAGAGGTGGCAGGACTGTCCTGAGGATGGGGGGTTCCATCGAGGGGTTGTAGGCAGAGATGGGACACGTCACCCTGAAAGGTGGCACTGGGGGACGTGTAGAGAATGGGTCGAGGTGGTTAGAGGGACATTCGAGACAGGGAGGCCACTGCTGGGGGCAGGAGAGACATGGGGTGTGGGGCTGACCTGAGGCAGGGTGGGAGGGGAGAAAGAGGGACTGGGCTTGGTGACTGCTTGGCTGGGTTGGGGGGACATGGCAGGAGGAGCATGTGTCAGATGTTGGGGGGGGGCGGCGCAGGATGGGTGGATGGTGGTTCCCTTCACCAGGACAGAGAATCTGAGAAAGAAGCAGGCTTGCAGGAGAAAGCAGCAGGTTCTGTTTTGGACAGGAGGCGTGTGAGCCGCTGAGGGACCCAGTGCGGTCGGAGGGACAGAACTGCAACTTGGGCCAGGACCTTACCTGGCTGGGTTTAAGCCACATCTCCCAAGGACCACTGGGGCCACAGGTCCTTGAGTGCCAGGGAGGGTGTGTCGGGGGGAGAGAAACACAAGGCCAATCTTGAGCCATCAGTGTGACAGAGGAGGACAGAGTGGGAAGACCCCGTTAATTTGTTTAGCAGGATTCAGGAGCAGCTCCTGTTCTCCAAGCAGTGTTCTCAGAACTGTGGATACAGTGTAAAGAGGGCAGGAAAAGGCCTAGAGGCTGGAGAAGTAGACTGTTGTATAATCCAGGAGGTAGGGGTATACAGAGATGGGGTGCTAGGAGCAAGCAGACCTTAGTGGCAAAGAAAATGGGAGGGGACAGCTTGGCTCGGGAGCCCCCTGGAAGCTGTAGAGCAGAGGAAGAGCGTGGTCAAAGCATGTGCTGTAAGCTTGCGGTGAACACAGCACAACCACATTCACCCTGAGAAGGGAGGGATGAATCTGGTGCTTCACAGGCTGTATCTCATCTAGGCCTCACTATAATCTTAGGAAGTGGGAGATTCCTCCCCATTTTAGAGATGTGGAAACTGAGGTTCAAAGAGGTAACAAGTCTGCCCAGGGTTGTGTGGTGTGGGAGGGACAGAGCCAGACCCATCTGCTTCCAGGGCACGAGCTCTGTCCACTGCTCTCAGGTTGAGGAGCCTGGGCAGGGACAGGGAATGGCCCGGGCTCCATGCCAGGGAGGCTTCTGTCCTGAGCGGACTGATGCCCAAGGACCAGAATCCTGCCCTGGTTTTCCCAGGCCCCGTGTTTGGCTCGTGCTGAGCCCCTGGGACCTGGGGCCGCAGATCTGCAAACTTCCCAACAATAAGCATCCATTAAAAGCCATCGGGGATGATGTATCTTTCTGGGTAAAGCGACCCTTGTATTATGACAGCTCCTTGGCAGCTCTGCTGCGTTTCAGAGAGAATTAGAAATGCTTTTCTTCCTTAATTCTCCTCTCCCGCTGCTCCTAATCCGATCGACATTGCGGTCTGCAAGAACATGCCTTGGCCCTCTTTTGCCAGAAACTTAATTTACATGGAAAACAGCTGCTGGGTCAGGGAGCCGAGAGCCCTTTGTCAGGCTAGGCATGCCTTCCCCGGCCTGGGTGCTGGCCCGGCTGGCCTGGGAGGGTGGAAAAACCCTCGGGCTGACTCCCAGCTGCTGTGTGACATGCCACAAGGCTCTTGCCTTCTCTGGGTTGGTTTTGTCCCAGTTAAAATGAGGGTCTGGACGAGTCAATCTTCAGGCCTCTAATGGTCAGCTTTGGGATTTCCGTGGGAGAAGGAACCCTTCCCATCCCGGTGCACAACCCCTCATCACTCGAGGACCCCTGTGCCCGTCTGGTCCCAGTTGAAGGTGTGAAGATGTTCTGAGGAGTCAAGCTCAAGTCTATGTTTAGGGATAGCTGAGGACGATTGGCCAAAGACTTGCCAACCCCAGTGTGCTGTTAGCCGACACCCTCAAGGCCAGGTATCGACTCAGTGGGCCCACCGTCACGTGACCGTGAGGGACTCGGCCAGTGGAGTCAGCCAGCCCACGACCCAACACCTTCAACCGTTGTTCACACCTGTCCTCTCGTCACCCCTCTCAGCAGCCTGGCCTGAGGGGTGATTATTGCTGCTTAGTACGGTGGGAAGGGAGAGTCAGAGAGGTGTTTGTCTAGTGTCACACAGGGAGTGAGAAGAAATGGAGCAGGATGGGGGTCCAGGTCTTTTGTCCCCAGCCCTGGACTCTTTCTGCTGCATTATGTGCCAGGAAGGAAGAGAGATGGGAGTGGGGAGGAAGGAGGGAAAGACTCTGACTGCACATTCGCTGTGTCCTACTCCCCCAGTGTCAGTCAGCCCAGTCGTGGCCCAAGAACCTGCCCCACAGACCTCCAGCCTCCTGGGAGGCCCAGCTGCTGCACTTTGGTGCCCTCCTGGCATCTGTGCCAAGGCCATGCCCCCAGCGGGGGCTCCCAGCTAGTGACGGAGCCCGGCAGGCCCTGCAGGGATGTGAGGCCAGACCCCTTCCTGGGAGACTTGGGACCCCACTGACTTCCAGCAGACTTAGGCACCCTGAGGACTCCCTAGTCCCTGGGCTCCCAGTCTAGGAAGCGCCCACCAACTTCCTCTCCCTCCGTTCTTCGTTCTGTCTGGTGGCTTTCCCAGCACGCCCAGCTCTCCCTCACCTATTAAAAAATCGTTGCATGCTCAGCCTCGTCTTAGCATCTGCTTCTCAGCCTTGAACCAGCACCACTCTCATCATGTCCACAATTAGCTCCATTTGACAGCTGAGGAATCTGAGGGGCAGTGAAGGAGGGGTCGTGCCCTGGAGCCACAGTCCTTCCTGCCCTGTCCCCTAGAGTGAGACTTGCTGGGGGGCAGGTGGTCTCATGCTAACCCCCTCTCTCCCTCTGCTCACTCCCCAGCTGCACACGGGCCCTGACGCTGAGGCTGACGTCCTGACCGAGTGTCTGGCCCTGCAGCAGCTCCACACGTCCACACAGCTGGCTGCCAGCGACGGGAAGGGTGGCCGTGCCCTAGGCCAGGAACTGCTCCCAGGTAGGCAAGCGGGGAGGCAGGGCCGGGGGGGAGCCCTTTCTGCAGCCAGCCCTGCAGGCAGATGGCCATGCTCCACGGGCAGCAGGGCTCACGTGGGCACGACCTGCTGGAGGCACCCACTTCTTGGACCTTCATTGCCCTGCAGCTCATCTCCCCAGGCGTATGTTCCTTCATACCCATTCCTCTGTGACTCACCATTGCCTGTGGGATGAAGTCCAGGCTCCTCCCTGGCCTCCTGGGGCTTAGGCATTCCTGGTGGCCTCCTGCCCCAAGCTTGGCACATTGGACGAGGTTCCCTGCACACACCAGCCTCCCTCTTGCCCGGGAACCACTGTACACACCTTGCCAGCCTCCACTCCCTGCACCTTCACTACAACAGGTCCCACACTTTCTTCAGGACCCACCTCAGGGTTCATGCCCGGGCCCCAACTTAAAGTCCCATGTACGCCCCACCATGATTCCTTGCTTCAGAAGAGAAAACCGAAGCTCTGAGAGGATGGGCAGCTTGGCTGTAATTGCTTCCAGCTCATCATAAGATAGGGCCCCCCCAGGGCCCTGGGACCCTGCCACCCATCCATCCAGACGCTTAGAGCCTCCGGTGCAGCTGAGGCAGCCTGTCTGCCCCTCCCAGCAGGGAGCAGGCCACGGGGCAGGTCTCAGGCCCCGGCAGAAATTCCTGGCTTCTTGGGAACCCAGCCCAGCAAAGGGCAGTGTAGCCCATAGATTCCAGCTGACAATTCTTGTGCTCTGCCCCTTTCCCTGCCCCCTGAAGAAACCACAGTATCAGAGCAGAAAGCTTTTCCCATCCTCTGGGATTTCTTGAATTACCCCAACCATTTTAAACATTTTTTATTTTCTAGTTTTTTAAAATTCTTCCCCCTCAGCCTTAAAGTTGCAGCATGTTTAAAACTCTATCAAAGCACTTACCAAATAGCCTTGGGAAAAGAAGGTATTTTCCCTTTCTCTAGGTAGCCTTTCACAGGGTCTGTGCTCAGACAGATCCACAAGGGTGCGGATAACCCAGGAGAATGGGTCCATGGAGGAGGGACCATACCCACCTCCCTCCAACTAGGGGTCCCTTCTGCCATGGCTGCACCTCACAGGGTCAGAGTTGCTAAAATACAGGGACCCTAGTAGAGAAGAGGCCCTAGAGCTGACCCAGTCTAGGGATGAAGGTTTGTGTCTCAAGTGCCAGCTGCCTGGAGCTGGAACTCTGTATTGAGAAGGCTTCTGAGGCTTAGCAGGAAAGAGGGCTGGGACTGGTTAACAATGGTTGCCCTGGGACAGAGGGGCAGAAGTCCTATAGGTGCATCGTTTTTACCACGGGAGGACTCAGGTCTGGGCAGGAAAAGGACTGGCATAAGGTCATCCAGGAAGGTCAGCAACAGATCCCATTTGGAAGCCTGTTCTCCCAGGTACCAGCCCAAGGCTTGTCTCAGGGAGGGCAGTCAGGACCAGCAACATCTCTTGAGCACCTTCTCAGGCTGGTCACTTTACAACATCGTCTCATCCAGTCCCCAATGAGCCCATGCTGCAGATGAGAAGCAGAGTCACTGAGGCAGCATTGTGGATGGGAGGGGCAGTGGGGTAGCACCAAGCCTGCCCAGGCCTGCTCTAGCAGTGGGTCAGCAGCGTCTCCGCTGCTTGAGCCTGAGTTCCCCAATGCCCCCCTCCCCGCCCAGAAATCTGCTGTGACAACAAATGTGATTGTGGATATGATTATGTATATAAAACCAATGTGATGGAGAATTTTATCATTATTATTGTTGCTCACGGTGAAGGAGAAGAGTAGCTGTTTACTCATCCATCTCATGATATGCAAAAGCCATCATTTATTGAATATGTGCCAGGAGCTGTTCTAGGGAATGCACATGTGTGTGTTAACTAACATAATCCTCACGTCAGCCTCATAAAGTACGTACTAGCATGCACTTTCTCTTCCAGACAAGGAAACTGAAGCCTTGTGAGCTTAAGTAACTTTTTGCTGAGGTTCCACAGCTAGTAAATGGCAGAGGCCGATTTGAACCCAGGCCATTTGGCTGCAGGCCATGCCCTTAACATGCTGTCTGCTGCCTATGCCATATGTGGGGTATGTGTGTGTGTGTGTGTGTGTGTGTGTGTGTGTGTGTGTGTGTGCGTGCATGCGCGCGCGTGCACTCCCACGCGCTCAGTCGTGTCTGACTCTTTGCGACCCCACACACTGTAACCCGCCAGGTTCCTCTGCTCCACCCTGCCATACTGAGCACCTATTGTGTTCCAGACTCTGTGCGGGTCCCTGTCCTTGAGCTACTTCCAGCACAGCGGGGAAAAAAGGGCCAGCCAGCCAAGCCCAGGAGTCCTGGGTCCCCCAGGGGCATCAGGTTCTCCTGCAGACCCCACAGCGGATGCCTCAGGCACAGTTGGGAACAGATGTTAGGGCCAGAGGTTAAGCGCTCATGGCTGATGATTGATGATGCTGACTTACAGCCTGAAGTGGTGTGTTCTGGGGAGAGAACGAACGGGCCGGCCCCATGGTATCCCCACCCCTGCTGCTCCTTACGATAACGGTGGTTCCTTCCTTCCTGCCCACTGTCTGTCCACATGTTCAACGTGCCTGGTTCACACACTCAGTCGCCCACTGTATATTTGCCCTCAGGGGGCTGGACAGGGAGGCTGCCCTGGACCGGGACCAGCCCGGACCGGGGCCGGGCAAAGGCAGGGGAAAGTGTGGACAGAAGAGTCCAGAACAGAGGGGTGAGGTTAGGGAGGGGTTGGTGAGAGCGGCCTCCAATCTTCACTGCCTGACTGTGTGAAGCTCCCCCGAGCTTGCCTCTCATCAGGAAGGACCAGCTCTCCTCACAGGAAACCCTCAGGAATTTACCTGGCAGGCCTCCTTCAAGCCGCCCCAGGTAACGAGATGGGCAGTGAGGACGTGAGAAGCATGAGGTCAGCACGGCTGAGGGAAAGGGAGCAGGATTTATCAGGATTCTAGGCCTTCCCAACTGTCAGGCCCCCAAATTGGTTCAAGATGGCAGGCGAGGAGGTGCTGCAGAGAGTGGTGAGTGGAACAAGTCATGAGCAGCGCTGAGCCAGGCCCCGTCCGCAGAAGCCCCCCTCCTGTGCCTTCCTGACCAAGCTGGGAGGGATGTGTGGCTGAGGGAGGAGGCAGATGGATGGGTGGGTGGTGGTGTCTGTGGGAGCAGAGATGCCCGAGACGGGGGCAGGAGGGACTGGGGCTGAGAGGCAGAGGGCCCCCGAGAGCCCATTCAGAGCCTGGGTCTCACAGCCTGGCAGTGGAGCCTGCACCCGAGGCCCCTAGCCTGACGGGCCAGCGCCTGAGCCAGAGCCTCGCTTTAAATGAACTTTCTCTTGGTATCATTTGGGAGGACTGATTAGCTGCCCATTGCATGACTTTTGGCAAATTACTGAAGTTCTTAAGACTTAGTTTCTTCATCTTAAAATGAGATCATGTTATCTCCCCAATTGACAGTTGTTGAGATGCTTAAACTTGATAGTGTGGGAAAAGACCTTGACGTGTAGTATATTCTTAATGAATTGTTGTCAATAATAACACATTTATTGTAAGAGTAGAATTTCACCTAATATAACCCCTCCATTGAATGTCTATTGCTCTAACTCTAGGCCAGGGTTGCAAACTGTTTTTGGTCTACAAACTGTGCGGTGCCATAGTCCCCACCACTTTCTATCATTATCCCCTGCCAGTTCACTTATTCTGCTCCCTGCTGTGCCACCTAAGGCACTGAGCTTGCAATCCCTGCCCTTGTCCTGCTCAGTTCCTGGTAATGGTTCCCTGAATCGCAGGCCTGGGATGGGCTAGCCTTGGAACCCCAACCAAGGGGTTGAGAAAGGAAAAGTTCCTCCTTGACCCCAGCCATGAAAAGAGTGTGGTCTGTTTTCCAGTGGTCCTCGTGCGGTGCTAAGAGCATTGAGGGTGGATCCAGGATGACCAGAGTGACACTAAGAATGTAACAGCTGAATACCTGATGCAGCCTCAGTGCAGCTCAGGACCCGGTCCGCAGGTCTACAGAGTCCTCCCGGGGCATCAACTTGATGAATTGATTTCTGGGAAAGTTATGTCAATTTCTATGAAAATCGGTAAATGTGGCAGATTAAAGAGGGGGTACAAAATTGGCCCCATTTTTTTCAGATAAAATAGGGAACATCAAAAATTGCAACCCTTGCTGTGACCTCCTCAGGCTCCAGTCCCAGAGGAAGGACTCGTTCTCCTCTCTTAATTCAGGTTCCTTGTGAAGGTCTTTGGGAAGCGTCGGCCTTGGTCACTACTCTCAGGCTCTCAGTGGGGTCCCTGGAGCAACATGTGACTGACATGTGTCAGTCATGACACATGTTGACCCGCCCCTTCCCTGAGCAAGATGTGTCCCCCATTTGATTCATTAGCCAACCTGCCTTCTTAACAAGGGAAAGACCCTTGGGAGTAAAAGGTGATAAAAGGTGGCCCCACTTGCAGGCATCTTCCAGAGGTTTAGAATCTGAGACTCGAGCACGGCTGACACCTGTGCTCAGTTGAGACCCTTGTACAGTGTACACCCTACACAACAGTCTGTGGCATCCCTTTTCTCAGGCTGACCTGCCATCCAGCCAGCACAGCCATCCTGTCCCTGGAACCCCTCACGGCAGACACCCAGGCCCTCCTCGCACACCTCTGTGGACGGGCAGTTCATTTTCTCCAAGGGCAGCCTGTGACTTTACCGCAAATCTGCCTGAGCTCCAGTCTGCTTCTCTCAAGCTTCCTTTCATCCCAGGGTCTCTGTCTACTGGGGCTCCATGGAGCAAGCCCCTTCTTTCCCAGAACAGCTCCAGAGATTTGAGGCGGCTTACTCCATTCAAATCTGCCTCTGCCCCAGTAAATACACACACACACACACACACACACACACACACACACACACACACACACACACACACACACACACACACTCTCTCTCTCTCTCTCTCTCTCTCTTTCACAGGGTCCAACCACCCCACACCTCTGACAGCCCCATGTCAGCCCACCTCTATGCTCAGCATGGACCTCAGCGCTGCACACAACCCTTCAGCTACAGCATGAACAGAGCACAGTGGGGCCATTATCTCCCCTGTCTGTGCTCCTAACCATCTAGGAATACAACTTTGCTGGTTTCGCTTCTTGTCTTTCTCCATAAGCAGGCACACAGTTCCTGGGGTGACCACAGCTGTCTCTAGGGAGCAGCCGAAGTCCAGTGATAATTGTTTGCTTCCCTACAGGCATGTATCCTGGCTCCATCACCCCCCATAATGGGCTGGCAGCAAGCATCCTGCCCTCTATGCATGATGTCCCTTCCAGGCACCACCCACTGGACGCCACCACCAGTTCCCACCACCATCTGTCCCCTCTGCCCACGGCTGAGAGCTCCCGGGATGGGTATGTATAGCAAGCCAGTCCTCCTCCTCTGGGACAGCAGATGGGCACCTGCACGGGCGGCAGGTGAGGGCAGGCATCCCGCACACTAAATGGTTGTTACTGATAATGAAAGTAGCCAGCATTTATGCAGCACCTACTGTGTACTGTGCTCTGTACCAAATACTCACTGGGCACAATTTCCTCCTTGCCTCACAGGCATCCTACCAGGTGGATTATATTATCACGGGGCTTCCTGGCGCCTCACCTCGTGCGCCGTCCCCTCCCCAGTGGGAGCGGCCCCAGGAAGGTGCTGCGTCCCCCCACCCCTGACCCTGACCCAGACCCTCTGGGCTGGGCTGCTGCACCCAGGCCTCTTGGGAGCCTCACCCTGACTTCTCTTTGGCTTGTACTGTGTGTTTGGTGAGCCGATTATTTGCCCCCACCACCCACTCCGTAGATGCCCACCTAGGCCTCGTCCCCACTTCTGGCCCTGCAGCCATGACCACTGGCCGGGGCTGTCCAGAAGGCTTTACTGCAGGACCCCTTCAGGAAGGGGGCCTTTTCCTCCATTCAGTGTGGTTCCCGTTGTGGTCACTTAATTGTCTAGAAGTGAAGAATGTGTTAATTGTTGGCCCCTAATACTTGGGAAATCTTTTCCTTGCAAATGAGTAGAGGGAAGCCCTTCCCCCTACCCTTCTTGCTACTTTTGCTCATCACCAGCAGGACTTGAGCAAACTTGTCCCCCAAAGCCTGATCCCACCACCTTCCTCCTCCCCTGTCCTTCCTTCTCAAGGTCGAAGCCTTGGCATTGGCCTTGGCCTGCTTGTGCCTGGGGCCGCTGGCCTGAGTTCATTACCCAGTTTGTTGTCCAGGGCTCCTCCTGCTACTCACTCACCTGTTTCTCTCAGTGTCCAGTTACTGATCCCCTGGTATGGGGCCACTGATTCCCCCAGCCCTGGTGAAGCTCCCTGTGATAGACCTACAGGGATTTCCCACACTTGGCAGGTAGCCCTCTGGGAAGAAAGAAGAGGCTATGGAAAGCCAGAGAAGAACCCAGTGCAGTGGGGGAATATATCAGGGAGGGCTTCCTGGAGGTGATGCTAAGCGGGGCCTCCAAGGTTAAGTAGGAGTGGAGAGGTTGGGAGGAAGGGCAGGTGTGGTGAGAGAGCTTAGTGTGTTCTGGGAAGCCTGGACCTTCATGTGGGGTGACAAGGTCAGGAGAGAGGTCACCAGGGCCAGATCACGAGGCCTGTGACAGGACTTGCCTGCAAGGTGTTGAGCAGTGAGCAAGTCAGGTTTGGGGATGAGAAGACACAGCTTGCAGTGTGGGGCTGGGCTGCAGTGTCCACAGTGAGTGAATGGCAGCCCAAGCCAGCACCGGTGGGAAGGAGGAGGGAACCCCAGCAGGCGAGAGTCCCATGGAGTGAGCAGGACTTGAGGACAGTCTGGCCGGGTTGGGAGAGGAGAGCTTGTCAGAGGTGAACTCATGGGCATGCAGGGTGTGCCCTAGATGTTCACAGAACAGGGAAGTCTGGCTATGTATGCCAGAGAGCCACAAAGAGGCAGCCTGATGGAGCACCAAGGGGAACCCAAAAAATCAAGTCTTCCTGGAGCCTAGTTTCCTCTTCTGTAAAATGGGCATTAAAATACCCTTCTCTGCGAAAGTGGTGAGGATCAGGTACACAAGCCTGATATTGTATGTGTCAGCCGGTATAGGCTCCATGGACACTAGCCTCCTGTCCCTCACTCACCCACCCACCCACCAGATCAGGCCACCTGCTCACCCACAGCCAGCCCCCAAACATCTCCAACCAAAGACAAATAAACCACAGAGGCCTTTCCCCACTCGGGCCTGTGCACTCTGCTCCGCCTCATTCATCACCTGCCTGCTGCCTGCGTAAGTGCCCATCAAGAATTCCTGCAGTGAGAGGCAGAGTGATGACAAGACTGAGACGGGACCCCCAGCCCGCCCGGCCACCCGCGCCTGCGGGAGCGACAGGCAAGCCATCCCCACCAGCCAGGCACCCAGGCTCCCCCGGGGCTGCCTGAGAGAAGGGCCCTCATGCCTGACACCAGGACCAGGCCCAGCTTGAATGGGTTTCTTTTTTCAGTCCCTGAGAAGAGGCGAGGAAGGGGGGAAAGCCTTCAGCCTCCCTTTCCTGCCAAAATCAACAAGGAAGGCCACTCGTGGCTCCCTGGCGGTTTGCTGGGACGTTAAATAGCTTGACAGAATTATCTGATTCACTCAAAAATATGCTAAGAGGGCCTGACTTCATGACCAAATTTATTTACCCTGGCTCAGAGAAGACGCCCAATAGGGTGGTTTTTTTTTTTTTTCCTCCCCGGCCATGTACGAGGTATGAAGCCCTCGTCTGCCAGGCCAGCGAGGTTTTTATTAATTTTTATAGGTTCCAATTGAAGCAAAAATATTTGATTTAGGGATCATTTGCATGACTCAGAAGAGGCGCTCCAGACGATCTTTTTCCTTTAGAGTTCAGGTAGAGCGGTAGAACCTCAGCCTCCCCGTCCACTTCGGAGAGAGTCGTGTTCTGTTTAATTCACTGGCTGTGAAGGTGGCAAATGTGAATTTATGGCAGGTTTGAGACAGGAAAAACAAACTTTGAAAATGCATGTTTTTTCCCCTTCAGATCTGGTTCTCCTTAAGTCTGCAGTGCTGTTAATCTCTGGATTTTGTAGTTGAGTGATTCAGAAACCCATTTGTTAGTATTTATCAGCTGTTTGCTGTGTGCCAGGCCTGGTGCTGAGCAGGGAGTGACTGAGAAGACCAGGCCTGGCCCTCCCCACAGGGTCTCTCCCAATAGAGAGGATGGACAGGAAGTAGGGGAAGAGCTGGGGTGTGGGTGCCAGGATGGGGTTGGTATAAGACAGGAGGGTACCAAGCAGCAGGCTGGAGGGAGGAGGAGCCACACTTCCAGCCACGCCTGGGCTCAGCCTCAGCCCAGAGAACTGGTTTTGAGGACACATGGCTTGTAAACCGCCCTCCACAGTTTCTAGAGCACAGTTGTAGACCCACTTGATGACCCTGTGAGAACAGGCTTAGAAATATTAATGATGGTGATAATGACGGTTAACTCATGGAGCCTTGAAGAGGATCATTTCATTAACTTCAGGAGGCTGGCCTGTACCTCCAGTGTCTCCGATCCTGGCCTGGGGACCAGGGTCCCAGTGCGGAAGCCCTCTTCTGCTGTCTTCAGCACACTCACAGGGGTGCGTGTCCCTGACACTGGAATGATGACAATGTGGTGTCATCACAGGGGCAGGGACAGCAGGAGGCCCACGTTAGAGCAGATGGGGACCCTGCAGAGCTACAGATGTTAAGACCACCAGCCTCTCCCCAGATCTCCTTTCTCCGTTTCAAGAAAGACACTGGTCTGTCATGCTTCCTTGAGTCTTAGAGGGTGGGCAGGGATAGCATGGCTAGCCTGGAGAGGTTACATGGAGCTATGACAGTGAGTATATGGGGTATTCTAACATGAATGGTCCAACATAGCCATTAATGCAAAGAAGAAAATAAAGACTCTGAACCTCTACACTCTCTGTCTTTCTGCAGTCATTGCACATAAATAGTTCAGAGGCTGTGAGCCTTCAGCCCAGTCCCCCTGACCCCAGAGTCATTGTGGTTCGCGTGAGCAGACCTCCAGGGCTCAGAAAGATGGCACAAGGAAGGGACCTGGTGTCCAGTGATGTGCAGCCTGGTTAGACATCCTGCCAGGGCTCAGCTAGGTTCAGGGCCAACAACTGTTAGCCACTGTGGTCTTATTTCAGAATGTGAGCTTCCTTCAGGCTTTGTACAAGTGGAGGTGGTGAGTCCCCCATAATAGGATGTATGCAAGTGGAGGAGAGATGGCGAGAGATGTAGACAGAAAATCCCTAAAAGTACACCATGTAGGAGACTAAAGCCCAACTTGGACAACAGGCCTAACTGCCAGTTTTCCTTCCCTTCATCTTGATGATAATGCTGATGATTCATGGAGTGGCTAAGAATGTTTCTGACATCATACAGGCTGCTGTGTCTACATTGTTTTATTTAATTTTACCCTCACAGAACCCACGAGATCAGTGCTGTGTGTCTGGGACTAACTTGGACAACCTCTATGAACCTTGGCTGTCTCTCTTCTCTCCAGGTTGGGACCTGGCCTCCTCTCACCCATGGTCAGTCCACTGAAGGGGCTTGGGCCACCCCCATTGCCACCATCCTCCCAGAGCCATTCTCCGGGGGGCCAGCCCTTTCCCACGCTCCCCAGCAAGCCACCCTACCCGCCCTTCCAGAGCCCTCCACCCCAGCCTCTGCCCAGCCCTCAAGGTAAGCTCTGGCCGGGATGGAGTGGGCCCTTTGCAGATATACCCAGTGACTCCCGCTCAGGCTACATGAGAGGAAGGAGACACTGGCTCTCGGGGTGGCAGTCAGGTACCTGGAATGATGGCTGCCACTGAGGGCCACACTGGGAGAAGGCGAGCGACAGGTGACCCGATGTGCCTCACCGGGGGTCTCTTCCAGGAGGAAATTTGTCATGAGGGGTGAGAAAGAGTTTGTCCCATCCACCAGGCATCAAAGGGAACATCATGGGGAGCAGTGGCTGGAGGTGGGGATGGCTGGCTCTTTGGAGGAGCTGTGAGCGATGGGGTATCTTAGAGCAGAAAGGCATGGAGGACCCCGAGTCCCTGCCCTCCAAGCACTGTTGGCAGATGCAGCCATGTGACAGCACTTTGCCCAGCTCTCTCCAGGGTAGGACCAACGGTACCTCCTCTGGCCTGGGGCTCTTTCCTCCCATTCGCACCCACCAGGCCCACAGGACAGTGTGGGAGGCTGAGCAGCACAGCGGGGACGGGGACGGTCCCCTCCTCCCTCTCTGGGCGTCTTCCCTCTGAATGCAGCCCCTGCCGCCTCCCCCTGCAGGCTACCAGGGCAGCTTCCACTCCATCCAGAATTGCTTCCCCTATGGTGACTGCTACCGGTCGGCCGAGCAGGCAGCCAGTGGGGACGGACTGGCGGGGGAGGCCCATGGTTTCAACCCCCTGCGGCCCAACGGCTATCATGGCCTTAGTGCACCTTTACCTGCCCCAGGTAAGCCTGTCCTGCGTGCTTCCTTCCCATTCTTGTGCTCTGTGCTTTGTGCATGTTGGGATGGAGAACCCAGTGAGAGGGGAGGGCTGCACACAGCCCAGGTGGAATCAGGCCCAGACCACAGGGCCTGGTTGGAGTAAGAGCATCAGAAGCGGGGTCCAGAAATTCCCAGATCAGTCGCAGGGCTCAGAGCTAGCTGGAAGCTACAAGGACTGGGCAGGATGGGGGCACCAGACAAAGGAGAGACTGGTACCCTGTCCCAAGGCCCTTTGGGCAGCTGTGGGCGTGTAGTAGGGGGTGGGGGGATGAGCACCAAGGCACAGCTGAGCACACACAAACCTGTGGGTCATCTGCATGTGAGCCTGTGTGTCCCTGCTCACACACACATGCTCCCAGGTCTGCACATGTCTTCTTTCTGCACGTGTTTGTGGGACAAGTCTGTGTGGGCACGGGTATGCATGTGCATGTAAGGTCAGCACAGGGGCTTCCTGGCAGTGTGAGCCCGCTGTGGGTGTAAGGACCTCCCTGGCATGTGTGCTCCACATCGCGTTTGTGCTGACGTTCACGCCCTGTCTGTGCACACGTGTCCTCCTCCTGTGATCCCTCCTTTGTGTGTGTGCACACGTGTGTGTGCATGGTTGTGTATTAGCAAGTTTGGGCCATTTTGTATGAAGGTACTTGTGTGCACGTATATGGCTGTGTGTTCAAGTACAGTATACTCTGTGAGTGGACACATGTCACACATGTACACCTGATATGTACCTGCTCAAAGGTGTACTGGGGGTGGGCGGGAGGTGGGGAACACCGAGGGGTGTGTTCTGTTTGCTCACACGTGGTTGGTGCAAGTTCTCCAGCCTGGACCCTGTCCCCCACATCCACAGGCTACGAGGCCCTGACCGAGGCCCCGTGTCCCCCCACGCTGCCACCGCAGTCATCTGAGGACGTCGTGTCCAGCGGCCCCGAGGACTGCGGCTTCTTCCCTAATGGGGCTTTTGACCACTGCCTGAGTCACATCCCCTCCATCTACACAGACACCTGAATGCCACCCACACCTGTCGGCCCTCCACCGCCGATGCTACCCCGCCCACCGGCCGGCTGTTCCCACCTTCAGGGCACCCAGCCGGAGCAGCCAGGCCACTGCTCCCCAGAACGCAGCCGGGTCTGGCCACGAGTGAGCCTCTAAGCCCCAGCCAGGCGCTCAGAGGTGCCCGTCAGGATCCGTGACCTGTGACATCCCTTGACTGTGTCTTCCTCTCGTCTCCCCAATGGTTTTGAAATCACAGACCTCGTGTATATAAATTGTACAGAACTTGTTTTCCATGCCCCTGCCAGTTTTATATTTTTGGTTTTACAAGAAAAACATTAAAAACTGGAAACGAGACTTGGGGGCTGCTTTGTGATTCAGCCTAGAGGCTGAGACCAGGAGAGCGGTGGAGGAGGGCGTAACGGGGCAGGGGTGCAGAGCCCAGCTTGGTCCCTGGCTTCTGTCGGTGGGAACCCTGTCACATGGTCCCGCCACGTGCTGTGGGCCTTACAGACACCAGCACTGGTCCCAGGATATCAATGAAAGGCAAAAGCTCATGCCCGCTGGCAGGCAAGCAGACCAAGGCTGGGACTGAAATTGGAATTCCAACATGACCCAGACCTTTGCTCTCTGCACTGACTCCTCGGTTGGTGGAAAAACATGCTTCACTCCTGAAGCTGGCTTTGGGTAAACAGGCGAGGCCTTCCAGGGACAGAGCCCAGACAGCCTCGGCAGGCAAGGGGCAGAGAGGCAGGGCCCCTGAAGATGGAAGTGCAGAGAACCTCCTTTGTACATAGGGCCCCACACACCCCGAGTAGCTCAGGAGGATGGGGAGAGGAGGCCAGCTCTGAGGGCACCAAGGCTCCCTTCCCACAAGGCCGCCACCCTCCCCTGCCTCCCTCCCTCCCCACAGCCCAGGCCTGTGCAGGTGTCTGAACAGCGTCCTGTGTCTCACCTTGTCACCCTGAAGGTCACCTGGTTAAAAAAAAATCCTCAAGGAAAATTCTTGCCATGTCACTGCTGAAGTGAATTGAAGCAAAGGAGGTCATGTTTACTGAGCACCTACTGTGGGCAGGGCTCTCCTCCACCCCACACCACCCCTGCTCGGGGAAATAGCCCTGTGGAGGGTCTTTCTATCCCAGTTTAGGTGAGAGGAGCAGCTGGGATCTAAACCCAAGTCAAAAGGATGCCATCCTTTTGTACTGCATGGTCAGTTTAGGCAAAGCAAGATGCAAAGATCCAGTCAACCTCTTCTTAAGAAGAGAGGTAACTAGGATTCAGAGGGGCCACCCAACCAAGTGGGGTGGAACCCGCGATGCATGGCCGATCCCGCCCCATAATCTATGGGGGCTTGTGAAGGCTGCTGTGTGCCGGCTTGTGGGCTTCCTGGGTCAGCTCATTCACACCAGATGGACGCTCTGCCTGCCCTTGTCTAGGGCTGACCTATCTTGGGCTCCCTTGCCGCTGGCTCCTGGCTGTCTACAGCCCATGAGGAGCCCAGCATGGCAGGGAGAGGGAGGAGGTGCCCCTGGAGACCCGTGTCTTCTGTGAAGGTCAAGGGCCTTCTCACATGGCCCACATTCTCCACTTCAGTCAGGGGCTGGCGCTGGAATCACTCCCACTCTTAGGAAAGTCAGGACACCGCACTGTCCTGACTTGTTAGCCTGACACCCAGCTCACAGCCTGTGTGTCATCCCTGCATTGAACCCTCCTCGGCTGCCCCAGACGGCAAGGGCCATGTGTTTCCTGCCACAGCCAGGCTGACAGTTCCTCCCATTTTACAGATGCAGAGACTGAGGGACGGTGAAGTCAAGTCACCTGTCCTCACAGTACAGCCAGGAGATGTTGAGCTGAGATCCAGACCCAGGCCTCAGGCCCCAGAGCACATGCTCTCACCTCTCTGACCCCTCGAAGACTCGGGGTGACCTAGCCCCCACCTCCTCTCCTGGCCCCAGCCTCCCAGAGGGCAGGCCAGTCCAAGCCCCTCGCAGGGAGCAATGGGCCCGATGTCACTCATCACATCGGCATGTGTGATGGGGACCCGGGGCTCCTGACTCCCACCAGGCTCCCCTCACCCCCTCGTCCCATCCCCCACTGGGTTTGTGGAACTAATTAGGTCGTGGCAAAATTCCTTTAACAGGGATGCTCAGGAATCAATACTGCTTGTCATTGTGAGCACTTAATCCACTCCAGATAAGCAGCATTAAACTGTACAATGAGAACATATTTTTATTAATAATGAAAAGGGCTGAGCCGTGAGCGGGAGAACACACAGGGAGCTGGCAGTTGGATCCCATTTAATTTCAGAGAGATGGAGAGAGGGAGAAAAGGAGACAAAGGCAGGAAAAACAAAGGACAGAGAGAGAGAGAACGGGACTGGAGACCAGGCGGGGGCCCAGAGCCGGTGCGCCATGGGGCTCCGTGGGTCACAACTTCCGTGAGTGACCCTGAACAGGGATTGCTCCTCTGCCCTGCTGGGGTCTCCTTGGAGCCTCTGATCCTCCTCCTGGCATCATCAGGGGGACCCTCTGTCCTGATGCCCCGAGACCACAGGTTCCCTCCAGTTCTAAGGGTGCATAGCAGCAGGTGGGACCCCAGGGCAGGGCCTGCTGGGAGACTGGACCTGAGCCCCTCCCCTGCCAGGGCTCTCTGCCTCCCTTATTTAGAAAACACCACGATCCGTGCCCCTCCTGAGCTCTGCCCCCCTCTGCTAGGGACTCGGCTGTAAGAGGGGCACCGAGGGCATGGGGATTACTGCCCCTATGAGGAGGCACATCCGCTGCCCACCCCACACCCCCAGGAGGACTGGGGTCAGATGGCGGGCGTGCTGCTTCTCACCTGAGGAGCCTCTCTGGGCCGTGGAGCTGAGTTAGCCCAGGGGGCCCCTAAGAAGAACCCAGAGTGCAGACCCACAGGCCTGCAGAGACGGTGACCACACTGCCCTCCCCGCCCAGCCCCGCAGACAGCCTGGCAGCCCTAGCCTTTGTCCAGGCCATGCTGAGACTGGCCACCTCCGCTGCTCCTGGTCTCTCTCCATCAGGGGCCCTCTGACCCCAATCTCCCTTCCCTCTCTCCTCCCCGCTCCCTCTCCCTGTCTTCCCGTTTCTCCACAGCATCCTTTTCCTCCCTCCTCCTCTAATTCTCTCCCTCCTCCCTTTCTCCACTCCTCCGAATTCATGGCCTTTGCTTCTCTTTCCCCGTGTTCTCGTTCCCTTTCTCTTAAAGCTGTGAGGCCTGACCCCAGGTAAGGAGGCTCTCTTCTCTCTCTCCCTATCCTCCCGTATGTGCTTCCTCCTTCCTCACTCCTGTCTGATTCTCTGTGGTCCAGGGTCCCAAGGGGACTTGCCCAAGGTGCAGAAGAGGGCTGAGAAGCAGGCCTAGAGGAGGTCAGTGGGGAGAGGTTTTGGGGAGAGCAGCCAGTTGGATTTTTCCCTGAGTAATATTTTATGCAGCATTTCTATGTGTTTGGAGTGGGGTTAGGTGAAGGGGTGTGGTGTCAACTCGGATCACCCTCTGTCGGAAAGTGGAATCTCCCAACCCTGTGCGTCAGGGCTTGTTTTCTTCTGCCGTGGAAAACCAGGCCGCAGCCAGTAGTTTCAAGCTCCTCTCACATTGCGTGTCTACTAACACACTGTCTGCCTAGATGCCTCACAGTGGAAGTGATGGCGAGGCCTTCTCTTCCGGTGACTTCAGAGTTTCTGGCTCCCTCTGCCTGTGACTCCCCCCACACTCACATTCAGGCGGCTGCCTGTTCCTGGGTCCCTCGATCCCAGGGCAGCCGGCAGGAGCCCCAGAGCCGTGCGGGATGGAGCCCATTTGGTTGAGTCCTAGGCAGCCAGGCCCAGGCGGGCAGGAAGGAGCACCCCATGGTGGGGTGGCGACCTGGCCCGCTGCTGCCCTGCCACTGCAGGCCCAGCTGCCCTATTTCTGCCGCCGGGACAGGAGCCCATGACACTGACCCCTTCCTCAACCTGAATTCCACCTGCCAGGCGGGGTGAATGGGTTTCAGGATCTCCCCTTGTGCCCAGGGTCCCCTTGATGGTCGGTGCATACCTGGATCTGTCCTCCAGGGACTCCCCCCACCTCTCTATCCTCTATTCCTGATGTCCCTTGTGATTCCCTGTGACCCAGACACTCAGGGCTGAGAGGGCCCCCAGAGGCCCCCGCTCTACTCCCACCTTTACAGATGGAGAAAGGACCAGAGAGACTCCATTTCTGCACCCCTTTCCAGCCTCCTTCCACACCCCCTTGTCCAGCCTAATGGGCATGGAGAATGGGGATGCAGGCAAGGGAATAGTCAGGGTGATGTGCCAGGTTTGTACCTGAGATGCTGCCTTCCACCTGTGCCCATGGAGGAATGGACTGGGGAAGTTCCCACTAGGACATTCGCCCTGTGAGGGCAGGTCCTGACCTGTCCTCCTCACTGCTGACTGCCCAGCTTCTAGGGCAGTGCCGGGCACACAGAGGTGCTCAATGTATGCTTGTCACATACATCAGTGGAGCAGAGAGATGGGAGCAAGGAAACATGGGCCTGTCTGCATAGAACCGCATGCACAATACAGGTACTTGTTATGTCAACTGCCTGACCAATCCCTCATCTTCAAAATGAGGAAAGAGGCCCACTGGGGATGTGATGTGTCCAAAGTGACAGAGAAGGTCAGTGACAGGCAGGGGAGAATCCCAGCCTCCTGGGTCCAGCCTGCGCTCTGTCCACACACCCTGCCAGAAAATCTGCTGCAGCCCATGCTTTTTGGCTCCTATGGAGCCTGTGAGACACTGCAGCAAGTGCTCAGCGAGGTAAGCGCGATGGCCCCATTTTACAGAGGAAGGAAGTGAAGAAGAAGAGAGTCAGGGTAGGCAGAGTGGGAATCCCAGTGCGGGGCCTGGGGGATGGCCCGAGGAGTTCTGGCACACGCCCCTCTGCGCCATCCAGAGGGGACCGTTACACTTTTACAAGTGTTGATTTATATACTTGCCTGGGTCGTCAGCCCTGCCAGGGATTTATAGGTTCCTAAGTGATCATGTCTCTGGGGAAAATGCAAACGGAAAGTGAACCAGGCAGGAGTTGCCAGCCCTCATCAGCCTCGGGGATGCAGAGCCAAAGCTCTTCTTTGATTTATTCCTGGGGGCCCTGGGAGCAGTGGTGTGGCAGGATCCTGCAGAAGGGCCACCTAAAGGCCGATGAAGAAATGGCCTCAGTGCAGGGCTCCCTCCCGCCAGGGACATGTGTCCTGTCCGTGCAGGAGCAGGTAATGCCTGAGCTCCCACAGGGCCATGGCTTGGATTTGGGTCTAGTGGGTGACTCAGGGCCAAGGAAGAGCTGGAATGGCCAGGTTTCACCGTAACTTGGGGAGGGGGGAGGTGTAGAGAAGACGCAAATAGGCTTCATCTTGAATTGAAGGTTAAGCTAGAGGACGGTCCACTCCACTCTTCTCTGGGGCTTATTTTACTTCTCTTCTTCTTTGGCTATACTTGAAATCTCCCAGAAAAGCACTGGTGCAGCCCCGGTGTGGACAGGCAGCCTGGACGGGAACAGGAGGCAAGTCCAGGCTGGGGCCTGTTGGGGGTGGGGCTGGGGCCCGAGTTCACCTTCACTGGACGACTGTCTGGTCACAGCAGGGACCACGTTGTTGGCCTGTGTCCCCAGTGTCCAGCACAGGACCTGGCCCACAGTTGGGATTTAATAAACACTTCTTAGGGGCTTCCCAGGTGGCTTAGTGGTGGAGAATCTGCCTGCCAATGCAGGAGCCGCAGGAGACACGGGTTTGATCCTTGGGTCATGAAGATTCCCTGGAGGAGGGCATGGCAATCCACTCCAGTATTCTTGCCTGGAAAATCCCATAGATAGAGGAGCATGGCAGGCTATAGTCCATGGGGTCACAAAGAGTTGGAGGCAACTGAGCAGTTGAGCACACACATACACTTCTGTATTTGGGTTATTTGCCAATGACATATAGCTCTGTGTGTGCAGAGCTCGGGCCAGGACAGGGAGAGGTCTGCTTACCTCATTTCTGATGGTGGCTGCAGGTGCTCGATGTGTGCCTGGGAGCACAGGATGCTCGGGAGACCTTGGCCCCAACCCCAAAGCTCTGCCGAAGCCCTGGGGAAAGGGAGCTAGCTTGCAGGAGACTCTCAAGCAGACTAGGATACCAGGAGTGGAGCTGGGGACTGATTTCAGATTGCTAAAAGGCCAAGCTCTTGAAAGCAGAAGGAACTACTTTGGGATGGACTGAACTACCCACCCCTGTGGGTGTGCAAGCAAGAATGTGCAGGAAGCTTTGAAGCCGTCCTGGACTCGAAAGGGTCAAGGTCAAGGGCTGGACTGCACAAACTCAAAAGGCCCCTCTGGCCCTATCAGGGTGCTGTGGCAGCCGCTGTCTCTCACCCACATGGCGGCAGCAGGGCCGGCCACTCTGCGTCGCTGTCCCTGAGGCTGGACTAAGGGCAGTGTGTCCAGGTGATTAATTGCACATTTGCAGGGAAAGCAGGCAGCCAAGGCTTGGGTTACTGACTAAATATTTTCTCAGAGGTTCAGGGCTGGTAGGCCTCACGTCCAGGACAGCAGGAAGGGGCTCCCAGGATGGGGCCTCTGCTCTCTACTGCCTCATGTTCCCCCGCCAGGTGGCCAGGCATCAGGGAACTATACCTGCTCTGGAGGCTGCTGGGAAGGAGCAGTGATGACCCAAGGGCCACAGGCTGAGCACACAAACTTCTGTCATCCTTTGGAGGCTTGTGCAGACAAGGCAGCATCACACCAATGCCCCCACTTCCCAGATGGGGAAACTGAGGCTCCGAGGGATCAGACTGGCCCCTTGGAGGTAAGGGCTAAGTATGATTGACAAGAGGAGAAATTAAGTCTCCAGAGAAGGAAAGTTTGTGCTTGAAACAGCTCAGCAAGTCCCTGGCAGGGAGGCCAGAGCCCGGCCCGCCTATGCACCCAACAACTCCCTCAGGAGTGAGCCATCCAGGGACAGCCAAGCCTTGGAGCATCAGCAACAGGAGCCCAGAGAACTGTGGGTCACTCTGCTGCTCAGAGACTCAGCTTACCCGCCTGCATGATGCTTAATGCTAAACAGTCTCTTCTCCTAACCTAATGGTGGGATGATCCCAGAGCCTCCAACAGCTTCAGGGCCCAGGGAGGCTGGAGACGCTGGTCCTGAGGTCATACTATGGCTGTGACTTAGCAGGAGCCAAGCACCATCAGTGCTTTACGTGTGTTATCTGTTTAATCTCCACACAGCCCTGCCGGGAAGGTCCGATTGTCATCCCCATTTTACAGATAAGAAAACTAAAGGCCAAAGTGATGAAGTCAATTGCCCAGAATCACATGGCCAAGCCAGATTTTGGACTCACATCCTTGCTGTCCCCAGATTCCTGGGGTGAATGGCACAGTTGAGATGAAATCCCAAGTTTGGGAGTCAACCCCAGTTTACCTCCTGCCTCTACCACTGAATGTTTCACACCTAAGGCCTCCGTTTCCTCATCTGGAGAATGGGGATGACACTCCCAGCCCTCTTGGCCCCCGGAGAATCAAGAGCTCTAGTGGAGGACTTCCCTGGTGGTCCAGTGGATAAGAATCCATCTGCCGATACAAGGGACACAGGTTCGATCTCTGGTTTGGGAAGACCCCACATGCCGTGGAGCAACTGAGCCCACACACCATAGCTGTTGAGGCCTGGGCACCCTGGAGCCTGTGCTGCAAAACTAGAGGAGTCACTGCAATGAGAAGCCCACACACTGCAACAGAGTAACTTGCGCTTGCTGCAATTAGAGAAAGCGCACACACAGCAATGAAGACCCAGTGCAGCCAATAAATAAATAAATAAATAAAAATTAAAAAAAAAAAAAAAAAAAAAGAGCTCTAAGGGAACAGGAGATCAGCTTGGCAACTGGGAAGGCCTGTGCCGGGCAAGCCGGCGCTTTCACGGAAGCTTGGCAGTCTGCCTTCACCCAAACTTTGCTCCGTGTCAGCTGTGCCTCCACACCAGACGGTGAGCAACCTGAGTCAGGGTCTAGGGGAGGGGTGGGGATGAGCCCCCAGAGGGGATGTGGGTGGCTGTCTCCTGCTAGAAAGCAAAGGAGGGGGAGAGGGTGGCCCCAGGGTGAGGTCATAAGTCCTGCGCCGGGCGGGCTGCCAGGAGCACAGGCTCCCCAGGGCCTGGACGCCGTCCCTCCCCAGCAGGCGCTGAGTGTTGTGCCGCCGTCTCCATGGAGCCCGGCTTTACAAGGTGCCTCCGTGCCCCAGAGAGGCCTGGAATATGACTGGCACCAGTGCTCCGCTTTTATTGATGGAGAAACTGAGGCTTGGGAAGTTCATGGCTCCCTAAAGATGGTGAGGCCTGGAGCATTGATCTTGTGTCCTCAGATGTACTCAGAATGGGGCCCTGGACAGGTCGCCTCACTGAGTCTGGGCTTCTACTCCTTAAAATGGGACAATGGCCCTCCCTTAGTGGACAGATTACATGGGGTGATATTGTCACATAGTAGGATCTCAGGAAATGTAACTATTTCTGTCCATTTGAGGACTGCCCATTTAGATAAATGCCCTGAGCATTCTCCTCATAACTCTAAGGGTCACAATATAAGTGGGATACTGAGGCCCAGGAATTGATCTGACTTGTCGGGAAACACGTGGTAACTTGGTGGTGGATCTGGTTGCAGGACTCCAGAGCCGAGCTCTCATCGCCCCATACTGTCTTGGGCAGAATCCTCACCAGTCAGAATCCCCAGCCTCTATACCCAGGGCGACTTCCATTCAGATTTTGGCTGTACGGCCTCAGACAAGCCACATACTCTTTCTGAGCCTCAGTGTCCTCAACTGAAAAATGGAAAACCATGACTCCACTGAGGTGAGGAAGACTTAAGAAATCAGATGCGGCAGTATTTGGTGACTGTGAAAAGCTACAGTGGTGGAGGGGAGGGGAAGCCTCCAATCTATCTGTTCAGCAGTTGAGTAATTCATTATACATCACTTTGTTCTAAAGAGAGTTTGAAGCTGCCCCAAGTAGTCATACATCCATCCAAGAAGGTAGGCCCACCCCCAATGTGACCTACCTTCCCATCGCTTGCAAATGTCTCTTTTCTTAATTTCTCTCTGTGCATTTAATGTGCTCTTGAAATAGACTTTCCTCCATGGAGCCCTCTTGATGGCTACTGAACATAAGCCCAGGAACAAGCACTGCTTTTAGCATCTCCCTGGGTAGGTTGATAATTAGGTAGAGAAATCTAGCCATTGCCAGAAACAGAGATAAAGTGCACCCTTGCCAGCTGAGGGGCCTGGCTGCCCAAAGACAAGGCCATCCCTCCAAGGTCAAGGCATCTTCTACAGTCCAGGCTGCCACTACCCACCCACTGGCCAAGAAAGAGCCTACCCTGGTCTCCCCAACTTTTAGACCTTGCTCAGGACAACAGGAGATTTTGGAGCCCCCTCTGTGTGTCAATCTGACATGTTAACCCATTCACTCTTCAAACAACCTAGAGACAAGTAATCCAAGCTCAGAACACCAGACTAGGGCTGCTGGACCCTAAGATTGCTCCTCTTTCTCTGAGCCCCGCTTCCTCCAAGTTGGCCTTCGTTGTTTTATCCACAGTGCAGTGCCCAGCACCAGGGCAGGGTGAATGCTCAGCAGCCCACGTGACAGCAAATGCCCTGGATGAGCTCATGGGGTCACAGGATCAGAGCCAGGCGAGACCGAGGGAAGTGGGGCCTGCCTAGGTCACTCTGCAAGGGGGAGAGGGGTGGAGGCTGGCTGCACAGGCTTGCTAACTGCCAGCCAGGGCTCCGGGATACGCACAGCCCCTCCAAGCTGGTCAGTGTTTCCATGATCTTTTTCTCGGGGCATCTCATCTCCCAGTGACAGGGGGTTCCTCGAGGCCAGGTCATTCAAGTCTTCCTTCCACACAATGAGCACCCGCTGTGTCACACAGCACGGATGCCCAGTTTGGCTGGAGACCCACCCCTGTGGCGCTCAGGGCCCCCTGTGGGAGATGGCCCCAACTTTCGAATCCCAAAGCCTCAAGGTTTTTCTGTCAACAAGGCCCAGAGTTTCACCCAGGCTATCTCAGATGGGTGTGAAGGGAAGCCAGTTCAACCCCCATTTTATAAGTAGGGGAGAGCAGGGACTTGCCACCAAGTGTAGAACCGATGCCAGGACACTTCTGTCACAATTCCTTTTCCTCAAGAGATTCAGCCCAGAGAGACTTTAGACTCAGCTGTTTCTCATTTTTCCTTTTGAGTCCCTTGGCTCATGCTGATCAATTCATCAAACTGTCTCCAAGTCTTCTCTGAACTGGGCACAGGGAAATGAGATTACTCAGCCTGGTCCTAACCTTGGACGGCCTCACAGTCCGGGGCAGGAAGAGTGGGGGTGGGAGTCAGACTCATAAAAAGCCCCCAGGAGAGCCCTTGTCACGTGTGTGAACACTGCTTGTGCTCACACACTCCCCTGACAGACGCTCACTATCACCGAGGCAGCCTCTTTCGTCTTTGTTCAGCCCTGTGAGAAAACCCTTCCCTCAATGTTCTGGAATATTATGTAGTGAATATTATGTATGAATATTATGTATTGAAATAAGGCAGAATACGTGGTGTGAAAATAATTTTCAAAAATGTACTCATGTCTAGAAGGATGTACCTCCAAGGTTTAAGAGTTGTTTGTCTTTGGGAGATGAAGTTGATGGAATTTATTGCTTCTTCATGCTTATTCCTAGTTTCTAAATTTCCTCCAACTCTTTTCAGCCTTTGTTGCCTAACCTGTTCAGTTCAGTTCAGTTCAGTTGCTCAGTCGTGTCCAACTCTTTGCGACCCCGTGAATCGCAGCACGCCAGGCCTCCCTGTCCATCACCAACTCCTGGAGCCCACCCAAACCCATGTCCAGTGATGCCATCCAACCATCTCATCCTCTGTCGTCCCCTTCTCCTCTTGCCCCCAATCCCTCCCAGCATCAGGGTCTTTTCCAATGAGTCAACTCTTAGCATGAGGTGGCCAGAGTATTGGAGTTTCAGCTTCAGCATCAGTCCTTCCAATGAACACCCAGGACTGATCTCTTTTAGGATGGACTGGTTGGATCTCCTTGCAGTCCAAGGGACTCTCAAGAGTCTTCTCCAACACCATAGTTCGAAATCATCAATTTTTCGGCGCTCAGCTTTCTTCACAGTCCAACTCTCACATCCATACATGACCACTGGAAAAACCATAGCCTTGACTAGACAGACCTTTGTTGGCAAAGTAATGTCTCTGCTTTTTAATATGCTACCTAGGTTGGTCATAACTTTCCTTCCAAGGAGTAAGCGTCTTTTAATTTCATGGCTGCAATCACCATCCACAGTGATTTTGGAGCCCCCAAAAATAAAGTCTGACACTGTTTCCACTGTTTCCCCATCTATTTCCCATGAAGTGATGGGGCCAGATGCCATGATCTTAGTTTTCTGAATGTTAAGCTTTAAGCCAACTTTTTCACTCTCCTCTTTCACTTTCATCAAAACAGGGGTAAAAATCTCTACCTACTTGTAGATATGTAAATGGGATAAGATATATGAAAATGCTAGACACTGTAATCATTTAATAAATGACACCTATTGTAAAAATAAAATAAAAAATAAATGATACCTTCCTGGTGGCTCAGACTGTAAAGCATCTGCCTACAATGCAGGAGACCTGGGTTTGATCCCTGGGTTGGGAAGATCCCCTGGAGAAGGAAATGGCAACCCACTCTAGTACTCTTGCCTGGAAAATCCCATGGACAGGGGAGCCTGGTAGGCTACAGTTCATGGGGTTGCAAAGAGTCGGACACAACTGAGTGACTTCACTTTCACTTTTCATTGCAAATACTAATTACAGAATGCTCAAATCCAAAAAGGGCTAAAGAAGACCTTAGCAAATATAAATCCCAATCCTTTCATTTTTAAAAAATATAAATATTTATTTATTTGGCTGCACTGGGTCTTAGTTGTGGCACATGGGATCTTTAGTTGTGGCATGAGGTATCCTGACCAGGGATCAAATCTGGGTGCCCTGCATTGAGATCTTGGAGTCTTAGCCACTCGACCACCTGGGAAGTCCTCCAGTCCTCTTATTTTAAAGGTAGGGAAACAGAGGCTTGGAACTGTTGTCTGGGGGAGAAGAGAAAGAGGAGAGTGACCAGCTAACAAAGCCGGAGATGCGGCTCCTATGTTCCTTCCCGGGACCAAGCAGAAGTCACTGTTCTAATGATGATGTTTTTAAAATTCTGTCCAAAATGGATTATAAAAAAAATGTTCAATGTCACTAGAGATAAAGAGGGACATTTTTAGTGATTAAAAAGTTAATCCATCAAGAAAATATAGCAATTATAAACATTGCCCCTGATGGCAGAGCCCAAAATACATGAAGCAAAAACTGGAAGAATGGATGGGAGAAACAGACAATTCATCAGTAGTAGCTGGAGACTTTAATGCCTCTGCTTTCCACATGGATAGAAAAACGAGGCAGAAGATCAACATGAAAATGGAAAAGTTAAACAATATTATAAACCATTAAACCTAACAAACATCTATAGAATGCTAGAAGTTTTAGTCAGGGCAGTTGGGCAAAGATATCAAATAAAAGGTATCCAATTTGGAAAAGAAGAAGTGAAACTATTTGCAGATGACATGATCTCGTATGTAGAAAATCCTAAGAAATCCACAATAAAACCATTAGAGCTAAAAAATGAATCCAGCAAGGTTGCAGGATGCAAGACCAATACACAAAAATTAATTGAATTTCTGTATATCTGCAATAAACAATCCAAAATGAAATTAAGAAAAATTCTATTTACAATAGCAGTAAAAAGAATAAAACACTTAGTAAAAAATTTAACAAAAACACAAAACCTGTACTCTGAAAGTTATAAAATATTGTAGAAAGAAATGAAAGAAGACTTCAATAAATGAAAAAGTATCCTATGTTTTCATTGATCAGAAGGCTTAATAGTGTCAAGATGGCAATACTCCCTAAATTGATCTACAGATTCAATATACAATCACTATCAGAATCCCACTGGATTCTTCCCAGAAATTGACAATCTGATCTAAACACTCATAAAGAAATTCAAGGAACCCAGGACAATCAAAACACTCTTGAAAAAAGAAGAACAAAGCTGGAGGACTCACTTGCCGATTTCAAAACTCATTAAAAGCTATAGTAATTGAGACACCATGCTACTGGCATAATGATAGACATGTAGATCAATGAGATAGAATTGAGGTTTCAGAAATATTGCTTCACATTTTGTGGTCAATTGATTTCAGACAAGGATGACAGAACAATTAAATGGGGAAAGAAAATCTCTTCAACAAAGGGTTCTGGGACAGCTGGATATTCACATGCAAAAGAATAAAGTTAGACCCCTACCTCACATCATATTCAAAAATTAACTTAAAATGAGTCAAAGGCCTAAGTGAAAGATTTAAGACTATAAAACTGAGAAAAATAGGAATAAATCTTCATGACCTTGGATTATGCACAAGTATCAGCAACAATAAAGATAATTTGAATGCCACTAAAATGAAAAATGTTTGTGCTTTAAAGGATACCATCAAGAAAGGGAAAAGACAATTCACAGAATGGGAGCAAATATTTGCAAATCATATATGTGATGCGACTTGTATCCAGAATACATAAAGAACTTTTACAACTCAATAATAAAAAGATAACCTACTTTTTAAATGGGCAAAAAAGGAACTTCTCGTTGGTCCAGTGGTTAAGACTCCACATGTTCAATGCTGGGGATGAAGGTTCAGTCACTGGCTGGGGAACTAAGATTCCACATGCTGTGCAGATGAAAAATAAAAATAAAACTGACTGTGATGATGATTGCACATATCTACAAATACAGTGAAATATTTAAAATGTACACTTAATGGCGCCACCTACAATATGTGTAACTTGCATCTCAATAAAGCTGTTGGGATGAAAATAAATAATTAAAATGGACAAAAGATCTGAAGCAACATTGCTCCAAAGATTTGCAAATGGCCAAAAGCACATGAAAAGATTCTCAACATCATTGGCCCCAGAGAAATGCAAATTAAAACCATGGAAAACCACTTCACACCCACTAGGACGGCTGTCATCAAAAAGTCAGATAATAACACATGTTGGTGAGGATATGAACAAATCAGAACCCTCGTACAATGCTGATGGGAATGTAATAGGGCAGCTGCTGTGGAAAACAGTCTGGCAAGCCCTTGAATAGTTAGACATAGTGTTACCATATGACCCCTAGTGCTTGGCTCACCCCATTCTATTCTTAGATAGAATAAAAACCCAAGAGAAATTAAATCATATCCACAAAAAATCTTGTACGTAAATGTTTATAGTAGCATTATTCATAATATCCTCTGAAACAATCCAAATATCTATGACTGATGAATAGATAAACAAAATATGTTATATACATATACTGGAATATTACTCATCCCTAAAAAGGAATAAAGTATTAATACTGCCACAACACAGGCAAACCTTGAAAACATTATGCTAAATGAAAAAAGACAGTAACAAAGATTGTGTATTGTATGATTCCTTTTATCTGAAATGTCTAGAATAGGAAAATTCATAGAGACAGAAAATAGATGAGTATTCATTCAGGAATAAGAGCTTGAGGGGGAAGGGAAAGTAATTGCTAATGGTTATAAGATTTCTTAGCAGGGGTGATAAAAATGTTCCAAAATTGATTATAATGATTGCTACACAACTCTGTGAATATGCTAAAAACCAATGACTTGTACACTTTAAATGGGTGAATTGTATGGCACGTAAATTATATCTCAATAAAGCCATTATTTTTGAAAAAGAGAGTCTGTGTGCAGAATGTGTTCCTCTAAACTTCTTAATGATGATGTTGTAGCCACGCGTTCTGGGAAACAAACTCACTCAGAAGGACAATACAGATAGTGAAGTGCAGTTTATTACACCGGTGGGCCCAAGGTAGAATCTCCTTTTAGCCAAGGACCCCGACCAGCATTTGTGAAAATCTTTTATACCCCATGTGTATGTGTCTGAACCCACTACCCCAAATTCCTTGAGAGTTACATAAACTAAGGAAGGGTAAATACAATCCCAATAACCCCATCACTCAGGTGCCATGTGCTTAGACAGTTAAACAATTAGCCAATAATCAATAAGCATGAGGTTACACTCCAATAGGTACAGAAAAATTTATGGCCTGTCTGGAGGAAGGGGTGATTAGTGTACGTGTTCTCTTAGGCGATGAGTAACCTGGATATGATCTTCAAGACTCAGCTGTCCGGAGGGAGACTTATCCTTCTGTTGTCGTTTCCACAGACACTAAACACAGCGTTCAGAGTCCATTGGAGAGGTGGCCGAGCATGGTCAGCATGAGCAGGCCTGAGATGGAGTCCAGGCCCTATGAATGCCTTCTTCAATGACAGAATCCATGCAGACTAATTAAGTGACTGTACTGGCAGCAGCACCAAACAACTGGTCTACTATTTTTCCCACTGGCACTGCATTTCTCATCAGAATTCAACCCTGCCCCTTGCTTGGTCAGCTGTCTCACCTTCAGAGACAGAAGACTAACAGGTGAGTTACTAATTATAAAAACAACAACCCTCCTCAAGCAAAAAAAAAAAGAATGACAGGGAAGCATCCCAGGTTCATGCTACAGCAAACCTTTTATACAAACCAAAAAAAAAATAAAGGCAAGGGTTGGTCTCTAAAGAAACTGAAAAGAAACACCGGGAGAAAAATGCTCTTATGGACACAAGGGCTGATAGGAGGTGAGCTGGGGCCTATTAGAGTTGCTCTGGGAGCCTGGGTAGTCTTTGTTCTAATAGGCAAGATTTCTGGCAACTCTTTTGTTCCTTCTCCAGGGGAACAGTCCATGCAAAGGTGTGGAAGCGGGAGAGGGGCAGTGGGGTGACCGAAGGACTAGGGGGCATTTAGGCTGATGCAGCAGGCAGGAGTGGGGAGTGAGGAGGGCCAGAGGGGTCAGTGCGCCCAAACCATGCAGGGCTCTCAGTCCGGCTGAGGAGCTGGATGGTCTCGCTGGGTGAGCGCAGGTGAGTCACTGACATCTCTGAGCCCAGCTGCATATTGTAAGTGCCCTCAGAGAGTGGTAGAAAGAATCCCATGAGATAACACACTGTAGCAAAACTTCCAGATGTACAAGCAGGATTTATAAAAGGCAGGGGAACCTGAGATCAAATTGCCAACATCCCATTGGATCACAGAAAAGCAAGAGAGTTGCAGAAAAACATCTACTTCTGCTTCATTGACTAAGCTAAAGCCTTTGACTGTGTGGATCACAGTAAACTGTGGAAAATTCTTAAAAAGATGAATACCAGACCACCTTACCTGCTTCCTGAGAAACCCGTATGCGGGTCAAAAAGCAACAGAACTGGACATGGAACAATGGACTGGTTTAAAATTGGGAAAGGAGTACGTCAATGCTGTATATCATCACTCTGCAATGCTGTATATTATCACTCTGCTTATTTAACTTCTATACAGAGTACATCATGCGAAATGCCAGGCTGGATGAATCACAAGCTGTAATCAAGATTGCCAGGAGAAATATCAACAACCTCAGATATGCATATGATACCACTCTAATGGCACAAAGTGAAGAAGAACCAAAGGGCCTCTTGATGAGGGTGAAAGAGGAGAGTGAAAAAGCTGGCTTAAAACTCAGCTTAAAAAAAAAAAAACTAAGATCTTGGCATTCAGTCCCATCACTTCATGGCAAATAGAAGGGGAAAAAGTGGAAGCAGTGGCAGATTTTATTTTCTTGGGCTCCAAAATCACTGCGGACAGTGACTGCAGCCACGAAATTCAAAGACTCTTGCTCCTTAAAAGAAAAGCTATGACAAACCTAGACAGTATATTAAAAAATAGAGACATCACTTTGTCAACAAAGGTCTGTATAGTCAAAACTATGGTGTTTATAGTAGTCATGTATGGATGTGAGAGCTGGACCATAAAGAAGGCTGATGCTTCCAAACTGTGGTGCTGGAGAAGACTCTTGAGAGTCCCTTAGACAGCAAGGAGATCAAACCAGTCAATCCTAAAGGAAATCAATATTCATTGGAAGGCCTGATTTTGAAGCTGAAGCTCCAATACTTTGGCCACCTGATGCAAAGAGCCAACTCATAGGAAAAGACCCTGATGCTGGGAAAGATTGAAAGCAGGAGGAAAAGGGGATGACAGAGGATGAGATGGTTGGAGGGCATTACCAACTCAATGAACTTGAGTTTGAGCAAACTCCGAGAGATAGTGAAGGACAGAGGAGCCTGGCGTGCTGCAATTCATGGGGTTGCAGAGTCGGACACGACTTAGTGACTGAACAACAACAGGATTAAGAATGTTCTTGGAAGGAGCAAACACTGAGTAAATATTAGTGGACATGAGGAGGAAGATGTTTCTCTGGCTTCCCTAGGTTCCCTGATACAGGGAACGTGAAATGGGAGAAGGAGCCTTGATAAGGATTGATCTCATCTCCTCCTAAAACCCCATTAAAGTGACAGGACAGAAATAAGAAAGACCGTGGGAAAAGGAGCAAAGCCAACGAAAGACGAGGCTGATGGGGAAACTGCAGTACCCGAGCAGAAGCAGCTCTGTGGATGGGGCGCAGTGGGATGTGAACAGAGCCCCAGCAATGCTCAGGGCTCAGAGGTCCCAGTTACTGAAGAAGGTAGGGGCTAGGGGTGGATTAAAAAGGAGAGGTCCAGTGGAAAGTCAGTGTAGGAGTTAGACTTCCTGGTTCCCCTTTCCCAGCCCTACAGTCGGACGGCTAGTCCTCTCCCTGACTTTCAGTTCCCTTTCCCAGGAGACCAGGAGATGAGGGTTCACTCTCCAGAGACACAGAACCTGGAAGGATTCTAACCCAGCAACATCCAAGCAGCTGAGCCCCTACAGGACACCAGGATGGAGAGAGTCCTCTCTGGAGTAACTGGTCTCTAGAACTCTCCCTTCAAAAAGCTGACTTGCTGCCAGATCACCCCCATAGAGCCCTCAATCAAGTGTGCCTCCATCCTGAAATCAGGTACACAGTCTCCTTTCTGGTTTTTTTGTTTTGTTTCATTTGTTTATAGTGCCTGTAAGAATCACCAGGGACAAAACAAAAACAAACAAACAAAAACCCTTGAGAAACAGATAATGCACGCAGCAGGGCAAGACTGAAACAACAAGCAAGAGAACTGAAATGAAACCCTTGACAGAAACTGTAAAAGGTAACATTAAGGAAATTGCTAAGAGAGTAGACAAAAAGGTATAGAAATAGAGAATAGGAAAAAATAAATCAGAAATCTTGAAGATCAATCCTGGGAGTGACATCTGACTAATAATAGTGCCAGAAAGAGAGAAAAGAGAAAATGAAGAAGGGAAGTTAGGAAGTTTTCTTACCGTATAAGAAAAATTTTCACAATGGAAGGGTGTGAGCTTCCAACTTGAGAACCCAGGACAAGGGAGAAACAAAAAAACTTCACTGAGGCACATCATTTGAAAACTTCTGCAGGAGGGGTGCTAAAAAGAGGAGGAGGAAGTAGAGACTAAAATGAGCAAGGAAGCCCCATACAAAGATAGGGGGTCAGAACATCATCGAATTTCTTGGAGCAACACTGGAAGACAGACAACTATAGAGACAAGTCTCAGAAACTCTGAATGGAAACAATTTTCAACCTAGAATTCTATGCCCAGCTAAGCTAATAATCAAAGGTGAGGGTGGAATAAAGATATTTTCTGGGAACTACAGAAAAAAGTATTTTCTAGGCACCATCTTCCAAAAAGCTATTGAGGACAAGCTCTACAAAACTAAGGAAATAGAGCAAGAATGAGGAAGGATTTGGATCTTGCAAACAAGGAAGCCAGTGCAGGAGAGGTCAAAGCCACGGCCAAGCGGACAGCTGCTCGGCGGGGCTAGAGGGAGCCCAGGGCTGAGCCGGGGCCTCTGACGCATTTGGCAGTTTGGACAGTGCTACAGAGAGGTGGTGTACATGGCTATCAAAGGATTTGGGAAGAATGAGCAATAGGAACATAGAAAACTAGACAAATGAGAAAACAACCCAGTTATTCATTCCAGAAAACAGTAGAAGTATGAGAAAAAGAAACTAATCAGAGCATAGTACTAGGATTAGTAAATATTTACATAGTCATGATAACAAAAACCCAGAATATCTATTTAATGAAAATTTATGTGCTATAACTACTGGAAGTTTGGGGAAGTGGGGAGTGGTGAGAGCATCAGAAGAAAACCAGGTCGTCACCGCCCCCCAGGAAGCCAACAGAAAATATCTCAAAGTGAAGAGGTGAGAAATAGCAGTTAACATATTGTACTGAAGTGTGAAAGTGAATCCAGAGAAAATAGCTTCAAGGATCTGACTGTAGCTGCCTCTGGAAAGTGGAACTGGAATTGAGGCTTCTTGAGACTAGGATAATCTGAGGATGGTTGATTTTTGTTTCCAGTCCATTGTATACGCCTTGATTTTTTTCTTAAAACAATGTGTTTATATTACTTTGAGAAAATCATTTTTCTAATTTTCATAAATGAAGGAGCAGTAGATATAATTAATCCTCTTGGTAGGTGAAGATACTGATGCTAAGTCTAAGAGCCATGCCCAAGACCCCAGCATGACCAACTTAGGACAGGAGGTGGGTCCCCCACTGCCAGGCAGCTCTCAGGTCCCAATGACTATAAGCCACAGTCACAGGAAAGATGAAAACTGGAGCATTACTATGTTGAATCTCAATCCTCTAATGCTAGAAGGACCGTTTGAAAAAAAGTTCAATGTATTTATGCTATGGCTGGTGAAGCCAGTTGGGTTCAGGAGAAATGCATGACCATAATTTGTATTTATTTGATCTAAAAGCTTTACTTTCGAAGAGGGGGAAATATGGGACCAGGGGAAATTCCTCTCAATGACCGTGAATTTCCAGGCCACAAAGCAGAGGAGACAATTTCCGTAATATTCCACCTTATTCTGTACACGTTTCCAAGCAGCCTTTGATGCCACAGTTTAGAAAGCAGCCCAGAGCCTCTTACTCTAAAACAAATCAGCTGCTCCCAGCCACCCCTTCCCATCACCCATCCCCCTCCACCCCATCGCTCACTCACCGTGCGCCTCTCAACCTGCATTCCACCCTGCCAGGGCTGGGCTCACAAAGTTAATCAGCCTTGGGAGCCCCCAGGCCAGCGGAAGACTTCAGAGCAAAAGGACAGCTACAGACCAGGTGTAGTGAGACCTCAGGCCCCTCCAGGTAAGAGCCCAGGCCCTCCTCCCATCACCGTCTCCCCTCCTACCAGACCTTATTCTCTCTGGTGCTGCCTCTCACTTCCAGGTCTTTGTAGGTGCTGTTCCCTCTGTCTGGAACACTCTTCCTTTGAGCTTCCCAGGTCATGGCTCTGGTCACACTCCGCACGGCACTGTCTTCTCTAGGTGGGAACCTGACTCTAGGCTGTGAGTCCCTCAGAGGCTGGATGGGGTGTGGTTGCTCTCTGAGCATGGTGGGCACAGTGGCCTTGCCAGGAGTGGGAGGTGATTAATGTTGCAGGAAGGAGGAAAGGAATGAACGTGGGAGTGCCGGGCTCAGGGACACATCCAGCCTGGTGCCCTGGACAAGCTGCCTTCACCTGCAGAGTGGGGTCTCATAGGGCTTTGGTTCAGAGGGCTCTGGTTCAGAACCACTTGGGGCCACTGCAACAAATGCAGATTGCTGGCCCTTTCTCAGGATTTCTAGGTTTTGCAACCCTTGCCCCAGGGCTCAGCACCCTTTGTCCCATGTAGCAGCCTTATACTGGCTGATGAGTCTATTTGCTGCCCCTAATCCTGGTCCCTGGAGGGATTCTGGCTCCTGGCTACTCATAGAGCCTGGAAACAGACAGAGCCCAAGGCCCTGGCCCAGCTGCCCCTGCTGTGGGCATTTTCAGGCAGGTGGTCTCCAAAGCATTCAGCTTCTTGTCCCTCAGTTTCCATACCAGCAGAGTCAGGGCTCTGACTTCCTAGAGGGGTGTGGGGGTTAGGCCAGTGTGAAAACATCCTCCTGACCAGGAATGCTCATGAAGGACTCCATGAGCAGGGGGTGGGTGGGGCCAGGCACAGATCACTGCAGGGTGGAGGTGGGGAGGCACAGGCACTGTTGGGCCCTCTGCTGGTGGACCCACCTCCCTCCCTCCACTTCCCACACCCACCCAGTGGAGAAGCACCACCATTGACCAATAGGAAATAGGACTGGACAGCGCCAGCAAGGACTTGCCCAAGGTCTCTGGCAGAACTGGGCGCTGAGCTGGGCCTCCTGCCTCCTCTCCAGGACGGGAGAAGCCCTACCCCATGAAAAACCTTCAAATTCTCATTGCAGCTAATCGCCCCTTTGAAATATATTAAATAGGGATAGTGGAGCCATCTCTGCTGGAGCATCTGGTTGGCTTGGGTCCTGGTGCCCCCTCGTGGCCATTCCTTCTGCTTTCCCCAGCGGCACTTTGCAGTCCTGCTGCCTGAATTGGTGGTTGGAGAAGACCTGGGGTCCCAACCGACTGCAGAGGGCTATTCCGGGTGGAGGAAGGGGCGAGAGGCCTGGATGCCCTTTGGATTCACTCTGCAACCTTGGACAAGCTCCTGACCACAGCCAAACCAACTTGTCTGGAGAGATTAGAGTAGGTCATCTTGGAGATGGCTAACCTCCTCCTGCTGATCTCACCAGGGAGTAAGGAGGCCTAGAGATGCCGAGCAGGTGTGGCAGGGGCCCAGGGATGTGCTGGAGAGGGTGTGCCATCCTGGCACCCTCTAGAGAGGAGCCTGGCTCTGGAAAGGAGGGCTTCCAAAGCTAGGAGAATCTGCTCTTCCAACCTTTCGCCCCCAGCCCAGGGCCCAGGGTCTTCCTCCCCTGCTGTCCTCACTGTCCTCCCTCCCCAAAGCCTGCCTCCTGGTTACTCCTATTGCTCCAGAACCCCCAACACTGCCAGGACGGTCACTGGGCAGCTGGCGGCCAGTTGGTGCTCATGTCCAGAATTAGATGCTGCCCCAGCCTTGCCCCTGGGGCCCCTTCCCAGCTCCATACCCCTCCACTCATTCAGTGCTCACACTGAAGACCCCGTGGGCCAGTCCTGTCCAGGTGCTGGTGACAGACTCTCCTGGAGCTAACAGCAAACCTCTTTTCTCTCCTCCCTCTCAGACCCCCAGACATGGCCCCCCTTCTGCTCCCCCGGAGTAGGGCATACTGATTGCCCTCTGTGACAATCACATGACCCTCTCTGACAGCTGGCCTCCAAACCCACAAACAACCCCCATCCTCCGCCTCCTCCATCTGCAGCCCCTTTGCTCTTTTCTCATCAGCACTGAATGCAGTCCTCAGCTCATCTTGACCACATACACCCACAGAGTCCCTTCCCTCATCAACTACTTCTTATTTCTGTCCGACCCTTCAGAGCTCAGTTTTATTTATTTATTTTTTTTTTAGTGGAGTGCAGTTTAGAGCTCAGTTTTCAAAACAGCAGTTCACATTCATTTATTGTCTTTCCCTTCCTGCCTCACCATCACTCCAAAGCCCTCTTGTTCTTGAATCCACTTGACTTTCATGTGCATGCTAAGTCACTTCAGTCATGTCCAACTTGTTGCGATCCTATGGACTGTAGCCCACCAGACCCTTCTGTCCATGGGATTCTCTAGGCAATAATACTGGAGTAGGTTGCCATGCCCTCCTCCAGGGGATCTATCCAACCCAGAGACTGAACCTGCATCTCCTGTGTCTCCTGCATTGGCAGGCAGGTTCTTTACCACTAGTGCCACTTTAGTCCACCCTTGACCCACTCAGCTCAACCAGTTGACGCAGGTCCACACACCATGTCTGCTCTCTCAGGTCGCCAGGCCTTTGCATGTGCTGTTCCCTCCACCTGGAACACCTCTCCCTCCCTTCCTCGCAATACTAATACCCTCCTGTTCTTCAGCACCAAGCCTGAGCGTCACTTCCTTCAGGAAGCTTTCTCTGATGCTGTAGGCTGGTCTGGCACATCCTCTAAAGGCAGCCCATGATTCCTGGACTCAGCCCCTGGTGCTCTCAACCCCAGGGAATTTCTCTTAATTTCTCGAATATGAAAACCTATTCCTATCTCACAACCTTTATGTGTGCTGCTTTTCTGCCAGGTCTCAATATCTGCCCATCCTGTCCCCAATTTGTATCTGGAAAACTGGTGTCTCCTGCTCCAGGAAAAACCCCCTCTGCCTCTTTAGAGATCTCTCTGGGTTCCTAGGGTTGCAGGCTTCCTCTGTCACAGCGCTGGCCCCTCTGGGTGTCACAGAATGCACGCCTGCCTGCCTTCTGTAAGCATAATGGTTCATCATTCCTGGGGACTGTTCTAAGCACTTTGCATATATTAATCTTACACCACATAGAATAAGTGTATCGTTATCCCTGCTTCACAGGTAAAGAAAATGAGGCCCTGGGTCCTTCATCCAAGGCCAGAGTCAAGCACTCAACGTGCACCCGGCAGGGCTTCCCAGACCCAGAGCTGAGAACCGACCCCTCCAAATCTGGTTTAAATGGAAACCAGCCCCTGAGCAGCTCCCCACCCCCGCCAGCCCTGGATGAAGGCTTCGCATCCCCTTTCATGCTGTTTATTCTTTTGAACAAATTGTGAGTTTTATAAGACATTCAGGGCCTGCAGTGGCAAACACATGTTCCCGTGATGAGAGTCATCAGACCTGCTGGGCAGAGGGCTGTGAGATGAGAGCAGCCGTCTCAGCTTCTTCTGTCCTTGTTCTTCCAAGAGTTGTAGACACCCTCGAGCACCAACAGCCTCTCAGACCAATGGAGAGAGAAGCTGAGTTTCATCTCTGCACTCCCTGACACCCCTCACCAGCACCCCCTCACACTGATGGCTCCCACACTCCAAGGAATACCCCCTGCTCACTCTGCAGCAGCAGGAGCCTCAAAGCATCCTAGGAGAGGAGAAGGTACTGCTATCATCTCCACTCAGCAGGGGAGGAAACCGAGGTTCAGAGAGGGGAGGTATCTTACCCAAGGTCACACAGCTGCTTAGTGGTGAAGCCAGGAATTAGAACTCAGGTTTTCTGGCTCCAAAGTTGGTGCTCCACCAATAGCATCATTCCTGCCTTCAAGGCCAGAAAAGCAGAAAGATTTTGTGTCCCTTGTACCTGGCACATTGTCCTCCATGAATGATGTCCTGGAAAAGCCTGATGCTCTAGGAAGCAGGGGTGTTGCAGTCTAGGCCTGGCTCTGTACCTTGGCAAGTCACTCATCTCCTCAGGCCTCAGATTCTTCTTCTGAAGAACAAGGGGTTTGGACCCACTGAGCTCAGTAGACTCTCATACTTCTAAGGAAACAGCACAGCCGTGTGGCCTCAGGCAGCCCTCACAACGGTCAGGTCCCAATCCCTGAACGCTGACTCTAACAGTCATAAGATGCTCCCTATCTCTTTTCTACCAGTTTTACAGGTAACCCTTGGAAGTGTCCAAAACAGTGAAGGTTGTTTTCATATCACAAGCATTCCTCAACCAGAACTTGGCTCTTCAAAATAAAATAACTGAACAAGTGCCCCATGAAATATGACACTACATGAAGTCAGGCCCCCCCCAAAAAAGCATTCCAGGAAGAGGAAACAGCAGGTGCAAAGGCCCTGGGGCAGGAATGAATTTGGAGTATGAACTAAGGGGTCATGGTGGCTGGCATGAGGTGGGTGAGAGGAAGAGTGCTAGCAGGTGGGCCAACAGGGGCCTGGACAGTGGTATCCGCAGCGGCACTGTCCCCCACAGCCAAACCTACACACCAAGTCCCAGCAAGAGGGCCAGTGTGAGAAACTGGGATGCCACACAGGAATACCACCCAGCAGGAAAAACCAGCAGGCTGCCGCAGCCCACGACAAAGTAGATGAGTATGAAAAGAGTCCCAGAGACTACAGCCTAAAATAACTTAAAAACCATTTAAGAAAACATATGGATGTGATGAAATAAAAAAGGAAAGCTAGTGGATGAGACACCAGGATTTAGGATGCTGGTTACAGTGGGTGGGGGAGGTGATGGCAGAATTGGGTACCAGATGGTTGGATGGATACTCTCAAGGACCTGACTTTTGTCTGGAGCAATGGAATGATGGGTGCTGATCACATTATTAAAAACAAACAAGCACATCAAAGTAGGTTGTGCATGGACCAACAAGGAATTTGTCTCATGTACCAGCCTGGGTGGTGGCCTTTTTGATTCAGAACCTCCGAAACCAGGCCGAGCAGTTGGGGCTTTATTGGAAGAGCAATGGGAGCCACTGCAGAAGTGACTTGATTTGATTCCTATATAAAGGTCACTCTAGTTGTTTACAGATAATGGCGTGGGGAGAAAAGGGAGGCAGGGTGTCCAGTTAGACAGCCACTGCCTTCCACCAGGCAGGAGGTGATGGTGGGGACAGGGGTTAGAGGTGGTTTGAGAAGGCGGAGAGTGCTGTTTTGCCACATCCAGTTTGAGATGTGGGGTCAGTTACCCTCTGTTTTCATCTCATACAGATCCCATCTGCAGGGGGGGACATAGGCCCCTGTGTCCAGCGGGGCCGACCTCTGTGGACAGCATCTCCTGAACTCCTTTGCTCTCTGGCTTCTAGTAGACCAGCGGGTGGGAGGAGATAGAATTCGGGTTTGCTCCTCTAGAATGAAAGACATGTGGCTATACCTGGTACCAACTACCCCTAAAGAAGAAGCATGGTGCTGAAGTTTGGAGGTTCAGAGTTTTGGAGCTTGCATACACTGGGAGTGCAGCTTGACCATTTACTGAGGAAGTGGCACACCTGCCAGTTTTAAATGGGGCCAAAGTAAGAGCAGCTCTGCATTTGGTCCAGACTATAGTACAAACTGTCTTGCCACTCGAGGTTTATGACCAAGTGGATCCAGCAGGACCTGGAGTAACCGATGCAGTTTGGCATGAGGTGTGATGCTCGGCATGGCCCCCACAGAGTCAGAGCACAGAACACTAAGATTTGGGAACCCATCTTGCTCTCCTCCCCTGGCAACTCTTCCAGGCTCTGGGAGAGAATGGACCCCACGGACAGCGGGGACACTGAAGGACTCGGTGACCAGAGGTGCTGCTGCCTGGACGTCCTCCTGCTGCCTCCCCTCCCAGGGCCCCATCTTCGCCCCTGCTCTGTGCTCCAGAGGCTGACCTGTGCAGTGCATCAAGGGGCGCCCTTGCCCTCTGGCTTTTGACTGGGCTTAGCAGAGGAGAGCCCCCAGCAAGAGATTGGAGGGAGGAGAGGAGGGAGTCGGAGTGGAGTGTCCATGGGAGATGTCCTTGCTCTTTCATAGCAGACTTCTCTCTTCTCTTCTCTCCTCCCATGTCCCACTAGCTGCTCTGTCCCCTCCCTACTCAGCCACCCAGGGATGCTAACCAAGCTCTCTAGGTACCACACTGTCCTTGCAGTTTCCTACTCCTCGCCAGAGCTTTTTATTAATTCCTTTATTAGACCTCTTTCAATTATCTTAATTGGAGCATGCTGTTTCTTGTGGGGATCCCGTATGATAGGTATGTAGGCAGAATTCTAAAATGACTCCAGGAGTCCATGTCCTGTAGAATCCTCTGCCCTTTCTTCTAAATATGATGGGATAGTCCTGTGACCATATTATATACAACACAATCATAGCAGCCTGCAAAGAGATTCTCCTGCTGGCTTAGAAGAAGTAGGCTACCATGTTGTAAGAGGCCCACATGCCTAGGACCAGAAAGTGATCTCTCGGAGCTGAGAATAATGCCCAACCAACAGCCAGCCAGAAGACAGGGACCCCAGCCCAACACTGGCTGGAAACAAAATCTGCCAACAACCTGACTGAGCTTGTAGGAGGGCCCTGAGCCTCGAGTGACAGTGCAGCCCTGGTCACCACCTGGGTTTCAGCCTGATGAGAGTCTGAGCAGAGAACCCAGTTATGCACTTAGCTAGCTTCTGACCTACAGAAACTGCAAAATAATAAATGGGCATGGTTTGAAGTCACTAAGTTTGTACTGATTTGTTATGCAGTCACAAGAAATAAGCACACTGGATTTTACCCACTTCTCCAAACTATAGAGTTGAGTGTGGGGAGCAGCGTTCCCACACTTGGCACAAATGTACGCATGACAAGGACTGCAGCTGGTCCAGAGGTGTAAGTCCATCATGTGAGTACTTGGCTTAGACACTCTGGAACCTACTGCTAGGCTCTGCCCTCTCCTTTGGAGGAGTCCCTGTGACAAGTCAGCAGAAGAGAAGGCACTGGGAGCCTGATTTACAGGTGGGTGTGCTTGGCGTGTCACTGCCAGCCAGAGTGGATGGGGGCTGCATTATAACCCCGTCCAGGGGCTGCACTTAGAAACAGTGGTGAAAGGAGATTCTTCTATGGGTACACTATAAAACTGCTAGAGAGAAACATGAGCAGAACACTCTCTGACATAAATCACAGCAATATCTTTTGGGGAAAGGGCCTTTCAGAGGGCACATTTTTTTTTGAACTTTCAATTTTATATTGGAGTTAAGCCAATGAACAATGTTGTGATAGTTTCAGGTGGGCAGCAAAGGGACTCGGCCTTGTACATATAAGTATGCATTTTCCTCCAAACCCTCCTCCCTTCCAAGCTGCCACATAACATTGAGCAGAGTTCCCTGTGCTATACAGTAGGTTCTGGTTGGTTACCCATTTTAAATATAGCAGTGTGTACATGTCAATCCCAAACTCTCTAATGATCCCCTCCCCTCATCCTTCCCCCCGGCAACCATAAGTTTGTGAGTCTGTTTCTGTTTTGTGAACAGGTACATTTTTATAATTTCTTTTTAGAGTCTGCATATAAGGGATGTCATATGATATTTCTTCTTCTCTATCTGACTTAGTTCACTCAGTATGACACGCTCTAGACCCATCCATGTTACTGCAAATGGTATTATTTCATTCTTTTTATGGCTGAGTAATATTCCATCATATATATGTACCACATCTTCTTACCCATTCCTCTGTTGATGGAGTTAGGTTGCTTCTAAGTCCTGGCTGTTGTATATAGTGATTCAGTGAACATTTGGGTGCTTGGGTCCTTTTGGACCATGTTTTTCTCTGGATATATTCCCAGGAGTGGGATTGCAGGGTCATATGGTAGCTCAGTTTTTAGGTTTTAAGGAATCTCTATGTAGCTCTCCATAGTGAGAGAACTATATGAGAGTCTCCAATGCAAACTGTACCAATTTACATTCCCATCAACAATGTAGGAGGGTTCCCTTCTCTTTACACCCTCCCCAGCATTTATTGTTCTTGGAGTTTTTGATAGTAGTAATTTTGATTGGTGTGAGGTGATATCTTGTTGTAGTTTTGATTTGCATTTCTCTAATAATTAGCAATATTGAACATCTTTTCATGTGCCTCTTGACCATTTGTATGCTTTCTTTGAAGAAATATCTATTTAGATCTTCTGCTCATTTTTTGACTGGGCTGTTTGTTTTGATGATGTTAAGTGTCATGAGCTGTTTATAAGTTTTGGATACTAATCACTTGTTGATCACATCATTTGTTTTCTTTTGTTTGTTGATCACAGCAAATGTTTTCTTCCAATCTGTGGGGTGTCTTTTCATTTTGTTTATTGTTTCCTTTGCTGTGCAAAAGCTTTTGAGTTTAAGTAGGTCCTATTTGTTTATTTTTGTTTTTATTTCCATTATTCCAGGAGACAGATCAAAAAAGATAGAAAAAGATAACTGCTACCTGACATCCACTTCAGAGGAAGGAGGGATGGCCTGAGATATGGATCTATAGTGATTCGTGGGCAGAGGTGTACAGGTTAGCAGGCTGCTCAAGCTTTTGGAAAGAACAAGATTGGAAAACTGGTGAAAAGGAGATGAGTATGTGGCTGGACCTCTTAAAATAGGCAGTGTGTGAAATAGTCACCTCCCAGGAAGTGTGCACCAGCAGGCAACCACTGCCGGTGAGGCTCTCAGTAACTAGCAGAACACAAGGATCCATCTTGCAGACATCAATTAATCTCTTTCCCCAGTTCAGTGGGCTCATGAACCAAGCGAGTGTGGCAGCCGGTGGATTCGTCTGCTCGGGCTGCCACAGCAGACCGGGCGACTTAAGCAAGAGAATCTGCTACTCAGTTCTGGAGGGTGGGAAGTCCAAGGTCAAGGTGCCGTCAAGGTAGGTTTCACTCTGAGACCTCTTCTCTTGGCTTGTAAACAGCGCCATCTTGCCTTGTGCTCACCTGACCGCTTCTGTGCACGTATGGAAAGCCTTTTTCTCAATGATTTGTAGGCGATCTCTACACATTAGAGAGAAAATAGCCCTTTGTGATAGGTGTCACAAGCTCTTTTTTTGTTCCAGCTGGTCACTTGTTTTGACTTTTCTATCTTCTTAGTGCCATGAAGAGTTTTTCTTATTTTTATGTAATTGCATTTATCAATCCTTAATTTTATGTACTCTGAATTTTTTGTTATAATTAGAAAGGTCTTCCCTGCAAGGCTATAAAACATCTTTCCTACATTCACCTTTAATATTTTATGATTTAATATTCTCTGGCATCTCTTCTTATACATATTATTCCTATAGGATCAGGGCCCCACACACATGACCTCACTGGGTCATATGGCCACACTGGGGTGAGGGCTTCAACATCTGAATTTGGGGAAGACACAAACACTGATCCGCAATAGCAGGGAGGAAGGCTTTTCACAGGCTCAACAGCATGAATTTCTCTGACCAAAGTGGAGATGAGTGCTGCTGTGGTAGAGAGACTGCTCTGCTAATAACACAGGCCAGTGTTGCCCTGCTCCCCAGGAAACCACAATGATGGCAAGTTGATTACCTTGGATGTCTTCCATCATGCATCAATTAATCCTGATGGAATCTAGGTATAGATTTGCCTTCTCTGCTGGGTACTTCTGCCAGCACCACCATCTGTGGTCTTACAGAAGGCTTTATCCATCGCCATGATGTGCCTCAAACCCAGAAATGCAATTAATAGGGAAAGCACTGTGGCAAGGGGCTTGCAGATGGCGGGATGGCCTGCTGGAGGCTCAGTTATAGCACCAGCTGGCAGGCAGCCCCCCGTGATGATGTAGAGGGTCTGCCTCTTAGGATGGGGCGTGTGTCTGAATCAGTGACCAGGGTCCAATGCTATCTCCCACCAGGAGCATCCCCACTCACTTTTCCAAAAAATAGCAGCTTTATTGCACATGGCATGCCATTCACTTATTTAAAGTGTATAATTCGATGGTTTTGAGTATAATCACAGCAGTGCAACCATTACCCACAGTCTACTCATAGCGACATCTTCATAAACCACTTATGGAATTTTTGCTTCGTGTTTCTGCAACATAACAGATCATATTGGAGCTCTGCCCAGATTCCCTCAGACTCTTCTTTTCCATGTTTGGGGCCCTCCCGGGTTCAGAGTGCTTTTGCTCCCAACAGACGCAGCTGAGGCCTTTTCAGAGAATATCACTTGGGGTTTCAGAGCCTGCCTGGCACACAGGTTCAGCCAGCCAGAGGTGCCTGGGCATTGACATCACCCCAGGGTGGCCCTTCACCATTAACTGGGGGTGATGGAGCATGCGAGCCCAGTTCTCTGGCCTCACACCCAGGGAAATAAATGTGAGGCAGCATGTACACGCCAGAGCTCCGGGCTGAGGCTGAGCTAGCCTGAAATGACATCCCTTCTGGATTCTCCCCCTTCCCTATCCTGCTCCCCTGCTCCTAGCTGGTCTCCCCCAAGAGCATCTCCTTCACAAATCACTTCTACACCTAAGCTCACCATGGGGCCTACTTTTGGAGGATCCAGACTACCACAGTGGCCATGGGTTCAGCTGGCTTGGGGGTGCTAGTTCTCAAGGCTTCCACCAGGAAATGCTGCCATGGTTCCACTAAATTAGAACCTGGGCTTCCTCTTGGCTACTTTGAGCTCCTCATGCTATTGAACTGACAGGCAAAGAGTGGTCAAGCTGGTCTGAACGGGTGACCTTGATTACTAAGGGGCAACTCGGTTCTGCTGCACAAGAGGGAAAAGCGAACTGGGCCTGGAACCTGCAGAGCCTCTGAGGTCAGGGAGAGATGCTTCCACAGCTTCTAAAACAGGTGGTGGGAGTCTGCAGCAAATGACAGTGATGGGCTGACCAAGGACAGGAGCCCTATAAGGAAGAAGACCTGGGTCACCCTCCCAAGCACAGAGCTCCCACCAGCAGAGGGGATAACAGCATGTGAGGGGAACAGAGAAGGAGTGCTAGAAAGAAGTAGTAATGATGATCCACCTCTGCCTCTCAACCAGCTACGGACCTGGGGCCTGCAGCCATGGTCTGAGTCTCACGCTGACTGGCCAGTTTCTTTCCCCATTCCTGCCATGTAGCTGATGCTCTAGTTCAGGCTTCAGGTGAGGGCATGACTGAAGTGAACATCATTCCAGGGCGATACAGGGGCTGATGGCTTGTGTCCCTCTCCCCGTTCTGAAGATGAGTTGCACAGGGTGAACCATGACAGTGACTGTTTACCCGCTGCCCCAACTATTCTCTGCCCTCCTGCCCTATTCTGCACCCAAGGGGCTGAGTTAGAGCACTGTGAACTGCATCCCCTCTACCCCCAACCCCAGCCCTACCCCTGGCTCTTCTATCCTGTGGCTTCTGGTTGGGTTTGGCCAATGGAAGGCACCAGCAGGAGATCAGAAGGTGGGAGAAGAGTAAGGTAGGGCTGTTTCAACCCAGTTCCCTCTATGGTCTGAGCTATTTTTTTTTTTTTTCCCCAAGCTAAAGTTATATCCCTCCATGACCACAGCTGAAGACAGCTTGCTCTGGGAACGCTGTTTCCTAATCTAATTTTGAACCTTCAAGTCAATTTCTATTTCCTGCCAGGACATGCAGGGAGAGAGGTTGCATAGATCAAGCTAACACAGAGCCCAGGCCAGCCCTTACAGCACACTGGTCTGAGGGTAAGGACGTGGACTTGGACAAGCCAACTCCAGAGAAACAGCATTGTCAAGAAGAAAAGAGGCGTTCCAACATCCAGAAAGCAGGCAGAGCCAGGGGAAGAGGGCAATGGGAGAAGGAGCAGGCGCGAGGCAGGAACCAGGAGAGAACAGTGTCCTGGAAGTCTAGAGAAATGTGTGTAAGATGTGTCAGGAGGTCGAGGGAACACAGGTCAGTGAACTGACTGCTGGGTTTGGTCATGAGGCCATCACTGGTGACCTCGGTGGGTGAGTTGGATGTCATCCTTACCTGCGACAAACCCAACAGAACAGGCGAGTGAGTGCAGTAAAGTTTTGGAGGGAGAAGTGTAGGGCAGCAAAGGAGAGCAAGGGGAGACTTGGAGCAGGCTCCATGGAGGTGCTGATGAGGCCCAGGGGCAGGGTGGCCCAGACAGAGGATGCTGTGTGAATGAGGTACTTTGGGAGATTCTATTGCAACAGGGATGAAGAGGCTTAGGAGACTCTGGAATGGTCAGCCAGACCGTGGGTTGTGAAAGACCCGCAGGCCAGCCTGGAGAGTTGGAACTTGGAGTGGTGGGGGGCCAGAGGAGTGTTTCATATGGAGGAGTGCTTAGATCAGGGTGCCTGGGTTGGGATGTGAAGGGGAAATGGCCTCCTAATCCTAGGAGCCCGGCACAAGGTCTGGTCCATCACTGGCACCTGATAGATGTTTTTAACTCTGTGGACTGAATATGAGCCACTGCTGATGTTGAAGACAGTAGTTGACATCACCCTACAACTGAGGCTAGTATACGGTGTTAGCAAAAAAAATTCACTCCAAATTGAAAAAAAACAAACAAACAAAAGCCAGATGTTGAAAAACACCAACTTAATTAAAGACTGACAGGGAAATGGTCAGGGATTCCAATTCAGATAGGTTTCACACATTTCAGAACGAGGTGTTATTGCCTCTTATTTCCCCAAGTGGTAGGGATAGGGGGAGCAACTGTTCCAGCAAATTGCTGACAACATTGGGAGGCAACTCAGTGTTTGCTGGGTAACTGGATTAGAGCTAGGAATTAATTGTCCATGAATGTGGAAAAACAGCCAAGTCCACACAGAGTGTTCCATGGACTCCATCTACTACCAAGAAGAAGAAAGAGAGAAAGAAAGAAAAAAGATGCTCTGATTTCAATTAAAAAAAGAAAAAAGATGAAAAAAAGACACCACCCAGCAGCTAATTACTGACAGGCCAATGCCTGTGTTAGCTCAAATGCAAGAGTTGACATGATAGAATGTTAGCATCTCGTGATCTGCTGTTAATTAAACGTAGCACAAAGGCATAGTGGAGCTGTACATCTGCTCACAGGATGCGACTTGGCTGGGGGAACCCTCCCCAGCCTGCCTACCTACTCGCTCACTGAGGATGGCATGGAATCCCCAGCCTGGGCTTGAGGGCAGGGGCAAAGGACTTGATGGTGTGGAGGGTGGAAAGCCCAGAAGGAGGGAGAGGTGGACCCGGGCCTGCTCACCCAGATGCCCCCTGCTGATCGGCTGTGTGTGTGTGTGCCCGGCCAAGGGTCTCTCTGAATGTGGAGGGGTCAGTTTGGTAGCCCTTCTTGAGAAGAAAATCATAGCCAGAGAAACCTTTAAACATTTAAGTTAGCATTAACAGCAAAAGATCGGAAAGAACCTAAAAGTCTCATAGCAGGACAGTGGTTACATAAATTGAGGGGCATCCATGCAGTGAAGTACTACTCAGGTGCTAACAAGGATGAGGCCAGGAGGATTTCCAAGCTCTGATTCAGAAGTTCATAACCGGGGTCCTGAGGAGCATCAAGGGCTCTGTGAACTTGGCTGGGGGAAAATTACATCTTGTTTATCACTAACCTCTAACTATAATTCCACATTTCCATCAATTATAAGTGCAGGCCACCTATTCCAGTAGAATTGGCAGTGACTTGGTCACCAATAGAAATCACAGATTTTCTTATATCACTTTACAGTGGTTGCAAATAACTCAAAATATTAATTATATCACTACTTAGAAACTGTTAATAGTGATTAGATCCAGCAATAGATTTTGTTTTTTAATGTGTTAGTAAAGAAGTATGTGTTTTATAATCACAAACGTATTTCTCTATTTTGACAAGTATATTAAACATAATTGATTTCCTCTGTAACCTTATGTGCTTGATTTTTATCCATTTAAAGCACTGATCTGAGAAGGGATCATAGGTTTTGCCTGGCTGACAAAGGAGTCCATGGCTCAAAAAAGGCTCAGAAATCCTGATCTGGTGTTAATGAAGAGAAGTGTACAGAACAGTGTGAATCACGTGCGCTCCTGTGTGTGTTTTTTTTTTTTTTTTAAAAAAAAACCTATCAGTGGAACAGATTTGAGAATTCAGAAATAGACCCACACAAATAGGTCTTATTTTTGACAAAGGTGCAAAAACAATTCAATGAAGGAAATATAGCCTCTATACACATGGTACTAGAACAATTGGACATCCACAGGCCCATAGTAAAGAATCTGCCTGCAATGCGGGAGACCCAGGTTCGATCCCTAGGTCGGGAAGATCCCCTGGAGAAAGGAATGGCTACCCACTCCACTATTCTTGCCTGGAGAATTCCATTGACAGAGGAGCCTGGTGGGCTATCGTCCATGGGGTTGCCAAGAGTCAGACACAACTGAGCTACTAACGCACAGCTTACAGCCGAAAAATGAACCTCAACCTCACACCTCAAACAAAAATGAACTTAAACATAAAACATAACACTGAATCTGAAAAATCTGAGTGGGCTGTATCAATTTGCTGCTTATGATAGTGCCTCATTGGGGGAAATTGGGTAAACAGTACGTGAGATTTCTGTGTTATTTCTTAGAACTGCATGTGAATCTATAATTTTCTCAAAATCGAAGTTTAGTTAAACAAACAAAAAGGCATGTGCAAATCATCTCTGGAAGGAGATAGCAAATAGAGGAGACGTCTCCGAGGAAAGAAATGAGAATGGGTAACAGAGGTAGGGAAAAAAAGTGTTTCTGGTTTCTACTTTTAAGTTGTTAACCATTTTCATGAATTACTTATATTCACAATTCTTTAATTATTTTAAAACAAAAAACAAAAAGTCTGGAGAAAGAAATGAGTGTGAAGAGAAATCATCCTGGTGAAAATCAAAACTGTTTCCTAGGTTACCTTTGAATTAAGGTAAAGCACCATTATTGATAAATTTCCCCTCTGCCTTGTAGAAGGATGTATATTTAAATTTTAGTAAACTTTTTATTATGCATTAAAAAAAATCAACTTCATGCTTCTTTGCTCATTTTCAAAATGAAAATGTATATTAGTCGTTCAGTCATGTTTGACTCTTTTGCGAGCCCATGGACTATAGCCCACCAGGCTCCTCCGTCCATGAAATTCTTCAGGCAAGAATACTGGAGTGGGTAGCCATTTCCTTCTCCAAGGGATCTTCCCAACCCAGGGACCAAACTCAGATCTCCTGCATTGCAGGTGGATTCTTTACCATCTGAGCCACCATGGTTCGTTTTCAAAATGAAAATAAAAGGTTTTTATTTCAAATAATTATAGTCCTTGTGTAAGATCTGAGCAAGGTTGTTCTTTGTGTTCAGACTGTTGACATGCCTTGAGAGCAGCTGGGCTGGGTGGACTACAGATGGGCGGCAAGTCTTCGGGGGACCACGACTTCCCCAAGACTCACAACTCTCCTTTGCTGAGAAGCAGGAGAGGCCAATGCAGTTAGAACTTAGCTCTGGACTCAGGTGGAGCTCAGATTTGATCCTGGCTTGCCACTTACAGACTGTACAATGAAGAGCAAGAATCTCACCTCTGTGGATCTCAGTTTTGCCATCTGTAAGATGGGGGTATTACAGTGCCTGGCTGAAGGGGTCGCTGTGAGAATTCAGAGGGAGAATTTGTGGAAAGCACTTAGACAGGGCCTAGCACATGGAGACCACAGTGGTTAGCCTGTGTGATTCTTAGCCTCCTGACAGTCTCAAAGAGAAGGCTGCCTTCAATCATCTGACCATACAAGTACCATACACTGTGCGCCAAGAGGTGGCATCAGAGGTGTATTTCTCACGAGAGCTCCCTGCATCCTCAGCACACTTGAGCCAGAGCTACAGAGGCAAAGGGAGGCCCGTAGAGGTTATGTGACGTGCCCAAGTGCACACAGCCAGGAAGAGGCAAGGGGAAAGAGCAGAACCCAAAGGCTCCGGGCCATGGCCAAGGAGAAGAGGCCAGGGCTCATCCTAGGGCCTCTGAACAGCACTCCAGTAAGAGCAGCTGAGGTCCAGGCCTATCAAGGCCAGGGCATCCAGGAGTGGAAGGGGCTCTGGGAATCCTCAGAATGGCAAGGAGAGGACCGATCCTCTGTCCTAGCCCAGAGGGGCATGTTCTATCTGCACAGCATGCCCATCCCACCCTCCAGAAAAACTGGTATATCATGGTGGGAGGGCTTCTCTCCAGTAGGATCTGGGGGGCCAAAACCTAGAGGTGGAGCCTTAGAAGACACTCCACTCTGGCCACAAGAACAAGCATTCCGTCAGTCCCAGCTCTCACCATGGGGCTTGAGGTGAGGCCCAGGCCACAGCTGAGGCTTGGGTAACAGTGAGTGTTGACAGCCTTCCGGCCCAAAGACCAAGAGGGCCCTTTTCACGATGGTCACCACAAAGCCTATTTCAGCATTCTCTCAGGAGGTTTAGCTTCTTGGACGTCAGTGAATAGAGTGGGCAGTGGTTTCAGGAGGCAAACATCCTCAGGCTGCTCTCCCTGGGCTGTGCTAGAATCTGCCCAGAAACAGGGGGGCATTCAGGTGGTTCGTGTTCAAAAAAAAATCTCAAGATGGTAATTGACAGCATAATGGATATAAACAACTCTCTAACTGGGCCCAGGGATGTATGTTGCCCTCTGCATGCCCTTGGCCTTTTATAAGCTATGTGACTTTGGTCAAATCACTATTTGTCTCTATGCCTCATTTTCCTTTATAAAATAGGAAATGAAACCATACCTCTTCCCTGGGTCATTGTGAGGATTAAATAAGGGGAGAGGTGCAGTGTTTGGCACATAGTAGGGTTTCAGTGAAGGCTGACTCCCTGTTGTTCTTCTGCCCACTCTGTGATGCCAGAGCAGAGCACATGTGCAAAATTGAGTGAGTGGCCAGAGGCAGGGCAACTCAACCCTCCACATAATAATGCACAAACTGGCCCTGAAATTCTGCAACCAGCCCTGGATAACTGCAGTCCTAACCAATGCTGAGCCCATGCTGGGAGTGGGGACAGAGAGACAAATGAAACCTTGTCACTGTCCCGCAGGAAGCTCAGGGCTTGAGGGAGGGACACCTACTCAGTGGGATTAGCGTGACAGCGGGCAGCCGAGGGCCTGGGCAGGTCCCACAGGCTGAGACCCTGGCGGAGGGGTCGCCTGGACTAAGTCTGAAAAGGATAAGTAAAAGATGAGTGGGTGAAACTGGAAAGAGTCTAGGAAGAAGGCTCAGCATGAGCCAAGGCGCAGAAAGGAAAGGGTGGGAGGATACGGAACATGGTACTTGGAGCTACTGTATGAAGACAAAGATAGTAAAGCATCTATTTGACCAGCAGGGTAGTGCAGAGGTGATAGCTGAGAGGTTGATGATCACAGCCCAGAGACTCATCGTTTTGATTTCCCAGAGAGATCCCAGGTCTCTGGGGAGCGCGTTAAGCCTATTCCTCCAGCCACGCTTGCAGATGCGCAGCAATGGACGCTCCCGCTCTTTCGGCGGTTGATCGCTAAGCAACAGGCCCCTCCCCCGCGGTGGTCTGGCCTCCACGCGCCCTCTACTGGCAGCTCCCTGCCGGTGCACCCGGCTTCATGGAATGCTGCCAGCTGCCTTCCACCCTGTTCTCCCAACTCATAACCAAGTCTTGGTCACTTAGATTGAGCAACGCTGTCCCTGGCCGACGGTCTCTCTGCTTCCAATCTTTTTCTGCATGGGCCTGGCTGACTCCACCCCTACAGGAACTAGCTAGGCTGGGCCACCCAGTGGAGGAGAAGCTGGAGAGGTGGGCACACAGGCTGTGCTGAGACTGTTGATCTTCAGAGCAGTAGGGAGCCATGTAAGATATGTGAACAGGGCAGCAACATAAGCAGATCTGGTGTCTAAGTGCTCATGTTGAAGCTGCTGGAGGACTGCCTGGAGAAGCAGGGCACTCAGGGAGAGTGGATTAAATTGACTGGAAAGGCTACAGGGAGCCGGGTTCCACGGAGACCACCAGGGTAAGTAACTATGGTGAGTATATAGGGAAGGACAGACAGGCTCTCAGCACTTGGGGTTCACTTGGTGGGAAGGGAGTTTGGCAGGGTCCCACTCTGCCCTATGGTTGGCCTTTTCACCCCAATAGGCACCCTCAAGGCTGCAGTAAAGATGCTGACTGGTCTCTGAGATTCATCAGTACACAGGCCTACAGAAGGACTGAGCAACCCTCCCCTTCCAGGGGTCCTGTGGACAAGGGGACACTGCTGTTCTCCACAGAATGGAGCTTCCCACCTCAAATCACTCCCCGCCCCCCCCCCCCCCCCCAGCACACACACACTCCAGGCTCATTAAACATGGTCTGGAATGCTGCGAAGTCCATGTGGTCACAGACTGGCCTCATGCTTACATGTGCTGATCAAAAATGGGAATACAGCTTTACAGATGAATGAAGTTTGGTTGAAAAATCTTTCAAAGCATGGGCTCTAAAATAAAGGAGAATGATGAAAAATTAGGGTCACTGATCCAGCCCCATCTGGCCATACCCTCAGAAGGTCAGGGTCCAGTAAGGGCAGCGTGAACGAGACCAAGTGGAATCAGAAGCTGTGTCTTCTCCCATGCTCCTGGACTTCCTGTGGCCCTGTGGACCCAGAGGCAGGACCAGCAGTGGGATGGCTGATAACTTCAGCCTCAAAGCCAGGCTAGTCCAAAACCACTGCATCCTCAGGTCCAGACTAAGACCAGTGCTGACACCTGCAGACCTCAGGAGGCCAGGTTCTGCTCTGCTGAAACACTGTGTGTAAAGCAGGGACTGAAAAATTCCTATGACTGTATCTGCTCCAATACCTTCCAACAGAGCAGGCCCAGGCCCTCAAGGCCCCAGTCACCACACTGATGTTGAGAGAATAGTTAAGACTATCACTTCTCAGTGCTCTTCCTGCCATCTGTCCTGAGATGCTGGGCTCACAGGCAAGGCAGGAGGCAGCTCAGCCTGTTCTCCTGGGTGCCAGTCCCTTCCAGACTGAAGAGAACGCTGTCCCTCACCCTTGAATCCTTCACTCCTGGTCTCCTACCCTTTCTCACCCTGCTGCTGGGGGTACCTACCTTCATCTAACTCATTCTTCCCTTGAAGACGCAGTCAAAACCCGAACTTCTCCAGAAGGCTTTCTCTGACCCTTTCCCCCACCCACAGCCCCTCTACCTCTCTCTGTCCCATTGCAATCCCACTGGACAATCTGTCGCACCAGCTTCCATGCTTCTCATGGGCAGAGCTGAGTGCCAGGCCCTGAGTCCAGCAGAGATGCAGGATGTGTTTTAAATGACAGAGAAAGTGAAAACAAGGGAAGAGAACCAGGACTCTAAAACAACAAAATGGGATCAAGTTCTGGTTTTTTAAAACCATGTCACTCTGCAGGGACCATGCAAAGAGCTGGGGAAGAGAAACTACAGAAAATCTTTACATTTCATTTGTCTGCATCAGATTTCCTTAAAAGGTCTCTACTGTTTAAAATAATAACAGGGAGGTGGGAGGGAGGCTCAAGAGGGAGGCTGTATACCTATGGCTGATCCACATTGATGTATGGCAGAAACAACACAATATTGTAATTATCCTTCAATTAAAAATAAATAAAAAATTTTTTAAACTTCATAGAAAAAAAATAACAACAACAATACTGATAGTAAAAAACCGATCAGCCTTGCCCAAGCCTCTTACTTGATAACTGAGATAAAGGGAAAGTCTTGCCTAAGTGCATAGAAAGAGCAGGCTCTCAGGCCACGAATCCCAGCCACCGCCTCCCCTTCCCAAGGCTGTATGCCACAAAGAGTTAAAGAGAGCGTACACCTTCCACAGGGATTTCCACTGTTCATTTTATTTCAACTGTCAGCTGTCCCCAGAGAAGAAACTGATGCCACAGGTAATCTGGAAGCACCATCCTATTCTCTGAGAACTGCATAAGAACTTACAAAAAGCTTAATTTTTAAAGCTAGCAATCACTATAAAAACATGAAATAGTCAAACTTTAATAGTTTTTTGTTTTTTTTTTTAACCATAAATGATGTCATAATGGCTTAAACTTCATGGGGGAGAAGTGAAGCAACCTCAGAGCCTACAATGCTTATATTTGATAGTAAAGCCCCTAGAGAAGGGGCGAGGGGCAGTAGCCAGGCTGACTCCGGGGGACAGAGGAGTAAGAAAGGATGGAGCAGAATCTGTTCAGCACCCTGGTCCTGGCTGCTCCCACTATCCACTTGGATGTCCCTGAAGCCTGACGTCTGTGCTGCCTCCTGCTGGGGACCAGACAGAGGCAGCAGAAGCAGAGGCTAAGGTAGACAGTGCCTCCTGTCCTGGAGCAGGACCTGACGAAATCAAAGGCCGTCTCTAGGGGTGAATCTGATTAACAGCAGCCAACACAGAGCTGGTTAAATTCATTCCTAAACGTGAGCTCCCCCCAGCCCCCCACATCTCAGAGCTCTGGCCGGGCCCTCATGACTTCATCCTCTGAGTTCCTTTTCAACCCCCCATGTCTCAGGCTTGAGAGAACCTTAGCAACCACACTCCTTCCTCCTATCTTGAAATGGGAATTGACTGCCACCTTACTCTTATCACTACCCTTCCTCCCTACATATCACTGAATAGAAACAAGAAAATCATTGCTGCAAGCACCCCCCCCCCCCAACCCCCTGCACCAAGGCCCCACGCTGCTGGCCTGAGGGCCTGGGCCTAGTCGGACTGCTCCTGGGACGATGGCTGGCTGGGCTCGATTGGCCCCTCCACGTCCTGGTCATCTGTGAAGGACAGAGAAGAGGGGCTGGATTGAGAAAGAGGAAAAATTACCTGTTTTCACACACAAGTTTTCTACAAGGCATCCTCACCATGGCCAGTCCCTATGGAGAATTAGTTATTCCCATTCCTACTTTTAATTTGCTAGGAGTCAGGAGACTGGAATTCGAGCCCTGGCCAGATGACACAGACTCAAGTTCAGACACCAGCTCTGCTTGTCACAAGCTGGGTGGCAGGAAGCGAGCTACTCCCAGCTCTGAACCTCAGCGTCTCCTTCTGTCCATTAGATGATGCCTACCATGCAGCATCATGGTTGGCTTGGGGATTAGGGGCAACAGTGAGAACAATCTTTTACCAATGCCTTCATCATTTTAGGTTTTGTTTAATCCTCAGGATGACCTCATGAGGGAAGGGACCCTTAATTAGTTTGCTCTTGCAGATACTGAAACAAGCACCACGGAGTGAATGAACTTGCCCGAGGTCACACCATGGGTTAAGTGCTGGAGCCAGGACTTATTATACCCAGGCTGTGTGGCACCAGGGCCATCGTACTGCAAGTCACACTGTACCGTACCCCCAGCTAATAGATCTAGGCATCGGACATACAACAGGCCTCAGTTTCTTTTTTTAAGGAGCCTCAGTTTCTTTTCTTAAGGAGCCTCAGGGGAGGACTGGAAGGGGGAAAGAAATCCTAGAACCTTTAAAGCTTCAAGGGCCCTCAAAAGAAAACCCTCACAGTAACCCTGTGACAGGGCCCACTTTACAGGTGAGAAGACTGAGGCCCAGAGGAGGGTGTGAGTGCCCAAGATCACCTGGTGCACCAGTGACCGAGCTGTGAAGGCCAGAGTGGCCTGAGCCAGAGGAATCATCCCCACCAGCCCCAGGCAGGCTCAGCACATGCTTCTTCCCCAGCCAGAGAGGCCTGGCACTTCTGGTCTTTCGGCACCACATGCATGCCATCCTCCACGTCTTTGCCCACAGGAACTGTTAAGGTGAGGAAACTGGCACTGAAGCTGGAGCCAGACAGAGAATTCTGCTGAAATCCGAGCTGCACCATGTACATATGTGAGACCTTCTCACGGTTCTATCACAGTTTCCTCATCTGAGATGGGGACTCACCTCCCCTAGATGCTCCTGTATGGAATTTAGAGAGGGGTTCCAGGAAAGAGTTTCCCCAGGGCACAGCACATTGACAAATCCTATTCTCCATTTCCCTTCCCTCCACGTCCACTTCGTAGTAGGACCCCCTTCCCCCAGAGTCCTCCTGAGTCCCTCGGCAGCTGGAAGACGGGGGCTCACTCACCGGTGTTCTCCTTGTCCATGTCAGACAGGATGGTCAGCGAGAAGCTTGCTGGAGGCGGCGGCGGCGGCGGTGGCGGCGGCGGGAAGAAGTGGAGCGCAGAGAGGAAGCCCGGCGGGAGGAACTGGGGCTGCTGCGATGGCGCCCGCGGCGGGTAGTAGCTCGGCTGGAAGTCTCCCATGGGGTCCGCCACCTGCGGGGCACACACAGCAGACAGTAAGAGGGCAAAGGGTGAGCCAGGGGGCTGATCCCACACTCATGGCACTGAATGGGGGCTCCCTGTGGAGGCCACTCATCTCTGCAGCCCAGACAGAGAAGTCCAGCAAACACCTGCCAGATGACTGGAGGCAAGGAGGAACACAGGCACAACGTAGAGAAGCGTGGGGAGCAAGTGCATCTGAGTGTGTCCACAGCCTCATTCTATCCTGACGACCCTAGGAGGGAGGGTCTATTAACCATCCTCACTGTAGTGACAAAAACCAGCATCAGTGAGATGAAGGTACAGGCCCAGGCCAGAGCTGGGGAGCGGCAGAGGCAGAACAGAATCCCAAGTCGGCCTGACCCCTCTGCTCTGCACCGGAGAAGGGTCTGAACGCATCCACCTACTTGGGGTCCCACCTCTGGCACATGTGATGACTTAAAACTCCAGCGTCACTGGGCCTGTGGGCTCCTCATTTTAACCAGCTAGTATAATGCAGCTGTTACCGAGGCAAGGGAAGCTAGGTGACCTCAGGAAAAGTGGCTTCAGCCCTTCTGTGTTTATCAGAAGGTGAAAGCTAACCCCATGCCACAGGACCCCAAGGCTGGAATAATAGGATGTGGAGGGGTGATGACCACACAGCTCAGAGCTTAACTGAGAAAGACATGAATGTAACGTAAAATCATAAATTTCAGGTACAAGTCTTACTATTTACTCCTCCATCCAGGTACTCCAGAGCAGCACTTCACAGGCTGTGTGCCAGAGAAATCCAGTGTCCCACAAGATATTTTTAAGTGCTTTTAGAAGTGTTCTTTGTCCAGGGAGTTTGAGAAGCCCTGAAAACTGCCCCCACATCGGTGACTTTCACATGAGCCTATTAAATCTGCTTACGTTAACCCAGTACTTCCTAACTTAATTTGATCACAAGAAAGGGAAGAAAGCCCACTTTTGAGTACCCACCATGTCACAGACCAGACACTTTATATGCATCCACACCTTATGGCTAGAATCTGTCAACAGTCTAATGCTATAAAACTCTTACCCCCATGCCAGAGACTAAGAACCTGAGCAAGGTCCTCAGAGGTTGGGTGATGTGCCCAGGCCATGTGGAGAGGAAGCAGCAAAGCTGGGCTTGGTCTCCAGGTCTGTCTGATTCCAGGCCTGTGCTCTTTGTGGGAAGAGAAAAGAGGAAGCAGAGAAGCAGCAGGTGGGACAGGACAGGGAGAAGGCGGCTCCGGGAGTATCTGGGAGGCTGGGCAGGGGCAGCAGGACAAGGATGAGAGCAATTCACAGGCTCTTGGGTTTGACACAGCTTCACAAATGAATGGGTGATCCCCTATCCAGACGTGAAGGGGGTAGGGAGGGGGATTATTAGTCTTTAATTCCAAGCAGCTCAGCCAAGTCTCTCCCTGGATCACAGCTCCTGCCTGGGGCTGGTGGTGGCAGCTCAGGCCCAGATAAACCAACTGAGATCACACTCCTAACAAAGGCCGTCTGGCAGGCCTGTCAATCAGAGCCCTGCCCTGGACGCCAGGCCCCGGGCTTCTGTGTGAGCAGACGGTGGGTGTGTGCTCCATTTGGCCAAGACCCCTCTCTTTGTGTGGAGGCTAGAGATGCCGTATTCTCCCTAGGCTGCAATGGGGTGGCCAGCATCCCACCCCCAATTTCAGGCAGGGCAGAGGGATGGTGAGAGTCAGGGTCATGTTTGCTCTATACCTCTGTCCTGCCTCTGTCACTGACCAGTTGTGTAATCTGAATCCCAGTCCCTTGTTCCCCACTTTGGTGACCCTGGACAAATCCATAACTCCTCTGAGCCTTCTTCCTTCGCTCTACAATGAGGAAATAACATGTACCTCGAGGGCTTACATAAGGGCCAGTAGGCACCCTGGAAATTATCAAGACTAGTGGTATTCAAACTTTCCCCCCTTGAATGAATGGGAAATGATTTCTGAATAAAACTTTAGAATATCTGGATCAGAGGAGGCACTGCTGCATGAAGCAGGCGCAGGGATTCACTGTGTGGTGCACGACTTCATTATGTTAATGTCAAGCTTTGGTCCCTTCTCTTACTTTCTACATTAGACCAAAGAAGCCCGCTCTCTACTCACTCTACTCTGCCCTTCACCCAAGGCAGCATCTCTGTAACACACAGGGTTGGGCTTGTAGCTGAGGAAGAAAGTAAAGGTAACAGTGGTCCATACTTTCCTGAATGTGAGCTGCATCTCTGTCAACTCCTTCACAGGTCCAGCTTTATGGGCCAAAGTCAGGACTGGTCACCCAGGCCTCTCACTATTCTGCAGTTCTGATGGCTCTCTGGGGTTGCCAAAAGGGAGAAGGATGGAAGGAGCTGGCAACCAACGCTGCAAAAGCTGGTCACCTGACCCACATCTCACACAACTCTTATATATCCAGAACTTCCAGAACTCAAAACTCCAGGCTCAAAGAGCACACCAGTTAGCAACTGATCATTGATCTTATAAAATGATTAAATTTCACCCATTTTTTTTTTTCAACAAATATCTCCTAAAGTGACCAGTGTTTGGGGGAAGTCTCCATATTTTTCATGACTAAGCTTAAGTGCCCTATCCTCTTGAAAGCCCTTGGCCGTCTCAAGTGGGCCATACCTTTGCAGCAGGGTACCTGTGTCTGCTCCTGACTCTGCCCTCAAATGTGTGGCTCCAGGAAAGTGCTGTTTACTATCTGGTACCTAGTATTGACTGGCATTCCATGGATCAAGGCTGGTGGTCACTCAGGTTCCCGTGCGGCTATTCCCCAGGTTTATCTGAGATGTGTCTGCATTTCTTTTTGCCTGAGCTCCCGGAGTCTCTCAGCCCACACCACAGCCCAGGACAACTTGTTCACACGGGCAGAGGTGCACAGCGTACAAGGTCAACGCTGTGTCCTTCCACCCACTGCCCATGTCCTGGTGCAGAGTGAGCACAATGGCTGGCTGCCTGGGAGAAGGTCTGTTAAAGCAGCCAGGGCAGCTTAGATAGGGAGGAACCTCGAAATTATCAGGGATGGGACTCACCAAGCCTCCTCCATTGTAGTGGCTATAGGACACATGCCCGAAACGCTGCTGCAGAGGGGGCCCCGCGGCAGGGGACGCACCCTGGTAGCCCAGCGGAAAAGGGCCGTAGGGGTGCATGCTGGAGCAGCTGGGGTACAGCTTGGGAGGTTCTCTCTCCAGGTACTCAGACCCCACCACAGAATCTGAGTTGATGCTCAGAGGGAGCCCTGAAAAGACAGGCAATGAGTGAAGTGTTAAAAACACATGGAGCAAGGAAAAAGGGCAGCATATTATTGTCTGAAGGTAGCAGTATAAATAAACACTCATATCCATTATGCTTTTGATCCTCCCTGCTTTTTAAATCCTTCAACCACGTTCTATTGCCCTTAGCAAAAGTCCTCGGCCCAGCCATGAAGCCCATGCAGGCTAGGTTCCTGCCTTCACTCCAGCCTCACTGTCTGATAACTAGTAGCTCCTTCTTTCTCCTCCACCTCAGGGCCTCTGCAGATGCTGTCCCCTCCGCTTGGAAGGCTTTTTCTCCTAATCCCACTTTGCCTTCTTGAATCCTCAGTACTCAGCTCCTAATCTTCCTTCAGACCACAGCTAAACCACTGGTTATTAGAGTTTTTGATACACCAATCTGTGATGTCCTTTTCTTTCACATCCTTGAAGGCAAGGAGCTGACTCGCCCCCCTTCACCTTTTCATCACTAGTGTCTGGCACACAGTGCTCAGTCAATGGAACACAGAAAGGCTCCATATCCATAGAAAGGTATCCTTCTCCTAGAACTGCTTTTCAGATCTGTCTTCCTCATCTCGTTCTCTAGGGACCTATATTTTCCTAGAACATCCAAGAAGGCAGAATTGGCCTTTGGAGAGCATCAGGCCAATTCCCTTAGCCTACAGAGGGGAGAAGCTGTCGCAGAAAGGAGCAGCTTACCTAAGATTACCAAGTGAGCAGCCCCTCAGCGTCCTGACTCAGACTTGTGCTCTTTCTACTACACTGCCATAGAGAAAACCAAGAAAACACGTGTCTGCACCCAAAATGAGCCCCTTTTAAAAAGTCTCAAATCTATATGTGACTTGAAGTTATAATAGTGAAAGTTACAATACCTAGGGAACAATGTAATTTATGCATGTGGAGGGAGGAGAGAAAAAAAAGCAACAACATCTCAATAGACTGTTCTCTTGTAGGGGGCAGAGAAGAGGTCTCACTTCCACCATGCCTGGGAAACAGGTGGAAAGAACGCACATACACACCATCAAGCCAGAGAACGGCTGAGGAGCAAGCAGTCTAAGGCACAACGGTGGGGGAGGGGTGGGCGGAGGGACGCAGGCGCAGTCATAATACGCTGGCCCACCCACGATGATGTTCTGGGGGAGGAGCCTCCAGCCCCAGAAACGGGTGGGAAGAGGTGCGCAAGCGCAATATGGCCACTCTCCCGCGATCCTCTCTGTTGGGAGGAGGAGCCTCAGCTAAGCGGACTGGGGGCCATTTTTTTTTTTTGGCGGCCATTTTTTTTTTTTTTTGCGGCCATTTTTTTCTTCCCCCCGAATGGAAAAGCAGAGACTATAGCTAAATGTTTTTAAAAATTACCCCCCAGAATCACCCATTCCTTTCTCTTTTTACCTTCTTGCAAAAAGGCACCAAACCCAAATGCCTACTCAGGAAAAGGTAGTCCAAAGCAAGATTTCCTCTAGAAAGCATCTTCCCACCCCCACCCCAAGGGCCCAAACCCGCGGCTGGCCTGGGACGCCAGAGTCGGGGGAGCGGGGAGGCGGCAGCCCAGAGAGGAACCAGTAGCGGGACAAAAGCTCGGGGCCCCGGGAATCTTACCGAAGTCGGCGAACAGCGGGCTGGGCACAGGCCGCGGCGGTCTGCGCAGCTCCAGGCAGCCGGGGTAGCCCCGGCCGGTGGCCTCCGCCGCCAGCTGGGGCTCCAGAGAACTGGGCCTGGCCCTGGCGGCGTGTTCGCTCAGGCCCATGTGGCCACAATTGCGGCCACCCAGAATGGGCTGGAAGGCACTCGTGCCAGGGCTCCAGCCCCGCGGGGGCCTCTCAGGGAAGCAGGCGGCCGCTTGGCCCGAAGGGCCCGGCTGCGCGTCTCCCAAAACGGCAAGCGGAGGCAGCGGGTAGAACCTTGGGCCCGGGTTGGCGGCCGCGCTCCCGGAGGCCAGCTGGGGTCCCTGTGCGCCCAGGGCCACCTCCTGCTCCTCTCCAGGGGCCTGCTTCTTGAGCACCTTTTGTGCAGCCATGATCTTCTGGCGCTCGGTGATCAAGTAGCACTTCTCGCAGGTGCACTGCTTCCAGCGGCACTTGCCCGCATGGCCCTTGACTGGTACCAGGAAGCCATGGTTCCGGCACCGCGAGCACTTGGGGGTACGAAGCATCTTGTCGGCCTGCTTGGTACGGTCTGCCTTCATAGCACGACCACCTCCTCTGAAAGCTTCAGGGTCAGTGAAGCAGAGAGAAGCAGTTCCCCCCAAGTCCCTGGTGCTGGGGACTTTGGATACACTTGTAACAAGGTGGCGTTCAGTGCGTCACAGGAGCTGCAGCAAGACCCTTGCATTCTCTCTTTTTTTTGGTGCAAAATTTGGAGAGGTTTTGTGCCTTGGTTAACAAGATGCAAAGGATTGGGTTGAATAAGTTCTTCAAGTAATCCTATTGCATGTATGTCATATGGGTTAGCTGCAGTCTTAGGCATTTAATTTCCAAACTTTCTCTTCCCGCCATATAGTATACAGAAAGTATTTCGTAATTTCAAAAAAAAAAAAAAAAAAAAAAAAAGCGGCGTGTTACTCAAGGATCCACAGATTCAAAACTCCAGAGGAATGTAGCTGTTGGTAAACCTGTTGCAGTAGAAAAGGATTCTAAGTCTCAAACTGTGTTTCTCCATACAGAAGCTGCTGCTTCTGCTTAATTTCACTTTTCTCCCCTACAGAGAAGCAACTGTTCACAGTGATGCTTCCAGAATATGCTCAGGAGCTCAGTGCAGTGTGATGGTTGCTCAAGGGTGTGCCTTTAGAGTAATTCCCATTTTTTGAGTCTTGTTGGTATAGGAATGCATCTCTGGAAGTGGCATATTGCTGTTGATGCCTTCCAAAGAAAAGCATACTTGATGAGTGATTAAAAGGGACTTAGGGTACTTTAGCATGAGCTTGAACCAGTGCTTAATTGTGCCATGAATTTATTCCTGTAAAGCAACCCAAATCTTGGGACACCTGCAAAGCTGCCACAACTTCATAGTTTTCCCAAGACTGCTAAGCCAATTCATTTTCTTGTTTGATAGAAATTTGTGACACCCTGAGGTCTTCCCCCCACCCCCCCGCCCCCCGGCTTAGGCCCCAAAAAGAAAGAAAGAAAGGAGGAAAAAAAAAACTTACCATCATAGGATTAATCATTATCTTTAAGGGGGTAATTATGGTTAATACCTGGCTAAAATGTGTATGTTTTTAATTGTCCTTTCTCCAACGTTTACTGTTTCTGGTAACAGAATGGTACAAGTGAGAGCCAAGGCCTGGTGTCCACCTTGATCTTCCTGAGCCGCTGGTTGCAGGTGTACTTTGTATTTCTCACCAGCTACCTGACAATAGGAAATGTTTGCAATTCTGAGACTGATTATATACTGGAAAGCTGAAAAGGTGTTTGTAAAGTTTTTTCCTGCTTTGAAGAAATATATTACTCATCTTAAGAGGGCGTAAGTATATGTTTCCTGTATTATTTGACCCTTCAAGAATATCACTGGTTATTTCAATCCATCTAAAGAGATCTAGGTTTGTCTCTGCTTTGCTCTAACAGCCTGTATCTTAATTTTTGATTAAAAAAAATGGTCCCATAAATGAAAGCACAGACAAGTTCTTTTTCTGACTCCACTTAATTCAGAATGTTTAATTTTTTCACTGACCTTGTCATTTGAAAATGTTACTTAAAAATCATAGTTTCAATATTACTGTCAAAAAATCTGGGCACAAACTGTATTCTTTCATGATACTGCAAATTATAAGATCATTTTCTGCATTATCAAATTTAAATTTTAACATCAGGTGACATCAGCTGATTAAGGCCTAAACATGAAAACTACTCTCATTTACATTTCATGCTTGACCACTCAAGATCTCTTCATTTTCTTATTAATGATTTAAAGGAAAATCATATTCAAGGACAATCATTTGAATTCATTTATTTTAGCCTCTTTAATGGCAAAATGCTTCCATTTTTACTCATAACTTTGAGGCAAAAAATACCCAAGGTGATGTGAATTTGCATACTACTTTGAGAATGTTAATAAACCATAAGTCTTTTAAACCTATAGTCATAAGATGCAGAAACCCTAGGGTTTATACAGTAAACAAATAAGAAAGACAGACTAGTTTATTTCTCTCTTCCCCTCAAAGTCTCAATTTGTGTAGGTAAATTCCAACAGAGCTTTATTTATTTCATTCTTGGAAATTCAGGCAAATTGATAGTTTTGTTTTATTTGGGTTGATGGCTGGTTATTACTTCTTAGGCTGATGAATATATACATATATGTGTGTAAAATTTATTTAAATTGTTATTTTAAAAGATAGTAATATGTAAAATTGAAAAGCTGGAAGTTGAAGAAGGATGAGAGCAGTAAATACATAGTAGACCCCTTCCTTCCCTACACTGAAACATTTGGATGTTTATGTTTAAGAAGGTCTGCATCATCATAAGCAGAAGTTTATAATTACAAATTACAGTGCTGAGGAATCACCAGCTTGACTAACCACAAAGGGGCTGGTTGATAGTCATATCTGAGTCCCAGCCTTAGATATGGCTGCTGCTTCCACAGAGTCCCAAATTTCCTACCTTCAATAATGGCTCTTCTCTTCAATTAACATGATTGTAATTGATACTGTTTATTTTAAAGAGTCTTGTATTATGCTGTGCATGGGGATATCACTTGTAATCATTAAATATTGTGTGCACTGTATTGTTTCCTCACTGGTAGCATGCAAGAGTAAGGAAGGGCTTTTTTGCCTATAGCATCTTCCCCCCAGTAGCTATAACCCAGATATCTGCTGTCTTCTTCTTCAGGCTCTCTCTCATGAGCAATGAAAACGTGATTGAAGATTTTGTAGGGGGTAGAGGGGAGGATTTACATGACATGTCCTATAGCAGATGCTTTAAAATCCTGTGTTAGTGTTTCTGTTCTCTCAAGATCCTCCTCTGCTGTGCCACACACACTGGAGAGGAACTGATCTGGTCCCCCTCCACCTTGCCCATCCTCCCCATCCCCATCTCACTATGCAGGCTCTAGCTTTTCTCTTCTTGATTTTTGAGAGTTCTGTAATGGCTGTGACTATCTTACTTCCCTTTATATATAGCACAATATAAACATTTAGTAAATATTTGTTGAATGTACAAATGAATCTTGCCTCCCTCTCCTGCCAATATCAAAGGCATCTCATTTCTCACTGACACAGTAAATTAACTTGGATCCAGCAGCTTTCTCCAATATCACACAAAACAGAAAGCCCAGGGTGAATAAGATCCAACAGAGATGGTTGGACAGCATCATCAACTCAATGGACATGAATTTGAGCAAACTCTAGGAGATAGTGAAGGACAGGGAAGTCTGGCATGCTACAGTCCATGGGGTCGCAAAGAGTCAGACAGGACTGAGCGACTGAACAACAACAAGGAGAGTAAATAGGACCACTCTCCCAACAAGCAGAATTTGAGAATCAACTTTGCTTCCTCGAGATTACCTCTTACCCCTGATGGTATAATAACAGTAGTATTGCCAACTAGCACTTACTAAGTGTTTGTATGTGCCAGTAATTATAAACTCCGCTGCTGCTGCTGCTAATTCTCTTCAGTCAAGGCCGACTCTGTGAGACCCCATAGATGGCAGCCCACCAGGCCTCTGTCCCTGGGATTCTCCAAGCAAGAATACTGGAGTGGGTTGCCATTTCCTTCTCCAATGCATGAAAGTGAAAAGTGAAAGTGAAGTCGCTCAGTCGTGTCCGACTCTTCCTGACCCCATGGACTGCAGTCTACCACGCTCCTCCATCCATGGGATTTTCCAGGCAAGAGTGCTGGAGTGGGTTGCCATTGCCTTCTCTGATAAACTCCTCTATGTGTGTTAATTCATATAATCCTCAAATCAACCCTCTAAGGTAGGTACTATTATTCCCTGCCCTCTCCACCCCACATTTTACACATGATGAAACCAGTACCTAGAGAAGTTAGGTAACTTGCCCAAGGTTTTCTGCCATTAAGTGGAAGAGCTATGATTTAGAACTAGGAAATATATCCTCAGAGTCTCTGTTCTTAACCATATATCTACTAACTCAGTATTTCTTCTAAGCAAATGCAGCGCCATCCCCAAGAAAATATTGATGATTAATAGAAATGTTTGTCTTGTTACATATCCTATTACAGTTGGGGCAAAGGAGGGTAAATAAAGGTGGTAGTAACCTGGGGAAATTTCCTAGGATGCCTTGCTAATTTGCTTTTCTCTGTCCATAACCAGTATTCATTCAGTGTCAACTATGTGCTAAGCATAAGGGACACAGAAGTAAATAAAAACACAGGATCCTTACTTTTAGGCATACATTCTAGCTGGCAAATAGACAGTAAACAAACAATTCCAGATGAAAGCTGAGTGGTGGGGAAGATACTATGGGTCCTAATGTGGATCAAGAAATCAAGGGAGACTTCCTTGAGGGGCTGATTCCTGAGGTAGGCCTAAGGATGCAAAGGAATTAGCCAGGTGCATGGGAGGTGTATCCCAAACAGAGAGAATATCATGTTTAAGGCTGCAGCATGGCTGTAGTACAGTGAGGCCAGGAGACTGGAAAGAGGGGAGATGGAGAGGTTAAGCAGTAGCCATGTGAAGGGGGTCCTTTAAAGGAAACTGTAGTAGTCACTATTGAAATGGAGCATGACTCTGCAGGGCCCTCCTGGGTACAGAAGCCCTCTGTGTCTCCCTTTTCTTTTAAAGAAAAAAATATTTAGCCTCCTAGGCCTTCACTGTGTTCCAAAGAACACATTCAATCAGTTACTAATTAGGAAAGGGAGGGAATGCAGAAACAAAGGAAAAGCAAGCAGTCAAGAAGTGATAGTTCAGCAATAAAACAGAGTCTTAGTTCCTCCTCAAGGGATATATATATAACAATCTGATGTGTATCTTTGAGTTGTTCTGTAGGAACTGAAACACACCCTCACCCGAGTAAAAGATGGCAACCGCATGCTGAGCAGGAGCAGTAGATCCAGACTGGTTGGAACCAGAAAGTTAATAAATAAGAATCTGAAACACCATCCTGTCACCTCACCACCAACCAATGAGAGGAAAGCCATCCCCCTGCAACCATCACTTCAAATGTTGCCTTCAACAGCCCTTCCCTGAAAGCTATTGGGGAGTTCAGGTATTTTGACCATGAGCTGCGTGTTCTCCTTGCTTGGGGCCCTACAAATAAACACTGTATTTTCCTACCAGTAAACTGGCTTTGCTGCACAGCAGGTGAGCAGACCAAGGTCGGTTATTTGTGCAAAGCAACATTAGTGCTCCTAGTAGTAATAATTCTTCACCTGTGGTGGGTTCTGGGGAGGAGAAATACATACATCATATGCTTTTTAATTAAGTTTCCAGAGTTCTTAGCAATATTAAATGTCTAAAGGACTCTACTGATCAGGTAGCATGTAAATAATCCACCGTAAGCCCTATGATTGGAATCTTATGAGAATCTGACGGACTATGTATCACAGTAATGGTGTAACCTTAGTATATAACAACACCCTTCTTTCTCTCCTAGTTTACACAGCAGTTTGCTGGTAATTTATACCTAACAAGCTAATATGAAAATATTCCTTTGAGAATAACATCAATGCATTTGAAGATTCAAAATGCAAACTAGAATTTTATTAGACTCTTCTAGCTAACATATCCCCTTCATGGATCACAAGCTTGTCATGGCAAAGGGGCTTGCATAACTCAGTGAAGCTATGAGCCACACCATGCAGGACCACCAAGACAGATGGGTCATAGTGAAGTGTTCCAACAAAACGTGGTCCACCAGAAGAGGAAATGGCAACCCACGCTAGTAGCCTTGCCTGGAGAACACCATAAATGGTATATTGTGTGAAATGCCAGGCTGGATGAATCACAAGCTGGAATCAAGAGTGCCTGGAGAAATGCAGATATGCAGATGATACCACTCTAATGGCAGAAAGCAAAAGAGGAACTAAAAAGCCTCTTGATGAGGGTGAGAGAGGAGAGTGAAAGAGTTGGCTTGAAACTCAGCATTTAAAAAGCTAAGATCATGGCACCTGGCCCTATCACTTCATGGCAAATTGAAGGGGAAAAAAGTGGAAGCAGTGGCAGGTTTTATTTTCTTGGGCTCCAAAACCATTGCGGATGGTGACTTCAGCCATGAAATTAAAAGATGCTTGTTCCTTGGGAAGAAAGCTATGACAAACCTAGACAGCGTATTAAGCAGACACACTGCTTTGCTGACAAAGGTCCATATAGTCAAAGCTCTGGCTTTTCCAGTAAGTCATGTACTGATGTGAGAGTTGGACCATAAAGAAGACTGAGCATCGAAGAATAAACACTTTGGAACTGTGGTACTGGAGAAGACTCTTTGGAGTCCCTTGGACTGCAAGGAGCAAACTATTCAATCCTAAAGGAAATTGAAAGAGTCAATTCCTTGGCAGGTTGACAAGAAGTCCAGGGGTCTCCAAGGAGAGAGGGGTCTGGAATTCTCAAGGAGGAAGAAAGGACAAAACTTTTTTCCCTCCACATTCCTTCAGTTCAATTCAGTCACTCAGTCATGTCTGACTCTTTGCAACCCCATGAATTGCAGGATGCCAGGCCTCCCTGTCCATCATCAACTCCCAGAGTTTACTCAAACCCATGTCCATCGAGTCGGTGATGCCATCAAGCCATCCTCTGTTGTTCCCTTCTCCTCCTGCCCCCAATCCCTCCCAGTATCAGGGTTTTTTCCAATGAGTCAACTCTTCTCATGAGGTGGCCAAAGTATTGGAGTTTCAGCTTCAGCATCAGTCCTTCCAATGAACACCCATGACTGATCTCCTTTAGGATGGACTAGTTGGATCTCCTTGCAGTCCAAGGGACACTCAAGAGTCTTCTCCAACACCACAGTTCAAAAGCATCAATTCTTTGGCGCTCAGCCTTCTTTATGACCCAATTCTCACATCCATACAAGACTACTGGAAAAACCATAGCTTTGACTATATGGACCTTTGTCAGCAAAGTAATGCCTCTGCTTTTTAATATGATGTCTAGGTTTGTCATTGCTTTTCTTCCAAAGAGCAAGCATCTTTTAATTTCATGGCTACAATCATCATCTGCAGTGATTTTGGAGCCCCCCAAAATAAAGTCTGAAACTGTTTCCACTGTCCCCCCATCTATTCCCATGAAGTGATGGGACAAGATGCCATGATCTTAGTTTTCTGAATGTTGAGCTTTAAGCCAGCTTTTTCACTCTCCTCTTTCACTTTCATCAGGAGGCTTTTTAGTTCCTCTTCACTTTCTGCCATAAGGGTGATGTCATCTGCATGTCTGAGGTTATTGCTATTTCTCCTGGCAATCTTGATTCCAGCTTGTGCTTCTTCCAGCCCAGTATTTCTCATGATGTACTCTCCATATAAGTTAAATAAGCAGGGTGATAATATACAGCCCTGACGTACTCCTTTTCCAATTTGGAAACAGTCTGTTGTTCCATGTCCAGTTCTAACTGTTGCTTCCTGACCTGCATACAGGTTTCTCAAGAGGCAGGTCAGGTGGTCTGGTATTCCCATCTCTTTCAGAATTTTCCACAGTATACTGTGATCCACACAGTCAAAGGCTTTGGCATAATCAGTAAAACAGAAATAGGTGTTTTTCTGGAAGTCTCTTGCTTTTTTGATGATCCAGCGGATATTGGCAATTTGATCTCTAGTTCCTCTGCCTTTTCTGAAACCAGCTTGAACATCTGGAAGTTCACAGTTCACGTATTGCTGAAGCCTGGCTTGGAGAACTTTGAGCATTACTTTACTAGCATGTGAGATGAGTGCAATTGTGCAGTAGTTTGAGCATTCTTTGGCATTGCCTTTCTTAGGGACTGAAATGAAAACTGACCTTTTCCAGTCCTGTGGCCACTGCTGAGTTTTCCAAACTTGCTGGCATATTGAGTGCAGCACTTTCACAGCATCATCTTTTAGGATTTGAAATAGCTCAACTGGAATTCCATCATCTCCACTAGCTTTGTTCATAGTGATGCTTTCTAAGGCCCACTTGACTTCACATTCCAGGATGTCTGGCTCCAGGTGGTGAATAATCACATCATCGTGATTATGTGGGTCATGAAGATCTTTTTTGTACAGTTCTTCTGTGTATTCTTGCCACCTCGTCTTAATATCTTGTGCATCTGTTAGGTCCATACCATATCTGTTCTTTATCAAACCCATCTTTGCATGAAATGTTCCCTTGGTATCTCTAATTTTCTTGAAGAGATCTCTAGTCTTTCCCATTCTGTTGTTTTCCTCTATTTCTTTGCATTGATTGCTGAGAAAGGCTTTCTTATCTCTCCTTGCTATTCTTTGGAACTCTGCATTCAAATGGGAATATCTTTCCTTTTCTCCTTTGCTTTTCACTTCTCTTCTTTTCACAGCTATTTGTAAGGCTTCCTCAGACAACCATTTTGTCTTTTTGCATTTCTTTTCCGTGGGGATGGTCTTGATCCCTGTGTCCTATACAATGTCATGAACCTCTGTTCATAGTTCATCAGGCACTCTGTCTATCAGATCTAGTTCCTTAAATCTATTTCTCACTTCCACTGTATAGTCATAAGGGATTTGATTTAGGTCATACCTGAATGGTCTAGTGGTTTTTCCTACTTTCTTCAATTTAAGTATGAATTTGGCAATAAGGAGTTCATGATCTGAGCCACAGTCAGCTCCCGGTCTTGTTTTTGCTGACTGTATCGAGCTTCTCCATCTTTGGCTGCAAAGAATATAATCAATCTGATTTCGGTGTTGACCATCTGGTGATGTCCATATGTAGAGTCTTCTCTGGTGTTGTTGGAAGCGGGTGTTTGCTATGACCAGTGTGTTCTCTTGGCAAAACTCTATCAGCCTTTGCCCTTCTTCATTCCGTACTCCAAGGCCAAATTTGCCTGTTAATCCAGGTGTTTCTTGACTTCCTTCTTTTGCATTCCAGTCCCCTATAATGAAAAGGACATCTTTTGGGGTGTTAGTTCTAAAAGGTCTTGTAGGTCTTCATAGAACCGTTCAACTTCAGCGTCTTCAGCGTTACTGGTTGGGGCATAGGCTTGGATTACGGTGATATTGAATGGTTTGCCTTGGAAATGAACAGAGATCATTCTGTCATTTTTGAGACTGCATCCAAGTACTGCATTTCAGACTCTTTTGTTGACCATGATGGCTACTCCATTTCTTCTAAGGGATTCCTGCCCACAGTAGTAGATATAATGGTCATCTGAGTTAAATTCACCCATTCCAGTCCATTTTAGTTTGCTGATTCCTATAATGTTGACATTCACTCTTACCATCTCCTGTTTGACCACTTCCAATTTGCCTTGATTCATGGACCTAACATTCCAGATTCCTATGCAATATTGCTCTTTACAGCATCGGACCTTTCTTCTATCACCAGTCACATCCACAACTCGGTGTTGTTTTTGCTTTGGCTCCATCCCTTCATTCTTTCTGGAATTATTTCTCCACTGATCTCCAGTAGCATATTGGGCACCTACCGACCAGGGGAGTTCCTCTTTCAGTATCCTATCATTTTGCCTTTTCATACTGTTCATGGGGTTCTCAAGGCAAGAATACTGAAGTGGTTTGCCATTCCCTTCTCCAGTGGACCACATTCTGTCAAACATCTCCACCATGACCCGTCCGTCTTGGGTGGCCCCACACGGCATGGCTTAGTTTCATTTAGTTAGGCAAGGCTGTGGTCTGTGTGATCAGATTGGCTAGTTTTCTGTGATTATGGTTTCAGTGTGTCTGCCCTCTGATGCCCTCATCGCAACACCTACTGTCTTACTTGGGTTTCTCTTACCTTGGATGGGGGGTATCTTTTTACGGCTGCTCCAGCAAAGCACAGCCGTTACTCCTTACCTTAGACTAGGGGTATCTCCTCACGGCCGCCCCTCCCGACCTTGAACGTGGAGTAGCTCTTCAGGGCCCTCCTGCGCCCACGCAGCAGCCTCTCCTTGGAGGTGGGGTTGCTCCTCTCGGCCGCTGCCCCTGACTTCGGGCGTGTGGTAGCTCGTCTCGGCTGTTGCCCCTGACCTCAGACGTGGGGTAGCTCCTCTGTTCCGCTCCTGTGTTGTCGCAGCCTGGTGCTCTCGGTCGCTGCCCCTGACCTTGGGCTAGCGGTAGCTCCTCACGGCCACACTTTTGCTTGGCCTGTTGAAGCCGGTGCGATACATTCCTTAGGATTATATAACAATAATGTATCCTGCTTGAGGACAGTCTCTGGAAAAAACCTTCTGGTTAATCCTGTTATCTTAAAATGTAAATTATGGGAGTAGGTCTAGTGAGGTCTTTACAACCTCCAGACATTCTTTTGCTTCACTGTAATATCTAATTAGAGAGTAAATAACTCCATTGCTAACACTAGCAAGGGGGTACTCTTTCTGCCCCCTTCTGATGCCTATGTCAGAAGCTTCTCTATCTCCTTTATACTTTAATAAAACTTTATTACAGAAAAGCTCCGAGCGATCAAGCCTCGTCTCTGGCCCCAGATTGAATTCTTCTCCTCCAGAGGCCAGGAATCCCGGCGTCTTTTTGTGGTTCAGCAACAACCTTTCAAAATCAACCCTGAATATTCATTGGAAAGACTGTTGCTGGAGCTGAAGCGCCAATACTTTGGCCACCTGATGCAAAGAACTGACTCATTGGACAAATCCTGATCCTGGGAAAGATTAAAAGCAAAAGGAGAAAGGGGCAGCAGAGGATAAGATGGTTAGATAGTATCACTGACTCAGTGGACATGAATTTGAGCAAATTCTGGGAGATAGCAGAGGACAGAGGAGCCTGGTGTGCTCAGTCCATGAGGTTGCAAAGAGTCGGACATGACTTGGTGACTGAACAACAACAAAAGTTAACATATTCTATTAGTCAGATAAATACTTCTAATTCTAAAGCATGAGTGTTTTGATCCTATGAGAATGGCCCTAAAGGACAGAAGTACATTCAAATTAGTGAAGGTAATGCAGCCAGCATGAGAAAGGGATGTATGAAAGTGGTGTACACCCCATGACAGTGGCAAAACAGCTTGGCGTTGAGCTGCTGTTGAAAACCTAGTCTTCCGAAGCAGAAGTTGGATTGAGCAGACAAATCTCTCTTTTAGGGCTGTCCAATATAAATATAATGTGAGATATACATGTAATTTTCTGGTAGCTACATTAAAAAAAGTAAAAAAAAAAAATTTAAAAATAACATTAACTCAATACATCAAAAAATCATTATTTCAATATATAATCTTCAAAAATTATCAAGATATTTATAGTCTCTTTTTCATACTATGTCTTTGAAATCTGATGTGTATTTTGTACTTTCAGCACATCTTAATTTGGACTAGCCACAGTTCAAATTCTTAATAACCACATGGGGTCAAAGCTATGGTATTAGACACTTTGGGTTTAATCCATTCTTGAAGAGCCTGACACCATGCAAAGTTTGAGTCTTCTAGTTGGAGGTGGCCTTGGGTAAGTCAGAGATACTACTTCTTTCTCCTGTTCTCCATTGCCTCACCCTCTTTGCTCTTCCTTGACATCATGTTATGCATACTAACCATCTGCCAGACACTGGACACTGTGCTGGATATTCATTATCTCATTAATCCTGCAAGAATCAGAGGTCTTACTTGATAGTTAGAGTAAATGAAATAACTAAGTGATGTTAGTATAGTGCAGTGATTAAGATATAGACTTGGAGGTTATTCATACATTTTTCTGACACTTCCTGTATACCTTGGGTAAGAAATTTCTTAATTTCTCTAAGCTGCAGTTTGTCATTTGTCAAATGAACAAAATAAAAGTACCTCCCTTAAAAATGTTGTTCTGTGGTTTAAATGAGACCACATTTTGCATTGCCTGAAAAGTTTTAAGTATTTGTTAAATCTTTTTCTTTTTTTTGGTCCTTTTCATTCCTTTTTTAAAAATGCTTTTTAATGTGTAAATTATTTTTAAAATTTATTTTTAAGTGGAGGATAATTACTTTACAATGTTTTGTTGGTTTCTGCCTTATAACAATGTGAATCAGCCATGTGAAAGTGAAGTGAAGTCGCTCAGTCGTGTCCGACTCTTTGCGATCCCATGGACTGTAGCCTACCAGGCTCCTCCCTCCATGGGATTCTCCAGGCAAGAGTACTGGAGTGGGTTGCCATTTCCTTCTCCAGGGGATCTTCCCAACTCAGGGATCAAACCGGGGTCTCCCGCATTCCAGGCAGACTCTTTAACCTCTGAGCCACCAGGGAAGAAGTATACATAAATCCCCTTCCTTGTGAGCCTCCCTCCCACCCCTCCCCCACCCCACCCTTCTAGGTCATCACAGAGTACCAGACTGAGCTCCCTGTATTATACATCAACTTCCCACTAACTCTCTGTTTTACACAGGGTAATGTATATATTTTAATGCTACTCTCTCAATTCATCCCATCCTCTCCTTCCCCCACGGTGTCCACAAGTTCATTCTCTATGTCTGTGTCTCTATTCCTATACTGCAACTAAGTTTATCAATGCCATTTTTCTAGATCCCATATATGTGCTTTTATATTTGATATTTTTTCTTTCTGACTTACTTCATCGTTAAATCTTGATATCACTAAATGGGAAAAACATGCGACACTTTGGAATTTACAGCGATTACACAAATATTATTACTACTGCTACTACTGCTGAGGTGCCAAGAAGTTAAATGACAGCCAAGGTAACACAGCTAATAGGTAGAGATCAGGTTCTCAACCCAATTTTCCTATCTCTGGAGCAGTATTTCTTGCCATCTGTTTACAGTTATAATATGTGCTAAATTTGTACTGATGCTGTACAGAAAATGAAAAGGTCTTTTGAGAGATAAATTCCTGATATTTGCTTGCCATTCTCACAGAAAGAGAATACAGGGGGAAATTCTGGGTGTTTTTTTGTTTTTTAGATAAACAGGAATTACTGTTCTAAGAAACTAGACAAGGAACATATAAAGAAAGATTAAGTCTTTCTTCGCTTTGTTCTTTTTTTCTCTTTTTAAAAGTTGAAGTATAGTTGATTTACAATGCCATATTAGTTTCTAGTGTTTCCTTTGTTTCTTTTTACTCTGATTTTACTAGGAAACCATGCATCTGTTGGCATTAATTCATGCATGTTGTGTTAAACCAAATTTGCATTTTAACAAAGGACAGAGTATTAAAGCTACTAGCCCCTTTAAATGCTGTATTTATAGGAACATGTCATCTTTTAAGACAAAAAATTTCCCAAAATTTATGAAAATTTGATAGTACTATCAAAACTACATGTAATCAGTTATATATACCATGAAAATTTCTCTGTATGTAAAAATACTTTCCCCCATCAAATTAGCAAGTAAAAACAAAACAAATATCAGTACTATTGGGTCTTACTCAGCTACCAATGCCCCTCTGAGCATGCCCTCTCTGCTCAGATGTTGTACTTCTCATCTGCTCCATAGAATTGTTTGTTCTGGTCTTTATCTACACAACCTCTTCAGCTGCTGTTTGATTTCATCTCCTTTCTCTTGCTCCTTTGTCTTCCATTGCTGCTGCTTTGTGCCTCGTCTGTTTAAGCGTCCTAGGAGATATGAATCAGCCAGGGGCCCAGGGTTAGGAGGAACAGCCCTGTCCAGAGCCATGACTGGCCTCCAGTGTGTGCCCCACCTGGAACAGCTTTCCCAAAGAAAAGCTCACTCAATTCCACTTCAATCTTGCAATACCTATGTGAGTCCTAATTACTTATTGTTCTACTTTCTGAAGAAAAACTGAGGACTGGGACTAGATGTCTAGATATGTCAGTTCTAGTTTGTGCTTTGCACAAACCAAAAACAAGAAAAGGATAAAGATTTGTAATAAACAATTTTCATCCAAACATATAGGGATTATTACCTCCTACAACACTTTCTTTAAACATAGTTAGACTTACTTGGTTTAATGAGTTTGGAGATTGTTGCTTTTTCCCCTTTAACTCGCCAGATAAATCAGAAATATTTATTTTAAGAGACAGTTTAAAGAACTTCGTAATTCCCAATCTGTTGGAGTTTTACAAATAAATCTCAGTTAAATGCCTGTCATTGTTTCCAATCTGGTCAAGCAAAAAAGGGGAAAAAGTATACAATTCATCAGAATAATTAGTTGATTGGAGTTAAATAATTCTAAGAATAAACATTTGACCCCCTGGCATGTCACAAACCTCCTGGAGTGAGAAGGATTATAAATTAAATGTACAAGATTTAAAATGGTCCAGATACACCCTGAACATTATTGCAGGCATGTGGGACGCATTTAGATAAGTTAAAACCAAGTGTGGATTTAGAGCTTGGCCGTCTTTGATCAGTGGTTTACTAAAACTTCCTTGCTTTGGTATGAGGATGGAGGGATGCAGAGAAGCGGGTAGAAAGATAGGAATAGTGGCAACAGTGCCCCCTACTGTCCAATGGCCACCCCCTTCCTTGAATCAGGGAGTTTTAGAGACATGGTGCCTCAAGGGATAATGAAACCTTAAGTATATGGAAGTTAGTCAGGAAGGAAAGACCTAACATTCATTGAGGGCCTATAACATTGCAAGCACTGTGCTATCATTTAATTTAATAATAACATAAAGTTCATTACAAATTCAGAAAAGAATAGAATGAAGTTTATAGATACAGAAACTAAGGTTCAAAAAATAACTTTTACAAGATTCATAGCTAGAAGTAGAATGAGCCAGGATTTGGGCCCAGGGCTGCCTGGCTCCAAGGCCAGTGATTCTTATACCGGAGCACACTGGCAGTGGCTGGAAGCCACAGGAACAACTTAGACTCCTCTAAGCACAGTGACCAACTGTCCTGATTTGCCTGGTACTGAGAGGGTTCTGGGGACACTGGGCTTTGAGTGCTGCAACCAGGAAAGTCTGGGACAAACTGGGATGAATTGGTAGCCCTAGCTAGAGTTCAACTGAATAAGGCCCTAGGCTGGAAGAATCAATTTGGAAGAGGAGAAAGGCTGTCCAGTTTTCTGTTCCTCTCTGCGGCCCAACCTGCTGAGCCACAGGAGAGCAGTCTCTGTCCTACTTGTTTTATGGCCTCACACATCCTGGGGCATTGTCAAAGAAGTTCACATTTCTGCCACTTAGGATTTCTTCAGTTCCTGTCCTAAACCATCTAAGTCAGTTGGAATTTATTATAGTTAAATGAATAAATCATCCACTCAAGTGGAGGGGAAAGAGCAGAGTCCGTGACCTCACAGAAACATGGATTCTGAGAGGATCAAGGAGAGCCAGAAAAGCAGGGGGGAGTAACGGAATTGACATTCATGGGATGCTCATTAATTCACAGGCGCTGGGCTAGTTTGTGTGTGTGTGTGTGTGTGTGTGCATTATTTCTTATAACAACTCTAAAAGGTTATAATTAGTCTTAATTATAGATGTTTAAAATAAATAAAGAAGTGGAGCTCAGAAAAGGGCTAAATAACTTGTCTAAGTTCCCATAACTAAAAAAAAGGTTAACTCAGAATTTATTTCTGCCCAAAGCATGTGACTTTCCCCCTTATACATGTCTTACGCATAGTAGTGCTTAATAAACATTCAATTGCCCTTCCCATTTAGTTCCTAAGAACTTAAATTTGTTAATTTCAGTGTCCTTCATGTGCTTTTTTTAAAAAATGACATACCCAAAACTATATTCTCTAAATGTTTATGATGGATATAGAGATTCATGATGGGGGATGAAGTTCACCATATGTGTTAAAGCTAAGAAAATGATTCAAGCAGCTATTCCAGTTCACTCTCACTGATAATTGAGTTGGTCAACACCCACAGAGACTGGATATGACAACTGAACCTGATACATAAACAAAGGAAGCACTGTTCTTACAGTCTTGTCTGAAGTATTTCCTATAGTTTTTAAAAATGGCAGTTTTTCAGTCCAGATTAAATACAAATGAATATCTGGCAAACTACCTAAAACAGTAATTACTAGAAATACACAAAGAAGGTGGGTTAATAAAGGAAAGTTTTTCTGGCACACATTCTTTGCCCCTGATTCTGAAAAATGACATGAAGTAAAAGAGGAAAGTGGAAAGACATACATAAAGACATGGACACAGGGGTAAGGACATCGTGCTCAGATATATATTTGTGTAATTGGAGTAGAGAAACCATCAATGGACCTGAGTATTTATGGCCAAAAATCAAATACCCTATATCCAAGTTAAAATATCATGAGAAATGTCATGAGTGAGCAAATATGATGTAGAATTCAAAGGATGTTTGCCACATACCTGAAGAGAGTTCTGTAGCAAAGAGAAATAGGCTATCGACTTTTGAGTAGACTATAGTGTCTGCCCTGGTGGCTCAGACGGTAAAGAATCTGCCTGCAATGCAGGAAACATGGGTTCAATCCCTGGGTTGGGAAGATCCCCTGAAGAAGGGAATGGCTCCACTCCAATGTTCTTGCCTGGAGAATTCCATGGACAGAGAAGCCTGGCATGCTACAGTCCATGGGGTCGCAGCAAAGAGTTGGAAATGACTGAGCATCTTTCACTTTCACTTTCTTCACACTGTCTGCCACTTACATCTGTAAAACGGGAAGAATATCTTGTACTGTCCTTGTAAGGATTAGAGATATTTAAATCACTTGGCAAAGAGCAGGTATTCAAGAAGTGTTTCCTGTTTTATCTGGGCACTCTGTGATTCTGTTTTAGAGCTTATGAAAATTCTGTTTGGGGACAATGTGGGTCATTAGCTCTGCTTTGGTATATTAATTCAAAATGTGTCCTGACACATAACAGAACCTATGTAAAAATCTGTTGGGTGAATGAATACATTTTAACTTTTTTAAAGTATAACAAATAAGAGAACATAAAAGTCTAAATCTGGCCCTGTGAAAAGACCTACTGTTCAACTCAAGCTAGCAGGGAGAACACAGCAAAAGTGTAATAATGATTTCAAGACAGAAATGTTGGCCTGGATTACAAAAGTACCAAGGAGATCAACTTCATAGTGGTTGTATGCTCTATAATGTCAAAATATTTTTACAGTCTACTTCCAGTTGTTTCTGACTTTATGGCCTAGTTATTGAACTGAGAATGTCTAAGAAAATTCTGGCCCTGAGGATTTCTAGATTGGTTTCTTCAACTTGTACATTTTCTTTTGCAGTATTTTAATGGTAAAGAAAAAGTATCTCATACAAACGAAATAAATTGATTTAATCTCAGCTTTCATAAAATAACTGGTGACCTGTGTTACATGTTAGCAAAACATACATGTTGTATCTTTAGGAAATGGAGGCCTAAGTAAATGGTAGCTGCTATTATTACTCTGGCCCTCTTTATCCCTTGTTTTCTCTAAACTTCATTTTTTTATAGTCCAGCATTTCCCAAAATAGTCTCCATGGAAGTCTACATCTGTGCAATGTGAATAGTAGTAATATAAAAAAGGGGTTCTCAGATCCAGTAAGATTAGAGAGCACTAAGTTAACGAAGCAAAATTCTTACTATGGAACTTCTCTTTAATAAGGAAATCTCCAGGAAGAAGCTCTAGTGTTCCTTAACCTTTTATTCATTACTGGCCTTTCTTCCCCATGATCCTTTTTAGACTGTTTTCCTCTAATGGCCTTTTTCTATCTCCCTGACCCTCCCTGAGCTCCTCTCCCAACCTGGAAATTAAATAACAAGGAATATGATTTTGTTGGGTAGAGTTGAGTTTTGGAAGGTCACAAACCACTGTACTAAGATTTTTTTGCCCTTTAAGATCCAATTTTCACCTCCTGGGGGATGATATTACCTCAGTTGAGAATGAATACTCTAGTATGAAATGTCCCTCAAACTTGTTGGACCACTGACCTTTTTCAAGTGGACCAATATTCCCAGGAACATAATTTGGGAAGCCCTGATTTCATCATCATGGGATATTTTACTTATCACACAATATTGATTTTTTAATCTCCTCATTTAGATGTCAGCAAGAATATTTCTTCCCTGGTGGCTCAGATGGCAAAGAATCTGTCTGCAATGCAAGAGGCCTAGTTTGATCCCTGGGTGGGGGAAGATTCCCTGGAGAAGGGAATGGCTACCCACTCCAGTATTCTTGTTTGCAGAACTGAATGGACAGAGGAGCCTGGCAGGCTACAATCCATGGGGGTCACAACAAGTCAGACACGACTGTGTGACTAATACTTCACACTTAAAGAATATGCCTGACTCTTTGCTAAACCCCTAACCCTGCATAGGGCCCAGCACACAGTGAGCGAATGTATGAATATATGCTACTGATTTACAAGTAGAATCATTTAGTTCTCATTTTCCAGACCAATGAGACTACAAGTTCTCTTAAAAGGAAAGAGGATTTTTGACTTTCCTAATCTCCAAAATCATGGCAGGGATTCAGTAGTCAATGAAACAACATGGAATGAATTAAAATAATCAGCATCCCTCTCTCAATCTAGGGAGAACCTCCATCCTTCCTAAGACCCCACAATAACTCTTGGAGGGAAACGAGTGGAGTGTGGGTTTGGGGGAGAGGTATCCTCCCTGTCTGCGCTGTAAGAATGTTAGGTAAGGCTGGAAGCTCAGGGACTGGTCCTCTAATGCCAGGTTCCTGGTTCTCTCTGTGCATTCCCTCCATAGAACATTCTGTGGTCATGGAGATGATTATTACCATAAGCAGGCTGTTTGAGTAAGGACTGCAGAAAGGCCTTTCAGGAAGGCAACTCTTCCTGAAAGAGTGCATGGAGACTCTTCACCCTGTCACTCATCTCCTCATCTACTTACTTGCCTATTCATGTGTTTACTCATGTTTGTACTTGTTGATTTATTTTTTTAGCATCTTTGTAGAAGACTAAACTGCTGAGCTGGACAGAAGCCACTTGACGCACTAGACACGGAAAGCCTTACCACGGAAGGTGAGACCTAGGGATTGCTGAGGAGGAAGCTGAGGAGAGTTCAGGGGCGGGGTTCCTGTCGTTACCAGAAGCCTCTTCGCCCAAAAGCTTGAGGGCGGGGAGAAGGGCCGTTCTGGAGGTGAGGGGCGGGGCGATGCCCCTATTTAAAATTTCAGGAGCCAGTTGAGATCCAAAGGCAGCCAAGCCGGTAGGGGGTGTGCAGGCATCGGTAGAGAGCGGTCGAAGTCCTTTGGGCTCTGGCGGGACCTGTCCCTCGCTCAGACCGTTGGGTTAGCAAGCTCACGTTGGGGGGTGGGGGAGGGGGGAGTTCAGAGGCAGGCGCAGTGCGCTGGGGCCCCTGAGGGAGGAAGGAGCTCAGGCTGAGGGAGGTGTGTGCCTAGACCCAGCGCGGCCATGTGTGATGCTGGCGGTTACCGAGCCCTGCGGGGGAGAAGCGCAGGCCAACTCAAGGGCAGGCCCTGGGCAGCAGCCTTTGAGGAGTCCAGCTACGAGTACGGCTCCACGAAGTACCTACTGCTGTGCGGCCTGGGCGGGATGCTGAGCTGCGGGCTGACGCACACGGCCATTGTGCCCCTGGACCTGGTCAAGTGCCGCATGCAGGTGGACCCCAGCAAGTACAAGGGCATTCTGAGCGGCTTTGGCGTGACACTGCGGGACGATGGGCTGCGCGGCCTGGCCCGAGGCTGGGCCCCGACCTTTCTGGGCTACTCCATGCAGGGCCTCTTCAAGTTTGGCCTCTACGAGGTCTTCAAAATCCGATACGCGGAGCTCCTGGGCCAAAAGAAGGCCTATGAATGGAGAACCGGGCTGTACCTGGCCGCCTCGGCCAGCGCCGAGTTCTTCGCCGACGTGGCCCTGGCCCCGATGGAAGCAGTGAAGGTTCGCATGCAGACGCAGCAGGGCTATGCCCGCACGCTCCGGGCCGCTGCCCCCAAGATGTACGGCGAGGAGGGCCTGTGGGCCTTCTACAAAGGCGTGGCGCCACTCTGGATGCGCCAGATCCCCTACACCATGATGAAGTTCGCCTGCTTCGAGCGCACGGTCGAGGCGCTCTACAAGTACGTGGTGCCCAAGCCGCAGAGCCAGTGCACCAAAAGTGAGCAGCTGGCCGTGACCTTTGTGGCCGGCTACATCGCTGGCGTCTTCTGCGCCGTGGTGTCCCACCCAGCGGATTCCGTCGTGTCCGTTTTGAACAAGGAGAAAGGCAGCACGGCCTTCGAGGTTCTCCGCACATTGGGGTTCAAGGGCGTGTGGAAAGGCCTGTTCGCCCGGATCATCATGATTGGCACCCTGACTGCCCTGCAGTGGTTCATCTACGACTCTGTCAAGGTCTATTTCAAATTGCCTCGCCCTCCAGTCCCTCAAGCGCCCAAATCCCGAAAGTAGGCATGGATTGGAAGACTCCTGTGGCCACCGTTGGCCAGTATTCCGATTCCGTGGGGGATTATGTTCAAATAATACTAGTGCGTAGGATGTTAACGTTTATGGGGAGGTGACAATGTGCAGACCTAGTTTTCTTTAAGTGATTGATTCCTGCTTTTTGGCAATCCTAGAGAATTGCAACCCTTTCATTTGGGGGTTTGGACCATTGTCTTTGGGGAATCAGCGTGGTTGCTTTAACTCAATAGCTTTTCAGCATTATAAGGGGAAAAAATTCTCAACAGGAAGTAATGTTAGGTGATTTAGTGCCTCTAGGTTGTCTCTCCTTTGATTCACCATTCAGTGGAGATTATCCAAGCATCACTACAAAAGAGCCTACTGATGAGGTTTCAAGGTCAGCCCAACTATATGGGACAGAGAACAAAGTAAAATTCTGCTACATGGTGCTCATCTCAATAGAAATCATGCACCTATTGAATAGATGAAGGATTTGTTCCATATTTCTTGTTCCTGTCCATTGCAGATAAAAATTATTAAAAGTTAAATTGTGACTTACATTTCCTGATAGCTTAGAAAGCATTCACTCTTTTCAAAGAGCATGACATGAGATCTGCATTTTCTCATTTGGCTTTGCCCTATTCTCTTCCTGATGTTGCTGATTAGAACATAGCTCGCTCCAGGAAGTGCTACAATTGGATCAATGTGGAAAACCAAGATGAGATGAAGGGCAGGCTCTGAGAATAAATATGTAAAGAAAAGTCTCTGTTCTCTAAAGATTTCTTTTGTACAATTCAGCTTTCAACAGCCTTACATCCAAAGAAGATCATACCATCCTGACATTTAAACACAGACATACATGAAACCCTACAAATTCCAACAATTTTTGGTTGAATATTAATGGTTTTGGTGACTTTGAAAGAAAAATCTCATTTTTAATGTAACAAATGTCATTCATTTAACTTGGTATGTCATTCATTTATCTTGGTAGATATTTCATTGATCTTTGCAATGGTTGAGGTTCTTAAAATTTATTGAAGTTATAAAGCACATTTTCAGTTTTCTGTAGCTTTCACATCTCTGATTGAGGAAACTATAAAATAAGTGAAATTCTGTGAATTAGAGATGTTTGTAGAATGTGAATAAGAAACTCCAATATGATATTTGATGTGATTAACCAAAATGTTGCACAATTGCCCTAACACGTTGTATTAAAAAACACAAACTTAAGATATGTTAATGTTTTAACTATGTAATAGTAAACTGTTCAGTGGTTAACTGAAGTTAAAATGTGTCTAAATACGTTTGAACTGTCTTGATTGGATAATAAAGAGCTTGGAAGAAAAAAATCAGAACTTGTGAATGAGATGCAATGAAATTTATATTTAAAAAATCAGAACTTGTGAATGAGATACAGTGAAATTTAGTGTTTCTATTTTGTTAGGGAGGATGCAGGGAAAGGATCATAATGTATTTTTAAGACTCTGAGTTCCTAGGAAGTTAGTTTCCGGGTTTGTGGAAAAGAAGAGTTCTCAAGGAAGGGAAATAATAAATTTTGAGGAACTAAATTGTGCAGGTTCATTTCTGCAAAATTTTAAAACAAATATATTTTTGGTTTGGGCTTCTCAGGTTGCTCAGTGGTAAAGCATCAGCCTGCCCATACTGCAGGAGATACAGGTTTAATCCCTGGGTCAGGAGGATCCCCTGGAGAAGGAAATGGCAACCCACTCCAGTATTCTTGTCTGGAAAATCCCATGGACTGATGGGCTAGAGTCCATAGGGTCACAAAGAGTTGCACAGAAACAGCATATTTTTGGCTAGTGTTGCAAAATGTTTGTGGGAAGTTTCTTTGGTCAACAGTTTTTTAAGTAAATTGCTGTGACTTAACTGGTGGTCCAGTGGCTAAAACTAAGCACTTCAATGCAGGGGGCAGGGTTTAGATCCCTGGTCAGGGAACTGGATCCCACATACCACAATCAAATATCAAAGATCCTACATGCTGCAACTAAGACCCAACACAGTCAAATAATTTTTTAAATTTATTAAATAAATTCCTTTCTAATGTAATATAATTTAAGGAATTGCTACAAAATCTATGGAGCCTCAATATAATAAGAGACCACTTGTTCTGGTCTGTGGTATTTGATGGTTGTTCTGTTGACAATACCAGACAATTTCTATAATATACAATGTGCATGTTTAGACAAGTATAATCTAAGGAGAACTGTTTGGCATGATTCTTACTGTTATGGACATGGTCAAGAGGATGGATTTGCTTAGTTTGGATCAGCAGGTTTCATATTCAGTCCCTAGATTTCTATTTGCCTTTTTGTTATTGTTTGCAGTAGTTTACAAACATCTTACTAAATAAAGGCCATGGTAGTACACAATAGAGAATAAAACTCAAACTGAGAAAGATAATGTGAATGCAGAGTCATTAGGCATTTTTTTCCCTAGTTTTTTTTTTTTCCTAGTTTTTTATTCCTTTGGAACTATTTAAACTTCTATTCACTGTTTTACCTTGTCTGTAATTACCACTCTGTGAAATCGTGCATATCTGGTAGAAAAGTCATACTGTATGTCTGGCATTGTTAGAAATGCTATATTCATTTTTCACATAATCTCAGTCTTTGAAGTAGTCAATTTTATGCATAAACAGATTCAGAAGCTATGTAACTTGCTCACACAGCTAATAATTGATATAGTTTGAATCAGAGTCCACATGTTCTTCATTGCTTTACCTCAGCACCTTAACAAAACCAATGACTCTCCTTTTCATAAATTGCTTTCATAGTACCTCAAAAATATTTTTTTAAATCTTTTATATGTACTATGAAACATTCCTAATTTTGCACTAATGAAAAGTCTGTAATGGTCTCAGTTGTGAAAAACCTGTGGTGTAATTGCTTACAAGTAATCAAATTGCAACGGAGAAGGCAATGGCAACCCACTCCAGTACTCTTGCCTGGAAAATCCCATGGACGGAGGAGCCTGGTAGGCTGCAGTTCATGGGGTCGCTAAGAGTCGGACACGACTGAGCAACTTCACTTTCACTTTCAATCAAATTGTAAAATACTTAAATATATTTAATTAATATTTAAATTATTTCCTGCACCAACTCAGTGCCTGAGCTCTTAACCTAAAGGGATTGACAATCATAAAAACAGTGCTTTTAAAAAATATTGTGGTACTGCAGTTTCAGCAAGAGGTTTTATTCTATCACATTCTCTAATTTTCCCGTCTAATCTTTAGTACCTACAGCTAAAAAGCTGGCTTGGGCTATTTATCTTTTCCCCCAGGTGGTGATTAAAAGTAGCTTTTTCAAGTATCTGAAATTAATTTCATGATAGGGAGCTGTAATCTCATCCATTGATCTGTCTTTTGAGAAGTGAATAAAGAGAGTAGGTAAAATCTTGAAAAACAAAAGCTGTATTTACATGTTAAACCACACTGATAAAGACTGGAAAGAATGAAAGTATTAATGTTATGAGAATTTTTCCTTGCTCTACAAGTGTGTCTTTAGAACATTTCCCTTAGATCCTTCAAAGGCAAGAATAATCACTGAAGTCAGAGAATCACATTTTGATAGGCAACTATTCAATTATAGTATGCTTGTTTTAGGTGATCTTAAATATCAGTTATTTTTTAAATCACAAACAACTCTTTGAAAGGGTATTTCCATATTTATAAAACTTTGTCTTGTTTTTCTGAATTCTACCATTTAGATGGGACGGTAAGTAGAGAGGGTATGAACAATGTAATTATAACTAAAGGTTTGTTTGTATGTGTGTCCATTTTAGTTGACATACTTTGAGACCTTCAGAGAGTCTCCAAAATTTTAGAGGCAATTTGCTAATTCTGCCCATGCCCCAGTCTGTAACACCATTGATCAATGTCTACCATGTGCCGAGCATTGTGCTAGGCAGAAAGGTTCTCATGAAGAGCACAACAAATGGTTTCTGCCCTTGTGGAGCTTACGGTCTAGTAGAAAAAATACTTTACAGTTGGGCAAATGCTGCAAAGAAGTATAGGGTATTGTATGTTGTTTTTCAGTCGCTAAGTTGTTTCTGACTCTTTGTGACCCCATGGACCGCATCACACCAGGCTTCCCTGTCCTTCTCTGTCTCCTGGAGTTTGCTCAGATTCATATCCATTGAGTCATGATGCTATCTAACCATCTCATCCGCATCTAAGTGGTGTTTGAGATGATACCTAGAGGATAAGTAGGAGTCAGTCCAGCAAAGAGAAGATACACAGCACAGTAGGTGCACTTCTCTGGTTTTGAGAAATTGAGAGAAGTTCACTTTAGCTGAAACCATTCAGTTGCAGAGAGGGTGATGTGAAATGAAATAGGAAAAAAGGTAGACAAGAAAGATAAACATTCACTGCAGGCTCTGGAGTTCTTGTTGAAGATTTGAACCCAGAGTGTTCTTTGAGCGACTGGAAAACCTCTGAAGGACTACAAGCATGGAATGGCCTTCAAGTTGCTGTGTGGAAAGAAATAGAGTGGAGAAGAGAGGTTAGTTAAAATGTTGCTGTAATCCAGGTGACAGAATGGTAGCCTGGACTAGGATGATGACAAGTGGGATGTTAAAATACCAAGAGAAGCCAAAAGGTGGAAGCAACTCGAATGTCTATCAGTGGATGGGGTGAAGGGATAAACTGCCTGTGATATACACATGCAGTGGAACATTATTCAACCATAAAAAGGAACAAAATACTGATGCATGCTGTTACTTGGATGAGAGAAAGAAGCCAGGCACAAAAGGTCACATATTGTATGATTGTAATATACAATCCTTTTATGTAGTATAGGCAAATCCATAGAGACAGAAAGCAGATTAATGATTAACTGAGGTTGGGATGAAGGGAATGGGAAGTGCTTATTTAATGGACATGGAGTAATTTTCCCAGGGGTGTGGTAAAAGAGTTTTGAAAGTGGAGTGAGTGGAACATTGTGAATATTGTGAATACACTAAATGCCACTTAATTGTATAATTTTAAATGGTTAATCGTTGGGATTTCCCTGGCAGTCCAATGGTTAAGATTCCATCTTCCTAATGTAGCGGACACGAGTTTGATCCCTGATTGGGGAACTAAGATCCCACATGCCACAAGGTATGGCGAAAATAAATAAATAAATAAATAAAGTTAAAATAGATGGTTGTGTGTTAAATGAATTTAATCTCATTAAAAAATAGCTATCATGAGATGGACAGAGGAGCCTGGCAGGTTACAGTCCATGGGATTGCAAGAGTCGGACATGACTTAGCAACTAAACAACAACATTTCTAAGGAAATGATATTTCTAAATTATGTTTTTATATATGTATGTCTAGCTTTCCTACCATAAAGAAATATAACATGTTTTCAGAAAATAATAGTAAAATTTGGTATTCTGAAAGAGATTCTGTGAGTTGAAAGAACTCTGTCCCTTTGCAAGGCTGGTAATTCACATACACGTAATTGTTAGTCTTCAGATATGAATCGTGAGCTGCTGACAGGGTGATTGTCTGTTTTTAAGAGGATGGATGGAAACCTGGCCAAGAACCATGGTCCTTTCATCTCTAATAGTGCTTGAATTCTGGCTGTAGTTACATCTTACTCCCAGATATGAGGATTTGTTGGTGTAATCATTGTCTCATACCTTAATGTCTCCCCTGACCCTTACCAAGAATATGAAGCTTTTTGGTTGTGCTAGATCAGTATCATTCATCTTATTTATCTGTGTGGTGTTTTGAAAGTTTTGCTTTTTCAGGTCATTACCTATGTCTGATAAATGCTGTTACCAATATTTTTAGCAACCATTTAGTGTACCAAGCATTGTGCTAAGTACATACAATGTATCATTTATTTAGAATCATTTTGTGAGTTTCTTACTTATATAAATTAAGGAGTTTTTGTTTTTGGCTGCAAGCAACACAAAATCTATTAAACAACAGGTTAAACCATAAAGACACTGGTTTTTAACAAGAAATCTGGAGACAAGTGGACCAAGGTTGGTTCAGCCTATCAGTGTTGTCCCCAGGGACTTAGGCTCTTCCGGTTGGTCCTTCTCCTCTGCCATCTGTTGTGTGTCCTGATGTCTCCCCTTGTGTTCAAGAGATGGTTGCCACAACATCAAACATCACGTCTCATCAACAGCATCAGGATCAGGAAGCAAGGCACACAAAAGCAGATGAGCTTTCTCTTCACATGTCTCTCTTATCAGAGAAGAAAATCTTCCTCAGAAGCTTCTGGCTGATTTCCCCTTTGATCTTATAGGCCAGAATTAGGTCACGTGCTTTCCTGTAGACCCTATAAACCAATCACTGACAAGAACAGATGGCTTAGACCAATGCGATAAATCTTCAGAGTTAGGCACTTGGGACCTGAACAAAATCAAGATTTTCTGTTGTTGTCATTAGCAAGGATGAGGTAAATGGTTGTCAGGGAGGCAACCAGGGTCGGCCCTTATATTCTTTTCCTTTTTTTTTTAACAAATGAGGAAACTGTCTCAGATTAAATAAGTAAGGTAAAACTATAGTTGACAAAACCTGGATTCAAACCAGGTTTGTCTGCCTCCGAAACAGTTTGCTATCCACATTACTTGCTTTAGCCTGGAACTTGCTATGAGACAGAGCTGCTCTAGATTATATCACAAGGGATTTATTACTGAAAGTGTCAGTAAAACTGCTTTCTAACAGTGACTAATCCCTAATGAAGTCTCAAAGCCAGGAGCCTGGACAATGGCGGTCCATGGATAACGAAATATGATTAGATCTAAATTCTGCTACCATGGCTGGCAAAAGAGAAACCAGGTGAGAAAAACACACACAGAAACAACTTAAAGCAAATGTTTGTAAACCTTTTTTACAGTCATCCTCAGTCTTCATTCTGCACTTTCCCCCCACTGACTTTCCAGAAATGGCCAATTTTCTTTCAAATGCTGCATATTGGGAAAATTTGCAAAGGATTCATCAGATGAACAGATTTCAAAGAGCCACTACCAATTTTTTTTCCTTAAGAAATACACCAAGCATCTAATTTGCTGCTGATAAATTCTCTGTAAGTAGCATTATAATTAAGCACACACAAAACCATTCTCTGTTTCCAAGAATACAGCTGGGCTGGCACTGAATTGGTGATAGCGCATGGGCACCAAGCGGGAGGGTTCCATTGCATCCCAACTACCATGTACCTTCTTTGTGCGGCAACCGGTCTGGCTCTCCTCCCCTCCCCCGCATCCTCTGAAACACAGGCCATTGCCCATTCACCCCGTGTCTGTCACTGAACTCGTTTTTCAGGCACCTTTGCTGTGACTTGACACTGGCTATCCCGCTTTCAGGCTCTAGTCTCAAACCATGGCAGGAAGCCAAAGTGGTACATACACCTTTCTCAGCGTGTGTCCCCACCACCCCAGCCTGCTAGACTCAACCCTTGGAAATGGAACAACGATGGTCTGCGGCAAAGCTGGGGCTGGGGAGAGAGGCAGTGGAGGGTAGGAGTGGCAGGGAAGGGCTGAGCAGTCAGACCAGGTTTCCAAACCTGGCTTCACCACTGCCTTTTCATGGCTTTGACAAGTTAGCTTGCCTCCCCAAGCCACAGTTACCTTATACAGAAAATGGGGAACTGCAGCACCTACCTTGAAGGCTGATTGTGAGAATTAGCAGTAATTCATGTAAAACACCTGATGTAAAACAAAAGCTCAATGTATTATGGCACTTATTGTCACCAGATGCTTAGTAAAGAGTTGAAGGCTATTAGGAAAGATTTATCCTGCGTTGTGCTGGATTGTTGTTATGGTTGTTCTTGGTTATGTATAAGATTTATTTGCTTTAATTTTTAATGCATCATGAAATGCATAACACTTTGTGAGAAATGCAGCATGTAGGGAGATGAAAAGCAAGTAGCCTGGGGGTGTTGTGTATATAGAAGCCAACAGTGGCAACCCCATCTCTCCCTGGCTCCTAGGCAAACAGTTTCTTTCACAAGTGTGTTTTTGGTATGCAAATCACTCTATGCAGATTTCTGTGTGCAAAATACAACATAGAAAATTGGCCCTCTTGCCAAGGAAGATAGGAGACACTGGCTGCAGTCAAATGAATTAGCCGCAAATTTTAGATTTCTTTTCCTACTGCTCTTTCTAACAATGTATGGGGTTAGCATATTTTTGGCACTTTAAACTGAACTATTTTGGCTTTAGATTGTGTGTTCTTGTGATAAAAGTGTGCTTATTGAAGCCTGTAACTACTTTTTGAAGGCATAATAATGTTTAGTGGTATTTAATTTAGCATTTCACAACAGCGTGCCACCTCCAGATAGTAAAAATGCTTGTTCTAAAGTCACAGATGGCTTCTGTCTGAGGTTAGTCTGCTAGTCCCCGTGTACTTCCTAGTTTTCTGTGAAGATTTGTGCTTATTAACAGATTTAAGTTTATATTTTGGAAGATGCTTTCTCCCTAATTAATGTATGTCTTAGTAAGTGAAAGGAATACATTTAACATTAAAATCATCTTTTTCTTTAGATGAGCTTGGGAAGCCAGCACTTCATTCACAATGCCACATTTTAGCATCCAAGCAGAATAATAATATGTCTCTTTCATGGCATTTCTCTACATTTTCAAAGTCTTTTCCTTTGGGACCCTCTTGTGAGCAAATGGAAGGAGGTGAAGCAAAGCCTTTGCTTTGCCTGAGGTCACTTGTAACACACCCCAGGGCTGGGTGTTTTGTTTTTCCTGATTGTGCCCAAGGAAAACAGCAGCTGCAGGCCAGTGGCCCCACTGGGCTTCCCTCTCTCCTCGTCTTTCCTTTCCCTACCCTCTAATCAGTTTTTGCTTGCTCTGAGTGTTTCAAACTTGCTAAATGAGATGTTCATTAATTTTATAAAATCAAAGCTTAAATGAAAGGCATTTTTCAGAGCAAAGTACCTCATCAGACAGAGAATGACAAGTGTAGCTTACTACTTATTCCATCACGAATGACTGGAAAAGAGGAAGGAGATAATTTCTTCACTCTTCATTTACCCATTCACACATTCAGGCATGCGTGCATTCATTCATTCAACATCATACTTGGAGCATGTCAGGCATTGTCCTAGGCACAGGAACACAAAGGTGAAAATGGTCCCAATCACTGAGTTCACTGTCTGCCAGGGAAGACAGATGTGTAAACAAACTATATTGGCATCGATTCCCCTTCAGTATTGTTTACAAAATACAAAGATGGCACAAACGTCATACACGCTTGAAGTGAGGAAACAATTTTTGGAGGAGTGTACATCTGAGCAAGAGTTTGAAGTATGAATAGGTATTCTTCAGGTGAGTGGGGTGTGGAGAAGCGAGAGAACCTGAGGTTGAGGGAATAGTAAGTATGAAGCACAGAGGACTGAACCAGCAAAACAGGGGCAAATTTTTCATCAGAGACATTTCGTTGACTTAAGAACAGAGAAGGGGAGAGGTATGGAAACATTCTCAACATCTCCTGTATCTGTTTTCCTCTTTTTATATCCACTCTACTACCCTCACAAGGTCACTTTATGGTTTGTCGAGATTATTGCCAGAGCCTGAAACTGGTCTCATTACCTTCAGCTTCCTCCCCCCGTTACATAGCAGAATACTTCAAAGGCCTTGCAGAATTCATCCCACCCACAATGGTTCTACTGGGCAGAACATAAAGCCCAAGCACCTTACCCCCAGCATCTGAGGCTGGTTATGGCACATCCCTCCTGGCCCCTGACATGGATTGTTCTCAAGCCACTGCCCACCCCTCTCACTGTCCCTCAAGCCCCAGGCTCCAAGCCTGGCCTGCCCGCTTCCACCTCCCTTCCTTTGTCCATGTCAGTCGCACTGACCAGGCTGTCCATCCCTCACGGAGCTTCACTTCAGTCCTTTAAGGGTTAGCTCAGGGACCCTTGATATGGCTGGGACTGGCTCCATCCTCTCTCTGCCAATATCGTGTCAGGTACTAAACAGGTTTTGGAGTCCCAAAATGTGAGCTCCAATCCTGGCTATGGCTTTAGACAAGTTTCTGAGACTCAGTTTCCCCAAGTGTAAAAGGTGACAGTTTACTTTGTACAGTAAAGTAATTTAGGATTAACAGAGGATGTTGGTCCTCAAACATTAAAGCTGTTATTATTGTTATGATTTAACCTCTTTGCGAAATTCAAACAATTGGAACTACCTTTCTAATTTGCCATGAGGATCATATAAATGGATGAGTATGAAATTTCTGAAATTCATCAACTGAAAAGACCTTAGATAAGGCTAATTACTATTTTATCTCCTGTTTGTAAATGTTTATTTACTATTTGTATCTCTATTTACAAACTCATTTTATCATTCATTCATCCATTTACTAAGTTCTTAATTTTGGTACATTATAAGGAAATGGCAATCCACTCCAGTATTCCGGCCTGGAGAATTTTAGGGACAGAGGAACCTTGTGGGCTACAGTCCATGGAGTCACAAAGAGTTGGACATGACTGAGCAAATAACAAGCTCACCATGGAGGATATAAAGATGAATTTGAAATGCTCCCAAAGAGCACAGAGAATCAGGCAGGAAGGAAGGAAGTCACATCTAAAACCAGGTGGGGAACTCCAGGACCAGTATGAACATGGAACCTGGGAAGGCTGAGAGCTTAGGGATGATCCAGAAGAGCAGTCCCATGTGTGGGTCTGGATGGATGTGATGAGGTGGGAAAGGCATAGCAGGTTGAGGGAACTGGCTTAACCTGGGCCGGGAGCATGATTCCATAGGGTGTCGGGGAACTGCCATGAAGGCAGAGATGGCTTTCAGTCACCCCTTATTCCTACCACAGTCCTTGCAGCACGCAGGGCACAGTGCTAGGCAGTGAGTCCGGAGGGCAGGTCATGATGGGAGGTCCCAAAGTGCAGTGAGAAGAGTCTCCCTGGCCACCAACCCAGCCATGCCCGTGTGTCCCCCAGAACTCTCCCTCATGGCACTGAGGGTGGAGGTGCTCTGTCTCGGCGAGGATGTTTTACATCCATCCTGTAGTAAGATGAGTCAAAGGGGAAATAGGGTTTGTGTTACAGAATTTCACTTCGAGTCAATTTTGTTGAAATGCATATAGTTACAAACTGAGGGACAGTCAGTCTGCCCTTTAAAGTCTGTGGGACAAGGGTGACACCATGGACGTGTTAAACATTAATTTTGTGATCAAAAAACGGGCTATAGGGGCACTGACAATAAACTGTCAGAGGTTGAAGATTAATGACCTTCTCCCCCCGTATATGTGGAGAAATAGTCGCTTGGAGCAGAAAGATGCAGATTCCAGAAAGGCCTGGTACTATGTTACTACCAACCTCTGAAATAAGGCTTGAAAATAAACACTTGAAATTCTGCCCAGATTGTTGTAATCTTATTAATCTAACAAAGAGACTCAGTAACTGCCTCAACCAGGGGGCTGGTGTTTACCATGTAATTTGCAACAAACTGACAAACACACCCTTGCCCCACTTGCAGAAAATTCTCATGTTCCCTGCAAAGAAGCAGCTGGCAGAAAAATAGTAAAGGATTAGAGACCAAAAAGCCACGGTTCAGGTCCTGAGTAAATGTCTGCTCATCTCCCCTAACCTCCGGCCTCCTGGCCTCATGCCATTTCCAAGTTCAGAGGTACAGTGTGTGGTTCCTGCCTATCTTGCCCTCCTAGGCATTCTGCCCTGATGCTCCGGACCCTTTAGAGCAGTCTAGCAAGATCTCCCTCTGCAGGATTTCTGCCTTGGGGTCTTGTTGGGTGACTGTGAGGTCAACCTGTGTTCTTTGGTGGATTTGAGGTCTGGTTTTCTCTCCCCAGTCTGAGACAATGGCAGAGGGCCGCACTCCTTCCCCCAGTCTCTAGGGACAGTAGTATTTGACAACACTGGTGGCCATGGCTCCTCATAGAGTTCTGAGTTGCAAACCACAGGATGACCTCTGGCTAACTCAGCAGAAAAGGTATTTATTGGAAGAATAGTAGGCAGGAGCTAGGCAGGCTAGGCAGGTGGGGTCATGCCCACTTGTTCAGTCACTAAGTTGTGTATGAGTCTTTGCCACCCCATGAACCAGAGCAGCACGCCAGGCCCCTCTGTCTTCCACTGTCTCTTGGAGTTTGCTCAAATGCATGTCCATTGAATCGCTGATGCTATCTAACCATCTCATCTTCTGCCACCCCCTTCTTTTACATTCAATCTTTCCTAGCAACAGAGTCTTTTTCGGTGAATCGGCACTCTGCATCAGGTGGCCAAAGTATTGGAGCTTCAGCATCAGTCCTTCCAATGAATATTCAGGGTTGATTTTCTTTAGCACAAACTCTGGCTGCCCCATCACATGGTCCAGCTAACCCTTCCTCACGGCCACCAGCTCTGCAATCCGTCTCTAAGCATAGTCTAAACCTTTGTCTTTTTCCCTCAGGACTAAAATTCCAGGAAAGGACATACATTTGACTGCCCCCAGGCCCACATTTCACTTTCTACATGCAGGGTAAGGCCTACCTCCCACCAGGACCCACACAAAAGGAAGATATTTAATTGTTGGGTAGCCAAGCAATGAAAAAAATACACTCACTCCTCTGATTAATAATAGCTAACATTTTTTGACCATGGTGTCAGGCCCTTTAGATGAATGAACTCACTGAGTCCTCATGACAGGCCCATAAGAAAGGGCTCCATTTACAGATGAGAAACTGAGGCATGAGAAATTGAATAACATGCTGAAGGCCCTGCAGCTAGGAAGCCACCGAACTGCGAGTCAAGCCTAACCATGGGATTTGGACAGAAGTCAGTCACTGTCTGCAGAGTCCTGGAAAGCTATGTGTAAACCTCACCTAAGATGAGCCTCTCTCATATTGGCTGGCTCACCCAGGTTACTCCTCTAACCTCCTCTCATTCCTGTGTTTGCTTTGTCTCCAGGCTCACCTGCTCCCTCGTCCAGCTTGTCTATCCAGGCTCTCACCCCCGTCTGTTTATGTAAGACCCCTCTCTTATTTAACCATGGTTCAAAAGAGTATGTGGCCCATACTGGAAGTGCACTAGGACATCAAATATGCCAGGATGAATTCTATGTGACGAATCCCTCCACAGTATTTTTAAAATGGTTTGTCCTTACGAGGGTCTGTTCCAGGATCTGAATCACCGAGTAAAGAAACATATTAACTTTTATAAATCTAATCCTCCTAATATTTTTTAAATGTGTCTTATCAGTGAGTGATTGTAACTTGTACAGCAATAGAATTTGACATTTAGGGATTTCTATTATTTTTAAAAATTGGCACCCTTGGAATCTTGATCAATATTTCCTATATTAAGGAATGAGAGCCAGAAGCCTGTCACTCTGATAATTGCAGCCTTTATTGAAAGATTAACATTCTCTCTGTGACGTTCTCTATGTTACAAACAAAGCCTCCTTTTCAGTCTTAAAATATCCTAATTTTTTAGTCTTTTATTTCTCCTGTTTCTTACCTCCTTTTAGATTACTGGGGTAATCGAAAAGATTTTAGGTTAGATTACCTCTACTTGCACTGTTGGGAAAGGATTTTTTCTTTAGAGGTACTTTCAGTGACACCCGCTCCCCCAAGCATTGTGCGTACACAAACACACACACACACACACACACACACAGCATGAGAGAATTCTTTGTGTTTCACGCCATGACTGAACTCTAAACACAGCTACATTTAGATTCTAAATCCACCAGGCAGGAATCTGTATGTCAGTTTGTTTTCTGTAGAGCCCCCATCCCATAGAGATTTCTCAGCAAGACATCACAATTATCCATAATTGTAGTGGGCACTACAGTCAGGTAGAGTCTGAACGTTAAAGTCATCCTTCTAAAAGCAAAGTACTGTGGGACACAGCCCACCATGTTTTTGCAGGCCCAAGTGTGGTTAGAAGATATGGCCTGCTCTGCCAACTCCACTCTGAGTAAAGTTTCTCAAATGACAATCGGACAATGCCTTAGAAATAAATTTGTTTTGAATAAAAAGTTCCTTAGGATTTAAGACTCCAAGAGTGACACAGAAAGGAAGGGAAAGGCCTCAAGACGCCTTTCCCTAAATCGGAATGACTGAATTTGTTTCCACCAGCTTGATCCTTTCCTGACGGCGGCGAACTAGATGGCAGGCAGTCACCCTGGAACAGCTCATCAATCTCCTGCCACAAAAATGAGTCAGGGTTGCAGCCAGACCCTCATCCCACTTCCCCTCGGCAGAGCACCTGCCAGGCTGCGTTAGGAGTGAGCGATGCCCGCACAGATGGAGGTCTGTGCCTGGGGCCCAGGGCTGTGATAGAAGAGGAGGAGCCCCCCACACACAGTGTATGCTGCTCCCTCCCAGACCCATCGGCTCCCACGCCCTCCAGCTGATCCGTCACATCCAGTTGTCAGCAGCAGAGCGGCCGGCAGATGTGTGGCGGTCAGACTGCTGAGACGCCGCCACCATGGCACTGCTGTGGGGTCATGTATTGTGAGGATGTGACAGTCTCTCAGCGGCTGCAAGCCTGCCCCTGCTGCTGGTCGATTACAGGACTCGCCTCTCCCAAGAGTCTAAACCCCATAAAAGCTGTCTCCCTAAAATCTCTCTAAGGTCGCTCTTCACATTACAAGTTTCTTGGGAGTACCTACCTGGCCGGTCAGGGTGAATTAAACATCTCATGAGTCCTCAGAAACTTCTATGGCCCAATAGCAGCTATCCTTTTTTTCTGCCTGGACAGACTGAAGGTCCCTGAAGCTCTTTGTGGGCAGACAGACCTGGGGTCAGACAGTCATGCCTTCCGATTCCAGCACAGTCACCTGGGCAAGTTCCCCAATCCATTCAAGTCTCGATTTCCTTGTAGGAAAAGCGGGGGTCAAGGAGGACTTCCCTGGGGGTCCTGTGGTTGGGGGTCTGCCTCCCAGTGCAGGGGGCGTGGGTTTAATCTCTGGTCAGGGAACTAAGATCCCACATCCAGTGGGGCAACTAAGCCTGCAGGCCAAAACTACTGCCGAGTGTCACAGCCAGAGAGAAAAGCCAGTGCACCACAATGGAGAATCTCGCATGCTGCAACTGGGACCTAGTGCGGCCAAATAAATAATTATTTTTTTAAGGGGGAGAATAGTATTCACCTGCAGAGGTAGCTTTGAAGCTAAGTGCACATACACAGCACCTAGCATGTCACCTGGCACCCTCCAGGGGTCCTATTTACTGGACTTGTTTATTGCCAAGATCTTTTAAAAGCTGGCCTGTGTGGCATTTAAGAGACTCCTAAGATCAGAAACAGTGACGGCCATCAGGGAGAGAGGCCTTCTCCGACTCCCGAGCACAGGGGGAATTCTCCTTTCCCTGAGTTCTCCAACAGTGCTTAGACTCCCAGCCAGGCCCTGGCACGTGGCCCTAACCTCCATCGTGGATGCGCTTAGCTTGCCCTGTGAGAGAGCTCGCAACCTGCCCTATGACCGCTTCTCTTAAATTCCCTCTCCTTTGTGTGTGCTCCCTTCATAGGTGGCATTAATGACTTCAGAGAGCCAGAAGGAACCTCAGGGATCTCCTGGGTCACAGGCAGGGTGACGAGCGCAGTGGCAGAGTGGCGGGTGTGCGCTCAGGTCCCGCGCTCCCGTGTCCGCCACACGGCCCTGGGCACGCGTGTCCTGAAGCGCGCGGTTGCCCAGGCAACACTGGCTTGGATGTGCTCTCCTGCTGGTCCAGCAGCACAGCCAGCCTCTCACAGGAAGAGGGGCACGCTGTGCTTGAAGCATCTGCCTTGGGGTCTTGTCCCTGTCGGCTGTGGGATCCCCTAAGATTGACCATGGGTCCTCCCGGAGCCAACAGTTACTGTCTGGAGAAGTAAATGATACAAGCATCATCTATGGCTTCCCTCAGGTCCTGGAAAATTCATGGTCTGTGTGTGTGTCCTGGCCCCATGCCCCCTCCTCATCAGGCCCAGATTCCAGCCACACACTGGTGCTCCTCACACCCTCCTGGCAAACCAGACCAGAGGACTGTCCAAGGGTCTCCCTTCCCCATGCACACCTGGGTGGCTGAGTGCTGCTGGCTTCTTAGCACTTCTGGACATTCAGAACTGTCATTCTACCCATCCCGCTGAACCTCTGATTCAACCCCTCACTCCTCTCCTGACCTTTCTGTCCACTCCCCTGTCCCCTGTCTCCAGCTTTCCCTGGGATATCTCAACCTCTGTGTTCCCAGGCTAAACTGCTGGCACCGCCAACCACCCTCTTGTACCGGGTTGAGACCTGGGAGTCCTCTTGAGTCCCCTCTCCCTTCCCACAGGCTGTCCATTCTCTCTTCTGAATAGGTCTTGATGGGCTACCTTCTCTATCTCTCTGCTTCAGGTCATGGTCACCTGAGGTCTGGGTTTTCACATTAGCCTCCCGGGTACCCTGACCCCAGGCTCACCCCCTCTTCTAGTCCTCCTTCTACACTGAATGGATTATCTGTGCAGTCCGACCTCCTTCCCCAACCATGACCTTCAGGGCTTCCCCAGCCCCTTGGGTGGACACTACCCCTGGCTTTGGCAATACATTATGACCCCCTGGGATCTGGTCTCTGCCAACCACTCTAGCCTAGGTCCTCCCTCTCTACCCTTCTGACTTCTGGAGTTCCTCCCTCTGTGGATTTCCTGACTGGCAAGTCCACCTCCCCTCACAGCCCCCTTCTTCAACTGACTGACTCCTTGCCATCCTTCCAGATCCAGTTCCTGTACTTCCATCTCTGGGGAGGCAATCCTCAACCTCTAGGGTTAGGGTTACAGCCCTGAATTGTCCTTGTGTCTAGTCTGGATCCTCAGGCACTATTACTGTCTGTGTACAGGTGTCTCCCACATAGCTCAAGGCAGGGTCCCCTGAGCCTGACAGATTGGCAGTCAGTGGCTAATTTGTAATGGAGCTCAGGCTACAATGTGAATACCCAGTGCCCATGCCTCTGGCCTGGACAGACAGAATGACATACCCTGCTCAGGTGGATGGACTCTATCTCCAACTTCATCTTTTACTCCTCTTCAACTCTGGTGAAAAGAGCAGGGCTACAAGGTCAGATAGGTTTAGCTTCAAATACTGGCTCAGTGGTGTACTAGTTTTGGGACTTTGGATGCTTGAAGTTTCTGAGCCTTAGTCATCTCTTGTGTAAAATGGGGATGATGATGCCTGCCCTGTAAGATTTGGATAACAATGAAATGCTGGGTTGCAAGGGCCTGCACCTAGTAGACACTTCAAAGTAAGAGATAATATCCTAGTAGGCTTTCTGGTAAACACTTTAAAAATTAAATGCAATAGGACTGAATCTGGTAAGATGTATTATTCTATTAGCTACAGAAACAAACCAGGATTGATGAAGTGAACACTGGGATAGGAACAAAAAGATCCCAATTCTACCTCTGTCACCAAACTGATGTCTTCCTTGGCTCAAAAAGAGGGAAGGAGAATTGATTAAAGTGGTTAACTACGTTCACTCCCAGATCACAGATCATCTGATCATAACTCTTTGATTTGACAATCTCCTGAACTACTATGTGTAGCATGAGGCTCTACTGAGGTTTTTAAGGGGAAATGCATTTGAAACGTAATTCTACTGAAGGGCAAAAGACCCCCATTGGAAGGCCAAGTCAAGAGGCAAGTCCTTACCTGCAAATATTTTCCACCCACCTGACAAGGTGACTTTCCTTCTGAGGGGTTCAGAGAAAATGGCTATTTGTGAATCCCAACAAAGCTCAGCATTCCAGCCATCCCTGTGAAGGGATGGCAGAAGCTGATGTCTGCAAAATGCAGCCTTCGAGATGAAATTTGCAGTGAAATAAAGCCTTAAAACATTACAGTGTTTTCAAATATCATTATTACTGCTCTATAAATATCCCACACCCACAGTGTATCAGGTGCCACATGGGAAATATTGGATTCACTTGGAGGTTTTCTTAAAAGACACATAACAGTACCATATGCCAGTCATCTTGATTAATATTTATGTACGTGCTGCTGAAGCAAAGATTAGCTGTGTCAATATGTATAGAAAACCCTCACAAAGGAGAGTCTGTGTGATGTGTATTATCTGCACTTACGATCAAAGGCATTTGCTTAATTTTTTCACTTCTCTGAAAGCTATTTCACCCATAAACTACAGAAAGGTTGGAGGAGTGAGGAATTATTACAGCAATAATCAGGGGGAAATTATCAGAGATCCCTGGGATCTCCTACTGGGAGTAGTTCAGAGCCTCTGCAGCTAAAAAGAGCAGTTCCAGAGCTGTGAACAGCAATTAACCCTTCCACTTGCTTTTAACTAACAGGATTCAAACATACTTCATTCCTTTTCAATTGTCCTCACTAGCATCCCAAAGGGAAAATTGCTTCCAGAAAAAAACATTTTTGCATGAGAGACATGCAAGAGAAAAAACTATTCTCACTAATAAAATTCCAAGTGCAGATTTGCACAGGAGCACTATGCAAATAACCAGTAAACTGTTCTGGGTGTGCGCATGCGTGCTACATCATTTCAGTCGTGTTCAACTCTTAGTGCTCCCATGGAGTGTAGCCTGCCCTGGCAGGCTGTCTGTCTGTCCATGGGATTCTCCAGGCAAGAATACTGGAGTGGGTTGCCATGCCCTCCTCCAGGGGATCTTCCTGATCCAGGGATCAAACCCATGTCTCTTATATCTCCTGCTTTAGTAGGAGGGTTCTTCACCACTAGTGCCACCTGGGAAGCCCAGTAGATGGGTATATGGACCAAGTTATATCCCCTCCTAAATTTATGTGTTGAAGCCCTAACCCCACAATGTGATGGTATTTGGAGACGGGGCCTTTGGGAGGTACTTAGGTTTAGATGAGGTTACGAGGTTGGAGCCCCTCATGAAGGGATTCGTGCCTTCATAAGGAGAGACACCAGACAGCTTGCTTCCTCTCTCTGCTTTGTGAGGACACAATGAGAAAGCCACTGTCTACCACCCAGGAAGAGAGATCTCTCTAGGAACTGACCAACCTGGGACCATGATCTCAAACTTACACCCCCTAGAACAGTGAGAAAATGAGAGGCGTCTGTGGCTGACGCCACTCAGTCTATGGTTTTCTGTTATGGCAGCCCAAGTAGACAAATACAATGTGGTTCTTACCGTCTGAGCTTTCATCCTAGACAGTGACGGAGATAAAAATTCAGGGTTACATTAAGCAAAGAGCCACTTTCAATGGCCGTGTAGACAGTGAAGTTATTGTCTTTGATAGGCTGGGGGGCAGGTGGTGGTGGTGGTGGTCGGTATTGCCAGCTCCCTATTTTCTTGATAGAGCTGGTTGTTATGGACTGAAAGGATGTGTGACTATTTGTTGGGGAATCAATCCTGAGCTAAAAATATGAAATTGTCCAATTATTCGGAGAACGGAGCAGTACCAAACAGCTTAATGCTAGCAAACGGTTTGAAATTGGGAAGCAATATTGAGGACTCCTGGCAAGTGGAGGGCAGGGAGAGGGAACAGTTTAGTTTGGTGTGAACCGCATTTCTTTACTGCACAGTTTTATTTTTAATTGCAAAGTGTCTGGTTGAGCAGTTATTACCGAAAATTATTTTTATAATAAAAGCTCTTTGTTAAACCATGGTTATTAACAGTGATGTGGATTTTGCTGTAATAAATAAGATGCTGAAGGGCTTATAAATTTGGGGGAAAAAATCTATAGCTTACCCCAAATCTTAATATGACAGGCAGAAAAAAACAGTGACCGAATTGGACTGTCTGAGAACTCACAAGGTAATTGTGCTGAGCACGCTGAGGTCTTGGTTGGCTTCAGGAGCCTGGTGTTCTGATCAATGCAACACCAAATAGCTGTGTGGCCTGGGACAAGTCTCTTCCCTTCTCTGAGCCTTAATTTCTTCATGTATTCAAAATAAAACAAAAACAAAACAGAAGGAAGGTAAATCTTTCTGCTCTGATGTTCTTAGGAGTGCTGTCCATGCAAGGGCAGACAGCTGTAAATGATGAATCCCCAGATCTGGCAGAAAATGAAGGGTTAAGGACAGAACTGAAAAGTCAAAACTATTTACCCAGGTGTGGAGGCCACGGGAGGAAGGGCCCAGGCTGAGGCACTGCAGGGAGCCTGGCATAGAGGTGTACCCCACTCAGGCTGGTCACTTGGGCACCAGGTGAGGACTCTGCTCCTGGAAGGGCTTGGCAGGTGCCAGGTGGAGCCCAAGGCACAGCTTGGCCCCCTCGCATCCCCATCTGAGCCACTCATGGCAGCAGCCAGGAAAAGCTCCAGCTGCCCTCCCCACAGTGGGACTGGTGAATGCTGGGGTTTGGGGGTGTATCCATTTGCTAGGGCTGCCGTGATAAGGTGCCACAGACTGGGCGCCTTCAACAACAGAAGTGTATTCCTCGTGATTCTGGAGGCCAGAAGTCTGAGTTCAAGGTCGATAGGGTTAGTTTCTTCCATCTTTGGCTGCTAGATGTTGCCTCCTCCTCTGTCTTCACATGGTTTTCCTTCCATCTGTCTGTGTCCAAATGTCCTCCTCTTACAAGGTGAAACAGGGCTCACCCTAGTGACCTCATTTAATGCAATTACTTCTTTAAAGACCTTATCTCCAAATTCAGTCATATTCTGAAATATTGGGGGCTAGGACTTCAACACACACATTGAGGGGGACATGATTCAGACCAGAACAGAGGCTACTGATACTTCAGTTTGATAGGGACCCTGTATTGGCTCCCCAGGGCTGCCAGAACAAATTACCACAGACTCCATGGCATAAGACAACCAAAACTGATTTCCTCTGGAGGCTTGAAGTCTGAACTTAAGGTGCTGGCAGGGCAGTACTGTCTCTCTGGAGGGCCCAGAAGAGGTTCCTTCTTTGTCTCTTCCAGTTTCTGCTGTTTTCTGCTCATGCTTGTCAGTCCTTGGCTCACAGACACATCACTCCAGTCTCTCTCCACACAGCGTTCTCTGTGTATGTGTGTCTGTGTCTAAGCTTCTTATTATAAGGTCTACCCGAATCTAATGTGACCACATTTAACTTGAATATACCTACAAAGACCCTATTTCCAGGGAATTCCCTGATGATCCAGTGGTTAGGACTCCGTGCTGCCAGGGCCAGGTTCAATCCCTGGTCAGGGAACTAAGATCCAGCAAGTTTCCTGGAAAAGCCAAAAGAAAAAAAAGAAACCCTGTTTCCGAATTAGGTCTTGTTCACAGGTCCTGGGAGGTAGAACCTGAACACATCTTTCTGGAGGACATAGTTCAACCTACAGCACATCCTGTCTCCTTATGCCCTTACCCTCCTGCCCCCAGAGCTGCTCAGTTACCATTACTGTGCTCTGCTTAAAGCCTCAGGGAGGGTGCTAAAAATCTAAGATCATTCAGAAAACTAAGATCATGGCATCCGGCCCCATCCCTTCATGGCAAATAGATGAGGAAACAATGGAAACAGTGACAGATTTTATTTTCTTGGGCTCCAAAATCACTGAAGATGGTGACTGCAGTCATGAAATTAAAAGACTCTTGCTCCTTGGAAAGAAAACTATGACAAACCTACACAGCATATTAAAAAGCATCACTTTGCCAATAAAGGTCAGTGTAAGTCAAAGCTATGGTTTTTCCAGTAGTCATATATGGATGTGAAAGTTGGACCATAAAGAAGGCTGAGCCCATCAAAGAATTGATGCTTTCAATCTGTGGTGCTGGAAAAGACTCTTGAGAGTCCCTTGGACTGCAAGGAGATCCAACCAGTCCATCCTAAAGGAAGCCCTGAATATTCATGGGAAGGACTGATGCAGAAGCTGAAGCTCCAATACTTTGGGCATCTGATGTGAAGAGCCAACTCACTAGAAAAGACCCTGATGCTGGGAAAGATTGAAGGCAGGAGGAGAAGGGGACAACAGAGGATGAGATGGTTGGATGGCATCACAGACTCAGTGAATATAAGTTTGAACAAACTTCGGGAGATGGTGAAGAACAAGGAAGCCTGGAGTGCTGCAGTCCGCGGCGTCGCAGAGTCAGACGTGAGTGAGCAACTGAACAACAGCAGCAACAGCGCTAACTGGCTTCCCTTGTCCAGTGCCTTTTTATTTTTATTTATTCTTTTTTCATTTATTTTTATTAGTTGGAGGTGAATTACTTTACAATATTGTAGTGGTTTTTGCCATACATTGACATGAATCAGCCATGGATTTACATGTGTTCCCCATCCCGATGCCCCCTCCCACCTCCCTCCCCACCCCATCCCTCTGGGCCTTCCCAGTGCACCAGCCCTGAGCACTTGTCTCATGCATCCAACCTGGGCTGGCGATCTGTTTCACCCTTGATAGTATACATGTTTCAATGCTGTTCTCTCAGATCATCCCACCCTCGCCTTCAATGCCTTTTTAAATGCCTAACATCTTTCTCTTTTCCCTGGTTCCCTTTCTCTCCATCTCCTTGTCTCTTTTCTCCCCCTTCCCCCTCTCTTGTGCTTCCAGGTTTTGTTTCTCTGCTCTGCCTCTCTCTCCCCTCACTTTCCACTCCCTTCATCCTGGCCCCTCTCCCACCCACCCTCCTTGCTCGGGTATCTTCCCAGAGGATGCTATTTTTCTCAGATGTGATAAGCAGGAAGAAGATTCTTAGTTGTCCTAAAAAAGTCTTGAATCCCTGCTTTGCTTTAGTGGCCACATGATGGCTTTCTTTCCCAAACTTGTCATGGATTGGGTCTGCTTTTTCCAAGCATTTTATAACGATTATTCGACTTTTCACCCTTCTGAATTCTCTATGGAATTAATAAAATAAAATAAAGTAAAATAAAGCCACTGGTTATTTCCTCCTTTTAAGGAAGCCCCACACAGAGATGGGTCAATTAATTCAGCACAAGTCCACTCTGTGGCCAGTGAGGGGACAAAGCTGCTGGTGTCTCATTAATAGGAGCCCATCGTGGACCCATGTGGGTTTGCACGTGGATACAGACTCATGCAACCACATCATTTCCTAAATTCTTATTGCTGGCACACTGATGCTTCCATCAGGGTTTTTCTAGGCTGCTCTTGACTATCTGGCCAGTGTCTTCTGGGTCCAAATCTTGGTTTACCACCCTCACTAAGGAATACAGATGCTTAAGGTCTCAGGAAACTATTAGCAAGCCAAGAGTATTCAAAGAATAATAGGCTGTGACCATGTAGAACTTATCACAGGAATTCAAGGAAGGTTTCAAGAAATGAGCCATCAATACACATCACACCATGAATGACTCTCAAAATCATTATTCTGAGTGAAAAACGCCAGATAAAAATGAGAGTTCGTAGGAAACTCTAGAAGGTGCAAACTAATCAATAGTGACAGAAAATAGACTGGTGTTGGTTTGGAGGATGGGGTTGCCTGGAAGGGGCCAGGAGGAAAGCAATTTCAAAGGGGCATGAGGACACTTGTGGTGGTGATGGATAAATTCACTCTCGAGATGGGTAATAATTTCTCAGAGGGTATGCATGTGCCAAAACATCAAGTTACATACAAAAAAATGATCAAAGAAGATTCTATGTTTAAGAAATCTAGTCAAGTGTCCAAGACGTGGTGCCAAGTGTTGAGACATAAAATGTAAAGGCGCAGAGCAGAGGGGCAGACACCATCATTCCCACGCAGGTCTGTTCAGTGGATCCTGGAGTCCAGAGTTTCCCTGAGTTCCCACGCTACTCCTGAGCATGGTGGTAATTTGGCGACTTGTGTTGGACATTGAGCCTGTTTTCTGCAAAATGAGGATCATAACTGTGAAATGAATAGTCACACCCACAACTTGGTGCTGTGAGGGTGAGAGGTAAAAAGAGTGCGGTGTTCGTGACAGAGTAGAGCCTCCGTAGCTGGTAGCAATGAGAAAAGGATTATTCCTCACACTTTCCCCATGAGCCTTCTGTGTGGCGAGTATTACCTGGCAACCGGGATGCTGTGAGGTATGACATGGTTCCCGGAAGTGTGTCTGTGCAGGAAGAAAGGAGACATACGCTGGACACAGAGATAGGCCTGTCTCAGACCTCAGCACCCTGATTTTTCAGGGTCTCTTTTATTCATGAGTCCAGACTGAGATCCATCCTCACCAGCTTCCCAGAAATTGTTTTGGGATCCCCCAAGGGAGGGAGGTCTTTTCTCACAAGCAAACAAATTTTAACTGTTTGAAAAGTGTTCTAAACATGCATTTTAAGAACAGGAGGTAAAATAAACACAATATAATTAAATATATATTGGAAAGGAAATTCAACTATGCTTGATAAGAAAGGAAGTTAGTACTGATCCAGAGCAAAGACCATGACATTGAGGGAGTAAAACACCAGAAATGTTTTGTTCCTTGGGTTTTTGACTTTTAGAATACATACCAAAATCCTTCTAATTTTGAAGGGTGTGAGTCCATCATCAAACCCACCATCCCCGTGGAGGCAGAGACTAGCTGGATGGTGTGAGGAGGCTGGCCAGAGGCTGCACCAGGGCAGCACCAGGTAGAGGCATAGCTGCATTATGGCCGGTGGCCAGTCCTCCAGCCTTGCACAGTAGGCCAGGTGTAGGTAGTTGCATGATGCGGCAGGCCTTGTCTTGGGTCTGGTCAGGTGGCAGAAGGACAAACCCCTCACCACCACCACTACCACCATCATCATCATCACCACCACTGTAGCAAGCTTGTATTGAGTGCTTGCCTTGCCTGAGGCAACATTTGAAACCCTCCATCTTTCATGACTATCTTACTGAATCCTCACAAAAGTTCTATGAAGGTTAGTGTTAGGATTTTCCCTATTTTACAGATGAGAAACTGAAGCAGAAAGAGGTTAAGTCACTTGCTCACAGTCTTGCATGCACGATCAGGGAGAGGAGAGAGTTGAGATGCCAGCAAGAGAATTAATAGAGGAATATTCTTGTTAATGGGGCTTCCCAGGTGGTGCTAGTGATAAAGAACCTGCCTGCCAATGCAGGTAGACCTAAGAGACTCAGGTTTGATCCCTGGGTTGGGAAGATTTCCCTGGAGGATGGCACAGCAACCGACTCCTTGCTTGGAGGATCACCAGGGAACTTTGGGGGATGATGGAAATGCCCTGTTTCTTATGGGGTGGTAGCTACACTTTATCAGAATTTCTCAGACTATATCAAATAGATAACCTGTATTGTTTGTGAATTCTTGCCTGGAGAATACCATAGACAGAGGAGCCTGGCAGGCTGCAGTCCATAGGGTTTCACAGAGTCGGACACGGCTGGAGCGACTTTGCACACACTCATTCTTGTTAATGCACCAGTCATCTAAACTTTGACTTTTTAGTGTATTGACTCCCTAATCCCTAAAGGGATACAGGCCAGGGGACACTGAATTGATGTGTGTGTGTATGGGGTGCTTGTTATCACCATTTTAATGATGTTCAGAAAAAGGAGTAAGGGCAGGGCCAAGCAGGAGGTATGGAGTGACGCCCTTGTTTTTCTGCTTAAAGGACATTTGAGTGACCTCACATTTTACAGATGAGGAGACTGAGTATAGAGGAGCTAAATGACTTTGCCAGGGTCCCTCAGTGAATATATGCTGGGACTTGAACTTGGTCTTTCAGGTGCTAGCTTCGCTACAACTAGGAACTGTGAGTCCCCTCCTACTCAGGCCCCCAGAATTTAGGCCCTGAGAAGCCAGGTCTCCTGTTGAGGGCACAGCTGGCCCAAGCCAGGGCTCTGCATCTCTTTGTCTCTCTCACTTTGACTCTTCATCTCATCCACATGGTCCCGACTCCCCCAGGGCCACACATTGTCACTGTGGGTGGAGGGGCTTTCCCACCAAGGCCATCCCCTCCAGAGAAAGAAGTGGACCCATGCAGCTGCTGCTCATTTGGACAAGCAGGGGTCCTCACATGTTGGCTGTCCCAGCTGACGCCCCACTTTCTCTGCCCCGCTCAGGAGGAGCAGGCATAATCTAGGAGAGCAGAGGCCGCTTTTTCATAACCTTTAATACCTGCCTGCTGAAAAAAAGAACATCCACACAGAGAAAATTAAATGAATGCGCTGTTCAAAAGACTTTAGTTGGGGAAAGCTCTTCATCAGATCTGGGAATGCAGCCAGGAAAAAAATCATTTCCCCAGCCCCGCTGGGAATGGCGACAATGACCTGGTTAGAGAAGCTCTTAGGAGGGGGGCCTGTCCTGACTGTCCCCTTTGGAAGGGGCCCTGCCACCCCTTCTCTCCCAGAACCACATCCACACAATGCTTTAAGACCTTTAATTATTCTTCCTTAAGAGGGAAGGAGGTTGGGTGGTCCTTCGAATGGGGCCTGGGTTGAACTAACACATCTTCATCACAGAATACAACTCAGCATAAAAAGTAGTGACCCGTCAACACACACAACAGCGATGAATCTTGAAAACGATGTCCTGAAAGAAGCCAATCTCAGAAGGATGCATACTGTATGATTTTATTTCTATGATACTCTGGAAAAGGGAAAGCTATAGGGGGAGAATTAGAGGAACTAGTGTGACCAGGGCTGGGGGTGGAGGGCATGCACTACAAAGGGCCGCCAGGGAACTTTGGGGGATGATGGGAATGCCGTTTCTTATGGGGTGGTGGCTACACTTTATCAGAATTTCTCAGACTATGTCAAATAGATAAACTGTATTGTTTGTGAATTATACCTCTACACAGCTGATCACTGGAAAAAAAAATGAGTGAATGAATGAGGGTAGCAGCCACTGGCTGTTGCTGGGTCCCGATCGCTGCCTTCGGGCAGGTGGGAGGGGTCCCTCCAGCGTCTCTGGGGGAGGGGCAGCCCTGTGGGGAGCCCTCCCCAGGCTCCACAGCCACTGGCACTCACCTTGTGATTGAATGAGTCTAGAGACAGCTCCCCCAGGAGGGGCATTTCTGACCACAGCTCTCATAGATAAGGCAAGTGGCAGGTCCCTGGCTTCTGCCCAGTAGGTTGCCTGATAGACGGCCTGGCTAGGTTCCTGAGGACAGCCTGCTTCCTTTCCCCCGCCCCATGCTGAGCCTGTCCTGGGTGCCAGGCTCTTCCCTGGAGGGGCTCAGACTGACGGGTCTGGCAGGGCCAGACACATAACTGCACACAGTTATGTCAGGCTGGACAGAAGGAATCCCCAACTGTGGGAGCCGAGGAAGGACTGGCCCTGATGGAAGGTCAGAGGTGCTTTCCTGGCAGAGATGATATTCAGGCTAAGTGGGGCCAGGGCTGAGAAGCAGGGAGGAGGGAAGAGTCCAGGGAAACACCCTGAGTCAGGGCAGACAGGAGGCAGCTCAGCATTGTGTAAGGAGGCTCAGAGGGGGCAGTGACTAGTTATTCCTGGAGGATAAGGAATGAGGCCACTTGTTAGGGTCCTCCCAGGTCTTGAAGGCTTGGGAGCCTCCTGGACTTTGGACTCTCCTAAGGCAATGGCCAGGCACCAGGAGAGCAACGTCATCAGACTTCCACTGTACAGAAAAGTCCCTGTGGCAGGCGATTTATTAATACATGAGCCACACCAACACATTTAGGGTGTATGTGGCTCTTACAGCTTCCCAGGTTGTAACCTGGGAACCTGCCTGTCAATGCAGGAGACATAAGAGACTTCGGTTTGATCCCTGGGTCAGGAAGATCCCCTGGAAGATGGCGTGGCAATCCACTCCAGTATTCTTGCCTGGAGAATCCCATGGACAGAGTAGCCTGGTGGGCTCCAGTCCACAGGGTCCCAAAGAGTCGGACACGACTGAAGTGACTTAGTACACCCATGGCTCTTACAGGGTGCTTGTGTGAGCACTGTCTTGAGCAACAGCTACAGAAGCAGTTTGTGAACTATGTGAAGTTCTGCTGGCCTGCCTCAGACAACACTCCAAAGCCACAGGTGTGTGCAGACCCTGTCTCATAGGTGAGCAGACAATGAAGAGACTCTCAGTCATCCTGTGGTAGGTCTGGGCTGGAGCCACTCTGCCTGCTGAAGAGGGAGAGGAGAAAATGTCAGTCACAGATTTCTGGGGTGCTACCTGCCCAAGCCCAAGAGGACAGCTTGGCAGGCCTGGAAGTCCTCAGGACACAAGAGCAGAGCAGTTCTTCATCTGCCCTCTTGAGCCTCTGTCCCCACAGAAGAGGCCTGAGCTTAGCTGCACGTCATTCATAATGATGGCCAGGAGGGGGCGCCCCAGGACAGATGACGTTGGACTCGACCACAGTATCACCCAGGAATTATATTCTGCATAGACTCAAAACTAGTGTTTATGCTCTTCCTCTTCTCCCTGAAGTCTAGAGGGTGAAATGTCTTCAGAAAATCGTGTTCAGACAAGCCCTTCTGCACCTGAAACCCTAGACCAAGCCCAGTCTTTTGGAGTAAGGGATCCTTGAAAAGCCCCCCACCAGGAGAAACTTTTGCCAAGATAACTAGTCAGTCCTTTTTATTGAGAAGGGGGATAGATAATCTCAGGTTGAGGGGGTGATTGGAAGAGGTTCCCAGGGCATTCACCAGAGCCATTTCTTAGAGTCCAGTCAACCATCTCTCCCACAGGCTCTTCACGCCAGTAGGGGTATCAGAATCTTGGAGCCTCACTCTCAGGACACCTGCACTGGCAGTTCGGGCTCTGGTCAAGGGTTCAGGTCAGGTTCATCCTAAAGTCAGTTCCGAGGTTATCCCAGAACCACCCTGTGGTGGCAGAGGGTGCTGTGGGCCTAGGGGGAGACCTGCTTTAGTTATTTTAGGGTGAAAGCAGGCAGCCTTGCTCAGGAGCATGCAATGCACTGTGCAGATAAGCGTCATATGACCAGAGTTCAGCACTGTAATTAAATACTACATACAACAAAGTTAATCCCATACCTACTTAAAGACACGCGTGAAGGCGATAGTATAGCGGGATAATTGGGCAGAAATAGAAAATGTGTTATGTAAATGACTATAATTAACACTGCTTTTGCTCAGCAAACCTTTTTACTATTTCCTGTCCTTTGCTAGGCTTTCTTGTCTAAGGCAGGGTTGACATCAATTTCACATCCATCTTACCCACCCTGACAGAGATATATATTTACCTGGAGGAACTTTCCTTCCTTTGCTTGCAGTCTATTTGGTTTGGATAGTGCTCGACTGCATGCCTGATCTCAAGGGTAAGCTTGGGACCCAGACATGCTCAGAACACTGCACGCACCTGTGCCCCGGTGACTAGTTTAGGAGTGGGTGTGTGACCCGTGACAGTCAATGGACTCTGTTATGTCTGTAGGGAAGAAAGGCATCTCTTTCTTCTAGCCCTGATGAAGTAAGAAAAGTGAGGTCATCCCATTTTCATTTGTTAATGAAAATGAACAAAGCAGAGAGACTGGGTCCTATTGACATCATTCAATCTCCAGGATTCAGCTAGGCCTAAAGCCACAGTTGAACTTTTTAGTTATACGAGCCAAGAAATTCACTTATTTTTTTTTGCTCATGCCAATTTGAGTTAGCTTTAGGTCACTTGCAATAAAAAATCTCCTCTCTGCTACACATTAGGGAAGTTTAAGGCCAAAGGAATGTAGGTGGGGAATGGGAGGGAACGAGTCAGAAAGAGCCTGAAGTTGTACAGGTAATAGGAAGAGAGAAGTGGACAGATCCAAGAAGAACTTAGCAGACATCTCTTATGGGACTCCCTGAGTGACTGGATTTGTTGGGAGAGGGAGGAAGAGGAGTGAGGATGAGCCAGGGGGCCAGGATCATGCCATTCACTGAGGCAGAGAGAACCAGCGGGAAGAGAGGTTACATACAAAGACATCAGGTTCCTACTTTGCAAATGTTTGGTTTGGGTGCCTGTGGCATCCAGCATTTGTCCAGTGGCTCCTGGCCGTGTGGGTCTGAGCAGGCGCCGAGGTAGTCAGTAGAAGGAGCATCTGGGAGGCCTGAGAGGGGAGCCATTGCCTAAAGAGGGGGAGAGGAGGACAGGGCAGCTGGGCCAGGCACCGAGGGGCACTCACAACAAGGAAGGGTGAAATGATGGAAACGGTGAGGAAACAGTTAGGAGATGACAACTCCAGAGGGCCCCGCCAGAGTCCCTGCCAGTCCCCTCATTAGCCTGGCTGCCATCAGCCTGTCTAGGGCAGGAACCATGTCTGATTCAATCCCTGGTGTGTCCTCATAGAATTGTGTCTGATTCAGTCCCCAGTGTATCCCCAGTACCAGCCTATGCCTGGCGGGTGATGGGAGGTCAGTATCCGCATCACATTTGCAGGATGGATGAATAAATGAAAAAGGGAAAAACAGAAGGGCTGATGACTATAATGAGAAATTTCATCCAACTTCTTACCCGCCCAAAAAAAAAATCAGACTGGGACATTAGGACAGCAGGTTGTCTTGTTCCTTGGGGTGGGCACTTTGTCTGGCACCTCTGAGAGGGCCTCTAATTTCGGGGCCAGAGTCCTCTCCACTCCCCTTCTCTCCCTTATGCTGTCTCAAGTCCCAGCCAGGAAGGAGCTGGCAGGGAATCAGGTCACTGGCTTTCCTTTTCTTTTTCAAGAACCTGGTTTTTTCCCTTACCATAGATACCCCTTGGCGCCTGGCACTGGCTCCCCTGTTCTCTTATCCCCATCCCTGGCCGACAGCTCTATTCTCAAGGCTCCCAGATGCTCCCTCTCTGACTACTACAGTGCCTGCTCAGACCCACACGGCCAGCATCCCACTGGACGAGTGCCCAAATGCCACAGGCAGCTAAACCACACTTTTCCAAAGCTGGAAGCCAGTGTCTTTGCACATACCCTCTCTTTCTCCTTATACTCTCTGCCTTGGTGAACAGCATGACTCTGTTTCCCTGGCTCATCCTCAATCCTCTCTTTGTCCCCTCCCCACCACCACCACGCCAATCCAATTTTTCATCCAGTGTGCCTTTGAGGCCGTCTGCTAAGTTCTCAGATCTGCCCACTTTGTTCTTTCTCAGTCCTTTCCAACTTCAGGCCCTTGAATCTGGCTCATTTTTTCACCCATTTACCTCTGGCCCCCAAGCTTCTCTGATAAAATTGCAGGTAGGAGTGGGACTAGGCTTGCCCCTGTGCCTGAACCCCTAGACCACAGGGTCTGCTAGTGTTACTCTGAAGATGACTGAAGTCACCTTTCCTCTCTCCTTGTCCACCCCCGTCTGAGTTCCAGACACTGTCCTGCCCAAACAAGATTAAGTGACTCCGAACACATAGGTGAGTATTTGGAGTGCCACGAAGAAAGTCTTAGATGGAGAAAGGGGGCAGACAGTCATCTAATCACCAGGAGCTGGTGAGTCAAATTGACTGTATTGCCTGGGAGCTACCATAATGGAACTCCTAGTAGGTGTGATGTCTTTGAATTTGAAACTCCAATACTTTGGCCACCTGATGTGAAGGAGTGACTCATTTGAAAAGATCCTGATGCTGGGAATGATTGAAGGCAGGAGGAGAAGGGGAAGACAGAGGATGAGATGGTTGGATGGCATCACCAACTCAATGGACGTGAGTGTGAGTGAGCTCCAGGAGTTGGTGATAGACAGGAAAGCATGACATGCTACAGTCCATGGGGCCACAAAGAGTCAGACATGACTGTGTCTGAACTGAACTCAATGACCTTAACAATCTTAAGCATCCCTGCATGAGTGCTAAGTTGCTTCAGTCGTGTCTGACTCTATGCAATCCTATAGACTGTAGCCCGCCAGGCTCCTCTGTCCATGACATTTTCCAGGCAAGAATACTGGAGTGGGTTGCCATGCCTTCCTCCAGGGGATCTTCCTGATCCAGGGATTGAACCCACATCTCTCCTGTCTCCTGCACTAGCACCACCTGGGAAGCCCTAAGCATCCTTGCCTGTACTCATTTGCCCTTCTTATATCTTCTTCATTGAAGTCTCTGTGCAAACATTTTGTCAGTTTTTAAAGTTAAGTTTTTGTCATCTTATCGAGTTCTAAAAGCTCTTTATATATTCTAGATATAAGCTCTTTCTTGGATATATGTTGGCTTTATTTACAGTTTGTGGGGGGATATAGTTCCTATACCATGAAGTTCACTCTTTTAAAATATACAATTTAATATATTTGCAAAGTTGTGTATTGATCATCACTATGTCAGATATATGCTTGCAAACATTTTCTCCTAGTCTGTAGTTTGCTTTTTCATTTTGTTTATCATATCCTTTTGAAAAACAAAACTTTATCATTTTGGTGAAGTACAATTTATTGATTTATTTCCTCTGTAATTTGTAGTTTTTGTGTTGTATTTAAGAAATCTTTGTGAAAACCAAGGTCAAGAAGATTTTCTATGTTTGTTTCTAGAAGTTTTATACTTTTAGCTCTCATATTTAAAGCTATGATCTTTTTTGTTAATTTTTGTATAAGATCTGAGACAAAAGCCAAACTTATTTTTTGGTCATTTTGATCATATAATTGTTCCAGCACCATTAGCGGAAAAGAGCACCCTTTTCTCTTGTGAAAATCACATGACCATATACATATGGGGCCCCTCAGGTGTTGCAGTGGTAAAGAATCCGCCTACCAGTGCAGGAGACACAAGAGACATGGGTTCAACTCATGGGTCGGGAAGATCCCCTGGAGTAGGAAATAGCAACCTGCTTTAGTATTCTTGCCTGGAAAATTCCACAGACAGAGGAGCCTGGTGGGCTACAGTCCATGCGTTCCAAAGAGTCAGACACAACTAAGTACACATTACATGTGTGTATGGGTCTTTTTCTGGACTTTCTGGTCTGTCTCATTGATTTATTTGCCTATTTTTATACCAACAACAAACTATCTTGATTAGTGTAGCCTTATAATTCTTGAAACCAGGTAGCATATGTTCTCCAATTTTATTCTTATTTTTCAAAGTTGTTCTGGCTATTCCAGGTCTTTTGTATTTACATATAACTTTTGGACTCAGCTTGTTAATTTCCACACTCTTGCCAAAAAAAAAAAAAAAAAGAAAGCCTGCTGGGTTTCGAGATTGCATTGAATCTATATACCAATTTGGGAAGAATTGACACTGATTAACATTGTCTATTTCTCATTTTATTTAGGTATTAATTTCTCTGAGCAATGTTTTGTAATTTTCAATGTTTGGGTCTTTTAACATATTCATCCTTAAGTATTTTATATTTTTGATGCTATAGTATGATATTATTTTTAAAATATCAAGAGTTTATTTCTAAAATGTGTGTGTGTGTGCATGCTGAGTGTTTCAGTCTTGTCTGATGCTTTGCGACCCCGTGGACTGTAGCCCACTAGGTTCCTCTGTTCATGGGATTCTCCAGGCAAGAATATTGGTATGCATTGCCATTCCCTCCTTCAGGGAATCTTCCCCACCCAGGGATTGAATCTGAATTTCCTGTGTCTCCTACTGGCAGGTGGGTTCTTCTCCACTCAGTTCAGTTCAGTTCAGTCGTTCAGTCGTGTGCAACTCTTTGCGACCCCATGAATCGCAGCACGCCAGGCCTCCCTGTCCATCACCAACTCCCAGAGTTTACTCAAACTCATGTCCATCGAGTCAGTGATGCCATCCAGCCATCTCATTCTCTGTTGTCCCTTTCTCCTCCTGCCCTCAATCCCTCCCAGCATCAGGGTCTTTTCCAATGAGTCGACTCTTCTCATGAGGTAGCCAAAGTATTGGAGTTTCAGCTTCAGCATCAGTCCTTCCAATGAACACCCAGGACTGATCTCCTTCAGGATGGACTAGTTGGATCTCCTTGCAGTCCAAGGGACTCTCAAGAGTCTTCTCCAACACCACAATTCAAAAGCATCAATTTTTTGGCACTCAGCTTTCTTCACAATCCAATTCTTACATCCATACATGACCACTGGAGAAACCATAGCCTTGACTAGACGGACCTTTGTTAGCAAAGTAATGTCTCTGCTTTTTAATATGATTGGTTGGTCATAACTTTCCTTCCAGGGAGTAAGCGTCTTTTAATTTCATAGCTGCAGTCACCATCTGCAGCGATTTTGGAGCCCGAAAAAATAAAGTCTGACACTGTTTCCACTGTTTCCCCATCTATTTCCCATGAAGTGATGGGACCAGATGCCATGATCTTAGTTTTCTGAATGTTGAGCTTTAAGCCAACTTTTTCACTCTCCTCTTTCACTTTCATCAAGAGACTTTTTAGTTCCTCTTCCCTTTCTGCCATAAGGGTGGTGTCATCTGCATATCTGAGGTTCTTGATGTTTCTCCCGGTAATCTTGATTCCAGCTTGTGCTTCTTCCAGCCCAGTGTTTCTCACGATGTACTCTGCATAGAAGTTAAATAAGCAGGGTGACAATATACAGCCCTGACGTACTCCTTTTCCAATTTGGAACCAGTCTGTTGTTCCATGTCCAGTTCTAACTGTTGCTTCCTGACCTGCATACAGGTTTCTCAAGAGGCAGGTCAAGTGGTCTGGTATTCCCATCTCTTTCAGAATTTTCCACAGTATATTGTGATCCACACAGTCAAAGGCTTTGGCATAGTCAAAAAAGCAGAAATAGATGTTTTTCTGGAACCCTCTTGCTTTTTTGATGATCCAGCGGATGTTGGCAATTTGATCTCTGGTTCCTCTGCCTTTTCTAAAAGCAGCTTGAACATCTGGAAGTTCTCGGTTCACTTATTGCTGAAGCCTGGCTTGGAGAATTTTGAGCATTACTTTATTAGCGTGTGAGATGAGTGCAATTGTGCAGTAGTTTGAGCATTCTTTGGCATTGCCTTCTTTTCCACTAGCCACCTGGAAAGCCTGCTTATCTCTAACATACAGAAATACAATTGATTATTGTGTATTGGTCTTGTATCCTACAATCTTGTTAAACTCCCTTATTTTTAATATTTCTGGTAGCTTTTTTGTAGGAGGTTTAAAATTTTCTACAAAAGTAATCATGTCGTCTGTGAATAAAGATTTTTTGCTTCTTCCTTTTCAATCCAAAAGTGTTTCACTGCTTTTTCTTGCCTTATTACGCTAGCTAGCACCTCCAGCAAAATGTTGTGCAGAAGTGATAGGACAGCTTTGCCTTATTTCTGATCTTAGGAGCATTCAGCTTTCTCCCAGGAAGCATTTGGTCTTTTGTAGATGCCTTTTATCAGGTTGAGGAAATTCCCTTAGTTTCCTGAGAGCAATTTTATCATGAATGAAGATTAGATTTTTTTGGTCACAACTTCTTTTCTTTTATTAAAATGATCATATGTTTTTCTTTTTTAGTCTGTTAATGTGGTGAATTACATTGTTGGTTTTCAAACATGAAACTAATCTTACATTCTCAGGATAAGCTCTACTTAGTCATGATATGCTGTTCTTTCTATATATACTTGGATTCCATTTGGCAAAATTTTGTTAAGAATTTTGCGCCTATGACTAGTAAGAATACAAACAATTCACTATGTTGTGTGAGCTCTGGATGTTGTGTCTCCTGCTCCTTTTTGGGGCTCTTCCCCAGCCTCACATAGTTTCCTCACACTCATGGCCTGATCAGTTCTCAGCTGAAGGCATGAGTGAGGCAGATCTGTGGAGCTTTCTTCCTGGGCAGCCCCCTCTCCTCTGTTACTCTGCCCTCCGAACTTTTGTTGTCTTGGCTCTGTAGACTTTCACTCTGTTTCTTTAGCTCCCGGGACTAGGCACCACCTAGCTTCCTCTTCCTGCAGCAAAGCAAAAGCTTCTCTAGACAGGAAACTGGGACAATCAAAGGCTTACTTCTCAGGGAGACTGTCCTGCACTGCCTGTTGGGCAACGTCTGAAATCCATTATTTCATATATTTTGTCCAGTGTTTTAGCTGTCTTGTGTGGGAGGGTAAGTCTTCATTGATACTTCAGCTTGTATAAAAGTGAAGTAAGTATAAGTAAGGGAAGTCGCTCAGTCGTGTCCAGCTGTTTGCGACCCTGTGGACTGTAGCCCACCAGGCTCCTCTGTCCATGGGATTTTTCAGGCAAGAATACTGGAGTGGGTTGCCATTCCTTCTCCAGGGGATCTTCCTGACCCAGGGATCGAAACCAGGTATCCTGCATTGTAGGCAGACACTTTACTGTCTGAGCCATAAGGGAAGTATATAGAAATGAAGTTCCAGTCTACTTTTATGCGAGAAATTTTGTCGGTTTTTTTTTTTTTGTCTGACTTCCTAAAAACGGAAGTCAGGATAGTCTGTTTTTCTCACACAATAGTTTAACATCAGCATTTTCATGGGACTTGTAAACTTTCCATAGATGTCACTGTGAGAGATGCAAAATATCCTGTCAAGCGTGTGGTCAAGTTTCATTGACCTTGCCCCTAAGTCTGGACAATGCCCATCCCAGCCAAGTAAAAGAAGGTACAACTCTTCCGACATCATGGGCTCCATCTTCCCTCCTAGACTTTCCCTATGGCTCTGATGCACTTCCTCAGTGGAAGACCTTCTGTACCACAAACTTCAATAAGACGGTGATTAGGTACTGCAAAAGAAGCATTTTTTTCAAATTAAACCTATTTTTTTTTTCTTGAATGGAACAGGTGTCTGGAAGTCACAGTTACAAGAATGAAAAGGATGACATTATTCACAGTTTTCCTGTAATTAAACTCATCTACTTCCTGAATGAGATCCTGTGCCCAAAATAATACCTATAGCTCACATTTGGGGAGCTCTGTCTGTGCACCAGACACATTCTTGGACACTGGAGCCAGGCTGTGGTTTGCTCCAAATACCGGTGAACTCCAAGAAGGCCTCGCCTGGGAGCCTTGAGCAGGCCAAGATCTGTTGGTAGCTAAACTCTTGCTCTGACGGATCTTCCACCCCTCTGGTGCTGGTAGAGACCTGGGGTCAAAGATAACGAGAATACGTTGGGAAGTGATTGATAAGGTAAACTCAGCAACAATGTAATAGTAATTACTGTTTATTAAGACTCAGTGCTAAATACTTACTCTTCCCCCAAACTCTGTGAGCGCTAGATTGGGAAATTACAGCTCAGAGAGGTGAATTAACTTGTTTAAGGTCACACAGCTAGTTGGTTGTGTTACTGGGATTCTAAGCTGGACACTTAAACTTCAAAAACATTTCTTTTAACCACTATGATTTGTTAAGCTAGTAGAAGCTCCCCGACCCCACCCTCCAATCTCTATTTACCCTTCTCTCCACACAAACACACAAATCCAGCGGAGCTTGGGTGGCTGGGATAGCCTGAACATTGCTGAGCCCCTGGGAACATGCAGTCCTGGGAACTGACTATAAGTGGCTTGAACACTCCTAAAGCCAAGAGCCATCAAAGGCCACGCTCCCATCCTGGAGGGAGCCGAGTGGGCCCTCTGCCCAGCACAGGCCTCTCCTGCCCGCATGCCCACTCGCTGTCCCCCAAGTCCCAGAGCTCCTCCCCTGCCCTGAGATCTGAAAGAACCAGAAAATTCTTTTTTTTCTTTTTTTGTCTTCTTCCAGTTTAATCTAATACTTTGCAGTTGTTACATAATCTAATCAATTTTACTGTAGGCATAAGAGTGTTAAGTCTCTGATTTTTTTTTTTTAAGGGGTATTTTTGGTCTCTGGGATTGGCTTCCCAGAATGCTTTTAACAAGCAAAAAGATGTGATACACTGTTAGGGTTTTTACACTATTATCACATATTTTTGTTCTCAAATTTTTTTATTGAGGTATACTTGTTTTGTAATATTATATTAGTTTCAGGAGTACAATGTAGTGATTCAAAATTCTTGTAGATTATACTCCACTTATAGTTATTATAAAGCAATGGCTAGATTTCCTGTGTTGTACAATACATCCTTGTAGCTTTTATACATAGTAGTTTGTGCCTCTTAATCCCCTCTCCGTATCTTCCCCACCCCCTCAGAAATTTCTTTGGGAACATCTGCCATTGTCTCTCCATCCAATACTCACATTTTGGTTCATGACAATATTCTCTTTTGGGATTTTCTGGGGGCTGTTCTTCCCACTTTACTGATGAGGAGACCAAGGTTTGGGGGCTGGGGATGATTTGTGCAAGGAAATAAGATTCAAACTGAGGTGTATTGAAGATCCTGCCATACTCTGCAGAAATATGAACTGGTGGTAAGATTCCTCCTCATTTATCAAGAGCCCTCATATCCTTTATCTCATTTGTGAATCTGCAAATACTTATGTAGCAACTAGAAAACAGAAGGCACTCTGTCCCTCCCAGGGGTGTGTGTGGAGGATCAGACAGATAACATATATTACACTCTTAATCTGAGGCAACCCTGACCACACAAATAGATTCTGGAGCTTCCTCTAAATCATTCTGTGGATTAATTATGGCATGTACCCTTTAGGGTCTTGGTTAAGGACAACAACAACAACAAAAAGATGTAAGCAACTTGAGCAGAAAAGAGGCTTGTTGAAAGGATATTGATTTGAGCCTAGGGGGCCAGGCCACCGAGGACCCAGCTGCAACCAAGCGTTGGCATCTGTGCGCATGGGGTGTCCCTGCAGCGCGCATGGAGTGTCCCTGCAACACGACTGGGGATCTCATGGAAGATGTGCCTCAATCAGCCAGCATCTGCCTCACCACCATCACAAATGGCAGCGTCAGCTAGCCTTCCCTGAGCCCTCACTAGGTCCAGGCACATGTCAGATGCTTCACCTGTGCTTGCTCATTTTATAGATGAGGAAACCGAGGCAGAGAAAGGTGAAGCAAGTTGCCCAATATTAACAGTCAGTAAATGGAAGGGCCAGGATTCCGCCTGGCTGGTAATTTCCAGACCCCACACTCTTGCTACCATTCCTGATGGTTCCTCTGCTTTTTGTCCCTCCTTCCAAGGTCCCAGCATAGTTCTGAGCTGTGTCCACAACCCAGCTTTTAGGGAGAAAAGAGGAGACCATCTGTCCTGCTTTGATTTCCAGAGTGAACGGCATGGCCCTTCATCTCCACTATCTTGAGATTTTCCCACATGTGGGAGAGGGTTCAGATGCAAGGTGACCTTCAAATGCCCACGGCCCCTCTAGGATGGAGATAGCTCCTTTTACGGCCTGTCTGCCACATCCAGTCCTCAAAACCTTCGGCCCCCATGTAGGGACTGAGATACACAGACTTTGGGCTCCTTAGCAAGTAGGGTCATTCCTGGGTTTCAGGGAGGAATGGGCAACTTGCAGAACGGGCTGGTGGTCCTTCCTGGGGACCGCTGGGCTGGATGCCCGGGGCCTTTTCCTTACAGGTTGGGAAGCCACGTTTCCCAAGACGGTGTCGTCATCCCTCACTCAGTTTTCCCGAGAGACTTGGCAGCTGCCTCCCCATCCCTGGAGGCACATCTCAAGGAGAGCTGGGCTGCTATCTTTGTTTGGCATTTTTCAATGTCAGCAGCAGAGAAACAAAATCAGCCCAAAGGGCTGTTTAATTGCAATATAAAAAAAATCATGCTTTTTCAAGGGAAAAAAGAAGAGTTCTCCATCCCTTCAGTTTCCAACGCAATACTGTATCTGCTGATTCTGTCTCATTCAAATCCAAACAAGCACATTCATCATTGCAAAAAGTGCCATTCAAGCGAACACTCTTCACGGGCCTATATTTTGACTCAAATGTTCCCAAGCCCAATTAAGCCCGGTGCAAACTACTGAACCTCAGCAGAGGAGGTGTGGAGGAGAGATGCTCCAGAGCTTCCTGGAACACACTGGGCAAAAGGAAGTCACCAGGAGCCTCGGATTGAGTCAAAAGTCCTGGCTCAAATGCCAGCTCAGACTCAGGGCATGTCCCTTCCCCTCTCTGGAGCTCAGCCCCCTTTCTGTGAAATCAGAAGATCAGGCTGGATCAGGGGTGGCAAATACATGAATTTTCACACCCATTCTTCCTTCCTTTGACCACGTCGACAGCTCCAGCTACTCATTTACTTATTTACTGAGCCCAGATCTGGTCTCAGAATCCTTCTCAAAACAGCACTCCAGGCAGTTGGCACTGAGATGAAGTGTGTTGCCTCCCCTGGGCTGGAAGAGTCTCCTGGGTCCCCTTCCAGGTCACACACTTGAACTTGGAGAGCAGTAGCAGCAGCCAACACACGCTTGCTGTGTGCTTCCTATAGGCCGGACAGTATTCTGAGTGCTCGGTCTACGTGAATACTTACCTGGCTCCTCAACAACCTCGTGAGTGTTCCTAATGGGCCCTATTTCATGGAGGAGGCAGACTGGGTATACAGCCCCAGGTTACTCAGCTGTGAGTAGAGAAGCCCGGATTCAGACTCAAGCCATCAGGTTCTAGACTCAGAGCTCTTAACCCCTCACTGCAATGTAGGTCTGTCAACAAGGAGCCAGCCTCTGCGGCGAGATGGGGGTCACGCCTGGATCCTTGTCATGCCCCAGTATGCTGCACTCAATACTCATTTGTAGACTAAGCAATTGAATGAAACATTGAAGTGAAAACAAGAAAAACACTGGAAATTACACAATAATAATGATAATAGTCACTTCCATTTATTAAGTGCTTACTGTGTGCTGGACTTGACTCCCTCTCCCCACTTGGGAGGAGCTCAATAAATATTTGTTGAAAAATGAGGATAGTAACAATTGTCTTATCCAATGCCTTTGAGGTAAGAACCCCACAGCCTCATTTCACAAAGGGGAAAATGTTCCCTAGTTTCCTCTGTTAGCAATGGGCAGAGCTGGGCTCTGCGATCCAGCCTGACTCTAAATCCTGCCCCTTCTGGACTATGCCTGAGTGCTCTGGGAGGACCAGGAAAAGGGCAGCTGAGAACCTGGAGAGGATGTGTCCTCATCAATCCTGCCTGGGGATCCCCCCTACCCCACAAGCTGCTGAGGTAGAGGAGGTTAGGAGGCCAGGCTGGGGCAGCCTCCACGTTTCTGCCCTTGGCATCCCCCGACCCCCACTCCTGCCCCATCAACCTGGACCAGCCTCCAGGGAAGGAAACAGCCTGACCTCGCTCAGGCAGAGGCTCTCCAGTCCTTTGGACTGTGACCCGCGGAGAAATCTGTTTTATACATACGCTTTAAAACAAATCCTACAGGAAAAAATTTACCCTTTCTAATGGTGAGTATTGTGATAACTTTCTGTTCTACCAAAAAAAAAAAGGGCCTGTATTGACACAGTTGGTTGGTTACACGGCCCATGAAGGGGTTGTGTGATTTGAAAAGCCTCACTCCGAGGTCACCCGTTTAATAACAGCTCATGCTAACAGAGTGCTCACTACCATCTGTGCAGCTAGGAGCCCATCTCACACAAACAACAGCCCTAGTAGGGGGATCATCACTACCCCTGTATTTCAGATGAGGGAACTGGGACCCGAGGCTGGAGTAACTCAGCAGTGTATCCCTGATGTATTGGTCAACCGCGGCCATAGAACGAGTGACCTCGACAATCACGGTGTTGCAAAACAGTAAGCATTTATTTCTCACCAGTCTGTGAGTTGGTTGGAGTGACTCTGCCCCCTAGGTCTCCTCCTCACCCCCGGGACAGCAGGCCAGCTGGGACATGTTCCTTTCCTACCAGCGGTGGGGACACACAAGCCCCACCCTACCCCCACCTCCGCCAAGCACATTTCAAGCCCCTGCTTGCTCTACACCTGCCAACTCCCCAGCCACAGCGATGCACTGTTGCACTTTCAATTAAGGCTTTGGGCTTTTCAGAAGAAGAGAAAAGACAAGGATCTACATAATCAGCACAGCAGCTCAGCACGTTCCATGCAGACTGCTTTTTGGGTTTAGAGTCAAATAAAAAAAACAGCATTTAAATAACATCCATTTACATACTCTATGCCAAGACTTATAATTCTTTGTGTCTGTGCTTCCAGTGAATCAATTCCTTTAAGAAGCAAAGAAACAAAGGAAGGGAGGAAGGAGAAGAAGGAAACAAGACAGGCAAAGACAGAACCCCAAGGGCAGATGTGTGGGCCAAGGGCCTCACATCTCTGAGCTGAAATTTCTTTACCTTTAAAATGATGACACAGACGAGTATGTTCCAACATGCTGCTGAGTGACAAAATTAGGTTATGGCACAGCATGTAGTGTCTCATTTTGCAGCTTTGTATTCATATTTAATATATATGCCTGTGCGTATATATTTAGGTGCACAGATGTCTGAAAAAAGATCACCTAAATCTTACCAGTGGTTAGTTTGCAGTGGTGGGATTGGAGTGTTTTTTTGTTTGTTTTTTTTTTTTTAGTTTTTTCTGTTTCCTCTCTGTTCTGAGTGAATGTTTTTTACCAGGAGAATGCATTATGTAGATCATCAGAGAAAGCAACAAGGGCAATCCCATTTGCTCAGCAAAATGGAAAACACCAGGGGCTGGGTCCTGCCCCAGTGCCCTCAGATGGAGGCAGTGCCCACCCCCTCTCTGGCCTTCTTATGGAGCCCAGACCTGCTTATCTCCCAGGCAGGGTGATGGCTTGTGCACACCCCCTCCCTGTTCTGCTGTGTCCTTGTTCTTCTTGCTCACCCGGGATACTCTAGACATCTTATCTTTCACATTCCATTTCCCTCCCCCATTCCCATGACCCTAACAACACGGAGTTAATATTCACTAACACTCTATGAGGTTGGAATGCATTTGTGCATTCATTCATCCATTTTCCACATATGCATTCGTCTCTCCATCCCTTTGTCAGACATTCACTGGTGCCTGCGCTGTACCAAGCTCTATGCTGGATGCCAGGGACCCAGAGATAAATCAGATGCCAGCCCTCAAAATATCCCAGTATAGCATGTGTAATGTATCAGCCAACAGTAGCCTGTACAAAATGCTATAGGAGCATGGAGGAAAACTTTGATTCTCCTGGCCTAACCCTTCAGCTTACAAACAGATCGGTATTACCACCTCCATTAAACAGAGGAGCACAATAGAAGCCCTAGTGCCAGAAAGAGAAGGCCCTTAGAGGCATCTATTAGGAACTGTAAATACAAGTCATGTGCAGCATCACCAATCAAATGACCGGAGCAGACGTTACTGATCAGACAGGCATCTTTCCCCGTGAACCAGGGGCACCTTTTCTAAAATATAAGTTTATTTATTTTTGATTCTGCTGGGTCTTCATTGCCACTCAGGCTTTTCTCTAGTTGCAGAGAGCAAGGGCTACTCTCTAGTTGCGGTGCGTAGGCTTCTCATTGCAGTGGCTTCTGGCATGTGGGATCTTCCCGGATCAGGGATTAAACCCATGCTTCCTGCATTGGCAGGCAGATTCCCACCTGAGCCATCAGGGAACCCCTGGGGCACCTCTGAGTCAGCGTCTGCACTCTGTGCCAGGTGGCCCCACCAGTGGACTAGAACTGGCATGGGTGTTACCAAGTCCAATCTCAAAGATGGGGAACGGAGGCTCCAAGAGGTTCAGAGGCGCCAAAGGTCACTCAGCAAGTTAATCTCCAGACCCCTCGCTCTTAGACACAGAGGGAGCTGACCTCAGAGAACTTGTGTCAGAGTTTGCTGTGCACTGTTCTGCCCTGCCTCCTTGCATCACTGGTGTGAACTCCTGGCTTCCTCCGTTTGCTGTCCCATGGCAGGCAGGTAGGAAGGATGATCCTTGGCTGAAAAAATTCAGGAGGTGTTGAGGCTGGCAGCTCTTTGGTGGACCCATAAATTGCCAAGTGGATTAGAAGGGATAAATAAGTCGGAAGACACCAGGCCCACCCACGGTAATGGGCACAGTTTGCCTATATTTCATTTCAGATCACACCGGAACAGAGCAAGAAATACAGATAAAGTGCATAAACCTAAGCAGCCGTGCCTGATAATTTACACTCCTCACAGTCATTTTTAATGTGCCGTGTCTGCCTTCCTCCAACCTTGGAAACACTAAATCCAGCTGCTTGAAGAACCACTTCATACTATGATATGCCCAGAGTCTTTCTCAAGACCTGGCTTGGTTCCCACGGGAGCTTCCATCCCTTACTCTGTGGCCCTGCTCTTGGGACTAAACAAGAGAATAGTCTGGCAGAGGAGGCACTCAACACATGGTCTGCACACAAGTCCATACCCGCCACCATTCTCCAAAGCCCCATCACACATTAGGCATTAGAACAATCTGGGAGCACAGGCTTTGGGGTCATGTGGACTTAGATGAGCGTCCTAACCCCAACATCTATGAATGATGGGAATTTGGAAGAGGTACTAATCTCTTTCAGCCTCAGTGCCTCGTTTGTAAATGGGCTAACGAGATCTACTCCATGCAGTGGTTGTGGGGAGGCCATACTGAGAATATGTGTCTGACACTTAGCATGGTACCAAGTTAATACTTTGAGTATGACAGTAACATAGTTATTGTCCAGTATGATGGACCTCCCTCCGAGGTCCTATCTGAGATGCCCTGGGGCCTATCTGAGATGCCCTCTAAGCCTAGGTTCACAGAGTTCCACACCAAACACAGAGGATGGACTCTGTATGTATTGGATGGATGGATGGATGGATGGATGGAGGAGTGGATGGATAGACAGGTGAATAGCTAGAAGGAAGGATGTCTGAAAAGTTTCTATTTCTCACACAGAGACCATCAAAGCAGAGATCTGAGAAGGCCCATGTTTGGCCTCCTTGATGGCTATCTCAAAATAGACATTTCCTGCTCTCCTGTGTCACCCATCACTCACCCACCATTAGATAATTTCCCTAAACTCTTCCTAAAGCTACCCAGATCTTCAGCAGGACTGCATAGACTCTACCCCGCCCTCATCGTGTTCTGCCTCATTCAGCCCCAAATCCTTACTTAGCACTTGAGACCTTTGTGGCCAGGCCAGTCCACCCCCGTCTGAGCTGGGCACAGCCAGGTGGCCCACGGAGGGAGGGCTGGCCCTGGGAGATGTTGGAGCTCTGCTCTGGGCTCAGCAGTTAGAGCTGAAGCATCGGGGGAGGGTGGACTGCAGGCAAGAGTGACTGGAATGAGGCTCTGGGCCCCTTTGGACCGGCTCAGCTGGGCCTGTGGGCATCCTTTCTTCCCAGCTTTAATCAAAGGCTTGCTCGGCAGCCTACTGTCTCAGCCGGACGCCCAAGGCGGCACAGGGCGGGGCCTTCCTCGTATCTCCTGTGCCACTTGACACATAGTAAATTGCTTTTCATGAACTCAGGCAGGAGGCAGTCCAAGGGGAGCCACTGCCTGGTGACGAGTGACATTCGTAAGGCGCAATCTTCATTCCATGCAGGCAGGGTCAGGGCTGCACGGAGGGCCCGCGGCAATGGTGGGCTGTTGGATCCTGGCCCTGGCCTGGGGCTAAATGCCTCAGCCAGTGGGGCTCTACCGAGGAGATGTCAGGAGAGACACAGGTGTAGGTGGGCAGGGTGCCCTGGAAAGACCAGTGCCAGGTGCCCGCTGCTGGTTCCGAGCCTTGGTTTCCTTCTCTTTAAAATGAATGCAATAGTCTCTCCCAATTCACTGTATTATTCTGAGGATCAGACAAACAAGTTACAGCAATCATAGCAATGCTTGCATTTGTGCAGCACGTTACAGTTGACAAAGGCCCTTTCCTTGCCAGGAATACAATTTAGTGAATATTTTCTCCTCACCTGTGAACTCCTGCCTAAAATTCTACCATTAGTTCCTTGATCCTAATCCTTTATTGCTTCCCTCCTGCCGCCCCTTTCCAGTGGGCAGCATTTGTGTGCTCCAGGATGGAATGTTCGAAAAGGAGAAGCAACAGATGCCGGCTCCTCTGATCCCTGCTGTCTCCTTCCATCCTTGCTGTGGCAGGTTAGTGAGGAGCAGGATGGTGCAGGGGCCTCCCTGTTGAGGGAAGGATCAGGACAGGGGGTCTGGGGTGCCGCAGAGAGGGCTGGTTCTTCTATTTTACCCTGGGAGGATAGGGGGAGGGGAATGTCCCCCACAAGTGCCAGCTGTCCCCAGATGTGCACTGGGTGTTTCATAACGTGTCATGTGATGCCCCCACAACCACCTCTAGGTAGCTAGATCTTCATTTTACAGGAGTTGAAACTGAGACCCAGAGAAGGCAGGGAGCATGTCCCAGCCACAAGCCTAGGAGGTGGCCAAGTCAGTACTCAGATCTGCTCTGTCTGGTGGGGTGGTGGATGGGGGAAGGAGGACAATGAGCTGGGTCTTGCACATGCCAATAGGCAGACAAGTAAGTAGGGTGTGGAGGGCTGGGGGATGGTGAGGGATGGGATCAGGAGGGTACAGGTTAAGCCACAAGTTACCAACAAAAGGTGGAATCAGGCCTCATCCCTGGAGCTCAGAGTTCTCCTGGACTCTCCAGGAGACTTTTCTGGGCCTCACTTGGCCCCCTAGTCACTGGCAAGAGAGGCCTTTATCTGGCCAGTGTCTCCAAGAAGCCTGGGTGGGCCTCCAGGGAGGGGAAATGGTGGGGACAGGAACAGTAGAGAAGGCTGACTTCCTTCCACTCTGACCACTGAAGAGCTCCCCTTCTGCCTGCAACCACTCCCACCTCCCCCTACCCCGCCGCCCAACCCCATCCCCACTGCCCAGGGATGGTCTGCAGGAGAACTGTGGTGAGTTGTGTTAGAGAGACTCCAGGCTTCTAGAATATTCACAGCATCACTCCTGCCCTAACAGAGGCGGCCCACCCCAGGGGGCCAGAGTCCCCTGGAAGTTCCTGAGTGTTCCACGCAGAGCTGTTTCCCACCCCAGCTTCCAGGAGCCTCTCCTGGTCAAAGGCTTGGCCTCCTCCATTATTCACCAGGCCCCAGTCACCTGTTGCAAGATCCACGCACACAAACAAGGTCCACTCCTCCCCTGGCTCCTTTCACCCCGGAAGCCTTGCATATCAAATGCTTCTCCCTATGCTCAGTTTTATTTTTAAATATACTCAATTCCTTCCTCATCTCCTAATTCACCTGCAGGGACAGCTTTCCCTTCCAGGCCAGAAACCTTGACATCATCCTGGAAGACTCCCTGTCTCTCCCACCCACATCCAGTCTGTCAGATCTTGGGGGCTCTTCCATCAGATTCCAGCATCTTCCACACTCCCACCCTGGGCTGAGCTTCCCAGATTCAGGCCTGGACAGTCACAGCAGCTGGTCATTGTTTTTCCTGATTCTGCCGTGTTCCCTGCAGTCTCTTCTCAGCTCAGGGTTGAGAATTGTTGTTGTTGCTCTTCAGTTGCTAAGTCATGTCCAGCTCTTTGCAACTCCATGGACTGCAGCACGCCAGGCTCCTCTGTCCTCCACTGTCTCCCGGAGTTTGCTCAAATTCATGTCCATTGAATCGGTGATGCTATCTAGCCATCTTATCCTCTGCTGCCACCTTGTCCTTTTGCCTTCAATCTTCCCCAGCATCAGAATCTTATTCAATGACTTGGTTCTTTGCATCAGGTGGCCAAAGTATTGGTGCTTCAGCGTCAGTCCTTCCAATGAACATTCAAGGTTGATTTTCTTTAAGGATTGACTGGTTTGATCTCCTTGCGAGTCCAAGGGACTCTCAAGAGTCTTCTCCAGCACCTGGGTGCAGAATGAACCTGATCAAATCCAGGTCAGATCACACCCCCACCCCAGGCTCAGAATGTTGCATGGCTCCCAGATTACTCCAGCAAAAACCACAGTCCTTCCTATGGTCCTCAGGCCCCACCTCACTTGGCCGTGTTCCCTCTCTGGTTCCCCCTGGTGTACGCCTGCTCACTCTGCTGCCTCACTGGCCTGTCTGTTCCAGAGCTCTCCAGGTACACTCCCACCCTGGCTGTTCCCTCTGCCTAGAACACCCTCCGCCCCCTTCAATACTGCAACCCACCCGCCCCATTGCAGCATACCCAGTCTCCTTCACCTGCCTTTCTTTCCTCACTTGTATCCTCCGCTAGCTCCCTAATTTGCTTATGAATTGTGTCTATTGCTCATTGTTCCCCTGCTTAGGCAACACAGAGGCAGGGATTTCTGTCTTATTCATCCATGGATCTCAGAGCCTAGAACAGCACTTGGCACATTGGAAGCACTCAATAAACATTTGCTGAATGAGCAACATAAGTCTTTAGAAATGTTTTAACTGTCTTAAGTAATCTACCTTGTTATAAAAAGTATGGAAAGCAGAAAAGAAAGAAGAAAATTAAAATTACTCACAGTTTTACCACTTGAACACAGCTTGTCATATTAATGGGTTTGGAGATAGTGTCTTCTAGTCCCTTTTATAAAAGTTTTTATAGCAAGAATCCTGAATTTCTTGCCTACTCCAGACACTGTCATAGACCATTTCTAAATATCAGTTTCTTCTTTTTCACAAGCCTTGTGGAGGGTATTGTACCGTACCTAATTTTCAGATGAGGAAACAGAGGCCTAGAGGGGTGAAGAAATTTTCCCAAGGTCAGACAATGTTTGTAACAATTTTGTTAGTACTGGACATGGCAATTTTATCCTGCCCTTTTCACTTAACTATATTATGATTACGTCCCTGTGTCATTAAAACTACTTGTAAACACAATTTTTAATTGGCTACAGAATATTCTTGCCAGAGAGCATGTTCTTATTTCTCTAACTAATCCCTTAGAATTAGAATTTTGAATATCCCTTAGAATTTTGGATACTTCTCAATTTTTACTTTTATAAAAAATAGATGAATATTCTTAAACATAAAGCTTTCCCCAGATTTTTTTTATTATCTCCTTCATGTGGATGACAAGAAAGGAAAACCCAGGGGTAACATTGTACAAACTTTTAAAGAAAAGTCTCTGGATGCTTGTTACCAAATGCCATATTGACGTCTGCAACTGGACTGGTTCTGGGTGTGTATTGAGTGAGGGAAGCTCATTTCAGATATTTTCCTGTGGTGTCTTTGTCCTATGCACAGCCAGAACAGCTTATGTTTCTCTGGGCTAGGCCCTTGTTCATTATTGAAGCCCCAGCCTCAGCATGGCTGAATCCACTGCCTCGAGTTCGCCACATTAATATTGCAGGCAGGGCTCTTGAGGACCTAAATATTTGATCAGAGTGTGTGCTGGGCTGTCAGTGAGCCATATTCGGAGTAAATGAGACCCTCCTTCCCTTCCGCACCACCCAAAGCGGCATGAGGCCTGGCTACCCTAAGATAGTTGTCTGGTCAGTTGTCTATGGAGAGTGAATCACTGTGGAGAAGACAGGGTAAAACAATAAAGACATGTATTAATTACCACAGTCTCAGAATTCACTTTTTATACCTCACATCTGACAGCCTGCAATAGTATTCTGCCATCTGGATGGGAGGGAAAGGCAGGGGTCCATGACCCCTAGCCAAGGCCTGGCACACACTAGGCCCCCATGCATGTTTGTCTGTGAGCGAGTGATTTGTCCTTAGAAACTAAGAATGTTCATTCACTCACCACTTATTAAGCAACTATTGAGTAGCAAGCTCTGTGCTATGCACTTTGTAATGATTGTTTTAATTGCACTTAGAACAGTGCCTAGCCATAATGTTTTTAAAGGATTAGCTATTATAATAATAACAAAGAAATGCTATTATTTCTTTGTTATTAATTATTTTCTCAATTCTATGAAGGAGGCATAATCACTATTCTCATCTTACAGATGAAAAAACAGAGGCCCAAAGACTCAGGTAAGGATACAGGAGGCTGGCCACAGACCTTGACAATTCATTCTAGATCTAGAACTGGACATGGATGCCCTGGCTCTAGCTCTAGGCTCAGGGCTGCCTGGAACTCCATGCTTGTTTATCCAGGTCCCCCGCCCCTGGCTCTGGCATGAGCCCCGGGTCTCTGGTACCTGCTCCAAGGCTACAGGGGGAGAGGGACAGATGAATTCCTCAGGCTAGTGGATAGGCATAGCCCTGAGGGGAGAAGACAGTGGTATTCACAGAGGGGGGCCCACCCCTCAAGCTGACATCTAGCTTCTCACTGCTAATAGAGCTTCAAGGCCTGAGTGACAAGGGCCTGGAAGGGGAACAGAAGTGATCTGCAGGGATGTCTGGGGGATGATATAGCGCAGAGGATGGTGATGGACGAGGAGGCAGAAAGCTGGCCCTCAGGAACACACTTAGCCATGAGACACTAATACTGAGCTGGCACCTTGAGACGAGCCCCCCTGGAGCAGGCTTGTGCTGCACCCCAGTGAAGAGTGAAGGTCTACCCTATGCAGGGGCAAAGGGGAGGGGCCAGTCCCGCCTGTCAGGTCTGTCTAAGGTCACTACCTCTTTGCCCTGGGCAGTCTTCTGACAGATGGATCTTGGTCCCTACATTCTCCCAGTTCTCTCTGTAACACCACGTCTCCTGTCCCAAGAATACTATCACTCTGTGAAAACAATCAAGGGGGTGTATGAATTTATTCATATTGGTGTTCATCATGGTGGTGATAACAGTAATGCTGAATCTGTATGACTAGACCCATTCACACCCACAATCACTGATTCTCTCATTCATTCATTCATTCATTCATCAGACACGCTAGGCGGGGCAGAGTATCACTCCTCTACCTTAAATCCTCCGTTGACTTCCCATCACACTTAGAATAGAAATCACACTCCTCACCTGGCCTGCAAAGCCCTGAGTAATACACTGGCCTAGCTCTCTGATGTCTTCTGTCTCTCTAGTAGCACCTGCTGTTCCCTTTGTCTGAAACTCCCCTCCTCAAATCTTCCCATTATCCTTCAGCATCGGCTCAACAAACCCTCCCTGGCAGGCCTGACCTGAGGTGGCCTCCCTACTAGGGGTTCCTCTACCCCATCACCCTGCTTGTGTTTCTCAATAAATCATTTCATTTAAATAATTTACTCGCTTGTTGTTCACTCCCATTGTCAAAGCCCACGAGAACAGGGCCTTGTCTTGTTTACTGCGGTACCCTGAGTGTTCACACTCAGGCCTGGCATTGATGAAGAAAGAAGGGAGGGCGGGAGGGAGATCAAGCAGGTCTTTTGTGCCGGCTTTCAGGTGGGCTTGGGGGCACAGCTGAGAGTGCCTAGAAAGCAGAGACTGGGGGCGGGGAGGGAAGGACCCTGCTGGTACCACGACCCACTGTGCTCGGGCCTGTGGGGTCTCTTTATTTCAGGAGAGGAGCAGGGCAGGTGTGCCTCTGACCTTGTTACACGCGAGCCTCTTTAAAGACAGGCGGGGGTTCAGAGACCCCGCTCTCCCCCTCCCCCAGCACTCTGGGCCGGGCCCTCCTCGCGGTCAGGTGCACGCAGCGCTCTCAGTCCAGGAGCCTGCCTGCCCTGCTTGTCATTCCGGCCGCGGCTTCCTTCGCTCACGCGCTTCCCACTGCGCCAGGAGTGGGTTTCTGATAACGTCCGAATAAATTATTTAAGAGACTTTCCGCCAGGCGGGGATGGAACGCGGCTGATAACCGGGCGGGGGCCGAAGGGGAGGTTCAGGGCTCCTGCGCGGGCCGTGGCGGTTCGCCCCGCGCCCCCTGCAGGCCGTTTCGCGTCCGCATTAGCGTGTGAATTACACCTGCTGCCCCCCCGGCGGGGCGGGGGAGGCGGCGGCCTGCGGATGGTCTCACTCTTGGCTTCAAAGAACCACGAAAGAACCCTGGGGCAGGGAGAACAGGCTGGGGTCACAGGCTGAAAGGACTAGAAGGAAGCCCTCAGAAGCCCCCCGAACAGGAAAAGGTTCCTGGCACAGGCAGGAATTGGGGCAGGGAGCCCCTGCCCCGGAATGGCTGGCGGGTATCGCATGCAGGGAGGGGTGCAGGGGAAAGTGGGAGTACGGGGTGCCCTGTGGAGAGTGGAGGGCCTCAGGGATGTGGTTGTTGCCTGAGGAAACACCTCTGAGTTGGGGCAGAAATAGAGGGTGCGCCTTTCAGGAGCCTGTGTTGTCACTGTGGGGACCCAGGTGGGCCTGTGGGATGCCAGCATCCTTCCACGTGACTGGACAGGGGTACTAACCAGGTAAGTGGGCATCAGGCAGGTCGCTTGCTTTCTCTCAGGGGCAAGATAAAAGCACAGCCCCTTCAGGTCACCGAGTGTGGGGAGGTGACATAAAACGGCTTGGTGACCCCGAGTGGGAGTAGGGATCAAGCTCACATGCCCAGGTGTATAACGCCTTCTGTTTCCTTCCAGGAAAGCTTAGTCTGCCCCAGGGGGTGGGAAGAAGGGCCTTGTGGCTTAGGCTAAAGGGCAGATTGTTCCCACCAGTCACTGCCCGGTGGTACTGTCCCCAGCCCCTGGTGCTGGCAGGCCTGTGGCTCTGAGGCTTCATCGAACCTGGACCACGTGGGTTCTCCCGTCTTTGGAGGAGCTGAAACCATGTGCCCTGTCCTACATGAGATCCTGTTATTTCAGGGTCTGCATCTTCCCCCAGTGAGGGCTGCTGTCTTTTCCTTCTGGGGGAAATTTCTTCCTTTGCCTCTCCCCAAGCTTCCCTCAGAGGGCCCCTCACAAACATAATTTCCTTAATGAGCTTGTGAAATCCAAGCCAGGAAGAGAAGAGCCCCATTATAAGCCTTTCCTGAGCCAGGTTAATGAAGTCCTTGCTTGAAAGAGAGAAGAGAGGGGAGAAATACCAGGAGAAAAATGTATACTTGTATCTCACATGATACTCATGTCCTCTGTAATCATCAGTAGCAGCAGCATGCTGGGGGCTACCAGATTCTTCCTTTGCTCTAAGGTGGGTGACAGAGTGGCCTGGTGATTGCAAAGGGCAGGGCAGGGCTCAGAGGCCCTGGGCAGGAGTAATGGTGGGAGAAGGGGGTTTTTGGCTGGGAAATGGGTACCTAAGCTTTGAGTTTCTAAGTCTCAGGAAAAGTGAGTGCCTAGTTGGTGGACTCTGTATCCCTGAAAAGCTTTGTTTGCAAGACGATTTGGGGGAAAAGGGCTCAAGACCTGGCTGCCATGTGCCAACTGTGACCCTGGACCAGTGTTATGAATCCTCTGAACATCCGCCATCAGTAACCTTAATGTAAAGCACCCTCACTCTGCCCCTCATTCTGTGGCCCTACATAGACTGGGGGTGAGTCCCTCCAGCCCTCAGCTCATAGGACGTGTTTTGAGACCCAGAGGACTGGATAGAGAGCTGGTGTGCTGTTTGAGGTGCTGGTCTAGAGAATGAGGAAGCCAGGACTGAGATGATGCTGTGTGATCTTAGGAAACTGTGGCCCCTTCTTGGGCCTCAGTTTCCTAACTTTGAGGGGAAAGTGCCTGCCCTGCCCACTCACAGGGCACATATAAATAATAATAGTTCATCCTTATTGAGTTTTTCCTAGGGCTCTGCTGCCCTAAAAGCCATACATGTACATCTCGTTTAGTCTGCACAATAGTCCTGTATGGTAGGAACTATGATCCCATTTTACAGATGGAGTCACAGAGGCACAAATAACTTGCCCAAAGACACAGCCAAAAGTGGCTAAGGCAGTCTTCAGAGTCAACACTCTTAACCATCACACCGTGCTTGGGTAGAGGAGGATTTGCTTTCCAAGTTCTTGGGGTGTCAAAGCTGGTCCTGGCCACCTTCAATTTCCAGACACTGGCTGGACCTGCCCAAGGTCCCAGAGCCTGGTGGTGAGCTCTGCTCTTTCCCCTCAAAGGGAATCTGGAGGAGGCTGAACCCAGGGACTCAGGACACGAGCTGTGGATGGGACTGTTGGAGAAGGAAGTGGGGGAGGTCTGGGGGTGGTGGGAGAGGACAGATGGTCGACAGCGGCAGCAGCCTCGCCTCCCTCTGCACTCAGGAGGAGATATGCATCATCGCACTGGGGCCGCCTCCCGCCCCTGCCAAAAGCCAGCAACTGCTCCCAGGCAACAGCAGCTGCTGCCCCAGGAGGGCTGCCTGCGGCTGATGCCACGTGGGAGGTTGAGCCATCAGGGCCCACCTGGCTCCCAGTTGGAAGGGTAAAAAGAAGGAAGCAGAACTCCCCCAAAACCTCTGCTGGGCCAGACCCTAGAAAGCACTGCCTCGTCTTCATTTCATCCTCTCAACAACCTGCAGTGTGCAATCGTGTGACCGCCCAGTTAACAGAACAGAACTGAGGGCTAGAGACTGTGGGCAGAAAACACGCAACTGAAAGCAAAGGGGGCAGCTGAGCATGGAGAGTTTACAGGCCCTGCAGGGGAGATGCAAGCTTGCCCACAGGCTAAAGACTCAGAGTCAGCATTTGCTCAGCTCCTGTTTCGGGCCTGGCGATGCACTGGGACCTTTAGCTCCATTTTATAGATAGGCAAATTGAAGTTCAGAAAGAAGGAGGTGGCCAGGGTCATGCATCTGGCTGTGTCAGAGCTAACAGCAGTTCTCTGCCCTCCTCGAAGTTTTTAGTCTGTTGGGAGAAACAGATTCATACCAGACCCAAAGCAACTGAGCAGTGATTGAGATACAGACTCCTCTGGGAGACAGAGACAGGAGGGAGAGTGCCAATCAAAAGCACGTCATGAAGGAGAGAGAATGTGTGAGTGGGGACATCTGGGCTTGAGTACCAGTTTAAAGGCAAGATAAGAGGAGGGCATTCCAGGCATAGGAAGAGTGGGAGCAAAGGCCTGAAGGCCGAGCAAGTCAGGGTGATGCGCCAAGAACTGTGAGGGTCTCCTGGGAGGCTGGAGCCCTGGCCATGAGAGTAGGGAGGGGAGGAGGCAAGGTGGTTCCCTGGTGGGGTCCCCTGGGGAGTGGAAGCCTCTCTGAGGTTTGGAGGAGGGAAGGCATATGGGAAATGGCTGGGAGGAAGAGAAACAGGGCACAGGCCACAGAGAAGTGGGAGAGGAAGAACTGGGTGTGAAGGGAGGCACTGTGGGCAGGGATCCTGGGTTCAGTTGGACCAGTGTTCTTGGGCTCAGGCACTGGCATCAGACACATCTGGGTTTGAGTCCTGGCTTGCTGTGTGGCCTTGGAAGTTGCTTGCCCACTCTGAACCTTGGCTTCTCCCTCCCTAAATAAACAGCTGCCTTAAGGGGTTGTAGATGGCAGCTGTGAACCCAGGGCCTTTCATTTCTTCCTTCCAACCTAGGACGTAGGAGCTGTCATTTCCCCCATTTCACAGAAGGGCAAACTGGTGACTGATCATGGCTAGGATGTAAAGATCCAGACATTTCAGCCCATCTTGGATAATTAAATGAGTCATGTCTGCTCTAGGGGTGGCTGAAGTTCTCTTGGACCAGCATTACCCTTTAGCTTTTCGACCTAGTCCTGTTCCCACTGCCTCCCTCCCCCAGGTGTTAATCCCTAGTAAATATCCTCCACATCAGGCTCCACCTGGGGGTCTGCTCCTAGACAACCCCATCTGCAACAGGTACATTTACATTCCAAACAGCATGGCTGAGTCCTTGCTGTGCCCACAGACTGCTCTTGTGGGCAGCATGACCCCAGAGGCCAGTTCTCAAGTCCCACCCTTCCAAAGGCTCAAGGAGGAGCAAGGAGGAGCCCATGAACATGGGGAATCTGTGAGCCAGGAGGGGCCTGTGGAACTGGTGACACTGGGCCCTATAGTGGGCTGAATTGTTGTTGTTTAGTCCTAAGTCATGTTTGACTTTTGTGACCCCATGGACTGTAGCCCACCAGTCTCCTCTGTCCATAGGATTTCCCAGGCAAGAATACTGGAGTAGGTTGCTATTTCCTTCTCCAGGCAGTCTTCCTGACACAGGGTCAAACCTGTGCCTCCTGCATTGGCAGGCAGGTTCTTAATCACTGGATCTACCTGGGACGCCCAGTGGGCTGAATGTGTGTGTGAGTTGCTCAGTCATGTCCGACTCTTTCTGACCCCGTGGACTGTAGCCCACCAGGCTCCTCTGTCCATGGAATTCTCCAGGCAAGAATACTGGAGTGGGTTGCCTTGCCTTCTCCAGGGGATCTTCCCAGCCCAGGGTCTCCAGCATTGCAGGCAGATTCTTTATCATCTGAGCCACCAGAGAAGCAGTGGGCTGAATGGTAGCCCCCAAAGACACAGCCTTGTCCCAAACCCCAAGACCTGCAAGTATTGCCTTATTTGAGAGAGGGTCTTTGCAGACATTGAAGTTAAGGATTGGGGGATAAGGAGATTGTCCTGGATTACTCATGTGGGCCCTGAATCCAGTGATGTGTCCTTGAACAAGTGAGACAAAGAGAGACACACACAGAAAATAAGGTGATTTTAAGATGGAAGTGATGTGGCCACAAGTCGAAGAAGCCGCGGCCACTAGAAGAGGAAAAGAATGAAGCCTCTCAGAGCCCTCAGAGGGAGTGTAGTCCTACCTTGATCCTGAACTTCCAGCCTCCACACTGAAGGGAAATATATTTCTGTGGTTTTATGCTTCTCAGCTTGTGGTAATTTGGTACAACAGTAGCAGGAAGGGAGCACAGGCATCGTATCCAGTTGGAAGCTTGGAGAAACTTTCCAGGAAATCCCTGGAGGTCCCTGAAGTTGGGCTGGGGGTCAGGAGAGAGGAGGCAGGCTCTACAGAGGGAGTCTTGTCTATCTTGGATTATGACCTTGGGTAGGAAGTACTCCTCAGGAAGGGAGGGGAGAAGACAAATCAGGGAGAGAAACATGGTTTGCAGCAGCCTGCAGAATTGAAAAGCAGTGCTTTCCAGAAAATTCAACTTGTAAATATCATGGGGGTAGAAAGTTCCTAGAGGAGAGAGGAGAGAAACTCAGGAGGCAAGGACCCAGTTGCAGAAGTCACTGGGTGCCCACATGAAGCTCGTTTTTTTAAATGTTATAATTTAGAACAGTTTTAAACTTCAGAAAAATTGCTGAAAGTAGCATAGAGAGTTCCCATACACCCAATTTCCCCTATTTCTAACATCTTACATTAGTATGGCATTTTGTTACAACTAAATATTAAGTACGTTATTAAGTAAAGTCCACACTTGATTCAGATTACTTTATTTTTTTACCAAATACCCTTTTGCTGTTCCAGGATCCCACATTACATTTAGTTGCATGTCTTCTTAGGCTCCTCTTGGCTGTGACAGTTTCTTTGTCTTTCCGTGCTGTTGATGATCTTGGCAGTTTTGAGGAGACTTGATCAGGTATTTTGTAGACTGCCCCTCAACTGGAATCAGTCTAATGCTTTTCTCGTGATTAGACTGGGGTTGTGGGTTTGGGGGAGGAAAAGCCCAGAGATAAAGGGCCACTTTCATGATGTAATAAGAGTACTTGCTGCCAACAGGACTTAACACCATTGTTGTTGACCTTGATCCCCTGGCTGAGGCAGTGTTGGTCAGGTTTCCGCACTATAACTGTGAAGTTACTCTTTTTCCTCCTTTCCATACTGTCCTCTTTAGCAGGAAGTCATTCTGCACAACCCACATTATGAGGTGGGGGAATCATGCTTCACCTCCTTGAAGGTGAAGGTTTTGAAATATACATAATATGTGTGTGTGTGTATATATATATATATATTTTTTCTTTTCCTTTTGGTCATGCCTTGCAACATAGTTCCTTGGCTGGGGATCCAACCCATGACCTCTGAATTGGGAACATGACGTCTTAACCATTGAACCTCCAGGGAAGTCCCAAGATGAGAGGTTTTAAACAGAAAATTCACTATCAGATTTTCTTCTTAAAACCGGGTTCTGACAAAGACGTGAGAGAGTAGACACCCTGTTGGTGGACGTGGAGATTGGAACAGTGCTGTGGAGGGATGGTGTGACACATCCATCTACTTGTTAGATGCACTCACCGTTTGATCTAGCAAGTCAGCCCTGCGGATGTGCCCATCCACAGGTGCAGAGATGCCTGGCACTATTGGTAGCCACCGGAGACGTGAAACAACTGAGCGCCCATTGACTGGGCAATGGATGAGAGAATGAGATTCATCTCACAAAATACCAGTCATCAAAAAGAAACAGGTGGGGGCTTCCCTGGTGGTCCAATGGCTAAGACTCCACGCTCCCAATGCAAGGGGCCTGGGTTCCATCCCTGATCAGGGAACTAGATCACACATGCTGTAACTATGAGATTCTGCATGTTGCAACTGAAAAACAAAAAACAGATGCCACAATGAAGACAACAGAGATTGAAGATCCCGGGTGCTGCAACTAAGACCTGGTGCAGCCAAACAAACAAATAAATGAGTTAAATCTGCATGTGTGGACACGTGAAATTTTCCAAGATGAATTATAAGTGAAAAAAAGGTACTCGCAGGCTCATATGCATGATATGATGCTATTTGCATGAGTACAAAGGATGTACATTTATATATGCACATAGAAATGGAAAATGTAAGACAGGACCCACAAGGTACCATCACCCATGGTGATTCAGGAAGAAGGGGTGTTCTGGGGGCAGAGGAGGAGGGGAACTGTTACTTTTCACTGTACACTTCTCTGAAATTTTGCACAATAAGCCAGTCAGTACTGCTTTCTCCATAAAATGTTTCTAATATTAAGACTATTTCTTTTGAGATTTGCATTTTAAGGCTGCATTGCAGCTGTTTGTGAAGGGAGAGTTTGGGGAGCCAGAGTGGAATGGAGAGACCAGTTCAGAGATATAAGGGTATTTAGATGACAAGCTGAGGAAGGGCAGGAGAAGATAATTTGGGATTACTTGTGAGGTACAGCTGGGGCTTCCCAGGTGACACTAGTCATAAAAACAAAACAAACAAAAAACCCCACAAAAACCCACCTGTCAATGCAGGAGATGTAAGAGACACAGGTTCCATCCCTGGGTCAGGAAGATCCCCTAGAGGAGGGCATGGCAACCCACTCCAGTATTCTTGCCTGGAGAATCCCGTGGACAGAGGAGCCTGGCGGGCTACAGTCCAGGGGGTCATGGAGAGTCGGACAGGACTGAGCAATTTAGCATGGTGCAGCATGAGGTACAGTTGAGAGGACTTGGTGACTTTTTGGTGGAGGGGTGTTTCACACAGGGTGTGCCAGGGACCTGATAGTGCCCTCAAAGTGGGCTATGGAGGAGTGTGTAATAAAGGGAGAGCTTACAAGTCCAGGAAGGACAAGGGGAGGCCAGCCAGGGGTGACTCCACAGTCGGGTTGGGTGCATGTGGGAGGCAGAGGGAGGGCAAGGTCCTGGAACTGGCAGGGCAGCTGCAGGAGAGGGTGCCTGATAGGAAATGAGGCTCACAGGGGCTAGCCTGCCCCTGACCTGGCCGAGAGGGAGCCTGGGGAGCAAATACCCCACCCTCACTCCTGCCTCCCCCAAGTCCCACTGCAGATGGGGAGGGCACTTCCCACTGGCTAAACCCACCTGGAAGCCAGAAGCAAGTTTGGAGCAGGGTAGAGAAGGGCGGGAGGGGGCCCAGAGAGAAGAGTGTGGAGTCTACATTGACGTCCAGGCGCCTGGCTTGGGTGCTTGACGTGTGGATGTGCCCCTTGGAGATGTGGATCAGAGGAGGAGGAGGTTTTCAGGAGGATGAGTAATTCCATTTATGGCCTATTTCGGTCAGCATAGGCTGTCTGCATAACAAACAGCACCAAATATGTTGGGGGGTGTGGTGGGATATTGGGTTGGAGCTTAAATCCTGAATGGTCCATCTTCCTTTGATGGTCCCCCTGGCACATTTTGAAGCCACCCATCTTCCTCTCTACTTGCCTGGAACCCTACCCAGGTACATAGGCTCCTGCCTGAATGTGGAGGGTGGACTCTGGAGGACCTCTGCTGAGGGACACACACCAGGAGTGTTGGACTTCTCCCAGTTCTGCAGGGTCACCAGGATGGCTGCTGTGTGACCTGTGGGATCTGTGTGCCAGACCCTATGGAAGCAGCCTAGGGATCCAGGGTCTCTAGGCTGGGTTAAGCTTGGTGGAGCGGGGAGGACGTCACCCAAAGCTTGCTCAGACCAGCCTCTGGTTGGGAGGTCTTGGACCACCAGGGAGGTGAGATATTTAAAGAAAGTTTGGTTTTCTGAGCAGGAGAGGTGGGGTTGGGGGCAGCTACTGAAAAGGTTGGGAAGGGGGCTTTATCCCACCAGCCTGTAGGGAACTGGAATCTTCCAGTATGGCAACTTTGTCCTTATAAGAATGAAGACCCCAGAATGGTTCCAAACAGGGTTTTTGCAGGAAAAATGAGGCTCCCTTGGCACTATCGGCACATTCCACAGGACTCTACAATCGGATTATCTCCCAGGAGGAGTGAAAAAATGAGTGGGGAGAGAAAGTGGGCAAGGAAAAGTCCTCCACTCTGAACGCTCCTATTCCCACCACTCACTGTTCTAAATCTCTCAAGTCTCACCATCTAGTTGTCCTCTCTGTTCATATGGGGAAGCTGAGACCCAGAGGGGTAGAGGGACTTGTCTGAGTCTACAGCATCAGGATAAGTCAGGCCCCAATCCTGCCCTTCCTCTGCGGGGTGCTGTTTCCCCATCCCCACCCCTCACAGGAATGGTACATAATTTGCAGGACCCGGTGCAAAATAATGGGCTTCCCTGGTGGCTCAGATGGTAAAAGAATCTGCCTGCAATGCAGGAGATGCAGGTTTGATCCTTGGGTCGGGAAGATCCCCTGGAGGAGGGCATGGCTATCCACTCCAGTGATTTTGCCTGGAGAATCACATGACAGAAGGATGTGACAGGCTACAGTCCTTGTGGTGGCAAACAGTCAAACACGACTGAGCGACTAAATCAAATCTCTCTGGAAAATTATTGCAAAATAAAAAGGTAGGGCCCCTCATTCAAACATCATTAAGAACTTCAGAATAGTGACTACAGAGCTTGAAACTGCTCTGACTGCAGTTTCCTGCTGGTGGAAGTTCGCAATAGTTAGTATCTATGAATTATCTTTTTTTTTCTAGAAAATCATCATGAACACGATAAAGTCTCTAGATCTAACTACCAATTTACCTGAACTGCAGGGGACCGGGGGACATGTTAAATAATGTTACTGGTAATCAAATAAAAATCCAGATGGTGAAGAAGGAAAAAGAGGTGAGAACCTTTACATTAAGAGGCTTACTAGATCTCAGGATCTAATGCACTGTGTGGACCTTATTTGGATCTTCAAACTGTTAACCAAAATTATGAGCTAATTATTAATAGAGTTGGATATTTGACAATGTTAAATATTTCTGATGAATATTTTAGGTGTTATAATAATATTACACCCAAATAAATAAATACAACACATCCTCCCTAGTTTTCTCAGGCTCCCACAGCAGAGTACTATAGACTGGATTGTTTAAACTGCATTTTCTCACAGAACTGAAGGCTAGAGTCCAAGATCAAGGTGCCGATGGGGTAGGATTTTTGTGAGAACTACCCTTGGTTTGTAACTGGCCCTTTTCCCTCTGTGTCTTTGTATCCTCTTCCTTCTCTATGTGTCTGGGTCTTAATCTCCTCTTATGAGAACACCAGTCATTTTGGATTAGAGTCAGTCTACTGACCTCATTTTAACAGCATTACCTCCTTAAAGACCCTATCACCAATACAGCCCATATTCTGAGGTAGTGGGAGTTAGAATTTCAACACATGAACTTTGAGAAGACATAATTCAGCCCATAATGTTGTGATTATGTGACTATTATTAATGTTATTTTTGAAAGGAATTTGTACAAAGAAGAATGCATATCTTTTAATAGTTTATTCTGAAATTGAATGCATTAAATGGTATGCTTTCTGGGGTTTGCTTTTAGATAATTCAGTTTGGGGGGGAAGTTGGCAGTCGAGGTGAAAATGAAACAAACTTGGCCGTGAGCAGATAAGTGTTGAGGTTGAAAGATAGGTACCTGGGGATGAATTATTCTACTCTCTTTATTTGTATATAGACCTGAAATTATCTATAATAAAGCATTTAAAAAATATTAATACTAAACTTCAGTGGCTTCCCATCATTTACTGAGTAACTTCGTATCCCTAGCCTGGGGTCCTTTCATTCCACCAAAGCTTTCTCCCCATCCTGCTTTTCAGCCTGGAGCTTCCACCAAATTCCCTGTAGTTCCTCAGACATAGCCTAATGGCCCTCATCTCCCCACCGTTGCTCTTCCCTTCACTTCTCCTGCCCTTTGCCTGCTTTTCCTAGCCCCTCCTCCAGGAAGTCTTCCCTGATCTCCATACTGGGAAGGTTCCCTCCTTCGTGATTCCTCACCGCTGTTCCTTGGTGCTGACCCACCTGCAGTCACCATCTGTTTCTTTCCTCTCTCTTCTCCTCTGCACTCCCTGCCCCCTTCCATTCCCCACCCACATCCACATACCTGCTTGTGCCTCCTCCCCCAACACACACACTCACACACACACACATGCAAGCGTGTGAATTGCTTGAGGACTGGGTCACATCTGATCGGGTTTCTGGGTCCTGGTAAGGTGACAATGTAGTCCGGGAGAGCAGGGATGACTGGGAGATTCAAGTTTTCATGTGGGGGATGTCATTTTCCTGATACAACAGGAATGTTTTACTGTAGCCCAAGGGCAGCCACTGAGGGCTGGAGGGTATTTCGAGGAGGGAAGAGGCTGTTCCCTGCCTCTGTCCCGGGACAGTGAGATCTTGGCCTGGCATCGGGACCTGGTGTCAATGGAACCCTGGTTTTCAGGAGCTGCTTCTCGTGGAAAGTGTGGACAGGTTCCTGAGCCCCTCCTTTCTCTCCATGGGACCTTCTCCCAGCTGGATTCCCACCTTGCACAGATGAAGAAACCGAGGCTTGGCCAAGAAGTCACCTGCCCACTTTCTAGCTGTGTGCCCTTGGGCAGGAGCCTTAGCCTCTTTGAGCTTGGATGTCACTCTCAATAGTCAAAATGTGTGACATATGTTTGCCCACAAACTGCCCCTCTCCCCAAAGAGAATTGAATGACCCACCTTAGATCAATATTTTTGGCCTGCCAATTCCCCTCATTAGTTGCATAGCCTGAGGTAAGTCCCTTCCCTCTGTCAGCCTCTGTGTTCCCATCTATCAAATGGGTGTGCCTTGGGGCCTGCTGGCCACTGTCTTCCTCTCTGTAACTCTGTCCTGGCGTCTGGGCAGTGTGAGGTGAGAGATGACAGACTCAAGGACTTCTGGGTCCACTTCCACCTGAAGCATTGGATGGGGAGGGAAGGGGTCTGCATGTTGGAAATAGATTTCTGCTACCCTTGGGTCAAGGGTTGGGAGTTAGCTGGCAGGGAAAACTCTGTCAAAACAGGTTTGTCAAAACAGATCTCCTTGGCCGCTCTTGGATGACCTAAGTCTGATCCCATGACTTTCCACAGTTGAGCTGATTCCTGCTCCTCCTCAGAGCCCCGAGTAGAGCCTCCTGTCTGCTCATGGTCTCCTCCAGGGTCTCCGGGCTGCCCCTGGCCGGAGGTCCCCTGGCCAAGATGACCAAGGCAAACTGCAGCCTGTGTGCTGCTCACTCAGGGTCCCCTGCTAGGACCTCAGTTCGGCCAGACCCTCCATGGAGACCCCAGTCCACCACGTTTGGTTCTCCTCCACCTCTTTGCTCAGATGGCTCTGCTCACAAGGTAGCTGAAAGCTACCCTCGCCCTCTCCTGAAGAGAGTGGTGTTAAGCTCTCAGAGACATCTCATGTGGTGTCTCTCCACCGACTTCAGGAACCCTCCCCCGACTGCTGTAGCCCACTGTGACCTCTTCTTCCTCTGAGTTTCCCCATGTGTCTCAGTCACTAGGCAGCGAGTGCCACGAGGCAGAGATAGGGCTTGGCTCAGCTCAGGGCCCCAGTTCTCCTGGGAGGCAGTTTGGACCAAAACTGGGTTTAAATTGCACCTCAGCCACTTTAAAGGGTTCTAACCTCTCTAAACCTTGGTTTCTCATCCATACAACATGAACAATATCATTCATCTATTTCAGACTGACTGCCTGGAAGGAGTTGTACTCCTTAAACTCCTTGAATTTGAGCCAGCCCTGATCAGCAAAGATTTGGGCTCTGAGTCTGGAGCCAGGAGTCTGGCCCTGGATCTTAATCTATTAAGATTAAAACTCCCCTTCACAGAGTTTTACATCTGCTCTCTGTGAAATCCCTTTATCACCTTAATCTTCCTTAATCCTCCCAGAAAGAGAGGGGCCATCCGAGCCCAAATGTGGAAACCACAGAGGGAGGGAGGCCTGGTCTTGGTTCTGAGTGAGCCTGGAGGGGAGTGTGATGTCTGGGAGCCAGAGTGGGGGTGGGGGTGATGCTTCCAAGCTGTATCCCCAAATATCTTAGCCAGGAAAAATGTGCTCATCTTACAAATCCCCACAGGCCTGGGATACGGAATAGACCCCCCTCAGGAAGCTCACAGACTAGAGATGATGCCCCACCCCCCACCCCCTGAGAGATACCCAGCAGCTGCAGTCTCAGAGGAGCCCCAGACCTGCTTGGAGCTGAGGAGGGCTGAGACCTACCAGTGGTGAATGACGGGAGGGGGTGATTCACCAGATGGAAGGGCAGGAGTCACAGCACCAGGCAGCACTGAGCTGGGCTTGGTCAGGGTGGGCTTCCTGCCATCTGTGCATTTTCTGATATTAGTGGTCATCAACGAACATTGACTAGATCCATCATTTCATTGAAAGTGAAACTTAGTCACTCAGTCGTGTCCGACTCTTTGTGACCCCGTGGACTGCAGCCCACCAGGCTCCTCTGTCCACAGAATTCTCCAGGCAAGAGTGCTACAGTGGGTTGCCATTTCCTTCTCCAGGGGATCTTCCCAACCCAGGGATCGAACCCAGGTCTCCCACATTGCAGGCAGACTGTTTATCATCTGAGCCGCCAGGGAGCCCATCATTTCATTAGGGTTTGCAAAATGAAAATATTCTATTATCCCAATATCATCTCTCAGCTAGACTATTTCTGCAAAGAGAAACTTCCCCTTGTCAATTACTAGTTTACCTTGAGGAACAGTCAGTGCAGGTGACTAAGCAGGTGTGTGATAGGATCAAATTTTTCCTGAAAGAAAATTTGAAAAGGTCAAATAGCACAGAAAAAACAAAGGACATTGTTAAAGAGCTATTCTCTAAAATCACCGTTCTCTAAAGGTTTTACAGGGACTTCTAAGCCTTTTGTTGTTGTTCAGTCACTCACTTGTGCCAAACTCTCTGCGACACCATGGACTGCAGCACGCCAGGCTTCCCTGTTCTTCACCATCTCCTGGAGCTTGCCCAAACTCATGTCCATTGAGTCAGTGATGCCATCCAACCATCTCATCCTCTGTCATTCCCTTCTCCTCCTGTCTTCAATCTTTTCCAGCATCAGGGTCTTTTCCAGTTAGTCAGCTCTTTGCATTAGGTGGCCAAAGTATTGGAACTTCAGCCTCAGCATCAGTCCCTCCAATGAATATTCAGAATTGATTTCCTTTAGGAAAAGACTCCTGGTGGCTCAGATGGTAAAGCGTCTGTCTACAGTGCGGGAGACCTGGGTTCGATCCCTGGGTCAGGAAGATTGCCTGGAGAAGGAAATGGCAACCTACTCCAGTACTCTTACCTAGAAAATCCCATGGGTGGAGGAACCTGGTGCAGGCTACTGTCCATGGGGCCGCAAAGAGTTGGACACGACTGAGCGACTTCAAGTCCAGAAAGTCCAGTCCAGGATTGACTAGTTTGATCTCCTTGTAGTCCAAGGGACTCTCAAGAGTCTTCTCCAACACCACAGTTCAAAAGCATCAGTTCTTCAGTGCTCAGCCTTCTTTATGGTCCAGCTCTCACATCCATACATGACTACTGGGAAAACCATAGCTTTGACTATACGGATCTTTTTCTTGGCAAAGTAACGTCTCTGCTTTTTAATACCCTATCTAGAGGAAGGAAAGCTTCCCATTATTACCATGAGGACTGTTTAACAGGGATAGCCAAGCACAACATAGAAAACAATAAATCAACCTCACATAAATATTGTGGGAGTGACTATCAAAAAGTAAAATAATAATTATAGGAAATGTGATGGTTAACTTTATATGTCAACTGGATTGGGCCACAGGGTGTCTGAATATTTGGTCAAACGTTATTCTGGGTGTTTCTGGATGAGACTAACTTGCGTTGGTGCACTGAACAAAGCAGACTATATTCCCTGATGTTGGAAGTGTCATTTAGTCTGCTAAGAGCCTGAGTAGGACAAAATGTGGAGAAAGGGGGAATTCTTCCCCTCCACCTGACTGTCTTAGGGTTGGGACACTGACCTTATCCTACTGTCAGACTTGGTCTAGAGCTAGAACTTACACCACCATCTCTCCTAGGCTTAGACTTTCCGACTCAGACTAGAACTATACCATCATCTCTCGTGGTTCTAGGCTTCTCTACCTTCATGACTGCATGGGCCAATTTCTTAGAATAATGCTATGTGTGTGTGTACACACACATATGTACACATATCTCATTGATTTTGTTTCTCTGGAAAACCCTGACTAATCAGAAATATCATTTAGAATCCAGAAGCACATTAAGAAAATAGCACACATCTGTAACTAATCTTTACATGGTTTAATTTTTAAAAACCTAGTAAAGTAGATTATGTAATATTATAGAATGTCTTGATTAATAGATCAAAAAGAGAAAGAAGAAAATTGTTATTTTCTGTATAGATTCTGAAATGGCATTTAATAAAATTCAATGTTAATTTCTGATTTTGGAAAACTTCTTGATAAAATAGAAAAGGATGGGTACTTCCTTAATTAATAAGATCATGTATGCATGTGTGCTAAGTCACTTCCGTCATGTCCAACTGTTTGCGACTCTATGGACTATAGCTCATCAGACTTCTCTGTCCATGGGATTCTCCAGGCAAATATACTGGAGTGGGTTGCCATGCCTTCCTCCAGGGTACATTCCTGACTAAAGGGATTGAGACGGTGTCTCTTAAGTCTCCTGCATTGGCAGGTGTGTTCTTTATCACTAGTGCCACCTGGGAAGCCCAGGATCATGTATAACAAGGCAAAATCCATCAGTGTGTGTAAGGTGAGCAGTTTAAAGCATCCCACAAAAATTCATGAGCCAGAAAAAGATGTCCCTTCTCACCTGTCTTGTTTAACATTACTCTGCAGATACTGTTATAATTTTATAAGAAATGAGGAACATAAATATTGGAAAGAGACAAAAGTATTGTTATTCATATATGGTATTATGCATTTGAAAAGCAAGATAAAATAGAGTATTTATTATAAATAAGATAAGTAAGATAACTGGGTACAAAATTAAAGCATTAAAAAAACAATAACTTTCCTGTACATGGACAGTGAGTTATAAAAGATACTTAAAGGAAAAATCCCATCTATGAAAATAGCAAAAAAGATAAAATATCTAGCAACACATTAAATAAGAAAAACGCAAGATACACATGAAAAAAATTTAAATGCTACTGGACTTCTAAAACAAAACAGGAATAAATGGAAAGAGATACTTTGTAAGAAGACAGTAAATATAAGTCAGTTTTCCCTATATTATTATATACATTTAGAATGCTCTAATAAAAATAAAGCCACAGTTCCTAGGAGTGTGTATTAATTAGTGTAGGATAATTGCTTTAAGGAAAAAACTCTGAGTATGTAATGGATAGAAAATGATGGATATTTATTTCTAGCTTACAAAAGCCCAAAATAGATGTTCCTGATTGGTGGGCATCTATGTGTGTGTCTTTCAATCAGACTTCTTTAATCTTTGGGTTTACTATTTTCAACACATGGTTTCCAAGGTAATTATGTGCATCTGCCTGAAGCTGGCAGAGGAATATGAATGATTAAGCATGGGAAGTTTTTAAGAGCCAGTCAGAGAATTAATATACATCACTTCTACTTGAATTCCATTGGCTAGAACTCTATCACATGATCACATTTAATCACAAGAAGAGCTATGCTATGTAGTGAGTGCTCAGAAAATAGAAGTGAGTGTAAAGCACTCCTTGTCATGGGAAAATTGAGATTCGAAAGTTCATGCGAAAAACATTCATGAGGAACATTACAGTTTTATGCAAAATTTGACAACTTACATGCAATGGATAATATCCCTAAGAATGTGACTCTAGAAAAACTGAAAAAAGAAGTAATAGAAAACTTAAACATCCCCATATTTATTTAAAAAATGGAATTTGTAATAAAAATCCCTCCCACATGGATAACTCCAGGCCCAGACAGGCTTCATTAATAAGTTTTATCAAACATTAAAGGAAGAAATAATACCAATTCTACACAAGTTCTTTCAGGAAATAGGGCTTTTAAATATCAGCAATGAATATTGAATTTTATTATATATGGAGTAGAAAAACTTCTGCTTCATTGACTATGCTAAAGCCTTTGACTGTGTGGATTACAACAAACTGTGGAAAATTCTTAAAGAGATGGGAGACCACCTTACCTGCCTCCTGAGAAATATGTGTGCAGGTCGAGAAGCAACAGTTAGAACTGGACATGAAACAATAGACTGGTTCCAAATTGGGAAAGGAGTGTGACAAGGCTGTATATTGTCACCGTGCTTATTTAATTTACATGCAGAAAATGTCATACAGAATGCCAGGCTGGATGAATCACAAGCTAGAGTCAAGATTGTTGAGAAAAATATCAATAACCTCAGATATGCAGATAAAACCACCCCAGTGGAAGAAAACAAAGAACTAAAGGACCTCTTGATGCTGGTGAAAGAAAAGAGTGAAAAAACTGGCTTAAAACTCAACACTGAAAAAACTAAGATCATGGCATCTGGCCCCATTACTTCATAGCAAATAGATGGGGAAAAATGGAAACAGTGACAGACTTTATTTTCTTGGGCTCCCAAATCAGAGGATAGTGACTGCAGCCATGAAATTAAAAGATGCTTGCCCCTTGGAAGAAAAGCTATGACAAACCTAAAAAGCATATTAAAGAGCAGAGACAAAGCTCCACTTTGCTGACAAAGGTCCATATAGTCAAAGCTATGGTTTTTCCAGTGGTCATGTACGGATGTGAGAGTTACCATAAAGGGGACCATAAAGACAGATGAGCACTGAAGAATTCACGCTTTTGAACTGTGATGCTGGAGAAGACTCTTGAGAGTCCCTTGGCCTGCAAGGAGATCAAACCGGTCAATCCTAAAGGAAATCAATCCTGAATATTCATTGGAATGACTGATGCTGAAGCCCAAGTCCCAATACTTTGGCCCCCTGATGCAAAGAACCAAATCGTTGGAAAAGACCCTGATGCTGGGAAAGATTGAAGGCAAGAGGAGAAGGGGGCAACAGAGGATGAGATTGTTGGACAGCATCATTGACTCAATGGACATGAGTTTGAGCAATGGACATGAGCAAACTCCAGGAGGTAGTGATGGACAGGGAAGCCTGGCATGCTGCAGTCCATGGGGTGGCAAAGATTGGATATGACTGAGTGACTGAACAACGTCTATGGAGAAAATAATATGAGCACTTCCAACTTGATATGATTTCAGTTTTCTTAAATTTACCAAGCTTGCTTTATGGCTCAGCATGTGATCTATCCTGGAGAATATTCCATGGGTACTTGAAGAAAATGTATATTCTGCTGCCTCTGGGATGGTAGGGATGAAGGCTGACTGGAAAGGAGCATGAGCGAATCTCTGGAATGATGGAAATGTTCTGTCTTACCTTGAATGGTAGTTATACATTGTACACAATTGCCAAAATTTAGTGAACTGAACACATTTAACCTGGGCATTTTATTCTACATAAATGATATACATAAATGATATCACACAAAAACACAAAAAGAATAGCTGGGAGGATGATAAGAGAAAGAATCCAGGATTAGACACAAACACATATGAGTTTTAAATTGATAAAGTATTGTTTCAAGTGAATGAGTAAAAATTGATTAGCTAGTAAGTGATATTGAGGTAATTTGAAAAAAGTGGGTTGGAATCACATACTATTGTTTACATCAATATTAATTTTGTGTGGATCAAAGATTTAAAAGTAAATGAAACCATGAAAGTATTGAAACAAACATGGATAATTCTTTTGTAGTTCTGAGTTTGGGAAAGGAAAAGATTTTCCCAAATTGATTCAAACCCAGAAGCCACAGAAGAAAATATGAATATAACCAATAAAATTTAATGTGTCTGATTTGAAAAAATACCACAAATAAAATTTCAGGTTGTGCTAGTGGTAAAGAACCCACCTGCCAATGCGGGAGACATAAGAGATGTGGGCTCTATCTTTGGGTCGGGAAGATCTCCTGGAAGAGGGCATGACAATTCACATCAGTACTCTTGCCTTGAGAATTCCATGGACAGAGGAGCTTGGCGGGCCATAGTCCATAGCATCACAAAGAAAAAAGTTGGACATGACTGAAGCGAATCAGCACACACACACACACACACACACATATCTGAGAGTACATATATATATATACACACACATATATATATGAGAGGTCACATGTCAATTTTTTTAAAGATCAATAATGTAAAATGGCCACACAACATGAACAAATGGTTCATAGAAAGTGTACACAAATGGTTTCTGAAAGGAGGAAAAGATGTCCATGCTCAGTTATAGTAAGAGAAGTGCCAACAAAAACTGGATCAAAGTTACCACTTCCCCCAGTAGATGGCAGAGACCAAAATTTTAGATAATGTGCTGTTTTGGTGAGAGTGTAGGGCAGCAAGTTCTCTGGTGCATTGTTGACTGGAGTAAAAATTGTTACAATTCTTGAGAAGACAATCTAGAGACATCTATCAAATATAAAACTGCATATGCCTGTGACCCAGGCATTCAACTTCTAGGAATTAATTCAACAGATGCACTTCCACATGTCCAGAAAGATGAATGACAGAGATATCCAGGGCAGCCTTGTTTGCAGTGGCAAATAATGGCCATCAAGAGGATGCTGGTTAAATAAATGACCATGTCTGGATGTAATGGTATTTCATGACACTGCTTGAAGTAGATTAATGTGGTCTTTAGAACATAGACTCTGGAGCCAGAATACCTGAGTCCTAATCCTAGCTCTGCCACTCCTGGCTGTGGGACGAGTTTGGGCCAGTTACCTAACTTAACCTCTCTGTGCCTCAGTTTTCTAACCTCTAAAATGGGATGAGTATCAGTAATAATAATGTCACCACCTTAAATTGTTATGCTGAGGAGTAAATGAGTAAAATTGGTCTTGTGGTATTTAGACCAGGGAGTGAAGTGAAAGTCGCTCAATCGTGTCTGACTCTTTGCAACCCCATGGACTGTACAGTCTATGGAATTCTCCAGGCCAGAATACTAGAGTGGGTAGCCTTTCCCTTCTCCAGGGGATCTTCCCGTCCCAGGGATCGAACTCCGGTCTCCCGCATCGCAGGCAGATTCTTTACCTGCTGAGCCACCAGGAAAGCCCAGGGAGTGGGACATGGTAAGTACCCCGTATGGATAGACTGTATTTATTACCAATCTGAACAACCTGTATTAACATATTAAATACAAAAAACCAAGGTACAGTTCTAGTAATAAAAAATCAGGGTGTGGAGGAGAATTGAAGGTATTTATGCCGGCATATGCATAAAATGGGGCTTCCCTGGTAGCTCAAGTGGTAAAAGAATCTGCCTGCAATGCAGGAGACCCAGGTTCAATGCCTGGAGCAGGAAGATCCCCTGGAGAAGGGAATGGCAACCTACTCCAGTATTCTTGCCTGGAGAATTCCATAGACAGAGGAGCCTGGCAGGCTACAGTCCATGGGGTCACAAAGAGTCAAAGACTAATACACACACACACACACACACACACACACACACACACACGCACGCGCGCGCGCGCATGCGCGCGCATAAAATATCTCTAGAAGCACTAGAAACTAGAAATCGCACCTGGGGAGTGACTGGGGTGGAAGACAGTTCTCAATGAATAACTTGTATACGTTTAAATATATTTTTTACCGAGTATATGTATTATCTATTCCAATTTTTAAAAATAATTCATATTTTGAAAAAAAATTCCCTTATATGATGGAACTGTGTCCTTATTATGGTGTTGGTTACACAAACCTATACATGTGTTTAAAATTCATAGAACTGTACATAAAAGTAAATTTTTCTATATGGTAGTTAAAAAATAAAAAATTGAAAAAAGAGTGTCCTTTTGTCTCCAGGGCGTAATACAGAGTAAGCCTGGTCCTCCAGGAGGTCAATGAGGAGCTGACTGCATTTTCAGGGAAAAGAAATTCGTAGGACCTGGGAAAGGAGCATCACGGTTGGGACAGGGAGGAGAGAATTCAGAAGTGAAGAGGGAAAAGGCTTGTGCTCCATTCTTTTATGAACCACACCCCAACTTTGCACACCCTGTTTGCCGGGTGCTGTGCACTCTCTTCTCACAACCATCCCAGAAGATAATGGTTACTTTTTGTCATCTCAATTTTCCAGATGAGGTTAAATTGACTTGCCCAAGATATAAGTAGAAGAACCTTTGAATCATTCCTGACTCCAAAACTGGTTCTTTTTGAAACTACACTCCTTAGATGGGATTCAAATCCAACCAAAACTCAGACTGGGGCTTGAACCCACAATTCCTTACTTGGGAGGGGACTCAAACTCACTGTCTTTTAATCAAAACTGCTCACCTGGTGTCAAAACTTATTGAAGCCGAAGTTCTTTTGCCTCGTTGCAAAAAGAATTCAGCGTGAGGCAAAGCAATAGGTAAAGCATGAGTTTATTATCATAGGCTGCTTGTGAGAGATACAAGCAGGTCAGCAAGGGAGCACAGTTCTAAGAACAAAGGGGGTTACATTTTTGTAATCAAAGAAAAATGGGGAAAGGAGAAGACTACCTTCTTCCTCATGCTTGGGCAGATGTCAAGGCTTACATCAATTCCTCCTTTGACCCTATATGGTCTAACTGGGACTGTCATGGTGCTATTTAAATCATATGTGTATTAGCAAAAGGATTGTAATACTTACTAAAACACAGTAATTCATCTCAGGTTCTGGTATAATATCCCCCTTTCCCTAGATTTTTTGTGTTTTTTTTTCCCTTTTTTTACGTATTTATTTATTTGGCTGTGTCAGGCCTTAGTTGCAGCATGCAAGATCTTTGTTGCATCACATGGGGTCATTCATTTAGACGCACGGATTCTCTAGTTGTGTCACATGAGCTCCAGAGAGTCCAGGCTCAGCAGTTGCGGTGCTGGGCTTAGTTGTTCCGTGGCATGTGAGATTTTAGTTCCTCAACCAGGGATTGAACCTAATATTCCCTGCATTGCAAGGCAGAGTCTTAACTTCTGGACCACCAGAGAAGTCCCTCCCCTAGTTTTTTTTTAAATCTTTCACCTATATTCCTGTCTTGGTTACATGCAGAAATGCTACTCTTCAAGGACCATTGACTCCCTGACTTCATGTAACAAGATTCTGACCCTGTATCTATTGTCTTGTGTTTTAACTCTCAGGTTTTGTGGCTTGACTGTGCCTGGCACTTGATGTACCTGGTCTTCCTTCAAGGTGGTGTAGATTGCTGCTAGCTTACTGGATTCTTTTCTTGAGTGGTCATTAGTTTACAACAGTCTCTCAAACTCCCTTAAAATTCCCTTTCTGTCTTTAATCCCCTAGTGGGATTTCTAAACTAACTATTTAATTATCCTACCCTATCCTTATCATTTTTAGCACAAAAGACTCCCTTTCTCTAGATCTAGGGGAGTCTGGGAAAGCTTCACAGAAGAGGTGACATTTGAACTGGGGCCTTGAAGTTTATCTAGGGTTCTATCGTACAATTCCAAGTGCTGCCATTCACAAGGTAATCTCTGTTCCTGGCTTCCCCTGCAGCTGTTCAGGGCAACTCTGAGTTTTTCACAGAAATGGAGAAGGTGCCCTTGTTAGTTTTCTCTGTCTAACAAATGGCTTCCCAAATTCAGCCTCCCAAATTCATGCTTTATTTGTTTCAAACAATAAGCATTTACAGGTCAGCTGGCTAGTTCTTCTGAACTCAGATGGGCTTATTCTTGCACCTGAGTCAGCTGGTGAGTCAACTACAGGGTGATCAACCATCCTGGTTTGCCTGGAACTGCCCCAGTTATAGCACTGAAAGACCCACATCCCAGGTGACCCTTCAATCCTGGCCAAACTGAAGAGTGGGTCGCCCTAGCTGACTGGGGCTGTCAGGTCTAGGCAGGCCTGGGTGAGGGTGGATGGGACCTCTCTCTGCAGTGCCCTTCATCCTCCAGTGGGCTAGCCCAGGTTGTCCTCATGGCAGCAACGACAGGGGTCCAAGAGAGCGAGTGGACATGTGTGTCCTCTTAAGGCCGAGGCTCAGAACCAGCCCATTGTCACTTCTGCCACATCCTATTGATCAAAGCAAGTCATAAGACCAGGGATAGAAAAATAACCTCTCCCTTTTTATGAGAGAGGAACATTGCAAGGGGCATCGATATGGGAACAAGGTTGGAAAACTGGGGCCTGTTGCATAATCAACTTGTCTTAACTGAGGTGAAGCAATAAGCCCAGCTGACCTGTAAATGCTTATTTTTTTAAAAACAGCTCTACTGAATTTGGGAGGTTACATAGCAAAATCTAATCTACCTCCATTCACGAGGTATATTTGGGGAGTGGCAGGAGTTCAGTGTGGCTGGAGCATAGCGGGCTGTCAGAAGATGGGAGAGTGATAATAATGGCTGAATCTGCGGGTTTTCTCATTTCCTAGACTGGCACATGAGGACAGTAGGAGACAGACTGTGATTCCTTCATACAGATGAGAAAGACCAGGGCCCAGGTAGGGCAGGCGCACACCCAAGGTCACACAGCACGGATAGGGACTGTAGGGCTTTTCCTGCTGGGCCAAGAGAGGTTATGGGAGGAGGGGGGGGGGTGCTTTTGCAATCTCCTACTTAAGACCAAGAAGCCATAGGGTGTTCATAAAAGAATAGGGATGGGATGACTTGATGGAGATGGAGGGTATTGAAATCAACAAACCTCCCCTGGCACTCACACTTCTGCAGAACTGCAATTATTTATTCTTTGAATTTGAATGATTGGTTTTTTTCCCCTCCAAATATTCCCTGAGGCTCACTCTGTATCATTAGTAGCAAATGGATTTGCAGGTGTGTAATTAGGCTGGAAAATTATAGACAGCCGGAAGCCTTGACCATGATTCTCCCACCTCCTGGGGAGGCCCCCAGGTCAGGAAATCAAGCCAGTTCCTGGGAAAGGGCTAATGAACTGGCCAACCAGGCCCCTGTAAATCCATTGACCCGTCACTAACTTACTATGTGGCTCTGCTCTCTGGGCCTCAGGCTCCTGGTCTATAACCAGGAGGGGACATGGGGAGAAGCAGCGTGGTGGGCTTTAGACAGCAAGCAGGCCTGGCAGTGGCAGGGCCATCCGTGAACTGAGCTGAGGACATTACAGGCCCTGGAGTGGCTGTGAGGAGCTAGGTGGCTAGAGATGGCAGAGGCTTTGTCCTCTCTTGGAAAGGGCAGATGATACTCTTATTTGACCAACAAGCTTACCGTGTGCCCCACTGCACAGAGTCTACACAGACTCACTTCAGCTTCTCCGGGGGCGTTTGCTACTCTGATGGACAAACGGACAGGGGAAGCGACTGTCCGGTATCACTCGGTAGGTGTGAACCCAGGCAGTTTGACTCGGCTTCCCAGCTCATTCCACAAACCCGCTGAATGCCTGCAGCCACCCTCCCACCTCCACCTGCCCAGCATGGAGTCAGGTGTAATCCCCTGGCCCTACAGACTCACCCTCCACCTTGCCCTCGGTTCTACCAACTATATCACCTGAGCCCCCTCACCTCTGGCTTCCATGCTTCAGTCCATGGGGAGCAACAGCAGGAGCTTGGAGGGTGGAGGCGAGAGAGACTGGGGACTTGTTACCACCCCTTCCCTGCCGGGCCAGGCTGTACCCTCCATTAGGCAGGTGGCACTCTCCCCGGAGCCTCCGCCCTCAGGGGCCTGGGCAGGGCTGTCTGCACAGCTCTGCAGGCACTGACTGCTCCCACTATTGTAGGTTCAGGGTGTTTCATCACCCCTGAATCCATCATTAAACTCACTTTCATCAGGATTCTGAGAGGGACCCTGGCAGAGACCCCTCTAGAAGGCGGCTCCTGCCCCAAAGAGCTCTGTGTTGTATCACCAATAATTCCTCCTCTTCCCTCTCCCTGCCCCCTAAGACCTTGCCCTGTGGACACAGTTGATCAGCGTTGGGAGGAAAGCAGGATGATCAAACTGGTTCCCAGCAAAGAAGAGTTTTCCACCCATTGGTCCCTGCAAATCTCCAGAGCCAATACTTAATATTTCCCTTTAATCAACTCTTTCCTGTCCAAACTTTAAAAAAATTGAATCTGAGTTTTTGAAATAAATTTTTAATTTTAGAACAGTTTTAGATTTACAGGCATATTGTGAAGATAGTTCAGAGATCGACCGACTCTCAAACTTATTTTATTTTATTTATTTTTTTTTTCAAACTTATTTTAAAAGGAAATATTTTCATTATTCCTGCAAGTGAAATCAGCATGACTTGCCTCAAGTAGACTTTAATCTTAAAAATGAACACTGAAAACTAAACAATGTTATTAAATTTTAAAAATTAAAATAAAAAATTAACAGCTCAATAGACGTATTAATAAATCTGGTTGATTTATATAATGCATTTTGCATGCAGAATTGGCTAGGATGTGTGTGTGTGTGTAGGCAAAAGAGGAGGCAGTATATGAAGCTCTCCCCAGGGCCATCACCAGGCACCAGGCAGCTTTCCATCAAGAGTGCACTGCCAAGGGTCCAGCAAGGAATGAGCCAGCATAGTACAGCCAGTGTTGATGGAATGCTGCCTCTGGTGGGGCAACGTTTTGATGTCTTACATCTACTAAGTTGTCAGAGCCTGGGGACCACCTGATGGGGTAGGAGGTACTGTTACTATCTCAGTCTTTAGGTGAAGACACTGAGGCAGGTCAGGGAACCGGTTCAAGGCCACAGGACAGAGCCACATGGAGGCAGTCAGGCTCCAAAGCCTACACTTGGCTGTGCTCTGTTATTGGGCTTGGCTGTGCATTGCTGTTCCCTGTTACTGAGAGCAGAGAAAACAGACTCTTTTCTCATCCCGCTGTAGGCTCGCTGGACCAGGACAGCAGCACCAGCCTCATCTCTGTTCTCTCCCTCCCGTCTGTTCTCAGCTCTGCAGCCGAGTGCTCTCAACTACACCAAGCTCTGTCCTGCCCTCGCTTAGCGCCCTCCAGGGATGTCCCCCACTCTTCAGTTTTATTCTCCCCCCACCAACTTTGTACTCTGAGATTCCTCTACAAGAGGTGAAAGACTAGAAAATGAACACCCTATGTCCTTTTCCAAGATTTAATGATGGCTAACATTCTCCATCTACCTCTGCATGTTCTACTTTGAATTGAAACAAAATCTTTCCTCATGTGTCCTTGGCAATAATGCCAGGCTTGATGTGCTTGTTATTTTTTCTAAATATATTATAAAATATATTACTATGGGAAAAAAATCACCCTGTGCCTCCCTTTTGACAGGAGTGCCACACACTGGGGAATCTCCAAGGGCTCCCACATTGTTTGCAGCAAGGATGTGACTCAGACTCACTAGCTCCCTCTGGTGGCAGGGCTGGGAGCTGTGTGGGGAGAGTCCCTGGGGCCTGGGTGGGGGAAGGCAGGGGCATCTTGGGGATTTTCCACCTAGCCTGGAAAGGGAGGGAGGACAGTGCAGACATGCTTTGCACTGGCTGTTCTCTATACTCTTCCTGTGTATTTGGAGGCACCTTCCCTCCCTTTAAGTGGGTGACTGCTGAGATGTCTCTCTCAGAGGGGCCTTGCTGACCACGCAGCTACAGTGTCCCCACCTCATTCAACCCGCTTAATTTCTCCTCAAACCATGACACTGTTTTCTACACCAGTCTGTCAACTCCATAAGGGCAAGGACACAGCCCTTTTTACTCAGCGCTACACCCCTATGCCTGGCACAGAGCCTGACACTAGCACGCACTGAGTAAACAGTTGTTGAATGAGCAGATGAATGAATGAATCAATGGCCTGGGGTTCAGATTCAGAGTCTAGGCCTGGTGCTCTCACTACGACCAACCCAGCCTCTACTTGCATGCCCTCTGTGAGGGGGATCTCAGTCCCTACATTTCTGAAAGATAACCATATTCGAAGACTTTCTTTCAAGACTTTTCACACTGGTGTGATATTTTATGTTATCCCTCGAACTGGGACTTATGTTTGTTTCAAGCATAGTGTAACTACCCTAGGAAATGAGAGGGAGTTTGTGCCTGCCAGGGACTTGGGGAGGGCAAGGCCCCTCTGCTTTCTCCTGACCCTCATTGTGCCTATTTCTGAATTAGATCCCAGTTTCCCTTCAGCCTCTGGGGCTCCATGGAGTCTTCACTCTCCACCCCCATTCCCCACCTATGGAGCGATGGGAACATTGTCCTCTTGCCTGGGAGGCCTTGTTGACAAAATCCTGAACCGGATGAGGCAGTGGAAAGTGCTCCAGCTGGGACCCAGCAGGCCTGGGTTCTCTGCCACAGACTTACTGTGGAACTCTGATGAGCCTTACCTTCCATACCTATAAAATGGAGATAGGGAGCTTGTTCTGAGCCTAAGGATAAGAAACTATCCCAGGTCAGATTTCCAGTGCCCAGGGTCCTTCTGCAAATAACTATGAACCACCTCATCGCCAGAGGCCCTGGGCACAGATTAGCGGTAGAGAAGCACCACAGGGCCCATTTTACCTAAGCACAGGCAGAACTGTAGCAGAAGAACCAGTCAAGGGACCCCTGCAGCGGCCTCATTCTGAGCTGTCAGTGTGATGCATGAGACAAATTAAGTTCATAAAGAAAGTCAGAGAGGGCTGGGGCAATGTGGTCACAAACTGGGCTTCTTGGCCACCTTGGCCGAGGGGCTGGCAAGGTTGCCCTTTGGAAGGCCCAGCCCAGTATCTACCATGTCCACCTGCCCTCCCCACAGGCCACACAGACCCTGAGCACCATGGCTTTGCTCAGGTCATGCTCCTACCTGACATGCTTTCCCTGACTGGCTCAGCCTCACAGTTCCTGATCCAGAACACGGTCTAGTGGAAGTTGTGGTGCTCCTAGTCATGAGGTACCTGGGACGGTAGTCCCAGATCAAGGCCCAGTTTTGGAGTGAGGGCTGCCCCCTGCCTGGGGCTTTGACCCCTCCAATGGGCCAGGAGCCAATCAACCCCTAGTCTCCAGCAGGAATGCCTCCTATTGGGATTCTCATATCGTGTAGTAACCACCCATGATTCAAGGCCAGCACCAGGACTCCTCCCCCATGAAGCCCTACTAGAACGGCTCAAATGCAGCCCTCTAACTCCCAGGCACACAGGTTTCTCCTAAGGTGAGAAGGTCCTGGGCTGGGCCCAGCAGGATCATCCCTGGTCACCCTGTGTAAAATGCCAGCATCATCCTCACCTCAGCACCTCCAGTCTCCTTTCTCTGCTTTATTCTTTAAGCACGGCCCTTATTGCCATCTGATGTGCTTTAAATTGGCTGATTTATTTTCTGGCTCTGCTATTAGAAGTAAGCTCTCTGAGGGAGGGCCTTTGTCCTTTCTGGGTGCTTTTCTATCTCTGTGTCTAAGCAGCGCCCGTGTGCAGTAGTCTCAAATGCTAATTAAAAAAAGAATGAATAGAAGGAGGGCGGCACAGCATCTGCCGGGGCCTGAGGTGTGAAAAGGGTTTGAAAAGGAAGAGGTGTGGAAGGGTGTGGAAAGGAATTCACATGCAGGATTCCTTGAGTGTGGTCTCCAGGTGAGGCGGGAAAAGGTAGTAAGGCCTAAACTGAGAAGGATCTTGAATGCTAGACTGAAGATTAGAGGGGAGTGAGAGCTTGGTAGGATGTTAGATGGGGGAGCAATAGGATCACATGTGGGCTTAGAAGGACCCTTCTGGCTGGATGAGAGGAAGGACTGGGGGAGGGGGGCGAGAGTGGGATCAGAGAGAACAGTGAGGAGGACATGAAATTAGGCAAGAGAGGGTGGGCAAACTGGAGGGTGGGCACCTGGGGGAGGGCTGTGGTGGGACCTGGAAGGTGAGCAGGAGGCCTGGACCAGGTAGGCACTGACCGGCAGGAGGGAGCAGCAGAGGTGAGCATCCCCTGCGACCTGCTCTGCCTGGTCAGCCTGACCCCACAGGGCTGCCCCATGAGGGGCAGGGAGCCAGGGCACTCAGCCTGGCCCTGCCTTTCTGGACTCCAGGGAGGCACATATGCCTCCATTAATGGGAGGAACCTGCAGCTGCATTGCTCACCTCATGCTGCCGTGTGGCGTGTGGAACTCCCCATTGAGGGGAGCTCAGCTGATGCCACATGCCTGGCTCCTGAGGCTTCAGGCATGCAGCCTTGTGGGAGAAGGGAACCATCACTGATTGAGCACCTACTCTGTGCCAGGAGTGGGATGGATGCTTTATATGCATTTGATCCTTACAAACAGCAAGGCAGGTTTGCACCCCCAATTTACAGATAGGGAAACTGAGACCCAGAGAAGCTAAGTAACTTGCTGGAGTCACAGGGCAGCAGAGCTCTTTCTACTCTACCATGCTGCCTTCTGAAAGGAAGCCAGACGGAAGGCACACAGAAAAGGAATTTATGATCAACACAGCAGCCCAGCAATGGAGGGGCTGCTTGGGGAGGGGTGAATGGCCTGCCCCCAGGCAATTAGAGACCCAGGGAATGCTTGACAGTGTCTGTGGAGGGGAGGAAAGGGTGAGCTGTCTTCTGGTTCACCCCAGCCAGGCGTCTCACAGGAATGGACGGTCTGAGCTGAGGGGTAGCTTTTCCCCTGCCCCAGGTCCCCACAGATGCCCTTCCCGGAAGCAAAGTCCCCTTCCTCAGAATGGACCAGATACTCTGAAAAGTCATGGGGCTGCGAATTTTTCTTGCTCTCTATCACATAGTGGAACCAACGCAGGCCCGCAGAGGAAATGGGGCTGGCCCAAGTCACACTTGTGCCATTGGAGGATTGGACCAAAAGCATTGTTCGGTGGCATCCAAGGGCTCTGGCCACTGTCTAGTCAGCTGGGCCCAGCCCTGTCTCAGCCACCATGATTGCCCTAGCTATGGCACACACGCCTGTGGCCAGAGTTTCTCAGGGAACCAGGGGTCTGGAATCCTCTGACTCCCAGCGCCGTCTCCAATACTGGCTTTGGAACGCTGCACACGCCTGCACAGGTGTTCAAGCTGGAAGTGTGGGTGGGGCCGTGGCATCTTATTTCTTAGCGTGACTTGAGGGCTGGGCTGCCTGTCCTCCCCACTGCCTCAGGTTCCATCTAATAAGCAGCTTCCCTTTTAGTCTCAGTGGCGTCTCTCAGGTGGCCAATCCCTACTGGAGGGCTAAAGACCTAAGTCCACTCCACCAATTCTACATGTTCCAGACCTGGTGAAGGGGATGCAGACTCAAGAGTCCTGGGTCTGAGTCCTAGCTCTCCCCCAAGCTGTGTGACCTTGGGCAGGTTCCCTTGCATCTCTGGGCCTCAATTTCCTGAGGGTTCAAACATTCCTAGGGCAGGACATAGCATGTACTGTAGTTTTCTTTAAATCAAATTGGTTGCCAACATTTAAAACACTAAAGATTAGGAAAGTTCATAAATATATATATATATATATTTTCAGATTTTCTTTAAAAATCAGGAGATCTGGGCTCACTGGGTTCCCACGCCAGCCAGGTAATAGTCCACTAGAGTGAGTCATTCCCCAATCCTTACAGGCCAGGGAACCCTTAGAAGCTGGTGGGTTTTCTACCTTTGAGTCAGACTGGGAGTCCCTAGCCTCATGCCTCAGGGTCCCCAGAGCTCCTGGCCCAGCCCTGGTCATTGGATGGGTGCTGGGTTGATGAATGAATGAATAAGTAAATAAATGAACACAGCAAAAATGACAATAATAATGCTTGCTCCCTGTCCCACAGTTTCCCAGAGGAGTACAAGGAGGTACTTGCATTTTATAAATTTTGAAGTTCCAGGAATAACAACAACAAATATGTATGTAGCACTTACCAGGTGTGTGTGTTTGTGTGTGTGTCCAGTTGCTTAGTCATGTCTTTGCAACCCCATGGACTGTAGCCTGCCAGGTTCCTCTGTCTGTGGGATTCTCCAGGCAAGAATACTGATGTAGGTTGCCATTTCCTTCTCCAGGGGATCTTCCCAACCCAGGAATCCAACCTGCATCTTCTACTTGGCAGGTGGATTCTTTATCTCTGAGCCACCTGGAAAGCCCACCAGGTATCTAGTCCTGGCCAAAGTAATTTTCTTCCATTATCTCATTTGCCCCTTGCCATGGTCTATGAGGTGGGACTTCTCCATCCTGGGGAGGACAGGGTAACAGGGAACAGTATGCCGCTCCCAGGGTTGGTGGGAGGATTAACTGAATTAATGAAGCTAAAGCGTCTGGAGAAGAGCCTGGTATACAGCAGGTGCTCAATTAGTACTGACCATTGACACATAAGCCAGGCATTTTCACAATAGTGATCTCATGTTGGTGAACAGATGAGCCCCCCAGGCTGGGAGGGCTTAAGACTTGTTCAGGGTCACAGAGCAAGTGGCTTGGAGAAGATTCTTGGATGGGTAGACACATGACTTCTCACGATGGGGCTCTGAGCTTCCATGCATCCCTCCTTGTGTTCCTGACGACAGCCCTGATTCACAGCTTAGCGGATGGAAGCTCAGTCTTTCCCCAGGTCACACAGCTCAGGGTGGGTTCAGAGACAGGTCTGGGTGAGTTCACAGCCTGAATTATTGAAATGAGAAAAGTGATAAGTACTCATTTGGTCATTGTGAGAACATAAAAAAAATAAATAAAGTAGTAGTTAAAGTTTCTGTAGCCTTTAATTACTGTGCCAGGGCTGTTCTAAATATTTTGCCCAAGTTAAGTGGTTTCACCCACCCATCAACCCAGACAGTACTCCTGTTATCATCTCTCTGTCATAGATTAGGGAACTGAGGCACAACAAGGTTAAGTAACATGCCCAAGACTACAAGCTGGTGAGCAATAGAGCCAGGAGTTGACTCCAAGCCTTCCAGCTCCAGAGTTCTTGCTTTAACCCACTATGCTGTGAACAGAGAGCACCATGCGTAAAGTGTGTGCTGAATCCCAGACCCACAGGAATCCTTCCCACCAGTTCCATCGTCAGTATGTCAGCTGCAGAGCTAGCAATGAAGATGTAGGCCCCGGGGATTCCTGTCCCAGGCTGCTCCCCACCCTCATCACTCTAGCCCCACCCCAGGGTCTAGTCGGGTACACAGGCCATAACCACCAGGACAGAGAATCAACAGCCTGAGAACAATGCAGGAGCCTGGACATCTGTCTCCCTAGAAACCCAAGTCAGCGCCAGCCCAGCTGATGCAGGGAGGGGGAGGTGATTTCTCCTGTCCTCCAACCTCCCTGGGCTCCCAGCTCTTGGTTCCTTGAGCTTAAACAGCGAACTCTGCAGCAGGCCCCACGACGGGGAGCCGTGACCACACTGCCTTCTCCTGTCCTGTATCCTCCTTCCAGCTCCTCCTGAGTGAGGACTCTTATGACATTGTTTCACCGTGCCCTTTCCGATTCCCGGGCCTTTGCTTGGCTACTCCCTCTGCCTGAGCACTCTCACAACCCCATGGGAAGATCTCCTTTTCCCTGTAAGCAGTATGTCCCACATTCCTCTGAAACCCTATGGTCCCCATGGCCCCTCTCATGCCTCATCACACACCATTGTGATGGTGTATGTGTCTGTTGCAGTCCCTGGCTTGTTCACCTAATAGTTTTACATAAGCACACGATCCCCTCCAAACACACTATGACAGACTCAGAAACATGCAAGCACATAGAAATATACACTGTCTTCTCATAGGGGGCATCCACACATCCAAAGGCCCATGCACATATTATGAGACACCCATATACATGCTTACACTCAAGCAAGCAACAAGGCAATATCTGTGACTTTACACCCATACAGGCACACACATACAGAGGCACAAACACACTCACAGCACACAATCCAAGCACACAGGGCCAAGCTACCCACAGAGAATCACATACTGCAGAAATAGTCAGCTTTTACAATCCTGAACACAGACATGAGGTTTCAATCATGCAGAAACATGCAACATCACCCTCACATGGAAATGTCGAACTGCATCCATACTGGAGTCACTCCCCAGGTGGGCTGGCCAGCTCTGACCTGAGGCTTGGAGGATGTCTCCTCAGAGACAACCTGGAGCCCAAGTAGCAGGGCCTGGGAAACCAGGCCACCACCTCCTGCTGGAGCTAACGCCTGGAGGGTAAGATAAATGACATGTCTATCGGGCTCCTGGGTGGAGGGTCCCATGTGAGAGGGATGCTCTTGGGCTGATTCCTGGCTCCTGTTTCCTTTTTGCCACTTGTGCTTTCAGACCAGCAAGCCCCTGCCCTCTAGCTAGGCCCCATGCTGTTCCTCCAGGTGCCCTTAGTAGCCTTGTCCTTAAATGAAAAGAACCAGGATTTATCAGCATTTGCTTACCACGGGGCCGAACTGGGAGAACACCGCCCCAGTGGCCTCACAGGGATCACACTGGTCCCAGCTCTCACTGACACCAGTGGGAGGGATTCTTCTGACACCTGACATGTAGGATTATTCTGCCCATTTTAAATAAACATGGAAATGGCAGCTCAGATAGGTGAAGGAACTTCCCCAAAGTAACAGCCAGGGAGTGGTGGGGCAGAAATGGACCAGCCTTCCCAAAGGGAGCTCCTGGTCCCTGGGCTCCCAGGATAGCCCTGGGTCCCCTCACCTACTCTCAAGGGAAGAAGCAGGAGTTGGGAGACCCCAGGCCAGGGTGGAGTCTTTTTGGGGGGTCTGGGGAGGCAATAAGATTGATTTTGCTGGGATGCAGCCTGGCCTTTCTGCCTCTGGGAGGTCAACTCCTTGACATATCAGGAGAGGGGCTCCACGCCCATACTCCCAGCCCCACTTCTGGGTCTGAACAGACTGTCACCCAGCTACCAGGTAGAGCCAGTAGCCATGCAGGTTCCTGTGGGAACATGAAGCCCCTCATCCCTGAAGGGGTTGAGCATCTCAGGCTATTGTGGGCACAGCAAGGGAACAGCTAGAGCTGGTGCCACGGGTTTCAGAGATTACCCCAGGAAATGCTTAGAGCTAAGAGATCTCCATGGGGCTTCCCTGGTGGCTCAGATGGTACAGTCTGCCTGCAGCAGTCTGGGTTCAATCCCCAGGTTGGGAAGATCCCCTGGAGGAGGGCATGGCAACCCACTCCAGTATTCTTGCCTGGAGAATCCCGTGGACAGAAGAACCTGGCCGGCTACAGTCCATGGGGTCGCAAAGAGTTGGACATGACTGAGTGACTAACACACACACACACACACACACACACACACACACACATAAACACACACATGAGACCTCCATGCCAGCTGATTACCTTTAAGAATTGGGCAAGATAGCCAGGAGCAGACAGAAATCACCTTTAGTGGAAGCATGAACCTACTCTTGGCCTGATCCTCCTCGGTTGCTGGACTCCAGTGGAGATTTTTCGAACTATGTTCCCCACTTGGCAAAGGGGCCTAGGTGGAGTGCTGCCAGCTTTGAGGTTCTAGGACTCCTCACCACCCTTCAGCGGAAGCACTCAGTGTGACTGCAGGCTCACCAGTCTTCTTTTTCCTTTCTGGATCCACAAGAAGACTGCATTTCTCACCTAACTTGCCAAGGTGAAAAAGACCGGTAACTGAGTTCTTTGGAAGGAGTGTGAGCAGAAGCAAGGTACAGTCCCCAGTGTGACACTGTTGGCTCTTTTGTTTGTTTCCCATCGTGACAATGTATTGAAATTACATGATCTATAGGGGTATTGTAAGATGGAAACAGGACTTCCCAGGTGGCGCTAGTGGTAAAGAACCTGCCTGCCAATGCAGGAGACTTAAGAGGCATGGGTTCGATCCCTGGGTCAAGAAGATCCCCTGGAGGAGGGCATGACAACCCACTCCAGTATTCTTGCCCAGAGAATCCCATGGACAGAGGAGCCTGGCGGGCTACAGTCCGTGGGGTTGCAAAGAGTTAGACACGAATGAAGCAGCTTAGCACACATGCAAGATGGAAGCAACTTCGACCCCTGAGTCATCAGGCGGAGGAGAGATGCTCAGGAGAGCCACTAACCCACATTACATTTGTGTGAGTAATAAACTTTTATTGTGTTACCCCCACTGAGACTTCAGAGTTTATCTGTCACCTCAGCAGAGCCTGGACTCGCATGGCTAATATATTCCTCCTGGATGGATTTTATATCTTGAGTTTGCACATATATTTTTACTGAGGAAAGAACTCTGTGACTAAAATCCCACTTCCAAGATGCCCCCTCTTAGGGTCTCCCAGCTCTGACGTCCTGAGATTCTGTATTTAGACAGCCATGGGCTGCGGCTTGAACTTGATCATATACCCTGACTCTGTGACCTTGGGCAGACTTCACACTTTTCTGAGCCTCAGTATCTTCACCTATAAAGTAGAGGCCAAGATGCAAGACTAAGCAGAATAGTATCAGTTCTCTGTTGCTTTGTCCCCTTTTGTCTCTCTGACTTTCTCTCCCCAATTTTCTTCTTAACCTCATTTGATACCTCTCTTCCCTACGTCTCAATTTTCTTTGCCTCACTTTAGTCCTTTCAGGGCCTCCTTGCTGCCCTGGGGACACAGCTGGAGATGAGGCTCTGCGTTCAGGGCCCCCAGGAGGTGCCCTTTCTATCCTGCCTCCCGCCGCTGCTCTGCCCTCTTGTCCTGTGCCCTCTGCTCTACTTCAATCGAAGGATGTGAACTGCCTTCCCCGAGCCCAGCCCGCTTGTTCCCACGGCGTAGCTCTCTCTGTGTTCTTTCTATCTGCTTGGAGCTCTCTCCCCACCTTTCCTGTGAGCTCGCTCAGCTCCAGGCAGCCGGTCCCCGGGTCTCCAGGTTGGGCCATGTTTCCTGCAGTGCCATATGTGGCCCAGAGCTGTGTCTCTCCTCTGGCCCCCTGGGTTATCACATCTCCATCTCCATCTGAACCTTGACAGCTCTTCTAGGGCAGGGCCTGGGCTAGGAGCCCAGTGTTGGCCAGCACAGAGCCTGGCACCAAGGGGATGTCAGTGACCCTTGATTGCAGGTAAGGTTTCAGGGACACTGGAGGATGGTCCCACACAGAGTGACAAGTGAATGGGAGTGGGGGAGTGGGACCCTGGGTGGGGTGGGGTATAAGGACTCAGGCACTGGGGAATCCAAATGCCTGCAGGGGTCATCTGGGGCCCTGAGGACAGATACCCAGGCTGGATCAGAAGGATACCAGGGCCAAACCACAAACAATCCCTTAGATCGTGGCCAGGCTGTGGCCCTGGCATTAAACATTACATGTATGACATAATAAAAGTTATATACAAAAGAGATGCATATTGCATTTCATAAGAAACAAATAGAGTAGTCATATACATTATTATCCAAATCAGAACTTTCTGAGAAAGAAAGGAATTGCAGTGAATAATTATATGAGACAACAGTTATAAACTGGGACTATCCTGGAAACACCGGATGTATGGCAACCCTGGGAATAAGGGATCATAATGAACACCTTTGAACCCAACTTAAATGTGAGAACATGATTAACACTGTGGGCCTCTTCCTTATCCCATTTCCAATCTGCCTTCCTTACAGAAGTAACCATTATCTCGAATTTTGTTGAGTCATTTCCTCAGTAAAACTTGTATCACATATGTGTGAAAACCTAAACAATACAGTTTATTTTTGCTTGTTTTGAGCCCTCTAAATGTTGGATTGTGTTGTCTAAAGTCTTCTGCAATAAGCTGTTTTCCCTCAGCGTTCTGTTTCTAAGCTTCCATTATGTTCCTAAGATTCCCTTGAATAGTTGACTGCAGTTGTTGTCTGCTTCATTTCCACTGCCATACAGGATTTCATTATATGGAGATGGCATAATTTATTAATCCATTTTTCTTCTAAAGACATTAGCTTGGTTTCCAGGTTTTTGCCATTATAAATGGCATTACTATGAACATTTTTGTATGGGTCTCCTGATGGTTGTGTGCATGCATATCTCTAGTGTTTACCCTTAGTAATGAAATCACGAGTTCCAAAGTGGCTGCAGCAATTTTCACTGTATTAGGTGCATAGGAGAATTCTTGTTGCTTCACATTCTCACCAATACTTGTCACTGTCAGATTCCTTTTCTGTAGAAAATCTCATTGTGTTCTTAACTTACTTTTTCCTGATTTCTGTAAGGTTCAGCATCTTTTTTCTTCAGGTTTATTTTTCATTCATATTTCCTCTAGAATGCTGGTCCATAGCTTTTGCTATTTTAAAAATATATATTTTATTTATTTATTTGGCTGCACCAGGTTTTGGCTGTGGCACAAGGAATCTCCAATCTTTAGTTGTGGCATGCAGACTCTTAGCTGCAGCATGCGGGATACCTGGTCAGGGATCCAACCTGGGACCCCTGCATTGGGAGCACGGAGTCTTAGCCACTGGACCACCTGGGAAGTCCCTTTTACTATTTTTTTAATTGAGCTGTTTGTCTTTGTCCCATTGGTTTGTTAGAATTCTTTATGTATCTGGGTAGAATGCCTCACTCATTATTTGTGCTATAATGTATTTTTCCAGTTTGTGGCTAGTTTTTTAAACGATGAGAGAAAAGTTAATGTGGAGGAAGCAGAGACTTCTGCAGGGTATAAATACCTCAACAGAAGCAACAACAAAATGTTATGTACATCTTTAAAGAAATAAGAGAAAATATTGCATTATGAAAAAAGAACAAGGTACTATAAAAAAGGAATAGTCAGTGAAAAAAACGAGGAGCTCTTGGAAATATGATCAGAGGAAAAATAAAAACAAAAACCTCTGTAGAAGGTTGAAAAAATTTTCCAGATAGAGAACAAAAATAGGTGAAATATATATATATACATACATACATACATACATATATATATGAAACATAGAACACCAGTTCAGAAGGGCCAATATTGGAATAATTAAGGAGGTTCAGAAAGTAAAAAACACAGAAAATGGACGTGAGGAAATTGTTATTTTATAGAGATCACTCTAGGAAACTTTCTCCAAACTGAAGATGAGTTTCCAGGATGAAAAGACCCAGCATGGGTTCAGCACATTGAATGGAAACAGATTTACTCAAAGGGACTCTGAGGACACAGATGTCTAAATGTTTCTAGAGAGAAAGAACAGTTCAGTTCAGTTTAGTCGCTCATCGTGTCCGACTCTGCGACCCCATGAACCGCAGCACGCCAGGCCTCCCTGTCCATCACCAACTCCCAGAGTTTACTCAAACCCATGTCCATCGAGTCGGTGATGCCATCCAGCCATCTCATCCTCTGCCGCCCCCTTCTCCTCCTGCCCCCAATCTCTCCCAGCATCAGGGTCTTTTCCAATGAGTCAACTCTTCACATGAGGTGGCCAAAGTATTGGAGTTTCAGCATCAATCCTTCCAATGAACACCCAGGACTGATCTCCTTTAGGATGGACTGGTTGGATCTCCTTGCAGTCCAAGGGACTTTCAAGAGTCTTCTCCAACACTACAGTTGAAAAGCATCAATTCTTCAGCACTCAACTTTCTTCACAGGTCCTATAAACAGGAAACTAAATGGCATTGGACTTTTCAATAGGAACTATCAATAGAAGACAGTGGAGGGACTCCCCTGGTGGTCCAGTGGCTAAGACTTCATGCTCCCAATGCAGGGAATCCAGGTTCGATCCCTGGTCAGGGAACTAAATCCCACATGCCACAACGAAAGATCTCGCATGCTGCAACTAAGACCTGGTACAGCCAAATAAATAAATAAATAAATTCAGTTCAGTTCAGTCGCTCAGTCATGTCTGACTCTTTGCGACCCCATGGAAGCCCCATGCCAGGCTTCCCTGTCCATCACCAACTCCTGGAGCCTACTCAGACTCATGTCCATTGAGTCGATGATGCCATCCAACCACCTCATCCTCTGTCATCCCCTTCTCCTCCCGCCTTCAATCTTTTCCAGTATCAGGGTCTTTTCCAATGAGTCAGTTCTTTGCATCAGGTGGCCAAAGTATTGGAGTTTCAGCTTCAGCATCAGTTCTTCCAATGACTACTCAGGACTGATCTCCTTTAGGATGGACTGGTAGGATCTCCTTACAGTCCAAGGGACTCTCAAGAGTCTTCTCCAACACTACAGTTCAAAAGCTTCAATTCTTTGGCACCCAGCTTTCTTTATAGTCCAACTCTCACATTCACACATGACTACTGGAAAAACCATAGCTTTGACTAGATGGACCTTTGTTGACAAAGTAATGTCTCTGCTTTTTAATATGCTGTCTAGGTTGGTCATAACTTTTCTTCAAGGAGTAAGTGCCTTTTAATTTCATAGCTGCAGTCACCATCTGCAGTGATTTTAGAGCCCAAGAAAATAAAGTCTGTCACTGTTTCCATTGTTTCCCCATCTATTTGCCATGAAGTAGTGGGATTGGATGCCATGATCTTAGTTTTCTGAATGTTGAGCTTTAAGCCAACTTTTTCACTCTCCTCTTTCACTTTCAACAAGAGACTCTTTAGTTCTTCTTCTCTTTCTGCCATTAAGGGTGGTGTCATCTGCATATCTGAGGTTATTGATATTTCTCCCGGCAATCTTGATTCCAGCTTGTGCTTCATCCAGCCCAGCATTTCTCATGATGTACTCTTCATATAAGTTACATAAGCAGGGTGACAATATGCAGCCTTTCCCGATAAAGAGAAGACAATGGAGCAAGACTTCAAGATTCAGAAAGAAAATTGTTTCCAACTTAGAATTCTATATCTCATCAAACTACCAATTAAATGAGAAGCACTTTTAGGCAAGCTCTCAAAAAGTTTACCTCAAATACCCCCTCTTAGAAAGCTTTGAACATAAGTTTTCTATATCGTGAATCTATTTGTTCTATAAATGAGTTCACTTGTATAATATTTTAGATTCCATATATAGGTGATATTATATGATATTTGTCTTCCTCTGTCTGACTTACTTCACTTAATATGATAATCTCTAGGTCCACCCATGTTGCTGCGAATGGTGTTATTTCATTGTTTTTATAAAGACTAATATTCCGTTATATACAGTCTTCTTAAACCAGTTGTCTATTGATGGGCACTTGGGTTGTTTTCATGATTTGAGATAACCAAAGGGGAAGGGGAGACAGGTGGGATAAATTAGGTGTATGATATTAACAGATACAAACTATTATACAAAAAATAGATAAGCAACAAGGATTTGCTGTATAACATAGGGAAGTATATTCAGTATTTTATAGTGACCTGTAATGGAAAATAATCTGAAGAAAATATGTATATGTGTATACACACACACACACACACACACACACACATATATATGTGAAGTGAAGTCACTCAGTCGTGTTCGACTGTTTGTGACCCTATGGACTGTAGCCTATGTTGCTACTCCATCCATGGGACTTTCCAGGCAGCAGTACTGGAGTGGGTTGCCATTTCCTTCCTTCATATATATATCTGAGTCACTTTGCTGTATATCTGAAACTAACACAATATTTTAAATCAACTATATTTCAATAATAACAAAAGAAAGCTATGAACAGATGTTCCCCCAAATAAGATAGTGAGTATTGAAAAAGGAAGACATGGGATGTCAGAAGCAAGAGATTCGACACAGGAGAAATGTGCAGAGAAACCTCCAGATGATGGGGAAGGGAAAACCCACTGAGATCTGAGCAGCTAGACCTTGTGCCGTCAACTCGTCAGAAATTTGCAGGGACTTCCCAGACAAGTAAGTGGGTAGAATGCTATCATGTGTGATTGCATTAAGAGAAGTCTACACAAATGATGGAGAGTTTGGGAATAACGAGTGAATACTTAGGAATGAAGCAAAAAATAAAGTGACAAATAAATAAATGTCCATTACCAATTCCAGGAAAAACATAATAATTCAGGAAAAAATACTAATCATGGCACACGGTGAATAGCATTTATTTTATTATGATCACATAAAAATCCTTTCAATAAATGACACTAAAGCACAGGCAACAAAAGAAAAAATAGATGAGTTAGACTACATCAAAAATAAAAACTGTGTATCAAAAGATAACAATCAACAATGAATAGACTACCCACACAGTGGGAGAAAATATTTGTAAATCATGTATCCAATAAGGAATTAACATCCAGACTATATAAAGAACTCCTACAACCCAACAACAACAACAAAACAGATGTGAATTAATTTTTAAATGTTCAAAGGACTAGAATAGACATGTCTCCTAAGAAAATACACAGTCAGTAAGCACATGAAATGACTCACAATATCACCCATTAAGGAAATGCAAATCAAAACAACAATGAGACACCTGTTAGTATAGCTATCATAAAAAACAAAACAAAGCAGAAAATAACAAATATTGTAAAGGGCATGATCCTTTGTGAACCATTGGTGGAATGTAAAACAGTGCAACCACTATGAAAAATGGTATAGCAGTTTCTCAAAAAATAAAAATGGAATTACCATATGACCCAGCAATTTCACTTTTGGTATATACCCAAAAGAATTGAAAACAGGGATTTGAAGTGATATTTGTACACCCATGTTCATAGAAGCATTATTCACAAAAGCCAAGAGGTGGAAGCAACCCCATGTGACCATTGTCAGATAAATGGATAAGCAAAATATGGAATTATACACACACTGGAATATCATTCATCCTTATTAGTTCAATTCAGTTCAGTTACTCAGTTGTGTCCGACTTTGCTACCCCATGGACTGCAGCATGCCAGGCTTCTCTGTCCATCACCAACTTCTAGAGCTTGCTCAAACTCATGTCCATTGAGTCAAAGGTGCCATCCAACCATCTCATCCTCTGTTGTCCCCTTCTCCTCCTGACTTCAATCTTTCCCAGCATCAGGGTCTTTCCCAAAGAGTCAGTTCTTTGTATCAGGAGGCCAAAGTGATGGAGCCTCTCAAGAGTCTTCTCCAACACCACAATTCAAAAGCATCAATTCTTTGGCGCTCAACTTTCTTTATGGTCCAACTTTCAAATCAGTACATGTCTTACTGGAAAAACCATAGCTTTGACTAGACGAATCTTTGTCAGTAAAGTGACGTCTCTGCTTTTTAATATGCTGTTTAGATTTGTCATAGCTTTTCTTCCAAGAAGCAAATGTCTTTTAATAGTATGGCTGCAGTCACCATCTGCAGTGATTTTGGAGCCCAAGAAAATAAAGTCTCTCACTGTTTCCATTGTTTCTTCATCTATTTGCCATGAATTGATGGGACCAGATGCCATGATGTCAGTTTTTTGAATGTTGAGTTTTAAGTCAGCTTTTTCACTTTCCTGTTTCACTTTCATTAAGAGGCTCTTTAGTTCCTTTTCACTTTTTGCCCTGAGGGTGGTGTCATCTGCATATCTGAGGTTGTTGATATTTCTCCTGGCAATCTTGATTCTAGCTTGTGCTTCATCCACCCAAACATTTTGAATGATGTACTCTGCAAATAAGTTAAATAAGCAAAGGGACAATATCCAGCTTTGATGTACTCCTTTTCCAATTTGGAACCAGTTGTTCCATGTCCAGTTCTAACTGTTGCTCCTTGACCTGCATACAGATTTCACAGGAGGCAGGGAAGGTGGTCTGGTATTCTCATCTCTTTAAGAATTTTCCACAGTTTGTTGTGATCCACACAGTCAAAGGCTTTAGCATAGTGAATGAAGCAGAAGTAGATGTTCTTCTGGAATTCTCTTGCTTTTTCTATGCTCCAACAGATGTTGGCAATTTGATCTCTGGTTCCTCTGCCTTTTCTAAATACAGTTTGAACATCTAGAAGTTCTTGGTTCACGTACTGTTGAAGCCTTGCTTGGAGAATTTTGAGCATTCCTTTGCTAGCATGTGAGATGAGTACAATTGTGTGGTAGTTTGAACATTCTTTGGCATTGCCTTTCTTTGGGATTGGAATGAAAACTGCCCTTTTTCAGTCCTGTGGCCACTTCTGAGTTTTCCAAATTTACTGGCATATTGAGTGCAGCACTTTCACAGCATCATCTTTCAGGATTTGAAATAGCTCAGCTTGAATTTCATCGCCTCCACTAGCTTTGTTCGTAGTGATGTTTCCTCAGTCCCTCTTGACTTCAAACTCCAGGATGTCCGGCTCTAGGTGAGTGATCACACCATCGTGGTTATCTGAGTCATTAAGATCTTTTTTGTATAGTTCTTCTGTGCATTCTTGCCACCTCTTCTTAATATCTTCTGCTTCTGTTAGGTCCATACCATTTCTGTCCTTAGTTGTGCCCATGCCCATCTTTGCATGAAATGTTCCCTTGGTATCTCTAATTTTCTCGAAGAGATCTCTAGTCTTTCCCATTCTGTAGTTTTCCTCTATTTCTTTGCACTCATCCTTAAAAGCAAGAAAATTCTGCAATATACTACAACATGGATGAACATTGGGGACATTATGCTAGTGAAATAAACCAATTGTAAAAGGGAAAATATGGTACAACTCCACTTACATGAGGTACCTAGAGTAGTCAGATTCATAGAGACAGAAGTTATAATGTGGTTGCCAGGAGTTGGGGACAAAGGAGAATGGGGAGTTATTTGATGGGTACAGAGTTGCAGTTTGCAAGATGAAAAGAGGTTTGAAGCTGGCTGGTGGTGATGGTTTTGCCACGATGTGGATGTAATTAATGCCACTGAACTGTACACTTAAAAGTGGTTAAGATGGTATATTTTATGTTATGTGTTTCTTACCACAATTAAAAATTTAAAACACCTTTTAAAATCAAATAATCACAATCATATTGGAAGGATGGCCAAGAGTTGACTCAGAGTGACTGTGTGGATGTCTATGTGTTTATGTTTCTGGGGGTGCAGGGGGTGGTGGTAAGAGAGCTAAATCCTTGTCTTCATGGTGGGAAGTCAAAAGATAGTGCCTGAAATTGAAAGATCAAGAAACAGAAATGTGTGTTATTTAATGATAGGGAAGTAAATACCAGAAGAATCAGCTAAAAGATTTGAAAGTGTTTGCCTCTGGGGAGAAGGAAATGGAGGTGGGGAGTGAACGACTTAAGTTTCTCATGACAAGCGTGCAGAAGTATTTGAGTCTTTAAAGTATGGGAAGTGAAACTCTAATAAGAAAAAAATAAAATGAAAACTAAGCCAAAACAAAGCAAACGGAAAATTGCTGAGCCTCCCCTAGTAGGTCCTCTGACTCAGGTGACCAGCACCCTGGTGGCCCCTGAGTCACCTTGAGAAGTTTGCTGTCATGGGCAGAATGGTCAGCCTATACTCCATCCTCTTCAGATAAAGTGGGGGCGAGGAGCTGGTGGCCCTGAGAGAAGCAAGATGCCATCTGGCTGGACGGAAGAGTTTTATTTATTTGAATAAGCACATATTTATTTTAATGTGTATTGGAAAATATGATTAACATATCAAACCTGTGATTTTATGGAGATTACTGTTTAGGATTGCTTAGGATGAAGTGAAGTTTATCATTAAGTGAAAGGACTTAAAGGAAAATACTAGGATGATAGTAGAGGAGGTAAGTGGAAATGGAGAAAATCACTCCCAGTGGGTAAGAGTGACTCATCTGTCATAGGAAATACTGACCTAGTCCAACCCTCATGTTAGGGATGGGTACCCCAACGTCAGACTTCCCTGGTGGCTCAGATGGTAAAGCGTCTGCCTACAATGCGGGAGACCCAGGTTTGATCCCTAGGTCGGGAAGATCTCCTGGAGAAGGAAATGGCAACCCACTCCAGTACTCTTGCCTGGAGAATCCCATGGATACAGTCCACAGGGTTGCAAAGAGTCAGACACGACTGAGCGACTTCACCCCAAGGTCAGAGAGGAAAAGGGACCTGCCCAGTGTCCTCCAGCAAGACAGTGAAGGAAGCAGATGTGACTCTCTTGGGGGTACACAGCCAAGAGGTAAGAAACCAAGGCTGGCTTTGTTTTGCTTTGCTCTGGTCAGTTTTGAAACCCTGAAATGCTTTTATCCTCTCAGTTCCTGGGTGTCTTCCTATGTATGATGAATAGGATTCTGTAGATAATAGCAATAATGTTTATGGTATTTGTAAATAATCCTTATGGAGTCCTTAATATGTACCAGAAAAAAAACAGCAATAATTATAACAGCAAACACATATATAAGATGTACTATATATAGAAAACCCTTCTGAACACTTTACTTATATTAACATGTTTCACCCTCACTAATCCTGAGATATGTGGGAGCTAGTCTCCAAGATGGCCCAGTGATTTTTGCCTCCTGACTGTCATGCTTCTACATAGTCCCTTCCCACAAGGAATATGGCTGACATGTGAAATCAAAAGGATACTGCCAGAATGATGGAGTGACCTCCCTACTTGGGCCATAAAAGACACTGTGACTTCCTCCTTGCTTTCTCTTTCTCCTTCTTGGATGGGGGCAGCTGACTGCCATGTTGTAAGGACACTCAAGCAGTCCTAAGGAGAAATCTGTCTGGTGGAACACTGAGTCCTCCTGCCAACAGCAAACATGAAATTGCCAGGCACATGAGCGAGTCAACCAAGACCCTCCAGCCCCAGCTAAACCTTCAGAAGACTATAGCCTGGCCAACATCATGACCCAACTAAGTTGTTTCCACATTCCTGACCCATAGACACTGTAAGGGATAGTAAATATTTGTTGTTGTTTTGAGTTGCTAAGTTTTAAGTTATTTTGCTATGCAGGTAATTAATACTATTAGGTAATGCTGTCATCCTCATGTTATAGATGAGGATGTGGCACAGAGAGTTCAAGTAACTTGTCCCAGGTCACACAGCTAACACATGATTTAAACCATGGCAGTTTGGATCTGTATAGTTCATGTAATAAATGAGAATTCTTCTATTACAGGAAATGAAGATACTCTGCTAGAAAAGAGAGAGAGAGAGGAGGAGAGAGAGGGAAATATGTAAGGACAGTGGCAAAGAGAAAACAGTAATTCATTTCTAGTACACATGACAGACTGGGCTAGACTTCTGTAAAGTGAAGGCAGTGGGCAGTGGGAGAGTTCTGCTGCCCTTGCAGCTCAGCTGTGATTAGCTCGTGGCCACTAGTCTGTGACCCTGGCTGGATGGGTGACGCAGCCTTAGGTATCTGAGGATGGGGATGTGATGCCATCGGCACCCCCTCTCCGGGGCTCTTATCATCCTGCACTGTCGCTGTCTGCCCCTAGAACTGAGATCCTCAAGGGCAGGGATGAAGTCTTGCCCATGTGTGCTCCTTGCTTAGCGCAAAGCCAGCTGGAGCAGCTGGGGGAGGTGTCTATGCAGAAGGCTCTCTGGCCCTGGCCCTGGAGAGAATTCATATCGCACGACCCTTTAACAAATCATCACTGGGGACACAGCAAGGACCAGGACGACCCAGTTTCTGACTTGAGCAGCTCCTCATTGGATGGGGAATCCAACAATGATATCCCAGTGTGATCAGAGAGACTGGGACACACAGTCTTGTGGGAGTCTAGAGAAGCAGGGGGGGACCTCTTCAGAGGAGGCTGGAGGGCTTCCCAGAGGAGGAGGATTGTGAGCTGAGGCCCAAAGTATGCACAGAAGTCAGCCAGGGCAAGGGTATTCTTGGCAGAGACTACAGCCTGGCAGAGGACTGAGGCTGTCTTGGGGGACAGAATGTGGGAGTAGAATGTGCAATGGGTGGGCCATTGGGCCTCTGATAGCTCTGAAGGCAGGACACAGAGACTTGGGAGGGGCAAGGTGACATGCTGACAGCAGGTGGAATGTCACCTGTTTCTGTTTCACAGAAAATTCACTGTCCTTGGGGTTGGGTTTGAGGGTTTTCTTTGGAAACCCCAGGACTGGGTGAGGACTTGTATGCTTGAGTCAACCCAGGATGGAGAGAGAGGACAGGTGAGGACAAGAAGTCACTTGGGCACAAATGGTACAAGAAGCTCAGTGTCCATTTGGTGTCTGGTGGGTGCCAAGCGCTGGCTTTCTCCATTTGTCCCTCACGGGAATTAACCACCTTAGGTGCCCTGAAAAACTCCCAGATCTGTCCTCTGGGTTCAACTGCTAGCCCTGTCATTTATTATCTGTATGACCTCCCCACCCTTTACCTGCTCATCTGTAAAACGGGATCAACATAAAACCTTCTTCATAGAGATGCTGTAAGGACCAAATGAGTTAAAGCATTTAAAATACCCGGACAGTGCCTGACCACCTCCCCCCAAGCAAGTGTACAATAAGCATTAGCTATCATTATTACTTGACATGATTTTCTTTCTAATCTTTTCAAGGATTTAAACATCATTTATCTAATGCTTGTTACATACCAAGGCTTGTATTTATCCTCTGAAAACGGGGGTGAATACGACATAGTCCTCCTAAAGATACAGAAATCATGAGTAAAGGCAATTACAAACAAACACTGATCAAATGTGCCCTGTGCCAGAAACCCAGACACGCATGAGAGCTGGTTCCTGTCCTTGGGAAGGTCGCAGGCTGACTAGGGAGAGAGAAAAGTGGCCCCGATTGGGTGAGGGCTGAGAGAAGCCTGGAGAACCTCTGGTAGGGGTTTTTTCGAGAGATGAGTTGCCCACTTTGGCAGCTGAATGTGTGTCAGGCAGTACCAGTAAAAACCCTCTTGGAGAGGAGGTCAAGGAAGACTCAGTTCTTTATTCTTTGAGTGTTAGGAAGTTATCAGAGGTTTTTGATAAGGAATTATGTTTGAATAATGGTGTTGGAGAAGACTCTTGAGAGTCTCTTGGACTGCAAGGAGATCAAGCGAGTCAATCCTAAAGGAAACCAGTCCTGAATATTCATTGGAAGGACTGATGCTGAAGCTGAAACGCCAATACTTTGGCCTCCTGATATGAAGAACTGACTCATTGGAAAAGACCCTGATGCTGGGAAAGATTGAAGATGGGAGGAGAAGGAGACAACAGAGGATGAGATGGTTGGATGGCATCACTGACTCAACGGACATGAGTTTGAGTAGGCTCCGGGAGTTGGTGGTGGACAGGGAAGCCTAGTGTGCTGCAGTCAACGGGGTCACAAAGAGTCGGACATGACTGAGTGACTGAACTGACTGACTGAACTAAACTAGTTGGGATTTCCCTGGTGGCTGCAATGCAGGAGGCCTGGGTTTGATCCCTGGGTTTGGGAAGATCCCCTGGAGAAGGGAACGGCTACCCACACCAGTATTCTGGCCTGGAGAATTCCATGAACTACAGTCCATGGGGTTGCATAGAGTCGGACACGACTGAGCAACTTTCACTTCACAACTAAACTAGTAGCTATTATGTGCCTACTGTACACTGCATGCTCTGCATAAATAATCTCCTCTAACGCAATCCTCACAACACTGTGAGATAGTCATCACTCCCATTTTACAGGTAAAGAAACTATGCCATAGAGGTTAAGTGAGTTGTCCAACATCACATAGCTAGAAAGAGAAGGAACAGACTCAAACCCAGGCAGCCTAACCCAGAGCCCATGCTCTTAATCTCTTTACCTTGCTGCCTCTGAACTTCAATCCACACAATCTGAAAACTAAAATGAACCTATGAAATTCCCCATTTCTGCTTCACAGATGAGCAACTGAAGCTCACAGATGGGGACTGACTTTCCTGAGACCACACAGTGAAGGAGGTGCCAGGTTGAAGTGGTCAGTCTCCGCTGCAGGAGGGGCTCCAGTTCCACGCATCCTGCTGTCACAGTAGGCATCGTTATGCTTGGAACAAAACCCAAACCTCTTGCCGTGGCCTACAAAGCCCTCATGCGATCAGAACCTTGCTGCTCCCTCTGACCTCACCTGCTCCCCCAACTTCTCCTTATCACAGATTCCAGCCCATCTGGAGGCATATGTCTGCTGCTCTCCTGGCCAGCAATGCCTCTGCAGCTGATCTTCCTAGGGTTGGATTCTGTCTCAGCCCACTAGGGATGCCATAACAAAATATTATGGATTAAGTGGCCTGAAAACAACAGAAATTTGTTGGGAGCCTGAGAAGTTCAAGGTCAAGGCACTGAAAGGTCAAGACGCCAGCAGATTTGATGTCTGGTGAGAGCCCACTTCCTGTGTCATAGACGACTACTCCTTGCTATGTCCTCATATGGTAGAGGGGGCCAGAGATGTCTCTGGAGCCTCTTTCCTAAGGGCACTAATTTCATGTGCGTCCTAATCAACTCCCAGATATACCTCTTTCAAATACCTTCACACTGAGGATTAGGTTTTAATGTAGTTCTGGGAGGATACATTCAATCTACAGTAGTTTCATTCTTGGCCATTCAGTGAAATGTCACCTCCTCAGAGAGGCCTTCTCTGATCACCTCTCTAAAGTTACCTCATATTACTCTCACATCATCCTACTTTATTTTTTCTATAGCAGTTATGATGATCTGAAATTATGATCATTTTTTTGTTTCTGTTGTCTTATTTTTATGTCTCTCTCTCCCAACTAAGATTTAAGGTGCAGGAGGGCAAGGAGGAATGTCATCTATTTCTATAATGTCTCCCTGGGCAATGTCAGGCACATAGTAAGTGCTCCATAATTTTGTGTTGAATGTATGCCTGCATTTCATTGTCTGTCGGTTGATGGTCTGTCTCCCTACCAAAGAAGCTGGTAGAGTGTCTGATTCACCTTGGCACTCCTAGGCCCAGGGTTGGCACAGAGCAGGGCTGGGATGTGTTTGTTGGATGACTGAATGAACAAAAGATAGAAGAGGTGATGGCAGCAGCACCTGCTGGGCTCTCTGGGGTCTGCAACCCTCTCCCATGGGGTGGCCACAAACACTGCCAGTGGGCTGCCCTTTGTGGGAAGGAATATGGCTCAGTAATGGGACTGCTGATGAGACAGAGTGACTTCTAGGCCTGAGGCTAACAACTCCTGAAGCCCTTTCTTCTACATCCCTGCCATGGAGGTGAGACAGCAAGAAAGGAGGGGAAGGTGGACCCACACCAGGCCTAACCACCTTCAAGTCTGGCTCTTTTAGTGGCCAGTGCATTCAAAACTCATTGCCCAAAAAGGCTGTGCTAGTTGGGGCTTGCTTACCAGCAAAATCTAGTCACCTGCACCCTGGAATGAGTGAAGTGGGGCTGAGACTTTCCAGAGGAGGGGTCTTATTCATGCCAGCAGGGGTGGACAGCAGCCCTGAGTGTGAGTCCCTCATTAGCAGGGATGAGGCATCCCTTCTGGGGGCCCCCACAGTTTCTGCCTTTCACCAACACAGTGAAGACAACCCCATTGTCCCTGCCCGTCCCCCTGATTGTCTGCCCTTCTGCCTGGCCCAACAGGATGACCCAGTGAGAATGAATGAATCAAGTCTGTGCACCAGGCCCAAGCCACCTGCCTCTCATCCTTGGCCTCACAAACCGCATTCATATGAGAATGCAGCATGGGCACGTTAACCAGCTACAAGGATGTGTAATATCTGGGTTGGAGCCTTGCAGGGGTGCAGAGGTCCATTCATTCCTGCTCCCCCAGTTTCTCCCAGATCACATGAGTCCTGGTACCCCTATCCACTACCATCTCTACTCCATGAGCACATTCACAGGCCTGTGAGCCGGGGAACATCGTCTCCCCTCCCGCCCAGGTTCACTCCTTGGCATTCCTCAGCCTCCTATCAGCCTGTCGCCTCCTCCAGGCAGACTGTGCTGCTTCCCTTAGGCCATCTGCTACCTCTGGGGGTAGAGGTCTTGCCTGGCTCATCCCAGCGTCTGCAACGCCCAGCACGAGGGGGGCCCTGAGCAGGGTCGCTGAGAGCGTACCAACAGAGAAGCTGACCGAGAGCTTGAGGGAGGAGGGAGAGGAGGCGTCAGCAGGAGGAGCGTGGGGCGGAGGCGGCGGCGGGAGGGAGCGCGCGCGCCGGCGGCAGCAGCCCAGGCCCGGGGCCGCGCGCCCAGCCTGAGCCCGCCCCGCCGCCGAGCGTCACGGAACCTGCTTGAAATGCAGCCGAGGAGCCGGGGCGGGAGGCAGCGGCGGCGGCGGCGGCGGGGGCAGCGGCAGCCCCGGCGCCGCGGCAAGGACTCGGTGGGCTGAGGCGAGGCGGCGGCACAGGGTGCGCGGGGCGCGGCGGCCGGAGCCCGGGGCCCGCGATGGGCCGCCCCGAGCGGGGCGCGCTCCGGCCGCTGGCGCTGCTGCTGCTGCTGCTGCAGCTCCAGCATCTCGCGGCGGCGGCAGCGGATCCACTGCGCGGCGGCCAAGGTGCGTGCGGCCGATGCCCGGCCCGGCTTTGAGCCGCTGGAGCGGCCAACAAAGCACTGCCCGGCGGCCGACGGGCGGGTTGCGCCGGGGTCCCTGAGCCTGGGCCAGGCAGGGGGGCGCCTGTGCAGGATATACTCCTGGGGACCCAGATTTCCGTTAATTTGCCCTCTACCCCCACCCTCGCGGCTCTCTTGTGTAGTGGGCTCTGCCCTCCGGCACCCGTTCCTGGGGGATGGGCGCCGTGGGGGCCAGGAACTTTGCTGGGTTGGTCACTGATGGTTTCGCGAGGGCTGTGTAATTCTTGCCATTGGGGTTAATTTGACACGCGCGCTCCGCGGCGGCGATGAGCAGAGCCGGGAGACTACCCCGGCTGACAATGCGTTTCCGGCGACCCCTGCGTGTTGCAGAGAAAGAGGGGCTGCGTGCGAGGGGGATGTGCCCACAGAGCCTAGCGCGCGTGTCGCGGCGTGTTCGGGGGGCTCCCTGTGGGCTGTACCTGCGTGGATCTCTCATTATGGGCCGTGTGAGTGTTCTGAATGGGGAGTGTATCTAAATGGTGTGACACCGTGTGTGCGCCTGGCCTCGTCGTGCCACAGAGCAGCCCGTCATCCCTGGAACCCTTATCATCCTGCCCTCCTTCCTGATCCAGGGTGCCAGAGGCCTTCAAGGCTTTGGCTTCAGCGTCGCCCCCTTTCCTTCATTCAGTAGACCCCTCCCCGCGGCCAGGACCTCTGTGCTCTGGGGATCCGGCTCACGCCTCCTCTCCCCCGGTCCAGGGTCGGTCAAGGAGTGCGAAGAGAACCAGTTCCGGTGCCGAAACGAGCGCTGCATCCCCTCCGTGTGGAGGTGCGACGAGGACGACGACTGCTCCGATAACAGTGACGAGGACGACTGCCGTGAGTGGTTGGCCGGGGAAGGAGGGAACGGTGGGGGGACGCTTTACTCAGCGCCCACGTGGCTGCAGCCTCCGCCGGGCCACCTGCCCGGGCTTTTACTGCCGGAGGCTGCCGCCAGGAACCCGCCCAGGAGCCGCTTCCTTCTGGGCACTTAGGGACCCGGCCGGTTCCGGGCGGCCCGCGGGTCCCGCTGGGGCCGGAGCGGAACCTGGCACTGCGGGGCCGGGGAGGATGGTGCGCCACGCCCGGATTGCTGGGAAGGATCTGTAGTCGGCGAAGGGACAGCCCCTACACGCGTCTAGCTTTCTGCGATCCGGCCCTCCGGAACTCCAGCCTAGACACCACAGAACGCGCGGGTGTTTCAAAGTTCCACGCAACTCTGGGCCTAGCCTTGCTTCTTTTCCTGCCGCGTTTGTGAATGAATGGGCTCCCCGGGGCCCCTGATTGGCTGTGGGAGGACCACCCCATAGGTCTCTGTGGTCTGAGCGGGCCAATCGTGGGGCCGACGGGTGTGCAGTTTTCTGGCGCCCGGGGCGGTGGGGCCCTGCCCTGGCCCCGCCTTGGCCACACCCCCGCACATCCCCTGGGTAGAAGGTGCAGGCCAGGCTCTGGCGCCCGCTGCTTTTCTGCCTAGTCACGGTGAAAACCTTTCTTGTGCCATCCTGGTTGGCCGACTGCGGTCTCCTGCCAGCCAGGCCCAGGCGTGAGTCATGGCAGAGCAGGAAGAAGGGGGCCAGAAGGAAGAGTTTGTTTCCTGGACGGGGCGTGAGGATCCCAAGGCTGTGCGTGAACCGCGGGCTACTGGAGGTGGCCGACCGCCTTTGCTGAGTGTGGCGTTCGCCGGCACCCGGACGCAGCAGCTTTGGAAGTTCTTTCTTGAGGTGCACGCGGTTTCTGATGTTTGCGGAACCTGAAGCCAGTTAGCAAGCAGTTGTCACAGTGGAAGGAATGTAGTTCCAGGAACAGAAAAACAAGACTCTTTATAAACACAGACACAGGTAGTCATTCATCCATCGTTACTGAGCGCCTGCCGGCTGCAAGGCACTGGGGCAGTTTGGAGAGCAGACCCACCCCACCCCCCACCCCCCAGGCCAGGGAGCACAGCTTCTGCGGGATGAGGGCAGCTGGCCCACAGCTCCACACAGTGGCAAGGGGTAGAGGAACCACCTGGGCCGGCATTGTCTGTTGAGTTCTAGTTTTTTTTTTTTTCCCTCTTGGTTTGCCAGCCAGTCAGCCTCCAGGTTCATTCTCAGACCATCACGACACAACTCGATGAACATGAGTTTGAGCAAGCTCCTGAAGTTGGTGATGGACAGGGAAGCCTGGCACGCTGCAGCCCTTGGGATTGCAAAGAGTTGGACACAACTGAGCGACCAAGCTGAACTGAACTGATCCCAGATTTGGCCGTGTGACATGGGTACATCTTTCTCTCCTGTCTGTTTCCTCTCCTGACCACTTGGGCTAATGATTCCTGCCCTGTTTTTGAGGACCAGTTCTAGAAATGTCATTTAAAGGGATGTGACTAATATGTGCTGACTGTTAGCTGTGTGTCCACCACTGTGTCAAGTCCACCACTGTGTCTTATATAAATTCCTTTAATCTTCAGAACAGTCCTATTTTACAGACCAAAAAAAAAAAAAAAACCCAAAACACAAAAAAGAGGCACTGGAGAGATTAAGTTACTTACCCCACAGCTATTGAGCTGTTAAGTAGGAGCTTAAATTTAAGCATCTGACTCCAGAGTTCTTAGCCTAATTATGATCCTGACCATTTCCCAATGCTGTTGAAATTCTGAAAATGCCTGCTGCTGCTGCTGCTAAGTCACTTCAGTTGTGTCCAACTCTGTGTGACCCCACAGACGGCAGCCCCCCAGGCTCCGCCGTTCCTGGGATTCTCCAGGAAAGAACACTGGAATGGGTTGCCATTTCCTTCTCCAGTGCATGAAAGTGAACAGTGAAAGTGAAGTCACTCAGTGGTGTCCGACTCTTAGCGACCCCATGGACTGCAGCCTACTAGGCTCCTCCATCCATGGGATTTTCCAGGCAAGAGTACTGGAGTGGGTTGCCATCTGAAAATGCCTAGGCCAGGGTAAAATATGACAGTGAGTCTCCTCGCTGGGAGTTGTTCATCTGTGGTTCCTTTTAGTAGGAGTGCTGAGGATGAGGTGGGGAAATAGAAACTGCATTTCTGGGCTGGTTTTACTTTATCTCCCTGAGTCTGCATAGCAACAGTTTTGTGAGGATGGCTGTGAAGAGCAAAAATGTTTCTTGTCATTCTCATTTGTTGATAAGAATTCTGGCTCAGAGAAGTTGAGTGATTTGCCCAAGGTCACACAGCTGAGAGTGACAGAACTTGGTCAGGGTGTCCGTCTGCCTCCTAGCTCAGGGGTATTATCTGTGGTGGTGGTGGTGGTGGTGCGAGTGTGGTGAAGAAGGACCCAGGAGGGTGATCCCAGTTCTTCTCATCTCCATGCAAGGCTCTGGGCAAGATGAAAGAGTGAAGTAGCTGGTGGCGGGGAGAGGGCCAATCTGATGGCCACTCTGGGCTCCTGCTTTCATTCTGAGATGGCTGGGATGGGGTCAGAGCTTAGTGAACAAAAGGGTTCACTAAGGGTTTTTTGTTGTTGTTGTTCACTAAGGGTTAGTGAACAAAAACAACTGACATTGAGGCCTTGGCTGTTAGTATCGAGGATTGATCCTACACACTGGACTTTCCCAGACTTGTTTCATCATCTGCCAAATGAGGGTAGCCATTCCTTTACCACAGGTTAGAAAGTCTTCACATGGGGCTGGTGAAGAGATGGGAATGGATGCATGTTCACACCACCAAGGTCTTTAGAAAGGGACTCCTAGGGGTCACAAAGAGAAATGGTGAAGAAAGGGTTGCAAGCTTCAGTGGCTATATGGGGCCAGGTGTTGGAAAATGGTCTCTTGTCACCTCTCCCTTCCCCATCTGGGGAGTTCCCTCCATTCTGGGCCACCTGCCCAAACTGCATTGCTTGGAACTCTCCTCCCTGCCTTATATTTAATCATTCCACTCCTTCCACACTGTGAGAGGACCTCAGCCACTCCACCTCTGTACCTCTTAGCTTGTAAACTGGGGATTGCAATTTGTAAGTGAAGTTTGTGTGTGGCAAAGTGAGTTCAAGCTCCCAAAGGGGCTAGAATGCCGTCCATGAATTCCGTGAGCTGATGGAGGTTGAGGGGAGGGAGCTTGTCTGTGGGGGAAGGCTTTCTGGAGGAAGAGACAGCTGAGTCAGGCCTTGAAAGATGGTAGTTAATGCCATTCCCTTAAGCCTTGATGCCTTCCTGGTGGCTCAGATGGTAAAGAATGTGCCTGCAATGCAGGAGACCTGAATTCAATCCCTGGGTCGGGAAGATCCCCTGGAGAAGAGAATGCTAACCCACTCCAGTATTCTTGCTTGGAGAATCCCATGGACAGAGGAGCCTGGCAGGCTACACACAGTCCATAGGATCGCAGAGTCAGACACAACTGAGTGACTAACCTTTCACTTTCATTAGGACTTAGCATTTAGAAATAGATGATATAGGCCCCCCCGTTATAGAGAAAGAATTGGAGTTCGGAGAGGTGACATGACACCCCCAAAGTCACACAGCTCCTCACGGTTGGAGCTGGAGCTCAAACTAAGACCTTCTAAATGCTGAAACTTAAGCCACAACGGATGGGACTTGGCTTTTCGAATAGAGCTGGCAGGATGGGAAAGGGAAAGGCTCATGGGGCTTCAGTTCCCAGCTCAAAGGGCCTTCAAAGTAGAGGAAGGGGCTGGAAGCTCAGGGGCAGCCCAGCCAAGGGAAGGGGTGGGGTTCCTGGCTGCACCTGGGCCACATAGACCAGCCGGCGTCTTGGCCTCAGTTTCCTGTTGCTCCTTAGTGTCTGGGGCAGAGACAGGGGTTTTGGTCTCCAGCCAGCCCTTTGCTCCCAGAGCAGCAACAGCAAGAACAGTGAACATTTACTGAGCCCTTGCTGTGGACCAGGAGCTGTGCTGGGATTCTACGTGCGTCACCTCATGCTCCTCGAGTCTACAAAACGGGGTGCTTCTATGAAGTCACCTGCATCATCCTTGTTTTACAGAGGCACAGGGGGTTAAGGAACAGGCTCAAGGGTGTATGATTTTTCAGTAAAACTGAAACTGCTGGGGTATGAATGCAGGCACCCAACTGTGGAACATGTGCCACCTCAAGTACTAGCTGGTGACCTCAGGCAAGTCCTGCCAGGCCTCTGAGTCCTCATCTTGAGGGGACATCAGCCTCTCCCTCACAACCCCCTCCAGCTTGTCTGTGTGCATGGGCTGCGTAGACAGGCGGCCCGGTTGTATACTGTTTTCTCTGCCTATTCAGGTTCTTTTAGGCTGCCCTGTTCTCCTAGCCTCCATCACCCCTCCACTTCAAGTTTAATAAGCAGTGGCTGCAGTGAGGTCTCCCCTGGCCGAGAGTTCATTAGCTGGGCGAGGCCTGGCTGCAGGAGTGCTGAGGCCTGCTGGGCAGCGGCCTTGTAAGTAGTTAAAGCTTGGCCACCACTTCCGGCTGGGGCTGTTCATTGGTATTCGTTGTGCCACCTGACCTCAGCCATTCTAACACCGCTGACATCAGGCCCAGCTTCGTATCCTTTTTTGGACGGAGTCATCTGACAGACAGTGCTGCTCTCTCTGAACCTCGGTTTCCTCATCTGACCTGCCACTTCCACCATTCAGAGTCCTCCTGAAGCTCCCATGTCCCCATAGCAGAAGGTCAGCTGAGACTCCTCTGCATGATGGGCCTCTGTGACCAGCTCCTGATGGCCACTGCCCTCCAGCCCCTTCCTGCTCTTCCTGTGAATGAACCTGTGACACCAGACTTCTGTCACGTTATTCCTGCTGCTTCTCATGGCTAGGCCTTTGCACATGCTATTCCATCTGTATGGAACACTTTCTGCTCCCTCACCTGGCAACCTTCTTCTTGTCATCTTAGAATTGTCAGTGCAGGTTTCATCTCCTTCAGAAAGCCTTCCCTGCTTCTGGGGAAGCAGGGCTGAGATACATGAGTCAAGAGAGGGGACTTAGAGACTTGGTGTTGGAATAACTCAGTGTGGCCCTCAATTAGCCACTCTTGGTTTCCTATCCCAACTGTGACCTCTGGCTGAATGGCCTTAGTCTCTCCCTCTCAGAGGTGTTGTGAGGATTAAGTGAGATAATGTGCCTGATAAGCAGTAGGTGTTCAGTGGATGGCAGTGGGTCTGTCTGCTCTGGAGGAGTTCACTGAAGAAGCTAGATCTCCGTCTGCCAAGAGGCCCCTACTTCTCCTGCTCCTATTTGCTTAGCCAGAGGTCTGAAGGCTCTCACGTCTGAGACTTGCCCCAGCCACAGGGTTGCTGAGCCCCAGTGGAGGTAGCCCCAAGGCCATTCAGCCCTGAGCTGGACCTGGGAATGGAGAAAGTCACCCAGGGAGGGCCTGAGGGAAGTGAACCAAACTGGCCTGGTTGGTCTCAATTAATGAGTGTCTGGGGCCCTGGGAGGGGCAGAGGAAGTCTTCCCTGAGGCCAAATGCTTGTCCCAAGGCTGGTTTATGACCTGTCTGTGCCTGGAAAGGGAAGGAAGCCCTGTGGCCCCCGGCAGACCCCAAGCTTCTCCCTTCCGCAGGGCCAGGATGGTGCCTCCATGGCTTGGTCCCAGCAGGCCTTGGGAGTGTTTGCTGAAGACTCTCCCGTGGGCCTTCCTGCGGGCTCTCCTGGGACCGAGTTCCCCTCTGGAAACACCCTGGGCTCACTCAGGCCTGCTGAGGGTTCTGAGTGCAGTAGGCCTCTTAGCCCTCTCAGTTGTCTGCACGAAACTGGCTTGACAGTTTTCCCTCCCTGGGGAAATAGCAGCAGCAGGTGAAGCCAGAGAAATGCCCCAGGGAGAGGGTGAAGAGAGGGAGGACAGAGAGGGTTGATGGAGCAGGAGAGGATGGACTTGCTTGCGCTGCCCTTCAGGGCTATAAGCAAATGGAAGTAAGTGTTCTGGCCCAGGTCAGACCCCTAGGCCAGTGCCACCCCCAGGAAGCCAGTCCTGGGCTGAGGGTAGGGTGTGGGTCCCTGCTGTGGGGGCTGTGCAGCTAAGCCTCAGGGCCCTGGATCTAAGCAGCACTGATAATACCTGCCCACATGCTCCGATCGCCCAGTCTTTGAAGGTCTGGTGGAGATGCTACCTCCCCCAGGTGGCCTGCCCTAACCTCTTGTCCTTTTGCTCCCTGGTCCCTGAGCTCCCATAATCTGTCCCTGTTCTTCCTTTGGTCCCAGATCCTTCTTCTCCAAATTGTCCTGCCCACCTCGTGCTGAGCAAGGAATATGCCAAAACAACTCCCTCAAGGGAATTACTAACAATCGATACCGGCTATTTACCCATGCCTAGTACCATGTTGGACAATCTGTATTTAGTAGCTTTGCTACTCACAACCCTTGGAGGGCTGTTTTCTTATTATTTCCATTTTAAAGATGATGAAACCAAGTCTCAAAGAGAAGTGACTTGGCCAGCGTCATGATGTTTGAGTGCTAGAGCTGGGACTTGACCCAGGCCTGTCCACTCTGGAGCCTGGACTTCTCAGGCTCTTCCTTTCCGAGCTCTGATTACCCTGTAGAGGTCAGAGGGCCTGGGACTCAGAGGGTGTGGAAGCAGTGGGTGAGGGATTGCACTGTCCAGTGATGCCTCCTTGGATTACAGATTTCTGTCTGGGAGAGACCCCCTTCTCTGGACACAGCACGGAGCCCCAACATAAGGTCCTCCCCTCACATAGCCTCCCCTGAATGTGACCCTGCATAGTTTCCAAGGGTCTTCCTTGGCCATTGCCTGGGGATGGTGGTTACTGTTCCCATTATACAGATAGGGAAACTGAGGCCTCAGTGATATGTCACTAATGCAGGTAACCTGAAAGAGTGTCATTTCCAATTCACGGTCTGTCCTCCAGAAAAGGCTAAGAACTCAAGTCATCCAAAATGTTGACTTTGGTTCTCTGTGCTGTGCTATGCTTAGTCGCTCAGTTCTGTCTGACTCTGTGACCCCATGGACTGTAGCCCTCCAGGCTCCTCTGTCCATGGGGATTCTCCAGGCAAGAATACTGGAGTGGGGGTCATTCCCTCCTCCAGGGGATCTTCCCAACCCAGGGACTGAACCCAGATCTCCTGCATTGCAGGCAGATTCTTTACCATCTGAGCCACCAGGGAAGACCAAGGATACTGGAGTGAGTAGCTTATCCCTTCTCCAGGGGATCTTCCTGACCCAGGAATTGAATGGGGGTTTCCTGCATTGCAGGCAGATTCTTTACCAGCTGAGCTACCAGGGAAGCCCTTGGTTCTCTGACTCCCATGCAATTCGTCGACTCTGGGTATTCATACATACTTTCCTTCTGCTTAGATTGTCCTACCCTGTCTCCTACGAATCCTTCAAAACCCAGCTCATTACCTCTGCCACGAAGCCTTCACTGTCTTCCAGGTGTGATCTAACCTCTCCCATGTTTGGATGCCATGGCTTTGTCAACCCTTGTCATAGCCCATTGTAGGAGCTCGTGGCTGCTGGGGAGTATCCGAGGTGGGGGACCACAGGGCCTGACCCAGAGCCGAGGCATTTGAGGTTCCATCACCAGTCGTGTGGCCCTGGCTCCGCTTACAGGCCGTGTATGTCATAGGCCCCAGGAATAGCCCCTTGGCTGGAGTGGCTCAGGAGGGGCCCCAACTGTGAGCTCCCCCACCCCCTGCACCAGGTCTGACCTCTCTGTCCCTGGCAGAGCCCAGGCCAGGTGCCCACAAGCCAAGTGCTTTGGGGCTGCAGAGCCCAGCTTATCAACACCCTCTAGTGACTGGAAGAGTCACCCAGAGAAGCAGGGCCATGGGCTCCTAGGTCCACACAGTTCCCATGACCCCTCTCAGCCTCTACACACCCGCCCCTTGGATATGGCAGCTCAAAGCCTCCCTGAGGTCTGCCAGTCTGGGAGTCCACGGAAATGGTTATGTGGTCACCGCCCTCCCCTGGTCACTGGCTCTGAGATCCACAAGGGACTTTACACCAGCCACTCCGCAGAGTATTCAGTTTCTGGCCCTCTCAGCCTGTTAGAACCACATTATGGCTTTTTCCAGTTTGTGCCCCCCAGCTGCTTTGTGGGGAAGGTGGTGCAAAAGTTCATTATCATCCCCATTTTCTTGATGAGGAAACCGAGGCTCAGGGAGGATGCAGGGCTCACCCGGGGCCACGCAGCCTGTTACTGGTGGTGCTGAAGCCAAAACTCACTTCAATTGATTTCATTTATTTTTCCAATGGAAGAAAGTTTTTCTGATTATATAAAGATAGTTTCATACTTGTTGAAAAAAAAAAATGAAAACACCCAGACAATTCAGAAAAGTGAAAAGAGGAAGGCAGGAATCTCCCATGTGGTTATACCACCATGGGAGCTGCCTGTCCTTCCAGAGATGTTCTTGTATTCTCTGCATGCGAGTTCATGTACTATTTTTATTTTTTTTACAAAATGAGCATGTGTTATGCCAGTTGTTTTCTCCCTACAACATGTACATCTTTCTGTGTCAGTAACAGTAGATGCCGATCATCGTTTTAAAGGGCTAGATAGCATTCCACTGCATAAATCTTCTCTGATTTAATGACATAGTCTCCTAGGGATAGACTTGTATTTAGTTGGTTCTATTTTTTTCCTGTCTATACAGTACTGGGGTAAATATCAGGATTACACCTTTGTGCCTTTTTCTGGTTCTTCTCTTAAGAAGAAGAAAGCCCTGGGAAAGACAGGGCTGAGCATATGTGTTTTCATCCTCACCTTGTCGCTCTCCCTCAAGGAGACGGTTTCCTATCTCACAACACCCTGACCCCCTGTGGCCCCTCCCTGCCAGGCGGGCAGTCCACAGGACCTCCATTTTCCGTGAGCACAGGGTCACCTCACCACAGTCCCAGGGGGCAGACAAAGCAGCCAGATCCAGGCCTCACAAAGCAAAGTGAGGAGAAAGGACAAGTGTATTCTGGCCCCAAGGAGAACAACCCCACCACCCCACCCTCGAGAATGCAAGAGGGAACACAGCCAGTCTTCATTCTTCTCAAGATGTTTGTAGAGTCTGTCTCCTCCACAGCATTATAAAAGTTATTCTGCCCCTGCCCCTAACTTGCTGTGTGACCCCTGGTGAGGGGCTCTCCCTCTCTGAACTTCATCTCCCTTCCCTCATTGGTCCATGTGCCACCTGCACTGTAACCAGCACTCTGAGCAGTTTACCTCTCCCTGGAGCTGGGCTCAGGGCCGGTCCTGGCCTGGGGGAAGGGGACTTGTGGCCCTCAAGCTCCTTGATGCCTGGTGAGGGTCGGTGGGAGTGTAGCTGGCTTTGTGGGTGGATTCCAGGCAGGCTGATGGAGAGTAGCTGGACTATTTAGGGTCCATTTCCAGAACTTAGCCCTAAGGCTCAGGTTCCTTGAGCTGCTTTCTCTTTCTGCCTTCTTCTGTGTCTGTGATTGGATTGGATGCTGTGGAGTGATGGAGAAATACGGGGTAGACCACCAGCCGTGTGACCCACCAGCCAGGGTTCCTGGTATGGGTCTTATGCTGTGAGCTTTAGATCTCTGGTCTCTGAAATGAGGATAATAAGCCTACCTCTCAGAGGTATGCAGGCTGATATAAAGTGTTCTGTCCAGACCTGGCCCTGAAATGAGCACCCCACTTCCCCTCCCAAGCCCATGATCTCTGCACAGGGAACAGCTAAGTAGAGGGGACCATCAGCAGCTCTCCTCCTCCTCCACCAAGGACACGACAAGAGGGCAGCTGCTGAAATAGCAGCAGGAGAGATGTAGGTCAGCTGGCCAGTTGGGAGGAGTTGGCTGCCTGGGAGAACAGCAGCTTCTTGGGCTGAGAGGGACTGTAGGAATCATCTCATCCACTGCCATCTGCACAGGGGGCCCCATAGTGGCTGCTTCCTGGGTGGCCTGGGGGAGTTGGTTAAGCAGAGAGAAACAAGGAGACCTGGTTAACCAGCTGGGCCTGGCATAGTTATCTAGGAGGGGGCCTTGGTTCCCCAGTGGGTCCATTTAACATCAGAGAGTTGGAAGCTGATGAGAGGCAAGAAGGGCCCATCGGCCCAGGTTAAGCTGCAGGACTGAATAGCTGGAGGCCCAGGGTGGGCTTTCCTGGTGGCATGGATCCAGGGATATTCAGGCCAGCGCTCCTCCCGCCCCCCTGCCCTTTCTACTTCCTAGACTCTGAGCTGCCATCTGCTGCCCCTGTCACCCTCAGCCGCCTCTCCGCCATGTGTCCCAGTACATGTGCATGTGCACGGGGTGTGCATCTCAGAGAGGGGTGTGCACCAGGAGGGAGGTGACTGTTCCGGACACACAGAGGCAGCAGGGACAAGGTGACGCTCTTCCTCCCACACCGGCCAAGGCCGCCTAGCCCAGCCGAAGCCAAAGCCCCCCACTGGGCTGTTTGTGGCGGGGAATTATTTGTAGCTGGCGAGGTGCCAGCAGTCTCTGTTCCCAGCCTACCCCCTGCCATGGCAGCCTCTCTCCACCTCCAAGTCTCAGCCTGCAGCCCACTGTCTGCACCCCCCCCCCCCACCCCCCAGAGGGCTGAGCTTGATAGAAACGTCATGGCCCGACTCCCGGCCCACCTCGGCTCCACTCCTGTTCCTACCTCACCAACTGGCCATCAGCAGGTTCCTGACCCTCTTGGATCTCTGATTGTTAGGAGTGGGACATCTCCCAGCCACTCTCAGCCCTAAATCTCTGGGATTCTCTTTTCCCCTGAGAACCAGGGAGTTCACAGGAGCTCTGCTATGGCCAGGCCCCAGGTGTGGGGGTCCGAGGAGCTGCCCCTGTTGACTGTGGCCCAGGAGGCCCAGAGTAAGGGGTGTGAAATCCAACCCTTCACACCCCCAACCCAGGGGATGTGGCCTAAACCAAACATGCAAAGCTGGAACCAACTGTTTATTAGCAGAACATGCCTCCACTTGGGAGTTTCTGCCTGTTTATTTTTTTTGCTGAGTCTGACCAGGCCGAATCTTTAATATCTGCAGCCCCAGGCTTTATATCTGCTGCACACGTGATGCTCTCCTGTCTCCGCGCTCTCCTTCCCCAACCTGAACAACTGCCTGCTTCTCAGAGGTGAGTGACAGGGACTCGTATGGCCGCCCGGTGTCAGCTGGACTTCGGTTTCCACTGCAGGCCTTCCATGTCCTAGCTGCAGGCCTGGGACAAGTCCCTCAAACCTGAACCTCAGACTCCTGCACATGCACATGAAAAAGTGCAAGTGTTAGTCGCTCAGTCGTGTCCGACTCTTTGCGACCCCATGGATTATAGCCCTCCAGGCTCCTCTGTCCATGGAATTCTTCCAGGCAAGAATATTGGAGAGGGTGGACATTCCCTTCTCAGGGGATCTTCCCAACCCAGGGATCGAACCCAGGTCTCCTGCATTGAAGGCAGATTCTTTACCATGTAAGCCACGAGGGAAGCCCATGCACATGGATAATGAGCAATTCCTGGTTTTGGTATAGTAGCTGAAGCCTCACTGGGCCCTGCAGAACCAGTCGTTTCTTCCTGCACTGGGCACAGGTCTACACCAGGGCCGAGGTCTGATGGCTATGTGGTTCTGCACTGAGTTCTCCCCCTGGGAGCAGAGGCCTGAACCCTTGTCAGTGTTGTCCTGTTGAAAGCCAGTCCCCCCAGGCTTTCAGTGCCACCACACCGGGAGCCAGGGAGCCTCCCCTTGTCACCAACTTACTGAGGGACCTGGGTGAGTCTCTGACCTGTCCTGAGCCTCAGTTTTCCCATCTGTGAGGATTGCATCAGGAACTTGAGTCACTTTGGACAGCTTTTGAAATTTGGATTCCCTGACCCTCATCCAGGTCTGACTCCAAACCTTTGCTTGCTCTGTGGCCAGGTGGGAGCCATAGATATAAAGACCCCCCCAGGCCCCCTTCCTCTGACTGCTCCTGCATCAGTGAGTAACCCCACTGTGACGCAGAGAATAGCAGGGCCTCTAACCAGGCTTCCTGGGGGCAAGTCCTTACTTCCCCACTTCCTAACTGTGGGGCCCTAGGCAAGTTACTTCACTTGTATCTAAAATGGAGCCAACACCTAACCCTCTAAGTGGCTGGATGATTATGTGAGTTTATATAAGAAAAGCCCTGAGAGCAGTGCCTGCACATGATTTGCTCGGCTGCTTTTGACCTCTTCCTCTGAACCTCTGTCTCCCATCTGTCCTTTAGGTGTCCCCTCCCACACAGGGATGCTCACTGCTGGGTAGAATAGGAAGGGCTGGAGAGCCCCCCGCCCCCCAGAAGTCTCCTTTGTCCATGCTTCTTCCTGGTGGCCCCAGGCCATAACTTACTGTCCTAATTTAATTAGGAAGAGTCCTTCCAGGGACCTCATTAGGAAATGAGCCCAGAGCCTTGGGGACCTCCAGGAGGGGTGGGGTGTAGGAGGAGTTTGTATTGTGTTTGACCCTGTCCAGCCCCTTGACCCTGTGCCCCACATATGCCCAGGAAAATAGGGGAGCCCAGTCCTTTAGATGCGTGACATGGAGCCTGGGCAGCCAGGGCCTCCACCCTGTGCCCCCTGCCCAGCTTTGGCCGCATCTCCCTGGATGAGGATGAGGAAGACTGACTGAAAAGGTTTCCCTTGTTCTGTTCCACCTGCCCCTGATGTCCCCGGACTGGCACAGAGCAAGCCTTGGTGACTCTGTGTGGGGTGAATGACTTCAGTGAGCTGTGGCTCTTGGGGGAAGCATCTTCGTTTGGCCAAAGCAGGCTTCCACACTCATCCCCAGTGTGGGAATTCCCTCCAGCAACTCCAGGGGCTGGATGTGGGGGTGGGGGAGGTGTCTGCTTGAATACCTTCAGGGACAGGGAGCTAACTCAGCAACTGAGAGCTTTTTCTGTCCCCGGACAGTTCTTCCTGTTAGAGAATCTATCTTCCTTTCAATCTCAAATCTGCCTCCTGTGACACTCCTGCCCTGTCCTGGTCTCACCTCTGTTTCTGGGGCCTCTGCTCACAGACTCTGCCCCCTACCTTCACCTCAAGCCTACTTAGTATCCCTTCTTGGCCTGTGACAGCTGACATGCTATGTAACCTCGAGTAAGGCCTATTCCCTCTTGGGTCACTATTTCTTGGGGCCTGGTGGGCTGCACACTCTCAGGTTCTATAAACACTGGCTGCCTTCTGTAACTGTGACCTACCTCCCTATGAAGGGGGTGCTGAAGACAGATGTGCTGTTTCCAGAGGTAACGGTGACACCTATAGACAGCTTGTCTCCTGGTCAGCAAGGCAACAGTGCCCAGATCCTGCAAGAACCTGCAGCCAGGCACTGGAGGGTGGTGCTTGAACCTCTTCTGCCCCTGAGACCAGTCCACAGTGCAGACACTGCCGTGTCTTGGTTAGGAATCTGGGAGTCATTGTAGCCCCTTTCTCCCTTACCACTAGTAGCCTCCATGGCCTGATCCTTCCCCCGCTCACGGGCCCAGGCCCTTACTCCCACTGCAGCCTCCCTGGACCAGGGCAGCAGCTCCAGCCTCGTCTCTGTTCTCTCCCTCCTGTCTGTTCTCTGCTCTGCAGCCGAGTACTCTCAAACTCTCAGAGCACCGTCCTGCCCTCGCTCAGCGCCCTACAGGGAGGTCCACCACTCACAGGACAGTCTGCTGGCTGGCCTTCAGGGCCCTTCAAGACCCAGCACGCACCTGGCATCTGTCCAGCCCCGGACCTCACCATCTTCTTGCCCCCCTAAACCCTCGGCTGTGTGCTCCAGCCCCACCCCCACCCCCAATGTGAGTGATGTCACAGGGGCATCTTCACACTCTCACGTGCCTGGAAGACCCTTCCTCTGCTTGTCCAGTCCCACTTTGCCTCAGTAGTCTCCACTTCCAGGGAGCCTTCCCACCCTGGCTGGGTCAGGGCCTGCTTTGGGCTCCCCTGTCCCTGTGTTTCCCTCCATCCTTGCCACGTTGTACCGAGATGGTCCGATTAAGAGTCTGTGGTTCACAGACTCAGGCTTCAGGAGGATGGGGCAGGAGGTCTGGCCAGGGCCTGCCAAGGATGGGGAGGGGGAGGAGAGTGGGTGGGGACCTCTGGCATAGGCCCAGGTCCCCTCCTCCCAGGCCGTGTTTCTGCTCCTTGTGCTGCATCCTCCTGAGCCACATGTGAGCCCCGGAGAAGCACCTGGCATGGACTGGGGTCTTCAAGTCTGAGCTCCAGCATTCACTGCAGGCCTGCTCTGTGCCAGGACCTAGGGAGGATCTGCAGATGGAAAAGCAGGCCTTGGTCACTTAACTCAGTATGTGACCTTGGGCAGTCGGCTTCTCTGAACCTCAAGCTTCCTTGGAGGTGAAAGGGGTAGAGAACCCAAGTCTCCTTCCCCTGTTCCCTGGGCACATCTGAGCTGCGGCCGGGTCCCAAGATGGCAGCTAGACCAGAACTTCCTTCCCCGCCCCCCATCCTGGGGCCTCTGGGGCCTAGGGCCAAGCTTTGCTGGGATCAAGGGGGACAGGGGTTTTGCTCTCTGTTGGTTGAAAAGGCCCGCCCCCGTGTTGGCCAGCGCTTTGGCATTACCAAGAGCCTGCTCCCACGCAGGGTGACCAGCTTGTCCTCGTTTGCTTGGAACCGCCCCAGTTTTAAAACAAAAGCTCATGTCCAATGGGACACTTGGCCCGCCAGCCTGCACTCTGTCAACTCCTGCAACCATTCCCCCAGGCTCTGCAACAGGGCTTCCCTGTTACCTGTGGATTCTGCTGCTAGTTGGGCAGGGCTCACTTTAAATAAAGAACAAAAGCTGATTTTTTCCCCACCTTTCAGCAGAATTCAAGGAGACATAGAGCTCCCTGGAAGGTCTAAAGGAGCCAGGGCTGAGATCCTGGTTGGGGTGCTGGTGTGGACACAGCCAGGATGCCTGACCTTTGATCCAACCCTGCCTCTGATGCAGCTGAGTGATGGCTCTCTCTGAGACTTGGTTTTCCCCAGCCCTGCCCTGCTCAGCTCATGTCAATAACATCAATAACATCACATCAGTAAGGTGAGGATCGTTACCTTGACGGCCCTGCCTTTGCGTTCCTGCTACCCTCTGTGTTCTTCACGGCATTTTCCTCCTATCCCTTGAGAGGCGGGCTCAGCAGGATTTGCTCTGCCAGTTGTTCTGATGGGGACACTGAGCCCACAGGCCCACAGGATTTCAACTCCTTAGTGATCGAGGAGAAGTTCAAGGATGGTGGCCGTGATGTGTGGTGGTTACCAGTAAGTGGGGGTCCCTGGCTGGCTATTCTTCTCCTCTCCACTCCCACTTTGTCAGTGTCTTAGTCAGTCAGAAAAGATGGAGACAGATGCAAGGGAAAGGTAGACACAGGCGTGGGGAGAGGAAGGACGTGGGGTGGGGGGTAGTGCTGGGGCGGCAGGGGGAGGGAGGGGTCCAAGCAGTGCTGCTACTTCCTCTTACGGTTCTCACAGTCTGTCTGCACCGGCTCCTGACAGATGGAGGGAAGGGGGAAACTGGTGCCAAGAGGCTGTCACCGCGGGCGGGCAGAGCTGGGGGAGAGTGCTTTGTGGCCAGGGTTTGTATGGGGAGGGGGCAGCAGCTGGTGGTCTGGCTGCTGGGCCTCCTTGGAGCCCGCTCCCCAGGGAACCATGGCTGGGGCCACGGGGGAGTCATGGATGCTGTGGGGCGGGAAAGTGGGTGAGGGGTGAGCGCCCCCCTTGCCTGGGGCCAGCCATGCCCTTGTCCCTGTCCCAGCAGAGACAGCCACCCCTCTCTCCTCCATTCCCGGCTGCCAGCAGGACCTTCCCCACAAGGATACCTCCTGTCCACCCCTCACTGGGTATCGGGCTGGGTGGGGGCTCTGGGGACCAGCACTGAGCTGTGGTCAAGGTGGACGAGGGCAGGGAGAGTGTGGGCCTCAGGAGGCCCTCGTGATGATGGGGGGTCTTGAGGGGCTCAGAGCAGGTGGGGCCTGCCCTTACGTCTGCAGGGCCAGAGCACATTCATTGAGCCATCCCAAGTGGTCCCGAAGCCCCCTTCATGCCAAAGGTCCTCTTGCTTCTTCTCCAGTCTCTGACACATATACAGGACTGGGCAGACCTGGCCTGGGATCCGTTTGGCACCTTCAGTATCTCTTGCTTTCTTAGATGGTGGATTTCCCCAGAGGGGTTGGGTCTCTTTCTGTCTCTCCCAACTCCCGGTGCCCAATGCAGGGCCCAGCCCTGAGAAGGAGGGGTCCAGTGAATGCTAGTTGAATAAATGAATGGATCTCTTGCTTCCACAAACCTGCTGGGATGGAGGTCTTACTTCCTTATAAGGCAGTTCTTTCTATTTCCAAAAGCAGAGCTTTTTCTGATTCTGTCCCGAGAGGCACTCTGGGTCTCTGGCCTTGTCCTGGGGGCTGTACAGAGCCCCCTGGAGGCACTCTGGGTCCCTGGCCTGTCACAGGGGCCGTACAGAGCCCCCCAGCTGATCCTGCTGCCTGAGAGTGGCCCTGTAGAGACTGGAAAACCCCTGAGCCCACCCCACTCCTTGGTGGTACCCTGGCATCCACTAACCTCCAAGGGTCAGTAATCATAGCCATCATTTACTGAGCTGCTGCCACTCGACCTTCCCGTCAGCCCCATAAGATGGCACTGTTTTTATCCCTCCTCGTGCAGGGGAGAGAGATGAGGCAGAGATAAGGAGAGGCTTCCCCAAGGTCGTGTGGCTTGTGTCTGAGTCAGGCGGTGGGGGGAGGGCTGCGGGGAGGGGAAGGCTTCCTGGGACAGGACTTGGGGGTGCATGGGGCTTGGCAGGGCTGAGGAGCCTTACTCCCTGGAGGTAGATCTGACCCCGCACCACATGCTGTCTCCTCCCTCCTTCCTACACAGTTCCCAGACACATCCATGACACCCAGACCCCAACTTGGTCGTCTCTCAGGTGAGCCCTAGGGACCCGGGGCCCAGAGTCCCTCCTGTCCCCCTTGGGGGTGCCCCAGGGAGGAGCCCCAGGACCTCGACATGGCCTGTCCTGTTTGGTGATCTAAGAAGTGTGCAGGGTGATGGCTGAGAGCCCGAGGTGTCTGGATGGGTAGGTGGGAGCTGGGCCTCCTTCCTGCTGCTCCTTAGAGGTGGTCCTGGTTGGAGCTGTCCTCCACATTAATATTAATAATGGCAATCATTGATGATAAATGATGGTATGCCTGCCCTGTACCAGAGCTGGTGGGTACCCTGGGGGAAAACCAAGAGAAGCAGAAGAGGTGACCAATCCCGAGAGCAGGGTGTGCACCTTCTATTGCCTTTGTCTCCTCCCCATAGCCTATCATGGCTGGGCCCTCGGGGGCAGTTTAATAAAGTCCTAGTGGTTGAAAACCGGGTACCTGTGTGGTGGGACACCTACTGGCAGAGGGCACACTTCTCCCCTTCTTCTGTCATCCACAGAGTGATTCCACCACTGGCCCAGGCCCTGTGCCCACCCCTCATGGCCCCACTGCCTGACTTCACCCCTTGCCTTGGCTCTTTAGATCCTCCCAGAGGTGCTCAGTGAGCATAGTGAGTGACTGTGGTCCCATCACTGCCCCCCCATGACTATTCATGTGACCTTGGGCAAATCAGCTCCCCTCAGTGCCTTGGTTTCCTCATCCATACAATGGGATTATAGTAGTTTCTTCTTCAAAGAACTGTTAGGAGAATTAAATGAGATGATGAGCCTAGTGCATGGTAATCACTCAATAGTGTTTCCTCTTCCGCTCATGATGTGAAAGGAGATGCAGATGTCAGAGCCCCTCTGTTCTCCACACATGACCTAGGGAATCCTCTGACAGCCCTGAGAGTGGGGATTTGTCTTGTTGCTCTGCTGACGGGGATGGTGAGGCATAGAGAGGTGGGGTGACTCACCCAAGGCCCCTCAGCTTGGGAGTGGCAGATCCAAACCCTGGGCTCTCAGGCTTGGAGGCCCATGCAGGCGCCACTGAGCCAGGCGAAGGGGACGAAGGGCTTAGCCTGAAAGCTCCTTTGGAACTGGTGATGCAGAGCCTCCTGGCTTCCTGTGCTGATCTGCAAACCTCCAGCCCCCAGATCCCAAATCCCTCCTAATCCTGGGAAAGAGGCGGCCCCCAGTCACGTCCATCAGCAGCTCTAAGCACCCTCCCCAGGCTTCTCACCTCCCACGTGAGCCCAGAAGCGGCAGGCGAAGGCCTGGGCTGCGAGGATGGGGGATTTCCCGACTTGGTTGAAATCTGTCACAACATTAATGTTAATTAAGCCTCGTTAATTCAGCCCTCTGCTTACGCAGAGCTCCTGACAGCAAATTACTCGTAAGTGAGGCGGTAAATTTATTGCTGCGTTTTCCCAAACACTCAGCAGCAAAGAACGTGCCCCCAGGAAAGGCCTGGAGGGTGAGTGCTGCGTGGTTCCTGCCAGCCTGAACCACCAGGGACCGTGGCCCAGAGAACAGCCAGGGTTCACCAGGGAACCTGGTGAGGATGTGATCTGGTCCAGGCAGAGCTGCCTGGAGATGGAGTGAGCTCCCCCTCACTGGAGGCATGCAAGCGGGAAGGCAGGGAGCATCGCAAGTCCCTCTGGGCTGGCCCATCATCTTCCCGGCTCATCCCTCTCGCCCAGCAGACTGCACTGGCTCTGTGCCTCGTTTCCACTGACAGTGCCCTGGAGTCACACAGTAGGGCTTGTAAAGGGCATGTTTGGATCTGGACGTGAGCCCCAGAGCCCACCCTGGTGTCTGTAAACACCTTCCCCTGCAGTGCAGTCTGAACAGGAGCCCAGTGGCCTCGAAGGGACCAACGTGCAGGTAGGGCCAGACAACCTGCCAGGGATGCTGCGAGGGCTCTCTCCTGGTCCTAGGTTATAGGGTGCTTTTGGAACCAGGGAAGAGGACTTTGAGCCCAGACCCCCTTACTAGGCTAGGTGTCATAGCCTTCCAGTGAGGATGCAGGCTCTCCTGGGGGCAGTGGAAGCCCCACCATCGTTCTCCCTAAGATCTCCTTCCTTCCTTTGGTTTCAGACTGGGACCATGCCTGGGACATTTGGAACTAACCCAGACTCTGGGTACATAGAATTATAAAAAATTAATTAGAGCATTAAATGGTAGCCCTCTGGGAGAATCCCACCATCTGGCTGTCACAGGAGAGGCAGGAAAATCTATGCATATTTGTCTGGAGTGTGTGAGCGTCATATGAAGCCACCTGTGCATGTGTGAGTGTGTGGCCCATGTGCTGCGGTGTGTGTACAGGGAGGCATGTGTGTCTGTGTTCAGTGTGGTGCACATCCAAGTGTGCAAGCGGGCAGTGTGCGTTTGTGTGCATATGTGCCCATCTGCATGTGCATGTGCTGTGTGCCTGCACCCGTGGGTCTGCATGTCTGCCTGAGCACGCGCCGGTGACCAGGCCTGACTGGGGCCAGTGAGTCAAGCTGGGCTGTGTGCAGAGACGGCTCAGCCTCTCCACCCCTCTTGACAGAGTGATGCTCACAGAAGGGTGGGGGGGGGGGGGTGCCGTGCACAGGTGGGACAGTGGTGGGTTTGGCAAGTGCACAGCTGGCCTGCAGGACTCTGGCTCTCTGAGGCTCAGGAAAGACCAGTGTGAGGCCATGGGTGGAGAATGGCAGGGTGTGCTGGTGGCTAACCATTTAACAATTCTAACAAAAACTTCCCGAGGGCCTACTAGGTACAGAGCCTGGGGGTGGGAGTGTGAAAAAGAAAAATTGAGAGGACCTTGCATCACTATGTCAGGCACTGATCTTACAACCAACCATCCTGCAAGTCAGGATTCAGCCTCACAGTTTTAGATGAGGAAAATGGAAGCTCTGAGAGGTCAAGTAACCTGCCTGAGGTCACACAGCCAGTAAGGGGCCACGCCAGGATGTGAGCCCTGGTTCCTTAACTTGCTCCTTGTGGGAGGAGGGCCACAGAGGGTTGCAGACTAGCATCTTCCAAATCTCTATACTGGGAGACAACGTCCACGCAAAGAAAAGGCTAAGGAGGGTGGGATTGTCATGTGCGGTGGGCATGCCCACAGAGCAGGCTATTTAAGAGGCAGCTTCCCTTTCATCCAAGCTGTGGTGGGACCTATCTGGTAGGGGGATCACGCTGGCTCAGAACCCCTAGGTGACGGCCCCCTATCTGAGGGCTCTGTGCAGTGGCAGGGGTCTCAGGATGGCAGTGGAACTGAGGTTCTGCTGGGCACTGGCCTCACCCCCGCCCTCAGCTCACCTCCCATGGCCACGACTGTCTCCTTCTGCCCAGGTCTGGTCGGGGGCCATCACAGAAGTCCTGCTGGGCCCCTGGCTGGAGGCACTGAGCTGTGGCCTGTGGCTGTTAACTCTGCCCATGCTGTCTGCCCCTTGACCAGCTGCAGAGAGGTGGGTGGCCTTGGCCAGAGCCTGGGGTCCCAGCCCAGCAGGACCAGTACCTGAGATGTGGCACCTTTGAAGTTCTGGCCTCACAGCAGGGCTTGCCAGTACCTATCTGGGTACTCACACCCAAGGGCCCCTGCTTGATTCTTTCAGCTTCCTGAAGCAGAGACTTGAGACTTTCCAGTTGGAACAGGGGTCAACAGAAGCTTGACCTCCCAGGGTCCTTCCCAGAACACAGGACTAACGTGTACACTGGGCCTTGACTGTACCCAGCTCTCCCTCAAGGGGGCCAAGGACGCCTCTGTCCAGAAAACTTGCCAAGTGGTCCCGTGGCAATATGTGGGCCTGCCTTTTCTCCTTGACTCTGGTGTAGCCATCTCCCAGGAAACGGGGAATTTTCCCTCATTCCCATCATTAGGGTGCCAGGGCAAACAAACAGCCTAATCCAGATGAGCCCTGGACCACAATCACATTCTCTTTGGGGGTTTTCTCTCTTATTTCCAGCAATTTTGAGGAGGCTGAGTAATTGGTATTCCACACAGGTTAATAGAACTGCTGCCTTTCCGTATTATGCCTTAATTTCCTTTATCGCATAGCAAGTTGGAATTAATCGCCCCTCTCCTTCCTTTTTCCCACCGAAACCCATTACCAGCCTGTCTGCTGGTTAAAGTCATTTTGTGGCAGCTCTTGGCTCCTTGCCACTTCCCTGGGAATCTTTCCGACCAGAGCCAAAGAACAAGGAGGGGTGAAAAATCCATTTGTACAAAGTGGAGATCTCCTGTTGAGAACTTATTTCCCTCCCTGTTCAAGAGGAAGGAACGTGTCCAGCCTCCAGCCGGCACAGCTGACTGAGTCCCCTGTCGCCGAGAGCATTCAAGAGGGCAGAATGGCCATATGTCAGCGGTGGGAACAGAGGATTCCTGCACTGCTCAGGGGAGGGGTGGGGGAAGGGACAGGCCTTTGCCACTCCTGGTGCCTAAATTAGATGCTGTGATTGGAAGCTTCTAGGGTTCTGTTGTTTGTAAGTTTAAGATTTTCTCTGATTTCAAAGTTGGAAAGAATCTGTGAATCCGAGGTTCTGACTGAGCCACCTGGGCCTAAGTACTTTTAAATTGTGTTTTAAGATTCTAATAAGATACTCTCCTGGAACTGGAGATTCTGTTCTGTGATTCTAAGGCTATTTTACGATTCCATGAGCCTCTTAAGCTGCAATTCTGCTCCGTGACTGGGTCTCAGGAGGGAGTGTAAGCTTTGCCGAGGCTGCTTTGGAAGTGCCTTTCTGGCTGGAGTTTCTGCATTTATGAAATTCAAGGGTTGGATCAGATGGCTTCCAGGTCCAGCCCTGCAGGTGTGTTCTGCCTGCAGCCCCTTGCCTCCTTCCATGCCTTCTCCACATAGGCCATCAGCGCTGGCCACCCCACAGCACCTCGGGGGACCCAGGAGTCTTTCCATCTGAGCCACATCCTTTGTCCACTTGCCTGTAGCCCTCTCCCATTCCAGCAGGAAGGCAACTCAGCTCTCCTCCAAAGTCCCAGCAGGAAAGCCACTGGGAGTAATAATAAGAAATAAACCATATCATTGACAAGAGCTCCATTGCCCTGTGGGCTATTGTTGATATTGTTGTTCAGTCACTAAGCATTGTCTGACTCCTTGCGACCTCATGGACTGCAGCACGCCAGGCTTCCCTGTTCTTCACCATCTCCTGGAGCTTGCTCAAACTCATGTCCATTGTGTCAGTGATGCCATCCAACCATCTCATCCTCCGTCATCCCCTTCTCCTCTTCTCTTCAGCGTCTTTTCCAATGAGTTGGCCCTTCGCAGCAGGTGGCCAAAATATATACAGTTCACTATATCATTTCAACATCTATCATCTCCTGTACATCCTGCCCCTGAAGGATGTAACTATTGATTGTTAGCCCCATTTTGTAGATGAGCAAACTGAGGCTCTGAGAAGTTGACTCACCTGTAGTTCCAGGACCCTGAGTTGCTTGCTGCCTGCATAGCTGCCAGCCACATGCCAGCTGGATTGAACAAGTCACGAGCAGCCCCAGGTGGTCAGTGTGATGAGGGGGCCCGGGGGTATCTCTCCCTGGAATCTGCTGCTGGGTGGGGTCGCCACCCATGTGCTCACACTTCCCCGCTGAGATGCTGAAAGGCTTCAGAGAATGGACCTCGTTTCCTTCCCAATGCACCAAGAAGCCAGAAAAGAAACCGCCTCCTTCATCTGCTTTTAGAATCTACCTTTTCCTTCTGGATCAAACAAGATTTCTCAGGGCAGGCTGCCTCAGCCCCTACCGCTTCCCCATTGGTGCCAAATCAGCCCTTCTTTGAGGTCCAACTCAAAAGGCTCCTATCTCATCGCCCTTGCCCCCCAAGCATGCCTCACCCACAGAGAGGAGAGGCGCTGGTGAGAGCTTCCCCAAGGCTGAGTTCAGCATCCTTGTTTTCAGCTGGGGCAGCTGAGGCCCAGAGAGGGAGATGACTGCCTGAGGCCACACAGCATCACCACCCTTGATTCTGATCAGGACCATCTAATCTTGTTCTGGGTTGGGATGGTTATATCTGAATTCTTGTCTCCTCACCCTGGCCATAATTTCTGAGGGAAGGTCCACCTCTCACCTTTTTCTTTCCTGTTGAGCGTTAGGGATAAAAGGACCTGGATTCTGGTCCTGCCTTGAGCTCTGTGACCTTAGGACAGTCTGTTGCCTTTCAAGGGCTTTTGCTTCCTCATCTCTCAAAGGGAGTGATGCCTCCCTCCCCCGCCTCACAGAGCTGCTATGAAGACCCCTGCTGAAGGGCGGGGAGTGGGGTGGGTGGGGGTCTCAGGTCACGAATCTATTACTCGGCACCACATTCATTCAGGATCCCACTTCTGCCAGATTTCTTTCAGCCTTTGCTGAGTTTCCAGCCAGAGACGCTCCTTGTCCCCAGAACAGCCCCATAGTTCCCCACAGCTGCTCCTTGGTGGCCCCTGCTGCAGGGCCTTTGCCCTCTCTTCATGGAGCATCCACCCTGAGCCATGCAAGTCTCTGCCATCCTCGCCACCCAGCCGCACACTGCCTCCCCTCTAGATGCGGGTGCTGACCGCGCAGGCTGGCAGCACGCAGCCCTGCCTGCATGCCTGGAGTGCCCTCCTTCTGTCCCTTCCTCTCTCCACCTGGAGCGTGGAGGCCCATGAAGCACATGGAAAACCTGACTGTTTTCTCCTCTGATGAGACTGAGGCATAGGGAAGGCAAGGGGTTTGGGGGCAACCTGGAGTAGTGCCAAGGCTCTAAGGCTCAGACCAGTCAGAGGCTCTCCCACCCCTCCCAACTGGGGCCTGGGTTTGCAGAACTCCCTCCCAATAATCCTGTGAAGGGCTTTCCTGCAGCCAAGGGCCCAAGGGCCCAGCTACAATGGGAGAGGAAGGTTGCCGCTCCCTGAGGCCGGCTGCACAGTCTGGCTGGGCCTTGGGATGACTCACTGAGCCGCTCCGGTCGGGTGGAGCCTCCCAAGTCCTCCAGGCTGTCAACAGGATGAGTGCCGTCTGGCTGGGCTGCAGAGCTTCACCTTGGCACTGATGGCCAGGGTGGGCACAGCCTGGAAGGCTGGCTGAGAGCACTGTCCCGGTAGGTCTGGCCTGCCAAAAATATGGCAGCAAAGGAAGCAGCCTGTGGAGACTTGAGCCGGCTAATGTTCTACCCTTGGTGCTCTGGGCCCCAGACTGGAGTTCCACTCCTTTGGGTGGGCCTTGTTGGAGGTAGAGGGTGTCATCAGACACGTCAAGGGCTGATGCTTGAGCTGGCCTTGAGGACTGGGTGGGGGTGGGGGGAGTTTGCCAGGTGGAGATGAGGAAGCGCCTTCTGCAGGTGGAGCTACACTACAAGTATAGACACCAGGTAGGCAAGCCCACGGTTTGTAATTGACCGTTGGGTGGGTGTGGGGCAGTGGTAGCCAGGGGTGGGCGAGAGCAGTTAGCCGAGCAGCTTGAAGTGTCCCTGAGCACCTGGTAAGACCCTCGGTCAGGTTCTAGGGGAGATGGGAACCCAAAAGGACCAGGAAAGGTGGCTTTCTGATGATGGAGGGGCCTTCAACAGGTCAGTGACTGCTGGCTGTGGATCTCCAGCCCCCACCTGGAGCCATGGAGGCAGATTGGGAGGGCCTGGGGACCAAGCCATGGATCCCCTCCTTTGCCAGCCTCACGCTGGACCTGGTGATAGTGGTACCATACCTTAAAAAAGAAAGATGGAAGCTAGAGATCATCTCATCTAATCCAGCCCTGTCATGGAGAAAGAGAGCCAGGCAGAGAAGGCAGAGGACTTACACAAGGTCACACACTGGAGCCAGGCCCCCAGGCCAGGGGTTGGAGACAGCCTACTGCTAACCCCATCCACAGTAAAATGGTTTTAATTTCTTTCTAGATAAAAGTCAGCAGCCATCCAGGCACAGGCCTCAACTACTTCGCAGAGCAGTGTCCTAACCCTCAGGCCTCCTACGGGGCACCCAGTAGGCAGAGGCTTCCTGGATTGCCAGCAAGGGGCTGAGGGTGACAGAGAGCTCGTACTAACCTCCTGGGTGACAAACTCACGGCCAACACCGAAGGGACGCCCCAGAGAGGCCGCAGCCCACCCAATCCCAGGAGATGGATTTCCCGATAACAGGGCGTTCTTACCCATTTATCACTAGGATAGCCCAGCAGTGCGTGTGTGCTCAGTCTTGTCTAACTCTTGGCGATCCCATGGACCACAGCCCATCAGGCTCCTCTGTCCGTGAGATTTTCCAGGCAAGAATACTGGTGTGTGTTGCCATGCCCTCCTCCAGGGGATCTTCTGGACCCAGGGAGTGAACCTGCGTCTCCTGCACTACAGGCAGATTCTTTGCTGCTGAGCCATCTGGGAAGCCCATAACCCAGCGAGGCTCCTCTCAAAATGCTTCTCCTACCACCTAACTGGTGAAAGTGTTTCATTTTCTACTCTCGAAGGACTGTTTCCCAGCAGCTGCCTCTCGGGCAGAGGGTGCCTGTGGGTATGGGGCAGGGCAGCGTTGAGGAGACAGGTGGTGGTCATCACTCCATCATTCACTTCCTTTGGCCACCTGGTGACCTCTGAATAGGAACAGCTGGCCTCCTTGTTCCTGCGTGCATGCTAAATCACTTCAGTCATGTCCAACTCTTTGTGACCCTATGGACTAGGGCCTGCCAGGCTCCTCTGTCCATGGGATTCTCCCGGCAAGAATACTGGAGTGGATTGCCATGCCCTCCTCCAGGGATCTTCCTGACCCAGGGATTGAACCCGTGTTTCTTAAGTCTCCTGCACTAGCAGGGGGGTTCTTTACCACTAGTGCCACCTGGGAAGTCCCACCTGGTTCCCACTCCCTTAGCAAACCCGACGCAGGCTGCTGACTGAGATGCCATCTGCTCCCGCCCCCCGCCCCCCGGTGACTTCTCAGGCCCCTCTGGCCTGGCCTCCTCGCCCTCTGCTGCAGAGCTCTGTCTACGGAGCCTTGGGCTTCCTCGTCCAAGTCAGTGGGGTGGAAGCCACAGAGCCCAGAGAGGCCCGCCGGTATCACCCAGCTTGTTGGTGGCAGAGCCCCTGCAATGAGACCCGGAGCCTTTCCCTCAGCTGTGGAAGAGGAGGCAGAAGAGCTGTCCCTCTCCTGTTGGGGCTGGTGATGGAGAACAGGGCATGGAAGGTGGGATCCTTGGCAGGCTCTGAGGTCTGCCCGTGGGAGGCAGAGCCATGACTGATGGGGTTAGATGGGACGGTCCCCAGGTCAGAGGAGCCTGGGTCCCCATTGGGGCTAGCTGAGTGGAGGGACAGTGTGTGGGTGGGAACCAGGCAGGGCCCTGGCTGGAGGTCAAGGAGGGTTTCCTGACCACGCCTTCTGCTTTCTGATGGCGTCCACTCTGAGGATAAAGCAAGTTTCCTTCTAGCTGTTTCCTTGGGACCTCAGATCCAAGTGTCAAGGGGGTGTCCCAGACCCAGGGCGGGCAGTCCTGAGCCTGGAAGCTGGGCAGGGAGTGGCTATCCCCTCCGTACTACCAGCTCCCCTGAGCAGCACCGTTTGCGTGGTGCTTCGTCCTGTGCAGACACCCGCCAGGGACCCCTGCTGATCCCATCCACGCTCCCCACACCCACTCCCCCCGCCCCCTCATAGCTGTCACCGGCTCAATACCCTGCGTCCACAAATCACCGTGACAGGAAGACCCCTTTGTCGTCTGTCCCTTGGAGACACGCATCTTCCCTGTGGCGACAGGGAGTCCCACATACCCCAGTGACGGCTTGGACCTCCCTTGGTGACAGCGGGGCCCGGGTGGGGCAGCGTCGGAGAGCAGCTGGGATGTGCTGGGGCCAGAAGAGGGATGAAGAAGGACTTGGCTGCCGGAAGCCCCAGGGGGATCCCCTGGAGCAGCGCCGGGGAGCGCAGCCCACCTGTGTCAGACCCAGACTGTCAGCTGGAGGGGTCCTCACAGATCTGCTCACCCGAGGAAGCTGAGGCCGAGTGGGAAGGGATCGCACGGTCTGTCGGGGGGGCGGGGCCAGGGGTACTCTTTGGGCACCTGCTTGGCGTCAGATCCTGTGTGAGGGGGCCACTGAGATGAAGGAAGTGTTGGCAGGCGCTGGCATGTGGGGCCAGGGGGACACCCCGCTGAGGACATTGTCAGATTTGAGAACAAAGAGCCCTCCCCAAAGAGTGGTCCTCCCACACTCCCCGCTTCGCTCTTTCATCTTCTCTCTCAGACCCTTCACATGCCCACCCCTCCCTGCCCCCACCCCCCAGCATCTGCCGCTGTGTTTCCTCTGTCTCCCCAGGTGGGATGAGAGGGTGGAGGAGAAGCGGACTCAGATGTCACCTGCTGATGGATGGTGGTGGCCTGAGCCCCGGAGCCTGCTGGGCAGCACAAAGCCGCGAGCTGAGTCCCTCCCCCCGTGCCCCGTGGGTGTCGGGACACTGTGGGAACGGCCTGCCTCTCTGGCAGCACCGGAGCCTTGGGTCTGACTGTCAGTGTGGACTCAGAGACAGCCCCTCACAGGACAGGGTTGGGGGGCATTCACAGCTTGTCGGCATTATGTGATTCGTGGAGGGACCATCTTGGAGTCCCGTCATGAGGCTGAGGTGTGTGGATCAGGGTGGCACAGTCTTAGAACCTTGGGTTCTTAGAGAGTGAGCACCTTGAACCCACAGAAGCTGTTCTAAATGTTATATTAGACTCATGGGATCTCCCCCCCACCCCTGACTCACGGGATCTTTAAACTGAGGGTTCTTAGGAACATCATGTGGCCGGGATGGGATCAGGGTTGGGTTTGAACCCAGTGCTGGGGGAGCTGTGAGCCCAGGGTGTTATGGCCCCACCAGGGCTGCTAAGGGAGGGACGGGGCAAAGGCTGATGTGGACCCCTCTCGGCCTGCTTTCAGTAGCGCAGCTCCACTTTACTCTATTTTATACGCTGGGGTTTCACTTAGACAAAGCATTCCTCTGCTTGAAAACAAAGTTTTCCAGGCCTGCGCTGTGCTGCGGCTCTGAGCCACAACCGCCGCAGCCTTAGAGGGTGGCTCTGGCCGGCGGGTGAGCGGGCAGGCAGACTGGGCCTCCCGGGAGGGGGTGCAGGTTGCTCTGGGCCACCGTCTCCTCCCCCTCTCACTCCTGCTGTGTTGTTGCTGCAGCCAGAGAACACTCCGGGTCTGTCGTCCTGTTGACTGGGGTGACAGTTTAATAGTAGCTTCCTGGGCTGTCATTTAAATCTGCCTGCCAGGTTAGTAGGCCAGGGGCGGGCTGGCACGCCCCCTGCCCCCACCCCGGATCTTCGTTCAGCTGGCAGCGGTCGTCTTGGCAACGCCGGGGCCTGGCGAGCTCTGCAGAAGGGTAACTGTGGGGGGAGCAGCTCTTTCATCTGCCCGACCCGGGTACCAGTGGCCCAACTGCCTTTGGGCTGGGCTGCAGGGCCAGAGCCAGGACACTCAGGGCTGGTCCAGGCCTGGGAGAGGAAACGGGAACAGATGAGTCCCCTCTGTGCTCAAGTCTCCAAGGTGGGGGTTTACATCTTTGCTCCTCCAGACTCTCAGCTGCCCTGGGAGGGAAGGGACCTGCCCCAAGTGGCTGAGCAACAGTGCTCAGTTGGAGTCATCTTATTTGTGGGTCTCTGCTCTGCCATCAAAAAATGTTCCCTGAGGCCCGCGACCTGTCTGCAGAAACCTGAGGACTAACACAGCCCTCGTCTCTCTCATCTCCCTGTCCTGTGTGGTCTGGTATCAGTGCCCCCCACCCCCCAGCCATCCTGGGCTCACCTCTACACATGTCCCTGCTCTTAGGACTGAAACTGTCAGCTTCACTCAGGGCCAAATGCTCTGGGAACGGCTTTTTGTGCTTTTCATGGCTTGGTGGAGGTGGCCCAGAGACACAGGATTGGGTACCAGCCTCTGCTGTGTGACCAGTCACACAGGCCAGTCCGTCCCCTCTCTGGACCTCATCTCCTGATCTGTAGGATGCAGGGCTTGTACTATAGCAGTGTTTCGTCAAGTGTGGTTCATTGCACTGGTTTTTCTTGGGAAATCAGTAGACATGGCATCCAACAAAGATGGTCTTTGGCTTAACAAATTTGGGAAGTACTGCAGGAAACAAAATCAATCTGATATCTTTCCTGTAGGCCTCTCAAGGCCCTTGGTGAGCCAGTGGGCATCAAGAATCTCCCGAAGGGAAAAGAATAAAGCTTAGGCCAAACATCTGAATGGATGGTCCCCCAGCTGTCTGTCGGGGTCCCTCCTCTCTCCTCCCCTGCTAGGGCCTGATGGTCCACGTACCCACCCCCACCCCCAAGTCCTGAAGGAGACCCTGGTAGCTTGGCGCTGTGGGCTTTGTTGGCTGTCCTGTGATTAGCAGGGGTGGGGGGGAGTCCCTGGATAAGCTCAGGGAAAGCCAGGCCCCTACACTGGGCCTCTGAGGGGCAGCCTGGTGCCAGGCAGGGTGAGTTGGCCCGTGGCCTAGTAGAGCTGCCAGGCCCCTTGCCACTTGCCTCCTCAAGTGTCGAATGAACCCTGAACGGCCGCTCCGCTGGCTCCTCTACACCCCATGCTGTTATCCCTCTCCTTGAATGCCCTTCTCCGCTCTCCTTACTCCCACAGCTTGGCTCACCTCTCTTCCTTGAACACGGTTCCCTCCTCCAGGAAGCTTTCCCTGACCCCTGGGATGGTTGGGTAGCCCTCCCCTGACTTCCTGGCCACACAGTGTTCCCAGGAGACAGAATACCTGGGCTCAGGCACACATGTGCTATACCTCTCCCTGGGCTTGGCTTTTGCTTCTAGAATAGGAGAGCTGGAGAGGGGACTTCAAGGCCCTGGGCTCTGAGAGGAGGGAGCACTGTGATTGCCCAGATGAAGCCACGCCGAGCAGCTCTGCCCAGCACACTGACTAATCTTTGTTTTGAAGCCCCCTGTCTGCACTGGGGCTGCGGGATGAGCGTAGGTGGGGAATAACAGCATGAAGGATGCACATTGTCTCGGGGAAGGGGCGGAGGAGCTGGGAGGTGCTGAGTGATCATAACAATTTCACAAGATCATAGGCTCTGGGCACAGAGAGGGGCTGAAGATGCAGTCAGCACTACACCTCCGTACCAGATGAGGAGGTGGATGAGCCAGTGTCACACACACAGCAGCTGAGGCTGCTGACTTCACACATCGCAGACTCGCACCTTTCTGCTTTTCGTGAAGTCTGGACACCATCTAATATAGCCCGACTGCTTCTCACAGCAACCCTGTGTGGTAAAGCAGGGATATGATCCCTGAATGTGGACGAAAAAAGTGAGACTCAGAGAAGTTGTGTAACTTGCAAAAGGTCATACAGCCCACAAGTGGCAGAACAGAGTTCCATCAACCGTGAGCAGCCTGACACTTTCCTTGGTCTGCATTCTTGTTATAAATAGCGGCTCTCACTTCCTTTGTCCTGGATTTCCCATTCTCTCCCACTCTGCCCTGGGGTTGGCCCCTCCCCATTGCCCTTTGGAATCCCGAGTCCTTTGTGGCAGGCCATCTGTTGCCATGGCACCAGATTATGATGTCGCACACCCTGGATGACTGTGTACCATTCCTGGGCCGTTGGAGTACAGAGATTCATAGAGGTGGGCATTGTCCAAGGGGCGACTGGCACGGAGGGACATAAATCCCTGGAAATAGAGAACCACAGCCCCGAGCCCAGCTTGGGAATCACCCTGGGAGCTGGAGCCAAGGCTGCCAAGGCCAGGAGAGTTGGGGCTGGCCTGGCTTGCTCTGACAGCCTCACAAGACTGCCGAGCCCTCCTCTCTTGGCAGGGCTGATGTAGCCCTGACACTGGGATGCTCGCTCAGATCCCCTTTTGCCTTCTGCCCTTGTGGGAGTGCTTCCTGGGGGAGCCACCCTCGCCACTTGCCCAGAGAGGGAAGGAGCTTGCCCAGCGTCACCCAGAGAGGAGGTGGCCGTGCCAGGATTTAGACAGCTTTGTTTCCAAATCCTTCCACGTGGTTACACTTCAGACAGGGCCCGCCCAGGTAGTTTAGTCTAGTCACCTGCATTGATTATGCCACCTCAGTTTCCCCAGGGTGGTCCACTAGCCAAGCACAAGTCGTTGAGGCCCAGGTTTACTCTACTGCACATTTCTGGGCATGTGCCAGGGGAGCCCTTCAATGTAGGCACCTCTGGTCTATGATTGATCTTCCACATTGCCTTTTCCTGCAGCCCATGGGATCTAGTCCCACTGCATTTGCCTCTCTGGGGTCCTCATTCTTAGCCTGATAGTACCATGGTGGCTAAGGGACTTAGCACAAAGAGCCCAAGCTTTGGCAGCTGCCACAAGTGGAATTGAAATCCCACTTCTGGCACCTACCACGTTTACCTCTTTGAGCCTCAATTTCCTCTTCTGTAAAATGGAATTAACAACAGCTGTCAGGATAGCTGTAAGTCGTCACTGGGATATTGAGTGAAAGGTGCCAGGGCAGAGCCAGGGTGGAAAATGTTCAAACTGGTCATGACAGTGAATGAATCTGTTCCCTAAAACACCGCCATAGGACATGCACCCTGAGTCTGCCATTTCCTACCCTCAGGACTGTGATGGTGCCTGTGGCTGCTCTGGCCTCCTTGCTTGGGGCCCGCCAGGACTTCACACACTGTGGGAGGCCAAGCTCACTCTCAGAATGCCAGGGAGGAGAGGGACCTTGGTGAGCATCTGGCTGGCCCAGGCCCAGCGACGGAGCCCTTCCATCACCTTCTCGGTCAGCTAGGCCCCTTCTCTCCTGGGGTTTGCTGGTTGTGCACTTGCACTCACAGGCCGGGCCGTTTCCCAATCCGTGTGCTCAGGGCAGAGATACACGCTCACCGAGCACCGAGTTAGAGCTTCCATGGTCTTTCCCATCTACTCCAGGGCTTTTGTTCCATATCTGATACCACTGGGCCTTTTGTTTGGAGAGCCCTGGTGCGGAAGAAGGTTGTCTGACAGTGAGGTCAAATTGTGGCCTCTGCTGCCCCCGAGCTGTGACTTTGGGTGTGTAACTTAACACCCTGGGACTGAATTTCCCCACGTGTCAAGTGAGGGCCACAGCAGGCCTTTAGTCGTGGGGTTTCTTGGTAAAGTGTTAAGCACAGAGCCTGGCACACAGGATGCACTTGGAGAATGTTAGAACAGGAAAAAGAAAGCATGGGAATAGATGTCTCTTTTTTGGATGCAGAGCTTCCTGTGAAGGGAGCACTCTGGAAATGTTCAGGTGCATGGCTCATAACTGTACTTACTCTGGTGTGTCATAGGCTGTGATTTGCCAAAAGGCAGTGACTCAATGGATATGTCTGAGCAAATTCTGGGAGAAAGGGGAGGACAGGGAAGCTTGCTGTGCTGCAGTTCAGGGGTCACAAAGAGCCAGACACGACTTAGTGACGGAACAACAACACTGGTATCTGTTACCCACGTCAACCCCTCAGTGCAGGGCTCAGGTAGGGCTTTTCAGGGTCCTGGACTGGGAGGCAAGTGAGCTGGTTCTGATCGCTGTGGTGTTGTGTTTCCCTGGGCCAGCCCTTTTCTGTCTCTAGGCCTCAGGCCCCCATCTGTAGGTGGACTCTGATTCCTCTGGTTTCTTCCCACCCTGCAAAGGCAGAGATGTTCTTTTAAGGAAAGTGTGAAAGCTCAGCCTAGAATGCAGATGCACTGCAAAGATTTCATTGAAAAGGAAGGCAGAAATGGAATGGATTCAGGAGCCCTAGTGTCTGTCCTCAAATCCTTGTCGGGCTGCTCAGGGAGAGGGAGCAGTCATGTGGCTTCAAAGGAAGCCAGAGGGCCTGTAGGAGGATTTATATAACGTAAGGCTGGTCACTGGGAAGGCGCTTCCTGGGAAGAACTGGAGCCTGGCCTGGCTGGAGGTGTGGGAGCAGCGGCTATGTTTCCTTTGGGTTCAATGGCCTCCACTGAAATCTACCCTGAGTTGGGTCCTGTGTCGAATCTAATGTAATATCCACACTGGAGGAGCATCGGGCCAGTGGAGGGACAGGGAGAAAAGCAAATCATGTTGGTCCCTGAGTTGGTCTCAGTTCTGCTCCCAGCTGTGAGAGCCTGTTACATATATCCCCTGTGAGGGCGTAGAATACCCCACTTCCTTCGCTTCTAATTAAGACTTGAACCATAAAAACAGCAATAGCTGCTGCTTACCGAGCATCTGCTGTGTACCAGGGTCTCTTCATACATTATAACTTCTTGCTACTTCTCCTCAGAGCCCTTTGTTTCTTTCTCTCCATTACACAGATAAGGAAACAGAGGCTCAGAGGTCCAGTAACATCCCCAAGGTCACACAGATAGAAAGAGGCAGAGCTGGGATTCCAGCCCGCAGTGTGGAGGCCTCCCCTCCGGGCTGTAAAGGCCTTCAGGACGGAGACTGATTTGGACGTCTAGAGTCTCTTTCCCTCACTCTGAACAAAATGCACCTCATTAATCTTGCCATGAGGTGATCATTTACTTTTGTGATTTATTATCATAAATAATAAGCTCCCTGGTGCTTGCAGAAGAGGCCTTGACTTTAGTCTGGCCAGGGGGAGGAGGAGAGGCAGGTAAAAGAACTGTGAACTGGCTGAAGGGGCTAAGGCCACTACTGTATGTGATCAGGGAAGGCTTCCTAGAGGCTGTGACAGTGGAACCGGACTTGGGGGGAAGAGAGAGGTGTGATGGGAAGAGGCATTCCCTTGGTGGTTGGATGCTGTCACCCTTGTTGAACCTGGAGAGCAGGGCCAGGGACTGCCTGTCTCCTCCTGGTGTGGAATGAATAAGTCTTTCTCTCCTGGAGCCGTGGGAGGTCACGTGGTCCAGCTTGTGGACCAGGACATTCTGGTCTCCCTGCAGCCACCTGACTGTATGTTCTGGAAAAGCTTCCTGTGCCTACCAGGCCCCTCATGCTCTTCTCCTTGTCCCGCAGCCAAGAAGACCTGTGCAGACAGCGACTTCACCTGTAATGACGGCCACTGCATCCGAGAGCGGTGGAAGTGTGATGGCGAGGAGGACTGTTCAGATGGCTCCGACGAGTCGGAGGCCACGTGCAGTGAGTCCTGCCCCTGGGCTGGGGGTGGGGCCTGGCTCTGGGCCTCAGTTTCCTTGTTAGGTCTTCCTGGTGGGGAAGCTGGAGGCTCAGGTGAGGTGATCTGTCTCCCACAGCCCCGTATGCACTTTGCGCTGAGCACTCATGAGCTCCGGTGCTTCTAGTTGCTGGTGTCTGGTGACCTGTGTCTGGGCTTTCTTCCCAGCCCTCTGGCAGGTTGGGCCCTGCTCCTAGAGTTCCAGGAGCTAAAAGCAGCCCCTTTGAACCCTGATGGTGAGAAGTAGCCAGCACACATGTTCCAGGCCTCCCCTGAGTCTCCCCCGCTAGTTTTTTTTTTTTTTTTGAGGATTCTAATCATAATTCTAATAATACTAATGGCAGTTGGTACTCATCTAGCATTCACTATATGCAAAGTGCTATCTGTGCTTTCACTCATCCTATTCCCATAGTGGCCTCAGGAGATAAGTACTGTCACATTTTGACTTTTGCAGAGGTAGAAGTTGAGGCTCAGAGAGATTGAGTGACTTGCCCAAGGCCACCCAGCTGGGGTCTTCAAGGCCCTAGCTCTGTCCTCAGTCTCTGCGGACTGAGCCTAGGAGCCTGGCCCAGATGGCAACAGGCAACAGGGGCAAGATGAAGGCCGAAGCCAAGCCCCAGGCCCGCCTCCCGCACTCAGCCTTTGTCTCTCTGTGATTTCTTTTCCAGGCCCTAATCCTCAAAGCAAACGTACACTGGGCAGGTCATTCCGTGACATTTGTTAAATTAAAAAGGAGATGAGAAGGGGGCGGGGAAGGACCCGGTGGTCCCAGAGGCAGAGCTTCAGCAGAATGAGTCTGAGACAAAAGGCCAGGAGAGGGGCCGCACGTGGAGGACGGTAGGGCTGGCGGGGGCCTGCTAGTCGCGGTCCCCGGATCTTCCTCAGGGGTCACAGTCACCCCAGAGGCAGAGGTGGGGACAGTGGAGGCCAGCGTCCCATCGAGGGCTGTGGCTGGTGATAACTGGGTTTCCTTGTCTCCTAGCAACAGAGCTCCCAGTCTCTGCGTGAGAAACAGGGAACGGGAGAGAGAAAGGGAGAGCAGGAGCCACCCCCGCCCAAGACAAGGGACTCCCTCCTTTCCTTGCACAGCTGCCTCGCCTTCCCAGCCACACCGCAGGCCCTACCCTCCGCTCACTCCACCCAGCAGCCCCTGCACCCCAGGCAGTCCTGGAGGTGCTGGACGCTGGGGAGGGCCGCCCAGCGCTTTGTCCTGAGCTTCCGGAGAACAAAGCCCAGCCACGCCCACTTGTGACTCCTCAGGGCCAGCTTGGGCGAGGGGTGGGTCTGTTTAGAGAGAAAGAAACTGAGGCTGGGACAGGTTCGGCTGCTTGCCCAAGGCGGCCTAGCTAACATAGGGCAGAGCCGTGTACAGCCCAGAGTGTGTGTTTGGGGAGGGGGGCTGTGACCGCCTTGGCAGTCAGCCAGCTCGGCCATCCAGACCTCATGCCTGCAGTTACCCTGGACACTGGAGATGGAGGGGAGGGGAGCGTCATCACAGTCATTACTGGGGTCTGTCCTGCTGCCTAAGAACTATGCTCCTGCTCCTCCCCACATCTCTGTCTCTTTGCAGTGGTGCTCCTTTCCATCTCCCTCCTGCCCAGCCCTGCACTTGGGCTGCCTCCCTTCTCTGCCTGTCCCCTCTTCCCCTTCCCCCTTACCCTCTTTCTTCATCCTGCCTGTGTTTCTCTCTGTCTTCCCGCCTCTTGCCCCTCTCAGCAATTGCTCAAGCCTTTCCATCTCCTGGGGTTTGCTGGGCTAGGGTGGTGGGGGGCGGGGGGTCTCTGGCCTCACACCTCCTGCCTCCCCAGGCCTGCTTTGGGCTCAGCTGTAAAGCAGTTATCAGGCAGTTGAGTAACTGGAAGCCTAGAGATGTTGAGGGCCCTGCTTCTAAGACACACAGGTTGCTCGTGGCTGGTCTGCCTTCCATGACAAAAGGCAGGCTCTGAAGTCTCTCTGGGGCTTGACAGAGCTCTGTGTGGGAGCTGCCGCCAGGGGAGTCGGGGCCCAGCTCTCTCTTCTGCATCCTGGGAGTCAGGGGGCTCTCCCATGATGCAGTGTGAGTCCTGCATACTTTCTCGCCCCCTCTGAGCTCTAGTCTCTATAATTCCAGAGTTCCAGAGACCATGATTCTAAGACTCCTGGACTCATAAGAGTCTGAGGCCCTTTTCTGCCTTGCCTGTACCCAGTTGGGCACAAGGCCAGGATCCCACTTTCTGTGCAGTTACATTTGTCACCGGTGGGCAAGGCCTGTGTGTGGGGAGGGCTGCCTGGAGAAGGTCAGCCAGTGTAGGACCTTGAGGGCCAGGCAGAACTGGGGGCAGCAGGACCTGGTAACAGGCTTGCTCACAGCCTCCTGACCAAGTGAGAACCCAGCAGCCAATTCACTGCCCATTTGATTGGCGTTGTCATAGCAACCTCCACAGCCTACCAGGTTCCTGGGGACTGTGCCAGCTTCCAGGATAGAGCCCCCTCCCCACCTGCAAAGAAAGATTATAGGCAGTGGTCAAGTGCAGTGGGTTTGATGTCTGGTATACTCAGGTTCAGGTACTTTAACCTGTGAGACCGCAGGCAATTTGCCAATCTCCCCGAGCCATAGTTCATTCATCTGCAAAATAGGGGAATGGTACCTATCTTACAGGGGTGGTGAGGACCAAGTGAAAAAAATGCACTCACAGTGTCGATGATGGAGTAAATGGCAGTGTGATTTTTATCATTATGTTTTGACGTTAGGCCCTCTCCCCGATTTAAAATCTTAGAAGTCTAAGTGAAGACGCTTTGTGTGGAGTAGGGAGGGATTTGGGAGCAGGTTCCCATTCCTGTGTTCCCCTCTATATAATCTGCATCTCGCTGGCTGGGGTTCCTCCCAGATCTCTTTCCTTCTGGTTCTGGATTCTGTGGCTGTCACACTAAGCCAGGAGTCACAGCAGGAAGGCACGGACATTTGCCTAATGAAAGTAGCATTTCAGCTCTAATTATAGCTCCCTTGATTGGGGATGTTTGTGACCCACCTTCAGGCATCTGTTGGGAGGTGTGCGGCATGGGGGTGGGGAACCTGGTTCAAGGTGAGTGAGTTACAATTCTAGGAGCTGCTTATTGAAAATGAGGTTTTATTCATGCATGTTAGAGCCTTCCCATCTGGAAGGGGGACCTCACTGATTAACCCAGTGCACCTTCCTATCAGAGATTTTCTAAGCTCATCCAGCAAGTCAGGGGCCCACCCTGCTGACCCCGTGAGAAGGAGCTTGGTGTGACTGCCCCCTTCTGTGCAATGGGACGTCCATGCCATGCTTCCTGGGGCAGCAGCTGGACCCCATATTCACCACTGCCTGAGCCCCTGGCCCCTGGGAGCTGGCAGTCCCCAAGTGGAGGCTGTTGGCCCTGCGCCTCCCATGACCTGCACTGCTGATATGCTTGCTCAATAAGAAGCCGTCAGGCACTTTCCTTCCTTCAGTCAACAGATATCTTCCTCTTTATTAATTTGTAAGCTTCTGAATTAGAGAAAGGACGGTTGGATTTGGATTTCTAAGACAAGATTCTCTGGGAATTTATAAATGCCTGTGGCCACTCTGGAGTACAGTGGCAGGCCTTTGGTGACTTGGAGGATTCCTGATGTCTGAGGAAGTGGGGCTCCTCATTCCTGCCCCTGAGAACCTGGAGATACTTGGATAGCAAGCCAGAGGCATTCCCTGGGGCATCTGTTTCTGAGAGAGAGAGAGCGGGAGAGGGAAAGAGATGGAGAGAGAGGGATAAGTGTTCAGTTCAATGGTGGGTGCTGCATTGTGGAGGGCCCTCTGGACTCGAATAAGCTATGATGTCCATCCCCAGGGGTGAGACCTGGGCCCTCCCAGTCCTTTGCATTTCATGAAATAAAACAAGGGCAACCGTTTGCTGAGTTCCAGATTTGCTCCAGGTTCTGTATAGGCATTTCCATGTTTCCTCATATAAACCACCCATCAGCTCTGGGAGATGATATAACCCCATGTGCAGGTGAGGGAAGCCAGGGTGCAAAGAGGTTAAGTGACTTGTTGAAGGGCCTTCATGTTAGTAAATTTGATGTGGACTCCAAACCCATGGTCTATCTCCCGCGCTATGCTGCCTGGGGCCTCTAGCTTCAGTTATCCTGAAAGTGGGTGTTAGACAGCCACCTCCCATCTTGCAGACTTGCCTAAGCCAAGGCCCAGTGAGCCTCCTCCCTCCAGTGACCCTCTCCAGGGTCACCAGGAGACCATCGGGTCCTACTTTCCCCCACTATGCAGTATGAAGTGCCATAAGTTAACAAGAGTTTTGGGGTTGAGGGACCTGGGGAAGATTTTGCAGCTCTGCTCTTCACAAGACTTTGAGCAAACAACTTACGCTCTCTGGGCTTCACTCTCCCCATCTGTAAAATGAAGGTAATAATAGCCTTCACTTTATGAGGAGATAGTGCAGTGGTAATGAACCTGCCTGGCAATGCAGGAGACATAAGTGACACAGATCCCTGGGTCAGGAAGATTCCTCTGGAGAAGGAGATGGCTCTCCAGTCTGGTATTCTTGCCTGGAGAATCTCATGGACAGAGGAGCCTGGTGGGTTACAGTCCATGGGGTCTCAAAGAGTTGGACACAACTGAGCACATACACTTGAGGAGATGCTGCACGTCAACACTCCCTAGACCAGCTTCCGGGGCTGAGCAGTGAGAGGTCTGACCCAGGAGCCCAGAGGGTGAGGTCCGTGTCCCGCTTTGGAAAATAGCTGCATCACAACAGAGACAGCGAGGTTCCGGGAGAGGCAGCAGTTGTAATGCCCAGTGTCCAGCGACCCCGGGCAGGTCGCTTCCCCTCTCTGGACCTCCGTCTCCTGTCACTCCAGCCAGTGCTCCTCAGTGTGACCTCCAAGGCCTCTTGTGTCCCCCACATTCCAAGAAGGTTCCTTGGCTCTTTGAGGGTAGGAGGGCTCGTGTCAGGCACTGCTGAATCCTCGAGAGCCTGTAATTAGAGCTGTCTATTTAGGGACACAGCAAATGTCTTATTAATTATAAAGAAAGGAAGCAGACAGATTGTTTAATCATTGTCCTTGCTGAAAGGTTATGCAATTAACTGTATAAATATTCATTCAAAGTTCAAGCAGCTGCCTGCTGCACTGGGGTATGCCGAACCAGGCCCCTGGAGATGGTACAGATGGGTCAAGGGCCGTTTCAATCACCTGGACTTTTGAGCGGAGAGTTTGGGGTTGGTTCTGGGCCACTATGTCATGTCTGGATGTGAGAGTTGAACCATAAAAAAGGCTGAATGCTGAAGAATTGATGCTTTGACCTGTGGTGCTGGAGAAGACTCTTGAGAGTCCCTTGGACTGCAAGGAGATCAAACCAGTCAATCCTAAGGGAAATCAACCCTGAATATTCATTGCAAGGGCTGATGCTGAAGCTGAAGCTTCAATACTTTGGCCACCTGACGTGAAGAGCTGACTCATCAGAAAAGACCCTGATGCTGGGAAGGATTGAAGGCGGGAGGAGAAGGGGACAACAGAGGATGAGATGGTTGGATGGCATCACCAACTTAATGGACATAAGTTTGAACAAACTCCAGGAGATGGTGAAGAACAGGGAAGCCTGGCATGCTGCAGTCCATGTTGTCATAAAGAGTTGGACACAACTGAGCAACTGAACAACAACTGGGCCACTACCCTACCCACAGGAGGGTGAGGGGTTTGACGGAAAGGGCAGGGTTTAGTCAAAGGAATCTAGACTCTGACTCTCACTGCTGTGTGTTTGGGGCCAGTTACTCTGAGCTTTGGTCTGGGTCTCTCTGAGCTTTGGTTTCCTTATCTGTAAAATGGACCAGTGTTCTGTTCTGTTCTAGGGGTGCCACTAACATAATGGTCTTTGTGAGTGGTGCCCCTGGAGTTTCCACTCACAGCCTGCAGGGCCTGCTTATGTGGCAGGGAGAGGGTCAGGATGACAAGGGAAAATATCAACTCCTCAGCATGAAGCAGCCGGACCCACAGTATGTACTCAGTAACATGGCTCCTTAACAACTCCCCGTGAGCATCTGTTTCCTGAGGCCTGGCTCACAGATGCTGTCTTGTCCCCTCTGTGTCAGGGGCTTGCAGACATACAGCGCCTGCTCTATCACTTTTCTGGAAGTGGATTTAAAAGACATGAAATCTCCAATATCTTTTGGATTTGCAGAATGGTAACCCAGGGGTTCTCAAATGGGATGCCTGAGAATCACCAGGGCAAGCAGGGATGGGTGGAGTTGCTAAGATGCCTGGGCTCTGCCCTGGAAACCTTGATTCAGTCTAGTGTGAGCTGGGGCCCAAGAACCTGCACCCACCACCCACCACCCCACCCCTTATCTGGGACATGCTGGTTGCTGCAGTCCCCTCGTGTTCTGCGGGGCCCAGAGTGGGAAGTACTTTCTCAGTTCCTGCAGTGTGTGGGTGATGGAGGTGCTCTGGGCCCCTCCCCTGACTCCCAGGCCCCTCACCACCTGTACCACCTCCCCAAGGAAGCCTGTATAAAGGGTCTTTGAGTGTCAGTGCTTCCAGGGCTCTGTCCAACAGTATTTGTAAAGGGAAATTTCTGTAAAACGAATCCCTTGAATCCTGTATTCCCAACAGGTTGCCTTATATTTATGAAATGTATTCCTAGGGATAACTTTGGGGTCCACAGTTGGGGGGTCCAAGGCACTACTTTCCCATGGTGTAGTAGTATCTGGGGGTCTTCGCTCAGACACCTGCCCCCAACTCATCTTGTCTGTGTCGTCCTCTCCATCTCTCGTGGGCTTTCATCCCAGCTATGGAAGTAAGAGGTTAGGGAAAATGGTTTGAGATTAGAGAGAAGAACTGAGGGTAAGGTACCAGTAACCCACTGCCTCCAGGGTGCCGTGGACTGTTCTCAGCCTCTGGCATGAGACACAGCTGACTGCACCCTCACCTGGGTCTTCACGACTGTGTGAATAGGACCCAGCGCTGGGTGCCATGTGTGGTACACAGCAGGATACTCACTGAGGGAATAGATAAGTCCTCAGCTGCTACGTGCGGAGAATAATAGTAGGTATCATGAGTGAGCACTGGCTGGGCATTCTAAATGCTTTACAGACATTAACGTAGTTGTCGTAACAGTCCAGTGGGACTGGGAATAGTGTTATCCCCACTTTATGGGCACAGAGATAAGGATCGATGGCCAAGGTAGATAGCCAACAAGTGACTGAGCTGAACCCAGGCAGCCAAGCTCCAGAGCCCATGCCCTCGACCTTCATGCTGGAGGCCCCAACATAACCTATACCTTGCTGGAGTACTATGAAGATACAATGGAAGCGTCCAGCACTGCTCCTGGCACATCCTAGAGATCACTGAGTTCGGCCTGTGTACACCCTGGAAGGCAGGGTGAGGAAGCCAGCCACGGAGGTCTGAGATGTCTCTGCCTCGGCTGGGTCTGTCATGTGGGTCGTCCCGGGATGCTCAGGATGAGAGCCATCCCCAGGCTGGATCAGGGTCCTCATTCTTTCTTCCAAATTGAGAATCAGCCCTGGAGCTCCGGGCCCCTGATTGAGTCAGTCTCTGATTGCGGCTGCAGTAAGTATAGCTGTGTGGTCCCGCTGGGCCCTGGCACACGGCGACTGCTCTCAGCAGCGGGCTCGGCACAGTCACGGGGGCAGGCAGGCTTGGAGGGAGCTGCTGGGGCTGTGGTGAGCCCTTCCAATCTGCAGGTTTGGATCACAGAGTCACTGATCTGGAAGGCAAACTCAGACCCAAACAGGGCGTATCTTGCCCAAGGGCACACAGCTGGAAATGGCAGAGGAGCATGCAGGGCATGGTGGCTCCATATTGCTGGAGCCTAAAGGGAAGGCTTGGAAGGGTGGGAGGTTAGGCCGGTCAGGCAGGTGGAGGGGTTGGCTCAACTGAAGAGGGTCTTGAGGGCCAGGGACCAGGGGGCCATGAGAGGGTATTAGGCAGGGCGGTGACAGGGCCAACTGTAGGATTCAGAAAGTCTTAGGAGTAGGACTTTCCTGGTGGTTCAGTGGTTAAGAATCCACCTTGCAATGCAGGGGACACGGGCTCAAGTCCTGGTCCAGGAAGATTCCACCTGCTGCAGAGCAACTAAACCCACACGCTGCAACTATGGAGCCATGCTCTAGAGCCTGAGAACCACAACTACAGAGCCCACATGCTACAAACACTGAAGCTCACACACCCCTAGAGCCCATGCTCCACAGCAAGAAAAGCCACGGCCACGAGAAGCTCGCACACCACAACTAGAGAGTAGCTCCCCCTCACCACAGCTAGAGAAAGCCCGCACACAGCAACAAAGTCCCAGCCCAGCCAAAAATGAATAAAAAAGTCTTAGGGGCAGAGGAGCTTCTTCTTAGACGAAGAAGCTGAGACAGGAAGGCCCTGGTGGATTCCCAGGGCTTCAGGTCATGAGGCTGGAGTCAGGCAGTAGGACTCACTGGCACCATGCCCTATGTCCTCCTTGGCTGAGCTGTGGACATGTGTCTCTCTCCACAGCCAAGCAGGTGTGTCCTGCAGAGAAGCTGAGCTGCGGACCCTCCAGCCACAAGTGTGTGCCGGCCTCGTGGCGCTGTGATGGGGAGAAGGACTGCGAGAGCGGAGCGGATGAGGCTGGATGTGCCACATGTGAGTCCAGGGTCTGGTCCCCCAGGGTCACGGTCAGGCAGCCTTGGGCAGCAGTGGTCACTTGTGGGGAAGGAGGGCCAGGTTCTCCAGGGAGCTTGGGAGGTGGAGAGGAAAGGGGAACGGTCAGGACACTAGTAATGGCCGGGCACTTTGAAGAGACATTCTTTTTCATCCTCACAATCACCTCACAAGCAGCCATTATCATCCCCATTTGTGGGTGAGGAAACTGAGGCTCAGACAAGCGAGGAAAAATGCCCACAGCTAAGTGACGGAAGTGAGTGATTCAACTTCAGGTCCGGACAGCAAAGTCCACGTGTGTTCTAACCATGCCTGACATCTGCTCATCCATTCCATAAGTCTATACTGATCTCTGAGCAGGGGCAGGAGACCAGAGTAGGGGCCGTAGTGAGAGATGGTTGCGGACTGGGCGAGGACACTGGCAGTATCGGGGGAAGGGAACAGATTCCTGAGGACTGTTGCTGAAATCTCAGACCTGAGCACCAATGTCATGAGGCAGGAAGATAGTCTCAGCAGGCTTCTGCAGGGACAGATGGAAGTGGTCACTGGGGCAGTTCCACATCAGTGGGCTTCAAACATAGGATTATCTCCTCCCCAGGGGGCAGGCCAGCAGGGCCTGGGCCAGTGGGGAAGGTGGCCTGGCCGGGCATGTTTCATATGCAACAGGCACCTACTGTGTGCCAGACTCTGGAAGGGACAAGAAGGTGAATCCTATAGGCCTCTCTTCGGGAGCTCATAATGAATGGGGGAGAGAGACTGGCTGTTGGAACTAGGCTGTGAGGCTGGGCAGAGATCCGGGCGATCGCTCAGGGGCTTTTGCCAAGCACGTGCCCACCACTGTCTCCCACCCTGCTCACTCTGCCAGCTTCTGTCTTTGTATCCTACCCATCCTTCCTGGCCCATGGGAAGTGCCACCTCCTCTGGAGGCGTCTAGATCACAGCACTCTAAGAACGTGAGTCTCTGGAATTTGGATATCTCTGAAGCTGGAAGTGTCTGGGTATGCGGGCAGATCCTGGCTGGGACCAGCAGTTGCAAAGCCCCAGTGGTACACTGCCTCATTTCTGCAGCTGTGATAATAATTCTGTGGGACCTCACTGGCCAGTGAGAATCCTCTCCCCTCCATACCTCCTGAAAATCAGATGTTTCCGCAGTCATCAAGGCTATCAGCCACTATTGCTGGGAGTGGGAATAGCTCTAACTACAGCATGTTGTGGCAGGGCTGTTCCCTGTTAATTATAGAAGACAGTCATGTTCAAAGGTCCTATTGAGCTTCTCTGCTTCAGCTCCCAATCACCAAGGCAAAGGAAAAAGAATACTCCCTTCTCTCATCCCTCAAAGCTTCTTCCATTCATGAATACTGGGAGGGGTCCCTGAACACAGGCCTGATGATGTAGATCTTAAAGGTGCTGTCAGCTTCGAAAACTTGGAGCAAGCTCACGATAAAGCAGCTCTTCCTCCTAGAACTCTGATTGTAGTGAGTCCTCCCCCTCTCTGTCTGGACAGGGAGGAGGAGGGCTAATCTAGGCATCAGCTTAATCTTGAGGGGCAGACATCACAGAGTAGGGTGTGCGTTTCCTACCAAGGCCCCAACATCCCAAAAGCCCAGAAGGGGAAAAAATGCATCTGTCAGAAACTTGATAGAGCCGTCAGCCACACATGACATGAGCTGCCTACCTTGTGAAACTGAAGGCATCAGTTCTATTTTATGTTCACTAACAATGAAAAGGGACAGTTTTCCAACAGAAAGTAAAAACACAGACTATTGGCGCCCCCACGTGGAAAGATAGGGTGCTGCCACCACCAAGTTACCGGGCTTCCCAGGTGGCGCTAGTGGTGGCGCTTCTGCCAATGCAGAAGACATAAAAGATGAGAGTTTGATCCCTGGATGGGGAAGATCCCCAGAAGGAGGGCATGGCAACCCACTCCAGTATTCTTGCCTGGAGAATCCCATGGACACAGGAGCCCGGTGGGCTACAGTCCACTGGGTCACAAAGAGTCGAATACGACTGAAGTGACTTAGCATGCATGTTCACGCAGCCCCTGTATCCATGCTTGGCCTGGGGCTCCAGGTCTCTTCTTGGCCTCTGTATAAGGAATGAAGGAGGGAGGAAGTCAGGTCGCTACTCTACAAACAGCCTGAACTCAAGGGTGGGAAGAAAACTGGAAAGCTCAGAGGAGTCAGAGGAGGAGGTAAGAGCCCCAAACCTGAGTTCTGGACCCCTTGTCACCGCAGACTGACTGTGCGACCCCTGGGCACCGCAGACTGACTGTTGCTCCTCTCCCTGGGCCTCAGTTTCCCCATCTGTAAACTGGCAGTGGGGCTAGTGGTCTCTAAGGCTCTCCCAGCCTCTGCTGCTGCTGCTAAGTCACTTCAGTCTTGTCCGACTCTGTGCGACCCCATAGACGGCAGCCCACCAGGCTCCCCCGTCCCTGGGATTCTCCAGGCAAGAATACTGGAGTGAGTTGCCATTCCCTTCTCCAATGCATGAAAGTGAAAAGTGAAAGTGAAGTCGCTCAGTCGTGTCGGACTCTTAGCGACCCCATGGACTGCAGCCCACCAGGCTCCTCCGTCCATGGGATTTTCTAGGCAAGAGTACCGGAGTGGGGTGCCATTGCCTTCTCCGCCCAGCCTCTGAGCTCAGAGCAACCCACCAGGGAGAGGAAGCCCAGGGCCCCAGGCAGTGCCAGTGACCTGTGCCCATAATGACTGCAAATCCCTAAATTACTCCCCACACCTGGCTGGTCCAGCCTCCATCCACACCACATGCACTCACTGCAAGAAGCTCTGTACTGGACCTTCGGGAAAAAGTGGGTCAATCTCAGAGCCCACCCCTGTGCAGTTCGTTGTCATGGGGCAGACAGAGAAGGACACGAGACCCAGGCACCTGAGCAGGCTGTGAAGGGCACCTGAAAGGAGAGTGGAGGTGTGTGGAAACTTCCCAAGCAGGGGAACACGAAGCGTGTTATCAAAAAGGTAGAATTTGGACCCTTGAAGGATTCGAACTCTTCACTATGATAAAGAGAGACAGTGGTGGGCAAGAGATGGGTGTCCAGCAGATGGAACAGCCTGGGTAAAGGCTGGGGAAGTGGGAAAGTGTACAGATGGTCTAGTGTGTGACGTGAAGCAGGGTGTGAGCAGAGTGAGGTGATGGGGTACAGCAGTAGCTCTGTGCCAGTGGCCTTGGATGCCAGGCCAAGGGACTTAGAGGGGATAGTGCAAGCAAACCCAGGAGTGGGGAGGGCCCTGGACTGTGCTGTAAGGAAGCAGGTCCAGGCCTTTTTCTTGGAAGGGTCGATGTCATGCTACATACCATTTCCTGGGAACATCCGGAGAGGCCTTCAAGACAGGTTACACTCTGCAGCTTTAGAGGCTCTTAGTCCCACCATCCTGCAGGGAGCAGGACAGGAATTCCCGCTCCCAGTGAGGCTAGGGAGGCGGCCCAGCATGACCCTAGCTGGACCCGGATTGGAGGCCCCCTTTTCCGTCCACATTTGGGGCCCCCAGCAGGGCTCATTCAGGCCGGGGGGTGAGGGTCAGGGCCCCTGGAGCGGGACCGGCGGGCCCGGGGCGCCGGGGATGGGGTGCGGCGGGCCGACAGGCTCTCTGTCCTGCGCAGTGTGCGCCCCGCACGAGTTCCAATGCAGCAACCGCTCGTGCCTGGCCGCCGTGTTCGTGTGCGACGGCGACGACGACTGCGGCGACGGCAGCGACGAGCGCGGCTGCGCCGACCCGGCCTGCGGGCCCCGCGAGTTCCGCTGCGGCGGCGACGGCGGCGCCTGCATCCCCGAGCGCTGGGTCTGCGACCGCCAGTTCGACTGCGAGGACCGCTCGGACGAGGCGGCCGAGCTGTGCGGCCGCGCGGGCCCCCGCGCCACGCCCGCGCCCGCCGCCTGCGCCGCCGCCGCCCAGTTCGCCTGCCGCAGTGGCGAGTGTGTGCACCTGGGCTGGCGCTGCGACGGTGACCGCGACTGCAAGGACAAGTCGGACGAGGCCGACTGCCGTAAGCCCCCGCCCGCCCCCATCTCGCCCTGGGCCGCGGGTGCGCCAGCGTCCGCGGAGGGGGCCGCCTCTTCTCGCCCTACTCCGACCCTAGTCTTGGTTTAACGGGGGCGACAGAACTGGGGAAACGTGAAGTGTGTGTGGTCACATGGCTGCTAAGCTGCGGAGCTCAGGGTCTTCACAGGTACCTGTGACCCTCCGTGATGCGCCCCTGCCCCTGTCATACCTCCCACCCCTGCCTTCCCGGGCCCAAGCAGTCACCCACTGGTTCCAATGCCCGAGATCTTGGTACACTAAAGAAGAGCCCCCACCCCAACCCTCCCTACCTCCTGGGCCTGCTCATCCTTCAAGGCTTCTCCCAGGTTCCTCTGATGGGTCCTGCTGGGCTGGGTTCCCCTGAGCTCCTGTAGGTTCCTGGCCTCCTCATCTGGCAACACATCCACACAATGATCTCCTTTGCCCCTCAGCCCTGCTCTGCACCCTTGAGCTGTTAGAGGATGGGGGGGCTCTTAGTAATCTGTGTCCCCCATCCCTACATCCTGGGCGCTGAGGAAGGGTTTGCTGAAAGGATGAAGTCATTAAGTAATGAGCACTGAGGTTCCAAAGCACTGTTCCGGAGGGGTGGCGCTGGGGAGAGACGGTAGAGAGGGAGACAGGAGACCTGAGTTTTAGTCCTGGCTTTGCCTGCCAGAGCGCTGTGTGACCCTGGCTGAGGCCTTCCCCCTCTCTGAGCTTCAGTCTCCCCATCTTGTGCCTTGGCCCGGTGTCCTCCGAAGACTCCCAAGCTCAGCCACTGGTTCTGTTCTTGCCGGGGGTGGATGTGGGCTGGAGGTGGGGGAGGAGAGCTGTCCCAGCACCTGAGGGCGCTGACCCTCTCCGCTCACCCTCCCCTGGCAGCACTGGGCACCTGCCGTGGAGACGAGTTCCGGTGCGGAGATGGGACTTGTGTGCCTGCCATCAAGCGCTGCAACCAGGAGCAGGACTGTCCAGACGGGAGTGATGAAACTGGCTGCCTGCAGGGTGAGTGTGGTCAGCGGCAAGGGGACAGCACCCCCTGAGCTTTCCCCTGGCTACCTGGAGAGAGCGGAGTTGGGAGACATCACCCCTTGGTCCTTATGATGCCTCTTCCCCCAGAGTATTACTTACCCCTAAACCACCCAGACCCCCTCCCTGCGGGTCCTCGTGGCACTAGAACTGGAGCCTTAAGGACTTTGCAAAAGCTGAAGGAGGCCTCGGGGAAGGGATGTGAAGGCACTGCAGGAGATCCAGCCCCCACCCTTTGTTTATATCTGCACCTCCAAGCAGCTTTACTAACTGGTTCCTGGACCAGACAGAGGCAGAGTCCTGCTCCCCAGGGAGCCCCCTTAATTCTCAAGTGGCTGTCATCACCCTGCAGGAGTAGGGACCCTGAACACCTGGTCATCTGGAGAAGTGGATCAAGGATTGGGCAGTGAGGTTGCCTCCCCAGTCTAGGACCACTGGAGCATAGGTCCCCTCAGGAGATGGTCCCTGCAGCCCCCAGGGTCTCTGTAGAGGGGCTGCATTGCCCTCCAAGGTCCCTAATGCTGGTAGATCAGATGTAGACCCCCGCACCCCGCCCACCTTCATGATCCTGGTTATCCCTGAGGTCCTGTCCTTCTGTGAACAGAGCTCCCACCAGCCCTGTATTCAGCTGTCAATCCTGGGCCACCCTCTGGAGGCCAGTGGGGGCTGAGTCTGGAGCTCTCCTCACCTCCCATGGGCCCAGCCCACCCCAACCTTCCCTGCCTAAGGTCTCACAGGTGCTGTCCACTCTCTTGTCCGGCCCGACAGAGTCAACATGTGAGGGTCCCCGCAGATTTCAGTGTAAGAGTGGCGAGTGCGTGGACGGCAGGAAAGTGTGTGATGCTCAGAGGGACTGCCGGGACTGGTCGGATGAGCCTCTGAAAGAGTGTGGTATAGTACCTGTCTCCGTCCGACTGCTGGACTAACACCCCCCATCACACCCCCTCCTGGCCCTCAGGCCACAGCCCTCACCCACCCCTCTGCACACGTTCTGTTCTGACCCTCTCTCTGGACCCATGTGCTGTCCCGTGGTCTCAGACAGGGCTGTTTGCCTTTGGGGCCTCTTGTTCTGTTTCTGCATATCTAAGGGCCTTTCCTTTCCAAATGCTCAGAAATTGCTTCCTCTCATAAATACAGACTGTCTTCAGTTCTTTCAGATTCAGACCTCTGAGTGTGTGCTCACTCGGGAACTTTCTCTCTCTCTCATTGTTTCTGCCCTGCTATCCTAGCCAGGGCTCTGACCTCTGAGGCCTTCCAGCCCCCCTAGCAGGGGACCCTGCAGTGGAAGAGGTGGGGAAAAGCCAGCGGGTGGCCAGACAAGGCACAGATATGAAAGTCATTGGGCTCAGGCCAGGCCTGAGTAAGGATAGGGCAGACCCAGCAGCAGAGGGTGGCACCATCCTGTGCCCTGAGGAACTTTCTGGGAGAACAGGCTCACAGGCTGGACACGAGCGAGGAGTGCAAGGAGGCGGCTGTCCTGATGGCCAGAGCTGTCAGGCCGGGTTCCAGGCTAAAAGGATCAGGAAAGTCTGGACTGCAGGTGGGCAGACATCACCAAGAGCATGTGGGAAACCCAGGGTGGGCTCTAGAAATGTTCATTTCTGAGGTCAGTGGCTTGGACAGAGAACGCCTGAGTGGACAGAGAACGCCTGAGCAGACAGAGCCTGGGTCAGACCCTCCCTCCCCTGCCTTCCTGGCAGACCCATTTCCACCCAGCGCCCTCCCTCCTGGGCCTTCAGAGGAGATCATTCCCTTGAGCTTCCTGAAACAGCACACCTTTGCCCCTGTTAAAAATTAAGAAATTGATTTCGGGAAGGAAGAGAAGCTGGGAAAAAGGTCACTCGGTCTTAGTCTGAGCTTGCAGGTGACAGACTCCCCCCAGGCTCTGCTGTGAAAGGTCTCAGAAGAAGGAAGTTATGGAAAAGAGGAGAGGGAGGCAGGAACATCTGAGCCTAGGCGCCCTACCGGATACTACTAACTTGCTGAACTCTCTTCTCTCTTGTCTTTTGCATGACACTCCAAAGAGACGTATGTACGCATGTGTTTGTGTCTCTGTGCTGGTGAGAGACCAGTGTCTGTATCCATGACTCCTTCTCGGAGGAAGGCAAGGGAGTTGCATCATGTGTCTCTGTGTGGCTCCCGTGTCTGTGTGAATGTGCCTGAGCATGTGAGCTGGTGTGTGTGTGCATGTAGGTATGTGCATGCAGGTGGGCACTCGTGCTGGGGACACTGCCCCTTCCTTCCATGGGGACCTCAAATGCTCCTCAGGCCTCTCTGGACCACTTTCCCTCCCTCCCCGCTGCAGGCCCCCAGCAGAATCACCTCCAGGGTAGATCAAATTGGGAAGGCCCAGAGACTCCCCTCTTCTGCCTCCGTACTGGCTTTCCAGGGTTGGCGGGACCGTCTACCCATTCTCTGCCCCTGACTCACCTCAACCCCGGAGGACTCTGCCTCTGTGTTTCATGGAAGCCTGAGTCACGTGGCACTCTCCCCTTCCCCCATCAGAGCCATCTTGCACCTCCCGCTCCAGCCAGTGCTCAGTAAATACAGTGGTTGAACTGCTGCTCCTGCAGAAGGAGAGGGGGGAAGTGAGTGATGGTGGCTGAGGCCATGAGTGAGCAGGTGAACAAGTGAATGGATGGCGTGGAGGGAGTAGTGTGCAGTGTGGTGTGGGAGACGTCAGGGAGGGCTGGGAGTGACGGGAAGATCCTGGAGGTGGTGCCCTACAGAGGCCACCCCAGAGCTACCGTGGCTCAGCCCACCCCAAGGGGTGGGGCTTCCCAGTGTTGGGCCTGGCTGAGTCACCCCCAGCCCGCCAGTCATGGGGTTGCCGTGGTCTTGTTCTTTTCAGTTCTGCCAACATCCCAGAGAAACAGGAGGCGGCCCAGGGGTAAAGGGGAACATTCCCCCAGCATGGCTCAGGCTGGGGGCGGGGGCACCCACCACTATGCATGGCCTGGGGTGGGACGCTCAGACCGGCTGTGTGCATGACCCTGGCTGGCTCGGCACAGCTCTGCTTGGCTTGGCTAGAGTGGCGGGGCAGGGGTCTAATGGGCAGAGGGTGGCACGGCTCCTTCCCCTGGCTTGAAGAGTTAACCTTCTGTGATTCTAAAGCCCAGAAGATGCTGTGAGAACTTGGTGAGCCTTGGTCCTGGCCTCTCTGACCTCCTCTAGGACCCTGCCAGACGTGGTGAGGGAGTGGAGGATGGGGGAACCAGATCCCTTCATCCCTTGCAGCATCGGTAATCTTGGGACCAGGCTTGTGACCAAGTGTAGGAGTAGACACAGGTGTTGAGAGGAGAGGACGGGGAAAAAGTCCACTGTGGTTCACAGTGCAAGAGAACTGACTTAGCAACAGCGCCATGGAGATAGAGGCCTGGCCATCTCAAATAATCACCAGCTCAGTAGAGAGCAGCCCTTGTAGTAGTTCAGACCCCTCTGGGTGGCAGACTAGCTCTGGGCCCTGTCCAGAGAGTGCATCCAGAGCAAGGCACCTGAAAGGCAGGGGACCAGGAATCAGCGCTCTAAGGAAATTCTGAGGGAGCCATTGGACTCTGGCCAACCCTGCATGGCACCAGCTGCCTCGGGGGGAAGTGGGCTTCCCGAGACTGGAGGTGGTTAAGCAAGGGCATTTCACAGGGGATTCTTAAGGCACTTGCGGGTTGGACATGGTACATGCAGGTCCCTTCAATACTGAGGTCATGAGGAAGGAGACGTAAGAAATGTGTTTGTGAAAGGAAAGACCTTAGGCAGCCTGGTTGCCTCCAGGCTGGTGATGGACAGAGTCCTGGCCTGGGAGGCAAAGGACCCGAGTTCTGGTTCCACCCTGTCCTGTCTGTGTGTCTGGCCTCGAGCAAGGACCCTCTCTGAGCCTCCTCTTGCCCAGTCACCTGGCTAATGAGGCTGAGGCTCAATGAGGCTCTGGGGGAGGCTGAGGCTGCCCTGAGTCTCTGCTTCAGCTCCAGGCCCATCCATGTCCCGCCTCGACCCCAGTCTCAGTTCCTGGACCCTCAGGAGCCTGTGTCCCTCCCCAGGCCTGAACGAGTGTCTGCACAACAATGGCGGCTGTTCCCACATCTGCACCGACCTTAAGATTGGCTTTGAGTGCACGTGCCCTGCAGGCTACCAGCTCCTGGACCAGAAGACCTGTGGCGGTGAGCACCCCCACCCCAGCCCCTCAAGCAGAGGCAGCTCCTCCTGCTGGTTCTGACCTCTGCTCCTCCCCACAGACATCGACGAGTGTGAGGACCCAGATGCCTGCAGCCAGATCTGTGTCAATTACAAGGGCTACTTTAAATGCGAGTGCCACCCTGGCTACGAGATGGACACACTGACCAAGAACTGCAAGGCCGTCGGTCAGTATGGACACTACAAGGTGGGGGGCAGGGGAGCAGCTCTGAGGGAGTCCAGGAAGCAGCGTGCTTCACATGTGAGGCGTGGTGTGCATACATACCCCCTCACACTCAGATAGGAAGTTGCAATATATAGCACACACACAATGCAACTGTGTGCACGACACTGACCCTGCACAGAGCCACCCAGAGACTGCGCTCACATGACAGATACAAGCTGGACCATGCTGGCCACACATGGCATAGGCAACCCACACAAATGGCAGGCCGTGTGCAGACCTGACTGATCATCAGGTCAGCCGATGGAATTCACTTGTTTTATTTATTTGTTTACACTGAACAGCTAACATTGTTGTAGGCACTAGAGACTCAACAGTAAGCAAAACAGATGCAAATCTCTGTCCTTATAGGATTTACACTCTAGTGGGTGAGACGGGAAATCAAAAAACTAAATAAAATTCAGTGCATGGCAGATGGTGATTAGGGTTCAGGAGAAATATAAAGTAGAGAAGTCCAAGGGGGCCGTGGCTTACGGTTTTAAGTAGAGTGGTTAGGAAAGCCCTCGCTGAGAAGGTGACATTTGCATAAAGACCTGAAGGAGGTGAGGGAGTGAGCCATGCATGACCTGTAGGAACCAAAGATAGCCCCGTGCCTGCTGTGTTGAGATAACGAAGAGGAAGCCAGTGCAGCTGGAGCAAAGAGAATAGGAGGAGATGAAGCCCACACAGTGACTTGGGGCAGATCATAAAGGCCTTCTTGACTGTTACAAGGGCTGACTCTCGCCATCAGTCAGGGGGAAGGAAGCTTTGGTGGGTTCAGAGTAATGGGACAGAGTGCCTTCCATTTTAACCAGCTCCCTCTAGTGGCCGTGTTGAGAATAGACCGTCGTGGGCAGGGCAGGAAGCTGGGGAGCTGCTGCAAAGGTCATTGCAGTCAGCCTGGAGAGAGGTGATGGTGGATTAAACCAGGGTGTTGCATGGAGATAATGAAAGGTAGACAATGTGAATATATTTTCAAGGTCAGGATTTATTTTGAAGCAACAGGATTTTCTTGTGAATTGAATGTAGGATGTGAAACTGAAAAAAGGAAATCAAAGGTGACCATGAGGTTTTTAACCAAACGAAATACGGGATTGCTGTTTAAGGCATTGGGAAAGATGGTAAAAGCAGGTTTGGGAGAATATTGGATTAATTTGGACATGTTAAATTTAACAAAATTGTTTAGACATCTCAGCGGAAGTATTGTACAGGTTATTGGATATAGGAACCTAGAATTCAGATGCACAAAAATACCTACTCTATAGGCTATAACAATACAGAAGCTACAGTAATTAACATATAGCTGGCAAACCCGACACACATAGCACCCAAACTGTACAATGTACAGCACATACGTTAGCACATCACATGTAGCATGCAACCAGTTCCTACCCCCACCTGAGACAGGTGTGACATGTAACAGACTATATACGTGCAGAGGAGACAACACACAATGGCCCATGTATACACAACCCCCACATATCAATATCTAAAGTGCAGTTACACAAAAACTCCAGTTGTAACAAACAGGGTACCTGTCACAGTCACAACTCTCGGTAAAAGTCAGCTCAATATATCCTGTAACCCAGCTCCTGCCCTCAGGAAGATGAGGTGTCTTTGCTTTCATTTCCAGGTGAGGAAATCCCCTGTGGCTCAGCTGGTAAAGAATCTGCCTGCAATGTGGGAGACCTAGGTTCGATCCCTGGGTTGGGAAGATCCCCTGGCGAAGGGAAAGGCTACCCACTCCAGTATTCTGGCCTGGAGAATTCCACGAGCTGTATAGTCCATGGGGTCACAAAGAGTTGGACACAACTGAGGGACTTTCACTTTCACTTTCCAGGCGAGGAAAATCAGATTGTCAATGGCAGAGTTGGCCTTGAACCCAGCTTTTCTCCTTTCTCCTTGCACATGGAGCTGTATTTTTCCATGCTCTGTGTCCCATATCCTCCCTGTCACCCCCACCCTGCTTTGAAATGATGTCCATCACTACACACAGGTCACACCCTCAGCCCCAGGCCCCACATGGCTCTGTGATGTTCCCTCCCCACCCCCAGGGAGCACATTACCCTGGCAGAGATGTGCAGTGACAGGGACCAGGGGCCCTGCAGAAGTGTCAGCTGCAAAACAAGACCAGGAGAAGGCCCAGGCAGCTCCAGAGACAGGTGTTGCCGCTCAGACAGTGCAGGTACCTGAGAGTTGCCTATTTACATCTGAAAACAGGCTGGAGGAGCGGCAGCCTGTGCCAAGTTCTAGACCTTCATAGGCCTGGGGGACAGTGACCTTCCCCATGGGGTAGCCAGGAATGTTAAATCTTTGATGTTCTTCCTAAAATCTAATCCTAAGTCTGAAAATAAGTTTGAATATACACCAGCAGTTGTGTGTTGTCCTTTTGCATGTGTATAATCTGTGTCATATTATACACATCCTGCCCTAGCTACTGGCTCAGAATAAAGTGCGAACTCAGATCACAGGATCCTTTGTGATTGGGTCCCTGCCGGCATCTGCAGATTCATCTCTTGCCGTGTCCCCAAACACACTCTCTGTAAACTGAAGACTCACAATGACCTCCTTGAATCTCCTCCCTTGAGCCTCACTGCTGGCCCTGAGGTCTGTGCTCCACCCTGCAGCCTCAGTCATCTTTGTAAATCATTTACTGTTCATGTTGCCCTTTCTTGAATGTTGCAGTGGGGCCCAAGCAGAGGAGGAGGCAGCTGCTGGGGAGAAATGCACTGTAGGTAGAAGGACAGCTTGAGCACAGGCCCGGAGGCAGCAAAGCTCTGCCATGGGGAGATGATGACAGATAGCCTGGTGGCTGGGACCAAGGTGTTAGGGGCTGAGTGATGAGGCTGGACAGGGAGCTGGAGTCACTGCAGAAAGCCTCCCATAAGGCCAGAGGAAACGGAGTCATCTCAGATTTGGGGGAGTTTGTGTCTAATAAAAAAATCCCTCTTGTTATGTGTGGTGCTTTGCATCTTATGCTTTTTGTACCCATTATCTCACTTACTCCTCTAACTTGTGAGGTAGGAGTTGCCACCACTTTTTACAGGAAAGGAGGTGTCCCTCAGCACATCGGTGGCAGAGCCTTGGTCTCCAGACCCCCCACCTGTCGCGCTGACCCTTTTCCCTCTCAACCCCCCTGTATGGCAGCTGGCAGAAGTCCATCCCTGATCTTCACCAATCGGCACGAAGTGCGGAGGATAGACCTGGTAAAGCGGGACTACTCACGGCTCATCCCCATGCTCAAGAACGTCGTGGCGCTGGACGTTGAAGTTGCCACCAATCGCATCTACTGGTGTGACCTCTCCTACCGCAAGATCTACAGGTGAGCAGGGGCCTGGCTCCTGCAGCCAAGGCGTGGAGGGGGACTGACAGAGGAGGAGAGGACGGGTGGCCTCTGCACCCCCTCTGCCCCCAGGTTCCCCCAGGACAGAGTTGGGGCTTAGGAGGGGATGCAGGAGCACAGTGCACATGGAACTGCCGGGACTTCACCTGCTGGGCCTTCATCCGAGGGCTTTGTTGGGAGAGCAGCTTTGAGCCCACACACGGGGGCTCTGACTGACCTCTGGCGGCCTAGTCGGGCAGTGCAAGACACAGGAAGGTGCCTCGGGCTTTGACAGGGACTTTCAGAGCCACTCACATACATGTGTGTTGGATGCTCAGGACTCAGAGATGACTCAGACCTGGTCCTGCCTGGAGGATCCCACTCAGAACACAGTGATATCCCTTGTGATGATCATGAAGGAAAAGTATAGAAGACACCTCCGACCCGGTCTGGGGAGCAGCACTATGCCCAGACCAGCCCTTCACATCACAGTCTGTTGGCTCTGGTTCCTAGGAAGGCTCCTCACACACAAGGAGGTTTTCTCCCAGGAGCTTCTGCGTGCCCAAGTCCCCTTTGGTAGTCATGTCCTTTCTTCGTCCTGAGATCCACTTGGACTCAGGACTGCCGATGACCAGGCCCTGGGTGGACTGTTGAACAAATGGCAGGATGGATGGATGGATGGAAGCAACGCCAAGTGGCTACTCACTGGCAACTAGTGCCTATCACACCCCAGCACACATAGACACACTCACACTCACACACCCAGAACCAGCTCAAGTAGTGTGTGTCCAACAGTTGTGACTGAAGGAGGCAGATTTGATGACAGACTGGGTATGGGGTTGTAGGAGGAAGAGTTGAAATGAATTCCTGCTTACGTTTTGAGAGTTCATTTTTGAGAGTTTGGGTTTCTTGCTTGGTACTTGGGTACCCTTCTCTGAGATGGGAGCCAGGAGGGGAGAGATGGTGGTGGGGTAGGCTGGCTGATTGTGGCTGAGAAGAGGGGAATGGGCTGAATAGTTTGGGATGTGTTGAGTTCAAGGTGTCCATGAGACATTCAAAGGGGGCCAGTTGGCTTTATAGTCTGAAACTTAGACAGTTGTCAAGATCAGAGAATTTGGGTCATGGATGGCCGTGGGCACTGTGCAACTAGAAGAGCAAAGAGGATGTGGGGAGAAGAAAACCTTGGGGAAAGCAGCATTTGGGAGACATAAAGCGCTGCTGGTGTTGCCTCCTGGGTGTCTGCTGTATTCTGGCCCCTTCTCTCTATTCTCACTGCCTCAGCCCTTTTGCAGACCCTCTTCATCTCTCACTTGAACGTGCTCACAGCCTCTTAACTGGTCTCCCTGCCTTCATCCCCTCCCCCTCCAAACCCTTGTGTATTCTGCAGGTGCCACAGTGATCTCACTCCCCTCTCTGGCCATACCCTCTGACCTGTTCAGTTTTACCCTTAGCACATATGCAAGGGCCATCAGGAGGGTGCCCCTCCTACCTACTCCCTGTCTCACACCCTCACCCACCCCCTCCACCCCTGCCCGCTGGCTCACTCAGTGTTTCAGAACACGTGCTTTGGCATCTGCACGTGCTGACTCTAACCTGACCTGTCTGTTCTTTGTGTTCCTGGTGAATTGGTCCTTCGGGGCTCAACCACAAGCCCTCCTCCAGCCCCCAGGATGATGTAGTGTCCACTTCTCTGCTGTTACAGCCTCTGATACTTTCCGTAATCACAGAGTATTGGTGTAATTATTGGGCTATAAATTTCTGTCCCTCCTAAACTGAGCTCCTTCAGGCCAGAGACTGTGGCTGACTCGAGCTTGTGTCCTTACCCTGGTGGCCCAGGGAACCCATTGAATGGAAATGAGCCAAGCTCCTCTCTGGTGCAGTGCCATGGCCCAGAGGGAAGAGAGGGGAAGGGCAGCTGTAGACGGGCCCTGGGGGTGGCACGCCTGCCCATGCCAGCCCTGGTTGCTCCTAGCGCCTACATGGACAAAGCCAGCAACCCTGTGGAGCAGGATGTCCTCATTGACGAGCAGCTGCACTCTCCTGAGGGCCTGGCAGTGGACTGGGTCCACAAGCACATCTACTGGACCGACTCCGGCAACAAGACCATCTCCGTGGCCACAGTCGATGGCAAACGCCGTTGTACTCTCTTCAGCCGCAACCTCAGCGAACCCCGGGCCATTGCCGTCGACCCCCTGCGAGGGTGAGTGTTCCCACCCGCAGATTGTGCTGGGTGTTCAGTCTGCACGTGTCTGTCACCAGAGCTATCTTGAGGGCTTCGGAAGGCCTTGGGCCACCCAGACACAGGCGATGGGGGAGAAAGTCCCTGCGGGCCCCTCAGCCTATGGACGCCTGACCAGGGGTCCTTGTGCACTGGCCGCAAGGGCACTCCCAGGACTGGGGTACTCACTCATCATATCACAGAACCGAGCATCTCAGGGCGCTGGAGACTGGAGACATTCCTGGGGCAGGACGTCTTCCCTCGGCTGCCTTGCGCTGCAGGTGGACACCTGGCAGGTGCTCACACTCCCAGAGACAGGAGCCCATTACAGCTCACACGGCCTGTTTCAGCTGGGGGCAGCTCTGCCTGTTGGAAAGTGTTCCCTGTTTGTTTCTCACGTTCCAAAATCTCTCTGATTGGCCTCTGGAGTTACCTCTGGCATGTCTCCTCCCTGCCCTTCCAGACAGCCAGAGAGATGTGAAGAACAAAATTACAGGGTCTACTCTGCTCCAGGCTGCCCACCTCCATCCCCACCCATGTTGCCCACAGTCTCCAGGCCCCTCATCACCCAGGCTGACCTGCTCTGGCCATGCCTCTGTATTGGGAATAGGGCTTCTGAACAGAGCAGGACTCCCTCCCTTCCTCAGTGGTGATGTCCTGAGATGGCATGGTTTTTAAGCAGCTGCATCATATTGCTTACCAGAATCACCAGCTTCTTCCTACTGCTATTTCCTTAATTGTTAAGCAGCGATAAGAGAACCCTCTTCTTCTTCCAGTCGGGCCCCTGGGGTTGGGGCTGGCCACCCGAGAGGGTGTGTGTGGCCTTGGGAAGTGACCGACAGCTGCCGTTTACTCGGCACACACGGGTGCACCCAGCACAGTCCCAGGCATTCTTGCAGACACTGAGTCATCTCATTTAACCCCCACCTCAACCCTGTTCCCTGTCTGCTGCACACAGACCTGAGGCTGTACCTGCCATGTCCCCCAAACCATGTGGTTACCCCCAGCCCATCCCTGGTCCACTGTGGATCTGTCAGGGTCCCAGCAGGAAACCCACTGCACACTCAGATGAAGATAATTTGAGGTCGTTTAAACCTTTAGAGCGTGAGCCAGTTGGAGTCAGCTTTGTGTGGGAGAGTCAGGGGAATAGACATCCTGACCTCAGTCTGTCCTCAGCCCCCTCCGCTACCCCCAATATTTTGCTGAATCCAACTGGAAGCCAGACAGCTAGGGAGTCAAGCCTATTGATGTGGTTCCCACGTGCACCAGCCTTTTGCTGTACAGAGCAGAATGGCGATGGGATTCAGAGCAGCAAATGGAAGGGATCCAGAACAATCACTCGGCCCCTTAGCCCGGAGCCAGCTTGGCTGGACACCAGGCTTCAGCACAGGCATTCTGGGGAGGGTTAAGCATGCAGGCTTGAGTTTCAACTTAAATTTGCAGCCTGGTTTCTCTGCTTGTTCACATCGTGATCTTAGGGAAGTCAGCCCCTCTGAGCCACAATTTACTCATCTGTAAATGGGACTAGTAATGATACCCTTCTGGGGTAATTGTGAGACTAGAATGAAAACGCTAGTTTGTTCAACAAATAGTAAATGAAGACCTATATCACACACAAACCACCTGCCAGGCATAAAATGAGGAATAACGCAGATGAGGAACCTTCCCTTAGTGGAATTTGTAGACTAGTGGGGAAAACAGACAGTAAATAAATACACCACACACCCGAAAGCATACATTAATCAACAATGGTGTAAGTGCTACAGAAGGGAAGAACAGGGTGCTTTAAGAGAAGATAACAGGGAGAACCTACTTACATTGAGGGGAAGGAAGAACCTACTTCCTTACAGAGAAAGATTCTCTACTGAAAAGACATTGTAAATGGCAAAAGAGTGAGAACAAAGGCTCCGTGAAGGCCTTGGTGCTCTGAAGGACCTAAGAGAAGCCCTGTGGGGCAGCTGTGAGGTGTGTAAGGGAGGTGGGCGATGGTGCTAGGAGAAATAGCCAGAAAGGTAGGCAGGGCCCTGGTCATCAGAGCCTCGTCAGCTGTGGTAAGGATTTGGGGTCTGATTTTAACATCAATAGGAGAAGCCATCATAAAGTTTAAAAACTGGAGAGTGGTAGATCTTAAAAGTCCTCATCACAAGAAAAACAATTGTAGCTATGTGTGGTGCTGGATATTAATTAGCTTATTATGGCAGTCAGTTTGCAATATGTACAAATACCGAATCATTATGTTATGCACCTGAAACTAGCTCACCTGTCAGTTCTAAGATTTGATGTTCCCATGAACTTTAGAGGTCTTCTTCAGTCCCCACTAAGCATGATCTTCCAATATCCAGAGGGCCGTTGAGTCCTTGTGAGCCAGACCCTGTCAAGAAGCTCAGTTGGGTTTCCTCTCCTCTAGGTTCATGTATTGGTCTGACTGGGGGTTCCAGGCCAAGATTGAGAAGTCCGGGCTCAACGGTGTGGGCCGGCAGACACTGGTGTCGGATGGTATTGAGTGGCCCAACGGAATCACCCTGGGTGAGCCCTGCCTTCCTGGATGGGGGGGTGGGATGGGGTGGGCTGTTCTAGCTCCTGGTGCTGAGCACTGCCTGGAGCTCCATGGGTCTTGTCTCCACATCCCCTCTTAGAGCCAGCGCCTATGTTTCCTGATGGTTTCCCTGGGCTGGCCTGCTCCTGAGGCCTGGCCTGGAGATGTGGGCAGGGAATGGGCACAAAGGAGCCGAGATCCAGGCTGCGATCGCAGGCTCAGCACCTGACCCCCTCATCCTTCTCCTCCCCAAGATTTGCTGACCCAGCGCTTGTACTGGGTGGACTCCAAGCTGCACCAGCTCTCCAGCATTGACTTCAGTGGAGGCAACAGGAAGATGCTGATTTCCTCCCCTGACTTCCTAAGCCACCCTTTTGGGATAGCTGTGTTTGAGGTGAGCCCCGAGAGGGGAGGCAAGGCTCCTTCAGGAAGCTGGAGCCTAGGAAAGGCTGTTCACACAGGACGACTCCCTGAGACTCGTCCAGGTGGAAACAAAGGGCCAGGGAAGCCAGCTGGCTCATTTGTACACAATATGTGAGCTGCCTGCAGAGGCTTTGCAGTCCCTTGTCCACCTGGCAGCCTTTCCTGTGCTTCCTCCCCACGGTCCCTCCCTCAGAAAACGTCTCATAGGTAAGTTGCTAGACCTTGTACCCTCAGCACCCAGCACTGTACCCACATATACAGAAGGTGCCCAATAAAGGGAGAAGGAATTTACATTTCCTTAGTATCATTTACTATTGGAAACGGCCTGATAAATGCTATTCAATTCAACACACTCTCACTCACCTTTGCTGGACCCTGGGATCATAGAGGTGAACCAGGCATCATCCTCACCCTCAAGAAAAAAAAACCACCCCCCACCCTGCCAAAAAAAAACCCCCACAACAACAAAAAAGAAGCTCATGGGAGAGTGAAGAGCCAAGACCTTCCTGTGTTCTGACCCTGAAAACCTTTCTCCTTGGGGAATAAGGAAGCCAGAACCAACCAAGTTCTTGTACACACATACCTCTTCCCCATAACTCACTCTGCCATCAAGGGGAGGGGAAGCAAGGGGACATTGGCCCGTGGTGGGTGTGGGCAATGTTTGCTTGGAGCGACATCACCCAGCACAGCTCTGAAACTGTGGGCAAAGCTCCACCTCCCACGTCCAGCCTCTGCTTCAAAAGACAGGTGTGTTCAGACACATGTGTTTGTACTTGTGCATATATGTGGCATGTACGTGTATGTGCATGTGTGTACATAAATGCATCTGTTAAAATATGTGCATTCCTGTATGTGCTAGTGCTTGTGAATGTAAACGGGTATACCAATATTTAGACAAGTGCTCATTTAGTGTGCCTTTGGGTATGTAGATGAGCATGTGGGTTTGTGTCTAGGTCTGCAGAGGGTGCACAGTTGTACCTGTAAATGTGAATTTGCCTACATATGCACATCTAGGCTTGTGTGGACTAACCACTGAATGCACACACGTGTACACACAGAGGCTGCAGGAGGGGGCCCTGTAGGGATAATACTCACTAAACCACACATCCTCTCCAGTCTTGGTCCCGGGCCCTAACAATGGTGATAGCTAAAGAGACCCAACCCAACCCTGGTTCTGCTGAACTCTAAGAAGCAGGCCTAGCTCAGCCTTAATGAGCAACCTTTAGGTCAAAGCACAGAATCACTGAGTAACCCTCTGAGACAGAAGGAAACCACAGCGTATGCCACAGGTTAGAGCTGAGAGTCCCACCGTGAATCCACAGACGGGAGAGCTCAGGGGAAATGCCGGAGCAGTTCTTATGACTGTGGTTTGAGCCTGAGCCCTCAGACAGAGGTCATGGGTTTAGGCTCTAGACCTCCCATTCTCTGTATCTGTACCCCACAGGACAAGGTGTTCTGGACAGACCTGGAGAATGAGGCCATTTTCAGTGCAAATCGGCTCAATGGCCTGGAAATCTCCGTCCTAGCTGAGAACCTCAACAACCCACATGATATCGTCATCTTCCATGAGCTGAAGCAGCCAAGAGGTGAGCCTTCCCCAGTCCCAGGTCCCCTGCCCACATCCTTTCCATCCAATAGGCAGGCTGCGTTCACATTCAGGTCACATCTCTGCACCCCCAGAGGCAGTGGTGACAATCCCTCTCATTGGTGAACTGCTTTGCTGGCACATATTTTATTTCATTTGCCTCAAACTCTTGGTGCACTAAGGCTGGGTATAAATAAATGAACATACAAATGTCCCATTTTTGTCAGTCTTACAAATTATGGCAATTATTGTTCTCATTTAACAGCTGAAGAAACTGTAGTGGAGAAGTAAAATAATGTCAGCAGATCGTAGAGCTGAAGCCTAAACTTAGATCTGTCTGATTCCAGAGCAACGTTGGCCATGAAGGAGCCCATTGCTGCTCATTTGCAATTTGTTCATACTTGGCAGTGGTATAAACTAATGTATCCTAGGGCCATCAGTAAGGCAGCTGGCTGGTTGGGAACAAAAGCCAGGAATCCTATTATTAGGTTGTTCCCACCTCTGTCACTAGGGTATCCTCATTCTAACTGTATTGGAGAGGGTGAAGGTGGGGAAAAGGGGGTAAGGAAATAAGGTTGGTGCCTGATTCTAGATCTAGAAATTTAAATAAGAAAGAGATGTGGCATAGGGAGGCAAAAAACGGTCTCTGGAGTCCAACAGACCTCAGTTTAAATTATCTCCAAAATTACAAGAGGCATAGCTTTGGCAAATTTGTTCTCTTTAAGCAGTCTTGATGTTTTTTTTTTGTCAGTCTGGGCATAACACCCCCCCCTCAGAGTTGTTGTCAGCATTAAACGAATGTGGGGATAAAACAGCAGGTCCATTGGTGGAAGGTGCTCGATAGAAGTAGCAGAGAAAGTGTTTTGATTGAGCCGAGTGGGCAGGACCTCGTCCTTGGGAGGAGGGAGAACCTGGCATGTCCCGTCTGTGCCCTGACGCTCTCTCTCCATCTCTCTCTGTGCCCTTAGCTGCAGATGCCTGTGAGCTGAGTGCCCAGCCCAACGGCGGCTGTGAGTACCTGTGCCTTCCTGCTCCTCAGACCTCCAGCCACTCCCCCAAGTACACGTGTGCCTGTCCTGACACAATGTGGCTGGGCCCTGACATGAAGAGGTGCTACCGAGGTGAGCAGAGCTGCCGGGAGGGCTGGCCCTGGGAATGGCAGACCCCTCTGCTGAAATATTCCTTGATTTCTGGGAAACTGTGTGTCCCTGGATTCCTGCATCTTCTCTGGCTGCTTTTTGCCTTCGTAGGCTCTTCTTTACCTACCCTGAATGCCGGTGTCCTGTAGGCTCCCTCCAAGGCTGTCTCTTCTCACTTCCAAGAAAGATGCACATATACACACAGCATTTTAAATTCCGCTTCAGGGGGATCTGGAACCCCTTGAAGACCTCAAATTGAGAAGCCTTTATCCTCATGGCTTCAGTTACTATTTGTATGCAGGTGACTATAATCTTGCCTGTTTCTCACCCAGAACTTCACACACTACCAAAAGTCCTTTTGTGATATGACTGGGACTAACAGTGAATACTTCAACCATATAAATCACATTCATTCCCCAGTCTCAATGAAGATACAAGGCCTTTTGTTTGAGCATAGGTCTGCTGCATCATTTATGATTTCCAGGTTCAACTGTTTATGGTAGAGTGAGAATTTGAACCTAGTAATATAACAGTATACATGTATTTTTTTTAAAAAATCCTTCTCGATTTACCTGATTTCCACTGCTCCCATTCTTTTATAGTGATCTTTCCCACACCTAATCTGACAGCACTGTTTTAATAACTCATCTTTATCAAATCAAGGTGCAGTATAAACAGATAAGATGCTTGTCATTCAGCTAAAGAAAAGATTGTAGCCCATCCAGGAGGACTAGAGCTGAGCTCTAGGACTAGGGCACTTGAGCTGAGCGATGAGGATGAGTTTATAAGTATACCTCACCGAGTATGCTTATAGAGCAATAATTTAGGCACTAAAACAGCAAAAGTTCTCTGTCCAAGTGATCTGTATGCTATTTCCCCTTCAGCACCTCAGTCTACCTCAACTACGACGTTAGCCTCCACCACAGCGAGGACACTAGCCGACACCAGCAGAGCCCCTGGGACCACCACCCACAGCCCCACCTACCAGAACCACAGCGCAGGGACACCAAGCCTGGCCGCCGCGGCCCCAAGCTCAGTTAGCGTCCCCAGGGCTCCCGGCGTCAGCCCGTCCACCCCAAGCCCTGCAACCAGCAACCACTCCCAACACTGTAAGGAAATGAGTTCTGCCTTCTTGCATGACATGGGAGGGTCCTAGGGAAGCCAGGGTAGGAGGATCTGTGGGAAGAAGAGATCATACCAGACTCTAGTACTGGCTTATCAGCAGGGAGGAAGCAGGGGGAGGCAGAGCACCAGCCTGCAATTTGGAGTCACAGGTGCTCCTGCCTCATAGAGGGTCTTGAGGGAAGCTACTTCTTGTCTCTGAGCCTGTTTTCTCACATACAAGGTGGGATAATAATAACCCTTCCCTACCTGCTTGGCAAGGTTACGATGAGACAGAGGAGACCGTGTGAACAGAAGTGCTTGTGCACACAGCCTCTGCTGACTGCCGTGGTGTGTCTACGTCACACGCTACTGATGAGTATGAGGGCGCGACCCTCAGATTCAGAAACTTAAACTTCAGAAGCCCTGGTCCTAGTTCCCAGCACCCTCTGTAGGTTCCCCAGGTAGTCATATCCATAACTATGGTCTGCTCATGCCCCTCTGCAAACCCTGGGATGAGTTCACCACTTATTAAATCACTGGGAGCAGTGATTGTCACTGCTAGAAATGTTCTGTCTCATTAACCAGTGAGTACCTTTTAAATTGAGTTACCTGCTAGGGGGAGTTCATTTAAGAGGATAAACTATCTTTTAAATTTTTTCCCACATGTGCATGGCCCAGAAACTACACAGCTTAACAGCATCTTTCTAATCAGGCCCATCTTGGTCCAGAAGTGGGATTTTCAGAGTTGAGTGCTTACCCTGGAGTTCAGAGAGGCAGATGGAACCTGTGTAAGGTCCAGTTCCTCTTATCTGGGCAGAGCTCTGACCAAGGGGTCTGCCCACTGGCTTCATCACATGCTAGGCTTTAATATCACTGTCCTGTTCCTTCTCAGGGCTCAGAAGGAGAAGAGAGCGGCATTTCAGCAGAAAACTTTGTAAGCCTGTGCAGCTCTTTCTCCCCTTGATAATTAGGTTCCCTTAGAGCAACTTGGAGAAGGAAATGGCAACCCACTCCAGTGTTCTTGCCTGGAGAATCCCAGGGACAGAGGAGCCTGGTAGGCTGCCGTCTGTGGGGTCGCACAGAGTCGGACATGACTGAAGCGACTTAGCAGCAGCAGCAGCAGCAGAGCAACTTGGAGAAGTAGACATGCTAAGAGGTTGGCATCTGGCCATTGCCGGGGGACAGTCATCTCCTGTCTGGGAGTAAATGTAGGTGACGGCTCATCTCACACCTCAGAGGGCTATCACGAGCATCCAAGAGAAAACTGCTTTTTCAGCTAAAACATTCTATACAGATGTTATAATGAAGATGAGTGTAAGAGTGGAAAAGATGGCACAACTTACTTTTAAAACTACATAGTACAATTTCCAAGCACTTTTCAGTTTAGAATCTGCTTTTATCTGCCCTATACAGGCCTCACCACAACTCCTACCCCACTCTCTGGCCTTTTTGAACTTGGTAAGGCTGTGTCAGCCACTGTGCTAAGTAAGCACTTTATATGAATTATCTCATTAATCTTCACAATATCCCTAGGAAGTAGGTATATAATTATCCTCCTTTTAAAGGTAAAAAAATATGATATTTATGACATACAACAACTTGCCCAAGGTCACAGAAAGAGTGAATAGAGCCAGGATTTGAACCTTAGAAGTCTGACCAAGGAGCCTGTACTCTGGATTCCACTAAGCTATATTGTGTCTCATTTAAACTACTTTTTGAAAGTAAACTGATAATGCAAACAGTACTGCAGACAGTCTATTTCGGGTGGAAACAGGGAGAGATAAAGCAAGAGATGTTGGCTGAAAGAGGCAGTTGCCCCAAGCATGCAACATAAAGACCTAAGGATTCAGCCCCGAGCTTCCTGCCACCCAGACACTGTGGAAGGGGTAAGGGATTTAGGTCACAAGTCCTGGCTTTGAGCCCCAGCTTTGCCACTTTGAGAGTCCTCATACTCCAATAAGTCTCTATTTCCTCATCTGTGAAATGGAGATGACCTCTGTCCTGATAAGATCTGGAAAGACTAAATTATTAAGCATTGAGCAGGACCATCATTTTGGAACAGGGACAAGAAGCAGTTGGGTAGTTTTTACTGCATGAGGCCAGCAAGGAAGGTCTTGGGCTCACAGTGATAGAGCATCATCCTGCAAATGTCTGTGTTTTGCAGATGGGAATGAAGGTGGAAAGATGGGCTCCACAGTCACAGCCGCTGCCATTGGGATCATCGTGCCCATGGGTGAGTGTGGCCCCAAATCCCTGGGGAGAAAAGAGAAACCCTGTCCAGGATTTGGGAAAAATCATTAGAAGGACAGAGCACTCAGCACGCTGACCTCTCATTGACTTTTCTGCCCTGGCAGCCTTTCTGCTCACCTCCCAGTCCTGGTGTAGTCTGGTTTCTTAGCTTGGCACCCAAGGCCCTTCAGGACCTAGCCCCAAACAACTATCCAGATATTTTCCCCATTACTCCTCACTGACACTCTACATACCAGCCATGTGAAGCCAAACGGTAGGCTCCATGAGGACAGGCCTGGTGTCTCTCTTGCTCATGACTCTGCCCAGCTCCTAGTGGTGTCTGGCACATGGGAAGAAATAACAAATTTGTTGAATGAATGAGTAGGACGAAAGTAATACATTGAAAAATATTAGTAGAGCTACTTGCCATTCCTTTAGTAGATCATGCTATCTTGCCTGTTTTTTCTGTTTGGTTTTCAACAAACATTATCAAACAGCTGTGTTCATGGGATTTTTCCAGGCAAGAATACTGGTGTAGTTTGTCATTTCCTTCCCAAAGGGGATCTTCTCAACCCAGAAGTTGAACCTGTGTCTCCTGCATTGGCAGGTGGATTCTTTACCACTGAGCCACATGGAAAGGCCTGTCAAGCAGCTAGGGCTTCCCTGGTAGCTCAGCTTATAAACAATCCACCTGCAATGCAGGAGACCCCAGTTTGATTCCTGGGTTGGGAAGATCCCCTGGAGAAGGGAACGGCTGCCCACTCTAGTATTCTGGCCTGGAGAATTCCAAGGACTTTTTAGTCCGTGCGGTCACAAAGAGTTGGACATGACTGAGTGACTTTCCCTTTCACATCAAGCAGCTATGATGTACCAGATTCTGTGATAAGGGGAGGGAATGTGGTTAAAAATAAGTATGACATGGTTCTTGTCCTCCAAAAGTTTATAGACTTGTTGGAGAGACACATAACACAGATAATTTGATTCTGAAAAGATAAGTGCTAAAATGAAGCCATAGGCAGTTCAGTAGATGTGTTGAGGGGGCACTTCTCTTGAAACTGGGAGAGAAGGAAAGCGGGTAGGGGAGAGTTCTTAGTGGAAATGATACTTGAGCCAAATCAGCCAAATGAAGAAGGATCAAGAGCAACGCAAGCAAGTGAAGACAGCATGAACAAAGCCACGGGATATGGTATGGGAAGGTGGGAGCACGGTGGGTTTGGAGCATGGCCAGGATGTCACATTTGTTTCAACCTCACAGAGAGCCATATGGGATGATTCGTTCTCTCTTACCCTGATGTTCACTTAGTATGCTGCACATCCTGTCTCTCATACCAGTCTTTTCTCTTGGTCGGATCTTTGCATTGTGATTGCCCATTTGTAGGTTTATCTCCCTTACTTGCCTATGAGTATCTCAAGGATAAGGACTTTGCCCTTTAATCCTGGGAATCCCCAGCATCGTGGTGAGTTAGTGAGAGAATGTTTTAAAAACTTCAGCACCACGCAAGGGACTGTGCGAGGTACCAAGGATTCAGGGAAGGAAAAGATTAACGACTTTTAAGAGCTTTTAGTCTTTAATCAGACTTAATCATAAAAAAGGTGATTCAGGAGAGGAGTTACCGTATATTATAAGGTGCCATGATAGAGGCATGGTGCTCTGTGGAGGGGAGAGAGTAGGCACTTCTGGAGAAGGTGGCATGTGAATTGGTCTTGAAAGGTTCATTAGTAAAGGTGATGGTGAGATCCAGGCTCATTTTGAGTGGAGTGAGTGGAAAATACTCAGCATTATGTAGAGAAAAAGAAATCAACCCCTTTCCTGCCATCCTCTGGTCTATAGAAGAACATGCATGTGCTGTTTCCCAGAGGTAACCTTCCCTAATATAATCATTACTTTAAATTTCTGCTAATCTGAGGGGTAAAAGATGAATATTCTTTCCCTGATATTTCCCTGTGAGGTAGAGCATATTTTCATAAACTTATTGGCCATTTACATTTCATCCTTTATGAATTGCCTATTCATGGTCTTTTCTTATTTTTCTATTGATTCTGTCTTGTTCTTACTTATGTATAGAAATATTGATACCTAATAAATGTTAAGCCTTTGTAATGTATGTTATAAATCATTTCTCCCATACTACAATTTGATTTTTAAAATTTGTTGATAGTCTCTTTTGCCATTCATAAATTAAAATTTTTAAGTATCATATCATATCATTAGCCTCATGGGTTTTATGTCCTGCTTAGGAAGATCTGCCTCATTCTAAGTTATTAAAATATCCCCTATATATTTTTCTACTATCAATAATTTAAGCATTTTTAGTGTTTAATTATTAATTTATTCAGAATTTAGAGTATAGCATGAGGTACAGTTTTAACTTTTTTTCATGCCTGTCTGGTTTTCACAAGACTATTACTGAATAGTCCATCCTTTCCTTATGACTTGAATTGTCATCTTTATTATGAACTGTATGCCTGTATATACCTTGTTCTGCTTCTAGGTTATTTATTCTCCTCCACCAATTCCTGTATGCCATTCCTAGCTACTAGAAGCACATTTGTGATATGTTTTAATATCTAATAGGGCATTATTATTCTCACAACATTTTCTTAGCTATTTTTATTCAATTTCTCTTCTAGGTAAACTTTAGAATAATCTTGTTAATTCTATAAAAAATATGATGAAATCTTACACCTTGGGTATATAAATTGGCGTTTGGAGAATTTACATTTTTATAGCATTGAACCTTCCCACTGAGGAACATGACACATCTCCCTATTTATATGAACCTTCTTTTATGGGCTTCAGTAGAATTGTATAGATCACATAGGGCTTGCCCATTCCTATTGGGTTATCCCAAGTATTTTATAGTTTTTTGTTGGGCTGTTATGTGTTCTTATTATATCCATTTTCTAATTTTTATTATTGCTGATTAATAAGAAAGCTATTGATTTTTTTATGTTTTTTTTTTTTGGCCACAGTGTGTGGCATGTAGAACTTCCCCAACCTGGGATTGAACCCATGGCCCCTGCAGTGGAAGCACAGAATCTTAACCACTGAACCACCAGGGAAACCCCAATTTTTTATGTTGATTCTTGAGGAACTAAACTTATTTCTAGTAGTTTTTCATCTGCTTTTCTAAGAGTTTCCAGACCTACAATGTATGTTTATGATAGTTTGGTTTCTCTCTTTCCCGTGTGTGCCTTTCAATTCTTTGTCTGGTCCTACCAGGATAACAAATACTAGCAGTGATAGCAGGCATCCTTTGCCCTGTTCCTGTCTTTATGGGTATCATTATTAGTGATTATTATAATCTTACCAAAGTGGAAATCCCTCTATAGCACCCTGGATGGCTGTCACCCAGCCTCACTTGAGTGCTCACTCATGGTGACCACTTACTATCTTATGAATCTGCTTGCCTCATTTTTGCCCAGCTCTGTTTGAGAACTTCCTCCTTCACTCATTAGCATACCATTTATTTTAACTCAGAGCCTGTGTTTCCCTGCTGTGTCCCCTTCTAGAGATGTTCCTCTTCTTGCAGAGACCCAGCTTTGGAAAGAAGCACCCCACCCCACCTTACCCTCCCCCCTCCAATTTTGGGAGAGAATGGTTTTCTTAGAGAAATCTAGGGAAGCAGCAAGAATGTGGTGAAGAAATTCACTCATTTACTCAGCATGTGACTGAGCACCTACTCAGTGCTGGGCACGGGGCATAGAGAGAGAAAGAAGACACAGTCGCTGCCCTCAAAGAGCTCGGTCTAGCTGAGGATGCAGAGAAAGTACAGTGCTGTGGTCTAGAAACACACGTGAGGGAAACACTGACTGTACCATGCGAGGCTGAGAGCATTTGAGCTGGATCTGGAAGGATGAGCAGTTAATGAAGGAAGAGCTAAGAGGAGGGCTTCCCAACAGCAGAAAAAGGCTATGCAGAAACAGAGGAGCAAGGGGCAGTCAAGTAGGAGTGGTGACGAGAAACGCACTGATGTCTGGGCAGCGGGCTGGAGCCTGCTGGATATACCCAGTGTGACGTGTCTCCTCCTCCAGTGGTCATAGCCCTGCTGTGCATGAGTGGCTACCTGATCTGGAGAAACTGGAAGCGGAAGAATACCAAAAGCATGAATTTCGACAATCCAGTGTACAGGAAAACTACCGAAGAAGAGGAGGAGGATGAGCTGCACATAGGGAGGACTGCTCAGATTGGCCATGTCTATCCAGCAGTAAGTATTCCTTGCTGGAAGGATTCCTTCCTGCCTTCCTTTCCTCCCTTCCCCTCTCCCTCCCTCCCTCCTTTAGACATTTATCAAGAACCAGCCATGTGCCAGGCATTGTTCTAGGCCCTGGGGACACAGAAATGCTGGGGCAGGTGGTTGGGGTAGAAGGGTATCAGAACAACCTTGTACCTAGAAGCTCTTGCTGGAATAAAGAGGCCTGTCTTTGTGCTGAGCAAGGTTTCAGAACCTGTGGCCTGGAAAGGTAACCGTGGTCCTTCAATTCAAACTCATTCGTTACAGTAAGCACTGTACACCCATTATGTGCCAAGTACCACATTAGATTCCAAGTGTTCAAAAGTTAAGACGGGATGTACTTGCTTCCAGGGAGCTGGTGGGGGAGTTAGAGAGTCACTTGCTGTTGAACAACTGTGCGCTAAGTGCCATGGTGGAAGCCCAGGGGCCTCCTCTTCTAAGCTGTCCCTGGTTTCTTTTTCTCCCGTTGCCTCTCTCCATCACAACACATGTCACACTGTAGTCTACTTGCCTGTATACCCATTGGTCTCCCCACTAGACTGTGAGCTCCTTGAGGGCAGGATTGTCTGATTAATGTGGCCCTGGTACCTAGCACAGCATAGCTGGCTCCCAGTAAATATTTGTTGAACCAATGCTATGGAAATACCCACAAAGGAGCTGTTAATGCTCTTTGAGAAATCAGGCAGGAATGCCTCACAGAGGAGGTGACAGATGAACTGTGTCCTTGAAAGATTAATAGCAGTCTTCCACGTAGAGAAGGGGGAAAATGACATTTCAGAAAGAAGCACGTGCAGAGGCCGAGAGGTACAACAGGGTGTGGCTTGTTGGGGGAGCGAGGACCACACTGTGGCTGAAGCAGATGTCATGGTTGTATAGCCGAGTCGGGGCTGAGTGTGACCTCATAGGTCATCCAGTCCATCCCCCTGTCAGGCAATCAGCAGCTTTGATCACCCACTGTGGGCAGAGCCCTGTCTTGGGGAGACCAGAGAACTGGAAGACCCAGCCCCTGCCCTCAAGGAGCTTTTTGTCTTGCCGGGGGAACCAAGGTCACAGCCGCACCAACTCCCGAAGAACCCTCTTTCCGAGCTGCCTGTCGTCAAGTGCAAGGTAGGGCAGCGCCACTCTGAGTCTGAGGGGCTGATGAGTGAGGGCATGAACCGGCCAGGTGCAGCCAATCCTCGAAGGCTTTCTGGTTCTGGAAGGCTGCAGGTTGTGAGCTGGGTGTTGGGGCAATTTGCAGACTAAGGAAATGGCATGTGGAAGAAATGACTGAGTATGGGGCAGGACGGACAGAATGGCTGCTAAAGCTATGAAGGGGAGACATGGGAGATAAGTTTGATGAGTGAGGAGGGTTAGCAGATGGCCTTGAGGATCCTTAACCTCGGCCAGTCCAAGCAAACAGTTGCTTAACCAGTTTTTAAAGATCAGAGAGGGCACAGTGGAAGGAATGTTGAGCTTGGAGTAAGGAGATGACTCCCAGTTTCACTGTTCCACAGCCCTATGATCTCTGTCCTTTCTACGTGCTCACTTTTATTTGTAAAATGGGAATGATAACCCCCCTTCCCTTTACGGCCTGAATTCAAGTGAGATAGCACATGTGAGAATGCTTTGTGAGTTATAAAGCTCCCTGTACATGTGAATTGTCACTGTTTCCAGAGAAGGAAACAGTGACTCAGGAGGAGCTATTCCTGATGAAACTAAGGCCTGAAGAATAAGCTCCTGCCAGCTACAGAGAAATAGAGTAGGAGAGCGAGGAAATTGACATTTAGTAAGAATCTACTGTTTCAGACACTATTCAGTGTTTTACATAAATTTTCTTGTTTAGTCTTTACAGTAACTTATATACTTGACATTATTAGCTCCATTTTGCAGATGAGGAAACTGAGACTCAGAGAAATTGAATAACTTACCTAGGATCACAACTAGGAAAGTGGCAGAACCAGGATTCACACTCTTGTCTGTATGTACACAAAAGTCTATGCTCTTTCCACTATATCTCAGTGTATCTAGCCTTGAAGCTGTGGAAATCAGTGTTCTCAACAATCTGTTCTCTCCCCTGGCCCCTTCTCGGGTAGCTCCACTATCACTGCTGGGACCTGCCTTTAGCCTGGAGATCTGTCTTGAGGAGGAGGGTAACAGACTAGAAGTTTAGTGGAGCAAGGCCATGACATTCCTGCAAAATCACAAATAACCCAAAGATGATTTGACAGGCTGTCTTATGTTGGTTAGGTTGATGTAGAATACTCTGGATCCCACATGTGTTAGATACTATATTAAACACTCTCCATACATGATCTCATTTGATAGGTCCAATTACTATTCCCATTTAACAGGTGATGAAACCAAGGCTCAGAGAGATAAAGTGGCTAGCCCAAATTCATAAAGCTATGAGAAAGATCTTAAAACAATGGGGTCTATCCAAAGGAGGGTATTGAGGAAATGGAAGAGTGGGGCACAGGATAAAATCAGGACCACATTGGGGGAGCTAGATGTGCCGGAGAAAAAGATGCTCAGAAGAAAGGGAAGGGAATTCGAAACTGAAAATTTCAAGGGTTATCTGTGTAGAACTCTCTGAGTCTAAGAGAGAGAATCAGGGAACATCAGAAGAAATAAAGAAACAGATCTCATGTCAATATGGGAAAGAATTTAAATCTACTGTCTACAGTGGAATAAACTGGCTCAGGGGTTAGTGGTCTCACCATCTAGAATCACCCATTTGTGGCAGAAGGAAGTCAAGTATCTAGTGACTAGAAAGTAGGGGTGAGGGAAAGAGGGGTTAATGTAATTGACCTCCATTGCCTCCCAATTCTATACAATTAGTTGGAGGGGTGCAGCCGATTACCTTCCTGATTGTGATCAGTGTGATAGAAATAGACAGAGTGATAGAGGTGTGATAGAGGCCTGGGATTAAACATTTGCAGAGCTAACCCACTGAAGTTCAGCAAACCTAAAATCGTATAAGGGAGGATGGAGAGAGTTTAGATCTCTGTAGCCCCCTTCTTTACAGAGACAGCACAGAATGATGAAAAAAACTACAGCTCTGGAGTCATACAGATCTGGGTTCAAATTGAGTTCACCCACTTGCTGTGTGACCCAGGAAAAATGCTGTTTAAGCTCATCGCGTCTCAGTTTTCTCATCTGTAAAATAAATATGACAAACCTGTCTTCTGAGGTAGTTTGAAGAGTATGTGAGCTGCTGCCTATAAAGTAATAGAATTTCTGGTACGTTGTGATCCAATAAATAGCTCCAGTGGATCTAATGATGATTTCTTTGCTCTGTCTCCCCCAGCGAGTGGCATTAAGCCTTGAAGATGATGGACTGCCCTGAGGATGGGACCACTCCCTTCGTGCCTCATGGAATTCAGTCCCATGCACTACACTCTGGATGGTGTATGCCTGGATGGAAGGGTTTCTGTACTTGAGTCTGTGTGTATGTGTGTGTGTGTGTGTGTGTAATTTTTTAAATTTATGTTGCAGAAAGGTAACCACAAAGTTATGATGAACTGCAGACATCCAAAGGATGTGAGAGTTTTTATATGTATAATGTTTTATACACTTTTTAACTGGTTGCACTACCCATGAAGAATTCATGGAATAGCTACTGCTGAGTGACTAACATGATGTACATAACCAAATGGGGCCGATGGTACAGTAGCTTACTCATCATTTAAAAATTATATTTACAGAGGGCTTTTGGTTTGGAGGGTCTTTTTTAGGTTTCAGAGTTATGTTTTGTTTTTGTTTTTTTTGTAAATAGAATGATAATGCTTTGTGGCTATCCATCAACATAAGTAAAAAGAAAAAAAAAAGAAGACACTTCACTTCCTCTCCCATTTAGGTTATTTATTAACATAATTCAAAACCAAGATTAGCTCTGTAAGTAATTTATAGATGTGAGAGTATTTATTTTTGGTATGATTGGCCCACTGTGTGGTCTCTGTGTGCATTTATGTTTCTGCGTGTACGTGAGTGAGAAAGAAAAATCTGTAGAGAAGAGGCACACCTATGGCTGTTGTTCAGTTACATAAAGATAAGTATATTTTAAAACAATCCACAAGAGAGGGGTATCTGTAGTTTTCAGAGAAGCCTTTGTAAATTTGGCTCAGAAAAGAGAGATCGTGATTTGTGCAAACATGCAGTGGAAGAGGTAGAGCTTTTCTGCCTCTGGCTGCTACTGGGACTCCAGCCAGTCAGAAAAGGGCCCCTCAGCTCACAAGGGGCTGCCGTAGCTCTCACCTGGGCTTTCTCTTCTGTGGCTAAAGCCAGTGTACAGACTTCACACCGTACCCAAAGTTCTCGCAAGCTCAGGTGAGAACATTCCTGAACCTCAGCTACTCCTTGTTTTAAAGTCCAGCATTTCAAGTAACTTCATTTTCCTTCAGGACACCTGGATTGAATTCATTGTTTTCTCTGAAGCATACTGAGGGTGCCATCCTTACTTAGAAAGAGCTAAGTGGAGATGTTTTTAGAACCTCCCAAGTTTACTTTAGGGACTGGCTCAGACACTTACCTCTGAGTATCCTATGGGTGAGGATAAGGACGGAGGAATAGGTTTTGTTCATCTCTATTTCGCCCTTCCCCTTACTCTCTGCCACATCCTTAAGGTGGGGAAAACAGTTTAAGGTGATACATAGGTTTGTTACCATCATGTGTCTACATAGATGAACTGCTATTTGGCTTAAATCAGAAAAAGTGGCCAAACCTAAAGTCCTGTTTGAGGAGGAAATGGCATACACAATATTATAGTTCACTGGATATATATGTTCACACAGGAATTTGGTTTACTGCTTTGTAAATAAAAGGAAAACTCTGGGTATATGTATAGATTTTTTTTTCATTGTGGACACTTACTTTGCTTTTCCTGGGTCTTGGGGGATGCGGGGAGAAGTGCACTTTTCTTTTTTGGGGTCTACCATTGAAAAGATAATCTTACAGTCCCAGAAGGAATTTAGTCCCCGTTGACTCTTATCCAAGGTGTGGTCTTTTATTAACTCAGATGTTCTGCCACTTCATACCCACTGGACAACCAGGGACAAGGTGTGACATGGAAATGTTTGGTGTAAGTAGGAGCAGAGGACATGTACCTAACCTGAACATACCTGGAACTTGACACTTTTAAGCAAATTCCTCTCCTCCACTCTCGAGCTGCCTCTAACTCAATGAAGCTTGGATGTCTCACCAGCTTGATACCCTCTGAATTTGCAGGCAGTGATTCTGGAGTTCTGTCACCCTCTTCCTAGGACCTTTCTCCACATCACTCATGGTCTTGGTCTCCTAACAGTGTCCTGAGCTGAGTGGGTACTAAGCTTTGCATAAACAAGCAGTTTCTTCATGATATACATGTGTGGATAGTCCTGAAACATTCATCGAGAGGGTGCATGCAACTGACATAGAATGACCAACACCAAACAGAATTTTAAGAACAGAGGGACAACTCCTGTGGAGCCTAATGACTTACTATTCTTTCAGAAACGGGAAGTAAAATTATTTTTGACTGAAGAAAAATGACGAAAGTAAAAGACACTGAAATTTACACAAAACAAGCAACTTTCCCTGTAACCTGCCTCCAAAGAAACAGAATTTCTGGGGAAATGATAATAGTGACTAATGCATAGTTTCTAAACTTTCAGTCAGATCCTGGCCTTTGAAGAAAAGAATAATGAGTGGGGTCAGGATGATTCAGCCTGAAATCTCAAAATGATGATGAAACACAACTTTCTGGGAGGCATCCATGTTTCCCGTGACATAAGAACCTATGTGCTCAGTTGCTCAGTCGTGTCTGACTCTTTGCAGCCCCGCGGACTGTAGCCTGCCAGGGTCTTCTGCCCATGCTTCCTGATTATGCTACCACTGTGGTTTGGAAGAGGCTGTTATGGGAGCAACCTACAAAAAAAGAAAAAAACAACTGTGGAATACTCATGTATTGGATGGCATTAAATAAGATGAAGTCTGAGGAGTCAGGTCCATCGTTCCCTATTCTTGGAGGCATTTTGAGGTGTAGTTGCACTTCTGTTGCCTTTTGCCCCTGTGTCGTCATATATCTACAGCCAATAATGGATCACAGAGTCATTGGACTATAGAGCTGGAAGGGCATTTAGAGATAAGGCCCAAAGGTTAGACAATTTACCAGATATATATATATATGTATATATATATATATATATATATAAGAAACTAGTCCAAGGCCTTTTCCTCCCTTTCCTTTTCCAGGAGACTACTTTGGGCTGCCTGAACACTGTATCAAACCTGCTACCTATCTTAGGGCCTATCTTTCTCATGGAATTTTGAAGGCCCTGGCAGAAATGGTCTTCCAGAAACAGAGGAAACTAAAATTTTATTTATTTATTCTTGAGAGCATGATTATTAAATAGATTGAGGTAAACTGTAACCTCAGAATGAGATTGGATTTAAATTTATAGCAATAAGTATGATCCATCCCTCCAGCTGTCTATGTGATTGCAATATGTATATTCATCCACTGAAACTATTTGCTAGGTAGCAACTAAGTGCCAGGTACTGCAGATGTACAAGTCAATCAAATACTTTCTGTCCTGATGGAACTCACAGTAGCAATTAGAGGAAGACATGTGGAACAAACAAAAAAAAGAGTAGGTTTTTTTTTTTTTTTTTTTTGGAGTACTATTAGGTTACAAAGGAGAGAGAGGTCATTTCTACCTGAGGAGATAAAGAATGGGGTCAAGAAAGGCATTGTAGGAAAAGTAGACCTAAGCTAAGTCTCAGAAATGAAGTCGGGGTGTCCAGGCTGCTTCAGGCAGAAGACACTGAGCTGAGACACAGAAGCATGAAAGAGCATTTTAAGGAACTGAACGTAATTTGTAATGAGCAAAAGGCTCAAGGGAGACTTAGCAAGAAATGAGGCTGGATGGAAAGATAGGTTCAATGTAAGCACTTTATAGAATACTTCTATTTAATTTCTGATTCAATTAATCAAATTTTCTTGGTCATTTACTGTGTGTAAGGTACCAAGTACATCACGGAAAATTGATCAGGATGTGTTGCAAGCACTTTGCAGACATGACAGTCTTTACCCTCAAGCTTTCCTGTGGCCAAAGGAAAATAGTGACTGCTTTTCATATATTTGTGTCAGAGTTTTTTGACATGGTCAATGAAGACTGATATGAGGGCAGTGGGATTTTCACAGAAGCATTCCATGTTGTCAAGAGCCTCTGGGACTTTCTCAACCATGAAAAAGAAAACTGGAAATTTTGGAAGACGTGGTGTCCACAGAGGGGACCCCCAGCACTATCCAGTCAGGTACTGGAAGGAATGGGGAGAGGGCATAGGAATGAGAGCCTCTCTACTCCTCTCCCTCAATCCTGCTACACACTCATCATTTCACAAAACAGAAACGAGTTATCAGTTCAGTGCTTCAGAGTAAATCATTTCTTTTCCTGGCAATGCACAAAGAGTATTGGAATTTTCCCACTATTTTTAGGATATTGAGGATTTTCAGGATGTGGACAACTTTGAGGTGGAGGAATTAACAGCTTCACATTTTCAGTTAACATAAGAAATCAGGAAGCTTTGTTCAGGCTATGCACCATGTGCATAGTTGAGAATCAGCAGAAATCCTCGCATTTGCAAATACTTTGTGCTATAAAAAGTAATTTTAAAAAGCCACCTGTATATGTGTGTGTATATATATATATTTAAAGACATGAAGGTTTTGATACTTTTTTACAAAAATTACAAGAGAAAATATCTGTACAAACCATGTGTTTTAAATAGCATTTTGTTCTATACAAGCTGTTGTTGATGTGAGGTGAAGTACTGGTTTGCAGACTCCATCCCGTTGTACCCAAATGAATTTTCCTTGTTTGTCTTCCCCGAATACCCCTAAATGATCATATTTGATGTAACAGGCATGTTAGAATGTTGGGTCACACTAACCATTTCTACTTTTTGTCTTGTCCTTCTGAGTTCCCTTAGCTTCTGTACTCAGTCCCCTTTGCAACCTGGTTTCTCTTCCAGAGGCAAGGGGTGATGTGCTGCATCTCACTAGTTGTACTGGCATCATCTTGGTGAACTAAAAACCAAATGTGGACATTTGTAAACTTGGTGCACTGTTTCTAGAGAGAGATTAAATTCCTTTTATTAAATCTGAAAGTACTGTGATGCTTTAATGAGTGGGGAGTGAGCAATCTTGTGAGATAAAGACTCTAATATTATCATTCCCATCTTAGAGATGAGAAAAAGAATGAGGGCACTGCCCAAAGTCAACAGTTATGTTTAGTGCCCCCAAAACACATGTAGCACATGTGGTGTCCTCTGCCTCAGTTTTCCTTCTCTCTCTTCATCTGGCTTAACTCCTGTTTGTCCTAAGTACTCTGCTTAGGGAGCCTTCTCTGTTCTCTCAGACTCAGACCTAACTTGTAAGGTTAGGGAACTCTGTGCTTCCACAACAAATTTTGCCTACTTGTATTCCAGTGCTCTGCTTCTCACTCCCATGCCAAGGAGGTTGTTTTTACCAAGGTGACCCAGGATGTCCTTAATTATAAACCTTGGAAATACTTTCAATCCTTTTCTTCCTTGACCTAGAAGCAGCGTATAACACTGTTGGCCCTCCTGCCTTAAAGTCCTCTTATTTTGGTTTCCATGATACCATACTCCTGATTTTTCCCCTGCCTTTCTGACTTCATCTTAATCTCCATTGTCTGTGAGTTTCATTCTTCTAATCTTTCCATTTTACAATCCAGTCTACAACACTGCAGACAGAGTGATCTTTCTAGCATGCAATAGGTCTTGTCACCAACACCCTTTTCCACTTTCCTGCTTAAAGCCCTTCATCTGTTTTCCTTGCATTTAAATCCAACAGCCTTGGGGTTTTAACCCAAACTCCTTAACATGTGTTATAAGGTCCTTCGTGATTAGTCTTGTACCTCTTCTCCAACCTCATTACTATATTCTCAACTTTTTTTTTTTTTCTGTATTTTAACCAAAAAGTTCTGGGCCCTCTGTCTGGAACATTTTCTTCAGGGAGACTTAACTTAGTCCCCTAGACTGGATTAGGAGCCACCGCATGAGCTTCCATGCTATTCTGTGCTTCCCCTATTTATAAATTTGATGCCTACATTATAATTGCTTGTATGCTCCTTGACAGCCATCACTGTATTCCCAGCACATGACACATAGTAGATGCTCAGCAAATTATGCTAACCTCAGACACATTAGACACACAGGCCATGCTCTTTCAGCTATACTTTACTATGTGGCTTAATACCCCCAAGCCTGGAATTACCTTACAGCTTGATTGGAGTTGGGTGTCCTTGAAATTTTCTCATCACTTTTTGATATTTTCCATGTCTCCAGATGCCCAGATTCATCAATTACATTATAATTTTTATAATTTCACTCTTGGAAAATAACCCTGTGGTAATTACCCAATGTCTCTAAATATTTAACTCTAACTACCACCTCAAGACTGTTTTGAGAATTTAAAGAAAGGGCACTTGTAAACACACTCAGCCTAGGGGCTGACATTATTGATTCCCTTATCTTTTTTATACAAGTCCCTTGTTACCACCCACATTCAGTGTTTTTTTTTAATAAGATGCCTTATAGCAACTAGTATTTTTTAATTTCCAAGACATTGTTTCTTATCCTTGCAACAGTTCTGCCAGATGTGTAATATTATTACGCTCATTTTAAAGATAAGAAACCTGAGGTCCAAAAAGTTCAATCAGTTCACCTTTGGTCACAGGGAATCACTGTCACACGGGGGATTATTTTAACACAAATCTCCAGTGACAACGCCCCCCCCCCCCGCCCCGCCCCAGCACCCACTCTTCATTCTGTTGTCAATAATTTTTCAGGGAGAAAAGTAGTAACGGCAAGATTGGGAATGAGATTCAGGGACCACTAGCCTGAAGACAGAATAGTGTTATAGTCACGCGTGCTCAGTCGTGTCTGACTCTTCTCCAGGCCCTCAAAATGATGCCATTTCAGCACTGTCTCTAGAACCAATTCCGTTTTCCATCTGGCTGGAACTTAGATGAGCTAAGGCAGGTTTCTAATAATTAAGAGTTTGGTTGCCCTTGGCCTAATCAAGGAGGAAAATATTTTCCACAGCCGAGAAAACATTCGCAGTCAACCACTTATGCCTGAAAAGACAAGAGCTTCCTGGACAGTAGTTCACAGTCCTGATTCAAACTGCGGAGAAAAAATAAACACCAACACACAGATCCACTGTGGAAGATTTTGACTGAATTGGTTTGGAACCAGTATTTTTTAGGTGCTCCGTCCGAGGCGATTCAATTGCGTGGGAGGAGTGGGAGATCAAACATTCAAAACTTAACTCCTACTCACAACACGTCATCTAGAGACCAGTGAGGCAGAAAGGGGGAAAAGTGAGGTAGAAAGAGATAAAATGGAGAATAAGTGCGGGAGAGTTAGTTGCCCGAAAAAAAAAAAAAAAAAAATGGCCAGCTCCACTGTGGATTTAGGGAAAGCGTCGCTGAGAAGTTACTTGAACTGATTTTTTAAGTCGGAGACAACGTTAGAGACGCGCCGCGCTGTTTTCCCAAGAGGTCGGGTCCTTTAACCCTATTTTACTGATGGGACGACCTAGGTTCTGAGACGGTGAAGAGGCTATTCCGACTCACACTGTTGGGTATCCTAATTGAAACTGGAGCCTGGGCCTCAAGCTTTCCGCCTCAAGCCCCAAGGGGACACTGACGAACAACCCTCAGCCTCTTCAAGTCGCAGGCCGATGGGGCGGGGCTGAACCGACTCCGCCTCTGGGAGAAAGGGGCTTTATTCCGCCGGGAGGGGAGAAGTCGCCTGGTCCCATCTCCGGAAGTGGGGGGGGGGCGGGGGGGGTCGCTCCGCGACGCGCGATGACGTTTCTTGACGTCACTTCCTCGCGCCGCTGCAAACGTCAGTGTCGGGCGCGTTTAGTGGCGGTGCGGTTTGCTCTTGAAAGTTCGGTCTTGTCTCCGTTTTGCGAGCCATGGAGAGTGACTTTTACCTGCGTTACTACGTGGGGCACAAAGGCAAATTCGGCCACGAATTCCTGGAATTTGAGTTCCGGCCCGACGGTGAGAGAAGCCTCCCGGCTCTCCGGGAGCGAGGACTAGGCCTGGGGGCGGGCGAGTGGAGAGGCTGGGGATCCGGAATGTACGAAGAACTAGAGGAAGGGACCGATGGCTGTGAGGCGCAGACTTGGAAGGAACGATCCTTGTCCGCCCCACTGATTCTTTCTGTCCATATGCCGGGGCTTCTGTTTAGTGACGATTCTGACCATACTGCTTTATTCAACAAACCTTTCTTGAGCGCCTATCTGTGCCAGGCTCACTTCCACAATCCGGGGTGTAGGAGTGAACGATAAACAGGCGTCCTCTCTCGTGGAGCTTGTATTCTTTTGCTGGGAGATCGTAAACAAAAAATAACCCAGATAGTGTTGAGTGATCAGAAAATAAAATGATGGAACAATTGCTGATGGGCCGCTTTCAGGAAGGCTAGCCATTGGAGAACTCGCTGAAGAGCCGATGTTTGAGCTGAGCTCTGATTGACAAAGAAGGAGCCAGCTCGGGAAAAGAACATTCTAGGCAGAGATGAGCTAGGCATGTTTCAGGTGGCCATTGTGGCTGAAGAGTAGTGAACGCTGGGGAGAATAGTAGGAGATGATGTCAATTAGGTAGGCAGGGGCCACACCATATAGTCTTGGTGCGTTTGGATTTTTTTTCTAAGTGCAGCAGGAAGCAATTGGAAAGTTTTAAGCAGAGGTGTAATCTATTCTTAAGAAAGTATTGTAATTATTAGGTGCAGAATTGGCAAGAATGAAAACTACTTAACAGGAGATGGTTACAATTGTTAAGAGAAAAAGGATGTTGGTTTGAACTAGAGTGATAGTAAAAGTAGAGAAGGATTTAGGATACAGTTGGAGGCAGAACTAGTAGGACTTTGCCAATTGATAGGATTTGGTGAGGGACCAATATGGTGAAGGAAAAGGAGTGAAAGATGACAGAAAGCTTTCACTAAATGGAGGCACAAAGATGAACTTCCTATAGTTCAGTAGCTAAGTTGTGTCCGACTCTTTGGGACCCCATGAATGAACTGACAAGCCCAAATTGTGGAGAAAGTTTTGTTAACAATGATAAGACAGTGTATAAGGTGTTGTAGAAAGAAACAGAAGACTCTGGGAGTGGAAAGAAGGCACCTAACCTGGCCTTCGAGTCAAAGAAGGCTTCCTGCATAAGATGACCTGGGTGGATAGTTTGAGTCTTTAGTACTGTGTAGGAGTTGGTTAGACAGATGGGTCAAGAACGCGTTTTGGACAGCATTAACAGCAAAGAGGCTGAAAACCCAAAAGGTGCATGGGATGTTTCAGGCAGAAACCAAAACAGTTAGTTGACCCTGGAACAACACAGGTTTGAATGGCATGTGTCCATTTATACACAGATTTTTTTTTTTTAGTAATACTAATGAATACTGTGCTACTACCTGATCCACAGTTGGTTGAATTGAGGATGAGGAACTGTAGACACCGAGAAATCACAGATGCTGGCTGACTCTTAAGTTATACTCAGAGTTTTGACTGTGTAGAGGGTGGGTGCCCCTAACCCCTACATCCTTTAAGGGTGAACTGTATTTTGATTAACCTCAGCTCTATGTGACAGTTCTGTTGTAGGAGTGAGGCTGGAAATGGGCTTAGCTTAGCAGGAAGCCACATTGAGGATTTTGGACTTTATCAAGAAGGTAGTGGGGAGCCACTGTCAGTATTAAAACGTCAATATTAGAGTGACCCAATTGGATCCATCTGTTACTGTTTCACTCTGTCCACTCTATGGAGAATGAACTAAATGGAGAGAGACTTGAGGCAGAGACACAGTGCAGTAAAGCATCAGTTATTTTGACTTTTTTTTAGTGTGCCTGCTATAGGGAAAAAATTATCTCCTCTATTTCCTTTTATCTTCTTCATATCCACCATATATACCCAAATCAGCCTGGTTGATGAACAGTGTCACAGAGGGCTTTGTATAACAAAAATGCTCAATAATAAAACCACAACTTTTCTATCGTGTTTAGAAAAGGAATAGATCAGTGTTTCACAGACATATGTTAATATATGTAAAAACCATTTTATAGTTTTCAGAAACTTTCACAATTCTTTTGAGCCTCTGAAGGCCCTGTGTGCAGGTAGGTTATCAATCACTGCTATTTTCAGCTGAGGACATTAACCTGCTGAGATATGATTTGCCAGTCACAAAAGAGTCTGTTCTTTTATCACACCTGAGCTGCCTTTTGCAAGAATTGTAAATCATTGTCAACTGTATTTTTGGCTAGAAGATTATTTAATAGTGTTCACTGGAGAAAAAAATACATAACTTAAAGTTTGAGAATTGTTTTATTCAGTGGAAACACTGGGGACTTAAGCCTGGGAGTTAGGCTGTCAGATAGCTTTGAGGGACTATTCTGAAGAGGTGAGGGATGAGCCGGGATATATAGGATGTTTTAGAGGGGGAAAAAACCCCCAAAAAACAAACAAAAAACAGGTAGAACATCTAAAGGTTACTGTTAATCAAATACCAGACATCTAAAGTTAATTAAGTTAGCATTTTTCTTTGTATGGGAAGTTGCTAGGCTCATTGAAATCATTCCTTTGATATGCACCTTAACTGTCCTGGGCCAGTATCCTGTTTTCAACATCTCAATCCCCTCAGAGTGCACCCACAGGGAAGGGGCTGGGAGTGGTGTGGCTGCAGTGGCTGATGGCTTAATCGCTGCAACATCCTTTGTTGACTGATAAGGCAGGTGACTTTTTTTGTCCACCAAAGCCTAAAGTGAAAAACTGAAAAGACTAGTATTGTCGAAACACCAGAGGTGTAAATACTAAAACTATTAGACACTTTGAAGGGAAAGTTAGGATACATTTTAAGCAATAGCTGATAGTCTTGGTAGGCTAATGACACTTTCTTTATGTTTTTATTATATATTGAATTTTTTTTTTGTCACTCACAGGGAAATTGAGATATGCCAACAACAGCAATTACAAAAATGATGTCATGATCAGAAAAGAGGTAATGAATCTTCTGAGGGCCTTTCATTCACTACCATTTAGCCTTGTGTCCTGTTTTTATTCTTTCTGGGAATAATATTGAAAGATAAAGAGTAGGAAAGTATAAATGCGTCTGTAGACGGCTTCTAAAGTTTTTCTCAAATCTTCTTTTAGTCTATTTTTTCTTTAATAGTGATGAGTCAATAACTGGTAATCATTTGAAGTCTTGCAGATCTTGGTTTTGAACCTTGAATCTTTTACTAACCATGTGACCTTGGGAAAATTTCTTGGTTGAGCTTGATAAGTCTCAGTTGCTTCATCTGAAAAAAACAGAAAACATACTCGCCACTAACTTAGTATTTGATATATTCCTTGATGGTTGTTGTTCAGTTGCTAAGTCATATCTGACTTTGCAACCCCATGGACTGCAGTACACCAGGCTTCCCTGTCCTTCAGTATCTCCCAGAGTTTGCTCAAACTCCTGTCCATTTATTTGGGGATGCCCTCTATCTATCTCATCCTCTGTTGCCCACTTCTCCTGCCCTCAATCTTTTCCAGCATCAGAATCTTTTCCAGTGATTTGGCTCTTTGCATCAGGTGGCCATAGTATTGGAACTTCAGCTTCAGGATCAGTCCTGCCAATGAATATTCAGGACTGATTTCCTTTATGATTGACTGGTTTGATCTCCTTGCTATCTAGGGAACTCAAGTCTCCAGCACCCAGTTCAAAAGCATCAATTCTTTGGCACTCAGCCTTCTTTATAGTTCAGCTCTCTCATCCATATATAACTACTGGAAAAAAACATAGCTTTGTCTATACAGACCTTTGTCAGCAAAGTGATGTCTCTGCTTTTTAATACGCTGTCTAGGCGGGAGGAGAAGGGGACAACGGATGGCATCACTGACCCAATGGACATGAGTTTGGGTAGACTCCGGGAGTTAGTGATGGACAGGGAGGCCTGGCATGCTGCAGTCCATGGGGTCGCAAAGAGTTGGCTATGACTGAGCGACTGAACTGAAATGAACTAAACTAGGTTTGTCATAGCTTTTCTTCCAGGGAGAAAGTGTCTTTTAACTTCATGGCTGCAGTGATTTTGGAGTCCAAGAAAATAAAGTCTGTCACTGTTTCCATTTTTTCCCCATCTGTTTGCCATGAAGTGAGGGGGCCAGATGCCATGATCTTAGTTTTTTGAATGTTGAGTTTTAAGCCAGCTCTTTCACTCTCCTCTTTCACCTTCATCAAGAGGCTTTTTAGTTCCTCTTCACTTTCTGCCATTAGGGGGTATCATCTGCATTCCCTGGTACCTAGCACTCAATGGAGCTCTTTTAATTTGCATTTGAGTAGGCAAAAGGGAGTGTGGGAAAGCACTTAACATCATTGAATGCATGTTAGATTCTAGTCATGACACTAGGTACTACATCTGTAGTCCTATTTGAATCCCTATCATAAGCCTCTATGATGGGTGGTGTTACATATCCTTTACAGATAAGACATTGAAGACCCCTATATTAATTATGGGGCTTGTTCAGAGTTACCCTTCCTAGTAAGAGACTGAGCAGGAATTTAGACCTCTGCCTGCCTTTGTGAAGTCCGTGTTTGGTGTGATTTCTACCACGCCATTGAACTTCATTAAAGCCATTCTTTTCTTTTAACTGCTTTGTCATATTTGAAAATGTCTTAATAGTATATTTTCATACTGTAATATTTAATTAGCGATCAGTATTATGCTTACCCATACATGTCAGCATCCTCACTTTTTTTTAAATGTGTAGTAATACGTAAAATGTAAAAGACATGTGTCTGCTCTTCAGAAGCATATCATTTAGTTTAAGATAACCTGAGTTACTCACAGATCTTTCTTCGGGGCTCAGGTGTGCAGGTAGGCAAGGAGTAGGTCCATATGAACAGGATGGACCAAGAAACAGAAACAACTAGATGTGGGATTGAGGTGTAGTCATTGGACACTTCTGACCCTGCCATCCTCTTAGCATGCTGAAGTCAAGCTGGAGTGTCTTCACGTTTACAGAGGTGCCAGAAATAAATTTTCATTAGTCTTTTTTTTTTTTTAAATCTTTCATCACTATCTGAGTCAGAATGCTGCCTAGAGATACAATTTAAATTCTGTTTTTTAACTTGCTTTCAGGCTTACGTACATAAAAGTGTGATGGAGGAACTGAAGAGAATAATTGATGACAGTGAAATTACCAAAGAGGATGATGCATTGTGGCCGCCTCCTGACCGAGTGGGCCGGCAGGTGAGTGTTTTAGCAGCTACCCACAGTGCAGAAATCTTACAATAAGATAAAGCTTCCTGCTCTGCATGTGACACTGAATGTACTCAGTAAGTGTGTGTGTTCTGGAGCCCTATACTGAGCAGGTTACCAGCACCTTGGTCTAAGGTAGCACGAAGCCCCACGGAGGACCAGGGACAGCAGGTGGAGCTGCTGAACACCTGGAGCCCAGCCCTGAATTTCTTCTGGTCCATCTCCTGCTTCTCGAGAGTATTTGCTACCCACGTTTCTTACTAAGTAACCGCTATGGACAAAACATTGTGAAGATAGCAAGATAAATAAAACATAGTCATGTCAACAATGTAATGGAAAGTCATGCCAGCAACTAAGTCTTACCTGTTTAAATTTCTGGCTTAGATATTTATTCTGAAAACATTGTGTTAATTAAAAAATAAAAGCCACTCTCATATTTGACCAGATTAATAGGAAAGATTCTTCTTTCTACTTTAATGCTGCCTTCCAACTTGCAGTTGATTTCATTGTCTCTTCTTTTGTCCTGTACAGCCCATTTTTTCTTTCCTGAAGTGACAGTAATCTTTTAAAATGTAAATTTGTTTATATATTCCACTGATTTTAAACTCTGGCTTCCCACTGCATTTAAAATGAAATCTGAACTCCCAGATTACCTTCTACCATTTTCACCATCTCTCACTGGGTTTAAATCTCATTGGTCTTATTTATGTTACTCAGATTCACCTAGGTGGTTCTTAGTTTAGAACTTTTGCATCTGCTACATATTGCCTGGAACATTCTGAGACTATCTTTATTATTGAGGTCTTCAAATGTCACTTCTTCAGTGATGTCTTAAGAACTTATCTAATCTAAAATGCCTTTTCTTATCACTTAAATAAGATCTAGTTTTTGTCTTCATAGCATGTATCATTGTCTGAAATTGTCTTGTTTGGTTTTGCTTATGCATGATGATGAATATTCTAAAGCATCTAAAAATAATGAACTTGATCTACATACAAAAACTTTGTTGAAAACAAACAAAAACCAAAGTAAATTAACAAACCAACTGGAACCACATAGATACAAAAAACAGAGAAGTGGTTTTTAGAGGGAAGGGGCTGGGTGTTCAAAATTTGTAAAGGGAATCAACTGTATGGTGACAGAAACTTAAATTTTTGGTGGTCAGCACAGTATAAGTATATGCAGAAGTAGAAATAGAATATTGTACTTACGTTACAAACCAATTTTAACTCAATATGGAGATTCCCTGGTGATCAGTGGTTAGGATTTGGTGTTTTCACTACCAAGATCCCACAAGCCATGCCCTATGGCCAAAAACAAAAAACTGCAATGTAACTCAATGTGCTAGGTCACTCAGTCGTGTCCTACTCCTTGTGACCCTATGGACTGTAGCCACCAGGCTCCTCTGTCCATGGGATTCTTCAGGCAAGAATACCAGAGTGGGTTGGCATGCCCTCCTCCAGGGGATCTTCCCAACCCAGGGACTGAACCCTCGTCTCTTAGGCCTCCTGCATTGTCAAGTGGATTCTTTACCACTAGCACCACTTGGGAAGCCCTATGTAACTCAATAAAAAACAAATTAAAAAAAAAAAAACACCTTTGTTGAGCAAAAAGATACATGTAGTATGATCATTTATGTAAAAATTTTAAAGACATTGTATCTAATCTAAAACCATGAGTGGAAAGAAAACATTCCAACTTCTGGGCATGTAGGAAGAATAGAGTGGGAGGTGGGTCTAAACTGTAATATTTCTTGAAAAAGAAATCTGACACAAATACAACAAAATATTAACATTTCAAGTCTGAATGTTAAGAAGTAGAACTCAGGGGACTTCCCCTGTGGTCCAGGGGCTAACACTTCCTGCTCCCAATTCAGGGGGCTGCAGGTTTGGTCTCTGCTCAGGGAACTAGATCCCACATGCCTCAACTAAAGATCCTGCATGAAGACGAGCACAGCCAGATAAATTAATTAATTAAATATTTTTTAAAAAGAAAAGAAGTAGAACTCAATAGGTTATAAGTTCCACAAGGGCAGAAATCTTTGTTTGGTTTTGCTGACCTGTCCCATAGACCGCCCCCCTCCTATTCCCCGCCCAATAGATTTTTTTTTTTTTAAGATTGTGGTGCTTGTTCCATTCTTTAGAAATTCAGGCCCAAGGGCATACAACTAGTAAGTGAGAAAGGTCTGGAATTCCTTTCCTTGTCCCATGTTGCCCCTAAAAGTTAGATTCTCAGTATTTGTAAAACAGATTTATACATGTTACTCCACATTGTTAACAGTGAAAACTCCTATATGGAAAACAATGTAAATTCTTCCAAATGTGGAGCCTCACAGACACAACTTCTAAGAGTACAAGCTACTCAAGGACTAAACCAGTATTTATGTCGTACCATTTATCTCTGTTTCTAGTACCCAGTACAGTCTAGGGCTCAGGTTGCTCTTGGTTATGTGGCCATCTGTATTAGAGTTCATGTGATTTGGAAGATGATGAACCCTTCTACTGTGTGATGAAAAACCAATTCAGATTGATACTTCTTTCAATGTTTCTAGGAGCTTGAAATTGTCATTGGAGACGAACACATTTCTTTCACAACATCAAAAATTGGTTCCCTTATTGATGTCAATCAATCCAAGTAAGTACACATGATCCTTATATCCAGATATGTCTGTTTTCAAGCACGCTGATATGAAATCCATAATCAAATTGAGACTGTTATGGTAAGATAATAATCTGGTACAAATCTAAGAATTGGCCAGCTTTGAGAGACTCCAAATATCTTCAAGGGCTTGCTCCTTTTGCTTTTGGTGTTTCAGTCAATTGTTGTCAGTAACCACTTCTCAGTGATACACCCACAGGAGCAGCCAAAGTGGGTAAGAATCTGACCAAAACACAAAAAAACAACTGCTGGAAATAACCTGTGGAATCAATGAGTCTGGATACCTTCCTCAGTGTTGGTTATTCAGATTGCACATAGTAAAGCCTGACTTTAGTGAATCTTGAAATCATTTAGAATATAAATTTATGAATTTGTCTTTGTCAGGGTAAATTATTGAGACATGAATCTGTATGCCACAAAGAATCATTAGAATTTGGCAGCCTTTTTGGCTCTTGTGCTTTGAGGATTTGGGATTAGATATAGTTCACTTTTAATACATGTTGGGCATAGTTGTCTTCCTATGAACAGTCTCCTTGTTCTTACCCAGTTATGCTATAGTAAGGTTGAGTGAGTCTCTTGGTCCTGCTTAGTACTACCTCTTAAAAAGGAAATTTTCCTAATTCTGAAAGTAATACATGCTTACTATAGAAAGTATAGGAAATACAGAAATGTAGAAAATCACCCATAAAATTATCAGTTAGATAACCATTAATCTTAAAGTATTTCTGTCTTTTTCCTGTGCTTTAAAAAATAGTCTTTTAAAGCACAAAAGTTGAATTGAGATCAACAGCCTGTTAACTTTAATCATGAAAAACCTTAATATTTTAAATTACTTCTTAATATTCTGTTTTAATGTATATTAGACTTTTTCTTCTTTTTGGACATTTGGTTGTTTTCAAAGTTTTAATTCTGTAAATACCTCTTATGAGGAATATCCTGGTACATAAATAATCTGGGTTATTAAGTGGTATTTTTTGCTGAGTTTTTTTCAGCTTTTTAAACATTTTTTTCCCTCTTGCATTACAGGGATCCAGAAGGCTTACGAGTATTTTATTATCTTGTCCAGGACCTGAAGTGTTTGGTCTTCAGTCTTATTGGATTACACTTCAAGATTAAGCCAATCTAGATGGAACATTGGTGTGGACACAAGGGGGGTGGGAGTGCTGCTTTTAATTACCATTATCTAGACATTTTTGTGTGTATCAGGGCAATATTTTTTTTATAAACTATAAATGATTGTCTTTAATAAATATGTAACAAAATGCATTTTTTTTATTTTATAAAGACCTGAACATGTGAACTTGTCTCAAATTACTTTTTAACAGTAGCTTATGTTAAGTATTGCCAAAAATATAATCAACTCTGTACATATAACTACCAGTTTATAGGAAGTAAAAGATTAGAGAAACATGCTAAGAAATAACAGTGGAAATCCAATCAATAACCAGAGGAAACTCCAGGGTAAGTGATCTGATTTCTTAAAAAAAAAAAAAAGCTGCAAACAAATGGAGATGGAGTGGGAATGTTAAAGGAGATTTGAGAGACACATAATCACATAATAAAATGTTTGAACCCTGTCTGGATCATGATTCAGGAAATGTAAAGTTGCCATCAGTAAGAAAATCTAAACACTGGATATTTGGTATTAATGAAGTATTAATTTTTTAGGGAGTAAAATGGTATGGTTGATATTTTGGTTTTATTTTTTTCATCTAGCTTTACTGAGGTATAACAGGTTGGAGGGTTTTTTTGGTTTTTTTTTTTACTTATTTTTATTCTTGGCTGTGCTAGTCTTTATTGCTGCTCAGGCTTTTCTCTCGTTGTGGAGAGCAGGGGCTACTCTTGTATTGCTTGGGCTTCTCATTGTGGTGGTTTTTCTTGTTGTGGAGCATGAACTATAGGGCACAGGCTTAGTAGTTGTGGCATATGGGCTCAGTAGTTGTGATTTCTGGGCTCTAGAGCACAGGCTCAATAGTTGTGGTGCATGGGCTTAGTTGCTCTGCAGCATGTTGGGTCCCCAGACCAGGGTTCAAACCCATGTCTCCTGCATTGGCAGGTGGATTCTTTACCACTGAGCCACCAGGGAAGCCAGAGGTTGGAGTTTTTAAAATCACCTTTATAGATATATCTGAAACTATTTCACTATGGGGAAGAATACTTGGTTTAATACATTATAAGGGATAAAGTGGCTAGTCTCAGAAAAACTTTCCAATAATTCATTTTAAAGTCAGAATTCTAACAGCCTTTAACGAAGCGACCTAGTTGGTATAGATAGTGTGGGGATTTGTTCAGCAGGTAGATCTGCAGGAAATTTTTCTTGCTGCTAGGTTGCATGGCTTCCTTAGGCAAACTGCTGACTGAACGGATAGTGGCCACGGTGTTGCTAAATCTCATTTGACTGAGGGGAGGTGATAAAGCTAAGCTCAACACCCCTCAAGAACAGCCAACTTAGGACAGGTCCCAAATACTCCTAGTCAAGTGTCTCCCCAACACACACCCGCATGCCCTACTTTGACTCTTCAGACACACACACACACACACCCTACTTTGCCTCCTTCACACACATGCACACACACACCCCTACTTTGCCTCCTTCAAAGATCACAGGGTCCCAGGACTTCCCTGGTGGTCCACCACCTGGCACCACAGGGGAAATGAGTTAAATCTCTGGTCTGGGAAGATTTCCACATGTTGCAGAGCAACTAAGCGCATGTGCCAACAACTACTGAAGTCTGAGTCCTAGAGACTAGCCCCTGTTTGCTGCAACTAGAGAAAGCTTATCTGCTTTTCTGCTAGAGAAAGCAAAAAAAAAAAAAAAAATTGAAAAAAGATCACACACAGGGCAGCAAGTAAGCTGCCGATCTGGGACCTGAGGCGTCGGAGTTCCTCTGCAGTGCACCCTCTGCTATTGAAGGGTACCTGGCGGCAATCAGGTAAGTTTGTGTCAAAGAAGACATCCTAAAGAGTCGCTCCAAATTTTAAACAGTCTAAACCTCAGGAGGCTATAAAAGCCTCAAACAGGCTGTTCTTTGTAATGCTTACAGCTCCCGTATGGTCTCAGAGGAGTCCTGGACAAAAGCACAAGTTGAGTGAACGTATGCTAGAGCAAACCGGGAACCCACAGAAGAGTAAGCTGAAGGGGAGTGCCCAGTCTTGCGGACTACAAGAAGGACATGCACACGAGACAACCCTCCGAAAGGTCCCCTGGGTAAAGAGGAACGAGCAGTTTAAAGAAGGGTACCGTCTCCCAAATCTGCGAAGCCGGCCCCGGGCAGCGTGAACTGACGTGATCTAAGATGCCTCGGCGGGCAGGCAGGGAGCCAGCGCGAGGTTGGGTGAAGGAAGGCAGAATAGTGAGGACCCGGTAGAGGTTTCGGGCAGGACTGTCTTGTTTGGTGCGACGTCCCTCAAACTAACTTGCCGTTCAGTAAATATCTAATTACCGGTTGCTGGAGGGAGCCTTCCACGGGTCTGAACACCGGCTAATTGCGGTCTCAGACTACCTCCACAAGACGGCTTTGCCTAAAAGACCAGGTGTACTGGGAAAGCAGCGGCCCGCGTACACCCGCCTCCACGCCCCGCCCAGAGCCGCACCGAGAGTGCGCAGACAGCGCCCGCCGTTTACGACAAGCCGAAAAGCAGTGGCCGCAGCAAGCGCTGGGTGGGCCGGGCCGTTATGGGGGTAAGTGGAAGCGAGCCGCCGACAGGGCAAGAGCGGGGAAGTGGCGAGAACCTCGGAGGCAGGAGCTCGCGCCAGGAGGGAATGAGGAGAGTGGGCTCGTGCTGAGAGCCGGGAGGCAAAGCTCATGCGGGGAAGGGAGGAGAGGGGCGGGGCAGGGGCTACAGGGGCTGCGCAGGCGCTGTTGACGCAGTCTCCCTGGCGCTCCTTCTCAGAAAATCGCGCTGCAGCTCAAAGCCACGCTGGAGAATGTCACCAACCTCCGGCCAGTGGGCGAAGACTTCCGGTGGTACCTGAAGGTAAGGCTGGAGGGGCGGGGCTCTAGACGTCTAGGGTGCAGGCATTTCCGGCCTCTGGTCGGGGCGCCACGGCTGGGCTCGCGTAAAACTTTCCCATTCTGATCCCAGTGGCGAACAGGAGCTTTCTCTCAGGCAAGATGAGAAATGCTTGTTCAGTTCAGTTCAGTCGCTCAGTCGTGTCCGACTCTTTGCGACCCCATGAATCGCAGCACGCCAGGCCTCCCTGTACATCACCAACTCCCGGAGTTTACTCAAACCCATCTCCATCGAGTCGGTGATGCCATCCAGCCATCTCATCCTCTGTCCTCCCCTTCTCCTCCTGCCCCCAATCCCTCCTAGCATCAGGGTCTTTTCCAATGAGTCAGCTCTTCGCATGACGTGGCCAAAGTATTGGAGTTTCAGCTTCAGCATCAGTCCTTCCAATGAACACCCAGGACTGATCTCTTTTAGGATGGACTGGTTGGATCTCCTTGCAGTCCAAGGGACTCTCAAGAGTCTTCTCCAACACCACAGTTCAAAAGCATCAATTTTTCGGCGCTCAGCTTTCTTCACAGTCCAACTCTCATATCCATACATGACCACTGGAAAAACCATAGCCTTGACTAGACGAACCTTTGTTGGCAAAGTAATGTCTCTACTTTTTAATAAGCTATCTAGGTTGGTCATAACTTTGCTTCCAAGGAGTAAGCGTCTTTTAATTTCATGGCTGCAGTCACCATCTGCAGTGATTTTGGAGCCCAAAATAATAAAGTCTGACACTGCTTCCACTGTCTCCCCATCTATTTGCCATGAAGTCAGGGGACCAGATGCCATGATCTTAGTTTTCTGAATGTTGAGCTTTAAGCCAGCTTTTTCACTCTCCTCTTTTACTTTCATCAAGAGGCTTTTTAGTTCCTCTTCACTGTCTGCCATAAGGGTGGTGTTATCTGCATATCTGAGGTTATTGATATTTATCCCGGCAATCTTGATTCCAGCTTGTGCTTCTTCCAGCCCAGCGTTTCTCATGATGTACTCTGCATGTAAGTTAAATAAGCAGGGTGACAATATACAGCCTTGGCGTACTCCTTTTCCTATTTGGAACCAGTCTGTTGTTCCATGTCCAGTTCTAACTGTTGCTTCCTGACCTGCATATAGGTTTCTCAAGAGGCGGGTCAGGTGGTCTGGTATTCCCATCTCTTTCAGAATTTTCCACAGTTTATTGTCATCCACACAGTCAAAGGCTTTGGCATAGTCAAAAAAGCAGAAATAGATGTTTTTCTGGAACTCTCTTGCTTTTTCGATGATCCAGCTTATTAAATGTTCTCTTTTCTTCTGGGTAGACTTTTATGTTTTCCTTTTAAAAGTTTATTGATTAATTCTTAATTAGCAGTGTCTTGAAATTCCTTTTGTAATTTTTCCCTCCGTTAAATGTTTCATGGTATGTAAACAGACACTAAAGGAAAGACTACTTGCAGGGATCTTGTGATTATTTAGTAAGAATAACTTCACCTCTTTTCTTGATCAGGTTTATTTTTTTGTGGGGTTGCACCCTTACTTCCTCACCTGTATTTATAAATCTGGTACCCTAGTGCCATGGTCTACAGAGGTCCTCATCTTATTTGAGCAGTTGAGGCCCTTCCCTTTCCCACATTCTGGAGCTTCTCATCTGTTTTCCTTCTTGTCTAAATCCCAGTATCCTTCAGTACCTGGAAAAATCCCTTTTTTAGGAAACCTTCTGACCACCTTTATTTTCAAATTTTTGGAAGCCCGAGTGCCAGGTCTTACTTGAGGAATTGATGGTCTCTAGCTTCAAAAAGCAGAATTTAGAGAAGGAGACAAAGAAATAGAATAGCAACAGTGATAAGTACTTCTACCAGCAACCTTCCATTCTGTGAGAACACAGAGGAAGCTCCTAACTCAATGGGTGTTGTGTGGAATTTGAAGCCATTTCTGTACCACATGAGTCTTGAATCCGTAGCCAGACTGAGCACTTCTTAGAGGAGGATGGGCCAGTCAACAGGAGAAACACTTTGCCCAGAGATTAGTCCGGTTGTGTCCTTAGATGGCTGATAAGATTATGAGCCTGCCCACCTCACCCCGTTTTTGCCGTTCCCTCAGCATCTGTCCAGCTGAGCCAGCTACTTTACTAATACTCTTTTTCCCTCCCTCAAGATGAAATGTGGCAACTGTGGTGAGATTTCAGAGAAGTGGCAGTACATTCGGCTGATGGTAACTGTTCCCCCCACCACTATACCCGCACACAAACACACACAGGTCTCTGGGCAGGGATCTGTGGCCCTAAGCTCTCTGGCCTTTGGACCCCACTGTCTGTGGTTTGGGAGGACAGGCATTGGTGTGATCAACACTGGGAACAATAGGCCCTGGGATGTGAAGCAAGAGTTCAAGGGGGAGTCCTTTTCTCAGTCTCAAGAAGCCTCCCCAGGAATCTTGTCCTAGCAAGTTCCTCACCCTGTCTGGGTTTTCATCTCTTTAACTGGATAATAAGCGGTAGGACTGGGTCTCCTGAGGACCCTTACACCTGACTGATATGTGACTAGAGGTTCTGTTTCCTGCTTGCCAGGACAGCGTGGCACTGAAGGGAGGCCGTGGCAGTGCCTCCATGGTCCAGAAGTGCAAGCTGTGTTCGAGGGAAAACTCCATTGGTAGGTAGGCCATGGGTACTGCCTCTGCCAGGCGGGCCCACAGCTTGCTGGTACCAGACTGAAAGCATGCTCCTGTTACCTGTGGGTGGACCCAGGCCTGAGGCACCCAAGCCTCTACAGTAGACTCTTGCACAGAGCACCATCTGGGTACTTGATAGGGCCAGGACGTGGGCTCAAATCAACTTTGTCTTCTCTTCTACATTTCAGAGATTTTGAGCAGCACCATCAAATCTTACAACGTAAGTTTCCCGCTGCAGTGGCAGGCATGATGGGATTAGATCGAAGCTGGGAACTAGGAGGCCTGTGTCCTAGAGTTATACCTGCACCAGAGTGATGAGCTATGGGACGGACTGACTGCACGTGCTAACTTGTTCGTTCATTCATCGTGTTAGTCATTTATTCACCTTAGACTGACTGAATACTTGGTAGGAAAAAGACTCATAACCAGACTATTGTAGTGCTTTCTTAAAAGTGCTAGGCTGTGGGAGCTTACGCGACCTCTGACCCAACCTGGCCACTCAGTTTCCAACACTGGGAACACTTGCCTTGTCTACATCTTAGAGGACTAGTGAGTCTTCTCTGCGTCCATGGGTGGGATAGTCCTTTGAATAGTGCATCCATCCTTGCTATCTGATTTTATTAGACATTTATTTATGTCACTGTGTAGCGTATTAATCCAGAAGTGAGGGAGGGAATGTATGCTTTGGGTCTGTGTATTTAAAGAAGGGTAATTACTTGTCTTTATCCATTCCTTATTTGGCGTTTTTGAAAAATGCCTGCCTTACGCCAAACTCTCAGCTTTGTCCTGAAGTTAAAAAATCACATAAGGAAAAATCACATAAGGACCTGCCCTCAAGTAAATCATAATCTAGTGAAAGAGACAGACCAGGAAACAAAACTACACCAAGGACAGGAACTTGGTTGGCATGCAGGAAGTGTTTCTACAGAGTGAATGAATGAGAATGAATGTGTAGGTGTAGTCCCTGGGATGTATGGACCCAAGGGTCAGATAGGCACAAATTTTGGTCATACCACTCCACTCAGTGAGCATCCTCCACATGCATATCCCACTTCAAAGGTCTTAAGTCAGCCCCCGCCTTGACAGCATGGCAGATGGTTACCAAAAGGCCATAGCTAAGTGTACCGAGGCCTTTGGGATGACCTGGAAACCTTATACCTCAATATTCTCATAGTTTTTACTTTGATAATTTTATCTACTATTTATTGACCATAGTGTCAGGTCCTATGCTGGGCACTTCACACCTAGTTCAGATTCTCACGATAAAGCTATAGTGGGTTCCTCAGCTCCATCTGACAATCTTAGGCCCAGGAGGGAAGAGAAGCAGAACTGTGTGTGAGCTCACATCCAGGCACCCCAGCCCGAGTCCACATTCAGAAAGATCTCACGGTGAGCCTGTGCCAAGGTGGCCTACTTCCAGAGAGAGAAGGGTGGCTTCTGAAGCCGATTCTGGGCTCACAGGGGCTGTGGGATCATCCTGGGCCCGGTTGGGCCTGCTTCCTCAACACACTTCCTTTATAGGCTGAAGACAACGAGAAGTTCAAGACGATAGTAGAGTTTGAGTGTCGAGGACTTGAACCAGTGGATTTCCAGCCCCAGGTACCTGTCTTCCCAGGGAACCTGTATGTTTGGGGAAGGTGTATACTGCAGGAAGTGACAGCAGAACTGTGCTTCCTGCAGAGACCATGGAGCAGGAATTCTCCTTCCTAAGAATAATCATTGTTATCTCTTAAACAGCTAATGTATGTTGGACACCAAACTTGTTACTTTTAATGTTACGTCACTTAATCCTCACAGTAACCTTGTTAGGTTTATTCATCCAGTTTTTCAGATGAGGAAAGAACTTCAGAGATTTTTTGACTTGCTCAGGGGAAGCAGTTAGTAAACACGAGCAGTAATTTGAACCCACATCTATCCAACTCCAGAGCCAGTGCTCATGGCACTAGATTTGTGTAGCATTTTCACCTCACAACCCTTTGAGGTAGGCAGAAGAGATTATATTGTTATCCCCATTTCATAAGTAAGAAAACTGACGTCCACAGAGGGAAGTCACATGCCTGGGGTCTTTCAGAAAACCAGGGGTGATGGAAGGGTTTACCCCACACCTCCTGCCTTCTAGGCCAGGGCTCTAATTTGAAGAAACCACTCTTAGTCCAAGGGCAGCTGCCAGGCCCTGGGATCTCAGTAGTTATTCCAAAACAGTATCCCACACTGCGTCTGTGTCCTCCTGTGCCAGAGGGTTGTGAGATGGGCCAGTTCCCTGGCCAGGCCCACCTGCCACACCGCTGCCTTCCCCCCTGATTAACTGTTGCCTTCCTCTCACCTGCAGGCTGGGTTTGCTGCTGAGGGTGTGGAATCAGGGACAGTCTTCAGTGACATTAATCTACAGGAGAAGGTACAGGACTTGGGGGCCTGTGGGGAGCTGTAGGGCACCTCGTGGGAATTATCTTTTTGCTGAACAAGGCTTGTCAGCGAGATGCTGAGTCCACACTTTTGTTCTTTTTGTTGGTGATTCTGGTTTTTATAATAGCCCAACGTGTACCTAGTGATCACATGCAGGAAGGCTGGGATGGGCCTTTTGGAGAAAATACATCTTAGATAAGCTTTGTTTAGGCATGAGATACAGTGCTGTTGGCCATAAGTCCAGTCTTAATGAACCAACTATATATATACATATACACACACATACACACACACACATATATTATTTAGATAAGGTGTTTTTAAACAAAAACATACATGAAACAAGTTTATGTATTGATTGACTGAAGAAAATATTGTGATCAGATGCTCCTAGGAACCTAACCTGTATTTCCCCTGGGAGCAGTGGTTCAGTATTCACTAATTCAGTGCTTGTGGGGACTTTATAGAACATAACTACTGTGAATACCAAGAGTCAACTGGACCACTGGACACGTTACTGCCTTGCAAATGAGGAAGGCTTGTGGTCAGGCCTCAGAGGAAGGAAGGACAAAAACATTCAATCTGCACAGCACCTAATAACAGTAACTGGATTTAGCGAGCTCTCATATGAGCCTGTCACCATGCCAAGTACTTTTACATGTGTTAACTCATTTCTTTCAACGTTCAACATAAAATCTATTGTTCCCTTTTTTAAAACAGAGGACAGAACCGAGACTCAGGAAAGCTAGTGACTTGAAAAAAATCACAAAGCTAGAGGAGCAGGAATTCAGACCTGAGCAGTCTTTCTGTGTCCTGGGTCAGGCATGTTCCTGAAGTCTGAGTTAGAGCCTGAGCTGTGCCTTTTAGTCCTAGTTCTTTTCTCTCCACGCTGTCCCAGGCTGCCTCGTGAGGCTAACGCTGCCCTTTTTTCCCACAGGACTGGACTGACTATGACGAAAAGGCTCAGGAGTCTGTGGGAATCTACGAGGTCGCCCACCAGTTTGTGAAGTGCTGAACCCTCTTCCTGTACACTTGCCTCAGAGCTGAAAAGGGAGAGCGTGCCCCCAGCAGCAGAGCGCAGAGGCTGGTCCCCTCGCCCCTCGTCTCCTGGCAGTGGTCCAGGCCCTCACGGCCTGCCTGCTCGGCTCTGCGACAGCTTCCCAAGCCCCGCCAATAAAGTCCCTACTTGTGCCACACTGCTGGGTGACTGGCTACTCCTTCCACCCCCCTCCATGTTGGAGGGCTCTGATAGCCTCTTGGCACTTTCCCGCAGTACAGAATCATAGCCTGATCCAGCTAGCAGAATAGGAGCACAGACTTCCCAAGGGCTCTCAACCACTTGGGGAGTGCGCAGGCCAAGCCAGGGGACCAAAGGTGTGAAGTCATTGGTACAGAGGGCAGCTAAGCCTGTGGAATGACGCTGAACCCAGCAGTCCTGACCCAGAACATCACATTGACCAGCTTGACCCTCAGGTAAACCCACGCATTTCTGTTACCTGGTGTCACTGCATGTTCCAGGTCTCGAAGGGACTTTGGAGGTCGGTAGTTCTGTCCTGGCATGAATCTTCTTTCTAGTCCCTGCCAGCTGGCCATTGGGTCTTTGCTCACTTGCTGTGATGGGGCAGTCCCCTCCCACCAGGGGAATCCCTATGAAGGTTCTTCCCGTACTGAGTCAGCCTCTCTGCATTCTGTAGCGCCTCACGGTCCTGGTCTGTCCCCTTTATGGTCACGCTTCTGTGTTCTTCTACCCCTGGACAGCCATGTGGAGGTGTGAGGACAACAGTCATGGCCTCTTGTCTCATGGGCCTGCCTCCCTGGGGCTGAAGATCCTCCACGTGGTGGATAGAGTGGTTCAGTACACGGTTAGGTCATTAGGGCACGCTCACACCTCATACTGGAGACTGCCATTTGGCAAAGTGTTATGAGGGGACTTGTTCCTTTTCAGTGTTCTGCTAGAGCCTGGAATTCTTTGGAAGTTAAAAATTACTATCTTCATTTTTCTGAGTGGCCCTCTGGGAGAGGGTCTGCCCACTCCAAGGCTGGTTGTGGGGCTCTAGGAAGGGGATCCGCACACGGCAGGAAAACCTGGCCACGTCTAACGGTGGAGAAGAGACGCCTACCTGTCCCAGTCTGGCAGCTGGGTTGGGTGTCCTCTAGATCCCTCCTGTTCCCAGATCCTGGGTCTGTGCTTTCTGCACCTGATAGGGCAGGGCTTCTCTGGCCTCCCTCAGCCAGCATCTCTGCCAGCCCCCACCCACTGCGAACGGCCCACTGCCTGGCCCGAAAGCAAGCGAGGGAGCGTCAGGCTGGGCAAATAATAGCCTGTCAGGGTTTCTCCTCTGTACCAGCCAGTACGTGTTACAAAGGCAAGCACTAAAAGCATCTCAAGGTTCTCTGCATTGTACATTATTTTCTTATCTTTTAGGAGGTAAAGGAACACAGATAATCAGTAACAGATGGAAAGCTGAAGTAGATTATGTCAATAGATGCAAAAAAATATTTGGTAAAATTCAACAACAAATCAGACACCCTTAGCAAACTAGGAACAGAAAAAACTAAAAACTATACCCTCACCTCACAAATGATATCTATAGGAAACTCAGAGTAAATGAAATGTTTGAAGTATTCCATTCAAGATCGGGGTGAGATGAGGATATCCTGGATCACTCTTCATCATTGTCCCCACCCCCCAGCACAGTAAGACTGAAAAGAAAGTAAGGTGAAAAGACCAAAAAGGAAGAAATAACTCACTTTTCACAGATTGTGATTTTCCACTTAGCAAATCCAAAAACATAAACAGGCACTGGATGTAGGATCAGGATACAGAAATCAAATGCATTTCAGTACACTGGCAACATGCAGAACACAATTCAATAAAAAAACACATCCATCTACAGCAACCCAAGTGTATCCCACCCCTAAAAGTAACTGGGAATTGAATCTCAAAATGTTCGTGACTGACAGATTGGCCAAGATAGCAGGGTAGAAAGAGCTGAGCTCACCTCTTGCAAACACACCGAAATCACAACTATTGGTAGAACAACCATCACTGAAATAGATGGGAAACTCCTGGGAAACATCTACAACTAAAGATACAAAGAAGGAACCATAACATAGGTAGGAGGGGCAGGCTCCCACAAGCTAAAGAATTACGTTGCAGAAGTTCTCACAGGAGTTCCTGTGCTGGGAAGATGTGTCTGCAGAGCATTTGGCTTTGAAGGCCAGAGGGGCTTGGTTTCAGGAGTCCCACAAAATTGGGGGAAATAGAGACAACTCTTAAAAGTGAAGTGACAGTTGCTCAGTTGTGTCTGACTCTGCGACCCCATGGACTGTAGCCCACCGGGCTCCTCTGTCCATGGGATTCTCCAGGCAAGAATACTGGAGTGGGTTGCCATTTCCTTCTCCATAACTCTTAAAGGGCATACAATTTCACACTCTCTGGGACCCAGGGCAAAGCACTAACTTGAAAGGAGCCTGGGCAAACCTACCAGCTGGTCTTGGAGTCTCCTGGGGATTGGAGGGGTGCAACTGTAGCTCCCCTGGAGACGTGGAGATTAGTGGCAGCCATTCTTGGGAGCTGCTTCTACCACGTGGATGCTGGTGCTGCTGGGCACCCGATCTGTGGATTCCTTCCTCTAGCTCATCACCAAGATCTGGCCCCACACAACAGCCTCTAGGCACTACTGCTGGGGCAGTAGGCCCCAGTTAGGCCAAGGACCTAACTAGGAGGGGACGCAGCCCAGCAGTCAGCACACAGCTGTCTAAAGACCCCATGAGCCCACGGCTGCCTCTGGACACTGTCCTACCCACTAGAGGGCCCAGCGCCCAGTTCCACCCTTCAGTGGGAGGCACCAGTCCCAGAACCCCCTGGAACCCAGCCCTGCCCACCATGAAGCCTGCTCTAACCTTTAGGCCAGCCTCACCCACAAGAAGGCAGACACCACAGGCAAGAAAACCATAATCCCACAGCCTGCTGACCCAGTTGGACCATAGGAGGTCACCCTGGGACCAGCTTGGCCCTGTCCACTAGCAGGTCAACAAAGCTTTGGGACATCTCAGAGTCCATCCAACTGTGTCAGGAATCCACCCTCCCCCCGGCCCCCACCTCCACCAGTGATCTGACATCAGCTCTGGGATCCTGGTGCCTTGCAACCAGACTCCAGGACCCGGCTCTGCCTGTCAGTAGTCGGACACTAACCTCAGGATCTGGCTTTACCCACCAGTGGGCAGGCTACAGTCCTGGAGTTTTCTGGCCCATGGCTCCACCAGTGAGCCAGCGGTAGCCCCAGGGCCACCTGGGGTTCTGTAGTCAGCTGCCTCGTGACACAGCCCTGCCAACAAAGAGCCGGCAGCCTCCACATAAGCCAGGGCCTGGCAACATCCTGGACTGGGGGCTACCCAAGCCTGCCAGACTGTCCTCATAGCCTGCCAAATCGAAGGACCCTCACAGCCCTCATGGGGGAAACCTTAGAGCATGTAGCTTGAGTGACAAGAGGGGAGTGGGCTGCTGGGACACAGGACATTTCCTACAGAAGGCCACTTCTCCAAGGTGTGGAAACAACTAACCTACCAGATACATAAACATACCAACAGCAATTTAAGCAATGTGAGGTGACAGAGGAACAAGTTCAAGAGGAAGGATCGAGATTAAAAACTAAGGAGAACAATTAAGTGAAGTGGAGATAGGCAATCTACCCAAGAAGGAGTTCAGGATAGTGATCATAAATATCAAAGAACCAGGGAGAAGAATGGACATATAGAGTGAAGTTAGAAGTTTTTAACAGAGTTAGAAGATATAAAGACCAACCAGAGATTAAAGATACAATAACTGAGATGAAACATACACTAGGGAAAATCAAAAGTAGACTAAATGATACAGAGGAACAGAGCAGTGAGCTGGAAGACAGGGTAGTGGAAATCACTGATGCTGAACAGAAAAAGAGAAAACAGAACAAAAAGAAATAAGGATGGTTTAAGAGACCTTTAGGACAACATCAAGCATACTAACACTGACATTATAGTTGTCCCAGAAGGAGAAGACAGAAAGGGGCAGAGAACACATTTGAAGAGATAGTAGCTAAAAACTTCTCTAATCTGGGAGAGCAAACAGTCATTCAAGTCCAGGAAGCACAGAGAGTCCCATACAGGATTAAACCAAACAGGAACATACCAAGACACACTGTAATTAAAATGGCAAAAATTAAAGAGAGACTATTAAAAGCAGAAAGGGGGCGGGGGGAACACTTCCCTGGTAGTCCAGTGGTTAAGAATTGCCTTCCGATGCAAGGAACATGGGTTCAATCCCTAGTCGGGAAACTAGGGTCCCACATACCACAGGGCAACCAAGCCTGCGTGCCACAACTAGAGAGCCCAGGCACTGCAATGAGAGGGAAGCCTGCAGGCCACAGCAAAGACCCAGCACAGCCAAAAAAAAACCAAGAAGGGAAAAGTAAAAAGAAACAAATAGCATATGCAGGAACGCCCATACGTCTTTCAGCTGACTTTTCAGCAGAAACTCTGCAGACCAGAAGGGAGTGATAATAATACATGAAAACTAGGAGCTCCTGCTCCCGCGCCGGCGCTCCAGCTCCAACCGTGTGCCCTCTGCATGCAAGAACTACCCTTGGAAGCAAAGTTCCAAGCCCCACAAGTACCACAACCAAGCTGCCTTTGTGTTCATCCTTAAAAGAAGAAAGATGGCCAAGGAGAGGGGCCTAATAAGCCCCAGTGATTTTGCCCAGCTGCAGAAATACATGGAGTACTCCACCAAAAAGGTCAGTGATGTCCTGAAGCTCTTTGAGGATGGTGAAATGGCTGATTATCTCCAAGGAGATGCCACTGGATACGAGGGATTCTAGCAATTCCTGAAAATCTACCTGGAAGTGGATAATGTTCCAGATCACCTAAGCCAGGCACTGTTTCAGTCCTTCCAGACTGGCTACTACATGGAAGACACTGTAAGAGAAGATGTGGTGTGTCTCAGTGATGTCTCCTGCTACTTTTCTCTTCTGGAGGGTGGCCGGCCGGAAGACAAGATAGAGTTCACCTTCAAGTTGTATGACACGGACAGAAACGGGATCCTGGACAGCTCAGAAGTAGACAGGATCATCATACAGATGATGCGAATGGCGGAATACCTGGACTGGGATGTGTCTGAGCTGAGGCCGATTCTTCAACAGATGATGAAAGAGATTGACTATGATGGCAGCGGCTCTGTCTCCCTGGCTGAGTGGCTGCGGGCCGGGGCCACCACCGTGCCCCTGCTCGTGCTGCTGGGCCTGGAGATGACCCTGAAGGACAATGGGCAGCACATGTGGAGACCCAAGAGATTCCCGCGACCAATCTACCGCAACCTGTGCGAGTCGAGCATCGGTCTAGGCAAACAGGGGCTGAGCTGTAACCTCTGTAAATACGTCGTTCATGACCGGTGCACCATGAAGGCCCTGCCCTGTGAAGTCAGCACGTACGCCAAGTCTCGGAAGGACATTGGGGTCCAGTCACACGTGTGGGTGCGAGGAGGCTGTGAATCTGGCCGCTGCGACCGCTGTCACAAGATCCGGATCTACCATAGTCTGGTTGGCCTGCATTGTGTGTGGTGCCACCTAGAGATCCATGATGACTGCCTTCCAGCCATGGGCCATGAGTGTGACTGTGGGCTGCTCCGAGATCACATCCTGCCTCCGTCTTACATCTACCCCAGCGTCCTGGCCTCTGGACAGGAGCGTAAAACTAGCAAAATAAGCCAGAAGACTGTGGATGATTTAAGTTTGAGCACTTCTGAGGCTCCGCGGATTGATCCTGTTTCTAACACCCACCCAGTTCTGGTCTTTGTGAACCCCAAGAGTGGCAGGAAGCAGGGCAAGAGGGTGCTTTGGAAATTCCAGTATCTGCTGAACCCTCGACAGGTGTTCAACCTCCTAAAGGATGGTCCTGAGCCAGGACTCAGATTCTTCAGAGATGTTCCTGATTACAGGATTTTGGTGTGCGGCGGGGATGGCACAGTAGGCTGGATTCTAGAGTCCATTGACAAAGCCAACTTGCCTTTTGTGCCTCCTGTTGCCGTGTTGCCCCTGGGCACTGGAAATGATCTGGCTCGTTGCCTAAGGTGGGGAGGAGGGTATGAGGGACAGAATCTGGGGAAGATCCTCAAGGATTTAGAGATGAGTAAGGTGGTACATATGGATCGATGGTCTGTGGAGGTGATACCCCAACAAACTGAAGAAAAGAGTGACCCAGTCCCCTTTCAAATCATCAATAACTACTTCTCCATCGGTGTGGATGCCTCTATTGCTCACCGATTCAACATCATGCGAGAGAAGTATCCTGAGAAGTTCAACAGCAGAATGAAGAACAAGCTATGGTACTTCGAATTTGCCACTTCTGAATCCATCTTCTCAACATGCAAAAAGCTGGAGGAATCTTTGACCGTTGAGATCTGTGGGAAACCACTGGACCTGAGCAGCCTGTCCCTAGAAGGCATCGCAGTGCTGAACATCCCAAGCACACACGGCGGTTCCAATCTCTGGGGTGACACCAAGAGGCCACACGGCGACGTCCACGGGATCAAGCAGGCCTTGGGTGTTACTGCCAAAGTCATCACCGACCCCGACATCCTGAAGACCTGCGTGCCGGACCTAAGTGACAAGTGGCTGGAAGTAGTGGGGCTAGAGGGTGCAATTGAGATAGGCCAGATCTATACCAAGCTCAAGAATGCTGGACATCGGCTGGCCAAGTGCCCTGAGATCTTCCACACCACAAAAACCCTCCCCATGCAAATTGACAGAGAACCCTGGATGCAGACACCTTGTACAATCAAGATCACTCACAGGAACCAGATGCCCATGCTCGTGGGCCCACCTCCTCGCTCCTCCAATTTCTTTGGCTTCTTGTGCTGATGGGGACATCTCAGCCTCCAAGCCAGCTGTGAAGCTCCTTGTCCCTGGACTGTCCTACCCAGGCTCTGTAAATTGCTGCCACACCCTCCTGCCAGCTCAGGGCGGTGTTCCTCCACCCTCACAGTATTTATTATCCTGCACCACATCCACTACCCCCCATACACACACACACACACACACACACACACACACACACTACATTGAAAGTGCCTCATCTGAATAAAATGAACTTTTTTTCCCACTGGGATATCTGTTAAAAAAAAAAAAAAAGAAAACTAATGAGAGGGGAAATCCTGCAACCAAGAATACTGTACCCAGCAAGGCTCTCATTCAGATTTTATGCAGAGATCAAAAGCAAGAGTTCAGCACCAGCAAACTAGCTTTACAAGACATGTTAAAGGAACTCTAAGTGAAAAAGAAAAGGCCACAAACAGAAACATGAAAATTACAAAACGAAAAAGCTCACCAGTAAAGGCAAATATATAACAAAGGTAGGAAATCATCCACACACAAAGTTGGTAGGAAAGCTAAAAGAAAAAAGTGGTAGAATCATCTATATCCACAATGGAAAGTTAAGAGTTACACAAAACATTTAGATATAAAATATGTCAAAAACAGTCATTGTGATAGGATGAGAGTCCAAACCAGGGTTGTTAAAATGTATTTGAAATTAAGCGATCAGCAACTTAAAACAATCACATATATATAAAGGTTACTGTATATAAACCTCCCAGTAACTACAAACCAAAAATCTGTAACAGATATGCACAAAAAAAGAAAAAAAAATGAAATTTTGCCATTTGCAGCAACATGTACATGCTTTGGTATTATGCTGAGTGAAAAAGGTCAGACAGAGAAAGGCAAGTACTGTATGACATTACTTACTTGTGGAATTTAAAAAATGAAACAAACTAGTGAATATAACAAAAAACCAGACTTACAGATATGAAAAATGAAGTGGTTACCAGTTGGGGGAGGAAAGAGGGAGTGGCAAAATAGAGGTAAGGGATTAAGATGAACAACTAAAAATTAGCTACAAGGACTTCTTGTACAGCACAGGGAATATAGCCACAACCTAGTAATGGGGACAGCTGCGACGGAGGTTCTATGTCAGGATGCTCTGAGCATACACACAGAAAGGGCATTAACTGACTCAGTCTCAGGGGGTGGCGTGAGATGGGTGCAGTCTGCCTGAAACCTGAAAGTTAAGCAGAAAATAACTGAAAGGATGGAGAGGAGGTTATGTTCCAGCAGAGGCTACTTCCTCAGGGTAACCTGTTAAGAGAGGTGGAGCTGAGAACATAAGCAGGGTCAGCTCCATCAGGGCCATCAACTGTGACATATGGACTGCTTTCCAAAGCAATGGAAAACTACTGAGGAATTTTAAGCAGGGATATGATCAGATTTGTACATGAGAAAAACCACTGGCTACAATGAGAATGAACTGAAGGGAATGACTTGAGTCTAGAGGCAGGGTGGGCCAGTTAGGAGGGGAGAAATAGACTCCACTTCTTGACAGAAGGTGCTACCTCCTTGCAAAGGTGTGGGCACCAGAAGGGAACAACGTGATCTCCAACAATAACTCATTGTGTGTCAGGCCCCTTGCTGGCTAAAACAGAAGTCAAAGGATGGAGGAAGGGATGAACAATTCTTGCAGGGAGACTCCATGAGCATGGCTTCATGGAAGAGGACATTAGAGCTGGGCTAAAAAGAACAATGTTGGCTTAAAACACTAAGATCATGGCATCTGGCCCCATCACTTTATGCCAAATAGAAGGGGAAAAAGTGGAAACAGTGACAGATTTTATTTTCTTGGGCTCCAAAATCACTACTGACAGCAACTGCAGGCATGAAATTAAAAGATGCTTGCTGCTTGGAAGGAAAGCTATGAAAAACCTAGGCAATGTATTAAAAAGCAGAGACATCACTTTGCCAACATAGATCCATATAGTCAGTTATGGTTTTTCCAGTAGTCATGTACAGATATGAGAGTTGGACCATAAAGAAGGCATGGATGCTTTCAAATTGTGATGCTGGAGAAGACTCTTGAGGAGTCCTTTAGACTGCAAGGAGATCAAACCTAAAGTCAATCCTAAAGGAAATCAACCCTGAATATTTACTGGAAGGACTGAAGCTGAAACTAAAGCTCCAATACTTTTGCCACCTGATGCGAAAAGCCGACTCACTGGAAAAGACCCTGATGCTGGAAAAGGCTGAAGGCAAAAGGAGAACGGGGTGGCAGAGGGTGAGATAATTAAATAGCATCACCAACTCAATGGACATGAATTTGAGCAAACTCCAGGAAATAGTGGAAGACAGGGGACCTTGGCATGCTGCAGTCCATGGGGTCACAACTTAGCGACTGAACAGCAACAACAACAAAAAGAACAAGGAAGAATTTGGCAGAGAATGTGTTGGAGCCAAGGGCATTCCAATGATGGAGGATAGCATATACAAAGTTCAGAGCCACAGTAAAGATCAGACATGTCTGAGACAAATGGGAGGCTTAGTGGGGCTGAAGCATGAGGAGTGAGGTAAGGAGGTGAGGGGCTGTGAATGTGAATTCTCTCTTTTTTTTCCTGCCTAACAACTTGGTATTGCACAAGCAGTGTGATATCAACAAAGGAAAAAAAGAAAAAGAAATAAACATTTTCTTAAACCCCACCCTCCCGGCTCCCTAACACAAGTGTGTTTATTTTCTCCTATTCCCTTTCAGGGCCTATCTACACAAAGACATGTTTTTATATGGCTATAATCCTAGCACAGAGTTAACCTTATATTTAACTGTTTTTCACATACTATTATAGAGGAATAGCAAATAGCAAACGTAGAGGGTGTTTGGTCATAGCAAACACCCTCTTTCAACAACACAAGACTCTACACGTGGACATCACGAGATGTTCAACACCAAAATCAGATTAATTATATTCTTTGCAGCCAAAGACGGAGAAGCTCTATACAGTCAGCAAAAACAAGACCGGGAGCTGACTGTGGCTCAGATCATGAGCCTCATGATCCTCATGAGCCTCAGATCATCCTTATTGCCAAATTCATACTTAATTGAAGAAACTAGGGAAAACCACCTAGACCATTCAGATATGACCTAAATCAAATCCGTTATGATTATACAGTGGAAGTGAGAAATAAATGTAAGGGACTAGATCTGATAGACAGAGTGCCTGATGAACTATGGACAGAGGTTCGTGACATTGACCAGGAGACAGAGATAAGACCATCCCCAAGAAAAAGAAATGCAAAAAAGCAAAATGGCTGTCTGAGGAGGCCTTACAAATAGCTGTGAAAAGAAGGGAAGCGAAAAGCAAAGGAAAAAAGGACAGATACACCCATTTGAATGCAGAGTTCCAAATAGCAAGAAGAGATAAGAAAGCCTTACTCAGCGATCAGTGCAAAGAAATAGAGGAAAACAACAGAATGGGAAAGACTAGAGATCTCTTCAAGAAAATTAGAGATACCAAGGGAACATTTCATGCAAAGATGGACTCAATAAAGGACAGAAATGGTAGGGACCTAACAGAAGCAGAAGATACTAAGAAGAGGTGGGAAGAATACACAGAAGAACTGTACAAAACAGATCTTCATGACCCAGATAATCACAATGGTGTGATCACTCAACTAGAGCCAGATATCCTGGAACGGGAAGTCAAGTGGGCCTTAGGAAGCATCACTACGAACAAAGCTAGTGGATATGATGGAATTCCAGTTGAGCTATTTCAAATCCTGAAAGATGATGCTGTGAAAGTGCTGCACTTAATATGCCAGCAAATTTGGAAAACTTGGCAGTGGCCATAGGACTGGAAAAGGTCACTCACTGTTCATTCCAATCCCTGAGAAAGGCAATGCCAAAGAATGCTCAAACTACCGCACAATTGCACTCATCTCACATACTAGTAAAGTAATGCTCAAAATTATCCAAGCCAGGCTTCAGCAATACATAAACCGTGAACTTCCAGATGTTCAAGCTGGTTTTAGAAAAGGCAGAGGAACCAGAGATCAAATTGCCAACATCCACTGGATCATCAAAAAAGCAAGAGAGTTCCAGAAAAACATCTATTTCTGCTTTCTTGACTATGCCAAAGCCTTTGACTGTGTGGATCACAATAAACTGTGTAAAATTCTGAAAGAGATGGGAATACCAGACCACCTGACCTGCCTCTTGAGAGACCTGTATGCAGGTCAGGAAGCAACAGTTAGAACTGGACATGGAACAACAGACTGGTTCCAAATGAGAAAAGGAGTACGTCAAGGCTGTATATTGTCACCCTGCTTATTTAACTTACATGCAGAGTACATCATGAGAAATGCTGGGCTGGAAGAAGCACAAGCTGGAATCAAGATTGCTGGGAGAAATATCAATAACCTCAGATATGCAGATGACACTACCCTTATGGCAGAAAGCGAAGAAGAACTAAAGAGCCTCTTGATGAAAGTGAAAGAGGAGAGTGAAAAAGTTGGCTTAAAGCTTAACATTCAGAAAACTAAGATCATGGCATCTGGTCCCATCACTTCATGGGAAATAGATGGGGAAACAGTGGAAACAGTGGCTGACTTTATTTTTCTGGGCTCCAAAAATCACTGAAGATGGTGACTGCAGCCATGATATTAAAAGACACTTACTCCTTGGAAGCAAAGTTATGACCAACCTAGACAGCATATTAAAAAGCAGAGACATTACTTTGCCAACAAAGGTCCGTCTAGTCAAGGCTATGGTTTTTCCAGTAACCATGTATGGATGTGAGCGTTGGCCTATAAAGAAAGCTGAGCGCCGAAGAATTGATACTTTTGAACTGTGGTGTTGGAGAAGACTCTTGAGAGTCCCTTGGACTGCAAGGAGATCCAACCAGTCCATCCTAAAGGAGATCAGTCCTGGGTGTTCATTGGAAGGACTGATGTTTAAGCTGAAACTCCAATACTTTGGCCACCTGATGCGAAGAGCTGACTCATTTGAAAAGACCCTGATGCTGGGAAAGATTGAAGGTAGGAGGAGAAGGGGATGACAGAGGATGAGATGGTTGGATGGCATCTGACTCAATGGACATAAGTTTGGTTAAACTCCGGGAGTTGGTGATGTACAGGGAGGCCTGGCGTGCTGTGGTACATGGGGTCGCAGAGAGTCGGATACGACTGAGCGACTGAACTGAACTGAACTGAACTGAACTTAATATCATAAGCACCAAATGTGATTCTTCTTATTCAGTGGCCCTGTCTTTATAATGGAAGACTCCCAGAAAGAAAATATACTTGTAACCAACTCCGCTCAAGCACTCCTGTGAATTCTGTTCTCTTCTAGAGGCTCCCTCACGTCTTTGTGCATCCAGCCCCAGCTGTGACTCCTGCAACACCCCAAACTCCCTCCCTTTCAGCACCTACCCCTTCTCTCATGTCTACCTCCTCCAATCCTGGCTCCCATTCCTTTTTGTCAGTTATTCTGTCTCATGAAGATAATTTGATAGGAACCACGAGATTTAGAAAATATGTTTGAGGTGGTCTAAAATAAAACATAAACTAGGGACTTTCCTGGTGGTCCAGTGACTGAGACCCCATGCTCCCAATATGTGGGGCCTGGGTTTGATCCCTGGTCAGTGAACTAGGTCCCACATGCCACATCTAAGAGTTCACATTCTGCAACTAAAGATCCCACATGTCACAGCTGAAGATCAAAGATCACGTGTGATGCAACTAAGACCTCCAACTCTGCAACCCCATGGACTATACAATCCATGGAATTCTCCAGGCCAGAATACTGGAGTAGGCAGCCGTTCCCTTCTCCAGGGGATCTTCCCAACCCAGGGATCAAACCCAGGTCTCTTGAATTGCAGGCAGATTCTTTACCAGCTGAGCCACCAGGGAAGCCAACCAAGACCCAGCTTGAAAAACACCCAAAAGCTAATAAAACCCACAGTGAGATACCACTTCACATTCACCACAATGGCTATGATCACCATAGATGAAAACAAGTGTTGGTGAGGGTGTGGAGGACCTGGAACAGTCACACTCAACTGGTGGGAATGTAAGTGGTGCAGCTACTTTGAAAATATCCAGGCAGTTCCTTAAATGAGTCAACACAGACTTACTACACAACCCAGCAATTCCACTCCTAGGGATACACCCTAGAAGGAATGAAAACATATGTCAACACAAAGATTTCTACACAAATGTCCATGTCAGCATTATTCATAGTAGCCAAAAAGGAGAAACAATTCAAATTACTATCAACTGATCAATGAATAAACAAAATGTGATCTATCCATATACCGGAACAGTCTTCAGCAATAAAAAGAAACTAAACACTGTCACAGTCTAGAACATGGATAAATCTTGAAAACGTTATACTAAGCAAAATGGCACATATTATATGATTCCATTCATATAAAATGTCCAGAATAGGACCATCTACAGAGACAGAAAGTGAAGTTTTGTCTAGGATTTGGGGGAAGTTAGGAGGTTGAGGGGAAAAGGGGAGAGATTGCTAATCAGTACAGCCTTTCTACTGGAGATGAAAATATTCTAAAATTGATTGTGGTGACAGCTGCACACTGTGAATGTGCTAAACATCATAGAATGATGAACTCTAAGTGAGATGAAAAGATAGACATGGCGTGAAAAGTCTATCTTAATAAAGCTATTTTTTAAAAATATAATCTATATAGTATCTATGAAACTGGGGATCCTGGCGGCAACTCAAGGAGTAGCAGGTAACTTCCAGAGAGGCAGGTGTGGCTGTGGAGATATGCCATACTTGTTTAGGAGTCATGGAAAAGAGCCACCTGTTTGGAGCCTGCTGATTTCCCAAAGCATCATGGGAAACTCCACATGGGAGCTGCTTTAGGGTCACGAGCAGCAGGGGTTAATTTAACAAAATTCATCCTCCTGAATTGGGAGGCCAGCTAATTTAAGACCTAATTACCAAGAGACTAGACAAACATATATATAAGAAAAGGAGCTCTGGACAAGGAATCAATAGAGTTATCCTGATCCTACACCTCATGGCATCCAGTCCCATCACTTCATGGCAAATAGATGGGGAAACAGTGGAAATAGTGGCTGACTTTATTTTTGGGGCTCCAAAATCACTACAGATGGTGACTGCAGCCATGAAATTAAGACACTTACTCCTTGGAAGGAAAGTTATGACCAACCTAGACAGCATATTAAAAAGCAGAGATATTACTTTGTCAACAAAGGTCCATCTAGTCAAAGCTATGGTTTTTCCAGTAACCATGTATGGATGTGAGAGTTGGCCTATAAAAGAAAGCTGAGCGCCGAAGAATTGATGCTTTTGAACTGTGGTGTTGGACAAGGCTTGAAAGTCCCTTGGACTGCAAGGAGATCCAACTAGTCCATCCTAAAGGAGATCAGTCCTGGGTGTTCATTGGAAGGACTGATGTTTAAGCTGAAACTCCAGTACTTTGGCCACCTGATGCGAAGAGCTGACTCATTTGAAAAGACCCTGATGCTGGGAAATATTGAAGGTAGGAGAAGAAGGGGACAACAGAGGATGAGATGGTTGGATGGCATCACCAACTCAATGGACATGAGTTTGGGTAAACTCTGGGAGTTAGTGATGGACAGGGAGGCCTGGCGTGCTGTGGTTCATGGGGTCGCAAAGAGTTGGACACGACTGAGCAACTGAACTGAACTGAACCTATCCATCTTCTGTGTGGAAGATGAGGATAACTTCTATTTCAAAGTTGAGGGGATCAAACAAAGCAGCTGATGCTTTACAAGTAGTTGGGTTCTGTACAAATATGCAAGATGTGTGTGTGAGCCCCAACTGGACTGAGACTTAATAATTGTTTATGCCATTCTACTCACCCCATAGACTCCTTCACAGTGTGAACCCAAGACCAGAGGGAGGGTTGGGGAAAGTTGTAAATAGGAATGCTGAACACTGAGACAGGCCGGCAGGCACAGCCCCCTTAAGGAACTGCCTGCACCCAAGGTGTACTGCCCAAGGGTACATTCACCTGATATAAGCATGAAATATATACTTTTTCATCAAGCTTGAACTGATGCTTTGGTCTTAAGAGCTCCTGCTATGGGGAACTTGCTATTCAACAGAGGTGAGTATTTCACTAAGGAATCCAACACTGGCAGCAGAGACATCACAGAGCAAGAGAGTAGAGACTCAGCTCCAACTGTGCGCCGGGTGCTTTATCTATGTTGTTACAGCTGATTCTTATAACATCCCCATGCTACAGGAATTATCCCCATTTTACAAAAGGAACTCACAGACCAGAAAGACAAAAGAACTTGTCTATAGTCACAAAGTAAGGACATGATGGAACCAAGATACCAAGTTCAGATACTCCTGATCATGTTTGCTGAATGAAAGCAGCATATGTTTATGTGCGCTGGCCGCCCCCAAATGCCTCTCTCCAATCAAATCATGGAGTACAGAGGACCTGGGATCCAAACGGTTACTGAGCAAAGGACAGACAGTGTTGGCTAAGAAAACAGGCAGATGTGTTGATATGAACTGTAAGGAGGATTAATGAGATAATGCATTGGAAGAACTTTGTGACTGGCTCATTATCAGAGTTCAAATTTCAGCTGTCCAGTAACTCACTGGGCAAGCCACTGGAAACGCAGGTAAAATTAAACACAAACAAAAAACCCTTCCTTTTCAAAATCAAAAGAATACTCTTCCTTTTCACATTATAGCAGTAGTTTAAACAATACATTGCTAGAGCAGTGATGTTCTAACAATAAATTCTGTGTTCACTTCACTCAGTGGAGAGATTTCTAGTGCACAATGTACAGAGCATAATCAGCACACAAGATTCAACTGGTAAAAATAAATACACACACATTCTTAATCTTCATTTGGCTGGAAGAAGTGTGAAATAGAACTTCCTAAATCCAAGGGTATAACCCCTTTATTGCAGCAGGACTATCAGAATCAGGCAGTAGCAGTTTACTCTTAGAAAAATGAAGAGAATTTTTAAAGAAAGGATACCTCAGGAGAGAGAAGCAAGTTTACAGGAAAGATGCGTGTCTCCCCCCATTACCTGAAGAACCAGGAGCCAACAGAAACTGTCAGCTGAACTTACTACTGGAAAGCTCTTTGTGGGGATTAGGCAATTAGGTTAAGCAATTAAAACAAAACCCAAAACAAAAAAGCCTAAGAGGAACCACCTCTAAGAAAGAATTAAATTTTATTTCTGCTTCAACAATAAGTACATCTGAGTTATTTTCCAAGTCTTACCTCCTGATAATGTCCTTAAAACCAAAATCTCACATATCTTTAGTTATGATCTTGGAAATCATATGTTTAGCTTTAAAACCATGGTTTTAAGGCTCAAATCTTATAGCAATGGTGCTCAGGCACCTCATATTTAGTTTCATTAGTCACAGAATAGTGCCTACTGGCTACAGAGGCCCCAGTTTTTATGCTGATGAAACAGAGGCTTTTCACTCACCCAGAAGCTAGGTTTTGATAGTTTTGCCTTCTAAGGCATCAAACATGTCTTCTAAGGCCTTCTCCACACACTGGAGAAACTCACGGGCGTTGCGGCTTTGGTAGGTAGAGACATTGCAGCCCATCCAGTTGTCTTGAACAGCGTATGCAATGCCAAAACCATCAGGGACCACGGGGGCAAAGCAGCCGATGTTCACTGCTGTGCTGCTCAGTGTGCTGGTGGACAGGATGTTGTGGTTTATCTGCCTATATGCAGGGTCCAGGAACAGCTCGGGCATGCTGATCCCTTTGGCTGCTGCCAGGTACCGCAGAGCAAACAAGTGTCGATCAAAGCCCTGGCCTGTCAGAGACAAAATGGAAAATCAGACTCTCAGAACTGAAAGGGACCTCACTTAGTCACACCTCCCACCCAAGGTAGGAATATCCTTCACAGCAGCCTTGAGTGGAAGAAGGGTTTGTCAGCCTCTGCATTCACACCTCCACCTTGCTAAATTCTGGAGCAGTGCATTCTAGAATATTCCTTTTAAAAAAGCAGTGAACAGCTGAGCTAAAAATCAGTCTAAGATAAACCTAATATTTAAAATTCTGAGATTGAATCCGCTTAAACAGTCACAAAAAGTATGTGGAGAGCACACCATGGACTTAAAAACTAAGATAAAACCAAAAGCCCAAATCAAGTAAAAAGGACAAGATGAAGTCAGTGGAACAAAACAGAAAGGGTGTTTGACCAGGTTCTAATCTCAGCTTTCCTGCTAATTTGCTGTGTGATCCTGGGCTGGTGGTCTCAGCTTCCTACCTATAAAATAGAGAAGGCTGAGACCAGAATATCTTGGAGGTCGCTTTCAGTTCCAGGACTTTGCCATAGGAAAGGACTGGACTATGTGATCCTTCAGGTCCTTCCTAGGTCTTGAATTTTACCAGAAAGGAGCAAAATGATGCCACTTAGGTAGGGAAGAGCTTCTGAGATGGCCTATTTACATGCAGCCAACACACTACAACTGGGCTGAAGTAAGAGAGGCCGGGGGCTTAGAAACCCTGCATTGTCAAAAAGGAGGCTGACAACCAATAAATAATAGGAAGAGAGTATGTGACACAGCTGAAAGTGACCTTAAATGAGGACGGTGCATTTAAGTCAGACGCATCGCCCCATTCCTGCTCAGGGGGAGGGAATGTTCTGTCCCTAGTGGCTAGTCTGGCTGTTCAGACTGCCAAGGGAAAAATAATAATCAGTTGGCAGATGGACTAAGCCTAGGGAAGGGTGGAAATCAGAATAGTAGTGAGGCACACCCCAGAGCTGAGGGCGACAAGACCAAACGGCAGGCTCCCCAGCCCCGTCTCACCCATTGCTGCTTCTCTGGTCAGCTGGTTGTGGTACGTGGAGCACTTGGCCATCATCTGCTGAAGCTCTCCAGCGCTGTGCTTGGAAGGCTCCCTGACAAAGGCCTCAGAGCACCTCTTTGTGAAGACGGAGGCTGGGCGGATGGTCTCGGTGCGGCCGTGCTTGAATGCTGCAGTGCTACACGACTCGTAGGTGGCCACCGTCTGCCCGTATTGCCGCAGGAAGGCCATCTGGAAGGCCAGCTGAGCCATCGAGTCAGGGCTCAGCTTCTGCTTCTTCAGGAATTCTCTGCCTCCTCTCTGAAACTGGATGTAGTCAATGGTGAGGGTTTTCACGGTGGCATCAAATTTTTCCTTAGCAGCACTAATGCCAGTCTTTAAAGCATCGCTCAGCTTGAAGTTGAGTTTTTGTACGGCCACAGAAGAGTCAGTGCTGGCCGGCTGGCTCTGGGGAGTGATGGCAGGGGCCTGAGTGCTATCTTTAAACACATCATTAAAAAACCTGAGCACTGCAACCCCATCGCCCCAGGCATGCTCAAAGTGGATGGCAGCAGTGCCATCCTTGGCTATAATGAGGTTAAAGGATTTGTCAAACCAGCGGTTTGTGCCGTCACCGTGCAGCATGCTGTGGGACAAGTGGGCAAAGTCCTTAATGGGGAAGTCATCTAGGCAGAGACAGAACACAGCCGAGTCCACTTTCCTCAGGGTCTCCTCGTTGCCATCACTCACCAGCTTCTGTCTGAGCTCTGCCCAGATGTCCCGGTTCTCACTAGTCAGATAGCAAAGCGGAAACTCGGGGGCTGGGCTATTGTCTGACAGAATGTACTTCAGATGAGCCTGGATTTCGGAGGCACTCACAATGTTCCCATCTTGATCCAGGACATCAAAGATGTAGAAATTTCCTTTTCGTAGGACCAGGAGGTGTCTGGCCTTGTCATCGGTGAAGAGTTCATCTCGATGGGGTCTGGGTAAACGAGTTGAATTGAAAAGCCGAAAATACTGGGACATGTCCAGGGGATATGCATTGACCAAGTAGGCGCCATACCAAGACAGAAAGGAAGGCACAAAGCGTATGAATCTCTTGAAGGTATCAGTATCACTTTTGGCAGGGTTCAAATGGAACACTTCTGGCTCCAGAAGGTCAGCCCGAAGTGTCTTCAGAAACCGGATGGCAGAGACAGTCATGTTGGTTGCCCGAGTGAGCTGATCATTATACTCGGACTTTGGATCAGGTTTGAATGACATAAACGGATTAAAGTTCAGGACAACAGAATCTCGAGCAGTTAAATACATATCAAACCAGGGGCCTAAAAAATAAAAATGAACAATAAAGAGTTCATAAAGAGAGAATGTGAGAAAGAAAAAAAAAATCAAGCATATTCAGAAGAAATGACATTTACTTTCAGAGGATGGAATTTTCTGATTTTTTTTTTTTTTTTTTTTTTTTGCTTTGCAATAATTCAAAAACATTAAATGGGATCATATAATATGTGGTCTTTTGCATCTGACTTCTATCACTTATGGGCTTCCCAGTGGCTCTAGTGGTAAAGAACCCACCTGCCAATGTAGGAGACACAAGAGATGTGGGTTCGATCCCTGGGTCAGGAAGATCCACTGCAGTACAAAAAACAACCCACTCTAGTATTCTTGCCTGAAAAATTTCTTGAACAGAGGAGCCTGGCGGACTACAGTCCATGTGGCTGCAAAGAGTCGACATGACTAAGCAATTGAACACACACTCTATCACTTATAATAATGTTTTGGAGATTCATCCACACTGTAGCATGTATCAGTTCTTCGTTTCTTTTTATTGCTAAGTAATGTTCCAATAATATACTGTATCTTGTTTATCCATTCATCTGTAGATGGGCATTTGGATTGTTTCCACTTGTTGGTTATTATAATTTAGCGCTTTTTTGTGTGTGGACATATGTTCTCAGTTCTCTTGGAAGATACAGCTAGGAAAGTAGCTAGGTCATATGGGAAGTCTTTGACTTTTTGCTTTTTGACTGAGATTTTTTAAATTTTTTTTTCTTTTTTTAATTGAAGTATAGTTGATTTACAATGTTGTGTTAGTTCAGGTGTAGAGCAAAGTGATTCAGTTATACATATGCCTAGTCTTTTTCAGATACTTATCCATTATAGATTATTACAAGATATTGAATATAGTTCCTTGTGCTATATAGTAGGTCCTTGATGTTTATCTGTCTTAGATATATTGGTATCTGTTAATCCCAAACTCCTGATTTATCCCTTCCCCACCACCTTTCTCCCCTTTTGGCAATCATAAGTTTATTTTCATGTCTGTGAGTCTGTCTCAAACATGTTTTAGAAATAAGCTCATCTGTATATTTTAGATTCCACATGTGATGGTTATCTTTCTCTGACTTACTTTAGTATATTTGATAATCTCTAGGTCCATCCATGTTGCTGCAAATGGCATTATTTCATTTTTTGATAGCTGAGTAGTATTTCATTGTGTGTGTGTGTGTGTGTGTATACACACACACATACACCCCACATCTTCTTTATCCATTCATCTATTGATGGACATTTAGGCTGCTTTCATGTCTTGGCTATTGTAAGTAGTGCAGTTATGAACACTGGGGAGCATGTACCTTTATGAAGTAGAGTTTTTCTCTGGATATATGCCCATATATATGCATATATGTTGGATCATATAGTAACCCTATTTTTAGTTTTTAAAGGAACCTCCATACTGTTCCCCATAGTGGCTGCACCAATTTACATTCCCACCAATAGTGTAGGAGGGTTCCCTTTTCTCCACACCCTCTCCAGTATTTATTATTTGTAGATCTTTTTAATGATGCTTATTTTGATTGATGTGAGGCAATACCTCATTTTTTTTCTCAAATAATTAGTGATGTTGAGCATCTCTTTATGTGCCCATTGGCTATCTCTATATGTCTTCTTTGGTGAAATGTTTATTTAGGTCTTCTTCCCATTTTTTTGATTGGGCTGTTTGTTTTTTATATTGAACTGTATGAGCTGTTTGTACATTTTGGAAACTAATCCCTGTTGGTTACATCATTTGCAAATACTTTCTCTCATTTCACAGGTTGTCTTTTTGTTTTGTTTATGGTTTCCTTTGCTGTGCTTTCAAAGCTTTTAAGTTTAATTAGGTCCCACTCACTTATTTTTGCTTTTATTTGCATTACTCTAGAAGAGAGACCTAAAAAAAACATTGCTATGGTTCATGTCAAAGAGTATTCTCCTTATGTTTTTCTCTCGTAGCTTTATAGTAACTTATCTTATACTTAGGTCTTTAACCATTTTGAGTTATTTTTGTCTATGGTATTAGAGAATGTTCTAACTTCGTTCTTTTACATGTAGTTGTCCAGTTTTCCCAGCACCACTTATTAAAGAGACTGTCTTGTCTCCACTGTATGTTCTTGCCTACTTTGTGATAGATTAATTGACTGTAGGTGTGTGGATTTATTTCTGGGCTCTCTATTCTGTTCCACTGATACATAAGTCTGTTTTTGTGCCAATACCATCAATCACATGCACACCCTTTGTTCAGCCTGGCCATACTCCAAGCCCTTTGGGCTGTTTCGCCATAGCCAAACCATGTCCTACCCCTGGGTCTGCCCTCTGAAACCTAAGTTTCAGCACCCAGTCGCTGCTCACACCAGCAGGCAGGTGTCTTGGGCTCAGAAGTGAGGCAATATGGCCTGGACCATCTGTGGGGTCTCTCTACCCTGCAGGGTGGCAAGCCAGCCCCTACACTCTCCTCTCCAGCCTCTGAAGCTCCCTATCTGTTCTGGTGCATCTCATAGTCTGTGAAGGAGGTTGCCAGGGTGAGGGAAGTGGTCATCTTTCACAGCTCCCTCCCAGGAGTGCAGCTCCTGTCCCACTTCCTCTTCTCCCTTTTCCCTTCATCCTACCCAGTTAAGTTGGGACCTTCCTTGCAGCTTTGGTTGTATGGGATCTTCTGCAAGCTTTCAGTAGATATTCTGTGAGAACTGTTCCATACGTAGAAATATTTCTGACATATCTGTGGGAGGAGGTGAATTCCATGTCCTTCTACTTCACCATCTTGAACCAGAACTCTATGTTTAATCTTTTGAGGAATTGCCAAGGTGTCTTCCAAAGGGCCTGCGCCATTACCACCAGCAGTGTACAAGAGTTCCAATTTCTCCAAATCCTCAGCAACATCTGTCACCATTCAGTTCAGTTCAGTTGCACAACTGTTTCCGACTCTTCAAGACCCACTGGACTGCAGCACACCAGGTTTCCCTGTCCATCACCAACTCCTGGAGCTTTCTCAAACTCATGTCCATTGAGTCAGTGATGCCATCCAACCATCTTGTGCTCTGTTGTCCCCTTCTCCTCCTGCTTTCAATCTTTCCCAGCATCAGGGTCTTGTCCAAAGACTCAGCTCTTCAGATCAGATAGCCAAAGTATTGGAGTTTCAGCTTCATCATCAGTCTTTCCAATGAATATTCAGGACTGATTTCCTTTAGGATGGACTGGTTGGATCTCCTTGCAGTCCAAGGGATTCTCAAGAGTCTTCTTCAACACCACAGTTCAAAAGCATCAATTCTTCAGCGCTCAGCCTTCTTTATGGTCCAACTCTCACATCCATACATGACTACTTGGAAAACCATAGCTTTGACTAGATGGACTTTTGTTGGCAAGTAATGTCTCTGCTTTTTAATATGCTGTCAAGCTTTTCTTCCAAGGAGCAAGCATCTTTTAATTTCATGGCTGCAGTCACCATCTGCAGTAATTTTGGAGCCCAAGAAAATAAAGTCTTTCACTGTTTCCATTGTTTCTCCATCTATTTGCCATGAAGGGATGGGACCAGATGCCATGATCTTCATTTTTTTTTTAATATTGAGTTTTAAGCCAGCTTTTTCACTCTCCTCTTTCACTTTCAAGGAGAGGCTCTTCAGTTTCTCTTTGCTTTCTGCCATAAGGGTAATGACATCTGCATATCTGAGGTTATTGATATTTCTCCTGGCAATCTTGATCCCAGCTTGTGCTTCATCCAGCCCAGCATTTCACATGATGTACTCTGCATATAAGTTAAATAAGCAGGGTGACAGTATATAGCCTTGACGTACTCCTTTCCCGATTTGGAACCAGGCTGTTGTTCCATGTCCAGTTCTAACTGTTGCTTCTTGACCTGCATACAGATTCCTCAGGAGGCAGGTCAGGTGGTCTGGTATTCCAGTCTCTTTCAGAATTTTCCACAGTTTGTTGTGATCAACACAACAATTTATTTGATGTAGTCAATAAAGCAGAAGTAGATGTTTTTCTGGAACTCTCTTGCTTTTTTGATGATCCAATGGATATTGGCAATTGGATCTCTGGTTCCTCTGACTTTTCTAAATCCAGCTTGACCATCTGGAAGTTCTTGATTCACATACTGTTGGAAGCCTGGCTTGGAGGAGAATCTTGAGCATTACTTTGCTAGCGTGAGATGAGTGCAATTGTGCAGCAGTTTGCATGTTCTTTGGCATTGCCCTTCTTTGGGATTGGAATGAAAACTGATCTTTTCCAGTCCTGTGGCCACTGCTGAGTTTTCCAAATTTGCTGCCATTTTGAGTGCAGCACTTTTGCAGCATTATCATTTAGGATTTGAAATAGCTCATCTGGAATTCCATCACCTCCACTAGCTATGGTCATAGTGATGTTTCCTCAGTCCTGTTTGATTTCACATTCCGGATGTCTGGTTCTAGATGAGTGATCACACCATCATGGTTATCTGGGTCATGAAGATCTTCTTTGTATAGTTCTTCTGTGTATTCTTGCCAACTTTTCTTAATATCTTCTGCTTCTGTTATGTCCATACTGTTTCTGCCCTTTTTTGTGCCCATCTTTGCATGAAGTGTTCCCTTGGTATTTCTAATTTTTTAAAAAGATCTCCAGTCTTTCCCATTCTATTGTTTTCTTCTATTTCTTTGCATTGATCACTGAGGAAGGCTTTCTTATCTCTCCTTGCTATTCTTTGGAACTCTCCATTCACATGATGTATCTTTCCCTTTTTTCTTTTGCCTTTCACTTCTCTTCTTTTCACAGCTATTTGAAGGCCTCCTCAGACAACCATTTTTCCTTTTTGCATTTATTTTTCTTGGGGATGGTCTTGATCACCGTCTCCTGTACAATGTCACAAACCTCCATCCATAGTTCTTCAGGCACTCTGTGTATCAGATCTAATCCCTTAAATTTATTTGTCACCTCCACTGTATAATCGTAAGGGATTTGATTTAGGTCATATCTGAATGGTCTAGTGGTTTTTCCTACTTTCTTCAATTTGAGTCCAAATTTGGCAATAAGGAGTTCATGATCTGAGCCATAGGCGGCTTTTGACCTTGTTTTTGCTGACTGTATAGAGCTTCTCCATCTTTGGCTGCAAAGAGTATAATCAATCTGATTTCAGTATTGACCGTCTGGTGATGTCCATGTGTACAGTCATCTCTAGTATTGTTGTTAACGTTACTGTCAGTCTTATTTGATTGGAGCCTTTCTAGTGGATAACCATCACTGTGGTTTTGACTTACATTTCTTTAATATTTATTACTTGCTTTTTTCCTCCTCATTCTGTTTTCCTCCTTAACACTTACAGAAATAAAAAATAGTAATTCCTCACTTGCATTCACACTGAAACAGAACAGTTGTTAATCCCCACCCCTCTTGTGCTTCACCTCCTTTCAGGAACAACATCCATATGTGACTGTCTCCCAAAAATGACAGAAAGTTTTCGCCATCATTCTGTGTACTATATACATTACTTCCTCTTTTAGGAAATAATTAAAAGGCAATTAGAAGTAACTTAGTGCATATGAGCCACTCAAACTAGCCCTCTGTATTCCTGTGGATGCTTGTAAAAATTCCAGAAGCAGTATCTTATTAGCAAACATGTTTTCAAGGGAAGTTCCTGGTTGGATTAGCAAGCATGGGTGAACTCTACAAATATGGGGTATCTTCAAGGGGAAGAAGTAGTTTTTATACATAAAGCATTGGGGAAGGATTAATGGACAAAAATTTATCTATTATTCATTTGTTGATCCATTCATTCCTTGAGAATCAGTGCCATGCCAGGCCCTGGGCCTGAGGATAGAGCATGGACTTCAATTCAGAAGAACTCTGGTGAAGGAGATAAACAGAATTAAAATAGAATGCAATTCATTAAAATGGGAGTAAGACAGATTTGATGAAAGAAGACACGAATTTATGCTTCTGATCCCTTGAGTAAAAGAATTTTAAAGAGACATAAGCCAATAAGGCAAAGAGAATGAGAGAGAAGAAAAGAACAAATATTGGAAATTGCAAAATTATCTAGCAGAGTCAGAGAAAGCCAACCCTAAGTTGGCAGCAGAGAAAGCCAGGAAACAATATGACTTAAACAGCAGAACTCCAGATGGCTCAGGATGTAGTAGCCTAGGTACATCTGATTGAAGGGCTGTTTAATTAGAACCCCACTCCCCAGATTCCCTCCCTACTCCAGTAGAAGATTTAAGTTTTATTCACTGGAAAAAGTAAAATTGGGAGACATAAGTCACAGATGAGAACTCAAGTCTTCTTCCCTTAATCCCACTCCTGCAACAGCAGCAACTAGGAATATACCTTTTGTCAGTTAACTGGAAAAGCCTTCCCTAAGAAGTCTAAATAACCCAAAGCCACCTTAGGGGCGCCCAGAGGAAGTGGTTTAGCTGATCACATTACAGTGAAGCTGTGACTGACAAGCCCACTCTCATCTATAGAAATTCCCACAACTTTTAATATCTCATTCAGGTCTAAGACAACAGGGAAGGGTTATGAAACATCTGAAGAAAGAAAAGAGGGTAAAACAAACAGGAAAAAAAGCAAACTGGAGAAAGACCATTAAGGAAAATGAGAAGTTAAAAAAAAAAATTCCCAGATAAATTATTAGGCACATAGAAAGCAAAACAAAAGAAGGTATAATTATTAATTATAGAGAAAACAAAGTTAGTATGGAAAAGGAAAAACAATTCCAGTGTGCTACACAACTCAGCTGACAACAATGTTTACATGATTGTAACAATATAAACACTACCCTGGTGGCACAGTCGGTAAAGAATCTGCCTGAATTGCAGGAGACCTGCATTCAATCCCTGGGTTGGGAAGATCCCCTGAAGAAGGGAATGGCTACCCACTCCAGTATCCTTGTCTGAAGAATCCCACGACAGAGGAGCCTGGTGGGCTACAGTCCACAGGATCACAAAGAGTTGGACACGACTGAGTGACTAAGCACAGCATAGCACACTGTGACAATAAGGGGATGGAAATGTGCTGAGGATACAAGAGACCGATAAAGCCTAATCTTTTACAGTGAGGCATCAATAGATAATGCCTAAAACTAAAAAAGATATATTGATATGAGTAAGTAATTTAGAGAATGGGGCAAAATGAGAAGTGAGAAATTAAGTCAAGGTCAGGAAACTGCTGCTTCTCATAACAAGCATGAGAAAACGATTTGATTCTTTAAATGATATGCATGTATAACCTTACTACAAACATAAACTGAGTTAAAAGAAGTGCAGTGGGAACAGAAGTGGAAGCAACCAACTCTGAATGGGAAGGGCTGAAAGGTTTCATAGAAAAATCATCCTACCCAGATCTGGTCTTTTCTGCTTTTTTAAATTGAGATGTAATTGACATATAACATTATATTAGCTTCAAGTGTACAACATAATGATTCGATATTTGTGTATATGTAAAATGCTCAGCATATCCATCACCATACACACTTATAAAAATTTTTTTCTTATTAGAATTTGTGAGATCCATACTCACAGCAACTTTCAAATACACAATACAGTATTAACTATAGTCACCAAGTTGTATATTGCATTCAACTGGAAGTGTTTATCTTTTGATCCTCTTTACCACTTTGCCAGCCCCCTACTCCCAACCTCTGACAACCATCTTAACTGGGTCTTAAAGGAAGAATTTTCCAGGTAAAAAAAGGTGGTGGGAGCAACATGGATTAAGGCCCAGAAGAATGAAAAGACTAAGGGGTCGAGGGAAGAAGCTACTCAGTTTTGCTGAAGCATGGGTGTGTCAGGGAGGAGGGTAAGAAATGAGGCTGGAGCAGGCAGCTGGGCCAGACAACGAAGGACCTAGAATGATACATACAGGACCCAGGACTAAATCCTGCATCCTTTTCAGACAGAACCAATGATTAGGTTCTGTCCTGATCCTATCTACAGAGCAGGCAAGCCACTGCTCTTGACCACAGACTCCAGACAACACCTCAGTGGAGGAAGAACTCACTCAGCCTTAATGTTCACCTCAGGAAGAGAGGATGAGACAACACTTCACAAATGTTTTTGGTCTCAGCAAAAACACCTGTGAGACCAAAGCAGGAGAGAAGATGCCCTGCTTTCCATTATGGAAGGCTCTGGAAATACCATATTCACAGCCATGCCTACCCACCTGAAATGTAGCTTGTATGTTTATTCTGCTTGTCCTGAGCGACCAGCTGCTCATGTAGTTCTTTTCCAATTCCAGTTTCAAAACTCTTACATAACTGTTCTGTTTTCCTGAAATGTTCAAGAAAAGACATAATCAAACCATGACAGGGAATAGGTGGTTTTAGATTCATGGCCACAAATGCATCACAGAACATTGGGTTCCCTAGCATATCCCTAGAATCTGGGAACTGAGACCAGAAAGTACCTCTAGTCAGAAGAAGAGAATCAATCTAAGCAGATAAATCTAAGATATTTTCTTAAAATGACGGATCAGAAGGATGAGTCCATATCTCATAAAACAACGTGTAATCTAGGAGGCAGCTTGACATGGAGAAAATGACTCCAAAAGCTTTGGAGTCAAGAATAGCTAAGTTTGAATTCTAGCTCTGTTACTTTCAAATTGTATGACCTTGGACAAGTTACTCGATCTTTCTCAGTCTCAGTTTCTTTATACGTTAACCCAGAAATATACCACCTTACATGATTTTTAAAATATTTATAAAGCTAAGGATTTAGGATAATTTGAAAAGTAATACTTAATAACAGGTAGCTATTAAATCATTACCATGTCAAGAGAAGCTTCAAGTGACTAATATGGAATATTTAAAAGCAGTGGATTAGCTTCCCTGGTGGCTCAGTGATAAAAGAATCTGCCTGCCAATGCAGGAGATATGGGTTCAGTTCCTGGGTGGGGAAGATCCCCTGGAGAAGGAAATGGCAACCCACTTCAGTATTCCTGCCTGAAAAATCCCATAGACAGAGAAGCCTGGCAGGCTACAGTCCATGGGGTTGCAAAAGTGATGGACATGACTTAATGACTAAACAACAACAAAAACACAGTGGACAGTTCGTCTGTTTTTTTCCATCACTGTCCATTGAAGGACTCTATGTGATTCTAATGACAAGGCCAATGGTCTGCACAACAAATTCCCATTGTGGAAAAAGAGTACCACACCAGGATACAACAGCCTGATGGAATCCATTTTTTTTTTTTTTTTTTTTTTACAATATCCAATATTATTTTCCACTTCCAGGCTGAATTAGTTTCCCACAACTGCCAAGACAAACTGCCACAGACCAGATGGCTTAAGACAACAGAAATGTATTTTCTCATAGTTCTGGAGGCTAGAAGTACAGAATCAAGGTGCTGACAAGACCATATTCTCTCTGAAGACTCTCGGGGAGAATCTGTTCCAGGCCTTTCTCTTCGCTTGTGGTGTTATCAGGTATCCCTGGCATTCCTTAGTCTGTTACTATACTCCAACCTGCCTCTGTCTTTACATGGCTGTCTCTTTATCCCTTCTAAGGACTGGAATAAGGACTAAGCCTTCTCTATTAATAGTATGACCTCATCTTAACAGACATGAGTTTGAGCAAGCCCTGGGAGTTGGTGATGGACAGGGAAGTCGGGCATGCTGCAGTCCACAGGGTCACAAAGAGTCAGACATGACTAAGTGACTGAACTGAATTGCTCTTAACTAATTACACATACAACTACCCTCTTTCCAATAAGGTCACTGAGGTTTTTGAGAAGGGAGTGAATTTAGGGGGCATACTATCCAACCCAGTACATAAGCTCACCAAGCAAACTTCTGGTCTGCCACTTGCTCTCCTCAATGAAGCTCCTTGTCAAGAGAACATGCCCTCTGCAAATGACCAGTGCCAGCTAGCTGATGAGGTAAAATCTGCCAGGGCAGTACAAATTTGGCATTCTAGTGTCTAAACCATTGCCTATTCAGTCAAGTTAAAGAGTCTCACCTTAGGGCTTGGTCAGCCCTTCATGAGTGAAAATCTATTTCCTGAACTTGCAAATTTAAAGACTAGGTCTCAGGTGCCTGAGGACCCAGTCAAATCATAGACACACCCCAAAGATTGGTCTGCCACCACTTGTCAGCTACTCCTGAACCACCCAACCACGGTCATTTGGGTTTCTCAGCATTTACCTGAACTGGCTGTCATCCAACAGAGGCTTCTGTGCACTGAGGTATCTCCTAATGGTGTCTTCAAGTTTGGGAATAGGTAGCCTGGGGAGAAACAAGGTCAGTGTAATGGTGACAAGATGTGGAAGAGGTTAGTTAGCTTGCCAACCCAAACTCATAAATAATTACTGGATAATTAAATTCTTTCAAAAAAAAAAACAAACCACAAAAAAACAAAACAGGAAGCCTAAGCCACTGACAAATGAGAATAGATGAATATAAGTATCAACGGTACTCCTTTTATAGTCTAGGTAGAAGAATAACCTTTTAATGTATTAATGATGATTTTCATAAGCTAAATTAGTAAATATACTAACAAATTCAAAATGGGGAAGCAGAAGCAGCCAAAATATTTCTGGTTCCTGCCACAATTAGAATACCTGTGTTAACTCTGTACCGGCATGGATTTTAATTCTACCCTTACTTTGAACAACAGTCTTTTTCTCTAAGATGAAAAAAAGTTCTATTTTTAAAATTTATTGGTGTATTTTTGACAGAGAATCATACAAAAGAGAAACACAGGTCTATCCATGGGCCAGCCAACCAAGGGATGGACAGTCAAGTCATGCCCAGCTCACCAGGAGTCCTGTGAAGAATGGATATTCTTGGGTTATTATGCTTAGTGAAATAAGTCAGACAGAGAAAGACAAATACTGTATGATATCATTTATATGTGAAATTTAAAAATAAAACTAGTGAATTTAACAAGAAACACAGATATAGAAAACAAACGAAGTGGTTACTAGTGGGGAGAAGGAAGCAGTGAAAGGCAAAACAGGGGTAGGGGGTTAAGAAGTACAAACTACCATGTACAAAATAAGCTACAGGGATGTATCGTATAGCACATCGAATGCAGCCACCATTATATATTAATTATAAATGGAGTACAATCTTTAAAAATTATCAGTCACTATGTTGTACACCTGAAACTTATATAATACTGTAAATCTACTATATCTCAATTTTTTAAGTGTCAATTTTATGGCATGTGAATTATAACTCAATAAAGCTGTTAGAAATTTTTCTAAATAAGTTATGTTCATCTCTGGTGATCAATTTTTCCCTCAGTAAAATGAAGGAACTGAAAGAGACTGTTTCTAAGGCTCCTTTACAATTCTGTGACCACAACCTCAGGAATTGTGTTGATCCATCCAGTGGCAAGGCAGCAGAACTACACAGTGGTGAAGAGGGCACACTCTGGCATCATCACTCACAGCTATGTGACTCTGGGCATGCTGCTGCTCTGCACGTAACTTTCCTCATGCATAAAATGGAGATGATACTAATACGTACTTTCCAGTGTTGTATGCAAATCCGATGAGGCACCACATGTCACAGACTCAGAACAGTGCCTGGCACACAGTAAGCACTTGATTGTTCAGTTGCTCAGTCATGTCCCATTCTTTGTGACTCCATGGACTGCAGCACGCCAGGCTTCCCTGTCCTTCACCATCTCCTGCAGCTTGCTCAAACTCATGTCCATTGAGTCAGTGATGCCATCCAACCATCTCATCCTCTGTCATCCCCTTCTCCTCCTGCCTTCAATCTTTCCCAGTATCAGGGTCTTTTCTAATGAGTCGGCTCTTCCCATCAGGTGGCCAAAGTATTGGAACTTCAGCCTCAGCATCTGTCCCTCCAATGAATATTCAGGATTGATTCCCTTTAGGATTGACTGGTTTGATCTCCTTGCTCTAGAAAGGACTCTCAAGAGTCTTCTCCAGCACCACAGTTCAAAGGCATCAATTCTTTGGCGCTCAGCCTTTATGGTCCAGCCTTTATGACCCGACTCTCACATCCGTACATCACTACTAGAAAAACCATAGCTTTGACAATACGGACCTTTGTCGGCAAAGTAACATCTCTGCTTTTTAATACACTGTCTAGGTTTGTCATTGCTTTTCTTCTGATAAATACATTTTTTTTTACTTACTCAGTCGTCAAGTCCTATTGATTCAAACCCTGCTCATGTTCCTAGGGAACTAGCTCCTCATCTCTCCCTCAGTGCCTGGAATGGGGTTTCACCATATTGGTGTTTTGCCTACCCCAAACTTTCTCACTTCTTTTAGTAATAGCACCCTTTCTATTTAAGTCCCTGCAGTTCAGGTAGAGCTGACTCCATGCCCAGCTCCCAGGGGTGGGCTTAAAGCTTACTGGTTCAGACTCAATGAGACCTAGCAAGAACCTAAAGACTTAACTATAGCAGTTTTGGGTTTTTTTAAACTGTTAGGATGAGGAAGGGAATCTCTAACATCTGAGTTACTAAGAAATGACTGTGAAAGCTATGCCTTAGGTGATGGCTGCCACTATGGCATCATGAGGAGAAAGCCTACCTGAGCATGGAGTCACACAAATGAAGAGTTGAGTGGGAAGGCAAACAGGGTCTTGATGACATCATTTGGACCTCTTAACCCAACCTGGATTTTTCAGGTCTGTGGGTTCACACACTCCTTTTGGTTAAAACCAGTGTAATTGGGGTTTCTATAATTTGCTACCACAACGGCCCGTACTGTGGCCTTTTCAGTATGTGCACAACCCTTCCTCCACAGTTCCTCAAGAACACCAAAAGTGGTTTCAAAGGCACAGCTGAAGTTCCTTGAGCTCCTTGAGGGGTTATTCACCAGGTGCCTTGAAAAGAGCTATAGAGCTAAAGCCTTGAGAGAGACCTGGCAGGTTCATTTTAACCATGTGGGTTCTCTTTCCCCACCCTCTATCAAAGAACTCCATCCCCATCTAAACACCATTTGTTACAATAAAGATGGAAGAAAAGTTAGCACCAACCGGATTTATCTCCTGTCTAAGTGACTCTTGATATCAATACCTAAGAAGCCTCCAAGCAATAGGTGTTTTATTATTCTCCCTGCAAGAACACAGGGAGGGCACAGGAGGGCCGAGAGGAGTTACTCCACGTTCAAGGTCAGGAGGGGTGGCCGTGAGGAGATACCCCTCGTCTAAGGTAAGGAGCAGCGGCTGCGCTTTGCTGGAGCAGCTGTAAAGAGATACCCCACGTCCAAGGTAAGAGAAACCCAAGTAAGACAGTAGATGTTGCGAGAGAGCATCACAGGGCAGACATACTGAAACCATAATCACAGAAAACTAGCCAATCTGATCACACAGACCACAGTCTTGCCTAACTGAATGACACTAAGCCATGCTGTGTGGGGCCACCCAAGACGGACGGGTCATGGTGGAGAGGTCTGACAGAATGTGGTCCACTGGAGAAGGGAATGGCAAACCACTTCAGTATTCTTGCCTTGAGAACCCCATGAACAGTATGAAAAGGCAAAATGATAGGATACTGAAAGAGGAGCTCCCCTGGTTGGTAGGTGCCCAATATGCTACTGGAGATCAGTGGAGAAATAACTCCAGAAAGAATGAAGGGATGGAGCCAAAGCAAAAACAATACCCAGTTGTGGATGTGACTGGTGATAGAAGAAAGGTCCGATGCTGTGAAGAACAATATTGCATAGGAACCTGGAATGTTAGGTCCATGAATCAAGGCAAATTGGAAGTGGTCAAACAGGAGGTGGCAAGAGTGAATGTCGACATTCTAGGAATCAGTGAACTAAAATGGACTGGAATGGGTGAATTTAACTCAGATGACCATTATATCTACTACTGTGGGCAGGAATCCCTTAGAAGAAATGGAGTAGCCCTCATGGTCAACAAAAGAGTCCGAAATGCAGTACTTGGATGCAATCTCAAAAAAGAGAGAATGATCTCTCTTCGTCTCCAAGGCAAATCATTCAAAATCATGATAATCCAAGCCTATGCCCCAACCAGTAATGCTGAAGTAGCTGAAGTTGAACGGTTCTATGAAGACCTACAAGACCTTTTAGAATTAACACCCAAAAAAGATCTTCTTTTCATTATAGGGGACTGGAATGCAAAAGTAGGAAGTCAAGAAACACCTGGAGTAACAGGTAAATTTGGCCTTGGAGTACAGAATGAAGCAGGGCAAAGGCTAATAGAGTTTTGCCAAGAGAATGCACTGGTCATAGCAAACACCCTCTTCCAACAACACAAGAGAAGACTCCACACATGGACATCACCAGATGGTCAACACTGAAATCAGATTGATTATATTCTTTGCAGCCAAAGATGGAGAAGCTCTATACAGTCAGCAAAAACAAGACTGGGAGCTGACTGTGGCTCAGATCATGAACTCCTTATTGTAAAATTCAGACTTAAATTGAAGAAAGTAGGGAAAACCACTAGACCATTCAGGTATGACCTAAAGCAAATCCCTTATGACTATACAGTGGAAGTGAGAAATAGATTTAAGGGACTAAATCTGATAGAGTGCCTGATGAACTAAGGATGGAGGTTCATGACATTGTACAGGAGACAGGGATCAAGATCATCCCTAAGAAAAAGAAATGCAAAAAGGCAAAATGGTTGTCTGAGGAGGCCTTACAAATAGCTGTGAAAAGAAGAGAAGTGGAAAGCGAAGGAGAAAAGAAAGATATACCCATTTGAATGCAGAGTTCCAAAGAATAGCAAGGAGAGATATGAAAGCCTTCCTCAGTGATCAATGCAAAGAAATAGAGGAAAACAACAGAATGGGAAAGACTAGAGATCTCTTCAAGAAAATTAGAGATACCAAGGGAACATTTCATGCAAAGATGGGCTCAATAAAGGACAGAAATGGTAGGGACCTAACAGAAGCAGAAGATATTAAAAAGAGGCGGCAAGAATACACAGAACTGTACAAAAAAGATCTTCACAACCCAGATAATCACAATGGTGTGATCACTCACCTAGAGCCAGACATCCTAGAATGTGAACTCAAGTGGGTCTTAGGAAGCATCACTACGAACAAAGCTAGTGGAGGTGATGGAATTCCAGGTGAGCTATTTAAAATCCTAAAAGATGATGCTATGAAAGTGCTGCACTCAATATGCCAGCAAATTTGGAAAACTCAGCAGTGGCCACAAGACTGGAAAAGGTCAGTGTTCATTCCAATCCCAAAGAAAGGCAGTGCCAAAGAATGCTCAAACTACTGCACAGCTGCACTCATCTCACACGCTAGTAAAGTAATGCTCAAAATTCTCCAAGCCAGGCTTCAGCAATACGTGAACCATGAACTTCCAGATGTTCAAGCTGGTTTTAGAAAAGGCAGAGGAACCAGAGATCAAATTGCCAACATCTGCTGGATCATTGAAAAAGCAAGAGAGTTCCAGAAAAACATCTATTTCTGCTTTTTTGACTATGCCAAAGCCTTTAACTGTGTGGATCACAATAAACTGTGGAAAATTCTGAAAGAGATGGGAATACCAGACCACCTGACCTGCCTCTTGAGAAACCTGTACGCAGGTCAGGAAGCAACAGTTAGAACTGGACACGGAACAACAGACTGGTTCCAAATAGGAAAAGGAGTACGCCAAGGCTGTATATTGTCACCCTGCTTATTTACCTGATATGCAGAGTACATCATGAGAAATGCTGGGCTGGAAGAAGCACAAGCTGGAATCAAGATTGCTGGGAGAAATATCAATAACCTCAGATATGCAGATGACACTACCCTTATGGCAGAAAGTGAAGAGGAACTAAAAAGCCTCTTGATGAAAGTGAAAGAGGAGTGTGAAAAAGTTGGCTTAAAGCTCTACATTCAGAAAACTAAGGTCATGGCATCTGGTCCCATCACTTCATGGCAAATAGATGGGGAAACAGTGGAAACAGTATCAGACTTTATTTTTGTGGGCTCCAAAATCACTGAAGATGGTGACTGCAGCCATGAAATTAAAAGACACTTACTCCTTGGAAGGAAAGTTATAACCAATCTAGATAGCATATTAAAAAGCAGAGACATTACTTTGCCAGCAAAGGTCCATCTGGTCAAGGCTATGGTTTTTCCAGTGGTCGTGTATGGATGTGAGAGTTGGACTATGAAGAAAGCTGAGCACCAAAGAATTGATGCTTTTGAACTGTGGTGTTGGAGAAGACTCCTGAGAGTCCCTTGGACTGCAAGGAGATCCAACCAGTCCATCCTAAAGGAGACCAGTCCTGGGTGTTCATTGGAAGGACTGATGCTGAAGCTGAAACTCCAATACTTTGGCCACCTCACGCGAAGAGTTGACGCTATGGAAAAGACCCTGATGCTGGGAGGGATTGGGGGCAGGAGGAGAAGGGGACGACAGAGGATAGGATGGCTGGATGGCACCACCGACTCGATGGACATGAGTTTGAGTAAACTCTCGGCGTTGGTGATGGACAGGGAGGCCCGGCATGCTGTGATTCATGGGGTCACAAAGAGTTGGCCATGAGTGAGTGACTGAACTGAACTGAACTGCAAGAACACAGCTATAAAATCTTTTGTAGTTTTACACACTCTAGTTATTATTCTGGTAAAATCATTCTGGTTGTCAAGACAATTTATCTGCAGAACATGCCTTTGGGGCTCAGAGCATTACTGTTTCTGTTATCCTCCACACCTTGGAAATTCGGGCCTCACCTGCCTCCCATGTGAATTCTAGAGAACGTGCCCATTATGTCTTGAACACCAGCTATCATCTAAAGTGATTAGGGGTTAAAAGAAATCACAAGATAATTGACAATGACTGTGGGTCAACTACAGGCCTAAAACAGTGGCCCATTACCATTTTTTTAAAGACACAGTGCCACTACCCCAACCCAGCCAACACACAGACACACACACACCAGCCCAACTCTAGTAACTTAGGGCCCAAGTGATGATTCTTTTTTGAGCTGGGCCTGCCATCAACTTCTCAAAATTTCTGAACACGTCATGCATTTTCAGACTTCTGTGTCTTAGCACGTGCTGTTCTATCCTTCCCTCGCTCCTCTCAGGTGGTTATCTTCAAATTCCAACTCAAATATCACTTCCTCTACGAAGCTTTCTTTCCCTGCCAGGCACTAAGTCACTCCCACCAGCACACTCATACAATGCAATATGCAACAAATATTTAAGGCAGTTATAGTACTTGAAATATCTACTGAGTACTTGCTATATGCTTGGCTTTGTGCTAAGTGTTTTATATCAGAGTATTAAACTTTAACTACCCTGAGAGGGAGGTAATATTAACACCCCATTTTTAGGTTACATGATTTCCTCACAGCCATGAACCTATTAAGTAGAGCTGGATTAAAAATCAAATCTGACTCCTATCTCATGACCGTAACCACCATGAGATGCTGCTTCCCACTGATCCATTATACCATAACTATATCTGGTTACCTGTCAAATCTCCCCCACTATACAGTAAGCTCCTCACCATGACTGATTGGTCTCCAAATTCATGTCAATCAGTGTTTACCAAGTTAATAATGTAAATGTGTAGGTCAGGTTGATCCACCCTTTGTCTTCTCCAGACTTGCAGTTTTATATTCTGAGATTAACTGTTCAGTGCATACAACATAACCCTGAAAAAAAAAAACACTTAACTGAACTGCACACCTAAAATTAGTTAAAATGGTAAATTTTATGTTTTGTATATTTGACCACACTAAAAAAGAACAAAGAAAAAGATCATAATAGCTGGAAACCAAGCAAATGATACTGCAAGGCTTCCTAGAAGAAAGCAAGTCCAAAGTCACTTGATTAAAAGGCAGTGATATGACAGAAAAAGGGTAAGGGAAGAAGGAAGGTCCAGCTGGACCACCTAATACTGATACTAAGAGGCTAGTCCTTCTCTTGCCAAGTAACAAGAGAAGATGCCAACTATTTTGGCATTTTACCTCACTCTACCCTCACAACAGCCCTATGAACTGTGCATTCTGATACTACTTTGCAGGTAAGAACTAGGGCTCAAAGAAGTTGACACAACTGCCTGAAGTTATAAAGAGTGTCAGATCCGGAATCTAAAACTAAGTTCTACCAGACTTCAAGCCTGGGCTTTTCATTAAGTGTGATATCTAAATGAGTGTAAAGATAATACAATTTATCTCTCCAGAATCTCAGAGATAAGGAATCTCATCTAACTCTCAACATACAGGTGAGGAAGTGAAGGCCTGAGGGAGTCACTGTTTACAGAGTTATACGCAGATGATGGGTGCTACTATTTGTAGCTCCACGGTATTTGTTCTGCAGAGTGAAAGAAATGATCTTCATATTCCTTGACTTTAATATTCTTCTCAGCTTTCCAATTCTACACTGGAGAAAATCCCTCTGATCTTAAACCTGGGTGGGGCCCAGGCCTATCTAAAAGTTAAAGGCCAACTTTAACTTTGTGAAGTAATTAGCCTCCAACTAATAAAAAAAAAAGAAAGAAAGAAAGAAAATAAAAGTTAAAGGCCAACTGCTGCTGGGCTTGGCAAGCAAAGACAGACTCTTGTCATCCCTCACCTTTCCCCTACATACAGGCTCAGCTCAGACACAGGAGGTCAAGGCTTATCTCACAGGAACAGGGACATTTTGTTTCTCTTCCCAGACCTCCTACCAAATTTAAACAGCAGGTTGGGACTAGATAATCTCATTTTAGTCTGTTTTAAGAAGTTTGCACACTGTAATTTCACAAGAATCACCTCAGATGATATTCCTGAGAAGGTGAGGGTGGGCAGTTAAGGGTTAGGGGTTCCTGGTTGTAGAGAAAAAGAGCAACCTAGTAGTTGTGGGGGTGTCTGTGACAATCTTGGTTCTATTTACAACGAGAGTTGGTCTCCAACCCCTGGACTGCGACATCCCTGACAGGCAGCTTGGTTAGAAAGGAAGTAAATAGGATTTTTGAAAGAAATTTGGAACTTTGCACTAGGAACTGACTGGTAAGCAGGTAGAGAAGTTAAAGTTTGATTGTAGAGGGTGAAGGAATTTGGGGAAACTGCTAATACTGGAGGAGACCTGGCAGCTTAATTTAAGGGTGGGAGTTCAAAGACTGGGAAAACTGGAAGTTGAATTAAAGAAAATACTGGGTTAGGGAAGGAGAGAGGAAGATGTATTGGGACTGTTTCATAGAGAAAGTAGATTCTGGAAGAAGTGTTAAGGTAGTAGCTATGGTTAAGAGGCATAGAATTTGGGTGGGCTCTGGATCTAATACACTTCAGTATTCTTGCCTTGAGAACCCCATGAACAGTATGAAAAGGCAAAAAGATAGGACACTGAAAGATGAACTCTCCAGGTCGGTAGGTGCCCAATATGCTACTGGAGATCAGTGGAGAAATAACTCCAGAAAGAATGAAGAGATGGAGCCAAAGCAAAAACAACACCCAGTTGTGGATGTGACTGGTGATGGAAGTAAAGCCTGATACTGTAAAGAGCAATACTGCATAGGAATCTGGAATGTCAGGTCCATGAATTAAGGCAAATTGGAAGTGGTCTAACAGGAGATGACAAGAGTGAACATCAACATTTTAGGGATCAGCGAACTAAAATGGACTAGAATGGGTGAATTTAACTCAGATGACCATTATATCTACTACTATGACTCGATGGACATGAGTTTAAGTAAACTCCGGGAGTTGGTGATGGACAGGGAGGCCTGGCATGCTGCAATTCATGGGTTGCAAAGAGTCGGACACGACTGAATGACTGAACTGAACTGAACTGATGGGCAAGAATCTCTTAGAAGAAATGGAGTACCCATCATAGTCAACAAAAGAGTCCAAAATGCAGTACTTGGATGCAATCTCAAAAAAGACAGAATGATCTCTGTTCGTTTCCAGGACAAATCATTCAATATTACAGTAATCCAAGTCTGTGCCCTGACCAGAAATGCTGAAGAAGCTGAAGTTGAACGGTTCTATGAGGACCTACAAGACCTTCTAGAACTAACACCCAAAAAAGATGTCCTTTTCATTATAGGGGACTGGAATGCAAAAGTAGAAAGTCAACAGCTACCTGAAGTAACAGGCAAATTTGGCCTTGGAGTACAGAATGAAGCAGGGCAAAGGCTAATAGAGTTTTGCCAAGAGAATGTACTGGTCAATAGCAAACACCCTCTTCCAACAACACAAGAGATGACTTTACACATGGACATCACCAGACGGTCAATACTGAAATCAGATTGATTATATTCTTTGCAGCCAAAGATGGAGAAGCTCTATACAGTCAGCAAAAACAAGACTGGGAGCTGACTGTGGCTCAGATCATGAACTCCTTATTGTAAAATTCAGACTTAAATTGAAGAAAGTAGGGAAAACCACTAGACCATTCAGACATGACCTAAATCAAATCCCTTATGACTATACAGTGGAAGTGACAAACAGATTCAAGGGATCTGATAAGTCTAATAGACAGAGTGACTGAAGAACTATGGACAGAGGTTCATGGCACTGTACAGGAGGCAGTGATGAAGACCATCCCTAAGAAAAAGAAATGCAAAAAGGCAAAATGGTTGTCTGAGGCTGTGAAAAGGAGAAGCAAAAGGCAAAGAAGAAAAGGAAAGATATACCCATTTGAATACAAAGTTCCAAAGAATAGCAAGGAGAGATAAGAAAGCCTTCTTCGGTGATCAACGCAAAGAAATAGAGGGAAACAATAGAATGAGAAAGACAAGAGATCTCTTCAAGAAAATTAGAGATACCAAGGGAACATTTCATGGAAAGATGGGCTCAATAAAGGACAGAAATGGTATGGACCTAACAGAAGCAGAAGATACTAAGAAGAGGTGGGAAGAATACACAGAAGAACTGTACAAAAAAGATCTTCATGACCCAGATAACCACGATGGTGTGATCACTCACCTAGAACCAGATATCCTGGAATGCGAAGTCAAGCAGGCCTTAGGAAGCATCACTACAAACAAAGCTAGTGGAGGTGATGGAATTCCAGTTGAGTTATTTCAAATCCTAAAAGATGATGCTATAAGAGTCCTGCACTCAATATACTAGCAAGTTTGGAAAACTCAGCAGTGGCCACAAGACTGGAAAAGGTCAGTTTTCATTTCAATCCCAAAGAAAGGCAATGCCAAAGAATGCTCAAACTACCGCACAATTGCACTCATCTCACACGCTAGTGAAGTAATGCTCAAAATTCTCCAAGCCAGGCTTCAACAGTATGTGAACCATGAACTTCCAGATGTTCAAGCTGGTTTTAGAAAAGGCAGAGGAACCAGAGATCAAATTGCCAACATCCATTGGATCATCAAAAAAGCAAGAGAGTTCCAGAAAAACATCTACTTCTGCTTTATTGACTATGCCAAAGCCTTTAACTGTGTGGATCACAACAAACTGTGGAAAATTCTGAAAGAGATGGGAATACCAGACCACCTGACATGCCTCCTGAGAAATCTGTATGCAGGTCAAGAAGCAACAGTTAGAACTGGACATGGAAAAACAGACTGGTTCCAAATAGAAAAAGAAGTACATCAAAGCTGTATACTGTCACCCTGCTTATTTAACTTATATGCAGAGTACATCATGAGAAATGCTGGAGTGGATGAAGTACAAGCTGGAATCAAGATTGCTGGAAGAAATACCTCAGATATGCAGATGTCACCATCCTTATGGCAGAAAGTGAAGAGTAATTAAAGAGCCTCTTGATGAGGGTGAAAGAGGAGAGTGAAAAGTTGGCTTAAAGCTCAACATTCAAAAAACTAAGGTCATGGCATCTGGTCCCATAACCTCAGGGCAAACAGATGAGGAAACAATGGAAACAGTGATAGACTTTATTTGGGGGAGCTCCAAAATCACTGCAGATGGTTACTGTAGCCGTGAAATTAAAAGACGCTTGCTCCTTGGAAAAAAAGTTATGACCAACCTAGACAGCATATTAAAAAGCAGAGACATTACTTTGCTGACAAAGGTCCATCTAGTCAAAGCTGTGGTTTTTCCAGTAGTCATGTATGGATGTGAGAGTTGGACCATAAAGAAGGCTGAGCACCGAAGAATTGATGCTTTTGAACAGTGGTGCTGGAGAAGACTCTTGAGAGTCCCTTGGACAGCAAGGAGATCCAACCAGTCCATCCTGAAGGAAATCAATCCTGAATATTTATTGGAAGGACTGATGCTGAAGCTGAAGCTCCAATACTTTGGCCACCTGATGCGAAGAACTGACTCATTGTAAAAAACCCTGATGCTGGAAAAGATTGAAGGTGGGAGGAGAAGGGAACGACAGAGAATGAAATGGTTTGGATGGCATCATGGACTCAAAGGTCATGAGTTTTAATAAGCTTTGGGAGTTGGTGATGGACAGGGAAGCCTGTTGTGCTGCAGTCCATGGGGTCGCAAAGAGTCGGACACAACTGAGCAACTGAACTGAACTGAACTGGATCTAAGGTGAATAAAGTAAGATTTGAGGAGGAGTACTGAAGATGCTGTCTAGAATTCTTTGAGGGTGGGCTGAGGTTGCAGGGAGTAGTGTGGGTTAGGGAGGATATTTTAGGGGGAGGACAGTGGGGAGTGTTGAGTAAAGTTTGGTAGGGGTGAAAGGTTTCCAGAAGACTGGACTTAGAATGCTGAGGACTTGGAGGGCAAGGTAAATATCTAAGTCAGCTTGGGGGACTGACGGGTGCTAAAACAGAAGAGGACTGGAGACATGGGGAGTGGGGCTGAGGGTTCTGGCAGCAGCTGTGAAAAAGGTGGTGGTGGGAGAAGTTGAAGGAGAGTAACTATCAGTATTATGTATCAGGAACTGGCTGATCCATATTCTGGGCAGGAATTTGGGGGACACCCTAGCTGGAAGCATATGAGTAATGTTGGACATATGCAGGTTGTGCATTTTTTCAGAGAGCAATGTGAGGGACGATTAGATATCTGATTGGAAGCTGAGTTTCTGGAGGAGTCTGAGAGGAGTTCAAGAGAGAAAATCTGAGAGAACTATGACGGGGGCGGGAGGGGGGCGGAGGGGAGCGGGTGGATTCTGGAAGAAGAACTTGAGCCTCCTAAAGTTCCAGTGCGACGGGATTTTCAGACTGGAGAATGCGGCAGCATCCCAGGTAAACCTCTGGGGATGCAAGAGGGTTCGGTAAAAGAGACAAGAGTGACTGGAGAAAGACTGGGGCCGAACCCCCGGCTGGCTGTGGGCGACGGGAACCTGGAAGCCGGGCTCACCTGGGCAGGCTGTCCTGGTAGTGCATAGTGGGCACGATGCTGCGCTGCAGGTACTGGCTGGGCTCCGAGCCGGTGCTCAGGAGCCGACAGGGGGCTCCCGGGCCAACGGCAAGGCCCCGGGACCAGGAGCGCAGCAGCAGGCGGACCACCATCGTCCCAGGAGGTGGCAGCAGCTAGAACGTGGAGAATTTGGAGTTCTGGTGTACGGAGATCGGACCGCGTCCCTCAGCGGCCCGCGACGATCGTCAGCTACTACAGTACACTCTGTGCCCTTCCGCGGGGCCACTTCCGGCTCCCCGACCCCGCCCACGGAAGGCCCCGCCCACAGACGGGCCGCCCACAGGCGCTACGAGGGTTCCGCCCACCGCAGAGTGGGCGGGGCCCCGGCCTCCTCTCTCTGTTTCCTCATCTCCAAGCGGCCAGAAAACCAGTTCGGAAGCCACGCCCTTCTCCTGTTTTGAAACAAGGTAGAAACTGGAGAAAAAGAGAAGCCGAAAAAAAGTTTTGGAATCTGATAAATGGGAAAAATTTTAAACGTCCATTTCCTCATTTGAAAAGATCATTCAACCCATTCTCACGTTCCTAGATATGAAATGAAACGACTTGGTGTGGACAGTGTCTGGTGCTGTAAGCAGTAAATGGTGGCTGTTGTTACTGGTTTAGTGGCTAAGTCGTGTCTGGTCACTCGTCACATTTGCCCCGCAGAAAATTTTTGACATACCCTGATCAGCAGCACACAGCTGCCCTGCGAGCTCATTTGAGCCGGTGTCAGAAAACATGTGTGCAGGCGTTCCCTGGGTGCCCAATGGTTAGGACTCCGAGCTTTCCCTGCTGCAGTCTGGATTCAGTCCCTGGCCGGGGAACTAAGATACAGAAAGCCGTGCAGCGCGGCAGAAAACAAAACAACATAATTCATACAGAAACTATGTGCAGAAGCTGGAAACCATGGAGGGTTCCATCCAGTCACCACTTCTATACAGAAAACTCCCTTTACAGCGGGACTTTTCTAAAGACAGGAAGCTCCCGCAAAGCAACCCACCACACTCCCTGCTTTCAGCTGCAGCTGAGAATTAAGTAGGCTAGGCTCCCGTTTTATGTAAGAAAGAGAGGTGTCAAAAGACAAAAAATCTTGCTGTCTGGCTTGAGGTACAGAATTCCATTCCAGGCACAGGGCTTTCCCTTAGCTTCACTCTCACTCCAGGCCCTGCGAGTTTGAGGTAGCCCAGTACATCTGCTCTGGCCCATAACTAACTGAGCAGTGCCAGAAGTTGGAGCACGACTGAAAGAGTACTGGACCGGGAGTCGGGAGACCTGAAGTTTGGTCTCAGCTTTGTCCTTATCCAGTTAGGTAACCCCTGATTGAACACAAAGATCACTAATCAGCCCACACTCATTCAGTGGTGACTACAAATTGCTGAGACATGAACGTGAAACTTAAAAATAGTGAGTACCTAATTGAAACAGTGTCAGACTTTATTTTTTGGGGCTCCAAAATCACTGCAGATGGTGACTGCAGCCATGAAATTAAAAGACGCTTACTCCTTGGAAGGAAAGTTATGACCAATCTAGATAGAATATTAAAAAGCAGAGACATTACTTTGCCAACAAAGGTCCATCTGGTCAAGGCTATGGTTTTTTTAGTGGTCATGTATGGATGTGAGAGTTGGACTGTGAAGAAAACTGAGTGCCGAAAAATTGATGCTTTTGAACTGTGGTGTTGGAGAAGACTCTTGAGAGTCCCTTGGACTGCAAGGAGATCCAACCAGTCCATCCTAAAGGAACACCCCTCAGTCCTGGGTGTTCATTGGAAGGACTGATTCTGAAGCTGAAACTCCAATACTTTGGCCACCTCCTGCGAAGAGTTGACTCACTGGAAAAGACCCTGATGCTGGGAGGGACTGGGGGCAGGAGGAGAAGGGGACGACAGAGGATGAGATGGCTGGATGGCACCACCAACTCGATGGACATGAGTTTGAGTAAACTCTGGGAGTTGGTGATGGACAGGGAGGCCTGGCGTGCTGCGATTCATGGGGTCGCAAAAAGTCGGACACGACTGAGCGACTGAACTGAACTGAATTGTCCTCCTTTGAGGGAAGAACAGAAACAGCTGATCCAAGTCCGAAACATGAATGCCATTTGCCTATAGTGTATAGGGCCCGAGGTAGCATATCAAATGTTTTCTGAAAAAGCTCACTTCAAATCCAGACAGTTTTCAAGGCCTTGAAACCTGAGGCTAACAACAGGAGCTCTGTAGAGCTAAGGTCAGGGGACCCAGAAGAAACAGTGGACCCAATAGAAGAGCAATGGCTCAATTCTAGAGACAGAGGGCCAAGGAATAGAACCCATCTTGTCTAACAGCTGAAGAGGGGCTCAATAGCCTTCTGGGGGTGCATGGCCAATAGTAACAAATCTAACCCCTCAGGCAGGTGTCCAAAGCCCTTTTTTCTGGTACCTGTCTGCTTCTCCACTTCCCTTCATGTCTCCCTAAGAACCCTATGCTGTAGTAACACTGAACTGTTCACCATTCCCAGAGCTTGTCCTCACTCCATGCCTTTTTAAAAATGCTATACCTACTGTCTAGAGCTTTCGTGGTGGCTCAGATTATAAAGAATCCACCTGCAATGCAGGAGATCGCAGTTTGATCCCTGGGTTGGGAAGATCTCCTGGAGAAGGGAAAGGTTACCTCCTCCAGTATTCTTGCCTGGAGAAATCCATGGACACAGTGCACGGAGTCGCAGAGTCAGACACTACTGAGTGACTAACACTTTCACTTTAACTACAGTCTGGAGTGTTTTTTTTTCTGTGCGTCTCTTCCTTGTACACTCTGACATCCTTCAAATCCCATTTCAAAACTCACAATCTCTGTGAAGTCTTCCTCAATCCTCATCCTTCCTCTTCCCACAAGAACAAATTCCTCCCTCTGATTCCACAGCACTTTTCACAATCCTTTACTGCTATATATGGAAACAGAACTATGTTATTGAATATGATTCATTATCCAAGGCAGAGATCTTGTTTTCATTTATGTACCTGGTGTCTAGCACAGGGCTTATCATGGGAAGGTGCTTGCATTTTCTCCTTGGGATGGCCCTGGGGCCTGTAACACATTAAGGGTAAACATGAGCTGGAAAACCGGAAACGCCATTTTTTAAAAAAAATTTTATTTATTTTTAAATTGAAGGATAATTGCTTTACAGAATTTTGTTGTTTTCTGTCAAACTTCAACATGAATCAGCCATAGGTATACATATGTCCCCTCCCTCTTGAACCTCCCTCCCATCTCCCATCCCATCCCACCCCTCTAGGTTGATACAAGAGCCCCTGTTGGGTTTACAGCAAATTCCCATTGGCTATCTATTTTACATATGGTAATGTAAGCTTCCAATGAGTCAACTCTTCGCAGGAGGTGGCCAAAGTATTGGAGTTTCAGCTTCAGAATCAGTCCTTCCAATGAACACCCAGGACTGGTCTCCTTCAGGATGGACTGGCTGGATCTCCTTGCAGTCCAAGGGACTCTCAGGAGTCTTCTCCAACACCACAGTTCAAAAGCATCAATTTTTCAGCACTCAGCTTTCTTCACAGTCCAACTCTCACATCCATACATGACCACTGGAAAAACCATAGCCTTGACCAGACGGACCTTTGTTGGCAAAGTAATGTCTCTGTTTTTTAATATTCTATCTAGATTGGTCATAACTTTCCTTCCAAGGAGTAAGTGTCTTTTAATATCATGGCTGCAATCACCATCTGCAGTGATTTTGGAGCCCAAAAAAATAAAGTCAACCACTATTTCCACTGTTTCCCCATCTATTTTCTATGAAGTGATGGGACCAGATGCCATGATCTTAGTTTTCTGATGCTAGGAGGGATTAGGGGCAGGAGGAGAAGGGGACAACAGAGGATGAGATGGCTGGATGGCTTCACCAACTCGATGAACATGAGTTTGAGTAAACTCCGGGAACTGGTGATGGACAGGGAGGCCTGGCATGCTGCGATTCATGGGGTCGCAAAGAGTCGGACATGACTGAGCGACTGAACTGAGCTGAACTGAATGTAAGCTTCCATGTTATTCTCTCCATACATCTCACCCTCTCCTCCCCTCTCCCCATGTCCACAAGTCTGTTCTCTATGTCTGTTTCTCCATTGCTGCCCTGTAAATAAATTCTTTGGTACCATCTTTCTAGACTCCACATATATGCGTTAGTATACAATATTTGTCTTTCTCTTTCTGAATTACTTCATTCTGTATAATAGGCTCTAGGTTCATCTACCTCATTAGAACTGACTCAAACGCATTCCTTTTTATGGCTGAGTGATATTCCACTGTGTATATGTACCACAACTTCTTTATCCATTCATCTGTCGATGGACATCTAGGTTGCTTCCATGTTCTAGCTATTGTAAATAGTGCTGCAGTGAACATTGGGGTTCATGTGTCTTTTTCAATTTTGGTTTCCTCAGGGTATATGCCTAGGAGTGGGGTTACTGGGTCATATGGTGGTTTTATTTCTAGTTTTTTAAAGAATCTCCATACCATCTTGCATAGTGGCTGTATCAATTTACATTCCCACCAACAATGCAAGAGGGTTCCCTTTTCTCCAGCATTTATTGTTTGTAGACTTTTTGATGATGGCCATTCTGACTAGTGTGAGGTGATATCTCATTGTAGTTTTGATTTGCACTTCTCTAATAATGAGTGATATTGAGCATCTTTTTAAGTGTTTCTTAGCCATCTGTATATCTTCTTTGGAAAAATGTCTATTTAGGTATTTTTCCCACTTTTTGATCAGGTTGCTTGTTTTCTGGTATTGCATTGTATGAGTTGCTTGTATATTTTGGAAATTTGGAAATTAATCCTTTGTCAGTTGTTTCATTTGCTTTTATTTTCTCCCATTCTGAGGGCTGTCTTTTTACTTTGCTTATAGAGACATGCCATACTTTGCTATGTAGGAATCAAGAAAGTTCCTTTACTCAGAAAAATTGGAAAAAAATTTTTAAAAAAAGAAAAATTCTGAAGAATAAATTGTATTGAAGTATTCCAGATTTCTGCTCTGTTTTGAATTAATTATGAAAAAGCAGAACATGGTGGCTAGGTTTAAATAATATTCTTATTCAAAACCAAAGTTCTTAAAAAACTAAACATTTTTTAAATTGAGATATAACTGATATATAACACTATGTTAGTTTCAGGTGGAAAACATAATGATTTGATATTTGTATGCACTGTGAAACAAATATCACAATAAATCTAGTTACCATTAGTCACCATACATAGTCACAAATATCTTTTTTTCCCTTGTAATGAAGATTTCTAATATTTTCTAAGGTTTGCTCTCCAAGTAACTCAAATGTGCAATACAGAATTATTAACTATAGTCACCATGCTGGACATTACATCCTATGACTTACTTGTATTATAACTGGAAGGTTATACCTATTGACCCCCTTCACTCATTTTGCCCGCCCTCCAACCCCTTGCCCTCTGGGAACAATTAGTCTGTTCTTTTTATCTATGATCTTGATTTTCTTTAATTTTCTTTTGTTCTTTAGATTCCAAACATATGTGAGACCATATGGTATTTGTCTTTCTCTGTCTGACTTACTTCACTTAGCGTAATACCTTCTAGGTCCATCCATGTTGAAATGGCAAGATTTCATTCTTTTTTATGGCTAAGTACTACTCCATATACTTTTTTTATTTGTCCATATCTTCTTTATCCATTCATCCATCTATGGATGCTTAGGTTTTTTTCCATATCTTGGCTATTGGAAATAGTACTGTGATGAACATAGGGGTGCATATACCTTTTCAAATAAATTAGTGTTTTCATTTTCTTTGGATTTATACAAAGAAGTAGAATTGCTGGATCAAATGGTAGTTCTATTTTTAAAATTTTGAGAAACCTCCATATTGTTTTCCATAGTGGTTGCACCAATTTATATTCCCTTCCACCAGTGCATGAGAGTTCTTTCCTTTTCCCCATATGCTTTCTTGCGCTTGCTCTATACAAGATGGCAGAGTAGAAGGACATGTGCTCATCTTCTCCTTCAAGAAAACTAAAACTGCAACTTGTTGCTGAACAGAACAGCTTCTAGAACTACCAAAAATAAATGTCCTTTTCATCACAGGGCACTGGAATGCATAAGTAGGAAATCAGGAGATACCTGGAATAACAGGCAAGTTTGGCCTTGGAGTAAGCAAGGAAAAAATGAAGCGGGACAAAGGCCAACAGAGTTTTGCCAAGAGAACGTGCTGGTCATAGCAAACACCCTCTTCCAACAACACAAGAGATGACTTTACACGTGGACATCACCAGATGGTCAATACTGAAATCAGATTCATTATATTCTTTGCAGCCAAAGATGGAGAAGCTCTATACAGTCAGCAAAAACAAGATCAAGAGGTGCCTATGGCACATCATGAACACCTTATTGTAAAATTCAGACTTAAGTTGAAGAACGTAGGGAAAACCACTAGACCATTTAGGCATGACCTAATCTCCTATGATTATACAGTGGAAGTGACAGATTCAAGGGATTAGATCTGATAGAGTGCCTGAAGAACTATAGACAGATGTTCATAACATTGTATAGAAGGTAGTGATCAAAAGCACCCCAAAGAAAAAGAAATGCAAAAAGGCAAAATGGTTGTCTGAGGAGGCCTTACAAACAGCTGAAAAAAGAAGAGATGTGAAAGGGAAAGGAGAAAAAGATAGATATCTGAATACAGAGTTCCAGAGAATAGCAAGGAGAGATAAGAAAGCCTTGTTGAGTGAACAATGCAAAGAAATAGAGGAAAACAATAAAATTAGAAACACTAGAGATCTCTTCAAGAAAATTAGCGGTATCAGGGGAACATTCTAAGCAATGATGAACACAATAAAGGACAGAAACATTATGGGCCTAACAGAAACAGAAGATGTTAAGAAGCGATGGCAAGAATACACAGAAGAGCTATGCAAAAAAGATCTTAATGACCCAGAAACCACAATGGTGTGACTACTCACCTAGAGCTAAACATCTTGGAGCGTGAAGTCAAGTGGGTCTTAGAAAGCATCACTATGAACAAAGCTAGCTGAAGTAATGGAATTCCAGCTGACTATTTCAAATCCTAAAAGATGATGCTGTGAAAGTGCTGCACTCAATATGCCAGTAAATTTGAAAAACTCAGCAATGGCCACAGAACTGAAAAGGTTAGTTTTCATTCCAATCCCAAAGAAGGGCAATGCCAAAGAATGCTCAAATTACTGCACAACTGCACTCATTTCATATGCTAGCAAAGTAATGCTCAAAATCCTTCAAGCTAGTCTTCAACAGTAGGTGAATTGAGAACTTCCAGATGTACAAACTGGATTTAGAAAAGGCAGAGTAACCAGAGATTAAATTGCCAACATCCGTTGGATTACAGAAAAAGAAAGAGAATTCCAGAAAAAAAATCTTCTTTTGCTTCATTGACTCTGCTAAAGCCTTTGACTGTGTGGATCACCACAAACTGTGGAAAATTCTTAAAGAGATGGTAAATTGAAACCACCTTACCTGTCTCCTGAGAAATCTGTAGGCAGGTCAAGAAGCAACAGTTAGAACCAGACATGGATCAATGGACTGGTTCCAAATTGGGAAGGGAGTACGTCAAGATTGTATACTGTCACCCTGCTTATTTAACTTATATGCAGAGTACATCATGAGAAACGCTGGGCTGGATGAATCACAAGCTGGAATAAAGATTGCCAGGAGAAATATCGATAACCTCAGATATGCAGATGACACCACCCTTATGGCAGAAAGTGAAGAACTAAAGAGCCTCTTGATGAGGATGAAAGAGGAGAGTAAAAAAGCTGGCTTAAAACTCAATATTCAAAAAACTAAGATCATGGCATCTGGTCCCATCACTTCATAGGAAATAGATGGGGAAACAGTGGAAACATTGTAGACTTTATTTTTGGGGGCTCCAAAATCACTACAGATGGTGACTGAAGCCATGAAATTAAAAGATGCTTGCTCCCTGGAAGAAAAACTATGACTAACCTAGACAGCATGTTAAAAAGCAGAGACATTACTTTGTCAACAAAGGTCCATCTAGTCAGAGCTATGGTTTTTCCAGTAGTCATATATGGATGTGAGAAGTGGGCCATAAACAAGGCTGAGCTCTGAAGAAGTGATGCTTTTGAACTTGGTGTTGGAGAAGACTCTTGAGAGTCCCTTGTACTGCAAGGAGATCAAACCAGTCAATCATAAAAGAAATTAGTCCCGAATATTCATTGGAAGGACTGATGCTGAAACTCCAATACTTTGGCCACTTAATGAGAAGAGCCAACTCATTGGAAAAGACCCTGATGCTGGGAAAGATTGAAGGCAGGAGAAGAGGATGACAGAAGATGAAATGGTTGGATGGCATCATGGACTCAAAGGACATGAGTTTGAGCAAGTTCCAGTAGTTGGTGATGGATAGGGAAGCCTGGCATGCTGCAGTCCATAGGGTTGCAAAGAGTTGGACATAACTGAGCAACTGAACTAACTAAACTTGCTATTTACCAAGTACCTTTTAAGTAAATTCAATTTATTTATTTATTTATTTTTGACTGTACTGTGTTGCTTCTTGAGCTTTTCTCTAGTTGCTGAAAGCAGGGGTTACTCTTCAGCTGCAGTGTATGGGTTTCTCATTAAAGTGGTTTCTCTTGTTGCTGAGCACGGGCAGTTCAGTTCAGTCGCTCAGTCATGTCGATTCTTTGCGACCCCATGAACTGCAGCACGCCAGGCTTCCCTGTCAAGGACACCCAGCCTTCAGTAGTTGTGGTTCACAGGCTTCAGAGCACAGGCTCAACAGTTGTAGTGCACAGGCTTAGCTGCTCAGTGACATGTGGAATCTTCCTGGACCAGGGATCGAACCTGCGTCTCCTGCATTGGTAGGCAAATTCTTTACCACTGAGCCACCAGGAAAGCCCTGCCACATACTTCTTAAAACCCTAGACTTCTTCATAATGAAGGTCAAACTATTTAGCCTAGCACACCTTTGTGATCTTGTTCCCAGTTTCTTCTCTGACCCTCCTCATGGGTGAATTCAAGTCTTTCCTAACATGTTATGTTATTTTATACCTCTTCCTGTTGTTCTTACTTGGTCTTATTAAACTTTTATACTTGTTCCTAACTTCCCCTCCCACAGAGAAGCCTTCCTTGCCCATGATTGAGCAGCCTGGCTGAGCCCTCATATCCCCTGTCCCATATAAAGTACCCCACTTCCAACATTTATCATAAGCTTTGTTGTTGCTGTTCTTTCGTTTTTCCTCCTCACCAAGTTCAATGCCTGGCACAGAGTAGAAGCTCAACAGATGTCAGCTGACTGAATTAATCAGAATTGGCTGAGAGCAGATTTAAGATTTTGAGCACCAGAGTTACCTGGATCACTTATTAAAACTATGAATGCCTGAGCCCTATCCTTGGAAATTCTGATTCAGTAGATCTAGTGTGGGGGCTGAGAGTCCACACTTGACAAAATCTCATAGGTAATTCTGACGTACAGTCTAGTTAAGATCAACTGTTCTAAACCTTTGCTATTCAAAGTGCAGCCAGTGGACTGGAATCACCTGAAGGCTAGTTAGAAGTGGAAACTCTCAGGCTCCATCACAGAACTACAGAACACAGAATTTGCATTTTAACAAGATCCTCAGGTGGTTTGTAGGTATATTAGCATTTGGGAAACAGTGGTCTCTTACACTGGACCAGTTATACCTGCATAATACAAAGATATATTTGTCAATGACATTCATCACTTTGTAATTTTCAACGCACATTTCAAATAATGAAAGGAAAAGCAACCAAAAATTATTGGCTGCCATCCTCTGCTGTGTGCTGCACCAGTGTTATGTCATTTAATCCTTACAACAATCCTTTGAAATAGGCATGGGTCACAATACCCTGAACTCTAAGAGTTAAACCTATGAAATCTATCCAGGATAGGTTCTCAAATCAGATATATGTAAAGACATCCTACCAAGTGTGACTAAAGTCACATGATTAACATATACCTTCCTGAAGGGTCACCATGAACATGTTAGTTGCTCAGTCATGTCCGACTGTTTGCAACCCCATGTACTGTAGCCCACCAGGCTCCTCTCACCACGGAATTCTCCAGGCAAGAATACTGGAGTGGGTTGCCATTCCCTTCTCCAGGGGATCTTCCTCACCCAGGGATTGAACCCACGTCTCCTGCATTGCAGACAGATTCTTTACCATCTATACTGTTGTTCATATTCTTTGGCCCAGAGAATCCAAAGTTCTTTGGGTCAATTTCAGAGTGCCATTTAAAGTTGATCTTTCACCATATTTTTGCCAGAGAGAACGCAACCAAGGCACCTCTATGATGCTCCTAATATTAGATTATCAGAATTTCCACCTGTTTCACATGGCTTCTTTAATTAGCAGAGCTTGACAGAAGGTGGCCTGAACCATGATATATAGGACACCTACATTATACTTTAGAGGCCACCTGATAATTGGAAATAGTATGATGCAAGATGCTAATAAAGCCTGACTTTATGTGTACAGTTTTAAAATAAGGCAACTCTCCTCATTTAAAAACTGTTAATCAGGACCCACAGCTTCAAGGCTAGCTATGCAAATCTGTTGTGAACTATGTTTACATTCCTGCCACACAGTGGCACCACGTTAGCCAATAAACAGAAATTCTTAACAGGATCCATCGATGTTGTCTGAAGGAGACATACTCTAGAATGTCTTCTATTAACTGTGGTGGTTTTTATTTCTTTTTTGAGTTCTAAAATCCCTTTAAATATCTTATAATAATGTTATCCAAACATTCCATAACCAGTGGTGCTGCTGAGAATTCTGAAAAACACAGCCAGAGATCAGTTACAATGGAAAGAAGCTTAGAGATGATTTAAAAAAAAAAAAAAAAAAAAAAAAACCTGCTATTCGAGTTGCAGAGAGCACACCATAAAATATTGGCAGTGATACTGAGAATACAGAAAGCAAAAGTATGCTACAGGGACTGTAGATTGATGCTTTCCTGGAATGGATTTCTAAAAATTATTCCTAGGGGAAAAGTAGCCCTGAATGATGGGCACTTGGATTCCTGCTCTGGGTGGAAAGAACTTGTTTATCTCATGTTCTCAGCCACATGCTGGGAGATCCGAAATGACCAGACTCTGGATTAGCTGTTGTTTTGCTAAGCAGTTAGGGCATGGACTACGGAGTGAGACAGTCTGAGTTCCAATCCTGCTCCCAAAAGTGTGATCCTGGGCAAGCCATAAGTCTGCATCTTACCTCCTTATCTGTAAAATGGGCACGTGACTGTGCCCAGCTCATGCGGCTATTGTGTGAGAGCTAAATGGTGACAACCTAATTGGGGCTTCACACAGTGTTTCGGGGCAGGGAAAGTGCTCACTAAATGTTAGCCATCCTGCTTCTCCTCAGCATCCCCTTATCCCTGCTCAGGGTTCTGCCAAACTCCCAGGAGATGGAGAGTTCTCACCCCCAAGAGAATTCTTTCCCCTTCATCTCTCTTTATATCTGACATGTAACTGACCATGCATGTCCTGGAAAATCAGTATATTATTCTGTTCTTTGCCAGTCTCATTTTGAAATCCATGGGAAAACTTTTGAATTTTTCTGAAATTGTAGGAAAGGCTATCATAAACCTGTGAATCAAGATTGGCAAGATGTTGGCAGAGTCTTCAGGGACTGGTCCCTCCCCTTTGCTACATCTACCCCTCTTTCTTGGGCTTCTCTGACTACCTCCTCACTTTCCTGGTACCTTCACATGGACCTGCTGTCTGAAACACAGCACCCCATGAGCCAGCCCAGAGTTCTCCCCATCCCCTCCATCAAACCTCAGAGACCTGGGCTACATCAGAAACTTCCTTACTCCTTCTCCTCTGGAGGACCTGTTTTATGTGGGGGAAATAGGATATTTTAGGGATGAGTAAAAGGGTAATAGAGGCTAAGAGGGGATTATAGGGACCCTTCTCCCCCTCCTTGAAGTAGTATTTACATGGGAAGACTTGAGGGCAAACTTTGAGGGCTGGGAGTAGAGACTGCTCTGGACTGGGAGCCTCTAACCTGAGGTCCCTCAGGCAACTGGACAAGTGCAGAAGAGGGAGAGTGGGAGGGTGACTCCTGAGAGTTTCAGCTCTGTCTCCCGAAAGGTTTTAGCTACCCAACTGCACTTTAAAAACCATCTATTGGGCTTCCCTGGTGGCCCAGTGGTTAAGAATCCACCTTGCAGTGTAGGGGACAATGTTCAATCCCTGGTGCGGGAACATTCCACATGCATCGGGGCACCTAAGCCGGTGGACCACGACTACTGAGCCACATGCCCTAGAGCTCATGCTCTGCAGCAAGAGAAGCCACCACAGTGAGAAGCCCACACACTGCAACTAGAGAGTAGGCCCCACAGCAGTAAAGAGGGCCTGTGCGCAGGCTTGGTAATGCTCTGGAAAGGGCCCTGGAGACCTAAATAGATGCCCTGAACTCCGTCACTAATTTGCTGTGTGACCTTGAACTAGCCACTCCTTTCAACCTCATTTTGGAAAGTGAGGGGATCTGACAGCATGGTCTCTGCGATCCTGATGAGGGTTGCCTCCTCCTGATGCCATCACATCCCCTCTGCCATCTCAAGCCCCTGAGAGACACACAGTTGTCTCTTCTATAGCTCCTTGTACCACATCCAGCATAAAGTACATACTTGGTATATTATGGATGAAAGACAAAAAGCTGATAGAGCATCTACATGTACCAAGCACTGTGCCAGAGATGCTAGTGAACATTATGCATAATTCTGACAACACCTTGAAGGAGGGATTTTTAAAATTTTAATGCAAGAAATCAAATTGATCACACCTTTTGGTTCTGGTGGGTGCATGCTCAGTTGTGTCTGACTCTTTGCAACTCCATGGACTGTAGCCTGCCTGCCAGGCTCCTCTGTCCATGGAATTTTCCAGACAAGAATACTGGAATGCGTTGATCTTTCCTTCTCCATGGTATGGCCTGTTATTGTCATTGGTCTCTGCAATGTTATTTTCTGGTTTTATTTTTCCCCCTCATCACTAATCTCCATTCATAGGCATCCATTCTAGTGCATTTGATACAAATCTGTAAATAGGCATGTATCCTTGTAAAATATATTTTCTTGTTTCTTGTATGCTTCTGTCTTTTTTATTCATGTCTGTGGTATTGTGATACATGTTCTGCCCCTCAGGTCTTTACGCAACTCTGTTTTGAAGGATTATTCCTGTTGCTATATGTGTGTCTATGACTAGATGTTGCTTACATCTACTCTCAGAAATCCTGTAGCCACACCCACCACAGTTTACTTATGGTTTTCTCCGGTGGTGAAAACCTTCACTCCCTTTGCTGTCTGCCATCACAGACACCACCACGGAGGTAGAGGGATGGGGCAGGATTCCCCTCCAACATGTCTCCTTATTTATACACCTATAAGAGAACTTCTCTGAGCTATAATCCAAGATCAGGATTGCTGGGTCACAGGGCACATGCAAAGTAGAAATTTTAGTGCCAATTTTAGAGCTGAGAAAACAACACTTAGCTCACACAAAGAGAAGTTGGGGATCTAGGATTCATTTCCAGGATTTCTGCCTCCAGATCCCAGGCTAGTTCCAAAGGGCCTTTATAAATAACTACATCTGGTCCAATCAACTCAGCAAGTAGTTTCCCTATTGTGTGGCTGTCAATGATGAACTCAGATAAACCGACTGGGTTGTCTAGACATCTTGGCATTTGCTATTAAGAGCATACTCACCATGCTGGGTACATTGCCCTGAGACTGTGGCTTGAGAAACTCTTGCTTCTTTGTGTGACTAACAATCTCTTGCATGTTACAGCAACAAAAGCAGTTAAAAGCATGTCCCATGTGTATTGTCTTACTTCTCATAACAACCCTGTGAGGGAGGAACAATCATCATTTCCATTTTACAGCAAAGGAAACTGAGATTCAGTGTCATTTCTCTGTAAAGTGACAGACCCAGGCCTTGGAGCCCAAGTCTGGTGTAATTTCCACCACATCAGAGCTGATAGCCTGGGAAAACCAACCTGCCCCACACAGTCAGGCATTTGGATGAGATCACAAAATCTCAGAGCTTTGTAAATCCTGTCTGCAATTGTTTGGCCTTCAGCAGGGCCAGCTCCAGCAAGGAGACCTCTGTTGGCACACAGAAGGGACAGGGACGTGGCACCAGGGAGGGCGTCCTGAATGGCCGTTACAGAGCTAGAGTTCCGCTGTGTCCGCTGGTGGCAGCAAGGCGCTGTGCCCTGTACCAATAAAGGAACCATCTGGCTTCGCTCTCTGACTCTCTCCCCAGACAGTGAGAATCATCACTGATGTTCACAGAGTCTCTCTGCTTTTGAAGACTTCCATGACAAATACCTTGAGTTTACTTTATTCCATCCCAGTGAGCTTGCAAAGCTGTGTAACTTTTAAAAATGTCATTCCATTTGACATTTACTAATTACTCTTTGCCAGGAAGGGTGCTCCGCCCTGGGGTTTTATTTATTTATTTTTAAATCTTTGAAAATCTTTTTGACTGCAGCCTGAGGCATGTGAGATCTTAGTTCCACCACCAGGAATTGAACCCACATCTCCAGTGCTAGAGGTGCTGGGACACCTCTTTGTGCCTCTGTGATCAGAAGCAGCAATCAGCGATCAGAGCACAACCCCCTGGTAATAGAAGGACCTCTCTGGCTCCAGTAAGCTGATCCAGGACCCTATGCATAGCTGTCTACCAGGAGCCTGGGATGGAGGATGGACAGCTGCTACTGTCCATCCTGACAGAGCTGACATTGACCCAGATTAACTGCCATTTACCATCCAAGCCTTTGTCTGGAAGTTGCAAGCCTGGAACAGACTTCAGAGTACCAGAATAGCTACATCAGATGGATTCTGCCAGAGCAATTGTTGTCTAGGCTGGAAGATAGATTACTGGTGTTTTTTAGCGTGCCCTGTCCCCAGAACCCCCTCTTGTGTTTAGTCTTAAAGCATCGCTTGGTACAGTAGATGGACTGAGAGGAAAGAACACTCAGGTGGTGGGAACAGAGGGAGCAGGACAGACTAAAAAGGGTATGGGCATGCTGGGGAGGTGACAGGAATTTCAGTATCAGTGAGGTAAGGGAAGGAGGAAGAAAGGAAGGAAAAGTAAAGAGAAGGGGACAAGGAGAACAGCCTCTGGCCTTTGTAATGAATACATTCTCATGGCACAGTTTCTGCTGATGTGCAAACTCAAACTTTTATTGGAGCATAGAATATGCTATGACCAACCAAAGGCTTTGCCCTCGAAATGTTGAGTAAACTTGACTTGTTCAACTTATCTAAACACAGCTATAAAAAGAGCTAAACAGAGCTTGAAAATGATGTTCTGAATTTTAAAAAGCATGGGGCGAGGCAGAGTCAGAAAAACCTCCTGCTGTTTTCAGGGAAATTGTCTTCTCCTGGCTTTGGAACTGATGACTGCCACCTTGCATAGTTAACAGAAGTGAAAGATCCTGTGGTCCTAGTGTCTCATGGGTACAGCAGCCTCACAAGAACCTCTTTTGAAGCTTTTTCCTGCAGGCCTGCTGTCTTCCTCATCTCTGCTGCCTCCAGGCTCTCTCCCCAGTAACCACCCCACAGCCTGTTTATCCAGTCTAAACAATCAAGAACATCAAGGAACCCCATGTTGTTGATGGTATGAGAGCCTTTTGCATTGCATTTTATGAGCAATAAATAATAAGAAGACATGCCCTTGTTAGACACTTAGTCCAGAAATAGTCCCCTGGCTTTGTGTAGCCCCAGAACTGGCACCATCCAACTGCTACTCATTTTGTCTGGTACTCAGGACTTTCCACAACATTTGTGAAATTATGACATAGCGGAGACATTACTTTGTCAACAAAGGTCCATCTAGTCAAAGCTATGGTTTTTCCAGTGGTCATGTATGGATGTGAGAGTTGGACTGTGAAGAAAGCTGAGCACCGAAGAATTGATGCTTTTGAACTGTGGTGTTGGAGAAGACTCTTGAGAGTCCCTTGGAGTGCAAGGAGATCCAACCAGTCCATCCTAAAGGAGATCAGTCCTGGGTGTTCATTGGAAGGACTGATGCTGAAGCTAAAACTTCAGTACTTTGGCCACCTGATGCGAAGAGCTGACTCATTTGAAAAGACCCTGATGCTGGGAAAGATTGAGGACAGGAAGAGAAGGGGATGACAGAAGATAAGATAGTTGGATGGCATCATTGACTCAATGGACATAGGTTGGGTGGACTCCGGGAGTTGGTGATGCACAGGGAGGCCTGGCATGCTGGGGTTCATGGGGTTGCAAAGAGTCGGACACAACTGAGCAACTGAAATGAACTGAACATGCCATCTTCATCTTTAAGAATCATTAAGGTCTGTTAAGTAAGGACTATATCTGAGGGCATTCAGATCCTCTCACTGAGTCAACTAGAAAGTTCAATTAACTAGAAAGCTCTATTTTCCAAATAATTCAGAATAACCAAGACTTCATTGGAATCTCCCTAAAAGTAAATATTCTGGACTTACTCCCCAGAATATAATCTACGAACTTGGAGTAATAACAGCACACTTCACCTTAACCTAGAGGGCTATTCATTTAGTAGTCAATAATTTAGTTAGCATCTGCAGCTCCCCTGGTGGCTCAGACGGTAAAGAATCTGCCTGCAATGTGGGAGACTCAGGTTCCATCTCTGGGTTGGGAAGATCCCCTGGAGAAAGGAATGGCACCCCACTCCAGTAGTCTTGCCTGGAGAATCCCAGGGACAGAGGAGCCTGGTGGGCTACAGTCCATGGGGTCACCAAGAGTCAGACGCGACTAACACTTTCACTTTTTTAAATTTTCCGTGTGCCAGCCACTGCTCTGGTTTTAGCAGTTCAACTTTCTAGGCAACAGACTTAACCAAGGGGTAAGGACTTAAGCTCACTCAGTTGAGCAGAATAAAGAGACTGCACTGTGGAAACAAACAAAGACCACCCAAGTGAGAACAATCAGGGGCTGATTCTGAGCTTGCTATAGCAAGGAAGTCAGCCACCATCCTTTGCATTTGACAGAGACTCATAGCCAAGCAGAGGGGAAACCTCCCCTGGGGGTCCAGTGGTTAGGACTGTGTGCTCTCACTGCTGAGGTCCTGGGTTCAATCCCTTGTTGGGGAACTAAAATCCCATGTGTGGCATGAACAAAAAAACAATTTTAAAATAGGGCAGATGATAGGTTCATTATGAAAAAAAGTGAGAGCTTCGGGGGTAAACTTATTGGAGGTTGTCAGCAAAGGGGAATGGAAACAGCTGATTAGAAGTGGGGTGTCTTTATGAAATTGGTTTGGGAAGCAAATTTGGATTTTCTGGCTAGTCCTGAGTTGGAAGTGGGGGCAAAGATTAGAAAAGCTGACCCTTGTTGACCTCGTCCTAAATGTTTGGACCTGATTGGTGCAGAGGTTGTGGCTAAGAGCTCAACTGTCAGCTATTGTCGATTTGTTGCCATTGTCTGTTTATATACTCGATCTCTCAGTACAAACACACACCCCCAATTTTCATTCTCATTTTTGTTTTCAGATTATTCGAGACATTGATCAAATGTGACACAAGCCAGAGGCAAAACTGGGTTAAGAGGTGAGGAAAGGAGCTCAGCACAGTGATGAGTGGACAGCAGACATTTAATAAGTCCATGGTTTATTACTGATACTGGGAGATAAGTCTAGGACTTTAGACTTCTGTTATAGCTCATCCTCAATTCCCTTCAGTTCATTTCATCCATTCAACAAATATTTTTATTTGTTACTATTGTGTTAAAATTGTCTTCTCTGTCCTCCATTAGTTCTTTCTCCAATAACTGTCATCTGTTCTGATGTTTCAGCTTGGTTTCCCTCCCCCAAGTTTCTGAATTCTCTTAAATGGCTTGTATTGAGTTGACTAGTAGCTCCTCAAAAAGATATGCCTGCATCCTCCCTATAATCTGTGAATATGACCTTATTTGGTAAAAGGCTACTTGCAGATATAGTTAAATTAGGGATTTTTAAGATGAGGAGATTATTCTCAATTGTCTGGGTGGATCCTAAATCCAATGTCAAATGTCCTTATGAGTGAGTCAGAGGGGGACCACACAGACAGAGGAGAAGCAATGTGAAGACAAAGATGGAGAGATATGGGCGCAAAGCAAGGAATGCCAAGGATTGCTGACAGCCGCCAGAAATTCGGAGAGAGGCTTGATTCTCCAGTGGATTCTCCCCTATAGTCTCTGGGGGTGGAATGGCCCTGCTGACACTTTGATTTAGGACTCTGGCATCCAGAACGGTGAGAGAATAAATTTCTGTTTTTGAAGCCACTGAATTCATGGTAATTTTTAAGCCATGTTTTCATGTTGTGTTTGTGCTCAGTTATGTCCAACTCTTCGTGACCCTATGGATTGTAGCCCTCCAGGCTCCTCTGTCCGGGGGATTCTCCAAGCAAGACTAGTAAAGCAGGTTGCCATTTTCTTCTCCAGAGGTTGTTCCCAGTCCAGGGATCGAATCCATATCTCTTGCATCTCCTGCACTGGCAAGCGTCCGGACTCTTCACCACTGCGCCACCTGGGAAGCCCCACAACAGCCACAGGAAAAGAATATAGTCACCCAAAGGAAGAAATTACTTTTGTTCACGTGAAATAGTTGTGTGATTTTCATTACTATGCTTAAATAAACACTTAAAACCACCTAAAATTTTTTATTATGTATCTAGGCTATTTCCAAACTTCTTGTTACAGATAATGTTGCAGTGAAGAGTAATGGCAATAATACCACCATTTGTGCTGCCATGATGCCATGTGCCCACACAGTTCCCTGTGGATTTTTTTGGCTGTGCAATGAGGCTGGCAGGGAACTTCCCCTCTAGGTGATTTTATCTAAGCCTCTCAATCAAGAATTCTTTGAAGCAAGAGAGAGTTTGAGGGGGGAGATGGATATTACAGGCTAAGAAAATGGGGCTCTAAAAGGTAAATCAACATGTCCCCAAAGGCCCATAAAATTAGGAAGCAGGGGAGCTTGGGGTGAAATTTGGTCTGTCTCCAAAACTCATACTTTGTCATTAATCCATACTGCCTCCCAAAAGTTAGTGCAAATAAAATGTTTAATTTGCATCATATCCCCAAACTACATTCCCAGGAGTAAGATGACAAAAGTCAGGAGTTAAATGCTTATCATGTCTTAAAAATACCCTATCATACTACCTGGGCAAAAATTTTGAAACAAACCAAATTTTCTACTAGCGGGGATTAGTCAACTAAACTGTTAAACAGCGATAAAATGTACTATAAAGAAGCCACTAGAAAGGCCTTGGGGAAATTTTGGTTATTCATATGAAAAGATGTTTATAATATATTAAATTAAGAAGTAGCATATACAATAGTTAAAAGGTAGAAGCAACCCAAGTGTCCATTAACAGATGAATGGATAAGCAAAATATGGTATATACATATGATGGAATATTATTCAGCCTCAAAAAAGAAAGAAAATTTTGCACATGCTACAACATGGATGAACCTTGATGACAAGATATTAAGTGAAATGAGCTGGTCACATGAATCCACTTATATGAGGTTCCTAGAATAGACAGATTCATAGAACTAGAAAGTAGAATGGTGGTTGCTGAGGGCTAGTGGGAGGGGAGAATGGGGAGTCACTGTTTGAAGGTCACAGAGTCGTGGTTTTACAAGATGAAAAGAGCACTAAAGATGGACAGGAGCAATAATTGCACAACAAAATGAATGTACTTAATACCACTAAATGGTACACCTAAAAACAATCAGTTCCCTGGTGGCCCAGTGGTTAGAACTGTATGCTGTCACTGCCAGGAGTCCAGGTTCAGTCCCTGTTCAGCAACTAATATTCCGCAAGCTTCATGGCACAGCCAAACAAATTTTAAAAACTGGTTAAGATGGTAAATTATATTTTATATGCACTTTACCACAATTTTTAAAAACTGAAAATAGAAAGCAGTGTGTATGTGATCCAGCAATTCTACTTTGGGGTATATACCAAAAAAATCGAAAGCAGAGATTCAAACAGATAGTTTGTACACCAACATTCATAGCAGTGTTATTCACAAGAACCAAAAAAAGTGGAAGCAACCCAAATGTTCATGGATGGATGAGTAGATAAACAAAATATGATGTACAACAGAATATTATTCAGCCTCAAAAAAGAAGGAAATTCTGACACATGCTACAACATGGGTGAACCTTGAGGACATTGTGCTAAATGGAATAATCCAGTCACAAAAAGACAAATATATGATTCCATTTATACAAGGTGCTTAGGGTCCGAAAGTAAAGTGATGGTTGCCAGCGGCTGTGAAAGAGTGGAATGGGGAGTTGGTGTTTAATGAGTAGAGAGTTTCGGTTGGGAAAGATGAATGAGAATGTTCCAGAAACGGAAGGTGGTGATGGTTGCACAACCGTGTGCATGTGCTTAATGCCATGGAACCACACACTTAAGAGTGGTTAAAAGAGTAAATTTCATGTTATGCACATTTTAGCACAAAGGAAAGAGAAACAAAGAAGCAATATGAAAGCTTTTGCCAAAAACTAAAGGCAGAAAAATGTTTGGGAGTATAAACTGAAAAGCTATTTCTGGGTGTTAAAATACAGGATATTTTTGTGTTTTTCTTACTTTTCAACAATAAACATGTATTCTTTGCAGCATTTTCTTTTTCAGTTGGAAAAAGGAAGGAAACGGGCAGCAGAGGTACAAAGGCCCTGATGGGCAGTGTTGGGAAGGAAGAGCGCACCCCGACCTGTGTGATGTGGGCCACCCCTCTGCCTCTTCGGACTAAGACCCTCTTTGGGGGCAAGGACTAGTTCAGGCATTGATCGATGGAACATAACTAACTTCAGTGGTCTTCATGTAGGTTCCCCCACGGTGGAGTAGGTCAGGACACTGAGTTTGAATGCTGGGCCCAATGACTCTGCTGTTGCCATGGCATTTTACTTCTGCAGTAAGGTCAAGGGGCCTGTGGGCTCAGGTTGTCTCTGTTCCTTGGTTATGGTGAACAGTCCTGCTAGGGGGAGTGCAGGTATCTCTTTGAGATAGGAATTTTGTCTTTTTTGGGATATATTTAACTTCTTGATGCTTTTTATTGGATATTTAAATTGTGTAGGCTCTATTTTCCCCCAACTGCCTCTAGGAGGCAGCAATCCTTGTCAGAACTTTCCAGAAGCCCTGATAAGGGAAACCACGGAAGAGATTAGTTTGATCAAACATGTTAGACTTCAGTGTCTCTGCTGGATTCCAGTGAGCCTATCCCAGCAACATGGGAATTTTTGAGTGGGAAATCCTTTCAAATTGCATTTTGTCTTGGGTTTTCATCATAAGACTTTTCCAGGCACCAGGTCTTCCTGTCTCATGGACCCAGTTTCACTACTGAAAATAAAAATTCAGTAAGATTATCATTCTAAACTAACTTTATCACATTTTTAGCCTTTATTGAAAATATCACAAGTAGATAATTGATGATTTCTAATGGAATAGGTAACTTTCTTGGCAAGTGACTTACGTCCATATATATTCTGTATTTTAATTGTATTTATCAGTGTTTCTCACATGGTCTTGAGCTACTCAAGAGCAAGAAACCCATTATATGCCCGCATAGTAGGTCCTCATCTTTATGCTAATTAGTTAACCAATTAACTTCTTTACAGAAGCCAGGTATACTAAATGCTGATGATAATGATAATGATCAATGTGCTTATTGCTTTATATTGCTATATTTCTTATGCTTATGCTACATATTAGGCATTATTCTAGGTGCTGAGGATACAGTTCAGTTTAGTTCAGTTCAGTCGCTCAGTCGTGTCTGACTCTTTGTGACCCCATGAATCGCAGCACGCCAGGCCTCCCTGTCCATCACCAACTCCTGGAGTTTACTTAAACCCATGTCCATCGAGTTGGTGATGCCATCCAACCTTCTCATCCTCTGTCGTCCCCTTCTCCTCCTGCCCCCAATCCGTCCCAACATCAGGGTCTTTTCCAATGAGTCACAGTAGGAAGTAAATATTACAAAATGTAATTCCACCTGCTCCCCACCAAAAAATTAAAAAAGTACTTTATAAAGCTTACCAGAAGCTGGGGTCCATAGATTTGACTATTTTAAAAAAGAGAAAAGGAGGCAGGAAGGCAAGACTGTGCTGCAGTACAGTAGAATGAATGCAGATGAAGACTTAGAAATCTTTGGTTTACTCTGCACTTTCTAACTGACCTTGGGGAAGTTAACTGACCTCTCTCTGCCTCAATTCCCTCATCTGTGAAACAGGGATAATGAAAATATCTAATAACATTGTAGTGAGGATTACGTTAATCAAACCAAAGTGAAGTACTTAGAATAAAGTCCAGCACATGTTGAGTGCTCAATAAATGTTAGCTATTTATTGTTGCTCCTGGTATGAACAACCCAGAGTAAGTCACATAACATCTCAGCTTCAGCTTTTTTCCTTGTAAAACTGGGCATAATAGTAACATCTCCCTTATGGGTGAGGTTCAAGTGAGAGGAAGTAAGTGAACACACTTTATAAACTGGGGGCTTAATCGAGAACTCAAAGCCTTGAGTGGTAACTGCTCAGGGAACTCGGGGATATGGGGTGATGAGGTGGAAGGTGTGGGGAGTCACGGGGACTGTGGGCAGAGCGAGAATCCAGCCCTTAGTTCCAGCGATTGTGGTCATGCAGATGTTTCTAATGAAACCGCAAATCCAGATTTTTATGTAAGATCTCTAGTTTTTAAATGTTGGCAATTAAGTTGGATTTTTGTAAAAACACTTTGAAAGCCAATCAAAATAAGGATGCAGGCTGCCAACTTGTGACCTGTTTTAAACTTTTAGAGCTATTACTTAATAAACCCTGGGGGAGAACTATAAAAACAGCTGATGCAATAACTAAGCTGAAACACCAAGAAACAACTGACATTAATTGGGTTCCCTGTGTCACGCACTTTATAGCATTTGATTCTCCCCGCAATCCCAAGAGATAGGGATTAGCATCTCCACTCTACAGATGTGGAAACTGAGGCCCAGAGCTGCCTAAGGTCACACGCGGATGAGGGGCCAATAGGTTGAATGCCACCTCTCTGTTACTTCAAAACCTAATCTCTATTCACTCTGATGATGTTGCAAGATTGCAACACAGTATCGCCTGAGCCCACTGGCCCCTTGACTGAACTGCAGAAGTAAAATGCCATGGCAACGGGCAATTAGTGAGCCCAGCATTCAGACTGGTTGCCCTGCTCTGCTCCACAAGGAAGAAACCTACATGAAGACCATTAACTCTGTTCTATCAATCAACCCCTGAACTAGCCCTTGCCCAGAAAAGGGTCTTGGGCATTAGCCTATCTTTTCAGTGAGGCTTCCAGATAAGACAACCTCAAGAGAAAGGAGAGGGAGTCTGAGAATCAAAAATGGTCTCGGAACCAGCCCCAAAAGCAATGTACAAAAATGCAGCAAGGTCTATTAATACATTTCAATATATAAATGTTTATATATATAAAACAGTAGTCCTTAATATAAAAAATGAATACATTTTATGCTAAGAATCCAAACCATAAGTTTCTACATTGCTGTGGTTTAGACCAGTGGCTCTCATCACCCTCACCCCAATTTGCATCAAAATCTAGCATTTGACAGGGGCAGCGGTGAGTTTTAAAAGCTCCCCAGGTAATCAACTGAGGATCACTGATCAAGGGTCTACTGAGAGAATTCAGCATGTACATTTCATTCAAGAGCTATTTCTCAAGCACTTACTAGGTGCCAGATAAAATAGTAGTGTTGGAAATATAGTGAGCAATAGAAAGGAAATGTCCTGACTTTAGTGGGGGAAGGTGGGGAAGAAAAGCAATTAAACAAAAGAAATATCATTTTAGGTATAGTGATAAATATTATAAAGAAAAATAAAACACTTCAAGGGATAGAGAGTGATTAAGGAGCAGGTCATTTTATTGGACATCTTGGTTTCTTTAAATTGAGATTTCTTTTGAGTAGGTAATACATTCATAGGTTTAAAAAAATCAAAATGATAAAAACATGATACACCCTAGGAAGACTTGCTCCAACCTCTGACTCTCTCTATTCCATTTTTCTGGCCCAGTAGTTCTCAAAATATGATCCCTTAACCAGCAACCTGGGAGCTTATTAGGAATGCACATTTTGTTCTCCATCCCAGAGCTACTGAAGAAGCAGCTCTGGGCATGGGACCAGTAATCTGTGTTGTAGCAAGCCCTCCAGGTGATGCTAATACATGCTGGGGTTCATGAACCACTGCTCTAGTCTAATAAATATACATCTCTCTTCATTTCTAATGTATCCTTCCAGTGTCTCTTTTGTAAATACCAGTAACATAAGTATTCATTCTTGTTTTCTTCCTTCTTACACAATTACTTTTCTGCACCTTAGTTTTTTACTTAACATGTGCTAAAGGTCTTTCCATTTAAGCACAAAGTATTCTGTACTTTCCTATCCTTTCACAATGTGGATGTATCTTGGGGTATTTAACTATCTCCCATGTAATGGTTGTAGGTTATTTCCATTTTTTACTATTACTATTTGCTATTACCTTACTTAAAACCATTGTGCATGTGTCGTTTCACATTAATACAAGTTAGAGGATGAATTCCTAGAAGTAGTGTGTAAGATCAAAGGGCAAAGGAATATGGAAATCTCATAGGGGGTGTTTGCTGCTCACAGAAGTTTTTGCTTTCTTGTCTGCAATGATGAGACGATTTGTTTCACCACAAATTCACCAAAAACAATGTATTGGATTTTGTGAAGCTGTTAGGTAAAAAAATTGTAGCTACTAGACATTTTACTCTTTAGTTTTCTTATTTTGAATGAAGTTGACCTTCTTTGCCTGTGTTTAAGGGTCAGCCGTATTTATCTGTGAATTTCTCATTCTTGTCTTTTGCCCATCTATTTCTATTAGATTGATGTTTTGTTCTCCTTTATTTCTAGAAGCTTTTTTAATATCGGGGAATTAATCCTTTGTACTCAACATACCAACAAATTTGGAAAAACTCAGCAGTGGCCACAGGACTGGAAAAGGTCAGTTTTCACTCCAATCCCAAAAACAGGCAATGCCAAAGAATGTTCAAACTACGGCCCAATTGTGCCATTCATTTCACATGCTAGCAAACTAATGCTCAAAATCCTTCAAGTTAGGTTTCAACAGTACGTGAACTGAGAACTTCCAGATGTACGAGCTGGATTTAGAAGAGGCAGAGGAACCAGAGATCAAGTTGCCAACATCCCTTGGATCATAGAAAAAGCAAGAGAATTTCAGGAAAAAACATTATTCTTCTTCATTGAGCATGCTAAAAACTTTGACTGTGTGGATTATAACAAATTGTGGGAAATTCTTAAAGAGATGGGAATACATCACCACCTGACCTGCCTCCTGAGAAACCTGTGTGCAAGTCAAGAAGCAACAGTTAGAACTGCACATGGAACAAGGGACTGGTTCCAGATTGGGAAAGGAGTACGTCAAGGCTGTATATCGTCACCCTGCTTATTTAACTTTTATGCAGAGTACATCATGAAAAATGCTGGGCTGGGTGAATCACAAGCTGGAATTAAGATTGCAGGGAGAAGATCAACAACTACAGATAGGCAGATAATACCGCCCTAGTGGTAGAAAGAGAAGAGGAACTAAAGAGCCTCTTGATGAAGATGAAAGAGAAAACTGAAACAGCTGGCTTAAAACTCAACATTAAAAACATGAAGATTGTGGTATTGGGTCCCATCAGCTCAGTTCAGTTCAGCTTAGTTCAGTTCAGTCGCTCAGTCATGTCTGACTCTTTGCGACCCCATGAATCGCAGCACACCAGGCCTCCCTGTTCATGACGAACTCCCGGAGTTTACTCGAACTCATGCCCATTGAGTCGGTGATGCCATCTCATCCTCTGTCGTCCCCTTCTCCTCCTGCCCCCAGTCCCTCCCAGCGTCAGGGGCTTTTCCAATGAGTCAACTCTTCGCATGAGGTGGCCAAAGTATTGGAGTTTCAGCTTCAACATCAGTCCTTCCAATGAACACCCAGGACTGATCTCCTTCAGGATGGACTGGTTGGATCTCCTTGCAGTCCAAGGGACTCTCAAGTCTTCCCCAACACCACAGTTCAAAAGCATCAATTCTTCGGCACTCAGCTTTCTTAGTAGTCCAACTCTCACATCAATACATGACCACTGGAAAAACCATAGCCTTGACTAGACGGACGTTTGTTGGGGAAGTAATGCCTCTGCTTTTTAATATACCATCTAGGTTGATCATAACTTTCCTTCCAGGGAGTAAGTGTCTTTTAATTTCATGGCTGCAGTCACCATCTGCAGTGATTTTGGAGCTCCCCCAAATAAAGTCTGACACTGTTTCCACTGTCTCCCGATCTATTTGCCATAAAGTGATGGGACAAGATGCCATGATCTTAGTTTTCTAAATGTAGAGCTTTAAGCCAACTTTTTCACTCTCCTCTTTCACTTTCATCAAGAGGCTTTTTAGTTCCTCTTCAATTTCTGCCATAAGGGTGGTGTCATCTGCATATCTGAGGTTATTGATATTTCTCCCGGCAATCTTGATTCCAGCTTGTGCTTCTTCCAGCCCAGCGTTTCTCATGATGTACTCTGCATATCACGTAAATAAGCAGGGTGACAATATACAGCCTTGACGTACTCTTTTTCCTATTTGGAACCAGTCTGTTGTTCCATGTCCAGTTCTAACTGTTGCTTCCTGACCTGCATACAGGTTTCTCAAGAGGCAGGTCAGGTGGTCTGGTATTCCCATCTCTTTCAGAATTTTCCACATTTTATTGTGATCCACACAGTCAAAGGCTTTGGCATAGTCAATAAAACAAAAATAGATGTTTTTCTGGAACTCTTTTGCTTTTTGGATGATCCGGTGGATGTTGGCAATTTGATCTCTGGTTCCTCTGCCTTTTCTAAAACCAGCTTGAACATCTGGAAGTTCACAGTTCATGTATTGTTGAAACCTGGCTTGGAGAATTTTGAGCATTAATCACTTCATGGCAAATAGATGAGGAAACAATGGAAACAGTGACAGATTTTATTTTCTTGGGCTCCAAAATCTCTGCGGATGGTGACTACAGCCATGAAATTTAAAAATGTTTGCTCCTTGGAAGAAAAGCTAGCACAAACCTAGACAGCATACTAAAAAGCAGAGACATCACTTTGCCAACAAAGGTCTGTCTAGTCAAAGCTATGGTTTTTCCAGTAGTCATATGCAGATGTGAGAGTTGGACCATAAAGAAAGCTGAGCCTTGAAGAATTGATGCTTTCGAGCTGTGGTGCTGGAGAAGACTCTTGAGAGTCCCTTGGACAGCAAGGAGATCAGACCAGTCAATCCTAAGGGAAATCATCCCTGATTATTCCTTGGGAGGACTGATCCTGAAGCTCTAATACTTTGGCCACCTGATGCAAAGAGCTCTGACTCATTGGAAAAGGCCCTGATGCTGGGAAAGACTGAGGGCAGGAGGAGAAGGGGAATGACAGAGGAAGAGACAGTTGGATGGCATCAGTGACTCAATGGACATGAGTTGGAGATGGTGAAGGACAGGGAAGCCTGGTGTGCTGTAGTCCACAGGGTCTCAAAGAGTCAGATGCAACTTAGTGACTGAACAACAAGTCCTCTGTGATATGAGTTGCAGATAATTTTTTCCAATTTGTCACTTGCCTTTTAATGTTATGGAGTAGTTTTTTTTTTTTAGTTTGTTTTTAATTTTAATAATTGTTTTCTACCTAAAATTTTGTTCTTGAAAATCTGAATTTGGTAACATTCAAAATGAATTGCAAGGCTCACCAGGACCTATCAGAAACAAGTGGCCAAGTCCTAAGGAAAGCAACTGAGACCAAAAACAAGCTACCTTTTTGTCTACAATATTTTCTAGACAACTATTTTGTCTATAAATATTTATGTAGTATCTACTTTGTGTACAAACATTATGTAGTATCTACAAACTTAATATGTTCATTATGTAGATACTACAAACATTTACATAGTAACCCAAACAACATGGGCTTTTTTTTTTGTTTGAGCTGCTTATTTTTCCTACAATTTTTACTACAAAGATATATCACTATATGTAATTATATATATTGAGTCGACCAAAATGTTCATTCAGGTTTTTCCTTAAGATGTTATATGGAATAATATATTAAATAAATACTTTTCCATGGATGGGAACAGAAATGTAATACATAGTATTTGCATGCATTCTAAGTCAATTCAGTTGTGTCTGACTCTATGCGACCCTATGGACTGTAGCCTGCCAGGCTCCTCTGTAGGATTCTCCAGTCAAGAATACTGGAGTGAGTTGCCATCCCTCCTCCAGGGGATCTTCCTGACCCAGAGATTAAACACACCTCTCTTATATCTCCAGCATTGGTAAGCAGGTTCTTTACCACTAGCGCCACTTGGAAAACCCACATAGTACAGTGTATAATTTTTTTATCCCCCCAAAGAACAACTTATTGTGAGAACCAGGCACTGATTTACAAGTGAAATCCTAGAATGCTTAAAGGTTCATAAGCAGGTTGGTACATTTTATGTCTGCAGCTTAGTACTAAGCTCTGAAGGCAGAGACCAGGTCCCACACAGTGTTCCCTAAATACTTGAGAACAATTTACTAATTGATCAGTCATGGAGAAGGTGGCTTAATTGAGTGCATCATGTCTGTAAGTGTCCACATCTATGCACATGCTCTTCTCTTGGTCTGGGTTCCTTCTATGTACCCCTTCTCTGAAGCTCAGGCCATAGCCAGCTCTCTGGGGTGGGGCCGCAAGCTGAGGGCCTTGTCACTTCTGGATCTCAGCTCCTGTGCAGAATGGTCCTGGGAGGAACCAGAGGCAGCAGATGAAAAGTAGGTGATTGCTAGCCTATGAATCCTACTATGAGCTCAAGAGAATCTCTCTCTCTGTGAAGCTTCTAGAAGGAGACATTAAAAAAATGAGAGAGAAAATAGACTAATATTTACATTTTACATATCCTATCTTCAAAATCATTCCATTGAGGTTGGGGTTATCATGAATCTCCACTGGTACCCTGAGGAAATTGAGGATCAGAAAAGAAAGAGACTTGTTTATGATCACATAAGTAACAAGAAGCTGGTCTAGAATACTGTAAAAGTAATAACTAACAATTACTGAATGTTTACTGCAGGCTACAAACTGCTAGGCTGTTGTAAGAATGTCCATGTTAGATATGAGATGATAAAGTCACCGTGGCTATGGGAGGAAAGAGAATAAGACTTGAAAGGAAGAAGTTTATTATGCTCATGACCCCAGAGAAGGGTTCCATGCAGCCACAGGGGAAAGTACTATGTCAGTCAGGAGATGGAAAGAAGCAAGGGAAAAGTCTAGAGCAGAGTCTTAATTGGAGTGGCTCGGAGAGTAAAGAATCTGCTTGCAATGCAGGGGACCTGGGTTCGATCCCTGGGTCAGGAAGATCTCCTGGAGAAGGAAAAGGCAACCCACTCCAGTAGTCTTGCCTGGGAGATCTCATCGACAGAGGAGCCTGGTGGTTATACACAACAGGGCGACTTTCACTTTTTCAGTGAAGCCAAGGCAGGGCATGGTAAACAATTAGGATAATTTTGGCAGGCTTTGGGCAGTAGGCATGGTCTCTAGTTGCCTGGTACCTGAATCTGGGCTGCTTTAGGGCAGGAAAATATTGGCTTCAAGCTTAAGAGTTAGATAAAAAGGTGGTTAAGGGGGTATAGACTCAGAAAGGCATGCTCATTTTCTCAGAATCAGCCAGCCCTGGGAGGGGCAATCTTTTCTTTGATCTGTAAAAGCCCTAAATGCAAGAGCATCAACGATACAAGAAAATATAGTTAATGTAATTGGCCCTGTGATGAATGGATGCCAAATAGACAAATACATAACCTAAGGAGACACAGTTGGAACACAAGTGTTCTTCGTGTATAACGCTATTTCATGCACACAGTTGCCCTCCAAACAAGGAACTATTATCAGTCCCACTAGTTACTGATGGGCTCCTGGGCAGTTAAGTGACTCCCCAATGTCATTCAGCTGGTACGGTGTTGGAGGATTGACACCTAGGTCTGGGTCACCCGTGGGCCCACTGTGCCCACTTGTTGTCCTCCTATACCAAGCACTAGGGCTCAGAAGGGAGTGCGAGGGAAGGTGGCCACAACCACCTCCCCTTCCTCCCTCCCGTCTCCTGGCTGCTCCAGGTGGATAGAAAACTCTTCTCTACAAAAGCCCGGTTCTCTGGTTTCTCCTGTGACTAGGAAGGTAAGAAGTGCTGGGTTTTAAATCCTGGCTCTGCTACTTACTAGCTGAGTATCCATTGGAAAATCAGTCTATTTAGGTCTACGTGTTCTCATTTGTGAAACAATGATGACAATATTTCCTCATGGGGTTGTTGTACAGATTAGATGAAATCATGTATGCCAAGGATGCAGCACAGAAGAAGTGCTGAATAAATGGACTTTCAGGACTTCCCTCGTGGTTCAGTTGGCTAATTTTCTGCTTTCCCAATGCAGGGTCCAGGTTCAATCTCTGGTCACAGAACTAGCTCCCACATGCCTCAACTAAGACCCAGCACAGTCAAATAAATAAATAAATACTAAAAGAAAAAATAAGTGGACTTTCTTTTGGTGTGTTGGTTGAAACAAAGACCTTCATCCACACTGGGAGAGAGTATTTCTCTTAGGATGCAGGTGTCTCCTGTCTTAACCCAAGAAAGTTACTCTGAATCAACCAATGATGAAGAAGAGGTGTCCTCTCCTTGGGTGAAGGGGATGACCTCTAGGCAGAGAGAAAGCCTCACCCTGATTTACTGGACCTGTCCGATTGTTTCAGAGTCTGTTAAAATATGGCTGTCCTCGCCTTCTGTTGAATCCATGTCAGACTGCAGGAGAAACTGGCAGTGCTTTACACATTTGTGGAGATAATGAGCCTTAGAAAAGAAATCTAGAACCCAAAACATTTTGCATTCCTCTGGTATGTAATCTATTTACATAAGTAAGTTTCCTAGGTCTGTCCGGATTTTAAAGACAGAAGCTTCTTTCTCTGTCATGTTTACATTTCTTTATATTCCAAACATCTGATTTGAATAACCTGTTAAAAATTGTTGGTGCTCTCTGACACCCCAAGGAGAAGATGCTGCCTGTTCAGTGAAGATCTCCTTAGATTAATACAAGAATGTGAGCCTGGTTGGGAGGGAAAGAGAGGGAAGGTGCTATGGAAAGATCAACTGTGTTTTAGGTGGTATTTATCACTCCACCAGAGCAAATCCTTCCACATATGCAGTTCCTGGGTTGTTTCACTACAAAATATCAATATCAAACAAAATAGACTTGAAGGCAAAAAAATATTGATAGCGATAAAGATGGTCCCTACATAGTGATAAAATGATGAAATCATAAGGAAAACTTGTATGAAACTTAACCACACAGCCTTAAAATATACACATTACAAATCAAATGGACAAGAAGAAAAAGACAAATCTGCATCAGTAGATTTTAACATCCATCAGTAACTGCTGGGTCAAACGGACATGAAAATGGATACAGATGAAGATTTGAATTAATGTATTCTCAAGTTTGAATTAATATATGTATACACACATATATAACACTGCACTCATCATTTACAGAATATGCATTCTTTATAGGCACATGTTGGACGTTTATAAAAATCAAACTGCTGCTCGGTCATAAAGCAAACCTCTACAAACACAAAGGATTACTTTCATAGATCCTCCTTCTCTGTTCACAGTAGGGTTATTAGAAAACAATAACAAGCTTTTTCAATAAATGGTGCCAGAAAACTTGGATATTCACATGCAGAAAAATTAATCTATACCCTTAACTCACACAAAAATTCATTCAAAGGGGACCATCAACCAAAATTTGAGTTAAAACTATAAAACTTTTAGAAAAGACATAAGAGAAAATTTTCTTGACTTTGGATTAGACAAAGAGTTCTTAGATGTGACACTAAAGAAAAAAATTGATAAAAATCCATAAAAGAAAAAATTGATAAATTTGACAATAAAAAAGTTAGGGGAATTCCCTGGTGGTCCAGGTGTTAGGACTCTGTGCTTTCACTGCCAAGGATTCAGTCCCTGGTGGGGGAACCAAGATACCAAAAGCCACACAGCACAGCCAGAAAAGAAAAGAAAAAAAGAGTAAAATACATAATAAAAGTCTTTTTATTTTTTTTTAATGTACTTTAGGACTTCCCTGGTGGCACAGTAGATAAGAATCAGTCTGCCAATACAGGGAACAAGGGTTTGATCCTTGGTACATGGGCTTCCCTCTTGGCTCAGATGGTAAAGAATATGTCTGCAATGCAGAAGACCCAGGTTCCATCCCTGGGTCAGAAAGATCCCCTGGAGAAGGGAATGGCTACCCACTCCAGCATTTTGGCCCGGAGAATTCCATGGACAGAGTAGCCTGGTGGGCTGCAGTCTATGAGATCACAAAGAGTCAGATACAACTGAGTGACTAACAAATTTGATTAAAAAAATAAAACAAATGAACAGGAAGATTCCACACGCGGCATAGCAACTAAGCCCGCATATCACAACTACTGAGCCTGTGTGCTACAAATACTGAGCCCTTGTGCCTAAAGCCTGTGCTCCACAGCAAAAGAAACCTCTGCAATGAGAAACCTGTGCATGACAATGAAGAGTAGTCCTGCAACTAGAGAAAGCCCGTGAAAAACAACAAAGACGCAGCAGAGCCAAAAATAAAAATAAATAAAATTATTTTAAAAACTGGTACCTTGAAAGACACTACCAAGAAAATAGAAAGGTAAACCACAAACTGGGAGAAAATATTTGTAAGTCATAATTCTGAGAGAGGTCTTGTGTTGAGAATATAGAGAACTTTTGCAACTCAATAAGGGAAACAACCCAATTTTTTAGATAGACAAATATTCGAATAGACATTTCACCAAAGGACATGTATGAATAGCTAATAAGCACATTAAAAGATGCTTAACATCACTAGTCATTAGGAAAATGCAAATTAAAACCACAAGGAGAAGCCACTTCATACCCAATAGGATGACTATAATAAAAAAGATAGACAATAATAACTATGGGAAGGAATGTGCAGAAATTGGAATCCTTATAGTTTGCTGACAGGAATGTAAAATAATGTATTCACTTTGGAAAATAACTTGGCAGTCTCTTAAAAAGTTTATATAAATTTATGTTTAACAACATAGTAATTTGACTCATAGACATCCACTCAAAATAAACGAAAACATGTGTCCACAAAAGCACTTGTACAGGAAAGTTTATAGCAACATTATTCATAAAAGTCAAAAAGTGGAAACAATGCAAATGTCCATTAACTGATGAGTGGGAAAAAATAAAACATGCTCTATCCATACAATATATATAATACGTCATCAGTAAGAAGAATGAACCAATTATACATGCTACAATCATGGATGAACTTCAGAAATATTATGCTAAGTGAAAAAAGTCAAGGGAAAAAAAGATCACATATTTTATGGTTCTATTTATATAATATATCCACAAAAGGTAAATCTATGGATATGGGAAGTGGCAGCCATGAAATTAAAAGACGCTTACTCCTTGGAAGCAAAGTTATGACCAACCTAGACAGCATATTAAAAAGCAGAGACATTACTTTGCCAACAAAGGTCCATCTAGTCAAGGCTATGGTTTTTCCAGTGGTCATGTATTGATGTGAGAGTTGAATGTGAGACTATGGATGTGAAGAAAGCTGAGTGCCGAAGAACTGATGCTTTTGAACTGTGGTGTTGGAGAAGACTCTTGAGAGTCCCTTGGACTGCAAGGAGATCCAACCAGTCCATCCTAAAGGAGATCAGTCCTGCATATTCATTGGAAGGACTTATGCTGAAGCTGAAACTCCAATACTTTGGCCACCTCATGCGAAGAGTTGACTCATTGGAAAAGCCCCTGATGCTGGGAGGGATTGGGGGCAGGAGGAGAAGGGGAGGACAGAGGATGAGATGGCTGGATGGCATCACCGACTCGATGGACATGAGTTTGGGTAAACTCCGGGAGTTAGTGATGGACAAGGAGGCCTGGTGTGCTGCAATTCATGGGTTCGCAAATAGTCGGACACGACTGAGCGACTGAACTGAACTGAATGGTGTTGTGCCTGGGGATTGAGGATTGACTGAAAATGGGCATGACAGTTCTTTGGGGGATTATGGAAATCTAAAATTGAATTGTGGTGATGATTACATACTCAGTAAATTTACTAAAAACATCGAATTGCATCCTTTAAATTGGTGAATCATATGGCATGTAAATTATACTTGAATAGAGCTTTAAAAAAAAGACAGAAAGCTAAATAGGAAAACGTATGCTGGGAAGATTAAAAAACATACTTGCAAAAACAAAACAAATAGAAAATCCTTTTATTAAGTGAGGAATAAAAGAAAAAGAGAACTTTCTTAATCTTAAAAAGATTATCTACCAAAAAACTATAACAATAACAATATTAATGATACAATTTTGAAAACATTTCTCTCTAAAATCAGGAATAAGACATGGATGACCCCAAATCATGATTTTTGATTCAACTTTGTACTGGAGGTCTTAACCATGGCAGTAAATGGGAAAAAAGTATAAAATGTTTAAGGATTGAAACGGATGAAGCAAAGATATCATTATTTGCTGATCATATGTTTGTCTACATGGAATACCTCAAAGAGAATTTGGTAGTCAACAAGATACCAAATCCAGGAACAAAAATCAGTTGTATTTCTAGCCACCAGAAACAAGTATAAAATGCAATAAAACAGGATATTACTTACAATATCATCAACAAATATAAAGCATGTAGGAACACCTTTTTAACACAAGGAGAAAAATGATAAAACTATTGAACTGTGAAATAAAATTAATATTTTATGTCAAGACAAGAAACATTTAATGTAAAACATTCCTCTCTGCCCTTTGACCTCGTCTCTCCCCTCACTGTTCATCGTACATCTGCGGTATGCATTGACCAAACCTCCTCCATCAGTGGGAATACCTGCTCAGCCATAAAGAGCAACCTTTTTCCCAGCATCAACAATACAACTTAAAAGAAAACATTCCAGAGAAGGAAATGGCAACCCACTCCAGAATTCTTGCCTAGAGAACCCCATGGACAAAAGGGCCTGGGGGTCTATGATCCATGGGGTTGCAATTTAGCAACTACACCGCAACAACCATAACAACAAACCCACAATCAGGCAGATTATGATTCAGGGAAATACCTTTTCATGAAAATGTGGCATAAAATGGAGAATGAAGAGACCTAGCAATGTGGAATGTAGAGTTTTGTAAGAAATTAAAAAGTGAGTATAGGAAAAAAAAATTTTCCTTCTTGAGCTTGTAAGAGGTCACATGACCTACTACGATGCCGTTTAGATCTGGATTATGTAAACTGTCAATAATACGTCGTTTGGGGCTTCCCTCGTGGTCCAGTGGTTAAGATTCTGTGCTTCCATTGCAATGGGCACACCCCAGTTGGGGAAGTAAGATCCCACATTTTGCACAGAATGGCCAAAAAAAACCCCTGTAGCATGTCAGGCTCCTCTGACCAGGATACTGGATTGTGTTGCCATGCCCTCCTCCAGGGAATCTTCCCAATCCAGGGATCGAACCCAGGTCTCTGCATTGCAGGAGAGATTCTTTACCATTTGAGCCACCAGGAAAGCCCTGCATATGTTGTTTGATATACAGTCCTCTGTCTCAAAAACTTATACAACCGTTCCTTGAGTTCTAATGTGTGGAACAGTTCTCAGAGCTTTCTGAGATGTTCTTCCCAGGTTATAATCCTCAAATTTGCTTGAATAAAATTTCCCATTTCTTTTTTAGATTGACTGATTAAGTTTTTGTTGACAGAAACAAGTTCTAAATAAGTGGAATGATATATTATGATCATGAATTGGAAGATTCAAAATCATAAGCATATCGAAACTGTCAAATTGAGAATTTCCATGTGATTATAATAAAAATCTTAATTTTTTTCCTGGAAATTGACAAAATTTTTTTCCCCTAAATTGTTTTTGTGCCGCTGTTGAAAACTATTACATTCCTGAAAAGGAAGAAAAAGAGACTTGCCTGACAAAGTATCAAGAATTATCATAAATTTATAGTAACTAAGAGTGGCAGCAAAATTTATTTCATTTTAGTGAAAAGATAGATTTTTCAACATGTGGTACTGAGACAGTTAGCTAATCTTAAGTAAAACATGATAGTCTTCTTTTTGTTTGAGATGACCATATGATTTTTATTTTTCAATTTGTTATGTGGTATATCACACTGATTGATTTGTGCATATTGGAAAATCCTTGTGTCCCTGGGATGAACCCCACTTGATCTTGGTGTATGATCTTTTTAATCTATTGCTGGATTCTGTTTGCTAGTATTTTGTTGGGGATTTCTACATTTATTTTCATCAATGATATTGGTCTGTAATTTTTTGTGTGTGTGGTATCCATGTCTGGTTTTGGTATCAGGGTGAAGATGGTCTCATAGAATCAGTTTGAAAGTTTCCCTTCCTCTGCAATTTTTTGGAACAGTTTCAGAAGGAAAAGTGTTAGCTCTTTTCCAAAAGTTTGATAGAATTCCATCAGGTCCTGGACTTTTCTTTGTTGGAAGTTTTTTAAACATAGTTTCAATTTCAGTGCTTGTAATTGGTCTGTTCATATTTTCTATTTCTTCCTGGTTCAGTCTTGGGAGACTGTACTTTTCTAAGAATTTGTCCATTTCTTCCAGACTTGTCCTTTTTATTGGCATCCAGTTTCCCATTGTAGTCTCTTATGATCCTCTGTATTTCTATGGAGTCAACTGTAACTTCTTCCTCATTTCTAATTTTATTGATCTGAGTCTTCTTCCTTTTTTTCTTCATGAGTCTGGCTAAAGGTTTATCAATTTTGTTTCTTTCCAAAGAACCAGCTTTCAGTTTCATTGATCTTTGCAATTGTTTTCTTTGTCTCTATTTCATTTATTTCTGCTCTGGTCTTTATTTCTTCCCTCCTACTAACTTCAGGTTTGGTTTGTTCTTTCTCTAGTCGTTTTAGATGTAAGGTTAAGTTGTTTATTTGAAATTTTTTTGGTATCTTGTGGTAAGATTGTATTGCTGTAAACTTCCCTCTTAGAATGGCTTTTGCTGCATCTCATAGGTTTGGGCTGTTGTGCTTTCATTTTCATTTTTCTCTAGGTATTTTTTAATTTCCTCTTTGATTTCTACAGTGATCCATTGGTTATTTAGTAGCATACTGTTTAGCTGCCACCAGTTGTGTTTTTTTAGTTTTTTCATGTGGTTTATTAAAACATGATAGACTCTTAAATCAGTCTTTAACCAGATTGGTTAGACCTATACGAGTAAAGTAAAAGTACACAGTTCTTAGAAATTTAGATGACAGAGTAATTTTATTCAAGGATATGTATATTTTTAAAACAAGAGAGACAAATAATAAAGAAAAAGACTGATACATTCAATTATGTTAATAGCTATAAGTTTTTTTAATCTAAAATATCATAGATAAGTCATAAATAGGGAAATATGTAGAAATGATAAAGAGTTAATATTCAGGTTATATAAAGAAGATCTATAAATCAATAAGAAACAATAAACAACCCAATTAAAAATGGGCAAAAGAACAGAAATTTCACTGAAAGGGAAACACAGATGGCTCACAAACACATTAAAATATGTTTCATTTCAGTAATGAGGATGCAAATATGTACCATAATGAAGTACTATTTCACACCTCCCAGAGTGGCAAGAGTTAAAAATTAATCAATACCAAATGTTGGTGTGTATGTGGAGCAAAGGAACTTTCATAGACTGTGAATGAATGTATCAGTTGGTAAAGTAATTTGGAAACAGGTGGCATTACCTAGCAAAGTTGAACATCTGCATAACCTATGAGCTAGTAATTCCATTGCTATGTATGTAACCTAGAGAGAATCTTCCCCACTTGCAGCTGTAGTTAAGAATGTTTACAATGGCATTGTTCATAATAGGCAAAATTTAGACAAAACCCAAATGTCCATCTACAATATGTAAGTAAAAAATATTCTATTCATACCATGGAATATTACATAACAGAAAAAATAAATTATAGCTACACTCAATAACATTGAATCTATACAGCATGATGTTAAGTGAAAAAAATTCAATGGCATACATCTGCACAAATTCAAAAGTAGGTAAAACTAAATAATAAATTCAAATCTATGCATCACAGGCAGATTCTTTACCACCTGAGCCACCAAGGAAGCCCATAAAGAAAAGGAGTGGAATGATGAAACACAAAGTTTGGAGAGTGGTTACTTTGGGAAGAAAATAAAATAAAAGCTCCTCTTTAAATAGTCAACATGAGAGATGGTTAGGACTTATGTTCTTAACTATGACATCATTAGATTTTACTGATCATAGCTTGATGGGGAAGCACAACAGCGAGAGCAAACTTGCCCCTTCTTAAGAATTTGGATGTAATTCAGATTACTCAGGGGCTAAGTAGCTGAGTTAACCTGCTGACCCCAACAGGAGCCATCCCCAACCTTGACTTCTTGCCTTGATCTAATGACTAAAGATTCTAAACGCTATTGCTCATATTATCTTCGAGTGCCACATGCATCTCAATCAATGCACTAAGGAGTCCTGGACTTAATGAGAACAGATGAGGTTTAACTGTAACTCAGTTAATCAAAGCCACTTCTGACCTTGGGTAAATCCCTCTCCTTTGCAGTTATTTCTCCCCTCCTCTGGAAAACATTGCTTGTTCTAGGTCAGAGTTACTTGACCCTTTTGAATACACACTCACTTTGGAGGAACAGAAGAGTTCCACATCCCCAGAGATTATGATGTGGCCCTTCCAGGGGAACAGTCTCTCTCCCACAACATTTTGGGATTTTCTTGGCCAGTGGGGCTAGGTAGAAACAGCTCCACTAGCCAAGACGTTTTTGTTGAGCTCTACTCTGTGGTTCATAGAGTAAAAGAAAAGGGGATTTGGGTTTATTTGTCAAAAGTGAAATTATTGAGTATGGGTTTTAAAGCAAAACCTCCTTCAGAGGTTGTGCCACACCCCTCAAGGAATTATGCTCTACCTCTCCCTCCCCGAGAGGAGAATCACCTGATCAGATGACCGGTCTGTGGTTGTGCCCACCTCTGGTGTCTGGTCTGGGTATCTGAGAAGGCCCAGGAGGTGAGGTTTGTGAACTGCTTCCCTGAGCTTCTCATTCCTGCTCCTGAGAAGGCTTATCTCTGGCCTGGAGATTCTCAGTGATTGCTGAAGACCCCTCTTTGGCCAGGCTTTCACTGAAGGAGGCCACTGGCCAGCTGTCTGCACCATTTTCTCTAATATGACTAGTCCCCTACTGTACAAATATGAAATCCAAACACAGGCATGTGTGATGATGCAGAGAGACCTGTTTATAGTGGACTTTCTGGACAGACAATTCTCAGCAGGATTTTCTTTAGTGTTGTCCAAGTGAGAATTTTCAGTGGTCACCACCCTCCCTAGACCGAGGGGTGGGTAAGCAGCGTGAGAGAGGGTCTGGAAAAGACTGCTGATGGCTATAACCCAGCGCCCTTTTCCTTTCACTCCATCAGTTGAATCCCTTCTGCCAAGACAGAATGTGCCCTCCAAGACATTTCCTAGCTTTTGTTGGCTTTTGTCTGGGCACAAGAAATTTACTACCTTCAGATAGCCTATTCCATCCATAAACATTTATGGTTGTCAGGTTCCAAAATTGCTGTGGAATATTGAAATAGGGATGTGGTAGGAAGGAGGGAAGGTTTAAGAGCTTTTGAATAAATTGCTCTTTTAAGCTTAAGCTTTCTTCCTTGGGGTCGCTATACCTTGCAACCTTTTATTGAGTAGTTACCATATGCCAAGCCTCTGTGTTAACTATTAGTCATGTAAGATTCCATTGAAACATCCCCAAACCCTATGAGTTATATATATAATTAATATCCTCATTTCACAGATGAGGAAATAGAGATTCAGAACAGTGCGGCAAAATGTCTAAGAAGTCACATGGCTAGTTAAAAATGGGTCTGAGTTTACATTCAGGTCTGTCTGACAACAAAGCCATGCTCCTCACCACTGTGCTTGCCTGTCTTATAGCCTCACTGTAGTCTCATGCAGCCAGGAGTCATCTTTGAGGTGAAAAAGCTGAGGTTCAGAAAGGTCAAATGACTTCTCTGAGAGCATTCCTCAGTATTGAAATAAGAACTTAAATCTTTGCCCTTCCTCTGACTTTTTCACCCTCTACCCAGAGCCTCCATGCACTGGCCCACTCTTACCTTGACTTTCATCAGAAATTAAGACTGAATCCATTCCCTGTTTAATTTCTTAATCTGATTCGCTAGCATCTGTGGTCCCAACAGCCCTAAATCCAATCATTGACCACTATGACTGTGAAGACAGCTGTCCTCTCTCCCTCCGCTCTGCCTCCCCTGTTCATTAACCGCTGACCTCAGCCCCTTCCCAAAGGAAATGAGCATCTGGCCACCAGAGGCAGCGGGTACCAAGAACCTGGACACAGGTTGCATAGGAATCAGTAGGCTGGTGGGGTGGGGTGGGGTTGGGGAGGAGACGTTCCAGAAAAGGGTCCACACAGTTACTACCATGCAGGTTAGGAGATGGAGCAAAGTCTAGATCATAAAGGAGACAGACTGCAAAATAACAGCTAACAGCAAAATGGTTCTTTAGAAAGGGCTGAATAGTAGGGAGAGGAAGACCCCAGTTCTGTTCTTGACCTGATGTCTAGTTTCCAGGTGGTCTTGCCCAGGTTCCTTTCTCTTTTGGGACCTCAGAGAATGTTCCAGAATGTCCAGGGCTCCCTGTGGGCTTTAAGCCTGGGTGTTGAACATGAGTTCCTTAAGTTGGTGGCTTTGTGGGCCCAAATAGGCGAGAAGCAGTGGGCTGAGAAGGAGTAAGAAATCACCTGGACCAGACAGTGGCCTGCAGTTTTTTCTGAGCCCGCTGTGGATGTGGCCCCAGGTGCCTGTTGCCATAAAGGGGAGCGGTAGACATCAGAGAAAGAAGAGCAATGAGGAAAGTTGAGCTGCTGATCCTAAGTTCTGGAGCCAGCCTTACAGGGGATAAGATGTTAGACATTTTACACAAGAAAAGAAAGCCAAGAGTTGAATGACTACGATGATGTACTACTTTGCTGTGTCTGTTCAGTCCGCTTTTATTTACTTAAATAAACTATTTAAAAATATAGTTATTTAGTTTCACAGAGTCTTATTTGCAGCATGTGGAGTCTAGTTCCCTGACTAGGGATCGAACCTGGACACCCTGCACTGGCAGTGAAGAGTCCTAGCCACCGGACCACCAGGGAAGTTCCCAGTGCACTTTTCTAACTCCTACCACATACATCTACAGGGTTACCATGAAAGTAGCCATTTTAAACATTATGACCCTGCCCTCTGCCCCTAGTAACCACAGATGATTGGTCCAAATCAGGCCAATTAGAACCTTTCCTGGCAATTTTGAACTTGGAGTTAAAGGGAGCTACTGGTAGCCATGTTTCCTCCACTGGGACCAGAAAAGTAGTGGAAATGCTGCGTTTTCTCCATTAAAGAAAGAATAATGCAGCCCAGATGTCACCTCCAAAGTGTAAGCTCTGTGAGAGCTGAGGCTGTTGACTGTTTCTGTGTGTTGTTGTATCCCTAGAATGTGCCCGGCACATAGTAATAATGAAAATAATAGGAATGTGTATATAGTGCTTATTATGATCAGACAACTGTCCTGTCTACATCACACATGTAATTTATTTAACTCATGTAACAATCCTGTAGGATAACATTATTATCCCCATATTTCATATGGGAAGACTGAGACACAGGGTAACCTGCCTAAAGTCACACAGATTATTGGTCTAAGAACCAGGATTCAAACTCAAGTCATCTGGTTTCAAAGTGTGTGCTCCTCATCACCATCTGACACCAAGTCTCAGTAAATTTGTGATGAATGAAGAATGAATGAATGGATCAGGCAGGCAGAAAGGAGAGCGGTAAGGAAGAGCATGCTGTAACAATCGAGCACCTAGCTCAGAGGATCTGTGCATCTCCGTGCTATTCTTGCTGTTGGGCTCTGTGGAAGCCTTGCCATCCGGTCTTGTAAGCAGGACTGGTTTCACGGGCAACAGAAGGGCCCCATGTGTGGCTTAATGCTCTGCTATTACCGCCTCTAAATTCTTATTAATTTTATATTGGAGCCTGTTTTATAAGCAAAAGTCTGACAGGACAATGAAGCATGCACATGAGCTGAGAAGATGCACGTAGTATAAATGTCCTCCACTGTTCCTGATGTCTCCACACACACAGTGTATGTGATGCCTCATGAGATCAGAATTCTGGTAAACTGGAGATACTTGGGAATTCAGCGAGACTCAAAGCAGGTACAAGGAGAGTATGCTATATTTGCAGCTGAGTAAGTAAGAGTGCTGAGAAAACACCCTTTCCTTAAACTTGAACTTACTATGAACACACAAAGGAGACAGTGTCATTCAAAGAAACACAAATGACCAAGGAACCTTATGTAACATTCTTTTTTAAAAAATTTATTTATTTTTAACTGGAGGATGATTGCTTTACACTATTGTGTTGGTTTCTACCATATATCAACATGAATCATCCACAGGTATGTGTAAGTCCCCTTCCTCTTCCCATCCCACCACTTAGGTTATCACAGAGCATCAGATTTGAGCTCCCTATATCATATGACAAATTTCCACTGGCTATTTAACTTTACATATAGTAATGCATGTTTCAATGCTACTCTCTCAATTCGTTGCACCCTCTCCTTCCCCTCATGTGTTCACCAGTCTTTTCCTATGTCTGCGTCTCCACTGCTGCCCTGCAGATAGGTTCATCAGGAATATCTTTCTAGATTCCTTGTATATGCATTAATATACGGTATTAGTCTTTCTCATTACTTCACTCTGTATAACAGGTTCTAGGTTCTAGGTTCATCCACCACAGGTTCTAGGTTCATCCACAACAATGTGGAACAAATGTGTTCCTTTTTATGCCCAAGTAATATTCCACTGTGTATATGGACCACAACTTCTTTATCCATTCATTTGTCAACAGACATCTAGGTAGCTTCCATGTCCTGGCTATTGTAAATAGTGCTACAATGAACAGTGGGGTACATGTGTCTTTTTCAATTACGGTTTTTTCAGGATATATGCCCAATAGTGGGATTGCTGGGTCTTATGGTAGTTTTATTCCTAGTTTGTTTTATTTTAAGAAATTTCCATACTGTTCTCTAGTTACATATCCTTTCTTACTGTGTTAGCAAACTATCTATACGGAAAATGATACAGAAGAAAAAGAGACAGGACTACCCATAGTTTTTTTTTAAAGGAACCTTCCTATTGCTGTTGGTGGGATGTAAACTGGTAACAGCCACTATAAAGAACAGAACAAAGGTGACGTTATTTTTACTTTTTTAACATTTATTTTTAATTTATTTGCTTATTTGGCTGTGCCAGGTCTTAGTTGCAGCATGTGGCATCTAGTTTCCTGGAAAGGAATTGAACCCAGGCTGCCTGTATTGGGAGCTCAGAGTCTTAGCCACTGGACTGCCAGGGAAGTCCCCATAGTTTCTTTTCTTTTTTTTCTTCTGTTTTTATATTTTTATTTATTTATTGTCCAGACTGGGTCTTTGTTGCTGCTCAGGTTTTCCTCTAGTTGTGATGCATAAGCTTCTCACTGCAGTGGCTTCTCTTGTTGCAGAGCACGAGCTCTAGAGAGAATGGGGGCTTCAGTAGTTGTGGCTCCAAGTCTCTAGAGCACAGGCTCATTAGCTGTGGCACATGGGCTTAGTTAATCTGAGGCATGCGGGATCCTCTCAAATCAGGGGTCAAACTCATGTCTCCTACATTGGCAGGTAGACTCTCCACCCCCACAGTTCCTTAAGTCCTTCCTCACTCACCAGTGAACCAAAGGGAGAGAATGTACTTGTAGAATGTATATGTGTCAAGAAGTGAAATACAGTTGAATTAGTTTTGTCCAGTGTTTCCACTGTTCTGGTTAAGAACAAAATACATATACATGTAAGAGTTACTATACATAGATTGTATAATTTTGGTGATTCTGCATACTAGTTAAAAGCTCTTATATTTTGAAACTGGCACTGCAAATATCTTCAAGCATGAACGGGAAAATTCATGTTAGTAATTTAAGATTTTTATTTTTACTTACTTAAGACATTAAATAGCAAATTAAAAAACACTATGATAAGAAAGAGACTGTAGAGAAAAAAATAAAAACTAAATAATAAATAATAATAAAAACTAAATAATAAAACTAAAAAATGTTTTAGTACTTTTAATGCACTTTTTTCCTGCCTCACATGTTCGTTTTGCTTTGGGCCCCACAAATTATCAAGTCAGCTTCACTTATAAATTTTTTTTTTTAACTGAAACTGGCTTGATTTAATTTCCTGTTATTTGCTAACAAGAGCCTTTGATTTGGAAACTTAATCTGAACTCGCTAGGGGTTTTAACTTTATACTTTGCTCCAACTATTATATTCAAGTGGGTGGAAGTGTGATGCAACACACTTGCAGGCTTTTAGATGTAGCAAAGAACACAAGCTCTTTTCTAGATGTAGAAAAGAGCCTCAAAGAGGCTTACCAATTTGGGCAAAGTCACACAGCTTCCAAGGGAAGATTTGAGTCTTGAATCCAGCCCATCATGACTCTAGAAAGTTTAGTAGAACGTTCTGTGATCCTATAAATATTCTGTAACTTCTCTGTTCAATATGATAGCCACTAGCCACATGGGGCGATTGAGCCCTTGGAATATGGCTAGTGTGACTGAATTCGTTTTTTTCCTGTGTATAGCAGGACATATATTCTTGTTATCATAACATTTTAATCTCATTACAAAGTGATTAGTGTTGTTTCCAGTGAAGAAGTCTCTACTGAATTAAGTTTAAGTGTGTGTTCTCAAACAAATCTAGTCCTATATTTATGTGGGTGCAGCCAGAAGTCCATTTATTTGATTCAATGGCTCAAGGGATGACAACACTGGTTTGACACCAGCTGTCCTTGTCAAAGGACATACACCAGGTCACTAGAAGCTCTTTTCAGGGACTGCGATAGTTAATTTTATGTGTCAACTTGACTAGATCAGAGGATGTCCAGATATCTGGCTAAGCATTACTCCTGGGTGTGTCTAGGAGAGCGTTTCCGGCTGAGATTAACATTTGCATCAGCAGACAGAGGAACGTAGATCACCCTCCCCAGTGGGGGTGGGCACCCTTCAATCTGTTGAGGGCTGGGGTAGAACAAAAAGGCAGAGAAAAGTTGAAATTTGCTCCTTTTTATCTGCCTTATTTCTTGAGTGGGACATCTCATCACACTTCAGAGTACTGAATTTTAAACTTTATGTCCCATTAATTTCATCTTAAGTAATGCTATTGAGTTGGACTGATCAGATCCAGAACTTGTGCCCTTCACCTTGCACTTGTCCCCAACAAGTCCTGCAGCATTTGATCGATTCGGTGATGCCTTTGGAGGGGCTGAATCGCTCACTGGCTCCCTCTGGTGTGAAGCTCATTGGCAGAGCCTGACACACAGTAGGTGCTCAACAAATAGCAACTGGTCTTGTGGGTGCTTAGGGCCAACTTCTAAAGATGAAGAATCTAGACAGGGGACTGGCCAGGGAAGACAGAAGGTCAAGGGAGAGTCACTTTACCCCATTCTCTGAGGCAAACACAGGAAAGGACCAGTCTCAGCAGAGGTCGGACAGCCCCTCAGTGACTAAGGCTCACAGGAATCCACACCCAGTCGGGTTAGTTGTCCACAGAAAACCTTCCGGGAATGGCCCAGCCTACAGAGAGCTGGGAGACGCGTCAGGGAGGAGATGAAGGCGCCTCTGGTATGTCTCTGAAAAGCAGCCAACAAACCCAGAGCTGTCATCACCATAAAACTCAGCTGGGAGCTTAGACAGCTCAACCTAAACTCACTTTGAAACATGGTGAAAGCAGTGAGACCCCAGGCTTGCCAGCCACTCAGCCCACTGTGTTGAGGGCTCCCCAAAGCAGCTCTTGTATCCCCAACCTGGGCCCCTCTTTGTAACAAGCTCTCCTCTTGCCTTCCCCTTGATCAACACTCCCTACCCTGGGTTAACTCCTGGCTTATTCAGGTCTCTGACTAAATGACCCCTCCTCCGAGAAGCCTTCCTACACACACCTTCCCTGGCTGAGTCAGCCCCTCTGCTGGTCCTGGAGAATCATTAATAATTAGCAAATAAATGGACCCTGCAGCTCTCTACTGTGATACATCCTGCACAGAGTTGCCGTGGTGAGAACCAGGCTGACTACAGACTCATCCATGCAGGGTGCGACAGCTGCCCTTGTAATCCGGGGCTCTTTTTTTTGCCAACACTGTTTATCTTCTCTGTCCACAGCATCTTAATCAGTGTGGCTCAAATCTGCCAGGAAGCATCTCCCATGCTTCCTGCTGCCCATCAGTTTCAGCTGCTCTGGAGGTAACTCCTTGCCCCTTGGGGCTCCCCCAGACCCAAGTCTAACTTTAAGGATGATCCTTCAAGGTGTTTTCAAATAACATGATAACAGAGACTTAATTTTGTTCACACAGATTTTTACTTCCTTGTCCGAGCCACCTAAAAGGGACTGGAGGGATTTCCCTGGTGGCCTAGTGGTTAGGATTCCAGGCTTTCATGGCCATGGCCCAGGTTCAATCCCTGGTCAGGGAACTGAAATCCTGCAAGTCATGTGGCATGGCACAAAAAAATAAAGGAACTGTGGTTAACCCCCAGTGGTGATTGTGAAAGGGCCTGAATTAGTGGGAAGAAAAGGAAGGGGGTGTACATCTGGGGTGATTAGGAAAGGCTTCAGGGAAGATGGGGCATTTGACCTGTTAATTTGGAGACAGAGAAAGACATTCCAGGCAGGGGAATAGCATGGGCACAGACATGGAGGCCGGAGAGAGGATGCAGGGCTCCCGGAACCCTAAGTTGTTTGGTATTATAGAAGCCTCTTTGAGCAGGAGGAGGTGGTGTGCTGGAGAGGTGAGCACATACAAGCCCCTGAGGACCTCAGAAACAGAGACTTCTTCCTGGAGGTTTCAGTGTTCCAATGTGTTTTCCCCAAACACCAGACCATAGAACTCTCAGCTCCTGAAGAGGGTTTCTGTACCCTCATGTGGAGACTTCCACCAACATATGCTAGTTTTATAAAGGCTCTGCTAAAATGAATAGTAACTTCCTGTGAGTCTGCAGGGCACCCAGGCAATGCTCCAAGCATACAGCAGGCATCACTGAATTTGACCTGAATTTGATCACAACCCTATAAACTATGTAATGTTTTATTATTCCTATTTTATAAAGAGGTAAAGAAATTTTATAGGAGGTTAAGGTCACACAGCTAGTAAGTGGTAGAGTTAAGATATGAACTTGGATAGTCTGATTTTGAGCTTCCTGGAGTAAAGAACTAGCTTAACTTTGTTTCATCCAAATTATAGTTTTTGCACATCTAGTAACATTGCAAGGCAATTGATTCTGTGGACAATGGGGAGCTTTTAAAGGGTTCTTATCCAGGAGCCTTTCTATTTGATTTGTAAATATCCTTAGTATGCTTGTTATCAGTCACTTATACTTTGTGTGAATTAGTCCTTTCCTGCGCTCTAAGCTGCTTTAGTCGTATCTGACTCTTTGCAACCCTATGGGCTGTAGCCCGCCAGGCTCCCCTGTATATGGGGTTTCCCAGGCAAGAATACTGGAGTGGGTTGCCATTTCCTCCTCGAGGGGATCTTCCCCACCCAGAGATCAAAGCCAAGTCTCTTACGTTTCCTGCGTTGGCAGGCAGATTCTTTACCACTAGTGCCACCTAAGAAGTCCTTTCCTACAGCACCTCAATATTCTTATAAGCTCCCTGAGAGCAAGTATTGTATCAACTCATTGCTATGTCTCCAGTACCCAGGAGGGATGACATGAGAGGGTGCGATAAGAATACTTGCTTGGGTCTTCCCTGGTGGCCCAGTGGATAAGAATCTACCTGCCAGTGCAGGAGAAATTGGTTCAATCCCTGATCTGAGAAGATTTCACATGCTGAGGGCAGCTAAGCACATGTGCCACAACTACTGAGCCTGCACACCCTAGAGCCTGTGCTCTGCAACAGCAGAAGCCATCACAATGGGAAACCCTCTCACTGCAATGAAGAGTAGCCCCCACAACTAGAGAAAGCCTGTGCAGAAGCAACAAAGACCCAGCTCAGCCAAAAATAAAAAAAATATGTGTGTAAATTAATTAACTAAAAAAAAAAGAATATTTGCTTAAATGAGTTGTAACTTCCCCTGTTGAAGACAGTGGAAGCAATGGAAAGGAAGGCCTGGAGCCTGGGAGGTGGTTGTGTCAGAGTGTGAGGGACAGGAGATAGGAAGAGTTGTGGGGGCACCGTGGGAATCTAGAGTCTTGAAGCCAAAACGGAAAGCAAGACTCACCTACTTCATGGTTAAAGGCCAGGGCTGCACATCAACCAGCCTAGACAGCATATTAAGAAGTAGAGACATTACTTTGCCAACAAAGGTCCATCTAGTCAAAGCCATGGTTTTTCCAGTAGTCATGTATGGATGTGAGTGTTGGACTATAAAAGAAAGCTGAGTGCCGACGTATAGATGCTTTTGAACTGTGATTCAAAGACTTTTGAGAATCCCTTGAACTGCAAGGAGATCAAACCTGTCCATCCTAAAGGAAATCAGACCTGAATATTCATTGGAAGGACTGATGCTGAAGCTGAAACTCCAATACTTTGGCCACCTGATATGAAGAACTGACTCATTTGAGAAGAGCCTGATGCTGGGAAAGATTGAAGGCAGGAGGAGAAGGGGATGACAGAGGATGAGATGGTTGGATGGCATCACCGACTCGATGGACATGAATCTGAGTAAGCTCTGGGAGTTGGTGATGGGTAGGGAAGCCTGGCGTGCTGCAGTCCATGGGCTCGCAAAGAGTCGTACACGACCCAGTGACTGAATTGAACTGAACTGCACACTGATTGAAATGCAAATCCAAATATCTACTCAGAATGTTTTCTCTTCTAGGCAGCAACTACATCACCTGGTCAATTGGAAAATGAGGCATTTGTTGGAGCTGAAGGTGTTATCAGTAGATTCTTGGTTTTAAGAGTAGGAGTTGGAGGGAAAAAAAATACTCTCAGATCTGTATCCACACCCATACTCCTAAAGTTACTGGAAAAGAGCAATATATTTGGAAAGAAAAGAAAGTGAAAGTCACTCAGTCATGTCTCTTTGTGACCCCATGGACTGTAGCCTGCCAGGCTCCTCTGTCCATGAAATTCTTCAAGCCAGAATACTGGACTGAGTAGCTGTTCCCTTCTCCAGGGGAGCTTCCCAACCCAGGAATCGAACCCAGGTCTCCCACATTCCAAGCGGATTACTTTACTGACTGAGCTACCAGGGAAGAGATTTGAGAGGGATCCTTAGAAAGCACTTAGGCTGTTTCTCTCATTCTTTGGAAGACAAGACTGAGGTCCAGAGAGGGCAAGGTCACAGAGCTGGTTGAGACTGGAGGGTCTCCTCCCTGTGGGATTCTGCCCAAAGCTTCAGGGCCTGCACCACTGTGCCCTCCTCCAAGACCCCCGGCAGTTCCTTGGCCCTGTCACCTTTTCAGGGGAGGCAAACTTGGGCACACACCACCCGCCACAGACCCACAGACCCAAGCTCTCTGCTGTCACCTGACTGCCCTAATGAGATTACAGTCTCCTAGTGAAATAGAGCATTAATTCCCTCTGGCTTTAAAGGGCAGGCCAGGCCACAAGAAATAGCAAAAAAAAAAAAAAAAAAAACCCATAAAACCAATAAACAAACAAACCCCCCTCAAAACAAACAAACAAAAACCACCTTTAGCTCTAATGCTGAATACAGATGATAATCCTAATAACCTCTCCCTACCAGGCACGTTACAGCTCACCCCTGCTTTCATGAATGTGTTCTGAGTAGAATGTTGCACCAGCCCTAAGGAAGTACATGGTGATTATTATGTCCGTTTTGTTGGGGAAACTGAGGCCCTGTGTGATTAAATGGCTGTTCTGGATCACATGGCTAGCAAGTGGCAGAGCTGGGACTTGAATGTAAATCCCTTGGACATTGTCATCTCTAAAAACAATAAGCCCTGAGACCCTCCAGGGTTCCCAGCTTCAGGCTTAAAGCACCCTGAAGGACAATGGCTAGCAGAGCCTCAGGTCCACTGGACTCAAACCCTACATTCCTGGGCTTCCCTGGTGGTTCAGTGGTTAAGAATCCACTTGCCAATACAGGGAACATGAGTTTGATCCCTGGTCCAGGCAGATCCCACATGCCACAGGGCAACTAAGCCTATACACCACAACTACTGAAGTCCATGCTCTAGAGACTGTGCTCCGAAGCAAGAAAAGCCACTACAGTGGGAAGCCTTACACCACAACTAGAAAGTAGCCTCCACTTGCAGCAACTAGAGAAAGCCCATGCATGACAATGCAGACCCAGTGCAACCCCCCAAAATTAATTATTTTTTTTAAAAAATTTACAAAAAAATCCTACATTCCCTACAATACTGGGAAGGACCAGTGAACCCATCCACCTGTTCATGTGGTGGAAACCAAACCAACAAATTCCACTCTGCCATTTGCTAGCTCTAGGCCTGTGGCCAAGGGACTCTGGCTCCCTGGGGTCTCAGTCTCCCTTTCAGTAAAATGAAGGTTGGAACCCAAGGCTGTTGGGATGATTCCCGATGGTTCACACAGATAACACAACTTGAACAGGCCTGCCACATGGCATGCTTGCTTTTGCCCCACCTCTCTTTGCTCCATCTGTAAAATGATGCTAACAGTACTTACTTCTTGAGATCGGTGTTAGGATTAAATGTGGTAATACAAGTAACAACAAGTGGTGTACAATGAATGCTTAATGTTGGTGATTGTTAGCTCTGCCAGGTAGCTATTATTATTAGTTTATTATTGCTTATTACTGCTACTTATTGTCTTGCCTTCAGTTCTTTCTGGAATGAAGCGGAGGTAAAAGTCAAACCAACCAAACGTTCCTCTGGTTCCTCCCACCAGCTCCTGGTCCTCTCCCCTCTTTAAGAGGAGTACTTGGCTCTGAAGTCTGAACCCCCAACCACGTGGCCTGCTCTAATTTCCCAGGCTCTAATCTGCTCCTAGCTCCTAATGATGCAGCTGGTAATAGGATTGTGGCTTCCCTCTGGGGCAGCCACACAGGCCATGGCTGTGCGGCTGGCGACTGGCGCTTAGCAACCCCAACCACCTGCCTGTTGAGGAGCAAGAGCCAGGACCCTGTGACCGGGCTGGCCTCCCGTGCATGGAATGGTGCTGTGCCCCGGGCCAGCAGGCTGGGCTCGCCATGGTGCTGGGTGCCATCCTGGCACGTGGGAGGGATGTGTGCAAGCGGAATGGACTACTCATCCTGTCTGTGCTCTCTGTCACCGTGGGCTGCCTCCTTGGCTTCTTCCTGAGGACCCGGCGCCTCTCACCCCAGGTCAGCCATGCTGGGCATCATGGGTCCCCATCTCAGAGGGCTGGGTGGGCCTGAGTGATCTGGGGGTCACGCTCCCACTCCATGGCTCCTGGGTGACGTGACAGAGACTTTTCATCTCACCAGTTTTCTCCTCTGTAAGTGGAGTGTGACAAATGCATGGCAGGACAAGAGTGTGAGAGGGAGTGGCTACACACTGGCATCTCCAGGTGAATGGGAGGCGAGGGTACCTTGTGAGAGTACCCACAAGCTAAGAGTTGTGGGGGAGGGAAGGGTAGTCTGCTGTTGTTCAGTCACCAAGTCGTGTCTGACTCTTTGTGACCCCATGGACTGCAGCACACCAGGCTTCCCTGTCCTTCACCATCTCCTGGAGTTTGCCCAAGTTCAGGTCCACTGAATCGGTCCACGTGGAATGGAGTCTGTAAGTGTGCAAAGCAGGCATTAGAGACCATCTCCTAAAGCAGTTTATGGGGCATTCTAGGCAGAGGTAACAGCAGGAGTGGTGAGACAGAGGGGCATGGAAGATTTGTGAGGGAGGGGCGTAGCAAACTATTCACAGCAGCTGGAATGGACACTGTGAGGCTGGGGCTGGAGCACAAAGGCCATCAGGCCTCTAGATCCCATCACCCAGCACTGACTTGGGGCAACCTCGAGGAGCTCCAGGCAGGGCAGTGATATGGTCAGACCTGAGCTTGGAGACATCCCTCTGGTGCTGAGTGGAGGATGCGGTAGTGGTAGGACTGGCAGGGGGCAGTGAGGGGATGAGACATGCAAGTGGGGATGACAGAGCAGATATGAGAACTGCTTCCCAAAGAAGAAGCTTTAGGATGTGGTGGCTGATTGAATGTGGGGCTGGGGGACAGGGAGATAAGGTAGGCCCTCAGGGCTCTGGCCTGTGTAACAGCAAGGGTGATGATGCCTTGCCTGGGGAAGGGCCGTTTTCTCAGTTAGCTCTCAGCTCCCATGGGAGAGGGAGGGACTCTCATGGTGTTGAAGGAAAAACTATCATGATGCTGTTAAAACAGTAAGGAGGACTTTATTCGGGACTATTGTGATAGGTGTCAAGACCACGGCAGTAGGGGAGAGGGATCAGGCGCAACAATAGAAGCTGGGGATTTACAGCTGACGAGTGCAGTGCAGAGGTCAGTGAACAGACAATTACTAAGAGACATCAAGGGTAGGGTAGGGTAGGGGGATTCTTGCTAAACTCACTAACAAGATGCTTGCTGAAGGCAGAGTTGGGGGCTTCTCACCAAATTGACTTAGCAGGATTTTTGCTACAAATAGGTGAAGCAGGATGAAGAAAAGGCCCAAGGATGAGGCTCAGTTGAAAAGAAGACTCAGAATAACCTGTCTAAAGTTTGGTCAAGGAAAGAGTTTTTGCCAATGGGTTTCTGGAAGATTCCCTATCTCATAGAATTCCTCACTCTGCCGTTCAGTAATATGATCTCTACAACTGGGGCTCAAGGCATCAGATTTCATCATCCAGGAGAAGGAAAACATCCCTCCCTGGGAATCGAGCCCGCTATTATGATAGTGACACTGTTAAACTGCTATCAGTTATTTAGGGAGAAGCATAGACTCTGGAGGCAGAGGTACTCTGAACTTGGTCTCTACTAGTAATGGCTGTGTGGCCATAGACAAAATCCTATCTCCTTTCTGGGGCTCAGTTTCCTTATCTGCAAAATGGAGGGGGTGGGACTATATGTCTGCTAGAATTGCTGCGAGGGGTAAACAGGGAGTCATCAGTGACCAGATGCAGTGGGTGCTTAGTGAGCGTTACTTCACTCCTCCTTCCCTTACCTATAAGTCCAGGTGCTACCAAGAATCACCTCATATATCCCAAATCTGACAGAAATTCTTCCAGACCTGCCCACATCTGAAATTACACTCTCCTCCCACACTCATCCCAGGCTCATCCCTCCACTGGAGCCCAGCCACTGGCAGTCTTGCTTCAGAATCATTTGTTAAGAGTCTATTTCTCCCATCAAACTTTGACTTGTTGACTATCACATGGGCTTTCTTGATCGAAAATGCGACCCTAGCTAAGTCCAGAGAGAACACTCAACTAATTGCTGAATTAAACTGGCAATGGCACAATCTGCAAGTCACTTTAATTTTCTTCAGCAACTAAAATATATCTCTTGCAGGAAGATTATTTTGTGAAAACAAATTGGAATGCCTACTATTAAAAGCCAGACTCATCTGGGGCCTCCTTTGCCAAAGCTGCCTTCCCCATCTGTTTGGAAATGCAAACGTGTTCCGGTCTGGATTAACCTGCCAGATAAACTGAAGGAAGGATGTGGAGTCTTAGAACAATTATTTGGCAGGAATTGGCTTTCTCAGCATCTTACTTTGAAATCCAGGAGTTTTTTGTTTGATCTCTGCCTGTGACTCAGAAACCAAACCCTTCTTATTTTGTAAGCTTATGCAACAAGGCAAAAATCATAAACAATATGCAAAAGGGTAGAATGCCCTATTTGTGAAAAGAACTTACAAAATCACAACATTTATCTTTGGAAATGGGTATCTTATTTAAAAACATAGATCATTTTGAGAGTTCCAGTTAAACCATGGTGAATTTGTAATTGTACCCATTTTTCTTTCCTTTCTGGGATACCACTAAAACTGTAGCAATGGGACTGTTTAAAGATATAAGCTCCCAAGAACAAAGATGATACAAAAAGAGACTCTGAAAAAAGAAGTTGAGGAATTACAGTACATTAGATGAGAAGGGGATGGAGCTGAATGCTCTCATTTAGTAGAGCACAGAAAGCTGAACTCCTGTGTCTGTAGAAGCAGATACCACTCGAGCTTGTCTTGGAAACTCCAGAAGGGCTCGGAACTTGAAAGCACAGGGTGCTGCAGGAGGCAAGGGTCAGGCATGCTGCTGAAATCAGGGATGCTGGCTAGGATTTTGTAACTGGAGCAGTTAGACCCCTAGGTCCCTTCCAGTTCATGTAATCAGGGGATTCCTTATCTACTATCTCTATCCCCCTGCTTGACACAAGGAACCAGAGAAGCTTGACTAAGAGATGTTAGGCCCACCTGTAAGTGCCGGGAGAGAGGAGGTGATGGGGTGCATGCTTCAAGAGAATGAGTGAAGGAATATTTGCATCTTGAGTGTGGGTCCACCTATGACTGCTGTCAGCTGGGCTTAGGCACAGCCACACCTCCACCTAGCCAGAAGTAGAAAGGACTTCTCACTGAAGCCTCAGAGGAGAGACCTCCAAATTCTGCTGGGAAGGAGAATCCTCTCCCCAGTGAAAACACCAGATCTTCACGCATCAGTCTTCCTTGGGGAGCCTTCAGTTGACAAGTTCTGCTCATTCATACAGAAGTTTAGTGCTTCACACTTACACATAAGCAGAAGGTGAAGTCAAACCTGCTAATGTGGAAGATAGTGAGGCCAAACAAATAGCACTGAGGGTCTCTAATAAAGCATGGGCAATGCCAAGAGTAGAACATTTTCTAATCTTTTCTTAAGTTCTTCAGGTATATGAGAGAAGATATAGTGACTATAAAACAGAACAGCATGCAAAAAGAAGGAATAATTCAATAATAAGAAAGAGATTTTGGAAATAAAAAGTAGATGAGCCAAGATAAAAATGTCAATAGCTGAGATAAAGCTGCAGAAATCTCCCAGAAAGTAAAACAAAGAGAGATGAAAATAGAAAAAGAAAATATAAGAAAATGAGAATGTCCAACATTCAACCTCCTAGTAAGAGTTTTAAAGAGAGCTAACAGGAAAAAGTGGAGAGAAAAATTTCACAAAGAAAACAAGACTATTTCTCAGAAGTGAAAGGTATAAGCTCAGTGCCATGAATTTCTTAAAAAAGAAGAGAAGCTCATACCATGGTCTATTCATGAAAATTACCAAAAAGGCTAGAGGTAAATAAACAATCCTAAAATGGTTCTGAGAGAATAAAACCGGTCTAATTTAAAGAATGGGCTTCTTAGGTGGAGTTAGTAGTAAAGAACTCGCCTGCCAAGCAGTAGACATAGGAGACAATGGGTTCAATCCCTGGGTCGGGAAGATCTCAAGGAGGAGGGCATGGCAACCCACTCCAGTATTCTTGCTTGGAGAATCCCATGGACTGAGGAGCCTGGCGGGCTACAGTCCACGGGGTCACACAGAGTCAGACACGACTGAAGCAACTTAGCGCACACACACACACACACACACACACACACACCTATGGTGTAAAGAATAGGAAGTAAGAATAGCTTCAAACATCTTAAGTGATGCTGGAATCTAGAAGACAAAGAGGAAATGCCTTTGAAATTTAGCAGGGAAATTCTTTCAAGCCAAGAATTTATCAGAGGTAAAGGGACAATAAAGGCATTTTTACTATGTAAGGGGCTTCCCAGGTGGCGCTAGTGGTAAAGAACCTGCCTGCCAATGCAGGAGATGTAAGAGATGTGGGTTTGATCCCTGGGTCGGGAAAATACCCTAGAGAAGGAAATGGAAACCCACTCTTATTCTTGCCTGGGAAGCCCCATGGACAGAGGAGCCTGGTAGGCTACAGTCCATGGGGTCACAAAGAGCTGGACATGACTTAATGACTAAACAACTATGTAAGATTCAGAAGTTTCTCTCCCATTTGCCCTTACTGAGGAATCTATCAAAGGAGATGCTCCAGCAAAACAAGGAGGTAAACCAAGAAGTCTAGGAATCCAGGAAAGAAGGGATCCTAGAGAGGACAAAGTCCCAGGAAAGAAGAGACCCGTGACAACCACTGGCCTAGACAGCAGTCTTTGCAGCCTGGAAAAAGAGGATGGAGAGCTTTTGGACTGAGATCCCAGGAGCCTAAAAATGGACCCACGTGTTTGAGGAAACACTATTGTTAAGCATTTTAAAAGAGATGTTAAAGCATTTGGAAGAAACTAATGAATGGTTCACAGAAAACAAGGTAAATGAAAAATCAGTCAGTTATTAATTTCAGGAAGTAAATGAAGGTTGTACAAAAAGGGGCCATGGTTGGTTCAACAGTGAACAATATGTTGTGATCAAAATTTTTAAATCTTGGCAATTAGTTTAACCAAAAAATGATATAATGGTGAAATGATAGGAGGAAAAAGGGAGTAAGAACTAAGCCCTCATCTGTCATGGCAGGGAAGTTAATAGATGTCAAAAAGATATATCTGGAAATAGCATTATAGCCATATTATTTACAAATAGCAATACTAAAGGACAAACGGGGTGGGAAGTTGGGGTTGAGGATAAAGATGGATGAGGAACAGCTGTTTTTTTTTTATCATTATGTAGTGTGTTTCTTCAGTTGTGTCTGACTCTTTTGTGACCCCCATTGACTGTAGACCGCCAGGCTCCTCTGTCCATGGGGATTCTCCAGGTAAGAGTACTGGAGTGAGTAGCCATGCCCTCCTCCGGAGGATCTTCCTGACCTGGAGATCAAACCTGAGTATCTTACGTGTCATTATAGTGCTATTTAAAGTAAAGAATATATAAGAGATGGGAATACCATATCACTTTACCTGCCTCCTGAGAAACCTGTATGCAGTTCAAGATGTAACAGAACCAGATATGGAACAATGTACTGGCTCAAAATTGGCAAAGGAGTTCATCAAGGCTGCATATTGTCACCCTGCTTATTTAACTTACATGCAGAGTACATTGTGTGAAATGCTGGGCTGGATGAAGCACAAGCTGGAATCCAGATTGCAGGGAGAAATATCAATAACCTCAGATATGCAGATGACATCACCCTAATGGCAGAAAGTGAAGAGGAACTAAAGAGCCTCTTGATGAAGGTGAAAGATGAGAGTGAAAAAGCTGCCTTAAAACTCAACATTCAAAAAACAAAGATCATGGCACCTGGTCCCATCACTTCATTGCAAATAGATGGGAAAACAATGGAAACCATGACAGACTTTATTTCCCTGGGCTCCAAAATCACTGCAGATGGTTACTGCAGCCATGAAATTAAAAGATGCTTGCTGCTTGGAAGAAAAGCTATGACCAGCCTAGACAGCATGCTAAAAAGCAGAGACATTAGTTAGCCAACAAAGGTCCATCTAGTCAAAGCTATGGTTTTTCAAGTAGTCATGTTTGGATGTGAGAGCTGGACCATAAAGAAGGCTGAGCACCAAATAATTGATGCTTTCAAATTGTGGTGTTGGAGAGTTCTATAGAGTTCCTTGGGCTGCAAGGAGACCAGACCAATCAATCCTAAAAGAAATCAGTCCTGAATATTCATTGGAAGGACTGATGCTGAAGCTGAAGCTCCAATACTTCAGCCACCTGATGCGAAGAACTGACTCATTAGAAAAGACCCTGATGCTGGGAAAGATTGAAGGCAGGAGGAGAAGAGGGTAACAGAAGATGAGATGGTTGGATGGCATCACTGACACAATGAACTTGAGTCTCCGCAAGCTCAGGGAGATGGTGAAGGGCACAGAAGCCTGGCATGCTGCAGTCCATGGTGTTGCAAAGATTCGGATGTGACTGAGTGATCGAACAACAATATACGTGGATTAAAATTAATTCAAAAGACAAAGTCATAATGGGTATATATTTAAAAGTAGATTTTTGGGTGTGTTGGAAATGGTAGTGGAAGGGAACTGGGAGGCCCTATTTCTGTCCTGCACTGTTGCTAACTCACTCTGTGGGCAAATCACCTCCCTCTCCTGGCTCAGCTTCCTCATATGTAAAATGAGTTGGCAGCTGGACTAGAAGATCTTTAAAACCCCTTCTCAGCACCAACATTCTATAATTTGGGGCTTTTCAAAGTATCAGACCAGTAACCAAAGCTATGTTTGGCTTTGGGTTTACAAAAAAAACTTATAAGTACAAAAATTTAAGTCATATGGTGTTTGTTTGAAAGTCTTGTACTGGCCTCACCCACAAGCTTACCCTCTGAGGAAAGTGGACTCAAGCTAGCATTGCCAGAAATAACAAAACTGAATTAAATTAAATTAAAAAATTTAAAAAGAACACATCCAGTTGAATTCGAATTTCAGATAAACAATGAATAAGGGAATTCCCTGGTGGTCCAGTGGTTAAGACTCTGTGTTTCCACTGCTGGGGGCATGGGTTTGATCCTTGGTTGGGGAAATAAGATCCCACAAGCTGTGTGACTGGGGCAAAACAAGCAAACAAAAGCAAAAAACCATCTACAAATAATTTTTAGTATAGGTAAAGAACAAATATTTGTTATTTATCTGAAATTCAAACTTAACTGTCCCTCGGGGTACCTTCCTCTTCAGTTATCATGTTCCAGTTATGTGACCAGTTACTCTGGAGACAACAGATTGGGCAAGTACCTGGTGCTCTAATCCAAGGGCCCCAGATAAGGGGAAACCAGCAGCTTATGAGGAACCTGGTTGTAAGAATTGTGCCCAGGAAGGGCTCTTTAATACAGACAGTGGTGTCTCACCAACCAATCCAATTCTCTCTCTTTCAGCATTTTAAATGTGAGCCCTCCTTCAAAGGGCTGGTAAGCATTTATGAAAGTGTGGGTGAGGAGACCCAGTACAGAAGGGAAACTGACTCAAGAATGCTGTGGTCTGTTTATGAGTCAGTGTTCTCATAAAGTAGACCAACAACTTCTCTGGTGCAGAAACTGTGCCTCATTCACTCTTGAGTGCCCAGTACGAAGCCTGGCACAGTATGGGCTGAATGAATGTGTGAACAATATTCAACCCTGCTCTCTTGCCACATATCATCATTTCAGACAGATTTGTAGCAAGGCTAGGAGGATGAATGTACAGAGTCGGGGGAGAGAGGTGATTTAATGTCATTACTAACCATTTATTCTCATCCAGGCTCTCTGCCAAGTGCTATATGTGCATCCTCTTATTTAAGCCTCCCAGTGGCCCTATGAAATGGTTATGACCCTCATGTTACAGATGAGAAAAACTCAGAGAGATTGAGTAACTTGCTTACGGCCACACAGCTACTTACAGGGGGTCAAGATTGGAATCCAAGTCTGTTTGGCTCCAGAGCCAGTGTTTTCTCCATGGACTCTGCTGTCCATGTGTTAGACAGGAGAATATGGGTGAAGTGGTGTTCTGAAGATTGTAAAATAACTGTGAAGTCCATATCATCTGCTCTAAGCCCAGCTCTTGCTGTGTTTTCAGGAAATTAGTTACTTCCAGTTTCCGGGAGAGCTCTTGATGAGGATGTTGAAGATGCTGATCCTCCCACTGGTAGTCTCCAGGTGAGGGTCGGGTGTTCGGCTGGGAGGGCTGGGGTGCGGTTTCCGGGAGAGGCTTCTGTACAGATTCCGTCTGGGCCCTGCTCCTGCGGTGGGTGTCTGGACTGCAGGCTCCGGATGGCATGGTTGTAGGGTCCTTGTGGGGAGGAGGCTGTGGCAGGGGCTGCTGGAGTCTGGCTCGTTCAGTGGCACCGGTTGCTTCAGTCCCTTTCAGTGGACACTTTGTTGACTTAATTTGGAGTGATTTGGAGTCATAGAGATTGACCTGACTCCAGGGTAGCTCAGGGTCAGGGAGTTCAGGCCCTGCTTCCAGGGAGAGAGGCTCTAGGTGATGAATGCAGCGAGGCCTGGGGTAAAGGTGACCTTGGAAACGATCACAGGATGATATCCTGGCTCAGCTATGTGCTGTACTTGCCTGCAGAAACTTGGACAGGTTGTCAGACTCCTCTGAGCCTCAGTTTCCTCATCTGTAAAATAAGAAAGAAAAAAAAAAAATCTACTCCAAAAGGTTGCTGTGAGGACCATTGGAAGCTATCTATTGAGCACAGGCTTTGAGGGCAGACAGGTGGGAGATGAAGCTGGAGGATGGGTTCTTCATCATGAAAGACCTTGAATGCCAGGCTAAAGCATTCAGTCTTTACCCACTTGGGTGAGGGCCAGTGCAAATCCTTGGAGGTCACCTGGTCTCTACCACAGAAGTGCTGGTGAGTTTGACCAAGGCCCTGGTCCTCTCTAGGTCTCAGAATTTTCAGATGTATAATGAGCTGGTGGCTCCAGATGGTGTCCAAGAGCCCTTTGCTCTGAGACCATAGGTTTAGAACCCTTACCTCCCAGGACTTGTGTGCAGGGAGGGAAGTGGACAAGCCTCTGAATCCTGGATTCAGGACGCTCCTGGATATAGGGGGCTCTGTCCCCCTGGGCAGGGTCATTAGCCTTCTCGGCTTCCCTATTGCTGAGGAGGGAGCCACCCCTCTAGGGTGGCAGAGATAATGGTCCCCCATTATCTAAGAGGCCAGCTAATGGTGCTTTCTGCTGCCTGTAGGAGGCCTTGCCAAGCTCAGTTCAGCTGCATGCAGGCAGCATTTGGGTCTCCCAGGACTCAACCTTCAAGGCTCTGCTAAAAGGCCATTTCCCTCCAGAAGCCTTCCCTGACTCCTCAACCGTCTTCAGTGGTTGCCTCCTCTTCACACATCTTTTGAGTCATTCGTTAAGTCAGGGAATCTGTCAAGGTCACCGGTAGCCTCCCTATTGCTACATCCAAAGGACACTCTGAGTTCTTGCTCTGCATGACCTGTTCACAACATTTCATACACTTGATAAAATGATTGGTCACTCTTTCCCTCTTAAAACACTCCTCCCTATGACCTTACACTCTCTAGCTTTGTCTGCTCTCTGCCCCTTCATCCCAGTTTCACCCCCCTCTAATCAACCTCTGAATTGCAATTTCTCAGGCCTTTTCTCATCTGTCCTCATGGCTTTAACATACCACCTATAAGCCAAGTTTATAGACCCCCCTCCCCGACCTCCCTTCTGAGAATTACTCAAACTACCTACCTGACATGGTGTGTGTGTGTGTGTGTGTGTGTGTGTGTGTGTGTGTGTGTGTGTGTGTATGTGCATTCAGTCATGTTCGACTCTTTGAGACCCCATGGACTGTAGCCCACCAGGTTCCTCTGTCCATGGAATTTCCCAGGCAAGAACACTGGAGCGGGTTGCCATTTCCCACTCCAGGGAATCTTCCTGACCCAGGGATCAAACCCATGTCTCCTGCATTTCCTCTATTGACAAGCAGATTCTTTACCACTGCGCCACCTGGGACGTTGCCTTGATATTGACTTGATATTTCATGAGGATTTCAATTTAGCATAATCAACATGAGATTTTTGCCCTGAAAACCCATTCCTTTTCCTGTTTTCTGCTTGTCAGTAAGTGGCAGCTCCACCTACCCAGTTATTCAAACCTCTGTGTTTATTCTCTTCCCCACCCCAGCTCATCCATCAGTGACTCCAGCTGATTCTTCCCCACAACTAGAACCCATCGTCATCCCCACCACAGGTGCAGACTCCACTGTGATGTCACTGGTCTCCAGGCTTGGGTTTTTGTTCCCCTCCCATCTCTTCTCCACCTGGTGTCCAGAATGGTCTCATGAAAAGCCCATCCGGCCGTGCCATTCATTCACCTAAAACCCTTCAATGGCTCCTATGGCATCTAGTATAAACCTCACATCCTTAACCTAACTAGGAGGCCCTTCAGGGTCCTCCCAGCCTGTGCTCCACCTGGTCTTGTGCCTCACTCGCTCCAGCATCCTGGCCTCTTAGTTTTGTAAGCAAACCAAACCCTCCCCATCTCAGGGTCTCCACACATCTCAGGGCCTTCCTTCTGCCTGGAGCCTGCTTCCCCAACACTTTCCATGTCTTCCCCTTCTTCTTCCTTTAAATCTCAACTTCCATGTCACTGCCTTAGAAAGGCCCTCCCCACCCATCCCCCTTCACTACCACCTTCACTCTCCCCCATCATGCCCTCTTCCTTTTCTTGCTTAGCACTTACTATGTGTTATTATTCTATATGTATATCATTGTTAACTTGTCTTCCACTGGACTATACTTTCTGTGAAGGCAGAGGCAATATTCTGTTGAGGTTCCACCCAGGAACTTGTCAAATGCCTGGCGCGCTTTAAGTGCTTATTAATACTTGCTGAGTGGATTAATGAGTTCAACAATTGTGCTTTCTGGCATGTGGCCCTGTACTGAATGCTGTAGATGCAGAGATGAATGAGGTTCTATTTACTAGGAGCTCACAGGCTGTGAGGGAGACTGATGAGGAAATAGACAATTACACAACAGCCAAATAAACATGCTGCCGGAGGAACACAGGACTCTGTTGTTTTGTTTCCTTTTCCCTAGTTGTATAGCAATATTATGGGGCATCTTCATCACCCTTTATTGTTGACCTTACTCACTGCCAGGGTGTTGCCTCTTACTCATAACAGAAACACTTCAAATGAAGTGGCCCTTGCATGGACCCTGGAATCAGGCAGACCTGCCTGGGTTCACATCCTGGCTCTGCTATTTCCTAGCTGTGTGACTTTGAGCAAGTTATTTAACTTAAAAAAAAAAGTCCTGAAATCAGGGTCAAAGGCCTGGGTCCTAGGTCTGCTTCTGCCACAATCACCAGGTGATCTTGGGGCAGGCAAGTTTACCTGGGCCTCAGTTTACCCAGGCTACCCAGTGATTTTAGGCCCATCCAGCTCTCTGAGTCCTGGCTCTCAAAGGCCTGGTCTCATGCCACCAGACTCAAGTGCTTTCTCTTGGCTGAAAGTGGAATGTGGTATTAACTTGAGAAAAGCCAGTGTGTGTTTATATGTTTCATGTGTTTATATTATATAGTTTGGGCTGGTGCAGAGCAACCGTGTCACTGAAATATGAAAGTGCTGTAAAACTTCCCTATTAAGGGAGAATTAAACCTTCTTGGGAGAAAATGACACATTTCTGAACGCCTAACTGCTCCATCCCTGAGCCTGTCTTCCTTTAGCTTCAACTGGTCTGTAATCCATCTGCCCATCCATCACCCATGGTTCCCTGAGCTCTTGCTCTTGACCAGCCCAAGGCCAGGCATTTTTATCCTCAAGGAGCAGCCCCTCTGGTTTGGGGTTTGTCGCTCAGGACAGAGCAAAATCACCAAAGCAAATTTGAAAATTCAACTGTCAGGCCTCATTCCCAGCTTGCTGAACCAGAACTGCCAAAGGGCCCAAATGAGTTTGTTTTAAAAGTTCCACATGTGTTCTAATGGTTTGAAAAGAAACCATGATGACTTGGGATCAGAACTTCTGGCTGGATAGCTAGAGAGCCTGGCTTGAGGGCTGTTGCTCTTCTGTTCCCGGGCCTCCAAGCTGTACCCCCAGGAGACAGAGGCTTCCTGCTGTGTAAATTGCTCCAGGGCAGTACAAGGATACACATCAAGGCACATTTGCTTCAATTCCAGTAACCTGCAAGTTGGGGTCCCAAAGCCTGGCACCCATTCCCCTCTTCCTGGAGAATCTGCCTCCCTTCCCGACACCAAGCCCCTGGTGTCAGGCTTGTCCCCTCATTAGTTTCTAAGCATGCCAGATACCACCTCTGCTCAGGCTGCTTCCCTCCCACGATGCCCTCTTCACCTCTTAATTAAGTCCCCCTCTATGTTCACAAGGGCATGGATCACTAGGGGTCACCCTAGGGTGTGTCCACCTGTTTTCTGTCTCCATACCTTCCTTCTCTCTACCCCTTCAAGACAAGCCAGAAATCCTACCCTCCTTGTCTTTATAAGTCATCTCCACTCACGCCCTATTCCTGGAGTGGGGTTGGGTGGAGGTGCTTCCCAGCTTCTGGTCCCAGTGGCTCATCGAGGAATTTCTTCTGAACACGGACAACCTCCTTACCATAAAAAGGATCCTGAAGAATATGAATTCGTCTCTTTCTCAGGGACATCACAGGGTCTGGTACATCATATGTGCCTAAGAAATGCTTTTTAAATGAACCAAGAGCAGTGGAAGAAGTTGAGGCAGAATTCAGGCAAGGTTTATGACCAACATTTGAACAATGATTCGGAGTTATCTTTTTAAAATGGTTTGCACTTTAAAAAGTTACATAAGCGGATTACGAACACTGGATAACAAACAATCCTATCATTCCACATCCCTAATTCTGCCCCTATTCTTTTTCTTGAAAATGTTTGTTCTTGTCTTTCTTATTAGTGAATTCACTAGGCCCAGGGTGTGGTCCTTGGCTTACTGATTCAGAAACTCAACCTCATCTGAGCCCCTGAACTGGTCATGCCTGTCCTCTGATACCAGCAAGAAGCAGCCAAATAAACCAAATGTCAATTTCTTCATCCACAGAGATAAATACAATTGCCAAGGAGGACAAATGCACCCAGCCTCTGGCCAGAGCACTTCTCCTGTAGACTCATCACTTGGGGACCTCACTGGTTAAATCTGTGCTGGCAGGACAATATGTAACGGTATAACCTGTATGAGTCTAGGTTTGCCATTTTTAGTTTTCAGGGCCCAGGTGGTGGAGTTCCATCCTACATGCATTTAAATTTAGTGAATTCAATTACATGTGGTACGAAAAAGAGAGAAAATCTTTTAAAGGAGACAAATGGCTTCCCCCATTCAAAGAGCTATGTCCTGGGTGCCTGTACCATGGGAGAGCTGGGTCCACTTCACTCTTAAGTCAGTCTCAGTTCCCACGTGTCTTGCATCTGACACGTGAACATCTCCCCACATGGCTGTGGTGATTCTAGGCCATGAAGAGAGGATTGTATGGTTTCTTTTTCACATCATGGCCTCCAAGTGAATGCCGTCCACTTCAGCTGGTGATCACCTAAAGAAACAGCAACCCAAAACTGGGAGGAAAACTGTCTTGAATGAAAGTATATACCTCCTGAACTTTATGAACAATTTAAGGGATCTTCAAGGGAAAATTTAATTATGAATGGTTTTTGCTTTATGTACTGACTTGAGGAATGAATATGCACAAGCAGGAAGCCCATTTTCTTCCTCTTGAGGCCTGCACCCATTGGCCAAGATCAGCTTATAAGTATTAATAGGTAAAGAGAGAACTGGAACATCTGATCTTGCCACTAGCCCTGTTGCTCTGGTTCCTTCCACATAGTGTCACTGTTGAGCACAGGTTCTGCATGGATTGGTTCCAGCCTAAACACGGCCCTTTGCAGGTACATGTACCTACTCAAGCCACAGGGATGCTCAGTTCTGGCTCTTAGGTCATACCAGAGAGCTTAGTTGTGGTTCTTCAAAACAACTTCAGTCATGCTCTGAGATTAGCTCACTGAGGTTGAGGCCTGAATCCATTCTCCCCCATGGTGAGTTAGCCCTGGAGGTCTTTAGTGCTGACAGACCTTGGTCATGGGCACCCTAGTAAACCCTGATCCTAACTTCAAATTGCAAGAAGCAGTGGTTAGGGTTTTAGTCTCTTTTTTCTCAGAAGGCCCCTGAGTCTCTTGTGCAAATTAGTGCCCCTTTCCATAACTCGGCAGATTTTAAGGTCTCAAGGAGGGGCACTTCCATCAAACTGCAAGTCTCTCCCTTCCCCTGCACAATGGGTGCCTTCTTGCCTCACAATTGTCACTTGAAAAATTCTTCTAAAAACGAACTCAACTGCAAGGAACACAGAAGCCTCAGACAAAATTTAGAAAGCTCTGCCTCATGTTACATTGGCATAGGAACTAATAGTCTGATGGTTAGCACCTGCCACGGCATTGTACTTGGACGGTGCTAAGGAACTTATCACTCTCTTCTGTCTTCTCTGTGCTCCACTGCTGACTGATTCCATGCTAATTACACCTTCTTTCATTAGAAAAGTCAAGCCTTTGGAGCCTTCCTTTCCCATTTTCTCCCTGTAATATCACTTGTTGCTACCTGGATCCCTTTTGCTTTACATTTATTATTTAACCCAATTTACATTTATGGTTTAACCCAAAGAATACTGGCAACTTCCTGTTCCTTTATGTTCTTGGAAGATACCTCACTGCTGTGCTGTGCTTAGTCACTCCATCATGTTGGACTTTTTGCGACCCCCATGGACTGTAGCCCTCCAGGCTCCTCTGTCCATGGGGATTCTCCAGGCAAGAATACTGGAGTGGGTTGCCATGCCCTCCTCCAGGGGATCTTCCCAACCCAGGCATCAAACCTGGGTCTCCTGCATTGCAGGCAGATTCTTCACTGTCTGAGCCATAACGGAAGCCCCCAGATTTACCCCAACACCTGTTATTTACCACACTCTTCACCTCAACCATAAAATAGACACAATGCCTTCTGCAAACTTTACAAAGATGTTCCCAGCAGGTGCTATGGGGGGAGGGGGACCATTTTGGCCCCAGTGAGGTTGGACTTTGCTTCTAATGTTGGGAGGTCATCTAAGCCTTGTTTTCACACATCCCCAGACAAGAGTGATGCAAGGAAGCAGGGGTGGGTCAAATCAGCATCTGGATCCAGCTAGAGCCTCCAAATCTCCACTTGCTTTTTGCCAAACTCTCCTCTCCCCTCATTCTTCAACGTCTTAAACCAGGCATCATTCAAGGAAAACTGAATCCATGTGTTTGTGACTCACTGATGCTGAACATGGCAGAATGTTTTGTTAGCTCCACATCATAGCAGAGAAATCCACGAGTGTGTGGGTTAATATGTGAATGTGTGCTGTAGATATTTACACGTGTATTGTGTGAGTGTATGTGTGCACATGTATATGTACTGCTTTTCTATTGTAAGAATTTTAGACTGATTTTTCTCAGAATGAGGAAGTCATGTTTGGCCAAAGAAACCCAAACCTCCCTTCTCCCCCTTCCTGAGGAACTCTAGTTTGGCAGACAACTCCCAAACACCCACGTTCTAACTTACTGGAGATGGTTCTGGGCCAAGCCGCCATTGGAGTCTGGCTTGAGAGCCGGTCTGCAAGGGGCAGTTGCCTGGGGTGTCCCAGGGTAGACAGTCAGTGGGAGGGAGGTAGGAGGAATGGGCAGCTTGCACTTCTGAACTCTACCCTACAAGTCATGGGGCAGATGTTCTTAGCAGAGCCCTGCTGACCTTTCGGAGGGGAGCCCTGGGATCGCTCTTTGGCCCACTTGCCCAGTCAGCTGATCACCTTACTCATCAGGAGGGGAAACGAAGCCCAGCTGTGGGCTGCGGGTGGGGTCAGACCATCAGCTTGGTGACTCCGAAAACTTCCAGATTTTATCACCCATCACAGACCCCCAGGATCTTCCCCACTTCCAGTTAGAGAATTCCTACTCATCCTTCAAGGATCTTTTCAGCAGCCACCTCCTATGGGAACTCCAGCCTGATTCCCAGGCTGGGCTAGACCCCTGCTCTGGCCTCTCTCAACCCAACCACAACCCAGGGCTTTGTGATGTCCAGCCTGCAGGTCTCTCCACCCACCTGGGGGCCACAAACCCTCCTCCTTTCTTTTTAGGAGCCCACGACACGCAGAGTATGTGTTCAACATGGGGCATTCTGGGGACATATGTGAGTCTGGGGAGGTGGGTGAGATCTTGAAAAAGTTCCTGCTACTCTCCTCTGTGGACAACCACTGTATGGGGAGGGTCAAGTTCAGGAGCCTGGGGCAGGTGGGCCCAGTTGGACTAGACACTAGCCGCCCCTCTGGTAGAGGGAGGGGAAGTAGGGGACCTGTGTTCCCATATCCTCTGGGTGGGTTCTTTCTCTCCCTCCTAACCATGGCATAGGGGCACTGGTCATAACCAGTTATGACGGTTGTCCCAGGAAAGCCATTCCTAATGGTGGAGGTGACTACCTGTGGCCACAGAGCCGAGTCACGGTCACATGTGGGAAAACTGGCTCCCTCCACCTGACATTCTTTGCTTCACAGAAAATAAAGGGGTAGGAGACTGGAAACTGGATGGCCCCTTACTGCTCTTGGGAACGCAGCCTTCCTAGTGAAAAGTGGTTGAGACTGACATATGATCAGACATGAGCTCTCAAGGGCTGCAACTGCAGCTCCTCCAAGCTTTTGCTTTTGACTGAGTTCAAGCTTGTTACTTGCAAGTTCCCAACCCATCTCATGGCCAGGGGCCTTGGGAAGGGGGACCTCCAGAAGGCAGTTGGGGACACAGCAGCATCCCCAGATCCATGCCTGGCTCCTTGCCACCCCTACTCTTCCATCTCTCACCCCACCTCACACTCTGAGCCCTGAACTTCATCCCCACCTTCCCACCCACCCCGGTCCCATGGAATCTGCAGTGGAACCAAAGAGGTTTGGTCTGCGTGGCTCCAGGGGCAGGGCTGGGCTCAGTGTAGAAATTCTCTTCCCTGGAGGCAGATGTCATACTGATAAGTATAACTAGCCCACAGTGAAGGTAGTGAGTCCTCTGTCCCCTGAGGTATGCAAACAAAGATGGTAGAGTAATTCCCACCCTTGGGAAGGGGGTGCTGGAGCTAGAAGACCTAGATCTTAGCCAAGTGGGAGCCTAGGCATCCTGCCTTAGGTCTCAGAAGAAGTTTGGCTTGAGGGTGGGGGGTGTGGCCGGGACAGCATCGAAGTGCTAACGTGGCACTTGCTACGTGACACAGCTGCCCGGTCTATGGTTCACTCAGGGGAAGGAAAAAGACCTCAGTACTTGGAAGGGCTGACGGGACTCCCACGGACCCCCCGATGCCTCCATCTCTTGCCTGTTGGGTGAACTACCTGCAGCTGCACCCAGAGGCCAGCTTTGTAGAGACTCCCTGACTAGGTCAGCCAAGGCCAGAGCCCAAGGACTTGGCTCCTTCCTGTCTTTAACTTCCCAGTGCAGGATGTTGTGATTGTGGATGTTGTCATGCTGGTAGACCAAGGTTCAAATCTACTTACTCACTGTGTGACTTGAGCAAGTTGCTTGCACACCTCCAGTGACTGGGAGCTCACTACTTCTCAAGGAGGTCCCTTCCAGGGCAGGACAGATGTTTCTAGGAAGTTATTCCTGGTGTTGAGCTGAGCTCTGCTTCCCCATGGCTTTTCCCATGGATCCCAGTGTTTCCCGGGTCTGCTCTTCTATGCTCCACAGCCCCTGGCCTCCAGGCTGGCATCACTGTCCCCCACCACCTACCCCAGCTGCCCTCTCTGGGACACACACCTCCCTCCTTTGTCCCATTTCCAGTGGGTCTCAACGTCAAGGGCAGGTCTGTAGCCTCTTCAGCAAGCCCTCCAGGCTTCTAGCTACACAGGCTGCCCTTCGGCAGCCTCATTCCCCAGTGACTCACCAAGCTGGCAGCAAACAAACCCCCCAAGTCCCCCTTCCGCGTGCTGCAGTTGGGGCTCAGCCCTTCTCCACCCCAGTGTTCGTGCTCTCTGTGGTGCTGAAGCCAAGTATGGCTCTGCATGTGTCCATGTTCATCTTCATCAGGTCAGACCAAACTAGCCTGAGTTCTGCTTAGTTCCAACTCCCTCATCCAGCACACTGGCTGTTCCTCCCAGCTTCCCATCCTCTACAAATCTGATCCACATGCTGTCAGTGCCCTTGGCAGAGCCATTGATAAAAACAACCGGGAAGGAGAGGGCTGAAGGGAGAGCTCCAAAGTACAGCTCCAGAGACCCTCCCAGGTTCTCAGCACTCAGAAGAGGGCTCTGCCTGTGATAGTCACTCTCACTGTTCTCAGGAGGCCCTGTGCCAACTACCTCACTGTCACACGGACACACACTGCCAGGGGCACTTTGCTAAACCTGGCAAGGGAACCAAGGCTGGTCGCGGTGACTTGTTCTCCAGAGCCCACAATGGGTGCTCACGGTCATCAGAGCTCAGAAGTCACCCCCCTTTCACAATCTAGTCTAGAATTTCACCCTGGCTTAACACACACACACATACACACACACACCAGCAAACCTGCACCCATGCCAGGCCAGGCCCTGAGCTCTCAGGACCTAGAACTGAGCCAGATTCTGCCCTTCCCTAGAGGAGCTCACGGTCTGCTTGGGCAGGTGGCCATGGAACATTTGATGACAGCACAGAGGTATGCTAGTAATTGGAATGTGTTGACTACTTGCTATGTACCAGGCACTCTTCTAAACCTAGACTAACCCTCACAGTAAACAATCACTATCCCCATTTTGGAAAAGAAAATAGCAGCCCACTTCAGTATTGCTGCCTGGAAAATTTCATGGACAGAGGAGCCTGGTGGGCTACAGTCCATGGGGTCACAGAGTCAGACATGACTGAATGACTGGGCACATCCCTATTTTATCATCCAGTGGGAACTGAGGTGCACAGAGGCTCAGGAACGTGCCCGAGCCTCCCACACAGTGAGGGTTGTGTGCAGGCAACCAGGAGCTGCCTGGCCTGGTCTGGTAGGCTCAGGAGGCCCTCAGAAGGAGGAGGTACCTGAGTGGAGACTCGAAAAATGGGCGGCAGCAGGAGAGGACCAGAAAAAAAGCAGGGAGGGCAAGGGTAAGGTAACAGCGTTCCCTCACTGTTCACTGCTTCACTCAGCATGTGTGGGGGCCAGCCTGCCCAGTGCCAGAGGCGGGTGGTCCCTGGGGATTCAGAAGTGAGTGTGCCAGCAGAGTGCCTTGGAACAAACTGGGAAGTACAGGGTGCCCTGGGGAAGTGAATGAGATGGCCACAGTCAGGGAAGGCTTTCCAGAGGAAGTGAGGTCTGAGCTGAACTTGGAAAGAGCAAGTGGAAACCAGTTAGGTTGGAGAGATGTGCGTGGGGTGGGGTAGGGGGTACCAGGCTAAAGGAACAACCAGCGCAAAGGTGGTTCAAGGAGCAGCAGTGAGAACGGGGTGGCTGGAGAGGTACCAGTGAGGAGAAGAATGATTCTAAGGCCGTGAAGGAGTGTGGACAGTTCCTGAGGGCCAACGGGAGCCACCACAGACTTCTGACAGGGCGGGGCCCCCAGCAGTCTGAGCAGGCTGTCTGCCCTCCACACTGAAGTGTGCAGGGAGCAGTGGGTACCTCTTCTGGTTATGTAGGGTCACGATACTCACCTCAGGGGTGTGCATGAGAACAGGTGAGGGTCAGTAGCAGCCTTTTTCTCCCTCCTGGTGGAGCCTGGCAACAGCAACTCCTTTCCCCTACCCCTGCAAGTGGAGCAATTACCAGATTACCAGATTGCAACAGGCAGGGCCCAGCGGCCAGTCAGCTCCCCAGTCACATCAATCTCTTGAAACATAATCCCGGGCCCGGCGGGGTGGCCAGATGGCTTAGGAGGGAGTCCCAGACTTTTGGGCTTCCTGAAGCTCTTCCCAGGGCCCTTGAGGATGTGGGGGGTTCCCAGAAGCACCCCTATTCTGGGAGTTGGGAAGGCAAGTTTACCGAGTCTTCCCTACCTATTAATCACAGAGCCAGAAGGAACATTTGAAATCAACCTCATGGAATCTCCCACTAAGTCTGGAAGCCTTGATCTAGCATTCCAACAGGTGGCCACCCAGCCTCCACTTGGATACTTCCAAAGATGGGGAGCTCACTACCACAACTCTGAGGGCAGTGGCCACGGGGCAGGTCATGAACTCTGAGAGCTGAACTAAAGAGGTATTACATGGACCAAAATTATGATTAGCCAAATCTGGAAGGCCTTATACTTCCATAGGAGTTAAACCAGATCTGTACCATGGGGAGTCACTGTGGGAGAAGGGAAACCCCACAGGGTTGAACCCCAAACCCCTGTCCCAATTTTAATTCTACAACTGACCAGCTGGGCAGCTTGGTCAATTGTCTCCACCCCCTTATTTTTCTTATCTGTAACTTAAACTATGCAGCCCAATAAGGCAGTCCCTGGTCGTAAGTGACTGGTGAACCTTTGAAATGTGGATAAGTGCAACAGAAAAACTAAACTTCTTGTTTTTAATTGATTTAAATTAAAAAATTTAAAACCAGAAGTAGTTTTTATAAGCTTTTTCTATTGATTACACATTGAAATGATAATATTTTGGATATACTGGATTAAAATATTAAAGTTAATTCCACCAAAAATGAACATCACTTGTTTCCTTTTTTTACTGTGACTGCAAAAAAATTTTACATTACAGGGTGGTTCACCTTATCATCCCATCAGGCAATACTGACACAGGAGATTAAGGATCCTATGAGGCAGATGTTCATGTGTTTGGGGACAGTTAAGGTCCAGACAAATCATGCTCTCTGGGGCTACTGTTACTTGCAGTTGTGTTTTTCATTGCACAAGCAAGACATGCTCATTCTAGAAATAATAGAGAATGTGGAAAAACAATAAAAACAGAACAGAAATTGACTATAATCCCACCACCCAAAGACAGCTACTGGTAAATTTTCTTGTTTTTTCCCTGTGCATGACCATGTGACCTAACACTCCGTGCAGACCACCCCACCCCACCCCACCCCAGCTTGTAGGATCTCAGAAAGGCCACTTTAACTAACAGCTTGGCCCCAAAGTCTACACCTCAAAGAGCCCCCTCCAGCTGAATGGCGGGACCTTGAACTTCCTTTCCTGTGACTGTGAGTTCCAGGAGTGGCCGCTGTCTCCTGTGAAATCCAGGCACTCCCACACTCAGCTCCTGTTCTCCTCGGCCTCTGCCATCACTTGTGGTCAACCCCAGTACTGCTGGCACCAGCCTGGGGAGGGGAGAGGAGGGTCTTCTCCAATATATTGTCAGTCTGGGGAGGGGAGGCGAAGGTCTGCTCTGTCATACTGTCAGCCTGGGGAGGGGAGACGAGGGTCTTCTCTGATATGCTGTCAGTCTGGGGAGGGGCGGCGAAGGTCTGCTCTGTCATACTGTCAGCCTGGGGAGGGGAGACGAGGGTCTTCTCTGATATGCTGTCAGTCTGGGGAGGGGCGGCGAAGGTCTGCTCTGTCATAGTGTCAGCCTGGGGAGGGGAGACGAGGGTCTTCTCCGATATGTTGTCAGTCTGGGGAGGGGCGGCGAAGGTCTGCTCTGTCATAGTGTCAGCCTGGGGAGGGGAGACGAGGGTCTTCTCCGATATGTTGTCAGTCTGGGGAGGGGCGGCGAAGGTCTGCTCTGTCATAGTGTCAGCCTGGGGAGGGGAGACAAGGGTCTTCTCTGATATGTTGTCAGTCTGGGGAGGGGCGGCGAAGGTCTGCTCTGTCATAGTGTCAGCAGTTCACCACTGCTGCTCCCACTTCTCCTCAGCCAGTAGGGAAAGCTCTTCCATGCTGGGTGCTGGGAGCGCAGCTCCAGAGCAGAGCCCTCTGGGTCCCGGGTGAAGGAATTCTTTCCATTTTACCCATTAGCCCTCTCCTCTCCAGAGCCCCCATGTCAGGGGTCCCTTTGGCTGGATCTAGAACTGGCACTCCCTTTCTTACCAAATCTGGTCTGTTCCTGAGAGGGCACTAACCCTGGGTGAGACTTCTTCTTCCTGGGGGTGACCTACTGAGGGGCCCCTTGCTTCTCTCTGGGATCTGATTTTCACCTATACCCCTCTCCTGCACAATCCCTCAAGCACATCTATGTTTATCTGGACCACAGAAGCTCCAGGGCACCCTGCAGAGAGGGTCTCATTCTGTGCTTTCCCCACTTGACATTAAATAGGAACACATTTCCAATGAAACCATCACTTCTAATGGCTTCATAGAACCCTATTGCATGGATAGGTTGTAACTTTGAATCTAATCTGCCTCAGTGATTTAAGATGGCCCCATGTTTTTGCTCTTACAAATACTACTTCCCTATATACTTTGTTTACTTTGATATTCTCAGACCTAAGGAATGTTTAGTTTTCCCTTTTCAGACTTCCAGCAAATCCTACTAGATGTGTTGTTAAACCCTACCCTCCTCTGTGTCCTCCTTGGGTTGGCACTCAAGGCCACCCCCACACCTGAGCTTAGTCCATCCCTTCTGCCCCACATGTCACCCAACCTCAAATATGACCTGAGCTCTGACCACATTAAGCACCACGGTGTCCCCACACTTTCAAGCCCCTCGGCCTCCCTGTTGGCTTATGGTGTCCCACTGCCTGGCACCTCTGCCCCCATCTCCAAATCTTCTTCATTTTCTAGTGCCCTCTCCTCCAGGTAACCCTTCCTTATTTCTCCTATCTGTAAGTGACCCCTCCCTCCTCTGAATGAAGACAGCATGTCCTTGTCCCCTCCCTTGTGGTACTGATGCAAACATCATGTCCTTGAGTCCACTTATGTCTCAAGTGTCCAGGTCTGTCTTGCTCCCCACCCCCCTCCCAGAGCAGGAGCTGCTTGAGGGACTGACTCTGATTTCCTTCTGTGGGCACAGAGCATGGCACAGAGTGGACATTCACTGCTGCTGCTGCTGCTGCTGCTGCTAAGTCACTTCAGTTGTCGTGTCCGACTCTGTGCGACCCCATAGATGGCAGCCCACTAGGCTCCGCTGTCCCTGGGATTCTCCAGGCAAGAACACTGGAGTGGGTTGCCATTTCCTTCTCCAATGCATGAAAGTGAAAAGTGAAAGTGAAGTCACTCAGTCGTGTCTGACTTGTCACGACCCCATGGACTGCAGCCCACCAGTCTCCCTCCATCCATGGGATTTTCCAGGCAAGAGTACTGGAGTGGGTTGTCATTGCCCTTCTCTGAGGGCATGCACTAAAGGACTAAATAACTACAAGGGTGAAAGAGGACAGGCCTTGAGCTAGGGACTGAGTTCAGCCAGCCACTAGTGTCCTGGCTCAGGGCCAGGGCTTCCCTATGGCCTGCAGTAGTTGGACTTGGCTCTGGGGGAGTCTGTTACAGTCAGAGGCCCATTTGGCCCTGAGCTGATGTGCTGGCCCTCGTCTGGGGATAATCTCTCTCATGGATAATGTTGCAGGGCGGCCCCTCATTTCTCCATTCAATCTCATTACCAGCCCTTCAGGATTTACATTTAAGACCCACCCTAAGCCCATCACTAACATATGGTGTCTTGGCAGACAGACATGAATGGAGATTGTAAATACTGACTCATTCACTCATTCACTCCTTCACTCAGCAGACTACACTCTAGCAGTTCTGGAGTGTGGGTTCTGGCTCTACAGGCCCAGCATTGAAACAGACCCAGGCTCAGCCCTGGAGGCACTTTCAGTAAAGAGTCAACTGCTTAGTGAGGTGGGACTGGGACAGCACAGGGATAGTGGCATCCCAGCAAAGGGGTATTACCCCTGTCTGATGGTCAGGGAAGGCTTCCTGGAGGAGGAGACCTTTTAACTGTGTCTTAAAGAGGAGTGGGCCTTTGCTAGAGCAAAAGCAGGGTGCTCACAGGCAGCGGTTGGTTACAGCCTGGGGTAGGGGAGAGGCTTTCTGTGCTCAGCTCTGATGCTAGATGATGCCTGCTGCAGTCTAATGATAACAGGAGGTGGATGGGAAGGGATTATCTGCTCTTGTTTACATGATTAAAAACAGACAAATACTTCCTTTATCTGAAAGAATGAAAGGGCTTTGGGGAAAAATCCTTTTGGCAGCAAAGCAAAGTGCAAGCATCTCCTTAACTGACCTCACTTGCTCCCCCCACACCCTCAACCCCCTCACACACACCCCCAACCTCCCCACCCCCGGCCCCCCGCCCCAACCCGCCCCAACAGCCATGAGAAGAATAGCTTCAGGGTTGACTTGCTCTGGTGGGTGGCAGGCAGAGGTGGGGAGGAGCCAAGAGGAAGGAGACCCACAAGACCCTTCCCACAACCTCCCACGTGGAGAGTCTGGGCCAGCCACAGGGTGGCACCTCTCAGAGAAAATCTAACCATTCTCCATTTTATAGATGCAGCTCCTGACGTCCAAAGATGGACGCCTGGGTCACAGAGCCAGATCACCAACTCCCAGCCTGCGGCTCTAACTCACTCCCTCATTCAGTCTCAGGCATGAGTTCATTCAAAAGCCTGCATTAACCACCTGCCTGCGGCAGCACTGAAAACTCATGCTGGGCACGAAGGACACACAGACCTGCCCCTCTGCTCACACGTCCTCAATCTGATGAGAGAGACAGACAGTGACAACCAGAGTCATGAAAGAGGAGCCAGGAGTTGTGGGGACTCTTCCCATGGGGTCCTAACTCTGGGGGAGAGGCAGGTAGTCCAAAGAGATTTCACTGAAGAGGTGGCACTGAGCTTGGTCTCATCTGCTGGGTAGGAGTTGGGCAACTGAAGGGAGCTGCTAAGAGGACAGAAAACAAAAGAAAGAACATGTGGAAAAGTCTAGAAGTGTGAATGGGCTTGGCTGATGACACTGGGCAAGGGGACAAGAGCAGAGCGGGGCTCGATGGAGCCAGGGGATTAGGGGTGGGAGGATCCCCATGCCTGTTCATGCCCAGGAGCTCTGCGAGGGTGCCGGGCAGAGCAAGGAGGGGGTGAGAGTGGGTGCACCTGAGTGCCTGGCCTGCCCACCCACAGACGCTGACACCCACCGCTCTCCCAGCTTGATGTCCGGCCTCGCCTCCCTGGATGCCAAGACCTCCAGCCGCCTGGGCATCCTCACCGTGGCGTACTACCTGTGGACCACCTTCGTGGCGGTCATCGTGGGCATCATCATGGTCTCCATCATCCATCCGGGTGGCGCAGCCCAGAAGGAGACAACTGAGCAGAGTGGGAAGCCCATCATGAGCTCAGCCGACCCCCTGCTGGACCTCATTCGGTAACCCCCGCAGCCAGCACCCTATTTGGGAATGCCACACCTGGGTGGGGCTGCTGACTCCACAGGCCCAGCCCTGCCTGTCACCCAAGGAGCAGGAGAGGGGGTGGGGACAGGTGCTCAGGGTCTTCTCTTGATCGCTCGTGGTCACAAAGGGTCAGCCACAGAGGCCACACTCTGCCCTCTATACCCCATGCTCCCCGCGGCCTCACACTGAACTGTCCACCCCCATCAGGACAGGATGAGCAGGTGGGCAAAGGGGATGCAGTAAGGACATTCATCAGGAAGGCAACAGTTGCACAGAAGTCCTGAGCTGGGTGCAGTGTTGTAGGGAGAAGTCACGGGCCATTCTGGGTCCTGAGGTGTAAAGGGGGAAGTGGACAGTCATTGCTGGAGAAGTCAGTTGGGGCCAGACCATGAAAAGCATTGGGAACCTAAATTTTAGGAACCTTTACCCTAAAGGCCACAGGAAATGGGTTTTAGACATAGGAGTGCCATGATCCAATTCAGAAGGCTTACTCTGTCTGCCAGAGTGCTGGTGGATAGGATTGGGGGCGCACAGCCAGAGAGGAAGACAGAGGAAGGGATGGGGCCAGGGTGGTAGCAATGGGCCTGGGGGAGGAAGGAAGACTGAAGGCTGCGCAGGAGGTAAAATCAGCAGGAGACGGAGAGATGGGGGGAGAAGTGGAGGAGGTGGGGCTGCCGATTTCAAAGGCATGAAGGTGTCTGGCCTGGGCACCTGAGTGGGCAACAGCATGGTGGCCAGGCCAGAGGACAGTGCAGAGCAGGTGTGGATCTCCTGGGGGAGGTGTCACCTGGTGGTTGGCTGCTGGATTTGAATCTTGTGGGGAGTCTGAGCCAGAGATGGAGGTTGGGAGAAGAGCAGATAGAGGCCTTAAGAAGACCCCGATGGCAAAGGGGTCTCCCAGGACAGTGTGGGTATGGACAGCAGGGCTGGGATTAAACCCAGGGAAGCACCACATTGGAAACAGTTTACTGGGCTCAACAGGGTGTCCCATTAAACTTGCTCTGTGGACTTCTTCTGGTCCCTCCCATTTTCTTGCCAATTTCAGATATAAGAAATCCAGTCCAGGACTTGCCTGGAGGTCCAGTGGTTAAGACTCCCCACCCACCAATGCAGTTTCCATCCCCGGCTGGGGAAATAAGATCCCACGTGACAAACTGCACAACCAAAAAAAAAAAAAAAAGAAAACTCGTAAGAAATCCAGTCCAACCTAACAGTAAAACTCTAAACTCATTCCATTTAAAACAGATCCTGTCCTAGCCTTTTGCTGATTCAGACATGGAAATCGGAGTGAGGAAGAAGGTCATAGCAGGCTTCTCCTTCTTTCTTGCTCCATCTACTTCCCTGTTGCTAGCTCTGGGGCTGCACAGCAGAGAGGCAGAGGGATGGCTAGCAAAGTCCTCCTTCCCTGGAAGTGGAGTGAGCTGGGGTAGGTGCTCCCTGATTGTATTTCTTCAGGGGAGCCTTTGTGGGCTTTTTGGTGCCCCTCCTATCACTGGTATCTCTCACCTGTTGTCCCCTTGACTCAGACACTCCCTGCACCATTTGGCTGCTCAGGATGCCCTCCTCAGCCCTGACCTCTGGTGTCTGGGGACACCTCACCACCACTCACTCCAGTGATCCTCTTAGGCAGAGTCCCTTCTGCAAAGTTCACATTGGCCTGTGGAACACACACACACACACACACACACACACACATGCACACATCCTTTGTGGATATGCGGGCCTTTCCCAGGTCCTTTGGACATGAGTCAGGCACCAGGTCCTACACGCCGCAGATCCTAGAGGACACAGCCAAGGTCTTTGAGTAGTTCTCTTGACTTAAAGTGAAGGAGAAGCAGTCCTCTCGTCCCCTTTGGGGGTAGATGCCCAGCATACAATCCCTCTCTCTCCCTTTCTCTTTCTCCCGAGTAACCCTTGCCCTCTGTATCAGTCAGCTGTTGCTGTGTGACAAATCATCCAAAGACCTAGTGCTTTAAAACAACCACCACATGTCTACAGGTCAGATGGAAGTTCCCGCTGACTTGGACTGAGCTCAGCTGAGCTGGCTCATGTGTCTGCAGGCAGCTGGCCACTCCACTGGGGAAGAGCTGCTACAGGATGATCTTGGCTTAGATCTAGCTGTGCTCCTCATGTTCCCTCATCTTCCTGCAGGCCAGCCTGGATTTATTTCATGGTGGTGATGGGTTTCCAAGGGAGAGCTAGCCTGGGCATGCTCTTATGAGGAAGATAGAGGAACAAGAGAGGGAAACAGAAACATGCCAGTGTTTTTGTAAGTCTCTACTTTAGCTGAGTCCACTAACATCCTATCAGCCAAGAAGAGTCATGTGGCCATGACTTAGGGTGGGAAGGGATAGCAATGTGACAAGGCAAAAAAGTTGTTGTGCCCTGTCTGACTCTTTGTCAGCCCATGGACTGTAGCCCTCCCGCCAGGCTCCTCTGTCTATGGAATTTTCCAGCAAGAATACTGGAGTGCATTGCCATTTACTACTCCAGGGGATCTTCCCAATCCAGGGATCAAACCCATGTCTCCTGCATCATCCTGCACTGACAGGCAGATTCTTTACCACTCAGCCACTTGGGTATCCAGGCGTGACAAGGCATCAATGAATAAGGGCCATTAGTACAATCAAGCGACCACTCCCTCCATCTTCTCCATTCTCCAGGTTCTTTTAATCCTTTGAGATATGTGATGAACAAAGGATCACAAAAGTACCTGCAGTTTTGTTCCTGCTGTGTGGTTCTCACCCACAGGGTCAAGAGTTCCAAGCAAGGTCTGCTGTAGCTACCTTTACTTGCCTGGTGATTCCATCAGTACAATGGTATTGTACACTTCCTGTACACTGACACTGCCAAATTTTGTTTCCAGTGGAAACCTCTCACCTGCACTCCAGATTCTTCCATGCACTTGTCTAAAGGCATCTCAAAATGAGCACATCCGAAGCTCAACACTTGATTTTCCCTGTAATCTGTCCTTTCCTCAGCCCTCCCATCTTAGTCTGGTGTCTCTTTTTCTCTCATGTCCTGCATCCAGTCTTTCAGCAAATTCTGCCAGCTCTGTAATATCTTAAACCTTATGCCTTCTGTCCTTCTACCACTTCCACCTTCGCACAGACCACCATCACCTCTCTCTTGAGGGCCCAGTATGGTCACCTGCTTTCTCTCTGCTTCCATACAGTCTGTTCTTAGCACAACAGCCAGATGGATCCTTTATAAACCTGCTCACAACCTGTCACAGGTTGACAAAATACACAGTATTCACCGTGGCCTATGGGCCCATCATGATCCACCCCACCACGTACAGGTTGGGCCTCTGACCTTCGCTCCAACTCTCTCCTGGCTCCAGCCTGCTGGCCTCCATACAGTCCTCAGAACGTCCTTAGGATCCTGTCTCAGCACCTCGGCCTCCTTGCTGCCTCTGTCAGAATAGTCCTTCTCTTGCTCCGTTTACACCTCTGCAGAGGGCCCTCCCAGCCGCTCTCTCTTCATAGCCGGTCTTAGTGCCTGCCATTACCCTATCTGTGTACTTCTGTCTCTCTTACTGGAATAAAGTATGCTCCGGGAGGGCCAGTTGTTTAAAAACCATCCTGCTGTATCCTGGAGCCTAGAGCAGACCCACACAGCGGAGGCGCGGAGTGCTTGCTGGTTGCACACGTGGGAGGCGGGGACATCTGTTGCACCGGGGCCTGAAGCCCCAGTGGGGTTTGAGGCACTGACACGGGGAAAATGGCCAAGCACGAGGTGTCGAGGCCCGGGTGAGTCTCTGCCCACAGCCACCCTGGAGGACGGCGCAGAGCTGCTGGAGCAGGAGGAAAACCAGGAAAGCTGATGTCCTGGAAGCCAGGGGCAGAGGAATTTCGAGAAGTTTCATGTCTAAGACCCACTATTTCTAAGATTTGGTGCCTATGAGTCATCATTTCTTGGAGCCTATGATTCGAAACAGCCTTTCCCTGTGGTGGAAGGAGTCTTGGCGCACGGGGAGCCCCCGCCCTCCCCAACGGCCTCCCCTGCTCAGGGGCTCAGGGCCCTGGATCATACACACATGTCAGAGTCAAATGTTCCAGGAGGAGTCCCTGCTCTCAGCTGCTTTTCACGTGGTGAAAATTGATACTTTTGGTTTGAGGTTTTTCCCCCAGCCGCTCTCAACCCTGAGCAAGTTTTTTTGCAAAGCTGGGTGGTTGGACATCGCTGTCACCGTGTCTCAGTCAGAGAGCGGGGCTGCAGGGGGGGATCACGTGCTTCCCGCAGGGACCCTCGTCTCAGCTCTGTGGGATTGCTGTGTGGCTCTTGGGGGCCAGCCCCCTCCCCGGGCCTCTTCCCCCAGTGGGTTTCAAGATCCCTTCTAGCTCTGTGGTTCTGAAACACAAAGGCCTAGAGGCCAGTGAGGAGGCTTCTGGGCACGGGCAGAAAGTTCTGGAGGCAGGTTCTGGGAGACGAGGTTGGCAGGACGGGGTAGAGCTCAACCTTGCAGACTTGATTCCAGGCTGAGGGGGTGGCTGCTCTACTTGAGAAGGGGGAAGCCAGTGGGTTTCGGAAGGATGGATCAGAGCAGGGTAGCATGGGGTGGCCAGGATGTGCCTAGAGGCAGGGGGATGCCCCGGGAAGGGGTGTAGTCACCTTAGTCGCCTTCAACCCACTTTTATTAAGTAACTTCTCTGGGCAGAGGCATTGGACTGAGAGCTGGTGGGGAGAGAGGGCGGGGGGAGGGGTGCGGTGGGGAGGGCAGGAGAATAAAGGTCCCTGCATCCAGCCATCAGTCATCTTAGGACAGACAGATGGGAAGAGTGCCCTGGATAGCCATTCTCGGAGTCCTTTTCTAGCTCTGAGGTTCTGAGAGGCTGTGCAGAAAATGAAGACACCAGCAGGGAGGTTAAAGCAGCCGCCTCACCCTTGCTCTGGCCCAGAGCAGATGACCACCAAGTGTTGAAAACAAGAGTACAGGTGACCAGGAGAGGGAACTAAGAAATGGAGGCAGACATGACTAAGGAAAAGTCAGAAAGATGAGGGTTTCAATTGAACAGGAAAATAAGGCTCACAGCATCCTTCAGGATGGGAAGATATACATTGTATCTCTCTAAGATGCTTCCAGAGGAACACAACAGGCCATGTCCCTGGATGGCTCTCCAAGACATGAGTTCATTTCCTAGGACTCCAAGTGGGGGCTCCAGAAAACTGATGTCTGCTCACAGGGCAGCCTCCCTGGACAAACCCAAGCGAAACACCAATCAGAGCTGGGCCCCTTCTTTGTTTTCTAATCTTTCAAAAACACCAGAGAGATTAAGTCAGCTTGGCTCTATTTATAGCCCCCAGTCACCCCTTCAGGGATTGGATGAAGCTCTTGGGAGCTGTGCTTGGAAAGGAACCATTCCCACCTTTGGAGTTTGGGCTGGGGATGTGGGATTAGGGGTGAGTTTGGGAACTTACAAATAATAAGTGAGGTGGACCGTGGCCTTGCCCCAGGAGACATGCAGGGAGGCCTGGGGCAAAGTGAATGGTCTTGGCCGACTAATATCTCCCAGGCACATTATGTCTGAATTTTATGTAACTACCACCAGGAACCCAGGTCTCCTGGGGGAAAAAAGAAGGCTTCCCATGGGTCTTCAAAACCAAAAGAAAATGTATGTTTTTTCATTTAATAATCAAAAGTATAATTGTTTATAAAAATCTGAGGATAGAACTTCCCTGGTGGTCCAGGGGACACAGGCTTGATCCCTGGTCAGGGAAGACCCCACAAGCCAAGGGGCAACAAAGCCTATGTACCACGACTACTGAGTCTGCGGGTCACAACTACTGAAACCTGTGCTCCTAGAGCCTGTGGTCCGCCACAAGATAAGCTACAGCAATGAGAAGCCCGTGCACCATAGGAAGACCCAGTGTAGCCCCCTGAATCTTTTTAAACACAGTTAAAAAAATCTGAGGATAAGCTTGTTGATAATAATACAGCCACATGCATCAGGAAATGCTTTTGGCTGCTAGTTAAGAGAAACCTGAAGCAGCAGAGGCTTAACTAATGTAAAGATGTGTATTTTCTCTCCAATAAGCAGACCAGAGGTGGCAGTTTGTGATCACCAGGAGCCCATGCTCCCTCCACCTTTGTGCTTTCCCATGTTTATTTAGCACTTGGCTTTTCTCATCAGTGTCTCATGGTGCAGTGAGGCTGCTAAAGCTCCACCTGTTATGTCCATGTTCTAGGCAGAAAGAAATGAGCTGGAGGAAAGGACCAAAGGGTCCCAGTTGCATGAGCATCTTTGCAAACTTTTCCCAGGAAATGCCACCCAATCACTCGCACTCACATTGCATTGACCACCCCTCTGGAAAGAGAGGCTGGGAGACAGGGCTTATTGTCAGGGCCCTCTTGGTCCCTGTAACAGCCTTCAGTTTCTGTTAGTGAGAAGAAAGAATGGAGACTGGGTAGACAGCTAGTCATCCCTGCCACAGCACATATTTTAAATTATTTTCGTTGTTAAGGACACTGTAAAGAGATGAACGCATGAGGTATAAGTTCCGTTCGCTTTCTTACGTGTGGCCTTTTGAATGCTCTTGGTTTCTGCTCAGGCTAGAGTGACTTTCCTTCTAAGTTTTCTTAGAGAAATGCTTAGTCACTCGAACCTACTGGGACTGTTTCCAGGAGACATTTCAAACTGCTATCACTGGCGCAGCATAGACATCCTTCACTCTGGTCATGAGTGCCCAGGCCAGTGTGCCTGCTCTTAGCTTTGGCTCTGCTTGACTTCCAAAGCCCTTGCCAGCAGCCGTTGTTCTGGTGACAGAAATTTGATCACTTATTGAAAAAAATCCTCAGGTGACTTCTTCAATCTCAGCTCCTGACCCTGCTTTCCCTCTCCCTTGTGACAATGCTGAAATCAGTGGGGAAAACCAGGACCATTCTCTGCCTTGGCAGTTTTCTGCCTTGGCAGCTCACTGTAAGTCCTCTCCTAACCGCCACATAAAATACAGGTTACCCTGAACATGTATTTTAGCAGCGGTGAAAAAAAATTATAGTTTCTGCTTTTCAACACTGACTGCTGGGGTGTAAAGTCAAGAAAAAAAAACCCCACACTCATGTTCACATGTATAACTTCATGGATATGTGAGCTGAGTCTTGCAAAAGAAGAGACATGCCAAGAACAAGAGTGAGCGGGAAGGAGGGTCCAGGTAGAAGACACAGCGTGAACACGAGGTGCCTGGCCTGTTCAAGGAAGTGCTAGCACAGGAACAAAATTCCTTGTGAGCATCTCGGAAGGATAGATTCCTAAGGCAGATTATAAAGGCAGAGACCCTCACCGTGAATTGCAAATTGCCTTATAGTTTGTTGCCAGAACTGTCTGAGGGAGTCCATGTCACCAAACATCCTCTGGCATTGCCCTTCTTTGGGATTCAAATAAAAACTGACCTTTTCCAATTCTGTGGCCACTGCTGAGTTTTCCAAATTTGTTGACATGCTGAAGGCGGCGCATTAACAGCATCATCTTTTAGGATTTTAAATAGCTCAGTTGGAATTCCTTTACTTCTACCAGCTTTGTTCATTGTAATGCTTCCTAAGGCCCACTTGACTTCACACTCCAGGATATCTAGCTGTGGGTGAGTGATCACACCATTGTGGTTATCTAGGTCATTAAGACTGTTTTTGTATGGTTCTTCTGTGTATTCTTGCCACCTTCTCTTACTCTCTTCTGCTTCTGTTAGATCCTTACCTTTCTGTCCTTTATCATGCCCATACTTGAATGAAATGTTCTCTTGATATATCCAGTTTTCTTGAAGAGAACTCTAGTCTTTCCCATTCTATTGTTTTCCTCTATTTCTTTGCATTGTTCACTTAAGAAGGCTTTCTTGACTCTCCTTGCTATTCTCCAGAACTCTGCATTCAATTGGGTAAATCTTTCTCTTTCCCCCTTGCCTTTTGCTTCTCTTTTCTCAGCTTTTTGTAAGGCCTCCTCAACCAGTTCGCCTTCTTGCATTTCTTTGTCTTTGGTATGGTTTTGGTCATTGCCTCCTGCACAATATTGTGAACCTTGGTCCATAGTTCTTCAAGCAGTCTACCAGATCTAATCCCTTTAACATATTCATCACCTCTACTGTATAATCATAAGGGATTTGATTCAGGTCATATCTGAATGGCTTACTGGTTTTCCCTATTTTCTTCAACTTGAGCCTCAATTTTTCAATAAGGAGCTCATAATCTGAGCGACAGTGAGCTCCAGGTCTTGTTTCTGCTGACTGTATAGAGCTTCTTCATCTTCAGTTGCAAAGAACATAATCAATTTAATTTTGGTATTGACTATCTGGTGATGTCCATGTGTAGAGCCATCTCTTGTGTAGTTGGAAAAGGGTGTTTGCTATGACCAACATGTTCTCTTGACAAAACTCTGTTAGCCTTTGCCCTGCTTCATTTTGCACTCCAAAGCCAAACTTGTCTATTATTCCAGGTATCTCTTGACTTCCTACTTTTGCATTCCAAACCCCTTCAACGAAAAGGACATCTTTTTTTGGTGTTAGTTCTATTAGATTGGTACAAAAATAACTGTGGTTTCAGACTGTGAATTTTAAACCATTATAACTAGGCTCAAACACATCTTTGTTAATTAAAATAGGAACCATTACAATCAACACATTTTTGCCAACGAGAAATAGGTTTATTCCTATAGTGTAAAAATCTGTGCTTCAGAAGTCAATGAACTGTTAGGAAGCATTTTCTGCCTCCTGCTGGTTGTGGAAGCATTTTCCCTGCAAAAATTTGTCGAGATGTTTGAAGAAGTGATAATCAGTTGGCAAGAGGTTAGGTGAATATGGCAGATGAGGCAAAACTTTGTAGCCCAACTCATCCAACTTTTGAAGCATTGGTTGTATGATTTGCAGTCAGGCATTGCCATGGAGAAGAATTGGGCCCATTCTGTTGATCAATGCTGGTTGCAGGCATTGCAGTTTTCAGTGCATCTCATTGATTTGTTGAGCATACTTCTCAGATGTAATGGTTTCTCCAGGATTCAGAAAACTGTAGTGGATAAGATGGGCAGCAGACCACCGAACAGTGACTATGACCTTTGTTTGTGTGCAAGTTTAGCTTTGGAAAGTGCTTTGGAACTTCTTCTTTTGTTGATTATCAGGGCTACTTCATTTCTTCTAAGAGATTCTTGCCCACTGTAGTAGATATAATGGTCATCCGAATTAAATTCACTCATTTCTATCCATTTTAGTTCACTGACTCCTAAGATGTCGATGTTTACTCTTTCCATCTCCTGTTTGGAAGACTGACCATGTCCAATTTACCTTGATTCATGGACCTAACATCCCAGGTTCCTATGCAATATTGCTCTTTATAGCATTGGACTTTAATTTCACCACCAAACATACCCACAACTGAGTGTCGTTCCTGCTTTGGCCCAGCTGCTTCTTTCTTCCTGGAGCTATTAGTAATTGTTCTCCACTCTTCCCTTGGACAACTTCCAACCTGAAGGGCTCATCTTCCAGTGTCATATCTTTTTTGCCTTTTCATACTGTCCATAGGGTTCTCACATCAGAAATACTGGAGTGGTTTGCCATTGCATCCTCCAGTGGACCATGTTTTGTCAGAACTGCACTATGACCCGTCCATCTTAGTGGCCCTACACAGCGTGGCTCAGAGCTTCATAGAGTTATGCAAGCCCTTTTGCCGTGACAAGTCTGTGATCTATGAAGGGGATCATTTTTCTATTGAGGTATTAATGTTTTTGTGGTCCATTTATTTATGCAGCAAATATTTGCTGAGTGCCTGTTATGCGTTGGGCATGCTTCCAGGAGCTAGGGACATAGCAGAGAACAAAACAGAGATCCCACCCTCCGGGGAGCTGATGTTCTGGCGAGAAAACACAGAGAGTGAACATGGAAGCAAGGCCAAGATTTGTAAAAAGTCTTTAAAGATTGAAGATGGTAACACTTTGTTGTATGGCTTCCCCAGTTTGTTTGCTTTATTATTTTATTTGTATTGTAATCTGTCTTAAAGAGCTTCTTAATTTTTTAGCTTTTGACTTTGGCATGATTTTAGGTTTATAGAAAAGTTGCAGAGTACAGAGAGTTCCCAGCTCTGCTCAACTTCCCCTGATGTTAGTAACCTACATCTAGCACATTTGTCAAAAGTAAGACATTAAATTAGTACAACGGTATTAACTAAATTGCTTCATTGGATTTCACCAGTTTTTCCACTAGTGTCCTACTTTTCTGTTCCAGAATCCAAACCAGGATACTAAGCTGCACTTAGGAAGTTCTTAGTTTTAATGAAGTAAAATCTGTTGATTTATTTTAATTGCTCATTCTGGTCTTAGAAGTCCTTCCACATCCTGAGATCTGATAAAATATTATTCTGTATTTTTTCTAGATATTTATGGTTTTATTTTCTAAATTATTTATTTCTTTCAGCCATCTGGGATTTATTCTGGTGCAGTGTACATAAAAATCTAGGGCTTCCCAAGTGGCTCGGTGGTAAAGAATCTGCCTGCCAAGCAGGAGACACAGGTTTGATCCTGGGTTGCAAAGATCCCCTGGAGAAGGAAATGGCAACTCATTGCAGTGTTCTTGTCTGGAAAATTCCATGAACAGAGAAGCCCTGTGGGCTCCATGGGGTCGCAAAGAATCCAACATGACTTAGTGACTAAACAAAAACAACAACATAAAGATCTAGGGTTTATTTTTAAAGTTTTTTTTAAAGGGGACCATTTTTAAAGTCTTTATTGAATTTGTTACAATATTGCTTCTGTTTCATGTTTTGATTTTTTGGCTGTGAGATGCATGGGATCCTAGCACCCAACCAGGGATTGAACTTGCAATCTATGCTGTTGTTGTTCAGTTGCTAAGGGTTGTCTGACTCTTCACAACCCCATCGACTGCAGCACACCAGGCTTCCCTGCTTTCAAACTGTCTCCCAAAGTTTGCTTAAATTCATGTCCATTGAGTTGGTGATGCCATCCAACCATCTCATCCTCTGTCACCTTCTTCTCCTCTTGCCCTCAATCTTTCTCAGCATCAGAGTCTTTTCCAGTGAATCAGCTCTTCACATTAGGTGACCAAAATATTGGAGCTTCAACTTCAGCATCAGTCCCTTCAGTGAATATTCAGGGTTGATTTCCTCTAGGATTGACTGGTTTGATCTCCTTGCAGTCCAAGGGACTCTCAGAAGTCTTGTCTAACACCATAGTTCAAAAGCATAACTTCTTCAGCGCTCAGCCTTCTTTATGATCCAACTTTCACATCCATATGTGACTACTGGGAAAACCATAGCTTTGACTAGACGGACCTTTGTCAGCAGAGTGATGTCTCTGCTTTTTAATACACTGTCTAGGTTTGTCAAAGCATTCTTTCCAGGTGTCTTTTAATTTCATCCACAGTCACCATCCACAGTGATTTTGAGATCACTGCTCAACAAAATAAAATCTGTCACTGTTTCCACTTTTTTCCACCTATTTGCCATGAAGTGATGGAACCAGATGTCTTGATCTTAGTTTCTTGAATGTTGAATTTTAAGCCAGATTTTTCACTCTCCTCTTTCACCTTCATCAAGAGTCTCTTTAGTTCCTCTCCTCTTTCTGCCGTTATCATCTGCATATCTGAGGTTGTTGATATTTCTCCTGGCAATCTTGATTCCAGCTTGTGATTCATCCAGCCTGGCATTTTGCATAATATATTCTGCATATAAGGTAAATAAACAAGGTGATGATATACAGCTTTGATGTACCCCTTGCACTGGAAAGCAAACCCCCAACCACTGGACCACCAAGGAAGTTCCAAGATCTAGTGTTTATTTTTCTGAATAGTTGGTCAGCTATGCAGTTCTCTAGAATGAGTCCTTCCTTTCTTCACTGATTTGTGAAGCAACTTCTATCAAATATGAAATATTTAGATGTCCCGGGTTCTGTCTCCAGGTACAGGTTCCGGTACATTGATTTTTCTGCTGATGGCTGTCAGTATCTCACTGTTTTGAGAGTTGCATATTTATAGTATGTTTTCACATCTGGTAGGACAGGACCCCCTCCTGCTTTAGAAGATGAAGATTATGTTAATAAGAATAATGATCCTATTTATATGCCAGGTCCTGTTTCGGGAGCCACAGATAAGATACGAATGATCAAGTCCCTCCTTCAAGGAGGCCAGTCAATGGGGAGGCAGACACCTGACTAGTGCCACCAGCAGCATGCTGGAGCGGAGGTAGCTATAGGGGAAGGGTCAAGGAGTCTGTCCGGAGCAGTTGCAGAAGGTTTGGTCTCTGCTTGACTGGTATAAGAATCAGCCAGAGAAGTAGGCAGGGCATTTCAGGCAGAAGGAACAGCAGTCAAAGACCCAGAGTTGGAAAAGTATGCAGCGTATTTTGGGAACCATATGCAGTTGGTGTTGAAGCTTGAAGTCCTGAGATGGGAGTGATGGGAAGAGGTAAAACTGCAGGGGCAGTTGGGCGGGGTTATGGAAGGCCTCCACTGCCAAAGGAGGTGTTCAGGAGACCTCAAGGGCCCTCCTGTCCTGAAATTCTTCAATTACTGACTCTCTTTCCAGGAACATGTTCCCAGCCAACCTGGTGGAAGCCACATTCAAACAGGTGAATGGGTCCCTAGGCGATGGAGGGTGGGCAGGCAGGGCCACCCTGGGCCCGGCTCAGCTGGTCAGTCTCCCTGTCTCTGGGGGTGGGAGGCTACAGGGGAGGGGCCGGGGGAGGACCTAGATCTTTAGAGCCTCCTGTGGCCATACCCCTGCCCTGGGTTCTGACTTTTCACAAGGAAGAATTATGAGGGGAAAAGGAAGCCCCCACTGAGTGCCGGCTCCGCCCTCGATCATGCCCATGCTCATGCACAGGGTCTCACTCAGTCCTCACAATAACCCTACCCTGGGCTAGGACCAGAACAGCTCCTGGATGAGGAAACTGTGACTCAGAAGGGTTAAACGATTTGCCCAAGGTTAAATCACTAGTAAATGGCAGAACTAGTAGGTGAACCCAGGCCTGTTGGCATCAAAGCCTGTTTTCGCTTTCTTTTTAAAATAATCCTTTCCTCCTAATAAAAACAGTAATAACACTCACTGTAAAATATAAGGGAAATACTACAATAAATAAGTGAAATTCACTCAGTTGTGTCCGACTCTTTGCGACCCCATGGACTGTAGCCTGCCAGGTTCCTCTGTCCATGGAATTCTGTAGGCCAGAATACTGGAGTGGGTAGCTGTTCCCTTTTCCAGGGGATCTTCCCAACCCAGGGGTTGAACCCAGGTCTCCTGCATTGCAGGCAGATTCTTTACTATCTAAGCCACAAGGGAAGCCCAGGAATACTGGAGTGGGTAGACTATCCTTTCTCCAGGGGATCTTCCTGGGGTCTGATCAAACTGGAGTCTTCTGCATTGTAGGGAGGCCCAAAGCAGAGGATAAAAATCACTTGTAGTTCCAGGACCTAGCAATAATGATAGCAGAAGATATGCTTCTGGTCTTTTTTTCTGTGCAGAAATGTTTTTAAAAATAGAATTAGGATCATAGTACACACACAGTGTGCATCTTGCTTTTTTCCCCCACTCCCATTATATCATGAGCACTTTACATGGTTATTAATGTTTCTTAAAAATACAAGTCATGTACGGATGTGAGAGTTGGACTGTAAAGAAGGCTGAATGCTAAAGAATTGATGCTTTCAAGCTGGGATGTTGGAGAAGACTTTTTGAGAATCCCTTGAACTTCAAGGAGATCAAACCAGTCAATCCTAAAGGAAATCAATCCTGAATATTCACTGGAAGGACTGATACTGAAGCTGAAGTTCCAATACTTTGTCCACCTGATGGGAAGAGCCGACTCATTGGAAAAGACCCTGATGCTTGGAAAGATTGAAGGCAGGAGAAGAAGTGAGACAGAAGATGAGATGGTTGGATGGCATCACTGACTCAATGGACATGAGTTTGAGCAAGCTCCGGGAGATGGTGAAGGACAGGGAAGCCTGGTGTGCTGCAGTCCATGGAGTCACAAAGAGTCAGACAGGACTGAGCAACTGAATAACAACAAAAAATACAATGCTTAGTGATGATGTCATAGCCTGATGTAAGTCTAGGCTGTAATTTATTTACCTATTTCTCCTTTTGGTTGTTTACCAAAACAGCCTTGCTGTTATTCAGTCACTAAGTGATGTCTGACTCTGTACCCCATGGACTGTAACACACCAGGCTCCTCTGTCCTCCACTATCTCCCAGAGTTCACTCAAATTCATGTCACTGAGTTAGTGATGCTATCTAACCATCTTATCCTCTGCTGCCTCCTTTTCCTTCTGCCTTCAGTCTTTCCCAGTATCAGGGTCTTTTCCAGTGAGTTGGCTCTTCACATCAAGTGGCTAAAGAATTGGAGCTTATGAATATTCAGGGTCAGTTTCCAACAACCCTGCACACCAATCTTGATGTGCACTTCTAGTAATTTCCCTTCTAAAATGTCAGTCTGTTGGTTGACTCAGTTCAACAAGTATTTTCCTGATCTTCCCTGTGGTGGGCCCTGTATTGAGCCTGGAGACACACCAGAGGTGGTTGAGAGATGGAGGAGAGGCTCCAAAATAAGGAGCTGTGAAAGCTCTGTATCTTCCCTAACCTCTTGTGTCTTCATCTGTGAAATGAGCCAAGTAGTGGAGGGCCCTGAATGCTAGGCTAGGGAGTTTGGATATTATTCCAACAGTGATGGGCAATTACGGAAGATGTGAGAGAGAAAGAGAACATTGCTCTACTTTCTACCGCATCTGGAATGCCCTTTATCTTTTGGCAAACTCCTTGCCCATCCTTCAAGAATCAGCACCTGGCACAGAGTGTTCAACACTGGGGTGATGATGGTGGTTATGATGGTGAGGTGGTGGTAGTGATAATAGCAGTAATGGTTACAGAAGGCTTACCATGTGCCAGGCACTACTGCCAGCACTTTACATACATCATCTCATTTAACCTAATGAGGTAAGTAACTATTAAGACCCCACTTTACAGATGAGGGAACTGAAGCTTTGACATTTTATATCTATTTCCTGAGTGGTTCCTTTTCTCCACCCACCCCCAGAAACTTTGCTTTATTGATACTTGGTGTTAGGAAGATAGGAGCCCTTGTTTGTGCTCATAGCACCTGAGGAATGAGAAGAAAAGACTTGGAAATGTCCTGGGGGCTGAGGAAGAGAGGTAGGTGACTCACTCATTTCTCCCCAGCTGGCATCTCATCTCATCAAGAAAGCTTGGGGCAAACTAAGCTTTCCTAATAGAAGGTCCAAGTTTCCTTCAGTGGAAGGCAGGGCTTGCTGGCTGTTAGGCAGATGGACAGTGGATGGCTGAAAGAGGATAAACAGGTGAATGGAGGATTATCCAGGTAGATTATCTGTGTAGGAGATGGATGGATGGTTAGAGAGGGTCCCAGCCAAGTGGCGCTAGTGGTAAAGAACGTCAATGCAAGAGATTTAATCCCTGGCTTGTGAAGATCCCCTGGAGAAGGGCATGGCAACCCGCTGCAGTATTCTTGCCTGGAGAATTCCATGGTCAGAGGAGCCTGGTGGGCTACAGTCCACAGGGTCTCACAGAGTTGGCCATGACTGAAGTGACTTATCACAGGTAGGTGTAACGATGCACAGAAAGAAGAGGGGAGGAGGGATGGAGGGAGGTGTGCCCGGGTAGTGTGGATGACCAAACAAATCTCAGTTTTGTTTTTTGGTAAAATATTGATAATAATCCCTGTCGTGCCTATGTCACAGGGTTACTGTCAATCATATAATTCATGAGTGGATACAGATGTGCTTCCAAGATGTTCTTATTATTGTTGTTGATATTACACTTGGTCCTGGCTCATTCCTGGTTGGGGTGTCGCCCACCAGTATCGCACCAAGACCACCCCCGTTGTCAAGTCCCCCAAGGTGGCATCAGAGGAGGCCCCTTCTCGGCGGATCCTCATCTATGGGGTCCAGGAGGAGAACGGCTCTCATGTGCAGAACTTCGCCCTGGACCTGACACCCCCACCAGAGGTCGTTTACAAGTCAGAGCCTGGCACCAGCGATGGCATGAACGTGCTGGGCATCGTCATCTTCTCTGCCACCATGGGTACGTGCTGCCCACCACCCCAGGAAGCCCTGGAGCCTGGCCCTCCTTGCATTTACCCCTCCCTACATCCCGTGTCCAGTAACCTGAATAGCCTGGAGTCTCCCCATCTTCCAGGAGGTTCCTTCCTTTCCTTTTCCGAGGGAGTGACTCAAGTCCCTATTCCATTACCCAGGGGCAAGAGGGTGTCCCTAGCCCTCCCCGAGTTGGAGCTGCTGTTCCGCACTGGGAATTCCCCATCCCTGGGTGCTATTTGCCTCCAGGAGTGTTGGTCCTCCCTCTGAGAAGGCCATGCCTCTAACCTTGCCAGCAGCTATTTGTTTAAAGCCCTCATTCTTCCCTTCCACCCTCAACCACAGGGCTTTCTCAGTGGCCACCTCTCTCTGCAGACCTGTCTGTGCCATTTCTGGGGGCCTGTGGCCATACTCTTTCCTTTGCTGGGTCTCCAAGGCCCACCACAGGCTACTTACCATGAAGCTGGTAAAGTTTAACTTGCACAGGTCCCTTCTAAGGCCTGTATCCTTTTTCCTTTTTAAAATTTTATATTCTTTTTCTTGAAGAAGGCTCCAAACTATGCAAGCTTCAGGTACTACAAAACCTCTGGATACGCCTCTGCCTGCAGCATCCCCCCCTTGACCACCCCCACCGACAAATGCAGACAGCCTTCTTCCTTCTTTGGTAGCAGTGGTTTGTCACTAAGTCGTGTCCAGCTCTTGCCACCCCAAGAATTGTAGCCCACCAGGCTGCTTTGTCCATGGAGTTTTCCAGGCGAGATTGCTAGAGTGGGTTGCCATTTCCTTCTCCAGGGGATATTTCCAACCAAGGGTCGAACCCACATCTCCTGCATTGCAGGCAGATTCTTTACCGACTGAGCTACCAGTGAAGTCCTCTTCCTTTTTTAGAGTCTAGGAATTCCTAACCCCTCCACAACTATCTAGCTTGTCAGTCACACCTCGTCTTTCTAGGTCATGCCAAGGGTCACCAGGAGCCTCACTATAAAATCCTATCAGCCCCTTCCCCACACTGCCCCAGCCCTGGGCCTAGTGGAGGGCTCTCCAGCTTCCAACGTCTACACAGTGTTTTCTTCTCAAGTGGAAATTCTCCTGTCTTCTTGGTCTCTTAGGCAGAAACTTGGGGGTTACTTTATACTTTGCCCTCTGCTTCAGCTCACACCCAAATCCCACCAGGTCTGCCTCTGAAGTCTCTCCAGCCTCTGCGTTTCCTTCTGCCCACTGCCCCAGCCAAGGCCGTCTTCATCTCTCACCTGGTTTCTGGAAAAACTGCCCCAAGAGTCCCCTGTCCTTGTGTGTCCTCCTCACAGGGTCGTCGAGTCCCCATGTAAAGCCTCCACTGGCTCCACTGTCCTCGGAGAGGGGTCCAAACACCACGTGACCCACAGAGCCTGTGAGCTCCGGCCAGGCTGCCGCTCTCGGCCCTGGGGCTCACCTCCCCAGCCGCTCTGCCTGTCGGTTCCTGGAAGGCGCCTCCCTCGGCCAGGCTGTTCCTGCCTCTCCGCTACACTTTTCTCATCCCTGAGGGAGCTCAGTATAAGCGTCCCATCCTGGGGAAAAGTCTAACCCCAGTCAGGTGCCCTGTGTTATTCCTTAAATGTTTGACCCAATACAACTGCCTACTTGTTGGCGTGGCTGTTTAATGCCTGCGTGGCAGCTGTGTATCCACGCAGGCAGAGACAGGTCTTGGTCTCCATGTAGCCCCACAGCCACCATGTGACTGGTTAGAGTAGATGCTTGGTAAACTTCTGGGAAAGATTGGTAGACGGGCAGATGAATGACAATGGTTAACGGAGCTCTTTTCATCCTGGTCAAAAGGCCAGGCAGGCACACAGAGGGGCCAGGACCTCAGAGACCCCAGAGTATGAGAGGACGGTGTTCGGAAGCATCCTCAGCACATCTGATAATCTGTCCCCCGCCCTGGACTTTCTTCCTCTTCCCCAGCCATCACTGCTCTCTTAGGGCTGGGAACATACCCAAAAAGGACATCTATCAGCAGAACTAAAGAACACTCTGAGACCCTTCGACTCATTTCACTGTTTACTGAGCACATGTCACTGTCCACGCGTCAGTGACTATTTTTTGTGTGTCCTCAACTCTAGCTGTGCCGACGTCTCTGTGTACCCCCACCTGAGTGTGGGTGAGCACACCTGCGCAGCTGGCTTCCCTCACTGCAGCCTCCTTCCCCGTCTTCTCCCTGGTGTCGGGATGTGGCTGATGCTAAGGTGGCACTGGCCTTGCTTGCGGGAGGAAGCCCACTGCTACCCTCCGCATCCCATGTACAGTTGCTCTAAGCCAACCAGGGCCTGAGGGTGGAACAGGGAGCTTGATGAGGAGCAGGAACAGCTGGGAACCTGGCTCTCTGAGTTCAGCCAGGCTTCCACAGGCCAGGTGGACAGAGCTGGGCCCAGTGTCACCTGCCTCTCTGGCCTCTCCTGCCCACCACAGCAGGACCCCTCCACTCCCCTTCCCTGTGGTAGCTGCTCCCCGTTCAGCATGGGTTCGGGGCATCCCGGGCAGGGAAAGAGCTTGTCTCTAGGGTCCCAGAGGCCAGGATTCAGATCCTGCCCCTCACCGGCTGAGTCAGTGGATGAACCTCTTGGACACGGCAACAGTAAGCTCCGTGAAGGCAGACACAGAGTGTATTATGCTCTCCATTTCTGTGTCACCAGTGGGAGAGCAGCTGCTTGTCACTGTTCCAGGAGTGACCTAACTGTGGTTACCTGCATGACCTCAGAACCCCAAGGGGAGGGTGACAGGGGCTTCAGAAAAAGCTTCATCATTCATTCCCTTGTTCATTCATTCATTCAATGATAAGTTGCCTTCATGGGTTAACTTTCTATTGGAGGAGACAGAACAATACAACAGATGAGTGTTGTAATAAGTGATATGAGGGGATCAGAAAGAGATGGGTTAAAGAATAAATGGGGAGTCTGCCAAGGGGGAGTTGGGGAGGGGCAGGCCTCCAGGCCAGGGCTTCAGGCATCAGGAACTGAATGGACAAAAGCCCCACCACAGCCAAGAGCTTGATGTAATCTAGAAATGTGAAGAAGGAGTGAGTGAGGAAGGGAAAGCAGGGCCAGACAGAGGCGGGAGTTAGAGACATGGCCAGGTCAAGTGGGGCCTGAACCAGGGTGGGATGGGTGGGGAGTTAGTTATGGTCTGTGTGCAGGAAAGTCAGTTGGGGGTGTTGGCAGGGAGCATTTTTATCTTTAGAAGGTGGCACATGCTGCTGGGTGGAGAGGAGGAAGAAATGGAAGCGCTGTGGGAAGGTCACAGCCCTCTCCAGCAGGGAGGCCGGGAAGGGAGGGGAAGTAGGGGGGAAGCGCTGGGTGGCAGAAGCTGCTGGGCAGTTGGCCAGGCGCTGAGATCTGTGTGTGCCCGTGGTCTGTCCGTGCCTGGCCACAGCATGTGTTGGCTCACACAGGTGTCGTGCGGTCTGCCTCTCTCTGCCGGATCTGTCATTTGCTGTGTCCCTGCCCCCTGCAGGCATCATGCTGGGCCGCATGGGTGACAGTGGGGCCCCGCTGGTCAGCTTCTGCCAGTGCCTCAACGAGTCCGTCATGAAGATCGTGGCCGTGGCTGTGTGGTGAGACTCGTCGTGGGGGCCAAGGGCAGACTCCTACCCTCTCCGCCCCCTTTCAGCCCTGCCCTAGGCAGCTGGAGGGACCCCATGGTCCCAAAGGAATGAGCAGAAAGCTGGGCACAGGAGGATACCCCCAGCCCTGACCAGGCCGAGTTCCAGCCCTGGGCCTGCCATTTCTGGCCCCATCAGGCCTATTGGAGGCAAATCAAGAGCTAATCAGCCTGGTCCTGACCTCTGTTTCCCCATCTCTTGGGGCCTCATTAGCTCAGCTTTTGGAGAAAGGAGACACTGGAAGTGACAACCAGCTGCCACTCCTTGGCTCAGAGTTCAGACCTTAGGAATCTTCTAGTCCAACCCTGCACAGTGAGACAAGAAAAGGCAGAGGCCTGCCAAGGTCAGCCATAGAGACTGTCTCATTGCTGGGCTGAAATGTGGGCCTGCGGAGGAAGGCAGAAGGGTAAAGACTGCATGGATGGACTGGTTAAGGGGGCATTAGTGACATCATATGCCAGGTACTTGGGTACATAGTCACATTCTATCCTCATAAGAGTCCTGGAAGACTCAGGGAAGTCAGGCCCAGCAGTGATATAGTGCCTGGGAACTTCCACGGTCTTTGCCTGCCTGGTGCTAAGCCGGCTGCCCTGCCCACCTCAGGTACTTCCCCTTTGGCATCGTGTTCCTCATCGCTGGCAAGATCCTGGAGATGGACAACCCCACGACCGTAGGAAAGAAGCTGGGCTTCTATGCAGTCACCGTGGTGTGTGGGCTGGTGGTCCATGGCCTCTTCATCCTGCCCCTGCTCTACTTCTTCATCACCAAAAAGAACCCCATCGTCTTCATCCGCGGCATCCTCCAGGCCCTGCTCATCGCACTGGCCACCTCCTCCAGGTAGCCCTGGGCAGGGAAAGTGTCAGGGAAGAGACCATGGCTGAAAGCTATCCTTCTGTCCAGCCATCATTTGTCTGTAGCCATGGAACCATGGAAAGTGTCAATGTGACCTACTTCACAAACTTGGGGGAGGATTTGGTAACAAGACCTATTCTTGAAATGCTTGAGCCCCTACCTTCCCAGATGGCAGCAAGCCCTCCTCCACATCCCCAGTGTTCCCTCAGTCCACATGGGGGTTGGCGTCCACGTGTCGGGGGCCAGCAGAGCTGAAGAGTGATGAGTCTGCAGTCTCTGCTGCCTTTCACAGCCACGTGGTGCTTCTATTGGAGCCAGGCCCTCTGCTCTTCAGGGACTTTGCCTGTTTACTGTCACTGGCAGGTAGCCCTGTCACAGCACTGGCAGTGTCTCTAGACAGTGGGAATTTGAGTCATGATTCCATTACCCACTAGCTCTGCGACTGCGGGCAAGTCACTCCACCTCCCTGGGTGGTGGGATTAGTTTCCTCATGTACAGACCGGGGATCACTGTGGCCTCTGGCATGTAGAGTTGCTGTGTGATTAATGGAGATAACCCACTAAGGCCATTCTGGGCTTGGTAAAGCAACACCTGACCTCAAGCATCCCAGACCGCAACTGAGTGCAAAAGACCCAGGGAGATGAAGTCATGCAAACTCTGCAATTGAGTGAGGAGAAGGGAAGGAGGCAGTCACTTACTGGGCATCTAACCCTGTGAAGAAAGAGTGGTTCTCCTCACAGTGAGTGTCCAAGCTCTACACGGAGGAAGTCACCTAAACTTAAGCCCATGTCTCTGGCCTCAAAGACCTGGCTCTTCCGTCCATCCCTGACTGCCTTCTCTTCCCTAGGCCTCAGTCTCCCAGTCTGTAAAATGGGAATAAGGGCCACCACAGACCTCCTTCCCCAGCAGCCACATAACCTGCCCTTGGCAGCAGAAGTACCTCATGCAGGACTCAGGAGGAGCAGAACCAGTGAGGAAAAAATCCTAGAAGCCTTGTCTGGGAACCCCACCCAGGGCAGAGGGAGGAGGCAAGAGGGAAAGATGAAGCCCCAAGCAGCTGCTGGCCCCCATGTCACTGGTTAAGCCCTACCAGCACCAGCAGCCCTCACTGTTTCCTGTTAGCAGGAACCACAGCCTCAGGTCCAGCATGCCTGGGGCCTATGAGGGGCTCTGGCAAGTGTACCTGGGCTTCCCAGGCAGTGACCTGTGGGGAGTAGGGTCTGTGGGGCTATGCAAACCTGAATTTCAGGCCCAACACTGCTACTGGGAGCTCAGTAACAACACAGCTACAAGAGCAAGGGCTACCACTGGTTGAGTACCTATGATGGGTGCTTGCTAAGTCGCTAAATCGTGTCCGACTCTTTGTGATCCTATGGACTGTAGCCCGCCAGGCTCCTCTGTTCACGGAATTCTCCAGGCAAGAATACTGGAGTGGGTCGCCATGCCCTCCTTAAGGGGATCTTCCCGACCCAGGGATCGAACCTGGGTCTCCTGCATTGCAGGCAAATTCCTTACTGTCTGAACAACCAGAGAAGTGAAGTGAAAGTCGCTCAGTCACATCTGACTCTTTGTGACCACATGGACTATGCAATCCATGGAATTCTCCAGGCCAGAATACTGGAGTGGGTAGCCTTTCCCTTCTCCAGGGGATCTTCCCAACCCAGGGTTCGAATCTAGGTCTACCACCTTGCAGGCAGATTCTTTACCAGCTGAGCCACAAGGGAAACCACCTACAATATGTAGACGCTATTCTAAGCAATCTCTTGTTGAATCCTCCTAATAGCTCCATAGTGTACCGATTGTTTGGGACAAGGAAACTATGGCACATACAGGTTGAGGAAGGGCCAAGGCCACTAAGTTAGTGGGAAGCTGGAATCTGAAGCCAGTGCTCCTACCCAGAGCCCTGCTGCTGACCACTTCATCTCCACTTTGCATGGTTGGTCGTTTGACGTGGCATCAGCCCCTCCTCCCCTCTGGGCTTCATTTCTTCACCTGTTAAAGGAGCTCCAAACCTTCCTAGCAGGAAGCCATGAGGTGTAAAGCACAGCGCCTGGCACATAGTAGATGCTCTGTTGGTGGTCACTCCCTTCCTGACCAGTGTGCACAGGGGGTCTCTAAGGTCCTGAACCTGGGCAAGTCTGGCCACATGACCATTTTAAAAGCCCCTTCAGTCTATTCTCCACCCTAGATGGGCCAGCTGCCTGGCACTGGGGGCAGGGGGAGCTTCTGTTACTGACCAGCTGGCAGCCTGGGGGCCCTGACCATCCTGGAGGAGGGTGTTGGGCAGACACTGGCCCTTCTATCCACAGCTCAGCCACACTGCCCATCACCTTTAAGTGCCTGCTGGAGAACAACCACATCGACCGGCGCATTGCCCGCTTTGTGCTGCCCGTGGGCGCCACCATCAACATGGACGGCACCGCACTCTACGAGGCCGTGGCTGCCATCTTCATCGCCCAGGTCAACAACTATGAGCTGGACTTCGGCCAGATCATCACCATCAGGTGTGCTCCTGACACCCTGCACCCGATGTGGACTGGGGACGGCTGCTCTGGAACGGCTTTCGGGAGTCTTGAGCTCCCATATCTCATGTGGTCTCTGAGGCCCAGAGAGGGCAAGGGGCTCATTCCAGGTCACATAGCAAGTCAGTGCTGGGGTCTCATGATTCAGGGCACCAAGCTCCTTCCCCAGTGCTGCCCTGCAGATAGGGAGCTCTGAGCAACCTGGGAAGCTAGGGCCCAGAGGAGGGCCTGCAGTGGGGACATACATAGCAGGCAGGACACTGCAGGTAGGCACAGGGCAAGCAGAGGCCAGAGGCGGGACTGAGGACAGTGGAGGGGCTGCTGGTGTGGCTGGAGCTGGGGGAAGGTGCTAAGTGAGGACAGAGGTGAAGGGGAAGGCCTCACATGCCAGCCTGAGGGTACAAGTCTCACCCTGGGGACCCAGTGTCAGAGGACGAAGGGAACCTGTGGACAACTTCCTGGAATCCCACAGCGACAGTGGCCTGCCAGGCTCCTCTGTCCATGGGATTTTCCAGGCAGGAATACTGGAGTGGGTTGCCATGCCCTCCTCCAGGGAATTTTCCCTACCCAGGGATCAAACCCAGACATAGGGCTTTTCCACAGACTTCTTAGGATGTTCTGCTGAGCCTCTGGGACCACAGGACCTTGGGCAGAGGCATGGCCCTGCCCCAAGAATGCTCTGCTGTGGCATTCCTAACAATGCCTGCTCCACAATGCTGTCCCCAGAGGCTCTGGCATTCTGGCCTCCTCCTTGGGTTCAGGGCCCAACAACACTCCCTACCCTCTCCTGCAGCATCACGGCCACTGCAGCCAGCATCGGGGCAGCCGGCATCCCCCAGGCCGGGCTCGTCACCATGGTCATCGTGCTCACCTCCGTGGGGCTTCCCACCGATGACATCACCCTCATCATCGCTGTCGACTGGGCTCTGTGAGTGGGGTTCCCCCCACCCTCTCCTGTCCCCTGGGAGGCAGGCACTCACAGTGGACCGGGGAGCTGCCATGGTTTGGCACAGTGGGTACTCATTGACACCTGCCCAGCTGAATGACTTGTGGAGCCCGGTTTTCCAAAGTGAAAACCTAGGATCCCTTGTTCAAAAACTACAAAGAATTTCAGGATAGGGGAAGCAGAGCATTAGCCCAAGCCCTTTGACACACAGGCCCTGAGGCACCACACATTCACATGCCTGCATCACCCACTTCAGCACCGCCAGGGGGTGCTGGGCCAGGAGGACCAGGAAGGCACCCGTCCCGTGAGCACCGCCCTCTCCCATATCCCCTTACAAGAGGGCCTGCCGCTCACCGCCCACCTTGGCCCACCAGGGACCGTTTCCGCACCATGATTAATGTGCTGGGTGATGCACTGGCTGCCGGGATCATGGCTCACGTCTGCCGGAAAGACTTCGCTCAGGACACGGGCACCGAGGTGAGCACACCGTCTCCTTCCTGCCCGGCTGCCCAAAGGCCCAAGGGTGAAGCCAGGAGTGGTGGGCAGGGCAGCGCATCAGCTACCCACCAGCTGGGCAGCCTTCCACCGATCCCTCCACACCTTGGTCTCCTCACAGGCACCCGGGTGACAGATTCCTCTAATAGCTGTTGTTGAACATCTACCAGGGCTGGTGGTGAACACAGGCAGCATCCTCAGGGAGCCATACCCTAGTGTCCTGTTGACAACACGACCAGTGTTCACATGTCTGCTGGGAGCTTCATGGTCCTCAGGGCTCCTTCAATAACCACGTGTAGTGGCTGTCCCACTCCGTGGGGAGGATGCTGAGGCTCAGGCAGGGGTGCTGCCCACTCCTACACTGGATCCCAGGGGGCGGGTGCCTCCTCTACTAAGACAGTCCCAGGAGGCAAGACAACTTGGAACTGGAGCCCAGAGAGGCCCTATGACCTAGCAAGGTCTCACAGCATGTCTGTAGGAAAACCAGACTGTCCCCAGCCCTTTGCTTGTCTAGTCCTCCCTACTGTCTAAACTCAGTCCCTCCTGCTGCTGCCAAGACCTGTTTCCTCTCCCCAGAAACTGCTGCCCTGTGAGACCAAGCCTGTCAGCCTCCAGGAGATCGTGGCGACCCAGCAGAATGGCTGTGTGAAGAGCGTGGCTGAGGCCGCAGAGCTGACCCTCGGCCCCTCCTGTCCCCACCACGTCCCTGTCCAGGTGGAGCAGGATGAGGAACCAGCCACTGCCAGTCTGGACCACTGCACCATTGAGATCAGTGAGCTCGAGACCAACGTCTGAGCCCCAGGAACTGCAGGGCCCGGGGGAGGCCTCCAGGGTTAGGGGCCAAGGGCAGGATCTCAATTCACTACTTTCCTGAGCACAAAGGCCAGGCTAACACTATCTCCCCACCCTTGAGGGTCCAGAATGGGCTCCACTTGATGGAAAGTGGAGTGTCAGAAAGGGGAAAGATTGCATGTGGGGGTCCCAGCTGGAGAGTTACAGGCAGGTGTAGCCTGAGCCCCAGCTATGACATTTCCACTGGGCTGGCCTGTGAGGGTGGCAGGCAGGGGTATGGTCTCCACTTTCTGAATCACAAAGTTGAGGCTCTGAGAGCTGAAAACACTTGCCCTAGGCCTCAGAACAAGTGATATCAGGACTAGGATTCTAGTTCAAGGCTTTCAAGCCCTGGCCACTCCCTGCCAGAGGACAGAGATGCCTGCAGGGCCAGATGCCGAGAGGGATGCTCTGACCCCTCCAGAAGCCCCAGAGCCACCACTGCTTTCAATTTATGAAGACAGAGCAATGTCCTGGTTCTGCCCCAGCTGTGTCCCAGCCCAGGCCCACCCCCACCCGGCCGCATAACACGTGGCCTCAGACCAACAGCTCTCCCCAAGGACGGGCCCAGCCTAAAGCCGAGACCCACTGCCTTCCACGTGCCACAGCCAGTCCCATCTCCTGACCTAGCAGTTCTCTCTCATAAAGCTCATCTGATGTGGAGATGAAGATGTCTTCACCAGAGCTGCAGGGCCCCTAGAAACCCCCGGGCTAGTCTCCCATTGGACAGGTGAGCCAGCCAGGATTGGGGATGCAGACTCACCTGGGATGTTTCAGTCAAGCTGCCCAGATGGCCCTGGGGTCAGCACTCCCTCCACCCCCTGCCCCAAAGCCCATGTGACGAAGAGGAGTTAGATTTTCTATTCCTTTCTGTGTCTGCAAGTTCAGTGATAACTAAATAAAGGTATTTTGTTTTTCAAGTCTTGTGGGCTTAGTGACCATACAGAAACCAGCATTTCTTTATGGGGTTAATACAGGCAAAGTGCAGACTTGCTTGTCTGGGCAGCCCGAGTACAGACGGGGCTGTCCAGGAAGCCGGAATGTAAACAGCCTAGTCTGCAGCGCTGGAGTGTAGACAGGTCTGTCTGGGCTGTCAGTGTATGGATGGGCCTGCCTGGGCAGCCAGAGTGCAGATGAGCCTGTCCTGGTGGCCAGAGTGAGGACAGACCTGCCTGAGCCATTACATGCAGGAAGCAGAGCACACACAGGGCTGCCCAGGGGCCTGTCTGGGAACCACGGTGTGGACAGACCACTCTGCTCATAGTCTGGGCTCTACAGTCAGGGCCCTGAGGTCAGTCCTCACAAAAGAAACACATTTCCTCAGCCAGCCTGGCTCCCATCGGTGAATGCTTTCCTTTAAGCAGGGGGTGTGCCCGAGAAGTTTTCAGACTCCCCTTCCCTGGCTCTCCTCAGCCTCACCATGTCTCCAGGAGGCTTGCAGGGGAGATGGAAGACCCTGGCTACACAATCTGCTCTGGATGCACTTTGGGGAGAAGATACAGCCCCAGGGTTTTGCACCATGGAGCCTGTGAAGCTGGGGGAGAGGATGAGCCTCCCAGGGTCAGTCAGAGAATCAGGAGGATGATCAGTCCTGAATATTCAGTGGAAGGACTGATGCTGAAGCTGAAGCCCCAAATACTTTGGCCACCTGGTGCAAAGAGCTGACTCATTGGAAAAGACCCTGATGCTGGGAAAGACTGAAGGCAGGAGGAGAAGGGGGCAACAGAGAATGAGATGGTAGGACGGCGACATTGACTCAATAGATGTGAGTTTGAGCAAACTCCAGGAGACAGTGAAGGATGGGGAAGCCTGGCATGTTGCAGTCCGTGGGATCGCCAAGAGTTGGCTGAACAACAATGACCACCTTCCTCCCAGGCCCCACTCCTGAACTACCTCCATCTTCCTCCCAGGGTTATGGTCTGAAGAGTCCATGAAGGGCCCTAGGCTCCCCCTCCCACCATAGGGCTAGAGGCTGTAAAATCCACCTTGGGAGCATCCTTCCTCCCTTAAGGCCTAATCACCTGTGACGGATCAGATGTCCAGCTATCGTAACTCTCCCCATGGTGTTGCCTACCTTACTGTCCACCTTCCTGTGGTACATCTCTCTGAGCAATGGCATCTGCTCCACATGGGTCAGGAAGCTGCTCTTTACTGGGCTCGACAGTAAAGCAGTGGCAGCATGCTTGCACACCTCCAGTGGTGCACTACTTCCAGGGCTACCACTTCCGGGGCATGTGATCCATTATGATCCGGGGCAGCTCTGCCTGGAGACGTTCTTTGCTCTGAGCTGGGGGCTGTCTTCTTCTGGCCCAGCTCTGGCCCCACTGGTGATGGTGACACACTGGGCTAGCCTGCCACCTCTGGGCAAGCCTGCAGGGACCAGGGCCCTGAGGTGGGCTCTGCTCCAGCTCCCAGGCCTGCCTCCAGCCCCCTTCCCATCCCAGCATCCTCTATGGGCTGGACCCATCAGTCATGGCCACTCAGTGCCCAGGAGCTCTGAGCAGCCCAAAGCTGGCAGGTCCTCTGCCTGGATGCTCAGCCCCTCCGGAGCACAGAGCGAGCAGGCTCACGGGCTTTGTGCGGTGGTCCCGGCCCAACCTGTTGACCCCCGCCCCCCCAGCTGAGGGGCCTCCAGGCCACCTCACCTTCACCTAAAGCCTGTGTCCCTGGACTTCTTTCTATGGGATAACTTTGTGGGCCCCCAGAAGTGAACTCTGCGCTGACTCCTACTGGTCAGAGAGTGCTGAAGTGCTTGGATCCCTCCTGGTCGGCCAGGCCTGAGCCCGGCACCTGGCAGGAAGCACACACAGACAGGGCCACAGGCTGCCAGACAGGGGTAATGCTTTTATATTAGTTTTTCTGTAACAAGAAAAATCAGCTTTGAAGTTTTTATCTTTTTTTTTCCTTAAAAAAGAATTAAAAAAAAAAAAAAGGCACCCAGAACTCCCCTCAGGCCCAAAGAATAAAAAAGTTCTCTCATCGGTGCAGCTGGGCCCTTCGCTCTTGCTCCACCCAGCCCCGCCACCTCCACCGAGCTCCAGCCCAAGACCCCAGCAGCCTCAGACCTTCCCTCTGGCCTCAGTGGGGCTCGTCCATCAAAGCTGTGTCTGGGCCTGGCCAGAGCCTGGCGGGGAATGACTGACCCGGCTTTGGGGACCATGACCGGTGGGCCAAGGAAGCAGTCCTGAAGGTTCTTTCCCCAAATGGAGAGAAAGGAAGAAAACCCAGTCTGTGAGTTCCAGAGGGTGCAGGCACCTGGCCGCAGACAGCATGGAGATAACTCTGTGTCTTCTCCAAAGGACAGACAGAGGGGGCAGACAGACAGACGGCGAGCTGGCCATTTCTGGCTGGGGCAAGAGCTGCTGGTGGCAGAGGCCGAGAAGAGCTATTTGCATGTGACTCATGTGTGTGTGTGTGTGTGTACATGCGTCCACGGGGCAGGGAGCAGGAAACCATGAGTGCTGGGACTGGTCAGACCCTTTGCCTCGTCTGCAGGACTCAGGGACTGAGGGCGGCATTGAGTGTGGGGCCAACATGGGGAAGTTTGGAGGACGCTGTGCCACTGGCTGTGTGTGGGTGTCTGGCTGTGGATGGACTGCAGGAAGGGGTCGGGAGAGGAGACTGGGTCCAGTCTGTGTGTGGAGTGGGGCCTGGTGGGCGCTGCACTGGGAGTGTCTGTGAGCAAGGCAGAGTGGGGGCGCGCAGGGCTCAGGCACGTGCTGCAGAAAGGCTCCAGTGGTCCGTCGTCCTGTAGAACATGCGGGCGAGTCAGGGGAGGCCAAGGCAGACCTGCCCACCAAGCCCAGCCGGGGCCTAGGGGATTAGAGCTGGGGGCCCTGGCAGGGTCAAGCAACTGCAGGCCTGAGCGGGAGTTGCCCTGGGAGTCCAGAGCCTGTGAGGGGCGCCCACTGGGAGGTGCTCCTGGGGGCCTGGTGTGGACTGGAAACCTCTGGACCCCTTTGGCCTCTCCCAGGGCTGTTGACTGTGCCCAATGTCCTCCAGAGGGGCAGATTCTCTCTACCCCAGGACCCACAGTGCCTTTCTGAGGGCCCCAGCACCCCCACTGAATGGCTAGTCACCCCAGTCACTGACCCCTGGCTCTGCCAGAGGACAATGCATGGAGATAAGGGGCTCTACCTCCATGCCCCTGGGCCCAGGAGTCAAGAAAGGTGACTCCCGAGCACTGCCTCTGGACCTGCCCTCCACAATCAGGTAGCAAGCCCAGCACGCTCATTCCTCTCTCTGCCACTGGACTCCTGTTCCCTCTTCCTTATGTCCTCCACCCATAGGATCCTCAACCCCACTCAGACTTCTCTCTGTCTCAGACCCTACTTCAGTTCAACATCCTAATAGCGATCCAGCTCGGCTTACCCTGATATCTCTCCTGACCACACCTCCCCTCCTGGCTACTCCCCACCATCATGTCCACCCTTCAACCTCCTCCCCCAGGAGACCAATCCCTCCCATCTGCACCCCTTCCCTTTTCAGCCTGAGCCCCAGCATTTGCAAGACAGCCTCTCTCTTGCCAGCACCCTCAGTTTCCTTATTCCTTGCCTTCCTGTCACACTCCTCGCCAAAACCTCAGCCATGGAAGGATCCAATTGGCCATCATCTCCACACCCACCCTGGTCTGCTGAGTACCTGCTGCACAGAGAAACCAGAAGGCTGAAGCCACCAGGCGTGTGTGACTTCACATCCAGCCATGAAGCCGCTGACCTGCGTGTGACTGTAGCCACTGACCTGCATGTGACTGTAGCCTCTGCAGAACTGACCCCCCTGCCCAAGCCAGTCCTTCCTCCTGCTTGCACAGGTGTGGCTACACCCAGCTCTCCTCTCTTATGCCTTTAACTCCTCCCTCAACATGGGCCCCTCCCCATTGGCATTCAAACCAGCTCCATTGCTTAAAAATGGCCCAGCATGAAGAGAACCCTGCCTGAGTTTCATGTATCCTTCCCACCACCAGCCTCACTCATCTCTTCACAATCAAGCTTCTCGATAGACTTGTCTATACTCCCAGAACCCTCTCCTTTCCAGCCACTTTCTCCACTCTCTTAGCCCCTGAAGCTGCTCCCGACAAGGTCACAGTGACCTCCCTATAGATAAGTCCAGTGGGTCAGTGGCCGTGCTCAGTTCCATCATTCTCTCTGTTGCGTTCACACAGCTGATTCCTTCCACTTCCTATGCATGGATGCATAACATGCATGCACATGTATATGTGTGTGTGCACATGTGCACACAAGGGCATATATGCCTGGGGAGGCACATGTGTATGTACTCACATGCATGCACACATGAGTATATGCAATGGTGTGCTTGTCCCGCATCTGCGAATACACAATAAAGTACATGCAAGTGTATCTGTGTGTGTACATGTGCGGTGTGTGTTTGAGTGTCTGCTTTGTGCATGTGTGTGCATGTTTAGATGAGTGTGAGTGTGTGTACGTTGGTGCACTGTGTGCATGTGTGATGACCCTCTGTCCTGGGCTGTCTGCAGTTCTGCCTCCCTCCCCTGGTGCTCTGTCCCCTTCCTCCTGCTGCTCTCCTCCAGCTGGCCATCCCCCTCCCTCTTCTCTCCCTGGAGAGCTCCCCCAGCTTCTCGTGGCCTCAGGGACTGTTTCCAGGCCTACGATTCCTGGACCTCCCTCTCCAGCCAGACCTCACTCTGGAGCCCCAGATCCAAATAGCCAGTCCACCCTGGGCAGCTCCCCAGTGTCCTCCAAACTCACCGTTCCCCTCACCAGACCTGCTCCTCCAAGTATTATCGTTCACCTGGAATTCCAGGCTAGAACTGGAATCTTGTCTTCTCCCTCACCCCATGTCCAGCAGGACTAGCTGGGTCCCTCAAGTCTGCACCTCCAGACCTCCTTTCAGGCCCATCTGCTGGCCTGCAACCTCACTGCCCACCTCCAGCATCTCTGGCTTGGGTTGCAGCAGTAGCCTCCTCGTGGGCCCCCATATCCATGCCCCGCTTCCCCCCTCCCAGTCCCAGCAGGGATGCATCGCTGTGGACGGAGGCCCTGGCATGGGCCAGCCTCCCGCTGGCATGCTGTCATCCCTGACCTCGCACCCAGGGCCCAAGCACACGGAGCGCTCTAATAGAGTTGCAAAATGAACAGTGAAGCAGGGTACAGAGGGTGGAGAATGGACAGAAAGGCCCTAGACTGGGGTCAGCGGCAGGAATGTGGTGAAGCAGGCTAGGGTGCCCCACACAGACCACCCACCTATGTCAGATCCGGTTCACCCAGTCACTACCGCCTTTCCTCTTCCTCCTCGTCGTCATCGTCCTCCTCCTCCTCTTCCTTCTCCAACCGGCCCCGGTCCTTGGAAACGTCACCAAACTCAAAGTTGCCCTCTATGTCCAAGACTTGCAGGTGCTTCAGCTTCCGGAAGGCACTCTCCACCACGGAGCCCACAGCCAACTTGTTAAACCTGTGCAGGGCACCCATGTGCCATTAGCCTGACAGTGTCCCCACAGTGACCCAGCCCAGAAGGGGGGTGGAAGGGACGGGCCCTCCAGGAAGACATGCAGCAAGCACAAAAGAAGGGGCTTAGGAGTCCAGGCCATCACAGGGAGCTCGAGCTATTCTGGGTGGCTACTGCAAGGGGGAAGAGTGACCCCGTACAGAGGAGAGAAGGCCTCCACCATATATGCTCTTACTATGATCTAGGGGTTGCAGACACAAGCAAGTCCTCCCTGCCGCCCGTTGGCATTAACCTGGAGGTCTGAGGATGCTCTGTGGCCAGCCGGAAGTCACCTTGGAGCTGGGTGTAGAGGGGCACAGGAAAGGCCAGGGCCACAGTGGTTTGGGGACGCACTTACATTCGGGAAAGAGAAGGCTGGGCTCTGATCTCAGGCCCCCTCAACTCTCTGTACCTCAGGCTCCTGCAGGAGCTGAGGCACACTGCACCCCGATGTCACCCAGCCTGGGCCTTCTGGGCCACAAAGCCCCTGGGAGTGCACATGCTGCCTTTGTCTGATCCGTCTGACTTGGAGGGGGATGGTGGGAAGAACCACCCTGGTTCTGCTCTCCTAGGGGAGCCGGGTCCCCTGCGTTATCCTAAACCCCCAGAACCCAGCAAGGACCTGGACATCTGCTATCCTGGGTCTGAGGCCCAGGCCCAGCCTGTCCAGCTGTGGACACATCAGTCACCTGTGCTTTCCGGGCCTCAGCTTTCCCAGCTGTACATTGGGAGGATGCTCTCTGTGGTCCCTTCCTGCCACAGGAACATCAAGAACGCCCACAAGTTCTACTTTTTAAAGTTTCCAAAGCCCTTTCACAAACCAGTGAACCTCACCAGGCCTGGCCAGGACTGTCCCCACCCTTGAGAGCCAAGGGAACAGGAGCTCAGTGGGGCTCTGTGATGTAACCAGGGCTCTGCTCTGTGGAAGCACTGCTTCAAGCACTAACCTGCTTCAAGCACTGACCTCTACCTGTGAGTGGTTCCCATGGGCCCTGACTGTCCTCCTGGAGCTGGGCAGCCCCCTGAGGGGCAGGGGCAGGCCTCCTACCTGAGAAAAATCCCTTTGAGGTTGGGTGTAGAGTCAAAGGCATTGGCGGGCACGGCACTAATCTTGTTATTCTGCAGGTACAGGTACTCCAGCGACTCTGGAAGCCCCCCGGGGATCTCCGTGAGCTGATTCCCAGCAATGTCGAGCAGCTGCAGGGGTGAGCAGGGCAGATACGGCACTTGACAGTTTGCCAAGCTCCCACTGACCCGGAGCATTCTAAATCTCATAACCCCGTGAGGCGGGCTCTATAATTATCCCCATTTCCAGATGGGAAAACAGAGGCTTGGAGAGGTTCAGAGATCCATCACAGGCCACAGGGCCTGTAAAGGCTGGAAGCTGGGGCTCGGGACTCCGAGTACTTGTTCTAATTGGTGTATCTCCTACCCTGCTCGTTCCACCTAGCCACACAAATTCATGGCCACAGTGTCTGGGTGCTAAAGTCCTCCCTCCTTAACTCACCTGTCACCTCCCTCAGACTAAAGACCCCAAAAGGGCAGGGACTAGGTGTCCTCCAGTCTTTAAATCGCAACCCAGTTTTGTCAGATGAGGATGGGGGTGGGGCTGCTCCTTTGTGGCTCTCAGGGCCATGTAGACAGGGGCCAAGGGCCAAGATTCAAGGCCCAGAGAGACCCTGGCATGGCAACCAGGCCCTAGGCTGGTCAGTGTCAGACTCACCACAGGCCTGGAGTCCAGGAAGCAGGTGGCCAGGGAAATGGGGTGGATTTCCCAGGGAGCAGAGCACAGCTGCAGCAGGAAGGAGACTTGGACATGCCCGGGCCTGGCTCACTGCCTGCACCTTGGGCTGTCAGCACCCTAGCCCTGATACACACCTGTACAGCCACGGGTGGGCTTCCATCGTTTCAAGCTCCCTCCTCACCCTGACAGGATGGGGCTCAGGGCCAGGGAACTGGGGGCCATAAATCCAGATTCCAGATTCAGGGAAGCACACAATTCAGGCACCCTAGGGAGCCTCCCTGTCACCTTCTCTACCAGCAGGGCTCCCTGCTCCCCACTGGGTTCCTTCCACACGGATCCAGCACTTCCTCATTCATTCTAGACCTCCTCAGTGCCCATGGACACTGGGGACATGGAATCCACTGTGTTCGGGAAGCCAGGCTGGCAGGAGAGATGGACACAACAATCTGACAATGACAGCCGTGGAACCAGGCTGTGATAAGGCAGCCCAGTCGGGGTCGGGGGAGTAGACAGCAGCCCACACAGGTGGGAGCTCTGGAGCAGTGAGAGCCGCTGCTTGTACGAAGATCCAACAGGCTGAGGAAGATCTTCACCAGATACCTGCTTCCTGACTGGACTCACCCAGACAGCCATTTCACCTGCCCATAGGTGGTGGCTTCCTGGCGGAGGTGACAATTGAGCTGAGTCCTAGGTATAGGATAAGCTCTAGGAGGGCAGTGACCCTGGATCTGTGTTAATCCCCTCTAGGTCCTCAGTTCTAGAACTGGGTCTACATGTGGTGAGGGTTTGGTACCAGCTTGTGGAATGAATGAGTGAGTAGGTGTCACTGGCTTTCCAGACAAGGGAAAGTATAAACAAAGTCCAGGGCATCTGGGAAACCAAGAAGCTCAGCTGGGAGCAGAGGCAGGCCAGGCCCTGAAGGTCATGGCCAGGATTCTGGTCTGGGTTCTAAAGGGAAGCCACAGAAGGGTTCTGGGTGGGTGTACAGTGAGCATGTTTGTTTTTTTGTTTTTTTTTTTTCAAGATACCAGCTGATTGTATGTGGAAGACAGGAGTGGAGTGCTCCTAGGAAGCTGAGGTCCAGGAAGAAATGGGGTGACTTAACTCTCTGATATGTCCAGTAGGATGGAGAGAAGTGGAAAGATGGGGAGATGTCATGATAGAGTGGGAAGGTTTAGTAACAATGGGCAATGGGGGTCAGACGGTGTGGAAGAGGGGGTGTCAGGGCAGCATCCACATTTCCTGTGGACACCCAGGTGGATGTCACCTCCTTCAGCAAGTTAGCCAATGCAGCAGGAGGAGCAGGTATAGAGGAGAGGGTAATAGGGTTGTGGCCCCTTAAGAACTGGCACAAGAGAGATGGGCACTGGTGGCTGGACCCTGGTGTCTGACACTCAGCAGGACTCTCTGGGTGGGGAGAGACCCTGGCTGCTCCTGTAGGTCCAGCTGCCTCCCACCACTCACCCTTGGGGCTCAGCCCCACCTCCCTGCCTCCCATTCTCAGGGCCTCTCCCCTGCACTCCTCTCAGACATCCCCACCCTGACAGCTCCCCTGACAAGCATGGACTGCGTGCCTCCCACAGCCAGGGCCCCGGTCCAGCAGTGAACACAGCTGACTAAAATGCCTGAGCCTTGTTCTAGCAGGAAGAGCAGGAAACAAACAAGTAAACAGATGACCTACTGTCAGAGGGAAGAAGGTTATGATGTAAAACAAAGCAGAGGAAGTTGGCAGGCAGTGAAGGAAGACCTCCCAATGAGGTGATATTTGAGCAGAGCCCTGCGGAAAAGGGCAGAGCAAGGCCTGAGGACATTTGGGAGAGGGGGGCCTTGTAAAACAGCAGAGCCTCCCAGGTTCCTTAATGAAGTTCCCTTTCAAGCCCCTCACTGGGTCGGGAGGCTTCACTTGTAACCAAGGAGGCTCAGTTCACATGGCCAGACAGCCTTCCTGTCTCAGGTTGTGGCTACAGGAGCCACAGCCACCGGTCAGTCCCAGAAGCCTCAAGTTCACTCCTCTAGACTCTGCAGCCTGGTGAGGTTAGCCTGCCTCAGGCACCTGCCACCCTCCGCTCCCACAAGCCCAGCCTTCTCCCGGCATCTATCCTGTGCCCACAGGTGGGTGAGCTCCACTTTTTCATGCCATCTGAATTGTCCCTGTCCTTCAGTCCTCCTGGACAATGCGCCCCGCCCTCCACCTGCAGCCATGAACTCCCCTTGTCCCTACAGGGTTCCTCAAGCCTGTCCCTGCAGATGGTAAGCTCTTGCTTGCCAGCCAGCTGAACTCTGCCATGCGCTGCTGGACCATGAGCCTGCCAGACCCTTGGCATGGACCAGGCTCCATACCCTAATGCCCCGGCTGCCCAGCAGGCCCTCCTCTAGAGGCCCTGCCCTCCTGCTCCCCCCTCATTTGGGCCTAGCAGCTGGGTGGGCTCAGGGCAGCCTGACCAGTAGTATCCTATATGGGCCCGGCCCTGCCCCCTCACCTGCAGACCAGAGAGGTCAGCCCAGGCACGGGGTCCCAGGGCTCGGTTGCGCAGCCGGTTGCCGGTGAGGTAGAGCTCCCGCAGCTGGGCCATGCCGGCCAGCGCCCCGCGCGCCAGGGCGACCAGCTCGTTGCGCTTGATCTTCAGCACGTGCACGTTGCGTGGCAGCCCAGGCGGCAGGGTGTGCAGCCGGTTGCCAGAGAGGTCCAGTGAGCGCAGCAGACGCAGCTTGCGGAAGGCGTCGCGGTGCACCTGCGGGGTGGTGATGCGGTTGTAGCTGAGGTTGAGCTCCTCCAGGTAGTAGGTGGTGGCAAAGTCGTTGCGGCCGATGCCGGTGATCTGGTTGTGCAGGATCATGAGGGTGCGCACGCGGCGGGGCAGGCCGCTGGGCACGCGCTCCAGCGCGTTGTTGTACAGGTGCACCGTGTGCAGCCTCTTGAGGCCCTGGAAGGCCCGCGGGTGGATGCCCTGCGCGCGCAGCTGGTTGCTGTGTAGCAGCAGGTACTCGAGGCTGCGGATGGGGGTTAGCACGTCCGCGTCCACGCTCCGGATGGCGTTCTTCTCCAGGTGCAGCAGCACCAGGCTGCGCGGCAGCCCCGCTGGGACCCGCGACAGGTTGTTGCTGGACAGATCCAGGTACTCCAGGCTGGAGAGCTTCCTGGAGGGAAGCGGGGGATTAGGTCGGTGGGCAAGAGCCCACGTGGCACCTGTTTCCAACATTACTCCCAAGGGAGGTGGCAGGGGACGTCCCTCTAACTCATCCCAGCTCTGCCACTGGCTGACTGGGGAACTCAGTCCTCTCCCAGTCTCTCAGTGGCTTGATTCAATGATACATCAGTGTAAGAAGGATCTAGCAAGGTTTCTGACACAGGATTTGTTTAAAGACTTTTAAAGCCTTTTGTCCTTTTAGGCTACCCCAGGCCTAAAAACTGAAAATAGATCTGCCTTCAACAAGAATGCTTGAGTTTCTACTTTGTACCAAGAAGCCAGCCTCTGCAAATACTTCCTTGCCTTTTTTGGGGCAGGACTTACATAGCACTATTCTTGGGAACAGAAGTGTCAGTAAAGGCACAAGCCTTAAAGTTCCTTCTCTGAGAAAACTGGCCAGGGACAGGTGGGCAAGGACCCGGCCAGGTGAGCCCTGGGAGGGGCCTCCTGAGTGCAGAGTTCACACTGGGGCCCAGGCAGGAGCTCACCAGAAGGTCTCATTGTCCAGGCCCTCATCAGTCAGGTAGTTGTTCTGCAGGTACAGCTCACGCAGGTTGCTCAGCTCGCTGAAGGCACCTGGTGGGATCTTCTCCAGCTTGTTGTTCTGAGAGATGGGAGGGTGGGGAGGGGGCATGAGGGACAGTCAAGGGGCAAGGACACAGCCTTGGGATGAGATATGGAGAGGGGTCTGGGGGAGCCATGGGAGGGGGCCCAGGCCTAAAGGACTCAGCATGGGGCTGATGGCCAGGTGTCTGGGTCTCTGCTTCTCCACAGTGGATTCTGTGCCCCCCAGCTCGTGCCCGAGGCCCCGCAGCCTCACGACTGTGCCCACGTGGGCCTGGGCTCTCCCCTGCTCAGGCAGTGCTCCTCCCTGCCCTCTCCCTCCCACCTTGAGGTGCAGCTTGTAGAGGGCGGGCGGCAGGTGCTTGGGTACATGGCGCAGGAAGTTGCTGGACAAGATGAGGATCTCAACATTGCTGGAGCCATTGAACATGTTGTCCGGCAGCCCGGCGTCTGCCAGCTTGTTGTTGTGCAGATACACGGACCTGGGGGCGAGGCTCAGGTTCTCACTCAACCATCCCCACACCAGCTCAGCTGGTGAGCCTCCAGACCTTGCTCAGGTTGGGCCTGTGGCCCAGGGCACCCTCCTCCCATCTCAACAACCTCAGACTCCACCAAATCCATTCCCCCTACATAGCCGAGGGGATGAAGAAACTGCCCTACAAGTTAGTGGAAGAAACACAACTTCCTGACCCCCAGCCCCTGCTTCTCCATAACCTTCAAGGTTCTCACTTGTTCCCCAAGTGATGCAGCCCTGGAGTCCCTGCCTGTCCACACAACTGTCTCTGAGCTCTGTGGGACCTCCTGAGAATGGATCCTGTCCCTGTCACCTCCTTGTCCCTAGTGCCCAGCACAGGATCTGGGTTCAGAGGAGGTAACCCCTCATTCATTCAGCAAGCATACAGTAAGTGCCCCTGTGTGCCAGGACTGTTCCAGATCCTAAAGATACAGCAGTGGACAAAACCAACAAGTCCCTGCCTTCATGGAGCTAACATTCTATAAGGAAGACCACGAATAAGAGAAATCCATCAGCAATACAGCTCATTCTTGCTGTATGGCCTGTCTTGGGCCTCAGTCTTCTCGTCTGTCGGACAGAGCCATACACAGCAGCACAGGCTTCTCCCGGGGATGGAGAGAATGGAGGTGACAGGTTCGGGGACAGAGTGGCACGGGAGGCCGTCAGCACCTTCTCCTCCCCAGCACCCCCTCCCCTACCCGCTCACATACCTGTGCTGTGGGGCCTCGCCCAGAGCAGCCTCAGCAAGGGCAGCTCTGCCTATTGGAAGAGGCTTCCCTTCCCAGGGGCTAGGCAAGGCCTGCCCACAATTCCCCAGACATCACCGTCTGTCCTCGCCTCTGGACTGACTCCTCCTCCTCCTTTAGGGGTCAGCCTTCCAGACCCTGTGCCCCTGCAGCCCTGGGTGTCTGTCACCTCAGCCCTGGGCATGGGGCATCAGGGCTGCACTGCGCTGCCCATCCCTCCTCTCTGGGTTGCCTGTACCCCACTCAGGGCTTGCAGCCTCTGCCTCAGCTCCTCCCCTTTTCCCAACCTAAGCCCAGGGTCCCCCTCTGACCTCTGACCTCAAGTTTGGCTTCTGACCAAAGGTGAGCCCGTAGATCTTGGTGAGATAGTTGGCAGCGAAGTCCACACTGATCAGGGCATTTGGCAGGAAGCGGGGTGCCAAGGTCAGCTGGAAAGGGAAGAGTTGGGGTAGAAAGACCAGTGGTGGGTGAGAGGCTGGCTCGGAGTCACACTGCCTGCCGCTCATCTGAGCCCCTTCAGTTTGTCCCCTCTCTGCAACTAGAGCCATCTTTCTAAAGTCCCCAATAACACAAAACCAGAACCTCTATGGCTCCCCATAGTCCTGAGCTTGACATTCAAATCTCTCCATCTTGTCCCCTGCCCTGCCCATTCTCCTGGCCTCTCCCCTCATTGCCCCCAACACTGGCCCTCTGTGCAGGCACAGTGAGCACCCACGTTTTTCCAGCCCCAGTCCACGCTATCCACCCTTCATTTATTCAAGAGTACTCCCTGAAATCTGCAATGTGCAGGCAGAGTTCCAGGCCCTGGACATGTCCTAGGGAACAAGACACAGATCCCTGCCCACACCACCCACACCAAAAGCTTACATCCTAGTGGAGAAGATGATACACAAGGAATAAAAGCATCAAGAGTGATCACTGCTGTGCCAGGAATTCAAACAGACTGAAGACAATGAACAACTTTGTGGGGTGCTTGGAGAAGAGATGACGGCACCCTAAATGCCATCTGTGTGGGAGAGCACCCACACAGCAGGGACAGTGAGCAGAGGCCCATGGGGGATGGTCTGCCAGGTTTGGGGGTGGGAGCCAGTGGGGAGATGAGTTAAGAAAGCCAGGAGGGCCAGGGACACAGGTCTGCAGGTCACAGGGAGACATGTGGGTTTATTCCCGAGCAGATGGTGAAGCTGTGGGAGGGTTTTAAGTGAGGAGGGGACGATGTAGAGCTAGAGTGGGACAAGATTTTGAAAAGCCCCTCTGGCTGTTCTGAGGAGAAGGGCCACAGATGAGAAGGTAGGTTGTCCTGTGCTGGTGGGCAGGACAGGGGGCTGGGGAGCTGTGGAGAGAGCAGATGTGGGTGAGCGAAGCACTCCTGGATTCATGGCTCTGACCAGTGGCATTGCAGGTGGTTGGAGATGCCCCTTCCAGAGATGGGGAGACAACAGGAGGACTGTGGTGGGAGTGGGTAGTTCTATTTCTATCAAACATCCAGGGGAGATGCTGAGGAGGCAGGGGGATCTTTGAGTCTCACGTGGGAGTAAGGGAAAGCCTGGAGACTGCCTCTGGATGTGGCCTTGATGTAGATGGGTGTTATAGACCAAGGAGGAGATAGTCACCTTGGGAGTTTAGAGAGAAGGGCCAGGACAGAGCCCTGCGACAGGCCAAATATTGTGAGGTTGAGTGGCTTTGTACCTTTACTCATGCTGTCCCTTTTACTGCAGTGCCCTTCCCCTTGAGGCCTCTGGCTGAAATCCCATTACCCTTCATGGCCCTTCAAATGCTATCCCTCCAATGCCCCCTCCCCATGGGGATGAGCTCTCACCCCACTATGCTGATGTAGGCCTTGGCCTCGGTCATCATCTGACCATTCTGAAGCCCTGTGTTAAAGTGTGGGGTCTGGACCGTGTCTGAGCAGCAACAGGAACCCAGCAGCCGGCCCAAAAGAGGCCCTGGTGAAAGTTCCCTGAGCTCAGCCCCAGACACCCTGCCCTGCTGCGGGCCCCTCACCTTGTTATTGGCCAGGTACAGGTAATTGAGGTTGGTCAGATGCTCAAATGCCTCCTCCGGGAGCCCTTCAAAGGACAGGCATCAGTCAGAGCCCTGGATGAAGGAGACGCTACAGGGGAGCACGTGAGCACTGACCACCCCACACCCACCCCACTTGGCAGGACAGGGAGGCACTGCCTGGGGCAGATGCAGCTCTGAACCCTAGGCAGCCAGTCCCAACAGGCCTGCCCAGGGCCACCCCACCCCCAATCCCGCTCTCAGAGGCCCAGGCTCAGAAGAGCAGATGGCAAGTGTCTGCTGAGAGATGACTGATCCTTCACTTTCTCAGGGCAGCCTGGGTGGGAATGGGCACCCAAAAGATCAGGCCACAGGGCAGAGGACCTGCCAAGAAGGAGTGTGCCCCTGGGGACAGCTCCAAGGGGTCAGAGAGAATCTCCACACCCAGCCCCAGGCAGGGTAGGGCAGGGCAATGGCTTCTGAGCCCCTTCCCACCCCCACCCTGCACCTGGCCCTCTCCTGCCCCATCTGGCAGATGTGGTGTCAGAACCCAGCTGTCACGGGAGCCCAGCCAGGCTGGCCCTTCTCCAGTCCTGAGGTCGGCCTCTGACACTTGGTTCTGAGCTCCCAGACCCTCAGATCCTGGGACTCGCCCAAGTATCTAACAAGAGGGAACAGTTACATAAACTGTGCAGCATCCCTCTGCGGAATACCCTGCGTCAAATGATGGCCGGGGAGAGTTTTCAGCGACATGAGAAATGCTGCTGAGCTAACTGCTAAGTGAAACAAAGCAATTATAACAGTTACAGTATCGATACTATCAGTACAGCTATGAATTAAAAACACAAAGAAAAAGGACTGGACTGGATTGTGGTGATGGCTGTACAACATAAAAACTTATAAAAACTCATTAGATTGTACCTTTAAGTTGGATAAACTTTATGGTATATAAATTATGCTTTTTTTTCTTTTAATGAAAAGAAATATACCAAAATGTCAATAGTGACGAACTTCACGTGGCTCAACTGACAAAGAATCTGCCTGCAATGAAGGAGACCTGGGTTCAGTCCCTGGGTTGGGAAGATCCCCTGGAGAAGGGAAAGGCTACCCACTCCAGTATTCTGGTCTGGAGAATTCCATGGATTGTATAAGTCCATGGAGTCACAAAGAGTCGGACATGACTGAGCGATTTTCACTTTCACTCTTCAGGTGGCAGTGGCAGGATAAGGAGTGGGGTTTTTGTACTCCAATTTCTATATTTCCAAATTTTCTACTATAATTAGAAACTATTTTCATCATCAGAAAAAAAAAAAAACTTTTAAAATTTGAGGATTCTACACTCTTTGTTTATAAAGGCCTTCTGTGAGTCCTCGGACTCTGGAGTCTGAGCTGCTCTGAAGCTTCTCCCTTGATCAGACTCCCCAGTCTCAGAAACACCCAGCAGTGGCTGTTAGGCAACCACAGGGAGCCCCTGCCATGGGTCCGGAGGCCAGCCCAGCCCATGCCTGCTCTTTCCCACATGCCAGGGTCTGGAGGGCAGGGCTTTCCCCATAGGCACCTAGTTTCCTGTCTGGGGTCCCAGCCCCCAGCCCTGGGCGATCTCTCACCTCGGGAAGTCAGGCGGTTGTTCTGGAGGTTCAGCGTCTCCAGCCGATGCAGCCGGGAGAGCTCCCTGGGGTAGATCTTCTCCAACTGGTTGTTCTAGTGGGGAGAGGTGGGGACGGTGAGGAGGCAACACCAGGGGGTGCCCAGGGCTCCTGCCCCATTAGAGGCCTGCACCCACCTCAGTCCATTCCCAGGAGCCAGTCCCTCTGTTGGGCCCCTCCCCTGGCGTTCTGTCCCATGGTGGACAGCCCCTGGGGACTAGCTCTGAGCCAGGCCCAGGTGCGGCTGTTACAGGCACAGCAGAAACCACAGCAGAGGTGTGGGCCTCCCTTCTAAGAGGCAGGCGTACACACACACACACAGATATCCACAGGCAGTTCAAACTTAGAATGCTGGCTTCCCTCCAGAACTGTTCCCACTTAGTGACAGGTGTCCCCAGCCCATTCTCCCCTTCCCCAAGCCAGAAACCCACTTTTGGTTCCTGGCCCAGTGGACCCCATTTCCCCTTGGGATGCTTTAGAACCTGGGTCAGGTAGCACCTCCTCCAGAGGCCTTCCCGGGTTGGATTGGGGGCTGGACGAGGAGCTGCTCTGGCCTCACAGCACTAGTCCTTCCATCTCTGTCTGCTCTTTCTACCTGTTTAGGTCTCTGCCTCCCAGACAGTGAGCACCTCACAGGCAATACATGTCCGAGACCTCCCTACTTGCCCAGAAGCCCACACAGGACCAGAAGCAGAGAGCTGGTACACAGGAGCTACTTGGTGAATGAACCAACAATAAGTCCTGTCCTCAGCTTGTCTCTTTCCCTCAGGGGTCCCTTGGTCTTGGGCTCCCACCACCACCAGTGCACACCCATGGGGGCTGTGTGACCATGGGCTGGTCACTGTCCTACTCTGGGCCTGGTCTCCTCTGGAAACAGGTGCAGCAGCCCCTCCCTGTCCGTCAGGGTTACACGAGGGCGATTATGGCCACATGAGTGCCCCCAGAGTTCCCATCTGGAATGCCGTGTCCCACTTCTGGAGGTTCTGAAATCTAGACTGGGCCTCAGCTGGGGAGAGCACTGGACCCCCCAGGGTGCTCTTCAGGGGTCTCCTGTGTCTTCACTTTCCTGGTCCGTAATGGTGTCTGAGGTACCCTGTCTTCCCAGAGGGTCAGCTGAGGGCAGGTCTGTGTCGGATCTCAGACAGGTCCTGACTCTACTGACAGCCTCAACCCAGACTCCTCCCAGGAGACAAAGCAGGCCATAACATCACAGTGCTCTGTGCCGGGGATATCAGAGCCAGGATGCCCCTGGTGGAGCCATCCTTTTGTCTGACCTGCCCTAGCGCCCTGCGTCTGGAGGGTGGGAGGCCATGGGCAAGGACTGTGGTGGGGTGGGGGTGGTTCCGGGATGGGGGCCACCATGTGCGGGGCGGCCTCCGGCGACCGTGACCGTTGGCACAGCGCTGCAGCCTCACCTGCAAGGACAGATGGTTGGTGTGCTCGGGCAGGTCCCCCGGGAACTCGCGCAGGTCGATGCCGCCGCAGTCCACGACCCCCTCCTGGGAGCAGGCGCAGTCTCGAGGGCAGTCGATGGTGGCTGGGCCGCGCCCGGGCTCCTCAGGGCTCAAGACTAGTACCGGCTCCTCCTCTGAGAATTCATTCTCTTCGGGGCTCAGGCTGCGGGCGCCGCTTCGGCCAAACCCTGGGGTCCTGGCAGCGAGCACCACTCCCAGCTGCCGCGGCAGCAGCAGCAGGAGCAGCAGCGCCCAGCCCTGGGCCATGGTGCCTGCAGGAGGGGTCAGTTCTGACTCATCTGGAAGCCGGGGCTGACAACCTATCAGGTAGCTCAGCCGAGGGACTAGGGTCCATGGAAGTCATGCTGGGGCCTTCCAGGCCACAGGGCAGAGCCCCTCTGGACCCTGTCCTCCACACACACCTGCTCCACTAGCTGCTGCCCTCCCATCCACACCCCCTTATCAGCTCTGCCCTCTGGCGGTGGGGTGGGGGGGGGGGGGGCAGGGAGGACGGGTGAGCTGAATCCCTGTCCTTAAGCAGATCTGCAAAACCTCCCAGAACCCTCTCTGGGCCCGGCCTCAAGGGATCTGTACCCTCATTTCACAGAAAGGAAAGCTGAGGCCTGGGAAGAACTTGGACTTGCAGGGTTTAGCTTGGACTTGGCTGAGCTCTCCCTGTCCTGGCACAGGCAGTGCTGGGCATGGGGGCCGGGGGGTGGGGAGGGGAGGGGGGCTGTCCTTCGTGGAGCAGCCACAGGTCATGGTGGGCCAGCAATAGGTCTGGGACACCACAGGTCAGAGGTGTCCCAGCACCTCAGATTGCCATTCCAGGATCTTCAGGACTCGGCCCTGCCTCTCTTCCGGCTCCCACACTCACCTGCCCTGCTTATTGTCTGTTCTGTGTTCCTCCCTCCAGGCCTTCCCAGTGCTGTTCCTTCTGCCTAGAAGGCCACCCCTCCTCCTCTCTTGTGCAATCAGGAGTCTCTCCAAGAACTAATGCCAGTGTTAGGTCCCCTGGGATATGAGATGCCCCAGGGCTCTGTATCACTTTGTTCCCCCAGGGCTTGGCATGAGTTGAAAATGTGATGTTTTGTGTTTCTCCCACACAGGGCTATGAGCCATTCTCTGTCCCTGCGTGCTGAGCACAGAGTAGTCATTAGTGAATGGAGCTGCTACTGCCTGAAAAACCCTCAAGTCTTGTCTCTGGTATTTGCACCCTCAGCTGCCCATACCTGGACCTACAGTGCTCATGTGATCAACTGCCACCTGCAAGAGACCTCTCCCCAGCATGGTCCCTAAGGCAGCAAAGAGAAGGTAGAGGCATGGCCTTAGGCCATTGAGGAAGATGCTGGGATTCCATCATCCAGGCAGCCATGGGCATGGCTTAGCTCTGGGCTGGTGCCTGGAGTTCCCTTTAAGAGACTCACTTAGCAAACATCTCTGGGGTGTGGTAAGTTGGGACAAGCGGTCGCTCTGGTACACAGACTCTGGAGTCATACACACCCAGGTTAGGTCCCCCTTTACTGCTTGGTGACTCTGACCTTGCTGAGCCTGTTTCCTCATCTTACATTGCAGATAACAGATCTAACCTCACAACTCCTGGAGGGAGTCAGCAAGAGAGCAGATGCAAAGCCCCCGGCACCCATTGGGTGATGAGGCTGCTCCTACTATTGTGATGCCTATGAATGCAGGTACACGACAGGCATCTAAGCCTTGGCGCACCCACTCTGCAGCCTGAGCATCTCTTCCCACCATGAGCCCAGGGATCACAGCCCAGTCGTTAGAAGGCTCTGATGAGATGCTGGTTCTGGGAGGGTTGAGCAAACAGGGAGCTTGATGATGATACCAGTGTCTGGTTAAGCAGGCATGCTCTGAGCCAGAGAGCCGGGACTGTGAGCTCTGCTCTAGTCCTCGTCAGTCCTGTGACTCTGTGCAAGCTTTGCCACCCTCTATACCTCACATTCCTCTCCATTCAACTGGGTGGCCACAGAGCTCTCCTATTAGGGAGACTGTGAGAGTCAGTGGGATGCATGTACTGCACACAGTAAGTGCTCAATAAATGTTAGCTCCCTGCTAGTTAGCTCCGTCACTAATATCCGATCCATGAACACTGTTGATGTCTCAACCACAACATTGTCTGCTTCAGAAACCCCTGCTTCTTCCCCTTCCAGTGAGTAGCTCCTGATTGTGCCTTTCTGGTCCAGTGCTAAGCCCACCTCCTCACTGAAGATTTGCACATTCCATTCTTCAGTGAATTATGCTGCTCCATGGCTGCTGCGGTATTTCAGACACTGCTTTGTCTTACTCGTTGGCTCAGCCAGCTCTCGAAGGTGAGGCCCCACCTAGCCCTGTGCTAGGCCCGGGGAATACAGGTAAAGTAGATAAGGTCCCTGCTGTTAGTCTCCAGGAGGCAGCAGACCCCAGTAAAATAACCACTGCCCACCAGCTTACGTGAGCCCTGTAAAAGGTGCATGAGGGCCCAGAAAGAAAGCTGTGAGGAGAGAGAAGAGGGCCGGCAGCCAGGCTAGCTTGACCCCATAGGTAGGTCCACAAGGCCTCAGCAGACTCAGGCCCCTGACGCGGCAGAGAACCAGGGGGCCCAAGTACACACGGCTCTCAGGCTCCATCAGCAGCAGAGGTGGATGCACACTACAGCCTGGCCCTGCCTGCCTTACCACACCCCTCTGCCTCGTGCCCTGACCAAATGGGCAATAAATCCTTGGCCAGTCTACTGACTGTCATTCCCAGGGCACGTTATAACCCCCCAGCTATCTCAAGAGCTTCCAGCCCCTGGAGCCACCTGCATTAGACCTGAGTCTCCCTAGCCTGCCTGCCGCCTGTCTGACCCCACTGCAGATCCAAACTCTGGGAGGCGAAGTATGGGCACAAGCCCAGGCCCCAGATTCAATCAGGGCAGGAGGCCAAGAAGAAGGATCCTCCCCATAAATCTTATACACTCACTAGACCAGCTAGTTCTCCTCTTTCACCTTCAGTTTTGCATCTGTAAGGATCTGTACACTCTATCTATACAAATATTTAATTTATATGAAGATTATGAAGCAGATTGAAAATGTTATCACCACTACTTTATAGATAAGCAGCTGAGGCCCAACGGGGTTGGCCAATATAACACAGCTGTTAAGTGGCAAGGCCAAGTTCCCAGCCTGGGTCTTAACCACAAAGCCATGGAGCCCTTCCCTGGGCCAAGCACAGCTGGGCACTGAGGACCCAAACAAGTGACTCAGGTATGGCTGCTGCCCTTAAAAACCTCATATGGGTACTGATCAATATAGTGGCTGCATGTGGCTAACAGTACTTGAAATGTGGCTACACTAAATTGAGAGGTGCTATAAGTATAATGTAGTATATATGGATTTCAAACAGTACAAAAAATGTAAAATATCTCATTAATATTAATAACATAAAATATCTCATTTATTGTTTATAGTATTATGTGACAATATTTTGCATATTTTGAGCTAAATTATTAAAATTTTGCCTGTTTCTATCATATATTAACACAAATATATGGAATCTAGAAAGATGGTACTGATGAACCTATTTGCAAGATAGTAATGGAGAGTCCCTTGGACTGCAAGGCGATCCAACCAGTCCATCCTAAAGGAGATCAGTCCTGGGTATTCATTGGAAGGACTGATGGTAAAGCTGAAACTCCAATACTTTGGCCACCTGATATGAACAGCTGACTCATTGGAAAAGACCCTAATGCTGGGAAAGATTGAGGGCAGGAGGAGAAGGGGACGACAGAGGATGAGATGGTTGGATGGCATCACCGACTCAGTGGACATGGGTTTGGGTGAACTCCGGGAGTTGGTGATGGACAGGGAGGCCTGGCGTGCTGCAGCGCATGGGGTCACAAAGAGTTGGACACGACTGAGCGACTGAACTGAACTGAACTGAATGGAGATGCAGACATAGAGAACAAACTTGTGGACACTGTGGGGGAAGGAGAGGATGGGATGAATAGAGAGAGTAGCATTGAAACATATACAATATCATATGTAAAATAGATGTCAGTGTGGGAATTTGCTATATGACGCAGGGAGCTTGAACCCAGTTCTCTGTGACTACCTAGAGGGGTGGGACAGGGTGGGAGGTGGGAGGGAGGTTCAAGAGGGAAGGCACATATTTATAACTATGGCTGATTCATGTTGCTATATGGCAGAAACTAATACAATATTGCAAGGCAGTTATCGTCCAGTTAAAAATAAATTAATTACTTTTTAAAAAATGCTTTGCCTGTTTCATTTTACTCTTTTTAACATGACTTCTAGAAAATTTTATGTCACACACATGGATTACATTGGTGGTTCTCATATTTCTGTTGGTCAGTGCTGGTCTAGACATTTTGTGTAAATTGAGTATTATAATACCACTGTCATCAGAGGTGTGATAGAAGGAACCTAGAGTCCACAGGGGCCCAGAGGAGGCCTAAGTATGTCCAAGGCCAAGAAGACTTCAAGAAAATGCAATGCTTTATCTAGCCATGAAGGATGACTATCAGGCAAAAGGAAATGGGTGATACAAGCAAGGGGGTCAGTGTGTGCAAAGGCCCTGGGGCAAGAGCACCCATGTGACCTCTACAAAGCTCACTAGAGTGTCTGGTGGGGTTGGAGGACTGGGCAATGGCCATGGTCCAAGCCAAGAAAAAAATCGAAAACCAGATTAGGCAGAGTATCCCTTATCTTTGGAGATAGGAGAGGTTATTGAAGAACTGGAGTGTGGCATAGGCAGGCTTATGGAGGGACCAGCGGGGAGCTCACAGAGGCTGTGCAGTGCTGCAGGCAAGGGATAATAAGACTGGTCTAGGCGGGGGGAGCTGCTGAGCTGCAGGATGGAGAGGAAGAGGTGGTTTCAAGGGAGTGGGAGCAGTAACAGACAGGGCTTGGAGAGTGGTGGCCCCAGTTCTGGGTCCCCCTTCTTCCAGCTTGGCCAGCCACCCTCAGGGCCTTGGGATCCTGAGTAGCTCCAGTTCCACCACCTCATTTGCTTGTGACTTTGGTGACATCACTGACCCATCTGAGTCTCAATTTTTTTGTTTTGTCTCTCTAAGAATGTGGAACAAGATAAGCCCCCAAGCCCCTCCTTTGTGCTGAGCCATGTTAGAGCTGTGTGTGGAAGAACAGCCTTTCGAGGCTTTGGAAGTCCCCAGAGTGAGCTGTCCTGATGAGCAGAGCTCACACTGTTGGGTGAGGGGGACAGTTCAGTCTATGGGAGTTGTTCCAATTTGAACTGCTGTGTGACCCTGGATGAGTCACTTCAGTGCTCTGAGCCTCTGTTTACCAGTCCAGGCAATGAGACAAGAGCTCTTCATGAGGAGTCAGTGAAAAGACGTGCCCAGCTGATGCTGGCACCCAGCAAGTGCAACATACTTGGGGTTACTGTTACTGTGGAAATAGCTGGAACCCACCATCACCCACCCACCCCTATCCCCCGGGAACCAAACCTTAAGGCCCAGAACTGCTTAAATGAGGGGTTAAGGCAGGTGAAGGGATAATAAGACTGGTCTAGGCGGAAGGAGCTGCTGAACTGCAGGATGGAGAGGAAGAGGTGGTTTCAAGGGAGTGGGAGCAGTAACAGACAGGGCTTGGAGAGTGGTGGCCCCAGTTGGTGAAGGGAGATCCAAATCAGGAGGTCAATCCTCAGCCCAGCACCACCTCCCTCCTCCACTCAAATTCAGTAAAAATTTGCTGAGCATCTGCTCTGTGCTGGGCCCCAACAGCTGTATCTTACTGACTACAACAGAAATCCCAAGACTAAGAGTTAGTCTTCCTACTTTGCAGAGGAGAAAACTAAAGCACAAAGAGACTCCCACTGCTGCCCATCCCCAGCAAGCTGCTACTCTAATGCCTTTGCCTTGGGAAGCGGCTCCTGCTGGGCTAGGAGTTCCGTGATGCTCCCACAGCTCCCTTCAGGGCTCAGCTGAGCTTTCCCTGACTCCCTAGGCAAGGAGCAGGTGCTCAGGAAATGTTTGCTGAATGAAGGAATGTATTTGTGAAAGGCAGAGTTGGAAAGATCTACAATATTATTATCTGGTCTGATTTCCTCAGTTTACTGATTAGTATTTTAAAGGCAAGGCCAGGATTAGATTTTGTGTCTTCTGACTCCTGCTCAGAGCCTTGGGCCGGTCCTAAAGACTGAGTAGGGAATTCTCCTGGTGAACGAAGGGGAGGAAAAGGCACTCAAGGCAGAGGGCAAGCCATGAGCAAAGGCACAATGTGCTGAGGGTAAACAGGGAGGTGTGTTTAAGGAAGGGTAAACAGGAAAGGGAGAGGCAAGTTTCCAAGGGCATCAGGCACTCTGCTAAAGGGTTGCTGATAGGGAGCTATCAAGGGTTCTAAGCAGATCATGGTCAGAGCTCTTACACAGGACTCTACCAGGCCTAAAGGTGAAACCATTAAGTCACCCCTGACCCAAGATTCAGATAGAAGGGACTAAGATGCTCCCTCAAGATTTCATGAAAGCATTCATGTGAATCTGACATTTCTTAACTTGAATAGGCTGGCCCTGGACCCTAAAAGGGGACATGACCTCCCAGGGGCTCCCAGTGGGGCCTTCTGTAGCTGGGTTGACCACAGCATCACTTTCCCGGACCAGCCTGAAGTCCAAGGGTAGACGCTCCAGTTTGTGTGGCCCTCCATCTTTCCGTGATGTTCTGCAAGGTGCAGGGTGCGCATCCTTCTGTGCATCCCAGACTCGGATCCGGACGATTATTGCCGCAAGCACGCTTGCGTTTGCTCCTCTCCTGAACTTCAGGCTGCAGCTACCGCCCACCCCCAGTCTCAGCCCCAGCCCCGGAGGCCACCAGCAGCTCGCCGCCGCCCCCTCTTCCACCTGACGGCGCATCAGGTATTCTAATGCCGGATCGCATCCCCAGCCCAGGCCAGCCTGGATGTTTAAGGACCTGCAGCCTGGGAGCTTTGAGCGCCTCCGCCGGGGCGCGCCGGCCTCGCCCTGACACTGCACTCCGCCGCTATCCCCCAACCCCCTTCTCAGTCCCGCTGTCCCAGCGGGGAGGCACCCGGATAGACAAACAGACACCAGGGCCCCAGCTGAGAGCTCTGGCTCAGCGACTGCGCGGCGCGGGGCTGAGGAGCCAAGCCCAGAGCGGGTTGGGACAGGGACGGGCGGGCTCCGCCTCACCTGTCCGCGCGTCCTGGGAGCAGATCTCTGCCCCGCTACAGGCCTCAGTTTCTCTGTCTGTAAAGGGGTCGAAGAGTGGGCTACCTGGGATGATCTGACGTGGAAAGACACGGGCATACTCAGCGACCAGGCTCCAAGTACAGGACTCCTCTACCCTCGCCGGTTCCACCTGCCCCCTACGTTCCTGTCGCCTGCCCGCGTCCTTCCACTCCCCCCCTCCCATCCGCCCGCAGATTCTTTCCAGATGTGCGCAGCGGGAGGGGCCGGGGCTGGGACCAGCCTCCCGCCGGAGATGGGAACAAGCCCCTACCGGGTCGGGATCGCGGAGGGTCGCGCCCCCTGAGGCAGATCTCTTCGGCTGCGCCCTCAGTGTAGGGCTCTGACTGAGGGGGCGAGATGCGTGGCCCCGCCTGGCCAGCTGCTGGGGCAACCGCACCAGGGCGGGAAGTCCGAGTCCGCTGCCCAGCCAGGTCCCGGCCCTCGGCCCACCCGGCCGCCTGCGCCCGGTACCTGCTGCGCCCCACCGGCCGACCGCGCTCTCCAGAGTCTCGGCTGCGCTCCGCGGGCGTGGGCTCCTTCCATTCAAGTCGAGCCGTGCTCTCGGCGACCGATGCAAGTTTTGTTGTGGGTTCTCTCCTCCCCGCCTCTCCCCGCCCCCACCCCCCCCGCGTGCATCTGCTGGACGCCGGCCTCCTCCGGACACAGGCGTAGGGTCCCGGCAGGCGCGGGCCGGGAGGGCCTGCCCCTCCCGGCGTTGGACCGGTCTGAGCCCCACTTCCCCCCGAGGAAGAGGCGCCGCACAGACCCCTCACCCCTCTCCGCCCTGGCGGGGCCGCAGTACCACGCCCCCACCCCTCTCTAGGAGACTGGGAAGGCCTAGCCCGCGACGCTTCCTAGTTCCCAGCTTTCCCAAGTGGAACCGGACCCCCTCCAGGCCCCAGCACCTGAAGGGCGGGCGGTGGAGCGGGCCCCTTCCACCAAGTGCGTCTGAGTTCTACCTCCCTCCCCGCAGAGGATTTTGCAACCGCTCCAGGCAAGAGTACCTTTCCGTTCACTCTCCCACCTTGGGGTCCTGGGCCGTGGCTAACTGGGCAGCGAGCCAAGACACTGCTGTGCCCCTTCCCGGAAAAGTTCCCCCCCACAACCCTCCACCCCCACACCTAGGCCCTGCGCCCACAGCCTGGTGAGACTTGAAGGACGATAAATTGGGCTGAGAGTAGGGTGCCTGGGAATCCCAGTCGCAGAGAGACTAAGGGGGTGAGCCGTGAGCCCTCGTGGCACCATACTGCTCCCAGGAGCTGAAGACGTTTCCAAGTCAAAGAGTATTAACTACTAGCAGCTGAAGCAACACTGTTTGGCGCCAGGGTCTTTGGCGGTAGAATACGATCGGGCTGGGTTAGGTGGTACTTGGCCCTTCCACTGCCTAACAAGGCTCTCCCCCATACCTGCTCTGGCCTGTGGGAGAGCACCCACCGCTACCTTACCTGGCTGCCCTCCTGCTGCAGAGGGGAAAGGATAAGTAACTCAAACTTGGGACTACTTGTTCAACTTCAATTTCCAGAGCCCTGAATGAATGAACAGCTCATGTAAAGGCTCCAGACCTTTCCCTGCGGCTGCTACTGGATCCTGATTGTACCACGTGCATTACTCTCTAACCTTAACAACCCTGTAAGACGAGAACTGCTATTGCCTCTGTTGGCAGGTACAGAGACATCGTTAGAAAGGATAAATGATTGCGTAAAATGGCCAGGTGTACTTTCCCCCATAACTGGAGTTCTTTCCATGATGGAGATCAGCAGGTAACTTAAGCAGGAAAGTGCAGAGCCTGGATTTGAATCCAGGACTGTCTGTTTCCATTACATCAAGAACTCAAGAATGGGAAAGGGAAATATTTTTGCCTTCTTTGGCCTCAAATTCCAGTTCTCTCTGAGCTTAAACTTATGAGAGTTGGTATGATTCACAGGATTGGACAGGAGCCAACACAGAGTTGCATCTCATGTCTTCTCAACATTAAGTCTGGATTCAAGTGGAGCTAGAAAAGCAAGATTCTACTGTTTGAATACACATCAACTAAAGACAGCCTTCTTGAAGGACTTGAGAACCAGCACATATGCTGAGTGCCTACTGTGTTAAATTCGTGAAGATTTTAATCATTGCAGCCGGGTAGGGAAGGTATTCTCCAGCCACAGGACACACCTCATGCCCCGCCTACCCCATCCCTTCCCCTCAGAGAAATAGGCTCTTCAGTGAGATGCCAAACTGGGGCTCACACAGGCTCTGTGGTGGCCCAGTGCTGTAGGCACAAGCTCAGATCACCTGTCTGAACCACTCTAAGTGTTTAGTGGAAAATGGAGACAGTCCTGGTGTTCTAGAAGCAGATCCTCTAACCCGCACAAGGGCTGTAAAGACGGCGTGGAGTTTGAGACTTGAGTTTTCCGACTCTGCTTCTGCTGCTTTGGCGCCTTCGTGCTGCGCCTCCTTCCCAGCTCCTGCTATTCCTGCAGTGCCTGGTGTCAAGTAAAGGCTTTGGGTTTGGACCTGGGTTCAAATCCCAGCTGGGTTCAAATGAAGATATTACCTATACCTCACAGAATGTCTAAGTTAAATGAGAAGATGGAAGTACATGACTCTGCACAGCCTTTGGCACATGGTCAGCATTCCATAAATGGCAGCTGATATTATTACAAAAGCATCACTGAGATCTGACTAAACATCCAGGAAATATTGTTAAAGCAGGAAGGACAAGAGGCAAGAATGAAACAGAAACCTCCACATGGCCCTGGGTAAGTGTCTTCTAATTCAAGACAATACGAAACAAGAAAACTCGAAAGAAGGGAGGAGTAAGATGTACATGGGGCAGAGGGAGCTGGGAATGAAGGACTAGAAGGCTCTCAAGATGGAGCTGATGAGGACAAAGAGGCAACCAGGACCAAGGTAAGGGGAGATAAAGTGGTGTTATATTACTTCATCATCAGAGAAGAAAATAACTCCTCTTACTCAAAACCTCCAGATCTTTCCTTATTAAGTAGCAAAGTAAATACTGATCTATCGCAGCAGCTTAATTTTCTGGACATTTAGAAATCAAATTGTATGGTGGTTTCTGTATATATGGATTCCATCTGAAGGATCTTGATTAAAAAAACATCAAAGGACAAGCAGGGAATGATGAAAAAAACCACAGGCCAAGTCAGGTGTACAGAAAAAGTCTTCCGGGCTCCTATAACATTCCATGCAAACTCTTTATTATTGGACTTTTCTTGCTGAATATTATATTTCTCATCTCTTTCCCCCTGGATTGTAAACCCTCCAGGGCAAGAACCTCATTTCATGTTCTGTCCTTTCTAGCCCTAAAATAGCATCATTGTAGTAGGCAGAGTGAACCACTAAGGATGTCCATACACTAATCCCTAGAGCCTGTAAATAGTTACATTATATGACAAAAAGGACTTTGCAGGTGTGTTTTAAAGTTATAGACCTTAAAATAGGGAGATTATCTTGGATTAACCAGGTGATTCTAACCTAATCACATGAGCTCTTAAAAGCAGAGAACTTATCCTGGCTGGAGGAAGGAGGTGAGGCAGAAGGGGAGATCAAAGAGACCTGAAATGCAAGGACTTGACTAGCTTTAGAGATGAAGGGAATGTAGGCAGCCTCTAGAAGCTGAGAACAATCCCTGGCTGCCAGCACAGATACGGGTACTTCAGTTCCACAGCAACATGCAGCCAAATTCTGCCAACATCCTGAATGAGCATGGAAGCAGATCCTCTCTGAGAACCTCCAGATGAGAGCTCAAGGGAGCCAACACCTTGGCTTCTGCCTGATGAGACCTGGAGCAGAGAAACCAGCTGAACCCACCCAGACTTCTGAGCTACAGAATTGTGGGATAATAAATATGTGTCAAGTTAAGCCACTAAGTTAGTGGTAATGTGTCACAGTAGCAATAAAAACCTAACACATGCAGAACTAAAACTGGTTCATACTACAACAGCATTCTCCCACACATCATTTCACTTAATCTTTCCAAGCATGATGGGATTATTGTCTCCTTTTATTCCTAAAATTTCCCAATTTTAGGAAATTGATGCTCAGCAGGGATAAGTAACTTGCTCAGGTGACCAGCTAATGAGTATGTACTTGAGCCAGAATTCAAACTTGGGCCCTCAAGACCCAACTCCAGTGAGAGTTGTCTCTTATACTGCAGCTACCATTTGGCTTTCAGATCTACTAACTTAAGCTAAATAAAATGCAAAAAGAAAAAGAAAAAAAAAGAACAAACAAAAAGTGAGGCTACTTTTACACTGTGGAAACTTAAAAGCTTCTGAATACTCATTTCTTTCTGTTTCTTCTGAAGATATCTAATAAGTCAGGGTATACGCAAGTAAATATAAAAACATGTCAAAGTCTTCTTTCTGATACACAGAAGAAATATTTTGATAAATGGAAAGAGGAAAAATCCTCAAAACAGTGACTCTCAATAAAATATTATCTCCCTTTCAGATGCTTTTTCTGCCACTGTTAAGGTACATCTTCCATAATGAAATGCTCTGATTTGCCAGATTTGTTTAGGAACTTCTCTGTGGTTGGAGTTTTCAGTCCTTTCGTGACCAGTTTTTACTGTCAGGAAATTCAACTGATTCTGTCTGAAATTTCCCTTCTATATTTCTTTCCATTATTTCTAATAAGTAAGCAAAATAACCTCCTTCCCTTTGATCTTTCCATCTTTCAAACATTTGTGAACTGTTATCACGCCCTGCCTTTAGGTATCATTTTGCCAAGTCGAAGGCTCCTTTCAGTCTGCCTAAGTCAACCTTTCTCTTATATTGCTCTGCCTTCCTGTCTGAAATTCTTTTCCATATATTCCTGTTCTAAATGAGGTGTTTCATCTTGAACCAAGTGTTCTATATACTACAGAAGGTGCCATATTCTTAGAAACAAATTATACAATAACTTGCAAGGAAAAAGAAAACTTACTGTTTGGTAGTTGGTTTGAAACTGTAGCACTTACTGCTTCTCTGCTTGCAATTTAAATAAACAGCAGACTACAATGAACTTCCCCCTATTTTACATAAAAGTTTATGGCCACACATCCAGGAACTAAAAGGTCAAGCATCTGTTACATGCTGCTGAAAACAGTACTGTGAATATTTATGAAGTATTTAAATGACTATTAATAGAATAGATAGACTAAATGGACACCACTTCTTGCAATAAGTTTTGGATGTGTTACATTTAAAAAAATATTTCTCTAAGAAGTCTGGCTAAAGTTCCATACCAGATTAAACTTCCTGCCAAATGGAATCAGACGCCACATTTCTTAAGGACCAGAAATCTGGCCCAATATTCTCTGTTCTTACCAAGAACTAAAGAGCCATTTGTTTGCAGCAGTCTCCAGATAGATATTAATACTGGACCTTTCCAATAGATTTTGTAACTCTCTATTGAGAAAAACTCTTAAAATTTGGCCAGACATGGCTGTGGTTCCTGATAGCACATAAATCTTTGAGGACCCTTATTAGCTATGTAGTAGTATACCCTAAATTCCTAATTCATATCAGTGTGGTCTCTAAACAAACTCAATCCCACAGAGTAAGTTACACAAAGGTACAATCTGGCTGATTACCTTCTTTTCCCTAGTTAATAAAATCAAGCAACTTCTTTGTGTTCAAAAAGCAACCATGCCATGGACAGCTAGAACCATAATCTTTGGCTGAAATGAAAACCTTCTGAAAGTCTAAATAATCCTATTTTCATTCACTGAGTTACAAAGACTATTAAATTTTCATGAATTTTGAGAATGTAAAGATCAGAAGTGAAAACTGTCCCCAATCTTGAAGTCAGCTGATTATTTGAACTCAAAGGATTATCGTAAAATGTTCCAATGAATAAATTCCTTCATGTTAAAAAAATTTCTCAAATAACATTAGGCACCATCCACTGAGTTACCTGACATTTTACAGCTACAATTGCTAATTTTCACAATCAGCAAGGCAGGCATTATTATTCCTGTTTTACAGAGTGAGACACAAGCTCAGAATCATTATCACCTCAGGGAAGATCCCAATGTTTAAATGCCAATGCATGCATGCTCAGTCACAGACATGCCGGACTTTTTGTGATGCTATAGACTATATAGCCTGCTAGGTTCTGCTTGTCCATGGGATTCTTTTGGCAAGAATACTGGAGTGGGTTGCCATGCCTTCTTTCAGGGGATCTTCCTGACCCAGGGATCAAACCCATGTCTCCTCTCTCCTGTATTGCAGGCAGATTCTTTACCGCTGAGTCACCATGGAAGCCCTAAATGCCAGAGTTAGGACCAAAACACTCATCTGATAGGCCTCAAGTTTTCCCACCATACCAGGCTGCTCTAAATGTATTATTTTCTGAATAATTGAAATAATTTCTGAAGTTTAATTGCTAAAGTTAATTACAGGATTTAATTTCATATTTCTTTTTTCTATGGTAACACATGAAGAAAACAGAAGGATTTTATGTTTATATGTGACTGAGCCTTTTATAAGTTATATTACAATTTTAAAAGAACTTCAGTGGATTGTTGTCTGCTGTTCATTTGTCTGAGAAACCTTTACTGATGCTTACTCTGGTAGACATAGTATTAATACTAGAGACAGAGATGAATAACAGAGTTTCTCCCTTCAAGGTATTCACAGTCTAATGAGACTATTTTAAAAAATATGAACATTGCTCACCTTGTGCAGAAGAGGAAACTTGAGTCTGGCAAGGCTTAAAGCCTTGTCCTAACTTAGCTTCCTGGAGAAGGAAATGGCAACCCACTCCGGTATTCTTGCTTGGAAAATCCCATGGACAGAGGAGCCTGGTGGGCTACAGTCCATGGGGTCGCAAGAGTCAGACATGATTTAGCAACTAAACCACTACGACCACCAACTTAGCTTCCAGGAGGCAGACAGAATCTGATCTGAGATTCTTCTGATCAGACCTCTGTGACTCCCTACCCTCACCTCCACACCAAACTTCCTAATCGTGCTCTCCATTATTGTTCTTCTACATATGCAGCAAGGATTACAGAAATCTGACATCTTGAATTCTGAACAGGTCTTGAGACCTGAACAGATACGGCAACAAGACTAAAGATTTTAATGCACACAGAACCCACTGAGCCACTTTGTTTTATAAACATGTACTAAAACTACAAATAAACTGACTTTTCTGATTACTTCAGGCTTCTTCAATCTTAAATTGAAAGCAATCCTGAGAAGCTACAAGTATTTTCAAAGAAAGAGCCGTATAAGTCTGGCTGCAGAATTTTTAATGTTCTCTGTCATCATCGGGGCAGCAGAAGGTCATTGTCATAGAGAATGCACTTCTATGATGAGGTTCCTATCTTCAAAAATGCCCCCTGTGAATATAAAATTGTTATTCAGCTTATCTCATTCATTTGCTTTATGACAGTAAGCCAAGACTTTGTGCCGGGAGTGTCAAATGGATGTATGAAGTGCAATCTCTGCCCTTAAGGAACTCTCTGTTCAGTGGGAAACAAATTACTACGAGGGAATGGTTACAGCTCTGGGGGTTTTTCTGTTTGCTTGCTTCTTTTGTGGGTTTGTGTGTGTGTGGCAAAGAGGGACAACTTCATGAAAGCTAAGACACGAAAAGAATGAAAAGGAATTTGCCAAGTGGATAAGGTGGGGGACAAGAAGGAGAAGATGATGAGGGTGGGCACAGAAAGCAGCATGTGCAAGATGACCTAATCTAGAACTAAGAGTATTAGCTAATGTGCTTGCTCTTTATTAATCACTTGGAAACTGAACATATCACTACCCAATGGAACTTTTTTGTTCTTATTATTCATAGCTCTTTATGAAACCAGTTCTAACCTAGCACTGAAACCGATTTTGCAGTAATCACCAGTGACTTCCATGTTGCCAAGTTTAATCCAGTAGACACTTTTTAGATAGCATCCTGATCGACCTGCATAGGACACAGTTGACAACTGCCACTTTTAGGCTCTCTTCCTGCGAAATTTTCCTCCACATCTTTAGTCCCTCGTTCTCATCCCCCTTGACAGATCCTCCTCCTCGACCTGATCTCCAAAAGCTGAAGTTCCTCGAGGCTTCATCTAACCCTAATTCTCCCCTTCCCAGGTAACACCATCCATTCCTGTGTCTTTACATACTACCCAGTGTTCAAGACCTCCAAATGTGCATCTATAAGGTGACCTCGCCTCTGAGCTCCAGTCTCATAAATCCAGCTGCCTCCTTGGTGTCTCTGCCAAGAAATATTTTCAGGCACCTCAAAGTTAACAACAAGTTCAAAATTGGAGCTTATTATTTCGACCACTCTCCCTAAAATCTGCTATCCCTTTGTCATTCCAGTCATGGCCCACCATTCACCTGGCCAGTCACTGGAAATCATTCTTTCCCCTACATCTGGTCACCAAGTTCCATCAGCTCTACTTCTGCCTACTTTTGCACATCTACCACCACCTCCACTACTGACACCACAGTCCAGGACACTATCTTCTTCCACCTTCCATTCTCCAACCCTGTAGCCCAGCACATTCTCCTCGCAGCAAGTACAGTGACAGTTTAAATCATTTCATTCCCTTGCTGAGAGTCCTTGGGTGATGGTCATCAGTTCTTTCAGAAATAGTTCAACTCCATCCCCTTCTTCTGGTACATGGTAAGAATGTGAAGTTAGGAGCATGTGACATTATTTGGACAATGAAATGGGAGCAAAAGTGATAAGCATCATTTAAAGGTAATTTTAAGAGTCAACACATACTTCAGCTGCTTTACTTCCTTGGTCCTGACAATCCCAGTGCTCCAGACAGAAGCTGCTGCTCCATTGGACTGGGTTCTAGACAGGATATGATGGCAAAACAGATATATAGCATGAGTGAGAAATAAATATATGTAACACTACACCTTCAAAAGCTTCCAACTGCACAAAGAATGAAACACAAATGGCTTACCTTAATGAACAAATGCCAATATAGCTGGCTCCTGTGTGTCTATCTAACATCATCTTGGGGCTGTCCTTCCAGGTCACTATATTCCACTCACATTGGCACTCTTGCAATGTCTAGAACAAGCCAAGCATCTTTCATCCTTTCCTGAATGGTTCTTTCCATGGTTCATTCCTCACCCTATAGATCTCAGCTTAAATATTACCTCTTCAGAGATGTCTCCCTCAACCACTGTCTCAAAGGGGCCCCCTCACTGTGACTCTCCCTCACAGCACCCTGATCATCTCCTGCAAAATACATCAGTCTGTAATAATGATTCTTTGACTGACATCTCTCCCACTAGGCTCTAAGCACTGTTAGGGGTGGAGCTCACTGCTGTCTCCAGTGCCTAGCATTACCATTAATGTGGTACCCTATAGACAGTAGGCACTCAAGATATATTTGTTCAGTGAATGAACGAATGAGAAAAGATTCAAAAAAAACTACAGAGACGTCCCTGGCGGCTCGGTGCTAAAGAATCCGCCTGCCTATGCAGGAGACATGGTTCGATCCCTGGTTCAGGAAGATCCCACATGCCTCAGAGCCACTAAGCCCATGTGCCTCAACTACTGAGTCTGTGCCCTAGAGTTTGTGAACCATGACTACTGAGCCCACACACCACAACTACTGAAGCCTGCGTGCCCTAGAGCCCATGCTCTGCAATAAGGGAAGCCACGGCAATGAGCAACCTGTGTACTGCAACTAGAAAGCAGCCCCTACTCATCACTACTAGAGAAAAAGCCCAGGCAGCAGCAAAGACCCAGCACAGCCAAAAATAAATAAATAAAATTATTTTTTAAAAAAAACTATAGACATCATATTGCACATCACAGAGGCAAAAGGTGGGGAGAAAAAGGGAATTTGAACTTACAGTAAGGGAATTAAGAATGGCTAGGATGTATACCTAACATTCATTTAGGTACTTTACATGTTATCTCTCTGCTGCTGCTGCTGCTGCTAAGTCACTTCAGTCGTGTCCAACTCTGTGCAACCCCATAGACGGCAGCCCACCAGGCTTCCCCGTCCCTGGGATTCTCCAGTCAAGAACACTGGAGTGGGTTGCCATTTCTTTCTCCAATGCATGAAAGTGAAAAGTGAAAGTGAAGTCGTTCAGTTGTGTCCGACTCTTAGCAACCTCATGGACTGCAGCCCACCAGGCTCCTCTGTCCATGGGACTTTCCAGGCACGAGTACTGGAGTGGGGGTGCCATTGCCTTCTCAATAATCCTGGGAGGTCAATATTAGTATCTCCACTTTCTAAGTCAGACAGCTGAAGCTCAACTTGCTCAAGTAATGAAACCAATAATGGCATTAGTTTTAACTCAGGCCAGTTAACCTCTTTCCTCCAAGCAATGATGCTTCTCTAGAAATTGAACTGTTATTATATTTTTATCAAGCACTTTTCTATTATAATATCAGTTCAGTTCAGTTCAGTTTTTGGCTGTGCTGGGTCTTTGCTGCTGCCTGGGCTTTTTCTCTAGTGGTGGCCAGCTGGGGCTACTACTTTCTAGTTGCAATACACAGGCTTCTCGTTGCTGTGACTTCTCTTGTTGCAGAGCATGGGCTCTAAGGCTTTCAGTCGCTCAGTCATGTCCGACTATTTGCAATCCCATGGACTGCAGCATGCCAGGCTTCCCTGTCCATCACCAACTCCCAGAGCTTACTCAAACTCATGTCCATCAGGCTGGTGATGCCATCCAACCATCTCATCCTCTGTCCTCCCCTTCTCCTCCTCTATCTTTCCCAGCATCAGGGTCTTTTCCAATGAGTCAGTTCTTTGCACCAGATGGCCAAATTATTGGAGCTTCAGCTTTAGCACCAGTCCGTCCAATGAATATTCAGGACTGATTTTCTTTAGGATGGACTGGTTGGATCTCCTTACATTCCAAAGGACTCTTAAGAGTCTTCTCCAACACCACAATTCAAAAACATCATTTCTTTGGCACTCAGCTTTCTTTATGGTCCAATTCTCACATCCATACATGACTACTGGAAAAACCATAGCTTTGACTAGACAGACCTTTGTCGGCAAAGTAATGTCTCTGCTTTTTAATATGCTGTCTAGGTTTGTCATAGCTTTTCTTCAAGGTAGCGAGCATCTTTTAATTTCATGGCTGCAGTCACCATCTGCAGTGATTTTGGAGCCCAAGAAAATAAAGTCTGTCACTGTTTCCATTGTTTCCCCATCTATTTGCTGTAAAATGATAGGACTGGATGCCATGATCTTAGTTTTTTGAATAATATAAATTGCACTTATATGTGGATACATCTCTACTCCAAGAACCAGTTTTTGGCTTTCTTTTCTTTTCTTTTTTTTCAGGTTCATCCTAAAGCCTATAACAAATATCTCCTGTTATCTGGAACAACAGGAGGCAGAATAATGCAGCAAATCCAAACTACAAGTAAATCAGACATTTTATTGGAACTTTTTTCTGGAAGTATTTTTTCTTCACAGAATAAAAACCCAACACAATTAGGAAGTAAGTCTGTGTTCTGAATTCATTTTCAGAACTTGAGATCAACTTGTGCTCCTGTTCAATTGTTCAGTCATGTACGAGTCTTTGAGACCCCATGGACTGTAGCCCGCCAGGCTCCTCTGTCTATGGGATTCTTCAGGCAAGAATACTGGAGTGGGTTGCCATTTCCTCTTCCAGTGGATCTTCCTGGCCCAGGGATCGGACCCGCATCTCCTGCAGCTCTGGCATTGGCTGATGAATTCTTTACTGCTGAGCCACCTGGGAAACCTGAAATCAACCTATACTGGCTTAACTTACCATATTGCCCCATTCCCAGACACTGTTCTGCTTGTTGCAGAACATGCAAAGTTAAATGGCCAAGGGCTATGGGATCCACAGTCCTGATTTGATAAGTAGAGATGCCAAACATCTAAACAAACAACTAAAACCACCAGAGCTTTTTGCCTCTGACCCATCTTTGGGTAAAGTAATTGTGTTAACAGCAGAAAGATGTGGCCTGAATAACTCCCAAACAGTTCTGCTGGACTCTGAGTAGACTCACAGGATTATCAGAGCAGAAGGAGCCTTAAGGACCATCTTAAATGCCCTATTTTAACAGGTTAGAAACTGCCAGACATTACTTATTTGCCTAAGAAAAACAAGACTCCTAACTCCTAGTCAAGTGCCCTTTCCACCACAACACAGCACGTCCCTAACCAAGAACTAGTAGTGACTGATTATGGGAAAGTAGCAGTAAATAGTAGTCTAGATAGTACAAACTGTAAATCTCCAATGTTTCTCTTACTCTCTATCATTTAGAGAACTCTGAACAAAAAGAATATACACAATTTAAAAAAAAAAAGGAGATGAGGAAGAGTAATTTTCTATTAAACATTCCTCTGAAAGCATTATTTTACCCCATATCTTACTGAATTATTAGAAAATTAGCATTAGCATTAGAAAATCTAGGAACATATATGTGGCTAGTAAACTAAACATATGGAAAAGAAAAATTATAACAAAGGAAAGAGAGCTTTACAAATTTAATTAAAGTAATACAAGAGTATAATTTGAAAATAGTGCATCTCAAAGCAAACTTTATTTGTTCAATTATTTTTCACAACAGCATTTTATGACTCTAATACACTGAACTTTTTCAAGAAAGAAACTCATTTAAAAGTAGATAATTACTCCCAAACTTTGATCATATTTCTTTAATGTGGGAAGAAAATACTGCCTTGATTGCATGAAATGCAAAATTTTAAAGTTCTATTTGTTTTTTTTTGTTTAACTCCCAATACAGAATTTTAAAAATTGTCACTGGGAAATAGGTTGAGGTCATTAAGTGCACGACACTAAATAAGCCAGCTACTGGTGTTCTGTTTCTTCCTGAGTTCTCCCAGAGAAAACTTAAATTGAATCTTCAGCAGAATAATCCTCAAATGTACTTTATAACCAAAATGAGAGCTTTTGTTTACATAGTTTTTGGATTTTGCTATTCCTAAATTTACTCTAAAATTCAATTTTACCTCAAACCATAATGACCACATTAACTGTGCAATGCACAATTGTATGCAATTCAGCAAAGCAGTAGTAAACCATCAGGTTCTATTCACCCAGGGCTTAGGAAAAACAAGATTGGTCACACCCATTTAAAAACAAATTTCATGCTATTTCCCAATATGTGGTTTCAATCTAAGTTCTGACAATGAATTATATGTATATCTATATATCTCAACTTGACTTTCAAAGGTAGGCAAAGGGAGTTCTTTACAGCTTAGCTTTGTCTGTGGCTGAAGCTGGAGATTTTGTCATTTCACAGCCAGACTCACATTGCCAGTGATTTTCAATTTGCCTTGAAAGAAGGCCTGTGAGGAAGAAGAAACAAAATTTATTATTTGTTGTTTTGAGATTGCTAATATTTCTAGACTGTCCAGCCCCAAGATGATTTATTTATCCAAGTCTCTTAAACTTTCTTCAAAATATGAAACTTGGCTTTCGGGAATAGATTTAGCACCAGATTCCTCACAAGGGTAAATTTGTAAAAGTCATGCTTTACACAGAGCAGTCAAAAGACACAGCTTTCCCAAATCTGTTCTCTTAGAAATTGAGTCTGCCATTACCTGTCTTCCTCAAAGGAGGTACATTTTCCACATATTAGGCAGAGTGGGCTCATGCTAGACTGATTTTATTTAAAAACATTACACGTTCAGTGGGTCTGCCAGCAGGGAGGAAAAGCGCATGTGTAACATACTTAGAAACTTGGGATTTGATTACAGATGCATCTAGGCAATGAAGTGTCACCATTTTTCTCCCTTGTTTGGTCTACATGATAAAGATGTATTCCCTACAGGGGGAGGCCAGGCAGCCTGCTGAGCCTGAGGTGCCTGTGTGAACCTTTGGCTCAATAAGGAGACTCAAACCAGTCCCAAGTGCAGAGCCACAATTTGTTCCACTTAACAACTGCCTGGGATTAGATCACATGATGTTTGCTAAATTTATCATGTAACAAAATCCCAGGGAAACTTTAAAGAAATAGAAAAATTGGGAACATAGCATGATTTCTCTGCTATGAGCTCAGTCTTACTCAATTCTTAAAATAGAGGGAAAGTTGCTGGTAGTCTTCACTTCCTAACAAGTATATTAAGGAGTGAGGAGCTCTTCTGCCTCACTAGTAGGAAAGCACTGAGCTCTGCTTTCTCTACACCTTCTGGTGAGGGTGACTAATTCCTTTTTTCCCCCCCCCTCCTCTGTCTGGACAAACTAAATATTTCCTTTCTATATGGCACACAGCCTTCTGTCTGATGACTTAAAGGTCAAGTGTCTCAGAACACAATATATTTAACATATGTCTTTTAAAAATATGGACCAGTAGTTCCTACCAGAGAAACTCACCATGTTTCCCTTTTCTTAATTAAAAGAAGAAATTACATTTTATTTAATAATGATTACAGAGAAAAAATGAGTCTTCACCTTTTAGAGACTCCAAACAAAAGAATCATTTAAATCTGGGCCCTAAGGTGCTTTTCATGTGTGCTTTCTCCTAGAGAGCATATTGCTTTGCTTCAACTGTAGCCAAACATATAAATTATAATTTCCACTGTGTTCAACGGTTTCCAGTCAAATCCTCTTCTGAGCATAGGGAAAACCATTAGCACATTAACACAAAAGTCTCCCATTTTTATCTTTAATTCCTCTGGGTGCTAACAGGTGTTCAGGAAAAGTAAGCTGACACTTTACTCTCCAAATGGGTGGTAAACAGATAAACTGAGAGAATGAGGGTAGCTGAGGGTGAAGCTTGACCATGCTGCCAAGGAAATGCATGGAGTGCACAGTGCCATGAGCAGTGGTAGGTGGGAAGGGGAACGTGCCAGCTCCGAGGTTGATGGCCTCTGTTCTGTCCAGATTTTGAAGAAGGCTCAGTGGGTGCAAATGTCAGTGTCAATGGTGTGTATTCAACTGAAACATCATAGATGCAAGTCTCTTACTTGTCAATGCACCAGTTGAAATGTGCTTAGTTGCTTAGAATAAGCATTTGTAAAAGGAATACAAGTTAAGAGTCAGATTTAGTCGTTTATCCAATCTCAAATTATGAGAGTACCACAGGAACAAATAAGGCTGGAAGTGTTAGCTGCTTCAGTCCTGTCTGACTGTTTGCAATCTCATGGACTGTAGCCTGCCAGGCTCCTCTGTCCATGCGATTCTCAAGGAAAGAATACTGGAGTGGATAGCTGTTCCCTTCTCCGGGGATCTTTCTGACCCAGAGATTGAATCCGGGTCTCCCAAATTATAGGCAGATTCTTTACCATCTGAGCCACCAGGGAAGCCCAAATGAGGTGGAGGCAACAACAACAAAAAATCAGGTTACAATGGAAAGCAGCATCTTAGCTTCCTTTGTGTTACCTACGGATAACATATATCAAGTCTGCTCAACATTGTGCCCCTAAAGAATTTAAGAAGACCCTTGATGATCTGGGGGCCTGAAAAATCTATACAAGCCATGAATACATTTTAGAGAAATACAAGTTAAGCCAGTGATTGTGAAAATTTAAAAATGCCAGGCATCACGCTAAGTTCTGGAGACACAAAGATGAACAAGATGTGGTTTGTTCCCTTGAGACACGCACACTCTCCTGGGAGAAGAGACAGGCACACCACTAGTGTAATGAGACAGTGCTAGGCTAGCAGTCCAGCAAGCGGCCCAGAAGAGAGACTGACTATAGCTCCCCAACAGTGTGGTAGGAGGTCTTTAAACATAACAACTAAGTTCATTTTGTTTTGTTATATTAATATTCATTTATTTTATTTGACTGTGCTGTGTCTTACCTGCAGCATAAGGGATCTTTAATTGTAGAATGCAAACTCTTAGTTATAACATGTGAGATCTAGTTCCCTGACCAAGGGTCGAACACAAGCCCCATTAATTTGAAGCACAGTCTTAGCCACTGGACCACTAGGGAAGTCCCTAAGATCATTTTAAAAGATAGGAAGTTTGTCAAGGAAATCACAGCTCAGACAAAAAAGGAGCACAGGCAAAGATACGAAAGGTAAAATGTCTTGCCTCTGTGACCACTAGTCCTTTCTTCTGTCTGGATGACTCCTACTCTCCACCTGTGCACTGACTCCCCCAGGACAAAGCCAAGCATTATTTTCCCTGTGAAGCCTTCACTGACAGCCCAGGAAGATATGGCGTCTCCTTCTTCCACCCTCTCTGACCACAAGCTGGACAGGGCACCACAGCTATTTGGTTGCACTTATTCTTCTACAGACCTATCTCATACCAAACTGTGGATGCCCTGAGCATGTGAACTATTTCTTATTCATCTGGACATTTTCAGCACACAGGGCAGTGACTGACACATGGCTAGCTCCACAACTATTTGTCATTCGTTAAGTGAATATTTGGGGAACACTGAATTTTGTGGGTTTGACCACTTTACACTTTATGGGATGAGGCTGAAATAGGTGATGAAGTGAAACAGGTTAAAATCCACCTAATACAAGGATATAAGTACTGTCATACTTACCATCTGAGGATTCATTTTACCAGTCATCAGAGCCAGTAAGTCCAAGTCAGTCATTGTGATTGTACAGTCGGACTTCTTATCTAAAGATAACCCTGGGTTTGATCCCTGGGTCAGGAAGATCCCCTGGAGAAGGAAATGGCAACCCACTCCAGTATTCTTGCCTAGAGAATTCCATGGACAAAGAAGCCTGGCAGGCTATACAGTCCATGGGGTCACCAAGAGTTGGACATGACTGACTAACACTTTTTCTTTCTTTTCTTTCACTGTGGACAAGGATCCCTTAGAAGAAATGGAGTAGCCCTCATAATCAACAAAAGAGTCTGAAATGCAACACACAAGTGCAATCTCAAAAACAGCAGAATGATCTCAGTTTATTTCCAAGACAAACCATTCAGCATCACAGTAATCCAAACCTATGCCCTAACCAAAATCAGATTCATTGCATTCTTTGCAGCCAAAGATGGAGAAGCTCTATACAGTCAGCAAAAACAAGACCTGGAGATGACTGTGGCTCAGATCATCAGCTCCTTACAGAAAAATTCAGGTTTAAACTAAAGAAAGTGGGAAAAACCACTAAGCCATTCAGGTATGACCTAAATCAAATCCCTTATGGTTATACAGTGGAGGTGATGAAAAGATTCAAGGGATTAGATCTGGGAGACAAAGTGTCTGAAGAACTATGGAAAGAGGTTCATAACATTGTGCAGGAGGTGGTGACCAAAACCATCCCCAAGAAAAAGAAATGCAAGAAAGCAAAGTGGTTGTCTGAGGAGGCTTTACAAATAGCTGGAAAAAGAAGAGAAGCAAAAGGCAAAGGAGGAAGGGGAAGATACAACCAAGTGAATGGAGAGTTCCAGAGTAAAGTAAGAAGAGATAAGAAGGCCTTCTTCAATAAACAATGCAAAGAAATAGAGGAAAACCATAGAATGGGTAAGACTAGGGCTCTCTTCAAGAAAACTGGAGATATCAAAGAAACACATCACGCAAGGATGAGCATGATAAAGGATAGAAACAGTAAGGACACAACAGAGGCAGAAGAAATTAAGAAGAGGTGGCAAGAATACACAGAAGAACTCTACAAAAGAGGTCTTAATGACTCATATAACCACAATGGTGTGGTCACTCACCTAGAACCTGACATCCTGGAGTGTGAAGTCAGGTGGGCCTTAGGAAGCATCACTACCAACAAAGCTAGTGGAGGATGGAATTCCAGCTGAGCTATTTCAAATCCTAAGAGATGATGTTAAAGTGCTGTACCCAAGATGTCAGCAAATTTGGAAAAACCAGCAGTGGCCAAAGGACTGGAAAAGATCAGTTTTCATCGCAATTCCAAAGAAGGGCAGTGCTAAAGAATGTTCAAACTACTGGACAATTGCACTAACTTCCCATGCTAGAAGGTTATGCTCAAAATCCTTCAAGTTAAGCTTCAGCAGTATTTGAATTGAGAACTTCCAGATGTATAAGCTGAGTTTAGAAAAGGCAGAGGAACCAGAGACCAAATTGCCAACATTTGTTGGATCATAGAGAAAGCAAGGGAATTTCACGAAAACATCTACTTCTGTTTCATTGACTACATGAAAGCCTTTGACTGTGGATACAGCAAAGGGTGGAAATCTCTTAAAGAGGTGGGAATACCAGACCATCTTAACTTGTCTCCTGAGAAACCTGTATGTGGGCCAAAAATAACAGTTAGAACCTTATCTGTAACAACGGACTGCATCAAAATTGGGAAAGGAGTACAACAAGGCTGTATATTGTCACCCTATTTATTTAATTTATATGCAGAGTACATCATGCAAAATGCTGGGCTGGATGAATCACAAACTGGAATTAAAATTGTTGGGAGAAATAGCAACAACCTCAGATATGCAGATGATACCACTCTAATGGCAGAAAGTAAAGAGGAACTAAAGAGTCACCTGATAAGGGTGAAAGAGGAAAGTGAAAAAGCTGGCTTAAAACTCAACATTCAAAAAATGAAGTTCATGGTATCCACTCTTATCACTTTATGGCAAATAGAATGGGAAAAAGTAGAAGCTATGACAAATTTTTTCTTCTTGGGCTCCAATATCACTGTGGATAGTGACTGCAGCCATGAAATTAGAAGACGTTTGCTTCACAGAAGGAAAACTATGACAAACCTAGACAGCATATTAAAAAGCAAAAATATCACTTTGCTGACAAAGGTCTGTATAGTCAAAGCTATGATCTTTCCAGTAGTCATGTACATATGTGAGAGTTGAACCATAAGGAAGGCTGAGTGCCAAAAATAGATGCTTTCAAATTGTGATGCTGAAGACTCCTGAGAGTCCCTTGGACAGCAAGGAGATCAAGCCTGTCAATCTTGAAGGAAATCAATTCTGAGTATTCACAGGAAGGACTCAAGCTGAATCTGAAGCTACAATACTTTTGGCCACTTGATGCAAAGAGCCAACTTACTGGAAAAGACTCTGATGCTGGGAAAGATTGAAAGCAAAAGTAGAAGAGAGCAGCAGAAGATGAGATGGTTAGATAGCATCATGGATTCAATGGACATGAACTTGGGCAAACTCCAGGAGATAGTCAGGGACAGGGAGTCCTAGCATGCTGCAGTCCATGGGGTAACAAAGAATCAGACACAACTTAGCAACTGAACAACAATGTGATAGTATTAGTAGGGAGGGCCTTCGGGTGTCCTAAGGGTAGAGCCTTTATGAATGGGATTTACGCCTTATAAAGAGGCTCCAGAGAGACCCTGAGCCCTTCCACGATGTTGGCCCACAGCAAAAAAGCACTGGCTATGAACCAGGCAGAGGATACTCAAAAAAGGTGACCATGCTGATGCCTTGATCTTGGACTTCCAGTCACCAGAACTGTGACAAATAAATTGCTGTTGTTTTTGATCCACCCAGGTGTGGTATGTTCAAAGAGAAGTACAAATAGACTAGGATGGGGGCAAACTATTAAAGCATAGCATGTCCTTTTATTAAGTAACTAAAACAAGATTCAAAACTAAACATTTTTCTTTTATGTCTTAGGATGCAGAAATAACCCCTAAAAAGACGGTGTCTCAATGGCCATTCCATCTCTACCTCTATCTAAATTTTCTCTTATTGCTTTAGAAACAAGGTCTGAAGTCTTAAAAATTCAAGTATTTCCAGTCTAGGAAAACCAGTTCCCTTGTAGATATAGAACATCAAAGAGCAGGGAGGAAAAAAAAGCTAGCAAATTGAGATAGCTGGACTTGATTTACAGTTGGATTAGATTTTAATATTCCAAGAAAGAACTCCTAGTGACTTTAGGAAATAAAGTGCTGCTGCTGCTGTTACTATACCAGCACTTACTGAGTTCTCACTATGCTGAGAACCTCACATACCTGGGCTCATTTGATCTTAAAAATAACCCTATAAGGGTGAGAGGGGTCAAACAACTTGCTCAAGGTCACACAGCCAGTAAGTGGCTGAGCTAGGTAGGGAAGCAGATTCCTGCTGCCAAAGCCTACACTCCCAGCTCCTAAGTTACATGGCTCCTCTCATTACAGGAAAAATACATTCAACAGCTCAGTTTTCACTGGGCCTTCACCAGTTCATCAGCATCTGATGCATCCCAGATGCTTTCTCAGCTCCCTGTGTCCTTTTAAAGAATCACAGGCAATTCCAATGCATTTAAGCAAAATTAATGTTTAATTTATAGGTTGGGAAGGAAGTAATGACTTACTGAACACTTACTATGCTAGGGGCTTTACATACCTTGTCTCATTTAATCCCCACAACTGCTCCAGGGACAGACAGTATTCTCACCATTTTCTAGGTGAAACAATTGGACTCAGGAAAAGTTTATATCTAATGAATGACAAAGCCAAGGTCTGAACCCAGGTTTGGGTATCTCCGAAGACTATGTTTTTTCTCCTGTACCTTGGGGATGGGAGACTCTGGGGCTTTCTATATCATGTTCCCCACAAAGGGGCAGGGTTGAGAACTCAAGTAGGTGCTGAGGGGGCAGACTATAGGAATGAAAGAATAATATGTCACGTTAAATTAATCAACATTGGCTTCCTGGAGACATGCTATGTGAGTCGTTTCAAAGGAGAGGAGGGAGGGGCAGAACTGATAGAGAAGCACCCAGGCAGCAAGAAAAGAGTATGAAAATGTACAAAATCTAAAAGTCCTTGACATAGCCACCTGTATCATTACCAAACTCTTAGAATATAAGCAAGTGAAATACATTTAAGCAAATTTTACTATGTTTGCAGAAAGTAAACCTCTCAACAGTAGGTACATGTCAAAAGAATTAACAATTCTCTTTCAGATGTCAGTTCAAACTAGGACAGGTTATTAATGCTTTAACATAGCTGATCTCTAACAAATGGTCATTTGTTGGCTGATGTAAAAAGAGCTGGCAATTTCCCGTGGCAGCTTTTACTGGTAAGTCCATATTTCAACACCACGCCCGGCTGCCAACAAGTATCAGTTTCAGCAGAAATTCGGAGTAAAATTCCTGCAGGTTTGGGATGGGGCACCTAATGTGGGGAGAGCTCACTGCCAGAGTCCATATACAGAGAACATGGTTTTTCTGAAATTTTTATTACGTTTCCATAAGCATATAACCTTTCAAAACAAACAAACACTAATAACAAAACAGGAAAAATTTTCTCTAAAAACCACATCTGTCTAAGTATATCAATCTATAAACCTGAAGTAACCATTAACCTTCAGTCATTTTAAAACTCGGCATTATTTCCCAAAAGACCTTTTTATTTCTTGAAGCTAGAATCTAAATGAAACATTAGTTTTTCTTCCTACATTATGTTAGATGGCAGCTCATAGAATGCAAACATAATTATGTTTCTGCCCACTCATTTTGAGAAAAAAAAAAAAATGCTGCCCACACCAGATGCCCTCACTGCTGCTCAGCTTTTCCTTCATTAATTTCTAGTTAATTCCTTATTCAACAGTACACATAACACTGCTCTTAATATTTTCTCCAAGCTCTGAACTCTATTCTAAGAACTCTGTCAAGCTCCTCTGTACCTCAAAATGCCCCTGAGTATTTATCTACTCTCTCAGAGAAAGAAGTATCCATTCCTCCTTGCTAAGGCTGACCCTCCTTCCACCTGTGTTCATGATGTCATCCTCTCCTCCAGGACCGTCTTCAATTATGTTGTGGTAATGAACTCTGGGCTTCCCTGGTAGCTCAGCTGGTAAAAAATCTGTCTGAAATGCAGGAGACTACCTGCAATACAGGAGACCCGGGTTTAATCCCTGGGTCAGGAAGATCCCCTGGAGAAGGAAATGGCAACCCAGTCCAGGATTCTTGCCTGGGAGATCCCATGTACAGAGGAGCCTGGTGGGATATGGTTCACGGGAACTAAACTACCACCACGAATGAACGCTACCATCTTTGACAGACCTCCTCCTACTTCACAGCTTCCAGGTACCATCAATTTCACTCCAAACACTCCTGGCAACTGCCATGTAACAATGTCCTTTTTTCTTACTGCCAACACTTGGGCTATCCTTTTTGCTTAAGTTAAATGGTGGTATCATCCTTCCTCCTAATTGCTCTCTCTGCCTCTGATTTCTTCCTTTCTAATTCATCAGGTCTAATACAGCAACTTCATCCTCTAAAGGGCAGTTCTGACTTTTTTTTTTACTACTCAAAAAGTTTTAACGGATAGATTATATATCAAATCACTTTCAAAGTTCATAGGCTAGTCCTCTAAAAAGCTAGTTCTTATCCTTCACATCTCTTAACTGTACCAGGTTCTCTCCAAGGACAGAAACATAGTATACAATATAGCTACCATTTACTGAATGCTTACTAAGCATCACTCATTCATTCTGCTGTTCATTTTTATTATCTATTTTATTGAAGGCCTACCAGGTATCAGGTATTATTCTAGGCACTGTGAATACAGCAGTGAACCTAAAACGCAAATGTTCTGCCTTCATGCAGCTTACAACTCAAGTGGAGGATGGACAATAAGCAAATAAATAAGATACAGTATATCAGATGGAGGTAAGCGCTACAAAGAAAAATATGTCAGAAAAAGACAATAGGGAATGGTAATGAGGTGTGATTTATAAGTGTGGCCGGGGAAAGTCTCACTGAGGTGACATTTGGGCAAAAATCCAAAGGAAATAAAGGGACCAGCCATGAGGATAGCTGAGAGATGATAATCCCAGGCAGTAGAAAGCTCCTGAACTGGGAACACCCCCATGTTCAAGCAATAGCAAGGAGGCCAGTGTGACCGGAGCAAAGTGAGGGATATGTAGTAAGAAAGAGAAGATTAGGGCCAATTATGTGGCGTGATAGTAAGAACTCTAACTTTTACTCTGTGAGTTGAAAGTCACTGAATGGGGGGGCCCGCTGACGTCGGGCTCAGGGCTGCGTCGAGAGGGTGAGAGTTCGCGCTTTCCGAAGGAGCTGCGTCCGCCTCGGCCCCTCGAGGTCCCGCCGCACCCGAGAGGATGGAGAGCCTCCCCCGAGGCCGCAGCAGGGCCCGCGAACCCACACCGGTCGGCCCTCGTTAGCTGCTCGAAATTTGTGTTTTATCTGCCGCTTAGGCCTTGTCTCCCGAGCCAGTGGCTTTGTGGTTCCAAAGAAATGGAAGAAAAGGAGCCATGTGACCGATTCCATTCGGTCCTCCTGCCTTGAGGCCTGATTGGCATTTGCAGAGAGAAAATACAGCAAGAAAATCGTTGGGTTTTTTTGGAGGGGGTGGAAGAAGGAAAACAAGGTCTTTGATTTTACATGGTTTTTTAAAACTTCTGCACTTTGACAGTGGCGGCGAAATACACTAATCCAAAAGTTATCTTTCTGTTGAAAAGAGGGGGATTATTTTTCCTTTTGAGTCCAACCTTTTCTTCTCCCCGTGACAAAGCATAAATCATGGACACCAGAAAGTAAGGTGGACCTCAGGAATTCTCAAAAGACTGAGAAGCTTACATTCCTCCTCAGGAGGGAAGGGTGGGGTGTTTTTAGCCCTCTCTGGAACCTAAAAGGAAAAACATGAGTTGCGTGCCATGGAAAGGAGACAAGGTCAAATCTGAATCATTGGAGCTGCCCCAGGCAGCACCCCCACAAATCTACCATGAGAAACAGCGCAGGGAGCTCTGTGCTCTGCACGCCCTCAATAACGTCTTCCAGGACAGCAATGCCTTCACCCGGGAAACGCTACAAGAGATTTTCCAGAGGTTATCTCCAAACACCATGGTGACCCCCCACAAGAAGAGCATGCTGGGAAATGGGAACTACGATGTGAACGTCATTATGGCAGCACTTCAGACCAAAGGCTATGAAGCTGTTTGGTGGGACAAGCGCAGGGATGTCGGCGCCATTGCTCTCACAAACGTTATGGGCTTCATCATGAACCTGCCCTCCAGCCTGTGCTGGGGTCCCCTGAAGCTGCCACTCAAAAGGCAGCACTGGATCTGTGTTCGAGAGGTGGGAGGTGCCTACTACAACCTCGACTCCAAACTGAAGATGCCCGAATGGATTGGAGGCGAGAGCGAGCTCAGGAAATTTTTAAAACATCATTTGCGAGGAAAGAACTGTGAACTCCTGCTGGTGGTACCAGAAGAGGTGGAGGCCCATCAGAGTTGGAGGGCTGATGTGTGATGCAGTCCCGCCCAGCCTCCCCTCACCTCAGCCCCCTGAAATCCTCCGTGATGTGCTGTGGCCTCTACCGTGGGTCTGCCCTTGCCACTTCCCCAAACATCTCATCGGGTCTTTTTTCCCCTCCAATTTGACAGTGCAATAGGACAGACATGTGGACTGTTACAAGAACCAACCAGCGTTACTCGCTCCTGGAAAAAGAAAGTAGGAGCTCTGTGTGCTTAGGGCGAGCTGTGGAGACCTTGGTTTTATGTAAAAGAGAAAGAAAGGTGGGTCTTAGCTTCCTTTCCCCATTTCTATGAGGACTTGACAGAGGCTCTGCTGGAGTTCACTGCTGCTCTGTCTGACTCACCTGGAGATGCTGCCTCCCCTTCCCCTTTCCTGGCAACCAGTGAGTCTGAACACGAAGTCCAAAGCCCACGGGACTGGTTGGAAGGCCTCAGAACAGAAAGGCCTCTCAGGAAACCATCTCCTAACTGCAGCAGCTGTACAGCATGCTGTCTCCAACCCTCTATGCCACCCTGACCCCATTTTTAAGAGTGGTTTATGGCCATCCTTGAAGTTTTATAATGAAAAGTTCTCTAATATTCCATGCCGGGTGGTTGAATCCTGCAGTATTCTAACATGACAGGGTGAGCTAGATACCTGAGGATGTGGCCAAACCCAGACTAGGGACAGGCACGGACAGCCTGTCTGCCTCACTCCAGCATTGTCCCTGCCACTTCACTGCACTGGTTTAGGAGGTTTGGGGACACAAGACAGGCCAAAGGGCAGTCTTCCCAGCTGACCCACCCCGGTAAAATCAGAAAAAAATAAGACTGCCTTCACCATCAAATTCTACTAGTTTGAGACAGCGTTGGGCAAGGGAAGTATTGTGAAGCTAAGCCCTCAGAGATTTGGAGCAGCTCGAATTAGAAGCCCTAGGCTTGGAGTCATTCTGGTGACCAGAAGCAGAGCCCTCACGCTGGGTAGATACGTGCATCCTGCTTAGGACCTGGGTTTGTCATCTCTGGAGTTTCTTTTACCGATAACTGAGAACTGACCCACCCCTACCTCTTTAAATAGCTGTAGGCCACTTTTCTCCTGGTAACTTTGGAAAACAAGAGGAGGAGAAATAAGTGTTAGACTACACCGCCTGTCACCAAAGGGGCCATGGTTGTCTCAAGGCAAGGGGGCAGGCAGGGGTGGCCTGTCCAGCCCTTCACAGATCAATGGTCTTGGCAGGTCTGCGAGCTGCCCCACTGGCCAGGCTCCTCTCCAGCAGCAGAGCCAGCCTGGGGCTTGCATGTCCAGCCTGAGCAAGCTTAACGGGATGAAGCTGAGGCTTTCTCCCCACTGTGACTGGAGTGCATGTTTACACCAGCACTTTTTCTGCACATGTATCTTCAGTCCCACAAGGCCATTGTTTTAACGCTGAGTAACAGAGGCCACCAAGCAGCTACTGCGTTTCACCCTCTCAGCAAGTGGCCGCAGTCTCTTCTGCACCATTTTCTACACCAGACCTGCTTGGCACCACAGGGAGCTCGTCACCCCTGCACAATGACATTCCAACCACCACCAGCCAGAAGTTACAGCAAACCTTGCTGACTGTCACAAGCAGGACCTTGGGTCCATTGGCACTGTCAGTGATGTAAGCCATTTCCTGGGAGGAGGAGAAAACTCCTCACCACCAGTCTGCTTGGGCCTGTGCAGATGGCACTTCAAAGGAGTCCTCACGCACTTGGAGTCCATAAGCCAATGGGATATGCAAAGACGCTTAACCATTTCAGGGCTGGTTCCTCTGTTCATATCCAATTCTGGTGCTTAGGAACAGGGACCTATGCTGATGCCCGAGGGCAGAAAGCCCCACTTCCTTTAAGGAAGTGGGCAGGCCTGACCCTGACACCCAGTCAGGGGCAACCCTAGGCTTTTTGTTTTTCTCTTGCTTTTCCTTTTTGTTGGCCTTGTGCTGGGTTTGTTTACAAAAGATGTATTTTGTTTAACCAAATATTAAAAATGGAAACTCCGTAAAAAAAAAAAAAAAAGAAAGTCACTGAATGATTTTGAGCTGAGAAGCGTCAGAATCTGACTTTGAGTTTTAAAATGATCACTCCAGCTGGTGTGTGTGAATAAGAACCCATAGAAGGCAAGGTCAGAAACAGAGATCAGGCAAAAATGATGGCGGACCAAGGCGGCAGTAGTAGAGGAAAGAATTTGCTGGCGGATTAGACTATGGAGTGTGAGAAAAAGAAGAGTCAACATAGATGCAAACTATTACATTTAGAATAGATAAACAAAAAGGTCCTATTGTGTAGCACAGAGAACTATATCCAATCTCTGGGATAAGCTGTAATGGAAAGGAACATTTAAAGAAGGTATATATGTATAAAATGAGTCACTTTGCTATATAGCAGAGATTGGCACAACATTCTAAATCAACTATACCTCAATTTAAAAAAACAAAAAGAAGAAGAGCCAAGCATGACCTCCAGGATTTTAGACTGAGGAACTGGTAAGACAGAAGAGCAATTTACCAAGATGGAGAAGACAGTGGAAGGAGAACACAGTTAAAGGGGAGTGGGAGGAAGATCAATATGGTTTCAGACATATTAGCTTTGAGAAACCTGTTAAGTATACAGGTAAACTTGTTAGTTAAGCAGCTGAATATATACCTGGAGTTCAGTGTTTGAGTTCACACTGAAGATACCTGGGAGTCATCAGTGTAGACATGGTTTGAAAAGCATGAGATTAGATAAGAGCCCCAAGAAGTGAATGTAGATAGAACTGAGCCTTAGAGCACACCAACATTTACACACTTAGAGATGAGGAAAAAAATGGGAAGAGAGGCCAAGAAGGAACAGCCAATAGGTAGGAAGAAAGCCTAGAAGAGTAACATTATAAAGGCTGGGAATTAACCACTGAAGTTAGCAGCACAATGGTTACTCATAACCTTGACAAGAATAGTTATGGGATAACGATGAGCTGACAAAAGCTGACTGGAGTAGGTTCAAGAAAGCCTGGGATGAGATGAAGTGGAGACAGTGGGTACATATTTAGGTCTTCTGAGGACATGTAACCATACACTGAACCATGTGCTTCACAGGTTAATTAGGGGATCATTATTTCTCTTAATCTACAGATGAATCCTATGAAATAGGAACCATTTATTATTTCCATTTACAAATGTAAAAAACAAAGCTCAGAGAAGTAAAATAATTTTTTAAGGCCAAAATCTGTGAGTGGCAGGACCAGGACTCTAAACCCAAGTTTGTCTAATTCCAAAGCATAAGGCTAGCCACAGTGATAAAGCCTCTCAATCTTTGGGAGGAAGCAAACAGGACCTATTCTATTCCCAAAGATTCCCCAGTGCTTGATAAGGTTCTATATCTAAAGCCAGCCCTTCTGGGGCCACCAAGGCAGGCCCCCATCTTCCTCTGTAAACTTGTCAGTGTTCCTATCAGTGAGGTCATCACTGCCCTGACCTGAGTTAGGCAGCACTGATCCTTTGCCATTCTTCACGTCCACCACCCAGGTGGCTTCTTTACCCCCAGGGCCATCCTCCACCTTGAAGGCAAAAATACCACCAATTTTCTTCACAAACTGCTCTCCTTCCTGGAAAGAAAAACAACACAGAGTTATATTAAGTTCATTCCTCTGGCTTTCTCCCCAAATTAAATGTTTAAATAGATACATGACGTGAGTGGCTGGATCAGCATGCAGTCCCCAGGCTCCCTTAGGATCTTTCACCCAGAAAAATCCAAAAGGCAGCTAGGCAGCAACTCCTTCATCCCAGATCTTCTGATGAAAGTGGCTTTCTGGATACAGCCGGTGGAAGGACAAGGGGCATGGGGGAGTGGGTGGCACAGCAGCACTTTCTATTGAAATAGGCTTCATTTATCTCAATAATGTTTGAAAAATTCACTCTGGCCTCTCAAAATGTAGGAACCCTAACTCTTCTATTTTATTTTTGTCTGTGCGCAAGTAAATTTCACATATATTTTCGGTGGTTCACAATCAGAATTTAAAGATAAGTGATTTAACTGATTTCCTGGGTTTGTATGAAGAATTATACAAGTAATATCCCATCCATCAACTACTTTTGGATCTTGGGAAATGAGGCTGGAAAAATAACCTCAGATCCATATCTCTGTAGGGTGGTTTCCTTTCTCCTTCCTTCTCCTTCCAACATCACGATCTAATTTTAGAACATACTTAACAGCTCCCAAAAAAACCCATATCCATTAACAGTAATCCTCTACCATTACCATTCTCTCCCCCTTCTAGCCCCTGGCAACCACTAATCTACTTTCTCTCTTCATTGACTTGCTTATTCTGGATGTTTCACACAAATCCAATCAAACATATATGTTCCTTTGTAACTGGCTTCTTTCATTTAGCATAATGCTTTGAAGGTTCATCCACACTGAAGCATGGATCAATAATTAATTACTTTTCATGACCAAAGAATATTCCATTGAATGGACACAATACATTTTGTTTAGCCTTTCATGTTTGATGGCTGTTTCCCCTTTTTAGCTATTATAAATAACACTGCTATGGACTTTTTTATTTATTTATTTATTTATTTTTATTAGTTGGAGGCCAATCACTTCACAACATTTCAGTGGGTTTTGTCATACATTGATATGAATCAGCCATGGATTTACAAGTCTTCCCCATCCCGATCCCCACTCCCACCTCCCTCTCCACCCGATTCCTCTGGGTCTTCCCAGTGCACCAGGCCGGAGCACTTGTCTCATGCATCCAGCCTGGGCTGGTGATCTGTTTCACCATAGATAGTATACATGCTGTTCTTTTGAAATATCCCACCCTCACATTCTCCCACAGAGTTCAAAAGTCTGTTCTGTATTTCTGTGTCTCTTTTTCTGTTTTGCATATAGGGTTATCGTTACCATCTTTCTAAATTCCATATATATGTGTTAGTATGCTGTAATGTTCTTTATCTTTCTGGCTTACTTCACTCTGTATAAGGGGCTCCAGCTTCATCCATCTCATTAGGACTGGTTCAAATGAATTCTTTTTAATGGCTGAGTAATATTCCATGGTGTATATGTACCACAGCTTCCTTATCCATTCATCTGCTGATGGGCATCTAGGTTGCTTCCATGTCCTGGCTATTATAAACAGTGCTGCGATGAACATTGGGGTGCACGTGTCTCTTTCAGATCTGGTTTCCTCAGTGTGTATGCCCAGAAGTGGGATTGCTGGGTCATGTGGCAGTTCTATTTCCAGTTTTTTAAGAAATCTCCACACTGTTTTCCATAGCAGCTGTACTAGTTTGCATTCCCACCAACAGTGTAAGAGGGTTCCCTTTTCTCCACACCCTCTCCAGCATTTATTGCTTGTAGACTTTTGGATAGCAGCCATCCTGACTGGCGTGTAATGGTACCTCATTGTGGTTTTGATTTGCTATGGACTTTTGTGTGTAGGTTTTGACATGGACATAAGCTCTAATTCCTCTTGGGCATATTATTTAGAAGTGAAATTTGGATCATAAGGTGATGTTTAACTTTTTGAGGAACTATCAAACTATTTTCTAAAGTGGTTGCACCACATTACAATCCTACCAGCAATCAATGAAGGTTCCAATTTCTCCACGTCCTTACCAATATTTATGTCTGTCTCTTTTATTTTGGGATTCCCTGGTGGCTTAGACGATAAAGAGTCTGTCTGCAATGTGGGAGACCTGGGTTTGATCCCTGGGTTGGGAAGACCCTCTGGAGAAGGAAATGGCAACCCATTCTAGTACTCTTGCCTGGAAAATCCCATGGATGGAGGAGCCTGGCGGGCTACAGTCCATGGGGGTTGCAAAGAGTTGGACACGACTGAGCAACTTCACTCACTCACCTTTATTTTAGTCATCTTAGTGGGTGTATAAATCTTTTTCTTCTACATAGATAACACTCCTGAACCTATCTAGAATCAACCCTGAGTCTTAGGACTTCAAAGAAGTATTATAAAAATATTTAATGTAGGCCTACTTGTCTCAACTTCCCTGGTGGCTCAGACGGTAAATTGTCTGTCTACAATGCGGGAGACCTGGGTTTGATCCCTGGGTCGGGAAGATTCCCTGGAGAAGGAAATGGCAACCCACTCCAGTACTCTTGCCTAGAAAATCCCATGGACGAAAGAGCCTGGTGCCCATGGGGTCAAAAAGAGTCGGACACAACTGGGCGACTTCACATACATACTTATCTCAATAGCCATTGAGGCAAATCTTACAAGTGAGTGTTCTGAAATCAACTACCAACATTTTCTAGTTAAATCAAGAAACCAAAATGACTGTCAGATTTTTAAAGTGAAGAAGAGAAATTCTCTTATTTTGGCTTCCCTTAAAAGATCTCACTCAAATTATTTCAAGTTAACATTATGAAAAATTGATAACAATAATAATCTTTTGGGGGCTATAAAGTTTTCAAGAACTTTTTAATAAACATTATTTCTTTACTTCTCATGAAACCCTGAAAGTAGTTGGACAGGTATTAATATTCTTCATTCCCACCCAACTTCATAAACTCAGTTCACATGCTAAGTCCTTTGGAAAGGCTTTTCTGTCTCTACTGGAAACTTTAATAGCTCTTTGCACATACACCCATGTGCAAGTTTCTTGTTTGTTTGTTTTTTCTGGGAAAATTTTTTCTTGTCTGCTTTCCCATTTAACCCTACGTTCCCTGAGAAACAGGGACATGTGACAAGTAAAGCAATACAACCAGAACTCAATCTCAGGTTGGTTTAACTTCAAATTGAATGCTCTTTCTGTTTTTTCATACCAAAAGCAAATTAGCTTATACCAATACTTCCAAACTTTAGCCCATAAAAGTAGTTTCTAGGGTAAAACAGATCACCAGCCCAGGTGGGATGCACGAGACAAGTGCTCCGGCCTGGTGCACTGGGAAGACCCAGAGGAATCGGGTGGAGAGGGAGGTGGGAGGGGGGATCGGGATTGGGAATACATGTAAATCCATGGCTGATTCATATCAATGTATGACAAAACCCACTGGGAAAAAAAATAATAATAATAAAAAAAAAATAAAAAGTAGTTTCTGTCACCATACATAAATTAAAAGAAAGTTCAAAGTCTTTTCCACATTCATTGAAATCCTTTGTCCTTCAAGGTTCTGTGGAGGTAATCTAGAAAAGTAGATTAGTAATACTGGTGTGCTGGACCACCCAAAGAGCCAGACCTCCTCTGGAAGCCAATGACCCATGAACTTCCAGCTGCATTTATGCCATCTGTTTGCACAATGCCTCAGGAATAGTTATGGCAGACACCACCAAATTAGAGCAGGAAAACACAGCAAACATTTGGGAATTCTACCTGAATACTTGGAAATTCTTCCCACTTCCTTAAGATGGACGTAGATTAATTTTGCAGTTGCTGTTACTTTTGAGAACCAACAGATCCTCTTAAAAAATCATATCCTTTGGTCAATAAAACATTTTCACTTGAAGAGGAAATGAGAGAGGGTAAGGAAAGGGACAAGGAGGACAGAGTTAAAAGGGTAAAGAAACTACACATCTCTTGCGAAACTGGAGATCACAAATACTAAGAAAGTTCTAAGTGCCTCCTTGCTTGAAGAAAAGCACTTCTTTCTGAGTAGCAAAAGGTCAAGGAGTAGGTCCTGTGGTAAACTGAATAGGAACAAAAAATTAAGACAGAATTCAAAGAAGGGCAATGGGCTACTGCTAATGAAGACAAAAGTGGAAATAAAATCTCCTGCCAGGCTTCTTTTGCTAAAGCAGAAAATGTATGAGTTGACAAAAGATTCCAATACTTTCACTTTCTAGTGCTGCAAACATTTAGGAAACTGACAATCGTGGGAAGGAGAGAAAAAATAAGGGGACAAGGTCCACACAAGAGAGGTTATAGAGGGAGAAGAACTAAAATGGGAGCAAGAGGCATACGTTTGCAAAGCTAAAAAAGACTGTGAAATAAAAACAACACTGTTTTGTTAATTCTAGTAATGAAGTACTCAGTCACTGACATACAGCCATACCAGATACTCTCTAAACTTTTTTTCGGACAGAATAACGTTGGAAAAATGGGACAACCTGATAGAAGTAAATACTCTATGGGTTACTCTGCAGGCAAATATTGGTGGCATGAAAAAGACTTTTTTCAGGCCTTGGAGAATCCAACTGCATTTTAATGGACACTTGTAATAAAATAAATTTAAAGAACAATAAGGAGATATAATTTCCTACTATTGAGAAATATTTAAAAAAAAAAAAAAAAAAAAAAACAGCCAACAAAGCACTGGGGATAGAAAAAAACTTATCTCATGAATTGTCATTGAGTTTGTAAATTAGTACTCCTTTTTTTGTGTGTGGATATACTGGCAATTTGTATCAAAAAGCTAGACATACATATCTCACAACCCAACAATCCCCCCTTCTAATTATTTGTGCTAAGCTGATAAGGGCATTAAGTACTTAAAGATAAGTGCAAAAGGAAATTTATTATACCTTTATTTTTTGCAAGATTTAAATACAACCTGATGTTCATCAGAGGAGGCTAGTTAAACAGATTATGATACCTATATTCAAATGTGTACTATGGGGTCATTAAACTTGATGGTAAGGTTTTATATTTATGGGCAAGGAATATACTATCAAGAAATAAAAGCTGGTTGTGAAACAACAGGTAGATCAATGCAATTATATCCTTGCAAGATGGTGGCAGGATAGGTTTGCAAGCTGCTGGGCCAATGCCTGCCTGCTAGGAACAATCAGCCCTGGCCCTCTCTACCTGAGGAAGACTGGTGATCATTATGAAAATTCTAGAAATGCAGGGTACTTTGTCAAGACACGTCAGTCACATTAGCTCTCCAGTACAATCACACCCACAGCACAATCACCTTAAGATGTTAAGAAATCCTTTGTGCTACACAATAAGGGAGTTTCGAGACATGCACAATGGTTGTCTTCACACTGCTCCCCTAACATGAGTGAAACGTACACCTTAAATGTTTTGAATCATATTCTTTATTTCAGCCCACTAATCAGCTTCATAGATGGGTAATTGGAATTACATGACTCTTGCTGTAACTGTGCCTTGTTGGTCACAAAATTAAAATCAATTATGAAATTCCAAGATGCCTTTAAGTTTGAGACTATGAAGTAGTGTCTAATTTTGCCTGAAGAGAACAACTCTCTTTTTGGAGGAAGAGTTACTATTAGATTGCTCTAGTGTGATTATTATCTACCAAGAACTGATTATTGTTTTCTATTTAATAAACACAGGTCCACATATGTAATATAAATTTAAAAACTCAACATGTATTGTATGATCCTACTTTTGTGAAATTGTATGTTCATATACACAGAGAGCTGTCTGAAAGAATATCAACCACTGTTAACACTTTAGTGAGTCATTTCAGGAGATTTAAAATTTTTCTTCTTTGTATATTTCTGTATGATTCTTTTAATCAGCTCTTTTTTAAAACAAGAAAAACAGATTTTAAAACTTTGAGACTCGAGCACAAAAAATTTATTTTTAAAAGGACTTTTGATATTAGGTACCTTTGCATACAGGTGTGCTCAGTCCTGCCTGACTCTTTGTGACCCTGTGGACTGTAGCCCACCAGGCTCCTCTGTTCATGGGATTATCCAGCTAAGAATATTGCATTGGGTTGCCATTTCCTCCTCCAGGGGGTCTTCCCAACCCAGGGATCAAACTTGCATCTCCTGTTTGGCAGGTGGATTCTTTGCCATTGGCAGGTGGATTCTTTACCACTGAGTCACATGGGAAGACCCATTAAGCACTTTTAAGGCTCCTTTAAGTATTATTCTTTTGAATGGCTCTAGGTAAGATCTTTTTATTCAGAAAGAAATCACACCAAAATAAATTAGAATCACTTTACATATCTGAATCCTGAAGATTTATAAATTTCTGAAATACACTCTTACCAGAATTACAAGGAAGCTATAACGGACACTGGAAAATGTAAAATACACTGAATACTTGACAATATGATATAAATTTTCAACTTATACCACTTCATGGAAATACCCAAAATCTATATCTGCTTCTTCTAGCTCAGGGTCCTCCTGGTAGTATTTTACATAAATTGAACTTCCATCTTCTGACAATATGATATAAATTTTCAATTTGTATCACTTCATGGCAACACCTGAAATCTATATCTGCTTCCTCTAGCCCAGGGCTCTCCTGGTAGTATTTTATATAAATCATACTTATATCTTCAAGCTTCTTCTCAATCTCCATAAAGACAAGATCTACCTTAAATTAATCAGCTGCAGAACTGTTTGGAGTAGCCTCAATTTGATGAGTTTTAAAAGAGCTGTGGAAAATAATCGATTTCAATCCATGGAGTCACACAGGTACTAGGTTTTTTTTTTAACATTTATACAGTAAATGTTGTATAAATGTAGTAATTTTCAAAAACCCTAAGAGAGATGCTGTGACTCTACCTAAAGGAAACTGGTATTGTCAAAAAAAGCTTAAAAAAAAAAAAAACCCACAAGATTTTCTTCCTATTTTTTCAACAAATACTGGGTGCTCACCAGGCAGTAGGTATTGTCTTTAAAAATATGAAAAACCAACAAACTTACCCTCATGAAGCCTCTGTGCCAGTGGGGGAGACAATGAATATGCAAAAAAAAAAAAATGAAGAATATAGTTACTATGAAGAAAATAAAGCAGGTTAAGGGAATATAAAGAAAGCATATTTGTGTGTGTTGGGTGATTTATTTTAGATAGCCTTGTCAGATGGGCTTCCCTTGTTGCTCAGCTGGTAAAAAATCCACCTGCAATGCAGAAGACCTGGGCTCGATCCTTGGATTGGGAAGATCCCCTGGAGAAGGTACCTAGCAGAGACCCTCAGTTCAGTTCAGTTCAGTCGCTCAGTCGTGTCTGACTCTTTGCAACCCCATGAATCACAGCACGCCAGGCCTCCCTGTCCATCACAAACTCCCGGAGCCCATGGTAAAAAATGACAATCATGACTATCACAAGCTGCAGAGGATCACGTGTTAGATGACTCAAAGTTTTGTGAAAGATGAAGGCACCTTAGGATTTGTAATTCCTCTGAAATAATACAAGCATGCTGGTAGTGGCTGGCCTAGGATTGGAACAACAAACACCAGATGGATATACTTTTGATGGAGTCAAGAGCCTAGCGGCTGCTCAGTAAGCAAAACCTTTCTTTCCTTCTTTCCCTACCCCCTCTCCTTCCTTTTCTCTTTCTCTCTCCCCACACATCCTAACCATTTCTCCCTTCCTTTCCCTTCCCTTCTATCATTTCATACATGTTTAATGACTGCTTGCCACATGCCAAGCCTTGTTCGAGATACTGGGAGTCTAACAGTGAACAAGTGAGACCCAGTCCCAGGCCTCACTGAGTTTTTATTTTTCCAGGAGAAAAAGAAGTAAACACACAAAAATAATTGCAAGTATTAGAAAACAAACAAAAAGAGAAACCTACTCTAGGTAAAGCACTCAAGAAATGATGTCTCTGAGCAAGTGAATTTAAGCTAAGACCCAATTAATGGAAGAAAAAGAGCTAGCCATTCAAAGAGGAAACTGCAAAGATCATAAGGGAGAAAAGAGTTTGTTATGTTAAAAGAAAGTAAAACAGGACCAGTTACTAGAGTACAGTTAATGGGGGGAGAATAGCATGAAATGAAATTGGAGAACTGGGCAGGGACAAGACCATGCAGGCCAAACTAGGGAATTCGGGAACCTGCTGAAATGATTAAACAGCAAAGTGAAAGTTTGATTTGTGATTATTCTTACAACAGTGTGCAGTGGCCAGGCTGGGATGCAAGAACTTAGGTGGGGAGAGAGTTATGAGGCTGTTGAAATGGTCCAGATAGGAAGTGGTGGTGGTCTGGACTACAGTGGAGGCAGTCTGCCAGTGGAGATGGAGAGAATGAAGTGGATTCAAAATATATTTTGGACATAGGATCCATATGCCTTGCTGCTGGGAATGAGGGAGATCTAAGGGGGAGGGGAAAGATCAAGGATGATGTAGGTGTTTGGCCTGAATAACTCAGGGGATGGTAGTGCCAAAAAGAAGAATGCAGTGGGAGTGAAGTAAAATCAAAGTTCCATCTCAGGTATAGTCAGCATGTGATGCTTGTGAGACAAGAAGGCGGCACATCTGTTCTCAGCCTATGTCTTGCATAAAATGAATATGATGTTATAATACAAAGTTAATGCTCATATTCAGAAGTGGTCTAAAGGAAAGAAAAGTTTAACTGTAAATTAAATGCACAATTAATTAAAACTGTAAATTAATTTGGTCACAGCTCTTAAATATGACCTCTCCTATTCATTTTCATGGTCCCTGTTGCAGCACTAAACATCTCTTACCCACACTACTACAACTGTTTCCTAAGGATTCCTCGCCTCTGGTCCCTCCATCACTCAACTCAAAGTAAAACCAGGATGATCTACCTAAAGTGCAATATAATCACATAAGCTTTTGCTAAAACTCATATTCTGCAGGATAAATTTCAAACTCCTGAGCACAGCATTGGAAGTATTTCTAAACTTTGATCCAATCTACTGTCACCTGTGTACTGACTCTGCCCCTCCACCCAGGCACAACAAAATAATCTACCCTCTACCCACACAGGACAACCATTCACCAAATCTTGCATTTTCAAATCTCCAAACCTATGTACAGGCCTGGGATGCCCTTCCTCTACCCTTCTGCTAGACAGTCCTAGTCATCCCAGTTCAAAGTTAGGTTCTTCAAACTAATTTCTTCCTCTGGGCTTCTGTAGCATTTTGAAAAAAGTATGTCTGCCTTTCCATATATACTCAGAGGACCATACTTAGGGGCCTAGGCATGAAGCAGCTACTCCATCAAAGTTAGCCAAACAAGAAACTAAGGAAATCAGATTATGTACAATGAGTACTTAAACCTTCACTTGAAAATTTCATTTGCACCATCAGAGTTAGAATTATTTTCCAAACTTTGGCCTTTGAAGTGGGTTATGTTCTATCACTAAAACTATCAAAACTATCTTCAGTACTTCAAGCCAATTTCTTTCAGTCATTAATATATCATCTGGATTTTTTCATCCTCTGCCTTCTCAGAAGTATCAACTGGAGTTTTGTGAACAATTCTATCTCCCAATTATTTAGTCTCCTGAAAGTAAAAGAACTATGAGAATTCCATGTTTAAAACAGAATTTATTGCCCTAAGTGCATAATCTTCTATTCTGAGCAAATTAGATGGCTATAATAATGTGCTGACTCTGGTAGCTCTTTATAGTTTGGCTTTTATTGAGGGTTTTCAACTCCAAATATGAACTAAATGGAATTCCAGAAGATGATACAGAACAAATGAATCAGATTAAAGCAGAAACAAAATTCAACATCTTTTTATTTGATTCAACTCAATAAACATTTACTCAGTATGAGGGAGATCTTCAAATACAAGGGGAGAAAAAAACACTACAATATTGTAAAGTAATTAGCCTCCAATTAAAATAAATAAATTTATATGAAATAAAATAAAATAACAATGTTAAAAAAAAACACAAGGGGAGAATCAAAGTCTTAGATCTGAAAGATTTGCCAACTTAAAAATGCACAATGTGAAAGCTGTAATTAAGTTTTATTTGCAGCAAAATGAGGACTATAGCCTGAGAGACAGCATTTCAGATAGCTTTGAGAAACTGCTCCAAAGCAGGGAAGGTCAGTATATATGTGATTTTGGTGAAGGGGAAGTACATGCAATCAAACACTTATTTTTTGCAGGTTTCTGCTACTCATGAAGGAGCAGTCATCGCCATTAAGAATTTTTGCGCTTTTCTAGATATGAGGTGATACAAGAACCGGGCTCATAATGACTTCTAAAAATACCTAAATATCTGAAGATCTGTTCTGCCAATTTTTCCCAGGGCACAGAATGCTTCATCTCTGCTCTCCACCCTGAATTCCTTTCAGGGGGTGTTGAAAATCAGCTGCTGTAGTAGCACATGATTTAATCCTTGTAGAGGTAGATGGCAAGTGCCCATGACAAATGCCAATTTGTAGGTTACAGGGCTCCCTCATGGTTATAAATTTGACCATGTTTCGGGAGGCACTTCATGACCATTTCATCCCGTGGTGCTAGAAAGGCTCATTCCTAGGTCTGGTGAAGATTTTGCTAATAGTCCACTCAATGTGCCGCTATTGGACTAGATCTTATTTAACAATAGTCAAAGGTCTCCAGACCACCTGTCTTACTAGTCTATTATGATCCAGGAAAAAAAAAAAAACCCTCATTGTATCTACCCACATCTAGAGTTATACCATTACAATCACTGGCCACATATAGAACTATATATTTTGTCAGAGGCTCAGTCACACATCTGGTAATGCAAAAAACAATAATCTTGTAAAACAGGCAAATCCAAATAACATAGCATAACACAGATAACAGTACTTTTGGGCTGGTGGTTCAGACAGTAAAGAATCTGCCTGCAATGCAGGAGACCCAGGTTCAACCCCTAGGTCAGGAAGATCCCCTGGAGAAGGGAATGGCAACCCACTCCAGTATTCTTGCCTAGAGAATTCCATGGACAGAGGAGCCTGGCGGGCTACAGTCCACGGGGTCACAAAGAGTAAGACACGACTGAGTGACTCACACACAACACACAGCAGCAGTATTATTAAAGTCATAAGCCAAGAACTTTCATTAGGTGTAGTCCAGTGTGTCTCCAGGTCATCTGACATATTCTGCTCTGTTCCAAGCCTTATCTTTCAGGGAAATGATATACTGGCACTGTCCATAAGGCTCCCAGCCCAATTTCCTAGTGTTATTAGGCTGGTTATCCTTAGTATAATTTAACTGATCCCAAGAAAATAGGGACCTTAAAACTTAAATGACCATAGCCTGGTGTTAACCTCATAAATCCATTCCATAATTGTGGCAGGTTTTATTCCTTGGCTGAACTTTTGCTTGTTACCCTGATTAAGCTTGAGTAACTTTAGAGGGAAAAATTTTTTTTTAATTTCTTTTTTGCCTGTGCTCATCTGTAGGATCTTAGTTCCCTGATCAGGGATAGAACTCATGACCCCAGCATTGGAAGTGTGGAGTCTTAACCAATGGAACATCAGAGAAGTCCAGAAAATTCATTTTTATGGCCAGAGTCAGAGCAAGTATTATCAATTGGCTAGGTGAGGGGATCCCATCTAGTAATATCAAGAGTAGCTTGAATAGGACTGAACTTTCTTTCTTCTAAAATAATTTCCTAAGGGCTATTCAATCAGAACCTTGGAGGAGAGAAATCCACCACAGTAACACAAAAGTACTAACATAGCTAACTAGCAGCAAACTCGACAACTGGATTGATTTTTAAAATTAGCATATGATCATGCTCATGATAGGAAAACATTTGATTCATATACAAAGTACCAAGAAGTCAAGAAAACATTATAAATGATCATATGAGTCAGGTCCAGGATCTTGGGCTAGCTGTCTACTTCTGATGTCTTCTTCTCATCCTAGTGTGAGTGTAGTTTCTCTTCATTTGATTATTGTTTTAAGGTGATATTGAGGTTGGCCATCTTCTCTATAGGCTAGTCCACTGTAAGGGTCTTTGTAAGTGGGAATTAATCCAAAAGTTAATTCCCTTCAGTCTCACTGTGCATGAGCTAGTTAAGAGGACCTGATAAGTGTCCTTCCATCTATCTTCTCTGGAGATAGTCCTTTAAATTCTCTTTTCCAGTATGCACAACCCCCTGCTCATAGGTCGTGGGGCATCTGACCTTCATTCAAAGATAAATTACTGAGATAAGCTCAGAAAAAATGTAGAGTATCCTTTTAATAATTCAATTAATTTTTATGTTAATATAATAACAAGGAACTGTCCAGGAAGCAAGTCTTAGTAAATACAGACCTCCATTAATTAAACTGGGATTTAACATTCATTGAAACATACTCTTTTTCTCTCTAAAATTACCTTCATTTCTACCAAATATAACCAAATCAAGACTAATTTGTTTGCAAAATAAGTCTGGTCTTAATAAACTTGACCTGATTTATGATTTGTATAACTCTAATTGATCAAATGGACTATTTTTTGCTTTACTGAAGCTTTTTTTTAAAAAAAAAAAAAAAAAAACCAACTGATTATCAACTTATTAAAAAGGCTGATTTAGGAATTGGCAATGGTGACAGCTACCTGACTCCTGGTTCAATACTGATGGAAGTGATCTGCTCGACAACCTCAGAAGGACTGTGCAGGTCAGTGAGTCACTTATGTATCTTCATCTGGAATCATTTCCAAGTCTTAGAACTTTCACCATAAGGAGTTTTCCTTATAGTTATTCTCAGAGTCTTGGCAGGAATCCGAACAGGTCCTTTCACTTTGAGATTCTTTTCCTTTGCACCACTGATCAGCAGCTAGCTTCTCCAGAGACCTCACACTGTGGCTGGTGAAGGGGATCCTAATCTGGTGAATCGCCACCTCTGGCTCCATGAGAGTCTTGCTGGTGCTTTAAAGGCCATGGCTGCAGAATGGCTTCCTGACTGACTTGGTCTTCGGGGAGAGTGAACAGCGGTGAGGCAGGAACAGGAGTGGGTGGCATGGGGCTCTGCTGCAGTGGCAACCAAGTTTTCCTCAAAGAGGTGCTTTGCCGAAATTTTTATAAGGAGTCCCAGACTGAATTTTTTAAAAAGCTTCTCAGGGCTAGGAAAGTCACGACAAGGGCTTGTCACAGATTTGTCCAACAGATCTAGGTGAATTCCTTCCTTTCCATGGTTCCCAAAATACCTGGAGGTTTCTATACCTGCTAGTGAGGTAGCCTTTCTAATTTATCTGATGAGGCTGCTGGGAACCCAAGAGTTTCCAGTCTCTGGAGGGAGCAGATAGAGAGAAAAGATAATGTTTAAATTCTGCTTACAAAGATATAATTTACCAAATTGCAATAAGTCATAATTATTTTGAGGGGAAGGTTTTCCTTTTACCTGGAAAATAAATATTCAAGCCAGTAATTTTTCAGATACAAACCATAAAAATTATAACCATATTCACCAGTTCACTAAGTCCTATGTAGCTAATCCTTTTTGCTAACAATTTTATGAAGTCATCAGGTTTTCCATTAGAATTCTTTCATTTCTTACCCAGTTCAGCATTAAGGTCTGAAAGTCAGAACACTCTAATTACCCAGAAGTCCATTCTATACATCTTGTTATAAAGGGAGTGTTTTTGCAAAGGTATTAGAATAAAACAATAATTGTCTATAATGATAAAAGACTTAAGAAGGCATGTTTAAAATCTGATTATGATGCAGTTGACAAACTGTTATATGCTGTGACATATAACACTTTAAGATAATGACTAGATTTATGACTGACAACATTTTACTAGGTTTCAAGCTTTAGGAATTTCTTTTTTTTTTAAGCTTTAGGAATTTCATAAAATTTATAAAATATCTATATTAGTAATATCCACCATACAAAATAACCTAAGAAGATTTATTACTCATTTGATAATACTTCCCATGTAATTGAATATATCAAATGAACCTAATTAGTTGAATATCTCTCTTTAGGATATTTCAGGGAGATTCTGAAGCATCCTAAAGTTGACTAGACATCAAGAGGACTTCATTAGAATTTTATACAGGAAGTTTTGTCAATAAATATCAAGAGGGTTTAGAACACTCAGACAGACAGGATCACAGGTCACTGTGAAACAATAGCTACTCACTTAATCAAAGTAACAGTAAAATATTTCAAAGGCAAATACAGAACAGATCATTTAAAAGGTAGGGAAACTTAAAATCTGTTATCAAAGGCAGTTTGACATCTTAAGAAAACTTGTTTTCTTAGCAGAGAGAAAATGCTGGATTTAAGTTTTTCACCAATTTACTTTTAAAATTCATTTACTCAATTAAATTTATTTTAAACTTAGTCAATCCTGATCATACACAAAACTTTTCTCAGGGTCTACCTTCCACAAGTCTACCTTCCAGGGTCTACCTTTATCACTTTCTGTATCCATCAGTGTATCACTGTATCACTTTCTCCATCCATCCAGAGATAGCCAGCTCGAAGTCAGACCTACCTCCTTTTCCCTTATGCTACAGTGCACGTGTGCTTAGATGTGCTTAGTCGCTCAGTTCTGTCTGACTCTTTGTGATCCTTTTGGATTGTACCCTGCCAGGCTACTCTGTCTATGGGATTTTTCAGGCAAGAATACTGGAGTGGGTTGCCATTTCCTCCTCCAGGAGAGTCTTCCCAACCAAGGGATCAAACCCCCATCTCCTGTGTCTCCTGCAATGCAGGCAGACTCTTCACCCACTGAGCCATCAGGGTAGGTTACCTCCTTTTCCCCTAACAAAATGCAATTCCATTCCTCATACCTTCTTTACAGAAAACATTCTACTTTCCTACTGTATACTAAAATGTTCCCTTTATTATTTTTGTCAGCTTTAATTACATGTTTAAATTAGAGGTCTCAGCTCTTAAAATCTTGATTTCTTATGAAACTGAAGGTGTAAGCAACTATGAATTGTCCTTTACATTAGTATTATTTAGATTGGTGAACATAAATACCAGTAATAATTTCTAAAAACATTTGCTTTCTTATAAAGAGCATAACACCAAGAATTTTCATTAATAATAGTCCTAAATGCCTTTAGTTTCTCTGTAAAAGGAAGCCAATGTTCAGAAATTAATGTTTCAGTACCTTATTTTATGTGGGAATGACCTAGCTATTCAATAAATTTCAATCACTTAATTTAGCACCTAGAATTGCAAGTTACCAGAATCTGGAGAGACTATTTTAGATAGACATTCCAAAAGCATAATTATTTTTAATAGAGTTTATCTAAAAGCTCTTGTCTCATTTACATTTTCTTTCCTTAAAAGTTTCTTTACATCAAGTTACTTCCTTTGCTGACAAATTTGCTATGAATACAAGAAGATTCTATTTAACATTTATCAAACCTAGGCACAATCAAAGGATTATACTTAATGTTGATGATTCTAAAGTCATGTCTATATTAATTAGATCAACAAACTTAAACATTAATACCAGATATTAATTTATTAACAATACTATTTCCCAGTTCATGTGAACCTGAAATTAATTCTGGCCAATTATCTCCTATACTTTTCAGAATTTATCTAAGGACTTAATTTCCTTGACTCCAATTAAGTAGAACTCATTGACAATGAATTTGATAATATCATCCAAAGGTAAAAGCAAAGATAATGTACACATGAACATATAGACAGACATAACAAGAGATCTCATAGCTAGCTTCATTTTCTAAACTTAGTTATGAATCAGATATCACAATATAAATATACACAATATAAAACTCACTAGCTACAAGTAGCAGAAGGAATAAGCTAAATTTAAAAAAGAATTTTTTTTTTCTGTCCTTTTTTTCCCCTTCAATCAGATTCTGAGGACTCTGGGAGAGAAAATCAAGTTTTCCTATTAGGACTTGTTCCCTCAGGGCCAGAATTCTGAAGAGATTATTTTTTTCCTTCAAACTAGCTTTCTTTAGGGGTTGGGAATTAAACGGAGATCAGTTAACCTTCAACTGGCATTGTGTATTTAATTGGCACAATTGAACACTCTTAATTTTCATAGAAGGGCTTCCATTTTCATAGATGCCCCCTTTTATTTCTTTTTTATGGTCTTGAAATTTTGGTTAGCCAGTAAAAGGTGTGTGTTGTAACATGGACCAATCTAGATTGTGTCTTTTGACTAGACTAGCTAAATCCTTATCAAAGCCTTCTAAAAAGGTGGAGTCAAGCAGAAGATCATTTTGTTGATTAGAGAATTATTCAGGTATCAAGCCAGAATACTGCTTATATTTTTTTCAAACTTTTCATAATAGTCCAGAATTAATTCATCCGATCTTTGTTTGCACTGTTGAGTCTTTGTCTGATCAGTGGGTTTGGGGGAAAGTTCTGGAATAAGTTCGAGTAATTTCTGAGCTAATTCCTTGCATTCATTGTGAGCCTTTGATTCAAAATCCATTAAGGGGGTGTTCCCATTCTGCTTTCTTTACCCACTCCTTGCTTTGCCTTAGAAACTAAGAGCTGTATTAATTGATATAGATCTGAAAACCTTGGCTCATAGGTCTGGATATTTAACTCAAACTTCTTAGCAAATCCCAATGGATCCTGACTTGAATTGGGAAATTCCTTAGCCAAGGCTCTATATTCTACTTGGGTCCAGGGTGTGTATGTAAGTACCAAGGACAATTCACCTCTCTCTGTAATAGGTTTCTCCTTAAAGGGAATCACAGACACTTCTGATTCATTCTTTATTTTCTTTACCTGGAAGGAGAGAGCAGCAGGGAGCAGAAGAGTTGGAAGAGAAAAAGAGATAGCATCTTGGCCAGGCAATTTTGATAGAAGAGGATACTGGCAGAGCAGAGGGGGAGACAGAGTCAGAGACAGAGTGCTATCAGGTTTTGTGCTAGCTAAACTTCCCACTAACACCCCAGCCAGATTCATGTACAATATGCATGGAGCTCATGCTTGCAAGTACTTAATTAGGAAAACTATACTAAAGGAAATATCAATCTAAAATGGCCAAATTGGGGTTTTTCTGATATTTCAAAACTGCTGTTTTTGTGTACACTGTTAGAAAAACCCGATGGTAAGATCAAACAGACTGAAAGGAATGCTTATTTTGACTGGAATCTAGAAGCTTATAAATTATAAAAGGCTGCTAGCACTCTGTCTCTGGACTTGGGCAGAACTTAGAGCCTTGGCTAAGGAATTTCCCAATTAGTGTTGAAAGTTACCACAAGGTTAAAGAGAATGAAGATGGAAAATAAAAACAAGAACATATCATAATCAGACCATTGATGGCTTTGCCTGATCTCAATGGTGGGATAAGAAACTAAAGACATTTCAGAGTAGAAACAAAAGTGCCTCAATATAAAGGCTCATCATGAAAAAAAAAAGTAATAAGGTAGGGAGAAAAACAGAGCTTTAGAATACAGAAGATTTGAAGATCTGAACTTGCTTGCTGACAGAGGGAAAGGAGTCAATAGAAAGGCAGCAAGGAAAAGAGTCAAAAGAAGGAGGGTATAGTTATTATTTGGAACAAAAGTTACAGAAAATGATTGGAAACAAAAGGAAGCAAAGAAAAGCTGTGCCTTGGAAAGGAAAAGGGGCTTTTTCCTTCTGTAAAAGGATGAGCACTTCTCTGAGAGAAGAGTAAGGAAGTTGAGGGATCCTGAAAAGGCTTGGGAAAAAAGTGTTTGGATATTTGAGGAACACAGGCATTTGACAAGGGCAGGAAGTAAATCAGCAAGAGGTGAATAAAAAGGAGTCTAGCAGGAGTCTAGCAGCAGTGAGGGCTTAGATGGATTCATAAACATAAATCTGCAGAGATACAATCAGCATATTTGAGGACTTTGTCCAAACAACCTCAGAAGCCTGGGACACTATGGGGAGAAAATAAGTTGTGGGAAAGGAAACCAAAAATGACTTGCCTGAATTAAAATTACTCAGGTTGGCAAGGCTGAGATAAGTGTCCAGCCAGCTCTGGCTTCTGGTTCAACATTCTCTCTTGACTATGCTGCCTCCTTTTTGAATAAAATTTTCCTAAGGCTGGTTAAGTTTGTAAGTTAATTGCCATCTTTAAAGTTTTGAAGCCATGCTATTAAAGCAAGGGTAATGAGATACTTGTTCTTTGAGTACTGAGACAACAAAAGCAGGACTTTTTCCTTTTTTTTTAACATGTACAACGTCATTGCTTGTGAAAAATCAGAAGGGTTCACTGCCAGACAAAACTAGAATGCCACTTACCTGGCAGCTTCAGGAAAGCCCATCTTGTACAGCGTGACAACGGCAGCTCCTCCAATGCCTGTATTATGAGGCAGAGCAACATTTGCACCGGGAACTTGCCTTTTTCCGGCTTCCCCTCTCAGCTGCCAACAGAGTTCAGCACACTGAGCCAGACCTAACAAATCAAACACAGAACAGTCAGATTCCCTTGGTTTAGAAACTGCCCATACCAGCTTTCTCAGGCAAGACAAGGGCTAACATTCAGTTGTGACTTTTAACTAACCCAGTTTATTCACTCAAGACTATGATTGCTTAATAACTTCTCTTGAAACCCTGGAAGATTTGTGCAGCTAGCTAATTTTTCTCCCTGAGTAATCTCTTTATTTAGACAATAGTCAGGCTCAAGAAATTCCATGTGTTGTTGTTGTTATTCGGTTGCTCAGTCATGTCCGACTCTTTGCAATCCCGTGGGCTGCAGCACGCCAGGCTTCCTTGTCCTTGCCCATTTCCCAGAGCTTGCTCAAACTCATGTCCACTGAGCAGGTGATGCCATCCAACCACCTCATCCTCTGTCAGCCCCTTCTCTCCTGCCTTCAATCTTTCCCAGCATCAGGTTTTTTCAAATGAGTCAGTTCTTCACATCAGGTGGCCAAAATATTGGAGCTTCAGCTTCAGCATTAGTCCTTCCAAAGAATATTCAAGATTGATTTTCTTTATGATTGACTGGTTTGATCTCCTTGCAGCCCAAGGGACTCTCAAGAGTCTTCTCCAATACCACAGTTCAAAAGCATCAATTCTTCAGTGTTCAGCCTTCTTTATGGTCCAACTCTCACATCAACACATGACTAATGGAAAAACCATCACTTTGCCTATACAGACCTTTGTCAGCAAAGTAATTTCTCTGCTTTTTGATATGCTATCTAGGTTGGTCATAACTTTTCTTCCAAGGAGCAAGCATCTTTTAATTTCATGGCTGCAATCACCATCTGCAGTGATTTTGGAGCCCAAAAAATGAAGTCTGTCACTGTTTCCATTGTTTCCCCATCTATTTGCCATGAAATGATGGGACCAGATGCCATGATCTTAGTTTTCTGAATGTTGAGTTTTATGCCAGCATTTGCACTCCCCTCTTTCACTCTCATCAAGAGGCTTTCTAGTTCCTCTTATCTTTCTGCCATAAGGGTGGTGCCATCTGTGTATCTGAGGTTATTGATATTTCTCCCGGCAATCTTGATTCCAGCTTGTGCTTCATCTAGCCAGGCATTTTGCATGAGGTACTCTGCATATAAGTTAAATAAGCAGGGTGACAAGATACAGCCTTGACATACTCTTTTCCTGGTTTGGAACCAGTCTGTTGTTCCACATCTGGTTCTAACTGTTGCTTCTTGACCTGCATACACATTTCTCAGGATGCAGGTAAGTTGACCTGGTATTCCCATCTCTTTAAGAATTTTCCACAGTTTGTTGTGATCCACACAAAGGCTTTAGCGTCTTCAGTGAAGCAGAAGTAGATGTTTTTCTGGAATTCTCTTCTTTTTCTATGATCCAACGGATGTTTGCAATTTGATCTCTGGTTCCTTTGCCTTTTCTAAATCCAGTTTGAACATCTGGAAGTTCTTGCTTCATGTACTGTTGAAGCCTAGCTTGGAGAATTTTGAGCATTATTTTGCTATCATGTGAGATGAGTGCAATTGTGTGGTAGTTTGAACAATCTTTGGCATTGCCTTTCTTTGGGATTGAAGTGGAAACTGGCCTTTTCCTGTCCTGTGGCCACTGCTGAGTTTTCCAAATTTGCTGGCATATAGAGTGCAGCACTTTAGCAGAAGCATCTTTTAGGATTTGAAATAACTCAGCTAGAATTTCATCACCTCCACTAGCTTTGTTTATAATGATGCTTTCTAAGGCCCACTTGACTTCTCACTCCAAAATGTCTGGCTCTAGATGAGTGATCACACCATCATGGTTATCTGGGTCATGAAGATCTTTTTTGTATCGTTCTTCTGTGTATTCTTGCCACCTCTTATTAATATCTTCTGCTTCTGTTAGGTCCATACTATTTCTGGGAATTCCCTGTACTCTTTAAATTTATCCAACCTGTTTTGGCAATATTGAAAGAGAAAACACTGCATATATAGTTCTCTGGCTGAGGCAAAATGGCATAAAAATAGTTTAATTTTACCATTTTTAACATATCAAAAGAATATAATCTAGGATTTGGGGTTGACTTTCCCTAAAAAATTCAGCTCCTATGGGGAATTTTCCTATTGTTCTCCTCAAAAAGTTCCTATAAAGAATGAATTGTTTTCCAGACCTATTTGCAGCTATCTGCAACAATAGCACTAGATTCACAAAAACAGCATTTTGTCCTCTGGATAATAAAATCAGACATTTTTAGAGTTGGAGAGAACTTAGTAATATTGAAATCAAGACCCCCTAAAACAGCATTCCCTTACTGAGTTTATGATTAATCTCTCTATCTAATACTTTATTCATTTACTTGTCTCCTCTGACCTCAATCCCTTTCTTGTCCCCTCAGTTCTATGCTAACTGAACACTAATTAAAGTCAGATGACTAAGATTGCTATTGTTGATAACATCTTTACTGCACTAAAATTGCTACTGTAGATACCATCATTAACATACAAACTCAGGCTGTTTTACCAGGCAAGATGAGCTCACAGACCCCCAAGCCATGGACCACCTGCCCAGAGAATCATAAACCAGACACATTCTTACTCCCAAAACCATGATTAGAAAATGTCACAAGACAATAATCATTTCCAGTTTCTCTGTTCTTCCCCTTTAAGACATCCCTAACTCAAAGACGAAGATGGATCAGAGATTTGTCTCCCACTCCCTTTCTTGTTGTTCAGCCTCTAAGTCGTGTCCGACTCTGCGAACCCATGAGCTGCAACATGCCAGGTCTCCTTATCCTTCACTATCTCCTGGAGTTTGCTCAAACTCATGTCCATTGAGTCAGTGATGCCATCCAACCATCTCATCCTTTGTCAGCCCCTTCTCCTCCTGTCCTCAATCCTTCCCAGCATCAGGGTCTTTTCCAATGAGTCAGCTCTTTGCATCAGGTGGCCAAAATATCGGAGCTTCAGCTTCAGCATCACTCCTTCCAATGAATATTCAGGGATGATTTCCTTTAGGTTTGACTGGTTTGATCTCCTTGCTCTCCTCTCAAGAGTCTTCCCCAGCACCACAATTTGAAAGCATCAATTCTTCAATGCTCAGCCTTCTTCATGGTCCAACTCTCACATCTGTACATGACTACTGGAAAACCCATAGTTCTGACTATATAGACCTTTTTTGGCAAAGTAATGTCTCTGCTTTTTAATACACTGTCTAGGTTTGTTATAGCTTTTCTTCCAAGGAGCAAGTGACTTTTAATTTCCTGGCTGCAGTCACAGTCCAGAGGGATTTTGGAGCCCAAGAAAATAAAATCTGCCACTGTTTCCAGTTTTTTCCCATCTATTTGAAGTCCAAGAAAATAAAATCTGTCACTGTTTCCATTTTTCCCCACATCTTACCCATGAAGTGATGGGACTGGATGCCATGATCTTGGTTTTTTGAATGTTGAGTTTTAAGCCAGCTTTTTCACTCTCTTCTTTCACTTTCATCAAGAGGCTCTTTAGTTCCTCTTTGCTTCCTGACATTAGAGTGGTGTCATCTGCATATCTGAGGCTGTTGATATTTCTCCCAACAATCTTGATTCCAGCTTGTGAGTCAGCCAGCCCAGCATTTTGCATGATGTTGAATAATCAGGGGGACAATATATAGTCTATAACTGCATATAAGTTAAATAATCAGGGTAACAATATACAGCCTTGATGTACTCCTTTCCCTATCTGGAACCAGTCTGTTGTTCCATGTCCAGTTCAAACTGTTGGTTCTTCGCCTGTATACAGGTTTCTTGGGAGGCAGGTGATCTGATATTCCCATCTTTATAAGAATTTTCCATAGTTTGTTGTGATACACACAGCCAAATGTTTTCACGTAGTCAATGAAGCAGTAGATTTTTTTTAAACTCCCTTGTTTTTTCTATGATCCAACAGATGTTTGCAATTTGATCTCTGTTCCTCTGCCTTTTCTAAATTCAGCTTGTACGTCTGGAATTCCTTGGTTCACGGATGGTTCTAGTTTGAAAGATTTTGGTGCTCTGCAAATAAACCTTCACTTTATTGCAAACAGGCTTCTCTGATGGCTCAGCTGGTAAAGAATCCACCTGCAATGTGAGGGGTGCAAGAGATGTAGGTTCGATCCCTGGGTGGGAAAGATCCCCTGGAGGAGGAAATGGCAACCCACTCCAGTATTCTTACCTGAAAATCCCAAGGACAGAGGAGCCTGGCAGGCTACAGTCCAAAGAGTGGCAAGGAGTCAGACATGACTGAGTAACTGAGCAAGCACATTGTTGCAAACACTCACTATCAGAGTTTGGCTTTCTGGGCCAAGTCATGGGCACAGGAGCCCTTGTTTAGTTACAAAGTTAGCAATGAGTACCTAAGATTAAGTAATTTGTGAATGGTCACAAAGTAGCCTAATTCCAGAGTTTAGATTAGAATTCAAGACTCCTGATTTACATTTGTTTTTATACCACCCCAGCTATTCAAGGATAGCCGAGTTAAGAATGTTCTATCAGGATAGACTGGTTTCATTGTCCTGATGTTCTTCTACCCACACTCCAATCACAGTCTGATTCCTGAGTACCTTTGACAGTTTTCTATATAACCCTAACGTTCTCAAGAAATTTAACTGCCAGTTCTCACTTCTTAGCAACTGTCTACATATTTTCACAGAATATATATTTTAAACACTATCTTAAAATATGCAATTCTACATCTTGTAATGATTTTTTAAATTGTGAACATTTTTAATATTAAAGTTAAAGTGAATAATTCAAATAATATATCCAAACTTTGGGGCAATCAGCTTTACTTGAAATCTGCCATATAAAAAGCTTAAATATTTATTAATATGTATGAACAAAACAGTATTTACACTGGTCTTATGTATACATAGGTGGGAAATAGGGCTAGTTCTCTTCCCAAAAGAATAAATATACTTAGTTTACAAATATTTGAGAAAAATACTTAGCTTCATCTTGATCAGATAGAAAGATACCATTTTTTCTTTCTTTTTTTTTTCATTTATTTTTATTAGTTGGAGGCTAATTACTTTACAATATTGTAGTGGGTTTTGTCATACATTGACATGAATCAGCCATAGATTTACATGTATTCCCCATCCCGATCCCCCCTCCCACCTCCCTCTCTATCCAATCCCTCTGGGTCTTCCCAGTGCACCAGGCCCGAGCACTTGTCTCATGCATCCAACCTGGGCTGGTGATCTGTTTCTCATTTTAACCAATCTCATTAGTTGGGATTTTAAAAATGGAACTAATCAATACTAGAGAAACTATGGCAAGACAGCCACATTCATATAATAAGGGTAAAAGTTTAAACTGATACAACTTTTATGAAAGCAATACACAAAATTATTAGCAGCATTTAAAATACTTTGAAAACAATTCTATAGGAATAATCAAGCACAGGGAAAGTCTTGCACACAAAGCTATCTGTTTATCACATTCTTAGAACAGTGAAAAACTAGATAATCTACAAGTGAAATAACTGGGGAATAGTTATATAAAGTGTGACCTATCCAGACAATAAAGTACTATGTTCCTATTTAAAATGTCTACAAAAGTTTCAATAATATAGGAAAATGCTTATGATTTAATCAGTAAAAAAAAATGCAAGGAACCAATTAGATATTCATCTGCCCATTCATCCAACAAACATTTACAGAATGTCCCTTACGTGCTGACACTGCTCAAGGCTCAGAAGATCTAGTAAATCAGATAGGTATATAAAGGAACACAGCCTGCTTAAGGAATAGAAAGTTAAGTGAACCAGGCTAGAGAGTGCTCTAGATAACCAATGGGAGTGAAAGAGAAGGTGGTGGAGAGGGAGAGCAGAGTGAGGGGGAGAGAGGGAGGGAGAGAGAGTGCACACATGAATGTACTGAAAGCTCCAGATTTTGCAATAATCTCAGTCACACCATACCACCGATACTGTAGAAATGGGGTATACTGTGTTCAATCTCTACTTAAGATTTGTTTAACTCACAAACGTGGGGAAAAAGAAAAAGAAGAGAGGGAGGAAATAAAGATTCATGTTAACTTATTTATTTGCTTTTGATGATTGACAGTGAGAAAACACATTGATCATATGAGCTTTCTGGTTATGCGCATTCAGAATAAACCGGCATTTCTTGTATTTCTATAATCTAAATATGTAAAGGGTGGAAGTCAAAAGTTAGCTTTAGAAATCCACTTGCCAAGAAGGCACAGCAGACAGTTATGAAAGCATTTATATGAGCAACATTTTTTTTTAAATTTTTCTTTCTTGAGGGAACCCTCTTATACTGTTGGTGGGAATGTGAACTAGTACAGCCACTATCAAGAACAGTGTGGAGATTCCTTAAAAAACTGGCAATAGAACTGCCATACGACCCAGCAATCCCACTGCTGGGCATACACACTGAGGAAACCAGGATTGAAAGAGACATGTATACCCCAGTGTTCATTGCAGCACTGTTTACAATAGCCAGGACATGGAAGCAACCTAGATGTCCCCTGGCAGATGAATGGATAAGAAAGCTGTGGTACATATACACAATGGGATGTTACTCAGCTATTAAAAAGAACACATTTGAATCAGTTCTAATGAGGTGGATGAAACTGGAGCCTATTGTACAGAGTAAAGTAAGTCAGAAAGACAAACACCAATACAGTATATCAACGCATATATATGGAATTTAGAAAGATGGTAACAACGATCCTATGTGCAAGACAGCAAAAGAGACACAGATATAAAGAACAGACTTTTAGACTCTGTGAGAGAAGCCAAGGGTGAGATGACTTGAGAGAACAGCACTGAAACATGTATATTACCATATGTGAAATGGATGACCAGTCCAAGTTTGACGCCTGAAACAGGGCACTCAGAGCCAGTGTACTGGGACAACCCAGAGGGATGGGATGGGGAGGGAGGTGGGAGGGGGGTTTGGGGCAGGGGGACACATGTACACCCATGGCTGATTCATGTCAATGTATGGCAAAAACCACCACAATATTGTAACATAAAAAGCCTCCAACTAAAATAATAAAAAAAAAAATTTCATTTCTTGGATAACTTCTGGCACTGAACTGAAAACCATATTTCTCCTCTCCTTAGAAAAAAATAAACTCTCAAACATGAGCATGATATATTTATAAACTGTGGATGGGCATAGGAATGGCAATCTTGTCTAGGTAGTATATTTAGACAGTAACGTCCTGCTTAAAGTCTCTTATGAAGGAAAAATATTTTTTAACTTTTTACTTCATTTTACTAACATCTTACTGGAAAAATTTCCTAGCAAGATGTTGGTCAATCTTTTTATATAAAAATAATTAGCCCAGAACTCAGCTTCACAGGTATAGAGTCTGGTTGCTACTAAAAATAAACTATTCACACATGTATCAAACACTCCTCTAAGTATTGAAGATATAAAGAATTCACAGTAGAATATGAAGTGCTAATAAAGATAAGTACTAAGTGCTATGGAAATCCACAGAATTAAAAAGCTACAGAGGATAATATCTTGAGATATTATCAGAACTCTTTTCTTCCTCCTGCTTCCTTGAACCCATAACTCTTTCTATACCATTAAGACAACAAAACACAAAAAAGTGACAATTCAGCTTTAGTCAAATTAGACTTCTAAAGGCCTTAGCATAAACAACATAAAAGGGCATGCTTTTCTATTGTTGGAGAATAATTTTTTGAGAAAACAAAGATTTGTTGAGCTTCAAAGGGCAAAAAGCTTTAATGAACTCAACATACACTAAAAAATGTATATTTATGTAAGAGCAGTTTTTCCTTCCAAAAGTTGTAAAGTTATCAACCTAGAATTCTATCAAATGTAAAATATATTTCAAGAACAAAAGTAACATAGGATATTTTCAGACGAAATAAGATGAAAGAAGTCATTGCTATACTACAACACCCACACTATAAATGTCAAAGGAAATCCTTTAGGCAGTGAGAAAATGATAGCAGCTGGCAACATGAATGTACACAAAGGAATAAAGTGGCAATCACAGTAGCCTTAAATAGATAAGGTTTTCTTACTGTTTAATCTCTTAAAAGATAATCAGTTATTTAAACAAAAACAATCATTTCTTGTGAGGTTTATAACATGTGTGAAAGAAAAATTCACAGCTACAATATTATAAGGCCTGGAAAGGAGAAGTAGAAGTATGCTGCTGTAATGTCCTTTTACTATCAGCAAACTGGTATAATAACACTTGAAAACAAGCTATGATAATAAAGATAAAATGGAAAAATAAAAAATAATCCAAGAGTGAGCTGAAAGAAAAGACAAATGGGAATATAGTACAGCTGGGACAAAACACAAACAGCCATACCAATAACCACATCAAATGTAAATAGTCTAAACACCCCAATCAAAGGCAGAGACTGTCAGTTTGCAGGAAAAAAAAAAAAAACAAGACCAACTGGGTCTTGCTGTCCATATACTTTAATATAAAATCAGAAATAATTAAAGCTAAGAAGACAGAAAAATATATATCACGTTAGCACTATTTAAAATTTGAAAGCTGGAGTGGCCATATTAAATCAACCAAAGTAGATTTCAGAGCAAAGAAGGCCATTTTGTGAAGATGAAGGAGAAAATGTAAAATTATCTTGATTAACAGATTATATGATTGTCAGTACGGAAAACATGATGAAGTTTTTAAACATCTACTAGAGTTAATAACTGAGTTTTAGCATGGCTATAAGATGAATATACAACAATTGATTGTGTTTCTGCTTACAAGCAATAAAAACTTGAAACTGAAAAAATACCATTTACAATAGCATCAAAAATGTGAAATACTTAGGGATAAATCTGACAAAAGATGGGCAAGACCTATACAAAGAAAACTAAGAAATCTGAGAGCCGAAGAATTGATGCTTTTGAACTATGGTGTTGGAGAAGACTCTTGAGAGTCCCTTCGACTGTAAGGAGATCCAAACAGTCCATCCTAAAGGAGATCAGTCCTGGGTGTTCATTGGAGAGACTGATGTTGAAGCTGAAACTCCAATACTTTGGCCACCTGATGCGAAGAGTTGACTCATTTGAAGAGACCCTGATGCTGGGAAAGATTGAGGGCAGGATGAAAGGGGGACAACAGAGGATGAGATGGTTGGAAGGCATCACTGACTCAATGGACATGGGTTTGGGTAGACTCTGGCAGTTGGTGATGGACAGGGAGGCCTGGCATGCTGCGGTTTATAGGGTCACAAAGAGTTGGACATGACTGAGCGACTTCACTTTCACCTCATCACGTTGCAGTAGTAAACCTGAAAATTTGTGGGCAATGAGAATGAGGATGGGTGACCTCCAGGATGTGATGAGAGGTGAAATAAGTGCTTTGGTAACATGCTATTTAGGCCTTCATGGTTCACTGGCCTTTTAGAGTTTGTATTGGATTTAGGTCTTGTCAGTCATGTATGGATCACAACAAACTGTGGAAAATTCTTAAAGAGATGGGGATACCAGACCACCTTACCTGCCTCCAGAGAAACCTGTATGCAGGTCAAGAAGCAATAGTTAGAACTGGACATGGAACAACTGACCTGGTTCAAAATTGAGAAAGCAGTACATCAAGGCTGTATATTGTCACCCTGCTTATTTAACTTATATGCAGAGTACATCATGCAAAATGCCTGGCTGGATGAAGCACAAGCTGGAATCAAGATTGTTGGGAGAAATATCAACAGCCTCAGATATGCAGATAACACCACCCTTGTGGCAGAAAGTGAAGATGAACTAAAGAGCCTCTTGATGAGGGTGAAAGAGGAGAGTGTAAAAGCTGGCTTAAAAAATCAACTTTCAGAAAACAAAGGTCATGGCATCCCGTTCCATCACTTCATGGCAAATAGATAGGGAAAAGGTGGAAACAGTGGCAGATTTTATTTTCTTGGGCTCCAAAATCACCGTGGATGGTGACTGTAGCCATGAAGTTAAAAGAGGCTTGCTCCTTGGAAGAAAAGCTATGACAAACCTAGACAGCATATTAAAAAGCAGAGACATCACTTTGCCAACAAAGGTCCTTTTAGTCAAAGCTATGGTTTTTCCAGTTGTCATGTATTGGTGTGAGAGTTGGGTAAAGAAGGATAAGAACTGAAGAATTCATGCTTTCAAACTTGGTGCTGGAGAAGACTTTTTTTTTTCATGTGCAGTTTTTTATTTGTTTATTTTAATTGGAGGATAATTACTTCACAATATTATGGTGGTTTTTGCCATGCATCAGTATGAATTGGCCACAGGTATACATGTGTCCTCTTCATCCTGAACCCCCCTCTCACCCACCCTATCCCTCCAGGTTGTCAGAGCACCGGCTTTGGGTGCCCTACTTCATACATCAAACTTGCCCTGGTTATCTATTTTACATATGGTAACACACATGTTTCAGTGCTATGCTCTCAAATCATCCCACCCTTTCCTTCTGGAGAAGACTCTTGAGAGTCCCTTGGACAGCAAGGAGATCAAACCAGTCAATCCTAAAGGAAATCAACCCTGAATATTCATTGGAAGGACTTATGCTGAAGCTGAACTTCCAATACTTTGACCACCTGATGCAAAGAGCCGACTCGTTGGAAAAGATCCTGATGGTGGGAAGGATTGACAGCTGGAAGAGAAGGGGGTGACAGAGGATGAGATGATTGGATGGCATCATCGACTCAATGGACATGAATTAGAGCAGACTCCAGGAGATAATGAAGGAAAGGGAAGCCTGGCATGCTGAGGTCCATGGGGTCAGACAGGAGTGAGCAACTGAACAAGAAGAAGTCATCATGCCAGAATGTATTTCTTTTGATGAGCTCTTATAGAGTAGAAGAAGAACCAAGAACCCAAGTTTTAAGGAGTTACTAAACTTTTACTTATCTTTAAAGTTACTAAAACATGTTAGAAAAAGTCACACAATAGAATAACACATGTACCATTAAAAAAATAAAAAATATCATCCTATGTGAATTCAGGAAGAGACATAATTACATCGCTTTGGGATATTAGAGCATCTTAGAATTAGGAAAGTTCTAAGAATTCATCAAATCTAAGGCCCTAACAGACAGGCAATTCCCCTAACAATGTGTCCATCAAGTTGTTAACGTGTTTTTCATACTCAACCTCTGTGACAGGCAATATGTGCTTGCAGGAGACAACCTACTCCATTTTTAAAAAGCCATGTTAAAATTTTCCTTCCTGAGCAAATACTGCACGAGTCTATTCATATGAGGTACATGTGCATGTGTTGTCAGTTGTGTCTGACTCTTTGTGACGCCATGGCCTATAGCTAGCCAGGCTCCTCAGTCCAGAATACTGGAGTGGGTTGCCATTTCCCACTCCAGAGGATCTTCTCAACCCAAGGGTCGAACCCATGTCTCTTGCATTTCCTGCATTGGCAGGTAGATTCTTTACCACTGTGCCATCTGAGAAGCCCATGAGGTACTTAGAGTAGTCAAAATCATGTAGACCGATGGTAGGATGGTGGTTGCTAGGGGTTACGGAAGAAGAGAATGGGAATTTGTTGTTTAATGGATACAGAGCTTCAGTCTTGCAACATGAAAAGAGTTCTGTGGATGGATGGTGTTTACAGTGACCCAACAATGTATATGTACTTAATACCACTGACCTATACACTTAAAATGTTTAAGATGGTAAATTTTATGTTATGTGTTGTTGGTCAGTCACTAAGTTGTGTCCGACTGTTTGCAACCCCATGGACTGCAGCAAGCAGGCCTGTGTTATGGGTATTTTACAATAACAGAAGTTATTTCCTGTATCAGCCCCAAATCTACCTTCCCATGAATTCTTCCCAATGATCCTAATTCTTTCCATACCAAACACATTTATCCCCTCTGTCCCATACCACCCTTCAGATACTAAAGGAGAAATAACTTCTTCAACTCTCTTTACATGTGCAAAGTCTTGTATGGGGCACTGTTCAGGGTAAGAGAAAAATGAAACATGGATTCTACCCTTATAGGTTCTTAGTCAAACAGAGATTTTTTTAAGGCCATAAATAAATACAATATGCATTACACAAATATAACTCAAAGACAAATATTGAGAAAGTACAGCAAGAGTTTAGAGATGGGAAAGGATCAACAAATCAGGAAAAGCTTCATAAGACAGGTAACACTGGAGATGGACCGTGAAGATGGGCATTTCCACTGAGGAAAAGCGCACTGAGGTAAGAGCTTGGACTCTAAGCTCAAGCCTGAGCTTGAATTCTAGTTTTGCTACTTTCTAGCTTGGTGACTTTGGGTAAGTTACACTGTGCCTCTAGGTTCCTCTTTTATAAAATATAAAAATAGATGTGAGAGGGGACTTCCATGGTGGTCCAGCAATCAAGAATTCACCTGCCAATGCAGGGGACACAAGTTCCAATCCTGGTCTGGGAAGATCCCACATGCCACAGAGCAACTAAGCCCCTGCACCACAACTACTGAAGCCCACACACCTACAGCCAGCGCTCTGCAACAAGAGAAGCCACAGCAATGATAAGCCGGTGCTTGTCACAACTAGAGAAAACCCATGTGCAGCAACAAAGACCCAGTGCAGCCAAAAGTAAATAAATAAGTGAATTTTTAAAATACATGTCAGAATTAAATACATTTGGACCTGAAGAATGCTTAGAACAGTGCCCAGTAATTAGTGCTGTGTATATGTTGGCTGTTGGTATTATTGAGAAAACAGAAAAGTCAGAGTTTGTAGCGGTGAGGAGGAATTAAACATGTCTGAGAAAAGCAAATAATCCAGTTTAGTTTATTTTTTTTCCCATTTATTTTTATTAGTTGGAGGCTAATTACTTTACAGTATTGTAGTGGTTTTTGTCATACATTGACATGAATCAGCCATGGATTTACATGTATTCCCCATCTCGATCCCCCTCCCACCTCCCTCTCTACCCAATCCCTCTGGGTCTTCCCAGTGCACCAGCCCCAAGCACTTGTCTCATGCACCCAACCTGGGCTGGTGATCTGTTTCACCCTTGATAATATACATGTTTTGATGCTGTTCTCTTGAAACATCCCACCCTCGCCTTCTCCCACAGAGTCCAAAAGTCTGTTCTGTACATCTGTGTCTCTTTTTCTGTTTTGCATATAAGGTTATCGTTACCATCTTTCTAAATTCCATATGTATGCATTAGTATACTGTATTGGTCTTTATCTTTCTGGCTTACTTCACTCTGTATAATGGGCTCCAGTTTCATCCATCTCATTTGAACTGATTCAAATGAATTCTTTTTAATGGCTGAGTATTATTCCATGGTGTATATGTACCACAGTTTAGTTTAAATATGTTTCCTCTTTCTACATCCCCTTCCCCAAACCCAGCTAGATATAAATGCTAGCACAGAATTAGACACGTTCAGTTCAGTTCAGTCGCTCAGTTGTGTCCGACTCTTTGCGACCCCATGAACCGCAGCACTCCAGGCCTCCTTGTCCATCACCAACTCCTGGAGTTCACCCAAATCCACGTCCATTGAGTCAGTGATGCCATCCAACCATTTCATCCTCTGTCATCCCTTCTCCTCCTGCCCTCAATCTTTCCCAGCATTGGGGTCTTTTCAAATGAGTCAGCTCTTCACATCAGGTGGCCAAAATATTGGAGTTTCAGCTTCAGCATCAGTTCTTCCAATGAATATTCAGGACTGATTTTCTTTAGGATGGACTGGTTGGATCTCCTTGCAGTCCAAGGGACTCTCAAGAGTCTTCTCCAACACCACAATTCAAAAGCATCAATTCTTCAGCGCTCAGGTTTCTTTATAATCCAACTCTCACATCCACAACATGACCACTAGAAAAACCATAGCCTTGACTAGACAGAACTTTGTTGGCAAAGTAATGTCTCTGCTTTTCAATATGCTGTCTAGGTTGGTCATAACTTTCCTTCCAAGAAGTAAGCATCTTTTAATTTCATGGCTGCAATCACCATCTGTAGTGAATCAGACATGTGGTGGGTATTTAATAAACTGTCACCCCTCCTGTTTTCCGTTCCCTTTTTCCCTGTCTTCATACTTTTGGTTTGTGCTTTGCCTAAGGCACTTTATTCTGTTTCATAATCATTTGTGTTACATTATCTGCCTCTTGTGTGCTTCCTAGTCCTAGTTCCCAAACCTGGCTGTGCATAAGAAACTCTTATAGGAACTTTATAAACATTAAGTTGTTAGAATCAAGCAGACTTAGGAATTAAAATAAAAATCCTGGTAAGGCAGGAATATATATATATATATATTTATATATATATATATATTTTTTTTTTTTTTAAAGCTACATGACATGCTCAGTCACTTCAGTCATGTCTGACTCTTTGTGACCACATGGACTGTAGCCAGCCAGGCTTCCCTGTTCATGGACTTTTCCAAGCAAGAATACTGAAATGGGCTGCCATTCTCTTCTCCAGGGGATCTTCCCAAGCCAGGGACTGAACCTGGGTCTCTTGCATTGCAGGCAGATTCCTTACCATCTTAGCTACTAGGTAAAGTTACAGGGGATTCTAAATCAACCCATCAGTAGATGCTATATTTGAACATCAGTTACCTACATCACCTAAAGATAATGTGGGCATACAATAAGCATTTATAGAACTTTCACAGACTGAAAAATGGAAGATCAGGACAGAAAACGAGGTTGAAGCCTCACTGGAAAGGCACTAAATGCCAGGCTGAACTGGGTAAAAAAGGACAAACCAAATTATCAACTTTTAGCTTCAAAGCAACCATCCCTTGTTAAGAGTTTAATCTCAAAAGCACTTTTATGCTCTTTTAGTAGATCACAGACACTTCCAGGTATACAAGTTAGATTAAGAAAAGGCAGAGGAAACAGAGATCAAATGGCAAACACTCACTGGATCATAGAGAAAGCAAGGGAGTTCCAGAAAAGCATCTATTTCTGCTTCATAGACTACATTAAAGCCTTTGAATGTGTGGATCACAACAAACTGTGGAAAATTCTTAAAGAGATGGGAGTACCAGATCACCATACCTGTCTCCCCAAAAATGTGCATATGGGTCAAGAAACAACAATTAGAATGGGCCATGGAACAACTGACAGGTTCAAAATTGGGAAAGAGGTATGAAAAGACAGTATATTGTCACCCGGCTTATTTAACTTCTATGTAGAGTACATCATATGAAATGCCAGGCTGAATGAATCACAAGTTGGAATGAAGATTACCAGGAGAAATATGAACAACCTCAGATATGCTGATGACACCACTCTAATGACAGAAAGCAAAGAGGAACTAAATAATGCCTTGATGAAAGTGAAAGATGAGAGTAAAAACCCTGGCTTAAAACTCAACATTCAAAAAATGAAGATGATGGCAGACAGTCTCATCACTTCATTGCAAACAGAAGGGGGAAAAGTGGAAACAGTGGCAGACTTTATTTTCTTGGGCTCCAAAAGCACTCTGGATGGTGACTGCAGCCAGGAAATTAAAAGACACTTGTTTCTTGGAAAAAAAGCTATGACAAACCTAGACAGTGTATTAAAAAGCAGAGACATCACTTTGCCAACAAAGGTCTGTAAAGTCAAAGCTACGGGTTTTCCAATAGTTATGTACAGATTTGAGAGCTGGACCATAAAGAAGGCTGAGTGTCAAAGAAATGATGCTTTCAAATTGTCGTGCTGGGGAAGACTCTTGAGAGTCTCTTGGACTGCAAGGAGATCAAACCAGTCAATCCTAAAGAAAATCAACCCTGAATATTCATTGAAAGGACTGACACTGAAGCTGAAGCTGTAATACTTTGGCCACGTGATGTGAAAAGCTGACATATTGGAAAAGATTCTGATTCTGGAAAAGATTGAAGGTGAATGGAGTGTAAGGCCACAGAGGATGAGATAGATAGAGAGCATTACCAACTCAATGGACATGAATTTGACCAAATTCTGGGAGATAGTGGAGGACAGAGGAACCTGGTGTACTACATACAGTCCATGGGATCACAAAGAGCTGGACACAACAAATGAATAAAAACAAAAATTTTCATAAATCACAGATAGCTAAGAATAGGCTGAAGTCAAATTTTACTTATTCACTTTAAACAAGTGTTTAATAAGTCTTGAACGGTATATGTGAAACAACTTTAAAAACTGGAATAAAATGTGATATTAATACTATTTTTTGGACATTAATTTGCTTTTTATCATATGACCATTGCAAAGTAAACCAAAAACAAACAGAAAAAGAACAGAAAAAAAATGTGATTTTTCTAATTGTAAAATCCAAAAGGAATTTATATTTTTAAACTGACGACAAAACACTATTCAATTCAAATACAGAAATCTCTTTCTCTTCTACTATGAGTACCGTTATAGGAGCTAGAATCTTTTTTTAACCCAGATCTTAACAAGTTAAAATCAGGAACCAGTGTTATGGAAATTTAATTTTAAAGCTAATTCTCCAATGCTGAGTTCCCACTAAAGTAGCAATATCATGCAATTAAACACATATCACTGGTAGAAGAAAACTTTCTAACTTCCCCACCCCATCATCACATGTTTTGGAACACTCGACAGTTTTCTGATTCTCTTAGAATCCTATTGCAGTTTGTTATCCAAGTAACTAGACCAAAAATGTTTAAACAACTCTGAACTGTCATTCTGATATATTTTCCAGGAGTATGAATTCTTTCTTGGGCAACAGTGAATAGCCACGTCAGATTTACTTGAAATATATCCAAATCCTCAGTATGCAGCAAGTAAATATTTACTCTTCAATAATTCTTCATCTTATTCAGACTACCAATAAAGTCATTGTTACAAAGATTTATAACATTATAAAAGACTTATAATGTTTTCCCCCAAAATGCTACACCACCACTAAACACTATCCCTCAAAGACTGGTAAGAGGAAATTGTTACTGACAGTGTATACTCAAATACTGAAAAGAGTTTTCAAAGAACATTACAGAGATTACGAGTCTCTCTTTGAAGAATTGAAAACTGGATAAATTCTACCTTCTTGGGTGTTTTCAGTTAGTTTTTTAGTGCTGATGGGAAAGACTTGGATGATCTATAAAGGTTGGCAAGATTGTTTACATTTGATTTTTTAAAAACCCAACGTTGATAAGATTATAGAAAAAGAAGCACTCTTATACTGTTGTCAGGAACGTGCATTGGTACAATCTTGTTTGAAAAAAACTGCTCAATATCCATCAATTTTAAAATATCTACTATCCTATGACACAGTGAGTCCAGGGTTTGGAATTTATCCTATGGGTATTCTTGTAAAAAATATGTAAATACACAAGGATGGTTAGTGCAACAATGTTTGTAATAACAATCTTGACATAACTTATGTATGCCAATAAGTGAATAAGTAAGTTTCTTGTAAACAATATATAGGTATTAAGAAGAATAAAGACTATGTAGAAGTGATAACATAGAAAGATTTTAGAGATGTAAGTAAAAGAGGGAGTCTACAATGTGATCAATATGCACATACACAAACATACATTTCAGACAGATTTTATAAACATACATATACATATGTATTTGTATAAGCATAACAATTTTTGGACAAATACAAATGAAATTTTAAAATGGGTTGACTCTGAGGAAGAGAACTAAGGGTAAACAAGAAGAGAAATACATGTTAAATGCTACTTTTGTCACTCAGCTATAATGGTAAAAAGCACATGACAACCCTTTGGAGCACTCTTTGGCAGTTTCTAATAGAGTTAAACATATGCTACTCTATGACCCAGCAATTTCACCCTGAGTTATTAACCCAAGAAAAATGCAAAAGGTATGTCCACAAATAGCCTTGTACAAAAATGTTTATAGCACACTTATTCATAATACTCCCAAACAGAAAAGAACTCAAATGTCCATCTACAGAAGGATGGATAAACAAACTGATGTGTGTGTGCATGTTTAGACAATAAAATACTACTTAGGAACAAAGATAATGTAATCCTGACACAAGAAAATTTTGATAAATCTTATTCTATTGAGTTAAAGAGTTTAGACACAAAAAAAGCACATATACATATAATATTAGGCTTCCCTTGTGGCTCAGTTGGTAAAGAATCTGCCTGCAATGCAGAGACCTGGGTTTGATCCCTGGATTAGGAAGATCCCCTGAAGAAGAGAAAGGCTCCCCACTCCAGTGTTCTAGCCTGGAGAATTCCATGGACTGTATAGTCCATGGGGCCACAAAGAGTCAGACACTACTGAGAGACTTTCACTTTCACACATATTGTTCCATATATATGTAGTTAGAAGATAAGCAAAGCTAATCTACGATGATAGGAACCAATTCATCTTGGCCTTGTTTTGGGGTATGAAATTAAAAGACGCTTGCTCCTTGGAAGAAAAGTTATGACCAACCTAGACAGCATATTAAAAAGGAAAGACATTACTTTGCCAACAAAGGTCCGTCTAGTCAAGGCTATGGTTTTTCCAGTAGTCATGTATGGATGTGAGAGTTGGATTATAAAGAAAGATGAGTGCTGAAGAATTTATGCTTTTGAACTGTGGTGTTGGAGAAGATTCTTGAGAGTCCCTTGGACTGCAAGGAGATCCAACCAGTCCATCCTAAAGGAAACCAGTCCTGAATATTCATTGGAAGAACTGATGCTGAAGCTGAAACTCCAATACTTTGGCCACCTGATATGAAAAACTGGCTCATTTGAAAAGACCCTGATGCTGGGAAAGATTGAAGGCAGGAGGAGAAGGGGACGACAGAGGATGAGATGGTTAGATGCCATCACTAACTTAATCGACATGAGTTTGAGTAAACTCCAGGAGTTGATGAGGGACAGGGAGGCCTGGCGTGCTGCAGTCCATGGGGTTGCAAAGAGTCAGACACGACCAAGGAACTGAACTAAACTGAACTGGAGAGTTAGGGAGAGGTGACTGAGGGAAGTTAGAGGACTTACTGGAAATAGACACAGTGGAATTTCCTGGGGTGATGGAAATGTTCTGTCTTATTTTGGGTGGTAGTTACATGGATGTACACAATTATCTATACCAACCACCGATTTAAAGCTTATAATTCAATGGTTTTAGCATATTTACAGATAATGATAACCATCACCACAATCAATTTCAGAACACATTCATTTCCTCAAAAAGAATCCCATACTCTTCTAGCTGTCTCTCCCAATCCTAGGCCACTACTAATCTACTACTTTCTGTTCCATAGATTTGCCTATTCTGGACATTTCATATAAATGGAATCATGCAATATAAGATCTTTTGTGACTGCCTTATTTCATTAGCAAAATGTTTTCAGGTCTATCTATGATGTAGCATGCATCATTACTTCATTTCTGTTACAGCCAAAGAATATACCATTGTCTGAATATACTATATTTTGTTTATCCAGTTATTAGCTAATGACAGTCATCTGGATTGTTTCTACTTTTTGGTTTATGAATAATGCAGATAGAAACAACTGTTTTTCTGAGAACTGTTCATTTTATTTTATGAAAATTATACTTCAATTTTGAGAAAGAAAATGGGTTTGAAAATAATATTGTTACATATTTATTTTTTATTCTTTTAATAGATGACGGAAGAAAAATATCTCAGAATGCTCAACAAGTCAATTAAAATTAAAACGATCTTCCAGAGAAGAAAAAAAGTTTTATGTCAATAAAAATAACTGAAATGTCACATTCACCTGATGAAACAAAAGTTTCCTATATGAGAGTAAGGAAGCTGTCTGAAATGAGAATTTATTTATTTATTTTTTTCCACTGATAAGCTTCTTTATTCAGTTCAGTTCAGTTGTCACTCTGAAATGAGAATTTAAATCACTGTCTCAAATGCAAACTGTAACACTTTAAGGCTTCAATGACCATACCACAGAAACATTTATTATCACCCTGACTTCTTTATGTCCCATTAGCAACAAAATAAACAATGATGTATCACTCACGTAGAGCCAGACATCCTAGAATGTGAAGTCAAGTGGGCCTTAGGAAGCATCACTATGAACAAAGCTAGTGGAGGTGATGGGATTCCCGTTGCGCTATTCCAAATCCTAAAAGATGATGCTGTGAAAGTGCTGCATTCAATATGTCAGCAAATTTGGAAAACTCAGCAGTGGCCACAGGACTAGAAAAGGTCAATTTTCATTCCAATCCCAAAGAAAGGCAATACCAAAGAATGCTCAAACTACCGCACAATTGCACTCATCTCACACACTGGTAAAGTAATGCTCAAAATTCTCCAAGCCAGGCTTCAGCAATACATGAACCATGAACTTCCAGATGTTCAAGCTGGATTTAGAAAAGGCAGAGGAACCAGAGATCAAATTGCCAACATTCACTGGATCATCGAAAAAGCAAGAGAGTTCCAGAAAAACATCTATTTCTGCTTTATTGACTATGCCAAAGCCTTTGACTGTGTGGATCACAACAAACTGGAAAATTCTTAAAGAGGTGGGAATACCAGACCACCTGACGTGCCTCTTGAGAAACCTGTATGCAGGTCAGGAAGCAACAGTTAGAACTGGACATGGAACAACAGACTGGTTCCAAATAGGAAAAGGAGCATGTGAAGGCTGTATATTGTCACCCTGCTTATTTAACTTATATGCAGAGTACATCATGAGAAACGCTGGGCTGGATGAAGCACAAGCTGGAATCAAGATTGCTGGGAGAAATATCAATAACCTCAGATATGCAGATGACACCACCCTTATGACAGAAAGCAAAGAAGAACTAAAGAGCCTCTTGATGAAAGTGAAAGAGGGAGAGTGAAAAAGTTGGCTTAAAGCTCAACATTCAGAAAACTAAGATCATGGCATCTGGTCCCATCACTTAATGGCAAATAGATGGGGAAACAGTGGAAACAGTGGCTGACTTTATTTTGGGGGGCTCCAAATCACTGCAGATGGTGACTGAAGCCATGAAATTCAAAGGTGATTGCTCCTTGGAAGGAAAGTTATGACCAACCTAGGCAGCATATTAAAAAGCAGAGACATTACTTTGCCAACAAAGGTCCATCTAGTAAAGGCTATGGTTTTTCCAGTAGTCATGTACAGAGGCGAGAGTTGGACTATAAAGAAAGCTGAACGCAGAAGAATTAATGCTTTTGAACTGTGGTGTTGGAGAAGATTCTCTAGAGTCCCTTGAACAGCAAGGAGATCCAACCAGTCCATCTTAAAGGAGATCAGTCCTGGGTGTTCATTGGAAGGACTGATGCTGAATCTGAAGCTCCAGTACTTTGGCCACCTAATGTGAAGAACTGACTCATTGGAAAAGACCCTGATGCTGGGAAAGATTGAAGGCAGGAGGAGAAGGGGACAACAGAGGATGAGATGGTTGGATGGCATCACCGACTCGATTAACCTGAGTTTGGGTAAACTCTGGGGGTTGATGATGGACAGGGAGGCCTGGCGTGCTGCAGTCCATGGGGTCACAGATTTCGACACAACTGAGTGACTGAACTGAGCTGATAAACTCATGCTTTAGAGAGATAAAAGAAAAGAGTCATCTATTTACCAATGCTAGAACAGAGTATAAAAATAATGTTTGTGTAGTATTTGGCACAAAATTTACACCAAAAATTGATGCCATGATGCTGTCATACTGGAAGATCGTTTTCTTTACAAATTAAACCATGTTACTTATCTGAAATGGTTATAAATTATTTTTCATACTGCAATATGAACAAGTGTTTTATTACTGCCAACAGTGAACTCAATCCATCTGAGCTTCCTTTTGTAAGAGTGGTGGGAAGAGAATACTAGCAATTAGTTTTCCTACTCTGTTCTGGGATCTCACGCGTTTATTCATTTGATCCATAGCACAGCTTTATAAGGTAGATACTATATTTTATTTCTATTTTACAGAAAAAATGACTAGTATTAACAAGTCTATGTACTGAAAAGAGTGAAGAGGCTAAGGCCAAAGCCATGACTTCATTCATACAGAACATATACCTGAAATTGAGGTACACCCTCTTAAACATCCCTTTCCAATCACAGCCACAACTCCTAAAAGCTTATCTGTGGTTGCAAACTGTTGTTGCTACTTTCTCACTTCTATTTCTTTCCAATCCCCATATGCTTTCCTGAAAAACATTTCAGTAAAATTGCTCCAAGATTTCCAATGACTTGATAATAGCCAAATCCAAAGGACACTCTTCAGTCTTTATCAATCTAACTTTTCTGGCCTAATGTCTAACTTTCGGATTTTTTTCAGTTCAGTTCAGTTCAGTTCAGTAGCTCAGTTGTGTCTGACTGTTTGCAACCCCATGGTTATCTATTTTTAATTGGAGATGATTGCCTTACAATATTGTGTTGGTTTCTGCCATATATCAATATGAATCAGCCAGAGGTATACATGTGTCCCCTCCCTCCCGAGCCTCCCTCCCACCTCCCATCCCATCCCACCCCTCTAGGTTGTCACAGAGCACTGGATTTGAGTTCTCTGCATCATACAACTAATTCCCAGCGGTTATTTGTTTTACATATGAATGTATATGTCTCAATGCTACTGTCTCAATTCATCCCACCCCCTCCTTACTCCACTGTGTCCATGGTGAGCCCCGTGCATGCTGTAAGGAGAAGTTCCTTTCTGCATTTCATTTATTTAGGATCCTAAATGAGATTCTTAATTAGAGGAAATACTGTGTGGAATACCATGTTAACAGATCTAGCACAAAGACCAAGTATAAAATTCTAAGAAGTATAGACGTTAGAGGTATAGGAAGAGAAGAGACCTTTAAGAATAACATGAAGAAACGGTCTGTTATCCAAGAGAGGAGAGTGTTTCAAAAGTTAGACATCTCTATGTCTACATTTCCATTGCTGCCCTGCATATAGGGATACAGACATAGATTACAACCTGCAATCATGGTGAAAGCTAGCATTTTACTCAGCACTGGAGGAGTCAAAATGGAGTTGGAATTCTTTCAAAGCTCCCTTCTCAGAGACTTGTCATTATTTGACCTGTCTGGAAATTCCTTGGTAAACCATTCTAAAAAGCTTGTTTTTATGCAACCTGAAAGAGAACTTGCCCAGTACAAGCAGTATCTTCCTCAGAGCCATTTGTCAAGAACAATCAGCAAAAATCATTGAACAACATAGCTACCTGAGGTGTTAGTAACAATTGAAGCAAACAACAAATTAACCAAAAAGCTTAAAAGAAAAAGCTGAGAAAAATTGCAAGTGGCACATTATATTGCAACTCTATGGGCCTTTCTGTCTATCGCTCTCTTATGTGCTATTAATGAGTATTCATTTTCCCTACTAGATTAAAAAAATTACCTAATTTGAGAGATAAACAGCAATAAGAAGCCATGTTAATTGCTACAACAAATATATTATAAATGCTAACTTCTCTATTTTGAAATTTGTGATAATTTATAAAATTTTATTTAATATGTAAGATAATATAAACATACAACACTCACCTGTCTTCATAAAATAAATCTCAGAATTTTAGTGCTAAGTTATTCCAGAACATTTTACAATTAAGGAAACTTGAGAGTCAAAGTGATTAACTGATCATTAACCAAAAGAGTCACATGGCCAGTCAGCAGTCGAGCCATAGTAAAATTCTTACTTCATAACTTTCAGTCCAATTCTCCCAAGAGAAAAAAATTTCTATGCAACACCAGCCACAAATGCAATATAGTGTGTTAGTTGCTCAGTCGTGTCCAACTCTCTGTGACCCAATGAACTGTAGCCCACCAGGCTCCTCTGTCCCTGGAATTCTCCAAGCAAGATTACTGAAGTGGGTTGACATTCCCTTCTCCCGGGGATCTTCCTAACCCAGGGATCGAGTCTGGGTCTCCAGCACTGCAGGCGGATCCTTTACCATCTGAGCACCAGGAATCGCACATGCAACCGTATATAATTACAACTATCTGTGTGTGCCTAGCTGCCCAGTCGTGTTCAACACTCTGTGACCCCATGGACTGTAGCCCTCAGGCTCCTCTGTCCATGGGATTTTCCAGGCAAGAATACTGCAGTGGGTTGCTATTCTCCAGGGGATCTTCCCGACCCAGGGATCAAACCCGAGTCTCCTGCACTGGCAGGCAGACTCTATAAAAATGCAACTATATATAATTCTTGTTTAGCAGACATAGCAATATCCCTATTTGGACACATATTTTTAAGCCTGTACACTTATTTTAAAATAATCAAACCTGAAAATGCTTATTGTTGAATTTAGAGTTTCAACTAATTCAAATTCTCATCAATTAATCAAGATTATTGAACTATATTATACTTAACAAAAATCAAAAATACCATGGCTAAGTAAACTTAAAACACCGGCTACTAAATTCAGAGAATACAATCATACATTCAAATAAAGGACCAAATCATTAACACTTATGCCAAAAATGGTACAAAAATTGTGAAATCTGTTTGTATTATTACCTGTAGCTCCAAGGGGGTGCCCCTTTGAAATCAATCCACCACTAGGATTTATGACCACTTTCCTCCATAAGTATCACCTCCTCTATCAACCAGTTTTCCACCTTGATCTATGGAAGGAAAAATAATATTCATAAACCTTTAAAATAACATTGGAACATGTTATTGGATATAGTTGTTTTTCAAAAAAAAAAAAAAAAAAAACTTACAGGAAGCCAAGAATATCTTGGAGCAAACACTTCTTGATGGCTCAAACTAACATCAAATTGATGCAAGCACTTCTAAATGTGAGGTAATAAATATTGGGTAATAAAGGCATATATTTTCAGGACATTTCCTGCACAAAACAAAGCAAAGCTCCTATTAGTTCCTAAGAGCTCTCTGCTTCCAAAATTACTACAAATATAATAGAGATTCAGAGAACCATAAGAAAAACACTGAAATGGATATAATACTATAACTAAAATACTGTTTGTTTTAAAAATTCTTAATTTTGACAAAGTGCATTCATTTCCATTTTCAACTGTACTGTTACATGCAATATAAATATTTTTAGTAAACAATGGTGAGAGGGGAGAAGGAGAGGAGAAAAAAAGACCGCTTTCATGAAATGAAGGAAAATGGCTGATATACTGCTGAGCATTAAGGCTTCCCTGGTGGCTCGGGCAGTAAAGAATCTGCCTGCAATGCAGGAGACCTGGGTTCAATCCGTGGGTCAGGAAAGATGCTCTGGAGAAGGAAATGACTACACACTCCAGTATTCTTGCCTGGAGAATCCGATGGACAGAATCTCAACAGTCCATGGGGTTGAAAAGAGTTGGACATGACTGAGCGATTAAGCAACAGAAAATAATTATATCACATGCTTGACAACTTGAACATTCTTATGAACTTCCAGGTGGTTAACAGTAAATAAAAATGTATAAAATATTCTTCCAGATGATAGTTCTGGTAATGAGATATGGAATCTCCAAATAATGATGATAATGGCGGTAGCGGTGCTATCAGAGGTAGCTAATAGCTTCTATGCATTAACTCTGTCAGGCCTTGCTCTAATTATTTTATGCAAATTTACATAACTTAATTTAATCCTCATACACCATGAAGTAGGCACTATCATTCCCATTTTGCAGATGAGGAAGCAGACACATAGATATTAATTAACCAATCTAAAGTCACAGCAGGGGATCTAGGATACTCAGGCAGCCCAGCTCCATAGCCTGTATTTTTGCCAATATATTTTACATTAAATCCTCTACAGACAAGCAAATTCTGCTCTGAGAGCACAATTTTTAGTCCAACTTCTTCATAAGTCCAACAAAGTAAGGCTTGGTACCCAACTAACACAGTCAGCTATACAGTATTGTACTGTAATAGGTTTGTAATACTTTTCACAGAGATAGTACAGGAAAAAAAAGCAAAAAATAAAGAAAGCATTTTTAATTTCATAGAAATTAAAAAGAAAAGAATAGTATAGTGCCAGCTACATCACTGTTGCTTTTATTCTTGCTTCTGGACATCTTGGACTTTTAATAAACACACTGTACTTCTACACTCTGTACAGCCTTGTACATTGAAGTATACAAAAACACAGCCACTTGTAGAAGGTGTGTTCACATGACAATGTCCCAGACATACGAACTAACTAAGTTCACCTATAGATGTGTTTGCATCTTTGAAAGTCAGCAACTTGAAAGATCATATGCAGGAGACTCACTTTGTTGCCTTAAAAAACCAAAAAGTTTCTCTATTGGCTAAATGAAACATACTATTCTATACCAGTTCTAACTGTTGCTTCTTGACCTGCATACAGGCTTCTCAGGAGGAAGGTAAGGTGGTCTGGTATTCCCATCTCCTTAAGAATTTTCCAGTTTGTTGTGATCCACACAGTCAAAGGCTTTAGCGTAGTCAATGAAGCAGAAGTAGATGTTTTTCTGGGATGCTTAGCTTTTTCTATGACCCAATGGATGTTGGCAATTTGATCAAAGGGACAAATAGCAGATAATAAAGTGGTCAACCTAAATCCTACTATATCAATATGTAATTACATTAAATGTTTATGACCTTTAAATTACACTGCCCAACAGAAATATAATGCAAGTCACATGTGTACTTTAAATTTTACTAGTAAATAGTTTATTTAATAGATATTTTATTTAACCCAACATACTGAAAATATTTTCATTTAAAACTGTAAGCAATATAAAAATTATTAGTGAAATATTTTATATTTTATTTTTCATGTTAAGTCTGCAAAATTTGATATGTACTTCACACTTAGAGCACTCAGCTTGGACTAACCGCATTTCAAGGATTCAATAACCACATAAGCTCCAGGAGATAGTGAAGGACAGGGAAGCCTGGTATGTTGCAGCCCATGGGGTCTCAAAGAGTCAGACACAACTGAGTGACTGAACTGAACTGAACTAAACATAGTATAGCAGAGTAGGGTATATGAGAATAAACACAATAGCCAAAATAATTTGATATCTGTAAAAAGGTAGATATATAGATCAATGGAACAAAAACAGAATTCAAAAACAGACCCTCATATAAACAGCAATTTTTGATGAAGGTGCCAAAGCAATTCAATGCAGAAAGAAAAGTCGTTCCAATAAATGGTGCTGAATGTGTATGTGGAAAAAAAATCAACCTTTATTTTACACCAAACATAAAAATTGACTCAAAATAGATCATATACTTATATGTAAAATCTAAAACTTTAGAAATCCTAGAATAAAAATAGAAGAAAACCTTTACAACCTTAAGGTAGGCAAGTTTCTTAGAATATAAAAAGCCTAAACCATTAAAAAATTGATAAGAAAGTATGTAATTGACAGTTTAACAACATCAATTCTTCCAAGCTCAGCTTTCTTTGTAGTCCAACTCTCACATCCATACACGACTACTGGAAAAACCATAGCCTTTACTAGATGGACCTTTGTTGGCAAAGTAATGTCTCTGCTTTTTAATATGCTGCCTAGGTTGGTCATAACTTTCCTTCCAAGGAGCAATCACCTTTGAATTTCATGGCTTCAGTCACCATCTGCAGTGATTTGGAGCCCCAAAAAATAAAGTCAGCCACTGTTTCCCCATCTATTTGCCATTAAGTGATGGGACCGGATGCCATGATCTTAGTTTTCTGAATGTTGAGCTTTAAGCCAACTTTTCCACTCTCCTCTTTCACTTTCATCAAGAGGCTCTTTAGTTCTTCTTTGCTTTCTGCCATAAGGGTGGTGTCATCTGCATATCTGAGGTTATTGATATTTCTCCCAGCAATCTTGAATCCAGCTTGTGCTTCATCCAGCCCAGCGTTTCTCATGATGTACTCTGCACATAAGTTAAATAAGCAGGGTGACAATATACAACCTTGACGTACTCCTTTTCCTATTTGGAACCAGTCTGTTGTTCCATGTCCAGTTCTAACTGTTGCTTCCTGACCTGCATACAGGTTTCTCAAGAGGCACGTCAGGTGGTCTGGTATTCCCACCTCTTTAAGAATTTTCCACAGTTTGTTGTGATCTACACAGTCAAAAGCTTTGGCATAGTCAATAAAGCAGAAATAGATGTTTTTCTGGAACTCTCTTGCTTTTTCGATGACCCAGTGAATGTTGGCAATTTGATCTCTGGTTCCTCTGCCTTTTCTAAATCCAGCTTGAACATCTGGAAGTTCATGGTTCATGTATTGCTGAAGCCTGGCTTGGAGAATTTTGAGCATTACTTACTAGCGTGTGAGATGAGTGCAATTGTGTGGTAGTTTGAGCATTCTTTGGTATTGCCTTTCTTTGGGATTGGAACGAAAATTGACCTTTTCTAGTCCTGTGGCCACTGCTGAGTTTTCCAAATTTGCTGACATATTGAATGCAGCACTTTCACAGCATCATCTTTCAGGATTTGAAATAGTTCAACTGGAATTCCATCACCTTCACTAGCTTTATTTGTAGTGATGCTTCCTAAGGCCCACTTGACTTCACATTCCAGTATGTCTGGCTCTAGGTGAGTGTGAGTGATCACACCATCATGATTATCTGGGTTGTGAAGATTACTCAGCCATAAAAAGCCATAAAAAGAACTGACATTTGAGTCAGTTCTGATGAGGTGGATGAACCTAGAACCTATTATACAGGGTGAAGTGAGTCAGAAAAAGAAAGATAAATATTGTATTCTAATGCACATATACGGAATCTAGAAAAAATGATACTGAAGAACTTATTTACAGGGCAGCAATGGAGAAACAGACATAGAGAATAGACTAATGGACATGGGGAGAGGAGAAGAGAGGGTGAGATGTATTGTAAGAGTAACATGGAAACTTACATTACCATGTGTAAAATAGATAGCCAACAGGAATTTGCTGTGTGGCTCAGGAAACTCAAACAGGGGCTCTATGTCAACCTAGAGGGGTGGGATGGGAGGGAGATCAGAAGGCGGTTCAGAAGGGAGAGGGTATATGTATACCTATGGCTGATTCATGCTGAGGTTTGACAGAAAAGAACAAAAGGATAAAGCAATTATCCTTTAATAAAAAAATAAATTAAAAAAAAGAAAAAATATATAAACAATAAATGCTGGAGATGGTATGAAGAAAAGGGAACCCTCTTACACTGTTAGTGAGAATGTAATACAGCCACTATGGAGAACAGTATGTAGGTTCCTTAAAAAACTAAAAATAGAACTACCATATGACCCAGCAATTCCACTACTGGGCTCATATCCTGAGAAAACCATAAGTCGAAATGACACATGTACATCAGGAATGAAACTGGGTCATTTGTTGAGGTTTGGATGGATCTAGAGTCTGTCATACAGAGTGAAGTAAGTCAGAAAAAGAAAATCAAATATCATATATTAATGCATATATGTGGAATCTAGAAAAAAAAATGGTACAAATGAACCTATTTCCAAGGCAAGAATAGAGAGGATTCATGAGGACAAGAAACTTAATCACCTTGTTCATCGCTATATCATTAGCAGCTTAAGCACTGACTACAAATGGTAAGCTACCAAATACATATTAGCTGAGTGAATGAAATTCCTTTAGAAAAAATGTTATAATTAGTGGATAAATGAATGCCTGTTTAGGCAGGAAGTAAAATAAAACAAAGAAATAGAAGCTTTGCTTCTCTGGGGAAAGTCAAGAGCTGCTCTCTGTAGCCTCAGAGTCAGGAAACTGGAGTGCCCTCAATTCCTCAATATGTTGGTATAGTTCCTTACTAGTTCCTCACTAGTTTCAGGGAAAAAAAACAAAGATTTTTCACCTTACTTAAGGATTTTTAATAGTTCTCCAAGTTCTAAGGACAAAGAAGTCAGCTCTAGATCACATTTATGGGCTTAAGACTAAATACTATACTCATCCTAAATACTATTCAGTAATAGCAAAGTTTTGTTGAGCATATACTATGTTCCAATACCTTAATAGGTACTGAAGATACAAGGATGGGATACAATCTCTGCTCAAGAATCATCAGAATCAGAGGAGAAAGATTTATAAATATGTATGATACAGTGTGTTATATAATAACTGAGGCATACAGACAGTAAAATGAAGGTCATGAGAAAAAATGATTATGCCCAGGAAACTTCAATAAAAGTGTTAACAGAAGCAATGATATTTGGTCTGGAGCTTGATGAGTAAGTAAATATTCACCAAACAAAAAAGATAGGACATTCCAGGGAGAGCTAACAGCATAATTAAAAACACAGAAACAAGCACTGTATAGTATACTTGCTGCTGCTGCTGCTGCTAAGTCACTTCAGTCGTGTCCGACTCTGTGCGACCCCATAGACGGCAGCCCACCAGGCTCCCGTCCCTGGGATTCTCCAGCAAGAACACTGAAGTGGGTTGCCATTTCCTTCTCCAGTGCATGAAAGTGAAAAGTGGAAGTGAAGTCGCTCAGTCGTGTTCAACTCTTAGAGACCCCATGGACTGTAGCCTACCAGGCTCCTCCATACTTAGGAAATACCAAAAAACTGGTGAGGGGGTGAGATTGAGAATAACAGGGGAAATGGTAGGAATTAATACCAGTAAAGTACAATGGGGCCAAATTATAGCAGGTTTGTTATCTCAAATGAAGAAATTTCTATTTTATTATGTAAGCAAAGGAATTAATCAAAGCTTCCATAATACCCTTTGATCTTTCACAAAATACCCTTAGATCTAGGTAATTGGATTAGATATTTCTTGTTAAATAAGTATGCCCTGAATTCAAACACCAATTTAAAATTAGAAGAATGAAGAGAATTAGTAGCATGAAGTATTAGAAATATGTGGTAATGATCCACTTGTGGTATAAAATGTTCCTTATTGTAGTTTTATGTTTATTAAACATGGAAAAATTTAATAGTTTATAAAAAAATTTACTGAGCACCTGTTATGTTCCAGACTCTGTACTAAGCATTAAGAACATAAAGAGATGGCTCTTTTCCTCAATAAGTTTATAATCTATAGTAGGAAAAATATAAACATTATTTTTCCACTATTTAGAATGATCCTGAGTACATTGCCTAATTTCTGTAAGCCTCATTTTCCTCATCTATAAAATGAAAATAAAAGTAACTACCTTATATGGTCTTTGAGAGGATTAAATGAAAGTGTGTGAAAAAGTACCCAGCACAGTGACAGAGAGTTGGCATTTTAATAAAGTTAACTATTTTTATTGCCTAGTGGTATTGCTTTCTTTCTTTTTTTTTTAATTTATTTTTATTATTTTTTTATTTTTCAATTATTTTTATTAGTTGGAGGCTAATTACTTTGCAACATTGCAGTGGGTTTTGTCATACATTGACATGAATCAGCCATGGAGTTACATGTATTCCCCATCCCGATCCCCCCTCCCACCTCCCCCCCCACCCGATTCCCCTGGGTCCTCCCAGTGCACCAGTGGTACTGCTTTCATAGAGATTTAGTTATGTGGCACTAATTCAATTCCCAGTTAACCAATTTTATTCAGCAACCCTTAAATATATGCCATGAGCCATGCACTGCACTAGGCATTAAGGGCTCAAAGATTAATTAATCAATAATACACATGATGTAATTTTACTTCCAGCTATTTTTATAGTATATTAGCTTTCTGAAGTATAGTTGATTTACAGTATTGTACCAATCTCTGCAGTACAGCAAAGTGACTCAGCTATACACTATATATAGACATTCTTTTTTCATATTCTTTTTCATTATGGCTTATCACAAAACATTGAAAATAGTTCCCTGTGCTATTCAGTACAACTTTGGTTTTTTATCTATCTTATATGTAGTAGTTTACATCTGTTAGTCTCACACATTCAGTCCTTCCCTCCTCTACCCACCTCCCCTTGACAGCCACAAGTTTGTTCTCTATGTACTTCAGACTATCTCTAAGGATATAAATAACCATATTAGTCTATCAGAGTAAGAGTTAATGAGACTAACATAATTAAAATGCAAATAATTTAACAAAATAATTAAAACAACTAATATGTGTTTTAATACTGAGAAAAGCTTTTTGTTTAGATAAGTTTTAAAAATAGTTTAAAATGGGGACTGGTTAGTTCCAATTAAAATTAATATCATAAGTTTATTTACTAGGGTTGCAATCTATGACAATTTCACATTTTAATACCATTCTTTCTTAAAAGAGCCAGCCACTAAACTTAAATGGCATTCTAAATATTAACAGACCAAAACCTAAACTGTAAAAGAGTCGAAAGTTTACTTGGGCACAAGCCTTTCAAAAGAAGATAAAGACATTCTAGTTAATATCTTTGAGGTCTTACATTTGCTTTTCAACTATAAAGTTGCATATTACATAGGAGAATTACCCAGATTTTCACTACTTCTTATGTCTGAAGTACTTACAGGTTAGTAACTGAATGTTTATGATTTTTCCATCCAATTTTTGCGAAGTGTTCAAGTGTTGTTCCTGTAGAGAAAGCAAACTTCTATTAGCAGGTTAATGTCTTCCTGCTGCTTATTAACAAATGTTGCAAAGGTACTCAGTAGCCTGCTAAATATTTCTACATGTTCCCATGCATAGATAACAGTACTGAAAACTTCAATACTGATCATTCAGATAATCATTTCTTTACAACTAAGCTTGAATATATTTAATGAATTGAATCAGCTAATAAGCATATGATATGAAAATACTTCAAGCTGGCCTATTCTACCTAACACAACTAGGGTCCAACTTCAAAAACCAGAAAATATAACCTAGGACCTCAGTGGTTATAAGGCAGGAAAGCACTGCCAGTAATTCTTCGAGGAGTTCAATCTCAATGTCAAAAGATCCCAATGCCCCTGGACGAAGTGAATTTTACAGTTCGTACCTGATCAGTGTGTTAACCTAGAGAAAAGTCTCTACTGCTAACCTCTAACCCCAGCAATACTCTGGGTAATATTTCTACCAAAAATTGTATTAGAAAATTAAAGGTTTTTAAACTTGAAGCTGGAGGAGACTGCTACAATGTTGTATCCAGATAAACTTCAAGGAGGTTTGTCAATGAAATGGATTGGAATTTAATTAATGAATGCCCAGTTCTATTGCTGAATACCCAAAACTACAAGAGAAAAGAAGGAGCAACCATGAGAAAGGCTCTGAGGTTCTGTTCTACCATATGCTCAATATGATTCAATGGTGTGATGCAATTGCCAGACAAGCTTACATGCGATCACAGTACAGAAATTACCGTGGTGGTGATAGGTCATGAAATAAATCTAATGAGAAACACTGAAAGGGAACAAGGTCAAGCTGGCTTCAGATATTTGAAGGACTAGAAGGTAAAAGAGTCTTGCTCTGTGAGTCTCAGAAGACAGAAACTATAAGGAGAAAGATTAGACTTCAATGTGGAAAAGAGCACTGTAACAATTGGAATCACCAAAAAAAAAAAAAAAAAGACAACCATGGAATGAGGAGTCTCTGTGGCAAGTTTCTTCTCACAGGAAGTACAAATCATCTGTCACAGGAAGTACAAATCATTTGTCACAGGAAGTACAAATAGTACTGTCATCTATTAGAAGATTTACAGGCAATTCACACATGGATTTATAGGAAGAAAGGCAGCTAAACTATATAAATGCACTTGGCATGGTGTCTGAAATAGGAGATATTCAGTAGGTATTATGTCTTTCCTTCTTGTTTCCTTACTATGGGATCCAGTTAATCTACAGAAGATAGCCACCCTTTGAAAAATATTCTGCCAAACACTTACCATGTATTTATGAAGCCAGGACACAGATAGAGGATTTGCTGATTCCTGATTCTGAACTGCCAATTCAGATTTTTTGCTTGTTCTAAGAATATGAATGATATAAAAAGATCTCAATCTCCTTGAATCACACTTTGAAGCCACAAAAATCTCCTGTTTTTATAACAGAATGCAAGCTACTACAAACATTTTTATATATTCATTTCTAGGACACATTCACAAATGGCAATGTCAAGGGACAATTTAAAATTCCATGAAATTCTACAATTTACTAGAAGTCTCTTGGATGAAGAATAACATTTCAACAAAAATACTGTACATTTATACTTCAAATTTTAGACCAAAAAAAAAAAAAAAAACCCATCTAACTACTGTGAGTAATGTAAAACTTTAGAAAAGATTGAAAACACACCAAACACAGGATTTCCAGCTAGTCGAGGGCAATGGAGGCGGCCTAAATCTCCATATCCTCAAAAACAATATGGAATAACAAGAAGAACAAATAAAACTGCACAAAACCATACCCTCAGTATATGTAGAAAAAGAAAAACCCCAAAAAACTTCAAGTTATCTATAAGTGAAAAAAAAGGGGAAAGGAAAAAGTGACCAAATCCCTGTTAGTAATTATTCACGCTCCTACAGCAAGCCTCCTAGAGAAGAAGCATAGTCTGAAAATACTGCAGAGGAGAGAAGTGGGGAGCTAGTAGCAGGCCTACGATTGCTCTGAAACTACCACCCAGAACAGAAAGACTCCCCGCAAGAGTGAAATATTGAAAAATATTCCTAGAGATTAAAACGTGACTGCAGGGAAGGGCTAGAAAAGCACAGGAGATTCATGTTGCTAACCTTTGAAAGTAATAGCTTCTAAGAGAAAAAAACAGGTGGAAAAAAAAGGAAAGGTCCCTTTGGCAACTGGATGGTGAAAGAGAAAAGAAACTAACAGAGAAATTTTTAGGTTTCTGCAAGACAAAAACCAAAAAAAAAAAAAAAATCCACAAAATAAAAAATCAGGGGATACTCAATCCATCTTTCAAAAACCCACTACAGAATTAGGACTTTACTACATTGACATGAGAGGGCATCACATAACTAGGAATTCCCCCAAATCTAAAACAACATTCTCAAATCACAATGTAATAAAATTATAAATTATTAATGAAATGTAAAAAATTAAGTCTACCTGGAAATTTTTTAACTATTTCTATAAAACAACTCTTGGGCAAAAAGGGGAAATACAAATTACTTCAAAGCTTCTGAAAAAATGATACTGAAAAATTAAAACACTACACCTCAGAACCAATGCATATATGCTTATAGCAATAACAGGATATAGGACTAAACACTAAGGATGATTAAAATGGAACATATTCATCAATTAAAAAGAATGAAGTCCTGATCCATGCTACAAGACAAATGAACTGTGCATGTTTTCTATACTGATTAAAAGAAGCCTGTCACAAAAGTTGATATACTTAGCTATCTTTTTAAAAAAATGTTCATAATAAGCAAATACATAATAACAGAAAGTAGATTAGTGGTTGCCAAGTGCCTTAGAGGAAAGGAGTATTAATGGGTATGGTTTTCCTCTGGAGATGAAAATGTCCTGAAATTAAATAGTGGTGATGATTTCACAACTCTGTGAATATATTAAAGTATACACTGAGTTGTACACGTTAAAATAATCCATTTTATGGTATGTCAATTTTATCTCAATAAAGCTGTTATTTACTACAAAGATAAAAAATCAGTTAAATTCCCAATTCAAAAAACTAGAAAAACAACCACAAAGTAAGCCAACAGAAAGTACAAGGAAGATAGAGGCAGAAAACAAAGGGATAAAGAATTAGAAAGAGTAAACATGGACTTCCCTGATGGTCCAGTGGCTGAGAATCTGCCTTCCAACGTTGAGACAATGGTTCAATCCCTAGTCTGGGAAGATCTCACATGCTGCAGAGCAACTAAACCCATGAGCCACAACTACTGAGCCTGTGCTCTAAAGCCTGGGGACTGCAACTACTGAGCCCTCAAGCCACAACTACTGAAGCCCACGCAAGCCCTAGAGCTCATGCTCAGCAACAAGAGAAGCCACAGCAATGAGAAGCCCATGCACCACAACTAGAGAGCAGCCCCCATTTGCGGCAGCTAGATGAAGTCCATGCGCAACAACGAAGACTCAGTGCAGCCAAAAAGAAAGAAAGAATAGACATAGCTAATCAAAATTCTATTGTTTTGAAAAATTTAACAATAGGAACAAACTCTTACCCTAATTTAATGGGGAAAAAAGGAGAAAGTATATATACCCAAATATAAGAAATAACAGGAGAGAAAAACCATTGAAACAGAAATTTGAATATTGTAAAAGACTACTTTTCAGGACTTCTATACAAATAGATTTGAAATTCTAAATGAAATAAATAATTCCCAAGAGAAACACAGACTACCATAATTGACCCCATGGGAGATGGAATGTTTAAACAAAAAGAAATAATTACCAAGCAACCACAACAACAACAACAACAAAAAGAAAAACCCACACATCAAAAAAACCAGGCTCAGATATCTTCACAGGGTATTAAATCAAACCTGCAAAGATCAAGTAGTCCCAATGCTCCATAAATTGTCCCAAAGCATTAAAAATGAGGAAAGCCTTCCTATTTCCTTTTAGGAAGTAAGTATAAAATTAACAACTAACCTTGTTAAGGACATAAGAAAAAAGAAAATTATAAACCAATATCACTTATGAATATGGATTTGAAAATACTAAAGAAAAGTGACAGAATCTAACTCCACATTAAAAAAAAATCAATACATCACAATTAGGTGAGAGTGGAGAGTCAGATTATATAGAAACTTGTAGGCCATAATAAGGCCTGTAGGTTCCAATCTGAATGTGGAAAGAATGCAGCAAAGTTTTTAGCAGAGGCATGAAATGATTTAGTTTATATTGGAAAAGCATTGCTCTGGACATAAAGAATTGACTGTACAGGTGCACAAGCAGAAGCAAAAACCATGTAGGAGAATCTTATACTCCAGGTGAGAAGTTGTGACAATTTGCACTACAAGAAAAGTAGGGGAAATGTGGAGGAACACTTCTTTTTATCATATTTCTGGATATTTTAAGAAATGAGTAAAAAGGCTTACTGATCTACTGAATGTTCAGGACAAGAAAAATCAAGACTGGCTCTAAGGTTTTTGGCCATAGGTCCTAGAAAGATGGCGTTATCACTTACTGAACAGAAAAAAACTTCAGGAGGAACAGACAGGGAAGGTAGAAATTCAAGGAGAGAATGAGTACTTCAGTTTTAGACCTGTTCAGTTTGAAAGGCCTATTGGACATCAAAGCAAAAATACTTTTGCAAAGTGTTAGAGATATGAGATAAGATTTTTTTAAAGACCTAAAGCATGAAAAGAGTTGACCTTGAAGCAATAAAGAGCACTGTAGCCAAAGGAAATTTGAGACTATGGTACAGGGTTTAAGTTAGGCTTACAGAACACACTGGAAGGCCAATGAGCTTACACATGGGAAGACTAGACAGCAGGAATTAAAAAATAAATGATTAAAAAAAAAGAATCTCAAAAAAAAAAAAGAATCTCACTATAACATAGTACTAAATAATACACATTTTGGTATCTGACTGCTATGGTCTGAATCGTGTCCCCTCAAAATTAATTCATTGATGTCCTAACCCCCAACGTGATGGTATCTGGAGATGGGCTTTGGATAATTATGGTCGATGAGGTCAAGAGGGTAAGTCCCTCTTCATAGGATTAGCACTCTTGTTGTTCATTGTTATTCCATCACTAAGTCGTGTCCAACTCTGCGACCCCATGGACTGCAGCATGCCAAGCTCCCCTGTCCTTCACTATCTCCTGCAGTTTGTTCAAATTTCTGTCCATTGAGTCATGGGTGTTATCTAACCATCTCATCCTCTGCCACCCTTTTCTCCTCTTGCCTTCAATCTTTCCCAGCATCAGGGTCTTTTCCAGTGAGTTGGCTCTTCACATCAGGTGGCAAAAATATTAGAGTTTCAGCTTCAGCATCAGCCTTTCCAATGAATATTCAGGACTGATTTCCTTTAGGATTGACAGGTTTGATCTCCTTGCTGTCCAAGAGACTCTCAAGAGTCTTCTCCAGCACCACAATTTGAAAGCATCAATTCTTTGGCACTCAGTCTTCTTTATGTTCCAACTCTCACATCCAAACATGACTACTAGAAAAACCATAGCTTTGACTATATGGACCTTGGTCAGCAAAGTCACGTCATTGTTTTTTAATATGGTGTCTCAGTTTGCTGTAGCTTTTGAATTCTTATAAAAAGAGGAAGACAAACATGTTTCTCTCTTCCTCCCTCTCTGCACCCACAAAAAAAGAGGCGCTCATGTGATGATACACAGCAAGACGGAGCCACCAATGACCCAAGAGAAGAGGCCTCAGTATAAAACTTATCTTGCATCTGAATTTTAGATGTCCCATCCTCTAGAACTATGAAGTTTGAGGCACTGGGTCTATGGTATTGGCTATCTCAGCCCAAGCAGACTAATATAGTGGAAATGGAGTTATACTGAACAAAAATGTAAAATATATGAATGGCTTTGGAATCATTCTATTTCCAAAGTTTGGAAAAATTGCCAGTGAAAGCCTGAATATCTTGAAGAAAACATTAGTAGTAGCCTCAAGGTCCTCTGACACTGCAAGTAAGAGTTTGCAAAAGGACAAACTCTTCCTGAAGACTGGAGAAAAGGAGATCCTTATTACAATGGAAGCAGAAATTATAGTAATACTATTACCACAGTTTAGAAGAAACCAGACAATAAGCAAAATATTGAAACTGCTACATGGTTTCTTCTTGCTGCTTAGAGTAAAACTCTACAATGCTATATTGCAGAGAGAACTATTAAACAGAAAGGATCCAGGACTTCATAGTTTTGAAAATTCGCAGCCTCTCAAAGTGGTAAAAGATGGTAAAATTAAGAAATAATCTTTGAGCAAAAATGCAATCCAGGATACTGTCAGGAAAACATGGTCTAAAACTGAAGTCCAAGTTGTAACAAATCTTTTGTAAAGACTCAGAAAGATGCCTCCGAATACTGTTCAGACAGGAAAAAAAGCTGTGCCTTACAAATCCTCTCAATCAAAGGGCTGCTAGGACTTAAGAATGTTGATCCTTGGGACTTGCTTGGTAGCCCAGTGGCTAAGACTCTGCACCCCCAAGGCAGGGGGCCTGGGTTCAGTCCCTGGTCAGGGAACTAGGTTTCCCATGCTGCATCTAAAGATCCCACATGCCACAACTAAGACCCAGTACAGTTAAACAAATTAAAAAAATTTTAAAACAATGTTGCTCAGAAAGGACCCAAAGAAATTTGCAGGTGTATCTTGTTGACTAATGGAGCAACAAATCAAGATTCACAGGAGATCTACAAAATTCCTAAGATAAAAATTACCCAGGGGGGATCCTTCGGTGTTAGTCAATCAGTCAGTTTAGTCGCTCAGTCATGTGCAACTCTGCGACACCATGAACCTCGGCACACCAGGCCTCCCTTTCCATCACCAACTGCCGGAGTTCACCCAAACTCATGTCCATTGAGTTGGTGATGCCATCCAACCATCTCAACCTCTGTCGCCCCCTTCTCCTCCTGCCCTCAATCTTTCCCAGCATCAGGGTCTTTTCAAATGAGTCAGCTCTTCGCATCAGGTGGCCAAAGTATTGGAGTTTCAGCTTCAACATCAGTCCTTCTGAACACCCAGGACTGATCTCCTTTAGGATAGACTGGTTGGATCTTCTTGTAGTCCAAGGGATTCTCAAGAGTCTTCTCCAACACCACAGTTCAAAACCATCAATTCTTCGGTGCTCAGCTTTCTTCACTGTCCAACTCTCACATCCATACATGACTACAGAAAAACCATAGCCTTGACTAGATGTACCTTTGTTAGCAAAGTAATGTCTCTGCTTTTTAATATGCTATCTAGGTTGGTCATAACTTTGCTTCCAAGGAGTAAGCGTCTTTTAATTTTATCACTGCAATCACCATCTGCAGTGATTTTGAAGCCCCCCCCAAGATAAAGTCACCTTTAGGTGTTAGCATTCTATTTTTCACAGGTCACAGATCACAGCTTGAAAATTATGGTCTGGGGTAAGAGCTATGGTAATAAAAGAAACTAGGAACAAAAATAATAAAATACTTAGGAGTATATCTACCTAAAGAAACAAAAGACCTATACATAGAAAACTATAAAACACTGATGAAAGAAATCAAAGAGGACGCAAACAGATGGAGAAATATACCGTGTTCATGGATTGGAAGAATCAATATTGTCAAAATGGCTATACTACCCAAAGCAATCTATAGATTCAATGCAATCCCTATCAAGCTACCAACAGTATTTTTCACAGAACTAGAACAAATAATTTCACAATTTGTATGGAAATACAAAAAACCTCGAATAGCCAAAGCAATCTTGAGAAAGAAGAATGGAACTGGAGAAATCAACCTGCCTGACTTCAGACTCTACTACAAAGCCACAGCCATCAAGACAGTATGGTACTGGCACAAAGACAGAAAAATAGATCAATGGAACAGAATAGAAAGCTCAGAGATAAATCCACGCACCTATGGACACCTTATCTTCGACAAAGGTGGCAAGAATATACAATGGAAAAAAGACAACCTCTTTAACAAGTGGTGCTGGGAAAACTGGTCAACCACTTGTAAAAGAATGAAACTAGAACACTTTCTAACACCATACACAAAAATAAACTCAAAATGGATTAAAGGTCTAAATGTAAGACCAGAAACTATAAAACTCCTAGAGGAGAACATAGGCAAAACACTCTCTGATAAATCACAGCAGGATCCTCTGTGACCCACCTCCCAGAGTATTGGAAATAAAAGCAAAAATAAACAAATGGGACCTAATGAAACTTAAAAGCTTTTGCACAACAAAGGAAACTGTAAGCAAGGTGAAAAGACAGCCTTCAGATTGGGAGAAAATAATAGCAAATAAAGCAACAGACAAAGGGTTAATCTCAAAAATATACAAGCAACTCCTGCAGCTCAATTCCAGAAAAATAAATGACCCAATCAAAAAATGGGCCAAAGAACTAAACAGACATTTCTCCAAAGAAGACATACAGATGGCTAACAAACACATGAAGAGATGCTCAACATCACTCATTATCAGAGAAATGCAAATCAAAACCACAACGAGGTACCATTACACGCCAGTCAGCATGGCTGCTATCCAAAAGTCTACAAGCAATAAATGCTGGAGAGGGTGTGGAGAAAAGGGAACCCTCTTACACTGTTGGTGGGAATGCAAACTAGTACAGCCACTATGGAGAACAGTGTGGAGATTCCTTAAAAAACTGGAATTAGAACTGCCATATGGCCCAGCAATCGCACTTCTGGGCATACACACTGAGGAAACCAGATCTGAAAGAGACACGTGCACCCCAATGTTCATCGCAGCACTGTTTATAATAGCCAGGACATGGAAGCAACCTAGATGCCCATCAGCAGACGAATGGATAAGGAAGCTGTGGTACATATACACCATGGAATATTACTCAGCCATTAAAAAGAATTCATTTGAATCAGTTCTAATGAGATGGATGAAACTGGAGCCCATTATACAGAGTGAAGTAAGCCAGAAAGATAAAGACCAATACAGTATACTAACACATATATATGGAATTTAGAAAGATGGTAACAATAACCCTATATGCAAAACAAAAAAGAGACACTGATGTACAGAGCAGAATTTTGGACTCTGTGGGAGAAGGCGAGGGTGTGATGTTTAGAGAGAACAGCATCGAAACATATATATTATCAAGGGTGAAACAGAGCACCAGCCCAGGCTGGATGCATGAGACAAGTGCTCGGGCCTGGTGCACTGGGAAGACCCAGAGGAATCGGGTGGAGAGGGAGGTGGGAGGGGGGAATCGGGATGGGGAATACATGTAAATCCATGGCTGATTCATGTCAATGTATGACAAAAACCACTACAATACTGTAAAGTAATTAGCCTCCAACTAATAAAAATAAACGAAAAAAAAAACTTAAACTTTAAAAAAAAAAAAAAGAAACTAAGGAAAAAACATAATTTGGAGTTTGAAGGCAGAACTAAGGATATTGAGGGACTAGAGTGGGGGGAGATTTGGGAGAAGTGTCTGACATGATTCATGTTTTTGCTTTAAACAACTGAATGGGTGGAAATGCCACTTACTAAGATGAGAAAAAGTAGAGGAGGAGTGAGTTTAAGCTTGGGGGAACAGAATTGAGTCTGCACATGAACATGTGAAAATTGAGACATCTGTTACATATACAAGCAGAGATGTAAAGATGCTGACTGGATATCCAGGTATAGAGTTCATCGTTGACTATCCTAAGTTTGTTCCCATCTCCCCACAAGTATATAACCTTGTTTTACTTCTTCACAGGGCTAATAATTATTTGAAATTATCTTAGTTTTTTCCCCATATGCTACTGTCTCCCTCTCCTAGAAACTTAAGCAAAAACTACAAAAACTACACATCTCATCTGCTTATTTGTTGCTTGTGAATGAACTGCACTGATACCCCTAATCCTTTTTCCCTTTATGGTCTGACTTTGCAGATTCCTACCTTAAAAAAAGTAAAGTATATTTCCCTCTCCCTTGATTCCAAGTTTTTCATATGACCTGATTTGGTCAGGTCTCAAAATGCCTTGCATGTTGCAGATTGTGCTCTTATGCTTGTGCTGTGAACATGAAAAGGACATGCCAGAGCTGGCCTTCTGGTCCCAAGAGGAGGGTGAGACACCCAGCCAAACAGGAGTAAAATGGAGCCTCCAACCACCCTACAGTCACACCAAGCCAGACAAAAAGGGCTGATCATGACTTAGATCCACTGATTCCCAGTCAATCTACAAACCTGCAAACTATAATAATAAGAAATCATTATTTAAAATCACTGAGTTTGGGAGTAGCTTATTATACAGCAATAACTAACTGATATAATTCTATTTTCCAGTGCCTAGAATAGTGCCTACAATATAATAAGAACTCAATTTTTAAATAAATTATTTGATTCAAAAGGGAATGGATAAGGAATAGTCAAAGAGGTAAGGAAAACAAGAAGTGTGAGATATCCCAGAGGCCAAGAGAAGAGAATGTTTTAAGAAAGAAGTGATCAAAGGGGACTAATGGTGCTGACGTCGATTAAAAGAGGATTGAGAAATATTTATTTGATACGGCAATGTGGTTATCAGTGGTAGCGTTGAGAAAGGAGGGAAGCCAGATTGGAATGGACTGAGTTTTAAACTGCTAAGAAATGGCTACAAGGAAGAAAATCCCCATGGCTCCAAGCTGTCAGTCTCCTCTATGCCATCCTACTATTCTTCCTTGAAGGTTTCTTTGTTTTCTGATTACTTGGTCTTGGTTATATATCCTGGGATATTTTTCCTGCAAAGAATAAGAATGAGCATAACTATTTTCTTTCTTTATTATTTATTTATTTTTAAATTTTCTTTCTTATCTCACAGCATACAAAAAGGCACTGGTTCAGGGTCACACGATTAAAACAAAAAATAAAAGACAAAAACTCAAGCTGCTCTACTCCGTGTTTTAAGCTGGCAACAGCAGGCCAATCACTGATCATCAGTCAAAAAACTGGGATGTTTACCTAAAAAATAAAAATCAACCATGAAATTTAAATATCATAAAGCACTATAGATTGACAGATGATGAGGGACTCCTGTTGGATTCAAGCACTGAGAATAAAATATGACTATATAAATCTATTACCAAGAGCAAGCCTTAAGTCTCATTACCATATTCAGAACTGATAAGCCACAATTTATAGTCCATGTTAAAGGAGAAAAGATTTAAGTTATTTTTTCTATTTCAATGTCTTATTTTGGAACATTCTAGGTACTTCCCATATGATGTCATTTGTTATGAATACAACTAAATTCTACCACACTATTTCTTCAACTTAATTGAAAAACATTTCACTTTTATACAAACTAGCATCCTCCACAGTTTCTTAATAAATACATATTGCTTTTCACACATGTATATAACTATCAATAAGCCTTCGACATACTGAATTTTTCCATATGCTCTTTTCCAGCACACCCAAATATCTGAGAAGCAAGTGGGTGGGTAGAAAGTCCACACTTTTTGTTCAGGATGTCAAGATGTTTATCAAGTGGACTGGTCCTATCTGAAAACTAAGAGAGTGGGGGAAACAAATTGTAATAGGTACTTGACATGATAGGTATCTTTTTTAAGCTTATTCGAAGTCAGGAGTAAGTTAAAAGTACACAATGTGAATACAATCAGTCAGAAAATGCTTTCCAGGGAAACATAAGAAGGAAAAATAATCAAGTGCCTAAAGAGGTGTTAATTCTGTCAAGAAACATGTATAAAGAATCCTGTTATGTGACAATAACTACTCAAGGCATTGGGGATAAAATGGTGAACAAAACAGATAAAGTCCCTGCTCATCTAGTATTTATATTTGAGGGAGGAAGGGATTAAAAAGTAACGAGGACAAAAATTAAAATGTAAATAGTAATGCTACCAATATAACAAATAAATTCAAATAAAGGGATAAAAGACAAGGTAGGAAGTGTTATTTTATAGAAAATAGTCTAGGGAGATCACATTAGTAAAGTGACATTTCAGCAGGGATGTGAAGGAGCAGGAGTAAGTCATTTGGATAACTTTGGGAGAGGAGCATTCTAGGCAGACAGAAAAGCAAGAGCAAAGTCCCTAAGGCAGGAGAAGTCTTGGGTATTTGAGAAAAAAGAGTGGATTAGGATTAGGATAAAGTGACACTCCGAGTGCAATCACATCTGTTTCCATGGTTCTAGAATAGAGAAACACAGTTCCTACTGCAAATATTCTACAAAGGGGAGGCTGTTTCTTACTATTTTGCCTACTAGACTGAGAACACTTTGAACACAGGAACACTTCTTCATCTACCTCTGAATATGTATCCAAAATCTAGCATATAGCCTGCTAAACATTACATAAGTAATTGGTGAATGGAAGAGAGATTTATTTTTCTGGCCCACAAAGGGGTTCTAAAGGGAATAGTAGGCACATGAAAAGATGTTGAACATTACTATTGATGTGAACTAGTGATGTTCAACATCACTAATTGGTAAAGAAATGCAAATCAGAGCTACAGTGAGGTACCACCTCACACTGGTCAGAATGGCCATCATTAAAATGTCTAAAAATAACAAATGTTGGAAAGGCTATGGAGAAAAGGAAACCCTCCTACACTGTTGGTAGGAATATAAGTTGCTACAGCCATTATGGAAAACAGTATGGAGATTCCTCAGAAAACTGGAAAATAGAATTACTGTATAAGCCAGCAATCTCACTCCTCAGAATATACTCAAACCTATAATTCACAAAGATACATGCACCCTTATGTTCATAGAAGCACTGTTCACAATAGCCAAAACATAGAAACAATCTAAATGTTCATCAACAGATAAATGGATAAAGAAGCTGTGGAAGATGTGGTGTATATATATAATGGGATACTATTCAGCCATAAAAATGAATGAAATAATGCCATTTGAAGCAACATGAATTCAACTAGAGGTTATCATACAAAGTGAAATAAGTCAGAAAGAAAAATACCATATGATATCACTTATACATTGAACCTAAAATATGGCACAAATAAACCTATATACAAAGTAGAAACGGACTCACAGACATAGAGAACGCACATGCAGTTGCCAAGGGGAAGGTGGAGAGTGAGAGGGGTGAGCTGGGTGTTTGGGATTGGTAGATGCAAACTATTACATTTAGAATGGATAAATAACAAAGTCCTAATGTTATAGCACAGGGAACTATATTCAGTATGCTGTGATAAACCATAATGGAAAAAAATATTTTAAAAAATGTGTATATGTATACAACTGAGTCACTTTGCTGCACAACAGACAGTGGCACAACACTGTAAATGAATCATACCTAAATGTTTAAAAACCTCAAAATAATTAAGAGAAAACAGGCTTACAAGAAGAAAATTGTTTAGTTAAATACGAGAAGCAATTTGACAATCCAAATGATAAAGACAAAATGAGCTGGAAAATGGGTGCTGTGTAATCTGTGAACACAGAAATCTTTAAAATAAGTATATAGAATTATGTATTTGGATTCCCATAGGTAGAAATTTTTTTTTAAAAAAAAGAAATCCAAACAAAAACATCTTAAAGTACAGAAAATGTTCATATCTAAGTTAAAAAGAAGTATGAATGAAAACAAAGATACACAATGCATGCGTCTAGTCAAGATGGACTACAGAAAAAAGATTTACCCTTCTAACTTTAAAAAAATTTTTATTTATTTTTAGCTGTGCCGGATCCTCATTGCTGCACATGGGCTTTCTCTAGTTGTGAGAAGCAGGGGCTACTCTCCAGTTGTGGTGTGTAGCCTTCTCACTGCAGTGGCCTCTCTTGTTGCAGAGCATGTGCTCTAGATTGTGTGGGTTTCAGTAGTTGTGGCGCATGGACTTAGTTGCCCCATCACATGTGGAATCTTCTCAGGGATTGAACCCCTGCCCCCTGCATTGGCAGGCAGATTCTTTAACCACTAGACTACCCTTCTATCTAAAATAGCCAAAAACCTGGACAAAATATACAAAGCAACTGTTTTCAGACAATGTACAACATAAAACTTAGTACAGGGATCTCTGAAAGAACTCACAGAGAAGAGTAATGGATAGAAGAGAGCTCTCTGATAATCTGAAGAGAGTTCCCCTTGAGTTTTCAATGAGTCTAATCAACACATGAATATAAGAAAACTACTGAGACTGGGGAAAGAGTCACTGGAAAGGAGCAGGCAGAATAATTCCCAATGTCCCCACAGTGCCAGGAGTAATTTTTATTCTCAAAACCACAATGGTAAGATCTCTTAACACAAAGGGCATCAGTGAAATCCTGAGGTTACTGCTTCAGTAGCAGGGTCAGTTTAGCCTTGGAATAATAAAGTCCATTCCATTGAAGCTTAACAGTTTCAAATGGATTAAAGATTTGGATTCAAATCTCAAATGGATTAAACCATTTCTAAAAAACAACTATCCTAAAAAAACTCCTAAAGTTAACGGAACATAAAAATTCAGCAACCAACAAAGTAAAATTTACAATGCCTAGCATTCAATCACAAATTTCACGTGCATGTGTGTGTGCTCAGTCATGTCTAACTCTTTGCAACCCCATGGACTGTAGCCCACCAGGCTCCTCTGTCCATGGGATTTCTCAGGCAAGAATACTGGAGTGGGTTGCCATTTCCTCCTCCAGGGGATCTTCCTGACTCAGGGATCGAATCCACATCTCTTTTGTCTCCTGCACTGGCAGGCAGGTCTTTTACCACTAGCACCACCTGGGTTACACACATGCAATGAAATGGAAAAGTACAACTTGCTAAGAGTGGATTAATCAGTCAACAGAAAAGATACATATAACAGAATTAGCAGATGAGAACTTTAAAACCGCTACTATGAATATTCCATTTGTTCAAAAAGGTAGAAGAAAGCATGAATATAACAAAGAAAAATATGAAACGTACTTAAAAACTGACCCACATGAAATTTTAGAGATAAACTATACATTGTCTGAAATGAAAAGTAAACTCAGTGGAATTAATATAAAATGGGACAATGCAGTATAGTTTAATAAACTTGAAGAAGCAGTAAATTAAAACATAAGGACCGGGGGAAATCTCAAAATAAAAAAATAAACAAAATTAGTGAACTGAGGAGCAACAATAAAGTTTAGTGGATATGCAATGTGGATATGCAATAAAAGGAGAAGACAGAGAGGAACAAAATTAAGGGAAAAAGTATTTTAAGGTTTAATGGATGAAAAATGTTTAAATCTGATGAAAACTATATAATGCATATATCCAAGAACCTCAACAAACCTGAAGCATACAAAACATGATAAAACTACACCAAGGTACATCATAATAAAATTGCCTCAAACCAGTGACAAAGGAAAACCTTAAAAGTAACCAAGGGAAAATACACATTAAATATAGAGGAACAAAAAATAAGAATGACAGCATACTTTAAAACAAAAGCAATGAAAACCAAAAATGCAGTGAACCAACATCCTCAAAGTACTTCCAAAAAAAAAAAGTGAAGCTAAAATGGAATTCTGTGCTCAGCAAATATATCTTCCAAAAAATAAGATAAAGACCTATTAGAACATACAAAACCTGAGAGAATTTAGCAGCAGCAGACCAGCACTGTATGAAATGTTAGTGGAGGGGGTGGTCCTAAGATGGCAGAGGAATAGGACGGAGAGACCACTTTCTCCCCCACAAATTCATCGAAAGAACTTTTGAACACTGAGAAAATTCCACAAAACAACTTCTGAACACTGGCAGAGGACATCAGGCAAACAGAAAGGCAGCCCATTGTCTCCGAAAGGAGATGTTTCATCATCAGTGCTATATGGATGGAGAAGTTTTGAGGCTACTGTAAGAATAAGACTGAAAACCAGAGGCAGGAAGCTTAAGTCCAAAACCTGAGAACAACAGGGAACTCCTGACTCCAGGGAACATTAATTGATAAGAGCTCATCCAAAAGCCTCCATCCCTACACTGAAACCAAGCTCCACCCAAGAGCTAACAAGCTCCAGAGCAAGACACACCACGCAAATTCTCCAGCAACACAGGAACATAGCCCTGAGCTTTAATATACAGGCTGCCCAAAGTCACACCAAACCCACAGACATCTCAACACTCACTACCGGACACTTCATTGCACTCCAGAGAGAAAAAATCCAGCTCCACCCACCCATACACCAACGCAAGCTTCCCTACCCGGGAAACCTTGACAAGCTACTCGTCCAATACTACCCACAGGGAGGAACCTCCACAATAAAGAGGAACCACAAACTAACAGAAAGGCCACCCCAAGCACAGCAATCTAAACAAGATGAAAAGGCAGAAAAACACTCAGCAGGTAAAGGAACATGATAAATGCCCACCACACCAAACAAAAGAGGAGATGAGGAGTCTACCTGAAAAAGAATTCAGAATAATGATAGTAAAAATGATCCAAAATCTTGAAAACAAGATGGAGTTACAGACAAATAGACTGGAGACAAGGATTGAGAAGATGCAAGAAAAGTTTAACAAGGACCTAGAAGAAATAAAAAAAGAGTCAATCAATAATGAATAATGCAATAAATGAGATCAAAAATGCTCTGGAGGGAACCAACAGTAGAATAACTGAGGCAGAAGATAGGCTAAATGAGGTGGAAGATAGAATGGTGGAAATAAATGAAGCAGAGAGGAAAAAAAAAAAAAAAAGAATTAAATGAGGACAACCTCAGAGACCTCTGGGACAACATCAAACATTCAAATCATAGGAGTCCCAGAAGAAGAAGATAAAAACAAAGGCCAGTGCAGGTTGGCTGCATGAGACAAGTGCTCAGGGCTGGTGCACTGGGATGACCCAGAGGGATGGGGTGGGGAGGGAGGTGGGAGGGGGGGTTCAGGATGGGGAACACATGTAAATCCGTGGCTGATTCATGTCAATGTATGGCAAAAACCACTACAAAGTAATTAGCCTCCAACTAATAAAAATAAATGAAAAAAAAGAAAGAAAGAAAATACTTGAGGAGATAATAGTTGAAAACTTCCCTAAAATGGGGAAGGAAATAGTCACCCAAGTCCAAGAAACCCAGAGAGGCCCAAACAGGATAAATCCAAGGTGAAACACCCCAAGCCACATATTAATCAAATTAACAAAGATCAAACACAAAGAACAAATATTAAAAGCAGCAAGGGGAAAACAAATAAAATAACACACAAGGGGATTCCCATAAGGATAACAGCTGATCTTGCAGTAGAAACTCTTCAGGCCAGAAGGAAATGGCAGGGCATACTTATGAAAGAGAAAAACCTACAACCCAGATTACTGTACCCAGCAAGGATCTCAGTCAAATGTGAAAGAGAAATAAAAAGCTTTACAGACAAGCAAAAGCTGAGAGAATTCAGCACCACCAAACCAGCTCTCCAACAAATGCTAAAGGATCATCTCTAAACAGGAAACACAGAAAAGGTATATAAACTTGAACCCAAAACAACAAAGTAAATGGCAACGGGATCATACTTATCAATAATTACCTTAAATGTAAATGGGTTGAATGCCCCAACCAAAAGAAAAGACTGGCTGAATGGACATAAAAAGGAGACCCTTATATACGCTGTCTACAAGAGACCCACCTCAAAACGAGGGACACATACAGACTGAAAGTGAAGGGCTGGAAAAAGATATTTCATGCAATTGGAGACCAAAAGAAAGCAGGAGTAGCAATATTCATATCAGATAAAATAGACTTTGAAATAAAGGCCGTGAAAAGAGACAAGGAAGGACATTACATTACATTAATGATCAAGGGATCACTCCAACAAGAAAATATAACAATTATAAATATATATGCACCCAACATAGGAGCACCACAATACGTAAGGCAAATGCTAACACGTATGAAAGGGGAAATTAACAATAACACAGTAATAGTGGGAGACTTTAAAACACCAATACAATATATGAATGCATATATATGGAATTTAGAAAGATGGTAATGAACACCCTATGCACGAAACACAAAAGAGACACATAAGTAAAGAACAGACTTTTGGACTCTGTGGGAGAAGGCAAGGATGGGATGATTTGAGAGAAGAGCATTGAAACATGTATATTACCATATGTGAAATGGATCGCCAGTCCAGGTTCGATGCATGAAACAGTTCGATGCACTGGGACAACCCTGAGGGAAGGATGGGGAGGGAGGTGGCAGGGGGGTTCAGGATGGGGGACACGTGTACACCCGTGGCTGATTCGTGTCGATGTACAGCCAAAGCCACTACAGTATTGTAAAGTAATTAGACTTCAATTAAAATAAATAAATTACTTTTTTAAAAAAAAGAGAAGATTTAAAAACCAAAAGATAAACATTGAATGAATACTGTCCACCCAGAGAATCAACATCAGCTAATCAAATCTCATGAACCTTCCTTTTGGGGGACAAAGATGCTCTAATTCCCTGAATAGTAATATCTAAACACTGAGCTGCACAATGGAGTTGAAATGAAATCTAATTTATGAACACTGAGTGCGCTAGGTATTTGTGGAGGAATGGAAGGTCTAATAAAAAGCCATAATGACCCTTTTGGGATTGCCTGATATCAAGCTGGCAGAAATAGGAGGAAGTGGAAGACTTTCCGGGAGGAGGACTGTACCTAAACAATTTCATGGGACCACAGAGCTTCCAAGGTCTCCATGTGTGGGAAGTCTGTATGTCCTTTAAATAACTCATACTTAAGCTTAAACTGCTTGGCCCTGAAAATAAAACATCTCCTTTGATTAAGCTGCCTGCTCCACAGTCATGACAGAAAACACAATAAACTACCATGTTCGCGGATCTAAATGTTCTATATCACCTGCTTCCTTTGCCAAGTCAGGGGAGTCTCTTGCATTCTCAACTCCAGGCTTTGTGAATTAGAATATAGAAGGAGCTAATAAACAGAAACACATATAGTTAGATTTTCTCACAACAGAGAGTTAGACTTCCTCACAACCATAACAATTCATTTGTCTATTCATTTAAACAAAACCATACTGAGCACTTATCAGTGTTTCTGGACTCTGATAATAAATAATAAACAGTTCATATCCTTGGGGAGCTTATGATCTACTGGAAAACAGGCATTTACACCACAGTGTCTTAAGTACAGAATGATTTGGGAGTGACAATTACCCAGCTTTAGGGGACTAGAAAGGCTTTCCAGAGGCACTGACATTTAAATTAAGTCTTTAAGAATGAGTAGGAGTTAGCCAAGTGAACCAAAAGGGAAAGTCTAGAACAAAGGCTGAGAAATGATAGACTATGACAATTAAATATGCAAGCAATTTTATATTGCAGAGGCTGAAACACATGGTTGGAAATGGCAAGTGATAATGACAGAAAGGTTACTTAGGACCAAATGATTATTATTTCTAACATTTATTGGGCACTTACTGTGCTACCCATCATACTAAGCACCTCACATATATAAACATGTTTAATCTTCACAACAACCCTAAGAGGTAGGTACTATTCTTAGCACCATTTTAAGATAAGTAAACTAGAGATTAAGTCCTTGCCCAAGGACACACAGTGAATAATTAGCAGAGTTGAGACTTCAATCTGGTTCTAGAGCCAACTCACAAGTGACCTTAGATGCCCTTCGATGACAAGGGTATCTCAAGGGAAGATACCCTTGAGAAGGAAGTGGCAACCCACTCCAGTATTCTTGCCTGGAGAAACCCATGGAGGGAGGAGCCTGATAGGCTACAATCCACGGGGTCCCAAAGAGTCGGACACGACTGAGCTAGTTCACTTTCACTTTCACTTTAAGAAGAGACAGAGACTGGGTTGAGAAGACTTGCAGGTTAGATGGTTCAGTTCAGTTCAGTTCAGTCGCTCAGTCGTGTCTGACTCTTTGTGACCCCATGAATTGCAGCACGCCATGGCTTTAACTCGAACACAATGGATTTTTTTTTTTTTTTAAAGACTGAAATAAAACAATGAGATACACTGCAACACCAAACGCTGATAGGATATGGAGCAGTAGGAACTCTCACTCGTTGCTCTTGGAAAACAAAATGGTACAGCCATTGTGGAAGACAGTTTGGCATCCTCTTAACAAATGATTCAGCAGTTCTGCTCCTTCGTATTTACCAAATGAGTTAGAAACTTACATTCACACAAAAACCTCACGCGGATGTTTGTAGTAGCTTTATTTATAATTGCCAAACTTGGAAGCAGCTAAAGTGTGTTTAGTAGATAAAAGGATAAAAACTGTAGTAAAACCATACAATGTAATATTATATAGCACTAAAAAGATATGAACTACCAAACTGATAGCTTAAGGTGAACGATGTCAGATTCGTGATCTCTGAAGAAGATTTAGCTTTGGGACCAGGGACCAGGCTTGATCACTCAAGAGCTTTTGTGTAGCAGAGTTTTATTCAAGTGAAAAAAGGGACAGAGAAAGCTTCTGACACAGACATCAGAAGGGGGATGGAGAGTACCCTACCTTGCTGGTGTTAGCAAGGGAGTTATATACTTTTTTTAATTGGTTATTACAATTAATGAAAAGAATGTCTCAAGGTTGCAAAAATTTTACCAGACCCATTCCCACAATTTACATTTTAGGGTAACAGGATTAGAACTTAACAGTAGAAAGATCCTACCAGACCCACTCCCATAATATACATTCTAAAATATCAGGATTAGTCAAAAGGTTTTCAGGAAGGAGAAACTGTCCTCAAGCAGGGTACAGTGTCATTATATAATCCCTAGCACAGAGTTTAAACTGAGTTGTTTGTTGTGTAATCATCAGCTTGAGGCTTAAAGAAAAAAAAAAAAAATGTTTTATGTGACTAAGACTAAGGAATACAGAGGGGGAGAAAAAGTTTGTCCTGTCCTCCTCTTTGAGAATTCCAGACTCCTATCTTCTCCTTCAGAGTCCCAGACCCCTTTCTCCTTCTCGGAGACCCCAGACTTCTTATCAACCTGCCTAGGAATTGACTCTCTCAAAACCACAGAAAAACATGGAGGAATTTTAAATGTATATTACTAAAGGAATAAGCCAATCTTTAAAAGGCTATGTACTATTTTACTCCAACTACTTGACATTCTGGAAAAGGCAAAACTATGGAGACAGTTAAAAAAAATTGTTTTGTAGTTGTCAGGGGCTGAGGGAAGGGAAGGATGAAGAGGCAGAGCACAGAGGACTTTCTGGTCAGTGAAACTACTCTGTATGAAAATATAATGTATACATGTCATCATATATTTGTCCAACTCCATAGACTATACAATATCAAGAGTGAACCCTAATGTAAACTATGGATTTTGTGTGATAATGATGTTATCAGTGCAAGTTCATTGACTGTAGCATATGTGCCACTCTGAGGCAGATAGTGGACAAGGTTGTGCCTGTTGGTGGAAGGGGGGAGGGAGGACAGAGCATGTAGGAACTCTGTACTTTATGCTCAATTTTGCTATGAACATAAAACTGCTTTGAAAAATAAAGCCCTATTTTAAGAAGAGATGGACTTCCCTGCTGGCTCAGAGGTTAAAGCATCTGCCTGCAATGCGGGAGACCCAGGTTCGATCCCTGGGAAGATACCCTTGAGAAGGAAGTGGCAACCCACTCCAGTATTCTTGCCTGGAGAAACCCATGGAGGGAGGAGCCTGATAGGCTACAATCCACGGGGTCCCAAAGAGTCGGACACGACTGAGCTAGTTCACTTTCACTTTCACTTTAAGAAGAGACAGAGACTGGGTTGAGAAGACTTGCAGGTTAGATGGTTCAGTTCAGTTCAGTTCAGTCGCTCAGTCGTGTCTGACTCTTTGTGACCCCATGAATTGCAGCACGCCAGGCCTCCCTGTCCATCACCAACTCCTGGAGTTTATTCAAACTCGTGTCCATCAAGTCGGTGATGCCATCCAGCCATCTCATCCTCTGTCATCCCCTTCTCCTCCTGCCCCCAATCCCTCCCAGCATCAGGGTCTTTTCCAATGAGTCAACTCTTCACATGAGGTGGCCAAAGTATTGGAGCTTCAGCTTCAGCATCAGTCCTTTCAATGAACACCCAGGACTGATCTCCTTTAGGATGGACTGGTTGGATCTCCTTGCAGTTCAAGGGACTCTCAAGAGTCTTCTCCAACACCACAGTTCAAAAGCATCAATTTTTCGGCACTCAGCTTTCTTTATAGTCCAACACTCACATCCATACATGACCACTGGAAAAACAAAGGTCCACTTGACTAGATGGACCTTTGTTGGCACGTTAAATGGTTAGATCATTCTAAATGCAATGTTGCAAAATGAATGAATGGAGCAAGACTAGAGGCAGTTCAGTTCAGTTGAGTCACTCAGTCGTGTGCAGCACTTTGCAACTCCATGCACTGCAGCATGCCAGGCTTCCCTGTCCATCACCAACTCCCGGAGCTTACTCAAACTCACGCATCCATCAGGTCAGTGATACCATCCAACCATCTCATCCCCTGTTGTCCCCTTCTCCTCCTGCCTTCAATCTTTCCCAGCATCAGAGTCTTTTCCAATGAGTCAGTTCTTCGCATCGGGTTGCCAAAGTGTTGGAGTTTCAGCTTCAGCATCAATCCTTCCAATGAATATTCAGGACTGATTTTCTTTAGGATAGACTGGTTGGATCTCCTTGCTATCCAAGGGACTCTCCAGAGTCTTCTCCAACACCGCAGTTCAAAAGCTCAATTCTTTAGCATTCAGCTTTCTTTATAGTCCAACTTTCACATCCATACATGACTAATGGAAAAACCAAAGTTTTCACTAGATGGACCTTTGTTGACAAAGTAATGTCTCTGCTTTTTAATATGCTGTCTAGGTTGGTCATAACTTTTCCTCCAAGGAGCAAGAATCTTTTCATTTCATGGCTGCAGTCGCCACCTGCAGTGATTTTGAAGCCCCCCAAAATAAAGTCTCTCACTATTTCCATTGTTTCCCCATCTATTTGCCATGAACTGATGGGACCAGATGCCATGATCTTGATTTTCTGAATGTTGAATTTTAAGCCAACTTTTTCACTCTCCTCTTTCACTTTCATCAAGAGGCTCTTTAGTTCTTCTTCACTTTCTGCCAGAAGGGTGGTGTCATCTGCATATCTGAGGTTATTGATATTTCTCCTGGAAATCTTGATTCTAGATTGTGCTTCATCCAGCCCAGCATTTCTCATGATGTACTCTGCACATGTTAAATAAGCAGGGTGACAATATACAGCCTTGACGTACTCCTTTCCCAATTTGGAATCAGTCTGTTGTTCCATGTCCAGTTCTAACTGTTGCTTCTTGACCTGCACACAGATTTCTCAGGAGGCAGGTAAGATGATCTGGTGTTCCCATCTCTTGAAGAATTTTCCATAGTTTGTTGTGATCTACACAATCAAAGGCTTTGGCTTTGTCATTAAAGCAGATTTAGATGTTTTTCTGGAACTCTCTTGCTTATCCGATGATCCAACGGATGTTGGCAATTTGATCTCTGGTTCCTCTGCCTTTTCTAAATCCAGCTTGTACATCTGGAAGTTCTTAGTTCATGTACTGTTGAAGCCTAGCTTGAAGGATTTTGAGCATTGCCTTGCTAGCATGTGAAATGAGCACAACTGTGTGGTAGTTTGAACATTCTTTGGCTTGCCCTTCTTTGAGATTGGAGTGAAAACTAACCTTTTCCAGTCCTGTGGCCATTGGTGAGTTTTCCAAATTTGCTGACATACTGAGTACTGCACTTTAACAGCATCACCTTTTAGGATTTGAAATAGCTCAGCTGGAATTCCATCACCTCCACTAGCATTATTGGTAGTGATGCTTCCTAAGGCCCACTTTACTTCACACTTCAGGATGTCTGGCTCTAGGTGAGTACCACACCATCGTGGTTATCTGGATCATTAAGACCTTTTTTTTAATATAAACAATATTTAATGAATTTCAAATACAAAAAATACAGACATGTTACAAAACTAAGTTAAAATAAAAGCCTATAAAAGTGTTAATCACACTCTATCATTTTAATATCATTAACAGATAAAAGTATTTGAATTAATAATGAAAAGTAAAGTAAAAAAGAAGTATTTTATTTTGGAAAGAAAAATTCTATCTCCTTTAAATAATCCTGCCTCTTTTTATAACTTTGAGGCCTTCTTTGAGGTCAAGGACTGTAAAAAACTGAGAGTGAGTTTGGTTCAAAAGAAAGCATTTGTTTTGTTTTCATTTCTTCCTTTTAGTTTCATTCCACATAAATGAAGAACCTAATGCTGTTAATTTTAATGTTGTCATGTTTCTCTTATACTTGAGTGATCCAAGGTGGTAGCTGATTGCACTTCCACAGAGGGGCCTATCCAGCAAGAATTGTAGACTCTAGGGCTTCACTTTTTGCATAAAATAAATACTGGGTCTTTGAATTTGATCTCAAAATGATTCAGGCTTCAGATTTTTCAATACTTGAAATAATAGTAGTTTACTAATGTAATTACTAATATTTCAGTATTTAGAAGTAGCTTTTTATACCAAAACATCAGAATATCAAAAACTAGTACTAGAATCACTAATACAAATGCTGGGACATTCTGATGCACCCGGAAAAGTAAATCTTTCAGTTCCATCTAAGTTATTGCGTTATTGCTATTGTTGTTCAGTCGCCAAGTCATATCCAATTCTTTGTGACCCCATGGACTGCAGCACACCAGGCTTCTTTGTCCCTCCCCATCCCCAGGAGTTTGCCCAAGTTCATGGACTTTGAACTGGTGATGCCATCCAAACTCATCCTCTGTCACCCTCTTCTCTTTCTGCCTTCAACCTTTCCCAGCATCAGGCTCTTTTCCAATGAGCCCGCTGTTCATATCAGGTGGTCAAAGTATTGGAGCTTCAGCTTCAGCATTAGTCCTTCCAAAGAGTATTCAGGGTTGATTGCTTTTAAGGTTGACTGGTCCGATCTCCTTGCTGTCCAAGGGACTCTCAAGAGTCTTCTCTAGCACCACAGTTCGAAAGCATCAGTTCTTTGGTGCTCTGCCTTCTTTACTGTCCTGCTCTCACATCCATACATGACTACTGAGAAGACCATAGCCTTGACTTCACGGACCTTTGTTGGCAAAGTGATGTTTTTGCTTTTTAACTCAATGTCTACGTTTGTCATAGCTTCCTTGCCAAGAAGCAAACATCTTCTAGTTTCATGGCTGCTGTCACCACCACTGTGATTTTAGAGCCCAAGAGGAAATCTGTCACTGCTTCCACCTTTTTCTCTTCTACTTGCCATGAAATGATGGAACCAGTTTTCATTCCAACCCCAAAGAAAGGCAATGCTAAAGAATGTTCAAACTACCACAAAGTTGCACTCATCTCACACACTAGCAAAGTAATGCTCAAAATTCTCCAAGCCAGGCTTCAGCAATATGTGAATAGAGAACTTCCAGATGTTCAAGCTGGATTTAGAAAAGGTAGGGACCATAGATCAAATTGCTACATCTGTTAGATCATAGAAAAAGCAAGAGAGTTCCAGAAAAACGTCTACTTCTGCTTTACTGACTACACCAAAGCCGTTGACTGTGTACATCACAACAAACTGTGGAAAATTCTTCAAGAGGTCAGAGAACCAGACCACCTTACCTGCCCTCTGAGAAATCTGTATGCAGGTCAAGAAGCAACAGTTAGAACTGGACATGGAACAACAGACTGGTTCTAACTTGGGAAAGGAGTATGTCAAGGCTGTATAAAGTCACTTTATTTAACTTATATGCAGAGTACACCATGTGAAATGCTGGGTTGGTTGAAACACAAGCTGGAACCAAGATCGCTGGGAGAAATATCAATAACCTCAGATACGAAGATGATACCACTCTTATGGCAGAAAGCGAAGAACTAAAGAGCCTCTTGATGAAAGTGAAAGAGGAGAGTGAAAAAGTTGGCTTAAAACTCAGCATTCAAAAAACAAAGATCATGGCATCCGGTCCCATCACTTCATGGTAAATAGATGGGGAAACAATGGAAACAGTGACAGACTTTATTTTCTTGGGCTTCAAAATCATTGCAGATGGTGACCACAGCCATGAAATTAAAAGATGGTTTTCCTTGGAAGAAGAGCTATGACCAACCTACACAGCATATAGAAAAGCAGAGACATTACTTTGCTGACAAAGGCCCATCTAGTCAAAGCTATGGTTTTTCCAATAGTCATATGTGGATGTGAGAGTTGGACCATAAAGAAAGCTGAGCACCGACGAATTGAAGCTTTTGAACTGTGGTGTTGGAGAAGACTCTTGAGAGTCCCTTGGATAGCAAGGAGATTGAACTAGTCTATCCTCAAGGAAACCAGTTCTGAGAATTTATTGGAAGGACTGATGTTGAAGCTGAAACTCCAATACCTTGGCCACCTGATGTTAAGAACTGACTCATTGGAAAAGACCCTGAGGCTGGGAAAGATTGAAGGCAGGAGTAGAAGGGGACAACAGAGGATGAGATGGTTGGGTGGTATCACCAACTCAATGGACATGAGTTTGAGTAAACTCCGGGAGTTGGTGTGGACAGGCAGGCCTGGCATGCTGCAGTCCATAGGGTCACAAAGAGTCGGACATGACTGAACGACTGAACTGAACTGAACTGAACTGATCCTGCCCTACTTTGGTCTCCAGAGAATCACGGAGGAACCTGACAGAGAAGAATAGCAGCTTCTGAGATCTCTGTACCAGTGGCTACTCTAGAGGCCAGGCTGAAGTGGAATGACAAGGCCTTGATTATTGCCTATAAACTGCATATGCTCAATGGTGGCACCATAAACTGGGGCTGACCTATATAGCTTCTTACTCCAAGGTGAGTCGAAAATACTAATCTCCTGGTTAACAAATAATGAAAATCTTCCTAAACAGGGGGTTTGGGGACTTATAGGACCTGATATGAACCAACTGCACACCAGAGTTCTTACTGCAAAGCGTAGTCTTTGTTTTCTACTCAGTAGCTTCATTTCAGACTGCTGCATGAGACTGTGAGCTCTCAGAGGCATGCACGCTGTGCACAAACAGAGGCCGGTGTGAGGAGACCAAGGAGCCACCGAGGTCCATACATTCACATGGCCCAACCCCAGAGTCCAGAGGCAGTGAAAGGCTTGGATTCTAGACTCGTCATGAGATGAACAAGCTTATGTGAGACTTTACTGGCCTCTGGTCCTGCTCCTGCAAACTGATACTCTATGCTGTTTCAGAACATCCCAACCCAGGGATCGGCTGGAAGGCATGGCTGCCTTCAGGGAGAAGCGCCTCCCCAGATTTGTTGGCGAGTGACCTCCATTTAACCTGAAGCAAGGGAGAAGCACACCTTACAGAACAGGATCCAGAAGGAAGAAGTGCAGCACCTCTGCCCTCATCACTTCACCTCTCTGGGTTCCAGTTTCCTCACAAGGACGTGATGGATAGGAAATGATTGGCATGGTGCCCAGTACTAGCGTGCTGACTATGCCACCTACTGCTCCCTTCATTACTCCTCACCCAGCCGAGCTCATCACTGGAGTCGGGTTTGCTTTGGAGCATACCTGTCTCTCCCTAACAGAACAATAAACTAAGGATAAAACAGGCCCCTCTGGGCCTTATAGCACTGGCACTCAAGTCTGATCGCTGCGTCTCGGTCATTAGGTGCTCACCAGAGATGGCAACAGGGTGTAAGAAGCACCCCACAATAGCCGTTTCTTCCTCAGGACAGTAGAGATAATAAGGAAACCCTGGTTGTGGTTGAACAGACTCAGCTCTCTGCCAGTTACTCACTGTTTGCCTCAGCCTCCTCAACTACAATGAACCTGTTGTGAGGACTAAAAAATAATAATAATAAAATACCTGATGTTCCATAAACATGAGTTATTATTAAAGTACAGTGTTAAGAACCAGATGAAATCACTGCTGTGAAAAACCTTTTGTAAACTGTAGGGTGGCAGGCAAATCTTTGATGGTGCATTAAATAGCTTTCAGAAGCCCTGAGAAGGGAACAATTAACTCAGATGGATAATGTGGAGGGTTAAGAAATGGACAGGTAACACTGGCTGAAGGATCAATCGGCACTGGAAGCAAAGAAGAGGAAGCCTGAAGTGAACAGCCTGAGCAAAAGTGAGCATGATGACGACACCTAGAAAGAAAGTGGGGCTAATATGCACATCAGCAGCCCCCTTCCGGTACCAAGGCAGGACAAGACACAGTCATGCTGTCACTCTTATTTTTGGCTGCATCGGGTCTTGGTTGGGGCACGAAGGATCTTCATTGTTGTGGCACACAGGTTCTGGAGTGGGCAGGCTTAAGTAGTTTCAGCGTGAGGGCTTAGTTGCTCTGCAGCATGTGGGATCTTGGTTCCCTGACCAGAAATTGAATCCACGTCCCCTGCATTGCAAGGCAGATTCTTAACCACAGGACCATCATGGACGTCCCCATGTGGTCACTCTAACTGACTTGAGCTTCCTAAGTCTATGCCCGGCCAGGCTCAGGAGTCACCAAGCCATGGGCATGGACACAGACCAGTAACATTGTCTACCCGCCTAAATACAAATGTGCCCCATAGTTGTGCTCATTTCCTGGGAGAGGAACACAGAAGAGCCCTAATCTTAGGAATCAGCACCAACCGCATAAGCAGTTATCTACTTAGGACAGTAACCACCTTGCTGAACTTCTTTCCCTCATCTGTTAAATGAGGAGAATTAAAAAACCCAGACAAACCTTTTAGCCAACCCAAGGGAACGGCTACCCACTCCACTATTCTGGCCTGGAAAATTCCAAGGGGATTCTATACAGTCCATGGGGTTACAAAGAGTTGGACAGGATGGAATGACTCAAAGAAAAAAAATAGCATTCCAGAGTCTGGTTAGCTAACAACACAAAAATCTAGTCATCATAATGCAGAATCTGTGAGACCCCTCAACCTGTTTTCCTGCAACTAGACGATCCCATCTCGGGGTGATGGGAGACAGTAACACCCGAAATGTGTTGCTTACATCCAGTCTCCTCTGTGGCTTCCCTGGTGGCTCAGACGGTAAAGAAAAAAAAAAAAAAATCTACCTGCAATGTGGGAGACCTGGGTCAGTCTATCCCTGGGTCAAGAAGATACCCTGGGTCAGTTCCCCCTCAGCCTCCGCCGCCGCCGCCCCTCTGCCAGCGCTCCGGCGCCCCCTCGGGCCGGCGGTCCTCCGCGGGAGGGAGCGAGGCGGCCGGCGGCCGGCGGGGCGGCCGGCGGGGGCGGCGGGGCGGCCGGCGGGTCCTGCAGCGCTCGGCGGGGCGGCCGGCGGGGCGGCCGGCGGGTCCTGCAGCGCTCGGCGGGGCGGCCGGCGGGGCGGCCGGCGGGTCCTGCAGCGCTCGGCGGGGCGGCCGGCGGGGCGGCCGGCGGGTCCTGCAGCGCTCGGCGGGGCGGCCGGCGGGTCCTGCAGCGCTCGGCGGGGCGGCCGGCGGGTCCTGCAGCGCTCGGCGGGGCGGCCGGCGGGTCCTGCAGCGCTCGGCGGGGCGGCCGGCGGGGCGGCCGGCGGGTCCTGCAGCGCTCGGCGGCGGCGTGTTGTCTCCACGGGGTCGGCCCCCCGCGCCCCTGCGCTCTGAGGTGGACAGCAGATTGTGTGTTTATCAAACATTTCCACTGCTGCACAGAGAGCACACACATCTTCAGTGGACTTGGAATTCCTGGAAAATTGCCTTTGTGAAAAGTGGGCATAATCCCTTTAAATTCCATCTGTTAAGTTTTCTATTTTGTTGTGTCTCAAAAAGACATCAAGAAACCATGAACAGCTTTAGTAATGAAGAGTTTGACTGCCATTTCTTGGATGAAGGCTTTACTGCCAAGGACATTCTGGACCAAAAAATTAATGAAGTTTCTTCTTCTGATGATAAGGATGCCTTCTATGTTGCGGACCTGGGAGACATTCTGAAGAAACATCTGAGATGGTTGAAAGCGCTTCCTCGGGTCACCCCCTTTTATGCAGTCAAATGCAATGATAGCAGAACCATAGTGAAGACACTCGCTGCCATTGGGACAGGATTTGACTGTGCCAGCAAGACTGAAATACAATTGGTGCAGAGTCTTGGGGTGCCCCCAGAGAGGATTATCTATGCAAATCCGTGTAAACAAGTGTCTCAGATTAAGTACGCTGCCAATAACGGAGTCCAGATGATGACTTTTGATAGTGAAGTCGAGCTGATGAAAGTTGCCAGGGCACATCCAAAGGCCAAGTTGGTTTTGCGTATTGCCATTGATGATTCCAAAGCAGTCTGTCGCCTCAGTGTCAAAGTTGGTGCCACACTTAAAACCAGCAGGCTTCTTTTGGAACGGGCGAAAGAGCTAGATATTGATGTAATTGGTGTCAGCTTCCACGTGGGAAGTGGCTGTACTGATCCTGAGACCTTTGTGCAGGCCATCTCTGATGCCCGCTGTGTCTTTGACATGGGCGCTGAGGTTGGTTTCAACATGTATCTGCTTGATATTGGTGGTGGCTTTCCTGGATCCGAGGATGTAAAGCTTAAATTTGAAGAGATCACCAGTGTAATCAACCCAGCATTGGACAAGTATTTTCCATCATACTCTGGAGTGAGAATCATAGCTGAGCCAGGCAGATACTATGTTGCATCAGCTTTCATACTCGCAGTTAATATTATTGCCAAAAAACTTGTATTAAAGGAACAGACGGGCTCTGATGATGAAGAGGAGTCAAGTGAACGGACATTTATGTATTATGTGAACGATGGAGTATATGGATCATTCAACTGCATCCTTTACGATCACGCACACGTGAAGCCTCTTCTGCAGAAGAGACCCAAACCAGACGAGAAGTATTATTCATCCAGCATCTGGGGACCCACCTGTGATGGCCTGGACTGCATTGTTGAGCGCTGTAACCTGCCCGAGATGCATGTGGGCGATTGGATGCTCTTTGAGAACATGGGTGCTTACACTGTCGCTGCTGCTTCTACTTTCAATGGATTCCAGAGACCCACCATCTACTACGTGATGTCAGGGCCAACGTGGCAACTGATGCAGCAGATCTGGACCCAGGACTTCCCGCCCGGAGTGGAGGAGCCAGACGTCGGTCCCCTGCCCGTGTCCTGTGCCCAGGAGAGCGGCATGAAGAGGCACTCGGCAGCCTGCGCTTCCACACGTATTAACGTGTAGATACCACTCTTATAGCTGTTAACTGCGAGTTTAGCTTGATTTAAGGGTTTGGGGGGGACCATTTAACTTAATTACTGCTAGTTCTGAGATGTCTATGTGAGTAGGGTTGGCACAGGTGCACCAATGTGGAAGACTGGGAGATGGGGTCACACTTATCTGTGTTCCTATGGAAACTATTTGAATATTTGTTTTATATGGGTTTTTATTCACTTTTCAAACATGCTACTAAAGGCTTCAACTGCTGAGCAAGCGTTTGTGGCTTGTGTATCAGCAGGATGGGCCAGAAGCTTAGTGTTGTGACCGGTTTTAACAAAAAGGAATAAAGGATCTTGACATAACTTGGCAAAAAAAAAAAAAAAAAAGATACCCTGAAGGAGGGCATGAACCCACTCCAGTATTCTTGCCTGGAGAATCCCATGGACAGAAGAGCCTGGCAGGCTACAATCCATAGGGTTGCACAGAGTCGGACACAACTGAAGCGACTTACCACACACACAGTTAATTCCATAATCTCATTGTGACTGCTGTCACTGCAGAAAACCCTGCTTCACAAAGACAAGACATTGGAAATGCAAGCAGGCTTTTCAGTGCTTTTGTGGCTATCTCAGGATATTGTGCCTTGACTTTAACCCAGGAAGTATGGAGATTTGAAGTTATCTCAAATATACTTTATGGCCACCATTATTTTCGATCTCAACCAGTTGATCCTCTTTTAGCACAGACAAAGTCAATTAACCTGGCTTATTCACAAATGGGCCACAGATACATTCCTTCCCAGTTTGAGGGTGTTTTGTGGTTGTGAAGTCATGCTCAAACTCTCCTGAAAGCTGAGATTGGTGATCATGCACCAGCTGGGAGAAAGACAGCCCTAGCTCAGTCTCTTTCAAAATCTCTCCTAATGTTTTAAACATGTCAAAAACCCCAATGTTCACTCATTGCCACTATAATTTTAGTTTTGGCTTTGAATGCAGCCACTTTATTTGCTGACTTGAACACAACTGTTGTTCTCCCCTGAAGTGACAGATACAGTTTGTTAAGCAGGTTGAATATGTCACACAAGTAAGTAAGTTTTGCAACCCATTCTGGGTCACCAAAATGTGCTGCCAGTGGTGACTATTTCTCTGAGAAAGAAATCTCTGGAGTGGCTCTTGTTTGTTGTTGTTGTTGTTGTTTTTAATTGTAGGCTAATTACTTTACAATATCTAGCCATAGAAAAATGGTACAGATGAACATATTTGCAGGGCAGGAATAGAGACACAGATGTAGAGAACAGACATGTGGACAGAGGGGCAAAGGAGAGGGTGGGACTAGCATATATACACTACCATGTGTAACAGACAGCTACTGGGAAGATGCTGGGTAGCACAGGGAGCTCAGCTCGATGTTCAGTGATGACCTAGAGCGGTGGGAGTGCAGTGGGAGGGAGGCTCACAAGGGAGGGGATACGTGTATACTCACAGTTGATTCATGTTGTGCTACAGCAGAAACTAACACAACATTGTAAGGTAATTATAATTCAATTTTTAAAAAAACTCTGGCCAGTGATCTACCTTTAGAAAGCCATCTCACTTTCGTGTATAAGAAAAGACATGTGTGCTCTGCGTCAATCTCCTCATAGACCTGCATGAGTAGACGTGAGTTAAAGGCACGTACTTCACTGTGGTTTATAATTTTAATCACATCCTGCAAAATGTTAAGTTCAGGTGACATTTTTTGCCTAGCCAGCATTTCGCTATGGATGACCCAGTGCATAGCCTCACACTCAGAATCAACCTCTTTGACCCGAGCAGAGAAACCAGAAAGCTGTCCAGTCTCAGCAGACACTCCATCCATGCATATACTGACATAAAATGACCAACTTAGTTTTCCTTATATATAATCAAAGACTTGAATAGCTCTGCAGCTGCAGTGTTGGTTGGCAACAAGAATGCACATAACATATCCTCATGCATATCCTCCTGAAAAAATTATAGCACAAAAACAAGAATCGTTGCCTTGTTGTCAGCATCGGTGGACTCATCAACCTGGACTGCATACCATGGTGACTCATTAATCCTAACAATTGTGCCTCAATATCTTCTGTTATTTCATCAAGTCGTCTGGTTACAGTGCTAGCCCAAAGAGGAATACATGCCACCTTTTGAACTGCAGTCTCTCGTAAAAGTTCACGACAAATGTCCATAGCAGCAGGCAGGATCAACTCTTCACCAATAGTAAAGAGCATCTTAGTTTTAGCAATGCAGTTAGCCACTAAAAATGATGCTCTCAGGGCAGACACATTTGATGAAGTGGTGGCCTTCAATAATTGCTTCAGTTCTTCATGTTCACATTTTTTTCTTTTGAAAAACTCCAAAGGCTTGTGTTTTAATGCAGGGTGGTTGGTCTTTATGTGGTGAAGCAGTTTTAAAGTTTCATGGCTTCATTGGACAGCCAGTCACCACATATTAAACAGAGTGGGTTTGGAGAATGTGAATCACCTCTGCAATGAACCCATCATTTAAGTAGGACTCTTGGTATTTTCTTTTTCTTGGCAATCTTAAGAGTCTTCTGCTGTCTCATCATTGGGTTTTTCCCTGTTTTCAAAGAAGCTCTGCAGCAAGGTTTGTTGTTCATTTTGACTAGGGTTAAGCATGTGGACTTACCAAAACTGTGACTGAGACAAGTGAGCAGTGCAGGAAAAGACGCATGGATGGAAGCAGTAAATAAAATAATGGGCAGGGCCACACATGGACTAAAATAAGTGTTAGATTCTGACTGAAAGCCTGCCACTAGATGCAGCTTGTCACTTGTCACTCACTGATAGGATTTTGATGAGTCTGCAAGCAATTGATTTTGGTCTCTGTGCAGTCAAACTAACAATAATCTGTATTTGCAGCCACTTACCAGGGCTAGCCTCATCACCACAACACCACCTCAGATCATTAGATTCTCCTAAAGATTAGATTCTCCTAAAGAGCATGCAACCAAGGTCCCTCACATGCGCAGTTCACAATAGGGTTTGCGTTCCTATGACAATCTAATGCTGCTGCTGATTTAACAGGAGGAGCAGCTCAGGCAGTAATGTGAGCAATGGGGAGCAGCTGTAAATAAAGATGATGCTTTGTTCACCGGCTGCTCACCTCCTGTTGTGTGGCTCAGTTCCTAACAGGCCACAGATAGAAACCAGTCCATGGCCTGGGGGTTGGTGAACCCAACCTTACAATAATAAACAAATGCCAATATAACTGGCTCCTGTTTATCTATTCAACTTCATCCTGGGCCTTTAGTTCCAGGTCATTATATTCCATTCACACTGGCCCTCTTGCAATTTGTAGAACAAGCCAGGCATCTTTCCTTTCCTGAATGATTCTTTGCATGGTTCATTCCTCAAACTGTAGATCTCAGCTTAAATATTACCTCCTCAGAGATGTCTCCCTCAACCACTGTATCAAAAGAGGCCCCTCACTATGACTCTCCATCACAGCACCCTGACCATCCCCCATATGGCATATCAGTCTGTAATAATGATTCTTTGACTGATGTCTCTCCCACTAGGCTGTAAGCACTATTAGGTGAGGAGCTCACTGCTATCTCCAGTGCCTAGCATTACCCTCAATATGGTACCCTATAGACAGTAGGCACACAAGATATATTTGTTCAGTGAATCAACAAATGAGAAAAGACTCAAAAAATAGAACATTAAAAAAAAACAAAACCCTACAGACATCGTATCACACATCACAGAGACAAAAGGCGGGGAGAATAAGGGAACTCACATTTCAGTACGGGGAACTAAGAATGACTAGGATGTACACCTAACACTAACTTAGGTATTTTACATATGTTCTCTTTCTAGAGTCTCAATAATCGTAGGAGGTCAATATTAATATCTCCACTTTATAAATCAGGTAACTGAAGCTCAATCCGCTCAAGTAGCGAAACACGTAACAGCATCAGTTTTACCACAGATTTGTTAACCTCTTTCCTCCAAACCATGATGCTTCCCTAGAAATTAAACTGCTGCTATATTTTTTATCATAAAGTACTTCTCTATTATACATATAAATTGTATTTACACATGAATCTATCTATCTCTACCCCAAGAACCTGTTGTTGTTGTTTTTTTTTTTTTTTCAGGTTCATTCTAAAGGCTATAACAAATATCTCCTGCTACCTGGAATAAGTGAAGACAGAACACAGCAGCAAATCCAAACTACAAAGAAGTCACACATTTCGTTGGAACAATTTTCTTGAAGCCTTTATTTCTTCAGAGAGTAAAAAAGTAACCATGATTAGGAAGTAAGTCTGTGTTCTGAATTCATTTTGGGGACCTGAGGTCAACTTATACTGGCTTATTTACCACCTTTCCCTAGCCCCAAACACTGTTCTGCTGGTCGCAGAACATGCAAAGTTAAATGGTCTAGGGGGATCGGATCCACAGTCCTGATTTCATTATTAGAGACTCCAAGTATTTAAACAAACAAATGAAACCACCTGGCTTTTTACCTCCAACCACCTTTGGGTGAAGTAACCATCTTAACAGAAGAAAGGTGGGGTCTGGATGTCTCCCAAAGGTTGTACTAAGAGACTAACAAGATTATCAGAGCAGAAGGAGCCTTAGAGACCATCTTAAATTCTCTCTTTTAACAGTTTAGGAAAAAGGTTCAGACAGTTACTTATTTGCCTAAGAGAAACAAGACTCCTAACTTCTAGTCAAGTGCTCTTTCCACCACAACACAGCACCTCCCTAATCAAGAACTAGTGGCTGATTATGCCAAAGTACCAGTAGACAGTAGTCTAGGTAACACAGATTGTAAATCTCAAATTTTTATCTTACTCTCCATCATTTGGAAAACTTTGAACAAAAATAATATACACAGTAAAAACAAAGGCAATGAGGAAGAGCTAGTTTAATTTTGATATTAAATATTCTTCCAAAAACATTATTTTACCCCACATTTTACTGAGTTATTAGAAATGACATTAGCATTAGAAAAACTAGGAAGATAAATGTGGTTAAACTAACATACGAAAAAGGAAAATTATAATTAAGAATGTTACAAATTTAAATTAATACAAGATTATAATTTGAAAACTGTGCATCTCAAAGCAAACTCCATTCACTGAATTACTTTCAAAACAGCATTTTGTGACTCTTACACACTGATTTTTTCAAGAACAAATCTCATTTAAAAATATTTTTATTTTAAAAAATAGGCCTGGGTTCAGTGGTAGATTTTTACTCCCAAGGTTTGATCACATTTCTTTGATTTGGGAAGAAAATGCCACTTTGATGGCATGAAATTCAAATTTTTAAAGTTTATTTTTTTTAAAACAAAAATCCCAGTACAGAATTTTAAAAATTATCACTGGGAAATATATTAATGTCATTAAATGCACAACATTAATTACTGGTCAGCTAATAATGGTATTCTGTTTCTTCCCTCATTTTCCCAAGGAAAACTGGAAATTTCAGCAGCATAATCTTCAAGTATACATTATTAGCAAAATGAGAGCTTCTGTTTACATACTTTTTGTATTTTGCTATTTCTAACTTTATTCTAAAACTCAATTTTACCCCCAAACCATAATTACCACATTAACTCTGTAATGCACAGTTGTTTGCAACTCAGCAAAGCAGTAGTAAACCATCAGGTTCTATTCACCCAGTGCTTAGAAAAAACAGAATTGATCACACCCATTTAAAAACAAATCTCATGCTATTTCCCAATGTATAGCTTCAATCTAAGTTCTGACAATGAAATATATGGATATATATCTATATATCTCATCTTGATCTTCAAAGGAGGCAAAGGGAGTTCACAGCTTAGCTTTGCCAGGCTGAAGTTGGAGATTTTGTAATTTCATAGCCAGACCCATGTTGCCGTTGATTTTCAATTTGCCTTGAAAGAAGGCCTGTGAGGAAGAAAAAATAACATTTATTATTTGCTTTTTTTGTTTTGAGATCACTGAAATTTCTAGATTATCCATAGGGTCACAAAGAATTGGACATGACTGAAATGCCTTAGCACACATGCACTAAACTATCCAGCCCCAAGATGATTTATTTATCCAGGTCTCAAACTTTCTTCAAAATATGAAACTTGGCTTTCCATAATAGATTTAGCACCTGATTCATCACAAGGATGAATTTGTAAAAGTCATGCTTTACACAGAGCAGTCAAAAGGAACACTTTTCCAAAACCTGTTCTCTTAGAAATTGAGTCTGCCATTACCTGTCTTCCTCAAAGGAGGTACATTTTCCACATATTAGGCAGAGTGGGCTCATGCTAGACTGATTTTATTTAAAAACATTACACGTTCAGTGGGTCTGCCAGCAGGGAGGAAAAGCACATGTGTAACATACTTAGAAACTTGGGATTTGATTACAGATGCATCTATGCAATGAAACGTCACCATTTTTCTCCCTTTTTTGTATTCCCTACAGAGGGAGGCAGAGCAGCTTGCTGAGACTGAGGCACCTCTGTGAATCTTTGGCTCAATAAGGAGACTCAAACCAGTCCCAAGTGCAGAGATACAACTTCTTCCATTTAACAACTGCCTGGGAGGATTTTCCTGCTGGTCCAGTGGTTAAAAATCTGCCTTCCAATGCAGGGAACATGAGTTTGAACCCTGGTCCAGGTAGATTCCACATGCTGCAGGGCAAATTTAAGTCTATGCACCACAACTACTAAAGCCTGTGCACTCTAGAGAAGATATGAACATTAGCACATTAACGCAAAGGTCTCCCACATTTATCTTTAATTCCTCTGCGTGCTAACAGGTGTTCAGGAAAAGTAAGCTGACACTTCACTCTCCAAATGGGTGGTAAACAGATAAACTGAGAGAACAAAGGCAGTGGAGTGTGAAGCCTGACCATGCTACCAAGTGAGTGTATGGAGTGCACAGTGGCTGGGCTGCAGTGGGTGGGAAGGGGGACATGCCAGCTCTGACACTGGTGGCCTCTGTTCTTTCCAGATTTTGAAGAGGGTGCAGTGGGTGGAAATGTCAGTGTCAATGTGTGTATTCAGTTGAAACGTCATAGATGTAAGTCTCTCACTTGTCAATCCATCAGCTGAAATGTGCTTAGTTGCTTAGAATAACCATTTTTAAAAGGAGTACAAGTAGGAGTCAGATTTAGTTGTTTTATCTAATCTTTCAAATTAGGAGGGTACCACAGGAACAAGACCTGAAACAAATCAGGCTGAGTCAACAACAAAAAAAATAAAGTTATAATGGAAGCAGCATCCTAGTTTCCTTTGTACTATCTACGGATAACATATATCAAGTTTACTCAACATTGTGCAACTAAAGGGTATAAGAAGACCCCAGACAACTGGAGGCCTGAAAAATCTATACAAGGCATAAATACATTTTAGAGAAATACAAATGGTGGTGCTAGTGGTGAAGAACACGCCTGCCAAAGCCAAAGACATAGACGCAGGTTCAATCCCTGGATCAGGAAGACCCTGGAGGAGGACATGGCAACCCACTCCAGTATTCTTGCCTGGAGAATCTCATGGACAGAGGAGCCCAGCGGGCTACAGTTCACAGGGTCACAAAGGCTTGGACACGACTGATACAACTTAGCATGCATGCACACCAGGCACCATGTTAAGTTCTAAAGACACAAGGATGAACAAGATGTGGTTTGTTTCCTTGAGACAAACACAATCTAAATCTAATGGGGAAGAGACAGGCACATTATGACTAGCATAATGAAACAAGTGCTAGGCTAGCAGTCCAGCAAGTGGCCCAGAAGAGGGACTGGCTATAGCTCCCCAACAATGTGGTAGGAGGTCTTTAAACATAACATCTAAATTCATGTTGTTTTGTTATATTAATATTTATTTATTTGGCTATGTCGGTTCTCACTTGCAGCATAAGGGACCTTTAGTTGCAGAATGTGAACTCTTGGTTGTAGCATGTGGCATCTAGTTCCCCGACCAGGGATCGAACACAAGCCCCATGAATTAGGAGTGCAGAGTCTTAACCACTGGACCACCAGGGAAGTCCCTAAGTTCATTTTGAAAGACAAGGAGTTTGTCAAGGAAGTCACAGCTCAGACAAAAAAAAAAAAAAAGAGCACAGGCAAAGATACGAAAATAGAAGGTCTTGCCTTTGTGACCACCGGCCCCTCCTTCTATCTGAATGACTCCTATTCTCCACCTGTACACTGCTGATTCCTGATCACTCCCAGGACAAAGCCAAGTGTTGTTTTCTCTGTGAAGCCTTCTCTGACAGCCCAGGAAGATATGGCTTCTCTTCTTCCACCCTCCCCAACCACAAGCCAGACAGGGCACCATGGCTATTTGGCTCACTTATTCTTCTGCAAACCTGTCTTGTACCAAATTGTGGATGCCCTGAACAAGTGAACTCTTTCTTATTCATCTGGACATTTCTAGCACACAAGGCAGTGGCTGGCACGTGGTTAGATCCACAACTGTTTGTCATTCACTAAGTGGACATTTGGGGAACACTGAGTTTTGTGGGTTTGACCTCTTTAGATTTTATGGGATGAGGCTGAGACAGGTGATGAAGTCAAATGGGCTGAAACCCACCTGTGTGTGTATTTGTGCTTAGTCGCTCAGTCATGTCCGACTTTTTGCAACCTCATGAACTGTAGCTAGCCAGGCTCCTCTGTCCATGGGGGTTCTCCAAGCAAGAATATTAGAGTGCCCTCCTCCAGGGGATCTTCCCAGCCCAGGCATCAAACCCAGGTCTCCTGTATTGCAGGTGGATTCTTTACCAACTGAGCCATCAGGGAAAAACCAAAACACACCTAATACAAGGATATAAGCACCATCATACATACCGTCTGAGGATTCATTTTACCAGTCATCAAAGCCAGTAAGTCCGAGTCAGCCATTGTGATTGTGCAGTCAGCCTTCTTATCTAAAACAGACATTCAGAAAGAAAGAGTGTTCAGTTTCATGTGTACATTTTAGTCAAAAGTCACTGACTGCAACAGAATCACACCCAGTGTTAGTGTGGGCACATGGGCATTCACATACACTCTACAGCAGCCTGGTAAAATGTGGCATAAATCACAAGCAATCTTGATATTTAGCAAGAGGGAATACATTAAATAATGATGGTATATTCATATAGTGGGGTACAATGCAGCCATTAGATGATGAGGATCTACATTTCACTGACCTGAAAAGATACTCATATTATACTGTTCATGATACTGTTACACAAGCCAGTTACAAAACGAACTATAAGCATGAACCCACGTTTTGCTTAGAAACAGATATTCAATTATATATGTACAGGAAAAACATCTGTAAACTTGGAGACCAATATAATAATAGTAGCTACTGTGGCACACAGACTCTAAGGTGACCCCTGTGATCGTTGCCTTCCAGTTTTCATTCATGCCTTCGTATAATCCCCTACCCTCGAGTATGGTCAGGACCTGTGACTTGCTTCTAGCCTGCAGAATGTGAGAAAGGTGATGGTCTGTCATTCTTGTGTTGTATTACATTATATAAGACTCTCTCTTGCTGGCCAACTTTGTCTCACTCTCCTGCTGGCCTTGAATAAGCTAGCTGCTATCTTGTGAACTACATACTGCACAGGGAGAGAGCCACATGGCAGGGTACTGGCCTTTAGGAACTGAGGGTAGACTCTGGTCTATAACCAGTAAAAAAAAAAAAAAAAACAACCTGATGCTATCATTCTTACAGTTGCAAGGAAGTTACTTCTGCAGCAACATGATTGAGCTTGTATTTAAATCCCTTCTCCAGCCAAGTCTCCAGATGACAACCCAGCCCTGGACAACACGCTGACTGCAGCCTGCAAGACCTTATGCAGAGGACCCAGCTAAGCTGTCCTCAGCCAACTTACCCATGGAAGCTATGAAGTAATAAATGTGTGTGTTGTTTTAAACCACTAAGTTTGTGGTCATTTGTCACACAGTAATAGCAGATGCATGCCTAGCGATATCTGGGCTTAACAAAATTTTTCTGCAAAGGATCAGACATTACATATTTTAGGCTTTGTGAGCCATTAGGTCTCTACTGCAACGCACCTACAGCACAACCCTGCCCCTACTGCACCAGAGCAGCCACAGATGATACATAAACAAGTGCATGCAGCTGGATTCCAACAAAACTAGTTTCAAAACAGTAGCAGACCAAGAGGGAGAAGATATTTGTAACTCATATATCTAACAAAGAACTTGTAGCCAGAAAATATAAAAAAACACTCCTATCACTCAATTAGAAAAGGGTGGATAGACCAACACAAAAATGGGTAAATAAACAGGCACATATAAAAGATCTCCAAATGGCCAAAGATACCACATGAAACAGTGCTCAATTCCACTAGTCATCAGGAAAATGCAAATCAAAAGTATAGATCAGATACTACAACATACCTACTACAATGAATAGCTTCAAAAATACCCAGTGCTGGTGAGGGTGAACAGCTAAAAGGTCAATATAATGCTAGAGGGACTGTAAAATGTTACAGTCACTTTAGAAAACAGCCTGGAAGTTTCTTAGAAAGCTAAAAACACATATGTCATATAACCTAGTAATCCCACTCTTAAGTGTTCACTCAAGAGAAATGAAAACATAAATCCACATAAAAACCTGTATATGAATGTTCATAATGACTTTATTCAAACTGCCAAAACCTGGATAAAAGACAAATATACATTAGCCAGTGACTGGATAAACTACTCAGCAACAAAAAAGGAACAAACTACTGACAGTACATGAAAGAAGTGGGCTCAAAAAGCTGCAGGCTATCATGATTCCATCTGCAGCTTATGACGTTCTGAAAAAAGTGAAACCACAGGGACAGAAATCAGATCAGGGGTTGCCAGGGCCTGAGCATGAGAGAAGGGGATTGACTACAAAAGAGACGAGGACATTTTTTTGAAATATTCTGTATCTTGATTTTTGGTAGTGGGATACAACTATAGGCATTTGTCTAAATTCATAGAATTGTAATCTAAAAAAGGTAGATTTTATTGTACATAAATTATACCTTAAAGAACTTGACTTTTAAAAAAAAAAACTAAATTACCAAAGTACTGTCAAAAATGTGGAGCAAATAAAACTCTCATATAACACTGAAGAGTAATAGAGCAGAGAATTAAAACAGTATGTCCACAAGGAAACTTGGCTATATGGTAGCTCATGAGTTAATATTTCTATTCCTGGTTATTTGCCAAATGGAGATAAGTATGTATGTCTACTAAAAGACACACATGAGAATGTCTGTAATGGCTTTATTCACTAACACCCCAAAATGGAAACATGTAAAGATATATCAACCATGAACTGAATAAATAAATTCTGATGCATTCACATAGTAAAAATGAACTAACACTACATGCAATAATATAATGAATCTTACAATAATGAAAGAAGCCACAAGTCAAACAGTAAATATTGTATGGCTCCATCTATATGAATTTCCAAAATAAATAAAATTCAACTTATTGTGATAGAACTTGGAATAGTGGTTCCTTTGGGGAATGATCAGAGATGGGAGGTGATATGCGGGAGGTTTCTAGAGTGCTGGCAACATTCTACATCTTGAGCTGGGAGATGTATTCATATGTTAACATTTATTTGCCTGTACACTCAGATTTATGCCCTTCTTTATGGACTAGACATCAAAAAAATTTTACACAATACAAAAAAATCAGGTGGCGGGATGAATTTGGCCCACAGGCCATCATTTGTCAACTCTTGATATATATAGATGGTAAGATTATAGGAGAGTAATTTTTTCATTTTATTTCTCTATTTTTCATACTTGATTATGTATTACTTATATAAAAACAAAGTTTTTAAAATAATAATTTTAATACTATAATCAAAGTATAATGGCAAAAAGGCCATATCACAAAGACTCTAAATTCTTCTTGCAAAATCAGCCATGTCTACTTTGGACAAATGAGAGGTTTCAAGTGCCAAAGGAAAAATCCACCAAGAAATTAAAATTTTCAGCAGTCAGTGTTTTAGGTAATCAGTATAACAACAGTACTCTAATAGCACTACAACTGATAACAGTAATAATATCAAATTATGGCCCACCAGTTAGCTAATCTTTGCCTTAATTAAAAAAAAAAATAGCAGTTGCTATCGTCTGAATGTCTGTATCCCCCCAAAACTCATATGCTGAAATCCTAATGCTTGATGCTATAGTATTAGTATGGAAGGCCTTCCGGGGTCATGACAGTAGAGCCCTTATGAACGGGATTTATGCCTTATTAAGAGGCTTCAGAGAGACCCTGAGCCCTTTGACGATGTGAGCCCACAGTAAGAAAGCACTGGCTATGAACCAGGAAGAGGGGCCTCACTAAATGTGATCATAGCAATGTCCTGATCTTGGACTTCCAGTCACCAGAACTATGACAGATAAATTCCTGTTGTTTATGCGCCACCCAAGCTGTGGTATGCTCGATAAAGCAGCTCAAACGGACTAGGATGGGGATAAACTATTAAAGCATATGATGCCCATATTATTAACTAAAACAATATTGGAAATTAAAAATTTTTCTATGTCTTAGAATGCAGGGGTAACCCTTAAAAGGACTGTGATTTAACAGCCATTCCATCTTTGCCTGTAACAAAATTTTCTCATTACATGAAAAAAGGTCTTAAGTCTTAAAAATTATGGTATTTATGGGGGGAGGGGTGGGATGGGTTGAGAGATTGGGATTAACATATACACATTACTATGTATAAAACAGATAACTAATGAGAATCTACTGCAGCACAGAGACCTCTACTCTGTGCCCTGTGGCGACCTAAATGGATGGAAATCCAAAAAAGAAGGGATGTATGTATACGTATAGGGCTTCCCTGGTGGCTCAGATGGTAAAGAATCTGCCTGCAATGTGGGACGCCCGAGTTCAACTCCTGGGTTGGGAAGATCCCCTGGAGAAGGGAATGGCAACCCACTCTAGTATTCTTGCCTGGAGAACTCCATGGACAGAGGAGTCTGGTAGGCTACATGGTCCATGGGGTCACAGAGTTAGATACAACTGAGCAACTAACACTGACATGTTTACATAAGGCTGATTCACTTTGCTACAGAGCAGAAACTGACGGTAGCGTAAAATAAGTACACTCCAATAATAACAATAAGCCTTAATACCAGGTAGAGTAATTCTTCCCACTTTATTGTTTTTTTGTAATGATTTTTAAGCTATCCTAGGGCCTATGATTTTCCATATAAATTTTTAAATAAGCTTGTCTATCACTAAGAAAAGTCTTGCTGGAATTTTGGTACAAATTGTATTTAGTCCATAGATGAATTTGAGAAGTGACACCTTTATTCAACTGAGTCTTCCAATCTAAGAATATGTTATTTCCCTCCATTCAGTTAGGTTTTCTTTGATTTCCTTTGTTAATGTCTTGTAATTTTCAGCATATAGATTCTGTACATGTTTTTTAAGTGTAAATCTAAGTATTTAACTTTTGTAGAAAACTAATAATATTAATACTGTTGTGTTTTAAAAAACATTAAGGTATTTACAATTTAGAAAATCCAATTCTCTTGTAGATATATAACATCAAAGAGCAGGGAGAAAAAAAGCAAATTGAGAAAGCTGGACTTGATTTATAGCTGGATTAGATCCTAATATTCCAAGAAAGGACTCCTAGTGACTTTAGGAAATAAAGTGCTGCTGCTGCTGTTACTATGCCAGCACTCACTGAGCTCTCTCTATGCTGAGAGCTTCGGATACCTGGACTTTATTTGATCTCAATAACCCTACGAGTATTGATAGAACTCCTCTTCCTTCACAGTTCAGGTACCATCAATTTCACCCCAAACACTCCTGGTGACTACCACCTAACAAACACTTTTAACACTGCAAACACTCAAGCTATCCTTTTTGCTTACTTGGATGGTGGTATCATCCATTCTCTTAATTGCGCTCTCTGCCTCTGATTTCTTCCTTGCTAATTCATCATGTCTACTGCAGTAGCTTTATCCTCTAAAACACAGCTCTTGACTTTCATTTTTTTCAAAAAAGCTAGTGTCCCTCGACCACCTCTCTCAATTGCACCAGGTTCTCTTCAAAGAGAGAAACATAACATACAATATAGCTACCATTTACTGAGTGCTTACTAAGCATCACTCATTCATTCTGCTGTTCATTTTTATTATCTATTTTATTGAAGGCCTACCAGGTATCAGATATTATTCTAGGCACTGTGAATGCAGCAGTGAACCTAAGAAGCAAAAGCTTTGCCTCCATGCAGCTTACAACTCAAGTGGGGGATAGATAATAAGCAAATAAATAAGATACAGTATATCAGATGGAGGTAAGTGCTATAAAGAAAAGTAAGGCAGAAAAGGACAATAGGGAATGGTAATGAGGTGTGATTTAGAAGTGTGGCTGGGGAAACACTCACTGAGAAGGTGACATTTGGGCAAAAATCCAAAGCAAATGCAAGGACCAGCCATGAGGATATCTGAGGGATGATGATCCCAGGCAGTAGAAAGTTCCGGAACTGGGAATACCTTACATTCAAGCCACAGCAAGGAAGCCACTATGACTGCAGCAAAGTGAAGAAGATGTAGTAACAAAGAGAAGACTAGGGCCAATCACATGGCATGTACAGCGGAGACTGGAACAGCACTGTAAGTCAATGATACTTCAGTTAAAAGAAGAAAAGCCAAGCATGACTTCAAGGATTTTAGACGGAGGAACTGGTTAAACAAAGGGGAAATTTATCAAAATGGAATATCAGCAGATACTTAGTAAGTATCCAGGTAAATCTGTTAGTTAAGCAGCTGGATATACACCTTGGAGTTCAATGTCTGAGTTCACACTAAGATATCTGGGAGTCATCAGTGTGGAGATGGTTTGAAAAGCATGAGATTAGATGAGAGCCCCAGGGAGTGAATGTAGATAGAACTGAGCCTTAGAGCACCAACATTTACACACTTAGAGATGAGGAAAAAACAGGGAGAGGCCAAGAAGGAACACCCAATAGGTAGGAAGAAAGCCTAGAAAAGTAATATTATCAGAACTGGGAATTAACCACTGAAGTTAACAATATGGTGGTTACTTATGATCTTGACAAGAACAGTTTTGGAATAATGATGAGCTGACAAAGGCTGACTGGAGTAGGTTCAAGAAACACTGAGATGACAGGAAGTGGAGACAGTGAGTATAGACAGGTCTTTTGAGGACATGTAGCCATACACTGACCCATATGCTTCACAGGTTAATTAGCAGACAATTCTCTTAATCCCCACATGAATCCTATGAAATAGGAACCATTTATTATTCCCATTTACAAATGAAAAAAAACAAAGCTCAGAGAAGTGAAATAATTTAAGGCCAGAATCTGTGAGTGGCAGGACCAGGACTCTAAACCCAAGCTTGTCTAGTTCCAAAGCCTAACGCTAGCAACAGTGATGGAGCCTCTCAATCTTTGGGAGGAAACAGACAGGACCTATCCTATTCCCAAAGATTCCCCAGTCCTTGACAAGGTTCTACAACTCTAAAGCCAGCCCTTCTGGGGCCACCAAGGCAGGCCCCCATCTTCCTCTGTGAACTTGTCAGTGCTCCTATCAGTGAGGTCATCACTGCACTGACCTGAATTAGGCAGCACTGATCCTTTGCCGTTCTTCACGTCCACCACCCAGGTGGCTTCTTTACCCCCAGGGCCATCCTTCACCTTGAAGGCAAAAATACCACCAATTTTCTTCACAAACTGCTCTCCTTCCTGGAAAGAAAAACAACACAGAGTTATATTAAGTTCACTCCTCTGGCTTTCTCCCCAAATTAAATGTTTAAGCAGATATATGACATGAGCTGCTGGGCAGTAGGCAAGTCCCCAGGCTCCCTTAGGATCTTTCACCCAGAAAATCCGAAAGGTAACCAGGCAGCAACTCCCTCATCTGCCAAATCTTCTGATTAAAATGGCTTTCTGGATACAACCAGTGGAAGGACAGGGGGAATTAGGGAGTGGGTGGCACAGCAGCACTTTCTATTGAAATAGGGTTCGTTTATCTCAATAATTTCTGGAAGATCCACTCTGGCCTCTCAAAACATAGGAACTCTACCCCTTCTTTTTTTCTAGCAGGTAAATTCCTTCACATATATGTTTGGTGTTCCACAATCAGAATTTAAAGATAAGTGGTTCGACTCATTTTCTGGATTAGTATAAAGAATTATATGAGTAATATCCCATCCACCACCTACTTTTGGATCTTGGGGAATGAGGCTGAAAAAATAACCTCAGATACATATCTCTGTAGGGTGGTTTCCTTTCTCCTTCCCTCTTCCCTTCATTCCCACTCTGTTTCCTCTTTTCTTACTGAAATACTGATTGACTGAAACCATGACTGTCACCAAACTTTGTTTCAGGCTCTTTAGAGTCAGAAGGGTAAATGATAACACACTATGATCTCTATGATGGATGGGAGCACAGAGGACACCCTAAGCCGGGTGGCAGGGTAAATAACTCATACACTCCCCCTGAAAAAGCACACAGACACAATAACTTCATTGCAAGTAAATATATCATACTGCAGAAAAATAGAAAATATTGATAAAGAAAAAGAAAATAGAAATCATTCACAATTTCATCACCACTTATGAAAATAACATTTTGATATAAATCCCCTCTATCTTTTTTTCTCTGCATATACACTTTTTAAATGGGATCACAGTGTATACTATACTAATTTGTAATCCACCTTTCAGTTTAATATATCTATCCTTACTACTGTGTCATTAAGAATTCTTCTACATAATTTTAAATGACTATACATAGTCTTTAAATGTAGAAGTTCACTACACTTTATTCTCTGTTGCTTGATGGGCTTCCCTGGTGGCTAGCTGGTTAAGAATCCGCCTGCAATGCAGAAGACTCTGGTTGGATTCCCGGGTTGGGAAGATCCCTTAGAGAAGGGATAGGCTACCCACTCCAGTACTCATGGGCTTCCCTGGTGGCCCAGCTGGTAAAGAAACCACCTGCAGTGCGGGAGACCTGGGTTTGATCCCTGGGTTAGAAAGGTCCCTGGAGGAGGACATGGCAATCCACTCTAGTATTCTTGCCTGGAGAATACCCATGGACGGAGGAGCCTGGTGGGCTACAGTCCACGGGGTCGCAAAGAATCGGACACGACTGAGTGACTCAGCACAGCACTTGCTGTGCTTGATATTTAGGTTAGTCCTAATTTCTGGCTCTTAAAACAATGCTGTAAATAACATTCTTGTATCTAAGTATTTTTATATAAACTCATTTATATAAAGTTAAACTCCAAGAATTCAACTTTGCTAATTAATAACAATGAATTTGAAACAGCATAAGTTTGAATTCTTGCTCTGCCATGTACTTATATAACCCTGAGCAAGTTAATAAACCTCTCTCAATCTGTTTTCTTTTCTGTGAAATGGAGTTAATAATAATAGCTATCCTCATAAAGTTGTACAGTACTTAAATACCCACAAAACACAGAGTAACTGCTCAATAAATGTTAGTATTTTTTCCCATTATTTCACTCTATGATCTGTCTGCTATTCCTGTGCCAGTATTATAGCTTTATAAATCTACTTTACTCTTTATATAGTAAATTTCCATGTGCGTGTGAGTTATTCACTCAGTTGTGTCCAATTCTTTGCAACCCAATGGACTGCAGCCCACTGGACTGCAGCCCACCAGGCTCCTCTGTCCCTAGGATTCTCCAGGCAAGAATACTAGAGTGGGTTGCCATTTCCTTTTTCAGGGTATCTTCCTGACCCAAGGATCGAACCTGGGTCTCCTGCATTGCAGGAGGATTCTTTATCATCTGAGCTACAAGGAATCCCAAAATTTCCATAATCTTCCAAATATTCTTCACTATGCTTGGATTTGTTACAACCTTTTTTTTCTTCTAGATGTACATTACAATCATTTAGTTAGTTTTTCACCCCAAAATGCTTTGGGTTTAAACAGTGTTACATAAAATACATGGATCTGTTTGATGGAGAATAATTACCTTATAATATTAAGTCCTCCCATTCATGAATATGTTATATCTTCAAGTTTTCCTTGAGGTCCCTTGGGAATATTCTGTCATTTCCCCCCACATAAGCTTTTGTACATTTCTTGCTAAGTTTATTCTTAGTTATTTTATATTGCTCTTGTGAGTAATATATTTTTCATTATATTTTTACCAAATTATTGCAAATATATGGAAAATACATTGATCTTCTTATATTTATTTTAGAACTTACTACCTTTTGAGTCCTACAATTTCTAATAGCTTTTACTTCCACTTTTTTTTTTTTTTTTAGCCTTACATCCCTGCAATAATTTATATCCAAGATTCTTTCTTTTGGTTAGAAGAACATAATATTTGTTCTTCTAACAAAGATTTCAGTGTTTACTATGCTCAGGCACTGTGCTAACTACCTGAAATACTCAAATAATTACTACTAGATATTCACCTCTGTTTCTATGTAGGCAGAGATACCGACCTAAGTTCTTTCTTTTTGTTGGGCCTTGTTTTTTATAACAAATTCACTGAGATATAATTTATATACCATACAATTTATCCTGTTAAAGTATATAGTTTAGTGGTATTTTAGTATATTCGAAGTTGTGCAACCAACACCAGTATCTAACTTTAAAACATTTTCATCACCCCCAAAAGAAGCCAACACCGATTAGCAGTCACCCTCTACCTCACTATTCTCTCCTTCCACCAACCCCTGCCAAATACGTATCTACTTTCTGCCTTGGTGAATTTGCTTATTCTGGATGTTTCATACAAACAGAATTATACAATATATGATCTTTTGTGACTGGCTTCTTTCACTTATCCTAATGCTTTTAAGGTTCATCCATTCTGAAGCATGTATCAGAAATTAATTCTTTTTCATGACAAAGTAATATTCCATTGTATGCAGGCAGCACATTTTGTTTAGCCATTCATCAACTGACAGCTGTTTCCCCGTTTTATGAGTAATACTGCTATGGACATTTGTGTCCAAGTTTTTACATGGACATAGATAGGCTCTAATTCCGCTTAGGTTTACATTTAGAAGTTAAAATTTATGTTATAAGGTGATGTGTAACTTTTTGAGGAATTATCAAACTGTTTTCTAAAGTAGCTGTATCATGTTACATCCTACTAGCAACAAATGAAGGTTCCAATTTCTCCATATCCTTATCAGCACTTTTGTCTGTCTTTTTCATTTTAGTCATCCTAGCGGGTGTGTCAATCTTTTTCCTGTACACAGATAATAAACCTGAACCTATCTGGAATCAACCATGGATCTTAGGATTCCAAAGAAGCTATTCTAAAATTATTGAGTCTAGGCCTACTTATTTCAACCTCCACGGAGGCAAATCGCACATGTGAGTGTCCTGAGACCAACTACCAACATTTTCTAGTTAAATCAAGAAACCAAAATGACTGTCAGATTTTTTTAAGTGAAGGAGATAAATTCTATTATTTTGGTTCCCTTAAAAGATCTCAAATTATTTTAAGCTAACTCTAGGAAAAATTATTAATAACAATAACAATCTTTGGGCAGCTACAAAGTTTTCAAGTGCTTTTTTTTTAAGTGCTTTTTATATACATTATTTCTTTAATTTTCATAAAACCCTGTAAGTAGCTGGACAGGTATTAATATTAGCTCATTAGGCAGAAACAACAACTAGGGATCTAAAAGGTTAAGAACACTTTAGACTATTCTCTATCCTATTGCCAACTAACCCACCTAATACAAACCCACCTAACACTAACATAAATATCACTTTCAGATTTGAATTTGGATGGCTCCCCACAGCCTACAGGATAAAGTCTCTTTATATATCATTCTAGAGTCTTCGTAACCTGAAGGATATTTATATGTTCTTACCTTCAGCCCTTTTTTCATCCTCCTCAGGGCTTTTTTGTTCTGACCATTTTGAATGCCATGAACATATGTGCTTCTGTGCCCTTACTTATGCCCTGTCAGAGTTCACTCACCTCTTCCTATTCTCCATTCCTACCCAACTTCACCAATTCAAGTCTCAGTTCACATGCTAACTCCTCTGGAAAGGCTTTTCTTTCTCTACTGGACACTTTGATAGCCCTTTGCACATAACCCACATGCAGGTTTCTTGTCAAAGGCATTTTTTTTTCCTAGGAAATTTTTGCCATGTCTGTCTTACCACTAAACTTTAATGTTCCCTGAGGGGAAGTGACATATGACAAGTAAGTAATACAACCAGAACTCAAATTCAGGTCGGTTTAACTTCAAATTCAGTGCTCTTTCCATTTACTCATACCATATGGCAAAGTTGGTTACATCAATACTTCCAAACTTTAGCCTATAAAAGTAGTTTCTGTCACCATGCATAAATTAAAAGAAAGTTCAAAGTTTTTTCCACATTCCTTAAAATCCTTTATCCTTCAGGGTTCTGCGGAGGTAACCTAGAAAAGTAGATTAGTAATGCTGGTGTCTGGGCCACCCAAAGAGCCAGACCTCCTCTGGAGCCGACAGCACATAAACAAACACTTCCTGCTGCATCTATGACATCTGCTTGCACAATGCCTCAGGAATAGTTATGGCAGACACCAAGTTAGAGCAGGAAAGCACAGCAAATGTTTAGAAACTCTACCCGAATACTTGGAAATTTCTCCCACTTCCTTAAGACAGATGTAGACTAACTTTGTATCTGCTGTTACTTTTGAGAACCAACTGATCCTCTTCGAATCCTTTAGCCAATAAGACATTTTCAGTTGAAGAGGGAGTGAGAGAGGGTAAGGAAATGAACAAGGAGAGAGTTAAAAGTGTAAAGAAACTACACATCTTTTGCGAAACTGGAGATCACAAATAGTTCTAAGTGCCTCCTTACTTGAAGAAAAGTACTTCTTTTTGAGTAGCAAAAGGTCAAGGAGTAGGTCCTGTGGTAAACTGAATAGGAACAAAAAATTAAGACAGAATTCAAAGAAGGGTAATGGGGTACTGCTAACAAAGACAAAAGTGGAAATAAAATCTCTTGCCAGATTTCTTTTTTCCTAATGCAGAAAATGTATGAATTGACAAAAGATTCCAATACTTTCACTTTCTGGCACAGCAAACATTTAGAAAACTGACAATCGTGAGAAGGAGAGAAAAAATAAGGGGACAAGGTCCACACAAGAGAGGTTACAGAGGGAGAAGAATTAAAATGGGAGAAAGAGGCAAACATTTGCAAAGTTAAAAGAATATTGTGAAATAAAAACACCACTGTTTTGTTAATCCCAATAATGAAGTATTTAATGGTTGACATACAGACATACCAGATACTCTCCAAACTTTTTTTTTGACAGAATAATGCTAAAAAAAGGTAAAACCTGGCAGAAGTAACTATCTTATGGGATACCCTGCAGGCAAATACTGATGTCATTAAAAAATTTTTTTTCAGGCATTAGCAAGTCCAACTTCATCTTAGTGGACACTTGTAATGAAAGAAATTTCAAAAACAATAAGCAGATATACTTTTCTACTCTTGGGAAAGGTTTTTTAAAAAAACAGTCAACAAAGCACTGGAGACAGGGTGAAGAAAAAACAGTCAATCTCAGGAACTATCATTGAGTCTGTAAATTAGTAAGTACCCTCTTGTTGGTGGATGTGTATCATGGCATTAAGTACCTAAAGATGAGTGCAAAAGGAAATTTATTACACCTTTATTTTTTGCAAGATTTAAATACAACCCAATGTTCATCACAAGAGACTAGTTAAACAGATTGTGATATTTATAATCAAACGTGTACTTCGGGTCATTAAAACTGATGGTAAGGGTTTATATCTATGAGTAAGAAACATACTATCAAAAAATAAGCTGGTTATAAAACAACAAGTAGACCAATGCAGGTGTATCCTTGCAAGATGGTGGCAGAATAGGTCTGCAAGCTGCTGGGCCAGTGCCTGCCTGCTGGAAACAGTCAACCCTGGCCCTCTCTACCTCAGGAAGACTGGTGATCATTATGAAAACTCTTGAAATGCAGGGTACTTTGTCAAGACATGTCAGTCACATTAGCTATTCAGTGCAATCACACCCACCGCACAATCATCTTAAGATGTTAAGAAATCCTTTGTGTTACAATAAGGGAGCTTCAAGATATACACAATGTTTGTCTTCACACTGTGCCTCTAACATGAGCGAACTTCACTCTTTAAATGTTTTGAATCTTTTTATTTCAGCCCACTGGTCAGTTTCATAGATGTGTAAAATTAAAATCAATTATGAAATTCCAATGTCTTTAAATGAAACAATGATGTAAACGTCTAATTTTACCCAAGGGAACAACTCTCTTTTTGGAGAAAGAGTTACTATTAGGTTGCTTTAGTATGATTATTATCTATCAAGAACTAATTACTGAACATAAACATATGTCCGCATATATAAACTTAAAAATTCAACATGTATTGTATGATCCTGGTTATGTAAAACTGTATATTCATATACACAGAGAGAATATCAGCTACTGTTAACACTTTAGAAGGCTCTCAGTAATGGCATTTCAGGAGATTTTAAATTTTTCTTATTTGTATGTTTCTGTATAATTCTCTTGATGAGCTCATTTTTACAACAACAAAAACAGATTTGAAAACTCTGAAAAACTCAAACGCAAAAAATTTCTTTTTAAAAGGACTTTTAATATTAGATGCTCTTGCTGCTGCTAAGTTGCTTCAGTAGTGTCTGACTCTGTGCGACCCCATACGGCAGCCTACCAGGTTAAGGCTCCTTAAATATTATTCTCTTGAATGATTCTAAGTAAGATCTTTTTAATCCAGAAGGAAATTACACCAAAACAGATTTTAATCCCTTTATATAACTCAAATCTGGAGATTTACATATCTCTGAACGCACTTTTACCAGAATTACAAGGAAGCCATAACAGACACTGAGAAATCTAAAATACACTCGATACTTGACAATATGATATAAATTTTCAACTTATACCACTTCATGGCAACACTCGAAATCTGTATCTGCTTCCACTAGCCCAGGATCCTCCTGGTAGTATTTTACATAAATTGTACTTACATCTTCAAGCTTCTTCTCAATCTCCTTAAAGACAAGATTTGCCTTAAATCCATCAACAGCAGAGCTGGTTGGAGCAGCCTCAATTTGATGAGTTCTAAAAGAACTGAGGAAAATAATCGATTTCAATCCATGGAGCCACATAGGTACTAGATACTAGGTTTTTCAACATTTATATAGTAAATGCTGTATGTTAGTCGCTCAATCGTGTCTGACTCTTCATGACGCCATGGACTCTAACCCACCAGGCTCCTCTGTCCATGGAATTCTCCAGGCAAGAATACTGGAGTGGGTTGCCATTTCCTTCTCCAGGGGACCTTAACTACCAGTGACCTTCCCGATCAGGGACTGAACCCAGGTCTTCTGCATTGCAGGCAGATGCTTTACCATCTGAGCTCCTAGGGAAGCCCCCAAATGCTGTATAAATGTAGTACTTTTCAAAAACTCTAACAGAGATGTTGGGACTTCCACCCAAAGGAAATTGTTTTTAGGCCAATAAAACAATTAACCTTTTCTTCTCATTATTCAACAAATACTGATTGCTCGCCAGGTGGTAAGCACTGTCCTGAAAAAAAGGGTAAACCAATGAACCTACCCTCATGAAGCTTTTATGCCAGTGGGGGAGACAATGAACATGCAAAAAAATAAAGAATACAGTTACTATGAAGAAAATAAGGCAAGTTAAGAAGATATAATGAAAGTATATTTATGTGTGTCGGGTGGCTTCTTTTAGAAAGCCTAATCAGATAGGCCTCTCTGGGGAGGTGATATTTAAATTAGGTCTTAAATTTTGTAAATGAGTCTGCCATGTAAAGATTAGGCAGGAAAGTCAGTTCTACATTTGCAGTGTAAAGAATGGGATATAGAAACTAGCTTGGCAGTTAAAGAAACTATAAGAAGGCCAGCATGGCTGAAGCAGGGCAGAGAGGGATCTAAGGTCACAGGAATGCACAGGGCAAGATAACAAGGGGCTTTATATGTCATAGTTCAGAGTGTGGGTTTTAAGTACCATGAGAAGAACTGTAGGGTATAACCTGGAGAGTAGCACAATCCAATTTACATATCTAAAAAAATAAATCTGACTGCCACCTGGAAAATGGACTATAAGAGGGCAAGTGGGGAGGCAGGGAGACCAATTTAGAGGCTACAGTCCCCCAGGCAAGAGACAATGGTGATTAAACAGGGTATAAGAGGAGTAAGCAGATGCTGGACTCAAAATTTATTTTTTAGCTATAAGACATGAATTTAACAACATCTGCCTATTGGTTGTTTGTTACTTAGGGAACAACTATAGACAAATGACCTGATGTGGCGGAAGGAACACAGTCCCTCCAGGTACAAAGGCCTGGGTTAGAATCCCAAGGCTCCTCCCTCGGTAGCCATATGATGCTGAGCAAGCTACTTCATCTCTGTGCAACCTCTTGTGGGGAGGCAGGCAAGAAGGTGGTCAGTGCCAATGACTACAGAATTAAATGAAATCCTGTGCAGAAGGTACCTAGCAGAGATCCTGGCCCATGGTAAAAAATGACAGCCACAACTATCACAGGCTACAGAGGCTCGAATGTTAGACACCGAAGTAAACTCAAAGACCTGTGGCAGATGAGGGCGCTTTAGGATTTTAAGTAACTCCTGTGAAATAACACAAGCATGCTGGTTGTGGCTGGGCTGGGACAATAAACACAAGAAATAAATACTTAAAGGAGTCAAGAGTGTAGCAGCTTCTCAGTAAGCAAAGCCTTTCTCTCATTTCTCTATCCTCTCTCCTTCCTTCTCTCTTTCTCTCTCCCCATTCATCCCATCCACTTCTCCCTTCTCTTCCCTTCTTTCTATCATTTCATACATGTTTAATGACTACTTGCCACATGCCAAACCTTGTTCAAGGCACCAGGAACATAGAGGCAAACAAGTCAGACTCAGTCCCAGTCCTCACTGAGTTTATATTTTTCCAGGATAAAAAGATATAAACACACAAAAATAATTGAAACTATTAGAAAGCAAACAAAAAGAGAAACCTACTTTAGGTAAAGCAGTCAAGGAATGATGTCTCTGACCAACTGAATTTAAGCTAAGACCGAATAAAATAAAGAAAAAGAGCTAGCCATTCAACGAGGAAACTGCAAAGATACTAAAAGAGAAAAAGAGTTTGTTATGTTAAAAGAAAGTAAAACAGGACCAGTCACTTGAGTAGAGTAAGTGGGGGGAGAATTGGGCAGGGACCAGACCATGCAGGCCAAAGCAGGGAATTCGGGAACTCACTGAAATGATTCAACAGGAAAGTGAAATAGTTTGATCTGTGATTATTCTTACAACAGTATGCAGTGGCCAGGCTGGGATGCAAGAACTTAGGTGGGGAGAGAGTTATGAGGCTGCTGAAGTGGTCCAGATAGGAAGTGGTGGTGGTCTGGACTACAGTGGAAGCAGTCTGCCAGAGGAGATGAAGAGAAGGAAATGGATCCAAAATAGATTTTCACAGGACTTGCTGCTGGTAATAAGGGAGATCTAAGGGGGAGGGGAAAGACCAAGGGTGATTTAAGTGTTTGGCCCGAATACCTGCGGGGACGGTAGTGCCATTTATTGACAAAAGGAAGAATGTAGTGGGAATAAAGGGGATCAAAGTTCCATCTCAAGCACAGTCGGTATGTGAGACAAGAAGGCAGCTTGGGTATGAGAGTCTGGAGCCAGAAGAGGAGATAAAGTGGGTAATTATTAACATAATGAAGGTATTTAAATCCATGTGAACAAACAAGCTCATCTTAAGGGCATTATAGAGAAAGAAGAAAGACTAGGACTTGATTATTTACACATCTGGGAGAGAAGAGGAAGCAGCAGCCAGTGAAGCAAGAGGAAAACCAGAAAAGCAAGGTGTAACAGAGGTGAGAAAGAATTCTGGAGGGATGGAGGAGGGAAGCAGGTGGAAACTATGTCAAAGGGCAAACTCCCACTGGATTGGCAACATGACTTTTCAGGTGACTTTGACAAAATCAATTTTAAGTGAGTGCTGGAAGGCAGAAGTCAGAAGATAGTAAATTAAAGAGTGAATAGGAGAGGGAAATACAGACAGTGTGGCTCTTTTGATACGTTACTTTTAGGGGGACAGTGAAATGGAGTGGTCTCTGGAGGGGGAGGGTGGCATTAAGGAAGATTTGCTTTTGTTTTTAGATGAACATATCACAGCATGTTTGCCTGATGATGGTGATGAACCAAGGGAAAAGAGGAGAGAAGTCTTGAGAAGGTGAAGGGGGATGAGATTTAGTGGCCTGTGAAAGAGGAGACTCACAGAAGAAGAGATTAGATGGGAGTAATTCTAGATATGCAGGTCAAGAAGCAACAGTTAGAACCAGACATGGAACACTAGACTGGTTGCAAATTGGGAAAGGAGTACATCAAGGCTGTATATTGTCACCCTGCTTATTTAACTTATACGCAGAGTACATCATGTGAAATGCCGGGTTGAATGAAGCACAAGCTGGAATTAAGATGTCAGAAAGCGGAGAAGAACTAAAGAGCCTCTTGATGAAAGTGAAAGAGGAGAGTGAAAATTAAGCTTATCAAGCTAATGATTAACCAACTTTTCATCCAGATTAGGAAAAAAATTAATATATAAAGTTATAACAATGTTTTCTGAAAATTCTTCATATCTTACAATTTATATGATATGTGCCCTGCTTTAGGGAAACTGAACTTACACAAACTCAGAAAAGAGATTACTCATCTTACAAAAGGATGCTCCTCATGATGTCTTAATAATCAAAGCTTTTTTTAGTAGAAACTGAAGTCTGACTATATTTTTTAATTTGGTTTATACATAAGTTTTCTGGAATAAATCTAGTATATAAAATGTTAAAAGGGACTCTGAAGACTGTTTAGTATACGAATTCCTTCTATGTTTCCTGAAATTTTCATTCTAAGGTCTGGAACACAGGCACTGTTTAAACAACATCAAAGATCAGAAGCACAGAATAGCCAAAAACCAGGAACTTTGTACTCAGATAGATGAAGGTTAGAGTCTTGACTGCTACCAGTTAAGACTCTTTAGATAAATTATTTTAACTTTGACCATCAATTTTTTCGCTTATAAACAAGGTACAAAATTTACCATGTGCACCTTTTATGAGGATTAAACAAAGACATGCAGACAAAACACCTATTTTAGTCTCAGTACTCATATCAGACCCTCAAAAAGTGGTTGTTAAAGAACTATTACAACTCAATAACAAAAAGACAACCCAATTTTAAGACAGCCAAAATATCTGAATAGGTATTTCTCCTAAGATATACAAATGGCCAATGAGCACATGACAAGATGATCAACACCAGTATCCATTAAGGGAATGCAAATCAAAACAACGAGATATGACTTCATACCCACTAGGATAGCTAAAATTAAAAAACAGACAATAACAAGTGTCAGTGAGAATGTGAAGAAATCAGAACCCTTATAATGGAATATTATTCAGCCATTAAAAGGAATGAAGTACTACATTCCTTTTTATAACATGGATGAACCCTGAAACATTATGCTAAATGAAAGCAGCAATCACAAAAGGCCACATATTTTATGATTTCATTTATATAAAATGTCCAGAACAGGCAAAACCTTAGAGACAAAAAATAGATTAGTGGTTGCCAGAGCCTGCAAAAAGTGAGGATGGGGAATGACTACTAATGGGTATGTGGTTCCTCTTCTTTGGGGATATTAAAAATGTTCTAAAGCTAATTGTGGTGAAGAAGGCACAATTGTATGATATACTAAAAACCACTGAATGTACACTTAAAATGGTGAATTTGTGCCATGTGAATTATGTCCCAATAAAGCTGTTAAAAATATTCCCAGCTGGCTCTGGCTTCTGGTTTAGCATTCTCTCTCTTTTCACTATGCTGCCTCCTTTTTGAACAAAATTTTCCTAAGGCTGGTTAAGGCTGAAAGTTAATTACCAGCTTTAGCATTTTAAAGCCAAGTTATTAAACCAAGGTAATGAGATATTGGTGTCTTTAAGAACTAACACAATAAAATTGGGACTTTTTTTTACATGTACAATGTAACAGTTGCGAAAAGTCAGAAGGGTTCATCGCCAAACTAAATCCAGAATGCCACTTACCTGGCAGCTTCAGGAAAGCCCATCTTGTACAGCGTAACAACGGCAGCTCCTCCGAGGCCTAAATTATGCTGCAGAGCAACCTTTGCACCAGGAACTTGCCTTTTTCCGGCTTCCCCTCTCAGCTGCCAGCAGAGTTCAGCACACTGAGCCAGACCTAACAAATCGAACACAGAACAGTCAGATTCTCTTGGCTTAGAAAAGTGAAAGAAAGTGAAAGTCCATTAGTCACCTCGGACTCTGCGATCCCCTGGACTGCAGCCTGCCAAGCTCCTCTGTCCGTGGAATTCTCTAGGCCAGAACACTGGAGTGGGTAGCTGTTCCCTTCTCCAGGGGATCTTCCCAACCCAGAGATCAAACCCAGGTCTCCCGCATTGCAGGTGGATTCTTTACCGTTTAAGCCACCAGGGAAGCCCCAAGCCCCAATCAGCTTTCTCAAGCAAAGGAAAGGCTAACATTTTAACTAACCCAATTTATTCAGCCAAGACCATGATTACCTAAGTAATAACTTCTCTTAAAAGCCTGGAGGGTTTCTGCAGCTAGTCATTTTTTCTCCCTGAATAATCTCTGTATTTAGAAGATAGGCAAGCTTAAGACATTTGGAAAAAGCAGTGGCCACAGGACTGGAAAAGGTCAGTTTTCATTCCAATCCCAATGCCATGCAACACCAAAGAATGTTCAAACTACTGCACAATTGCACTCATTTCACACACTAGCAAAGTAATGCTCAAAGTTCTCCAAGCTAGGCTTCAACAGTACGTGAACTGAGAACTTCCAGATGTTCAAGCTGGATTTAGAAAAAGCAGAGGAACCAGAGATCAAATTGCCAACATCCACTGGATCATAGCAAGAAGACTATGCTAAAGCCTTTGACTGTGTGCATCACAACAAACTGGAAAATTCTTTAAAAAGAGATGGGAATACCAGACTACCTTACCTGCCTCCTGAGAAACCTGTATGCAGGTCAGGAAGCAACAGTTAGAACCTGACATGGAACAACAGACTGGTTCCAAATTCGGAAAGGAGCATGTCAAGGTTGTAGACTGTCACCCTGCTTATTTAACTTATATGCAGAGCACACAATGAGAAATGCTGGGCTGGAGGAAGCACAAGCTGGAATCAAGATTGCTGGGAGAAATATCAATAACCTCAGATATGCAGATAATACCACCCTTATGGCAGAAAGCGAAGAGGAACTAAAGAGCCTCTTGATGAAGGTGAAAGAGGATAGTGAAAAAGCTGGCTTAAAACTCAACATTCAAAAAAAAAGATCATGGCATCCAGTCCCATCACTTCATGGCAAATAGACTGGGAAACAATAGAAACAGTGAGAGACTATTGGGCTCCAAAATCACTGCAGATGGTGACTGTAGCCATGAAATTAAAAGATGCTTGCTCCCTGGAAGAAAAGCTATGACCAACTTAGACAGCATATTAAAAATCAGAGCTGTCCCTTTGCCAACGAAGGTCCTATAGACATGAGTTGGAGCAAGGTCCAGGAGATGGTGAAAGACAGGGAAGCCTGGCGCGCTACAGTCCATGGGCTCACAAAGACTTGGATATGACTGAGTGACTAAACAACAACAACAAAGAAATTCCCTGTGCTCTTTAAATTTACCCAACATTTTTTGGCAGTGTTGAAAGAGAAAACACTGAATATACAGTTCTCTGGCTGAGGCAAAAGAGCATAAAAATAATTCAATTTTACCATTCTTAATATATCAAAAGAATATAATCTAGGATTGGGAATTGGCTAGTACAGGAAATTTTAGCTAGTATAGGAAATTTTCCTATTATTCTTCTCAAAAAGTTCCTAGAAAGAATGAGTTGTTTTACAGACCTATTCACAAGAATAGCACCGGATTCATAAAAACTGCATTTTGTCCTCTGGATAATAAAATCAGATTTTTAGAATTAGGAAGAACTTACAAGCCCCCCACCCCAAAACTAAGTTCCCTTTCTGAATTTATGATTAATCTCTTTATCCAAAACTTGTCTCCTTTGCCCTCAATCCCTTTCTTTTCTCCTCAATTCTCTGCTAACTGAACACTAGAGTCAGATGACTAAGATTACTGTTGTTGATAACATAGTTACTGTACTAAAATTGCTGTTGTATATACCATTATTAACATACAAACTCAGGTTATTTTTCCTGGCCAGATGAACTCACAGACCCCCAAGCCATGGACCACCTGCCCTGAGAATCATAAACCAAACACATTCTGACTCCCAAAACCATGATTGAAAAAATGTCACAAGATGATAATTAATTCCAGTCTTTGTCCTTCTGCTTTAAAACATCCCTAATTCAAAGACTAAGATGGAGTGGATCTGAAACTTGTTTCTCACTCTCTTTCATGTCTCCCTGTAAATAAACCCTTACTTTGCTGCAAACTCCCACTGTTAGAGTTTGCTTTATACACCAAACCATGGGCATGTGGCCCTTGTTTAGTTAAAACATTAGCAATGAGAAACTGTAAGAAAACTGTAAGATTAAGTAATTTGTGAATGGAGACAAAGCAGGCTAATTCCAGAGTTGACATAAGAATCCAGGTCTCCTGATTTACATTTGTTTTTCTCCCATACCAGCTTAAGAATGTTCTATCAGGAAAGACTGGTTTCATTGTCCTGAAGGCACAGCAAACAGGACACCCACCCCCAGTCACAGCGTCTGATTCCCAAGTACCTATAACAGTTTTCTTTCTTAAAAATTAAATTTACTTATTTTTAAATGAAAACAAAGACGAGCATTTTTAATGATAAAAGGTACAATTCACAAAGAAGATAGACATCATAAACCATTAGACACCTAACAACAAAGAAACAAAGATACATAAAGCAAAAGTCAAAAGAAATAGAAGGGAAAAGAAAAATATTTGTGTCACAATCATAGTGACACATATCAACATTTCTCTGAGAATATTTCATCAAGTGCAGAAAAAGTAATAAGAGCATCTTGAATGATGTCATTAGTAGTTTAAACATAATAGATTTCTATTTATATGAATCTTATATCCTACACAAATACATTTAAAATTTTGTATCTAATATATTGTTAATAGATGTCCATAGGACATTTAGAAAAACTGGCAAAAAGATAAACATTACTAAATTTTAAAAAGTAGAAGTCTTTTTTCGTGTGATTCAGTTATACACATACACATTACTTTTATTTTCCATTATAGAAGATATTTTCCATTATTTCCATTATTTTCCATTATTACAAGATATTGACTATAGTTCCCTGTGCTCTACAGTAAATCTTTGTTGCTTGTTGCATATCTATTTTTTTTTAATTAGAAATCTAGCATTCTATTCATATTAAGTCAAACAAGTAGAATCAAAATTTAGGCAAAAATTCACAAGTTTTCTAAAATATATGTATTATACATATTATTTATATATATGTATACAAGAGTTTTTCTACTATGCTTGATAAAGTCTTGAGAAAGAACATCAAAAAAACAAAAGAAGAGATGGGGAAACTGGAAAACATAAGACAGTTTTCTATATGACTTCAACCTCCTCAGGAAATTTAACTGTCATTTCTCCTTTGTAGGCAATGTCTACATATTTTTACAGAATATATATTTTAAACATTGTTTTAAAATAGGTAATTCTATATTTTGGAATGATTTTTTTGAATTGTGAACGAAATATTAAGGTCAAAGTGAATAATTCTAATATATCCAAACTTTGGAGCAATCAGTTTTACTTGAAATCTGCCAAATAAAAAGCTTAAACATTCATGAATACGTAAGATAAAAAAAACAGGATTCAAACTGGTCTTATGAATACACGGGTGGGGAAATAGGGCTAGTTCTTGTCCCAAAAGAATAAATATACATAGTTTACAAATATTTGAGAAAAATACTCAACTTCACCTTGATCAAATAGAACGATACCACTTTAACCAATCTCATTAGTCAGGATGTTTTAAAAATGGGGCTCATCAATGCTGTGGAGACTATGGCAACACAGTCACCTTCATACACTATGGATAATAGTTCAAACTGCCACAATCTTTTTACAAAGCAAAGTGCAAAATTATTAAGAGCATTTAAAATGCTTTGAAAACCATTCTATGAAAATAATCAAGCATAGGAAAAGTCTTACACACAAAGCTATCTGTTCATCACATTCTTAGAACAGTGAAAAACTAGATATATACAAGTGAAATAACTGTGGCATAGTTTAATATAAAGTATGATCTATTCATATGACAAAGTATTATATTCCTATTTGAAATAAGTTTACAAAAATTTTAAAAATTTAGGAAAATGCTTATGATATAATCTTAGTAAAAAATGCAAGGAACCAATTAGATATTCATCCACCCATTCATCCAGCAAATATTTACAGAATGCCTTTTATGTGCTGATACTGCTCAAGGCTCAGAAGATCTAATAAATAAGATAGGCATATAAAGGAACACAGCCTACTTAGGAAATAGAAAGTTAAGTAATGAAGCTAGAGGGTATTCAAGACAGCCATGAGAATGACAGAGAAGAGGGTGGAGGGGCTGGGGAGGGACAGAGAGAGAGAGAACATGAACGCACTGGAAGCACCAGATATTGCAGTCATCTCAGTCACACCTACCACTGACATTTTAGAAGATGTGGTACACTGCATTAAATCTTCACTCATGATTTGCTTAACTCACATGTGGCAAGAAAAGAAGGAAGGAAGGGAATAAAGATTGATGTTGACTTATTTATTTGCTTTTAACAAAAGATGACTGACACTGAGAAAACATACTAATTATATGAGCTTTCTGGTTATCTGCTTCAGAATAAGCTGGCACTTTTTATACTTCTCGAATCTATAATAGATCTGTAAAGGGTGGAAGTCAAAAGCTGGCCTCAGAAATCCATTTGCCAAGAAGGCACAGCAGACAGTTACAAAAGCATTTACATGAAGAATATTTTTTTTTAAATTTTCATTCCTTGGATAATTTCTGGCACTGAATTGAAAACCATACCTTTCTTCTCCTTGGAAAACAACAGACTATCAAACATGAACATGATACATTTATAAACTGTGAATGGGCACAGGAATAGGCAACCTGTCAAAGTATATGCAAATAGTAACATACTTCTTAAAATCTCTTGTGAAGGATAAAAAATTTTTTTAATCTTATTACCTCATTTTACTACTATCTTGCTTCAAAAATTTCCTCAGAAGATGTTGGACAATCTTTTTATATAAAAATAAATAGCTTAGGACTCAGCTACATAGGCATAGAGTCTGGTTGCTACTGAAAATAAACTATTCAAAGATGTATCAACCACTCCACTAAGTACTGAAGATACAGAGGATTCACAGTGTAATATGATGTGCTATTAAGATGAGTACTAAATGCTATGGAAATCTACAGAATGAAAAAAATTACAGGAAATAATATCTTGAGATATTATCTGAACTCTTTTGTTCCTCCTGCCTCCTTGAACCCATAACTCTTCATATGCCATTAAGACAGCCAAGTACAAAAAAGTAATAATTTAGCTTTAGTTTCAAATTAGACATCTAAAAGTCTTGGCATAAATAACATTAAAAAAGCATGTTTTTCTATTGTTGGAGCCTGGCTTTTTGAGAAAGCAAAGATTTGTTGAGCTTCAAAGGGCAAAAAGCTTTAATGGATTCAGTATAAACTGAAAAAGCACATTCTATGTGATGACAGCAGGTGGAAGTATGAATTTACTCAAAGGAATAAAGTGGCAACTACATTAACCTTAAATAGATAAGGTTTTCTTTTTAAACAAACATAATAATTTCTTGTGGGCTTTATAACATATGTAAAAGAAAAATTCACAACTACAGTATTGTAAAGCCTGGACAGGAGAAATGGAAATACACTGTTGTAATGTTCTTTTACTATTAGTGAAGTAGCATAATAACATTTGAAGATAGGCTATAATAATAAAGATAAAATGGAGAAACAAAAAGCAATCCAAAACTAGGCTGAAAAAAGAGAGAAACAGGAATAAAGAAAAGCTAGGACAAAGAGAACATAAACAGCCATACTAATAAGCACATCAAATGCAAACAGTCTAAATACCCCAAACAAAACCAGACATTGCCAGTGCAGAGCAGAAAAACAAGAACCAATTAAATGCTGCCAATGCACTTTAAACATAAAATCACAAATAGGTTAAAGCTTAAAAGATAAAAAAAGGTATACCATGTTAGCACTGGTTAAAAATTAAAAGCTAGAGTGGCCATATTAAATCAGCCAAAGTAGATCTCAGTGCAAAGACGTGCCAGAACAAAGAAGGCCATTTCATGAAGATACAGGGGGAAATGTAAAACTGTCTTTATCCACAGATGATATGATTATCTATGCAGAAAACCTGATGGCGTTTTTAAACAACTACTAAATTAATACGTGAGTTTTAGCAAGGCTACAAGATGAATATACAAAAAATTGATTATATTTCTACATACTACTAATAAAAATTTGAAACAAAAAATACCATTCACAACAGCACCAAAAATATGAAATACTTAGGGATAAATCTGACAAAGATGTGCAAGACCTATATGGTGAAAACTATATTTCTGAAAAAAGTTAAAGGCCTAAATAAATGGGGATATATATTTTGTTTATGGGTCAGAAAATTCACTATTGTTTGAGTCTCAATTCACTCCCAAATAAATCTATACATTCAACTTAACCCTAATAAAAATTACAAGGTTTTCTGTAGAAATCAACAAGCTGATTCTAAATTTCTATAGAAATGCAAGGAAGCTAGAACAGCCAAACAACTCTGAAAAAGAATAAAGTTGAGGGCTAAAGCTACCTAATTTCAAGAACTGTTATAAAGGTACAGTAATCAAAATGGTACAGTACTCATGGAAAGACAGACAAATTGGTTTACTGGACAGAAAAGAGAAACCAGAAATAATGCCCACATATTTAGGAACTAAATCAGTAGATCTTTGACAAAGGCAATACAATGGATAGAGTTTCCAATAAATGGCACTCCAACAACTGGAAATCACTATGCAGATAATGGACTCGAATTAATACTTTGTATCTTCTTCTTCTGGGACTCCTATGATTCGAATGTTGGGGCGTTTCACATTGTCCCAGAGGTCCCTGAGGTTGTCCTCATTTCTTTTGATTCTTTTTTCTTTTTCCCTCTCTGCTTCATTTATTTCCACCATTTTATGTCCTACCTCACTTATCCTATCTTCTGTCTCTGTTATTCTTTCTACTCTTGTTTCCCTCCAGGGTGTTTTTGATCTCATTTATTGCATTATTCATTTTTAATTGACTCTTTTTTATTTCTTCTAGGTCTTTATTAAACATTTCTTGCATCTTCTCAATCTTTGTCTCCAGGCTATTTATCTGTAACTCCATTTTGTTTTCAAGATTTTGGATCATTTTTATTATCATTATTCTAAATTCTTTTTCAGGTAGATTCCCTATCTTTTGTTTGGAGGGCATTTTTCATGTTCCTTTACCTGTTGGGTATTTCTCTACCTTTTCATCTCATTTAGTTTGCTGTGTCTGGAGTGGGCTTTCTGTATTCTGGAGGTCTGTGGTTCCTTTTTATTGTGGAGGTTTCACCCAGTGGGTGGGGTTGGACGATTGGCTTGTCAAGGTTTCCTGGTTAGGGAAGCTTGTGTCGGTGTTCTGGTGCGTGGAACTGGATTTCTTCTCTCTGGAGTGCAATGGAGTGCCCAGTAATGAATTTTGAGATGGGTCTATGTGTTAGGTGTGACTGTGGGCAGCCTGTATGTTGACGCTCAGGGCTATGTTCCCGCGTTGCTGGAGAATTTGCGTGGTATGTCTTGCTTTGAAACTTACTGGCTCTTGGGTGGTGGTTGGTTTCAGTGTAGGTATGGAGGCTTTTGGATGGTCTCTTATTACTTAATGTTCCATGTAGTCAGGAGTTTTCCGGTGTTCTCAGGTTTGGGGCTTAAGTCTCCTGCCTCTGGATTTCAGTTTTATTCTTCCAGTAGTCTCAAGACTTCTCCAACTATACGGCACTGATAATAAAACTTCTAGGTTAATGGTGAAAAGATTCTCCACCGTGAGGGACACCCAGAGAGGTTCACAGAGTTACATGAAAAAGAGGAGAGGGAGGAGGGAGATAGAGATGAGCAGGAGGAGAAAAGGGGGGACTCAAGAGGAGAGAGAGAGATCTACGCAGTTGTCTGTTCCCAAAGTGTTCTCTGTAGCCCAGACACCCACAAAGATTCACAGAATTGGATTGGGACGAGAAAGGGGAAGGAGGAAATAGAGGTGTTCTGAGGTAGAAAACGGAGAGTCGAAAGTGGGAGAGAGTAATCAACACACTCCTGAATAAAAATGGGAATTGAATATTGGATTCCTAAATGTCCAAAATTTATATCACATACGGAAAAACAAAGATTAAAAATCTAGAGTAGAGGTTAGACTCTTAAAAATACAATATTAAAAACAAAAACACAAAAAATTTTAGAAATATATATGAAGTTCAGTTTAAAAATAGGGCTTCTCTCTTTTTTTTTTTTGCAAGGTTATAGTGAAATGAAAATGAAAATCAAGGAGTAGTAGAGGAGTAATGAGGACTCCTTTCAAAGACAATGGGCTGCTTTTCTGGGCACCTGATGTCCTCGGCTAGCAATCAGAAGTTGTTTTGTGAAGTTTGCTCTGTGTTCAATTGTTCTTTCGATGAATTTGTAGGGGAGAAAGTGGTCTCCCCGTCCTATTCCTCCGCCATCTTGGCTCCTCCCCCAATACTTTGTATCATACATAAAAATTAACTCAAAATGGGTTACAAATCTAAATGTAAGGCTGAAAGCATAAACATTTAGGAAAAAAATATAGGAAAAGATCCTTGTGATCCAGAATTAGAAAAAGATTTCTTAGGACTTAGCCAAAAGTAAAAACTTTTGCTCTTTAAAGACACTAGTAAGAGAATGAAAAGGAAAGTCACAGACTGGGAGAAAAATCTTTGCAAAGCATATATTTTGTAAAGAACTTTTATACAGGAATACAAAGAACTCTTAAAACTCAACAAAAAGAAAAATAAATTTTGTAGCCAAAATGGGCAAAAAGTTTGAATAGATACTCCATAGAAGATAATACAGACGGCAAATAAGCACATAAGAAGTTGTTTAACATCATTAGCCAGTAGGAAAATGCAAATTAAAGTCACAAAAAGAGGCCACTACATACCGATTGTTGTTGTTCAGTCTCTCAGTTGTGTCTGACTCTTTGCAACGCCATGGACTGCAGCATGCCAGGATTCCCTGTCTTTCACTATTTCCCAGAGTTTGCTCAAACTCATGTCCATTGAGTCGGTGATGCCATCCAACCAATTCCTCTGCTGTCCCCTTCTCTCCTGCCTTCAATCTTACCCAGCATCAGGGTCTTTTCCAATAAATCATACTGATTAGAATGGCTAAAATTTTTAAAGCTGACTATTCCAAGTGTTGACAAGGCTATAGTGGAACTAGAACTCTCATACATTTCTGGTGGGACGGGAAAATGGCATGAGCACTTTGGAAATCAGTTTGACAGTTTCTTAAATGTTAAACCCACAACAGGCATATGATCTGACTTTGGCTCAGATCATGAGCTCCTTGTTGCAAAATTCAGACTTAAATTGAAGAAAGTAGGGAAAACCACTAGGTCATTAAGGTATGACCTAAATCAAATACTTTATGACTATACAGTAGAAGTGACAAATAGATTCAAGGGATTAGATCTCATAGACAGAGTGCCTGAAGACTTTGGATAGAAGTTTGCAACACTGTACAGGAGACAGTGACCAAAACCATCCCCAAGAAAAAGAAATGCAGCAAGCAAAATAGTTGTCTGAGAAGGCCTTAAAAATAGCTGAGAAAGGAAGAGAAGTGAAAGGCAAAGGAGAAAAGGAAAGATATACCCATCTGAATGCAGTGTTCCAAGGAATAGCAAAGAGATAAAAACCTTCTTAAGTGAACAAGGCAAAGAAATAAAGGAAAACAATAGAATGGGAAAGACTAGAGATCTCTTCAAGAAAATCAGAGATACCAAGGGAACATTTCATGCAAAGATGGACTCAATAAAGGACAGAAATGGTATGGACTTAACAGAAACAGAAGATATTAAAAAGAAGTGAAAAGAATGCACAGAATAACTGTGTCTTAATGACCCAGGTAACCCCAATGGGGTGATCACTCACCTATACCAGACATCCTGGACCATGAAGTCAAGTGGGCCTTAGGAAGCATTACTATGAACAAAGCTAGTGGAAGTGACAGAATTACAGGTGAGCTATTTCAAATAATAAAAGATGATGCTGTTAAAATGCTGCACTCAAGATGCCAGCAAATTTGGAAAACTCAGCAGTGGTCATAGGACTGGAAAAGGCCAGTTTTCATTTCAATCCCAAACAGGGGCAATGCTATAGAATGTTCAAACGACTGCATGATTGCACTCATTTCCCATGTTGTTGTTATTCTGTTGCTGTTGTGTTCACCTCTTTGAAGCCCCATGGACTGCAGCACGCCAGGCTACCCTGTTCTTCACTGTCTCCCGGAGTTTGCTCAAACTCATGTCCATTGAATCAGTGATGCCATCCAACCAACTCATCCAATCATTACATCTTCTGTCATTCCCTTCTCTTGCCTTCAAGCTTTCCCATGCTAGCAAGGTAATGCTCAAAATCCTTCAAGCTAGGCTTCAACAGTAAGTGAACTGAGAAATTCCAGATGTACAAGCTGGATTTAGAAAAGGCAGAGGAACCAGAGATCAAATTGTTGATATCTATTAATTACAGGAAAAGCAAAGGAATTCCAGAAAAATATCTACTTCTGCCTCATTAACTATGCTAAAGCCTTTGACTGTGTGGATCACAACAAACTGGAAAATTCTGAAAGAGATGGGAATACCAGATCACTTTACCTACCTCCTGAGAAACCTGTATGCAGGTCAAGAAGCAACAGTGAGAACTAGGCATGGAGCAATGGTCTGGTTCAAAATTGAGAAAGGAGGATATCAAGACTGTATATTGTCACTCTGCTTATTTAATTTATATGCAGAGTACATCATGCAAAATGCCAGACTGGATGAATCATAAGCTGGAATCAAGATTGCTTGGTGAAATATCAATAATCTCAGATATGTAGATCACACCACCTTAATGGCAGAAAGCAAAGAAGAACTAAGGAGTCTCTTGATGAAGATGAAAGAGGAGAGTGAAAAAACTGGTTTAAAATGCAACATTCAAAAAACTAAGATACATCCGGTTCCGTCACTTCATGGCAAATAGATGGGGCAACACTGAAAACAGTAACAGACTTTATTTTTCTGGGCTCCAAAATCACTGCAGTCAGTGACAGCAGCCATGAAATCAAGACACTTGTTCCTTGGAAGAAAAGCTATGACGAATCTAGGCAGTGTATTAAAAAGAAGAGGCTGGTTGTGTGGATGCAGAGGGGGCTGGTGGAGAGACTGAGAAAAGAGATCAAGCCCTGAGACTTTGGAGTGGGAGCACTGACTCCAAGACCCTAGACTACCAGAGAACTAACCCTAGAAGGTATTAAATAGTGAGAACTCACACAAAGGAAACTACTGTAATACAAGATGTGGCATCACCCAACCGCCAATAGCACCCTGTGCCAGACACCTCACCTAAACAACAAACAAAACAAAAATACGAACCTAATCATCAGCAGACAGGATTACTACCTCACTCAGTCTTGCCCATAAGAGGAGAAACAAACAAACAAAAATTCAGCACAAATCTCACCTTATAAGAAGCTTATACAAACCACTAGACCAAACTTAGACAGCAGAAACCAAAAGGAAGAAAGAATTCAACCTTGAAGCCTGGGAAAAGGAGACCTCAAACACAATAAGTTAAAAAATAATAATAATGAAAAGGCAGAGAAACACTACACAAATGAAGGAACAAACTAGAAACATATAAGTCCAAATGAATAAAGAGGAGATAGGCAAACTACCCGAAAAAGAATTCAGAATGATAGCAAAGATGATTAAAAACCTTGAAAGCAAAATGGAGAAAGTTCAAGAATCAATTAACAAAGACCTAGAACAATTGAAGAATACACATGCAGAGACAAACAACACAATTACTGAAATTAAAAATACTCTAGAAGGAATCAATAGCAGAATATCTGAAGCAGAAGAACGAATCAGTGAACTGGAAGATAAAATGGTGGAAATAACTTCTGAAGAGCAGAAAAAAGTAAAAAGAATGAAAAGAACTGAGGATAGTCTCAGAGACCTCTGGGACAATATCAACCACACCAACATTCAAATAATAGGGGTCCCAGAAGAAGAAGAGAAAAAGAAAGGGTATGAGAAAATTTTTGAAGAGATTATAGTTGAAAATTTCCCCAGCATGGAAAAGGAAATAGTCAATCAAGCCCCAGAGGCACAAAGAGTTCCATACAGGATAAACCCAAGGAGAAACACACCAACACACATACTAATCAAACTAATAAAGACTAAACAAAAGGAAAGAATATTAAAAGCAGCAAGGGAGAAGCAACAGGTAACATACAAAGGAAACCCCATATGCCTAACAGCTGATCTTTCAGCAGAAACTGCAGGATCTGGCAGGAATGGCAGGATATATTTAAAGTACTGAAAGGGAAAAATCTACAACCAAGATTCCTGTACCCAGCAAAGATCTCATTCAAAATTGATGGAGAAATCAAAAGCTTTTCAGACAAGCAAAGGTTAAGAGAATGCAGTACCACCAAACCAGCTTTACACCAAATGTTAAATGGACTTATATAGTCAAGAAATACAAGAGAAGAAAAACGATTCTATGAAATAAACCCCAAACAATTAAGAAAATGGCAATAGGAACATATATATCAATAATTTGAATTCTTAAATGTAAATAGATTAAATACTCCAACCAAAAGACACAGACTGGCTGAATGGATACAAAAACAAGACCTATATATATGCTGTCTATAAGAAACCCACTTTAGACCTCAAGACATGTACAGACTGAAAGTGAGAGGATGGAAAAATATATTCCATGCAAATGGGAAGCAAAAGAAAGCTGAAGTAGCAATCCTCATATCAGACAAAATAGACCTTAAATAAAGACGATCACAAGAGATAAGGAAGGATACTACATAATGATCAAGGGATCAATCCAAGAGGAAGACATAACAATTGTAAATATCTATGCACCCAACATAGGAGCACCTCAATACATAAGACAAACACTAACAGACAGAAAAGGAGAAATTGACAGTAACACAATAATAGTAGGAGACTTTAACACTCCACTCATACCAATGGACAGATCACCAAAACAGAAAATTAATAAGGAAACACAAGTCTTAAATGATACATTAGATGAGATGGATCTCATTGATATCTTCAGGGCATTACGTCCAAATGCAGAATACTTCTTCTTATCAACTGAACATGGAACATTCTCCAGGTTAGGCCACATCTTGGGTCACAAATCAAACCTCAGTAAAGTTAACAAAATTGAAATTGTATCAAGCATCTTCTCCAACCACAATGCTATAAGACTAGATATCAATTTCAAGAAAAAAACTAAGAAACACAAACACATGGAGATTAAACAATAGGTTTCTAAATAATCAACAAGTTACTGAAGAAATTCCGAGGTCGCTCGGAAGCCTCTTAGCGAGAGTCTAGGTCGCGAGAGTAAAAAACACCTGGTGGTCCCAGGGGACACGATCACCATGGACACAGGCTTCATGCGGGGCCATGGAACCTATATGGGGGAAGAGAAGCTCATTGCATCTGTGGCTGGCTCTGTGGAGAGAGTAAACAAGCTGATCTGTGTAAAAGCTTTGAAAACCAGGTGAGAACAAAAGATATAATGGTGAAGTGGGAGACATTGTAGTGGGGAGAATCACAGAGGTTCAACAGAAGAGGTGGAAGGTGGAGACCAACTCCAGGCTGGATTCAGTCTTGCTTCTCTCATCCATGAACCTTCCTGGAGGAGAGCTGAGGCGAAGATCTGCAGAAGATGAGCTGGCGATGAGAGGTTTCTTGCAAGAAGGGGACCTTATCAGTGCTGAGGTCCAGGCAGTGTTCTCTGATGGAGCCGTCTCTCTGCACACGAGGAGTCTCAAATACGGAAAACTAGGTCAGGGCGTTTTGGTTCAGGTCTCCCCTTCCCTGGTGAAACGGCAGAAGACCCACTTCCATGACCTGCCGTGTGGTGCCTCAGTGATCCTGGGCAACAATGGCTTCATCTGGGTCTACCCAACCCCTGAGCACAAAGAAGACGATGCAGGGGGCTTCATCGCAAACCTTGAGCCGGTCTCCCTTGCTGATCGAGAGGTGATCTCCCGGCTCCGGAACTGCATCGTCTCGCTGGCAACTCAGAGGATGATGCTGTATGATACCAGCATCCTGTACTGCTATGAAGCATCCCTTCCACATCAGATCAAAGACATCTTAAAGCCAGAAATAATGGAGGAAATTGTGATGGAAACACGCCAGAGGCTTTTGGAACAGGAGGGGTAAGAAGAAGCCTCTGACGGCCAGGACTGTGTGGACCCTAGCAGAGCAGCCCTTGAAAGTGGAGAATCTGATTGGTGGTCCCCACGTGCAGCTTAGTGAAGAACCGGGAAATTCATCACTGGACCTACATTGGGCTGCCTCTACCCCAAAGACCTGCTTTCTCCTGTTTTAAGGCAAAGTGAGGGGGAAGGTGATTACTGCTGCTGACCCCTTGAGTTGCCCACAGACTTCGGTGCTTCGGGTAGTTTCAGGCCCTTAAAAGCATTCAGAGTTCCAGCTGAATAGACTTCTATTTTGGAATCATATTTTGGATTCTATTTTGGAATCTTTTGTCTTATAGTCACCGTCAACCCACCAGGCACAGTGCCCCATGAAATTGCCCCTATATAAAACATAGCCTCCCTGATCCCCCCAGTGGTCTGTTTTGGGTCCATTCCCACCTCCTCTGCAGCGCGAGAATGACACTGAAGAGTGTAGCTGGTAAAATGAACCCAAGAGTCAGTGGGAGAACACAGCAACCAAGCAGCCTTTTGCTTGGTTGGAATCTCATTTCCTGTTACATGTTCCCCCTAGTGACAGACACAAGTACATCCCCGCCAGGCTGCCTTAATCTGTTCTGCCTTTGAGGGTGATCTGTCAGAAGCTGAATAATTGAGGACAGAGAGAATGACTGTTTTGGGTGCTCTGATAAATGTGAAAACAAAGTAAGAAAGGTGGAGATGGAAAAAGAAAAGTTTTTCCTCCTATAACTGAAGCAGCAGTGCATTTACTTTTGAATAATTCAGGGTTGAAAGGTAAAAACAAGATACTGAAGTTCTGTCTCACTGAGAATGGCTAGAATTTTTATGCATTCTTTTTCAGATGACTTTCTAAACATGGTGCCCTGATTTGGGTTTGGGGTAAACAGTTCTTTTAAAGACAGTATATGAGAGTGCTATTTGGGGAGCTGTTTGTTTTTGTTTTTTGTTTTTTTTTTTAGTTTATACATGTGGCATCACCATTTCTGTTCTTGTATTCTGTGTAATACTTGGGAGCTAAGTACAGGTGAAGGACGACTTGGGAGATAGAAATTCTTCTGACAGAGGCCTTTAAACTTAAACCTAGAACACCTAGTAAAATTTAAACCTAAGGACAGTTTCAGTGGTAACGTGGAGCATCTGACAGTTTGGAAACGGAACTCAGCTCTTTTTTGTTAAGTTGTGTGTCTTTATAACGTCATTTAGTCTGTTGCCTGTTTCAAGGGGCTGCAGACAACTGAGTGTTGTACAGGCCGCGTTGCAGCCTTAGGTTTGCTCCCTTGTTTCCAAGAACACGTCCCAGGTTGTATGTCCCTGAAGGGAAGGGGAAAGGGGAGGATGGGAGCCTGCATCCTGCTCTGGGCTGCTTTTGATCAGGGCCGTCAGTGGGTTCTGAATGTTTGCCCTTCTCACTTGGTCTCCCAAGCTGCCACCCCATGCTGTTCACTCAGTATATCCTGAATACTGGTTACCTACTAAGTGGAGATACCAACATATAAAAGTCTAAAAACATCTTTTTGGTTATTAGCTACTTTTTTTGTGGCCCACTAGAGGGTGCCCTTGTTAAGCGTAATTTCAGTAGGTATTTTTTTAAAAATAAAGCTGAAGTTTTTACACTGGTTCTGAATTCCTCTAGCAATGTGTAGGTTGCTTTGCTTTATAAGCGTGAGCACAAAATTAGGCTGGACTGTGTCACTCTTAGTGGAATATATGCGCTTAAAGGGATTTATTCAAATGTGGCAATTTGAATTTGGCAATTTATTAAAATTTATTTACTTCTGAAAAAAAAATAAATAAAAAATAAAAGGGAAATCAAAAAATTTCTAGAAACAAATGACAATGAAAACACAACTACTCAAACCTATGGGATGTAGCAAAAGCAGTTCTAGGAGGGAAGTTTATAGCAATACAATCCTACCTCAAGAAACAAGAAAAGCATCAAATAGATAGCATAACTTGACAACTAAAACAACTGGAAAAAGAACAACAACAACAAATAAGTAGAAGGAAAGAAATCATAAAGATTCGAGCAGAAATAAATGAAAAAGAAATGAAAAAAACAATAGCAAAGATAAATAATACTAAAAGCTGGTTCTTTGATAAGATAAACAAAATTGACAAACCTCTAGCCAGACTCATCAAGAAAAAAAGAGAAGAATCAAATCAACAAAATTACACATGAAAAAGGAGAGGTTACAACAGACAATGCAGAAACACAAAGGATTATAAGAGAGTATTATGAACAACTATATGGCAATAAAATGGATAACCTGGAAGAAATGGACAGATTCTTAGAAAACTTCAGTCTTCCAAGACTGAACCAGGAAAAAACAGAAATTATGAACAACCCAAGTACAAGGCCAGAAATTGAAGCTGTGTTCAAAAATCTCCCCAAAAACAAAAGCCCAGGACCAGATGGCTTCACAGGAGAATTCTATTAAACATTTAGAAAAGAGCTAATGCCTATCCTTCTAAAACTCTTTCAAAAAACTGCAGAGGAAGGAACACTTCCAAACTCATTCTATGAGGCCACCATCACCCTGATACCAAAACCAAAGACAACAGAAGAAAAGAAAACTACAGGCCAATATCACTGATGAAAACAGATGCAAAGATCCTCAACAAAATTTTAGCAAACAGAATTCAGCAACAAATCAAAAAGTTCATACACCATGATCAAGTTGAGTTTATTCCAGGAATGCAAGGATTCTTCAATATATGCAAATCAATCAGTGTGATACACCATATTAACAAATTGAAAGATAAAAACCATATGATCATCTCAATAGATGCAGAAAAAGCCTTTGACAAAATTCAGCACCCATTTATGATTAAAACTCTTCAAAAAATGGGCATAGAAGGAATCTACCTCAACATATTAAAGGCTATATATAATAAGCCTATGGCAAACATTATTCTCAATGGTGAGACTTAAAGCATTCCCCCTAAGATCAGGAACAAGACAAGGGTGTTCACTTTCACCACTATCATTCAACATAGTTCTGGAAGTCCTAGCTATAGCAATCAGAGAATAAAAACAAACAAAAGGTATCCAGATCAGAAAAGAAGAAGTAAAGCTCTCAGTTTGCAGATGACATGACACTGTACATAGAAAACCCTAAAGATAGTACCAGAAAATTACTAGAGCTAATCAGTGAATTTAGCAAAGTTGCAGGATACACAATCAATACAAGAAATCACTGGCATTTCTATATACTAACAATGAAAAATCAGAGAGAAATGAATGTACCAATCCCACTCACCACTGAAACAAAAAGAATTACATATCTAGGAATAAAATTATCTAAGGAGACAAAAGAACTGTACACAGAAAATTATAAGACACTGGTGAAAGAAATCAAAGGCAACATAAACAGATGGAGAGAAATTCCATATTCCTGGGTAGGAAGAACCAATACTGTGAAAATGACTATACTACCAAACACAATCTACAGATTCAATGTGATCCTTATCAAACTACCAATGCATTTTTCACAGAACTAGAACAAAAAATTTCACAATTCATATGGAAACAAAAAAGATCCCAAATAGCCAAAGCAATCTTAAGAAAGAAGAATGGAGCTGGAGGAATCAACCTTCCTGACTTCAGATTATACTACAAAGCTACAGTCATCAAGACAGTATGGTATTGGCATAAGAACAGAAATATATACCAATAGAACAAAATAGAAAGCCCAGAAGTAAACCCATGCACCTATGGGTACCTTATTTTTTACAAAGGAGGCAAGAATATACAATGGGGCAAAGACAGCCTCTTCAATAAATGGTGCTGGGAGAACTGGACAGCTAAATGTAAAAGAATGAAATTAGAACACTTCCTAACACCATACACAAAGATAAACTCAAAATGGATTAAAGACCTAGATGTAAGAACAGAAACTATAATACTCTTAGAGGAAAACATAGGCAGAAAACCCGATGACATAAATCAAAGCAAGATCCTCTATGACCCACCTCCTACAGTAATGGAAATAAAAATAAAAGTAAACAAGTGGGACATGCTTAAACTCAAAAGCTTTTGCACAGCAAAGGAAACTATAAGCAAGGTGAAAAGCCAACCTTCGGAATGGGAGAAAATAATAGCAAATGAAACAACTGACAAAGGATTAATTTTCAAAATATACAAGCAGCTCATACAACTCAATATCAGAAAAAGAAACAACCTAATCAAAAAGTGGGGAAAAGACCTAAATAGACATTTCTCCAAAGAAGACATACAGATGGCTAACAAACACATGAAATGATGCTCAACACCACTCATTATTCAAGACGTGCAAATCAAAACCACAATGAGATGTCACCTCACACCAGTCAGAATGGTCATCATCAAAAAGTCTACAAACAATAAATGCTGGAGAGGGTGTGTAGAAAAGGAAACTCTCTTGCACTGTTGGTGGGAATGTAAATTGATATAGTCATTATGGAAGACAGTTTGAAGATTCCTTAAAAAACTAGGAATAAAACCACCATATGACCCAGCAATCCCACTCCTAGGCATATACCCTGAGGAAACCAGGGTTGAAAAGGACACATGTCAGTTCAGTTGCTCAGTCGTATATAACTCTTTGTGACCCCATGAACTGCAGCACACCAGGCCTCCCTGTCCATTACCAACTCCCGGACTCCACCCAAACCCAAGTCCATTGAGTTGGTGATGCCTTCCAACCATCTCATCCTCTGTCGTCCCCTTCTCCTCCTGCCCTCAATCCCTCCCAGCATCAGGGTCTTTTCAAATGAGTCAGCTCTTCACATCAGGTGGCCAAAGTATTAGAGTTTCAGCTTCAACATCAGTCCTTCCAATGAACACCCAGGACTTATCTCCTTTAGGATGGACTGGTTGGATCTCCTTGCAGTCCAAGGTACTCTCAAGAGTCTTCTCCAACACCATAGTTCAAAACCATCAATTCTTCGGCGCTCAGCTTTCTTTATAGTCCAACTCTCACATCCATACATGACACTGGAAAAACCATAGCCTTGACTAGACGGAACTTTGTTGACAAAGTAATGTCTCCGCTTTTAATATGCTATGTAGGTTGGTCATAACTTTCCTTCCAAGGAGTAAGCATCTTTTAATTTCATGGCTGCAGTCAGCATTTGCAGTAATTTTGGAGCCCAGAAAAATAAAGTCAGCCACTGCTTCCACTGTTTCCCCATCTATTTGCCACAAAGTGATGGGACCGGATGCCATGATCTTAGTTTCTCAATGTTGCGTTTTAAGCCAGCTTTTTTACTCCCCTCTTTCACTTTCATCAAGAGGCTCTTTAGTTCTTCTTTGCTTTCTGTCATAAGGGTGGTGTCATCTGCATATCTGAGGTTATTGATATTTCTCCTGGCAATTTTAATTTCAGCTTGTGCTTTATCCAGCCCAGCGTTTCTCATGATGTACTCTGCATATAAGTTAAATAAGCAGGGTGACAATATACAACCTTGACGTACTCCTTTTCCTATTTGGAACCAGTCTATTGTTCCATGTCAAAGGCTTAGACATAGTCAATAAAGCAGAAATAGATGTTTTTCTGGAACTCTCTTGCTTTTTCGATGATCCAGAGAATGTTGGCAATTTGATCTCTGGTTCGTCTGCCTTGTCTAAATCCAGCTTGAACATCTGGAAGTTCACGGTTCACATATTGCTGAAGCCTGGCTTGGAGAATTTTAAGCATTATTTTACTAGCATGTGAGATGAGTGCAATTGTGTGGTAGTTTGAGCATTCTTCGGCATTGCCTTTCTTTGGGATTGGAATGAAAACTGACCTTTTCCAGTCCTGTGGCTACTGCTGAGTTTTCCAAATTTACTGGCATATTGAGTGCAGCACTTTCACAGTGTCATCTTTCAGGATTGAAATAGCTCAACTGGAATTCCATCGCCTCCACTAGCTTTGTTCATAGTGATGCTTCCTAAGGCCCACTTGACTTCACATTCCAGGATGTCTGGTGTCCCACTGTTTATTTCAGCACTATTCACAATAGCTAGAACATGGAAGCAAACTAGATGTCCATCAACAGATGAATGGATAAAGAAGTTGTGGTACACATACACAATGCAAATTTACTCAGCCATAAAAAGGAACACATTTGAGTCAGTTCTGATGAGGTGGACGAACCCAGAACCTATTATACAGAGTGAAGCAAGTCAGAAAGAGAAAGATAAATATTGTATTCTAATGCACATATACGGAATCTAGAAAAATGGTACTGAAAAATTTATTTACAGGGCGGCAATGGAGAAACAGACATAGAGAATAGACTTATGGACATGGGAAGAGGGGAGAAGAGGGTGAGATGTATGGAAAGAGTAACATGGAAACTTACATTACCATGTGTAAAATAGATAGCCAACAGGAATTTGCTGTATGGCTCAGGAAACTCAAACATGGGTTCTGTATCAACCTAGAGGGGTGGGATGGGAGGGAGATGGGAGGGAGGTTCAATAGGGAGGGGATATATGTATACCAATGGCTGATTCGCCTTGAGGTTTGACAGAAAACAACAAAATTCTGTAAAGCAATTATCCTTCAATAAAAAAATTAATTTAAAAAAAATGTAGAGACATCATTTTGCCAAAAAAGGTCCATATAGTCAAAGCTATGGTTTTTCCAGTAATCATGTATGGATGTGAGAATGTGATGATAAAGAAGGCTGAATACCAAAGACTTTATGGTTTCAAACTATGGTACTGGAGAAGAGTCTTGAGAGTCACTTGGACTGCAAGGAGATCAAACCAATCAATCATAAAGGAAATCAATCATGAATATTCGTTGGAAGGACTGATGCTGAAGCTGAGGCTCCAATACTTTGGCAACCTGATGCCAAGTGCTGACTCACTGGAAAAGACCCTGATGCTGGGAAAGATTGAGGGCATGAAGAGAAGGGGGCAACAGAAGATGAGATGGTTGGATGGCATCATTGAGTCAATGGAAATAAGTCAGAGCAAACTCCAAGAGATAGTGAAGTACAGGGAAGCCTGGCATGCTGCAGTCCATGGGGTCACAAAGAGTTGGACACAACGGAACAACAACAAAATGGACAACTCATTCACCAGCTTTTCCTTTTAAGCTTTTCTTTTGGGGGGGGGGGGTGGCGGTTGGTGTTTAATTTGTTGCTTGCTCCATCTGTTTTTGACACCTTAAGCAACTACATTGTTAAACAGTTGTTGCTGATTGTTTTTGACAAATCACTCTGAGGAAAATACTGTTTGTATTGGGCAGGTTCTCTTTGGGTCACACAAAGACAAGCTTTTTGAGGATGGTTTACCAGAGAACTTCCAGACAGGTCAAATAATGACAAGCCTCTAAGTATGGGGCTTTGAAAGAACTTCAACTCAATTTTGACTTCTCCAGTGCTGGGTAATCTGCTAGTTTTCACCATGACTGCAGGCTCTTGTTTGCAAGGCTACCATGGAGCTAGAGAAAAGGACTAATATCAGAGCAAGTAAAAAGTGCCACAAAGCTTGCTGTTCTTACAGAGAAAGAGCTGTTGACTTTTTAATAAATGTTGCTCCAGATTGTTGTAAGCCTTTGGTTAATTACCAAAGATCTGAAAAAGTTGATCTAGACAATTTTTGCAAGTGTTCTTGGTAATTTTGTAACAGAAAGTATTTTCAGATGTTGTTATTCTGCCACTCTTAGTAACATCACTCTGACTCACATGGTTTTTAGATTACTTTTTAAAGATATTTAAAACATATTAAACTATTTAAGGCAATAATAATAGTAATAGTATAGTGTGGGGTTTATAATACATTCAGAAGTAAATGTATGACAATAATAGCACAGAGTATCAGGCTATATGGAAACATGCTGTTAGAAAAATTCCTATAAGTGAAATTGTATGACATTATTTGAAGGTAGATCATGGCAAATTAAAAATACATGTTATAAATCCTGGCGCAAACACCAAAAAAATGAGAAAAGGAAATAATTCAATAGAAGAGAAAAATAAAATACTAAAAAATATTCAATTGATAACAAGATAGTATGAAAGAGAGAAAAGAAGCAAAGAACAGACAGAACAGAAAACAAATAGTAAGTGGAACATTATACTGCAATTGTATGTGCCTGTCTACCTATTTCTCTCTTACACTCTATCTATGTATACTCATTTTTGTTACTAGTTTATAAGATTACCTAATTTGAGTGATAAATAGAAATAAACCAAAATTAATTGCTGAAATAAATACACTATAAATTCTAATTCTTCTCTATTTTGGAATTTCTGATAATTTATAAAATTTTACTTAATACATAAGACAATATAAAAAAAATACAAAACTTACCTGTCTTCATAAAATAAATCTCAGAATTTTAGTGCTAAGCTATTTCAGAAACCACTTTGTACAATTTCTTCATTTCACAATTAAGGAAACTAAGAGTCAGAGTGACTGACTAATCATTAACAATTGAAAATTAATCAAAAGAGTCACATGGCCAGTTAGCAGTAGAGCCACAGTAAAATTCCTATAACTTTTAGACCAGTTCTCTCAAGAGAAAAAAATTTCTATACAACATCGACCACATATGCAACTATACATAAATAATGTGCTTATTTCAGATGATCCTATCTAGCAGATCTAGCAGTATCTCTATTTGGAAACATCTTGTTAATTAAGTTATACACCTATTTTAAAATAATCAGACTTTTAAAAATGCCTTTTGTTGAACTTAGAGTTTTAACTAATTCAAATTCTCAACAATTAATCAAGATTTTTGAACTATACTAAACAAAAATTGAAAATATCATAAATAATCATTTAAAACACTGCATATCAAACTCAGAGAATAAAATCATTCACTTAAATCAATGACCAAATCATTCACACTTATGCCAAAAAAGATTTAAAAATTATGAAATCTATGTGTATCATTACCTGTAGCTCCAAGTGGGTGCCCCTTTGAAATTAATCCACCACTAGGATTTATGACCCACTTTCCTCCATAAGTATTATCTCCTCTTTCAACCAGTTTTCCACCTTGGCCTACAAAAGGAAAAATAATATTCATAAATGTAAAAAGTAACATTGGGATAAATGATACATTAGGGTTTTTTTTAACTTATGGATAGCCAAGAATTTCTTGGACCAAACATTTCTTGATGGCTCAAACTAACATCAAATTGACATAAGCACTTCTAAAAGTGAGGTAACAAATATTGGGTAATAAAGGCTTATATTTTCAGAACATTTCCTTCATGAAACAAAGCTCCTACTAGTTCCTAACAGCTCTCTGCTTCCAAAATTGTTCTTAATATAACAGAGATTCAGAGAACCATAACAAAAATACTGAAATAGATACAATAACTAAAATAATACTAGGTTTAAAAATTTACAATTTTGCCAAATGTATTCATTTCCAACTGTACATTACATGCTATATAAATATTCTTAGTAAACAGCTGTGAGGAGAGGGGAGAGAGAGAGAGAAAAAAAGAGCACTTTCATGAAATAAAATGGCTGAAAACACTGTTAAGCATAATGTAAGCCTAAAAGAAAAAAATTACATCACATGTTTGGCATGCTCAACATTCTTATCAATTCTGTAGGCATTCATCCAGGTAGTTAAGGAGTAAACAAAAACGCATGCATAGTATAAAATATTCTTCCAGATGATATTTCTGGTAATGAGAGGTGAAATGTGTCCAAATAATGATGATAATGGTCGTGGTGATGCTACCAGAGGCATCTAATAACCTCTGATGGTAATTCAGACTGTAAAGAATCTGCCTGCAGTGCAGGAGACCCGGGTTTGATCCCTGGGTTGAGAAGATTCCCTGGAGAAGGAAACAGCAACCCACTCCAGTATTCTTGCCTGGAGAATTCCATGGAGAGAGGAGCCTAGTAGGACAGAGTCCATGGGGTCACAAAGAGTCAGACATGACAAAGCGACTAACATACACACAATCATTTATTCATATATTTATTTTTGGTTGTGCTGGGTCTTTGCTACTGCACAGCTTTTTCTCTGGTTGCTGCATAAGAAGGCTGGCATGGCTAAGTTAGTCAGATAAAAGAGACTTCTAGACAAAGAATATAGCCAGAGATAAAGTAGAATACTTGATAATGAAAAAAAAATCACCAGGAAGACATAAAAACCATAAATAACAGAGCCTCAAAATAAAAAAAGCAAAAATTGATAAAATTTTAAAAAGAGATAGCTCCACAATTGTAATACAACTATAGTATGAGATTCTAACAGCCCTCTCTCAGCAAGTGATAGAGCACATCTAATAAACTAGTGGAGACATAGAAGATCTGAAAAGTTCTATCAATCATCTTGATTTAACTGACATATACAGAACATGACATCTAACAGTCTTGAAATCACCATTATTTTTCAAGTGCGTATAAGTTCACCAATATATACCATGTGCTGAGCCATAAAATAAATTTCAATTAGTTTGAAAGGATCAAGACCAAATAAAGCATAATCTCTGACTACAACAAAATTACAATAGAAAGCAAGAAGATACCTATGAAAATTCGAAATCCTAAGATAGTAAACAACTAACCTCTAAATAGTTTACAGGTCAAGGACAAAATTAGACATTAAAGAGACATTTTAAATATTTTGAACTAGATGACAATGGATATTAAAAACCTGTGGACTTTTTGTAGAAACAATAAATGCTGGAGAGGGTGCAGAGAAAAGGGAACCCTCTTACACTGTTGGTGGGAATGCAAACTAGTATAGCCACTATAGAGAACAGTGTGGAGATTCCCTAAAAAACTGGAAAAAGAACTACCATATGACCCAGCAATCCCACTGCTGGGCAAACACACCAAGGAAACCAGAAATGAAAGAGACACATGTACCCCAATGTTCCTTGCAGCACTGTTTACAACAGCTAGGACATAGAAGCAACCTAGATGTCCATCTGCAGATGAATGGATAAGAAATCTGTGGTATATATACACGATGGAATATTACTCAGCTATTAAAAAGAAAGCATTTGAATCAGTTCTAATGAGGTGGATGAAACTGAAGCCTATTATACAAAGTGAAGTAAGTCAGAAAGAAAAACACCAATACAGTATATTAACGCATATATGTGGAATTTAGAAAGATGGTAACGATGACCCTACAGGTGAGACAGTAAAAGAGACAAAGATGTAAAGAAGAAACTTCTGGACTCTGTGGGAGAAGGCAAGGGTGAGATGATTTGAGAGAAAAGCACTGAAACATGTATATTACCATATGTGAAATGGATCGCCAGTCCAGGTTCAATGCATGAGACAGGGCGCTCAGGGCCGGGGCATTGGGATGACCCTGAGGGATGGGATGCGGAAGGAGGTAGGAGGGGTTCAGGATGGGGACACATGTACACCCATGGTTCATTCATGTCAGCGTGTGGCACTGACACTGCAATATTGTAATTAGCTACAATATTGTAATTAGCCTCCAATTAAAATAAATAAATAAATTCTTTAAAATATCGGTGGAATGCAGCTAACATACTGCTCAGAGAAAAACACATAGCTTTATATAGTACATTAGAAATGGAGAAAGATCTAAAATAAATCTTCTGTCATAAGAAACTTAAAAAATAAAAAAGTCAATGCAAACCCGAAGTAAATTAAAGGAGGGAAATAATGAAAAGCAGAGATCAGTGAAATAGAGGGGAAAAAAAGACAACAACAAAGTCAAAAGCCAAACCTTTCTAAAGCTCAACAAAAGTGGCAAACCTCTAGGTAGGCAGATGAAGGAAAAAAAGGAGAAAGAACAAAAAATATCAATATCAGGAATTTTAAAAGTAACCATGGATTCTGTAGAAATTGAAAGGATAAAAACAGTTCTATTTCCAGTTTTTTAAGGAATCTCCACACTGTTCTCCATAGTGGCTGTACTAGTTTGCATTCCCACCAACAGTGTAAGAGGGTTCCCTTTTCTCCACACCCTCTCCAGCATTTATTGCTTGTAGACTTTTGGACAGCAGCCATCCTGAATGGCATGTAATGGTACCTCGTTGTGGTTTTGATTTGCATTTCTCTGATAATAAGTGATGTTGAGCATCTTTTCATGTGTTTGTTAGCCATCTATATGTCTTCTTTGGAGAAATGTCTCTTTAGTTCTTTGGCCCATTTTTTTGATTGGGTCATTTATTTTTCTGGAGTTGAGCTGCAGGAGTTGCTTGTATATATTTGAGATTAATCCTTTGTCTGTTGCTTTGTCTGCTATTATTTTCTCCCATTCTGAGGGCTGTCTTTTCACCTTGCTTATAGTCTCCTTTGTTGTGCAAAAGCTTTTAAGTTTCATTAGGTCCCATTTGTTTATTTTTGCCTTTATTTCCAATATTCTGGGAGGTGGGTCATAGAGGATCCTGCTGTGATTCATGTCGGAGAGTGTTTTGCCTATGTTCTTCTCTAGGAGTTTTATAGTTTCTTGTCTTACATTTAGATCTTTAATCCATTTTGAGTTTATTTTTGTGTATGGTATTAGAAAGTGTTCTAGTTTCATTCTTTTACAAGTGGTTGACCAGTTTTCCCAGCACCACTTGTTAAAGAGGTTGTCTTTTTTCCATTGTATATATGTGCCTCCTTTGCCGAAGATAGCATAAATCAAAGCAAGATCCTCTATGACCCACGTCCTACAGTAACAGAAATAAAAACAAAAGTAAAGAAGTGGGACATGCTCAAACTCAAAAGCTTTTGCACAGCAAAGGAAACTATAAGCAAGGTGAAAAGACAACCTTCGGAATGGGAGAAAATAATAGCAAATGAAACAACTGACAAAGGATTAATTTTCAAAATATACAAGCAGTTCATACAACTCAATATCAGGAAAAGAAACAACCTAATCAAAAAGTGGGGGAAAGACCTAAATAGACATTTCTCCAAAGAAGACAAACAGATGGCTAACAAACACATGAAAAGATGCTCAACATCGCTCATTATTTGAGAAATGCAAATCAAAACCACAATGGGATATCACCTCACACCAGTCAGAATGGCCAACATCAAAAAATCTACAAACAATGAATGCTAAAGAGAGTGTGGAGAAAAGGGAACCCTCTTGTACTGTTGGTGGGAATATAAACTGATACAGTCACTTTGGAAGATGATATGGAGATTCCTTTAAAAACTAGGAATAAAACCACCACATGACCCAGCAATCCCACTCCTAGGCATATACCCTGAGGAAATCAAAATTGAAAAGGACACAGGTACCCAATGTTCACTGCAGCACTATTTACAATAACTAGAACATGGAAGCAACCTAGATGTCCATCAACAGATGAATGGATAAAGAAGTTGTAGTACATATACACAATGGAATATTACTCAGCCATAAAAAGGAATGCATTTGAGTCAGTTCTAATTGGTGGATGAACCTAGAGCCTATTATACAGAATGAAGTAATTCAGAAAGAGAAAGATAAATATTGTATACTAACGCATATATGTGGAATCTAGAAAGATGGTACCAATGAATTTATTTGCAAGGCAGCAATGGAGAAACAGACATAGAGAACAGATTTTTGACCACAGGGAGGGGGAGGAGAGGGTGAGATGCATGGAGAGAGTAACATGGAAACTTACCTTACCATGTAAAATAGACAGCCCATGAGAATTTGCTATACGTCTCAGGGAACTCAAACAGGGGCTCTGTAGCAACCTAGAGGGGTGGGATGAGGAGGGAGTTGGGAGGGAAGCTCAAGAGGGAGGGGATATATGTACACCTATGGCTGATTCATGTTGATGTTTGACAGAAAACAATAAAATTCTATAAAGCAATTATCCTTCAATAAAAAATAAATAAATCTTTAAAAATTGATTAAAATACATGTAACTGATAATCAAAACTTTTAAAATTTGTCCTGCAAGAGACATCATTAATAAAACAAAAAGGCAGCCAGTGCAGTAACAAAGACCTAGAGCAGTCAAAAATAAAAAATAAAACAATAGACAAACCACAGACTGGGAGAAAAAGTCCACATATATCAGACACATTACTTGTATCCAGAAAATACTTTTATATAAATTTTACAACACAAGTGCTCACTTCGGCAGCACATATACTAAAATTGGAACGATACAGAGAAGATTAGCATGGCCCCTGCGCAAGGATGACATGCAAATTCGTGAAGCGTTCCATATTTTTGAAAAGACAGCCCTCAGATTGGGAGAAAATAATAGCAAGTGAAGAAACAGACAAAGGATTAATCTCAAAAATATACAAGCAACTCCTGCAGCTCAATTCCAGAAAAATAAATGACCCAATCAAAAAATGGGCCAAAGAACTAAACAGACATTTCTCCAAAGAAGACACACAGATGGCTAACAAACACATGAAAAGATGCTCAACATCACTCATTATTAGAGAAATGCAAATCAAAACCACAATGAGGTACCATTACACGCCAGTCAGCATGGCTGCTATCCAAAAGTCTACAAGCAATAAATGCTGGAGAGGGTGTGGAGAAAAGGGAACCCTCTTACACTGTTGGTGGGAATGCAAACTAGTACAGCCGCTATGGAAAACAGTGTGGAGATTTCTTAAAAAACTGGAAATAGAACTGCCATATGACCCAGCAATCGCACTTCTGGGCATACACACTGAGGAAACCAGCTCTGAAAGAGACACGTGCACCCCAATGTTCATCGCAGCACTGTTTATAATAGCCAGGACATGGAAGCAACCTAGATGCCCATCAGCAGACGAATGGATAAGGAAGCTGTGGTACATATACACCATGGAATATTACTCAGCCATTAAAAAGAATTCATTTGAACCAGTCCTAATGAGATGGATGAAGCTGGAGCCCCTTATACAGAGTGAAGCCAGAAAGATAAAGAACATTACAGCATACTAACACATATATATGGAATTTAGAAAGATGGTAACGATAACCCTATATGCAAAACAGAAAAAGAGACACAGAAATACAGAACAGACTTTTGAACCCTGTGGGAGAATGTGAGGGTGGGATATTTCAAAAGAACAGCATGTATACTGTCTATGGTGAAACAGATCACCAGCCCAGGTGGGATGCATGAGACAAGTGCTCCGGCCTGGTGCACTGGGAAGACCCAGAGGAATCGGGTGGAGAGGGAGGTGGGAGCGGGGATCGGGATGGGGAATACGTGTAAATCCATGGCTGATTCATATCAATGTATGACAAAACCCACTGAAATGTTGTGAAGTGATTGGCCTCCAACTAATAAAAAAAAAAAAAAATATTTTACAACACAAAAAAGAAGAAAACTAACCCAATAATCAAAGGGCAAAAGACCTGAACAAACACTTCACAAAGATACATGTATATCAACAAACACAAGAAAAGATGCTCAACATCATTAGTAATCAGGGATAAGCAAATTAAAATGAAAATAAAAACATCACTATATAGTCTCTTGAATGGTTCAAATTTTAAAAACTGACCACATCAAGTGTTGTTAAGAACATAAAGCAAGTTAAATCTCACATATTGCTTGCTAGTAGTAGTGGAAAATGGTACAACCACTTTTTTTTTTTTTTTTTTTTTTTAATTAGTTGAAGGCTAATTACTTCACATTTCAGTGGTACAACCACTTTAGAAACAAAAAGAAAAAAAATCTCCAGGTCCCACCAACTAGTCTTCTCATTTTCCCTTCTGCGGGTCTTTGTTCAAACACATCTGAAATACCTATAATTACATAAGTGATTTTTCTTTTTTTTTTTACTTAACAGTGTATTACCAGTACCCTTGATTTACATAAATCAAATCACTTATATATTCTGTCATCTCATTTGGTACTGTCCAAGACCACAACTCTAAAAGTCCAGCATTAAGAGAGCGTACATTCACTTAGCACAGTGTGGCAGAGACAACATAGAAGGGAACGCAACTAGTGAATTATTTTGTTTCAATAATGAGAGTGAAATTTTTTCAATGAAACATAGTAAGTTAATCTGCATCTCATCAAAGATATTACCTTCTGGACACAGTCCCAGTGCTTCATAAGTAATAAGTTCATTGCTAGAAAAGCAATCGTGAAGTTCTATTACGTCAATATCACTTGGTCTCAGGCCAGATTTCTCATAGCACTTTCTGGCAGCTTCTTTACTCATGTCAAAACCAACCTAAAACCAAAATCATATACAAATAAATTAAAGGTATCAAAACTGGGACTTTCATGTAGGGATTATAAAAGATGAACATATGTATAACCTTTACAGTTGAGAATTGTCCATAAATGTTGAAATCTCAGTCAATTCTATATTACAGAGAAAGCTCAAATAAAATATCCAGGAGAGACAATGGACATACACATTAAATTCTGTACTATAAAGAATAGAATTTTAAATCAGGTATATAAAAAGGATGTATAATTCCTCATGCCATATACAATGCTGTTACAAAACTCTGTCAAACCACAATATAGAGTTGTGGTAGACTGAAGAGATCTATCAAGAGACTATTTTGATTCACTGAAAAATATGGGTGAATTTCTACATGAAAATAAACAATCTTTTATCAACAGAAAATCAGGTGGGATTCACATCATTTTTCTAATATTCATGCTCTTAACACCCCTTAACATGCAAACTCAACTCTTTTCCAAGCAAATTGTGATACAATGGAAAATGTACTGCAATTGGAAAACCTAAGTTGTACCTCTACCACACCATATCTTGGACAACTTATAGAAACATTTTAAAATCCAAAGCATTATTATAAAGTCATTTTATAAGCTCTAATGTAAACCAAATGCTTATTTACATACACGTGTGTACCTAATGCATATTTTTATATGTATATATGTATGTATCTTCAAATATTCAACCTAGAGTTCTAGGTCAGAATTCTCATTTTTTTTACTTCCTCCATTTTGTACTCAATCTGCAGTCAGAATTTTTAAAGTGCGAAGGGTCAAAAAGTTCCTCAAAACATCCTTGTTTTTTTATTTTAATTCTATAAGACTGGAGTTCTGGGCATATTTAATCATTCCAAAATTTTTAAAAATATAACTCTAGTTAGTTAGAAGTGCGTATGTTCTCATAAGTGATTTTCCCTTAGATTCTTAAATGATGGGTTACAATACTAAATTTTCTAGAACAATTTTTTTCAAGTAAATAAACTTTAAGAGCTGATGACATGATGTCACTTTGAAATTTTTAAAAAGAAATCCCTCAACTGATTAATAAAACAGAATCTCAGACACACCATTTTAATAATGCTTTTTTCTTCAAATGAGCTTGGCATATCAGTCACCATCTCTTGAGCCAAAATTTCCACAGCTTGGGATTTCAGGTCATGCTTCTGTACAAATGCTTCACTAGCCAAAATTGCTGCGGCAGCACCATCTGAAGTGGGACTAAGAGGAGGTAAAAATAGTTATTGATATCCTATTCACTTCAATCCTAGGATTTCAGACTAGGAGTTCTTACAGTGTGGAAAGACAGGCAGGGAGGGTATGCCTGCTGGTCACTGGACTGTCCTAGTAATATCTGCAGTTAAAAATTACACATGCTTCCTACATGAAGACTGAACCTCTAGCAAGAATTTAAAGGCTGCCGATCACTGCTTAGATTCTATGGGTCTCTCCCCAAAAGTTCTTATTGCAAAGAATTCCAGATTTGCCTTTGCAAACACATAAGGTATTTTTTGGTGACTTCTGAGGAGTCCACAAGGTTATTTCTAAGCTAACACAATAAAGATTTTACTCTAGGCCTAACTAGCTCCAACTTTGTTCTCTCTCAAATAATCAGTCCTGAAATCCTTCTGAAAAATGGGAAACGATGGAATAGGAGATACGAGAAAATCTATGGTTTGGTTAAGACTTTTGTGATCTCCTTAAGGAGAGATAAGAAAGCCTTCCTCAGTGATCGGTGCAAAGAAATAGAGGAAAAAAAGACTAGAGATCTCTTCAAGAAAATTAGAGATACCAAGGGCACATTTCATGCAAAGATAGGCACAATAAAGGACAGAAATGGTATGGACCTAACAGAAGCAGATGATATTAAGAAGTGGTGGCAAGAATACACAGAAGAACTATATAAAAAAGATTTTCATGACCCAGATAATCATGATGGTATGATCACTCACCTAGAGCCAGACATCCTGGAATGTGAACTCAAGTGAGCCTTAGGAAGCATCACTATGAACAAAGCTAGTGGAGGTGATGGAATTCCAGTTGAGCTATTTCAATCCTAAAAGATGATGCTGTGAAAGTGCTGCACTCAATATGCCAGCAAATTTGGAAAACTCAGCAGTGGCCACAGGACTGAAAAAGGACAGTTTTCATTCCAATCCCAAAGAAAGGCAATACCAAAGAATGCCCAAACTACCACACAATTGCATACATCTCACATACTAGCAAAGCAATGCTCAAGATTCTCCAAGCCAGGCTTCAACAATACATGAACCATGAAATTCCAGATGTTCAAGCTGGATTTAGAAAAGGCAGAGGAACCAGAGATCAAATTGCCAACCTCCACTGGATCATCGAAAAAGGAAGAGTTTCAGAAAAATATCTACTTCTGCTTTATTGACTACGCCAAGCCATTTACTGTGTGGATCACAACAAACTGTGGAAAATTCTATAAGAGATGGGAATACCAGACCACCTGACCTGCCTCCTGAGAAATCTGTATGCAGGTCAAGAAGCAACAGTTAGAACTGGAGAACTGGACATGGAACAACACACTGGTTCCAAATTGGGAAAGGAGTACGTCAAGGCTGTATACTGTCATCCTGCTTATTTAATTTATATGCAGAGTACATCATGAGAAATGGTGGGCTGGAAGAAGCACAAGCTGGAATCAAGATTGCCAGGAGAAATATCAATAACCTCAGATATGTATATAACACCACCCTCACAGCAGAAAGCAAAGAGGAACTAAAGAGCTTCTTGATGAAAGTAAAAGATTAGGAGAGTGAAAAAGCTGGCTTGAAACTCAACATTGAAAAAATGAGGATCATAGCATCCAGTCCCATCACTTCATGGCAAATAGACGGGGGGACAATGGAAACAGTGACAGACTTTATTTTCTTAGGCTCCAAAATCACTGCAGATGGTGACTGCAGCCATGAAATTAAAAGGCACTTGCTCCTTGGAAGAAAAGCTATGACCAACCTAGACAGCATATTTAAAAAAAAGCATATTGCCAACAAAGATCCATGTAGTCAAAGCTATGGTTTTTCCAGTAGTCATGTACGGATGTGAGAATTGGACTATAAAGGAAGCTGAATGCTGTGGTGTTGGAGAAGACTCTTGAGAGTCCCTTGGACTGAAAGGAGATAAAACCAGTCAATCGTAAAGGAAATCAGTCCTGAATATTCATTGGAGGAATGATGCTGAAGCTGAAACTCCAATACTTTGGCCACCTGATGTGAAGAACTGACTCACTGGAAAAGACCCTGATGCTGGGAGGGATTGGGGGCAGGAGGAGAAGGGGAGGACAGAGGATGAGATAGTTGGATGGCATCACCAACTCTATGGACATGAGTTTTAGTAAGCTCTGGAAGTTGGTGATGGACAGGGAAGCCTGGCGTGCTGCAGTCCATGGGGTTGCAAAGAGTCAGACATGACTGAGCGACTGAACTGAACTGATCTCAAAATATGCCTTCTCCTTACAGCAGGCTGTGAAGGAAGGTAGCAAATACAAGAAGGTTTCTCTGAGTTGAAAGTGAAAGTGAAAGTCATTCAGTCGTGTCCAGCTCTTTGCGACCCCATGGACTGTAGTCCATGGAATTCTCCAGGCCAGAATATTGGAGTGGGTAGCCTTTCCCTTCTGCAGGGGATCTTCCCAATCCAGGGATCGAACCCAGCTCTCCCACATTGCAGGCCGATTCTTTACCAGCTGAGCCACAAGGGAAGCCCAAGAATACCTGAGTGGGTAGCCTATCCCTTCTCCAGCAGAACTTCCCGACCCAGGAATTGAACTGGGGTCTCCTGCATTGCACGTGAATTCTTTACCAACTGAGCTATCAACTCTCTGAGTTGAGCTGTACTTTAAAAACGGGCAGATCCTTATACTGCAACAGATCAAAATGAACACCACTTGTTCACTTGCATCCCAGCCAGGATCTCCAGGACACATCCAGGCGATTACTAAACACAGGTAGGAGCTATGCAATACTAACTCAGTTTTCTAGGAGACAGATAATGTCAAGCAATTTTCAAGATGGGGCTGCTATCATTATTAGAGCTACAATTTTTTTCTTGTTTTACCTTTATTCTTAGTTACTATAATTGAGTAAAATTCCCTACAGTAGAAATATACAACAGAGGAAATGAAATGATCAAGGGAAAAATCTTTAGATTCCACAGTCATCCCAAGTCACATTTAAATGAATAAACACTATTAGAACAGAGTAGGTGGAAGGCATGAGATAGGGAAGTAAAATATACAACTTTCGAAGAGAAAAGACAGCCTGTCTCTAGACAAGAACAGAAAGTAAGGGTGCTTACTCGGGTGTAAGGACTATACTTAGGAGTTCTATACATAGGCGTTCTATAAAAGCACATACAGACACAGATATACCCAGATACAGAGCCTAAGGTTTACCCAAGAGGTGGGATTGGGGGAGAAGGGATAGTACTTCTATTAAATATTAAAATGTGTTTTTCTTACCAACATTGTAGGACTGTCAAAAAGTCAAAAACTTTTCGAGACGTCATCACTTCATCTAAGCTGTACTCGTTTTGGAACTGGGAATACCTAAATAAATAAAATAAATAGTTACAGAATGCAGGGTAGCAATTTCAATTTTTGTTGAAGATGTTCTGGTTTAGAAGTTAGAGAGATTAACATGGAAATATTCTTTTCAAAAACAAAAGACAGGCTTTCATCAACCATTTCTAAATAAGTAATTTGAATTGATTTTTAAAATTCCTAACTCCAAAAACCACATTATATAATAAAACGCCCTGGATTTCTGGCATGGAAATTCTGAAACCCTTGGAATTTCCTAAGTAACAGGAGTGTGTTTTTTATACTAATTAGGTGACTTCCATGGGTCCTCTTGTTAGCTGGTGGATAAGGAAGGGATGAGGCAGGGGCCTGGTCACCGGAAAGACCACCCATGCCAACACAGGATTTGGACTTTTGAGCCAGTGTGACCCCTAGGCAAAAAAGGGACAGTTAGAGATCAAATTCAATCAAGTGGCCAATGATTTAATGGAGTATGTCTACATAATGAAACCCCAATGAAAACTCAATGGACATGAATTTGAGCAAACTCCAAGAGTTAGGGAAGGACAGGGAAGCCTGGATTGCTGAAGTCCATGGGGTCATAAAGAGTAACACATGATAGCGACTGAACAGCAAATGAAAACTGTGGACACTGATGCTTGGTGAAGCCCTCTGGTTGGTGAGTACCTTTACATACCAGGACAGTGATGTGCCTCAACACCGGGAAGAGGGCATGGAAGCTCTGCACTAGGAACCTTCCCAGACCTCACCTTGTGTGACTCTTCTTTTGGCTGTTCCTCAGTTGTGAAGTGAAGTAAAGTGAAAGTCGTTCAGTCATGTCCAACTGTTTGCAACACCATGGACTATACAGTCCATGGAATTCTCCAGGCCAGAATATTGGCCTTTCCCTCCTCCAACCCACGGATCGAACCCAAGTCTTCCTCATTGCAGGTGGATTCTTTATCAGCTGAGCCACCAGGGAACCCCAAAAATACTGGAGTGGATAGCTTATCCCTTCTCCAGGGGATCTTCCCAACCCAGGAATCAAATTGGCGTCTCCTGCATGGAAGAGATTCTTTACCAGCTGAGCTAGCAGGGAAACAAATCCCTTTATGATAATACTCTAATTGTAAGTACATACGGTACTTTTCTTCCCTTGTGGCTCAGCTGGTAAAGAATCCGCCTACAATGTGAGAGCCCTGGGTTCGATCCCTGGGTTCCCTTGGGCTTCCCTTGTGGCACAGTGGGTAAAGAACCCGCCCGCAATGCGGGAAACCTGGGTTTGATCCCTGGTCTGGGAAGAACCCCTGGAGAAGGGAAAGGCTACCCACTATACAGTCCGTGGAGTCACAAAGAGTCAAACACAACTGAGCGACTTTCATTTCACAGTACTTTTCTGGGTTCTGTCAGTCATTCTACTGAATTATCAAACATGAGAGGATGATGGTGATCCCTGAATTAACAGTCACTTGGTCAAAAGGGCAGGTGGACTGAGGGCCCTACTCAGACCGCCATCTAACATGAAGGCAGACTTGTGAAGTCTTAATTCATAATGTATGTGGATTAACTCCAGGTGGTTAGTACCAGAATTAAATTGCAATACATCCAGCTGGTATCAAAACAGTTGGAGAATTATAAAAATACTAGTTCCTTAAAAGTAAAATTAAATGACTTGCAGTTCAGCCAACTTTTGTGGTAATGACATGATACAACTACATTTAATAAAGGCTAAATGAATTTAACTCAGATGACCATTATATCTACTACTGTGGGCAGGAATCCCTTAGAAGAAATGGAGTAGCCATCATAGTCAACAAAAGAGTCTGAAATGCAGTACTTGGATGCAATCTCAAAAACTACAGAATGATCTCTGTTCATTTCCAAGGCAAACCATTCAACATCACGGTAATCCAAGCCTATGCCCCAACTAGTAACACTGAAGAAGCTGAAGTTGAACAGTTCTATGAAGACCTACAAGATCTTTTAGAACTAACACCCAAAAAAAGATGTCCTTTTCATTATAGGGGAATGGAATGCAAAAGTAGGAAGTCAAGAAACACCTGAAGTAAAGGCAAATTTGGCCTTGGAGTACAGAATGAAGCAGGGCAAAGGCTAATAGAGTTTTGCCAAGAGAACGCACTGGTCATAGCAAACACCCTCTTCCAACAACACAAGAGAAGACTCTACACATGGACTTCACCAGATGGTCGACACCGAAATCAGATTGATTATATTCTTTGCAGCCAAAGATGGAGAAGCTCTATACAGTCAGCAAAAACAAGACCAGGAGCTGACTGTGGCTCAGATCATGAACTCCTTACTGCCAAATTCAGACTTAAACTGAAGAAAGTAGGGAAAACCACTAGACCATACAGGTATGACCTAAATCAAATCCCTTATGAATATACAGTGGAAGTGAGAAGTAGATTTAAGGGACTAGATCTGATAGACAGAGTGCCTGATGAACTATGGACGGAGGTTCGTGACATTGTACAGGAGACAGGGATCAAGACCATCCCCATGGGAAAGAAATGCAAAAAGGCAAAATGGTTGTCTAAGGCGGCCTTACAAATAGCTGTGAAAAGAAGAGAAGCAAAAAGCAAAGGAGAAAAGGAAAGATATTCCCATTTGAATGCAGAGTTCCAAAGAATAGCCAGGAGAGATAAGAAAGCCTTCCTCAGCGATCGATGCAAAGAAATAGAGGAAAACAACAGAATGGGAAAGACAAGAGATCTCTTCAAGAAAACTAGAGATACCAAGGGAACATTTCAGGCAAAGATGGGTTCGATAAAGGATAGAAATGGTATGGACCTAACAGAAGCAGATGATATTAAGAAGAGGTGGCAAGAATACACAGAAGAACTGTACAAAAAAGATCTTCACGAGCCAGATAATCACAATGGTGTGATCACTCACCTAGAGCCAGACATCCTGGAATGTGAACTCAAGTGGGCCTTAGAAAGCATCACTACAAAAAAAGCTAGTGGAGGTGATGGAATTCCAGTTGAGCTATTTCAAATCCTGAAAGATGATGCTATGAAAGTGCTGCACTCAATATGTCAGCAAATTTGGAAAACTCAGCAGCGGCCACGGGGCTGGAAAAGGTCAGTTTTCATTCCAATCCCTAAGAAAGGCAATCCCAAAGAATGCTCAAACTACCGCACAATTGCACTCATCTCACACGCTAGTAAAGTAATGCTCAAAATTCTCCAAGCCAGGCTTCAGCAATACGTGAACCGTGAACTTCCAGATGTTCAAGCTCATTCTAGAAAAGGCAGAGGAACCAGAGATCAAGTTGCCAATAACCGCTGGATCATCAAAAAAGCAAGAGAGTTCCAGAAAAACATCTATTTCTGCTTTATTGACTATGCCAAAGCCTTCGACTATGTGGATCACAATAAACTATGGAAAAATCTGAAAGAGATGGGAATACCAGACCACCTGACCTGCCTCTTGAGAAACCTGTATGCAGGTCAGGAAGCAACAGTTAGAACTGGACATGGAACAACAGACTGGTTCCAAATAGGAAAAGGAGTACGTCAAGGCTGTATATTGTCACCCTGCTTATTTAACTTATATGCAGAGTACATCATGAGAAATGCTGGGCTGGAAGAAGCACAAGCTGGAATCAAGATTGCTGGGAGAAATATCAATAACCTCAGATATGCAGATGACACCACCCTTATGGCAGAGAGTGAAGAGGAACTAAAAAGCCTCTTGATGAAAGTGAAAGAGGAGAGTGAAAAAGTTGGCTTAAAGCTTAACATTCAGAAAACTAATATCATGGCATCTGGTCCCATCAACTCACGGGAAATAGATGGGGAAACAGTGGAAGCAGTGTCAGACTTTATTTTTTTGGGCTCCAAAATCACTGCAGATGGTGACTGCAGCCATGAAATTAAAAGACGCTTACTTCTTGGAAGGAAAGTTATGACCAACCTAGATAGCATATTAAAAAGCAGAGACATTACTTTGCTAACAAAGGTCCGTCTGGTCAAGGCTATGGTTTTTCCAGTGGTCGTGTATGGATGTGAGAGTTGGACTGTGAAGAAAGCTGAGCACTGAAAAATTGATGGTTTTGAACTATGGTGCTGGAGGAGACTCTTGAGAGTCCCTTGGGCTGCAAGGAGATCCAACCAGTCCATCCTGAAGGAGATAAGTCCTGGGTGTTCATTGGAAGGACTGATGCTGAAGCTGAAACTCCAATACTTTGGCCACCTCATGCAAAGAGTTGACTCGTTGGAAAAGACCCTGATGCTGGGAGGGATTGGGAGCAAGAGGAGAAGAGGATGACAGAGGATGAGATGGCTGGATGGCATCACCGACTCGATGGGGATGAGTTTGAGTAAACTCCGGGAGTTTGTGATGGACAAGGAGGCCTGGCCTGCTGCGATTCATGGGGTCGCAAAGAGTCGGACATGACTGAGCGACTGGACTGAACTGAACTGAATTGAACGGAGTTCCTAAATAAATGTACAGAGTCTTTAATAAAATGTCTACATTTTTCAAAATACATTTCCTTCCTGATCACTGCAAAGAAGAAACTTATTTTTACCCTGTTTGGTGCATCTAACAATATAACAAAATGTTTCAGAAATTGCTCTGGCAAAAACAAATAGACACAGTAGGGGAGTTTCCAAAAGCAAAATCCAACTGTTGTGAAAGTTAACAAGCAATTCCAGTGTTTAGAAACAAAGCCCATGTAACTCAGATCTGCACACTACTATTTATACCTTTGCTTCTAAAGTTAACTTTGTCCATCACCAACTTTCAAAAAAGGACTTTATTTAAGCCAGATCCTGTACTAGACGATGGGGATATAGACACAGTCCCTACTCTCAAGGAGCTTAGTCTGAACCCACAGCAATAAAAACACCATTCTAGTATGATAAATGCCATGATAGAAATGTTATACAAGGTGCCATGGGAGCAACAGGATACGCATCAAACCCAGATACCAAAAGGGCTTCCTTTCCAAGGTTGCAAATAAGAGGAAGTGGGAGACAGAGAATTCTTGGCAGAAAGGTCAGCACATGGGGCAGGAGACATGAACAGGATCAGATCATGAAAGTCTGGTATATAGCGTTTACATTTGATACTGAAAACAGTGAAGAACTTATAAAGGGTATTAAGCTGGGGAGTGACATGACCAGATTTGTATTTCAGTAAGAAGGCTGTGGAATAGAAAAGAGACAGTTAAAAGACATTACCAAAAGTAGGTAAATCAACTAAGAGATTAGGACAATAACTAAGGCAAGAAATGACAAGGGTTTGAAATAGGAAATTAGAAGTGAAAGATTAGGTGAACCAATGAATTCAAGAGATAGTAAAGACATAGAATCACTAGGATTCCATTCAACCCTGCTCATCTGCATCTCATATGGGACAGTGACGAAGAAGGGAAAGCCAGGGATAACTTTTGGTTTTCTACCTTAAATCACTGGATATATGTTGATGTGATTCACCAAGAGGAAGAATGCTGAAGGAAAAACACTATGGAGGGGAAATGGGAAATTCTGTATGGATATGTTGACTCTGAGGCACCTATGGGACATTTAAGTGAAGACAACTAGGAGAGAATTATAGACACAAGTCTGAAGGCTCAAGTGGCAGAAGCTACCCCTAATCCTATTATTTACTGATCACAGATTCTCACTGCCCTTAGGTGTTCTTATAATTTGTGAGGAAGCACTCGAGAATAGTTCTTAACTCAACCTTCTTAGAAATATGTTACAAGGTATTTCTAATGACTGATTAGCAAACACAGCTTTCTCTTTCTTCACTAGCCAAGCAAAATCTAGTGTAAGAAGTTAGCAACTGAAATAGGCTATTCTTGGGCTGTTTCAATGAGTTCTAAATGATGAAGCTGAAATTCAGAGATAATATTTGCCTATTCAACAGAATTGAGGACTTAATAATATATAGCAGAGGATCCATGAGGACATGGAACTTATCCTTCTTGCTCACTGCTGTATCACTAGCACACTTAAGGAGTGTCTTACATACAGCAAGCTACTGAATATATTATTAGCTGAGTGAATGAAATTCCTTTAGAAGAATGCTGTAATGAGTGGATAAATGAGTGCCTGGTTAGGCAGGGAATTAAGTAAAAGAAAGACTTAGAAGCTTTGCTTCTCTGGGGAAAGTCAAGAGCTGAGCTTTGGAGCCTCAAAGCCAGGAACTACAGTACCGTCAATTCTTCAGTATGTTGGTACAGTTCCTTAACTGTTTGGGGAAGTGACAAGGACTTTTAATGGTTCTCCAAATTCTAAAGACAAAGAAGTCCATTCTAGATATATATATATATATTTATCTATATTTATGAGCTTAAGACAGCTCATCCTAAGTGCTATTCAGTAACAGCAAAGTTTGTTGAGCATATACTATGTTCCAATACCCTAAAGGGTACTTAAGATACAAAAAAGATACAGAGATATAATCTCTGCTCAAGAACTATCATCATCAGAGAAGAAAGATTTATAAATAAGATACAGTGTGATATGTTATAATAGAGGTATACAGATGGTACAATGAAGCTCATGAGAAAAAATAATTATGACCAGGAAGTTCTAAGAAAGTATTAGGAGAAGCAATGATACTTGGAATGGGACTTGATAAGTAAGTAGATAGTCATCAAACAAAAGAAAGACAAGGACATTTCAGGGAGAGCTAACACATAACTAAAAACACAGAAGCAAGCACTACATAGGACACTTAGGAAATCTCGAGCAATCTGGCGAAGGGTGAGATTGAGAGTAATCAGGGAAGAAGGAAATAAGACCAATAAAGTAGAATGGGGCCAAATTATAACAGGTTTGTTATCTTAAATGAAGGAATTTCCATTTTACTAGATAAGCAAGGAAATTAACCAAAGCTTCCACAATACCCTTTGTTTCACAAAATACCCTCAGCTTTAGGGCATGGGATGATATTACTTGTTAGTTAGGTATGCCTTGAATTCAAACATCAATTTAAAATCAGAAGAATGAGAAGAACATGAATGAGAAGTAGCATGAACTATTAGACATATGTGGTAATGATCCACTTGTGGTATAAAATGTTCCTTATCATAGTTTTACATTTATTAAACATGGTAAGAATTAATAGTTCAGAAACAATTTACTGAGCACCTATTATGTTCCAGACTCTGCACTAAACATTAAGAACATAAAGATAAGAGATGGCTCTTGTTCTCAAGAAGTTTATAGTCTAGAAGGAAAAATATAAACTTTGTTTTGCCTCTATTTTGGATGATACTGAACAAGGTGCCTAATTTCAGTAAGCCTCATTTTCATCACCTATAAAATAAAAATAACTACCTTATAGGGTCCTTGAGAGGATTAAATGAAAATATACATAAAAGTACGCAGCACAGTGACAGACAGTTGGCATTTAATAAAATTAGCCACTATTCTTTCATTGCCTAGTGGCATTGCTTTTGTAGAGATTCCAGTGGTATGGCACAAATTCGATTCCCAGTGAACCCATTTTATTCAGCAACTCTTAAGTACATTGCCATGAGCCACACATTGCACTAGGCATTAGGGATTCAAAGATTAATTATCAGTAATACATATAATGTAATTTTATTTCAGACTATTTTTTACTATACAAATCACCATATTATTCTATCAGAGTAAGAGTTAATGACACTAACATGATTAAAACACAAATAATGTAATATAAAGTCATTTAAACAACTACCAACACATGTTTTACAAACATTCTAATTGATGAAAACAAACTAGGAAGCGTTTTAAAGAATGTTCTAAAATGGGGCCTGATTATTTCCAATTAAAATTATTATAATAAATTCCATTTAGTAGGGTTGGAACCAATGACAAATTACATCTTTTAACACAAGTCATTCACATTCTTTCTTAAAAGAGCCACTAAACTCAAATGGCATCCCAAATACTAAACAACAACAACAAAAATATGAACAGACCAAAATCTAAATTGAAAAGTAATCAAAAGTTTACTTGGGAACAAGCTTTTCCTAAGGAAAAAAAATTCAAGTTGTTAATAACATCTTTGAGTTCTTGCATTTGCTTTTCAACTATAAAGTTGCATATTACATAAGCAAATAACCCAGATTTTCACTTCTTGTCTCTGAAATACTTACGGGTTATTAACTGAATGTTTATGATTTTTCCATCCAATTTTTGCAAAGTGTTCAAGTGTTGTTCCTGGAAAGAAAGCAAACTTCTATTAGCAAGTTAATGACTTCCTGTTGTTTATTAACAATGTTGCAATGGAACTCAGTATCCTGCTAAATAGTTTCACATGTTCCCCTGCACAGATATTAGTATTGAAAACTTCAACACTGACCCTTCAGATAAACATTTCTTTATAATTAAATGGGTATATTTAATGAATTGAATCAACTAATAAGCATATGATATGAAAATAGTTCAAACTGGCCTATTCTACCTAATACAACTAGGGTCTAGTTTCAAAAACCAGAAAATACAGCTTAGGACCGCAGTGGTTATAAGGCAGGAAAGCACTGCCAGCAATTCTTCAAGAAGTTCAATCCCAGTGCCAAAAGATGCCAATCCTCTGGACGAAGTGAATTTTACAATTCATAACTTCCAGGGCCTGATCTTCTTTTTCCTTATAATAAAGCAGGAGGGTCTGTTTCACCCTTGATAGTATACTTGTTTCAATGCTATTCTCTCAGAACATCACCAGCCCAGGTTGGATGCATGAGACAAGTGCTCAGGGCTGGTGCACTGAGAAGACCCAGAGGGATGGGATGGGGAGGGAGGTGGGAGGGGGGATCGGGATGGGGAACACATGTAAATCCATGGCTGATTCATGTCAATGTATGGCAAAAACCACTACAATATTGTAAAGTAATTAGCCTCCAACTAATAAAAATAAATGAAAAAAAAAAGCAGGAGGGTCTGTAGAAGAGTTACAGTCTAATGAAAAAGTGTGCTTTTTAAATTAACAGAAAGTTTAGAGATTACTATCAGAAAACAAAAGCAAACACGCTAATGAAGCATGATCTGCAAAAATCTTTCTTACTATTTTTAAGGAGACAAAACAGAATAAAATAGATTTTGAATCCTCCATTGGAGCAGAAAGACCAAGGAAGGAAAAAGTCCATTGATTGGAGCTGATAATATTATGTTCATAGACAGCATGATAACGTGGAGAGTTCCCATTTCTGTTTTCTCTCTATCAAAGAGGGTAATCTTCAGAGCAGAAATGACACATATAATTAAGCAAATATTCTCTCAATTCTAATAAAAATGAAAGAAGGTAGAGACCACACTGGTTATTTCATACCAGTAACAGTAGTGAGTGCTCCAGAAGCAGATGGTATGAGTTCAGTAAGAACAAGCCATATCAAATTATTAATAATAGCTTTTTCATATTGGCTAGTAGATCAAATGAAACATAGCATCTAGATAAAAAAGGCAAAATCTTTTTTTTTAATGCCTGAATTTTCTTTCTTAGTATATATTTCATTTTTTGCTTATTTGGCTGTGCCAGGTCTTAACTGCAGCATGCGGGATCTTCCAGTTGCAGCATGTAGGATCTAGTTCCCTGAACAAGGATTGAACCCAGGCCCCCCAGCATTGGGAACATGAAGTCTTAGCCAGGTGGACCACCAGGGAAGTCCCAACAATGGAAAAAATCTTTAAGATCATCTTTTGTGACATGATAAGGAAATACTGTAATGCGAGGTTTATTTCCTTTTGGTTTTCAGGGGCTTGGGGGTGTTATTATAAATATGCAGGTTCTTCTGTCAAGTTTACATAACACTTGCTTAAACAAAGTTAAACAAATTTCTTTATGGCAAAACATTCAGAGCCTTTACCATTGCATGTATATTATGACTGTCCAAAAGGGAGTTAAAGTATGAAGCATTTTCCAACTTCACTGACCATGTCATAAGAGCATTTTAAGAGCCAGCAGAACACAGAATCACTGATCAACAAAAGGCACTGATCAATGTAGTAACTTAGAGAAAAGTCTCTACTACTAACTTCTAACGTCAGCCATGCTCTGGGTAATATTTCTAAAAATTGGATTAGAAAATTAAAGTTATGATCATCAAATCTGAAACTGGGAGAGACTGCTACAATGTTGGATCCAAATAGACTTCGAAGAGATTTATCAATGAGATGGCTCAGAATATAATTAATTAAATGCCCAGTTCTATTCTTGAATACCCAAAACTGCCTAAGAAAAGGAGCAGCAACCATGAGAAAAGCTCTGAGGTTCTGTTCCACTATAAACTTAATGTGAACTACCAGTGTGATGCGATTACCAGAAAAGCTTACATGTGATCACAGTACAGGAATTAGCCTGGCGATGATGGGTAATGAAACAATTGTAACAGAGCCCAGACAAGTGCAGACATTAGCATGCAGTCATTAGGAGGCAAAGGTTACTGCAATATCATTGGCCTCTCTGTTCATCAGGCACATGGACGTGCACTTCAGTAACATAATGCTGCTGCTGCTGCTAAGTCACTTTAGTCATGTCCGACTCTGTGTGACCCCATAGACGGCAGCCCACCAGGCTCTTCTGTCCCTGGGATTATCCAGGCAAGAATACTGGAGTGGGTTGCCATTTCCTTCTCCAATGCATGCATGCATGCTAAGTCGCTTCAGTCGTGTCTGACTCTGTGCGACCCTGTGGAGAGCAGCCCACCAGGCTCCTCTGTCCACGGGATGCTCTAGGCAAGAATACTGGAGTGGGTTGCCATTTCCTTCTCCAGTAACATAACAAGAAACAGTTAAAGGAACAAGGTCCAGCTGGCTTCGGATATTTGATGGGCTATAAGGTGAAAGAGGCTTGTTCTATTAATATGAGTCTCAGAAGACAGAAACTATAGGGAGAGAGATTTGAGTTCAACATGAAAAAGGACACTGTAACAATTGGAATCACCCAGAAAAATGGAATGAGTAGTGTCTGTGGCAAGTTTCTTGTCACAGGAAGTACAAATGCTTTACAATCATCCATTAGAAGATTTATAAGCAATTCATACATGGATTTATAGGAAGAAGAGCAGCTAAACTATATAAAAGCACCTGGCATAGTGTCTGAAATAGGAGATATTCAATAGGTATTATGTCTTTCCTTCTTGTTTCCTTACTAGGGGATCGAATTAATCTATACAAGGTAGCAACCCTTTGAAAAATATTCTGCCAGTCATTTACCGTGTATTTATGAAGACAGGACACAGATAGAGGGCTTGCTGACTCCTGATTCTGAACTGCCAATTCACATTTTTGGTTGTTTTAAGAATATGCATGGTATAAGAAGATTTCAATCTCCTGGAATCAAACTTTGAAGCCACAGAAATCTCCTGATTCTATGGCAGAATGTAAGCTACTACAAACATTCTTACATATTCATTTCTAGGACACATTCAAAAATAGCAATTTCAAGTGACAACTTAAAACTCTATGAAATTCTACAATTCACTAGAAATCTACTGGATGAAGAATAACGTTTCAACTAAAATGCTATACATTAAACTTCAAATTTTAGACCAGAAAAAACTGTCCAACTACTCTGAGTAATGTAAAACTTTAGGAAAGATTGAAAGCACACCAAACACAGGATTTCCATCTAGTTGAGGGCAATGGAAGCGGCCTAAATCTCCATATCCTCAAAAACAATACCAATAAACAAGAAGAACAAATAAAACTGCATAAAATCATACCCTCAGCATAACTAGACAAAAGAAAACACAAAACTTCAAATTACCTATAAGTGGAAAAAAAAGATACAGGGGAAAAGTAACCAAATATCTGCCAGTAACTTTCATAGCAACAGCTCACACTTCCACAGGAAGCCTCCCAGGGAAGAAGGGCAGTCTGAAAATACTGCAGAGGAAAGGAGCGGGGAGTTAGTGGCAGGCTTACAATTGCTCTGAAACTATCACCCAGAAGAGAAAGATTCCCCCCAAGAGTGAAACACTTGTAGAAAAATGTTGAAATGCTGCTGCAAAAAGTGAAAAAAATGTTGCAATAGATCAAATCATGACTATAGGGAAGGGTGAAAAAAGTACAGGAGATCCATGGTGGTAATCTTCTGAAAGAATTGAAGGACACTTTCTCAACACCATTTAAAGAAAGAAAGGAAGGAAGGAACAAAGACAAACAAAGGAAAAAACAAAGTGGGGAGAGAGAGAGAAAGAAAGGAAGAAAAGAATGAAAGAGAAAAATATATATATAATATACACATATATGAGAGATATACATTAAATATATATATGAGATCCTGAAGCCAGAATTGTACTTAACAGTATAATAACATCTCCTACAATGGATTGTCGTGAGAATTGAATAAGATAATATGGGTATGGAAATTTACTCATTCATTCATTACAAAAAAACAGTTATTGAACATTTAAATATCCTAGAGACTGTAGGAAAAAAGAGGGGAAAAACCCTTTCTTTTGGCCAGATTACATGCCAACCACTGTTGCTAGGCTGGATGGCTTGAAGGTAGACAAAACAAACATAATTTCTGCTTTCAAACAAGTTTATAAGAGAAATAAGGATAAGGAAGACAAAAATTAAACAAGTAAAACCACACACAATAATTATATGAATATAAATAGTGCTAAGTGCTATGAAGGAAAGCAACAGGAAGCTATCTATGAAAAAGAATAACAGGAGGAGAAAAAAAAAAGAATAACAGGAGGGATCCACTTTAATTAGAATGATGAAGAAAAGGGCCTCTAAGATTAATTAATTACAGAATACCTGTTCTATGCCAAGCACTCTTCTAAGTAACAGTCAAAGAACAGGGAATAAAACAAACAAAAATCAGTGGAGCCCTTACAAAGAGTTGACAAATGAAGAGAAGCTAAAGGCAAAGGAGAAGAGGAAATATATACCCAACTGAATGCAGACTCCAAAGATCAGCAAGGAGAGATAAGAATGCATTTCTCAGCAGTCAATAAAAAGAAATAGAGGAAAACAATAGAATGGGAAAGACTAGAGATCTCTTCAAGAAAATTAGAGATACCAAGGGAACATTTTATGCAAAGATGGGCACAATAAAGGACAGAAAGGATAAGCACCTAACAGAAGCAGAAGGTATTAAGAAGAGGTGGCAAGAATACACAGAAGAACTATACAAAAAAGATCTTTATGACCCAGATAACCATGACAGTGTGATCACTCACCTAGAGCCAGACATCCTGGAATGTGAAGTCTAGTGGGCCTTAGGAAGCATCGCTATGAACAAAGCTAGTGGAGGTGATGGAATTCCAGTTGAGCTATTTCAAATCCTAAAAGATGATGCTGTGAAAGTGCTGCACTCAATAGCCAGCAAATCTGGAAAACCCAGCAGTGGCCACAGGACTGAAAAAGGTCAATTTTCATTACAATCCCAATAAGGTAATGCCAAAGAATGTTCAGACTACTGCACAATTGCACTCATCTCACATGCTAGCAAAGTAATGCACAAAATTCTCCAAGAGAGACTTCAATAGTATGTGAACTGAGATGTTCACATACTGGATTTAGAAAAGGCAGAGGAACCAGAGAGCAAACTGCCACCATCCATTGCATCGTAGAAAAAGCAACAGAGTTCCAGAAAAACATCTACTTCTGCTTTATTGACTACACAAAAGCCTTTGACTGTGTGGATCACAACAGACTGTGGAAAATTCTTCAAGAGATGGGAATACCAGACCACCTGACCTGCCTCCTGAGAAATCTGTAAGCAGGTCAAGAAGCAACAGTTAGAACTGGACATGGAACAACACACTGGTTCTAAATTGGGCAAGGAGTACGTGAAGGCTGTATACTGTCACCTTGCTTATTTAACTTATATGCAGAGTACATCATGCGAAATGCTGGGCTGGATGAAGCACAAGCTGGACTCAAGATTGCCAGGAGAAATATCAATAACCTCAGATATGTAGATGACACCACCCTTATGGCAGAAAGCAAAGAGGAACTAAAGAAAGTGAAAGAGGAGAGTGAAAAAGCTGGTTTAAAACCCAACATTCAAAAAATGAAGACCATGACATCTGGTCCCATCACTTCATGGCAAATAAATGGGAAAACAATGGAAATAGTGAGAGACTATTTTCTTGGGCTCCAACATCACTGCAGATGGTGACTGCAGCCATGGAATTAAAAGACGCTTGCACCTTGGAAGAAAAGCTATGACAAATCTAAACAGCATATTAAAAAGCAGACATTACTTTGCCCACAAAGGTCTGTCTAGTCAAATCTATAGTTTTTCCAATAGTCATGTATGGATGTGAGAGTTGGACCCTAAAGAAATAGTTGATGCTTTTGAACTATGTTGTTGGAGAAGAGTCCCTTGGACTCAAAGGAGATCAAACCAGTCACTCATAAAGGAAAACAGTCCTGAATGTTCATTGGATGGACTGATGCTGAAGCTGAAGCTCCAATACTTTGGCCAGCTGATGCGAAGAGCTGACTCACTGGAAAAGACCCCGATGCTGGGGAAGATTGAAGGCAGGAGAAGGGGACGACAGAGGATGAGATGGTTGGGTGGCATCACCGACTCGACAGACATGAGTTTGAGCAAGCTCCGGGTGTTGGTGATGGACCCGGAAGCCTGGTGTACTGCAGTCCATGGGGCCACAAAGAGTCAAACAAGACTGAGTGACTAAACTGACTGAACTGTGGATTTCAATCAGTTGGAAGAGACATTCAAGAAATAAGAAAATATATATAGCCAGATTTTTATAAGTGCTATATAAAATGATAAAGCAGAAGATAGAGGATAGATAATTCTGGGAATGAGGGCAATGAAAGAAAGCAGAAGATGACATTTGAGCAAAGACCTGACGGAAGTAAGAAAGTTAGCACTGATATCTTAGGGTAGAGTGTTTCAGAAGTTGAAACAGCAAGGCTAAGGCCCTGCTTGAAGCAGCAATGTGCTTACTGTGTTTGAAGCTGGGGCAGAGAGGTGAAAGGAAAAAAAATGTAGGAGATGAAGTCAAAGAGATAATGAGGGTGGAAGGTCAGACCATATAGAAGTTTGTAGGCCATAATAAGACCTGAAGGTTTCAATTTGAGTGTGGTAAGAACACAATAGAGTTTTGAGCAGAGGAATGAAATGATCTAGTTTGTATTTGAAAAGCACTGATCTGGACAAAAGAAAAAGTTGACTGTACAGGTGCATGTGCAGAAGCAGAAAAACTATTTAGGAGACTCCTATACTCCAGGTGAGAAATTATGATAGTCTGTACTACAGAAGAAGTGGGGGAAATATAGAGAAACTTTTCTATTTCTCATATTTATAGATATTCTGAGAAATTAGTAAAAAGGTTTGCTGATATATTGAATATTGAGTACAAGAAAAAGGAAAAATGGCTCTTAAGAGTTTTGGTCATAGGCCCTAGAAAGGCAGAGTTACCATTTTCTCGATAGGAAAAACTTAAGGAGGAAACGATGGGGAAGGTGGAAGTTCAAGGAGACAATTAGTATTTCAGTTTCAGACCTATTAAATTTGAAAGATCTATTAGACATCCAAACAGAAATACTTCTGTAAAGTGTTGTAGATATAAGATTTTTTTTAAGACCTAAACCATGAAAAGAGTTGACCTTGAAAGAATAAAGAGCACTGTAGCCAAAGAAAATATAAGACTGTGGTACAAGGAATAAGTTTGGCTTATTGAACACACTGAAAGGCCAGTGAGTTTACATATGGGAAGACTAGACAGTAGGAATTAAAACAAAAAATGGTTTTTAAACAGTCTCACTGTAATACAGTAATTTATAATATTAATACATATTTTGGTACCTAAATGCTATAGACTTAATTGTGTCCCAACTCATTTGTTGATGTCCTAACACCCAATGTGATGGTATTTGGAGATGGGTATTTGCAGAGGTATAGTAATTATGGTATATGAGGTCATGAGGGTGAGACTTCCCAGGAGGGTGAGAATCCTTAAAAAAAGAACACAAAGAATTTTCTCTCTCCCTCTGTCTCTGCACCCACACGAAAGAACAGGTCACGTGAATACACAGTGAGATGGAGGTCACCTATGACCCAAGAAAAGAGGCTTCAGTATAATATAAACCCTATCATACATCTTGATTTTATACTTCCCAGCCTCTAGAGCTATGAGAAATAAATTTCCTTGCTTGAGCTACCCGGTCTATGGTATTTTCTATATCAGCCCAAGCAGACTAATACAGTGGAAATGGAGTTATACTGAACAAAAATGTAAAACATGTGAATGGCTTTGGAACCATTCTAATTTCAAAGTTTGGAATATTGCTAGTGAAAAAGACTGAAGTGCCTTGAAGAAACCAAAGAAACTTTGAGGATGCTGCAGATGAGAGTTTGTTTACAAAATGACAAAATCTTCCTGAAAACTGGCAAAAAGGAGACCCCTGTTACAACAGAAGCAGAAATAATACTATTATCAAAAGTTGTGTAGAAACTAGATAATAAACAAAATATTCAAACTGCCACATGATTGATTTTTGCTGCTTATAGTAAAGTTTTATAATGCTATATTGCAGAAAGGACTATTAAACAAAAACAATCCAGGACTTCATAGTTTTGAAAATTCTCAGCCTCTCAAAGTGGTAAAAGATGCTAAAATTAACAAATAGTCTTTGAGCAAAGATCAAAGCCAGTTCACTGCCAGAAAAACACGGTCCAAAAATGAAGCCCAGGTTGTGACAAATCTTTTAAGACTCAGAAAAATCAAAGATGATGCCTCAGAATACTTTTCATACAGAAAAAAAGCTCTCTTAAGAAAAAAGAGCTGTGCCTCACAATTCCTCTCAAAGGACTGCTAAGAAGTTTAAGAAGGTTGCCCCTCAGCCATCTCAGAAAGGACCCAAAGAGATTTGCAGGTGTAATTTGTAGACAGGAGGACCAAACAAGTTTTTATGATAAAAAGGAAAGCCACAAAGTTTTTAAGGTAAAAATTATCTACAGAGAGGATTCTTAGGTGTTAGCATTCTATTTTTGACCTGGGAGGTAAATCAGGTTACAGATATGGGTTTTGGGAGAATTCACTAAGCTGTATATTTATGTTGTGTGCATTTCTCTGACTTGAGTTATAATACACAACAACAAATTTCATATTTTTAAGAAATGCTGGGCTCAGTCACCACCATGATTCCTTGATTCTTTGAGTCTGCACGTGAACATGTGAAATTTGAGACATCTGTTACATACACAAGCAGAGATGTGAAGATGAAAACTGGATATACAGGTATAGACTCCATCATTGACTATCCTGTTTGCCCCCCCCAACAAATGCATTACCTTGTTTTATTTTCTTCACAGTTACTAATCATTATTTGAAATTATCTTTACTTTGTTCATATGCTACTGTCTCCCCCTACTAGAAATTTAAGCAAATACCACACATCTCACCTGCTTATTTGTTGCTTGTGAATGACTTCATTGATATCCCTAATTCTTTTTCCCTTTATGATCTGACTTTGCCGTTTCCTACCTTTAAAAAAGTAGAGTATATTTCCCTCTCTCTTGATTCCAAGTTTTTCAAATGACTTGCTTTGGTCAAGTCTCAAACTGCCTTGCATGTTGCAGATTACTCTTCTGCTTCTGCTGTGACTATGAAAAGGACATGCCTGAGGTGGCCCTCTGGTCCCAAGAAGAGGATGAGACACCCAGCCAAACAGGAATAAAACGGAGCCTCCAACCAACCTACACTCATATGACCAACCCAGACAAAAAGAGCTGAGCATGATCTAGAGACACTGCTGCTGCTGCTGCTGCTGCTGCTGCTAAGTCACTTCAGTCATGTTCGACTCTGTGCGACCCCATAGACGGCAGCCCACCAGGCTCCCCCGTCCCTGGGATTCTCCAGGCAAAAACACTGGAGTGGGTTGCCATTTCCTTCTCCAATGCATGAAAGAGAAAAGTGAAAGTGAAGTTGCTCAGCCACGTCCAACTCTTAGCGACCCCATGGACTTCAGCCTACCAGGCACCTCCGTCCATGGGATTCTCCAGGCAAGAATACTGGAATGGGTTGCCATTTCCTTCTCCACAGATCCACTGATTCCCAGTCAATCTACAAACCTGTAAACTCTGATAATAACCATTATTTAATAAAAACTGAATTTGGGAATAGTTTGTTACACAGCAATAGTTAACTGATATGCAGAGTTCCAAAGAATAGCAAGGAGAGATAGAAAGCCTTCTTAAGTGAACATTGCCAAGAAATAGAGGAAAACAATAAAACGGGAAAGACTAGAGATCCCTTCAAGAAGATTAGAGATACCAAGGGACTATTTCATGCAAAGATGGGCACAATAAAGGACAGAAATGATAAGGACCTAATGGAAGCAGAATAGACTAAGAAGAGGTGACAAGATTATATATAGGAACTGCATTAAAAAAAGGTGTTAATGACCTGGATAACCACAGTGGTGTGGTCACCTAGAGCCAGATATCCTAGAGTGTGAAACCAAGTAGGCCCTAGGAAGCAAAACTATGAACAAAGCTAGTGGAAGGGATGGAATTCCAGCTGAGTTATTTCAAATCCTAAAGATGATGTTGTGAAAAGTGCTGCACTCATTGCCAGCAAATTTGGAAAACAGCAATGGCCACAGAACTGGATAAGATCAGTTTCATTCCAGTTCTAAAAAAGGGCAATGCCAAAGAGCGTTCAAACTAAACCAAAATTGCATTCATTCCACACACTAGCAAGGTAATGCTCAAAATCCCTCAAGCTAGGATTCACCTGTATGTGAACTGAAAACTTCCAGACGTAGAAGTTAGATTTAGAAAAGGCAGAGAAACCAGAGATCAAATTGCCAACATCCACTGGATCATGAGAAAAGCAAGAGAATTCCAGAAAAACATCTACTTATGCTTCACTGACTACACTAAAGCCTTTGACTGTATGGATCACAAAAAAAACTGTGGAAAATTTTTAAAGATATGGGAATACCAGAACACCTTACCTGTCTTCTCAAAATTCTGTAGGCAGGTAAAGAAGCAACAGTTAGAACTGAACGTGGAACAACAGATTGGTTCAAAACTGGGAAAGGAGAACACCAAGGCTCCATACCATCGCCCTGCCTATTTAACTTATTTGCAGAGTACGTCACGCAAAATGAGGGGCTGGATGAAGCACAAGCTGGAATCAAGATTTCTGGGAGAAATATCAAAAACCTCAGATGCAGAAGACACCACCTTAATGACAGAAAGTGAAGAGGAATTCAAGAGCCTTTGATGAAGGTATAAGAGAGTGAAGAATTTGGCTTAAAATTCAATGGTCAAAAAACAAAAATCATGGCATCCAGTCCCATCACTTCATGGCAACTAGATGGGGAAAAAGTAGAAGCAGTGACAGGTTTTATTTTCTTGGACTCCAAAATCACTGTGGATGGTGACTGCAGCCATGAAATTAAAAGACAACTGCTCCTTGGAAGAAAAGCTATGGAGAACCTAGATAGTGTATTAAAAAGCAGAGGCACTGCTTTGCCAAAAAGGTCCACATATTCAAAGCTATGGTTTTTCTAGTAGTCAGGTACAGATGTGAGAGTGGCACCATAAAGAAGGCAGAGCGCTGAAGAACTGATGCTTTCGAACTGTGATGCTGGAGAAGACTCTTGAGAATCCTTTAGACAGCAAGATCAAACCAGTCAATCCTAAAGGCAATCAAGCCTGAATATTCATTGAAAGGACTGATGCTGAAGCTGAAGCTCCAATACTTTGGCCACCTGATGCAAAGTGCCAATTCATGAGAAAAGACCCTAATGCTAGGAAAAACTGAGGGCAAAAGGAGAAGGAGGGAACAGAGGACAAGATGGTGGGATGGCATCGTCGACTCAATGGACATGAGTTTGAGCAAACTCCAAGAGACAGTGAAGGACAGGCAAGCCTGGCGTGCTGCAGTCCACGGAGTTGCAAAGCATCAGACACAGCCGAGCGATCGAACAACAGTACTTCTATATTTCAGTGCCTAGAACAATGCCTGCAATACAGTAAGAGCTAAATATTTTAAATAAATTATTTAATTCAAAAGGAAATGGACAAGAAATAGCCAAAGAGGTAAGGAAAATCAGAAGAATGATGTGTCACAAATGCCCAGAGAAGAATATGTTTTAAGAAAGAAGTGATCAAAAGGGACTGATGGTGTTGAGGTCTATTAAAACAGTATTGAGAAGTATTTACTTCCTATGGCAATGTGGTGATCAGTGGTAGCATTGAGAAAGAGCGGAAGCCAGACTGGAATGGACGGAGTTTAAAAAGGTAACAAATAGCTACAAGGAAGAAAATTCCATGGCCCCAAACTATCAGTCTCCTCTATGCCATCCTACCATTTTTCCTTGAAGATTTCTTTCCTTTCTGATTACTTGATCTTGGTTATCAAACCTACGGTATTTTTCCTGCAAAGAACAGGAATGTTGTACTTTCAAGCACAACTATTTTCTTTCTCATCTCACAGAACACAGGGTCATATAATAATATTAAAAAAAAAAAAAAAAAACTCTTTCTGCACTATCCCATGCTTTAACTAACTGGCTAATGCAGATCAATCACTAATCATCAGTCAAAAAGCTAGGATACTCACCTACAAAATAAAAATCAACTATGCAATTTAATTCTCCCAAAACATTATGTGACTTCCCTGGTAGTTCAGGGGTTAAAAATTCGCCTACCAATGCAGAGGACATGGGCTCAATCCCTGGTCTGGGAAGAGTCCACATGGCAAGGGGCAGCTAAACCCATGTGCCACAACTACTGAAGATTCACATGCCCCAGAACCTATGCTTCACAAAACAAGAGAGGCCATCTCAGTAAGAACCCTGTGCACTGAACTAGAGAGTAGATCCTACTTGCCAAAATAAGAAAAAGCCCATGCAGCAAAGAAGACACAGTGTAGCCAAAAATAAATTAATTAATTTAACTAAATTTAAAATAAAACACTATGGATTGACAAATGATGATGGACTCTTGATGGATTCAAGTACTGAGAATACTGTACTCAGAACTGATAAGCCTCAATTTATAGTCCATGGTTGATTTATGTTATTTTTCCTATTTCAGTGTCTTGTTTTGGAACATCCAAGGTATTTCCAATATGATCTCATTTGTATAAATACTTTACAACTAAATTCAACAAATACTATTTCAACTTAATTGAAAAACCATTTCATATTTTATACAAACTGGTATCCTCCACAGTTCCTTAATAAATACATGTGTGTTAGTTGCTCAGTCGTGCCCGACTCTTTGCAATGCCATTGACTGCGGCCCACCAGGCTCCTCTGTCCATGAGATTTTCTAGGCAAGGATACTGGAGTGGGTTGCCATTTTCTTCCCCAGGGGATCTTCCCAACTCAGGGATCAAACCTTGGTCTCCTGCACTGCAGGCAGATTCTTTACTGACTGAGCTACAAGGGAAGCCCTAATAAATACATGTATATAACTAAAAATAAGCCTTAAAGTTTTTTAACATACCATATTTTTCCATGTGCTCTTTTCCAGCATTCCCAAACATCTGAGGAGCAATTGGGTGGGCAGATAATCCATACTTATTGATCAGGACTTCAAGATGTTTATCAATTGGATTAGTCCTATTTGGAGACTAAGAGAGGAGAAAAAAAATTTTAGTAAGTACTCAACATGATACATATCTCTTTTCAACTATTAATTAGAAGTGTGGAGTAAGCCAAAAATTTTCAGTATGATTAAAATCAGTCATTCAATTAAAAATAAATAATTTTTAAGTAAAAAAAAAAAGAAACATGTATTAAGAATCCCATCATGTGCAAATAACTGTTCAATGTTCTGGGGATAAAACAATAAACAAAACAGATAAATTCCCTGCTCATCTAGCATTCATATTTGAAGGAAGAGGGAACAGAAAGTAATGAGGATGAAAATGATTAAAATGTAAATAATAATGCTATAACAAACTCAAATAAAGGGATAAAGATTGAAGGTGGGAAGTGGTATGTTATAGAAAATAGTCTAAGGAGATAACGTTGATAAAGTGACATTTCAGCAGGGATGTGAAGGAGTACGAGTAAGTCATTTGGTGAAGTTGGGGAGAGGAGCATTCTAGGCAGACAGAACAGCAAGAACAAAGTCCCTAAGGCAGGAGCAGGTTTGGGTATTTGAGAAGTGAATTACGATTAGGATAAAGTGATACTCAGAGTGCAATCACATCTGTTTCCATGGCTCTAGAATAGAGAAACACAGTTCCCACTGCAAATATTTTACAAAGGGGAGGCTGTTTCTTCCAGTTTACCTACTAGACTATGAGCACCCAGAACATACGAATTCTTCATAAACTTCTGTATATGTATCCAGTGCCTAGCATATGCCCTGCTATATAGTTAACATTCCATAAATAACTGTTGAATGAAATTAATTAATTAGGTCCACAAAGAGGTTCTAAAGCAAATGCTATGAAAAGATTAAGTAGACATATGAAAAGACATCTTTTCATATGTCTACTTACTAAGTAATTATTAATAATTACTAATTATTACTAATACTTAGTAATAACACCATTAATTATTAGAGAAATGCAAATCAAAACTACAATGAGGTACCACCTCACACTGGTCAGAATGGCCATTATTAAAAAGTCTACAAATAACAAATTCTGAAGAGGCTGTGAAGAATAGGGTACCCTCATACCTATCCCCTGTTGGTGAAGATGTAAGTTGGTACAGCCACTGTGAAAAACACTATGGAGGAGTCTCAGAAAACTAAGAACAGAACTACCATATAATCCAGCAATTCCACTACTGGGAATATACCCAGACAAAACTATAATTCAAACAGATACATGCACTACTATGTTCATAGCAGCATTGTTCAAAACAACCTTATGTCCATCAAAAGATGAATGAATAAAGAAGATGTGGTACATATGTACAATGGAATACTACTCAGCCACAAAAATGTGTGAAATAATGCTATTTGCAGCAGCAACATGGATGTAACTACAGATTATCATACCAACTGAGATAAATCAGAAAGAAAAGACAAATACTACGATTCCACTTATATGTGGAATCAAAAATAGGGTGCAATGAACCTATCTACAAAACAGAAACAGATTCAAAGAACTAGAGAACAGACTTGTGGTTGCCAAAGGGGAGGGGGGAGGGAGAGGGATGGACTGGGAGTTTGGGGTTGGTAGAGGTTACGTTTATAACAAGATCCTAATGTATGGCACAGAGAACTATATCCAGTATCCTGTGATCAGTCATAACGGAAGATAACGTAAAACAGAGTGTCTATATGTGCATAACTGAGTCACTTTGCTGTACAGCAGCGATTGGCGAAACATTATAATCAACTAATTGTGTGTGTTAGTTGCTCAGTCGTGTCCAACTCTTTGTGATCCCATGGACTACAGCCTGCCAGGCTCCTCTGTCCATGGAATTCTTTAGGCAAGAATACTAGACTGGGTTGCCATGCCCGTCTCCAGGGGATCGTCCCAATTCTCCAATTTAAAAAAACTCAAAAAAAAAAAGATTAAGAGGGACTTCTCTGGTGGTCTAGTGGCTAAGACGCCACACTCCCAATGCAGGTGGGCCAACTTTCATCTGTCAACTACAAACTGGCACTTGCCAAAAGCATTTGCCAGCAACTGAACAATAACAAAGGCATTTGCCATCTGTCTCTGTGGAGACTGAACCTGTGCTGCTGCATCTGTCGACCTTTAACACCTCCCCTAGAGGGAGTCTAGGGTAGAGTGAGGCACTCTGTGCTCCAGAGAACTTGTTAAAACAGATGTTTAGATAGTTACATCTTTTCAGATGATCCCAATCTGTGCATCTCTTCATATCTAGAAAAGCACTAAATCCCTTCAGGGTGACATCAGCTCCTCCTGACCAGCAGAAAGCCTTTTGTAAAGTAAGCGCTTGCCTGCATTGAACTCCCACTTCACCGAAATCATATATTGACCTTGTCCGACTGCCTCTTTGGAGCAGTCTCTCAGAGCTATCTGAGGTACCCCCTCTCCTGGGCTGCAGTCCTGATTTTGCCCCAAATAAAACTTAACTCAAAACTCTCATATCATGCATCTTTTTAGTCAACAACCCCTAGTCAGGGAACTAAGCCCCACATGGCTTAACAAAAAGAGCCCACACACTATAATGAAGATCAAAGATCCTGTGTCCAGGGTCTAAGACCCAGTGCAGTGAAACAAATGAATAAATATAAAAAATAAGATTAAGAAAGAATAGACTTACACAAGGAAAATTAGTTAGTTAGATATGATAAGCAACTTGCCAATCTAAAGGATAAAGATAAAATGAGTTGATAAATGGGTCCCGTGGAATCTGTGAACACAGAAATCTTTAAAATAAGTATATAAAATTATGTTTGGATTTCCATCAGTGGAAAGTTTTTCTGTCAAAAGAAATCTAAAAAAAAAATTTTTAATACGGAAAATGTTCATATCTATGTTGAAAGGAATGTTAATGAAAACAATCATATACACTTCTGCTTCTAGCCATGATGGACTATAGAAACCAAATTTATCCTTCTATCAAACATTTAAAAACCTGAGCAAAAAAATAAAAATAAAAACCTGAGTAAAATATACAAAGTGACTGTTTTCAAACAATGGACAACATAAAGCCTAGTACAGGGATCTCTGAAAGAACTCACAGAGAAGAGTAATGGAGAGAACAGAGGGAGAGCTCTCTGAAAATCTGAAGAGAGCTCCCCTTGAGTCTTTAGTGAATCTAATCAACACATGAATATGAGGAAACTACTAAGACCAGGGAAAGAGTCACTGAAAAGGAGAAGGCACAATAATTCCCAATGTTCCCATAGGGCCAGGAATAGTTTTATTCTCAAAACCACAATGGAAAGATCTCCTAACACAAAGAGCATCAATGGAATCCTGAGGTTACTGCTTGAATAGCAGCATCAGTTCAGCCTTGGAATGATAATGACTGTTCTGAATTCTGCCTAACAAAACATAAAAGCAAATCTCAAATGGATCAAACCACTTCTAAAAAACAACTATCCCAGAACAAACTCCTAAATAGTTAATGGAATATAAAAATTCCATTAACACCCAACAGAGTAAAATTCATAATGTCTAACATTCAATCACAAGTTATGAGGCATGCAATGAAATGAAGAGTACAACTTGTAAAGAGTGGATTAATCAATCAATAGAAATGATACAGATGACAAAATTGTTTTAATGTTAAAGAATTACTATAAATAAACTCCACTAAAACAATTACTGTTAGGGGAAGCACACTGACTGAAACCGCCCACTCTGGCCAGGCACCATAGTAATCATTTGTGTGAGTTATTTTATGACAGGAGGTCCTGGTAAGGAACACAGAACTAATAAGCCACCACTAGCCGGAAGAGTTTAGGAAAAGTCAAAAGGAGATACCATGTGTCTGACCACCTCCCAGAATCCTTTTCACTGGCATCCATCTTGACTGACCAATGCGAGCACCACCAGGAAAGACTCTGAGTCAGAAGGATAGACCAAAGACAACCCGGAAACTAATCCCATCACCATAAAACTTGAGACTGCGAGCCACATGGCAGAGCAGTTCTCCTGGGTTCCTTTACCCTACTGCTCTATACCTGTGCGCCCTTTCCCAATAAAGTCTTATTGCTTTGTCAACAGGTATGTCTCCTCAGATAATTCATTTCCAAGTGTTAGACAAGAGCCCACTCTTGGGCCCTGGAAGGGGTCCCTTTCCTGCAATATTACTATACTCCATTTGTTCAAGAAGGTAGAAGAAATATTACTATACTCCATTTGTTCAAGAAGGTAGAAGAAAGCATGAACACGACAAAGAAAAATATGGAAGATACAAAAAAGAGTCAAAAATTTTTTAGAGATAAAATATACATTGTCTGAAAAGTAAACTCAGTGAAATTAACAGATTAAACAATGCGGCACAGATTAGCAAACCCGAGCAAGTAACAAATTAAAACATGAGGAGGAAAAAAAACTCGAAAAAAAGAACAAGATTAGTGAATTGTGGAACAACAATCAAGAAGTTTAGAGATATTATAATTGGGGTCAGGAAAAGAGAAGATGGAGAGACACAAAAGTAAGAAAAAAATATTTTAAGCCATAATGGATGAAAAATTTTCAAATCTGATGAAAACTGTAACTCACATAGCCAAGAGCCTCAACAAACCCCAATAACACAAAACACAATAAAACTACACCAAGGTACATCATAATAAAACTGTTCTAAACCAGTGAGAAAGAAAAATACTAAAAGTAACCAAAGTAAAATATACATTAAGTATAGGCGAACAAAAACTAAGAATGAAAACAGACTTTAAAATGAAAGCCAAAATGACAGTGAACCAAGAAAAAGTAAAGCTGACAGAGAATTCTGTACTCAGCAAATATATCTTTCAAAAAAAAAAAAAGGTAAATAAAGACCTAGTAGAACATACAGACATTGAGAGAATATATCACCAGCAAATCAATACTATATGAAATGGTAAAGCAGATTCTTCAGGCAGAGGAAAATAATCCTAAAGGAAATTCTGGATCAATAATAAAGGAATAAGGAGCACTGAAAATGATAAACATGTGGAAAAAATATAAGAATTCTTTCAAAGAATTCTTTGAAAGAATAAAGAATTCTTTCAAAAAACAATTGATGAGGGACTTTCCTGATGGTCCAGTGGCTGAGAATTTGCCTGCCAATGCAGGGAACCGGGGTTCGATTCCTGGTCTGGGAGGATTCCACATGCCTTGGGGTAACTGGGCCCATGTACCGCAACCACTGAACCTGGGCTCTAGAGTCCATGCTCTGCAACAAGAGAAGTCTCTGCAATGAGAAGCCCACATACTAGAGAGTAGCCCGCGCTCTCTGCAACTACAGAAAGTCCACGTGCAGCAACAAAGACCCAGTGCAGCTATAAACAAAATTTTTTTTAATTAAAATTAAAAACAATTGACTATTTAAAACAAAATCAGTAACTGATGTGGGGCTTATAACATGTATAGTAAAATGTGCTTCTAGGAAGAGGCAACCAAAAAAATACTTCGTAAGATTCATGTAACATACTATAGTGACAGTCATAACATTACTTAAAGGGGGTTTGTGAATAAGTTAATGATGAATGTAAACCCTAAAGAAACCACTAAAAGCAAAGCTCCAGAGGTATAGTTAATATGAACATAAAACTGACAAAATAAAATTATAAAGAATTCTCAATGAACAGAAAAGAAGACAAAGAGGAAAAAAAAAATAAAGAAGATATTGAACAAAAGAAAACAAGTAGAAAGATGGTAGATTTAAATCAGTGGTTTCCTAGTAAATATTTAAAAGGCTCACGCTGGGTGAAGGAGGTCTTACTGATAGCATTTGTCGATTTTGGGGGTGTAAATAATCCCGCAGTGACCAATTTGAATATGCTAGCATGATGTCACTGAAAGCAAAGATAGGGGGAAAAAAGGCATGCATAATCAGATCTTGCAAGCTGGTACAAGCCAGTAGGCATCAGCTTCAGCTAAGCACATCTGAATCAAAAGACCTGGTCTCAGTTGTATCACTAACTGCTAACTTGATCCTATGGCACTGGGTAATTACTTCACTCTGGGCTTCACGGTTTCACTTCACGGGTACAACATCTTCAGGGCCACCTCTAACTAAAACATTGCTTAAATTATTTCTGTCCTACAGAAATACTAGCTTGAGGATAGTGGGAGGGACAAAAAGGATTTAAAAAAAGACAGAACTGCTTGAGAAAGTTAAGATATTATGTACAAGAATGCTGACTGGAGCACTATAACAGCAAAACAAAAAACAAAACACATATAAAATTAAAAGTAAACCATCTAACCAGAAAAGCAGAAGAGATCAATTGAAAACTTTACACCCATGAAAAGGGACACTAGGCAGCTGTTAAAAAATAAGGAAGTTTGTCATTCATTTGATGTCTGACAGAAAACAACAAAATTCTGTAAAGCAATTATCCTTCAATTAAAAAATATAATAATTTCTTAAAAAAAATAAGGAAGTTGATCAATATGTTCGAACCAGGAAAGCTGTCCATCTGTAATGTGAAAAAGCAATATGTATAAAATTTTTTATCTTCTTCACATACATGTCAAATTTTTTTAACATTGTTAATATGTACGTGTGTGTAGTATAGTATATGAATATATTTAGATATCTGTATAAATATGGAAAAAAGAAAGGACATATAAATACACTGGTTACCTCTGAAGAACAGGATTAAACAAGCAGAAAATTACTTTTAACATATATACTTTTGAACAATATTAAACAGAAAATGACTTTTTTTTAAAATATTTATTCATTTATTTGGCTGCACCAGGTCTTAGTTGCAGCATGTGGGATCTAGTTCCCTGACCAGGGATCGAACCTGGGCCCCCTGCATTGGGAGCTCAGAGTCTTAACCACTGGGCCAGCAGGGAAGTCCCAGAAAATGACTTTTAACACATATACTTTTTAAAAATTACTGGACTGTGGATGAATTTTACTATTTTCTAGTTTTAATAAAAGTTATCAAGGTACCTACCATTAACTATGAAAGAAAAACATCTATTTATCATGTGACATAAAGATTAAGTACCTCTGTTAGCCAATCACCTAACCATCTTATTTTGCATCTTTTCTTGTTGTCACCCTGCAATCCAGTTTTTCAAACTGTCCCCTGAACATACTATATTCATTCCAACATTCATGACTTGGCTTATGATGTTTTATCCCATAACCAGAAACAACTTGTCTTCCTTGATCTTTAATTGTGTGTGTATGAGCTTGGTTGTGTCTGATTTTTTGTGACCCCATGGACTGCAGCCTGCAGGCTCCTCTGTCCATGGAATTCTCCAGGTAAGAATACTTGAGTTGGTTGCCATTTCCTCCTCCAGGGGAATCATTAATTACCTTCATTTTATTATTATTCTTATTTATTATATAGCAATTTTAGGGAATTCCCTCTCAGTCCAGTGGTTAGGACTCCACGTTTTCACTGCCAAGGGCCTGGGTTCAATCCCTGGTTGGGGAACTAACATCCCAAAACATACACCACACCACCAAAAACAAAAAAAAAATTGTTACTATACCTTAATTATATTTAAGACCCAACTTAGCTTAAACCATTTTCTTAAAATGCTCTCTAAGGGAAAATGGGAAATAGACTCTGTTGATTGGAGGGCCTGTGATGTTCCAGCCACTCCTTTGATTCTAAGAGATAATATTACATGGATTTAAATTAATATGGGGTAGAGGTCCTTTAATGTTCGAACACAGAAAATTGAATGAGATTGATCTCATGCATTAGGTTAACAATATAATCCCAAGTGAAAGGCTAAGTCTTTAACTTATTTTCTAACAAAGATTCTATTTTTATATTGTAGCACCTTCTATAGGGAAATCTGAATTTACCAGAGAGATCAATTACTAGATATTCATATTTTAAAGAATCATCAAGTATATAATTAAAGAAACAACTCCCCTCTTGGGGAAAATACATATATATATATATATATATATATAAGAAATTATACACTTAACACTGGAGAAACAAAACTAAAAAGTAGAAACCATTACCAAATGATTATTACTAAAATTAAGACTACTTTTAAGATCAAGAGACTATGGCTTAACTAAAATGGTGGTGGGTGGGTGTCTCGAAGTCATATCCGACCCTTTGTGACCTCAAGGACTGTAGCCCACCAGGCTCTGTCTGTGGGATACCCAGGGAAGAATACCGAAGCGGATTTCCATTTCCTTCTCCAGGGGATCTTCCTGTACCAGGGATTGAACTAGCATCTCCCAAATTAGCAGGCAGATTCTTTACCACTGAGCCACCAAGGAAACTCTTAACTAAAATATAACTCTTTAAAATGATGTCAATAACCAAACTTATAGACCCTTAGTCTTTAAATTGTCAAAAAATTCGTTTACAAGTTGCTTCAAATTGCTTAAAACACTCATTTAATAATTTTCTAATTACTTTTTCACAAATAGAAGGTAAAATTATTCTAAAGCTAATGAGTCCAAACTCAATATCCATAGATACACAAAACAAATGTCTAGAACCTGTGTTGTACTAATAGTCTCCATACAAAGAAGATACTAAAAGAGAATTCCCTGGCAGTCCAGTGGTTAGGAATCTGTGTTTTACTGCTGATGACCGAAGTTCAATCTTTGGTTGGAGAACTAAGATACCACAAGCCATGCAGTGTGGCCCAAAAACAAAGATATTAAACCCCACTATTCTCTTTGCTTTTGTATTGCTTTTTTTTTCTTTTGTTCTGCAGTTCACTGTGACATGTCTGTATGAGTTTCTTTCTATTTATTCTACTTTGGAGTCACTGGAATTTCAGTCTATAGATTAGTGTCCTTTGCCAGTCCAAGGTATATGCTAACCATTATCTCTTCAAATAATACCTATACCCTACAAAATAACCAGAAAATTATTAACAAAATGGCAGTAAGTCTATACTTAACAATAATACCTTAAATGTAAATGGACTAAATTCTCCAATCAAAAGACACACAGTTAATAACAGAGTTTTAAAAAACACCTAACTACATGCAGCCTGTAAGAGACTCACTTGAGATGTAAGGATACACACTGACTAAAGGTGAAGGGATGGAAAATGATATTCCATGCACCTGTAAACCAAAACCAAGCTACAGTAGATATATAGTGATGAACTTTGAACAACGTGAGTGTCGGGGCACTGACCCTCCATGCAGTTGAAAAGCTGCATATAATTTACAGTCTGCATATAATATATAATTTATATGTACAATTCCTCCATATCCATGGCTCTTCCATATCTTTGGTTCCACATCAGTAAATTCAACCAACTGTAGTACTTGTAGTATTTGCTACTGGAAAATAATCCATGTAAAAGTGGAACCATGCAATTTAAACTTGTATTGTTCAAGGGTTGACTCTACTTACATCAGACAAAATAGACTTTAGGACAAAGACTGTACTAAGAGACAAAGAAGGTCATTCAGTTCAGTTCAGTCCAGTTCAGTTCAGTCACTCAGTCACGTCCAACTCTTTGTGACCCCATGAATCGCAGCACGCCAGGCCTCCCTGTCCATCACAAACTCCCGGAGTTTACTCAAACTCATGCCCATCGAGTCGGAAGAAGGTCATTATACAATGATAAATGAGTCAGCACAAAAAGAGGATATAACATTTGTAAATATTTGTGCACCCAACACAGCAGCACCTAAATACATAAAGCAAATATTAACAGATCTAAAGAGGGAAATAGATAGCAATACAATAATAGTAGGAGATTTTAATACTCAACTTTCATCAATAAATAGATCATTTAGACAGAAAATCAATAAGGAAACACCAGCCTTAAACAAGATACTATACCACATAGACTTAGCAGAGACTTGCAGAACATTCTGTTCAAAATCAACAGAATACACATTCTTCTCCAGCACACACAAAATGTTCTCCAGGATAGATCATATATTAGGCCACAAACAAATCTTAATAAATTTAAGACTGAAATCATAGAAAGCATCTTTTCCAACCACTGTGGTTTAAAAGCAGAAAACAATTACAAGAAGAAAACTATAAAATTCAAATATGTGGATATCAAACAACATGCTACTGTACAACCAATAAGTCAAAGAAGAAATCATAAAGTACCCTGAGACAAACAAAAATGGAAATACAATACATCAAAATTTGTGGGATGCCGTAAAAGCAGTCCTAAGAGGGATATTCATAACAATGCTTACATTAAGAACAAGAAAGATCTCAAATAAACGACTTAACTTTTCACTCAAGAAACTAGAAAAAAAGAATAACCAAAGCCTAAAATCATTAGAAGGAAGAAAATAACAAAGATTAGAGAGGAAATAAATGAACGAGAGGCTGAAAAGAAAATTAAAAAGATAAATGAAACTAACAGCTAATTTTCAGAAAAGATAGACAAAATGCCTATGCCCTATTTTCTCTCTCACCACTTCTCCCGATTAATTCCAGTTACCCATTTATTAAAACTTATCACAGTATTCTCCATATATCATAACTTCCTGCCTATTTTCAATTTTTTTTCTTTCTATAGTGTACTCTAAATAATTACTTCTAGTCCCGTTTCACTAGAAATTCTCTTTTAATCATGTATAATTGGCTATCAAACCTATCTTTTGAATTTTCAATTTTAAATATTTCATTTTTATTCTATAAATCCTATTTGGTACTTTTCCAAAGCCTACAATATCCCTTTTTGTAGTTTCTTATACCCCTGAGGTATTTTCAAGCTTGTCTTTTTTTTAAACATAGTAAGTATGCCTAAATCTGTAGCCAATGTATCTAGCTTTAGAGGTCTGCAGAGATCACTTTTTACTCTTCCTTCTTTCTCCTGGTCCTCAAATATGGTGCCTCGTTTCTTTAACGAGATTATCTTTAATTGCAGGTCCTTGAAAACTTACTTGAAGAGTTCTCAAAGCCTAAAAGATGCTTTCCTCCACAAGAAAATTTGCAGTTGCTTCTGTTAAGTGCAACTTAATGGTAGAACATAATTGGTACCAATCTGGAACCAATTTAGACTCAATTCATGTGCTGTGCTGTACTTCGTTGCTCAGTTGTGTCCAACTCCGCGCAACCATATGGACTGTAGCCCACCAAGCTCCTCAGTCCATGGGGATTCTCCAGACAAGAATACTGGAGTGGGTTGTCATGCCCTCCTCCAGGAGATCTTCCCAAAACAGGGATTGAAGCCAGGTCTCGCACATTGCAGGTGGATTCTTTACCGACTGAGCCTAAGTCCAGACTCAATTCATAGCCTGATGTTTCTTTCACCACCCAGGTAAATGAGCATTTTGGCAGCAGTCCCACATGAAAATAGCCTTTGGTTTCTTAATTCTCAGTGAAAGGTTTTCTGGTTATTTTGTCCTCTTTTCTTCTCCCTTGCTCTGCTCACTGCCAAGGCAATTCTCCCTGTAATCTCCTGAAGGTGGGGAAAAGAGGATATAGGGGAGGGGGGAAGTTTTACTTTGTGTTCACCCTTACCTAAAAGGTTTATCCCTACAGAGTCAACCCAGTTAAATGTGGAAAGTGGGTATCAAACTTCTGATCTTCGGAGCACCTGAGCTTCGACTACTTTCCCCTTCATCCTAGGGGGCCATCAAAATGGAAGCTCAAGGCTTCCTGATCAAAGGCCTCTGAGGCAAAAACAACTTCTAATGCTGATCTTAATTTTCTAGCATTCACCTTTAGTTCCTCTCCTGTTAGTTCTTCAGTGTCTTCAGGGTATCTTATTTCTATTCCATTCAAATATTTTAGTTGTGATCATTAGGAGAAATGATTTAAAAACCTGACTTGCCATTATGGAAAACAGAAGTCCCAAACTTTATTGACACTCTTCAGTCTGTTGAATGGAATTAATTTTTCAATGAATGAATAAAATTTGAATGTTTCAAATTAAATACATAGGTCCATCTAAGATTCAATCATCTAACCTGTCTGAACATAAGTTTCACAAAATAAAGGTGTTGAGCAAAATTAACTCTTAAGATTCTTTACTGACTAAATTACCACGATCTTTGCATACATATGGTCTTCTCAGGTGGCACAGTAAGAATCCACCTGCCAATGCAGAAAACCCAGGAGATGAGGGTTTGATCTCTGGGTCAGGAAGATTCCCTGGAGGAGAAAGTGGCAAGCCACTCCAGTATTCCTGCCTGGAAAATTCCACGGACAGAGGAGCTGACAGACAGGCTACAATTCATGGGGTCGCAAAAAGTTGGACACAACTGAGTGACACAGCACGTGTGCATGCATACATATACAATCTCATTTTTCAGCTTTTGCAAGCTCTATTTATGGCAGTCAGAAGGGCAAAGTTTTCTCATAGTGTTATAACAATTCCAAAACAAAAATGAGACTCACGCTTATTGCAAGGGGTCCCTTTTCCATCTTCTCAAACCCAAGAGCCAAGACACAATCTGCCAGACCTTGAAAGAAAATGTAATTATCTTGAAAAATTAAATTTCTTGACTCGAACAAAATACCCTTAAACACTTCTATTTAAACAATTATGTTGATGTACACAAAATGTAAAAACATAGTGTAGTCCTATAAAATTTGTAATAAGTGAAAAATTACAGAGAAAATTCTTATACACCTCTAGATACGAGGAAAAATCAATAAAGTATATACTTCTTCCTTTGATTTTGAGCGTTAAGAAAACTTTTTATTAATGTGGAAATATGTTCCAGTGAAGAACAAATACAAATAGCTAATTGTGAATTTTTAAACATTAAATAAAATTTTAAAAAATTTTAAAGAATCTTGATCAAAATCTCAACAGAACTATTTTTGGAAAGAGGGGGCATCTAAAAATGATATTAAAGTTCAAATGAACAGCAAAACAAGCATGACTGCCAAAATTTTTCTTTAAAAAAAGAAAAAAAAATACCAAGGTAGGGGGTACAAGGGCTACTAGTATCCAACAGTGAGACATTATAAAGCTCCAACAATTAAAACACCAAGTAGCAGAGTAATAATCAACAATCAGAAGAAAGAATAAAAGGCCTAATGAAGGAGCCTAGAACATTTGGAAATACAGACTATGATATATACCCAAGAGAACTGAAAACACATGGCCACAAAAAAGTTGTACACAAATGCTTATAGCAGGGTTATTCATAATAGCCAAAAAGTAGAAATAGCACAGTGTACATCAACTGATAAATGGGTAAACAAAATGTGGTATATTCATACAATGGATTACTATTTGGCCACAAAAAAGAATGCAGTACTGATACATGCTAAAACATGAACAAACTGTGAAAATATTCTGGTAAGTGAAAAAAGCCATAAAAGGTCATATAATATATGATTCCATTTATATAATGTTCAGAACATATAAATCCATAGAGACAGAAAGTAAATTAGTGGTTGCCAAGGGTTGTGGGGAGGGAGAAATGGGAAGTGACCGCTAACAGGTACAGCTCTCTTCTGCGGGTGATACAAATGTTCTAAGATCAAACAGCGCTGATAGTTGCATAAACCTGGGAACATACTAAAGACACTGAATTCTACACTTTTGTGCTATATAAAGTATATATCAATAAAATTTTTATTTAAAAAAAAAAACATTAAAAAGCAATCCCTCTGATGGTCGTATGGAGACATCATAAAAGAAAGGCAATAACCCCACATCTATTTAAGTACACTAGACAAATAGGCACTTCTCACCACCCTGAACCAGTTGCCGGGCCAAAAACAAAGCAGTTGAGCCAGTAGAACAGTTATTGTTGACGTTGATTATAGGAATTCCAGTCAGTCCCAAACCATGATAGATGGCCCTCTGCCCACTGGCAGAGTCACCTACATAGAAAAAAGAAAATTATCTATGCAACATGAGAATTATGGAGCTGCAAAGCAATATAATACATTATATTTTTCTAGTATTATGCCTTTGTCTAACATAAAACATGGACTTCTTACTCAGAAACAGTTTCAGCATGAAGCACCACTTATTCTGCAAATACAAAAATTCTCAAAACACAGTATATATACATGCACTTTATTTACATAACACAGAGGTAGGAAAGTAGAGAAATGACCAAGTAACAGCAAACAACTCAATCTGGGTAGGGTTACATGATAAAGGAAGCAATATTTCATGTATATTATCAGACATAAATCTCTGGAGTATCAGGCAAATTTGGCCTTGGAGTACAGAATGAAGCAGGGCAAAGGCTAATAGAGTTTTGCCAAGAGAATGCACTGGTCATAACACTGTCTTCCAAAAACACAAAAGAAGACTCTGCACATGGACTTCACCAGATGGTCATTACCGAAATCAGACTGATTATATTCTTTGCCACCAAAGATGGAGAAGCTCTATACAGTAAGCAAAAACAAGACCAGGAGCTATAGCTCAGATCATGAACTCCTTATTGCCAAATTCAGACTGAAATTGAAGAAAGTAGGAAAAACCACTAGACCATACAGGTATGACCTAAATCAAATCCTTATGATTATACAGTGGAAGTGACTAATAGATTCAAGGGATTAGATCTGATAGACAGAGTACATGAAGAACTATGGACAGAGGTTCGTTACATTGTACAGGAGGCAGTGATCAAGACCATCCCCAAGAAAAAGAAATGCAAAAAGGCAAAATGGTTGCCTGAGGACGCCTTACAAATAGCTGTGAAAAGAAGAGAAGCAAAAGGCAAAGGAGAAAAGGAAAGATTAGACCCATTTGAATGCAGAGTTCCAAAGAATAGCAAGGAGAGATAAGAAAGCCTTCCTCAGCGATCGATGCAAAAAAATAGAGGAAAACAACAGAATGAGAAAGACAAGAGATCTCTTCAAGAAAATTAGAGATACCAAGGGAACATTTCATGCAAAGATGGGCTCAATAAAGGACAGAAATGGTAAGGACCTAACAGAGGCATATGATATTAAGAAGAGGTGGCAAGAATACACAGAAGAACTATACAAAAAAGATCTTCATGACCCAGATAATCATGATGGTATGATCACTCACCTAGAGCCAGACATCCTGGAATGTGAAGTCAAGTGGGCCTTAGAAAGCATCACTACAAACAAAGCTAGTGGAGGTGATGGAATTCCAGTTGAGCTATTTCAAATCCTAAAAGATGATGCTGTGAAAGTGCTGCATTCAATATGCCAGCAAATGTGGAAAACTCAGCAATGGCCACAGGACTGGAAAAGGTCAGTTTTCATTCCAATCCCAAAGAAAGGCAATGCCAAAGAATCTCACACTACCGCACATTGCACTCATCTCACACGCTAGCAAAGTAATGCACAACATTCTCCAAGTCAGGCTTCAACAGTATGTGAACTGTGAACTTCCAGATGCTTCAATCTGGATTTAGAAAAGGCAGAGGAACCAGAGATCAAATTGCCAACATCCATTGGATCATCAAAAAAGCAAGAGAGTTCCAGAAAAACATCTACTTCTGCCTTACTGATTATGCCAAAGTCTTTGACTGTGTGGATCACAACAAACTGTGGAAAATTCTGAAAGAGATGGGAATACCAGACCACCTGACCTGTCTCCTGAGAAATCTGTATGCAGGTCAAGAAGCAACAGTTAGAACTGGACATGGAACAACACACTGGTTCCAAATCGGGAAAGGAGTACATCAAGGGTGTATACTGTCATCCTGCTTATTTAATTTATATGCATAGTACCTCATGCGAAATGCTGGACTGGATGAAGCACAAGCTGGAATCAAGATTTCCAGGAGAAATACCTCAGATATGCAGATGACACCCTTATGGCAGAAAGCAAAGAGGAACTAAAGAGCTTCTTGATGAAAGTGAAAGAGGAGAGTGAAAAAGATGGCTTAAAATGCAACATTCAGAAAACTAAGATCATGGTATCTGGTCCCATCACTTCATGGCAAATAGATGGGGAAGCAATGGAAACAGTGACAGACTTTATTTTCTTGGGCTCCTAAATCACTGCAGATGGTGACTGCAGCCATGAAATTAAAAGACACTTGCTCCTTGGAAGAAATGTTATGACCAACCTAGACAGCATATTAAAAAGCACAGACATTACCTTGCCAGCAAAGGTCTATCTAGTCAAAGCTATGGCTTTTCCAGTAGTCATGCATGGATGTCAGAGTTGAACCATAAAGAAAGTTGAGCGCTGAAGAATTGATGCTTTTGAACTGTGTTGTTGGAGAAGACTCTTGAGAATCCCTTGGACTGCAAGGAGATCCAACCAGTCCATCCTAAAGGAGATCAGTCCTGAATGTTCATTGGAAGGACTGATGCTGAAGCTGAAACTCTAATACTCTGGTCACCTGATGCAAAGAACTGACTCACTGGAAAAGACCCTGATGCTGGGAAAGATTGAAGGCGGGAGGAGAAGGGGACAACAGAGGATGAGATGGTTGGATGGCATCACCGACTCAATGGTCATGAGTTTGAGTAAACTCCGAGAGTTGGTGATGGACAGGGAGGCCTGGCATGTTGCAGCCCATGGTATCACAAAGAGTCGGACACAACTGAGCGACTAAATGGAACTGAACTGAATAAATCTGTTAAAACTAACTGATCAAAAGGCCTTGATTTTTCTCTTCATATCAAAATTTCAAAAAGTTAAAAGATTCTGCATGCCAGGGTATTCCCAAAAAATAATCCAAGTGGAATACACATTTGATTCTCTTTCCCAAGTAACATGGCCACCAAGGCAGACAAGCTGGAGCAGCATGATGGAAACACCTGAAGATACAGATGCTCTAGAAGTCTTCAGGGAAAACAGCAAGATTCAGGACCTCCTATTCATAAATACACTGTGCATGTCTTTGAACTAGTAAATTTCCCTTTAAGAATTCTCTTGATACCTTGAAATCTCAAAAACATAATCACAGATACACATAAAGATCATCTACAGGAATGCTTACTATATTCTTTTATAACTAAATAATTTAAAATGTCAACAAATACGATATCATTTCTACTGCTAAATAAACTGTAGTAAATCCTCAAGACTAACATATCATGAAATAATTTAAAATGTGTAAAAAGCCTAAGAATATTCTAAATGGCTATTAAAAGAGGGTCGATTAAACAAATCATGATATATCTATTCAATGGAACACTATGCTATCATTAAAAGAGACCAAGGAAACTCTTTACGAAATAACTGGAATAGTCACGAAGAACTACCAAGTTTAAAAAAAAAGTAAAATACAAAATAGTATGTATTTACGCTACCATGTGTCCAACAAAAGAAAGGGAGGGGTATTTATACACTCTCATACATTTACTTTTATATGCATAAATTACCTATGAAAAGGTAGATTAAAAATTAATGTACATGGCACTACTATACACAAAATAGGTAACAAGTATTTACTGTGTAACATAGGGAACAATATTCAACATCTATAATAACCTATAAAGTAAAATAATCTGAAAATATATATATGTAACTGAATCACTTTCCTGTACATGTCAAACTAACACAATATTTTAAATCAAATACGCTTCAATTAAAAAAAAGAAAGAAATGAGTGAAATCGTCAGCAAAGGGAACCACAGACAAGGAGACAGGATTCAGAGTGAAACTTTCCACTATATAACCATCCACCTTTTTCTTGTATTTTTATACCATGTGAATATTTAATCTATTCCAGAAAAAAAAACTGAAAAATGTTAATGATAATGTGAAAGAAAACTGAACCACATGGGAAAAACTGGATACACAAAAATGAGAAAAACAGGTCACCAAAATGTATGTAACTAGGACCTAAATTTATAAGGCAATTATGTGTGTATACATAATTCATTCATAATGCATTCACATGCATTCATACTCACTGAAGGATTTACACCAAAAAATTAATGGTAATAACATACGGATAATGAGATTACAGGTAACTTATTTTTTTCTTGTGCTTTTACATGCAACATTTTTCTAATCAGAAAAAAAAGTTTTCTAATCAGAAAAAAAAATATGGAAAACATTTTATTAGACACAAAAATCAATAAAAACAAATTTCAAGACAACAAAAAACAAAAATTTCTCATCTGAAAAATAATTACTTTTTCATGGTAGTAATTTTTACATGAGTAATTTTTTCTTTTTTAAAGGTAAGTGTTTTAAATTTGTCCCCTTTATTGGCAACACAATAATGGCAAAATATATGTGTGTACTAAACTAGGCTGACACATAAGGAAATTCTAAAAATAATGAAAATAAGACCCTGAATTCTGAGTTTTGAGGGTTAAAATTCACAAATTCCTCTGTATTGTTTATGTAGTTGATGACAGACTTAGGTGAACAACTTTTAGAATATATAGTCTCCACGTACCATAAACATAGCCAATACACGCCTGCTCCACTGCAGAATAAGGGATCTGTGCATCCGCCAAAGCCTTCTGGCCTATAAAAACAAAAAAGTTTTATCACATAGCGCTTTAAGTGAGTAAAAATAAGTTTAGAGTTCTCCCAGAGTAAATCTAACTCTAGCGTGTTGTTGCTGTTTAGTCGCTCTCTAACTCTAGTTTGTTCAGTTGCGGTTTGTGTCCGACTCTCTGTGACCCCATGTACTATAGCCCGCCAGGATCCTCCCAACACTTGTCTATGGGATTTTCCAGGAGATAATCTGGAGTGGGTTGCCATTTCCTCCTCCAGGGGATCTTCTCAACCCAGGGATCAATTCAAATGAAAATCCTTCATCAAATCATCTCAGCCTTTCAGAAGTTATCTTACCTTTCAAAAGTTATCATTTGGAGGGAGCTTCAAGAGGGAGGGGATATATGTATACCTATGGCTGATTCATGTTGAGATTTGACAGAAAACAGCAAAATTCTGTAAAGCAATTATCCTTCAATAAAAAATAAATTAATTTTTTTTAAGTTATCATTTCTTCCTCTAAGCTATTGTAATACTTTTTCACACCACCTTCTCGATATTTAACATTTCCTATTCTAACTGTACACCTAACTATAAATATATTAAACCCCAAGAGTCTTAAAGCTCCTTAATGGCAAGGTATCTTATTCATTTCTGTCGCTCTATCACTCATCTAGAGGGCAAAATAGGATAGAAAGTCAGTGCTGAGGAGGGGAACTGTGGGAGCACTCATATGGTCATCTTACAAAACCAGCATCAAGAGATGACTCTGTCTATGGAACAAGAAAAGAAGCTTCAAGGAAGCTACACAAAGGTGTAGAAATGACCACTGGAGGAATTGAGAAAAATTATGAAAATAAACTAAGAGGAGGAGAGTGGAAGCTAGAGAAAATGTTGACCTAAATCCTCATCTACCATAGTGAAAAGCAAACAGGTATCTAAAACTGATAAATCAAAAATGAGAACAATTGTGGTGGAAAGAGTATTTAGAGATAGGGAGTTAACCACCAGAAGAACTAAAGCCAGGACAGTTAAAAGAAGTTGCCCCAGAAGAGGTCTGGGAAGTATAAACCATCTGTGTGTATGTGTGTTTGTGTGTGTGTGTGTGTGTGTGTGTGTGTTCTAACCAAATGAATGTATCACTTTAAAGATTTTTTAACTTAAGAGGATATATGTATGATTGACCATGGGATTGGTTTAGTCAGACCAGTTTTCTTTCCTGTTTAATGTATGAGCGAAAAAAAAAGAGCATTTTCATATGCTCCCAGTAAAACTAATAATGGTCAGAAAAATAATCTGACAAGACTGATAAAACTGTTTATATTCATTGCTCCAATGAGTCTACCTCTAGGCTTTGTCCTCAAAAATAACCAGTGATGAGAACAAATATGTGTGTTCAGCAAGATGTTCACTATAATTCTTCTAAAATATTAAAAAGCTGTAAAGCAAATATACAACAAAAATGATAGCATACTGTTATACAGAGTGAAGTAAGTCAGAAAAACAAATATAGTGTATAAATGTGTATATATATGGAATTTAGAAAAATGATACTGATGAACCTATTTGCAGGACAGGAATAGAGACCCAAACACAGAGAGTAGACTTCTGGGCACAGTGAGGAAAGGAGAGGGTCAGACGAATGGAGAGTAGTATTGAAACATGTACGTAACTGTGTGTAACACAGATAGCTAACGGGAAGCTGCTATATAGCACAGGGATTTCAGCCTGGTATTCTGTGACAACCTAGCCAGGTGGGATAGAATGGAGCGGGAAGGGAAGTTCAAGAGGGAGCGGACATGTGTATACCTATGGCTGATTCATGCTGATGTGTGACAGAAACCAACAACATTGTAAAGCAATTATCCTTCAATTAAAAATAAACAACTTTAAAAAAATTTTAATTATGACATAAATATACAAAGAAACATGTAAATTTAATTTTTTTCAGTTTTAAGTGACAGGAGAAAAGCTTATAATAATAAGTTTTAGAAATCATGATACAAAACTGCATTTAGAATAAGATCCCAGAGAGCCATAGAAAAAAAAATATTAAAAGAGAACACACCAAGGTGTTAACAGTAGCAAGGCTTGGGTTACAAATTTTGTTTGCATTATTATATATTTCTATGTTCCAATAAATAACATGCATTGCTCTTATAATTAGTAGGAGAGAATGAGTTATGGTGAAAAGGTATAAGTTTGAGCTTGTGCTCTGACCCTCCTCTAAGTGGCCAAAGCCTCTTGCACCTCCTATGGTCTATTCACCATGTATGGGAACTTGCCTTATTTTCCATACTAGAGGGCAAAGGCTCTGATATCTGTACACCAGACTTTGACTGAATCTTTCCAAGTGCCCGGGATGCACTCCTTAATATTTGTTGAACATTTTCTCCTAACACCAGGTTGTCTTCATATATTTTCAGATTTAAATCATCATTCAGTAAAAATGTTCAAGGGATTAGAAAACAAAGGAAGCACAGAAGTAACTATTAATATTTGAAACAGTTTCAGAGAGTTACATGGTGTTGCTTTAGCACTTTGCATTTAGCTGCAGAAGGATTCCTAACCTTTCTCTGAGGGAAAGACGACGGGCAGGACTGTGTAAAGAGTAAGAAGTCTGTAAATAATGTGACAGGACACAATTCTGCTGGTCGTGCTTCCCTCCACACTATGCATTTAGGAAATAATGAGGGTGGGGAAGGTAGCAGAATCCCCTCCTAAAACCAGTTTGGAGAATTAGAGGGTAAGACTTTGGTTAAACCAATTCTCTTGCCTCAGCACCACAGCTGACAAGTTAAGTCCAGAGGGCTGAGTACAAAATCATTTATAGTATCTCAGGGGCTTCCCAGCCAAGTCATGCTTAGATACATGTTCAGCTAAACACGACTGATGTAGGCTGAAGGTGAACATACTCATGAGATATGTGAACTAGAACTACATGAGATATGTGAACAGAGTCACCCTTTTGCACTTCTCACTTCTCACAGTTGGAACCAAGGGGTTTTATAAAAACAAAGCTAAGTTTTAAAAGTATATTCTACATAAAATTCCTTTTTTTAAATTGAGTTCATTTTCCTAATAAAGTCTGTAAAAGAAGAAAATTGTAATCAGCAAACAGAGGCAACCAAGCTGAATTTCTTGTTATTAGACAATTCCAGAGGTAAATTCAAACTTAATAACTTCATCTCAACATTACCATCTTATAATCAAAATATTCTACCCATATATTATTATAGTAACCACTTTTAACTAACAAAGAAATAGAACAAAAAATACACAGAAAAATTGATTAAAGCATTTCCTATTTCAAAGAAAAGTAGAAGCTGTTTGGAGACAACAGTCAAGAGGAGAAGATTTAACAACCAAACAATAAACACTGAATGAATATTGTATACCTAGAGAATCAACATCAGCTAATCAAATCTCACGAACTTCCTTCTGGGGGACAGAGATGCTCTGATTCCCTGTATAATAAACACAGAGCTGTATAATGGAGTTGAAATGAAATCTAATTTATGAACACTGAGTGCACAAGGTACTTGGAGAGACAGGGAGTGTTTAATGAAAAATGACAATAATCTTTTCTGGGTTGCCTGGCAATAATCTGACAGGGAAAGGAGGAAGGGGAAGGCTTCACAGGAGACGACTGTTCCTAAACAACTTCATGGGACCACGAAGTTTCCAAGTTCTCCATGTGCGGGAAGCCTTTGTTCAGTTGCTAAATCACGTCCAACTCTGTGACCCCATGGGCTGCACTATGCCAGGATTCCCTGTCCCTCACTATCTTCCGGAGTTTGCTCAAATTCATGTCCCTTGAGTCAGTGATGTTATCTAACCATCTCATCCTCTGCCGCCCTCTTCTCCGTTTGCCTTCCATCTTTCCCAGCACCAGGGTCTTTTCCAGTGAGTCAGCCCTTCATATCAGGTGGCCAAAGTTTTGGAGCTTCGGCATCAGTCCTTCCAATGAACATTCAGGGTTGATTTATTTTAGGATTGACTGGTTTCAGCTCCTTGCTGTCCCAAGGGACTCTCAAGAGTCTTCTCCAGCACCACAGTTTGAAAGCACCAATTCTTCAGCGCTGAGCCTTCTTTATGGTCTCACACTCACATCCATATATGACTACTGGAAAAAACCATAGCTTCATCTATACAGACCTTTGCCAGCAAAGCAATGTCTCTGCTTTTTAATATGCTGCCTACAATTGTCATACCTTTCCTTCCAAGGAGCAAGCGTCTTTTGATTCCATGGCTGCAGTGACCATCCGCAGTGATTTTTGGAGCCCAAGAAAATAAAATCTGTCACTGCTTGTACTTTTTCCCCTTCTATTTGCCATGAAGTGATGGGATCGGATTCCTTGATCTTAGTTTTTGAATGCTGAGTTTTAAGCCAGCTTTTTCACTCACCTCTTTCACCCTCATCAAGAGGCTCTTTAGTTCCTCTTTTTTTTTTCATTCATTTTTATTAGTTGGAAGCTAATTACTTTATAAGATTGTAGTGGTTTTTGTCATACATTGACATGAATCAGCCATAGATTTACATGTATTAGTTCCTCTTCATTTTCTGCCATTAGAGTGGTATCATCTGCATATATGAGGTTGTTGATATTTCTCCTGGCACTGTTCACTTCAGCTTATGATTCATTCAGCCTGGCATTTCCCATGATATATCCTGCATATAAGTTAAATAAACAGGGTGACAATAAATAGCCTTGTCAAGCTCCTTTCCCAATTTGAACCAGTCCGTTGTTCCATGTAAGGTGCTAACTGTTGCTTCTTGACCTGCATACAGGTTTCTCAGGAGATAGGTAAGGTGGTCTGGTATTCCCATCTCTTGAAGAATTTTACAGTTTGTTGTGATTCACACAGTCAAAGGCTTTCACGCAGTCAATGATGCAGAAGTGGATGTTCTCCTGGAATTCCTTTGCTTTGGAATGGATCTCTATGATCCATTGAATGTTGGCAATTTGATCTCTGGAAGCCAGAATTTCCCTTAAACAACTGATACCTAAGTTTAGACTGCTTAGCCCCGAAAAAGCTTCCTGTGAAGGTTGCAAGGCTGCTCCACAATCAAGACAGACCACATAATAAACTACAATGTTCAAAGATCTAAATGTTCTATTTTACCTGCTTCCTTTGCCAAGTCAGGGTAGTCTCTTGCATTCTCCACTCCAGGCTTTGTGAACTAGAAATATAGAAGATAATAAAAGGAAACAGTATGGTTACAGTCTCTCACAAGAGAGAACCACAGAAATACATTCATCTAGTCATTTAAACAAAAACAAACTGAGTACCTATCAGTGTTGCTGTACTCTGATAATAATAATATACAGTTTGTACCCGCAGGGAACTTATTTAACAGAAGACAGGCAATTACGCAACAAGGTCCTAAGTACAGAATGATTTGGGACAGACAACCACCCAGGCTCAGCAGACTAGAATGGCTTCCCAGAGGAACTGATATTTATTTAAATAAGGTATTTAAGGATGAGTAGGAGCTAGGTAAATGAAAGAAAAGGAAAGTCCACAGCTAAGAAATGCAAAAAATAAATAAAAACCTACCCTAAAGCCTATAATAAAAACAGCAATCTGTTACCCTCCACTCACTAGTCTTACTTGCTCCCAAAACATCCATTTTCAATCCTTTTAGTTATTTCTTTTATAAAATGTCACATTTCTAAATATTCTGATACTATTATTTCTTGACTTAACAATTTAAGAATTATACCATAGTCTCCAATAAGTGACAATGAGAATTAGGTCTCTTAGACCACCTCACATATACTTACAGTTCTCCATCCTCCTTATACAGTGGAAACACAAGTTTTAAATTAAACCAGTATATAGTGCTTACCTTATTAGGACAATGTTGCTTATTATTGGACCAGGTTGTATATTACAATTATATGTGCTACATTGAGCAATTTGTTTTGCTTTGTTTTTCCTGGAGTTAACTGCCTCATTTTTTAAAGTTTAAGCAAACACTCTTGTAATCATTGACAAAGATTCTCTCCTTCACCAAATTCTATTCAAGCTTCTCTGATTCCTCTTCTCTACTCACATGTGTATATAGTTACTTTTGCCATAGCATACTATTGATTAAAATCTGCCCTAACACTTTACCTAGTGTCTACCTTTATCTTTGACAACAACCACACAAACTAAAAACATAACTTTCCCTGCCATTCCACACACTCTTCTAAACACGCTGTCCCTTACCTCAGCCCTGCCTCACCCCCAAAGTAATCATTATCCTGATCCTTATAATAATTGCTTCCTTGTAGTATTTCGTAGTTCTATCACCCAAGTGTCTTGGACACTCTATTTCAGCCTTGCCTTTAAAAAAAATTATGGGTCTTTTAAATTCTCTTTTAATTTACAGGTTCCCCTCCACTACATTTTTTTCCTCTCAACACACCTGTTAAAGAACCCAGACTGCTGGGACTGTAGTATCCCACACTCTGGACTTTGTAGATCACATAATCATGCAGTTCAACCTGTTCCTCTATTCCCTGTCCCACAAATTGGCAGCCGGATCCAGAATCTTGCAGGCTCACTCTATCTCTTTGGCAAAACTATCAGTAGTGGTCTACTCTTTCATCCGGGAACATATGATTTTCTCTCTTTGTGTTGTTAGCAGCTCTTAGTACTCAATGATTAGAACCAGTAATTCTCAAAACTTTTCAGTCTCAAGATGGCTTTACATTCCTAAAAACCACTGAAGATGCCAGAACTTTGATCATGAGGTTATAGTTACCAATATTTGCGCTATTAGCAGATATAACAGGACATTTAAAATAACAATTCACTCAAAAAAAAAAAACCCATTACATGTTAACATAAATAATTTTATTAAAAATTATTATATTCCCCCCAAGAAAAATTGATGAGGGGTATTGTTTTGCACTTCAGCAATTCTCTTTAATATCTGCTTTCATCAGAGGCAGGTAAATTCTTACATCTGACACAGCTGATTCATCATTCAACCTTTGGCATTATTTTTTAGGTTGAAGTCTATGAAGCAAATCTGACCTCACACAGATATGTGGTTAGAAAAGGGAGGAGGACTTTAATAGCCTTTTAAGATAATTGTGGATATTCTTTTTTAATACTAGACTAAAACGTAATAAGTGGGAGTTGCTGACAGGCTAAAAGCAATGTTGAACTTAAAAGAATATCAATGAACTTTTCATACTCTTGCTATACTCAAGTCCATTAAAATCTTGCCCTTTGAGTAGAGTGATAATCTGACTTTTTTCTGGAGTCTTTTAAAATTTTTTTAAGGTATTCCCTGGTGGTCTAGTGGCTTAGAATCTGAGCTTCCAAGGCAGGAGGCCCTGGGTTGATCCCTGGTGGGGGAGCTAGATACAACATGCCACAACTAAAGATCCTGTGTGCTGCAAATAAGACCTGACACAGCCAAATAAAATATTTTTAAAAGGAATGGGATTACTACCCTTATAAAAAGATCCCCTAGATTTTCCTTGCCCCTTCTGCCACACATAGCTGTCTATGAAACACAGAGCAGGACCTTAAAAGTTTAAGGCTGTTTTCATAGAAAGAGAACTTCCCATAGGAACCCTCTGTCACAAAGCATATCCATTTAATAGTGTTCAACTAACACTCACTGAGCTCTTCAGGCACAAGGCATTTTCAAAGTGCTAGAGGTATAGCAATTAATTAACCTGAGAGATGGCTATATGCAAAAGAAGAATATAGACATATAAACAGAATTTCAGAATAAAATATAAAGTACTAAGACAGAGGTTAAGTACAGGGCTCTATGGGACAGTCAGGAGAATCAGAACTTCTCCTAGAAGATCTGAATTGATCTTCTAAAAATGCAAGCAAGTTAACCAAGTGAAGACAAATGGTCTTAAGGAGAGAAAACAACAGAAAGCAAGGCAACAGAGGCATAAAAAGGTTTGGGACGAAACTATCAGTACTCTGGCATCACTGGAGCACAGACGTGGTGAGCATGTCAAGAAATGAGATTGTAGCTGCCTCTGGCCTCCCGAGTACCAAGCAGAGTACCATGTGAGAAACGCAAAGCTCGGAGGATGCAGAAAAGCTGCCACCTGTGCCAAGAAGCTGAGCATCACCAAGATTTCTACTCTGCGCTTGGAACTGAGAAGGAATCCAACACGGAGTATTCCTGGAAGTGCAGGGCTGGCGACAGTCACGACCTGCTTTCCTTTTGGGTATGGGGCAAACCTTGCCTCGTTACAAGTCCACACAACTTAGGATTCCACCCATATTCTAAGGAGGTGCGGAGTTTGGGTCATCTTGAGGTCTTCTTCACAAACTGCGCCCCAGGAAGAAAAGGGAAGAGGGAGGGAAAAAATAGCCTCAGAACAACGCTGCGACATTATGATTCCGCAGAGACATCAACATCATAACCCATCAACTCTGATGCCTCACAGACAAGGAGCCGAGCTGGGCGGTGGGAAGCCAGTGGCGCCCTCCGGTAGGAAGGGCAGACAGACGGACGGCGTCAAGTCCTGACACCCCACCCCCCGTTTCCTGGTCTCTCAGGGCTCCCGCGGCCTCACCCAGGCTGAGCGGAGCAGGGAGCCCACCTACGGGGACCCACGGCTCTGTTTACCTTGGTCATCCCAACCCCCACCACAAACACCCGGTTCCGGAGCAGAGACTGTGAAGCGGACAAAGACATTGTTCGAACCACTGTGGGCACAGGCGGGCGCAGCGGACGTAGAGCTTGCAGGTCTGAGGTTGGCGCAGACTAAAGCTGCAGCTCCGCCTGAGCTCTGGGGTCAGGGACGCGACAGGAGGCGGGCTAGGGGCGGGGCGGGCAGGCCGGGCGAAGGAGGGGCCAGGGGGCGGGGTGGGCAGAACCGGCAACGTGCGCGTGCGCGGAGACACCGGCGACGCGCTCTCGGTGTAGGGAGGAAAGTGCTAGGGTACTTAAGTGGACAAAGTTCAAGGCGAGAATTCACTGGTTGGTTGGAAACTCCGTCCCTTTCAGCCCTTGAAAAAGGCTCTATAGCCTATAGTACCAGTCCTTCAGGTTTAGGTTCTCTATGCTGAGGGCGATTGTGGCCTGCAGCAAGGCCTGAGATTGAGGGAGAAGACCAGATTCACGAAAGGGTAGCCTGAGGAAAAATTTAGAAATGTTGGGAGTTGATCTGTATCCTATCGGTCGCAGTAGTTAGAAGAGATACACTACGGGGGAGGGGGGACGGATTTTATTATATGAATGTCTAAAATAAAACCAAAGTCCTGTCACTAGCTGTGTGACTTTTTTTTTTTTTTTTTTTTTTTAGTGTTTATAATATTGTTTGTTTGTTCACTATTTATGTATCTTTGGCTTTGCTGGATGTCCCTTGCTTTGCGCACTTTCTCTGGTTGTAAGGAGCAGCGGCTAGTCTTCCTTGCGGTACACAGGCTTCTCACTGTGGTGGCTTCTCTTGTTGGGGAGCACAGGCTCTAGATGCCCCGGCTTCAGTAGTTGCAGCACCTGCGCTCAGTAGTCGTGGCGACCTGGGGCTTAGTTGCTCAGGGGCTTGTGGGATCTTCCCAGACAGGGGATTTGATCAAACCCGTGTCCCCTGCATTGGCAGACAGATTCTTATCCTCTGTGCCACCAGGAAGGTCCGCTGTGTGACCTTTTGTCTTGTGAGGATTAAGCGAAGTGATAGAAGCAAAGTCTTTAGCACTTGATACAAGGAATATATATGTAGGTATGTTGTGGATATATTATATATTTAAGGGATGATTTTTATTGGCTGATTCTGAATTTGCAGATTTTCCTACTGATAAGAATGTATCTGTAACCCCAAAATCAATATTCCAAGAGATCTGGAGGTGGGGGGAATAAATGTGAGTTGCCCCATGTGTCTGTTCTCAGTTGAGGTTACACAAGACCCTGTCCAGTTCATGCTGTAAACAAATGTGTTTCTCATGATTTAGTGCCATGTTTTTCACATTTTTGTGCTTTTTTGTTGTTGATTTCACCATTTAAAAATCTCCCGCAAAAAAATAAAATAAAATCTCCCGAAACCATGGTGCCTGAAGTACTACCTGGTATACCTAGATACAAGATGGGTATGAGGTGCACTGTGAAGAAAATACTGAGCTTGGCTCATACATGAGTTACAGTGTTCTTGGCCCTGAGTTCAAATACGAATAACAAGATGTCTTTAAACAGAAACACATAAAACCAGCTTATTTATTGATCAACTGACAAAATATGTTGTGGGCAGAGACTTGCTGGTGCCTAATTCTGTATTTTCCTTAGGAGCAATTGCTCAGTATTCCCTAATTTATGTTCACAGCAACTTTTAGAACATAACTAACACCAAAATCTGAGAACTGACTCTGTGTGTGTGTGTTTGTAAAATTTCTGAGGCCCCTTCCAGTCTTAAGGGTGTAAGATAAGAGCCCCTCATAGATCTTCATGGCATAAAGCATTAAATGTTGAAAGGTTACCTCCTCCAGTTGTTCTTAGGACTTGTAGAATTTAAGACCAGGTGTTCATTTAGCAGAAACTCCCCTTGGCTGCTGAGGAGTTACTGGGCAGGAGGTGAAAAGACAGAGGACTTGGGGAAAGCTGAGGTGTTTCTGAGACTGACCAAGCTATCTCTGTGAGGACTGAGTATCCTGTCTGGGGGTAGGGGTGGGTGGGTAGGGACATGTTCAAATTGAGGCTGACTGGCCTCAAGGGGATTGCAAAAGACAGACACACTTTGCCCTGAAGGGAAACTGAACCAAGTGGACTCTCAGTTCAAAGGGCATTTTTATGATTTCAAAACACCTTATAGAAATTGCACATTTATATATACTGTGCCACCCCCCAATAAAAATCACCAAAGGTTCAGAACATCCATATTCAGAGCCCACTTTCTACCTAATCAGAGCATCTGGGAGTAAAGCCTAGGCATGAATGTTTAGAGTTTCTCCAGGTGATTCTAAGGAGCCTCCACTAGTCTAGGTAAAAAATTCCTGGGTTAAGAATGGGTCAGCTTCCAGCAATCCCACTTCTGGGCATACACACTGAGGAAACCAGCTCTGAAAGAGACACGTGCACCCCAATGTTCATCGCAGCACTGTTTATAATAGCCAGGTCATGGAAGCAACCTAGATGCCCATCAGCAGATGAATGGTTAAAGAAGCTGTGGTACATATACACCATGGAATATTACTCAGCCATTAAAAAGAATTCATTTGAACCAGTCCTAATGAGATGGATGAAGCTGGAGCCCCTTATACAGAGTGAAGTAAGCCAGAAAGATAAAGAACATTACAGCATACTAACACATGTATATGGAATTTAGAAAGATGGTAACGATAACCCTATATGCAAAACAGAAAAAGAGACACAGAAATACAGAACAGACTTTTGAACCCTGTGGGAGAATGTGAGGGTGGGATATTTCAAAAGAACAGCATGTATACTATCTATGGTGAAACAGATCACCAGCCCAGGTGGGATGTATGAGACAAGTGCTCGGGCCTGGTGCACTGGGAAGACCCAGAGGAATCGGGTGGAGAGGGAGGTGGGAGCGGGGATCGGGATGGGGAATACGTGTAAATCCATGGCTGATTCATATCAATGTATGACAAAACCCACTGAAATGTTGTGAAGTAATTAGCCTCCAACTAATAAAAAAAAAAAAAAAAAGAATGGGTCAGCTTAGTAAAATCTTCACCTGATCAGACAAGGGGCAAAGAGTCTCCCCTCTTCCTCCCTATCCCTAGAGCCTAGCATAAGACAGGCACTGAAGAGGTCATTAAGTGGAGAGTTGTTTCTTGAAACTCTGATTGACTGATAAAGACAGCATTATGATTTGTGGATAAACAACCCAATAGAGCAAGAAGTCACAGGGTCCAGGTTAATTATCATGCAACAAATGCTCCCTGTCCATTGGATATTGGTTTCAAAATAGGAGCCCATAGAGGTGGAGACGGAATAATGAACATTGCAGTTAATGCTGAAAAGGTTAGAAAGGGACACTTTCCTTTCCAATGTGGAAGACTAGATAATCCAAAAATTCTACCACAGAATACCTAGAAATGCTGCATAAAATACAACGAATGTTCTTTTAAAAGAATACAATATAGGAGAGAGATGTTTTTTGTTTTAATTTTATAGCCCTCTGTACCCTTTGAATGTTTTGATCTTACATGTGTATTACTTTTTTTGTCATTACTATAGTATGTCTTATTTTAATTTTTGTCATCGTGTTCATTTTCATTTTAACTAATTATGTTTGAGTAGAGAGGACTTAAAACATGAATCAAGATTCAAAAATTTTAAAAAGTCAAACTGTAAAATTTCTCTCTCCTACCCCTATTGCCAGTTCCCCAGTTCCTCTTCCCTATCCTAGAAATATTTTATGTAGCTACCTTATGAAAGGCGTGAAAACACCTGTGTGCTCAGTCGCTCAGTTGTGTCCAACTCTGCGACCCCATGGACTATAGCCCACCAGACTCCTCTATCCAGGGAATTTTTCAGGCAAGAATACTGGAGCATGTCATCATTTCCTCCTCCAGGGGATCATCCCAATACAGAGATCAAACCCACTTCTATTGTGTCTCCTGCATTGGCAGGTGGATTCTTTACCACTGCACCACTTGGGAAGCCACACAAGTGTATATATGCATACCTAAATAATGCTGTCCTTCTCTATAACACAAATTTTCATTTTCTTCACACACTCTGAGAGCTCAGTTGGTAAAGAATCTGCCTGCAATGCAGGAGATCCCAGTTCAATTCCTGGCTTGGGAAGATCCGCTGGAGAAGGGATAGGCTACCCACTCCAGTAGTCTTGGGCTTCCCTTGTGGCTCAGCTAGTAAAGAATCTGCCTGCAATTCAGGAGACCTGGCTTTGATCCCTGGGTTGGGAAGATCCCCTGGAGAAGGAAATGCTATCCACTCCAGTATTCTGTCCTGGAGAATTCCATGGACTGTACAGTCCATGGGGCCACAGAGTCGGACAGGACTGAGCGACTTTCAATTAATTAAATTAAAAATCACACACTATTCCAATGTTGATTTTTTTCATACAATAGATTTTGAAGCTCATATTAGAGCTGCCTGTGTTTTTTTTTTTTCATAACTGCATAGTATTCAATGTATCAGTTCAGTTCAGTCGCTCAGTTGTGTCCGACTCTTTGCGACCCCATGAAGCACAGCATACCAGGCCTCCCTGTCCATCACCAACTCCCGAAGTCCACCCAAACTCATGTCCATTGAGTCGGTGATGCCATCCAGCCATCTCATCCCCTGTTGTCCCCTTCTCCTCCTGCCCTCAATCCCTCCCAGCATCAGGGTCTTTTCCAATGAGTCAGCTCTTCGCATCAGGTGGCCAAACAATTGGAATTTCAGCTTCAACATCAGTCCTTCCAATGAACACCCAGGATTGATCTCCCTTAGGACGGACTGGTTGGATCTCCTTGCAGTCCAAGGGACTCGCAAGAGTCTTCTCCAACCCCACAGCTCAACAGCATCAGTTCTTCGATGCCCAGCTTTCTTTATAGTCCAACTCTCACATCCATACATGACTACTGGAAAAACCACAGCCTTGACTAGACAGACCTTTGTTGACAAAGTAAACCATAATTTATTTAAGCAATCCCTGTTGGATATTAACATGGTTTCTAGTCTTTTGCTATTACAAGCAATTCTGCAGTAAATAACTTTGTATATATTATATTTCACACCTGTGTGGGTATATTTGTAGGTTAAATTCTTAAAATTGGAATTTCATAGTAAAAAAATAGAGGTAATATATACCTCTAAACATAAACAGTCAATTGGTCTCCATTAAAGATATTCCTATCATCATTTTCAGAGTGCTCTACATATATCTCTTAATAACTAAAACAGGATTTCCCTGGTGGTCCAGTGGTTAAGAATCCATCTGCCAATGTAGGGGACACAGTTTCAATCCCTGGTCCAGGAAGATTCCACATAGCTTGGGGCAACTAAGCACATGCGCCACAACGACTAAACCACACACCCTAGGGCCCATGCTCTGAAACAAGAGAAGCCATTACAATGAGAAACCCTTGCACCACAACTAGAGAATGCCCATGCACAGCAGCAAAGAGTCAAGAAACTAAAATGAATAAATAAAATTAAAATAATAATTTTTATTTCATATTGTAAATTCAGAAGAGATTGAGGGAGTTTGGCTTAAAACTGGCAGGATTTAAAAGGAGGAAAAAAATGTTATTACCTATGGCCATATTATTACCAGCACTCTAATCCTACCTCCGTAGCTCCTTTGCTAAGCTTCCTTGGAATCCCAGAAATAATCATAATGTAGAGAGGAGGCAGAGCACCTTTTTATTTTAAAAACCAGGCACCAGATTTCCTCTTAGGAGAAGTTTCTTTACTTAGTGTATTAGTTTGCTAGGGTTGCCATAACAAAGTCACAATCTGGATAATTTAAACAGCAGCAATGTATTTCTGCATAGTTCTGGGGGCTAGAAGTCTAGGATCAAGGTAATGGCAGGGTTCATTCTGTCTAAGGCCTTGGCTTCTCCTTGGCTTCTAAATGGCCATCTTCCCCTTTGTCTTCCCTTATACTCATCTGTGTTTAGAATTTTTTCTTCTTTTAGGGATATCAGTCATTTTTATTTACGGCCAACTCTAATGACCTCATTTTAACTTAATTACCTCTTTAAAGACTCTGTCTACAAATACATTGTGAGGTACTGAGGGATAGGACTTCAACACATACATTTGGAGGAACACAATTCAATCCATAACAGTTAGTCTTAACCTCCTTAAGTATGAGAAGTGAAGTCCCACAATTGTTTCCCAACCTCCTGTAAAAATCTTTCTATGCAGCCTCATGTCTGTGATTATTTAAGGAGTGGGATAATTGGAGTCGTGTCCAGTAATGTGGAGAAAAGGGAGAGGGAGAGATGGCCTGCTGATCCATAACCTGAATTAATTCATTGGAAACAAGGGCAGCTTACAAATAGCCAGAAATGAGATAAACCTCAATTAACCTTGAGGGTCACAGAGCGGAAATTTCATGAGGTAGTGACAAAGATTCTATCACCAGACTCTAGCCAGGGTCCTCTGAACCCTCTTTTCTACTAGGCTTCAGCCTCCCCGAAAGTAGTGAGAACAGATTTTACAAGGAGAATGAAGGAATAGGGAGGTGGGTGAGCCAGGACGGCGTACAGTCAGGGAAGTGAAAACTTTCAAAATACACAGAGCGGGGTTAGTTCACATGAAACTATTGTAGGTTTGCTGTCCCTTATGCAAGCTTTGGCTCCCTCAGAGACTGGGAGATAGGAGCCCTACCTTCAGGTGTTGGCTGGAACAAACAGTAATTTCTTTTGGCAGTCTTGAGTTTTCTCAGGCAGGCACTTTAAAAGGGGCTAGAGTCATCCTAGGGATGTGTCCTTGAGCTGTTAGAAACTATGTTAAGAGTTCAGTTCATGCTGGACATTTCTCTTTTGCAACAGTATATTACTGATTAAAATCTGTTTTTACTACTTTAGCTTTCAGCTTTCTTTATATTTAGCACCTATCACTTTCATTACCTATGCTTTAGAGATTAAAATTTTGGCACTTAGAGAGATTGGCAGTCTTGTCCAAAATCACACAGCAGAGCTGGACTTTCTCCTACCCATGTCTTCTGGTCTCCAACAGGCTGAGCGTGTTCCCAAAGGAGGAACAGGTTTTGAAGGCCTAGGGCAGAGTAGCAAGCTTTCAGCGGGAGGCAGTGGTGGAAGACCAAGTGGCATGTTCCCAGAGTGGGCCCCAATGCTGCACGCCCTGACCAGCACCCTGCGCTTTCTGTGCTCCTGGAGGCCACTTGAGACCCGAAGCTGCTCCTACAACCCAGGGCTGCAGGCCGGGTGATCCAGGTGTGTGCTCTGGTGGGTCCAGACCAGGGTAAGAGCACTTGCTGTTCTGGTGAGCCTGGGAGGCGGCTGGGGTGAGCTCCACTGGGCTGAAGGAGACAGGTCCAGCAGGCCTGGTGCTGTTGCCAGGCAGGGACCCATGGCCAGTGCTCCCACTACATGCAGGCAGATTGAAGCTGATCTCAGAGAGAGAAAGTGAGGACTGGTCCTGAGAGAAATCTTAGTTACCCACTCAGAAATTGAACCTGGGTGGGTAGCCTGGATGAAAACCAGGAATCCTAGCTGCTAGACCACCAGAGAGGAGAGGCCAGAAGGAAAGTGGCCTTGGCCCCATTTGAAAACAAGAATGTTTCAAGGAGGCAAAGACTGTAAAAACAAGTACAAAGCTTATTATTACAGACACAGCACAACATATGGGAAAGCACACAGAGAAGCAGTTAGATTTAGGTCAGAAAAGCCAGGCAGAAATACACACCCAGAGAGAAAGGGTATCGGGGGCCTCTCTAATGAGGAGGAGGCCAGTAAAGAGGTGAGTTAAATCACTCATAAAGGACAGCCTTTGGGTGTTTATATATGGCAAATTATCTTGTTTCTTCACAACTGACTGGTCCTAGACCTCCCCAACATGTCTGTGCAACACTTTGCTAAGATGGATCCCACTGCAGAGACCTATGGGGTGTGTCCACGCTTACTATGGGGTGGCACCCCCTCCCTTTTTGACCCCCAATAAGCCTTTCTGCACATGTGTAGACAGGGACACTTTTCTTGACCTCAGGAGTGGTCACCTAACCTCTCTATTCCAGCAGAGCTCAGGGACTGACACTAGTTTTGTCCTTGGAGTGTCTGGGTGAGAACAAAACTTCAGTTTTACTCCACTTGACAAACACCAGCTGTCCGGCCCAGGGGCCTGTCTATCTCTTACCCCAAAACCAGTAAGGGGGAGGCGGGTTGCTCAGTGCGTTTGAGGGTTGGACCCCAAACTTCCTACATCCCAGTAGAGGCTCCCCAGGCCTAAATCCTTTGGTAAGTAACCACCTCACCCACCGCTCCCACCTTAATTGCAATGGGATTTTACGTCAATATCGGTCCCTTCGGCCCCATATTTGGTTCCCCAGGGCTGTGAGGAAAGAGAGGGGGCTTGTTCAAGGGTAGAACTAGGTGCCAGCAAGCCCACCCCCCACTAGAGCTTTAAGATGCCTGATTTCCTTCCAGGCCAAACTTCCTAGCAAGGTTCCAGTGGACTAGGCAGTCAAACCAATTCCAATTTGGCTTAGGGTGCCCAGCCTCCTGGAAAGGAGGAGCAGAAGAGAGGACGTGGTTGGGGGTCGGAGCTGGGGGAGGGGAGAGAAGAGAGGCCAAGAGTAGGGCTTGACACCCCCCTGCACAATTGCCCTGCAGCTGCTGGTGGAGTTTGGAGTCCTGCTGACTCAAGAAAAGTTCACAGCAGTTGCTGGCGAGAAAACCTTGATTGAGCCTTGTCGGGTTTTGTTTGGTTGTGTTTTATTTTGTTTTGTCTGTGTGGGGGTGGTGTTATTTGCAAAGGCGGGTGAAGGGCAGTGGTTGGACTTTGCAATCAGTGAGTGGCATTCCCCTGTCCATTGTGTGTCACCAGCTGGGCAACATCCTCTTGTCTACTTTCTCCCCAGTTCCAACCCCTCTAACCTTCCCCGCATTTAAAGTAGCACTGTTTGTGTCCAAGTTTTAGCTTACACAGATTCAGTTGTTCTAGGCATTTTGTATATCTCCTTTTTTCTTGCTTGATACGAAGTTGAAGAGCTGTTCCTAGCGCCCTGCTGTTGCATACACTTCCGTATGTGCATCCCCCACTTTTGATGGACATGAAGGGGCTTCTGGCATCCCACTACATCACTTGGTGAGAATTCTCTGGCCATGTGGGATGGCTAGCATTAGAGAATACCTCCCCTTGCTCTCATGTTCAGTTCACTGCCAAACTGGAAACAGCGTTTGCTTGAAATAGCTGTAACTATTCTCCCAGCTTTATGGTCAATAAAACAAGGAGCAGAGAGTTTAAGAAATTGAACCAGGTCTGATTTTAAAACTTGTGTTCTCGACTATTAATGGTCATCACGATCTTCTAGTAATTCAGTGATTACTAGTAATTCTAGTAAATCACTAGAATTCTAGTAATTCTGTAGCCCACCAGGTTCCTCTGTCTGTGAGTTCTCCAGGCAAGAATACTGGAGTGGGTTGCCATGCCCTCCTCCAGGGGATCTTCCTAACCCCTGGATCGAATCCAGGTCTCCAGCATTGCAGGCGGATTCTTTACTGTCTGAGCCACAAGGGGAGCCCCTGAACCACAAGGGAAGCTCTTTAGGAAGACTGAGCACCGAAGAATTGTTTCTTTCTAACTGTGGTGCTGGAGAAGGCTCTTGAGAATCCCTTGGACAGCAAAGAGCTCAAAACACTCAATCTTAAAGGAAATCAACCCTGAATTCAATTGGGAGTTGAAACCAAGAGAATTCTATACAAACAGACAAGTGTGTTGAAACAGACACGTGTGAACAGACAACTGTGTAGAAACAGGCCTTATATTCCTGTAGACCCCCACACAGTTAACTTTGCCACAATTGCTGCTCTTCATTCAACCTACTGTAAAAGCGTGTTGTTTGTTGTTTGTCTGCCCAGTTGTGTCTGACTCTTTGTGACCCCATGGACTGCAACACACGAGGCCTCCCTGTCCCTCACCATCTCCCAGAGTTCATGTGCATTGCATGGGTGATGCGTCCAGCCATCTCATCCTTGACGCCCTCTTCTCCTTCTGCCCTCAATTTTTCTCAGCATCAGGGACTTTTCCAATGAGTCAGTTGTTCACATCAGGTGACCAAAATTCTAGAACTTCAGCTTCAGCATCAGTCCTTCCAGTGAGTATTCAGGGTTGATTTCCCTTAAGATTGACTGGTTTGATCTCCTTGCTGTCCAAGGGACTCTCAGGAGTCTTCTCCAACACCACAGTTCAAAGATGTTTGGCACAGTCTTTGGCATTCTACCTTCTTTACGATCCACTGTAAAGACACTAAAAGGTCTGTCTTTTACACTCTTACAACCATCCATGACCACTGGGGAGACCATAGCCTTGACTATACAGACCTTCGTCAGCAGAGTAATGTTTCTTCTTTTCAACACACCGTCTAGGTTTGTCATAGCATGTAGATCTACCATTTCTGGGGGGTCTTCATTTCCTTTTGAGGGGTCCTGTGTTACATAAAACTTGAACAAACTCATATGCTTTTCTCCTGTTAATCTGTTTTATGTTGGTTTAATTCTCAGGTGCAGCCAAAAAACACTAAAGAGCCAGCTCTACACACCCTATAGCACCCACTCTGCTACACTCAGGGCCCTCTGTCTGAAATAGGCTTTTCCCCACCAACACACACGCACACTTTGCTCTGGCAACTCCTATTCATTCCTCAGCTCTCAGCTGAAAGGTCACTTCTTCCCCCAGGAAGTCACTGCTGATCTTCTACACTAGGGCTCCCCTCTGCCAACTCTAAACCCCTAACCTCCTGTCTTTTTTCCCCCATGTCCTTGTCGCAAATAGTAATGACTTGTTGAATGTCGATCTCCTCTGTTAGATGGTAGGATCTAAGAGGACAGGGACTGAGTCTGCTCTAGTCTCTGACATCAATGTTTAGTACAGAGGCCAGTGTGTGTTAAATACATAACTGTACAAACGACTGAATAAAGAGATCTTGGACTGACCTTTCAGGAACTTCAACTACTTGAGTAGTCTCATAGAGAACAGACTTGTAGTAGCCAAGGGGAAGGAAAGGTTGGGGAAGAAGGCATTAGGAGTTTGGGGTTAGCAGATGCAAACTATTATATATAGAATGGATAAACAAGGTCCTACTGTATAACACACGGAACTATATTCAATATCTTGTGATAAATCATAATGGAAAAGAATAGGAAAAGGAATATATATGTATATAACTGAATCACTTTGCTGTACAATAGAAATTAACACATTCGATAAAATATAATTTTTCAAATGGAGTAGTCTCTTACATGTAGTATTTTTCCCACTATACCTCACTCTGAAAATGAAAATTTTTACCTATTTCCACCTTGCTCAAATGCTTCCATCTATGAGCTGCCAGTTATAATCCTATAGTACTTTATGTATTTATTTTACTTATGACCTCATATTATCATTTACTTATATTAGGCTACAAGCACTAATGCAACAATCCCTTGAAGAGAAGGATTGTTACATATCTTTTTAACTCACACAATTTATTATATATAGAAGTTGTTCATTAGATATGTAGGGTTTTTTTTTAATAACCAACACTTGGTTTTTATTTTTCGTCTGCTTAGTCATTGTACTTAGTCATGGTGTACACTCATATCTAGGCTTTTTTAAACTCTCATTTATTGGATACCAATAAAATTAAACATCTTTTCATGTGCTTAGTGGTCATTTGTATATCTTCTTTTGTGCAGTTATCTTTTGTTTAAAAAGTGGGTTTCTAATCAAAATATAATTGACATATTAGTTTCAGATGTACAACATAACAATTCAATATTTGTTACATTATGAAATAATTGCCACAGTAAGTGTAGTTAAGATCCACCACCACAAGTTACACAGTTTTGTGTGTGTGATGTGAACTTACAAAATGTACTCTCTTGTTGGTCGTTTATTGGACCGGAACCTGGTGGTCCGGAGTCGACGATGAGAGAGTGAAAGAAGTAAAGAGGCTAATATTCCCTGGGTTACGCAGCCGGCTTCCGTGCTCCAGGAAATCAGCCAGAAATAGAGAGAGAGAGAGAGAGAGAGAAAGAAAGAAAGACATGGGGACCAAAGCTCTGATGGGGCAAAGGTGTTTTAATCAACATGGTGTGGGCATATATACTGTAGTTATTCTCAGCAAAGATAAAGATTAAAATTCCTGGTTTACAAAACACAAGGCTATCTCTATTAAAGAGAAAAGAGGGTACTTATCACCATAATGAGAAACTAACAAAGGAAATGCCTGGATTCCTCAGCCCTGGGAAAGGTGTGCCTCTCCTCTTAATTCCTGAATATTCAAGAATTAATATTAATAAGGGCCAAAGATTTCCTGACAGATCCATAACAGCACACGGGAAGCCTCCTGTTAAGTGCTTCCTGACAATTCCCCCTATTTTATTATATTTGTAAAAAAGGTCCTGACCAAATGAGTTTGGTTAGTATTAACCAACCTTATAGAAAGGTGATGATAAACAACAAATACAATTATCAAGACAATCACCAAAGTTACAGTTCTAGACCCGATGCTGTGGGTAATACTTTGAAACCATCCTTGTGGGTCTAGCCCGGATAATTTGTTCAGCTAAAGTTTCCAAATTAGTGGGGGAGAGCAGACATTTAGAAAAAGTTTCAAAGATTTTCTTTTGCAGTAATTGTACATTCAGAGAGTCATTATCGTGTAAATGAAATTTTGATTTGTTCCCAGTTGTAGGTACTATGATTGAAATGAACAAGAGTAACACAAAATTGGCAGTTAATACAAGTTACAGATTAAATTGTAAGTGAGACACAGGCCTGTATAAAATATGACTGATTATAGAGAAAGAAATAGTTACTATGACCACGACTGGTCCCTGTGAAATGTCCATTCTGAGTCCCAAGTTCTTTGGTGCTGGCAGCAAGTTTCCATATGCTTTATATGTCTATAGTTCAGGCCCAATTTGTTTATAGAGGATGATTCGAGGAGGAGGAGGAGGAGGAGGATGTCACTCTATCGTCAAGCCAGCCAAGAAGTCCTTTGTCATGGTTTCAACATAGTGTTAGTAACCTTTTAAGCCACTTAAGCAGCATAATATATAATGGTTTTTGTTCTTTCCCTAACTCTTTCCCTAAAGTTTCAGTAGTAAACATGGTCCACAGACAGAAAAAGGGCAGCAATGTCAGAAAGTCTTCTTTTGGAGGCAGGACGAAAGCCCAAGTTTGTTGGCCGAGGATTATGCATAATTTTCCTGGGCCCAGGCTATGGAAGGACTTCATAGCCTAAAGAAATGTTAATTAGTTTTCCCTCCTCCCCAGGGTGTGAGGGTTCCAGGGAGGGGGCATATGGGCAGAGTCATTGGTTGATATGATCGGTCTTTTCTCTATTTTATGACCTGTAATAAAGGAGGGTTGGGTAAGTAAGCCCACTGAAGTTTGGGAGACACAGGTTAGCAGGAAAATGTGTTCAGGCATTCCCTGTTGAGAGACCAAATTTTTGGCTTCATTAGTAAGGGTTTTTATCTGTCCCCAAGAGGGGAGGTCATAGGGTTGATGCCGCCAAGGGCGGTGCTTTCTGGAAATCTTTAGAGCTGCCATGGCTTGTATTGGAATTTTCTTCCTCCCGGGGTTCTTGTTTAGTCTCCATTTTGAATGTGGGGGCGGGGCCCCCCTTGGGTCGAATTCTCCAAGGAAAAAGTTTGTTGGATCCATCTGGGGAAATACAAGCATATCCCTTTCCCTGTAAGATTAATTTCCCAGATTTCTATTGATTATTGAAGCTGTCTTGGTACCAAATGGGCAGAGGAAGAGAAGTGTCCTTCAATTCCTCGAAATGTCTTTCTGCTCTTGTTAAAATATTGAAAGGACTGGCATGTTGAGACATGCCCCGGAAGAGTGCCACAGACAAGTTCCGGAGGCTGGCTAAACTTCCGGGGGCCAACACCCTGCAGCCCGGTCCAATCAGGTGCCATGGAGCCCTTGGACACCAACCGCAGCTGTAGCCCACGCTTTCTTCCTTATATGGAAAGACCTGGCTTGGACGCCGGCCCTGGCTATAAAACCTCTCCCCACCCCTCATATCTCGCAGACTCCCTTTGTCTCCTCGCTCATCCGTCCCCGGGAGTTCTGCCCGAGAGCGACCGCCCAATAAAGGCCTTCATCAACGGTCCTTAGAGGTGGCCCTTTCTTCCCGCGGCATTTTCTAACAAATATTTCCCTGTGGTAGGTTTAAAAAAATTAAAACAAATAAAGCTGTATTAACAATAGTTATCGGTTTAGAAAATATCTTATCTTGGACTCTAGTGAAGTCTGCTTTAGATAAGGAAGACAGTAGTGTACCTGTGTATTCCCCCTTCTTTAATTTTTTCTATTTGTAACTTTAGTGTGTGATGTGTTTGTTCGACTGTGTCTTGTGCCTGTGGATTATAAGGAATACCTGTAATATGTTTAAAAGAAAAAGATAGTTAAAATTGTTTAAAGTGTTAGGTAGTTAGAATAGGGAAAAGGAGTCCAGAATGGCAGTGGCTAAAAGACCTGGAAGGGAAAAGCCCCTGAAAATAGAACAAAGGAAGGTCCGAGGACTGGAGTGAGAACCTCAGGTAAAACAAACAATACTCCTGGCTGGCCCAATTTACATAAGACAGGCCCAGGGACAGAGAAACATATAAAAAGAGGAACCAAAGCACTCTTCTCTCTCTCTCTCTCTCTCTCTCTCTCTCTCTCTTTCTCTCTCTCCCTCCCTCCCTCCCTCCCGCGCGATGGGGTGCTCTTCTCTTCGCGTCTTTGGATCGACGTGCCGTCGTGCCTCAAAGATGGATTTTCCTGCTATTATCTAAATAAAACAGAGCTGTAACACTGATTTATCTAAGTGCTATAACACGGTCTGTTTGAGACCTGAGAGCTATAACACGGTCTGTCCAAGACCCGAGAGCTGTGACCCGCCGAGGGGGCTTTAAGGTCCGTCACTCCAAATTTTCGTTGTGACGAGACAAAGAACCAAGGAGCATACACCTGCCTGACATCTATGGTGCCATGACTCGGATTTAACCTGGCTGAAAACAACCTCCGCGCAGAAGAGGCCAAGTGCAGCAGGAGCCCAACTCAGCGAAGCTCCTGCAGTAGAAGCGGAACGCGAAGAAAACCCAGCGCAGGAGAAGGCCCATCATGCTGAAAACTGAAAGCCCATGTGGCTCAGCCTCAGATTCCAGAAGACCTCCGGTTAAGGTAGGAGGTCCTCGCTCTATGGCTGGAGGGACATGCCTACCAAAATCTTAATTCCTTTACAATCTCTCATTTCTCATTTCCTTGAACCCACCCCCCCCCCCCCCCCCGCCACGAACTGGCAGGCAGCAGTGGGCGCAACTGAGGGACTCTGGAGAGGCTACTCTTCGGTATGTCCCAAAGGCACTATCAGCTGGGCCCCAGTAGCAGTTACCCAAGCCGGTGGGGGTTCTTCTGTCCCTACTCTTCTCTGTGCCAAGAATCAGACCAATGAAAACTGTGAGCACCAGTCAGATATCTAGCAAATTTTCCAGTCGGCTATGAAGGGGATTCCTTGGCACGTTTTTCCCACTGCTTTTTACTCTTTTCCTTCAGCTCTTTCTCCCCGGACTCGAGCCTGACCAAAACCCAGGATGTCCGGCTCAGGCTTTGAGGTCTTATTGCAAAAATTCAGTGAGAGACAAAGCGATAAGTGGGAGGTGGATTTGCTAAGATTCAGAGAGAAGCGCCCATTCTACAGGGTACGGGCCATGGAATGCGGCCTGATTGCGAACGGGGTGAATTCATATGCTAATGAGCGAGAGGATCATCCCAGCCATTGGGAAACCACCCACTCCTCTGTCTTTTGACAGTGCCTTGGAGCTGTTCTGCCACCTCTGGGTGCGTCTTTTGGCTTGTAGATTGGGGATTAAGGTTTACTTGAACTTGACTTGTCATGTTGGACCCAGTTGATTTTAATCATTATGCGTTATGCCCTTGTGCTATGTCATTCTTTCAAAGGTTGTGCTCTGACCCCCCTTTCCCTCCTGTTTCATGCTCCTTTCCTTAGCCCCATCTGGGCCCACAATGTTGCCTCTACAATCTACTAGAGGGATAACCAAAAAATAGCTGGTCTTGGGAGGGAAGTACTGTATAATATCCAATCCCTTAGTCCTACCTAGTACTGGTCACATTGGAGACCTTGAGGACGCCCAAACTCCAGCCCAGGGGTCCCAGGAGGTCATCACGCCTTGACCTGCCTAGGGATCTGGTCCTCGAAAGGTTGTCACGCCTCAACCTGCTCGGGGATCCGTTAGTCTCACGGGTCCCAGGAGGTCGTCACGCCTCGACCTGCCCAGGGGCCCAATTCTCGGGAGGCCGTCATGCCTCGACCTGCCCGGGGATTCGATCTCTAGGAGGCTGTCATGCCTCAGCCTCCCTGGGGATCTGCACCCTGACCCGGGGACGCCTGGCTCTCAGGTTGCTACAGTTCTGGGTAGGATAAGCTTCAGAAAGACTCACCCCTAAGGAAGGCCACCCATGGAAACAGAAGGAAGCCTATTACTTGTGGGACTGTGACAGGTCTCAGCAATAACTCAGGAGCCCAATGAGAACCCCATTGCCTTTCTAGAAAGGCTAAAAGAGGCCCTCCAAAAGTTTACCAATTTGAGCTTAGACTCTTATGAGGGACAGGTGATTTTAAAGGACAAATTCCTGTCCCAATGTGCATCAGATATCAAAATTGAGTTACAACAGCTACAGCAGCAGGACTCTGCTGCCTCTTTAGATGAGATGATCCAGACAGCTGTTAGGGGAAGCACACTGACTGAAACCGCCCACCCTGGTCAGGTACCATAGTAACCATTTGCATGAGTTGTTTTATGGCAGGAGATCCTGATAAGGAATACGGAACTAATAGGCCACCACCAGCCAGAAGAGTTCGGGAAAGATCGAGAGGAGACACTACCTGTCCGTCCACTTCCCAGAATCCCTCTTGCTAGCATCCATCTTGGCTGAGCGATGCGTGCGCCACCAGGAAAGACTCTGAATTAGAATGATTGGCCAAAGACCACCCGGAAACTAATCCCATCACCATAAAACCCAAGACTGCGAGCCACGTGGCAGAGCAGTTCTCCTGGGTTCCCTTACCTACTGCTCTCCACTCGGGTGCCCTTTCCCAATAAAATCTCTTGCTTTGTCAGCACGTGTCTCCTCGGACAATTCTTTTCCGATGTTAGACAAGAGCCCAACTTTGGGCCCTGGAAGGGGGTCCCCCTTCCTACAACACAGCCACCAATACCTTTTATAACAGAGAACAGGAGAAGGAGGCCAAGGCCCAGGAGAGGGAGAGAAGGAAAGAGACAAGGCATGCCCAGATGCTGGCTGCCCTCCAGGGCAGCCCTATGGCACACCCCGAGCCCTTGAATGACAAGGCACAAGGCAAATGCCTAATCTGTAGACAGGCAGGGTATTGGGCCAAAGAGCGTCCTAACTGTGACAACTCTCCTAAAACGGCTTGCCACAAATGCCATCAACTGGGACATTGGGCGGCACTCTGCCCTGGGGACCCAAGAGCCTCAAGGTCAAGTGACAAGCCTTCCCTCACGATGGTTCAAGAGGACTGAAGCGGCCCGCTCCAGCCAGCCCGCCTGTCACAGATAACCATCACGGGGCTGGAGCCAAGGGTGGAACCAGATGTGGCAGGTAGGTCCGAGAATTTCTTGGTTGACACAGGGGCTACCTACTCTGTCTTGATATCCTACTCCGGAGCCTTCTCCTCCCAAACCTGTACCATTTTGGGTGCTACAGGAAAAGCAACTACTAGAAGATTCAGCCAAGCACTTCCTTGTTGCTGGGATGGACAGATATTCTCCCACCAGTTTCTGGTGGTCCCTGAGTGTCCTACTCCCTTATTGGGAAGAGACATACTCACTAAACTGGGGACCACCCTTGTGATGGGAAGCTTTCCAGCCCCTAGGGCCCTACAGCTTCTGGTTACTACTGAAGAATCCATTACACCTTCTCTAATAGAGAGAGAACAAAGACTATGGGAGGACAAAATTAACCCCCAGTGTGGGACCAGGGGATTCATGGACTAGCCTACCAAGCTGAACCAGTCATCATTGTCTTCCGAGATCCCACTCGGTTTCCTAACCGGAAACAATATCCTCTCAAAAGAGAGACTTGGGAGGGACTACAGCCTTTAATAAATAAATTCCTTGCTTGTGGGCTATTGGTCCCCACCAGTTAGCCATGTAACACCCCAGTCCTCTCAGTAAAGAAAAAGGACGGAACCTAGCAAATGGTTCAAGATCTCCAGATCATAAATGAAGCTGTAGTCCCCCTCCATCCCACAGTACCCAATCCCTATGTGATCTTGGGAGAAATCCCACCCAGTGCCAAGTGGTTTACAGCCTTGGATCTCAAAGATGCATTTTTTTGCATACCACTGGCTAAAGAATCCCAATATCTTTTTGCGTTTGAGTGGGAGGCCCCAGGAGAAAAACACCAACAGATGACTTGGACAGTATTACCTCAGGGGTTCAGAGACAGCCCCCACTTGTTTGGCCCTTAGCTGGGATCTCCTAGATTTGGACCTGGGACCTAATGGGAAAATATTACAATAGGTAGATGACCTACTAATCTGCTCTCCAGATGAGGAAAATGCCCAACAACATGAAATTCAGGTTCTAAACTTTTTGGCAGAAAGAGGATATAAAGTCTCCCGTGCTAAGGCACAGATGGTCGAGACAAAGGTCACTTACCTGGGAGTTCAGATTACACACGGGTCCAGGAGGCTGTCCTCTGATCGGGTACAAGGAATCCTCCAGTTGCCCTCCCCCACGACTCGAAAACAATTGCAAGCTTTCCTGGAGCTAACTGGGTATTGTAGAATCTGGATACTCAACTATGGTCTAATTGCCCAGCCCTTATATAAAAGCTTAAAGGGATGAGATGATTCAATCCCACTGATGTGGGGAACTCTTCAAAAGGAGGCAGAGGCTACACTAAAACAGGCCTTAACTCAGGCACCTGCCTTGAGGTTGCCAGATCCAAAAAAAGCATTCCAACTTTATGTCCATGAAAGAGAGGGAATAGCCTTGGGAGTATTAACTCAAAGGTTGGGATCTGAGCCCCAGCCTGTAGCTTACTTATCCAAGAGACTTGATCCCACCGCCCAAGGCTGGCCCCCCTGCCTTCAAAATCTTGCAGCTATTGCAATCATGATAGAAGATGCTTTAAAACTCTCCTTTGGGGGCAAACTAACTATTTTTACCAGCCACCAAGTAAAACAACTCCTAAATGGGAGAGGCCATTTATGGATGTCTGGTCAAAGAATCCTCAGATATCAAGTAATACTGATGGAAAATCCAGGCCTCACTATATCCCCTTGTGAGGTTCTTAACCCAGCCACCCTCCTACCTACCCCCAAGGGCTCTCTCCCCTTTCACTCCTGTTTAGAAACCTTGGACCACTGGACAAAACCCTGAGAGGGATTGTCAGGAGATCCTCTGACCAATCCTGAGGAAATGTGGTACACTGACGGAAGCAATTTTGTCTTGGATGGAAAAAGAAGAGCCAGATATGCAGTAGTCTCCAATTTTGAGACCATAGAGGCTAAGCCTCTGCCACCAGGTACTTCAGCCCAATTAGCTGAGCTCATAGCCCTGACTCGAGCTTTAGAGCTGGGAAAAGGAAAAAGAATAGCCATTTACACTGACTCCAAGTATGCCTTTCTGATGCTACATGCACATGCAGCTATCTGGAAAGAAAGGGGCCATTTGACCACCCGAGGGTCCCCAATCAAATATGGTGATCAAATCCTTAGACTCTTAGAGGCAGTCCATCTGCCCACTGAGGTTTCAGTCTCCCACTGTAAAGGACACCAAAAAGGGAGCACTGAAGTGGCACGAGGGCACCAAGCAGCTGATCAGGCAGCTAAGAGAGCAGCATTACAGAACCATGACCTAATTGGGATTGCCACCTTAGTTCCACAGACTAACTTGCCAGAAACTCCTTCATATACTGAAGGTAAAACTCTTAAAGCTAAGAGTGAGGGCTTTCAAGAAGATCATATGGGGTGGTTCCAAAAGGAGGGGCTCCTTTTTCTGCCTGGGAACCTCCAATGGAAGTTGGCTAACTCCTTACACACCACCACTCATTTAGGAGAAAAGGCCCTCCAAAGATTACTAGAAAGGTCTTTCAGAGGAACAGGCTTCCAAACAACTATAAGACAAGTGATCTCCTCTTGTCCCACTTGCCAATTAAACAACCCCCAAGGAGCTTGAAGACTGCAGCTGGCCCAGCCTGTCCAAAGATGTGGGGCCTATCCAGGAGAGGACTGGCAGATGGACTTCACCCAGATGTCAGTTTCTCAAGGGTATAAATACCTATTAGTCATGATAGATACATTCACAGGATGGATTGAAGGCTTTCCCACCCAGACTGAGAAGGCTGAGGAGGTGGTAAAAAAAAAACAAAACTGCTCCATGAAATCATTCCAAGGTTTGGTCATTACAAAGTGACAATGGGACATCATTTACTTCTAAGATCACCCAAGGAGTCTCTAAAGCATTGGGCATTACTTATTATCTCCATTGGGCCTGGAGGCCTCAGTCTTTAGGAAAAGCAGAAAGAGCCAACCAATTCTTAAAATCAGCAATAAAAAAGATAACCCAAGAGACCTTCCTGGGATGGAAGGAGGCTTTACCAATAGCTCTCCTCCATACCCGTATTGCTCCTAAGGAACAGGTTGGTTTTAGTCCTTATGAGATGCTATACGGGAGACCTTTTGTTTATGTCAATGACCTCTTCCTAGATCCAGAGGTTCAGACTCTCCAGTCTTATACCATGGCCATTAGGCAATTCCAACAGGATATACGCTTGTGGGGTATGAACCAGGACCCAAAAGACTCTAAGGAGTCACCACTATATGCTCCAGGGACTCAAGTCTTAATTAAAGTCTGGAAAGATGGGTCCCCAAAGGCTCAACTCCAGCCCACATGGAAGGGCCCCTACCCTGTAACACTTTCTACTCCCATAGCAGTCAAGGTGCCAGGACACGACTCCTGGATTCACTACTCACGAGTCAAGCCATGGAAGAAAACAGAAGAAGACACTCAATACACCTGTGAGCCCCTGGGAGATCTCAGCTACCTATTCAGGACTACAAATGAGTGCCATTCTAATAAACAACCCCAAAATCTGGTCTCTGGGGATAAGATTTCTCAAGACAGTTCTAAAGAGCCAACACAGCTTGGCAGAAATAATACTCCAAAACAGACAGGAGATAGATCTTCTGATCTCAGAACAAGGAGAGACCTGAGCCATCCTGGCGATGTAAATTTAAAATTGGCTAATGCCCCTACTAGTCCTTGTTATGCCATATTGATGATGCTAATGATTGTTCCATGTACTGTCAATTGTCTAACCTGTCTTGTCTCTGCCCAGGTCAAGCTGCAACATGCAGTGCCAGTTCAACAAAGATATAAAACTACAGCCAACCACAGAAAATATCACTCACCCTTAGGTGGACACCACTACGAGGACTCTGAGGCTTGAGACTAGCAAGAGGGAGAGGCCCAATGCCCCTCGCCATCCCAGTTCAGCAGGAAGTAGCCAGAGAGACCTCGACATCCCTATTCCCAAAGAATTGGGCCTCCCATCTCTTGAGGGGGGAATGTTAGGTAGTTAGAATAGGGAAAAGGAGTCCAGAATGGCAGTGGCTAAAAGACCCGGAAGGGAAAAGCCCGCGAATATAGAACAAAGGAAGGTCCGAGGACCGGGGTGAGAACCTCAGGTAAAACAAACAACACTCCTGGCTGGCCCAATTTACATAAGACAGGTCCAGGGACAGAGAAACATATAAAAAGAGGACCCAAAGTCCTCTTCTCTCTCTCTCTCTCTCCCACGCTATGGGGCACTCTTCTCTTCGCGTCTTTGGATCAACGTGCCCTCATGCCTCGAAGATGGATTTTCCTGCCATTATCTAAATAAAATAGAGCTGTAACACTAAGCGGTAACACTGATTTATCTAAGAGCTATAACACAGTCCGGTCGAGACCTGAGAGCAATTCCCTGGGGAACATATTCGTCAGTCAGGTGAGTAAGGGCAGGCACCAGGGTGGGCTGGGGCTGAGCTGGGAGGTATCTGATCGGGTCTTCTCTGCAGCTGCAGGAAGCTCTGGCCCAGCTTCGGGAGGACCAGCAAGTGCGTGTCCTGATCTTCAGGAGTGGAGTGAAGGGTGTGTTCTGTGCAGGTGGGTTTCCTTCCGTGCCCCCAACCCGGGGCTCAGGTGGGCTCCCACCGGCCTGCATTTAGGGGATACTTCAGTCATTTCTAGCACAAGAGTCAGGGCTTCCCAGGTGGCGCTATTGCTGATGAACCCGCCTGGCGACACAGGAGACACGGGTTCCATCCTGAGTTGGGTACATCCCCTGGAGGAGGAAATAGCAACCCACTCCAGTATTCTCGCCTGCAGAATCCCCATGGGCAGAGGAGCCTGGCGGGCTCCAGTCCACAGGGTCACAGAGGCGGACACGACTGAAGCGACCCGGCACACAGCACAGGACTCACTCCCACTGAAAGCTGGGAACGCGGAGGGGCAATTCCTTGCTTAGAGCAACACAGCTAGTGAGAATTCAGTTAGAACTTGACCTCTCTCACCCCCAAGTCCTTGTTCTTTCTGTTCTGACCCTTCACTGAGGAAATGAGAAAGTGGAGTCCAAAGACACTCACCAGGTCTGTGGCCAAGACAGGACTGACTTACTGCCCCTTCGCCCACCGACAAGTCCCTCGTCAAAAAACTCTTCCACGGCTCTGCACCATTTGGTCCTCACAACAGGGCAAGCCCCACGCACTTCCTTTCAAAGATGAGAAATGCCGCATCCCAGGCCCACAACAAGAAGCAAGTGAAGGAGAGCCGAGCGAAGAACTGACTCTGGGGTGGCCGTGGAGGGGCACTGGGGAGACGGGAAGAGGCTGCAGAGGGCGAGGGTGGGAAGCGAGTGATTCTTAGGCGGTTTCAAGGGCATGTGGCTCAGTCCCCAGACCTCAACTGCCAGGATCCCGGTGAGCAGCCTGGGGAGGGAGGTGGCAAGGGAAGTATGAGACCAGTCTGCCTGACCCCGCGACCCTGATCGAGGCCCTCCTCCTACTGCAGCCTCTTCCTTTGGCTCCCCCATGGTCTGATGTCTTCCATCACAGTCACTTCATGACTGTTAACCCCGCTCCTCATCCCCCCAGCGAAGGACAGGAAAGTAGGGGGCATGCAGGAGGTCTGAATCTGCCCCCGATTTGCCCTGGAATCCTGGGCTAGTCCCTGTCTCTCTCTGGGCCTCAGTTTCCCCATTTGTCACTGAGGGGCTAGGACTAATCAGACTCCCAAGGGCTCTCCCAACTGACTTTCACATAATCGAGGACTTGCAGAGACTATGTTCACCCCTTATTCGTGACTCAGGCTCCTGCCATCTGACCTCTGATGACCCTCCACCGTCATTCTCTCACCCAGGACCCTGCGTACCCCCACGCCACTGTCCCTGCACTCACTCCTCATCTACTTGACCTTTCAACCTCCCCCACCAAGCCCTTCTTTTAAAAAATAATTATACCTGATGTATGCCAATTATTTCTCAATAAAACAGGAAAAATAGTTAATAAAATTTTATTACTATTTAATGTATTTTTTGAGTTGTCACAAATATATACATTACACAAAATTTATATTTGAATCACTCTGAAGTGTAAAATTCACTGGCATTAAGTACATTCACAAGGTTATTCAACAATCACCACTATCGATTTCAAAAACTATTTCATCATCTCAGTAAACTATGTACTCATTAAGCAATTCCTCCCCATTTTCCTAACACCCAGTAACCTCCATTCTACTTTCTATCTTTACAAATTTGCCTACTCTGTGTCATACAAGTAGAATCATACATTTGTCCTTTCATGGCTTGCTTATTTCACTTAGCATCATGTACTTCACGTTCATCCATGTTGTAGCATACTGCAGAATTTCTATCCTTTTTACAAATGAATAATACTCCCTTTCACACATATATTCCACATTTTGTTTATCCATCTGTTGATGGACTTGGGTGGTTCCCACATTTTGGCTATTGTGATTAATACTGCTATGAACATTGGTGTGCTCGTATCTGCTTGAGTCCTTGCTTTCAATTCTTTGGGGCATATACTTAGGAGTAAAGTGGCTGGACCATATCATAAACCTATGTTGAACTTTGGGAGGAAGGAAGCACCAAAATATTTTTCACAGCAGCTGTATCATTTTACATTCATCAGAGTTCTCCACACCAATGTCAACACTTTTTTGTTTGTTGTTTATAATAACCGTCTGAATGGGTACATAGCAATATCCTTTTGTGGTTTTTATTTGCATTTCCCCAATGATGTTGAACACACTTTCCAGTGCTTACTAGCTTATCTTCTTTTTTAAATACTTATTTGGCTGCACTAGGTCTGATCTGAGGGATGCAGGATCTTCAGTCTTCATTGTGACAAGCCACCTCTTAGTTCTGGCATGAGCGCTCTAGTTGCCCAACTAGGGATCGAACTCGGGCCACCTGCAATAGAAAGCCAGAATCTTAGCAACTGGACTAGCAGGGAAATCCCACTGGCTTATTTTCCTTGGCGAAATGTATATTCAAGTCGTTTGTGAGGTTTTTTGTGTTTTGTTTTGTTTCGTTTTGCCACTCTGCACAGCTTGCATTATCTTAGTGCCCCACCCAGGGATCAAACCATGTCCCTTGCAGTGGAATCATGTAGTCTTAACCACTGGACCACCAGGGAAGTCCTTTGTATTTGTTTTCAGTTGTAGGAAGTCTTTATATATCCTAGATATCAGTTCCTTACCAGATGTATGATTTGCCAGTATTTCCTTCCATTCGTGGGTTGTCTTTGCTCTCTTGATAGTGTCTTTTGATGCACTAGTTTTTAATTTTGATGAAATCTAATTTACCTTTTTGTTGTTGTTGTGTCTCTCTTTTTTTGACCACCTTCCTCCCTCCCGGACTTCCCTGGCTGAGTTTTCTTGGTGTTTTTCTTTCCTCTCTGGCTGCTTCTCTTCAGGTTTCCATTGCTGGATCCTTTGACAGCCTGGGATTCAGTGCCAGGTCATTTCCCAAGGACTGTCACCCTTGCATCTGCAGGTGAAGACCTGGAGGAGGGACAGCAGATGAGTGCAACAGAAGAGGAGGTCTTTGTCCAGTGGCCCCGAGGCCTGATGACTGAGATTGGTGAGGGTTCTGGAGTGGGGGGTAGGAGGACATTCAGTGGTTCTGCTGATCCCAGTCTTACCAATCCACCATACTCTAAAGACAGAATGGTTTCTGTTGTGAACTCTATGGAGAAATGATTCTCCCAGGGAGAGGGGGCAGGGACAAGGAATTCTACAAGGAGGAGGGTGTCACAAGGGTCCAAAGGGCACTGGCTCCCCAGCATTAGTGCCCTGCTAGATCTGACCCCCAGCCCCTGTGCTCAGGGTACAAGCCTGGCCATACCAGGGTCAACTTTAAGCAAGCATGCTTGCAGGCTTTGACAAATGCTTGTTCCTTTTTCTGGAATATCCCTCCTAGGCCATCTGAACTGTTTATGCATTCTTTAAGATCACCAGTGCCTCCTCCTCCAGGAAGCCATCCCTGGCCCATCATCCAAGCTTCTTTTCTCAGATCACTGATCACCCTGAGTCGTCATCACCTGTTTGCCTGTCTGCCTTCCCCGTGTCGGATTCAATTCTGCTCCCAGCACACAGAATGAGAAGGGAGAGCAAAAAGGCTGGTCCTGGGGAGGCCCACAGGAGGGTGGGCCTGACCAGGCATCACCCTGCCCATCCACCTCCCCACTCCTGTTCCCCAGCTGATCCCACAACTTTCCCCAGTGGGAAAACTGACTGCTAAGATAACCTGGCTGGGGTACCAGGAGAGGTCCCCAAGCTTGGGGCCAATGAAGCCTTCTGTCACAACCAGCTAGACCGTCTCCTACCCTGAGACACTGTCTTGGTCCTACTAGGGCCTGGCAGGCTGAGCCGTCCTTTGTCTCCACAGCAGCCTTCCTTGCACCCACCATTGCCGCTGTGGACGGGTTTGCCTTGGGTGGAGGCCTGGAACTTGCCCTGGCCTGTGACTTCCGAGTGGCAGGTACCGGGTACAGCGAGAGGTGTGGGAGGGTGGGAGGGAAGAGGGAGCGACACAAGCTGATTCTGGGGATTCTGCAGTCAGCCACTGCTCTCAGCTTGCCAACAAACCCCAGAACTAAAGGCAAAGTGGGGACCAAGGAATTCAGGCGGTAGTGGCTCCCCCCGCCCCCCCCCCCCCCGCCCCCGCCCCAGCCCCTGACTGCTACAGGACTCGTCCCTTCTCAGAGTCAGCTGCCCTCAGCTCAGGACTGCTCATGCCAACCCCAGGGCAACTGCTGACACAACTAGAAAGAACATAGAGAGCGAAGGTTGGGGACAAAGTTATCTCTTCAGTCTTCCAGTTCTGTCCAAGCCAGCTTTATCGATCATGTTGTGAACAAAGGTGAGCCAGGAGGGCAGTCTGCTACATGCCCAGTTAATCACAAGCATGACTGGGCAGGAACAGTGCCCTACAGTAGTTCTATCAGAATCCACAAAGGTTTGCAGTAGTAGATTAAAGAAACTGAACTTCGAAACATGGAGGGCAGAGAGGATGAAGATAACTGATTGCTTTAACCTTGCTGACTTGGTGGTTAGGTGTGCCCTTTTTAGAGCAGATCAGAGAAGATCTGAGTGCCATAATGGTGCCACACTTTCTCGTGCCACCAAGCAAGAACTTTTCATCTTTTTTTTAACATGTAGCCCCAGGCATAGACGGACTTTATATCCACATGATGCATAACAAAGAGAAGCCATCAAATACCAGGGCAGGTCATAGCACCAACTCTGGTTCTCACCTGCCTGTGTTTAGGGGAGCTAACTTGAAGGGATTGGTGGGTAGGAGGTGAATGTAAACCCCTCCCTCCCATACTGCATGGTTCACAGGGACCATGTTGAGGGAATTCAGGAGAAGCCTATGGGGTGGGACACTCAAGGAGAGTTTCTCACAGGAAGTACAACTGCGAAAGAAGGATGTGGATCAGAATACAGGAAAATTTCCAGCTGACCAAAAGCCTGGAGAAAAACTGGTGGAAGCAGGAGTCACTGACACTCTAGGCCAGACCTGAGCTAAGGAAGCATGAGACAGAGAATCCCTTAATTTACAAATAGGTACTGGGCACCATCCAGGAACCCGTCCTTGTTCCAAGCACCATGACCTCAGTTGATCCTAAACAGTTCTATAAAGCAGGTAAGAGAGGTTATCAATTTTTTCCCCGTCCATGAGGCTCAGAAAGGCTAAGAGTTGCTCAGTGAGTTGTGGAGGTAGGGTGAGTGTTGGGCCTCCTGACTAGGGCTCTTCCAAAGGCTACTGGAGGAGTCTGGCTGTGGCCACTCCGTGAGGGAAGTGTTGGCTGGAGGGGTGAGTAGAGCCCAGAGTGTCTCTTATCCTCAGGGACTGGTGCTAGAAGACAGGGTGGGGGCTTCACTCTGTTTTGTCTAAGCAGCTTCCTCGGCTGTCATGGGGCTGATCGAGACCACCCGAGGGCTCCTCCCAGGAGCAGGTAATAACACACACCATCCATCCTCTACCTGTTCAACTCCACTCTATCCAGCATAATTCCCTACTTTCCTCTCTTGCCCTATGTTCTGGGTTCTTCCCCACCAGCCTAACCCAATCTCGTCCTCTGAGAGGTCTTGGCTGACTCCCAGCCAGGGCCTCCTCTGGGCCCCCATGTCCCATGAGGATTCACCACCCCTACTCCATCCTGGCAGAAGGGACTCAGAGGCTGCCTCGATGCCTGGGGTGGCCCTGGCGAAGGAGCTCATCTTCACAGCCAACGACTGAGTGGGGCGCAGGCCCAGGCTCTGAGGCTGGAGAACCACGCTGTGGCCCAGAATGAGGAGGGCAATGCTGCCTACCGCCGGGCCTGAGCCCTGGCCCAGGAGATCCTGCCCCAGCGGGCCTGAGCCACTGGGGTCATGGACGGGGATGCCGGGGGCAAGGGCGTCTCATGCAACCACACAAAGTCCATTTCCCCAGATTTATAAAATTAACCATCTTTTGTAGTTTTGCCTCCATTCAGCCATCTAGTAAATAATACTAAATCAGATTTTAAGTTAAAGTGAAAATTGAGTTCTGAGGGGCTGGGATCAATTAAGCTTGAAAATCCTCAGAACAGCCTGTAAAACAGAACTTCCTGAGATGATGCAAATGATCTCTATCTGTGCCATCCACTAAGGCAGTCACTAGCCACATGTTTGGTCGCTATGTCCAACTCTGTGCGACCCCACAGACTGTAGCCCACCAGACTCCTCTTGTCCATGGTATTTTACTGGCAAGAATACTGGAGTGGGCTACCATTTCCTTCTTCAGGGGATCTTCCCAACCCAGGGACTGAACCCGAGGCTCCTGCTTGCCAAGCAGTTTTTTACCCTTGAGCTAAATGGGAAGCCCCACTAGCCACATTACTTAAATTAAAATTTTAATTTCTCAATTATACTTCCCATGTTTTAATGCTAATAGACACATTTGGCTGCTGGCTTTTGTACTGGACAGTAAAGCATGAATGTGTCCCAAAATTGAAAATGCAAGATTCTTAAGCAGATAAAGAACTACCAGCCCATCTTTCAACCACACTACGTGGTGGAAAAGCACTTGAAATACATGATATAGGACATATGTTAAGACCCATACATTTTTGTTAATTCAAATAGCTTATTAGCATAGTCTCACCAAAAGTTTAGGTACCCAGGGAGTAGGTTAGGCCCTGCCTACATGTAATCTCCAAGTATCTGCCTACATGTAGTCTCCAAGTATCTGAGAGGCTCCACTGGCTTCTCACTTCTCTGAGAGCCAGAGGGAGGTCCCAAGTTTCCACAAAGATAGGCAAGCAGCTGAAATGGAGCCAGGTTTTGTTAAGTTGTAATACTGACTGAGCCCATATGGTGCACCCTCATCCTTCAGACACAATCAGACGCAAACAATCCTGGGTACTAACAATCCAGTGTCCCAGTGTTAGAACAATCAAGATGAGGTGATTATCCCTGTCGTGTCTGTGCTATAACAGATCCAACAAAGTTAAGTGACTGCTCATCAAAGTAAAAGAAAGTGACTGCACTACCACAAAGACAGACACTATTTTGGCATTCATTCTGCATAATACAGAAATACATATAATAACTAGTATTTTAAAGAATGCAGAACCTGAGAAAATTTTTAAAGAACAAACTAAATCTTTAATGGATTTCAAATACAAAAAATTAAAGACATATGACAAAGGTCAAATATAAAAATGTTAACTATATTCTATCATTTTAATATTATTAACAGAAAAGTATTTGAATTAATCACAAAAAGTAAAAAAGGGTTATCTTATTTTAGGAGGAAAAAAGTCTCCCTTTAAATAATCCTGCCTCTTTTTATAATTTTGATATCTTTACTTACTTACTTGCTTAGTTACTTGAGGGCAAGGACTATAAAAAACTGATGGTAAGTTTGGTTTAAAAGCATTTGTTTTGTCTTCATTTCTCGTTTATAGTTTCATCACATATAAATGGAGAGTCTGATGCTGTTTATTTTAATGCTGTCATGTTTCTCTTATACTTGGTCAGAAAGTCTCTCAACTGATACAAAACTCTGAGTAACTCAGGGTAGTAGCTGATTACACTTCCATGGAGTGAGGGGCGCCTATTTGTATAGGGCTTGTCTTTTTGCATAAAATAAACAACTGGGACTTTGAGCTTGATCTCAAGATGATTCAGGCTTCAGATTTTTCCATATGAAATAACGGTATTTTATTAATTACTAGTATTTCATTATTTAAAAGTAGCTTTCTACACCAAGGGACTTCCCTGATAGCTCAGTTGGTAAAGAATCGCCTGCAATGCAGGAGACCCCTGTTCGATTCCTCAGTTGCTAAGATCCGCTACAGGAGGGATAGGCTACCCCCTCCAGTAGTCTTGGGCTTCCCTTGTGGCTCAGCTGGTAAAGAATCTGCCTGCGATGCAGGAGACCTGGATGTGATCCCTGGGTTGGGAAGATCCCCTGGAGAAGGGAAAGGCTACCCACTCCTGTATTCTGGCCTGGAGAATTTGCAGAGTTGGACACAACTGATGGACTTTCACTTTCTACACCAAATCAACATCATACCGAAAACTAGTACTAGAATATCACTAATGCAAATGCTGGGACATTCTGATGCAACCTGTTTAACTTCCAGGGGAGTTACTGAGTGCCACTGAGTGCCAAGTATTAAGATTCCCTATGCTGCTGCTAAGTCACCTCAGTCGTGTCCGACTCTGTGCTACCCCATAGACGGCAGCCCACCAGGCTCCCCTGTCCCTGGGATTCTCCAGGCAAGAATACTGGAGTGGGTTGCCATTTCCTTCTCGAATGCATGAAAGTGAAAATGAAAGTGAAGTCGCTTAGTCGTGTCTGGCTCTTAGCGACCCCGTGGACTGTAGCCTACCAGGCTCCTCCATCTATGGAATTTTCCAGGCAAGAGCACTGGAGTGGGTTGCCATTTCTTCTCCAGGGGATCTTCCCAACTCAGGGATCAAACCCAGGTCTCCCACATTGCAGACAGACTCTTTACTGTCTGAGCCACCAGGGAAGCCCTACAGCCCAAAGTTCAGTTCAGTTGCTCAGTCGTATCCCACTCTTTGCAACCCCGTGAATCGCAGCACGCCAGGCCTCCCTGTCCATCACAAACTCCTGGAGTTTACTCAAACTCATGCCCATCGAGTCGGTGATACCATCCAGCCATCTCATCCTCTGTCTCCCCCTTCTCCTCCTGCCCCCAATCCCTCCCAGCATCAGGGTCTTTTCCAATGAGTCAACTCTTCACATGAGGTGGCCAAAGTATTGGAGTTTCAGCTTCAGCATCAGTCCTTCCAATGAACACCCAGGACTGGTCTCCTTTAGGATGGACTGGTGGGATCTCCTTGCAGTCCAAGGGACTCTCAAGAGTCTTCTCCAACACCATAGTTCAAAAGCAACAATTTTTTGGCGCTCAGCCTTCTTCACAGTCCAACACTCACATCCATACATGACCACTGGAAAAACCATAGCCTTGACCAGACGGACCTTTGTTAGCAAAGTAATGTCTCTGCTTTTTAATATGCTATCTAGGTTGGTCATAACTTTCCTTCCAAGGAGTAAGCGTCTTTTAATTTCATGGCTGCAGTCACCATCTGCAGTGACTTTGGAGCCCAAAAAAATAAAGTCTGACACTGTTTCCACTGTCTCCCCATCTATTTCTCATGAGGTGATGGGACCAGATGCCATGATCTGGTCATTTTCTAAATGCCATGCCATTTTCTAAATGTTAAGCTTTAAGCCAACTTTTTCACGCTTCTCTTTCACTTTCATCAAGAGGCTTTTTAGTTCCTCTTCACTCTCTGCCATAAGGGTGGTGTCATCTGCATATCTGAGGTTATTGATATTTCTCCCGGCAATCTTGATTCCAGCTTGTGCTTCTTCCAGCCCAGCATTTCTCAAGATGTACTCTGCATATAAGTTAAATAAGCAGGGTGACAATATACAGCCTTGACGTACTCCTTTTCCTACTTGGAACCAGTCTGTTGTTCCATGTCCAGTTCTAACTGTTGCTTCCTGACCTGCATACAGGTTTCTCAAGAGGCAGGTCAGATGGTCTGGTATTCCCATCTCCTTCAGACCAAAAGAGTCTGTCAATAAACACAAGCTCCACAAATTAACACTCAGATTTTCCCTTTAAGGGGTAAATATACTTTACCCTAGGAATATGGATTTGGCTACATTTTCCATGGAACACCAAAGGAATGGAATATCCTGTGGCAACTGTGTCTCACTGTTCTCCTTTCCAAATAACATAAAATGATCCATCATATTTCTAATTGATCTACTTCACACAGTGTTACCTTGAACACCACAAGTTGGAACTATGCAGGTTCACTTATACATGGATTTTTTTTTCCCACTAAATACATACTACAGTACTACATGATCCAAGGTTGGTTGAATTTGTGGATGCAGAACTCTTTACAGGGAGGGTTGGCTATAAAGTTATGTACAGATTTTCTATGGCATGAATGATCAGTTCCCCTAAGCTCCAGGCTGTTCAAGGCTCAACTACAATTATGCATACATGCACAGACACACTCAGAAACATAAATATGTGTGTTTTCAACACAGAGACAACATGGCTATATAGTTTTTAATTTTCTCTGATGAGAAATCAGCAGTTAAATAATACACATTCATAACAAGCAAATCAAAGGATATAGAGTAAAAATCAAAACTAGGGTGATCCTGTTATCCTGGGGCTGTCCAGGTTCAAAGTGAAAAGTCCCACATCCTAAAACAACACTTCAGTCACTGGCAAACCAGGACAGTTGGTCACCAAAACATTCCTCAATTCCCCAGTCACACTCCCCAGAGATGACCACTGTTAACAGTTTTCATACTCTTCCAGAAATTTTCATTGTACATGTAAAATGTGCACATATACTCACATATTTAATAATTCTAAATTCCTTTAGGACAATTTAGGGGACAAGGAACACATCTTTAAAGGCTAGTCTAGTTCTAACTGACGTTTAAAAACATACACTATGCATAGAAAAGAATTCAATAAGTATGGAAAAGTATAAAACAAAAAGTGAAGTTCTCCATTCTCTTGACCCTTCTCCCCAAAGACACATCATACCAACACCTTCTACACAAATGGAATAATATACACAGCACTATGCAGCTTCCTTTTTTCACCTAATATCTGGAGAGTTACCCATTTCAGCACATACTTACTAACCTCATTCATTTAAACTGCACACTTTTTCATTAATGGTATGGGTGTGCCATCATTTAACCAGTACTCTAATGAGGACATCACGTTACTGACATCTTTAAGCTCCTGAAAAATAGCTGGAATGCATAACTTTGGACATCTTAGTGTATACTCCTGAAAGTGCATCTATAGGGCAGATGCCTATGTGGAGTTACATGAAAGAGCATGGGCATCTATCTAATTTGCCAGTTCTTGTCAAATTTTCCTCCTGAAGCATTGTACCAGTTCACTCACCATTCAATTATGTATGCAAATACTTGTTTCCTAAATCTCAACAATAATGGGCATTACCAACCTTTTACAGTTTCCAAGCGTGAGGTGAAAAGGAGCACCTAACTGTTCTGATTTATGTTTCTTTAAAAGTAAAGCTGAGCATACCTCATGTCTGTTTTTTCAACTACCTTTCCATAATGTGTGAGTGCTTAAAAAAAAAATTATACCACTTTTTGTAAAGGAAAAGCTCTGTCACAATATCACAAATCTATTTTCCCGGTTCCTGATTTTTGCTTGAATCTGTGGTATTTTTCCCAGTCTGAAGTTCTTTTATCTTTATGTAGCTAGTTTTTAATTTACGCCTTCCATGCTAACGGGCTTTTTAAATTGTTCTTTTCCTGATAAAGTCTTACAAAACCTTCAAATAATACAATGTGAACAAAATAGGAGGCAAATGCACTCCTTGCCTGGAAGCAGGGCCCAGGATGGAGAGCCAGACCTGCAGTAGCACAAAATAACTAGAAGCAAGACCAAAGAGGCAAAGATGGTCACTTTGGTGCTCTTGCTTCCAAGCGGCCCTACAAAATACCCTTCAGGATTTCAGCCCAGGCCTGTCAGCGTCCAAAATCCAAGTTCCTAATACTGACCTTTTTTCACCCTACTGGGGTAAAACATGCTTTCAGTGGAGGCTTGCATTTGTTGAGATGAGAGGGGTAGAGAAGGGAGCAGCAATGGGAAAAGTGACTGGGAATCAGATCTAAGCTTCACCACTGACTCACTGGACAAACATGGCCAGGTGTTTCACCACCCTGAGCCTCACTTAAACCCATCCTGAAGGGATGGGGAGCAGCCTGTAACCATTAGACAAGTCTGTGGGTGGGAAAGCATGTGTACAGTGGAGTATGTTGTACATGCTGGTGGGATGTATTAAATGACAAGAATTCCAGATGGTCAGGACTAGGAGGATTAGGCATCAGTTAGGCTTCCTTCATTATTGAAAAGGACCATCAGCTAATTAGTAGGTATAACACTAACAAAAGTAAACACTGTCACTAGAATAGCTGGATTTCTACCCAGACCTCTTCCACCATCATGGAGCGTGTGTGCCTAACTGTGAGCACCAACTGATCCCCTCCTCAACCAAGCGCTTGCTTTTCCCTAGGCCCCCATCGCTGTGCGGCTGAGCAAAGTTGCCATTGACCGAGGAACAGAGGTGAGAGGGTTCTGGGTCGGAACTTAGCGTCTGCTAAGGTCAGTGGGGTGGCTGGGAGGCAGTGCTTTCAGGGCACACAGATGGACAGCACAGCTGGAAAGAACTCAGGCACTGGACTCTTCCTACAGACTTTGAGGCTGACCTCTCTCTTTGTGCCTTAGTTTTACCCATCTAACAAAGCATTTGCCATCTGTCTCTGTGGAGATTGAACCCTGTGCTGCTGCAGCTGTCCACCTTTAACACCTCCCCTAGAGGGAGGTCAGGGTGGAGTGAGGCACTCTGTGCTCCAGGGAATCTGGTGGAACAGGTGTTTAGACAGTTAGATTTTCAGGAACTGATTCATGATAACAATCTTTATATCTCTTCATATCTAGAAAAGCACTAAATCCCTTCCTGGTGATATCAGCTCCTCCTGACTAGCAGAAAACCTTTTATAAAGTAAGCTTGACTGTACCGAACTCCCACTTCACTGAAATCTCATATATTGACCTTCCCTGACTGCATCTTTGGAGCAGTCTCTCAGACCTATCTGAGGTGCTCCCTCATGGGCTGCAGTACCGATTTTGCCCCAAATAAAACTTAACTCACAACTCTCAAATTATGCATCTTTTTAATCAATGTAGTCAGGGGACTAGAATGCACACGCTGTAACTAAAAGAGCCTACACACCATAATGAAGATCAAAGATCCTGTGTGCAGGATCTAAGACCCAGTGCAGCCAAACAAATGAATAAATATAAAAAATAAGATTAAGAAAGTATAGGCTTCTGGGCATACACACTGAGGAAACCAGATCTGAAAGAGACACGTGCACCCCAATGTTCATCGCAGCACTGTTTATAATAGCCAGGACATGGAAGCAACCTAGATGCCCATCAGCAGATGAATGGATAAGGAAGCTGTGGTACATATACACCATGGAATATTACTCAGCCATTAAAAAGAATTCATTTGAACCAGTCCTAATGAGATGGATGAAGCTGGAGCCCATTATACAGAGTGAAGTAAGCCAGAAAGATAAAGACCATTACAGCATACTGACACATGTATATGGAATTTAGAAAGGTGATAACGATAACCCTATATGCAGAACAGAAAAAGAGACACAGAAATACAGAACAGACTTTTGAACTTTGTGGGAGAATGTGAGGGTGGGATATTTCAAAAGAACAGCATGTATACTATCTATGGTGAAACAGATCACCAGCCCAGGAGGGATGCACGAGACAAGTGCTCCGGCCTGGTGCACTGGGAAGACCCGGAGGAATCGGGTGGAGAGGGAGGTGGGAGGGGGGATCGGGATTGGGAATACATGTAAATCCATGGCTGATTCATATCAATGTATGACAAAACCCACTGGAAAAAAATAATAATAATAAAAAAAAAAAAAAAAAGAAAGTATAGGCTTACACAAGGAAAATTAATTAGTTAGATATGATATCAACTTTCCAATCCAAAGGATAAAGATAAAATGAGTTGACAGATGTTTTCTGGGAATCTGTGAACACAGAAATCTTTAAAATAAGTATATAAAATTATGTTTGGATTTTCATCAGTGGATTTTTTTCTGTTAAAATAAATTTTAAAAAATGTTTAATACAGAAAATTTTCTTATCTAAGTTGAAAAGGAATGTTAATGAAAACAATTATATATACTTCTGCTTGTAGTCATGATGGACTACAGATTTACCCTTCTGTCTTAAACATTTTAAAACCTGAACAAAATATACAAAGCAACTGTTTTCAGACAACGGCAACATAAAGCTTAGTACAGGGATCTCTGAAAGAACTCATAGAGTAATGGAGAGAACAGAGGGAGAGCTCTCTGAAAAAAAGTTCCTATAGTGCCAGGAATAGTTTTACTCTCAAAACCACAATGGAAAGATCTCCTAACACAAAGAGCAACAGTGGAATCCTGAGGTTACTGCTTGAATAGCAGCATCAGTTCAGCCTTGGAAAAATAAGGACTGTTCTGGACTCTGCCTAACAAAACATAAGAGCAAATCTCAAAAGGATCAAACCACTTCTAAAAAACAACTATCCCAGAACAAACTCTTAAATAGTTAATGGAATATAAAAATTCCATTTACACCCAACAAATTAAAATTCATAATGTTTAACATTCAATCACAAGTTATGACGCATGCAATGAAACAGAAGAGTACAGCTCGTAAAGAGTGCATTAATCAATCAATAGAAATGATACAAATGATAGAACTGTTTTAATGTTAAAACAATTACCATAAATATGCTCCTTTGAAACAATTACTGTTAAGGGAAGCACACTGACTGAAACCACCCACTCTGGCCAGGCACCACAGTAACCATTTGTGTGAGTCATTTTACAACAGGAGGTCCTGGTAAGTAGCATAGAACTAATAAGCCACCACTAACCAGAAGAGTTTGGGGAAAGTCAAAAGGAGATACCACATGTCTGACCACCTCCCAGAATCCTTTTCACTGGCATCCATCTTGGCTGACCAATGCGTGCACCACCAGGAAAGACTCTGAGTCAGAAGGATCCACCAAAGACAACCCGGAAACGAATCCCATCACCATAAAACTCGAGACTGTGAGCCACATGGCAGAGCAGTTCTCCTGGGTTCCTTTACCCTACTGCTCTATACCTGGGCACCCCTTCCCAATAACGTCTTGGACTGCAAGGAGATCCAACCAGTCCATCCTAAAGGAGATCAGTCCTGGGTGTTTATTGGAAGGACTGATGTTGAAGCTGAAACTCCAATACTTTTGTCATCTGATGATGACAAAATGCTTTGTTAGATGGGTAAAACTAAGGCACAAAGAGAGAGGTCAGCCTCAAAGTCTGTAGGAAGAGTCCAGTGCCTGAGTTCTTTCCAGCTGTGCTGTCCATCTGTGTGCCCTGAAAGCACTGCCTCCCAGCCACCCCACTGACCTTAGCAGACGCTAAGTTCCGACCCAGAACCCTCTCACCTCTATTCCTCGGTCAATGGCAACTTTGCTCAGCCGCACAGCAATGGGGGCCTAGGGAAAAGCAAGCGCTTGGTTGAGGAGGGGATCAGTTGGTGCTCACAGTTAGGCACACACGCTCCATGATGGTGGAAGAGGTCTGGGTAGAAATCCAGCTATTCTAGTGACAGTGTTTACTTTTGTTAGTGTTATACCTACTAATTAGCTGATGGTCCTTTTCAATAATGAAGGAAGCCTAACTGTCATCTGTCAGCTGACTCATTTGAAAAGGCCCTGATGCTGGGAAAGATTGAGGGCAGGAGGAGAAGGGAACGACAGAGGATGAGATGGTTGGATGGCATCACTGACTCGATGAACATGAGTTTGGGTGGACTCTGGGAGTTGGTGATGGACAGGGAGGCCTGGCGTACTGCAGTTCATGGGGTCACAAAGAGTTGGACACAACTGAGCGACTAAAATGAACTGAACTGAACTGAACTATTGATTAATAGCAAGGACCAGGAGAAATATCAATAACCTCAGATAAGCAGATGACACCACACTTATGGCAGAAAGTGAAGAAGAACTAAAGAGCCCTCTTGATGAAAGTGAAAGAGGAGAGTGAAAAAGTTGGATTAAAACTCAACATTCAGAAAACTAAGATCATGGCATCCAGCCCCATCACTTCATGGCAAATAGATGGAGAAACAATGGAAACAGTGAGAGACTTTATTTTAGGGGGCTCCAAAATCACTGCAGATGATGACTTCAGCCATAAAATTAAAAGACGCTTGCTCCTTGGAAGAAAAGATCTGATCAACATATACAGCATATTAAAAAGCAGGATATTACTTTGCTGACAAAGATCCGTCTAGTCAAAACTATAGTTTTTTCAGTAGTCATGCATGGATGTGAGAGTTGGACTATAAAGAAAGCTGAGTGCTTTGAACTCTGGTGTTGGAGAAGACCCTTGACAGTCCCTTGGACTGCAAGGAGATCCAACCAGTCCATCCCAAAGGAGATCAGTCCTGGGTGTTCATTGGAAGGACTGATGTTGAAGCTGAAATTCCAATACTTTGGCCACCTAATAAGAAGAACCAACTTACTAGAAAAGACTCTGATGCTGGGAGAGATTGAAGGTGGGGGGAAAAGGGGATGACAGAGGATGAGATAGTTGGATGGAATCACTGACTCGATGGACATGAGTTTGAGTAAGCTCTGGGAGTTGGTGACGGACAGCAAGGCCTGGCATGCTGCAGTCCATGGGGATGCAAAGAATCGGACACAACTGAGCAACTGTACTGAACTATTGATTAAAATCTGCCCTAACATTTTCCCTAGTTTCTACCTTTAGTTTTGACAACAACCATACAAACTAAAAAACTGAACTTTCCCTGCTACTCCACAAAATCCTCTAAACATGCTGTCCCTTATCTCTACCCCACCTCAGAGTAAGGGTAATTATTCTCCTGATTCTTATAATAATCATTTCCTTGTAGTAGCTCGTAGTTTTATCATCAAAGTGTCTGTGGACACTATATTTCGGCCTTGACTTTAAAAAAAATTATGGGCTTTTTAAATTCTTTTTTAATTTAAGGTTCTTCTCCACTACATTTTTTTCCTCTCAACACATCTGTTAAAGACCCAGACTGTTGGGACTGTGGTTTCCCACAGTCTGGACTTTGCAGATTGCATATTCATGCAGTTCATCCTGTTCCTCTGTTCTCTGTCCCACAGATTGACAGCTGGATCCAGAATCTTGCAGACTCACTCTATCTCTTTGTCAAAACTATCAGTAGTGGTATATTCTTTCATTAGGAAGCGTATGATTTTCTCTCTTTGTGTTGTTAGAAGCTCTTAGTGCTCAATGATTAGAACCAGTAATTCTTAAAACTTTTTAGTCTCAAGACCGCTTTACAATTTTAAAAATCACTGAAGATACCAGTATCTTTGATTATGATGATAATAGTTACAATATTTACCCTATTAACACTTATAATAGGATATTTAAAATAACTTTCAATTCACTCAAAAAAAACCATTACATGCTAACAAATAATTTTATGAAAATTATTATATCTCCCAAGAAAAACTGATCAGGGCAATTGTTTTGCAAATATGCAATTCTGTTTAATGTCTGCTTTCATAAGAGGCAGGTGAATTCTTACATCTGACACAGCTGATTCTTCATTCAACTTTTGGCATTATTTTTTAGGTTGAATTCTGCAAAGCAAATCTGAACTCACACAGATATGTGGTTAGAAAAGGGAGGAACAAAAAAAAAAGAAAAGAAAAGGAAGGAACACTTTAATAGCCTTTTAAGATAATTACGGATATTCTTTATTAATACTAGACTAAAACGTGACAAGGGGGAGTTTCTGACAAGCTAAAAGCAATGTTGAATTTAAAAGAATATCAATGAACTTTTCATACTCTTGCTATACTCAAGCCCATTAAAATCTTGCCCTTTGAGTAGGGTGGTGTTCTGGCTTTTCTCTGGAGCCATTTCACATAATTTTCCAAACCTCTACCAGGAAGTTAGTATGTATCTGATCACCAGTGCTCTAGGAACAAGGCTGGTAATTACTATCATTTAATACTATACAGAATTCCATTTAATTCCCTTTTTTCAACTTGGGCCTCACTCCTGTCTTCCACTAAACCTAAAGCTCAGATGATTCTAGAGATGCATCAGTTTAGTTTTTCCAGGCAACAAGTCTCTAATACCTTAACAAGGAACTAATAGTCACCTAGTGGTAAAAAGGATCTCGGAATCCAATCCAAGTGTTTTTCTTCCCTCCTCTCATCCCCACCTTACTTGACATCTAGTACATGTAGGTCCTAAGCCTTCTTGAGTTCTGCAGAAAGACTCAGCCAGTATAACCCTTCTTTAGGAACTTGGGCTCTGAATTTCTCTGAGTCAGTAACTACACTTCCACCAGCTTTTAATCCAGTGTTTTTCTGACATCGTTCTGCTGTTTCCTCTCCTAGTCACTTCACCCTGATGGGTTAATGCTTTAATTTCTTTACTGTCATTTTTCTGAGATTCGGAAAGCACCAATAGAGATAAATTCATATTTCCAATCTGCTGCTGCTGCTGCTAAGTCGCTTCAGTCATGTCCGACTCTGTGCGACCCCATAGACGGCAGCCCACCAGGCTCCCCCGTCCCTGGGATTCTCCAGGCAAGAACACTGGAGTGGGTTGCCATTTCCTTCTCTAATATATATAAAGTGAAAAATGAAAGTGAAGTCGCTCAGTCGTGTCCGACTCTCAGTGACCCCACGGACTGTAGCCTACCAGGCCCCTCCATCCATGGAATTTTCCAAGCAAGAGTACTGGAGTGGGCTGCCATTTCCTTCTCCATCCAATCTACTACACTTAACCAAATGTCCTAACACATCATATTTAAATGGATTACCCTTTCCTTCTCCATATTATACATTCCTTAAGAAGTTGGGTCTTTGGTAATCATGCAGATGGAGCCCTCAAGAGGGGACTACTATATAAATTTAAAAAAAACAATTTTTTTTTAAGTATTTCCTGGTGGTCTAGTGGCTTAGAATCTGAGCTTCCAATGCTGGAGGCCCTGGGTTGATCCCTGGTTGGGGAGCTAGATTCAACATGCCACAATTAAAGATCCTCTGTGCTGCAACTAAGACCTGACAATATTTTTTAAATATTGGATAAATAAATATTTTTAATAAATAAATATTTTTTAAAAGGAATGGGATTACTGCCCTTATAAAAAGATCCCCTAGATTTCCCTTGCCCCTTCTGCCACACATAGCTGTCTATGAAACACAGAGCAGGACCTTAAAAATTTAAGGCTGTTTTCGTAGAAAGAGAACTTCCCATAGGAACCCTCTGTCACAAAGCATATCCATTTAATAGTGTTCAACTAACACTTACTGAGCTCTTCAGGCACAAGGCATTTTGGAAGTGCTAGAGGTATAGCAATTAATTAACTTGGGAGATGGCTATATGCAAAAGAAGAATATAGACATATAAACAGAATTTCAGGATAAAATATAAAGTGCTAAGACAGAGGTTAAGTACAGGGTTCTATGGGACAGTCAGGAGAATCAGAACTTCTCCTAGAAAATCTGAATTGATCTTTTAAAAATACAAGCAAGTTAACCAAGTGAAGACAAATGGTCTTAAGGAGAGAAAACAACAGAAAGCAAGGCAACAGAGGCATAAAAAAGTTTGAGACGAAACTATCAGTACTCTGGCATCACTGGAGCACAGACGTGGTGAGCATGTCAAGAAATGAGATTGTAGCTGCCTCTGGCCTCCCGAGTACCAAGCAGAGTACCATGTGAGAAACGCAAAGCTCGGAGGATGCAGAAAAGCTGCCACCTGTGCCAAGACGCTGAGCATCACTAAGATTTCTATTCTGCACTTGGAACTGAGAGGGGATCCAACACGGAGTATTCCTGGAAGTGCAGGGCTGGCGACAGTCACGACCTGCTTTCCTTTTGGGTATGGGGCAAACCTTGCCTCAGTTACAAATCCACACAACTTAGGATTCCACCCATATTCTAAGGAGGTGCGGAGTTTGGGTCATCTTGAGGTCTTCTTCACAAACTGCGCCCCAGGAAGAAAAGGGAAGAGGGAGGGAAAAAATAGCCTCAGAACAACGCTGCGACATTATGATTCCGCAGAGACATCAACATCATAACCCATCAACTCTGATGCCTCACAGACAAGGAGCCGAGCTGGGCGGTGGGAAGCCAGTGGCGCCCTCCGGTAGGAAGGGCTGACAGACGGACGGCGTCAAGTCCTGACACCCCACCCCCCGTTTCCTGGTCTCTCAGGGCTCCCGCGGCCTCACCCAGGCTGAGCGGAGCAGGGAGCCCACCTACGGGGACCCACGGCTCTGTTTACCTTGGTCATCCCAACCCCCACCACAAACACCCGGTTCCGGAGCAGAGACTAAGAAGCGGCCAAAGACACGGTCCGAAATTTCGTGGGCACAGCGGGGGCGGAGCCGACGTGGAGGTTGCAGGTCTCAGGCTGATGCTGACTGAAGCCGCACGTGCGCCCGAGCTCTTGGGGCCGGGGGCGGGGCAGGCGGCGGCCTAGGGGCGGGGCGGGCAGAATTGGGAGCGTGCGCGTGCGTGAAGCCGCCGGCGCGCTCTCCTTGGAGGGTGGGAATTGGTATGGGACTTTGGTGGACAAAGTTCAAGGCGAGAATTCACCGGTTGGTTGGAAACTCAGTCCCTTTCAGCCCTTGAAAAAGGCTCTATAGCCTAGTACCAGTCCGTCAGGTTTAAATTCTCTATGCTGAGAGCGATTGTGGCCTGCAGCAAGGCCTGGGATTGAGGGGAAGGCATGGCCAGAAGCCGGACTCACGAAAGGGTACCCTGAGGAAATATTTTGAAATGTTGGGAGTCGCTCTGTATCCTATGGGTCGTAGTGCTTAGAAGAGATAAAATACGGGGGCCCGGGGCGGGAGGGGGGGGGGGGGCGGGGCGGGACGGACGAATTTTATTATATGTATGTCTAAAATAAAATCAAAGTCCTATCACTAGCCGTGTGACTTTTTTTTTTTTTAGTGTCTATAATATGGTTTGTTTGTTCATTATTTATGTATCTTTGGCTTTGCTGGATGTTCCTTGCTTTGCGCACTTTCTATGGTTGTAAAGAGCGGCGGCTAGTCTTCCTTGCTATACACAGGCTTCTCACTGTGGTGGCTTCTCTTGTTGGGGAGCACAGGCTCTAGATGCCCCGGCTTCAGTAGTTGCAGCACCTGCGCTCAGTAGTCGTGGCGAACTGAGGCATAGTTGTTCAGGGGCTTGTGGGATCTTCCCAGACAGGGGATTTGAGCGAACCCGTGTCCCCTGTATTGGCAAACGGATTCTTATCTTCTGTGCCACCAGGAAGGTCTGCTGTGTGACCTTTTATCTTGTGAGGATTAAGCGAGGTGATAGAAGCAAAGCAAAAATACAGGGACTATATGTATGTAGGTATGTTGTGGATATATATTTAGGGGATGATTTTTATTGGCTGATTCTGAATTTGCAGATTTTCCTACTGATAAGAATGTATCTGTAGCCCCAAAATCAATATTCCAAGAGATCTGGAGGTGGGGGGAATAAATGTGAGTTGCCCCATGTGTCTGTTCTCAGCTGAGGTTACACAAGACCCTGTCCAGTTCATGCTGTAAACAAATGTGTTTCTCATAATTTTGTGCCATGTTCTTCACATTTTTGTGCTTTTTGTTGTTGATTTCACCATTTAAAAATCTCCCGCAACCATGGTGCCTGAAGTACTACCTGGTATACCTAGATACAAGATGGGTATGAGGTGCACTGTGAAGAAAATACTGAGCTTGGCTCATACATGAGTTACAGTGTTCTTGGCCCTGAGTTTAGATATGAATAACAAGATGTCTTTAAACAGAAACACATAAAACCAGCTTATTTATTGATCAACTGATAAAATATGCTGTGGGTAGAGATTTGCAGGTGCCTAACCCTGTATTTTCCTTAGGAGCAATTGTTCAGTATTCACTAATTTGTGTTCACAGCAACTTTTAGAACATAACTAACACCAAAATCTGAGAACTGATTCTGTGTGTGTGTGTTTGTAAAATCTGAGGCCCCTTCTAGTCCTAAGGGTGTATGATAAGAGCCCCTCATAGATTTCCTTAGGATAAAGCATCAAATGTTGGAAGGTCACCTACTCCAATTGTTCTTAGGACTGGTAAAATTTAAGGCCAGGTGTCCATTTAGCAGAAAATTCACTTGGCTCTTGAGGAGTTACTAGGCAGGAGGTGAAAAGACAGAGGACTTGGAGCAAGCTGAGGTGTTTCTGAGACTGACCAAGCTATCTCTGTGGGGACTGAGTATCCTGTCTGGGGGTAGGGGTGAGTGGGTAGGGACATGTTCAAATTGAGGCTGACTGGCCTCAAGGGGGTTGGAAAAGACAGACACACTTAGCCCTGAAGGGAAACTGAACCAAGTGGACTCTCAGTTCATAGGCTAGTTTTATGATTTCAAAAGGCCCTATAGAAATTGCATATTCATACATACTGCGCCACCCCCCGGTAAAAATCACCAAAGGTTCAGAACATCCATATTCAGAGCCCACTCTACTGAATCAGAGCATCTGGGAGTAAAGCCTAGGCATCAATGTTTAGAGTTTCTCCCAGGTGATTCCAAGGAGCCTCCACTGGGCTAGGTAAAAAATTCCTGGGTTAAGAATGGGTCAGCTTAGTAAAATCTTCACCTGATTAGACAAGGGGCAAAGACTCTCCCCTTTTCCTCCCTATCCCTCAGTTTCAGTTCAGTTCAGTTGCTCAGTTGTGTTCGACTCTTTGCGACCGCATGGACCACAGCACACCAGGCCTCCCTGTCCATCACCAACTCCCAGAGTTTACCCATACTCACATCCATTGAGTCAGTGATGCCATCCAACCATTTCATCCTCTGTCGTCCCCTTCTCCTCCTGCCCTCTATCTTTCCCAGCATCAGGGTCTTTTCAAATGAGTCAGCTCTTCACATCAGGTGGCCAAAGTATTGGAGTTTCAGCTTCAACATCAGCCCTTCCAATGAACACCCAGGACTGATGTCCTTTAGGATGGACTGGTTGGATCTCTTGGTAGTCTAAGGGACTCTCAAGAGTTTTCTCCAACACCACAAGTTCAAAAGCATCAATTCTTTGGTGCTCAGTTTTCTTTATAGTCCAACTCTCACATCCATACATAACTACTGCAAAAACCATAGCGTTGACTAGATGGACCTTTGCTGGCAAAGTAATGTCTCTGCTTTTTAATATGCTGTCTAGGTTGGTTGTAACTTTCCTTCCAAGAATTAAGTGTCTTTTAATTTCAGGGCTGCAGTCACCTTCTGCAGTGATTTTGGAGCCCCAAAAAATAAAGTCAGCCACTATTTCCCCATCTATCTGCCATGAAGTGATGGGACTGGATGCCATGATCTTAGTTTTCTGAATGTTGAGTTTTAAGCCAACTTTTTCACGCTCCTCTTTCACTTCATCTAGCGGCTCTTTAGTTCTTCTTCACCTTCTGCCATAACGGTGGTGTCATCTGTATCTGAGGTTATTGATATTTCTCCTGGCAATCTTAATTCCAGCTTGTGCTTCATCCAGCCCAGTGTTTTTCATGATGTATTCTGCATATAAGTTAAATAAGCAGGGGGACAATACACAGCCTTGACGTACTCCTTTTCCTATTTGGAACCAGTCTGTTGTTCATGTCCAGTTCTAACTGTTGCTTCCTGACCTGTGTACAGATTTCTCACGAGGCAGGTCAGGTGGTCTGGTATTCCCTTCTCTTTCAGAATTTTCCAGTTTGTTGTGATCCACAGTCAAAGGCTTTGGCATAGTTAACAAAGCAGAAATAGATGCTTTTCTGGAACTCTCTTGCTTTTTCGATGATCCAGCGAATGTTGGCAATTTGATCTCTGGTTCCTCTGCTTTTTCTAAAACCAGCTTGAACATCTGGAAGTTCACAGTTCACGTACTGCTGAAGTCTGGTTTGGAGAATTTTGAGCATTACTTTACTAGCGCGTGAGAGGAGAGCAGTAGTTTGAACATTCTTTGGCATTGCCTTTCTTTGGGATTGGAATGAAAGCTGACCTTTTCAGTCCTGTGGCCACTGCTGAGTTTTCCAAATTTGTTGGCATATTGAGTGCTGCACTTTCACAGCATCATCTTTCAGGATTTGAAATAGCTCAACTGAAATTCCATCACCTCCACTAGCTTTGTTCGTAGTGATGCTTTTAAGGCCCACTTGACTTCACATGGGACTTCCCTGGTGGCTCAGAGGGTAAAGCGTCTGCCTTCAATGCCGGAGACCTGGGTTTGATTCCTGGGTGGGGAAGATCCCCTGGAGAAGGAAATGGCAACCCACTCCACTATTCTTGCCTGGAAAACCCCATGGATGAAGAAGCCTGGTGGGTTACAGTTCATGGAGTCACAGAGAGTCGGGTACGACTGAGTGACTTCACTTCACTGACTTCACATGCCAGGACGTCTGGCTCTGGGTGAGTGATCACACCATCGTGGTTATCTGGGTCGTGAAGATCTTTTTTGTATAGTTCTTCTGTGTAGTCTTGCCAACTCTTCTTAATACCTTCTGCTTCTATTAGGTCCATGACATTTCTGTCCTTTATTATGCCCATCTTTGCTTGAAATGTGCCCTTGGTATCTCTAATTTTCTTGAAGAGAACTCTTGTCTTTCTCATTCTGTTGTTTTCCTCTATTTCTTTGCACCGATCACTGAGGAAGGCTTTCTTATCTCTCCTTGCTATTCTTTGGAACTCTGCATTCAAATGGGAATATCTTTCCTTTCCTTCTTCACCTTTTGTTTCTTTTCTTTTCTCAGCTATTTGTAAGGCCTCCTCAGACAGACATTCTGCTTTTTGTATTTCTATTTCTTGGGGATGGTCTTGATCCCTGTCTCCTGTACAATGTCACGAACCTCTGTCCATAGTTCATCAGGCATTCTGTCTATCAGATCTAGTCCCTTAAATTTATTTCTCACTTCCACGGTATAATCGCAAGGGATTTGATTTAGGTCATACCTGAATGGTCTAGTGTTTTTCCCTAGTGTTTTCTTCAATTTAAGTCTAAATTTGGCAGTAAGGTGTTCATGACCTGAGCCACAGTCAGCTCCCAGTCTTGTTTTTGCTGACTGTATAGAGCTTCTCCATCTTTGGCTACAAAGAATATAATCAATCTGGTTTCGGTGTTGGCCATCTGGTAATGTCCATGTGTAGAGTCTTCTCTTGTGTTGTTGGAATAAGGTGTTTCCTATGACCAGTGCGTGCTCTTGGCAAAACTATTAGCTTTTGCCCTGCTTCATTCTGTACTCCAAGGCCAAATTTGCCTGTTACTCCAGGTGTTTCTTGACTTCTTACTTTTGCATTCCAGTACCCTATAATGAAAAGGACATCTTTTTTGGGTGTTAGTTCTAGCAGGTCTTGTAGGTCTTCATAGAACCATTCAACTTCAGCTTCTTCAGCATTACCGGTCAGGGCATAGACTTGAATTACTGTGATATTGAATGGTTTGCCTTGGAAATGAACAGAGATCATTATATCGTTTTTGAGGTTGCATCCAAGTACTGCATTTCAGATTCTTTTGTTGACTAGCATAAGGCAGGCACTGAAGAGGTCACTAAGTGGAGAGTTGTTTATTGAAACTCTGATTGGCTCATAAAGACAGAATTGTGATTGGTGAATAAGACAACCTAATGGAGCAAAAAGTCACAGGGTCCAGGTTAATTATCATGCAACAAATGCTCCCTGTCCATTGGATATTGGTTTCAAAATAGGAGCCCAGAGAGGTAGAATAATAAACATCGCAGTTAATGCTGAAAAGATTGTAAAGGGACACTTCCCTTTCTGATGTGGAAGACTAGATAATCCAAAAATTCTCCTACCACAAAATACCTAGAAATGATGCATAAAATACAACAAATGTTCTTTTAAATGCATATAATATAGGAGAGAGAAGTTTTTTGTTTTGATTTTATAGCCCTCTGTACTGTTTGAATGTGTGTATTACTTTTTTTTGTTACTATAGTATGTCTTATTTTAATTTTTGTCATCCTGTTTTATTTTCATTTAAACTATTTGTTTTTTAGTAGATAATACTTAAAACATGAATCAAGATTCAAAAATTTAAAAAGTCAAACTGCAAAATTTCTCTTTCCTACCCCTATTGCCAGGTCCCCAGTTCCTCTTCCCTAGCCTAGAAATATTTTATGTAGCTACCTTATGACAGGAGTGGAAACATCCTGTGTGCTCAGTCACTCAGTCGTGTCCTACTCTGCGACCCCATGGACTATAGCCCACCAGGCTCCTCTGTCCATGGAATTTTCCAGGCAAGAATAGTGAAGAAGTTTGCCATTTCCTGTTCCGGGGGATCTTCCCAATCTAGGGATCAAACCGACTTCTATTGTGTCTCCTGCATAAGCAGGCAGATTCTTTACCACTGCACCACTTGGAAAGCCACACCAAATGTATATATGCACACCTAAATAATGCTGTCCCTCTCTATAACACAAATTTTCGTTTTCACACACTATTTCACATGTTGATTTTTTTCATACAATAGATTCTGAAGCTCATATCAGAACTTCCTGTGTTTTTTCATAACTGCATAGTATTCAATTTATAGATAAACCATAATTTATTTAAGCAATCCCTGTTGGATATTAACATGTTTTCCAGTCTTTTGCTATTATAAGCACTTCTGCAGTGAATGACTTTGTACATATGATATTTCACACCTGTGTGGGTATATCTGTAGGCTAAATCCTTAAAATTGGAATTTCATAGTAAAAAAAATAGAGGTAACATATACCTCTAAACATAAACAGTCAATTGGTCTCCATTAAAGACATTCCTATCATCATTGTCAGAGTGCTGTACATATATCCCTCAATAACTGAAACAGGACTTTCCTGGTGGTCCAGTGGTTAAGAATCCATCTGCCAATAGGGAACATGGGTTCAATCCCTGGTCTGGGAAGATTCCACATACCTTGGGGCAACTAAGCACATGCACCACAACTACTGAACCACACACCCTAGGGCCCATGCTCTGCAACAAGAGAAGCCATTACAATGAGAAGCCCTTGCACCACAACTAGAGAATGCCCATGCACAGCAACACAGAGCCAAGAAACTAAAACCAGTAAATTAAATAAAAGTAACTAAAACAATAATTTTAAATTCATATTATAATTCAGAAGAGATTATTGAGGGAGTTTTGTTTAAAACCAGCAGGATTTAAAAGAAGAAAAAAAATGTTATTACCTATGGCCATATTATTACCACCACTCTAATCCTACCTTCATTGCTCCTTTGCTAAGCTTCCTTGGAATCCCAGAAATAATCATAATGAGGAGAGGAGGCAGAGCACCTTTTTATTTTAAAAACCAGGCACCAGATTTCCTCTTTGGAAAAGAAGTTTCTTTACTTAGTGTATTAATTTGCTAGGGTTGCCATAACAAAGTCACAAACTGGATAATTTAAACAGCAGCAATGTATTTCTGCATAGTTCTGGGGGCTAGAAGTCTAGGATCAAGGTAATGGCAGGGTTCATTCTGTCTGAGGCTTTGGTTTCTCCTTGGCTTCTAAATGGCCATCTTCTGTTTTGTCTTCCCCTATACCCATCCATGTTTAAATTTTTTTTCTTCTTCTAAGGACATCAGTCATGTTGGTTTAGGGCCAACCTTAATCACCTCAGACTTCCCTGGTGGCTCAGATGGTAAAGCGTCTGCCTACCATGTGGAGACCTGGGTTCAATCCCTGGGTTGGGAAGATCCCCTGGAGAAGGAAAGGGCAACCCACTCCAGTATTCTTGCCTGGAAAATGCCATGGACAGAGGATCCTGGCAGGCTACATTCCATGGGATCACAAAGAGTCAGACACGACTGAGAGACTTCATTTTCTTTTCTTTTCTTTCTTTCACTTTCTAATGACCTCATTTTAATTTAATTACCTCTTTAAAGACCCTATCTAGGGAGGGAGGTGGGAGGGGGAACACATGTAAATCCATGGGGAACACATGTAAATCCATGGCTGATTCATGTCAATGTATGGCAAAAACCACTACAATATTGTAAAGTAATTAGCCTCCAACTAATAAATATAAAGGAAATATATATATATATAAATAAAGACCCTATCTACAAATACATTGAGAGGTACTGAGAGATAGGACTTCAACACATACATTTGGAGGAACACAATTCAGTCCATAACAGCTAGCATTAACCTCCTTAAGTAAGACAGGTGAAGTCCAATAATTGTTTCCCAACCTCCTGTAAAAATCTTTCTATGCAACCTCGTGTCTGTGATTCTTTAAGGAGTGGCAGAATTGGAGTTGTGTCCAGTAATGCGGAGAAAAGGGACAGGGAGAGATGGCCTGGTGATCCATAACCTGAATCAATTCACTGGAAACAAGAGCAGCTCACAAATAACCACAAGTGACATAAACCTCAATTAATCTTGAGGGTCACAGAGATGAACTACCATGAGGTAGTGACAAAGATTCTATCACCAGATATCAGCGCTAAGATGGTGGAGGAATAGGACGGGGAGACCACTTTCTCCCCCATAAATTCATTGAAAGATCATTTGAATGCTGAGGAAATACCACAAAACAACTTGTGAACGCTGGTGGAGGACACCAGGCACCCAGAAAGGCAGCCCATTGTCTTCGAAAGGAGGTAGGACAAAATATAACAGATAAAAAGAGAGACAAAAGAGTTAAGGATGGAGACTCATCCTGGGGAGGAAGTCGTAAAAGAGGAGAAGTTTCCAAACACCAGGAAACCCTTTCACCAGCAGGTCTGTGGGGAGTTTTGGAATCTCAGAGGGCAACATAACTGGGAGGAATAAATAAATAAATAAAACCCACAGATTATGCGCCTAACTGCAACTGCCAGCAGAGAAGTAGCCCAGACGCTGGCATCAGCCACCAGCAAGTAGGGGCTGAACAGGGAGGTGCCGGCTGCATTGCTTAGGGTTAGGACCAGGCCTGAATGCCCTGAGGGCAATCTGAGGGAGCTAACATGAGATAGCAACCCAAACAGTGGGATAGCCAGAGAGATAGAAAAAAAAAAGAGGAAAGAGAGAGAACTTTCCCCCGAAAAGCTCTAACCTAAGGCACTGCCGGGCCTGCTCACAGAACAAAGGACTGAGCGAATACAAGAGGAAAGCTAGCCAGCAGCGGACCGGCCCATCCCCCACCAGAGTCAGGGAGGCAGGCGGGCGACAGCCAGAGCCAGAAGGCAAGGGGCAAACTCAGCCCCAGAGATGGCGTCCTCTGCCAAACTGCGAGCAGACTCCCAATTGCTAACTAAGTCTTCCTGGGATCCTGGACGGCTGACATCCGCCAGGAGGGTTGTAGCCACAGATCAGCTCCCCAGAGGAGACAAACGGCACACCTGAGACAGTGCTCCCACTGCATACCCAGGAAACCTAGTGGCCTGGACCAGGGAGGTGATGAGACGCACCGCCCCACCTGGGGAGACTGCGCTTGTGAAGCACCTGGTCGCCTGAGCTGCTCGGACCTGGGAAGGGCACAAAACGCAGGCCCAACTGAGTCTGTGCCTTTGTGGAGAACCTGAGAACCTGAACCTGAGCGGCTTAGACCTGGGAAGTGCACGCAACCCAGGGCCCGCTTTAGACAGTTCCCCTGCTGAGCAACCTGGAGCCTGAGCAGTGTACACTAGGGAAGCACACACACCGTGAGCAGGGGGCAAACCCAGTGTGGCCCAGACACCGCGAGCGCTCCCCACACATGCCAGTGATATTTGTTTGTGGTGTTCCTCCCTCCCCGCAGCACAATTGAACAAGTGAACCTAAATAAATGACCACCTTTGCCCCCTTGTGTCAGGGCAGAAGTTAGATACTGAAGAGACTTGCAAACAGAGGACGCCAAAATAAACAAATAGGGAACCGCTTTGGAAGTGACAGGTGCAATGGATTAAAACACTGTAGTTAGCATTGACTACATTGGAAGGGACCTATAGACCTTGAGAAGAAGTGTAAACTGGAACAAGGATCTATCTGAAACTGAACTGACCCCACACTGCCCTCAACAGCTCCAGAGAAATTCCTAGATATATTTTACTAATATCATTTTTTAATTTTTTATTTTTAAGTTCTTTATTACCCCTTTAATTTTCACTTTTAAAACCTACTATTACCTTGCCAAAAAAAAAGACCCTATTTTTAAAGCAAATTTCATATATATTTTTTTATAACTTTTGCGATTTTGTTTTGTTTTTTTAATATTGTATTTTTGAGAGTCTAACCTCTACTCTAGATTTTTAATCTTTGCTTTTTGGTATTATCAATTTTGTACCTTTAAGAGTCAAATCTTCAGTACCCATTTTTACTTAGGAGTGTGACTACTGGCTTGATTGCTCTCTCCACTTTTGACTCTCCTCTTTCTCCCCCAGGTCACCTCTATCTCCTCCCTCCCCTTCTCTTCTCTACTTAACCCTGTGAATCTCTTTGGGTGTTCCAGGCTGTGGAGAACACTTATGGAACTGATCACTGGCTAGACTGGTCTCTCTCCTTTTGACTCACCCTCCTCTCCTCCTCCTGGTCACCTCTATCGCCTTCCTCCCTCTTCTCTCCTCTATGGAACTCTGTGGACCTCTCTGACTGTTCCAGACTGTGGAGACTAAATAGGGAATTGATTACTGGCTAGATTGCTCTCTCCTCTTTTGATTCCCCCTATTCTCTGCCTGGTCACCTCTATCTCCCTCCTCCCTCTTCTCTTCTCCATGTAACTCTGTGAACCTCTCTGGGTGTCCCTCACTATGGAGAATCTTTTCACCATTAACCTAGTTGTTTTATCATCAGTGCTGTATGGATGGAGAAGTCTTGAGGCTACTGTAAGAATAAGACTGAAAGCCAGAGGCAGGAGGCTTAAATCCAAAACTTGAGAACACCAGAAAACTCCTGACTCTAGGGAAAATTAATTAACAAGAGCACATTCAAAAGCCTCCATACCTACACTGAAACCAAGCTCCATCCAATAGCCAACAAGTTTCAGAGCAAGACATACCAAGCTAATTCTCCAACAATGCAGGAACATAACCCTGAGCACAAAAATACAGGTGGCCAAAAGTCACGCCAAACCCAGAGACACCTCAAAACTCACTACTGGACACTTCATTGCACTCCAGAGAGAAGAGATCCAGCTCCACCCACCAGAACACCGATGCAAGCTTCCCTAACTAGGAAAGCTTGACAAGCCACTTGTCCAACCCCACCCACAGGAATGAACCTCCACAATAAAGAGGAACCAAAAACTTCCAGCATACGGTAAGGCCACCCCAAACACAGCAACTTAAACATGATGAAAAGGCAGAGAAATATTCAGCAGGTAAAGGAACATGATAAAAGCCCACCAAACCAAAAAGCCCACCAAACCAAACAAAAGAGGAGGAGATAGGGAGTCTATCTGATAAAGAATTCAGAATAATGATACTAAAAATGATCCAAAATCTTGAAAACAAAATGGAGTTACAGATAAATAGCCTGGAGACAAGGATTGAGAAGAAGCAAGAAAAGTTTAACAAGGACCTAGAAGAAATAAAAAAGAGTCAATCAATAATGAATAATGCAATAACTGAGATCAAAAGCACTCTGGAGGGAACCAACAGTAGAATAACTGAGGGAGAAGATAGGCTAAATGAGGTGGAAGATAGAATGGTGGAAATAAATGAAGCAGAGAGGGGAAAAAAGAAAAAAGAATTAAAAGAAATGAGGACAACCTCAGAGACCTCTGGGACAATGTTAAATGCCCCAACATTCGAATCATAGGAGTCCCAGAAGAAGACAAAAAGAAAGGCCATGAGAAAATACTTGAGGAGATAATAGTTGAAAACTTCCCTAAAATGGGGACGGAAATAGCCACCCAAGTCCAAGAAACCCAGAGAGTCCCAAACAGGATAAACCCAAGGTGAAACACCCCAAGCCATATATTAATCAAATTAACAAAGATCAAACACAAAGAACAAATATTAAAAGCAGCAAGGGAAAAACAACAGATAACTCACAAGGGTATCCCCATAAGGATAACAGCTGATCTTGCAATAGAAACTCTTCAAGCCAGAAGGGAATGGCAGGACATACTTAAAGTGATGAAAGAGAAAAACCTACAACCCATATTACTGTACCCAGCAAGGATCTCATTCAAATACGGAGAAATCAAAAGCTTTACAGATAAGCAAAAGCTCAGAGAATTCAGCACCGCCAAATCAGCTCTTCAACAAATGCTAAAGGGTCTTCTCTAGACAGGAAACACAGAAAAGGTTTATAAACTCGAACCCAAAACAACAAAGTAAATGGCAACAGGATCACACTTATCAATAATTACCTTAAATGTAAATGGGTTGAATGCCCCAACCAAAAGACAAAGACTGGCTGAATGGATACAAAAACAAGACCCCTACATATGCTGACTACAAGAGACCCACATCAAACCTAGGGACACATACAGACTAAAAGTGAAGGGCTGGAAAAAGATATTTCATGCAAATGGAGACCAAAAGAAATCAGGAATAGCAATACTCATATCAGATAAAATAGACTTTGAAATAAAGGCCATGAAAAGAGACAAAGAAGGACATTACATAATGATCAAAGGATCAATCCAAGAAGAAGATATAGCAATTATAAATATATATGCACCCAACATAGGAGTACCACAATATGTAAGGCAAATGCTAGCAAATATGAAAGGGGAAATTAAAAGTAACACAATAATAGTGGGAGACTTTAATACCCCACTCACACCTATGGATAGATCAACTAAACAGAAAATTAGCAAGGAAACACAAACTTTAAATGATACAATGGACCAGTTAGACCTAATTGATATCTATAGGACATTTCACCCTAAAACAATGAAATTCACCTTTTTCTCAAGTGCACACGGAACCTTCTCCAGGATAGATCACATCCTGGGCCATAAATCTAGCCTTGATAAATTCAAAAAAATTGAAATCATCTCAAGCATCTTTTCTGATCACAATGTGGTAAGATTAGATGTCAACTACAGGGGGAAAAAGCTGTTAAAAATACAAACATATGGAAGCTAAACAACACACTTCTGAAAAACCAACAAATCACAGAAGAAATCAAAAAAGAAATCAAAATATGCAGAGAAATGAATGAAAATGAAAACACAACAACAACCCAAAACTTATGGGATTTAGTAAAAGCAGGGCTAAGGAGAAGGTTCATAGCAATACAAGCCCACCTCAAGAAACAGGAGAAAAGTCAAATAAATAACCTAACTCTACACCTAAAGCAACTAGAGAAAGAAGAAATGAAGCATCCCAGGGTTAGTAGAAGGAAAGAAATCATAAAAATTAAGGCAGAAATAAATGCAAAAGAAACAAAGGTGACCATAGCCAGATTCAGCAAAGCTAAAAGCTGGTTCTTTGAGAATATAAAATAGACAAACCATTAGCCAGACTCATCAAGGAAAAAAGGGAGAAGAATCAAATCAACAAAATTAGAAATGAAAATGGAGAAATCACAACAGACAACACAGGGTCATAAGAGACTACCATCAGCAACTATATGTCAATAAAATGGACAAATTCTTAGAAAAGTATAACTTTCCAAAACTGAGCCAGGAAGAAATAGAAAATCTTAACAGACCCATCACAAGCACAGAAATTGAAACTGTAATCAGAAATCTTCCAACAAACAAAAGCCTAGGACCAGACGACTTCACAGCTGAATTCTACCAAAAATTTAGAGAAGAGCTAATACCTATCCTACTCAAACTCTTCCAGAAAATTGCAGAGGAAGGTAAACGTCCACTCATTCAATGAGGCCACCATTACCCTAATGCCAAAACCAGACAAAGATGCCACAAAAAAAGAAAACTACAGGCCAATATCACTGAGGAACATAGATGCAAAAATCCTTAACAAAATTCTAGCAAACAGAATCCAAAAACATTAAAAAGATCATACATCATGACCAAGTGGGCTTTATCCCAGAGATGCAAGGATTCTTCAATATTTGCAAATCAATCAATGTGATATACCATGTTAACAAATTGAAAGATAAAAACCATATGATCATCTCAATAGATGCAGAGAAAGCCTTTGACAAAATTCAACATCCATTTATGATAAAAACCCACCAGAAAGGCATAGAAGGAACATACCTCAACATAATAAAAGCCATATATGACAAACCCACAGCAAACATTATCCTCAGTGGTGAAAAATTGAAAGCATTCCCCCTAAAGTCAGGAACAAGACAAGAGTGCCCACTCCCTACTACCATTCAACATAGTTTTGGAAATTTTAGCCACAGCAATCAGAGAAGAAAAAGAAATAAAAGGAATCCAGACTGGAAAATAAGTAGTAAAACTCTCACTGTTTGCAGATGACATGATCCTCTACATAGAAAACCCTAAAGACACCACCAGAAAATTACTAGAGCTAATCAATGAATATAGTAGTTGCAGGATATAAAATTAACATACAGAAATCCCTTGCATTCCTATACACTAACAATGAGAAAACAGAAAGAAATTAAGGAAACAATTCCATTCACCATTGCAATGAAAAGAATAAAACACTTAGGAATAAATCTACCTAAAGAAACAAAAGACCTATATATATAAAACTATAAAACACTGATGAAAGAAATCAAAGAGGACACAAATAGATGGAGAAATATACCATGTTCATGGGTTGGAAGAATCAATATTGTAAAAATGAGTGTACTACCCAAAGCAATCTATAGATTCAATGCAATCCCTATCAAGCTACCAACGGTATTCTTCACAGAACTACAACAAATAATTTCACAATTTATATGGAAATACAAAAAAACCTCGAATAGCCAAAGCAATCTTGAGAAAGAAGAATGGAACTGGAGGAATCAACCTGCCTGACTTCAGGCAGGTTGTAATACTACAAAATTACAGTCATCAAGACAGTATGGTACTGGCACAAAGACAGAAACATAGATCAATGGAACAAAATAGAAAGCCCAGAGATAAATCTACGCACCTTTGGACACCTTATCTTCGACAAAGGAGTCAAGAATATACAATAGAGAAAAGACAATCTCTTTAACAAGTGGTGCTGGGGAAACTGGTCAACCACTTGTAAAAGGATGAAACTAGAACACTTTCTAACACCATACACAAAAATAAACTCAAAATGGATTAAAGATCTAAACGTAAGACCAGAAACTATAAAACTCCTAGAGGAAAACATAGGCAAAACACTCTCTGACGTAAATCATAGCAGGATCCTCTATGACCCACCTCCCAGAGTAATGGAAATAAAAACAAAATAAACAACTGGGACCTAATCAAAAAAAGCTTTTGCACAATGAAGGAAACTATAAGCAAGGTGAAAAGACAGCCCTCAGAATGGGAGAAAATAATAGCAAATGAAGCAACTGAGAAAGAATTAATCTCAAAAATATACAAGCAACTCCCGTAGCTCAATTACAGAAAAATAAGTGACCCAATCAAAAAATGGGTCCCAAAACCATTAAATTGTAATATTTATAATTATTTAGTTAAAAATAAAGAAAGTTTAATGAGGAATAAATTAAAACAAGAAAAAGTGTTGAAATGACTCAAACGTTCATCAACTGGTGATTGAATAAATAAAACATGCAATGCAATATTATTCAGCCATTAAATGAATGGAGTTCTGATATATGCTATAACATGCCATAACTCTGAAAAGATCATGTTAATTAAAAGAAGCCAGGCATAAAAGGCTGCATATTGCATTATTCTGTTCATGTGAATGAATATGTCACAGCCTAGGTAATTCTCTAAAGACAGAAAATAAAGGAGTGGATGCCAGAGTCAAATGAAGGGGGAAATGGAAAATGTCTGCCAGCTGGATAGTGTTTCCCGTTAGAATGATGAAAATATTCTAGAATGAGGGAGTGGTTATGGTTATGCAACCTATAAAGACAACAAATCAATGAATAATACAGTTTAACTGCTAATAAACACATGAAAAGATGCTCAACGTCACTCATTATCAGATAAATGCAAATCAAAACCACAATGAGGTACCATCTCACACTGGTCAGAATGGCTGCTATCAAAAAGTCTACAAACAATAAATGCTAGAGAGAGTGCAGAGAATAAGGGACCCTCTTACACTGTTGGTGGGAATGCAAACTAGTACAGCCACTATGGAGAACAGTGAGGAGATTCCTTAAAAAACTGGAAATAGAACTGCCATACGACCCAGCAATCCCACTGCTGGGTGTACACACCAAGGAAACCAGAATTGAAAGAGAGACATGTACCCCAACGTTCATCGCAGCACTGTTTACAATAGCCAGGACATGGAAGCAACCTAGATGTCCATTGGCAGACAAATGGATAAGAAAGCTGTGGTACATATACACAATGGACTATTACTCAGCTATTAAAAACAGTGCATTTGAATCAGTTCTAATGAGATGGATGAAACTGGAGCCTATTATACAGAGTGAAGTAAGTCAGAAAGAAAAATACCAATACAGTATATTAACACATATATATGGAATTTAGAAAGATGGTAACTATGAGCCTATATGCGAGACAGTGAAAGAGACACAGATGTAAAGAACAGACTTTTGGAGACTCTGTGGGAGAAGGCGAGGGTGGGATGATTTGAGAGAATAGCATTGAAACATATATATTATCATATGTGAAATAGATCACCAGTCCAGGTTGGATGCATGATACAGGGTGCTCAGGGCTGGTGCACTAGGATGACCCAGAGGGATGGGATGGGGAGGGAGGTGGGAGGGAGGTTCAGGATGGGGAACACATGTACACCTATGGCTGATTCATGTCAGTGTATGGCAAGACCCACCACAATATTGTAAAGTAATTAGCCTCCAATTAAAAAAAGAAAAGATTCTATCACCAGACTCTAGCCAGGATCCTCTGAGCCCTCTTCTCCACTAGGCTTCAGCCTCCCCGAAAGTAGTGAGAACAGATTTTACAAGGAGAATGAAGGAATAGGGAGGTGGGTGAGCCAGGACTGTGTACAGTCAGGGAAGTGAAAACTTTCAAAATACGCAGAGAGGGATTAGTTCACATGGAACTATTCTAGGTTTGCTGTCCCTTATGCAAGCTTAGGCTCCCTCAGAGACTGGGAGATAGGAGTCTTACCTTCGGGTCTTGGCTGGAACAAACTAATTTCTTTTGGCAGTCTTGAGTTTTCTCAGGCAGGCACTTTAAAAGGGGCTAGAGTCATCCTAGGGATGTGTCCTTGAGCTGTTAGAAACTATGTTAAGAGTTCATGCTGGACATTTCTCTTGCAACAGTGTATTACTGATTAAAATCTGTTCTCACTACTCTCACACGGCTTTCTGTATCTTTGGCACTTATCACTTTTATTACCCGCGCTTTACAGATTAAAATTTTGGCACTTAGATTGGCAGCCTTGTTTAAAAGCACACCAGCAGAGCCGGGCTTTCTCCTTACCCGTGTCTTCCGGTTTCCTACGGGCTCAGGGAGCCGCGCAGGGCTCTCAGCCCATAGGAGGAGCAGTTTGTCAAGGCCTGGAGCAGAGCGGCGAGCTTTCGGCGGGAGGCGGTGGTGCAGGGTGGCCCGTTCCCAGATTAGGCCCCAATGCTGCGCGCCCTGAACAGCACCCTGCGCTTTCCGCGCCCCTGGAGGCCGCTTGAGACCCGCGGCTGCTCCTCCAACCCCGGGGCTGCAGGCCGGGAGATCCAGGTGTGCGCTCTGGCGGGTCCAGACCGGGGTAAGTGCCGAGAGCCCGGAAGGCGGCTGGGGTGAGCTCCTGCTGGCTGAGAGGCAGGCCTGGTGCTGTTGCCCTGTACGGACCCATGGCCAGTGCTCCCACTACAGGGAGGCAGACTGAAGCTGATTTCAGAGAGAGAAAGTAGTGAGTGGTCCTGAGAGAGAACTTAGTTCCCTACCCAGAAATTGAACCTGGGTAGCCTGGATGAAAACCAGGAATCCTAGCTGCTAGACCACCAGCTGGGAGAGGCTAGAAGGAAAGCAGGCATTTGAAAACAAGAATGTTTCAAGGAGGCAAAGACTGTAAAAACAGGTACAAAGTTTATTATTACAGACACAGCACAACATATGGGAGAGTACACAGGGAAGCAGTTATATTTAAGTCAGAAAAGCCAGGCAGAAATACACACCCAGAGAGAAAGGGTATCTGGGCCTCTCTAACGAGGAGGAGGCCAGTAAAGAGGTGAGTTAAATCACTCATAAAGACAGCCTCTGGGTGTTTATATATGGCAAATTATCTTGTTTCTTCACACCTGACTGGTCCTAGGACCTCCCCAATATGCCTGGGCAACTTTTTTGGGCATCTTTGCTAAGATGGATCCCACTGCAAAAACCTATGAGGGTGTGTCCATGCTTACTATAGGGTGGCAACCCCGCCCTTTTTGATCCCTAGAAAGCCTTTCTGCACATGTGTAGACAAGGACATTTTTCTTGACCTCAGGGGTGATCATCTTACCTCTTTATTCCAGCAGAGCTCATTTACTGACACTAGCTTTGTCCTTGGCGGGTCTGGGTGAGTGAGAAGCTTCAGTTTTACTCCACTGACAAAACACCAGCTGTCTGGCCCAGGGGCCCGTCTATCTCCTACCCCAAAACCAGTAAGAGGGAGGCAGGTTGCTCAGTGTGTTTGAGGATTGGACCCCAAAGTTCCTGCATCCCAGTAGAGGTTCCCTGGGCCTAAATCCTTTGGTAGGTGACCACCTTACCTGCCTCCCCCACCGTAATTGTGAAGGGATTCTGCGTCAATATTGGTCCCTTCAGCCCGAGATTTAGTGGCCTGGGGGCTGTGAGGAAAGAGAAGGGACTCGTTCAAGGGTAGAACTAAGTGCCAGCAAGCCCACCCCGACTAGAGCTTTAAAATGCCTGATTTTCCTCACAGGCTGAGCATCCTGGCAAGGTTCCAGTGGGCTGGGGCAGCCGAGCCAATTCCAATTTGGCTTAGGGCCTCCCGCCTCCTGGAAAGGAGGAGCTGAGGAGAGGGGAAGGGGGCGGGAGAAAGGAGGGAAGCGGAGAGAAGCGGAGAGGCCATGAGGAGGGCTTGGCGCCCCCCTGTGCAATTGCCCTGCAGCTGCTGCTGGAGTTTGGAGTCCTGCTGACTCAAAGGAAAGTTCACAGCAGTCGTCACTGGCAAGAACACCTTGATTGAGCCTTGTGTTGCGTTTTCTTGGTCGTGTTATATTTTGTTTTATTTCTGTTTGGGGGTAGTGTTATTTGTGAAGGCGGGCAAAGGGCAGTGATTGGACTTTGCATTCAGTGGCATTCCCCTGTCTGCCGTGTGTCACCAGCTGGGCAAGATCCTCTTGTCTTTACTTTCTCCCCAGGTCCAACCCCTCTAAACTTCTCCGCATTTAAAATAGCATTGTGTCCAAGTTTTAGTTTACACAGATTGTATTGTTCTAGGCATCTCATATTTCTTCTTTTCTCTTGCTTGATACTAAGTTGAAGAGCTGTTGAAGAACTGTTCCTTGCTCCGTGATACTGTATACTGTTCCCTACCTACATCCCCCACTCTTGACGGACATGAAGGGGCTTCTGGCGTCCAACTACCTCACTTGGTGAGAATTCTCTGGCCAGGTGGGATGGCTAGTGTTAGAGAATACCCCAGTTGCTCTCACTCTTTGTTGACTGCCAAACGGGCTACAGTGTTTGCCTTAAAATAGCTATAACTATTCTCCCAACTTTACAGATCAATAAACCGAGGAACAGAGAGTTTAAGCAACATGAACCAGGTCTGATTTTAAAACCTGTGTTCTCAACTATTAATGGACATCACTATTCTTCTAGTAATTCAGGGACTAAGAACACAGACTTGTACATTAGTTGAAAAATTATCATGGCTCATTTGTAGATAGGAAAACTTTTTATCCAGAAATAACAAGTATCACAGTAATCCAAGTCTGTGACCCAACCACTAATGCCAAAGAAGTTGAACAGTTCTATGAAAACCTACATGACCTTCTAGAACTAACACCAAAAAAAGATGTCCTTTTCCTCATAGGGGACTGAAGTAGGAAGTCAAGAGATACCTGGAGTAACAGGCAGGTTTGACCTTAGAGTACAAAATGAAGCAGCCCAAAGGCTAACAGAGTTTTGCCAAGAGAATGCACTGGTCACAGCAAACACCCTATTTCAACAACACAAGAGCTGACTCTTCACATGGACATCACCAGATGGCCACTACAGAAATCAGACTGATTATACTGTTTGCAACCAAAGATGAAGATGCTCTATACAGTCAGAAAAAAAAGAAGAAAAGACAGGAGCTGACCTTGAATCAGATCATGAACTCATTGCAAAGTTCAGAATTAAATTGAAGAAAGTAGGGAAAACCACTAGGCCATTCAGGTATAACCTAAATCAAATCCCTTATGATTATACAGTGGAAGTGAGAAATAGATTCAAGGGATTAGATCTGATAGGCAGAGTGCCTGGAGAACTATGGATGGAGGTTTGTAACACAGGACAGGAGGTGGTGATCAAAACCATCCCCAAGAAAAAGAAATAGAAAAAGGTAAAATGGTTGTCTGAGGAGGCCTTACAAGTAGCTGAGAAAAGAAGAGAAGCAAAAGGCAAAGGAGAAAAGGAAAGATGTACCCATCTGCATGCAGAGTTCCAGAGAAGAGCAAGGAGAGATAAGAAAGCCTTCTTAAGTTAACAATGCCCTTAAAAAGAATACATTTGAATCAGTTCTAATGAGATGGATGAAACTGGAGCCCATTATACAGAGTGAAGTAAGCCAGAAAGATAAAGACCAATACAGTATACTAACACATATATATGGAATTTAAAAAGATGGTAATGATAACCCTATATGCAAGACAGAAAAAGAGACACAGATGTATAGAACAGACTTTTGGACTCTGTGGGAGAAGGCGAGGGTGGGATGTTCTGAGAGAATAGCATTGAAACAAGTATACTATCAAGTGCGAAACAGATTGCCAGCCCAGGTTGGATGCATGAGACAAGTGCTCAGGGCTGGTGCACTGGGAAGACCCAGAGGGATGGGATGGGGAGGGAGGTGGGAGGGGGGATCAGGACAGGGAACACATGTAAATCCATGGCTGATTCATGTCAATGTATGGCAAAAACCACCTCAATATTGTAAAGTTATTAGCCTCCAACTAATAAAAATAAATGAAAATAAATAAATAAATAAAATTTAAAAATTAAGTTAACAATGCAAAGAAATAGAGGAAAACAATAGAATAGGAAAAACTAAAGATCTCTTCAAGAAAATTAGAGATACCAAGGGAACATTTCATGCAAAGATAGGCACAATAAAGGACAGAAATGGTAAAGACCTAGCAGAAGCAGAAGATATGGGGAGAAGTGGCAAGAATACACAGAAGAACTGTACAAGGTCTTAATGACCCAGATAGTCTCGATGGTGTGGTCACTCACCTAGGGCCAGATATCCTGGAAAATGAAGTCAAGTGGGCCTTAAGAAGCATTACTACGAACAAAGCTAGTGGAGATGATGGAATTCCAGCTGAGCTATTTCAAATCTTAAAGGATGATGTTGTTAAAGCGCTGCACTGAAGATGCCAGCAAATTTAGAAAACTCAGCAGTGGCCACAGGACTGGAAAAGGACTGCTTTCATTCCAATCCCAAAGAAAGGCAATGCCAAAGAATGTTCAAACTACCACACAATTGCACTCATCTCACATGCTAGCAAAGTAATGCTCAAAATTCTCCAAGCAAGACTTCAACAGTATATGAACCGAGAACTTCCAGGCATTCTAGCTGGATTTAGAAAAGGGAGAGGAACCAGCGATCAAATTGCCAATATCCATTGGATCATCAAAAAAGCAAGGGAGTTCCAGAAAAACATCTACTTCTGCTTCATTGACTAAGTCAAAGCCTTTAACTGTGTGGATCACAACAAACTGGAGAATTCTTAAAGAGGTGGGAATACCACACCATCTGACCTGCCTCCTGAGAAATCTATATGCAGGTCAAGAAGCAACAGTTAGAACTGGACATGGAGCTGGACTAGTTCCAAATTGGGAAAGGAGTATATCAAGGCTGTATATTGTCACCTTGTTTATTTAACTTATATGCAGAGTACAGATGTGAAATGCCGGGCTGGATGAAGCACAAGCTGGAATCAAGATTGCTGGGAGAAATATCAATAACCTCGGATATGCATATGATACCTCTCTTATGGCAGAAAGTGAAGAGGAACTAAAGTGCTTCTTGATGAACGTGAAAGAGGAGGGTGAAAAAGCTGGCTTAAAACTCAACATTCAAAAAACTGAGTTCATGGCCTCTGGTCCCATCACTTCATGGGAAATAGATGGGGAAACAATGGAAATAGTGACAGATGTTATTTTCTTGGGCTCCAAAATCACTGAAGATGGTGACTGCAACCATGCAATTAAAAGATGCTTGCTCCTTGGAAGAAAAGCTATGACCAACCTAGACAACATATTAAAAAGCAGAGACATCACTTTGCTGAGAAAGGTCCACATAATCAACTATAGTTTTTCCAGTAGTCATGTAGGGATACGAGAATTGGACCATAAAGAAGGCTGCAATGTGTTAGTCAGTCTGTCGTGTCTCACTCTTTGTGACTCCAAAGTCTGTAGCCCACCAGGCTCCTCTGTCCATGGAGTTCTTCAGGTAAGATAACCAGAGTGGGTTGCCATTTGCTTCGCCAGCGGATCTTCCTGACCCGAGGATCAATCCCAAGTCTCCTTCATTCCAGGCAGATTCTTTACTGTCTGAACCAGCAGCTGTGCTGTGCTGTGTGCTTAGTCACTCAGTCGTATCTGACTCTTTTCAACCACATAGACTGTAGCCCACCAAGCTCCTCTGTCCATGGGGATTCTCCAGGCAAGAATACCGGAGTAGGTTGCCATGCCCTACTCCAGGGGATCTTCCCAACCCATGGAGCGAACCCAGGTCTCCCTCATTGCAGGCAGATTCTTTACCATCTGAACCACCACAGAAGGCCCTGAACCACCAGGGAAGCCCTCGAAGAAGTCTGAGTGCGGAAGAATTGATGCTTTCAAACTGTGGTGCTGGAGAAGACTCTTGAGAGTCCCTTGGACAGCAAGGAGATCAAACCAGTCAACCCTAAAGGAAATCAACCTGGAATATCCATTGGAAGGACTGATGCTGAACCTGAAGCTCCAATACTTCGGCCACCTGATGCAAAGAGCTGACTCACTGGAAAACATCCTGATGCTGGGAAAGATGGAGGAGAAGGGGAGACAGGATAAGATGGTTGGATGGCATGATCAACTCAATGGACATGAGTTTGAGCAAACTCTAGATGATGAAGGACAGGGAAGCCTGGAGTGCTGCAGTCAGTGGGGTCACAGCGTCAGAAATGACTGAGCCACTGAACATTAAGTGTCAGGAGATTAAGCTTCTGCCCTTGCCAGAGGGCATACAGAATGTCCTAGAGGGAAGGAGATAAGGAAACCGAGAAGAGGCAGTGGATGAGGCATGAGGAGGAGACCCAAACACAGGAGACCATCCCACCATCCTCCTTAGAAGTCACCAGTTCTGTCTTCCACTTGGCGTGATAGCACCAGAGCATTGTCACATTGTGCCTGTTGTCTTTGAAAATGAGATTAGCTCGTTAACCACTTCTCACTCTTATGGCTTTACTCCAGCTCCTTACCTGAATAGTGAAGGTTCTCCACCACAACCTGACCATGTCACTTTATCTCTCCTACCATGGGTTTGTTCATTTTAAGCCATCCCAGTTAAGTGTTTTCTTCTAACTATGCCCCTGACTTGGGTCCTCTCCTCCCTCTCTACCTTTGTAAACCACTTAGGAATTACACCCTCTTCCCCCACCCTTGTCCTTTGGCATTCCTTCTGTCTGGACTAGTCTTCCTCATCACTTGTTAACTCTGAGGGTGAGGATTGCTAGCTGGGTCCACCTAGTAACTTTGGCACATTCTCTTCTTTTCTGAGCCTCAGTTTTCCCCTCTATATACTTAGGGATTATTAAGGCTTCCCACACAACTCAGTAGTAAAAGAATCTGCCAGTGCAGGAGACACGGGAGACTTGGGTTTGATCCCTGGGTCAGGAAGATCCCCTGGAGAAGGGAATGGCAACGCCACTCCAGTATTCTTGCCTCGAGAATCCCATGGACAGAGGAGCCTTGCAGGCTACAGTCCATAGGGGTTACAAAGAGTCAGACACTACTGAGTAACTGAGCACACATACCCACATGACCTTCCAGTGGTTTCTATCAACTCCCACCCACATCGCTGTGTGATCCAGACCATCCAGATAGATGTGATTCTAGGTCTTCTGCTAAGCAAATCAAACCATCACGGGAGTCTGATAATCAGAGTAGAGAGGGTGCAATGCAAACCCATCATTATTACTGGGGTCCAGCAAGGGCAATGTTCCCAGAATAGGGTGTCAACTAAGAAGTCAGGCTGAGCTCTCTTATTTCTGCAGGGCCTGGCATGTGGTAGTACAAGTTGAACATTGTCAGGTGAATGAATGAAAGCCAAAGACACCCTGTCTGGCTCCTTAGGTCTCCCAGCTTAGAGCTCACACCTCATATTGGGTCCCAGACTTTCACCAGCTTCTGTGCATTTTCCCTGCTCTAAGTGCCCATAAACTCTGGTTATGCACTTATGGACATTATCTCTTTTAATCTTAATTACAACCTTTTTAGTATTTCTATTTATAGATCAGGAAAGTGAAAGTCAGAAGGATAAAGTAACTTGTCCAAGGCCATGGAGCTGGTATGTGACTGAGTTGTGATTTCAGCCGAGCACCATATTTGCATTCTGCAAGAGGGAGCTAGAGATGAAATATGGGAGAGAGTTAGCCAGAGAAAAAGGAAAGACAGAACAGGAAAGTGAAGAAGAGAGGAAAGTCCCTTCAATCCCAGGATGTCATGACTATATTTGTTTTCTATTGCCACATAACAAATTACCACAGACTCTGTTGCTTAAAATAGCATACATTTATTATCTCATAGTTTCCATAGGTCAGAAGCCCAGGCATAATTTTGCTGGGTTCTCTGCTTCAGAGTTTTAGCAGGCTGCAATCCCGGAGTTGGCAGAAGCTATGGTGTCTCATCATAGGCTCAACTGGGGATGGATCTGCCTCCAGGTTCCTCAGGCTACTGACAGAATTCATATCCTGTTGTTGTAGTACTGAAGTCCTGTTTTCTTCCTGTTAGCCAGGGGCCACTCTGAGCTCCTAGAGGCTGCCCACAGGACCCTGCCACAGGACCGTATCCATGGGCCCACTAGTTTCTCTAGTGTGTGCTAGTAATACAGTCTTTTTAAATTTTATTTATTTTTGGCTGTGCTGGTTCTTCCTGCATGAAGGCTTTCTCTAGTTGCAGCGAGCAGGGGCTACTCTCTAGTTGCCATGTGCAGGCTTCTCATTGCATTGGCTTCTTGTTGCAGAGCTTGGGCTCTAGCGCACGCAGGCTTCAACAGTTGTGGCTCGCAGGTTTAAGGGTCCAGGCCATAGTTGTGGTGAATTAGTTTAATTGCCCTGCGGCGTGTGGAATCTTCCTGGGTCAGGAAATGAACCCTCCGCATTGGCAGGCAGATTCTTTTACCAGTGGACCACCAGGGAAGTCCAATACAGGGTCTTGTATACATTATAAACTAATCACAAAAGTGACATCTCATTGTCTTTGTCATATAATTGGACCTAATCTTAGAAGTGATCTTTTATGACCTTACCTGTGTTCTCTAGGTTAGAAGCAATTCACAGGTTCTGCCCACAATCAAGGGAAGGGGATTATTCAGGATATCAACACTGGGGCCACTCTAAAGTCTATCTGCCACAGTGGCCTTGGACCTAGACTGTTCTCCTCAACCCTTCTGATGTAGTTCCTCTGTATCCACCAGTTTCCCTTCCCCAGGTTGCAACATTTTCTTTTCTGGAAAGGAGGACCTTTGGGACATCTGAGTTCCTCGGTGGGACCTCCAGGCCTGCGGGGCTCAAAGAGTTCTATGAAGGTTTCCAGGGAGGCTAACGAAGCCTTCTAGACTGCATGTTACAGTTCTCTGTCCCAGACCACAGTTCTCTAACTGTGGCTGTAAATCCTTTCCCTTGAGAGCACCAGAACTTTCACTGGCCCTTCTGGGTGTCTCAGATCAGCTCACACTGAGAACAACATCTTAATGAATTCTGCTTGTTCCACAAAGCTAGGTACATTGAGAGAAAAGAACAAGAGGCCTTTGAAGACCAAAGGATTGGTGAACACACTCCTCTAATCCATCCTGACATTTTACAGGAGGGGAAACAGCCAAGAAGGCATAAGAGTATTTGAGCCTCTGCCTAGAGTCTGTCTCTGTTCCCCACACCTGGCCCTGATTTGGCACGAGGCCAGAGGGATGTACAAAGGCCAGATTGTAGGGAGTCTTTTGGGTGGTAATAAGGATTTAGAATGAATTCTGATGAAAAGGGAAGCAAGAAGAATATGGTCAGATTTGGGTTAGAAAGATGACTTTGACCCAAATGAGGGAATGAATGTGGAAGGAGAAGGGGAGGCAGAGCTGAGGACAGTGGGCCGGTTGGGGCATTCATGTAATAGGAGAGAGAGCCCACCTGCTTATGGCTGCAGGAGGGCGGGGTGTGAGCTGAAAGGTCTGAGATCCACGAGGTTGGATTGTCTGCCTCGGACACGGAGTAAACTTCAAGTGTCAGAAAAACAGAGGCAACAGGAGAGACCTCCGAGTTGATATGTCATTCACTCACCGAAGGAGCAGAAGAAAGACTGATCATTTTTTGACATGTTGGTCTAGATGTCAAGTGAGCAGCAGGATATATTCAGGCTTGGAGCTCAGAGGAGAGCAGGCTGGGTGTGCGGGGCAGTCCTGCGTGTACAGGAGGCAAGCACATGGGAAGCAGGAAGAAGGAGAAGGGGCAGACGAGCAAGCACAGCCCTCCTGACTCTCCTGTCACACCTCACAGGGCTCTCCCTTTCCTCTGAACTCCTCCAGTTCTGGAAGACACTAAAAGGTGCCCCCCCTCCCCCCGCCAGGAAATATGCTGCATTGGCATAGGGATATTTTTGAGCTAAAGCTGCTTGAAATAAACAGCAGATGCAAGAAGGGCATGCTTCTCCCTTTTTCTTACTGAAAACAGAAGATTAAAAACTCCCATTTGAAAAATGCCTTTCTTCAAACTGGAGATAAAAAAAACATTCTTCAACAGGGAGTTGAAGCCAAGAGAATCCTGTACAAACAGACAAGTGTGTTGAAACAGACAAATGTGAACAGACAACTGTGTAGAAACAGGCCTTATCTTCCTATAGCCTCCCACATAGTTAACTTTGCCACAGTTGCTACTCTGCCTTCAGCCTACTGTAAAAGCGTGTTGTTTGTTGTTGTGTCAACCCAGTTGTGTCCATCTCCTTGCGACCCCATGGACTGCAGCACACCAGGCCTCCCTGTCCCTCACCATCTCCCAGAGTTTGCCCAAGTTCATATTCATCACATGGATGATGCCATCCAGCCATCTCATCCTTGACGCCCTCTTTTCCTTCTGCCCTCGATCTTTCCCAGCATCAGGGACTTTTTCAAAGAGTCAGTTGTTCACATCAGGTGACCAAAACACTGGAGCTTCAGCTTCAGCATCAGTCCTTCCAATGAGTATTCAGGGTTGATTTCCCTTAAGATTGACTGGTTTGATCTCCTTGCTGTCCAAGGGACTCTCAGGAGTCTTCTCCAGCACCACAGTTCAAAGGTATTTGGCACAGTCTTTGGCACTCTACCTTCTTTACGATCCACTGTAAAGACACTAAAAGGTCTGTCTTTTACACTCTTACAACCATCCATGACCACTGGGAAGACCATAGCCTTGACTATACAGACTTCTGTCAGCAGAGTAATGTTTCTTCTTTTCAACACACCGTCTAGGTTTGTCATAGCATGTAGATCTACCATTTCTGGGGGGTCTTCATTTCCTTTTGAGGGGTCCTGTGTTACATAAAACTTGAACAAACTCATATGCTTTTCTCCTGTTAATCTGTTTTATGTTGGTTTAATTCTCAGGTGCAGCCAAAAAACACTAAAGACCCAGCTCTGCTACACTCAGGGCCCTCCTCTGTGCCACTCCCTCTGTCTGAAATAGGCTTTTCCCCACCAACACACACGCACACTTTGCTCTGGCAACTCCTATTCATTCCTCAGCTCTCAGCTGAAAGGTCACTTCTTCCCCCAGGAAGTCACTGCTGATCTTCTACACTAGGGCTCCCCTCTGCCCACTCTAAACCACCAACCTCCTGTCTTTTTTTCCCCCATGTCCTTGTCGCAAATAGTAATGACTTGTTGAATGTCGATCTCCTCTGTTAGATGGTAGGATCTAAGAGGACAGGGACTGAGTCTGCTCTAGTCTCTGACATCAATGTTTAGTACAGAGGCCAGTGTGTGTTAAATACATAACTGTACAAACGACTGAATAAAGAGATCTTGGACTGACCTTTCAGGAACTTCAACTACTTGAGTAGTCTCATAGAGAACAGACTTGTAGTAGCCAAGGGGAAGGAAAGGTTGGGGAAGAAGGCATTAGGAGTTTGGGGTTAGCAGATGCAAACTATTATATATAGAATGGATAAACAAGGTCCTACTGTATAACACAGGGAACTATATTCAACATCTTGTGATAAATCATAATGGAAAAGAATAGGAAAAGGAATATATATGTATATAACTGAATCACTTTGCTGTACAATAGAAATTAACACATTTGACAAAATATAATTTTTCAAATGGAGTAGTCTCTTACATGTAGTATTTTTCCCACTATACCTCACTCTGAAAATGAAAATTTTTACCTATTTCCACCTTGCTCAAATGCTTCCATCTATGAGCTGCCAGTTATAATCCTATAGTACTTTATGTATTTATTTTACTTATGACCTCATATTATCATTTACTTATATTAGGCTACAAGCACTAATGCAACAATCCCTTGAAGACAGGGATTGTTACATATCCTTATAATACCCACAATTTATTATACGTCAAAGTTGTTCACTAGATATGCAGGGTTGTTATTTATTTAGTAACAAACAGTTGGCTTTTATTTTTTGTGATCTTAGTTTTAGTCATTGTATTTGGTCATACAGTCATATCTAGGCTTTTTAAAATTCTCATTTATTTCAAGCTAATAAAATTAAACATCTTTTCATGTGCTTAGTGGTCATTTGTATATCTTCTTTTGTGTGGTTCTCTTTTGTTAAGAAGTGGGTTTTTTAATCAAAATACAACTGACATATTAGTTTCAGATGTTCAGTTCAGTTCAGTCGCTCAGTTGTGTCTGATTCTTTGCGACCCCATGCACTATAGCATGCCAGGCTTCCCTGTCCATCACCAACTCCTGGAGCTTGCTCAAACTCATGTCCATCTCGTTGGTGATGCCATCCAACCATCTCATCCTCCCTCTTCCTCTTCTCCTCCCGCCTTCAATCTTTCCCAGCATCAGGGTCTTTTCCAATGAGTCAGTTCTTCGCATTAGTGGCCAAAGTATTAGAGTTTCAGCTTTAGCATCACTCCTGAATATTCAGGACTGATCTCCTTTAGGATGGACTGGTTGGATCTCCTTGCACTCCAAGGGACTCTCAAGCATCTTCTCCAACACTGCAGTTCAAAAGGATGAACTTTTCAGCGTTCAGCTTTTTTATGGTCAAACTCTCACATCCATACATGACTACTGGAAAAGCCATAGTTTTGACTAGATGGATCTTTGTCGGCAAAGTAATGTCTCTGCTTTTTAATAATGCTGTCTAGGTTGGTCATAACTTTTCTTCCAAGGAGCAAGCATCTTTTAATTGCATGACTGCAGTCACCATCTGCAGTGATTTTGGAGCCCAAGAAAATAACATCTGTCACTCTTTCCATTGTTTCCCCATCTATTTGCCAAGAAGTGATGGGGCCGGATGCCATGATCTTAGCTTTCTGAATGTTGAGTTTTAAGCCAACTTCTTCACTCTCCTCTTTCACTTTCATCAAGAGGCTCTTGTTTGCTTTCTGCCATAAGGATGCTGTCACCTGTGTGTCCGTAATTGATATTTCTCCCGGCAATCTTGATTCCAGCATGTGCTTCATCCAGCACAGTGTTTCTCATGATGTACTCTGCATATAAGTTAAATAAGCAGGGGCACAATATACAGCCTTGACATACTCCTTTCCGGATTTGGAACCAGTCTGTTGTTCCATGTCCAGTTTTAACTGTTGTTTCTTGACCTGCATGTAGATTTCTCAGGAGGCAGGTAAGGTGGTCTGGAATTCCTACCTCTTTTAAAAATTTTCCAGTTTGTTGTGATCTACACAGTAAAAGGCTTTGGTGTGGTCAATAAAGCAGAAGTAGATGTTTTTCTGGAAATCTCTCTTGCTTTTTTGGTGATTCAGTGGATGTTGGCAATTTGATCTCTGGTTCCTCTGCTTTTTCTAAAACCAGCTTGAACACCTGGAAATTCACGGTTCATGTAATGCTGAAGCCTGGCTTGGAGAATTAGCATTACTCTGCTAGTGTGTAAGATGAGTACTTGTGCAGTAGTTTGAACATTCTTTGGCATTGCCTTTCTTTGAGATTGGAATGAAAACTGACCTTTTCCAGTCCTGTGGCCACTGCTGAGTTTTCCAAATTTGCTGGCATATTGAGAGCAGCACTTTAACAGCATCATCTTTGAGGATTTGAAATAGCTCAACTGGAATTCCATCACATCCACTAGCTTTGTTCATAGTGATGCCTCCTAAGGCCCACTTGACTTCACATGCCAGGATGTCTGGCTTTAGGTGGGTGATCACACCATCGTGGTTATGTAGAGTCTTCTGTGTATTTTTGCCACCTCTTCTTAATAACTTCTGCTTCTGTTAGGTCCATACCATTTCTGTCCTTTATTGTGCCCATCTTTGCATGAAATCTTCCCCTGGTATCTCTAATTTTCTTGAAGAGAGATCTAGTCTTTCCCATTCTATTGTTTTCCTCTATTTCTGTGCATTGGTCCCTGAGGAAGGCTTTCTTTTCTCTCCTTGCTATTCTTTGGAACGCTGCATTCAAATAGGTCTGTCTTTCCTTTTCTTCTTTGTCTTTAGCTTCTCTTCTTTTTTCAGCTATTTGTAAGGCCTTGTCAGACAACCATTTTGCCTTTTTGCATTTCTTTTTCTTGGGGATGGCCTTTATCACTGCCTCCGATACAGTGTCACAATCCTCCATCCATAGTTCTTCAGGCACTCTATCAAATCTAATCCTTTGAATCTAATTTTCACTTCCACTGTACAATGGTAGGGGATTTGATTTATGTTATACCTTAATGGTCTAGTGGTTTTCCCTACTTTCTTCAATTCAAGTCTGAATTTTGCAATAAATTCATGATCTGAGCCACAGTCAGCTCCTGGTCTTGTTTTTGCTAGCTGTATAGAGCTGCTCCATCTGTCTGCAAAGAATATTAATCAGTCTAGTTTCAGTATTAACCATCTGGTGATGTCCACTTGTAGAGTCTTCTCTTGTGTTTTTGGAAGAGGGTATTTGTAATGACCAGCTCGTTCTCTTGGCAAAACTCTTGTTAGCCTTTACTTTGTTTCATTTGTTTCACATATACAATGTAACAGTTCAATATTTCTATATATTATGAAATAATCCCCACAGTAAATGTAGTTAAGATCCATCACCACACACACACACATTTTTGGGTGTGTGAGGGAACTTGTAAGATGTACAGTCTTAGCAACTTTCAAATATTGTTAACTCTAGTCACCATGCTGTATATTATATCCCCAAGACTTATTTATTACAGATATATGTTGAATAAATGAATTAAGAATTTTTAAATTGAGTAGAAGAAAATCTAGAAAAGAAGTGCAGAGGCATCATCTGAGAGGTAGGAAGGCCAGGAAAATGTGGGACCACAGGCAGGTACATGTTGTTGTATGTTTGTCAAAACCCATAGCATATGCAACCCTGAGGGTGAACTCTAAAGTAAACATGGAAGTTGGGTGATAATGACACATGCATGGAGGTTAATCTTTGGTAACAAATGTCCCACTCTGGTAGGAGGCCATGCATGTGCAGTGGCTACAGCATTTATGGGAATCTTCACACTTTCTCAGTCGTGTCTGACTCTTTTCAATCCCATGGACTGTAGCCTGCCAGGCTCCTCTGTCCATGGAATTCTCCAGGCAAGAATACTGGAGTGAGTTGCCACTTCCTTCTTCAGGGGATCTTCCAAACCCAGGGGTTGAACCCAGGTCTCCTGCATTGCAGGCATATTCTTTACCTTCTGAGCCATCAGGGAAGCACTTTCTACTCCATTTTGCTGTGAACCTAAAACTGTTGTGAAAAAAACTGTCCATTTAAAAAAAAAAAAAAGGCATGGCAGAAAATGTTCAAGGAGGAGCAGGTGTATGGTCAGGAGAGTTAACTGTAGCTGAGCCTGGGAGCAGGATGGAAATATGTCCCTCGGTTAGTGATGTGATTACACTGGTTACACTGGTCTCACTTAGGTGAGAACAGTTTCTGCCAAGTGATGGGGTGGGAGCTAGACTGGAGAAGACTTAAGTGAGTGGAAGGCAAGAAAATTATTAACTGCATATGGAAAACCCTTTCAAGAAGTTTCACTGGTGCTCATGAAAGAATATCACATGAGTAGGGCAAAGGACATTCTCTTGCCAAAGAGGACAGAATGTGAATGTGCTCAAGCCTCTGGATTAGCTGTTAAATTCCGATGACAGAGGCATCTGCTCACGTGCCCTGTGAGTGTGCAATCAGTACATTCCATGCTGCAGGAAACCTTACAGGTCAAATGCCCCAGGTTCTTTTTTTCTCTTTGGCTGTGCCAGTCTTTGTGGCAGTATTTCAGAACTTAGTTGCAGCATGTGGGATCTAGTTCCCTGACCAGAGATTGAAACCAGGCTTCTTGCATTAAGGGAGTCTTAGCCACTGGACCACCAGGGAAGTCCCACCCCAGGTTCTTTAATAAATAACTTTTGAGCGAAAGATAGGGCTAGAGGCAGAACCTAAGTATTTTAACAAGCTTCTAAGAGTTGTCTTTTTTTTTTAATTAGCAAGTCTAAACTATAATATCTAGAGATGACCAACTGTGTGATACAATTGTAAAGAAACGCAAGGAAGTGATCACCATAAAAAGTCAGGAGGAAAAAAAAGTCAAGAGAGTTGTTACTTTTGGGGGGACGTGGGAGCAATGAATGAATCAGGGCACATGAGATTTCTGGGTGGTGGTATTATCATAACTCATTCACTCCAGAAGTCTGGCTGTGTGTGTGTGTGTGTGTGTGTGTGTGAGACAATGGCAGAAGTAGGCAGGGACCACTGGGGCAGTCATTCCTGTCCCTCTCCCCATGGTGCTCCAAGGTTCTCAAGCCCTTCCACTTCTACGAGGCAGAAAGGGCAAGGGTTATTGGCCAGATCTTACAGATGGGAAAACTGAGGCCTGAGTGTGTGTGCCTTGCCCCAGGTCACACTGCTCATCAAGGGTAGAGGCTGCCCAGATCCCAGACCCCAGGCCGGGACTGAGCAGGGCAGCTGGCTCACCCAAGGCTGCCCTGTCCCCTGCAGGAATTGCTGAAATTCTGATGAACAGACCGAGCACCCGCAATGCCCTGGGGAATGTCTTCGTCAGTCAGGTGAGTAAGGGCAGGCACCAGGGTGGGCTGGGGCTGAGCTGGGAGTTATCTGATCGGGTCTTCTCTGCAGCTGCAGGAAGCTCTGGCCCAGCTTCGGGAGGACCAGCAAGTGCGTGTCCTGATCTTCAGGAGTGGAGTGAAGGGTGTGTTCTGTGCAGGTGGGTTTCCTTCCGTGCCCCCAACCCGGGGCTCAGGTGGGCTCCCACCGGCCTGCATTTAGGGGATACTTCAGTCATTTCTAGCACAAGAGTCAGGGCTTCCCAGGTGGCGCTATTGCTGATGAACCCGCCTGGCGACACAGGAGACACGGGTTCCATCCTGAGTTGGGTACATCCCCTGGAGGAGGAAATAGCAACCCACTCCAGTATTCTCGCCTGCAGAATCCCCATGGGCAGAGGAGCCTGGCGGGCTCCAGTCCACAGGGTCACAGAGGCGGACACGACTGAAGCGACCCGGCACACAGCACAGGACTCACTCCCACTGAAAGCTGGGAACGCGGAGGGGCAATTCCTTGCTTAGAGCAACACAGCTAGTGAGAATTCAGTTAGAACTTGACCTCTCTCACCCCCAAGTCCTTGTTCTTTCTGTTCTGACCCTTCACTGAGGAAATGAGAAAGTGGAGTCCAAAGACACTCACCAGGTCTGTGGCCAAGACAGGACTGACTTACTGCCCCTTCGCCCACCGACAAGTCCCTCGTCAAAAAACTCTTCCACGGCTCTGCACCATTTGGTCCTCACAACAGGGCAAGCCCCACGCACTTCCTTTCAAAGATGAGAAATGCCGCATCCCAGGCCCACAACAAGAAGCAAGTGAAGGAGAGCCGAGCGAAGAACTGACTCTGGGGTGGCCGTGGAGGGGCACTGGGGAGACGGGAAGAGGCTGCAGAGGGCGAGGGTGGGAAGCGAGTGATTCTTAGGCGGTTTCAAGGGCATGTGGCTCAGTCCCCAGACCTCAACTGCCAGGATCCCGGTGAGCAGCCTGGGGAGGGAGGTGGCAAGGGAAGTATGAGACCAGTCTGCCTGACCCCGCGACCCTGATCGAGGCCCTCCTCCTACTGCAGCCTCTTCCTTTGGCTCCCCCATGGTCTGATGTCTTCCATCACAGTCACTTCATGACTGTTAACCCCGCTCCTCATCCCCCCAGCGAAGGACAGGAAAGTAGGGGGCATGCAGGAGGTCTGAATCTGCCCCCGATTTGCCCTGGAATCCTGGGCTAGTCCCTGTCTCTCTCTGGGCCTCAGTTTCCCCATTTGTCACTGAGGGGCTAGGACTAATCAGACTCCCAAGGGCTCTCCCAACTGACTTTCACATAATCGAGGACTTGCAGAGACTATGTTCACCCCTTATTCGTGACTCAGGCTCCTGCCATCTGACCTCTGATGACCCTCCACCGTCATTCTCTCACCCAGGACCCTGCGTACCCCCACGCCACTGTCCCTGCACTCACTCCTCATCTACTTGACCTTTCAACCTCCCCCACCAAGCCCTTCTTTTAAAAAATAATTATACCTGATGTATGCCAATTATTTCTCAATAAAACAGGAAAAATAGTTAATAAAATTTTATTACTATTTAATGTATTTTTTGAGTTGTCACAAATATATACATTACACAAAATTTATATTTGAATCACTCTGAAGTGTAAAATTCACTGGCATTAAGTACATTCACAAGGTTATTCAACAATCACCACTATCGATTTCAAAAACTATTTCATCATCTCAGTAAACTATGTACTCATTAAGCAATTCCTCCCCATTTTCCTAACACCCAGTAACCTCCATTCTACTTTCTATCTTTACGAATTTGCCTACTCTGTGTCATACAAGTAGAATCATACATTTGTCCTTTCATGGCTTGCTTATTTCACTTAGCATCATGTACTTCACGTTCATCCATGTTGTAGCATACTGCAGAATTTCTATCCTTTTTACAAATGAATAATACTCCCTTTCACACATATATTCCACATTTTGTTTATCCATCTGTTGATGGACTTGGGTGGTTCCCACATTTTGGCTATTGTGATTAATACTGCTATGAACATTGGTGTGCTCGTATCTGCTTGAGTCCTTGCTTTCAATTCTTTGGGGCATATACTTAGGAGTAAAGTGGCTGGACCATGTTGAACTTTGGGAGGAAGCACCAATATATTTTTGACAGCAGCTGTATCATTTTACATTCCTACCAGCAGTACATCAGAGTTCTACACACCAATGTCAACACTTTTTTGTTTGTTGTTTATAATAACTGTCTGAATGGCTACAAAGCACTAACCTATTGTGGTTTTTACTTGCATTTCCCCAATGATGTTGAACACAGCTTCCAGTGCTTACTGCCTTATCTTCTTTTTTTAAATATTTATTTGGTACACTGGGTCTTAGTTGAGGGACAGGATTTTCAATCTTCATTGTGACATGCCACCTTTTAGTTCTGGCATGAGAGCTCTAGTTCCCCAACTAGCGATCGAACTTGGGCCACCTGCATTAGAAGCCGAATCTTAGCCACTGGACTAGTGGGGAAACTCCACTGGCTTATTTTCCTTGGAGAAATGCCTATTCAAGTCATTTGTTTGTTTGTTTGTTTTTGGCTACTCTGCACAACTTACATGATCTTAGTTCCCGAACCAGGGATCAAACTGTGCCCCCTGCAGTGGAAGCATGGAGTCTTAAACCACTGGACCACCAGGGAAGTCCTTTGTATTTCTTTTAAGTTGTAGGAAATCTTTATATATCCTAGATATCAGTTCCTTACCAGATGTATGATTTGCAAGTTATTTCCTTCCGTTCATGGGTTGTCTTTGCTCTCTTCTGATGCATTAGTTTTTAATTGTGATGAAATCCAATTTATCTTTTTGTTGTTTTTGCATCTATCCTTTTTCAAACTCCTCCTTCCTCCCTGGCTTCCCTGATCGAGTTTTCCTGGTGTTTCTCTTTCCTCCCTGGCTGCTTCTCTTCAGGTTTCCATTGCTGGATCCTTTGACAGCCTGGGATTCAGTGCCAGGTCATTTCCCAAGGGCTGTCACCCTTGCATCTGCAGGTGCAGACCTGAAGGAGCGGGAGCAGATGAGTGAAACAGAAGTGGGGGTCTTTGTCCAGCGGCTCCGAGGCCTGATGACTGAGATTGGTGAGGGTTCTGGAGTGGGGAGGAGGAGGGCATTCAGGGGTCCTGCTGATCCTAGCCTCACCCAATCTACCATAATCTAAAGAGAGAATGGTTTCTGTTGTGAACTCTATGGAGAGATGATTCTCCCAGGGAGAGGGGGCAGGGACAAGGAATTCTACAAGGAGGAGGGTGTCACAAGGGTCCAAAGGGCACTGGCTCCCCAGCATTAGTGCCCTGCTAGATCTGACCCCCAGCCCCTGTGCTCAGGGTACAAGCCTGGCCATACCAGGGTCAACTTTAAGCAAGCATGCTTGCAGGCTTTGACAAATGCTTGTTCCTTTTTCTGGAATATCCCTCCTAGGCCATCTGAACTGTTTATGCATTCTTTAAGATCACCAGTGCCTCCTCCTCCAGGAAGCCATCCCTGGCCCATCATCCAAGCTTCCTTTCTCAGATCACTGATCACCCTGAGTCGTCATCACCTGTTTGCCTGTCTGCCTTCCCCGTGTCGGATTCAATTCTGTTCCCAGCACACAGAATGAGAAGGGAGAGCAAAAAGGCTGGTCCTGGGGAGGCCCACAGGAGGGTGGGCCTGACCAGGCATCACCCTGCCCATCCACCTCCCCACTCCTGTTCCCCAGCTGATCCCACAACTTTCCCCAGTGGGAAAACTGACTGCTAAGATAACCCGGCTGAGGTACCAGGAGAGGTCCCCAAGCTTGGGGCCAATGAAGCCTTCTGTCACAACCAGCTAGACCGTCTCCTACCCTGAGACACTGTCTTGGTCCTACCAGGGCCTGGCAGGCTGAGCCGTCCTTTGTCTCCACAGCAGCCTTCCCTGCACCCACCATTGCCGCTGTGGACGGGTTTGCCTTGGGTGGAGGCCTGGAACTTGCCCTGGCCTGTGACCTCCGAGTGGCAGGTACCGGGTACAGCGAGAGGTGTGGGAGGGTGGGAGGGAAGAGTGAGCGACACAAGCTGATTCTGGGGACTCTGCAGTCAGCCACTGCTCTCAGCTTGCCAACAAACCCCAGAACTAAAGGCAAAGTGGGGACCAAGGAATTCAGGCGGTAGTGGCTCCCCCCGCCCCCCGCCCCCCCCCCCCCCCCCCCCCCCCCCGCCCAGCCCCTGACTGCTACAGGACTCGTCCCTTCTCAGAGTCAGCTGCCCTCAGCTCAGGACTGCTCATGCCAACCCCAGGGCAATTGCTGACACAACTAGAAAGAACATAGAGAACGAAGGTTGGAGACAAAGGTATCTCTTCAGTCTTCCAGTTCTGTCCAAGCCAGCTTTATCAATCATGTTGTGAACAAAGGTACATGCCCAGTTAATCACAAGCATGACTGGGCAGGAACAGTGCCCTACAGTAGTTCTATCAGAATCCACAAAGGTTTGCAGTAGTAGATCAAAGAAACTGAACTTCGAAACATGGAGGGCAGAGAGGATGAAGATAACTGATTGCTTTAACCTTGCTGACTTGGTGGTTAGGTGTGCCCTTTTTAGAGCAGATCAGAGAAGATCTGAGTGCCATAATGGTGCCACACTTTCTCGTGCCACCAAGCAAGAACTTTTCATCTTTTTTTTAACATGTAGCCCCAGGCATAGACGGACTTTATATCCACATGATGCATAACAAAGAGAAGCCATCAAATACCAGGGCAGGTCATAGCACCAACTCTGGTTCTCACCTGCCTGTGTTTAGGGGAGCTAACTTGAAGGGATTGGTGGGTAGGAGGTGAATGTAAACCCCTCCCTCCCATACTGCATGGTTCACAGGGACTGTGTTGAGGAATTCAGGAGAAGCCTATGGGGTGGGACACTCAAGGAGGGCTTCTCACAGGAAGTGCAACTCAGAAAAAAGGATGTGGATCAGAATACAGGAAAATTTCAGGCTGACAAAAAGCTGGAAGGAAAAACTGGTGGCAGCAGGAGTCAGCAGGAGTCGCTGACACTCTAGGCCAGACCTGAGTTAACATGAGACAGAGAATCCATTAACTCACAAATAGGCACTGGGTACCATCCAGGAACCCGTCCTTGTTCTAAGCACCATGACCTCACTTGATCCTAAACAGTTCTATAAAGCAGGTAAAAGAGAGGTTATCATTTTCCCTGTCCATGAGGCTCAGAATGGCTAAGAGAGTTGCTCAGTGAGTTGTGGAGGTTAAGGTGAGTGTTGGGCCTCCTGACTTCCAGCCTAGAGCTCTTCCAAAGGCAGTGACTGGAGAAGCCTGGCTGTGGCTGCACCATGAGAAAACTGATTGGCTGGAGGGGTGAGCAGAGCCCAGAGTGTCTCTTATCCTCAGGGACTGGTGCTAGAAGACAGGGTGGGGGCTTCACTCTGTTTTGTCTAAGCAGCTTCCTCGGCTGTCATGGGGCTGATCGAGACCACCCGAGGGCTCCTCCCAGGAGCAGGTAATAACACACACCATCCATCCTCTACCTATTCAATTCCACTCTATCCAGCATAATTCCCTACTTTCCTCTCTTGCCCTATGTTCTGGGTTCTTCCCCACCAGCCTAACCCAGTCTCGTCCTCTGAGAGGTCTTGGCTGACTCCCAGCCAGGGCCTCCTCTGGGCCCCCATGTCCCATGAGGATTCACCACCCCTACTCCATCCTGGCAGGAGGGACTCAGAGGCTGCCTCGATGCCTGGGGGTGGCCCTGGCGAAGGAGCTCATCTTCACGGGCCGACGACTGAGTGGGGCGCAGGCCCAGGCTCTGGGGCTGGTGAACCACGCTGTGGCCCAGAATGAGGAGGGCAACGCCGCCTACCACCGGGCCCGAGCCCTGGCCCAGGAGATCCTGCCCCAGGTGCGACTGCCGCTCAGCGCGGGTGGGCCTGAGCCACTGGGGTCATGGGCGGGGATGCCGGGGGCAAGGGCGTCTCATGCAACCACACAAGGTCCATTTCCCCAGATTTATAAAATTAACTGTCTTTGGTGGTTTTGCCTCCATTCAGCCATCTAGTAAATAATACTAAATCAGATTTTAAGTCAAATGAAAATTGAGTTCTGAGAGGCTGAGATCAATTAAGCTTGAAAATCCTCAGAACAGCCTGTAAAACAGAACTTCCTGAGATGATGCAAATGATCTCTATCTGTGCCATCCACTGAGGCAGTCACTAGCCACATTTTGTTGCTATGTCCTACTCTGTGTGACCCCACAGACTGTAGCCCACCAGACTCCTCTTGTCCATGGTATTTTACAGGCAAATATACTAGAGTGGATTACCATATCCTTCTTCAGAGGATCATCCCAATCCAGGGACTGAACCTGAGGCTCCTCTGCTTGCCAAGCAGTTTTTTACCACTGAGCTACCTGGGAAGTCCCACTAGCCACATTACGTAAAGTTTTAATTTCTCAATTATAGTTCCCATATTTTAATGCTAATAGACACATGTGGCTATTGGCTATTGTATTGGACAGTAGAGCATTAATATGTCCCAAAATTGAAAATGCAAGTTTCTTTAAAACAGATAAAGAACTACCAGCCCATCTCTCCATGCATACTACGTGGTGGAAAAGCACTTGAAATACATGATGTAGGACATATATTAAGACCCATACATTTTTTTTTAAATCATCAAATAGCCTATTAACATATAGTCTCCCCAAAAGTTTAGATACCCAGGGAGTGGGTTAGGCCCTGCCTACAGTAATCTCCAAAGTATCCGAGAGGCTCCACTGGCTTCTCACTTCTCTAACAGAGCCAGAGGGAGGTCCCAAGTTTCCATAAAAACAGGCAAGCAGCTGAAATGGAGCCAGGTTCTGTTAAGTTGTAATACGGACTGAATCCATATGGTGCACCCTCATCCTTCAGACACAAACAATCCTAGGTATTTTAATAGTGTCCCAGTGTTAGAACAATCCAAACAATTGGGATGATTATCCCTGTCGTGTCTGTGCTATAACAGACCCAACAAGGTTAAGTGACTGCTCATCAAAGTCAAAGAAAGTGACTGCAATAATACCACAAAGACAGACACTATTTTAGCATTCATTCTGCATAATACAGAAATACATATAATAACTAGTGCAGAACATGTACAAAATTTTTAAAGAACAAACTAAATCTTTAATGGATTTCAAATACAAAAAATTAAAGACATGTTACAAAAGTCAAATATAATATTGTTAACCATACTGTATCATTTTAATATTAACACAGAAAAGTATTTGAAATTAATCATGAAAAGTAAAAAAGACTTATCTTATTTAGGGGAAAAAAAAAATCTCCCTCAAATAATCCTGCCTCTTTTTTTAACTTTGAGATCTTTACTTACTTGCTTGCTTAGTTACTTGAGGGTAAGGACCATAAAAAACTGATGGTAAATTTGGTTTAAAAGCATTTGTTTTATCTTCATTTCCTGTTTATAGTTTCGTCACATAAATGGAGAGTCTGATGCTGTTCATTTTAATGCTGTTGTGTTTCTCTTATACTTGGTCAGAAAGTCTGAACTGATAACAAAACTCTGAGTGACTCAGGGTGGTAGCTAATTATACTTCCACAGATTGAGGGGCCTATTGTAGACTCTAGGGTTTGTCATTTTGCATAAAATAAATAACAAGGTCTTTGAGCTTGGTCTCAAGATGATTCAGGCTTCTGACTTTTCAATATATTGAAATAATGGTATTTTACTAATTACTAGTATTTCAGTATTTAAAAGTATCTTTCTATGCCAAAACAACAGCCTACCAAAAACTAGTATTAGAATCACTAATGCAAATGCTGGGACATTCTGATGCAACCTGTTTAACTTCCAAGTGAGTTACTGAGTGCCAAGTATGAAAAGATTCCCTATGGGTTGAGTGCAACAGATGCTGTTGTAGACAGCTGCCCTCTAGTGGACAAATTACCAAGACCAGGCCAGTCAAATTGCTCCAGAGATTACAGCCCCAAAGAGCCTATCTATCAATAAACACAAGGTACACAAATTAACACTCAGATTTTCCCTTTAAACAGTAAATATACTTTACCCTTTGAATATGGATTTGAATACATTTTCCATTTGAACATCAAAGGAATGGAACATCCTGTGGCAACTGTGACTCACTCATTTCCAAATAACAAAATGATCCATCATATTTTTTTTTTTTTTCAAAATGATCCATATTTCTAACTGACCTACTTCACACAGTGTTCCATTGAACAACACAAGTTGGAACTGTTAAGGTTCACTTATACATGGATTTTTTTTCACTAAATACATACTACAGTACTACATGATCCAAGGTTGGCTGAATTTGTGGATGCAGAAGGGAGGGTTGGCTGTTAAGTTCTGTGTAGATTTTTTACTGCATGGATGGTTGGTTAGCCCAAGCTCTGGGTTGTTCAAGGGTCAACTACATTTTTGTACACACACACACTCAGAAACATAAATATGTGTGTTTTCAACACAGAGACAACATGGCTATATAGTTTTTAATTTTCTCCAATGAGAAATCAGTAAATAATACATATTCATGACAAACAAATCAAATAGGATAGAAAAATAAGAAGGACATAGAGTAAAAATCAAAAGTAGGGTGATCCTGTTATCCTGGGGCTGTCCAGGTTCAAAGTGAAAAGTCCCACATCCTAAAACAACACTCAGTCACTGGCAAAAAGACAAAATGTTTTGGGTCACGAAAACATTCCTCAGTTCCCCAGTCCCTCTCCCCACAGATGACCACTGTTAACAGTTTGCATACTCTTCCAGAAATTTTCATTGTACATGTGAAATACGCACATATTATCACATATCTAATTCTAAATTCCTTTAGGATAATTTAGGGGACAAGGTACACACCTTTAAAGGCTAGTCCAGTTCTAACTGACGTTTAAAAACATAAACTATGAACAGAAAAGAATTCAATAAGTATGGAAAAGTATAAGACAAAAAGTGAAGTTTTCCATTCTCTTTTCCCTTCTCCCCAAAGACACATCATACCAATACCTTCTACACAAATGGAATAATATACACAGCACTATGCAGCTTCCTTTTTTCACCTAATATATTGGGAGTGTTACCCATTTCAGCAGATACATATCAACCTCATTCATTTAAACTGCATACTTTTTCATTCATGGTATGGATGTGCCATCATTTAACCAGTACTCTAATGAGGAACATTCACATTACTGACATCTTTATGCTCCTGAAAAATAACTGGATTAACTTTGTACATCTTAGTGTACTCTTGGAAGTGAATCTATAGGGTAGATGCCTACTCGGAGTTACAACATGAAAGAGCATGGGCATCTATCTAATTTGCCAGTTCTTGTCAAACTGTCCTCTTGAAGCATTGTTCCAGTTTACTCTCCATTCAATTATGTGTGCAAATACTTCTCAACAATAATGGGCATTACCAACCTTTTACAGTTTCCAACTGTGAGGTGAAAAGGAGCACCTAACTGTTCTGATTTATGTTTCTTTAAAAGTAAAGCTGAGCACACCTTGTGTCTTTTTTTTCTTTTTTGTGAACTAGCTTTCCATACTGTGTGAATGCTAAATATATATATATATATATATATACACACACACACACCAGCTTTTTGTAAAGGAAATGTTTCTGTAACAGTATCACAAATATAGTCTCCCAGATCTTGATTTTTGCTTGATTCTGTGGTATTTTTCCCAGTCTGAAGTTCTTTTATCTTTATGTAGCTAGTTTTTTCATTTATGGTTTCCATGCTAACAGACTTTTTAAATTGTTCTTTTCCTGATAAAGCCTTACAAAACCTTCATAATACAATATGAGCAAAATAGGAGGCAAACGCACTCCTTGCCTGGAAGTGCGGTGGCGGATGGAGAGCCAGAACTGCAGTGGCACAAGATAACTAGAAGCAAGACCAAAGAGGCAAAGATGGTCACTTTGGTGCTCTTGCCTCCAACTGGCCCTACAAAATGCCCTTCAGGATTTCAATCCAGGCCTGCCAGATTCCAAAGTCCAAGTTCCTAATACTGACCTTTTTTCACCCTACTGGGGTAAAACATGCTTTCAGTGGAGGCTTGCATTTGTTGAGATGAGAGGGGTAGAGAAGGGAGCAGCATTGGGAAAGGTGACTGGGAATCAGATCTAAGCTTCACCACTGACTCACTGGACAAATGTGGCCAAGTGTTTCACCACCTTGAGCCTCACTTAAACCCATCCTGAAGGGATGGGGAGCAGCCTGTGACCATTAGACAAGTCTGTGGGTGGGAAAGCATGTGTACAGTGGAGTATGTTGTACATGCTGGTGGGATGTATTAAATGACAAGAATTCCAGATGGTCAGGACTAGGAGGATTAGGCATCAGTTAGGCTTCCTTCATTATTGAAAAGGAACATCAGCTAATTAGTAGGTATAACACTAACAAAAGTAAACACTGTCATAGAATAGCTGGATTTCTACCCAGACCTCTCCCACCATCATGGAGCATGTGTGCCTAACTGTGAGCACCAACTGATCCCCTCCTCAACCAAGCGCTTGCTTTTCCCTAGGCCCCCATTGCTGTGCGGCTGAGCAAAGTTGCCATTGACCGAGGAATAGAGGTGAGAGGGTTCTGGGTCGGAACTTAGCGTCTGCTAAGGTCAGTGGGGTGGCTGGGAGGCAGTGCTTTCAGGGCACACAAATGGACAGCACAGCTGGAAAGAACTAAGGAACTGGACTCTTCTAATAGACTTGGAGCCTGAACCTCTCTCTTTGTGCCTTAGTTTTACCCATCTAAGAAATGAAGTTTGGCCAGGTGATACTCCAAATTATATTTTATCCTCATTTCTCTCCTTTGGAGACAGAAGGTAACTGAAGTCTAGAAAGGGTAAATGACTTACCCAGGGTCACAGAGCAAATGAGTCACAAGAACCCAGGTCTGCATGGCTATCGGTCCATGTTCTCAGGATTATGTTGGTGGTCAGTATTGTGGCCTCACAGACGGGGCTCAGGCATGCTGACTTGGCTGCAGCTATCCTACACATCAACTTATTCATTCATTATACACTAAACCTAGATCTGAACTGGGACACCGGAATGAATCAAATATGGTCACTGCCCCCAAGGTGGGGAGAGGGACTGATACAAATCAGTAATAAAAAGTCAAGAGTACCAAGCAGACAGCCTGGAGAGGGCAGAGCTGCACCATCCATGGGGCTCTTGGGTACAGGGCTAGACAGTGCTGGATTGGAGAATGTTTTCTAGAACTGGGGTTTAGGCTGGATAAGAATTCCAGAAAAACTGGGAAATGTGAGAGAAAACACAGAGGTGTATAAAGAAGCAACTCAACTGAACAGGAGGAAGGGATGAGTGAGTCAGCACAACAGCGAGGTTAGGTGCATGGGCCCTGGTGCTGGACCATTCGGGTTCCAAGACCTGTTTTTCCACACACTATTGTGTCCTAACACAAATCACTCCACCGTTCTATGCCTCAGATTTCTCAGCTGTGTAGTAGGGAAAATAACTGCTGCTATGAACAGTACTTCTCTTACAATAGTGCCTTTAAGTGAGTAATAGCAAGCAGTGGACAGTGGAGACTGGGAAGTTGCCAGGGGCCAAGTCGTGCAGGCCTTAGTTCTGAGGGCAATGGAAAGCCAGCAAAGTGCATTAATGGGGGTGACAGGAGGCATGGTGAGGCGGCCAGGTGGGGAAGGAGGGAGCAGTGGCTGTGCAAGCACAGCTCACACACTCCCTCCTCATCGCTCAGGCTGTTTGTAATCCTCCCTGTTGTTCTCACAGCCCCCATTCATCCCAGCACTGCTTCACCTCTGTAATGAATGGTGTTCCCTCTCCAGTAGGGGATTCCTTAGCACATCATCTCTCTTCATATGGGTTGGCATACAGTAAGCCTTGGTAATTCTTTGCTGGAAGAATCCAGGAAACAGTAGGAAGTGGCGTAGAGAGCAGGGCGAGCTGGTGCCCAGAGCACATGGAGGTGGGCAAGGCTGATCCAGGCACCACTTCTTTCTTGCAGGTGGACATTGCATCAGGGATGGCCATTGAAGGGATATGCTATGCCCAGGTATGTGTCTGCTGCCAGTCCTGCATGCTTGTAAGCAGAGGCCAGGCCAGAGTAGGGCCCTTGGGTACTATTAGTACATGACCAATTGAATAGGTTCCTCCCAACCCACACAGTAGATCTTTGCAGCACTCGTTTCCTCACAGTCAGCCTGCACTGATCCCAGGGGAGCCACAGAGCACTCTCTGGGACTGTTTCCTCAGCCATCTAATGGTGCTGTACCCTGCCCTACTTTGCTGCCCAGAGAATCACAGAGGAACCTGACAGAAGAATAACAGCTTCTGAGTTCTCTTTACCAGTGGCTACTGGTACAGGCCAGGCTGTACCAGCCTAAAGCCCAGGCTGGAGGATGCCAAGGCCTTGATTATTGCCTACAGGTTATGTATGCTCGATGGTGGGATAATAAACTGTGGCTGACCTATTTAGCCCTTTACTCCTCAGTGAGTCAAAAACATTAATCTCCAGGCTAACAAGTAACAAAAATCCTCCTAAACGGGGGTTTGGGAACTTGTAGAACCTGATGTGAACCAACTGTATACCAGGATTCAAAGCCAGAGCTCTTACCACAAAGCCTAGTCTTTGTTTTCTGCCGAGTAGCCTCATTTCAGGCTGCTGAATGAGACTGTGGGCTCTCAGATGCACGTACACTGTGCACAAATACAGTCTGGTATGAGGAGACCATGGAGCCACCAAGGCCCACATGACCCAACACCAGAGTCCAAAGACAGTGAAAGACTTGGATTCTGGCCTCGCCATGGGCTGAACAACCTTGAGCAAGTCTTTTCTGGTTTCTGGACCTGTCTCTGCAAATTGATACTCGGTATGTTGTTTCAGAACATCCCAACCCGGGATCGGCTGGAAGGCATGGCTGCCTTCAGGGAGAAGCGCCTCCCCAGATTTGTTGGCGAGTGACCTCCATTTAACCTGAAGCAAGGGAGATGCACCCCTTACAGAACAGGATCCAGAAGGAAGAAGTGCAGCACCTCTGCCCTCATCACTTCACCTCTCTGGGTTCCAGTCTCCTCACAAGGACATGATGGATAGGGAATGACTGGCATGGTGCCCGGTACTAGGGTGCTGACTATGCCACCTACTGCTCCCTTCATTACTCCTCAGCCAGGCGAGCTCATCACTGGAGTCGGGTTTGCTTTGAAGCATACCTGTCTCTCCCTAACAGAACAATAAACTAAGGATAAAACAGGCCCCTCTGGGCCTTATAGCACTGGCACTTAAGCCTGACTTCTGCGTCTCGGTTATTAGGTGCTCACCAGAGATGGCAAGAGGCTGTAAGAACCACCCCACAACAGCCGTTTCTTCCTCAGTACAACAGAGATAATAAGGAAACCTTGGCTGTGGTTGAATAGACTCAGCTCTCTGCCAGTTACTCACTGTTTACCTCAGCCTCCTCAACTACAACGAACCTGTTGTGAGGATTAAAAAATAATAATAAAATACCTGATGTTCCATAAACATGAGTTATGATTAATGTACAATGTTCTTTTAAGAACCAGGTGAAATCACTGCTGTGAAAACCTTTTGTAAACTGTAGGGTGGCAGGCAAATCTCTGATGGTGCATTTAATAACTTTCAGGAGCTCTGAGAAGGGAATGATTGACTCAGGTGGACAACATGAGAGATTAAGAAATGGACAGGTAATACTGCAGTTGAAGCCTGAAGGATCGAACAGGCAATGGAGGCAAAGAAGAGGAAAACTGAGGGGAACAGCACGAGCAAAAAAGTAAGCAAGATGGTGGCACTTTGAAATAAAGGGGGGCTGATATACACATGTGCACACGAGCCTCAGCAGCCCTCCTCCGATGCCAAGGCAGGGCAAGAGACATGTGGTCATCTTTAACTGATCTGAGCTTCCTAAGCCTGTGCCTGGGCTGCTCAGGAGTTACTGAACCATGAGCAGGGGCATGGACACAGACAAGTAACACTGTTGACTTGCTGTTAAAAACAAATGTGCCTCAAAGCTGTACTCATTTCCTGGAAGGGAAGGGACGACAAGAACCCAAGTCTTAGGAATCAGCACCAACCACAGGAGCAGTATTTGTCTACTCAGCAAAGTAACCATCTTGCTGTACTTCCTTCTTCTTATCTGTTAAATGGGGAGAATAAAACTATCCCAGAGGACTGTTGAAAATCAGAGAAAATGTACAGAGGTGCCCAGTGCTGAACTGGACCTCAACAGGCACTATTTCCCACTCATCTTCCTCACATCAGCCCAAACTAGTATCTGGTAACAACATGTTCTGACATATGGAACCCAGGTCAGGAAACTAAGACATACTTTTAGAATCATGCAGAAGAGTGAATGAGAAAATCTGTGGAGTTTCAGGGCTGTTGAAGGAAGCAGGTCACAAATTCCCCTTATCCAGTGGGACACCAGTGAGCAATAGTTTGAAAAAACAATTTAGAATAAGAATAAACCTCATTTGATTTCAAAAGATGATATGGCAGATTCCAGTTAAGAACCTGGCCAGCTTACAGTATAAAAATCTAGTCCTAAAATAAGCTACCAATTAAAAAAAATTTTATTTCTTTGAAAAATTTAGATGAATGGCTTAACATGTTTCATTGGTTGCCAATAATAAGGGAAGGAAGGACTTTATTCCATAGAGCAGGTTTGCAGAGGACACAATCAAAAGCCTCTCATAGCTTATACTGGGGTTGAGGTTGGTTCTTAGAAAAACTCGTTATTTTTCTCATCCAAGTTAGGTAAGAGCACCTCTTTTTTTTTTGTTTTAAAGAGCACCTCTTTAAATCTTTGGCACAGTCCTTCCTTTTCCTCTCAGTTTTGGTCACAGTCCCACTCTGTGACCTTAAAAATCTGAGGGATTGAGATTTATACTCGCCATATAATCTTTCATCTAAACACTTGTCAGTCCTGTGACCATGCCCCACCAGCACACCCAATTACCCACAATGTTATTACGCTCATTCAGTCTAATGTGTAAAGTTGGAGGAAAAAAGGTCAAAGTAGACTATCCAAAAATCATAAAAATGTATTTCTCTTTACTCTATCCAACGAGTGGAAGGTAATTTGGTATGTATTAAAAAAATTTTTTCCATCCCCTCCAATAGAGGTTCTGCCTTCCAAACAATACATTTAAACACACATGTTTCCTAGAACTCTCATGCATTTCTTTTCCAAAGGCCTCACATAGCCAGGAATAACAACTTAGCAGATTCCTTCAACCATGAAATTTAACATAAATACTGAGGTCCCCCATAGGTATTTCTTTTTTTTTTTTCCTCTGACAAATACTCAGTTAAGAAATTGGTCAGGGCTAGAGAAAATTAACTGGCATAGCTGTTCTAACAAAAGCTTACAGGTCTTCCCACAGAGTCCAGGGCTTGACTTTTCAAAACTACTGAAAAGGTATTCCAAGAATGATTCCAGCTTGATTTAAGATTATGGCTATCACACAAATCCAAACTTCTTATAACTTACAGAAAATCATCCCCCAAAAGGCCAACAAGGCAAGGTGGTCAGCTCACAAACTCCAACGACAACTTGTTTCAATCCAACACTTGATTGCTGATACAGCAGAAGGCCTGATACCGAAGATGCAACACCTCTGAGGCCCTGAGGTTAAGAAGGGCCTTCAACAAAGAGAGGGTCTCTGGTAATTCATAAAATGCATTTTGAAGTCATCTACAATGGAGGCTGCAATCTGCTGTGCTTGGGGGTCTGCCTCACTGTGTTCCCGGATGTCACACAAAAGCTGCAATCCTTCTTCTTCAACTAACATTTTGCAGTATTTGCTGGCTGAAAGAAAATCAAGCAAAGAAACCTGATGTTCAAGTTGGTGTTTTAAATATTCCCAATTACCACATTCATCATTTTAAAGATGCCAATAATGCTTGGCTTGTGCAATTTGATAACGGATGATTATTTTATTAAGTTTATTTCCAGACAGCTCTATGCTTCAAATATCTCTAGCTAAAAGGATAAGAACTTCTTTTATTACAAAAATAATAAAAGTTTTATGTTCAGGCAGTATGCTGAGCTAGACAACCTAAAAACACCAGAGGCTGGATAAAATATAATTGAAAAAAATTTTAATTCATGGTTGAGGGCACAAAGTAAAGGAACTGTCAAGGAGTCAGACACAAAGAGCAAAACAAAAAACACTTAAAGCTCATGTAACCTCACCTGTAACTTTTCTGGAGTAGAAAAGGACTGTCAGTTTCAGTTATCTAGGAATTTCAATTTTAACTTAGGAAGTCAGAAGCAAAAATAATGCATAAATTTGGCCCCTCAAAAGGCCAGACAAGACAAGGGATAAGACAATGAAACATCTCTATCTTGGCCTGGGCTCTGGGGAGAAGTCTTTCCTGAGTCCCAAGTTGGTACAGGGTTTGAATTTATACTAGCCTAAATGTTCTTGGAATCCTTGAGCTGAGAAATGAATATAAGGATTAGACCAATCCCAGGAAAACCTCCAGAACACTTGACAGAAGCAAATACAAAACTGTACTAAAGGGACATGTCCACAATTCAGTCTGAAAAGGATTCTCTTAATCAGTGCAACAGTCAATTAAACACAGAAACCATGATCCAAAACACATTCAAAGGACTTCCCTGGTAAGACCAGTGGTTAAGACTTTGCCTTCCAATGCAGGGGACGTGGGTTTGATCCCTGGTTGGGGAGCTAAGATCCCATATGCCTCATGGCCAAAAAAACAAAACATTAAAAAAACAAAAACAAAAAACACAGAAGCAGTATTGTAACAAATTCAATAAAGAGTTTAAAATGGTCCACATCAATAAAAATCTTAAAAGAAAAAAAACACACAACAAGACAACCAAGAATGCAGTAAAAAGAAACAAAGACATGGATACTTTTTCTTTGTAATGGTTACAAGATATGTAGGACTGATTGAGAGAAGGTAGAAGATATTTCTGATAAATGTTATAAGAAAGGAATAGAATAGCTGGAAGGTAATACTTTCGAAGAAAATTTCTGAAAATGTTCATTGATTTTGTAAGGTATAACCATGACCTGAAATCCAGAGGCCATAGAACAAAATAATGACTAGCAAAAACAATGAATAAAATCAAGACAATACACTGGAAAAAAATATTTGTAAGAGTTCCTTCAAATTTAAAAGAAAAAGATCAAAAAAAAGTAAAGAAAAAGCAAGCAACGGAAAACAACAGAATCCAAATGTAAGAAAAGACAGTTAACCTTACTTAAAATAAATGTCAAGTTAGAATCACTTTCACCTCAGATTGGCAAAGATCAAAAATTCAACTAAAAGTTTTTGCAAGAATAAAAGGAAACTGCAAGCTCTCATATATTGCTGATGGGAATGCAAACTGGTAATCAACTCTCTGGAATACAATTTAACAATACCCACCAAAATTATATACATTCATAACATTTTGACTCAGCTCTGCAGATTATACTCATAAAGTGATGTATTTAACAAATACTATGTACTATGCTTGTACTAATACTATGCTATGTGCAAATGCTAATACTATAAGCCAAGCAATGTTTAAATGCTTTGCAAATGTTAACTCATTTAGTCCTATAAAACAGGTACTTGGATCCCCATTTTACAGATGAGGAAACTGGGGCACAGAAAGGTTAAGTAACTTGCTCAAGCTCCCACAGTTAGTAAATGGAGAAAGGGAGTAAAGTTCAAATAGTCTGGTTCTGGGGTCTGTTCTCTTAATCACCAGATAGATGCATCTTTCCTAAATATATACAGTGTGTGTGTGTGTGTTTTTTCCCCTGGTGGTCCACTGGTTAGGACTCCAAGATTGCACTGTAGGGACCCAGGCTCAATACCTCCTGGGGGAATTAAGATCTCACATGCTGTGGGTATAGCCAAAAATAAAGAGAAGTGTTAAGGCAAGCTCCTAAAAACCATTTTTCTCTATCAGTTCTTTCCTAATTATTCTGCCACTTTAGCTTTAGAATAACCTTCAGATTCCTCATCACTTACTGAACTCATTCACTTGAACTGTATTATATATGTGAATAGAAAAGAACTGAGGAGTATAATATGTCCATAATTATTTCAGTCTATAAATTATTTCCTAGATTTTTTTGCACATAGACCCCAATACTTGTTAAAGCTATTTTAAGATAGTTTATGCTTTTGATAGTTAAACATTTCATTAATTCTAAAAGTTATAACTTTAGATTTTTCAGCATAAAATTATAGTCTATAATTCTTTTTATAATACAAATTCTTTAATTCTTTTATACAGAATTAAAGTCTATAATTCTTTTATAATACAAGCAAAAATTTTAGTAGTATTCCTTAGCAAAGAAAAAAGCCAAGAATTCCCAAGAGGAATTTAAAGCAACAAATGTGGAAGAACATTTAATTTGCCTGAGAAACAACTCCTGACATCTGGCCCCCTAGTCTCCCACAAACCACTACAAAGAGGCAAATCTATGTATTACTTATAGGAAAGATAGTATTATGATAAACTATTCAGTGAAAAAGAGAAAGCTATAGGATAACACTTACAGAATGAGCATTTTGCCTAAAAACATATGCATGTACAGCATATAATAACTATAGCATATATACAGAAAACTACCTGGAAGGACAGTTACAGTCAGCTAATAAACAGTGCTTGCCTGTGGGGAATAGGAGCGGGAGCACACTTTCGCTTTCTATATTGCTTACCATCCATCCCCAAATAAATTATAATTCTGTAGCATTTTTTATACTAATACAAAAGCTCTTTAGTTTCTTCATAAAAAGTGTTAAAATCAGGATATAAGAGAACAATTTTTCAAAATGCCACCTTGAACTTAATCCTTATACAAAAAAATAGCTAAAAAATGGTTATTTTTAAATACATACGGTTTTTACTGCAGACATGATACATGGCCCATAGTGCCCAGAGCTGAACCTCTGGTTGAGAGAAGTTGCCAAGGAGCGGGAAAAATGCCTTGAAGGATCTAAATAAGTACAAAGAAGATGTTTCTTCAGAACTCAGGCTAACATCAGGGATATAATAATTTTCAACATCCCCGCCATCACCCCCAGAGTCAATTCTTCATTAAGACAGATGTATTTAGGGAGGGAGGTGGAAGGGGGATTCAGGATGGGGAACACATGTAAATCCATGGCTGATTCATGTCAATGTATGGCTAAAACCACTACAATATTGTAAAGTAATTAGCCTCCAACTAATAAAAATAAATGGAAAAAATAAATAAATAAATAAAATCATTAAATTAAAAAAAAAAAAAAAGAGCAAACAGTTTGCTACCAGAAATGTAGGAAAAATGATTATAGATGTCTGTCAGAAATTTCCTTAATGAATATATTAGGATATTAGTCTAGATTTTGTGATGATTGTGGTGTGTTTCAGCATTTTATAATTTGTAATTTGTTATGATTTCTCATACTAAATATTCCCTTTATTTTCCTACCCAAATTTATAGTCATAATTTTGTCATCACTTTTCTTGAGGACAAGTAAAATGATATGAGATTAAAAAAAAAAAGACAGATGTATTGCTGAGCATATAACTGGAACTAGCATTTAAGAAATTATATTCTGAGTTAGACACTATACATTCAATAACTGATTCCACCCTCAATATTGCACACTGCCAGCTTCATTTTACAGATGACAAAAACTAAGTCTCAGAGATTTTCTTAAAGTGATTCTACCAGTATCACAAAGAAATCAGATTTGAATACAAGGCTATTTGATTCTAATATCTTATCCCTGTACCATGGCCTCTACATAGCAGACTGAGGACAAGCTTTAAGAGAAGCACTACGCCATCATGAAATTACCTGTAAGTGATCAAAGCTGTCATCTTACAACTTGAACTTGGCCAATTCTGGATGGTTGTATACTATACAAAAAGAGAAATCAAGATTCTAGTATTGTTTCATGTCATTTATAATTATATACATATGAAACAATATAAATTTTCAAAATCAAGGATTGATTACTCAAATTTAGGTATATCTAGCCAACCAACTATTAATTAGACAGCCATTATATATGCAGAATATGAAGAAAGTCATGTGGAAAACAATACACCAGAAAGGGACTTCTGTTTAAAGATGGAAGACTGAGCATGAATGGAACAGTACAGATGGTTTAAAAGAAGATAAACACGCATGAAACAAAGCAGAAGAAAAATGGTAAGTGATTTAATAGCTCTAGCACTGGGGAAGGTTAAAAAAAACTATTTTGAATAGAACCCCTAACAGACTTAAAAACTGGGCATACAAAGTACTTCAGGAAGTGAGATTACACGTAGGGTTTAAAATACGAGGACTGGTTCAAAGTACCAAAGAATCAAGACTCCCAGATCTCCTCTACCACCCCTTACAAAAATTTTTGGACTGGGCAACCCCATGAACAATTGAGGTTGGAAGTACCACGCTAAAAACAGGGGGCTAAAGTGAAAAATCTAAATACTAAATGCTGAGGTGCCCCTGCCCTCAACTCTATCCTTCTATGGGTGTTGAGACTGTTGGAAGCCAAGCTTATGATTTTCAATCAGGAGAACAGGAATTAAGGAAGGGAGGGAGGCAGGGAGAAAAAGAGTAAAGAAGTAAGAAAGGAAGTAAAAGTGAAAGAGGAAGAAGGGATGGAGGGATGAAAAGGATAGAAAGAAATCTCCTAGAACTGAAGGAAAACAAGATTCCAGAGCAGTAAGTAGCCAAAGATGAAAATAAACTCATATCAAGGCACATCACTGAGATTTCTAAACAATAAAGACAAAGATCTTAAAGCTTCCAAAGAAAAATGACACAGGACTTCTCAACAGTGATACCAAGAAATAACAAACAATGGAGCAATGACCTAGAAATGTGAAAGGAAAATATTTCAGTACTTGAGCTTTATATCCAGCCATCTGATCAACTAAAGGTGAATGTAAAATAAAGGTCTTTCAAATATAAAAGGTTTCAAACTTTCTTTTCATATATCTCTTAGGAAGCTACTGGAGGATATGACCCAACAGAATGAGGGAGTAATACCAAAGAACAAGAAGGTATGCAACCCAGGAAACAGGGAATCCAACATGAGAGAGCAAAGAGAATCTTCAGGATGACAGTAAAGGAACTTCCTGCGATGATAGTGGCCTAACAGATACACAAAATATATCTAACAGATACATCTAACAGATGGAACAAAAAGAGGCTTGGGAAGGAAGCTGACGTGGACAGAATGTTTGAATGTACTGAAAGGAGACATGTACTTGAAGTACAAGAAAGGGTGTGCACTGGGAATTTTCATTTTCCCAAGTGGGAAATAAACTGACAATGTCTAAAACTACAAAGTCAAGGCATAACAATATACATTAGAGATAAGAAGGTAAATACCAAAAGAAACAGCTTTAAAAAGAGCTGAAAGTGGGAAACAGAAGTGGAATAAGCTATATAAACTGTTTGCATGCTTAATTTTATAAAAGGAAAGTATCAGAAGGAATGTAAAAAATGTTAATAGAGGTTAGCTTTGGGTGGTAATGTGTGGATGATTTATAATGTTTTGTTTATATTTTTCTCTATCTTTCCCATTTTCTACAATTTATTTCAAAAACTCTTATGATCTAGAAAAATAAGTTTTCTGCAAGAAGAGATGACTCTGGATTTTGTAAAGAGGAACAGTCCTTATACCAGATCCTGGAGAAGCACTCTCCTCTGGAGGTCACAGGATATCCAGGGCTGTTTGTCAGATGTCAGGTGGGCAATGATGCCTGCAGCTAAATAGCTGACTTCCAATTCCTTGCTATGGAGCAAGCTGCTGATATGCTTTACCACATCTTCAGTAATCAGCTTGGAAAAGAGTTCTCTGACTTCAGCTATGTTGTTCTATGGAGCAGATGGAGTAGAGAATATCAGGAACTGGTTTCTCTCCCTCTCTTACTGCTGAGCTCAGATACATATAAGAACACTCAGTCCCCCCTCCTCCCCTCTGATTTAGCCTCACATCTACTACAAACCCATCCCCTTGATGATAAAGATGATTAGTAAGAACAAATCATTGAGGAAGCACTTACTAAGTGCCAGGCACTGCGTTTAGATAGACTGAAATGTCTTTTTTATCTGCCTTATCATGTCTTTTTTATCTGCCTCATCTCATTTAATCTTTGATAGTCCTACAAAGAAGTCTGACACTCAGAAACACTAACTTGTCAGCTTCACATCACTAACAACTGGTTGAAGTAGATTACAAATCCAGGTCTGACTCAAAAACTTAACATTCCTGGGGGCCCACTATATGTTACATCAGTTTTAATGGTAACAATGAAAGGCAGGTAGGAGTTTCATTATTTTATGTACTATATTAGTTTTCGATGCTGTGTAACAAATTTAACACAAACTCAGTGGCTTAAAACAACACACATTTTTCCCTCACAGTTTCTATGGGCCTTGCTTAGCTGGGTTTCACAAGCCTGCAGTCAAAGTGCTGGCTGGGCTGCATGCTCCCATCTGGAGGCTCCAACGGGTGAGGTGGGGGTGGGGAGACTACTTCCAAGCTCACTCAGACGGTAGGATTCATTTCCTTGTGGCTCCAAGAATAAGAGTTTCTTGCTGGAGACAACATATCTTTCATTTGACTTTTTCTGAGTTGTATCTATAATAAATTAAAAATAGCAGGGGATGTTACCTGGTAGTACAGTGGTTAGGGGGGCTTCCCAGGTGGCACCAGTGGTAAAGAACCTGCATGTCATTGTAGAAGTAAGAGACGTGGGTTCGATCCCTGGGTTGGTAAGATGCCCTGGAGGAGGGCACAGCAACCCACTCCAGTTTTCTTCCCTGGAGAATTCCATGGACAGGAGTCTGGCGGGCTAGTCCATGGGGTCAAAAAGAGTCAGACATGACTGAAGTGACTTAGCACCAATACACAGTGGTTAGGACTCTGCACTTTCACTGCAAAGGGCAGTGATTCAATCCCTGGCTGGGAAACAGAGATTCCCCCGTGCCATGTGGGGTACAGCCAAAAAAAAAATCTTTCCTTTGGGACTTTCCTGGTGGTCCAGTGGCTAAGACTCTGCACCTGCAATGCATGGGGCCCAGTTGTGATCCCTGGTCAGAAAATTAGATCCTACATGCTGCAACTAAAAGTTTGCATACTGCAACTAGATTCCACAATGCCACAACTAAAGATCTTGCATGCCGCAATGAAGATCCCACAGGCCATAAATAAGACCAAGCACAGTCAAATAAATATATATTTTTTAAAAATATCAAACAAAGTGCCTTCCCAAGTTCTGTGAGCCATTCTAGCAAATTACCAACCTGAGGAAGGGGTTATGGAATCCCTCAACTTAAAGTCAGTCAGAAGTAGGGGTAGCTCTGGACTTAACAGTCGGCAACTAAAGTGGAGGGAGACTTGTGGAACTGAGCTTTTTAGGATCTGATGCTAATGCCCGACAGTCAGTGACAGAATTTAACTGAATCGAACTGTAGGAATCCAGCTGGTGTCAGAGAACCGGAGAAGTGGTTGTTGGAAAACACCCCATATTGTATAAGCTGCTTTTGACCAGTGAGACATTAGAAAATCTGACATTAGCAGAAGTTGAAGAAGCACTTGTGCAGTGGACTTGCTTCTACCATTGCCCTGAAACCGCCAAGTGAGGAAGCTCATAGACACACAAGGCCCAGCTAACAACCTGCACCAACTGTCAGAGATGAGTCAGATCATCTTAGAGCACCTAGGTCTAGCTCAGCCACCGATGACTGCAGTGACATGAGTAACCACATAAGACCAGCAGAACTGCACAGCTGAGCTGAGTTCAAACTGCTGACCCACAGATTCACAAGTAAATAAAATGGATGCTGTTTTAAGCTATAGTTTGTTTATACCAATAGCTGACTCATATATAATGGTATTTACTTTATAGAGATGGTGTGAAGATCAAACAAGTTAATGTAAACTGCTTACAAAAGTGCCTAGCACATAGTAAGTAATACCTAAGTGTTAGTTTTCTTATTGTTTAATTAATTACAATTAACTCAAAACAATTCACCTTACCAAAAGACCAAGTACTTTGCTTTGTATTGCTGTCTCTGAAAAAGTCTGTGAAAAAAATATACAGGTTATTTTATCATGAAGAAAACAACTTTACAGATAAACTCAATCCTGTCTTCCCACCTCTAAGACTTGGATGAAGATTGCCAATCCTTGATTTTCAATAAAGTGCCTACAAGCAGCTGGAGATTGTTCTGTAAGATTCCAAAGTGCTTTCAAAGTAAACAAGAGGGTGACATCATCTAGACTCTCAGCAGTCTTTTGTTTTACTATTGCTAGAAGTTCCTAAAAAAGAAAAAGAGAATTAGATACTCTGGTGACTGACTCATGTATTTCCAATATAAGGAAAGCAATGGTTAAGAAAAGCTTTAGAATCAAACCGAGGTTCTAAACCCAGTTTGACCACTTAATAGCTTTGGTTCCTACCTTCTCTCTGTAAAATGAGTTACACCTATTTCCTAGGGTTTTTGTGAGGTTCAAAAGAAAAAAAAATTAAAGTTTAACAATCACTTAATCTAGTTTGTCGTGCTTGTTAAGCCTCATAATCAAAAACATATTAGCTATTCCATTATTCATGTATTAAGAGTATATAGTCAACACCTTTTGGAAGGCAGGCACATACTCAGGTAAGAGAGACATTTAAAAAGAAAAGATAATTGGTTTTTCTCAACTAAATAAAAGAATTTTAAAATTTGGTAAATGCTCTGAAGGAAACACATAAAAGAATTTTCTTTAGAAAAGGTGTGAGAAACCTCCAAATGTAACAGCAGCCTTCCCAAAGTGTGATGGGCCCTTCCCTCCCTTATCCCTGGCACCAGCCATCTAGGGAGGGGCTGCGGCACTGCACCGCACCTCTCTGCACACAGCGACACAGACCCCACTGGTCCATGCCTGCCGCCTACGGTGGGCAGGCTAGACCTCTGCTCCAGGGACACTTGCACCTGGGCCACCTCTTCAGTCATGAGCTGACCAGTGAAGTCAGTATGGGCTGAACCCACAGCGCCCCTGCCTCAGACAGCAATCCCAGGGATGGGCGTGTCAGCTGCCTCCACGCGGCCACTGTGGTCTCCACTGCTTGTGCGCCTTGTGTTTCACCCCACCCAGAGTTACAACATGCTGGACTGACCTGGCAGTTCTTCAGACCTGGCCGCTTTCTGATGTCGCATTGTTCTGCTCAGAGTGTAGTGGCAGCAAGGCAGGTGCAAGCTACAGCAGCCCTGCTCAGCCATCAGTTGGCACAACATGGGCCCCTCTCCTAAAGAGCAACTGCCAACCCGCGACCATTAGTGATCCTGCTCAGCCACTGGCCAGTGCCAAGTGAGCCCCTCTCCCCTCCTGTACATAAAAGGAGTCCAAATCTTACCTCAGTTAAGATTGGGTAAGATGGGTTTGGTTCTTTTAAAAACAATTTTCTTAATATTTATTTTGCAATATCAAGTCTTAGTTGCTGCATGCAGGACCTTTGTTGCACTATGAAGGCTCTTTCATTGAGGCACAAGGACCTTCTAAGTGGTGCCAGGCCTCAGTGGTAGGCATACGCTGGCTTAATTGCTCCATGGCATGTGGGATCTTAGTTCCCCAAGCAGGGATTGAACCCACTTCCTCTGCATTGCAAGGCAGATTCTTAACCACTGGACCACCAGGGGAGTCCCGGAGGCAAGATGGTTTCTGAGACACTAGTCTGCCATCTTCTTGGTTGGCTAGTTATCTGATTAAAATCATTATTTCCTGTTCCATCAACTCAGCTCCTGACTGGCCTGTTGTGTGGCAAACAGAATAAGCTTGTGCTTGCGCTCACTAACACATACAAAGGTAATATCTAAACTGAGACCAGAAGAAAAAGAGGATAAGGCAGCTAAGCAAGGAATGAGGACACAGGGAATGGGAGGAGCGGCGCAGGGAGATATTCTAGAGGAAAAAACGTCTGTTCTATGCCACTAAGCAGGTTAGCATGGCTGGAGGATAACATTATTATAATTGTATGTCCTAACAGCTTACTTTAACAGATTCCAACATACCATTTCATATTAGAATATTTCTAGATCAAAGTTAAGCTGGTATTCATGCTTTCTTTCAAACATGCTAGACTATCATGTAAAAGGAAAGAGACAGCCATTTCCACAAAGGACCTAGTATCAGACCCTTTGTTCTTGAGGTCAGGTCATGGTGAGGTAAGGTGTTTCTGTAAATCTCCACCAACAAATATTATTCTCTGTCCTGACAAGAAAGGGCTAGGTCCCTAGGCAAAAATTTCACCCTTTGAGGTCCAGATCCTGGCTGAAGAGGCAGACCTCAGTTGGCAACTCCCTCAGGGCCATGTCCCCAGATACTGTCTGGCCATCATTGCTAAGGAAGCAGGCACCCAACTGGCCTTCAGGCTCCTCAGGCCACCTGTATGGTGGGGGCCAGGTCCCACCAACTGCATCATATGCTGACTGCCACTGCCATTAGGTCAAGAGGTAGAGACAGGGGAGAGGTTCACCACTGCCTCAAGGCCTGGGTGAAGGTAAGTGGGTGGCCTTGGGGAAGGTTCTAGAGCCCTGCAGGACACAGCCCCAGCCTGTTCCCTGAGCCTCCCAGCTCACCCAAGGGCCCAAGCCCGGGTGAGCTGGAGGTCCCCAGGGAGAAGACCCCAATCCACCTCTTACCTCACTCTCCCCCTGATGACCACCACTCCACTGACTGTTTGCTGAATGGGCCCGTTAACAGTCACTCATTGACAGTTGGTTGCTTGTGGGAGGGGCCTGGTGCCAACCAATGGTTGAGCAGGACCACTAATGGTCACTCATTGACAGTTGGTTGCCTGTGGGAGGGACCTGGTGCCAACCAACGGCTGAGCAGGACCATTAATGGTCACTCATTGACAGTTGGCTGCTTGTGGGAGGGCCCAGTGCAGCACCAATCAATGGCTGGTAACAGGGTGCACAGTAATAGTACACAGTGATGGCCACGTGCTAAGATCTGTGCTTGGCAGTGCTCTATTATAATTCCACCTCAAATATTTTATACAGCCAGAGAGAATATATCTAGAGAATTCACAAAAATAAAGCTACAAGAACCAAAAGTATAATACAGCATGGCTGTGCACAGCCCTTAGCATGCAGCCAGTGCTGCAGCCATTAGCCCCCACTTTCCCCCTTACCAGACAATGGTTACCAAAAGACTATTAATGGTTGCTCAGCCATGGGTTGGTGGTGAAGTGGGCCCCTCCCTAAACTTAGCAACTGTCAATGAGTGACCATTAGTGATCCTGCTCAGTTACTGGTCAGCAGGGCAATAGGCCCCTCCCACAAGCAAGCAACTGCCAGTGAGCGGCCATTCAACCAATGGCAGGCAGAGTGGTGGTCGTCCTGTACAGAGTGAGGTAAGAGGTGGATCTCTGCCTCCTCCCTGGAGCCTCCAGCTCACCCAGCCATGGATCACTGGGGGGCCCAGAGAACACGCTGAGGCATGTGTCCTACAGGGACACAGAACCCTTGCCAAGGCCACACACTGGCAGAGCCAGGCCCTGAGGTGGTAATGACTCTCTCCCCGATCCCTGCCTCTGTGACCTAATAGCAGTGGCAGTCTGTATAGGATGCAGTTTGTGGGACCTGGCCCCTACCACTTGGACAGCCTGAGGAGCCTGAGGAAGGGCTGGCTCCAGGGCACCTGGCTCCCTAAGAGATGATAACTGGGCAGGGTCTGGAGACCTGGCCCTGAGGGAGATGCCAACTGAGATGCACCTTTTCAGCCAGGCCTGGACACTGGCAAGAGAACCCAGACTGGGTGCTGGATGAATGCTTTATGTCAGGGTAACTGACCCCTGCAGGGACCCCCGCCTCATAGCTAGGACTTGGATCTTGGAGGGTGAAATTTTTGCCTAGGGACCCTGCCCTTTCTTGTAAAACAGAATAACATTTGTTGGTGGAGATTTACAGAAACATCGCTACCTCACCATGACCTGACCTCAAGAACAAAGGATCTGACACCAAGAAGTTTGCAACAACTAACCATGAAGAACTGATGCTTTTGAACTGTGGTGATGGAGAAGACTCTTGAGAGTCCCTTGGACTGCAAGGAGATCAAACCAGTCAATCCTAAAGGAAATCAGTCCTGAATATGCATTGGAAGGACTAATGCTAAAGCTGAAGCTCCAATACTCTGGCCACCTGATGCGAAGAACTGACTCACTAGAAAAGACACTGATGCTGGGAAAGATGGAAGGCAGGAGGAGAAGGGGGTGACAGAGGATGAGATGGTTAGATGGCATCACTGACTTAATGGACATGAGCCTGAGCAAGCTCCAGGTGTTGGTGACGGACAGGAAGCCTGGCGTGCTGCAGTTCATGGGGTCACAAAGAGTTGGACACGACTGAGGGACTGAACTGAACTGAACTGATAGCAGCAAAATCAGGAGGTAACATCTAAAATTGATAAATCAAGGAACTGCAGTACTTCCTTGGTGGTACAGTGCTCAAGAATCCACCTTCCAATGTAAGGGACATGGATTCAATCTCTGGTGGTGGTGGAGAGGCATGAGTACACTAAGATCTCCCATGCCACGGAGCAACTAAGCCTGCACACTGCAAATAGAGAGCCCAAGTGCTCTAGACCCTGAATGCCACAACTCCTGAGGCTGAGCTCCACAGCAAGAGAAGCCCCCACATGCCATAACTAGAGAATGCTCACACTGCAACGAAGACAGCACAGCTGCAGTTATGAGCATTTTATTTAGAAATATGGAGATAAATGCCAGAAAAAAACAGCTATTTAAAAGTAGAGAATAAAAAAAATAAAATAAAATAAAAGTAGAGAATAGCTTCTTCTAGGTAGCAGGTCCTACAGATTGTTCATTTTATAAGACTTTTAAGCTGCTTTTAATTTTTTAAACTTACTTTTATTTAGAAAAAAGTTCTAAAAGTGACAACCTACCTTAACTGCCATGAAAACCTCCTCTTTAAGTTGTGCAGTTTGCTCAGGTGAGAGCTAGAAACAAAAAAGCAGAGAGTGAAATGTTTCAAACTCCACCAATGCTCCACTAAGACTAGGGAAAGAGAAGTCTTGCATTTAGCAACCACATACCTGCAGGGCGAGAATAGAGATTATGCTCACTGCCATGGCTTGCATCTTGGGGTTTTCATGCTTACAGAGCCATCTCATAACAAACTTGGCAGCATCGAACCTAAAAAACAGTATTTTTCCTCACAATAAACTTTGTAAACTATACATGAGAAGTTAAGATATCATTCAGCCTCCCCAGCAAATCCTGTTTAAAAATAGTTGTGGACTTGTAAAGACTCAGCTATGAAAACCAAGAGTATTTGGCAAAAAGAAGAGAAGAAAAGAGTGTGCAAAAAAGAGCAAGGCTTCCCTGGTGGCTCAGTGGTAAAGAATCCACCTGCCAATGTAGAAGACACGGGTTTGATCCCTGATCCAGGAGATCTGACATGCTGCAGAGCAACTAAGCACGTGCTCTAGAGCCATGCTCTACAAGAGCAGCCACCACAGGGCTGCCCAGGCACAAGTAGAAAACAATCCCCACTCTCTGAAACTAGAGAAAAGCCTGTGCAGCAATGAAGACCCAGCACAGACAAAAATAAAATTATTAAAAAAAAAAAAAAATAGAACACACAAGATTCAAAAATGGACAGAAGTTAAAAAGACTTTTTTAGCACTCAGTTTCTACTGTAATAAAAAGGGCAATACATTCCCCAAGAAATAGTAATTTGTAAACCAGCTTGCAGACAGTGCTAAAACGCCACAGCAAACAATAAATCACTTTATTCATGGTTTTCGCTCAGCTCCAACTGATGCTATACAGGAAGGAAGACTGAGTGAGAATGAAGAAGCTAACCTTCCCCACTGTATTGACCCCCCCCAATGAGTCAACTCTCATTGTAAGTATACACTTTCAATAGATTTGAGAAGAGCAAAGCCTACAACCTTACACCTATAAATCACGGACTTTGTCCATATCAGACTGTGCTTATTTTTCTGGTTGGCAGCAACTATTACTAACATTTTGAAACAAGATTACAATGGCCTCCAAGGAAATTCTTCTGGAATCTACACTGATAATTTTTTTAAAAAAATCATTATCAATAAAATAATAACAAAAAGAATGACTAATATTTAGGACAGCCTGCACTCATATGCTAGGTACTGTGATAAATACCTTACAAACATTCTAAAAGTCACTATTTACAAATGAGGAACTTATGCACAAGGATAATGGAAGAGCTAGAATCTGATTAGATATTTAACCCTCTAGCACCCATGTTCTTATCACTCACTGCCCTGAAATGGACTCACACTATGGGAGACAACATTTATAACTATAGTACTTCTGAACAGAACATTCTCACCAAACGCTTTATCCCAGCCTCAATCAGACCCCTGTTAGGCTAATAACCAAAAGACAACAAAGCTCAGAGTAATACTGGTCAACACCCCAAAATCAGATCATCCAATTTTATACTTGCCTATTGAATGGAACATCCACAAGAATCCTGGAATTGGTTAAGGAGAGAAGACAATTCTTCTGTAACTTTAAGGGAATAAAGAAAAATAATTATGAGCAAATGTACACCCATTCTAAACAAAGGTTCTAAGCATTTGGAAGGTTCAAAGCTTTTCTTATTGAAAGCCCACTGTACACCTAGTCCTTTCCAAGTTCTTCATTCAATCTTACTATTTTTTTTTTAAGTTTTTTACATTTATTTTTTATTCAAGTATAGTTGGTTTACAATGTTATATTAGTTTCTGGTATCAATCTTACTATTAAACTCTAACATTCACCTTTGCCTAAAGAGTAATCTTTCTCTTTTCTGGCAAAGAGGGAGTCTCCCTTCCCCCTGAACCCTAGAAGGGTCTATGTGGAAAGCTGCCTGCCTGTGTGTCAATCTAAATCAATTCCTGGAAGCCTGGCCCATCTAACGAATGACTATGTCTGAACCAGATCTCATAACTAACTCTGTGACAGAGCTTCTACTTTCTACCTATGACTAGTAGGAATTGAACTAGGAGAGAGAAAAGGACTTCTAGGGAAGCTATAGGAATAAAAAATTGTAACATCTCTTTGAGAGACCATGAGTAGGCCAGTGGCATGTACAGCCATGACAGCAGAATAGTGTACGAGGCAGGGGTAGCCAACAGGAACTAGGCAGTAACATAAACGAGTGAAGAAGGAAGAGTGCAAAATAGGGCGGCGGGAGGAATTATGGCAAACTGGGCAATTCAGGCCCTTTTATGGGGGCAGCTGTTAATCGTCTCCAACTAATGATGGCCATATAGGAATTCAGACTGAATTGAGAAGGATCATCCAATTTTTCAAGAGAAAGTGAAAATACAGATTTAAGTGAGGAAACATCATGTTACTCTATTTTTAATAGATTGATTCCCACTTTAAGTATACATTTCAATCAGATCTGACACATTTATATATATTATGTATAAATTTACCCACTATCACAATCAACATAAAAAATACTTCCATTACCCCAAACAGTTCCACTGTGACACTTGCCACTCCATTCCCAACTTGCAAATTTCAACCCCAGAAAATCATCCTGTCATTACAGATTAGTGTTCTAAGATTTCACATAAAGTCATATGGTATCTATTTTATCATGTCTAGCTTATTTTGCTCAGCATAAAATGTTTTTTGAGATTCATCCATGTGGCATGTATCAGTACTTCACTTCTTTTTATCACCAAGTAGTATTTCCTTATATGAATATATCATAATTGGTTTATCTATTCACCTGTTGCTTGACATTAAGTTTTCAGTTTGGGGGGATAATGAATAAAGGCATTATGAGCATTTGTGTGTCATTATATGGCTACATAATTTCATTTCTCTGAGTGAAATAACTGTGTAGTATGAAAGGTATATCTCTAACTTTCAAAGGAATTATCAGACCGTTGGATTGGTTTTATCATTTTTCATTCTTAACATCAACATGGGAGAATTTCAGTTTCTCTACACTTTTGTCAACACCTGATACTGTCACTTTTTAAATTTCAACCAATCCAGGAGGTGTATAGTGTTATCTATGTGTGCTGTGAGGCTGTGATGTGTACTCAGTAGTGTCTGACTCTTTGAAGTCCCATGGACTGTAGCCTGCCAGGCTCCTCTGTCCATGGAGTTTTCCAGGCAAGAATACTGGAGTGGGTTGCCATTTCCTACTCCAGGGGATCTTCCTGACCCAGGGATCGAACTCATGTCTCTTGCATTTCCTGCACTGGTAGGCGGATTGCTTACCACTAATGCCACCTGGGAAGCCCATCTAAGTGTACAGTGGTATCCAAATGTACTTTTAATTTGCATTTCCCTGACAGACAAAGATACTGAGCATCTTTTCAAGTGCTCATTTGTCACCTGCACTATCTTCTTTCATGGAGTGTCTGGTTCAAACCTTCTGCCTTCTTAAAAAATTGGTTTGTTTATCTTGTGCTATCTATTTAATAGTTCTTTACATTCTGGATAAAAGTCCTGTGTCATATATATAAAGTGAACATGTTTCTCAGTCCTGGATTATCTTTTCATTTTTTAATGTCTCTGCGTGTGTTTGACCAGAAGCTTCTAATTTTATGAATTCTAATTTTTTGAAATATGCTTTTTGTATCCTAAGAAAATTTTGCCTACCTGATGTTTTTTTCTAGTTTTATGGCTTTTATATTTAGACCTATGACTTAGCTTTTATATTTAGATCTATAACTCAATTCAATTTAATTTTCACACATGTTGCTAAGCCTATAGGATATACCAAAGTGTTAACAGTAGATGTTTCTGGGTAGCTGTTTTCTGATAAATGCAAAATTTTTAAACCATATTACTCATCTATATTTCTTATTTTTTCTACAGTAATCATGCATTTATTTTTCTCCCTCCCTCCCTCCCTCCCTCCCCTCCCTCCCCTCCCTCTTTCTCTCTCTCAGGATGAAAAATCAGAACTAAATAAAACATATTTTTCATTCATTTGTCCTCAAGTAAGAAGCACAGTCAAATATTAAAATCAAATTACCTGCTGGTAATGGGGGAAAGTTTTCAAAGCCTTGAAAAGCAGACAGGTAACCTCTGACAACAGACGAACAGGCATCCCCCTGGCCAGGCCCTGGCGCGTTAAGTTGAGGGCACAAGCGCTGGCTGTGAACTGCACTGGCAAATCCAATGGATGATTCCTCATTCCTACAGCCACAAGCTGAAGATGAATTTGTTTTAAATGGCATATGACAACATTAGCATTCTTTACACAGTCTTATTTTTGTGTTATCAAAACTACTTGCTTATCAGGACAAAAAGTAACAGATTTTTTTCCCATCCTCACCATTTATTTTTTAGGAAACAAGCAATACCTTCTAACCCAAACGTAGTCATTAATTTGCTGTGTGACTTTAGGTAACTCACTTCCTTTCTCTGGACCTCTGTTTCCTCATCTGTGATTTCACAATCATTTATCGAGCCTCAGTCCCTCCAAAGCATTATGACAAGCACTATAGGGGATATAAACAGGAATCACTTATATCCTACTCCTCAGCATAAAGCCTTATGAAAGAAATAAGGCATGTAAACAAATAACATTGTAAGAGATGCCAAAAGATGAAACTGGAAAAAAAAAAAGGGACCATGAAAGAGGTATAAATAAAGTGCTGCCTACAGTGGTCATACAGCAAACAATCATTTCTGGTATGGATGTCAAAAGTTTCATTCAGAGAACACATTTAGGCAGGGTCTGGATAGGATCTGGGTAGGAAACATAAGTGGGGGTGGGATGGAAAGGTAATTAGTACGGAAGGGAAACGTGATAAAGAAAAACACAGAGTGGACAAAAAATGGGATGAATCCACCAAAAGAGGAAGAAGAAATTTGAATTTGTAAAGGGATAAAACCTAACAATAGGGAGCTGCCTGGTGGACTAGTGGTTAGGATTCTGTGTTTTCACTGCCGTGGCCCAGGTTCAATTCCTGGTTGGAGAACTGAGATCCCACCAGCCATCAGGCATGGCCACACAACAAACAAAAAACCTAACATTAGAAAGGTAACCGTTAATAGAAGACATGTTGTGCAGACCTAGAAATAAATTTAAAATGAAGGTGTTATACCAAGTGTATACCATACCTGCTCCAACATTCAGGGACAACATGATCTGTTTTGTCTATCAAATAGGGATGATGATCCCTCCCCTCCTCAGAGACCAGTCTGCTGATATACAAATGAGCCCTGAATTTATGAACCACTGAAAGACCACCTACATGAACTCAGAGCCAGTATACGCTGCTCCCATAGAAATTGTTTTTTTCTATGTTACTAAACTGCTCTTAGGATTTCATGTAATTGCCATCATCTGCAATATAAATACACAGGAAGTAAAACAAACATGATTTTCAATAAAAAAAAAAATCACAAAATCTCACATAGATATGAAAAGGACTTTTAGAATATCTAATTCAATTTCCTCCTTACAGATGGAAAACAAGGATCCAGAGTTTTTCCCTTTATACAGTATTGTTTTTAAGTTATGAGTAAATCTAATTCTCCATGGTACACAAATAGCCTAAAAATAGCCATAAAAATAGCCTGTTTTTATGGAACTGCAGAAATTACAAATAATAAAAACAATAATTTTAAGACTTCAAGTTATACTTAATTGTAAATAATAGCAGTTTTCTTTCTCAAACCACTTAATTCTTCCAATTACATTTAAAACAAATTCATCCTTCTGTAAAGGAAATCAAAGTCTTACCCTATCAATACTGGTAACTTTACTTTATTCACAAAATACTTTAAATGCTAGAATTGATTACCTTCAATTACTGCTATTTTGTTCTATTCTTATAGGGATATTGTGGTTGCTATTTTTTGAAAAAAACTTACTTAGATTTTAAAGAGTAAAGGAATAAATGAGAATGTTTATACAAAGTGAATTCATGTTTTCAGATTAAGTCCTATTTTAGGGATTGGTTCTATCATCCCGTGCTCAGATCAAATTAAAAAATCTGAACAATTGAGATTGACTAAGATGCTCAAAACATGAGACGATCTGGCAGTTTAAGCCTAACACTGCTTTTTCTCTCTCTATGTGGGCACTGTGACTCACAATAGAATAAGGCATATTAAGTAACTGTATTCAATGTGTTTAATCAGTTCAGTTCAGTTCAGCCGCTCAGTCATGTCCGACTCTTTGCAACCCCATGGACTGCAGCATGCCAGGCCTCCCTGTCCATCACCAACTCCCGGAGTTTACTCAAATTCATGTCCATTGAGTCAGTGATGCCATCAAACCATCTCATCCTCTGTCATTCCCTTCTCCTCCTGCCCTCAATCTTTCCCAGCATCAGGGGCTTTTCCAATGAGTCATCTCTTCACATCAGGTGGCCAAAGTTTTGGAGTTTCAGCTTCAACATCAGTCCTTCCAACGAACACTCAGGCCTGATCTCCTTTAGGATAGACTGGTTGGATCTCCTTGCAGTCCAACGGACTCTCAAGAGTCTTCTCCAACACCACAGTTGAAAAGCAACAATTCTTCAGTGCTCAGCTTTCTTCATAGTCTAACTCTCACATTCAGACAGGACTACTGGAAAAACCATAGTCTTGACTAGATGGACCTTTGTTGGAAAAGTAATATCCCTGCTTTTTAATATGCTAAGTTGGTCATAGCTTTCCTTCCAAGGAGTAAGCGTCTTCTAATTTCATGGCTGCAGTTAATATCTGCAGTGATTTGGGAGCCCAGAAAAATAAAATCAGCCACTGTTTCCACTATTTCCCCATCTATTTGCTATGAAGTGATGGGACTGAATGCCATGATCTTACTTTTCTGAATGTTGAGCTTTAAGCCAGCTTTAAACCACTTTTTCACTCTCCTTTCACTTTCATCAAGAGGCTCTTTAGTTCTTCACTTTCTGCCATGAGGGTGGTATCATCTGCATATCTGAGGTTATTGATACTTCTCCCAGCAATCTTGATTCCAGCTTGTGCTTCTTCCAGCCCAGCATTTCTTATGATGTACTCTGCATATAAGTTAAATAAGCAGGGTGACAATAAACAGCCTTGACGTACTCCTTTTCCTATTTGGAACCAGTCTGTTGTTCCATATCCAGTTCTAACTGTTGCTTCCTGACCTGCATACAGGTTTCTCAAGATGCAGGTCAGGTGGTCTGGTATTCCCACCTCTATAAGAATTTTCCACAGTTTGTTGTGATCCACACAGTCAAAGGCTTTGGCATGGTCAATAAAGCAGAAATAGATGTTTTTCTGGAACATTCTTGCTTTTTCGATGATCCAGCAGATGTTGGCAATTTGATCTCTGGTTCCTCTGCCTTTTCTAAAACCAGCTTGAACATCTGGAAGTTCACGGTTCACGTATTGTTGAAGTCTGGCTTGGAGAATTTTGAGCATTTTTTTACTATCGTGTGAGATGAGTGCAATTGTGCAGTAGTTTGAGCATTCTTTGGCACTGTCTTTCTTAGGGACTGGAATGAACACTGACCTTTTCCAGTCCTGTGGCCACTGCTGAGTTTTCCACATTTTAAACAACTTTAATTGAATCAAGTAATAAGTAGTTATAAAAATTACATTTCTGAGTTGTAGTTACCTTTAAAATAGCAGGCATGGTTACTTGAATTGAAAATGTCTCTGTGAAGAGCCTGTAGAGGGCTTCCTTCACAAAACATGATCTATTCCTGTAGCAGCTCAGAGCTTCTGAAATCTGGCTTACATTGGCTCCTCCAGCAACCTAGAAAACAAAGATGTTACCAACAGGTTTCACCTTTCACCTACAAGGAAGGCTTTTTTTAGAGTGTGTCAAGTGTTTGAAACAATAAACATTCACTTAAATATTTCAAGAGTTTCACAATGTTGATCTCATTCAGTAATTCTAGTAGGTAAATGTTCTCCTCAACCTCATTTTTACATGGTGGCTCCAGAGAGCTGATGTACATTGCTAAATATAACAAACTAATTAAGCAGTGGCGACAGACTCAAATACCATCTCCCTACAGCTGTGTTACAGTTAAGACCTCAACTGAATAATCCATAGCATGTAAATTCTTAAACAACCAATAACCATGAATGCATGTTCCTAAGTACTCAAATAAAATAGACAAAAAAAGATAGGGGAAAAAAAACCATAAAATACATAAGATGAAAAAGGAGTTGAACTTTTATAGAACTAGTTAGTTCATTAATATTAAGATAATTCTTCTTGCTACCACTCAAGTACAACCCTGAATACACGTTGGAAGAACTGATGCTGAAGCTGAAGCTCCAGTATTTTGGTCATCTGACGAAAACAGCCAACTTACTGAAAAAGTCCCTGATGCTGGGAAAGATTGAGGGCAGAAGGAGAACAGGGTGTCAGAAGATAAGATGGCTGGATGACATCACTGATGCAATGAACATGAACTTGGGCAAACTTCAGGAGATGGAATGGTGAGGGACAGGAAGACCCAGTGTGCCACAGTTGACAGAGTTGCAAAGAATCAGACACAACTAGGCAACTGAACAACCACCACCACTAAAGTAATAATTTCAAAAAGTCTATATATAGACTTTGGGTCTGGAGAATAATGGTAACCTTACCCAAACCATAAACTAAAAAGAAATGTTTATTTATTTAAACATTTATTTAAAAATATAAAACTAGATTTTACTCAGTTTTCAGCATTCCTGGGTAGTGAAGAAAAAGAAAAAAAAGGGGGTAAAGTTCAGGATTTCACAAAAATGAAAAGAAAAACAACCCCTTTTCCACTCCACCATGGTCAGCAGTAACAACATTCATTGAAGAAACATCACATCACTAAAGTGACAGAAGAATGCTTTTGAATTAGGACACCTGTCAATTAAATGCAAAGAAATAAAAAGATTTAAACCAATTCCATATAAAGCTACTGTAAGAATTTTTTTAAAAAGCAAATCTAGGGACTTCCTTGGTGGTCCAATGGCTAAGACTCCACCATCCCAATGAAGGGGGCCGGGGATCAATCCCTGGTCAGGAAATTAGAGCCACAACTAAAGATCCCACATGCCTCAAAGACTGAATGTGCCACAACTAAGACCTGGCACAGCTTTATACATTAAAGCAAAACTATACATTTCAGCTAAGAAAAATTCTCCTCATAAATAAAAAACAAATCAGAACAAAAGTGTAACATACTACTTTAAACTGAATTAAATGTTCTTAATAAGCATTATTGTATGTGAAAAAAATACATTCAACAAAAAGGTGAAACAGGGATGATTAAATTCAGGAAAAGAAAAGATCAAGTCATCTCAAACATAAAAACTAAGTACAAAGTATCCAAGGAATAATAGAATTGATTAAAATTTAGTAAGGAGAAGAAATGCAAGAAACAAACAAGATAAAGAAATTTTAAAAGAAAGAAGTTAAAAGGATCTAAGATTGAGTGCTGATATAGAAAAGAAGATACAACACACATATACATGAAGTTCGCGGGGAAGAAATGAACTAATTTTTAAAATTACTACCAACAAAAACTTTCCAGAAATTAAAAAAAGACCTAAATCAACACATTGAAAGAACTCCCACCAACCACCTGGGAAAACTGGCCCAAATCAAGTCCAAGACATATCACAATATAAAGATTAAATTTAATGATAAAGAAAAACCACCTTCAGGGCCTTCTTATAAAAAGATCAAATTATTAATATGAATAGAAATCTACTATAATTACTAATGACATTATTCAAGATGTCCCTATTCTTCTTTTTTTGCACTTGATAAAATACTCAGAGAAATGCTAATATGTGTCACTATGATTGTATTTTTCTTTTCCCTTAGATCTGTTCTGATTTTTGCTTTATGTATCTGTGTTTCTCTGCTGTTAGGTGTCTAATGGTTTATGCTATCTATCTTTGTGAATTGTACATTTTATGATGAAAAATATTCATTTCTTTCATTTAAAAATAATTAAAAGATCAGAACAAATTAGAGAATTAGATTGTCATCAGACTTAACAAGCAACACACAAAGTAATGTAACAGTGGACAAGCATGTTCAAGAAATAAGGAAAGAAAAGGGGGCTCCCCTGGTAGCCCAGTGGTCAAGAATCTGCCTAGCAATGCAGGGGACACTAGTTCAATCCCTGGTCCAGGAAGATCCCACATACCACAGGTCAATTAAGCCCATGTGTCACAACTACTGACCCCACACACCCAGAGCCCATGCTCCACAACAAGAGAAGCCACCACGACGAGAAGCCCACAAACCACAACTAGAGAGGAGGCCCCACTCACCACAGCTAGAGAAAGCCTGTGGGTAGCAACAGAGATTGCTGCCTGCACTTAGCCTGTGAGAGTCCAGGTGGGGAAAAGGACCCTCCAAATATCAGGGATCTGTGCTCTGACTGCTTCTGATAACAGGTACAAAAAGGTGGGCAGCCAATGCCATTGCACCCTCACCAGCCAACTGTTCAAAGCCCTTCTCCCACCAGCTAAAATGACTTCGAGGATATTTCAAGGGCTGCCCCTTCACTGTTTTCTTTTTCCCCTTTTAGAAGATAGACATTAATGACTATGACATTCAAAACAACTACACATACAGAGAAAATCCCAAAGTTACTGCACATACCCAGGGAAAGGCTCATAAAAGACCTAGAGATCTTAAAATTTATACTTCAGGCTGATCCTCAACACAGACCCCAAACACAAAAACAATAAGACTCTGACATCAAACCCTGGGAAGGGAAAAGAATCTGATTTCTAGAGTTGCCATATTATCAGTTTCAAATGCCCAGTTTTCAACAACAAAAATCACAAAGCATATAAAGAAATAGGAAAGTATGGCCCATTCAAATGGAAAAAATTAAAATCCAAAGACACTGTCCCTGTAACAGAACTGACAGCAGGTCAACTCAAACAAGACTTTAAAACATCCACCTTAAAGATGTTCAAAGAACTAAAGGAAAATTAGATAAAGTCAAGAAAAAGAACAAAAGAGAAAACTCAAGAGAGATTAAAAAAAAAAACAAACCTTAAAAAGAATAAAAAAAATTCTGGAGCTGAAAGGTATAATAACTGAAATAAAAATTCACTTGAGTTTTTCAAGGCAGATTTGAGCAGGAAGATGAAAAAAATCAACACACTTGAAGACAGGACAAAGGAAATTGTGTCAGAGGAACAGAAAACAAAAAGACTGAAAACAAAAAAGCAGAGTCTCAGGACCCCGTGGAATACCATTAGGCAGGCCAACATACACTGTAGGAATCTTAGAAGAGACTAAAGTAGCAAAGAATATTGGGGGGAAAATGGCTGCAAATGTCCCAAATGTGATGAAAGATATGCATGTAAACATCCAGGAAATTCAAGAATTCCAAGCAGGATGAACTCAAGAAGACTCACAGTGAGATATGTTATCAAATTTTCAAGGCCACAGACAAAGATTCTAAGAAGCAGCAAGAAAGAAGCAAATCATCACATACAAAGGATCCTCAGTAAGACCTGCAGACTTCTCATCAAAAACTTAGAAGCCAGAAGACAATGGGTTGATATGTTCAAAGTATTAGAAGAAAAAAACTGTCAGCCAAGAATCTTATACCCTGAAAAACTTTCCTTCAAAAGTGAGGGTGACAGCCAGAATGACTATCATCTAAAATTCCACAAACAACAAATGCTGGAGAGGGTATGGAGAGAAGGGAACCCTCCTACACTGTTGGTGGGAATTCAAACTGGTACAGCCACTGTGGAGAACAGGAGGGAAGTTCCTTAAAAAACTAAAACCAGAGCTACCATATGACCTTGAAATCCCACTCTTGGGCATATATCCAGAGAAAAACAAGATCCAAAAGAATACATGCAACCCAATGTTCACTGCAGCACGGTTTGCAATAGCCAAAACACGGAAGCAACCTAAATGTCTATTGACAGAAGAGCAGATAAACATGTGGTGCATAAATACAATGGAATATTATTCTGTCGTTAAAAAAGAATGAAATAATGTCATTTGCAGCAACAGAGACAGACTTAAGAGTGTTATACTGAGTGAAGTAAGCCAGACAGAGAAGGAGAAATATCAAATGACATCCCTTAAATGTAGAATCTAAAAAGAAATGATACAAGTGAACTTACTTACAAAATAAAAAGAGACTCATAGACTTAAAGAATGAAATTATGGTTGCTGGGGGGAAGGATAGGCAGATGGGATAGCTAAGGAGTTTGGGATGGACATGTACACATTGTAATATTTAAAATGGATAAACAACAAGGACTTAACTATACAGCACATGAAACTCTGCTCAATGTTATGTGGCAGCCTGAATGGGAAGGGAGTTTGGGGTAGAATGGATATATGTATACTTACGGCTGAGTCCCTTTGCTATTCACCTGAAACTATCACAACACTGTTTATTAATCAGCTATATCCCAATAAAAAAGTGTCAAGTTTTTTAAAAAGTAAGGATGAAGCCAGGATATTTCCATGTAAAGAAAAGCCAAGGAAGTTCATTACCACTAAACTTGCCCCACGAAAAACACTAAAGGAAGTCCTGCAAGGTGAAATGAAGAACACCACACAGTAACAAGAAGCCATGTGAAGAAACAAAGATCTCAACCAAGGTAAATACATGAGCAATTACAAAAGCTAGTGGTATTTTTTTAAGTGGTCGGTAACTACACTTTTTTTCAAAATGATTTAATAAACAAATAGTTCCTTCAAAAGATCATTATTCATCTAAAAACTAGTATTATTATAAATTTGGTTTATAATTCCAAATTTTGTTTTCTACATAACTTGTGATGAACACACAAAAAAGAATTATTTTGTGCTCTGGGGCAGACAATGTATAATTTAGGAACTTCAATTAAAGGGAGCACGGACAGACATCTAAAGGAACAGCTTTTGTTTGTTATTGAAATTAAGCTAGTATAAATTCACATTAGAGTGTCATAAGGTTAGGATGTTAAATGTAACCTCCATGATAACCACAAAGAAAACAGCTAAAGAATACACAAAAAATGAAACAAGAATAATACCAACCAAAAAAAAAAAAAAATCAAAAAAGTCAGTTGAACAAAGAAAACAGTAATGAAGGAAATGAGGAATAAAAAAAAGTTGTAAAACATAGAAACTAATGAGCAAAGTGACAGAAGTCCTTCCTAATCAGTAACTATTTTAAATGTAAAAAGATCAAACAAACTAAACCCAAAGCTGGCAGAAGGATAGAAATAATCATTATTAAAGCAAAGAGCAAAAAAATAGAGAATATAAAAATAGTAAGAAAATCAATGAAACAAAAAATTTGTTCTTTGAACACATCGCCAAAATTGACAAATGGATGGACTAGGGGTTAAAAAAATAAACTAAGAAAAAAAGAAAGGACTCAAAATACTAAAATCTGAAACGAAACAGAAGACATTACCACCAATTCAACAGGAAAAAAGAAAAGAATTATAAGAAGATTATGAAAAATTACATCGCAATAAACTTAATAACCTAGATGAAATGGGCAAATTTCTAGACATATAAGACCTAACAAGACTAAATCATGAAGACACAGAAAACTGACATAGGAAATTGGATCAATAATCAAAAACTTCCTCAAAAATAAAAGCCCTAGATCTAATGGGTTCACTAGTAAATTTTACCAAACACTTGAGGAAGAATTAATGTTAAAACGTTTCAGTTTAACAACTGGAGATGGAACATTTCCTAACTCATTCTATGAAGCCTGCATTACCTTGATACCAAAGCCAAAGATGCTACAAGAAAAGGAAACTAGAGTTTAACAGTCCTTACAGAGATGGAAAAATCCTCAAAAAAATACAGGCAAACCAAACTCAGCCAAATAAAAGAATTATATACCATGACCAGGGCTTCCTTGGTAGCTCAGCTGGTAAAGAATCTGCCTGCAATGCAGGAGACCCCGGTTCAATTCCTGGGTCAGGAAGATCCCCTGGAGAAGGGATAGGCTACCCACTCCAGTATTCTTGGACTTCCCTGTGGCTCAGATGGCAAAGAATCTGCCTGCAATGTGGGAGATGAAGGTTTGATCCCTGGGTTGGGAAGATCCCATGGAGGAGGGCATGGAACCCACTCCAATATTCTTGCCTGGAGAACTCCCAGGGACAGAGGAGCCTGGTGGGCTACAGTCCATGGGATCGCAGAGTCAGACATGACCGAGCGACTAAGCACAGCACCATGACCAAGCAGGATTCATTCCCAGATGCAATGCTCAACATACCATGGTATACTAAAAAAGTGTAATACACAACAGTACTAGAATGAAGGAGGAAAACCACATGATCACCTCATCTAATGCAGATAAAGCATCTGACAAAACTCAACACCCTTTCCTGGCAAAGTGTCCAACTCTGTGATCCCATGGACTGTAGTGCGCCAGGCTCCTCTGTCCATGGAATTCACCAGGCAAGAATACTGGAGTTGGTGGCCATTCCCTTCTCCAAGGGTCTTCCTGACCCAAGGATCGAACCTGGGTCTCCTGCATTGCAGGCAGATTCTTTACTGTCTGAGGCACCAGGGAAGCCCCCAAACACTTGCAAAAAGCCCAGAAGGAAGCTACCTCAACTTAAAAAAAGCCATACATGAAAAATCCACAATGAACATGATACTCAATAGTGAGAGACTGAAAGCTTTTAAAATCAAGAAAAAGACAAAAGCCCGTTTCAGAGCATCTACTGAACAGAGCACTGGAAGTTCTAGACAGAGCACTCAGGTAAGAAAAAGAAATAAAAGGCATCCAAAATGGGTGGGGAGTTTAGGGGAGAATGGATACACGAATATGTATGGCTGAGTCCCTTTGCTGTTCACCTGAAATGATCATAACATTGTTAATCAGCTCTACTCCATTATAAAATTAAAAGTTAAATTAAAAAAATAAAAGGCATCCAAACTGAAAAGGTAGAAGTAAAATGATCTACTTGCAAATTATGTGATCTTATATACCACAAAAAAACAAAAAACTGTTATCTATTAGAGCTAATAAATGAATCCAGAAAGTTGCAGGATACACACAAAAATCAGTTCAATTTCTATACAATAATAATGAACAATCTGAAGAGGAAATCATGAAAATAATTCTGTTTACAATAATACAATAAAGCACTTAGGAGTTAACAAAGGAGATGAAAGGCTTGTATGATGAAAACTACAACACACTAATGAAAAAAATTAATGACATAAATAATGGAAACACACCCCATGTTCATGGATTAGAAGACTTAAGATGTCAATACTACCCAAAATTATCTACATATTTATATAATCCTTACCAAAATCCCAATGACCTTTTTAGCAGAAATACAAAAACACACCCTGAATTTATACAGAATTCCAAGGCAGTCACACATACTGATTTCAAAACTGACTATCAATACAAAGCTATAATAATCAAAACAGTGTGGCACTGGCATAAATACTGGCATATAGACCAGTGGACTGGACTATAGCCTTCCCAGCTCTTCTGTCCATAGGATTCTCCAGGCAAAAATACTGGAATGTGTTGCCATCTCCTTCTCCAGGGGTTCTTCCCAACCCAGGCATCAAACCCAGGTCTCCTGCATTGCAGGCAAATTCTTTATCATCTAAGCCACAGGGGAGTCCATGGAATAGACTAGAAAGCCCTAAAACAATGCCTTGCATTTATGGTCAGATGATTTTTAACAAAGGTGCTAAGACAATTTGGTATTTTCAAGAAATTGTCCTAAGAAAACTAGATATCCACATGTAAAAGAATGAAGTTGTAAAATCTAACATAATACCACATGAAAGAAATTACCTCAAAACAGATCAAAGACTTAAATTTATGAACTAAAACTATAAGACCCCTATAAGGAACATGAGGAAGAAGCTTCACAGTACTGGATTTGGCAGTGATTTGTTGGATATGACACTAAAGGTACAAGCAACAAAAGAAATACAAACTGAACTTCATGAAGACAAACCAGAGAAGGGCAGAAAATATTTGAAAATCTTATATCATAAGGAGTTAATATCCAGATTACACAGAAAACAATAATAACAAAAATAAACCTAAGCAACCTAATTTAAAATTTGGCAAAAAACTTCACTAGACATTTCTTCAAAGATATATCAATGGTCAATAAGCTTCTGAAAAGATGCCCAATATAGCTGATAAGTATGGAAATGCAAATCAAAACTGCAATGAGGTACCACTTCACACCCATTAGAATGGTTACCATTAAAAAATTTAAAAACAGAAAATAATACATGTTGGCCAGTGTGTGAAGAATTTCGAACACTTGTGCACTGTTAGTGAGAATGTAAAAACTGTGCAACTGCTGCAGAAAACATTATGGTAGTTCCCCCCAAAATTAACAGAATTACCATATGATCCACCTGCAATGAGGGAGACCAGGGTTTGATCCCTGGGTTGGGAAGATCCCCTAGAGAAGGGAAAGGCTACCCACTCCAGTAGTCTGACCTGGAGAATTCCAAAGGGGTTGCAAAGAGTCAGACACAACTGAGCAACTTTCACTTTCACACCATATGATCCAGCAATTCCACTTCTGGATTGCTCATTGTTCAGTCGCTAAGTCATGTCCAACTCTTTGTGACACCATGGACTGCAGTACACCAGGCTTCCCTGTCCTTCACTATCTCCCGGAGCTTGCTCAAACTCATGTCCATTCTAGTACATACTTCTGGGTATAAACCAAAAGAACCAAAAGCAGAGTCTTGGGAGTTTCCCAGTGGACTAGTGATCAGGATTCTGGGCTTTCACTGCAGAGGCCTGGATTCAATCCCTGGTCAAAGAACTGAGATCCCAGAAGCTTCACAGAGTGATAAAAAAAAAAAAAAGCAGAGTCTCAAAGAGATATTTGAGTACTTCTACTTGCAGCAACATTACTCACAATAATCAACACAATAGCCAAAACATAGAAGCAACCCAAGTACATTACATATTAATGACAATTGGATAAGCACAATGTGGTATACACATAACGGTTATTATTCAACCTGAAAAAGGCAGTATGCCACATGGACAAACCCTTAGGACACTATGTAAAGTAAAATGAGCCAGTCACAAAAGGACAAGTACTGTGCGACTCCACTTACATGAGAGAGTTGGTCAAAATCATAGAGACACAAAGTAGAAGTTTGTACTGCCAGGGTCCGGGGAGAAGGGGTAATGGGAGTCAGTGTTTCATGCCTACAGAATTTCAGCTTTACAAGGTGAAAAGAGCTATGGAGATGAATGATGGTGATGGTTGAACAAAGTTATTAATGTATTTAAAACCACTGAACTATACACTTAAAAAGATTAAAATAAAAAATTTTACGTGTATTTTGCCATCCCCTCCCAAAAAATATATACGGCTTCATACTTTGACTATACTCAGTCAAGAGTGAAAAGAAAGAATTGCAAATATATCTTCAACTCTTTTTTAGTAGGTTTGTGTTTCAAAGTAGTATAGATGCAGCAACTCTGAAACTATTTTATATGTGTTATAGGATTAAGGAAAATGTGCTGAGGCTGTTGGAAGCCAAGGTTCTCCATATGGAAAAGAGAGGTACAAACACAGAATGTGGAAAGGTAAAGAAGAACAATATAAAGATGGACATTTGTTAAGTATCACTTTTAAACTTCATCTGTTTCTTAGCTCTGCTTGATGAAACGGCTTAAAAACACACCTAGCACTCAGACAGTGGTTTCCTAGTAAAAGGAACCAGGGCTCTTGGGAGAAATGTCTAACTCTAAGGCCAAAACAGGGAAGTATAAGAAGCCTAGAAACTAAAGAAGGACTCAAAATAATAACAGTAATAATGGGGGCATGTAAAAACAGACACAGGAACTCTCATTGGCCCCCCTGTGACAAACTGAGCATCAAAATAATTATGAATAGCAATGCATTATAAATCATTGAAAACAACAGGAATCAATGAGCTTGTACTGAGGATATGTTAGAATGGTTCGGGTAAGAATCATCAATGGATGCTATAAGATCAGAAAGTCTGATGAGGGCCAGGATATTGGCATAGTCTTCCAATATCTTATACATCACTCATTAGTTTCAAAATGAATAGTATTATCTATGTAGGGTGGAAATAATACAAGAGTATACAGAAAATATTTTATCTGCACCTGGATATTTTACCTAGTACCTGAACAATCCTTTGACCAAGTGATGAAAATTAACATCACCAATGAGGGGCACTCTGTGCTTCATATTGTAATACACTTGAGAAGGGAACAACATCCCTTATGTGGTATTCTGGGTAGACTTGAAAGATTCTGAATTATGATGAAGCATCAGACAAACCCAAAATGAGGAACATTCTTCAAAAAAGCAAACAAAACAATGTTAGTTTGTATTCTTCAAAAACATCAATGTAATGAAGAAAAAGAAGGACTATGACAACTGAGGCTTTCCAGGCAGCCTGGAAATGCAGGAGATGCTGGTTCAATCCCTGGGTGGGAAAGGTCCCCTGGAGTAGGAAATGGCAACCCACTCCACTATTACTGCCTGGAAAAGTCTGTGGACAGAGGAGCTTGGCAGGCTAGAGTTCATGGGGTCACAAACAGCTAGACATGACTAAGCACACATATGACAACTGAATGTAAAAATAATCATGGACTAAAAGGAACAATATTTTATAAACAGTGTTAAACTGGGAAAACCAACACTGGAAACACGTACAGTAGATTTTTAGATAAAAGTATTGTATCAATGTTAAATTTCCTGAAATTTGACAGTTGCACTATGGTCATCCTTGAGATTACCTTTGCTCTCAGAAGAGTCAAAAAGACTATCTTTCCTCTAGGAAATACAAACTAAAGTATATTAATGGGCAGAAGGGCATGTTGTATGCAACCTACACTCAAGAAAAATACTGTGTGTGGGACATCCCTGGTGGTCCAGTGGCTAGACTTTGCACTCCCAATGCAAGGAGCCTGGGTTTGATCCTAGTCAAGGAAGTAGATCCCACATGCTACAACTAAAGGTCCCACATTCTGCAACTAAGACCTAGGTGGGTGTGTGTATTAAAAATTGCATGTATAGAGAGAGAATAGGGTAAGATAAATTTGGCAAAATGTTTAAAGTTAGTGATCTGACACATTAAATACTACTTCAAAACAGTTTTCAAGTACTATATGCAGATCAACTGCGCAAAGATCTACACATTATTAACAATCTACACAATGGATATAGTCTAGATTTTTAAGTTTTGTGATAATCTAGATGTAAGAGCTGAAAGAAAAACACAGGATAAGCCATCGTAAGACTAAGCAGAAGACCAGATAGTTGTTGCATCATTCTCTCTCTCCAGGGTTTCCTACAGATGCCAGTACAAAACAATTCTCATTCCTGATACACCCCTCCAGTGGATCAGCAAGGATTTCCTAGCAAATGAAAATGTTATATGGCTCTTAGGACTAATGGAGGGTGCCCTTTCCACCCATTTTAAAGAAATTAAGTACACACTGCCCACTCTAACATTGGGTACAAGAAAATAACACATACCTGTTCTGTTAGAAGGTTTTCACTAACACTTAATTTTATCCATTTTAAACAAACTTTTGAGCAACCCAAACAACAAAAATGCTTAGTATATTTTGCATCTGATTTAAAAAATACATATTTCTCTTAAATATAAGATCTTCTGAAACACACCTTTTAAACTTACCATACCTTACACTCCACTAAGTCTGGATTAAGATCTTTAGAGTTTCTTAGTACTGGGAAGATTTTGGTCTCTCCTCTCCTTCCCCCAAAATATCCAACACTGTATACAATGCATTATTTAACATTTTCAAAATAAACTAAACTTACATGTGTACCAGATAAAGTTTACTGAAAGGAAACTTATCTCATTTTCTTTTGGTGTACTGGCTTTGATAGTATCTTAACTACATGTATAATCTCTCTACAGAATATTCTAGTGCTTGGCAATATTACTGTATATATCATGAGTTGATGTGTTTAAAAAAAATTTTTTTTTTTAACTGCTGTGGTTCTTTTGATCATTGTGCCACTAAGTGCCATTAATCTGAAACAGGCCTAGGTATACATTCTTTGTAAACAATTCTCTACTATACACATTTAATCTGAAAGTTCAAATTATCTCTCTATTTGTAGCCTAATGATACAACTGATAGCTTCATGGCTTCATTAAAAAGTCATTTAAAATTACAAAACTTTAAGACACAATTGCTATTTTTAAATCAAAAGAATAAAATGTGAAAACAACTAATGACTGAAAATCACTTTACTCTCACCCTAGTACAAATTACATAAATCATTGTTTTTAAAGGGTTCTTTTGAAGTTGCCATTCTGAACTTTGGCTCCACATGAGAATTACTTAATGCCCAGGCCAAATCCCAATCCAGTTACATCGGAATCTCTAGGGAACAGGCCACAAGCATCAGTGTATTTTAAAACTTCCAAAGTGATTAGAATGTACAGCTGAGATAGAAAGCCACTGTTTTTAAAAAGTATTCTAGAACATAAATATTTAAATATATGCTCTTTTAAAAACAGCACCATGAGAGGCTATAAACATAGTCTAGCAATGTACAATACTTTTTCCTTCAGGGTCTTTTAAAAATTGCATTTTGTCATACCTTTATCAAAAAGTTAGGCATACATCACCTTCCTTATTCATTATATTTAGCGGTTACTGAGGTAAAAGCATTAGTTTCACAAAGACCCAGATATAAGACCCAGCTCTATCATTTAATAGTTCTATGACTGTGGATAAATAGCTTAACCTCCTCATCTGTAAAATGGGCAGATTAAAATAGAAAACAGTGTGCAAAACATGACAACTGGCACATAAGAGGTAATGTATAAATGGCTCTGCTTATCGTTATCAAGCTAGACTGGAAGACATTGGAGGCTAGGGCTGTATCGTGTTTAAGGTTATATTTTCACAACTTCATACCACATAGTAGCTACATAATAATTCTTAATCATTAAGCTCCTTAAGAATTTTTAATCTGTCTTTGTAACCCGAATGCCTAGTACAGATTCTGAGACACAAAGAAAGCTTAATAATGTTTTGAACAAGTGAAACAAGCTTATTTCAGAAAAGAACGAACCCTCAAGCCTTCCTTTGCAGAAAAGAAGTCAGAATAACCAGCATCTGTAGCCAACAGTCCCACAAACTGCATCGCAGGCCGTTGTTGTATAAATAGTTCTACAGCTCCATCAGTGATGTAACTACCCCCAGAAATGTCCAGGGACTCAATATTGGGCAGAATATCTTTCTGCTGTAGCAAATGAAAAGCTAGATCTGACTTAAGTTGCCTGTGATCAGAAATATCAAGGTGAAGCAGACATTTAAGTTCTCTAATGACTGCGAGAATCTGTGGTGTGGTCATGGTCAGACATTTTAGATAGTGCATTGTAAGAGATCTGAGTCGATCCTTACAGGTAAGGAGTGCAGAGATGTTAGTGACCAGAGTATTAGAGATATCCAAGCTTTCCAGTTTTGGTAACTGCGTAACATTAACCAGGTCTTCACTATGAAAACAAACATTGAAAACGCTTAAAACTCGAAGACCAGTGAGCTGACCAAAGAACAATGGTCTTGAATCTCGAGGGATGCTTGTTGAGTCCAAGACGAGACGTCGGAGGTTTTCTTGGATCCAGCTGTTGCTGCAGAGCCCACCGAGGATGTCTGGGATGGAGAGGTCAGTGCATGCTGCAGTAGCATCCAGTTCAGTGAGTCTGTGATGGCAGAAGGCTTTCAGGAATGCAGCTGTGGATATTTTAGCTTTCTGAATGTTGACCAGCTTCAGTTTCATTTGGTTGCCTTGGAAAATGCTTGCTGTTCTATCAGTCAGCTTGCCTATAAGAGAACCAGAACCAGCTTGTAGTAATAACTAAATCTCATGCCTTTTCCAGGAGGCACTGTGGCCAGTAAACTTTGATAGATGATAATAGTAACAATAATGACTACATTTGCTGTTTACTCTGTGCTGAGCATTGTTCTAAACCCTTTACTCAGATTATCTCATTTACTCTTTAAAATAAATTGTAAAGGAATTATGATTATTACCATCTTACAGCTGAGGAAAATGAAGCTTAAAGAGGTTAAGGAACTTACTCAAGGTCAAAATGTGTGGCAGAATCAAGAATCAAAACCAGTTTGACTTCAACGTCCACAGTTTTAACCACAGTAACCTTGTTCACTTGGGCTTCCCTGGTAGCTAAGCTGGTAAAGAATGTGGGAGACCTGGGTTTGATCCCTGGGTTGGGAAGATCCCCTAGAGAAGGGAACAGCTACCCACTGCAATACTTTGGCCTAGAGAATTTCATGGACAGAGGAGCCTGGCAGGCTACAGTCCATGGGGTCACAAAGAGTCAAACACAACTGAGTGACCTTTACTTCACTTCACTTCAACTTTGCTCATAAAAAACAAAACAAAAAGACAAAATAAAAGAGGTAGGTAAGTATAGGGCCTATAATATGCAAATAGCACTAATGATCACTTTTAACCAAACTAGTGGATGGCCTTTGGTAAGACTTATCCCTCTATGCCTCATTTTCCTCATCTGTTAAAATGAATGGGTTATATTAGATTTCATTTAGAAACAACTTATTAATACTAAGCATCTTCTCTGTGTGAGATTCCATATTAAGTAATAGACATACAAGGCAATAAGACACCTGTGACCACAAAGAATTCAGTCTAGGAAGCATGTCAGGCAATTAAGTGATTATAATAATATATTACATTCAGTGGTGATTTGTATCAGATATTGAATAAAGATGAGATTAATATCAGGGCAGGTTTTTAAGGCTGAATATCAGTTTTCCAAGGGGAAGGTGAAGGGCGGAAGAACATGACAAAGACGTGGAGGCACAGAACATCAGATTATTCAGAATGACCCTATTTGATCAGTGCTACTGGACCATAGTGTACAAGGGGAGGCCTGGCTGGAAATGACAGTGGAGAGGAAGGTAAAAGGCAGACGGGCCTATAAACAAAGCTAGGAAACTCATGTACCCTATAAACAAAAATGAAAAACTCAAAATTTTTAAGCAAAAAATGAATGGTTATATTTTTACAAAGACCAATTATGTGTGATGATACAAAAGAATTAAGATGGTGCTTGATGGGAGTGGGATGGGGCAAGAGATTATTAATGATTTTAATGATGAGAGGTGAAAGTTTAAACTGACAGAACACAGCAGTTGAATGGATTAGGGGAAAGAACTGAGGGAAAAGGTATATAAGCTGATTCACAAGTCCCCAGTCTGAGTTGGGCTATGCTACTAACATAGGAAAAAGGAAACCTCAGTATTCAAGGGAAAAGGTATATAAGCTGATTCACAAGTCCCCAGTCTAAGTTGAGCTACGCTACTAACATAGGAAAAATGAAACTTCAATACTCAAGGCTTTCAAAAAGAACTTATTACATTTATTCAAGGGCTTCCCATACAGCTTAGTTGGTAACGAATCTGCCTGCAATGGTGGAGACCTGGATTCTATCCTGGGTCAGGAAGATCCCCTGGAGAAAGAAATGGCAACCCACTCCAGTATCCTTGCCTGTAGAATGCCATGGACAGAGGAGCCTGGCAGACTACAGTCCATAGTGTTGCCAAGAGTCAGACACGACTTAGTACTATCTTTCTTTCTTATTCAAGAAATATCAAAAAAAAAAAAAGAAATATCAAGTGCTATAATAGTGAGAACAGTGAATGAGACAGACATGACTCCTGCCATAATGGGGTTTTCTCACATCCTAGAAGAAAACAGATACAAAAGAACATAAAACAAGCAAAATACTATTAACATTAAAAACGTAGTAAAGGTTCTAAAGGAAACAAACAGTACTATAACACAGGGGTAGGGGAAAATGAGAAGGAAGACAAGAATCTTCTGTCTTTATGTGCAGTATGAGGAGGTGACATTTAAGCTGAGACAAAAAGGATGTGAAAGGCAAAGGTAGTTGTCATTCCAGAGAGAAGGACAGGCTAAAGCCCTGAGAAGAGAAACAGTTTGGCTATCCCTGTGAAATGAGAGAAAACCACTGCAGCTGAAGCACAGATGGAAAGGGGATCCCATAATCTGACAGGTCACAGACAAAGGCAAGAGTCAGTCAGACCTTGTTGGCCAGGGTAAATAACTGGCCTTTTATCCTAAGTACCAAGAGAAGACTTTAAAGAGTGGCAAAAGTGCAGACAGACCTGATTAAGATATAGAGGACTACTCTCCACTATGTGGCAGAGCCTGGCGATGGGCAAAATTAAAGGTAAGGAAACCACTTGGGAGACCAGGGGAGAAGAAAGAGAAAGGTGTCATTGACAGGGGGCTAGGAGGAAAAGGTGGCTCAGACGGTAAAGAATCTCCCTGCAATGCAGGAGGCCTGGGTTCGATCACAAGGTTGGGAAGATCCCCTGGAGAAGACAATGGATGCCCACTCTGGTATTCTTGCTCGGAGAATTCCCCAGACAGAGGAGCCTGGCAGGCTACAGTCCACGGGGTCGCAAAGAGTCAGACACTAACATTTGACCTGACTTGAGGAGAAGAACACTTGAGATATGTACTTTGAAGGCAGAAAATGTGTCAAAAGAATCAAGGAAAGAGTGGGGGAGGAATGAAAAATGACTCCTAAGTCACTGAATAGCTAGATAGATGGCCAAACCATCTTGAGATGGGAGGAAATGGCAGTGTAGCAGACGCTGTGATGTGACACCAGAATACACTTAAAAATAAACGACTGGGACTTCCAGAGGCTAAGAACCTGGCTTTGAATGCAGGAGACGCAGGTTCGATCCCTGGTTGGTGAACTGAGATGCCCATGTCGAGGGGCAACTAAGCCCACAAGCTCCAACGACTGATCCCACGCACCCCAATCAGAGACCCTGCATGCCACAACTACAGAGCCCTTGCACTCTGGAGTCCACACAAAACGACTAGAGAGAAGCCCACAGGCCATAATGAAGAGCTAAGACCCAAAGCAGCCATAAGTAAATAAATAAATGGTTAAAAAAAAAGAAATAAAGGACTTACTACTTGAGCTGCTGGAAATGCCACCACCTGACAGCCCTCATCTATGCAGAGTGCATCAGCTGAAGAGAGTTGCTTCACCCACTGTCATACCACCTTCCCATGGAAACTCACATCCAAAGATGTTGGGAAGTATAGAGATCCAGCCCTCACACCCTAACAAAACACAGATCTGAGTAGTTATTCTACCTTCAGGACTTTCCACAAAATCAGACAAGGTCTTCTCGATTCTATATATTTTAAATCTAAAAGACTGAAGTATAAACATTTGGAATTAATCGGAATAGAGAATGGTATTTAAAACATGGAATGTAAGAGGAAAAGGAACAAGGACCAACTACCAAAAAGTGTCTACATTCAAGATCAGATAGCTTCTGCACTGTCCTTCAAGGGAAGCTAGATGAACAGAAAGATAAACAGCAGACACTGAAGTAGAAGAAAACCAAAAGAATAGGATGATTCAGCAGCCTAGATAACAGTTACAAGATACCTGGCTATCTTGTGTGTGGTTCTGGAGCTTCGAACCTGCACTGAAAACTCTGGGAAATTAAAGTAGAAGAGGTAGCTAAACCAAAGAGGATTATCCAGGGAGTATACAAAGTGAGAAAATACACAAAGCTTCCCAAGATGGAAACTTGAGGAGCATAAAAAAACACATATATGAAGAAACAGAGCATATAAAGCAAAGTGTGGAACAGTAACCAAGGATAAAGAACAGAAAGAAACAGTTACTCCAAACCAGGAAGGTTGAGAATAATAAACACTAAGTCAAACATACAAAAACCCCTGATGATTTAATAAATTTAGGTAGGTAATTATCATCTATGATCACCAAAAGTGAAAACCAACCAGATAATCAGACTTTATTACACCCTTAAGAAGTACAATGCAGAAGGAAATGGCAACCCACTCCAGTATTCTTGCCTGGAGAATTGCCATGGACCCAAGAGCCTAGCAGGCTCCAGTCCATGGGGTTTGTGAAGAGTCAGACACATCTGAAGCAACTGAGGACAAGAAGTACAAACATCACTAACAAACATCAAACTTCAATTTGATCAAGCCTCCACCTCTAATTTTCAATGTATAGGAATTACAAGAATCAGAGAAACATGTCAAATCATAGCACAAACAATGGTAAAGTCCAGATTGTAGGATACTGTACAAAACAAATGATCAGTTTCTTTAAAGAAAGAAAATAACTGGAAGTCCCAAAATACATGAAGATAAACATACTTCTAAATAACAGATGAATCAAGGGGAAAAAATCAAGAGAAACTACAAAATATTTTGAACTAATTGAAAATAAGAACACAACTTACCCATATCTATGGGATGCAGCAAAGGCAGTGCTAGGTGGGAAAGTTATAGCTGTGAATGCATACATTAGCAAAGAAGATCTAAAATCAATAACCTAAGTTCCCACCTTAGGAAACTAGAAAAAGAAGAACAAATTAAATCCAAAGTAAGCAGAAGAAAAGTACAATTAGAGCAGAGGGCATAACATCAGCAACATGGCAGAGTGAAACACTACTGTGAGCTCTCCCCTCCAATCTATTAGATTGGTGCAAAAGTAATTGAGGTTTTGCATTGTTGAACTTTGCCATTTGATATTGGGATACATTCTTAAATAAATGTGGTTACATCATTTTAATGTGCATTTTTCACTTTATGTTTTTTGCTAATGACTTATTACATGCTGTTTCAGTTCAATTCAGTTCAGCTCAGTTCAGTTCAGTCACTCAGTCGTGTCCAACTCTTTGCGACCCCATGGACTGCAGCATGCCAGGCCTCCCTGTCCATGGCCAACTCCTGGAGTTTACTCAAACTCATGTCCATTGAGTTGGTGATGCCATCCAACCATCTCATCCTCTGTCATCCCCTTCTCCTTCTGCCTTCAATCTTTTCCAGCATTAGGGTCTTTTCCAATGAGTTAGTTCTTCACATCAGGTGGCCAAAGTATTGGGAGTTTCAACTTCAGCATCAGTCCTTCCAGTGAATATTCAGGACTGATGTCCTTTAGGATGGACTGGTTGGATCTCCTTGCAGTCCAAGGGAGTCGCAAGAGTCTTCTCCAACACCACAGTTCAAAAGCATCAATTCTTTGGCACTCAACTTTCTTTACCATCCAACTCTCACATCCATAGATGGCTACTGGAAAAACCATAGCCTTCACTAGACAGACCTTTGCTGGCAAAGTAATGTCTCTGCCTTTTAATATGCTGTCTATGTTGGTCATAACTTTTATTCCAAGCAGGAAGCGTTTTTTAATTTCATGGCTGCAGTCACCAGCTGCAGTGATTTTGGAGCCCAAGAAAATAAAGTCTGTCACTGTTCCCACTGTTTCCCCATCTATTTGCCATGAAGTGATGGGACCAGATGCCATGATCTTAGTTTTCCGAATGTTGAGCTTTAAGCAAACTTTTTCACTCTCATCTTTCACTTTCATCAAGAGACTCTTTAGTTCTTCTTTGCTTTCTGCCATAAGGGTGGTATCATATTTGAGGTTATTGATATTTCTCCTGGCAATCTTGATTCCAGCTTGTGCTTCATCCAGCATTTCTCATGCTGTTTATTGTTATTTATTTTAGACTACAGAAATTATGTTAGACAAAAAGCAAATCGAGCAATTTTCTTATTCAAGTTCAAAATGGATTTTAAAGCAGTGGAGACAACTCAGGCAACATCAACAACGCATTTGGCCCAGGAACTGATAACTAACGTACAATGCAGTGATGGTTCAAGAAGTTTTACAAAGGAGACAAGTGCCTTGAAGATAAGGAGTGTAGTGGCTGGCCATTGGAAGTTGACATCGACCGATTGAGAGCAATCATTGAAGCTGATCCTCTTAAAACTACATGACAAGTGGCTGAAGAACTCAACGTTGACCATTCTGCGGTCATTTAGCATTTGAGGCAAATTGGAAAGGTGAAAAAGTTCGATAAGTGGGTGCCTCATGAGGTGACCAAAAATCAAAAAAATCATTGTTTTGAAGTGTTGTCTTCTCTTAATCTACCCAAAAACAATGAACCATTTCTCTGACTGTAATGCCCAACCCCACGTCACACAATGAATGCTTCAAAAGTTGAACGAACTGGGCTACAAAGTTTTGCCTCATCCACCATATTCACCTGACTTCTCTCTAACCGACTACCACTTCTTCAAGCATTTCAACAACTTTCTGCAGGGAAAATGCTTCCACAACCAACAGAGGCAGAAAATGCCTTCCAAGAGTTCACTGAATCCCAAAACACAGATTTCTTCTATAGGAATAAAAAAACTTACTTCTCATTGGAAAAACATATGTTGATTGTAATGGTTCCTTTTTTGATTAACAAAGATGTGTTTGAGCCTAGTTATAATGATTTAAAATTAAAATTCACAGTCTGAAGAATTGCCATTACTTTTTCACCAACCTAATACAACCTAATACAATGTTTTATTGAACATCCACAATGCATATATAAACAACTCATATAACTTAATATCAAGAAAAAAATCTATTTAGAAATGGAAAGAAGACCTAAACAGACATTTCTCCAAAGACATGCATATGCCCAACAGGCACATGAAAAGATGTGTGTGTTGTATCCCTAATCACCAGGGAAATCCAAATCAAAACCAGAATGAGGTATCACCTCACACCCGTCAGAACTGCTATCATCAAATAGAACTCAAGTAACAAATGCTGGTGAGGAGGTAGAGAAAAGGAAACCCTCATATACTGTTGGTGGGAATGTAAAAATTGGTGCAGCAACTGTGGAAAACAGTATGGCGTTTTCTTAAAAAAACTCAACTACCATATGACCAGCAATTCCACTCCTGGTATATCCAAGAAAAAAACAAAACACTGATCTGAAAAGATACATACATCCTAATGTTCACAGGAGCATTATTTACAACTGCCAAGAAATGGAAGCAACGTAACTGTCCAACAACAGATGAATGGATACCATCTATACAATAAATATTAAAGGAGATTCTCTAGGCAGAAAACACAAGAAAAGAAAAAGACCTGTAAAAACAATTTTTTAAATGGCAACAGGAACATACATATCAGTAACAGATGAATGGATAAAGGAGGTATATGTGTATTTTTTATATTTATATTTTATATTGTGCTCAGTCACATCTGACTCTTTGTAATTCCATGAACTATAGCCCGCCAGGCTCCTCTTGTCTATGGAATTTTTCAGCAAGAATACTGGAGTGGGTAGCCATTCCCTTCTCCAAGGGATCTTCCCAACCCCAGGGATCAGGATCAAACCCAGGTCTCCTGCATTGAAGGCAGATTCCTTACTGTCTGAGCCACCAGGGAAGCCAATTAGCTATTAGGGAAATGCACATAAAAATCACAATAGATACCACTTCACATCCACCAGAATGGCTATAATCAAAGTCATTAGATAACAAGCTTTGGTAAGGATGTGGAGAAATTGAACTCTTCTGTCCCAACTGCTGGTGGGAACATAAAATGGTATAGCCACTTTGGGAAAGAATTTGAAGTTCTTCAAAAAGTTAAACACAAAGCTACCACTTAACCTGGCAATTCCACTCCTGGGTATACACCCAAAGATATAAAAGCATATATCCACACACACAAATGTCTACACTAATATTTATAGAAGTATTATTCATAATAGCCAAAATGTATAATAAAAACAACACGGGGACTTCCCTGGCAGTCCAGTAGTTAAGATTTTTGCCTTCCAGGGCAGAGGGTGAGGGTTCAGTCCCTGGTCTGGGAGCTACAATCCCACACATCTTGTGGTCAAAAAAGCAAAACATAAAACAGAAGCAATATTGTAACAAATTCAATAAAGATTCTTAAAATGGTTCACATTAAAAAAAAAATCTTAAAAAAACCCCTAATGTTCATTAACTGAGAAACAAATAAAAGGTAGTATATCAATACAATGGAATATTACACAGCCATAAAAATTCAGTAGTAGTTGATGTTACAAAATGGATGAACCTTGATGATTTTATGCTAAATGAAAGAAGCAAGACACAATGCTGCTGCTGCTGCTGCTGCTGCTAAGTCGCTTCAGTAGTGTCCGACTCTGTGCAACCCCATGGACTGCAGCCCACCAGGCTCCCCCGTCCCTGGGATTCTCCAGGCAAGAACACTGGAGTGGGTTGCCATTGCCTTCTTCGATGCATGAAAGTGAAAAGTGAACGTGAAGTCACTCAGTCATGTCCGACTCTTAGTGACCCCATGGACTGCAGCCTACCAGGCTCCTCCGTCCATGGGATTTTCCAGGCAAGAGTACTGGAGTGGGGTGCCATTGCCTTCTCCAAAGACACAATATTAAATGATTAAATATTAAAGGCCACATATTAAATGATTCCATTTACACTAAATGTTCAGAAAAGGCAAATTCACAGAGGTAGAAAGTAGATTAGTGACTGCTAAGAATTATAGGGGGATGAATAAGGTGTTTGTTTTTTGTTTTTTTTTTGAGGTAATGAAAACCACCTGTGATGATGGCTGCACAAATCTGTGAATATGCTAAAAAAAAAAAAATAACTGAACTATATACTTTAAATGGATGAATTATACACTATGTGAATTTTATCTCAATCATGCGTTACTCCCCCAAATTTTTCATTAAGAAAACACTAACATAGCAAACACAGCCCTTTGAAAACCCTACTACCAAAGGAAGTAAAGGAAAAATTTTTAAAGGTTCATATTCACAATCAAAAGAATGGGAGATAAGACTATAGCAATAGCAGGGCAAGTCTAGAAGGAAGATAATTTTCATCGAGGGATCCCAGAAAGAGTGTGAGAATCAATCTCCACACAAATTTCTGTGTTTTTCAGCAGGTTGTTGAGAGGAACAAAACAGAATTATATGCAAAAGTGCTTTTCAAATAGTAAAGTGCTATAAATGTACATAATAAAGCGGTCTTATCATTACCTTGCCAAGTCATCATCCCAACGAATCGATCAGCTAATTCCTGAGGAAAACTCCAATGCTCCGGAAGACAAAGTGTTCCATCAGATCTTTCAGAACACAATTTCTCCAGGTTAGCAACCAGGATGTTCAGGCATATGTTGACCAAAGAGTAGGGAGATGCCTCCTCCTAGCAAACAAACCCCCAAACAAACAAACTTGTTACAACGTATCTACAAAAATTCAACATAAAAGTGGTCATGTTATACATGAGGATATCTTAAGATACATTCTTCTCACTCTAATGATTTATATGTAATGAAACCACCTTATTCCAATTATCAACCATGTGGAAGGTTTTCACCTGTTGTAGCTTCTGTTGTATCTTTAAAAAAATTAGGTTCTCTCAGTCCTTCACTTATCTCCTGTTCTATGCCAGCCCCTGAGAATACAGGGATGAGTAAGATATAGCTCTAATCCTTTTGGACCAGTTTAGTAGAGAATACATCCAATAAATCTGACAATTTCAATACAACACAAGGAACTAAACAAGCAGAAATCATACAGTCATTTATTCAGCAAATATTTATTCAGTGGTTACTACATGCCAGAGGATAAGAAGATCTGCCCATTCCCACCCTCAAGTGTTCACACTATAAAAGACTGTTATAATAAGGATGCTGTAGAAGAATACAAACTGAGATATAAGACATCTTTGCTAAGAGACTGACATTTGTTCATTCAACAAGCATTTGAAAGGTATGGCATTCAGACATAAAGAGAGAGCAATAAGCCAGGGATTGCCATCTTTGTCAAAGGTTTCAACATGCAATACATTTAATGACCTCCACACCACTACTGAATAAACTCCCTCCATAGTCCAAAGTATAGACTACTCCTTCATGAAAATCCTCAACTCCTTGTTTCCTCTCCTCCATCATACTCTCCAGACATTCTCCTGGAAGAACTTTGCTATTCACCTTTTTTTATGGCAACACTCAGGAGCTAATCATCTATGAAGGAGAGAAGATTCACACAACATATTATGTCATGGAAAATTCATGAACATTAACTTCAAATGAGCCCTAAGTAGCTGGAAATCATTCAAAGTCTCCTTAGACAGGGCACTCTCCCACTATCAAGCAACAATTATTTCATGCCTTCTACTTGTTCTTCAAACCCATTTCACGCTGATATCAGAATCTGATCCACTTCAGTGAAAAAAAATGAAGCCACCTCCCTACCAAATTTAGCTCAAAACTGCATGCATCTTTTCTGTGGTCTCCTCTTCTATGGAAAACATGTACATCCTTGCAGAGACCAACACTTCCACATGTGCTGGCTGGATTTCATCCCTCCTGTCTTGGCTCCTCCTGTTGTTTCTTCATTTAAGAACATCTTCAAACTACCCTTCGCAAATGGATCATTTTTTCCTGGCTGTGCCCTGCAGCTTACGGGATCTTAAGTTTCCCGTCCAGGAATTGAACCTAAGTCTGTGCGCTGAAAGTCCTAACCAACAGACCACCAGGGAATTCCCATAAAATGGATCATTCTTATACAATTTATGCTTCATTATCTGCTTTAAAAACAAAAACCTTCTGTAGACTCCCACATCCTCTTCAGTTACTCTTCTTCATAACCAAATTTCTCCAGTAAGTTTACTCTGATTTACTCTGAATACTGTACTATCTTCTTATTCATTGTTTTTCTTTTAATTATAGTATAATTTATACATATCAAAAAAATTATTTTGGTATACAGTTAGTTCAATGAGTTTTGATGAATCCATACAGTTGTGTATTACCACCATAATAAAGATATGGAACAGTTCCATAATCCAGAAACTCTCCAGTGTCCCTTTGTAGACAACCCCTCTCACCAATCCCAAGCAACTACTCATCTTTGTTGTCTCCAGTGTCCTGCCTTCTCCAAAATGTCATATAAACAGAATCATTAAGCAATTAGGCCTTTCAAATCTGACTTCTTTCATTTTGCATAATGCATCTTAACACAGGTTCATTGGTGTTGTTGCATGCTTCTGTAATTTGTTCCTTTTAATTGCTGAGAAGCATTCCACTGCAATGAATTTCTTTCTTTACCAAGTGAAGAGCATTTGGATTATTTACATTTTAGACAAATTTGAATAAAGCTATAACAACTCACATAAAATTTTTTTTAATTATTTGTTCTGTTGGGCTGGTTCTTTGTTGTGCTCAGGCTTTCTCCAGCTGCAGCACATGGGCTCAGTAGTTGCGGCTTGCAGGCTCTAGAGCTTAGCTGAGCTTAGTTGTTCTGTGGCATGTACGTTCTTTCCAGACCAGGAATCGAACCTGTGTCCCTTGCACTGGCTGTTAAATTCCCAACCAGTAGACCACCTAGGAAAGTCCCTGGTGGGGCTTCCCACATAAACTTTTGTGGGAACACAGTTTTTATTTTTCTTGGGTAGTCACCTAAAAATGGGATTTCTGTGTTCCTGGAATTCCACACTTTCTACATGTTAAGTGTGTATTTAACTTTACATAAGAAAAGTACTCATCTGTTCTTGCAATGTGGCTCTATTACTTTGCATTCCCAAAAGAACATATGAGAGTTTCAACTGCTTCAAATCCTGGCCATGTCAGAATTCATGTTAGAAAGAAGCATCAATTTCAGGGAAGCAAAAAAATTCCCTGAAACAGTCTTAGCAGACTTTTACTTGGGTCTCAAATTCCAGAATTGGTTCATATGCCCCATGTGAAAACGGAAATTATGCTTCCTGTGGGTAATTTCTACAGATCTATCTTCCAAGTCACTTTTTCTTTATTCTGCCACATTTAGTTCTTCATAGTCTAATTGTACATTGCTCTTTTTTCATTTTTTTATTTAATCATTTATTTAATAAATTTTAAACACACTTGTTTTATAGTGTTTCAATAATACCATTTTCTGAAGTCTCTGGGAATCTAATTCTGTTGATTCTTTTTTTAAAAGATTTACGTGTTTATTTGTTTTTGACTCTGCTGGGGCTTTACCGTACTGTACGGGCTTCTCATTGCGGTGGCTTCTCTTGGTGGGGAGCACAGGCTCTAGAAGCACAGGCTTCAGTAGTTGTGGCTCCTGGGCTCTGGATCACAGGGCTCAGTATTGTGGCACATAGGCTTAGATGCCCTATGGCATGTGGGATCTTCCCAAACTAGAGATCAAACCTGTTATCTCCTGCACTGGCAGGCAGATTGCCAACCACTAGAACACCAGGAAAGCCCCTGATTCTGTTGATTCTTAATCAGAGAAGTTCATGTTTTATAATTTAAGATTGTGAGCTAATCTTTTCTTTTTTTTAAGGCCTCATGGCACAGTGTACAGGATATTAGCTCCCCAACCAGGAATCAAATCCACGCCCCTAAAATTGGGAGTACATAGTCTTAACCACTGAACCACATCAGGTGGTTATGCTAAATTCTACTTACCCAGGGGCAGCAACAGTGACCATTTTGATAATTTCTCAGCTACACATTTCCTGAACCAAGCAAGAAATGTCAATTAAAACCCTGAGTCTGTATGAGGACAGACTTGTGATTGCACATTTTTAGGAGATATATTTCTCATTCAAAAATCCAAGCCAAAACTGACAAGGTTCCCTGTTTCTCTTTTCCATAAGCAGACTTTTAGATCTACCATTTCCATGAAGTATGACCAGCTTTTGTTAGTTCATGTTTATACATATATATATATATATATATATATATATATTACAATTCACAGTCTCCATTCAAACTTCCCACCTGGCCTTGGCAAAGGTCTAGTCTGTAATCTTTGGTTATTTTAGGACCTGCTTACAGTGGTGATTTCCAGCTTCTATGAATTGGGTGGGGATGCTGGGGATTTCCTTTACTCTGTAATTGAGTTTGCTGCATTTTATCCAGAATACTTCTTTTTAAGGCTTTATGACATTATTTGCCAAATTATTGGACATGGCTGTCTCATTTTTAAAATAAAGATTAAATCCACATAAATAATGTTTAGAACATATGTAAAACATTTAAATATAAAACAATATATTTTAAAAATATTTTTGTATTCATGACACAGCTTAAATAGAATATATCAAATTTCTGAAGTCCCTATATACCCTTTCCTGATGCTACTTATCCCTTCACCCAGAAGTAACCATTATCCTGAATATTATTTAGTTCTACATGTTTTTGAACTTTATATACATAGAATTATACCACAGTATTTCGTTACTTGTCTTTGTTTTATAAATCAGTAGTACGTTTTAGAGACTGACTTCCCATCAAGACCACTAATGACTAATAACTCTGCTTCTATAATGTTTGATTACTGATAACATGAGATTCTAAATCTTATCTATAAATCCAATGAATTCTACATTAGTATCTTCAGGTCAGATCTCTCTTTAAGCCAGTGTTAGATAACCAGTTGTCTCCCTGACATATCTACTTAACCATGTCAGACAAATATTTCAAACTTACCATGTAGGAAGCTACATTTATCCAGTCTTTCCCTAGTCAGTAAATGGCATAACATCTATTCAGCTGTTTAATCTTTACTGACATTTCCTTATCTTTAATCAACATCCCACAAAACACACAGATCCAATACATTAGCAAATCCTACTGGTTCTACCTGTGCCAGACATCTTCTATTTGATAACTACCTCCCACCCAGACCCACTCAATCTTCTCCACCTCTACTGCTGAGGTGACTTGTACAGATCCTATGAATAGGTTCCCATGAATAGGTTCCCTTACCCTCTGGCTGTTAGTTTGGTTCTGACATGAAACTCTCAAAAAACTGGAACACGTATTAGTTTCCTAGGTAATTTTCTATAACAAATTACCATAAAATTGGTGGCTAAAAACAACAGATACCTATTCTCTCACAGTTCTGGAAGACAGAAGTCCAAAAACCAAAGTATGAGCAGGACCATTGTCCCTCTGAAGGCTCTAGCGAAGAATTCTTACGTGATCAGCTTCTGCGGGCTGTGGTTTCCCTTGGCTTGTGGCAGCTCAACTCTGATCTTCACATCCCTGTATCTCTAGGTCTCAAATCTCTATCCCTTTATCTTATAAACACTATAAATCCAGACATTAGATTTAGGGTCTGGCCTAAAATTTTAGGATGGATCAGATGTTCTCACCAAGATACTCAACCTGGGAATTCCCTGGTGGTCCAGCAGTTAAGACTCTGTGCTTTCACTGCCAAGGGCCCAAATTCAATCCCCAGTCCCACAAGCCACCTGGTCGGGGGGCAGAGAAGCAAGAGGGGAAGATCCTCAACTTACTTACATTTGCAAACATCCTGACTCCAAAGGTCAAATTCACAGGTTCTAAGGGTTAAGACTTGGATATAAGTTTTGGGGGTTATAACTCCACACAGATAATTTCCCCTGTTCTTTCTCATTTAAAGTATCTTGGGCTGGCTATGTCACACTAATCACTCCTCTAAGATTAGTCCTCTGTTCTTGCTATTGACTAAATGTCTGCATTCTTCCAAAATTCTTACACTGCAATCCAACCTCTAATCTGATGTTTGGAGGGAGGAACCTTGGGAAGTCATTAGGTCATGAGGGTGAAGCCATCACTGAATGGAATTCGTGCCCATACAAGAGTGACCTCAGATAGTTCCCTTGTCCCTTCTGCCATGTGAGAACACAGCAAAAAGATGTGCATGAACCAGGAAGTGGGCTCTCACCAGACACCAAATCTTCCAGCACCTTGATCTTGAACTTCCTAGTTTCCAGAACTGTGAGAAATAAATTTATGTTTTTTATGAATCACCCAGTCTACAGAATTTTAGTCACAGCAGCCTAAATGAACTAAGACATTCCTTCTGAGAGGTCCTCTGGGCCTAGGGGTGGCAAGAGGTACTGTCACTAGACATGAAGTAGTATATTATTGTGGTTTTCCATACCTCTCCCTTATCTTTGGAAGTAATCCCTTAATTAAACTCTCATTGCTGCTGCTGCTAAGTCGCTTCAGTCGTGTCCTACTCTGTGCAACCCCATAGACAGCAGCCCACCAGGCTCCGCCGTCCCTGGGATTCTCCAGGCCAAGAACACTGGAGTGGGTTGCCATTTCCTTCTCCAAAACTCTCATTAAATTAGCCCTATTCTGACTGTGTCATCTATTTCCTGCTGTATGACTATCAAACCTCCCAAATAAGTTTCTAGTTCATCCCTTTCTTTCTAACTCCACTACCCATTCCTAACCCAAGTCACTAACATATCTTTCCAAGAATACTAAAAAACTCCAAATTACTCTACTTCCACTCTTAATCTGTTTCCAATCCATTTCAACCGAGGGTTTAGATTCATCGTTTCTAAAATACAAAACACTACTAAACTCTAATTAACATGTTTTAATGGGTATAAGGTAAAAAATCAAAAACAAAAAGCTGTATTTTATATACAACCAACAATTAGAAAATTAAACTTTAAAAGTTTACAACGGCATTTTTTTGTTTTTGTTTTGTTATTATTTTTGGCCACACCATGTGGCTTGAGCATGCAGGATCTTAATTTCCAGACCAGGGATCAAACCTGTGCTCCTGCATTCCTTAACCACTGGACCTCCAGAGAAGTCCCTTCAACAGCACTTTAAAAACCTCAGAGAGACTTTCTTGGTAGTCCAGTGACTGAGCCTTCGAACTGGGACTCCAATGCAGGGAGCCAAGGTTTGATCCCTTGTCAGGGCACTAGATCCCACATGCTGCAACTAAGAGTTACAAAGCTGCAACTAAAGATCTTCACCCAGCTCAGCCAAAAAAACACCTCCAGAAAATCCCCAGCAGTCCAGTCAGTGGTAAGGACACTGCGCTTTCACTGCTGAGGGCCTTGGTTCCATCCCTGGTCAGAAACAAAGATCCCATGAGCTGCAGAACACAGACCAAAAAAAAAAAATCTGTTTTAAAAACCTCAAATATAGGCCTGGCTCAAAAAGACAACAAAAATCTAAACACACTAGGATCCATAATGTTTAGCTTACAATAAAATATAGGAAACGGTAAGAAGCAGGAAAGAAAATAAAATCAGTCACCAGAAATAGACCCAGGGAACTCCCTGGAGGTCTGGTGATTAGGGCTCCACAATTTCACTACAGAGGGTTTGGGTTTAATCCCTGGATGGGGAACTAAGATCCTACAAACTGCATGATGCAGCCAAAAAAAGAGAGCAAGAAATAGATCCAGAAATAACATAATTAGCAAACAAGATCTTTAAAATAGGTATTATAATTCACAGATATACAGGAGAATATGAATATAATGAGGGAATAAATATGGAATCTCAACAGAGACTAGAGAAAGCCCACATGCAGCAAGAAAATAAATATATAAACTTAAAAATAAAAAAGGTCAACAAGGACAACGTCCTATACTTGGAACCTATGAAACTGTTTTACAGTTTAATATTTATTGAATTACATAGCTAATTCACCAGGTACAAAAAAACAATAAACTTAACAACTTTTTTAAAAAGTCAAAAAATATTGAAATTAGATACAAAATATAAATCAACTGATCCCGAAAGCAAAAATGGACCCAAAGTGAAATAAACAAAAGACACTACATGACAAATGGCTAAAAACCTAAGATAAAATGAAAAACCTAAGCTGGGGTGGGGCAGGGGGAGCTAGAGGTACTGTGGACAGTTTAAAATGAAAAAATATGACCACTGACTTTTCATCAGAAGCAATGCTAGCCAAAAGACAATGAAGCAACACTTTTAAAGTGCTGTAGAGGGCTTTCCTGGTGACTGAGTGGTAAAGAATCCACCTGCCAGCACAAGAGACATGGATTCTATCCCTGATTCACAAAGATCCCACATGCCTCAGAGCAACTAAGCCTACGTGCCACAACTACTGAGCCTGTGCCCTAGAGCCCCGGAGCCACAACTACTGAGGCCACGTGCCCAAACTACTGAGGCCCGCACACCCTAGAGCCTGTGCTCAGCAACAAGAGAAGGCCCTGCACTGCAACTAGAGAATACCCCAGCTCACCACAACTAAAGAAAAAAAAGCCCATGCAGCAACAAAAATACAGCTAAATATTTTCTAAAAAATTTAAGTGCAGTAGGAAGAAAAACTATGAGCATTGAATATATCTTTCAAAAACAAAGGTAAAATAAAGATACTTTCAGACAAAGTAGAAAGAACCTATCATCTGCAGATCTACACTATAAGAAAGGAAAAATGTTCTTTAAGTAAAGAAACACTATACAAAATGGATATTTGGGATCTAGAGAAAAGAGAAAAGGGAAGAGTACTGGGAACAGGAGCATGTGGATAAATATAAAACTATTTTTCTTATTTCCTAATTTCTTTAATAACTGATCAAAGAAAAAGTAAAAACAATATACTGTGCAATTACAAAAGTAAAATGTATTATTTCAATAGTACAAAGGACAGGAAAGAGGGGAGAAAATGAAAGAATACTGTTGTAAGCTGAAGTGATATATTTAAAAGTAGTGCAATAAGTCAAACGTGTACATTTTAAAACCTAGACCTGTGACTCTCTAACTTTTTTAGTCTTAGGATCAACAGTACTCTTAAAAACTGGATTGCATCTATCAACATTTACTATATTATACGTTAAAACTAAGAAATCTTTAAAATATATATTAACTCATTCAGAAATAATAAAAGTTAAACCAATTACATGTTCACACAAAGAACATTTTTTTTTCTGGTCATACCACATGGCTTGTGGGATCTTAGTTCCCAGACCAAGGACTGAACCTGCACCCACAGCAGGAAAAGCACCAAGTCCTGGATTACCAGGAAATTCCCAACAAAGAACATTTTTTTTTAAGAGCTACACTTTCAAAAAGAATTTTTAAAAGTTTAGTGACGATGGCAGCACTGTTTTACATCTTTGCAAATTTCATTAATGTGAGACTTAACAAAAGAGAATGGGGTCTGAGACCCCAACTGTTATCTTTGTGTGACCATTCAGAGAAGAGGAACAGAACTAGTAAGTCAACAGAAAAGATAGAATGAAACTTTAAAAATAATCAATTGGGAAAAAAAAAACTCAATGGAGGGAATTCTCTGGCAGTCCAGTGGTTAGGACTCTGAGCTTTCACTGTCAAAGGTGAGAGTTCAATTCCTGGTCCAGGAACTAAGGTCCAACAATGTAAAGTTAAATTCACAATCAATAAAACCTACCACATCAACACAATAAAGAACAAAAACATACATCCTTAATATACACTGAGAAAAGTATTTCAACAAATTTCAAAACACATTCATGATTACCATGATTGAAAAAAACAAAAACAAAAAAAAATCAGCAAACTAAGAATAGAAGAAAACTTCCTTGATTTGATAAAAGGCATCTACTGGAAAACCAAAAGAGCTAGAACGATATAAAGATGTCCCTTCTCACCACTTCTCTCCTACATTCTACACAAGGTCCTAGATACTGCATTTTTGAGGAAAGGAAATATGAAGAACAGATTGAAAGGGAATAAGTAAAGCTGTCTTTATTTGCAGATAACAGATTATAAAGAAAATCTTAAGAAAACAAAACAAAACAAATAATGAGAGAATATATGTGGCTTTACATCAGTAGTGATAATAGCTCCTTCATTCTGACATTGGTTATTTCAGTCTTCCTTTGGTTATCCTGGCTAAAGATCTATCAATTTCATTGATCTTTGCAAAAAACCAACTTTTGATTAAATTTTTTTCTTTTTTTTTTCTTTTTTCTATTTTTTTTTAAAGTAGCTTTAGCAAAGTCATAAGATACAAGATCAGTACACCCCCCCAAACTACAAACTTTTAACAAATATTTACAGTACTAACGAAAACAGGGATAAATTTAACAAAATATGTAACAGACATTTATACTAAAAACTACAAAACATTGCTAAATAAAATTTAAAACAACATAGAGAAATCTAAAGGAAAAGTATTCATGAATTGTACGATTTTTTAAATTAATTAAAAATAAAATCTTAATCAAACAAATGTACACAGTACAGCGTGGAACCACACAGAAATGAATTCGTCTGATCACTTTTCTAAAGAAAACCTTGCTTTTCAATTACGTCAGTAGCAGCAAAAAATGTACTTGACATGCTGTGCTAGGACATATGTTAACAACTCAGCTTTTCCATTAGCTACAAACAAATGTCAGGCTGGATGAATCACAAGCTGGAATCAAGATTGCTGGACTAACAACAATCACCTCAGATATGCAGAGGATACCACTCTAATGGCAGAAAGTGAAGAGGAAATAGCCTTAGCCTCTTGCTAAGGGTGAAAGTTCAGTTCAGTTGCTCAGCCTCTTTGCGACCCCATGCACTGCAGCATACCAGGCTTCCCTATCCATCACCAACTCCCAGAACTTGCTCAAACTCCATCTAGTCCATCAAGTCAGTGATGCCATCCAACCATCTCATCTTCTGTCATCCCCTTCTCCTCCTGCCTTCAGTCTTTCCCACCATCACGGTCTTTTCAAATGAGTCAGTTCTTCGCATCAGGTGGCCAAAGTAATGCAGCTTCTGCATCAGCATCAGTCCTTCCAATGAATATTCAGGACTGATTTCATTTAGGATTGACTGGTTGGATCTTGCAGTCCAAGGGACTCTCAAGAGCCCTCTCCAACACCACAGTTCAAAAGCATCAATTCTTTGGTGCTCAGCTTTCTTTATTGTCCAACTCTCACATCCATACGTGACTACTGGAAAAACTATAGCTATGACTAGACCGACCTTTGCTGGAAAAGTAGTCTCTGCTTTTTAATATACTATCTAGGTTTGTCATAGCTTTTCTTCCAAGGAGCAAGCATCTTTTAATCTCATGGATGCAGCCACCATCTATAGTAATTTTTGAGCCCAAGAAAATAAAGTCTGTCACTGTTTCCATTTTTTCCTCATCTATTTGCCATGAAGTGATGGGACGAGAGGCCATGATCTTCATTTTTTGAATGTTGAGTTTTAAGCCAGCTTTTTCACTCTCCTCTTTCAACCTCATACCCCAACAGTATACATTCAAAAAACTAAGATGATGGCATCTGGTCCCATCACTTGATGACAAAGAGAAAGAGAAAAAGTGGAAGCAGTGGCAAACTATTTTCTTGGGCTCCAAAATCACTGTGGACTGTGACTGCAGTCATGAAATTAAAAGACGCTTGTGCCATGGAAGGAAAGCTATGATAAACCCAGACAGAGTATCAAAAAGCAGAGCCATCACTTTGCCTACAAAGGTCCAAATAGCTATGGTTTTTCCAGTAGTCATGTACAGATGTGAGAGTTGGACCATAAAGAAGGCTGAGCACCAAAGAATTGATGCTTTCAATTTGCGGTGTTAGAGAATACTCTTCAGAGTCGCTTGGACAGCAAGATCAAACCAGTCAATCCTAAAGGACATCAACCCTAAATATTCATCGGAAGGACTGATGCTGAAGCTGAAACTCCAATATTTTGGCCACCTGAGGCAAAAAGCTGACTCACTGGAAAAGACCCGTATGCTGGGAAAGTGAAGAAAGTCATTCAGTCCTGTCTAACTCTGCGACCTCATGGACTGTACAGTCCATGAAATTCTCCAGGCCAAAATACTGGAAAGGGTAGCCTTGCCCTTCCCCAGGGGATCTCAACCCAGGGACAGAACCCAGGTCTCCTGCATTGCAGGCAGATTCTTTACCAGCTGAGCCACAAGGCAAGCCCAAGAATACTGAAGTGGGTAGCCTATCCCTTCTCCAGCGCATCTTCCCTACCGAGGAATCTCCTGCATTGCAGGCGGATTCTTGACCAACTGAGCTATCAGGGAAGCCCAATGCCCGGAAAGATTGAAAGCAAAAGGAGAAGGGAGAGGCAGAGGATGAGATGATGAGATAGCATCACCAACTCAAAAGACGTGAATTTGAGCAAACTCCAGGAGATAGTGAAGGACAGGGGAGAGTAGCAGTGTTGCTGTCCTTGGGATCGCTAAAGAGCCAGATAGGACTTAGCAACTGAACAATAACAAACAAATCTAGGCATTATTTAAGAAGCTTTTAAAAGTGAGCCCAAAAGGGTCTACAGGATTACAGGTTAGATCTCTGCAGGACACAAAGGCCGACAAGGCGTTAGTGTGTAAAGTGCAAACTCAATGAGAATATTTCCTTTCCTCCATACTAACTGTGGGTTGAGCGTTCACTAGATTTTGAGTTCTAAGAAGGGTGGCCCTTAGGGTTTTGTAGAATACGGAGTCACACCAGAAATTATGTTAGGTTCAAGATCTTGAGCAAGTCAAGGGTTCTCAATTTTCCTACACACTAGTAAAACAGAGACCATCAATGACTACAAAAAAATCCGAGAGATTTTAGAAATACGACAACTGACACACAGTAGGCTCCAAACACACACTCTTTTGGTTTGCATGTTGCTCAATTTCGTTTGAAAGGCATTCCGAGGGAAACGGGGCGCGGGGCCGAAACGAACACATGGAATTTTAGGAATTTCACTCTTTGGGGTTCCAGTTCTTCCAGGCGGGCTCTTTCTGTTAACAATCCCAGGACCGACAGGTCGCATACTCTTGGGAGCAACAAGTCCCCAACATACGTTTGGGAACAGCCGAAGTTTAAGGTATTTGGGCGCAGGATGACAATAAACGCCACGGGCCAAGCATAAAGACGGGTCTAAACTTAACACCACCTTGCAAAATAGCTGTCGCCCGCGCTTGCACACAGTCTTCCCAGGTGGCGCTAATCAATCCGCCTGCCAATGCAGGAGACAGGAGACACGCGTTCGATCCCTGGGTAGGGAAGATACCCCTGGAGAAGTAGTCCACTCCAGTATTCTTACTGGAGAATCCCATGGACACAGAAGCCTGGTGGGCTACAGTCCATAGGGTCGCAAAGAGTCGGAAACGACTGAAGCGAGTTAGCACGCACGCACTCACTAGCACAGGAGAACCAAGGGGCCCAGAGGAGAGGACCCGCCCAAGGTCAAGCGTGAGGCGGGACACACCCCGCCACGCCTCCGCCGCGCAGGGTCGGCACGCTTGGCCCGGAGGCTGGGACGCCCGGGCGGAAAACTCCTCTCCGACAAGCAGTTCCCAGCATCTGAAGACAGAAGCCTAACAGGGACTCAGCCTCTTCAGACTTTACCCCCCGCGTCGGTCAAACGAGCCAAAAATGTCTCCGCACGGTCCCCGACGACTTGCCGTGCTGTCCCGGGGCCGGACGTCCAGCCGAGGTTCGCGTTCCATTTCCTGCCCCCGTCCCTTGCCCTCCTCGGAGCTCACCTGCACCACAAGGCAGCCTAGTATATCCTTCCGAGCGTCCGGGGGGACGATGGTCCGGGGCGAAAGGCCCGGGTGCAAGAAGTGAACCATGGCGACGGCGAGGCGTCGAGGAGAGAGTTGCCGTCGAGCTGGGCCTGGATCCCGCGAGAGGTGGATTCGACCCGCGCTGAGAAGCAGCTGAGCAACCGGCTCGGGGAGCAGACTCTCAGCGGTCTAGCCGCGAGGTCTGAAATGCCGGGCGCCGCGACGCGCACTCGCCCACCGTAGACCCCGCCCCCAGGACGGGCCTCACCACCCCCACCCGGGCCACCCGCCGCTCCATCCGGTGAGGACCCAACCGTTCTCCTTCCACCTCCTTCACGCCGCCGTAGAGACCAACCACTCACTCAACGCCTACCCACACGTCTGTGACCAAGTCTCCCACAAAACCTACGCCCTAGGATTCAATACCACAGGCACGCCCACGGACCAGCTCTGTGGAGTTGGGAAACGGAATATGGTAGTCCCTCTGTGTCCCCAGGGGCATTGATTTCAGGGTCCATCATACCCAAACCCAAAAAAACTGACGTACCTTATAAAAAGGAGTAGTATTTGGGTATAACTTACACACTTCCTCCTCTATACTTTAAATGACCTGTAGATTGCTCATACTAGTATAACTAATATGTAAATTCTGTGTATTTACATATAATTTGCTGGTACTAGCAAATTCAGATTTTGCTTTTTGAAACCTCATGAAAATTTTTTTTCTGAACTTGTTCCATAGATGTTGAATCCGGGGATAGAGAACCCATGGATATTGAGGGTTGATTGCATACATTTTAAAATATATTTTTAAAAGACTTTTCTCTTATAACTGGCAATAGCAATTCTCTTGTTTCTTATGACCTAAAAAGTATCAAGAAGACCCTTATAATCTGCTCCAAGAAACCCTGAAAGAAAGCAATAAGTTTGTACACTAGAAAAATTAACAGAAGGTATGTTTTGGAAAAGGATAGTTGTTAAGAGTAGGGAGCCTTGAATTTGAATACTGCATTGGAATGCCTGCTCTTGAACAAGATTCTTAATTTCTCTAAAGCTCAACTTCCTCATCAGTAAAATGGGATGAGAATGCCTTATAAATAAGATAGTGTATATAGCGAGCTCCCTGGTGGTCTAATAGTTATGATTCCACAATTTCACGACCTTGTCCCAGGTTCAGTCCCTGGTTGGGGAAGTGAGATCCCACAAACTGCGCATTAAAAAAGAAAAAAAAAATGTATGGAAAACCCATGAAAATGCTTGACAGAGAACAAGTCCTTGATTGTTGTTGTTCAGTCACTCAGGCGTGTCCAACTCTTTGTGACCCCATGGACTGTAGCCTGCCAGGCTCCTCAGTCCTTGGAATTCTCCAGGCAAGAATACTGGAGTGGGTTGCCATTCCCTTCTCCAGGGGATCTTCCTGACCCAGTGTCTTCTGCATTGGCAGGCAGATTCTTTACCATTGTGCCACCTGGGAAGCCTCATATTGAAGTATAGTTGATTTACAATGTTGTGATAGTTTCAGGTGTACTTCTTTATTTAATTTTATAATAGAGTATTTTTTAAGACTACTTTATAACTTCTGTCCTCAAATCTTGAACACTTCTTCCCCTAATCATACTGTCAGTTTCCTCTTTCACTGAAAAAAAAAAGAATCAAAAAGAACATTCTAGGGACTTCTGTAGTGGTCCAGTGGTTAAAACTCCACATTCAAAATGCAAGGGGCCAAGGTTTGATCCCTGATCAGGGAACTGGATCCCACATGCAGCAACCAAGACCTGGAGCAGCCAAATAAATATTAAAAAGAAAAAAAAATTCTAAGCTCCAACCATCATATCTACCCATCTACTACTATAGGCTTTCTATCCTATTACCATGAACTCTTCATACTCTTTCTTGTTGTTGTGCAGTTGCTCAGTCGTGTCTGACACTTTGCAACCCCATAGGCTACAGTATGCCAGGCTCCCCTGTCCTTCACCATCTCCCAGAGTTTGCTCAAACTCATTTCCATTGAGTTGGTGATGCCATCAAACCATCTCATCCTCAGTCATCCACTTCTCCTCCTGCCTTCAGGGAGGAGACCCTCCCAGCCTCAGGGTCTTTACCAAGGAGTCAGCTCCTCACATCAGGTGGCCAAAGTATTGGAGCTTCAGCAGCAGTCCTTCCAATGAGTACTCAGGACTGACTTCCTTAGGATTGACTGGTTTGGTCTCCTTGCAATCCAAGGGCCTCTCGAGTCTTCTCCAACACCACAGTTCAAAAACATCAGTTCTTTGATGCTCAGCTTTCTTTATCATCCAACTCTCACATCCATACATGACTACTAGAAAAACCAGAGCTTTCACTAGATGGACCTTTGCTGGCAAAGTGATGTCTCTTCTTTTTACTATGCTCTCTAGGTTGGTCATAGTTTTTCTTCCAAGGAGCAAGCATCTTTTAATTTCATGGCTGCAGTCACAGTTCACAGTGATTTTGGAGCCCAAGAAAATAAAGTCTATCACCGTTTCCATTGTTTCCCCATCTATTTGTCATGAAGTGATGGAACCAGTTATGCCATGATCTTAGATTTTTGAAGTTGAGTTTTAAGCCAGCTTTTTCACTTTCTTCTTTCACCTTTATCAAGAGGCTCTTTAGTTCCTCTTTGCTTTCTGCCATAAGGATGGTGTCATCTGCATATCTTGAGATTATTGATATTTCTCCTGGCAATCTTGATTCCAGCTTGTGCTTCATCGAGCCCAGCATTTTGCATGATGTACTCTGCATATAAGTTAAATAAGCAAGGTGACAATATATAGCCTTGATGTACACCTTTCCCAATTTGGAACCAATCTGTTGTTCCATGTCCAGTTCTAACTGTTGCTTCTTGGCCTGCATACAGGTTTCTCAGGAGACAGGTAAGGTGGTCTGGTATTCTGATCTCTTTAAGAATTTTCCCCAGTTTGTTGTGATCCATACAGTCAAAGGCTTTAACGTAGTCAATGAAGCAGAAGCAGATGTTTTTCTGGAATTCTCGTGCTTTTTCTATGATCCAGTGGATATTGGCTATTTGGCTAGTTCTGGGCTTCTGCAACAGGTCTCATCTCTTGCTTATTCAAAGATATCATCCAGCAGCATCCTTTCTTTCTCCTGGATTGGATTATTTTTTCCCCTTTCTTGGATCATTGCCACCAGCTGATACTTTTCCCATAATTTAAAAAAAAAAAAAAAAAAAAACCACTTATTTTGACCTAATTTCTAGTACTTAATACCTATTCAGGTCTTGCCCTCATATCTCTTCACCCTTATGTGCAAAACTTATCCAAAATGTGGTCTGTACATGCTGTCTCCAATTTTTTTCTTACCATTTTCTCTCCCCCTGCCACTCCACTGACCATTCTTCTCAACGTCCAGGTTGCTGAATTCAGTTGTCACTCTTCTCTCGTTGTATTTATTCCACAGCATTTGACCCAGGTGATCATTTCTTCCCTAAAAATACTTTCTCCATTTGGCTTCCAGGATGCATCCTCTCCTCATCCTCCTCTCCTCTCCCATGCCTTCCTTTTTCTTCTTTCTCTTCTCCTCCTACCTCATTTTTGCTCCTTCTCATCCTCTTGATTTCTCATCACCCATAGTTCTAAATCTTTGTGTACCCCCAAGACTCTGTATTTGTATACATATTCCCTATCCAATCTCTCTTACTTGTGGTAATTTTGTCTAGTTTCATAACTTTAAAAGAAATTTACATGCTGATATATCCAAGTTTTATGTCTAGACTCTACCTTGCTTTTGAACTTGAGTGATACATTCAGTGGTCTATTCAACATATACACCTGGTTATCAAAATAGCCTAATGTGTCCAAAAGTAAACTCCTATTGTCCTTACCCTAATCTGCTTTTCCTGCCAGTCTTTCCTGTTTTAGTATATGGCAGCTCCTTCCTTTCTGTTTCTTGTGGCAAAACCTTCGAAATAATTTTTAACTCCTCTCTTTTTCTTATATCCAATATCCTATCTGTTAGGAGATCCTGTCGACTCTGTCTTCAAAATATATCCAAGGACTATGTCTCATCTCTTCCACCTGCTACCCTGGTCCAAGCCCCTGTCAGAACCAACTTGGATTCTTACAATATCCTCCTGTCTGGTTTCCCAGCTTTCGGGCTTGTTCCATTAAAATCTTTTCTCAACAGCAACTGGAGTGATCACTTTAAATATCATCTACCCCAAATCCTCCAATAGCTTCCCATCTCAGGCAGAATATAAAGATTCATAAGGATGGTGTTCTCCAAGGTTCTACATAATCTGTTCTTTCCATGCCCTTCTCTTACTTCATCTTCTGCCACTCTCTCCTTTATTTATTCTACTCCAGCACCATTGGACTGCTTGTTATATTCATGGATATCTCTCTTACTTCCTTCAAATTTTTGCTCAAATGTTGCCTTATCAGTAAGGCTTATTTAACTTCTATGCAGAGTACATCATGTGAAACACTGGACTAGATGAAGCACAAGCTGGAATCAAGATTGCTGGGAGAAATATCAATAACCTCAGATATGCAGATGACACCACACTTATGGCAGAAAGTGAAGAAGAACTAAAGAGTCTCTTGATGACAGTGAAAGAGGAGAGTGAAAAAGCTGCCTTAAAACTCAAAATTCAAAAAAATTAGATCATGGCATCGAGTTCCATCACTTCATGGCAAACAAATGGGGAAAAAATGGAAACAGTGATAGACTTTATATTCTTGGGCTCCAAAATCAGTGCAGATGGTGACTACAGCCATGAAATTTAAAAATGCTTGCTCCTTGGGAGAAAAGCTGTTATCAACCTAGAGAGCATATTAAAAAGAAGAGACATCACTTTGCCGACAAAGGTCCATCTAGTCAAAGCTATGGTTTTTCCAGTTGTCATGTATGAATGTGAGAGCTGGACAATAAAGAAAGCTGAGCACCAAAGAGTTGATGCTTTTGAACTGTGGTGTTGGAGAAGAATCTTGAGAGGCCCTTGGACTACAAGGAGATCAAACCAGACAATCCTGAAGGAAATCAGTCCTGAGTATTCATTGGAAGGACTGATGCTGAATCTGAAGTGCCAGTATTTTGGCCACCTGATGTGAAGAAGTGACTCATTGGAAAAGCCCCTGATGTCGGGAAAGATTGAAGGCAGGAGGAGAAGGGGACAACAGAGGATGAGATGGTTTGATGGCATCACTGACTCAGTGGACATGAATTTGAGCAAGCTCCGGGAGTTGGTGATAGATAGGGAAGCCTGGCGTGCTGCAGTGCATGGGGTCGCAACGAGTTGCACGTGACTGAGCGACTGAACTGAACTGACATGAGGGAAAAGACTTTGTTTTACCCAGATGTAAAATAGTGCCAACGGATTTCCCTGGTGGCTCAGTGGTAAAGAATTTGCCTGTGATGCAGGAGATGCAAGTTTGATCCCTGGGTCAGGAAGATCCCCTGGAGAAGAAAATAGCAACCCAGTCTATTTTGGGGGGATCCAAAAATCACTGCAGATTTTGACTGCAGCCATGAAATTAAAGGACACTTCCTCCTTGGAAGAAAAGCTATGACAAACCTAGACAGTATATTAAAAAGCAGAGACATTACTTTGCCAGCAAAGATCCATCTAGTCAAAGCTATGGTTTTTCCAGTAGTCATGTATGGATGTGAGAGTTGAACTATAAACAAAGCTGAGAGCCGAAGAATTGATGCTTTTGAACTGTGGTGTTGGAGAGGGCTCTTGAGAGTCCCTTGGACTGCAAGGAAATCCAACCAGTCCATCCTAAAGGAAATCAGTCCTGAATATTCATTGGAAGGACTGATGCTGAAGTTGAAACTCCAATACTTTGGCCACCTGATGCAAAGAACTGACTCATTGGAAGGAACCCTGATGCTGGGAAAGATTAAGGGCAGGAGGAGAAGGGGACGACAGAGGATAAGATGGTTGGATGGCATCACCTACTCGATGGAACATGAGTTTGAGCAAGCTCCAGGAGTTGGTAATGGACAGGGAAGCCTGGCGTGTCACAGTCCATCGGGTTGCAAAGAGTCAGACACAGCTGAGCAACTGAACTCAACTGGACTGAACTAGTGTTCTTGCCTGGGAAATCCCTTGGACAGAGGAGCCTGGTGGGTTACAGTCCATGGAATCGCAAAAGGGTCAGACAACTTAGTGACTAAAAACAAGAGTGCCTAACTTACAGAAGGTAGCCAGTAGTATTTGTTTGAAAAAAAAAATGTGAAATGGCTACCTGGAAAAAATCAATTGTAGCTGTAAAAGGAAGTTTGTCTCCAAAATCAGAGGCAAGGTTGCAGCTACTTAGCGAGGAGCAAATTTTTGTTATAAACTGTGCCTCCTGCCCTTCCTCCCCTAATCTCCTCTATGTCCATCCCCTACCTAGTCTCCAGTTTTCCACTTCAGTTTAATAATTTCTGATGATTTATTTTATGCTCCTAACTGATCCATTACCAGACCCATCCCAACCAATCTTTTACCCACCTAAAATGAGTATTCTACCTAAACACAAATCCGATGATGTTTCTCCCCAGTTTAAAACACTTCCATGTCTCCCCATTGTCCTCAGAATAAAATCCAAACCTCTTAGGATGGCTTAGATCGTCCTTCATGATCTGGCTCCTGGTTGTATCTCTAGTTTAAATTATTAGTATTCTGGTTCAGATAGTAAAGACACTGCCTGCAATGCAGGAAACCTGGGTTTGATTCCTGGGTTGGGAAGATTCCCTGGAGAAGGGACTGGCAATCCACTCCAGTATTCTTGCCTGGAGAATTCCATAGACAGAGGACCCTGGTGGGCTATAGTTCATGGGGTCACAAAGAGTCCGACACAAGTGACTAACACTTTCATTTCATTTCCATTCTCATTTTAACATCATATAGTGAAATTGTTTCAGTTCTAGACTTGTACTTTGGCACACTGATTATTGTCCATGCTACCTCCCCCTACTAAGTAATTCATATTAATCCCTCAGATTTCTCTAAGACTTCACTTCCTTTAGAGAGCCCTTCCCTGACATTCCCCTCCCTTTTCCTAACAACTCTGAAGAATAGGGGAAGGATAGTGCAGGAACAGATAAATTGGAAAGTCTTAAGAAATTAAACTTCTGAAATGAAATGAGAAAACTATAGTCAAGATTCTTTAGATCATGGTTGGATTTCTTTAGGAACTTTGTAAAATTTCTTTAGCTATGTTGGCATAGGAAAGATTGAAGGCAGGAGGAGAAGGGGATGACAGAGGACAAGATGGCTGGATGGCATTACTGACTCAATGGACATGAGTTTGAGCAAGCTCCAGGAGATGGTGAAGGACAGGGAAGCCTGGCATGCTGCAGTCAATGGGGTCACAAAGATTCGGACACGACTGAGCTACTGAACAAGAACTGGCCTGAAATACAGGAGAAAGATCATGAGCTCTGATGTCAAAAAAGCCAGAATTCATATTCCATCTCCACCTTACCTTTAGGTAGTTACCCTGTGAGCTTCACTTCCTCTTCTGGAATACCAAACTTACCAAATTTCAAAAACTAAGAGATCAACACCACATGTGTCATTTTTTTGTTTTCTAGTAGACAGGATAATTTCTAAGGAAAAGGGTCATTTCAAGCTCTGAGACTTTGAGCAATTGTCTTTTTCTGGGCATCAAAAACACAAAGACTAGCTATTAAGTCTTGTCTTATCCATGTCTGCAGCTTTGGTTTATTTTTCCTACTGTAATGATCAGCAGTAAAACCTGTATTACTATAGAAAGATCCTGCTTAAAAAATGAAGGAACTGGAATCACAGAGCAGTACGAAGTATCAGTGGCCCTAAAGAAAAGGCTTCCTGTATTTAGGGAGGGGCAGCCTGGAGTTCCGGAGAAGGCAATGGCACCCCACTCCAGTATTCTTGCCTGGAAAATCCCATGGAGGGAGGAGCCTGGTAGGCTGCAGACCATGAGGTCACTAAGTGTCGGACACGACTGAGCGACTTCACTTTCACTTTTCACTTTCATGCATTGGAGAAGGAAATGGCAACCCACTCGTGTTCTTGCCTGGAGAATCCCAGGGACGGCAGAGCCTGGTGGGCTGCCATCTATGGGGTCGGAGACAACTGAGGTGATTTAGCAGCAGCAGCCTGGAGTTCTGAGATCTCCCTCTTGACTAGTCTCCCTCTTTGTGCTCAGTCACTCAGTCTTGTCCGACTCTGAGTTCTGGACTGTAGCATGCCAGGTTCCTCTGTCCATGGGATTTTTCAGGCAGAATACTGGAGTGGGTTGCTATGTCCTCCTCCAGGGGGTCTTCTCCACCCTGGGATCAAACCCACATCTCTTCAGGTATTGGCAGGAAGTCTTTACCACTGAGCCCTCTGGGAAGCCCCAGTCTCTCTTTACTAATTTGATTAGTAAAAGGTAACACACTTAAGTAGTGAACTTGAAGAAAGACAAACCACTCCAGGGAAACGAAATTAACTAAGGAAATTGTTCTCTAAGGCCGATCCAAAAAGACTCTTGTTGTCTCCAAGTTATCACAGGTGGGCAGAAAATGAGTAAAATAAGGACAAGTGATACATATAAAACTACATGCATCCATTTAAAGTACTGTCCTTTATTCCAACATTGTCTCTCCCTGTTTATTAGTTTTAACATTTTTTTTTAAATGAACTTACTGTGAAGGCTTATGGGGGGAGAAACTCCTCTACCAACTTAGGTCCGATTGTTGGAGGTGGAAGGAGACCTATAAATTAACTGACAGTAGGTAAACGGGGAAATTTTATTACACATATGGGAATAACCTACATAGAAACTAACTCCTGGAACAGCTGTGGGGAAAGGTTTACATACTGGCTTCATATGACAGGGGAGTTGGTTTAGAGCTTCCAAGGATGGAAGGTTCCAATGAGAATTGTTTATACAATTATTTGGAAATGTCTCAGTGCTCAAGGTCAGTGCCCCTTTGATTGGAGACCTCCGTACAAATGAGGTCTGTTGTGGCAGGTGACTCTTCTAAAGCTCCATACTAGTTAGATAAGGCATGTTCAGATATTTTTACATTAAAGTAATCTCTATCTGTATCATTGTGGTGGTTTCTTGGTCTCTTTAGCCCTATTATTTTGGGGAGGAAATTTTCTCCCTAAGTTGTAAAAGGCTTATGTTTTATTGTAGGAGACACTACAATAATGACACTAAGGGCGAGTGAGGTTGCAAATCATAAACTTGGAAAACTGTCAATGGGTTCCATCCTTTGAGGGAGGCCAAAGTATGAATGGGAATGGCCTTAATGTTTAAATTATATTTGGATTGTCCTGAATGGTTAAATTGGTTTTCCCCTTTATAGCACAGTGTTTAAGAGCATAGATTTCAGAGTTTAATAGACTTAAATCTTATGTGTACTCTGAAACTTCATAACATGTGAAGCTGGCAAAGTTATTTCATACCTCACAATCTCCTTACCCACGAATGTCATAATTATCTTCTTTACAAGGTTGTTGCCAGGCTTAGCTGAAAAAGTATACATAAAAAAATGCTTAGCATAGTGCTTGCCTGTATGTATTTTCTGGATATATGGAATTCTAAGTCAATCATCAGAATGTACTGAAAACTAGCATTATTTGAAATTATACCCTTCTTACAATAGAATTTGGCACAGTGGTAATTGATTGACTTCAAATCACATAGTTGATCTGTTCCCATAGGTCTTTAAAAGAGATTCTTTAAATCCATTGCTAGTATCCACAAACAATAATGTGGTTTATTTCATGAACCAGTTTCAGAGGACTTTTTTGATTATACATGTCTTTTAAAAAAATATTTATTTTTATTCATTTGGCTGTGCCAGGTCTTAGTTGCATTACATGGGATCCTTGATCTTCGTTGAGGCTTGAGGCCTGTGGGACCTTAAGTTGCAGCATGCGAACTCTTAGTTGTGGCAAGTGAGATCTAGTTTCCTGATCAAGAATCAAACCTGGGCCCCCTGTATTGGGAGCCTGGAGTCTTAGCTACTGGATCACCAGGGAAATCCCACATTTGTCTTTTTACTCAAAGATATCACTACTGAGACTGTACAAAGCAGCAAAGATTCTTCAAAGAGTGGGGAAGCTGGTGTCAAAACAGTATCTAGGTTTAATTTACAAATTAGTTTCTATATATGTGTTGTGAGACAAGTAAGTCATATCATTAGGCTTCCCCTCATTTCTAAAATAAGGAGTAATTCTCTTCCCCTTACAACATGTTTGAGGGTTAAATACAGTACTTGTCTCATTATTCATATTATTTCCAGTTTTGAAGGGCTTTATTTAAGACTGAATTGATGAAACCAAGAATTAGGTAGAAAATGTGTTTGATAACTCCTTAATCTCCATATTGAAATATGACAATCACATTCTAGCTTTGTCATTGAAAATGGTTCCGTTTCTGTGTAATGATGTAAAGTGACAGGAGAGCTGAGGTTTTTTGTTGTTGTTCTTCACTCTTATAGTCACATCACAATCTAGGAGAGACATTCCTTTAGTGACAGTTTTTGAGGCACTGCAAGATGATTTTAAACAGCTGTCTTACGAATGCACAGGAACAAGCCACTCATCTGCAAAATCTGGTGTCATTTCCACAAACCCGCTCCAAAGGCTGGCTTCTAGAAGAGCTGCATACTCCCACCCTGTGACTTGCTCTTTTATATAGGCAGAATTTTCAGACTGCATTGGAATCTTAAATTATAAAAACACAAAAGAGTAATGTGAGTACTCATGGTTTCTGACATTCACCCACTCCTCTCAATTTGAAGAGTTATTCAGTTACCCAGAGCTATTCATTGGATTCTTACAATGCAGATTAAGAATAGGGAATAGGAAGTAGAAAGATACTCAGAAGAAAAGAATTTAAATTTAGCCAAGAGACTAGGCCAATCTACATAATAAAAACTGCTAGAAAGGGTAAGGGAGGGGGGAGAATGGAGAAAGTCTTGCTTTTTTTCTTTTTGAAGATTGGCTATAGACAACACAGCTCAACAACTTGTTTGGTTAAATATTGTCCAAAGGTATTTATCTTCCTCAGTATGTGTGGCCCACAGTGATACCATGTTATTATTGAATGAATTATTGGAGAGACAATGAAAGGTTAAGAAAAGCTAGTAATTATTATAAAAATTATTTAAAAAAAAAAAAAAACTACTTTTAAAGGTGACTTTCCTAGTGGTTCAGTGTCTAAGATTCCACACTCCCAGTGCAGGGGGCCCGGGTTCCACCCCTGGTCAGGGAATTAGATCTCACATGCTATAACTGAGAGTCCCCATGCTGCCACTAAATAACTTGCATGCCCCAACAAAGATTGAAGATCCCAAGAGCTGGAACTAAGGCCCAGTGCAGCCAAATAAATAAAAATAAATACTTTTAAAAACCCTATCACTCTAATACATCTATCTCATGTTTGCGTATTAGTGAAGCAGCAGTATTTCTAGTGACCGTTCATCAACAATTCTATGGCATCTAAACACTAATGCTGCCCTACACCATCAGTAAGGATGGGCAACCTCCACTTCAGACCATTTGGTGCATTCTTTTCTGCACCATTCATTTGATGCTTAATCACAATTGTCTAAGAGCTAAGCAATCTCATGCTATTATTGCAATAATAATTGTAAATTTGGAAGGAAGAATTGAAATGCAGAATTTGTCACTGACCTGCTGTGTGCTCTGGGCAAGAGCATTAAGACCCTGATGCTGGGAAAGACTGAGGGCAGGAGGAGAAGGGGTCGACAGAATGAGATGGTTGGATAGCATCAGTGAATGATGATGAGTTCTTGAGCAAACTACAGGAGATAGTGAAGGACAGGAAAGCCTGGTGTGCTGCAGTCCATGGGGTCGGAAAAAATCAGACATAAATCAGCAACTGAAAAACAACAATTTTCCCTAAGACTTAGTTTCTTCAATTATAAAATGAGGTTTCTGAAACTAAAGTTACTAAGGACTCTTCCTGGCCATGGACTTCTTATATTGTTACAGGAAGGAGGACCTCTTCCAGGGCCCTAGAGTGGGCTCTTGTCTAACACATGGAAAAGAATTGTCCGAGGCGACACACATGCTGACAAAGCAGATTTTATTGGAAAGGGCACCCGGGTGGAGAGCAGTAGGGTAAGGGAATCTGGGAGAACTGTTCTGCCACCTAGCTCACAGTCTTGGGTTTTATGGTGATGGAATTAGTTTCCGGGTTGTCTTTGGCCAATCACTCTGAGTCCTTCTTGGTGTGCACACATTGCTCAGCCAAGGTGGATACCAGTGAGGATTCTGGGAGGTGGTCCAACACGTGGTATCCCCTTTTGATTTTTCCCAAACTCTCCTGGTTGGTGGTGGCTTATTGGTTCCATGTTCCTCACTAGGACCTCCTGTCATAAAATCACTCATGCAAATGGTTACTATGGTGCCTGGCCAGGGTGGGCAGTTCCTAATAATACTATGTGTTTTGGTAGCCTCCCTCACTAAATGCACTTAAACAATAAAGCCAGTTAATTATCTCAATAGTTGTGTGAATGATTATCAACTCAGATATGCTCTTTAGAAGTGTTCTTGGGCTGTCTGATGGGAGCCCAGTCTTGATTAGGTATAGTTTCTGTGGCTCTAAACAAATACTGTGGAGTGGTCTGTGTTATGTAATATTTATCTGTTTACTACTTCCTCTTCTTGACAAAACTATGTTTTCTGAAGGACTTATATAAGTTCCAACACATGAACAGTACCTGTGTTTGTGTTAGGTGCTCAGTCATGTCCTACTCTTTGTGACCTCGTGGACTGTAGCCTGCCAGGCTCCTCTGTCGATGGAATTCTCTACTCAAGAATACCGGAGTGGGTAGCCATTCCCTTCTCCAAGGGATCTTCCTGACCCAGGGGTCGAACCCACGTCTCCTGCATTGCAGGCAGACTCTTTATTGTCTGAGCCCCCAGGGAAGCCCAAACAGCACCTAGCATGGGAATTTAAGGAAATGAATGAATGGAGTTCCAGGTCCTGGAAAAAAAAAAAAAACCACTGGAAATTTTTGCAGTAAAACCACTGGCCTTTGAGAAAGCCAATTGAGAAAGCACTTGTTATAAGTGGATGACCAAGGAATCTGCATTAGTTTAAAATTTTAAAGCAAATGTCTAGAATAAATGTAGACAAGACACACTTTACATAAAATTTGTAACATTTATTTAAGCAAAAAAAAAACCAAAAACCCCAAACAAAAATCTGTACACACAACATTAATATCTAACAATGTCCTGATTTAATATCTAGCATGATTCAGGTACAGGACACTCCCATTCATCTGGCCACAGTGAGAACAGTGCCTTCAGTCCAGATAACTGGTAGACTTTGAAATGTATACATATTTTCCAATGAATTTTTCATATCTTTTGAAAAGAGTTGAACTCTTCTACCAGAATGCAAGCAAAAGATACCTTTTTCCACACTCACAAGTCAGTGAGAATTTGACAGTGGGAATTCTACAAAAGTCAGGGATTTAAAATTTTATTCTTACAGGTTATCTGAGAGTATAAATCTTGACATAACGTCCTCCCATTATTAAATGCTCTCAAGAATTTCCTGCTTTTATGAAGTATGTTACAGCTTTCATTAGCTAAGTAGCTTCTTGCTTCTAAGCTAATTAAAATAAGCTTAAAAGAACCCAATTTGAACAATTTTCCAGAGTAACTTCAAAAATTAAGCACATATTATTAACAAATTATTATTTCTCATAATTTGATATATTTGGATTTTCTAAATATTCTTAACAGCCATTCTGTCTAGCTATGCAATTAGGTTGTGCTCTCCAGCAGAGCTTTGCTTCATCCAGAAAATGAGAAATAGCATTGATTTTCCCATAATTTATTAAAAATTTTGGGGGAGGGTAAAAACAGGCAGAGAAAGCTCTTTCTTGGGTTAACATTGAATGTCTTCAGTTAAGATTTGGAAACCAAAGAATGCATAATTAGGAGTGTACATGTCATGCAAAATCTATGAAACACTAAAAAAGATAAAGCAATTACTCATTTTAAGCACACTCAGCAAAATCTTCTATCATACTGCTATTTTCATCACTGGATGAAGCTTGGATTTGCATTATTACTTAAATAAACAGTTCATGAGTTAACACAAAAAAATGAAAAATGTGTCAATACAAAGCAAATGGTAAAGTTTAAATACTCAATATCCAATGCTACAAAGGATTTCAGAGGGAAACCATAAGTTCGCAAATCTCTCTGTAAGTTGTCTCAGAACACTACTTGGAAACCCTAGCCATATAGTCCCCAAAAAAGTAACATACAGATAAAACTGCCCACATCAGCTGACAGTATGACACTGCCTTTAACTTATATCTTCAGTTTAATACTGTTTATCTCAAGATAAAAGTTGCACAATAACCAAATAATGTAAACATACTATTAAAAGGCAGGAGAAGGGTAGGTTTCAACATATACAATACAGAAGTTTATTTTCCTGGCTACTCATGACCTCTTTTTCAACCTTGGGTACTGCTGCACAGTGTTTCATAAGGGGTGGAGAGCAGGGGGAGGGACAATGTCAGACATTCTAAAGCACTAAGCCAAAACCATGGTTTATTAATTGATTCTACCCTAATTCAGCACACAGTGAAACAAAGTATGTTTTCATCAAAGTGTGTTCCAAAGATCTAGAATATGGCCCAATACTATCCTGAGCAATGCATAATTTAAAATACAGCCCAGTGACTTGACTGGGGAGAAAAAGGGCCAACTCAAAAGGTCCCACCAGCAAGATCAACTTCCTAGGCTGGATGTTTAGGACCAGTGTTTTAAAACATGAATCCCTGATTCTTTGGAAGCTTGCAAACCAAAGATAAGAAATTAAATTTCCACAGTTGCCGTGTGGGATTCACCTCCACCTGGGTCATTCACTTGAATTGACTAGTGCCACCAAATAGCATTTCTGTCCAGGAGTGAGAAGCAGCAACATTTAAGGTCAATTCCTGGGTCTGTGAGTCTGATATCATTTTTAAAATTCTCAGCTAAGATCAGTAGCCACTGAGTATTTGGCCAGAGAGTAAAGTAACTTATTACTACTTGATTTATGTTTCAACTGCAAAAGGACAAAATGATTTTTTTAGAGTATAACGAGAACAGCAAAATTTACTTGATGGGAAGAATGATATACCTTAATTATTTCTGCTTTAATTTCAGACTGCTCTTGTTTTACTCATTGATAACATGCATCATTGCAGTCTAAAAAGTCTAATCCCATTTCCTTTAGTAGGTTTAAACCTTGCTGTTTGTGGACTTATGTAGTGATAATTTGCAATATCTGAGCGCACCAATGATTTGAGCAATGAGTGGTTCAACCCTAGTCTAAATTGTGCTTGAAACAGCACCTCTAACCCACTGAAGAGGTAACCCTTGAAGGCACCAAGTTTCATTACATTCTAGTGTACAAATGCAAACAGGAGGCCGAATAGATTCTATCTTAAGAGACAGGCCAGTTATACCTCATAATTTATATATGAATGAGTGAAAGTTGCTCAGTCATGTCCAACTCTTTGCAACCCCATGGACTATAGCCCAACACGTTGCTCTGTCCATGGAATTCTTCAGGCAAGAATACAGGAATAGGTTGCCATTTCCTTCTCCAGGGGATCTTCCCAACCCAGAGATCAAACCCGGGTCTCCTGCATTGTAGGCAGATTCTTTACCATCTGAGCCACCAGGGAAGCCTTCAATTTATTATATACTGAATTGTAGTCAGATTTAAGATCTTATAGACAATTCCGTGCCATAATTAGATACACAATTTTAAGAGTCATCCCAATCACAAAGGCACTAAAAATTTTATCTATCTGGGATGTGCCTAATTATTTTGCTTTTAAGACTCAGAAATAACTGGCCATTACCAGTGCTCAAAATAGTAAATTTCAATTTAAATATATTTGAGTCTTCATCTATCAACAAGTTATTCTGAGTAATGAAGGGGTTAATTGTTTTCCATACATTTTTAGCCATATTTGAAAACAATTTATAAAGACAAAAATCCTAGGATTAGCCTACAAGGAGCATGTACTTTTGTTTTGAATAGGATACAACAGAAACTTGAAGCCAAACTTCTCAAATAGGCTTTTCCTTAACTACATAAGCCAGAAGACCTGGAAATGGTCCACCCAGCTAGCAACTTCTAAGCTACTGTAGGACTTCCTATTTTCTACATTTTGCCTTAGATATTTAAATCCAGGAAAAGGGGACATTTAAAAAAGAATTTTCCATTTCCTTTGAAATACTTAATCTGTGAAAATTTATCTTACACCTATAAAAATTCCTTGAGTCAGAATTAACCCACAATTTACAATGGTTTTTAGTAATTCTAAATACCTATTTTCTTTTAGTTTTTATTTCTGTGAAGGAGTACCAAATAATTCAAGTATGATTATTGTGATAGTGGTATGAAACGTGTATGTCAAAATGTTAATAGCATACTAATAAGCCAGCTCCTTTCTAAATAAAAATGCTTCTGAATGATCACAATGATTTAAATGTACCATTTAAAATCTCTATTGAAAACATTTTGGCCATCTATGAAAAAAATGCAGTTATCTAAGACTGCAGGTTAACCTTATTCACAACCTAAAATTTAAAATGGAAAATAACTCTTTTGGTGACTTGCTGCCTCCCAACTGCCATTACTGATAACTGATTCTTTACTATAACAACTCTCCTAAAGAAAAGACAGCTGTCTAAAAAATAACCTATCACAAAATATTTCCTTTTCTGCATTGCAACTAGAATCATTACATTTAACAATCATCTAATTCTTCTTATTTATTTTTGGCAGTGAGATGTGGATATCTTTCCCCAACATGAAAACAGTAAAATACATGTATTTTGAAACAAAAGAAAATTAACTTCTTGTGGCAAAATTTACTGTTGTTAATTATTATTTTAAGTGACCAGGTAACACCACATATGGTCTCTATTCCACTGAACAAAATGACTTTGAAATAGAGAGAAAAGAATGGTCGGTTTTAGCAAGAGATGATTTTTTCACAATATGACATAAAGAGATTCAGACAGTTAATTAATCTCTAACACAGAATGCTGTAATATTTTACACCATGGTAGCTTGGAGAAATATTTCTAGAGAGTAACCTGCAGTCTGTATAGGAAGCAGCAGTCCACGCCTCCAAAAATTAATACGAAGAACAAGCTACTGCTCAGTGTCTTAGGAGAGGTGGGTTCCAGAAGATCAGCCAGTCCCAGCTTAAAAATACCTCAAGAGCAGGCCTTTTCCCAGTTCCTAACCTCTATTCTCCCTTAGTAGTTTTTAATGTATTTTCTGCCAGCCATCCTGGCACTAGCCAGTAAGTAGCTTTCACAAGGGGAGGACTCAGATTTCCATTCTTTCACACTAAGAAGGACATCTTATAAAAGATACACAGACAGAGAATAAAGGCATTTTATACAGAAGCAGTATAAAATTTACAACTGAAGCAGTGCCAGCAATCAAGTTAACAGCTTATGTGAAGCTGCAAATTGATTGGAAGGGACTTTAAAAATCAGAAAAGTCTGGCCTAAGGGTTCGTGCAAACTTCATCATAAAACTGTAGAATTTTAAGCACAGGTAAGTTCAAACACTGAAAGATGTGGAAATCTTCCTAAAAGGCAATGATGAAGGAAGAGACCCTTCTTGCCTAATAAGTTAAAAATCACAAGACAAATCAGAGACTGTTCACATGGGCAGTACTGTACATTGTCAATCCCATACTCATCTTATGACTCTTATCAGAGAAACCCCCCAAACATCACAGAGGGTAAGCTATTCCAAGTGAATTTATCACAAAAAGAATTTCTGTGACTCCGTTATCCAATTACCTATGGCTATCAATTTAGTCTGGCCTGGGACTGCTTTTTACAGGGAGGTGGCCTCCCATGGCGTACAATGTGTTTTTCTAAGCTGTCCAGAATGGCCACAGCAATCTGCTGGACATGGGGATCAGTCTGTTCGTGTTCTTTGATGTTGTATAAATGCTGCAACCCTCCTTCCTCAATCAGCATGCTGCAGTACCTTGAAGCTGAAAGAAAACAGGAGAAAGAGCTTTCCTTAAAAGACTTAACTCCCTTTTTTGTGGAATAATTTTTATCTATTCACTTAAATTTAAGCTGTTTTATTACTGCCCATTAACATAAGTTAGAGCTTGATAAATGTCTGTGATGATGTTACACTGCAGGACTCACATACAGGTCATAGATAACACTCATAACATTATATATGTATTATATAATGTATATATAAATCATAACCATAAGACAGGCAGTCCAGAAAAGAAAATTTCTTTGACCCCAAAACATGGGTAAGATAGGTACTTTAATTCATTTCCAATGTTTAAAAAAAATTTAATGGCAGTCATATTGTACATGCCAATGTTCATTATTTAAAAAAATTTTTCTTTGGACTTCCCTGGTGGTCCAGTGGTTGATAATCTGCCTGCCAATGCAGGGGACACAGGTTCTGATCCTTGGTCTGGGAAGATTCCACATGTCCTGAGGCAACTTAGCCCTAGAGCCCAGGCTCTACAACAACAGAAACCACCGCAATGGAAAGCCTGAGCACAACAGCTAAAGAGTAGCCCTGCTTGCTTTAACCAGAAAATGCTGGCGCGCAACAAAGACCCAAAGCAGCCTAAATAAATAAAACATTTTTAAAACTTAAAAAAATATTTTTTTTTTGCACACATGCTTTTTTTGAGGGGCTGAGGGTAGGGAGAGGGCTGTGCTATTTGGCTTGTGGGATTTTAGTTCCCCGATCAGGGACTGAAACAGGACCCTCGGTCGTTAAAGTACAGAGTCCTAACCACTGGAACACCAGGGAATTTACTGTACGTGTGCCTTTTAAATTTTTTTAGTTTTAGTCATATTTATTAAAGTCTAATTTACATGCAATAAATACACCCAATTTAATCTATAGTTATATGAGGCAGAGGATGAGATGGTTGGATAATGTCATCGACTCAATGGACATGAATTTGAGCAAACTCCAGGAGATACTGAACAAGAACAACAGATACACTGGTGTGACCACCAACACAGTCAGGATATAGAATATTTTCAACAACAAAAAAAGTTTCCTGCACCTTTGCAGTCAATCTCTCCTGCACCTCTTATCCCAAGCAACCACTGTTCTAATTTCTGCGATGTAGATTTTTGCCTAGACCTTCACATAAATGGACTCATCCAGTATGTAATCTTGTGTCTGTCTACTTTTGTTCAACATGATGTTTTTAAGATGTATTCAAGTTATTACCTGTATATAGTAGTTCTTTGCTTTAAGCTGAGAAGTATTCCATTGTATTGAACACACCACGTGTTTTTAATGTTACTGTACTGGACATTTGTTGGATGTTCTCCCCTGACCCCCAGCATTTTGTTACAATGACTAAAAATGCTATAATCATCCTATTAATATAAGTATTTTGTGAACTTTTCATTTCATTCATCTTGAGGAAACACCTAAAATGCTGGGCAAATGCTAAATGTATGTTTAACTTTATAAGAAATCACTGTTTTCTGAAATGACTGTATAATTTTTCAATCTCATCATCGATGAATGAGACAGTTGTTTCATAAACACATGCCACTGTCTATCTTTTTGATTATAAGCAGCCTTCCTAGCAGTTATAAAGTGGTATCTCATTATGGTTTTAATTTATATTTTTCTAATTATGTTGAACTGTTTTTAATCTGCTTATTGGCCATGTGTATATTTTTCTGAAGACAGGTCTATTCAGATCTTTTGCCAATTTTAAACTGGGTCATTTTTCTTTTTATTATTGTATTTATACATTTTGAAAACAAGTCCCTCATTAGGTATATAATTTGCAAATATTTTCAACCATTCTGAGTAGGCTTTTCACCTTGTCGATGATGTCCTTTAAAGTACAAACGTGTTAAAAATTTTTATTAAATCAGATTAGTTTTTCTTTTATGACTTATGCTTTTGGTGTCCTATATAAGAAAACATTGCTTAATCCAGTGTCATAAAGATTTATATCTATTTCTTTAAAAAGTTTTATGTGTTTATGCATATGTAAATGCAGTTTTTATACTTAGGCCAATAACCCATTTTTGAATTAACTTTCATATAGGCATGAGGTAAGCATGCAAGTTCCTTCTTTAACACATGCCTACTCAGTTTTCTCAGCACTATTGGTTGAAAAACATGTTCTTTTCCCACTGAATTGTCTTGGCACTCTTGTCAAGAATCATCTGGCCGTAGATGAATGGGTTGTTTTGGACTCTCAATTCTATTGCATTGATCTATACATATATCCTAATGATGTTGAGCATCTTTTCATGCGTGTATATTTGCCATCTGTAAACTTTAAAAAATATATATTTATTTATTATTCATTAGGCTGTGTCAGGTCTTAGCTGTAGCGCGTGTGATCTTCACTATGTCCTGTAGGATCTTCTGTTGCAGTGCACAGATCTCTAGTTGTGCCACACAGGCTTCAGTAGTTATGGCACACAGACTAGTTGTTCTCTGGCATGGAGGCTCTTCCTTTCCCAACCAGGGCTCGAACCTGCATCCTCGTCATTGCAAGGCAGATTCTTAACCACGGGACACCAGGCAGGTCTCCCTGTCATCTATAAATCTTTGATGAAGAGACTCTTCAACTCTTTTGTCCATTCTTTTGTTTTTTTAACTCATTTTGTTTTCTTATCATAAGTTTTCAGAGTACATGATATATTTTGAACACAAGCACTTTATCAGACATATGACTTGAAAACGTTTTGAGCCAATACAGTGGAGGTGACAAATAAATTCAAGGGATTAGGCTAACAGAATATTGTCATAGCAAACACCCTCTTCCAATAACACAAGAGACAACTCTACACATGGACATCACCAGACAGTCAATACTGAAATCAGATTTATTATATTCTTTGTAGCCGAAGATGGAGAAGATCTATGCAGTCAGCAAAAACAAGACCTGGAGCTGAGCATGGCTCAGATCATCAGACTCTTATTGCAGATTTCAGGCTTAAATTGAAGAAAGTAGGGAAAACTACTAGGCCATTCAGGTATGACCTAAATCAAATCCCTTATGATTATACAGGAGAGGAGAAGAATAGATTCAAGGCATTAGATCTGGTAGACAGAGTGCCTGAAGAACTGTAGACTGAGATTCATAACATTGTACAGGAGGTAGTGACCAAAATCATCCCAAAGAAAGAGAAATGCAAGAAGGCAAAGTGGTTGTCTGAGGAGGCCTCACAGACAGCTGAGAAAAGAAAAAAAGTGAGACAAAGGAGTAAGGGAAAGAAACCCAACTGAATGCAGAGTTCCACAGAACAGCAGGGAAAAATGAGAGAAGTCTTCTGTAAATGAATAGTGCAAAGAAGTAAGAGGAAAACAACAGAATGGGAAAGACTAGAGATCTCTTCAAGAAAATTGGAAATACTAGGGAGCATTTCATGCAAAGATGGGCAAAACAAAGGACAAAAACAACAAGATCCTAAGAGAAGCACAAGAGATTAAGAAGAGCTGGCAAGAATACAAGAACTATACATAAAAGGTCTTAATGACCCGAATACACATGATGGGTATGGTCACTCACCTAGAGCCAGACATCCTGGAATGTGAAGTCGAGTGGGAAGTATTACTATGAACAAAGCTAGTGGAGGTGATGGAATTCCAGCTGAGCTATTTCAAATCCTAAAAGATGATGCTGTTAGAAGTGCTGCACTCAATATGTCAGCAAATTTGAAAAATTCAGCAGTGGCCATTGGATTGGAAAAAGTCAGTTTTCATTCCAATCCCAAAGAAAGGCAATGCCAAAGAATGTTCAAACTACTGTACAACTGCACTCATTTCACATGATAGCAAGGTAATGCTCAAAATCCTTCAAGCTAAGCTTCATTAGTACGTGAATCAAGAACTTTCACTGACTACGCTTAAGCCAGACTATGTGGATCACAACCACCCTATCTGCCTCCTGAGAAACCTGTATGCTGGTCAAGAAGCAACAGTTAGAACTGCACATGGAACAACAGACTGGTTCAAAATGGGGCAAGGAGTACATCAAGGCTGAATATTGTTATCCTGTGATTTAACTTATATGCAGAGTACATCATGTGAAATGCTGGGCTAGATGAATGACAAGCTGGAATAAAGGCTGTCAAGAGAAATATCAACAACTTCAGATATATAGATGATACCACTGTAATGGCAGAAAGAGGAACTAAAGAGTCTCTTGATGAAGGTGAATAAAGAGCCTCCTGATGAAGGTGAAAGAGGAGAGTGAAAAAGCTGACTTAAAACTCAACATTCAAAAAACAAAGATCATGGCATCTGGTCCTATCACTTCATGGCAAACAGATGGGGAAAAAGGAGAAACCGACAGATTTTCTTTTTGTGGGTTCCAAAATCACTGCAGACCGTGTCTGCAGCCATGAAATTAAAAGACACTTGCTCCTTGTAAGAAAAGCTATGACAAACCTAGACAGCATATTAAAAAGCAGAGATATCACCTTGCCGACAAAGGTCCATATAGTCAGAACTATGGTTACTAAAGGTTAAAGTTACCAATGGCATTTAGAGATGGATCCAAACCTGACCAGCATTTGTTTTATCTAATCAAGACAAAGACTGACAAAAGGCCAGGACTCCTTGGCTTGACTCCTTACTGGGGACTTAAAGAATTTTGCACAAGAGTGGGTAATTTAGTCAAGAAGTAAAGAAGTTACCAAAACCCACTGGTGAAGCCCTGATGTGGGCTAAAATTAGACTGAGAGAAAATAAAAATGTAAGGATTGACAGGATTATGAAAGTTGGAATGTTTAAACAGACTTTCTATAAAGAAGCTGTGCCTCTTCTACCTGAATATTTTATGGAAATGAGGATTATGTATGGCTGGGAAACACTCTCCTATTTAGTATTATAAGATTAAAATCTGTGGATGAAGTCCTAATGGAGACTGCAGTTAGGAATATAAGGATTAACAGAATTAAGGTAAAAGTTTGTAGGAGAATTGGTGTGTGAAGTGGTTACATTTCCTTTATCCGACTATATTATGAGGATGAACATTTTACTGATTGGGGGATGTTTTCCCTACTTAACATCATAAAACAGAAAGCATATAAATCCTTCTTTCAAGCAATGTTAATAGGATATGCTAAATGGGAACGAGTAAGACTGCCCTAGCCAATGCAGTGTGGAACAGGGGCTGGAGTGCTAGTAGGGACAAATTCTCTGTGTGATAGTCCTATGTGAAGGACAGACTGGGGGTTACGGCAAAAGCCTGTGAGCCTACCAGAGATGACTACTGGGACTTTGGACTAAGAATTTCCATGTAAGGGCATTTTCTACCTTGCTATTTGACATTAACTGAAGCTACCCTTATGACTGGAGGACAAACAATGATCTTCAAACCTGAAAGAGCCACAATGTTTTTGAGTGATGTCAGAGAAACACTCTAATGGGAATGACAATGCCCAGAAGAGTTAAATGATACAATGGAATTGGCTTACATAGGGTCATGCTACCTGGAGAATGTAAGGAGGGGATACTCATGAGAAGGGAGCCTCTTTCTCACTAGTACTGGCTTTGGAACTGCACAAGGAGCTGCCAGATTCTATTGTCACTTGGACAGTGGCACATAAGCCGCTCTCCACTAACCAACAAAGAGCTGCCCGGTTTGTGGACAGCAACTCCAAGGTAAACAGACAACATTCTGTTTGGAAGGTCATCACTCTGACTGAAAAAGGTAAAATCCAAAACACCTCTGTGGAATGAACTGCAAACTGTTTTCCCAGCAAGGATAGAAAAACTGAATAGTAGTAAAAATCCCTGCTTTCATAGGCAGTGGCCAATGGTCTGCCTTTCTGCATCTATAAAGATGATTAGATTGCTTTTCTTTCCTGGTCTGGTAATAGGAAGAAACATACTGATTTTCAAATCTTAAACCAACTTTGCATTCTTGGAGTAACCTCCTTGGTCCCTTTCATACACTGTTAGGTTCTGTTTGTTCACATTTTTTTAAAAAGAATATCCTCATCTGTGCTCATGAGATATACTGTTCAGTAATTTTCTTTTCTTATGTCTTTGCCTGGTATTTACATCAGGATACTTCTGGTGTTCCTTTTTTTTTTTTCAACCAGCTTTCTTTGAGTTTGGATATTCTCTATTGCTATGTGTTCAATTTCACTGACCTTTTTTCTTCTGTGTATCTACTCTTAAGCTCACTCAGATATTTTTCATGTTAAATTTTTATTTATTTTTTATACTTCACTTTTCCTCCTCTTAGTATTCAAATTTTCTTTAAAATCTTGAATCATATCTATAAAAAATGTTTTTAATTTTCCCCTAACTCCATCATCACTATCATTTCTGGGTTTGTTTCAACTGTCTGATTTTTCCCTTGGTTATAGATCATATTTTTCTGCTGCTTTTCTCATCTAGCAACCCATCATATAACTAAACATATTGTTGGGTGTAGACTTTGTTGTCTTTTTTAAAGGAGTGCTTTGTTTTTCTCTGGCAGACAGTTTTTGCAGAGCAGCTTGATCATTTTAAGACTTGTTTTCTAAGCTTTGTAGGGTTGCTTTAGAGAAGCCTTTAATTTAGGGCTAACCTCTTCTGGCTCTTTTGGCATCTGCAGTGAAAGATATTATGTTCTTTCCACTGTTTAGAATTTAAATATTTTCCAACCCTGTGTAAGCTCATGTTGTTCAGTTAGCAGCTCTTCGGTATTTGGCCTCAAGGAGTCTCAACCTAGGCATGTACAGCTTAGTATTCAGCCTAAGACTCAAGAAACTCCTATGAAGATTTCTGGAGTTCTTTCTAGATGTAACTGCATTGTTCTGCCCCCAAACTTCAGGCACCTCAGTCTTGCTGCACTCTGATTTCTGTCTCCTCCATCCAATGACATTGCTGAGCTGTACGTGATTCCCCTATGCTACTCCAGTAAATCCCTCCAGGAAGAAAGGCAGGGATTCTGTAGAGCTTGTTCCATGCTTGACTCTCAGCACACAGTGTGATCTGATGGCAAACAGCGGGGCCACTGGAACTGCAGCCGGGCCTGCCTCCCCACCCACCTCCCCATGCCTCCCTGACCTCCTTGCACCCCCCAAGGGCCCACAGCAGTCCAGTCACCCTGCCTGTGCCCTGCTGGGGAGACCCTCAGATGCAGGCACACTGGAGGCAGGTCTCTGAGAGGGGAACTCCAGAGTCTGAGGGTGGTGCTGCGTGTGGGCTGGGGCAGGCCACATCAGCGTGCGGTTATCTACTCGAGCACATGCCCTGTGTGTGTATGCAGGCCCATTCACATGTCCATGTGTATGAGCGGTGAGCTGCCCACCAAGGGTGGACTCAGGTTGCCAAAACAGAGGCTTCTTCCAGTTTGGCGTGGTCCAGCATCTCTTCACCTTGGGAACCCTGATTACAATCCTGAAAGGTCTCTGCCAACACCCCCTCAGGCTGCCCTCTCCTAATCAATGTACCAGGCCTCATCCCTGGACCCACTGAAATCTTCCCTAAGGGTGTCTGTGCCTGGCACGACATTTAGGGCAGCCCTGCCCAGGCCCACAGGGCCAAGTGGAGACTGGCCCTATGGCAGGACCCCTCTGAGGGGTCCTGGCCTTCCAGACTCCCCATACTGGCCACTGTAGGCATCTTCAATACCACCTCCCTGGACACACTCTTATTCATTCAAGAAACAACTACTTTCGTTCTCCCCTGCAACAGCCCTCCCTGCCTGCCCTGTGTCCATCTCCTCCAGGAGGTAGAAGGCTGTCTGCTCTGCTCTGTGGCCAGGGGAGACGTTTCTTTGGGCAAAGAAATGGGCTTTCTTTGGGCTTTGGGCAAAGCTGTGTTGACTAGAAAAGGCTGGCGTCCTCTCGTGGATCTGTGATTCTTAACAGCAAGCCAGCTTCCTTCTTTCCTGGGCCACTAGGAGCACCCCTCACCCCCGCCAGGCTGTGGCTGTTCTCAGTCCCTTTGTTCCAGTCTCCACCATGTTCCTCAAGCCCCTGGAGGAGGCATGGCCAAGAGGAACCAGGTGACAAAGCCCTCTCATTTGTTCCCTCCTTTCAAGGATCAGGATCCTTGCAATTCTTTGTCTACAGGTCTAGAACAAACTGTTTCAAATTTCCCCATTTTTCTATTGTTTATGGTTGGTGAGCTACTCTGGTACCAGTTACTCTGTCCTGACCCAGAATGTAAGTTTCTGCCTATAAACTTTTCTATCATGTCTTCTTCACTGATATTCCACTGTCTGGATCTTTCAACATTATTTTACATTCCCCTATTGCTGGACCTCTAGGCTACTTAGAGTTACTTCCTATTATAAATAATGATGCAATGAATATCTCTGTAAAAACAAGCACTTGAGTATAATTTTTAAATTAAAAGGTAGACTACCTAAATGTTCATCAATAGGGATGTAGCTAGGCAAGTTTAATAAATTTATAGCCAATGTTATGGGTTAAATTGTATCCCTCTCAAAAGATAGGTTAAAAAGTCCTAACACTCCCTAAGGCCTGGTACTTCAGAATGAGACTTTATGTGGAAACAGGGGTGTAGGCAGATATAATTAGTGAAGTTACATGATACCATTGGGGTGGGCCCTAATCCACTGTGACTGATGTTCATATGAAAAGGAGAGATCCGGACACAGAAACAGACACACACACACACAGAAGAGATGATATGAAGACACACGGAGCAGCAAACACCAGAAGCTGGAAGAGGTAAGGAAGGGTCCTCCCCTGGAGCTATCAGAGAAAGCATGGCCCTACTCACACCTTAGACTTCTGAGCCTCCAGAACGGAGTGACAAAATGTTCCTGTTATTTTAAGCCACCCATTTTTGGTACTTAGTTACATTTGCCTTAGGAAACTAATACACCATAAAATAAAGATTAAGTGATTATTGTAAATCATGTTGCCAAAAATTTCCCAAAATACGGGAACATGCTCATTATAATGTGTGAAACAGGTACTATTATTATTTCCATTTAACAAATGTGGATACTGAAGTCCTAGATTTAATAATTTGCTCAAGATGGCATACATGGTAAGTGGTGGAACATGATTTGAATCCAGGTATTAATAGTCTTGTGTGCTCTTAATCACTATGCTACACTAACTCTTAATTTTTAAAAGTTATAAGCTTTTTAGTGCATTAAAACTTTTTAGTGCAAACGGAGAAGTAAATTCCATTTAAATATAAACAGGGAAGCAAGAAAGTAAGAACCTGAACTACCTGAGTTGGAGATACAATAATCTACAATATCCAAATTACAGTGCATTATAGAATTTCTTCAGGGTACTCATTTCACAGAGTAAACCTGAAAAAACACCAACACCTAAGAGTAGTCACAAAAATGGCACCAGTTAAATGAAAATGCACTATTATTTATTCATTATGTTTTATTTTCTCCTATGAGTCTGTGAAGAGTAATGAGCAAAGAAGCCTGGAGATTAGAGGCTGGGTATAAAATCAGATAGACTGTTAAAAAAAAATAATAATACTGAGAGTTCTCAGAACCTAAAGGTACAGAGAAAGGAAAAAAAAATTTATAGCAGAGGCCGTTTAGTGTAGCTAATGAGGCAGTCTTATGTTTATGAATGAGCAACTCTGCTCCAGGAATTTAGTGGGAGGAGGCAAAAAAGCTTCCAGGTGGAGTTTTAGGTGGGTACAAGGTGGTTTTCTCTGTCGCTTCCCATTCCCTAAACCATCTTCCTCTATTCACCGGACAAAGAAGAACTTTTGTTGAGTTCTCTTTTTGTGATATGTGTTCATCAAAGAATGCAACAAGAAAGAAATATAACAAAACAGTACTGCTACTTAAAACACTATTGTTAAAAAAACGACTCTCACATTCTTATATAAGGCCATGTATAACATAGCCCCTATTAAAATAGGCTCTATAAAAGAAATTTAACTTGTAGTTAATTGTGCAGAAAAGCTTTATACCCCTTTGAGGATATATAATGTTCTTCTCTCTTATATATAGAAAGAGAATCATGTAGCTGATTACTTGCAGCCCAGTCACAGACAGTGTATCAATTAGTATGAATGGCCTACATATCTAAATTCTACTATCTTCCCTCTATCTTTTAATTTTTTCAAATTATTTTTCCTTGGTTCTGATTTTTAATTTAAGAAAATATAATTTATACTTTACCATTAAGGTATATTTATGTGCCTCTTTTTAATATTTCAAATCACCTATGGAATGAGTTTATATTAATAAATACTGACAAAAGAGTTATATCACATCACAGCCTTCAAAAAAGAATCATATGAAAAATAAAAAATGACATGAAACCTGATTTAAATACTTTACTTCGCCACACACTATGGGTGCTGGCAACAATGTCCTAAACACTGAATATACACATCATTTTAATTTTAAGCTTCTTTTTTTTCCCAGAACAATATAGTTGAAGGACAAGAATTACATTCAAACACAATTCTCTCTTGGTACATACGATTCTTGCTGCAGACATGCTGCATGGCCCAAACTGCCCAGAGCTGGACTCCAGGCGTTGTGAAACAGCCCAGTAACGGGAAAAATGGATTAAAGGACCTGAAAGTTCAAAGGAAAAGAGTAAAAGTTACATCCTAAACTTTGTGTCATCTTCTAAAGCAATGCTTCCTGAGCTTTTCACTCCAGAAATTTCATCCTTCTATTTTTAAACTAATATAAATGACCCTCTACAGAACATCGTTTCTTTGTCTTAGCCAAAAGTCTTGGTGCAGAAGATAGAAGGTGATCAGAACAATGTACTTTTTCTCAAAAGCACCATTTGGTCTTGAAGATACACATTCTGAAGAACAGTAGACCTTGGTTTGGAAACCTAGATAAGAAGTTAGTTGATAACTAACCAACAGAACATCATGAAGGAGGTCCAGAATTTAGCCTATTTCTACTAGTCTTCTGCCCAAAAATGTGTAAAACATATTGGAATAAAAAGTACTGGCAGCATCAGCATTTATAAAGTAGACAACAAAATAAACTGTGATGATAATATTTATGCAGCAATCTATCATACTTCAGGTATATTAGTAACTTATCTATCAAATCACTTGTCATAAATAAAGTTAGAATCCAGTATGCACTTTAATAATTACAAACTGCTTCCCTAAATACATCAGGTGCTGCTTCTAGTTCTTTAAATGTGTTCTCTTGGTTTACACCTCCTTGCATTAACACTCTTCCTAAAATCTTATCCCTACTAAAAACTCAGCTCACAATCTACTTCCTCTGGAAGTTTTTCATTATTTTCCACTGCAGATTTAAGTACTGTCATCTTTTTTAAAAAAAGTATCTTCATCTTTGATTTTAGAGCATTCTATGAAATTAGCATAAGAGTGAATTATATCTGATTTACATTTGGTTTCCCTCATTAGGCTGTAAAGTTCTTGTTTGGAGGCACCATATCTTATTCATCTTTGAATTTCAAGAGGATAGAACAAGACTTTGGCACCTGTCTTCAATGAATATGAAAGAAGGACTGATGAATGATAGGTAGCAAAAAAAGTAAAAACATAGATGCCTAAGGGAAAACAACCATACATCTAATAGGAATGACCTCTAGGCAAGCAACATGACTAGGTTATTGGCTTAATATTAATTATCTTGCTAATTACCTGTATGCTACCATCTCACACTCTGGAGTTGGCCATTTCAAAATAGCTGAATGCTGAAAGACACAAGACACACAAGAAAGGATTACAATATTTATTCAGTATTACATGATGAGGCTTTGATAGTTTAATCATTATTAATGTTGTTTGTATTCTTCCAGGAAACAGCAAGTTACCCTACCAGATCATCCAGAAGAGAATTCCTCTGGCTGCGACTCAATGTCCAAGCTTGTTCACCTCTAGATATTAAGTGGGCAATAATTCCAGCTGCAAAGTAACTGACTTCCACTTCAACACTATGTAGAAGACTGCTGATGTGGTCTATAAAATCCTTCCACATTAATTCAGAATGCAATTCTTGTACTTCAGCTATATTGTTCTGGGGAAAAAAATATAAAAATCAAAGTAATATGTATAGTAAATGGCTAAATGACACTGCAATGATTTAATCATGTATGGACAAAAGGTGAAGACTGTTGCTGTTAGCACTGTGGGATTATAGGTGATTTTATTCCTCTCCACCCCAAACAATAAAATAAATAGTAGCTTCTTTTCAAGTGAAATAGTGAACTAAATAACCTAAAAATTTCCTGCTGTACAATATCTAGTTGTGCTAGGTGAAAAATAGCAAACAAACTTTAAATATGTAACTTTTTTGTCTGGGACAAAATGTAAACAGGAAATCAAACTAGAGTCTAACAGGCTATCTCTGGCTCACAGCAGTGGGGGGTGCGCAGGGTGCAAGAGAACCGGGTTTAACAGCCATGCAAGGTCAGAGGTAAGGACCAGAGATACTAAGACTTTGCATACAATGCAAGAATTTTCAAAGCATTACACCTCAATAAAAGGGTGGCCTGACATAGAGACACAAGAAAGAAGCCTACTGTGATCTCGGGCTCTGGCCTAAATCTTCCTTTATATACATAAGGAATTTATAAACAGGGGCCTGCCCTCAAGCAAGATTGTAGTTCAAATTTACGCCATCTGTGTGGTTTGGAGAAACTCCAACCTGAGAGCAACCATAAGAGAGGTAGGAGGAAAACAATAGGAGAGGTAAGGGGAAAGTTTGGTATCTAGAAAGCAGAGATAGGTGAGTACATCAAAAGGATGACAGGAGTACTTCCCTGGTGGCCCAGGGGTTAAAAATCCACCTGCCAATGCAGGGAACACAGGTTCAATCCCTGGTCCAGGAAGATTCCACGTTCCACGGGGCAACTAAGCCTGTGCCCCACAGCTACTGAGCCCTACACTCTAGAGCCCGTGAGCCACAATTACTGAGCCTGTGTGCTGCAACTACTGAAGCCCACACTCTCTAGCGCACATGCTCTGCAACAAGAGAAACCACTGCAATGAGAAGCCAGTGCACTGCAACTAGAGAGTAGCCCCTGCTCTCCACAACTAGAGAAAAGCCCACACAACAGTGAAGACCCAGTATAGCCAAAAATAAGCAAATTTTTTTTTAAAAAAAGGGTGAAAGGATTAGTAGTTCTAAGTAATGTGGAGAGCCTAAGTAAGATGAAGACAGGAAAGCATTCATTTACATGAGCAACATAGTGATCCTGTCTTAAAAACTTCATAGCCTAGGACCTCCATTGAATGTCAAAATTTGCCTGCTGGCCAGTGGAAGGTAGGTGTTTTATCTGGAGTTGGGATATGATAGCTTGCCTAGGCAGTATATAAGGAAGACCTCTATTCACATGGGAAACAATTGAGGGGTTTACAGTTTAGGCTGTGCTTGATTTTCTCCAAAACAATATAAGACCCAGCTTACCTCACTACTGTGAAGATTAATCCTCTTTCTCAAAACTTCATCTGATCTACTATGAAATCATAATTCTTTTCCTAACACACTGATTCCAATTCTTAGGAACCAAAAACCCTGGCCTTTTCATTGTTAAGAAACTGTTCACTCCCTAGCTTAAGTCATTCTGTGACAAGTGAAAACGAAAGGTATCATGTCCAAATGCATCCTCTGTGAAGACTAAGTTCTCTTTTCCAACCGCCGAAAAGAGGGAAGACAGAAGAGACACGTATAACTTTACCTGCTACATGAAATGTATATAATCCTGTATTTTTGCATCACCATAAATGATTAATCAAAGTCTCCTATGCCCCTCTCTAATCTCACATATTGAAACAAGAAAAGGCGTCTCACATTTATTTTTTATATTCTTCCATATTCATATTTTTTTACATAGCATGTACCATTTTACAGAGACAAAAAAAGGAAAAGAATATATGCCTTTTAAAATAAGCAAATAAGGGAATTCCCTGGCAGTCCAGTGGCTAGGACTCTGTGCTTTCACTCCAAAGGGCCTGGGTTCAACCCCTGGCTGGGGAACTAAAATCCCACAAGCTGTGTGGTGTGGTCAAAGTAAATAAATTAAACAAACAAAGAAAGGTAGTTCTCTATCTCCTCCAAGCTTGGTAGAAAGAAATACAAAGACCCTCTGAGAAGGACACATCTTGAACTCAAAGCCCCACAGAAAATGCTAAATTACAATTCACAATGAAAATAATCCATAATGAGTAAGAATCATCAAATACACAGTAGTGAGTTAGACTCCCCCAAGAATCTCATGCAATATAACTACAAGATAGTACCTGATTTAAGAAGTTTAAAACACACAGACACACACGAAAATGCAAAGACAGCATCATTAAAACACAACAAGAAAGATCTGGAACAAAGCATGGAAAGAATTATGGGCCATTCTTTGTTGCAATAAACAAGTTACTGGGAAACCAGCCAAAATATATGAGAGAATGGACAACTAGCTATACAGGGAATGTGGTCCCTGTATAGATACGAGAAAAGATATTCAAACAGGGCAGTTTCTAGATTGCTGTGCACATAAGAGGAATCTAAAGAGAATCTGACAGTTTTGCTGAGTTGAAGAGATAAGGATCGGTGTGTAGCGTGGCTAAGGCAAAAAAAATCTATAGAACAGAGTAATGAAAAGGAAAAATTTCCAAAGAAAAAGATATCTGCAGAGGGATCCCCTAAAATCTTTGGCTGACTACTGATATGAAATGAAACCCCATGAAGCTAAGGAAAGAACCACCAGAAAGCAATACATGAACAAATCCCAAAGTCACACAGGTTTAGGAATAGTTTACATTCTTACCAGCCAGAGTGAAGGGATCTCAGCTAAACAAAACATTTGAGCAGTGAGGTAACTAGGGTTAAGCAGTAGGGGAAAGGCTGATCTGAAGCTACTCTAACAAAGCAAATATAGGCACACCTTGGAGACTGTGGGTTTGGTTTCTGACAATCACAAAAAAATGAATACTGCAATCAAGGGAAAAACACAAAACTTCTTAGTTTCCAGTACACACAGAAGATATGTTTATACTATATATATTGTAGTCCAATAAGTATGCAACAGCATTATGTAAAAAAAAAAAAAACCACACTGTACATACCTTGATTATTAAATACTTTATTGCTAAAAGACTCTATCATCTGAGCCTTTGAATGAGTTACAGTAGTAACATCAAACATCACTGATCAGAGATCACCATATCAAGTATAACAATAACGAAAAAGTTTGAAATGTTACAAGAATAATCAAAATGTGACACAGAAACACAAAGTGAGCTAATAATGTTAGAAAAATGGTGCCAACAGACTTGCCACAAATCTTCAATTTGGAAAATAACACAGTATTTGTGAAGTGAAAAAAATGAGGTATGCCTATAAGTAAGCTTTGAATGGAACAACCTGATCTGTGAGTAGGTTAACTGAATACCCAGACAAAGTCCAAGACTCTTAAAAGGAAAACAATAAAATCTAGTAATCAACAAAGTGAATTAAATTTCACAATAGCTACAACCAGTGAAAAATTACCAGACATATAAAGAGTCAGGAAAATACGATCCTTAACTGGGAGAAAAGTCAATCAATAAAAATAGATCCAGAAATGACAGGGATAATAGAACCAATAGATAAGGATTTAAAACAGCTATTATAAATGTTATACATATATTACAGAATGAAAGAAAAATATAAGCCTGAGGAGAAAAAAAAAGACAATATAAAAATGACCTAAATGTAACTTCCAGAAAGAATATATATATTATTATACTATATGTATATAATTATAGTAAATATATCTATATATAAAATGAAAAATGAAAAAACAGTAGTAGAAAAAACATTCAAGCCAAAACACGGAAAGAAAGAAAAAAAAAAAAAACTGCCAAAAAGCCAGTAGAGTATTCTGTCATGTGACCTGTGTGATAATTTCAAGCAATCTAATATACTTGTAATCAGGGTCTCAAAAAGAAAGGATATAAGAAAGGGTACAGAAAAACATATCTGAAGAAATAATGGCAAAAATTATCCCAATCTATGAAAATTATAACCAACAAACAAAATAGAAAAAATGTCCACTTGGACTTCAATAGTGACCAAAAAATTTATCTTTTGAAAATGAAAAAAAGACATTTTCACACAGACAAAACCTAAATGAAAATTCACTGCCAACATACCTACACTAAGAGAAATCTTTTTTAAAAATAGTATGAGAAATACATTGTTGTTGTTGTTCAGTTGCTAAGTCATGTCCAAATCTTTGCAATTCCACGGACTATAGCACACCAGGCTTTTCTCTCCTCCACTGTCTCTCGGAATTTGCTCATGTCCACTGAGTTGGTGATGCTATCTAACTATCTCATTCTCTGCCACCCTTTTTTCCTTTTGCCTTCAATCTTTCCTAGCATCAGGATCTTTGGTAAGTATAAAAGACAAATTTCTCATTCTTAAATCTGTACAGTGAAAAACTGATTAGGACTCCTACTTCTGACCAAGACGAAATAAAAGGGGCCAGACTTACTTTCCATTCTAAAACAACTGAAAAAACACAACATGAAGCAATACTTTTCAAGATACTAGACATTAGGTAATGAAGAACAGTGACCTCTAGAGGTGGATAACAAACAAGAGGAGATGCTGCCTTGAGAGTTTCCAGGCTTTGGCACAGTGATATAGAATTGAAGTAGAGCCCAGTGGACTCATGGAGTTGAAGAGATGGAGTTGGGAATCTAGGGAGATCAAGGCAAGTCACAGGACAGAGAACTAGAGAGAAGAGAACAGTACATGAAGAGAATCCAGAGAGCTGCAGGGCATAGCACCCTATTCAGCAGAGTACTGATCAGAGCACGACTGTGAGAAAACTATTTGAAGGCAGAAAACGAGCTATTAAAAAGATTAAAGTTCCTGGCACTTACAAAGGGCCAGGAATAGGCATTGAGTACTCAGGAAGGTCTTGTTTCAGTAGTACAGAATAATTAGCCCTAGCCTCGGCACACTCTAGAGCCTCCTAATACATCACAAAAGCAAGATCAAATAGGATCAGACTGTTTAAAAGTAAGTCAGTTAATCCTGGAACAAAATTCAAGAATATGTTATAGGAAAATAAAACTATTCAGCACCCAACAAGGTAAAATTCAAAATGTCTGGCATACAATCAAAAACTACCAGGCATGATAGGAAAACAAAACTCAAAATGAGGGGAATAATCAATCATTTGAAATTTACCCAGAACTAATACAGACGTTAAAATTAGCAGAGAAGGACAGTTATTATGAATAAATTTCATATGTTCAAAAAGTTATGTAAAAATACGGAAGATAGAAAAAAGACCCAAATTGAAGTTTTAGAGAAGAAAATGACGTCTAACGATTAAAAACTATACACTACCTGGGATTAATAGCAGATTAGACATTGAAGAAGAAACAATTACTAAATTAGAAGGCATAACAATGGAAATAATTCAAACTGAAACATACACAGAAAACAAAAGAAAATTTAAAAAGCACCAATGAGTTGTGAATTTCAAGCAGCTTAACATATGAGACAGAAGTCTCCAAAGGACTCCAATGGGTTGGGGGTAAGGGGGTGTAAAACATTTTTTGTTTTAAGAAATAATGGTCTAACACTTTTAAAACTTGAAGACTATAAACCAAGAAGTTCAATGAATCTCAGATATAGGAATCATGGAGTAAATTACATTAAAACACATCATAATCAAATTATACAGAATTGTTGTTGCTAATCCTAAATCTTAAAAGTAGCCAGAGGAAAATCATATACATACAAGGAATAAAGATAATGATGACATCAGATTTCTCATTGGAAAGATGGCAAGTCAGAAAAAAGGTAATCAGCATTTTTAAAGTACTATCAACCTAGAGTTCTAGAGCTGGCAAAAAAGAAACTTTCAAAAATGAGGATTAAATAAAGATGTTTGCAGACATACAAAAGCTGAAGAATTCATCAGTAGCAGACAGACCCACACTATGAAATATGTTAAAGAATGCTTTTTCAGCAGAAGGAAAATTATACCAGTTAGGAATCTGGATCTACACAAAAGAAAGATGAGCATCACAAATAGTAACTATTTGGGAAAACATGTAAGTTTTTAAAAAGTATTTAAATCTCCTTAAAAGATAACTGATATAAAAAACAATGTTTATTGGTTTATTGCACACATAAAAGTAAAATACATGACAATGATGACATAAAGGAAAGAAGAGCAGAAATGGAAATCTACTATTTTAAGCTTTTTATAATATATATGAAATAAAAAATAATAATAATATATATGAAATCATATAAAATCACTTAAAGGTAGACTAATTAAAAATGTATACTATAAACTCACAATAATCATTAACTTAGCAAATCATAGTAATAGCTAATAAACCAAGAAAGGAGATCGAACAACATTACTAACTCAAACCAAAAAAAAGCAGAAAAAGAAAAAAAAAAAAAAAAACAAACAGATGGGACAAACAGAAAATAAATACCAAATTGATGAACTCAAATATAACCATACCAATAATTACATTAGATGTAAACAATCCAAACAATCCAAATAAAAAGGAGAGCTTCTCATACTGGGTAAAAAACAGGGTGCAAAGTATATGCTGTCTATAAGAAACACACTTTAAATATAAAGACAAATATAGGTTAAAAGTAACAGGAGAGAAAAAGATAAACCATGTCAACGTTAGTCAAAAGAAAGCTGGACTGGCTATATTAAGGAGACAAAGAAGATTTCAAAGTAAAGAATGTTACCAGGGATAAAGAAGGCCATTTCATAATGATAAAGGGATCAATTAATTGAGAGGGCATAACAATTCCACTTTTGAACCTAATAACAGAGCTTCAAAGTACAGGAAGCAAAAACTGATAGAACATGATAAATGCTACCTAATAGAACAAGTAGGCAGAAAATCAGTAAGTCTATGGTAGACGTGAATATCAACCAATAGATACATATAGAACACTCTTAACAAAAGCAGAATATTCATTCTTCTAAAGAGCACATGGAGCATTGACCAGGAAAGACCATATCCCAGGCCACATATGTCTCAATAAATTCAAAAGGACTCAAAGTACTTTCTCTGATCATGAAAAATTAAACTAGAATCAATATCTCAAAATAAACTATCAAAAAAATTCAATCACAAAATAAAGGAAAAAGATAACAGAAGGAAGCACATCAGGATATATTAACATTAATTCACAAAATTAAAATAAAGGAAGGTTGGGGACAAAACCTTACACTTTTTAAATACATTTTTTGCACTGCTTCACTAGGTATAGTAAGCTATATTCTTTAAGAATTTTTTTTAAAAAAGCAATTTTAAAGCCCTACGTGATCTTTCTGAATATTTAAAATAAATTCCCCTTTTCCTCTTATAATGACTTAAGCCAAATTCCATATCTAATAATCCTATGAACCATGAATAAAACAATCAAATACTGTAATTTACTTAACATTTCCCTATTACTGGGCATTTAGATAGTTTTACATTTTCTGCTTTATATAACTAAAACTATAGTAAATAGATACTACAGTTTTTTAGGTTTTGTTTTTGTCTTTTGGCCACAACCCACTGCATATGGGATCTCAGTTCCCAGACCAGGGATCAAACCTATGTCCCCTGCACTGGCAGCAGGAAGTTCTAACTACTGGACCGCTAGGGAAGTCTCTAGATAGTCCTCTTTAAATGCCAGCCCTCAGCTTTCGCAAAAATCCATCTCTCATGTTTCTGAATCTAGAAAATAAACATTAATCTACTTTTCTTTTATAATTTACTAACCTATGCCTCCTGTGATCTAATTATTCAAGAGCAGAGGTCTGCTCTAAAATAGCATCTTCTGTACAGGCACTTCTGTTGCAGCAATTAAAAGTGATAAAATATCTGATCCTCCTCTGTGTCTTAAAATCCTAGAGGGTTCACTTTAACATATATTGAGTATACTTATGGAATATCTGATTTGTTAAACAGTTGTTTCAGTAGTAATTATCAATTACCAGACATAGAATCTAAGAATACTTGTAGGTTAGTGACATTTTTCATGAGATCTTTTTTTTTCTGATTATACAAGTAAAACATGTTCACAGTGAAGCTTTGTACTATACCACAAAATATAAAGAAAAGTATGTAATTTATGTTCTTCCTTTCAGTATGATGAAAATCTAAATATGTATATGTAACTTTGTAGCCTGCTTTTTTTACTTAATTATATTGATATATATTTTTAACATCATTATGTGTTTACAAACAGAGTTGCATTTTTCTATGTAATATCTCAGATGGAAAATAATTACAGCTTGAACTCAGTGGGAAATGCTTGTATCTTACCAAAAGTCCTAGGACTTTCTGTTGAATGGATGACTCGGTTGGGAATGACTATAAAAAGAAAGAGACATCTATAACTAAAGAACCAAATATAATAAACAAATGCTCAAATCAATCAATAAATGAATGTCCAAAGCTGTAGGCTAAATTCCCATTCTAACCTCTAGAACCCTCATGAAGAGTTCTAACCCTTGATTTTCAATAAAGTGTCTGCAAGTGGTTGGAGATTCATCTGTGAGGTTCCAAAGTGCACTCAAAGTAAACTTCAAAGTAGTGTCCACTGAATTTTGATTGGTTTTCTGCTTTACTATTTGAAGAAGTTGCTGAAAGAGGAAAATAGAATTTCTAGTTACTGAATTGTTATTAGAATTAGTGGTAATAACATGGACTAACAAGTCCATGAGGATTAGTTTCATGGGTTCAAACATTTCCTATAAAGTGCAACAAACAACCTATTGGATTAGACTTTTCCTTTCACAAGAAAAAAAAAAAAAGAGGATTTTCATAAATACTTCTATAATATTCTGATCCCTTCCACAAGAAAAAAAGAGAATTTTCACAAATACTTCTATAATATTCTTATCATACCTATAATCTAATCACCTGTAAATAAAATGAAAAGCAAAATGATTAAAACTTAGGATCTACCATGTTACCCAACAGGTCACAACATATACTCACTTCAGGTCCTGGGATAAAAAAGGTGGAGGGAATGAAGCCAATACTTACTACATATCAGCAAATTATATCCTATATTGTAATACTGTTGTCCTCATTTTTCAGAAGAGGAAATTGAGTCCAAGTAATATTAAGTAACTTTATCATAGCCAACTTAGTAAGAGAAAGTAAAAATTGGAAGACCTAATTCTAACCCCATGTTTTCCTTAAGAAAAAAAGAATGGATGAACTATATACAATAGTAAGAGAACTAAAGTCTAAATTGGATTTAAATAAGATTACAGCTTTGAAATTCCATTTGTAAATTATTTCTATCACAGCTTTAAACCTAAGAAATGTAAGCTTGAAAAATAAATATTTTAAGACCTACATGGGCCATCCACAATTTCATTTTTAGTTTACACTTTTGGGGGTAAATGGAGCTCTGCTAAAACACATACAAGTAATATTAATGAGCACTATTACTTAAAGTAGTTATGTACAATGAAGGAAAAAATTTTTAAGAAACACAAACATCTAGTTGCAATTATGTAACTTAATAGCATAGAGGCCAAGAGTGTGGCACTAGAATTGGGCTACCTGAATTTAATTAAGGGCTTAAAAAAAATTAGCTAGCATCACCATTACTACGACTATTAATTCCTGGTAATTGCTACTCAATTTAAACTTAATTTTCTCCCAAAGCATACAAGTGGACTACTTCCTTATAATTTTTGAATATACCTCTAGCCAAAATTACTGAAACTCATACACAGCAATAAAAAGTCATATTTAAAACTAAAATGTCATCCCTGAAAAGAGTAAAAATAAATAAAATCAGCAGCATTTTCTACTTGTACAACATATGTGTTGGATTTTGTGCTAGGAACTTAGTAAATTCCTTCAATCTTTTTTTCCTTTTCAATCTTCATAACAACTGTATAAAGCATTTTTTATTATTTCAAAGAAAATTTAGGTGACTTGCCTGAAATCACACAGCTGCTGAGTGACAGAACTGGGAATAAGGCATGATTTCAACTTAGTATCTTTAAAGATTTTAAGTTTTCACTGTTCACTATATTAATTCCTCAACTGAAGCAACCAAAAATCATAAATCAGCTATTTACATAATCTTTTCCCCTAAAGCATCTAGCATAGTCTTATGACTATAATAGAGATTCCACATTTTCTTAATAAATAACAAAATCACAGAATTATGTGAACTAGACAGGATTTAAGGTTTATTTGGGCCCCAATGGTCCAGGTAATTTATCTATATTCACACAGTGAGTGTACAAGTTAGACCCCGGGTCATCTGATTCCTAGTTCAGGAGTCTTTCCATCTCTTGTTAAAGAGTAAAGCTGCCCCAATGAAGAGAAATTAATACACTCACTTAGAAGTAACAAAAACAAACTTTTGAAATATAAAATCTCAGAAGATAGGCAACACTGCCTGAGAATAATGAAAATGAAAACTGTTAGGGGTCTGCACAGACTTACCCGGACGATGAAGAGCTCGGCACCAAGCTGGGCTGTCTGTTCCGTAGAAAGCTGCAAGCGAGCAGAAGACACGGTAAACGTCCAAACATCTACTAGTGCGAGTTTAATATCACTCACTGTAGCAGACTCCAAAGGTCAGACCACAATCTCTGATCAACCTGGAATTCTGCAACCCTGAACGCAGCTCGAGTAAGTTAACCTGGTTTACTAAACTGTCCGGGGAAACAGTTTCCTACAGAAAATTATAAAATACGAGTTCAGGTACCTTGGCAGCCAGAATGGAAATGATAGCAACTGCCATCCTCTGCATGTTTTGATCCTCATGGTTGCAGAGCCACTGCATGACAAGCTTGGCTGCTTCAAACCTGAAAACACACACAGAGTTTTATGAATTAACCCTGGAGGCCCCAGGAATAGTTTCAGAGCTCCAGCTGGGAACTGATGCTACAATTTAGGTAGGTGAGAAAGAAAAGGAAAGCTCCTCCTAATTGATAGAGAATAACAAGGACACATAGTGTTTTGGAGATGGTATAATTAATTCTGACAACACTGTAAAGAAACAGAGAGTTTGGAAAATATGGTAAAAAATATCTGATGTTCGTCTTCTAGAGGTATAACATATTTCTATTCTGTAGTGATAATAATAATTTTAAGTATTTTCTGGGTTCCCGCCAGTACTTAGCACAATGGGAATACTCATTCTTTTACTCAAAAACATTTATTCAGCTTCTCCTTTGTGCCAGATATTGTTTTGGGTGCTAGAGACAGATTAGCGAACAAAACAGAAAAATATCTCTACTCTCACAGAGATTACACTCTAGTGGGGAAGACAGGTACTAAATAAATAAGTAAAGTATATGGCATGTTTGGGTACTGACATATGCTAGAGAAAAAATAAATAAAACAGGAAAAGAGAGGATATGATACATGAAAACTTTATTAGTCTCAAAACATGTCCATATATATCAAATAATATAACCTAGTATTAAAAGTTAAAAGCAAATTCTGAAGTTCTTTGAATTTGGGGGTTGGAATTCTAGCTCTACCTAATGTTAATGATAACAATAAAATACATTGTTTTATCCTGTGAGGCAATGTAGTCATGTCATTAAGAACATCATACACATTGGAATCAGCCTGGATTCAAATATCACCTTCACCATGTACTAACTTTGGGAACCTGGGTAACTTCCTTCATCTCTCTGAACTTCAATTTCTTTGTCTGTAAAATAATACAGTCTATTCCATAGGACTGTTGTGAGGATTATATCATATCACACATAAAGCTTAAGACTTAGTACAGACCTTGGCACATACCAAACTTTTGATAAAAGTTAATTTTTACTAGTATTGACTTCCTCTGTGCTTTTACTTGCGCAGTTCCCACAGAATAATCAACTCAGTCAATTTTCAGTTTCAAGGCAATATGACATGGATATAAAAAGTAGAAGCTCTGGAGTCAGTCTGGATTTAAATCTAAATTCTGCTACTTACTATCTTATCACCTTGAGCAAGCTACTAAACTTCTCTGTGCCTCTGTTTCCTCATCTGTAAAATGAAGATTAATTACAATAGTAACAATTTCACAGGACTGTTGCAAGGACTGAATAAACATATCTAAAACACCTAGCACAGTGTCTGGCAAGTGCCTCATACATTAGTTATTATTTTTATTATCTTAATGCCATCACTAAAACGAAATCTTTAATGATCACCAAGCCGATGAAATCTTTCTGTCCTTGCTTGGGGGCCCAGTACATTCTGTCATCCTCTTCTATGAAAGGCTGTCTTCTGTTATACTCCTAATTCATTCATTCATCCATCCATCAAACAGCCACTGAAATACTAAGCACTACAGGCAAAGATTAATCAATCTCTGTCTCTTACCACAAAGAAGCTCAATTCTAGCAGACTGCACTCACTGGCTACATCAAGGGCAAACAATAGCCCACCTCAAGTGATTTTATAGCCGTGGGCCTAGCTGTCTGTTTTCTGAAGTTTTATTGGAACAGTTATCCCCATTTTTTTTTTTAATAAAGTCTGGTCTGTGGCTGCTTTGGAGGTACAATGGGAGGATTAAGTAGGTCCAACGGAGACCCTATGGCTCATGAACCTGGAACATTTAATATCTAGCCATTTAAGGAAAAGGCTGTCAACCTCTGGGGTGGTTTATAATTTTCTTTAGATTATGTCTTTTCAGCCTATGACTTCACGTGATCAATGCAGACACTTAATATATTTATAAAATAAAATTCAGTAATCTACATGAGATACATGTGAAAATATGTTAGTCATTCAGTTGTGTCCAACTCTTTGTGACTCCAGGGACTGTAGTCCACCAGGCTCCTCTGTCCATGGAATTCTCCAGGCAAGAATACTGGAGTGGGTTGACATTTCCTTCTCCAGGGGATCCCTGTGACCCAGGGACTACACCCGGGTCTCCTGCATTGCAGGCAGATTCCTTACCATCTGAACCAATTATTTATTTCAAATAGTAAATGGAATACTTCATTCCATCAGCATGTCAGATAACAATGTACTATTACCCAAATAAAAGTAAATCACTATAAAACTGCTGCTTGAGAAATACACTTTTCATTAAATCATAAAGTATAAATTTAGTTTTGCAAATACTATCACTAAAAAATTATATTTTAAAATAGTAAAATGAAAAAAAAAATTAGCTCCCAAATCACTCTTACAAAATAAGGAAACTCTTTATACTTACTGGTATCCAGCTATATGGTCTCCCTTAACCTCTGCTTAAAAGGTTTCTCCTATAATTCAATATCAAATAACTATAATAAAAAGAGGCATAATACAGAGAAAAGAATGCTGGAGCTAAAACTAGACTTGATCCTTTCTAGCCTTGCAGTTACTAGTCACAAAACCATGGGCAAGATACTGAATTTCTATATGCTTTAGTTTCTTCAGCCTACAACACTGTGCATACATTCTAAAAACTATAATCAGTACAAATTCTTATGCAAAGAGGTATGAAAATAGAATCTGCTCTCATGAATTTGAAAGCATTAAATTACAGAAAGTAGATTCAGCATTCTATAAGGTGAAACACAATCCCACCCACTTAATTAACTGTACACTAGGAATATCCTAAATGGTAAGACATGACCCAAGACAGATTTCTAAAATTCCATTTTGTCCCATATTTAAGTTCTGGTGCTACCACTTGCCTGTTGAATGGAACATCTTGAAGAATTCGGTCACTGCAAAGTGAAAGGAGGCAATTCTTCTGTAACTAAGAACCAAAGAGAGAAAAAAAAAACCCTGAATAAATATTGCTTTGTTAGATTCTATTTTTAAAAAAAGACATTTATAAAGCATAACATGTCTTAGAACCTTTATTCTGCTCACCTATGGTTCAAGGACTGATTTCCACTGGACCCACATAAGTTTACTTGCACATTTTCAAAATCTTTTTTATTAGATGAGAAATAGGGTGATAAACTGGATAATTCCAGCTAATCTCCCTCCCTTCTGGTGGCCTTTGGATGGGTCCTGTTTTGTCTTCTGTTCACCTGGCTTCCAGAGTCCATGAAAACCAAAGGCTAAAACTCATCTAGTTTGGCAAGCTATTCTCAATGAGGGAAGCTGGCTTTAATGATCCACTCACCAATCTGGGTTGCCAATTTTACTTGATTTTGGGTCTCTTGAGTATTTTCTACTAACTTTGCCAACTCATTGTTAAATCTTAAAGAGTTAAAAATATAATTCCAGCAGCATTTTTAGTTTTCATCCAAAGAACAGGACAGGTTTTATAGACTACCTATACTGCTAGAAACAGAAAATCCATGTCTTATTTATTTCTCTATTCTAGTACTTAAGTACTGAACCAATGCCTGGTTCAGAGCAGTAGCTCTACACCTAATCCTGTATGCTGAAATTATCACTAACTCAAGGTCTGGGCACAAGACGTTTTACACGGCTTGCATTATTTCCCTCCATGTTTGGACTGAAATGCTTTTAGGCAAGGAACGCATTCTTCAGTATTCTACTTGTCTATCGCCCTGCACTCAGTCACACCACAAAATATATTACTTCACAGCTTCCAAAGGAATTTCCAGCTTTGGTCTACTCAAATGAACTGTATGGAGGTAGGAGATGGGTAGTAGACACTAAAAAGACCATTTGTATGTGAATTCCCATATGCTTGCCTGCTGGTGGTTGGGAAAATGTTCCATGGCTTTGAGCAGCAAATGGGTCACATCAGCCAGGAGTCGGACAGGCATTCCTGCAGCAAGATCCTGCTTGGTTAAATTAAACACACAGGCGCTTGCAGCAAGCTGCACTGGCAAATTCATAGGGTGGTTTCTCATCCCAGTAACCACAAGCTGAAAAAGAAATGAGTTCTCTTAATCCAACTTATAAAAACATATAAGCCCTCTTCACATAGCAACGGAAAAGGCAATGGCAACCCACTCCAGTACTCTTGCCTGGAAAATCCCATAGACGGAGGAGCCTGGTAGGCTACAGTCCATGGGGTCTTGAAGAGTTGGACACAACTGAGCTACTTCACTTTCACTTTCATGCATTGGAGAAGGAAATGGCAACCCACTCCACTATTCTTGCCTGAAGAATCCCAGGGACAGAGGAGCCTGATAGGCTGCCGTCTATGGGGTTGCATAGAGTCAGACACGACTGAAGCGACCTAGGAGCAGCAGCATATAGCAACATTACTCTGTTGATCTGTAATAATTTCTAAGCTATCTTAAGTATACTTTTTATCCTTATGTGCAGAGCCTGGGACATAATAGTTACTCACCTACCTGGCCAAGGGAGGTATCAAGTTGTTCATGTCCAGAAATTTTTCTGTAATGTTAATGAATCTTTTCTATTCAGAGAAAACATCTTATAGTTCAGTCTGGCCTGTTTTATACCAAGCACTAAACAAATTCTTACTGACTTGAACAGAGTAAACCAGCAGCAAACTTCACTTTCAAATCCCAACATTCAGTTCCTTAAGAACACTGATAAAACTAAAATATAATAAAATCCATTTACCTCCCTCTGGCCTAGATAACTACTTCTCTCCTTTTCCTCTCTCCTCAAATCCCCAACAAATCATCCCCATTCCTCATTAATGGCTGAAGATCTTACTTCCAGTTACCCTGAGAAAATGGAAAGTGAAAGTGAAGTCGCTCAGTCATGTCCGACTCTTTGCGACCCCATGGACTGTGTAGCCTACCAGGCTTCTCCATCCAAGGGATTTTCCAGGCAAGTGTACTGGAGTGGGCTGCCATTTCCTTCTTCACAGAATCTTCCCATCCCAGGGATCGAACCCAGGTCTCCTGCATTGGTAGGCAGACACTTTACCCTCTGAGCCAGCAGGGAAGCCCTGAGAAAACTGAAGTAATCATAAAAGAACTTCAGAGTCTGGCTTTTACACATACCTCCTTGCCAGCATACACATGAGCAATTGCTGTCTGCCTGCCTGTTACCATAAATGACCTCTAGGGACTTCTCTCTAAAGATAATCCCTCCACCTAAATGCTTGATTCTTCCCTTCTTGTCTACCCAAGGACACTGCTTCAGCTGATCTCCCCTTCCAACTCCTATACCAGATTTTTATTCTGTAGTCGATCATTCACACAGCATACAAACAAGGTATTTTTTTCTCCCATCTAAAACAAAACAAAACAAAACAAAACCCACACACATCCTCAGCCAACTACCACCTTTTTCTTTTGCTTCCTTTTACAGCAAAAACTTCTTAAAAGAATCACATTTCTCTCTGCACCATTCTCTGAATGAATGAGTAAATATTTCAGATCAGGACTACAGGTCTGATCCTTTGTTACTCAAGTGCATAGTAACCAAAACCAAAACATGATAATGCATATACCAAGCACCAATATCCACTGGTAGGTATACAGGAGGTGGCAGATGTTGCAACCAACATCCAAGGACTTAAATGTTACTGCTTCCTATCCAAACACCCCATTCTCAAAAAATTTAAGAAACCAGGAGGTTAAGTCATTCTGGCTCTGCCACTAATTTATTGTTACTTAACCTCACAGACCCTCAGGTACATAATCTGTAAAACAGAAGATAAAACTTCTTTCTTGGGATTGTTGTGCCCACTAAAAGAGGGACCAAATATAATATACTCCTATACTCACTGGTTTCTAAATTAAATGTGTATAAGGATTATCTTGAGGGATTATTACAATGTAGATTCCTGTATCTTATCCAGCCCTACTGAATCTAAGTTTTCTTGGGATGAGGTTCACAAATATGCTTTTTAAAATAAGCAATATCCCAGACTTCAGGTGGCTAGAAGACCACATTCTGACAAAAAATGCCCCACCCAATCAACAAAATTAAGAATCCTCCTATTTTTTTCCTTCAAAAACTGTCTTGGGTAAAATATCTTAATTGGGGAATAACAGATTAGTTACAAAAGCACAAGAGGTTCATAAATAGCATGGAAAAGTGCTTTATAAAATCCCAATATTGTATTTCTTTAAAAACCATATATGGAAGCAATACATGGCTAATATACCAAGTAGTGTCCTGATTCGAGTCATATACTCTATTTTCTACTACAGCTGGTAAAAAGATATCACACTGATGACTGGTTTTAGATAGTTAAATATGAACTTGAAGGCATTTATATTGCTTAAATGAGATTACTATAAAACTTCAGTAGCACTATTCAATTATCTCCTCTCATTCTCATTTATGGCTAAAAACTGAATTATATATTATCAGTCTTATGAAAAAAAAGACTAAATGCAGATTTCACCAATTTTCTTCACAAAACTCTCATCTAACTGGGAAGATAATTTCACACTTCTCATATCCAGTTTCTTGTTCTTACCTTTAAAATTTCTGGCTTTGTTTTTTCCATCACATGAGTCAAGCTAAAAAGGTGAAATAGAGCTTCTCGGACAAAGAAGGCCCGTTCACTGTACCTCTTCAGTGCTTCTGCAATCTGAGTTTCATTGGCTTCTCCAGACACCTTTGAACACAGCCAGAAGATGAGCTTTTAGGATTCTTTTCAACCCTCCAACTGTCTCTATCCAAACATCATTTGTGTGGATGGCATCCAGGCTAGTTATGTAAAGCTTGAAACAAATGGCTATGATTATTTTCCAACCCATCCCAAAAAGTCATCCTGTGAAGGTATACATATGCTAAACAGATATATATTAGATAGGCTCAGATCCTAGAATAAGTCTATGAGTAAAATTATCTATACTGTACCTAAAATAAATCTCAAGATATTTAACTCTATTTATAAGGGAATCCCAGGGACGGCAGAGCCTGGTGGGCTGCCGTCTATGGGGCTGCACAGAGTCTGACACGGCTGAAGCGACTTAGCAGCAGCAGCAGCAGCATGATTAGGCTTCTACTGCCTCTTAAGGTAACCCTCTCGCCCTAACTCACAATTTAGTAATGACAGTGGCCTTTTTTTATTTTTATAGCAATGGGTACATGTCAGTCCCAAACTCTCAATCTATCCCTCTCCCCCCCACAACCTACACTGACCTTTCTGATCTTTCAATAAGTCGAGCTCTTTCCCAGAAAAAAGCTACTAAGTATAACGTCCTCTCTGAAATTTTCCTCTCTTTCTTTACCTAATTTCTATTCATCCTTCTCATTTCAAGTTAAACAACACTTTGTTAGAGAGGCCTTCTCTGGCCCACCAATCTAAGTCAGGTCTTCCTGCAACATCACCTTCATAGCCATTATCACAATCGCCTTAGTAGACTGATCTATTCACTGTACCCCAACAGGCAGCACTGTGTGTGGCTCAGAAAAAGCACTCAAAAAATATTTATCAAATAAATATATTAACTGATTCTCCCAGATTTATCAAGCTCCCATTCAGCACTAAAAAATTCTGTTCAAAAGTAAGTGTATCCTGGAATTTCCCATTTATACAGGTTAATATAGTTATCTTAAAGTGTGGTTCATATACCACTGGGTAGCCAAATGTATATACCAAGAAGTGGCTTTTTGGAAAAATAACCCAGTAATAAGTCAAAAAAGAAATTATTACAGTATCACCATGATCCTCAATGAATTAATGGAACTAGGTGTTGAAGGTCAACAACTGCTAATACATCACAGAAAGAAAAACAATTAGACCTTATGTACTTAATGAAAACCTAAAACCTAAGCGTCCCGCCAAAGGGATTAAACTTGAGTTTGACTAAGTCCTCACATCTAGCTACCAATCTGCAGAAAATACAGTCAATATGCACCACAAACATACAATCAAGAAAACCTAGACTGAGGGCAAGTCTACAGACCAAAGGGTCAGATTCTTTAATACACAAAGTATAAGGAAAAGAAAGGGATCGAGAGGGAACTTTATAAAAGATACTGAAAAGACGTATGATTTTGAAAAGTTGACAAGATTAACTAAGTGCCTAGATGTAAATGGTTGGGCTGTGAAATTATTTAAAAGAGCAAGGACATGATTATCATTAGAGTCAGGACAGAGATTACTTTTGTGGGGAAGGAGGAAGTTGTGATTAGGATGGGGGCATGTGAAAGAGCTTCAGGGTAGATGACAAGTTCTATTTGTTAACCTGAGTGATGATTTCAAAATGGTAAGAAAAAAAAAAATAAATAAATAAATACAAAAAACACCCAAACCCTACTGTTCAGAGAGGTATAATCTTCTCATTAAGGTGGAAGACTATCTTTTTTTGGCAGCACCATTATAAAAGGTGACACAAAAATAAGTATGTTTAAAGTATATTACTTAGTAATAACTATGTTCATATGGGTAAGGAATATGCAGCTTTGAGAAAATGAAGGGCTGTATCACAGCTAACATTTCAACCACTGATAGGATATGCTACAAAGGTCTAATAAGAATTAGACTACAGCACAGATGTGTGTAAGTGACAAAAAGGCATATACTGAGCATTTGTAAGACTGCAGAAATAACAATGGAAGTTTCTCAACAAAATATTTTTTATACTATTTATGGTGGCTCAGACGGTAAAAGCGTCTGCCTACAACTCAGGAGACCCGGGTTTGATCCCTGGGTCAGGAAGATCCCCTGGAGAAGGAAATGGAACCCACTCCAGTACTCTTGCCTTGAAAATCCCATGGACGGAGGAGCCTGGGGCTACAGTTCATGCGGTCGCAAAGAGTCAGACATGACTGAGCAACTTCACTTTCACTTTTCTTTCATGTATAATATAGGCTTCTTTGGAGGCTCAGTGGTAAAGAATCCGCCTGCCAATGCAGGAGACACAAGAGATGTGGGTTTGATCCCTGGGTGGGGAAGATCCCTCGGAGAAGGAAATGGCAACCCACTCAAGTATTCTTGCCTAGGAAATCCCATGGACAGAGGAGTCTGACAGGCTTCAGTTCATGGGGTCTCAAAAGAGTCAGACATGACTTAGTGACTAAACAACAATAAGAATATATAATATACATACATAAACAATGATTTTGACTATGTATTCACATATATAAGCAGTTACTGAACAATAAAAATTTTCCTAATGTTCAACTCTTTTTGAATCACCCTGAATTTTTTCTTAGATTTTCTTAGATTTGGAAAGACACTGAACTATTAGGAGAGCTAAAAAAGACTATAAGAGGGAAAACACATTAACAATAATCTTCATCAGACTTCATTTATCCACGTTTGGTTGACTCAAACAGCTTTACAGTCTTATATAAAATATAACCTCAAGTTACCTTTAAATGTAAAATTACAGAACTTTTGTTACTGGAATGTAAATAATCTGAACCAAATTTCATCGCCTGTATGTTTATTCAGGGATTAACCCTTCTTGAGCCCCTACTCAAATCAAGCAATCTGGCTCCTCAAGCTATATGCAGCTTCAATTCAATCAATTTCACATGCTAGATCAAAAAGAAAACAACAACAACAAAACCAACACCTGTCTGTATGTACTAGTTTCTGCTACCTATTTAAAACAGAAAAAATGTCTTTTACCACTAAGTTAAACCTTATTAATATTTAAAATATGGATAAAACTAAATGTATATTCTAAGGAAAGACTTTCTTGTGGCACTCAGCACATAAATCTATTACAGCATTTCTCACAATTGATTAAAGCTATTTTTAAACTGTTCTGTCTCTTCTCCACTGGATCAGAATTCCTCAAGAGCAGAAGCACTAGCTCAGACATCTTTAAAACGTACTTATTAAGTCTTAGTTCAAGGGAGAAGTCTAGGTTAGAGATACAAATTTAGGATGATTCTTAAATTGACATAGGCATATAGATTTGGGGCCTGAGAGATTTAGGAAGAATCAATAAAGGGAACTGAGAGAAAGTCCAAAAAGTACAGAAAAAACAAGGCCAATCTGATATCTTAGAAACTAAGTTTAAAAAAAAAAAAAAAGTATTTCAAGAAGGAAGACAAGATCAACTGTGTCAAAAGGCATTTAGACCAAATGAGATGAAGACTTAGAATACTGGGTTTAACATATAACTAGTGATTCTCAGGAATGAGGCAGCCGGAAAACCTAAGAATCTTAACTGTGGAATAGCGGAAGGTTGAGGAAACTGATGGTTACAGATGAGCAAATAAGGTAGGGAAACAAAGGTGACAGAGTTGGTAATTCTATGTAAGAAAACCCTCTGTGTTGGGACTAGAAACAGAGAGGAAGAGAAAGAACTAAGGTTCTCAAATATAGGCAGAGATGTAGTAGAAAGAATACATTCCAGGCTCAGATAGCTGTGATCCTTAAGAAAATCATTCCCTCTCACTGAGGACAATACCTCCCTCACAGGGTCAAGAGATCAAAATACATAATACACAGAAAAGTGGAAAAATCAAATCTTCTGTTCTTAGAACCACCCACCAAAAGTCCCAGATAAGGCCTCATAAGGAATACTGGGGAGTCACACTGTCTCTACTTCCTGCATCCTTCAGTGTGGTCTAAAAAACTGAGGCATGTAAAACCAAAAGTGTCAACCTAAACTAATTTAAAGCATCATAATATTAAAACAATCATTTCAGACCCATTTTTCAACTTTGCTAATCTGGAAAATTCTAAAAAAGGAGACAGAGCAATCTCAGCTCTCTTCTCTTAACATGACCTATTATTTTTCAACTCTCAAATTAGTAGTCAAACAAATAATTTAAAACAAACATCAATTTTTATATATAGTTGAATAAAGGGCAAAGTTCCAAGATCTCTATTTTTTTTAAATTATTTTAAAACAGTGATTCTCCATTTTAGCTACATATTAAAATCACCCAAGGAGCTTTTAAAAAAACTGATGCCTCAGTCCCACCTCCCTACAGTTCTGATTTAACTGCTCAAGTTACCTAGATGATTTTTTAAATTAAAAATTTTTTCCAGCTTTATCAAGATATATAATATTATAGATACATAATGACAAATACATTATGTAAGTGTAATGTGTAAAATGATGATGTTATACATGTAAATACTGCAAAATGATTACCATGATACAGTTACTTAACATATCCATAATCTCAAATAATTATACTCCAGGTAATTTTAATTGCAGTAAAGGTTGAGAATCACTGTATTTACAGAAGTGGAAACTAGATGACAGCAAAGTAGGTATTTTCTAGAGTCAAAATTTCAAAGCAATGATGTTCCAAACTTGTTTCACAGAGGCATTGTATAACATATATTTTCTACTAGCCTCAACTAAAACCTTGGGCTAATTCACTCTAGGGTCTGTTGGTGGTAAGAACAATCGGCAAAAATCATACTGCTCGGGAATCATAGCTACTGGAGGATCTTTGCCTTGAGAAGATTACTTAGTGCAGTGTGCTAGGGACACATTCCTCTCATCCCCGAGGACACAGATCAAGCTCCCCTCCTCTGGGAAATCCTTCCTAAACTCCCAGTACACAGAGATTTCTTCCCCTTTGATTTTCACAGTTCTTTACTGACCCATTTCTTAGGCAGACAAGTAACACTAACATAGCAATTTACATTTTTTATGCTGCCTTTACCCACAAGCCCTGTGCTAGAAACTTACCTTGTTTGTAACAAGCTGTTATGTAAGCTCCTCACACTTGCTGCCCTGCACCTGGCTCACGGGAGTTTGCCATTTCTGGCCCTAGCACCTGCTTTTTCCAGCCTCATCTCATCACTCTGCAACTTCCTACTCTAGAACTCTAGCCACAGCGGCCTTCTTGAAGTTCCTTGGATGTACCATGCTCCTTCCTACCACACATCTTTTGCTGTATTATTCTTGCTGCCTGGAATTTTCTCTACCAAGTTACTCACCCATGAGGTCTTCACTCATTCATCAAGTCCTCAGAGAAACCTTAAACTAAGTCGGGATTCTCTGTTAAACATACTCAAATACAGTATTATGTAGCTTTTAGACTCTTAACACTATGCAATTTAAAGCATATATATGTGTGCATATCATGTATTAATATATAGGTTTATGATATATAAATACATATATTGATATCATACACCAATGACATATGTATGATACTTCACTGTCTGAATCCCTCACTAAATTACGAGCTCTATGAGGGCAAGATCATGCCATTTCACTCCTCCATCAAATCTCCATGTCTAGCACAGTACAAAACATGCAGAGGTACTTAATAAAATATTTACTGAATGAATGAATAAAAAAGTGACTCAAAATAATTTCCTACATTCTACTTTTTAAAGTCTAAATTTACAAATAATATAAGAACTGACATGTTTTAAAATGTTCTATAGCTAACCTTTCCTTCTCCTTTTTTGAGATCAGTACTGATTGCTAAAAAAGAACCCTCCTGCACTGTTGGTAGGAATGTAAGTTGGTACAGTCACTATGGAAAATAGTACGGAGGTTCCTTACAAAACTAAAAATAGAGTTACCATATGATTCAGAATCCCATTCCTGGACATATATCTGGAGAAAATTATCATTGAAACAGATACATGCATCCCAAAATTTACAGCAGCACTATTTACAATAGCCAAGACACGGACGCAAACTAAGTGTCCACTGATAGATAATGGATAAAGGAGATGTGGTGTGGTATACACACACACACACGAATACTACTCAGCCATAAGAAAGAACTCAATATTGCCATTTGCACCAGGTAGAATCAAATGATGCTTCGACTTAAGTGGTTTGGTCCAAGTAGTAGAGGAAAAAAAATGGGGCTCTGAAATTAGACAGATGTAGATCCAAACACTGGTTCTAACTAACAGTAAATTATAATTTCTATGTTTCTCATCTATAAAGTGGAGTTAACATCAATCTATAGATATTACCATATACAATATAAGGCATTTATAGGATACAATGTATTTTAGAAAAATACTAGTTGTCCTTAAGCCTGTTACAGTTCTATCCTTCAAGGTCTGATTCAGATACCATCCTCCATCAAGACCAAAATTCTCCAGTGAGAAAAAGTTTCTCCTACTCTCCTACAGCAACTATACTGATCCTTGGCTTTAGAGTTGTTTGTGATCATAACATTACTACTACTAGCAGGCTCCTTGGAAGCAAATCCTGTATCTTTTTTATCTTTCAATCTCAAGTTGTACCAAGTTCAGTAGATGTTTCCCAAATGGAATTTAAACCATTACGCATGAGAAACCGTAAGGAGAGAAGGATTTTACCATTTTTACAATAGAGATCTTCTTGGAGAACTTACTCTCCCATTAGATACTCTTTTCTACAAAGGAGCATTCCTAGTTTCTTTGAAGTGATCCTTTAGATATGATATGTTTAAGTGGTTCAAAATATCTAAATATTATCACCATGAGAACTATCATTTACCCAGGGCCTACAACATGACTTGCACTTTATATATATAATTATTAATCTTCAGAATAATTTTGCAGGTAAGAGTCATATCTATTTTATAAATAAATGTAAATTGAAAAGTTACATCATAGTTTGCTCTGGGCCATGAAGCAAATAATCTGGAATTTTAATTCGGACTCTAAAGCAAGGCCTTTCCACTATATAATGTCATGTTTCATGAATATGATCTATATATTATTAGACATTCACCTTAATGGAGTCTTATGCAAACTAAACATTGGTCAGCCTGACAAAGGAATATATTTTTAAAATCTAACCTTCAAATGTCCTTCGCCTGTGAGGAATTCAGAGTAGCCAGCATCAGTGGCCAGCAAACCTACAAACTGCATGCTGGGCCGCTGCTGAATAAAAGCTTCAACGGCCTTGTCTGTCACATGCTTCCTCCCAGAAACATCCAAGGAGACGAGGTTGGGCAGGATGTCCTTTTGTTCTAGTAACCGAAGAGCTATGTCTGATGTAAACTGTTTATCATCTGAAATATCAAGATGATTCAGATGTCTTAGTTCTCGAACAACATCCAGTATCTGGGTAGTTGTCATTTTTAAACATTTCAAGTGATGCATGGTTAGAGACTTGAGTCGGTCTTTGCAGGCCAGCAGAGCTGTGATGTCTGTGATCGAGGTGTTAGAAATATCCAGGCTCTCTAATCTTGGCAATGAGGCAACTTCAGCCAGGTCTTCATTGTAAAAGAGAACATTGGTGATGCTTAATGCTCGAAGGCCAGAAAGTCGGCTAAAGCACCGCTCATAAGGATCTTCGAGGGAGAGAGTTAATGAGTTCAGCACGAGGCACTGGAGATTTTGCTGGATCCATTTGTTACTGCCAAGCCCACTGATGATGTCTGTAATTGTAATGTCAGCATTCACACCTGTGGCATCAAGTTCCACTAACTTGTGGTGGCAGAAGGCTTTCCGGAAAGCAACAGCAGAGATTTTGGCTTTGCGAATGCAAGCTCGTTTTAAGCGCATCTGGTTGCCCCTAAAAATACCTACAGTTGCATCATTCAGGAGACCTAGGAAAAAATAAGCAGTACTTTAACTTCAAAAAATGGTTAAAGGATAGTTAAAATTTCCAGCATACTTTACACTTCCAAAGCATTACCATGTAACAGTATTTCATTTAATAGACATAACAATTCAGTGAGGTAAGAACGTGATTATCTACAATTTATAGATGAGTAAACTGGGGTTCTAAAAAGTGGTCTTCCAAGAGCACAGAAATAGCACATGGCAGAATCAGGACTGTGTTCGGCATTACTGCTATTCACTAATATCTGGTTCTCCACCCATTACTAGACACATGCACAGTTGTATTTTCCAACCTATCCTTGGATTTAGATGGGGCTACATGCCCAGTTCTAGCCAAAGGTATACCAGACCCAAGTATCACAAAAGCAAAGCAAAGGAAGTAATTTACCATGCCTGGAGATCTGAAAAAGACTCCATGGAAGAGGTGATCCTTAAGACGGTCCTTCAAAGATGAAGGAAAAATTCAAAGACGTAGAAAGAAGGTGAGGGGAATTTAAGAAGAATACAGGGGAAAACCTAGATACGAGTGGGAACATGGTTGATTTCTGAAGATTTACGTATGGAAGTGGGAAAAGACAAGGAATAAGGCTAGATCACTGAAAGATCAAGAGAAGAAAGCAGGCCAGCTAAAGATCTCGGGACACAAAGAACAATGCAGTGGAGTTCCTGGTTTTTTTCCCTGTGCCATATATCCCAGACTTAAGCTGGCAATTGGGAAATACCAACAAGCACACACAAAAACAGCCGCTCCCCCGCCGGGGCCACAAAATCTGCTCACTCTAGTCAAAGTACCAGGAAAAGGGCGGCCTAGCAAGGGTAAATGTTTTTGTCCCCCGACTTGACTTCTGTTGATGCCCGAGACGTAGTACTCCTCATTATGGCTATGCAGGGGGTTGGTGTTCTGGTTCATCATTAGGTCTCTAGTGTTTGCCTGAAGTAAAGTGATTACTTTATCTCAGCACATTTGCTGATGTGGATGAGGGTGTCAGAGACATAAACAAAAACCTCACCCTCATCCACACCAGCAAATGTCAAGAGGAGAACCTAGACTTTCACCCCTGCTATAACTAGTTGCCACAATCTCCCCACAGAGAAGTGTTAGGAGAAGGTCGAGTATGGAGCCAGGACTTCCATGTCCATCTGGCAGTAATGAGGTGCTTCTCCCTTTCAGAGCTGGGGTGGTATTAAAGGAAGTCTAGTGGAGAGTTGAGACCTCATCAGTGCCCAACAGTAAGTAAGGAGGTCACCTCCCTATGACATGCTGTCAGTGGAGGCCAAATGAAGAAGAGAAATGAAGTACTCACACGGCTCTCAGCTAGGGAGGTTATCAGTAAAGAACTAGTGGGGAACCAGAACGCCAATCCCCTGCAGAGCAGTAATGAGTAATGAGAAGCACTCAGTCTCAGGTGTCAACAGAAGTCAAGTGGGGAACAAGAATATTTATCCCAATCTGGCAATAATAAGGCACCTTCCACTGCTAGAGTGGTGTCAGAGACACAAACAAAAACAGCAGTCTCATAACACTATATCCAAAATGTCCAGATTTCAATAAAAATTCATTCATCATACAAAGGACCAGTAAGATCTCAAAGTGAAAAAAGACGATAGATGTCAACACTGAAAAATCAGCAATGTTAAAATTATTCGATGAAGGTCTTAAAAGAGCCATCATAAAAATGCTTAATTGTGCAATTACAAACAAGCCTGAAACAAATGGAAAACAGAAAGCCTCAGAAAAGAAGAAGTTATAAAGAAGAACCAAAGGAAAATTTTAGAATTGAAAAATACAATAATGGTTGCATTTGACAACAGAATAAAAGGAACAAAGGAAAGAATTAGTGAACTAAAAGATTAAAAAAAAAAAAATAGAAACTATCCAAATCTAAAGAACAGGAAAAAAAACCAGACTTAAAAAAAATTTGAACACAGCTATTTGTCACAGGAAGAATGGAGGAATAGGGCAGGGTTGAAAAAGTATTTGAAGAAATGGCTACACACCTATTAAAATGGCTCAAATAAAAAAATAGTAAGTACACCAAATGCTGGCAAGTACGCAGAGAAACTGAGACAGTCTTCTGTTGGTAAGAGTGTAAAATGGCATAGCCCTTCTGCAAACAGTGCAGCAGTTTTTAAAAACCTAAACATGCAACTACAATAGGACCCAACAGTAGCACTCCTGGGCATCTATCCCAAAGAAATGAAAACTTACGTTCACATAAAAGACCTGTCCATGGATGACTATAGCACTACAATATTCATATGAGACATTACATTCTTAATAGCTAATAGTTAGATATTATATTAATAACAGCTAAACGGCATTATCTTTTTAGATGGTAAAATTCTTATTCTGATTCCTAGATCTTATACACACATTTCCTGGAAAATTTTTAGCAATGAGACAACAGATACAATGAGCAAAGAGTATGACAAGAGAATCATACAATGAAGTGAGTAAAACCCTTTAGTATCAGGCTTATTTTAATATGGACTGCTACCAATATCATTAATCCTTTGAATTGAGTAAATAAGTAAATTTTTTAAAACAAATTATTTTTTAAAATCATTGCACTATTAGAAGGCTTATATTAGCAATTTTGAATGCATTCATAAGAAACTATCTAGCAGTCCAGAGGTTTTTCTTTTGCAGTATCATTAGCAGTATCCACTCTTGACTGTTTGAAGGTGGATATGATTTTTACAAAGAGATTAAAGAATTCGTGCATGTGATGAATAAGACAGGTAATCACATGGGGGAAACACAAATGGGGCAGCACACTATTTCTCTTGACCCTCACTTTCTTCATTTGAAGTCAGTTTGAAGAAAACTGGTAGAAAACACATTTTGATCAAGCATATAGCGTCCCAAAGACATACTCTGGAAGACAATTATTTAGTTATATGCACTTAAAAACTACTTTCATTATTTTATCCATATAAAGCATTCACCAGTGTCTGGTATATAATAAGCATTCAACAAATGTTAGCTGCTATTATTAATCAACAATAGTTATATTTCAAAAGGAATTGGGGAAAGTTAAAAACTTCAGTTAACATTTATTCTTTATTTACAAGACTAGTTATATGCACAAATATTTAAACTGAACTTGCTAAGTGTAATCGTTAAATTGAGACCAGAAAGAAATGCTAGCACTAGCATAACATTTTAAATATTATTTGTAAGGGATCTTTCACTTAAATGTGGATAATACCTAATGAAATTTACCCTCATTCCTTCAGCAGGTTGGAAGAATCCAAAGAGACTACAGACTTGAGCAACTCTAGTGAAAACCAAGGAATTCAGACATCTTCTTCCTCCCACCCTTCCTTCAGACGCACTATCTGCATTTGTGTGTGCTCTCTCCTGTTTCTCTATATATAGACACACACACACACATATATCAAATAATGGGATATACTTTTGCTGTGACTTTAAGTATATATAATACATGTGTGTGTGTTCAGTTGCTCAGTTGTGGCTGACTCTTTGCAACTGGCATGGACTGTAGCCCACCAGGCTTCCCAGTCCATGCAATTTTGCAGGCAAGAATATTGGAGTGGGTGCCATTTCCTCCTCCAGAGGATCTTCCCAACCCAGGAACCGAACCGAGTTTCCTCTGTCTCCTGCACTAGCAGGTGGACTGAGCCACCTGGGAAGTCCCTTCTAGTCCCTATATTTAGTAAAATGTAACAATTATAAACATATTTGAATGTATGTGTGGGCATATATATTTAAAGTCACAACAAAAGGGTATATACCATATTCAGCCATCCAGGAGCAAGAATACCTCTAATGTAGGAGTAGGAATGTTATGCGGCAGCGAAAAGGAAACAGATTTAGAATCAAACTGCATTTGAACCAGGACTTTATCATTTACTAGCAGTGTGACTCTTAACAGGTTACTTCTCTGAACCTCAGTTTCCTTACCTGTATACGAACAGGAAAAAATAGCTACCTTAGGGACTTCCCTGGTGGTCCAGTGGTTAAGACTCCGTGCTCCCAATGCAGGGGGCACAGGTTCAGTCCCTGGTTGGGGAACTAGACCCCACAGGCTGCAATGAAAGCTCCCACACACAGCAACTAAGACCTGGCACAGCTAAATAAATGAATAAATATTAAAAAAAAAAAAAAAAAAAAAAGAGCTACCTTGTAAGTTTTTGAGAAAATTCAAGAAAAGTATAAAATGCCTGGCACTAATATTATATGGAAGAGGCAGTTAATAAATGATAATTATCACTACTGCCATATTTATTCTACTTTATAGTTGTGGAAAAAATTGTATTTCTTACTTGTAAGGGTTTACACACCCTAAATATATAAAGGGATTGAATCTCTTTCAACTTAGAACTTACACATAGGTAACAAAATTCTCAATATATTGTGCATAATCAGAACTTCACAGATAAATCTTTCACAATTTATTTTCAGAATTTGTTTTTGAAGACAGAAGTAATACATTAGCTATGATTTCCTGTTTCAAAGATCAAAAGCATAAACTAGTTTTTCCATTATAACATTTATTGATTTTCTTGCTGCCAAATAACACTGTAAGATATTTTAGACCAGCTGACTTCCAAACGGCTATTTTGGGAGAGAAGCTATTTTTGCCATGCGAATAGCTTCTCACAAAAACAAAATAGAAGAAACAAACAAAAAAAAAGGACTTGCCAGGTTAGAAAAGAAAATGCTTATTTAAATTATACTATAAGTGGCAAGGTAGGCAAAAATAAATGAATTCCTTTTCCTCAATTAGGTTTTTGTTATTTCTACGAAAATAATTAAATGGCCACAGCAGCACTCCAAAATCCAATGCTAATTAAAAGGGCATAATTTTTGTTTCCTCTGTTTATTTATTACCATGAAAAGCCATGGTCTGAAGTAGCCGATCAGCCACCTCCTGTGGGAATACTCCAGGTTCCTGCAGACACAATGTTCCATCTTGTCTTGCTGAGCAGAACTTCTCAAGGTGAGTAGTCAGGAAATTCAAGCAGATATCAAGTAAGGAATAAGGAGATGCCTCCTCCTTGGATCCCAGGAAGAAACAAAGGGAAAACCAAAGCCAACAAGTTAGTTTCCAGAAAAGTAGAGAACAAAAGATTCATTTACTTGTTCAACAAGTACTGTTATTCAAGTGTCCACCATGTGCAAGATACCATGTTAGGCAGTGGGAATACAACATATGATCCATGTTCTCAAGAAGCAGGAGAAGAGAAACATTTAAACACATTTTTACTAAAAGTCTATTAAATACTATAGTATAGGATATATTGGGTAGTCATGTAAACATACAGCAAGGATGGTTAGGGAAGATGGCACAGCAGAGTAATCTTCCTAAATTACCATCCCAGGACGCTCTACTGCTCAAAACATCAGTGGGATGCATGGGCCTGGACACAAAAGAAAAAAATCTTATCGATTGTTAAACTGATGATGCCCGAGTCCTTCCAAAATCTAGCCCCAATTTACTTTCCAACTTGATCTCCCACAAAACTCCCATCCCAACCTAACAATTCAAATATGATCAGTTTATTTGGAGGAAACAATGTGCTACAGGTGTTACCCTCAAAAAAGAAAAAGGTTAACCCAGTCATTCCAATCTGAGGAATACAGAACTGATCAAATAAGCACAAAGATTTAAGTATAAGGGTTTTGATTACAGAAATAAACACTCTTTAAGGTCCCTAATAACAGTAATATAACTAAAATATAATTATAGCAGCTACCATCCATTAGGTGCTTTCTGTATGACTCTGCTGAGTGTTTAACATAAACTATCCATGATTTCAGACATTCCTCACCCCTACTTTACTAAGTAGTGAAGCATTACTTTCATTTTTGTATAACTGAAAACTGGCTCAGAAAAGTAACATCTAAGTATTCTACACACAGTAACTGACAAAGTGTAACTTCAAATTAAAAACTGACTTAGGGGGACTTCTCTGGTGGTCCAGTGGATAAGACTCCGAGCTCCCAATGCAGGCGACCCAGGTTCGATCCCTGCCACAACGAAGACCTGATGCAGCCAAATAAATAAATAAAAATATCTTTAAAAAAAAAATATGACTCAGGAACACAACTCTTAACCATATTAAACTGATACTACACATGTGACATTTTAATGGCTGAATAATATGCTGCCATTAAAAATTATAGTTCAAAGATATATTACGCAAATACAAAAATATTCATAATACAAGGTAAGTTTTTAAAAATACATAGCTTATAGAACTTCCTCAACCTGATAAAAGTCATCCATTCATTCTGATCCATTCATATTCATGGATCAGAAGACAATATTTTTAAATTGATCTACATTCAGTACAATCCCTAAAAAATTCCAGCTTCTTTTTTTGCAGAAATTAACAAACTGACCTAAAATTCATAAGGAAATACAATGGACCTAGAATAACTGAAACAATCTCTGAAAAGAGCAACAAAGTTGGAAGACTCACACTTGTCAGTTTTAAAGCTTACTATAAAGCTACAGTAAAGAAAGCAGTATGGTACTCGCATAAAAACAGACACATAAACCAATGAGATAGAACTGGAAGATCAGAAATAAACTCTAATATTTACGGTCAGTTGACTTAAACAAGGCTGTCAAGACAATTCAATGGGGAAAAAAATAGGCTTTTCAACAAACAGTGCTGGGATAACTGGACATCTACATGCAAAAGGATGAACACGGGATCCTTCCTCATAGCACATATAAAAATTAACTCAAAATGGATCAAAGGCCCAAAGGTAAAAGTTAAAACTATTAGGTTCTTAGAAGAAAACATTGGTATAATCCTTCCTGGATTTGAATTGGTGAATGACTTCTTAAGACATGATATCAAAAGCACAAACAACCAAAGAAAAAAGCAGATAAACTGGACTTCATAAAAACAAAAAAACTTTTGCATCAAAAGTCATCATCAAGAAAGTGAAAAGAAAACCCAAAAAATGGGAGAAAATATTTGAAAATCATGTATCTGTTAAGGGATTTGTATCTAGATTATACAAATAATTCTTACAACTCAACTATAAAAAGACAACTCAAAGTCAGGCAAAGGTCTAAATGGACATTTCTCCAAATAAATACAAATGACCAAGAGTCATATGAAAGACATGCAACATCATCAGTTATCAGAAAACTGCACATCAAAATCACAATGAAGTAATATCTCACACTTACTATTAAGGCTATAACCAAAAGACAGATAAAAACAAGTGTTGGTGAAGATGTGAAGAAACTGGAACTCTCATACCCTCCAAGTGGAAATGTAAAATGGTATAGCCACTTTGGAAAACAATCTAGCAGGGGCTTCCCTGGTGGCTCAGTGGTGAAGACACCTGCCAATGCAGGAGACATGGGTTCAATCCCTGATTGGGGAAGATCCCACATGCAACTAAGCCCATGCACCACAACTATTCAGCCTGCCCACTAGAGCCCAGGAGACGCAACTACTGAACCCACATACCATAACTACTGAAGCCCGTGCATCATAGAGCCTGCAACAAGAGAAGCCACCATAATGAGAACCCCAGGCACTGCAACTAGAGAGTAGCCCCTGCTCTCCACAACTAGAGAAAAGCCCACACAGCAATAAAGACCCAGCACAGCCAAGAACAAATAAATTAAAATGTTTTAAAAAATCTAGCAATTGCCATATAACCTTGTAATTCCACTAAGTATATACTTAAGAGAAATGAAAATGTAAATTATACAAAACTTGAACATAAATGTTTACAAAGGCTTTATTCATAATAGATGAAAAGTGGAAATGGCCTAATATCATCAACTTATGAATGGATAAACAAAACACGGTATACTTACACAATGAAATACTATTCCATTGTATTATGGAATCACAGATGGATCTCAGAAACATTATGCTAAGTGAAAGAAGCCGGTCACAAAAGACCATATAATGCAGAATTCCATTTATATGGAATGTCCAGAATAGGCAAATCTATACAGACAGAAAGATTAGTGGATGCCTAGAGCTAATGGAGAGGAACGGTTGTAGGAAAATGAGAAGTAAATGCTAATGGGTACATAGTTCTTTTTGAAATTGAAATATTGAAATATTTGAAAATATTCTGAAATTGACTGTGTAGTTACACAACTATGAGTATATCAAAAACCGAATTGGGTACACTTCAAATGGGTGAACTGAATGGTATGTGAATTATATATCAATAAAGTTGTCACAAAAATTATTTACAAAACTATAAATATGAAACTGAAATAAATACATCAAAATATTAACAGTAGTTAACTCTGGGTAAATTGCTAGCAGTTATTTTATATGATATGACCTGCCTCTTGAGAAATCTGTATGCAGGTCGGAAAGCAACAGTTAGAACTGGACATGGAACAAAGATTGGTTCCAAATAGGAAAAGGGGTATGTCAAGGCTGTATAATGTCACCCTGCCTATTTAACTTATATGCAGAGTACATCACGAGAAACGCTGGGCTGGAGGAAGCACAAGCTGGAATCAAGATTGCTGGGAGAAATATCAATAACGTCAGATATGCAGTGACACCCCCCCTTATGGCAGAAAGTGAAGAACTAAAGAGCCTCCTAATGGAAGTGAAAGAGGAGACTAAAAAAGTTGGCTTAAAATTCAACATTCAACTAAAATCATGGCATCTGGTCCCATCACTTCCTGGCAAATAGATGGAGAAACACTGGAAACAGTGACAGACTTTATTTTCTTGGGCTCCAAAATCACTGCAGATAGTGACTGCAGCCATGAAATTAAAAGATGCTTGCTCATTGGAAGGAAAGTTATGACCAACCTAGACAGCATTATTAAAAAGCAGAGACATTACTTTGCCAACAAAGGTCCGTCTAGTCAAAGCTACGGTTTTTCCAATAGTCATGTATTAGAGTTGGACTATAAAGAAAGCTGAACACAGAAGAATTGATGCTTTTGAACTGTGGTGTTAGAGAAGACTCTTGAGAGTCCCTTGGACAGCAAGGAGATCCAACCAGTCAATGCTAAAGGAAATCAGTCCTGAATATTCATTGGAAGGACTGATGTTGAAGATGAAATTCCAATACTTTGGCCACCTGATGAGAAGAACTGACTCATTGGAAAAGACCCTGATGCTGGGAAAGATTGAAGCCGTGGGGGAGAGGGGGATGACAGAGGATGAGATGGTTGGATGGCATCACCGACTCAACGGACAAGAGTTTGAGTAAACTCCGGGAGTTGGTGATAGACAGGGAGGCCTGGCCTGCTGCAGTCCATGGGGTGGCAAAGAGTCGGACACAACTGAGCAACTGAACTGAACTGAACTGATCTTATATGAATAAATCAAATTTTCTATATACCATGTGATTTCTAGAATTAAAAGTTATTAAAAGTTACATATTTTACAGTTTACAAAGTGCTTTCACACTGACACATTTGATATTGTAATAACTGAGTAAAGTGGACAACAAAGATATTATTTATAAGATGAGAAAACAGACTTCACAAAAGTTAAATGGTTGGCCCAATGTAACAGAGGCTGTGAGCTACCAACCATGAAATTTGGTCTTCTTTTCTTCCATGTTAATAAACCTTTTACTTTTACTTGGGCATAGGACCATCTGTAACAAAGGTCATATACCCCTGTCTTCTCTGCAGCCAGATATAGCTAGAACACATAAGAAAAACTTCAGAGGAAGTAATTCTTCAAATTCAACTTCTGCATCATAGAATTTTGCATTTTCTGTCTTACTTCCTGTGTTGTAAGTATGAATTCTTCCTGCTTTTTCTACTCTTCACTGTACCATCTTTCTAAATGTTTACAATTCATCACCCAGATGAAACAAACTACCCTCTGACCTCAGTTGGTACGTTTCAAAATAATCTATTTATTTTACAAAAGAAAATGAATGAAAGTTGGGTAACTGTCAGAGATGAGACATGAACTCTCTGGGTACATAATTTTTAGAAGTCATTTTAACAGAACAAACCCAGGGAAGTAATATATGAACACTTAGAATACTGAAATAATCATTCTAAAAAATTTTTTCCAATTGATAAAATATGTCCACAAACAAAAACAATTTTTTCACCCCCACGAATTTTTCCTTTTCAGAGAAAACTTCACCTTATCTCTATGTTAATTCCTATTAGTAAGCATAATAATACTGTTCTAGTCAGCTGCTCTTCTATTGGGAAGTACATGTGCCTAATAGTTAACCACCCGGGCTTTGGAACTAGAATGCAAATCCAAACTTTTCATTTGCTAACTGTGTGACATTATACAAGTTATCTAAACTTCCTGCTCCTCAGTTTTCTCATCTTATAATGCAGATAATAATAATGCCTTCTTCATAAAGTTGTTGTGAGGAATCCTCACATGAGATAAATAAATAAATAAATAAAATGAGATAAACAGAAACAAAAGAACTCAGAATAATGGCAGTATGTCTGGAAACACAGCTTGCAAGGGTCAGAGTCAGGATTCAGACCCAGGAAATGTAGCTCCAAGAGCCTATGCCCTTATCCAGCATAATATACTATCTTTCAACTTTATATACAAATTCTAAATATGTTATCTCACCTGATACTGAAAGCAGTTATGTGATGTGAACAAGGAAAATCATCTTCATTTAAAGAAAAACAAGAGAGAAGTCCCAGAGGAATCGGGTGGAGAGGGAGGTGGGAGGGGGGATCGGGATGGGGAATACGTGTAAATCTATGGCTGATTCATATCAATGTATGACAAAACCCACTGAAATGTTGTGAAGTAATTAGCCTCCAACTAATAAAAAAATTAAAAAAAAAAAAGAATAAAATAAAGCTAAAGCTAAAAAAAAAAAATAAAGAAAGAAAGAAAGAAAAACAAGAGAGAAGTTATATGTATCAAGCCAGTGACAAAACTAGAACTATACTCAGGTTATCTGAGATCTCCTCCAAAAACTATACTGCCATCTGTGATTCCTCAAATTCCGTATTTTAAGCAAACACAGAAGTATTGAGAGATCAGTAATTTTAATTTTATTATTAGCCACATCAAGGCGTGAGTTCCCCACCCAGGGACTGAAGCTGGGCTATGGTGAAAAGTGAAAGTACCTTCTAACCTCTAGAATTTCCAGGGAATTCCCTTTATTTTAAATAGACAACCGCAGCAAAGGACTAACAAAGAAAGGATAAAGCAGAAGCCGAAATTCGGTGTCTAAACAATTCATCTCTTGAAAATTCCTGCTCAGAGAGATTTTTCCCTTCATCAATTAGGCACACTCCAGGCAAGGCAAAAACAAAGCTCCTACCAGAAAAAAAGCAGGAGGGAGAGGAGGCCAAATCTGATTTCGTTTGGATCATAAGGTAATCCACACAGTTCAAAGACTACATTTCTAGGAAGAACAAACGAGAAAAGTCTTTTTAATTAACTGAAATGGCTTCTACTCAATCTGGACCAATCCAACTCTTCACTGCATAGCTTTTATCCTATCACTCTTCTAAAAAAATTTCAAAGGTTCCGTATCATCCATAACCACAGTTCTCATGTTTGGAACACATTTCAAGAGGCTCCCCAGCAGGAGTGTGCCATGAGATTAAAACTACAGTATTAACTTGACACTTTTTTTTTTTTAACTAAAGAAAACAATTTTATAGAATAGATAAATGAACTTCATAAATAAATAAATGGAGTGGGCTATATGGTTTAGCTGTATTTCCAAATGTTACCTTCTGTTTTTTTGTAAAGCTTAAAGATTTGCTGGAGCTCCCTGGGGACTAGGTTCTGGACGGAGGGGCACTGCATTTTGCATAGCACTGGAAACACAGGTGGAGGGGAAAGAAACCTGGGTGAGTGTGTTTAGAACATCAAACACACTCAAAGATTATTTGAGGGGATAAGAGTATGGGAGGTTGGGGGAAAGGGAACCAAGTTATGTAACTAATAAATAAAAATATTTTTGTACTGAAACAAATGTATTAAGTAAAAGGCAAAAAACTGCATGAATTTTAAGATAAAACACAAAATTACCAAGAAATTACTATCTGTAACACTGGTTTCAAGTAAATCCATTTTCTATCTCCCAGGAAATCAAGTTTCCTCTGCTGTAGGAAGCTGGCAAAGAGACCTAGAGAATAAAATATAAACATTATAGCAAGGTATCCAAAACCTTTACTAACTGGTTCCAGCCTTCCTTCCCAGCCTCATTTTCTACTGGTCCCTTCTCCCTCTAAACATGTTACTAAATAGATACACAAAAGTGAATGTTCCCTAATGCAACCTACTATTTACCATCTCTTCCTAAGCACTGTATCAAGCATTTTCACATCTCTGAAACTTTAGATGAGTCCTTCTCTGTGGCAAAATCTGACACATCCTTCAGCAATCAGTCAAACCTCACTAGTTCTATGATGCCTTTCCTAATTTCCAGGGCAGCATTAATTTGACTCAGCACCTGGGAGGTTAATCTGCACCATTATCTATTAGCTGCTGCTGCTAAGTCACTCCAGCCCTGCTAGCTACTATGTACTGAATGACAGCAGTGTGGGGACAGGCGCAATCCAGCAACTTTACATATACATTTGCAATCTTCAGAACAACCTGCTTTGAACAAAACAGGTACACTAAGGCTCAGAAAGATTCATTTACTGTGAAAGAGAAAAGAGCCAGCAGAAGGCAGAGCAAGAATGAAAATTACAAGAGCTATCACTGCAGTGACAGAGCGCACACGCACACACATTTTTCATGAAACACTGTCTCAGATCCTGCTTCACAGCTCTTCAGATACATGAGCTCTTTGAATTTCTAGGTTCTATGAATCAAGCACCATTACAATATACATTTTAATGAAGAAACTGAGGTTTAGGCTAAAGAAAAAAAACACATATAGATACACACACACACACACGGCCAGCATGTTGATAAACTGGAACTAAAAAATGAGGCCAAACCTATACTTTCAAGCTCTTAAACCACTATACTATAGTAATATCATAATTGTAGGGCTTTATTCATATATGCTATGTACTATATGCAATAAACTATGCTATGTACATTACATATATAATTTCATTTCCTTCTCATTAAAATTGTACCAGTATCCCCTATTCTATGAAGACACTGAAACTTAAGGAGTTATTAATTTGCCAAGATGATACAGCTAATAGGTGCCAAAGCCAGGATTAGACCCCAGGCAATCTGATTCCAGAGTTAAGGCTGTGCTTTTACCACTACATAAGCTGCTCTTTATTTCTGACTCCAAAGGCAGTTTCTTTTATAATTTCTGTTACACCATAGTTATTTATGACTGTATCTGTCTCCCCTACTAGATCATGATGCTCTTCAAGTTCAAGGAACATATTAACCCTTTTTGTATATCCTTAGCACCCAGCACACTCCTTGATATTTACATGTTAAAAGAGAAAGAGTTCAAATTGGAATAGTGGTAAAGAGATTTGCCCAGAGTCACACTATTTGTAAGAAGAGGGACAAAGATGTAACCCTGCTGCTGCTGCTGCTAAGTCGCTTCAGTCGTGTCCGATTCTGCGTGACCCCATAGACGGCAGCCCACCAGGCTTCCCCGTCCCTGGGATTCTCCAAGCAAGAACACTGGAGAGGGTTGCCAATTCCTTCTCCAATGCATGAAAGTGAAAAGTGAAAGTGAAGTCGCTCAGTCATGTCCGACTCTTCAAGACCCCATGGACTGCAGCCCACCAGGCTCCTCCGTCCATGGGATTTTCCAGGCAAGAGTACTGAGAGTGGGGTGCCATTGCCTTCTCCGGATGTAACCTTAAATCTTCTTATTACGAAGTCTATATCTTTTCCACTATAATATGTGAGAGACATGGGTTCGATCTCTGGGTCGGGAAGATTCTCTGGAGAAGGAAATGGCAATCTTCTCTAGTATTCTTGCCTGGAGAATCCAATACACAGAGGAGCCTGGTGGGCTACAGTCCACAGGGTCGCAAAGAGTCTGACACCACTGAAGGGACAGCACGCACGCACCCCCGCTTACCATGTGCTCAGCTGCTATAGTCTGTCCGACTCTTTGAGACCCCATGGATGGTAGCCCACCAGGCTCTTTTGTTCCCAGGATTACCCCACAAGAATACTGGAGTAGGTTGCCATTTCCTCCTCCAGGGCCTCTTCCCCACTCACTGATCAAACCTGAGTTTCCTGCAGCTCCAGCATTGGCAGGTGGGATTCTTTACCACTGGGCCACCTGGGAAGCCCCATACTTTACCATACTCAGAACACTTATCAGTTTGGCACTGACATAAATGCCAAAAAACAACTTGGGGACCAGCTGGTTGTTACAGTGACTCACACTAGTGGTGATAATGCTGTGGATTAGGGTAGAAGCAAGGAAAATGGGGAAAAAAAAAAAAAAAAAAAAAACAAAGTGAAAAACAATTTGAAGGAAGAATTGACAAGATGCAGTAAGTGACCAACCAGGAAACAGGTGCTGATTTCTGAATTCCCAGTGCCTAGCATAATGCCTCAGAGAAGGCAATGGCACCCCACTCCAGTACTCTTGCCTGGAAAATCCCATGGACGGAGGAGCCTGGCAGGCTGCAATCCATGGGGTCTCGAAGAGTTGGACACGACTGAGCGACTTCACTTTCACTTTTCACTTTCATGCATTGGAGAAGGAAATGGCAACCCACTCCAGTGTTCTTGCCTGGAGAATCCCAGCGACGGGGGAGCCTGGTGGGCTGCCATCTGTGGGGTCGCACAGAGTCAGACACGACTGAAGCGACTTAGCAGCAGCAGCATAATGCCTGGCACTCTCCTAGATACTCGAGTGTTCTCTGGACTGACCAGCATTCCTACAGAATCCTTTTGACATGTATTTGGCTCTCGTAGCAGACTTGTGGAGCTGGTATAATAGACACTATTTTGTATATGAGGATACCGGAGGTCAGAAAGAACAATGTACCCAAGTTCATCGAGTTAAAAACGTAGCAGAATTAGGCCTTGAACCAACATATTTAATTCTAATTTTTCCTATTCCATAGAGTGCTCTCAGATGAAGGAAGGAAATGGGTGGAAGACAGAGAAATTGAGCTTTAAAAAAAAATAAAACACGCCATGATTTAAAGTAGTCGTTAACCAAGTGTGTGTGTGTAGAAATAGCACAGATAAGCGCACAAGATAAAATGCTAACATTTGGAGAATCTGGGTGAATGTCTATATGAGAATTAATGTTATTTCTGCAACTTTTTAAAGTCTGAAATTGTCAAAAAAAAGTTAGAAAATAAAAAATGAAATAGGAATCAATACTCCCACAATCTCACTGACAAGACTGAAAAGAAGACAAGGCAAAACTTATTTCTTCAAGGGAATTTGTTATGGCTGTGAAGAGTCTGTCTGCTTAGGTAAGGATAGAAAAGGAACTAAAAATGCTTCTGTGAAAGAAGTGAGCTGAATATACAGATTTAAATATCACCCCCTACTGGTGACAGCTGAGTCACAGAAGAGATAAATTCTCAGAGGAGTGATCAGACAGGATAACTAAACCCTGTAATTAACTATCACATGTAGAGCAGGCAGAATGACGTGGTCCCTCAACAGTGGCTGAAAAAATATCCTATGGAAAACAGGAAAAATAACAACGATCTGAAAGAACAGCACAGCTCTTTAATTTTTTTTAACATGGTGTTTTCTGGAACTGGATAAAATCCTGACGTTGTGAATCATTCAAATTACTTATACCCTCAAATTGGTCCTCTCAAATACTGCTGCTTAAAGTATAAATTGTCACAATTTCTCTGGATATAAAAGACTTAATTACAATCTTAAAAACACCCAGTCCCTGGATCCAGGGCCTCATCTAAGAATTTACCAGAAACAAAAAAGAAAAAAATCTTTAAAAAAGGGGGTGGGGAGTGGGGATAACCAGAGATGTTAACAAAGGAATTTGCACAAAGAGACTTATTCACAGTTTTTCTAAACTCCCCCCTAAAATACATATACAAATTCTAAAATAGGGGGGAAAGGGCAAGCAAATTATGGTATATCAACTATATAGATAATTACATAATAATATGTTTATGAGTAACTCTTTTTTAGAACCCAGTCTTTAAAGTATCTTTTTCACATTTTATTCTGAAATGATGAAACAATGAAAAGTTGTTCAATTTCAGTTATGTGTATGTGTGAGAAGGATACAATGTCAAAACTATTTTTAGTTTTTGTCTCTAAACTTCATTTCTGGAAAAAAATTTTACTTCTTAGATATGTGTTATGTGAATTCTTAAATGAATTTTTCCAGCAGTAGAGTAATAATTTTTGTTCAGAATTCAAGTTTTCTTGAGTTAAAATCAAACACCTTTGAGTTTGCTTGGGCTAAGTTTTTCTGTTTTTTTTTTTTCCCCCAAACTTTAAACTTTTTACTTTGTATTTGGATATAGCCAATTAACAATATTGTGGTAGTTTCAGGTGAAGAGCTAAGGGACTCAGCCATGCACAACCATGTATCCATTCTCCCCCCAACCCCCTTCCCATCCAGGCTGGCCCATAACACAGAGTAGAGCACTGTATATGTGCTATACAGTAGATCTTTGTTGGTTAAAGACAGTAAAATGCTAAGAATAAAGTTAATCTAAGCTAAATAAAAACTGTATATGCAGCAAGATTTCAACTAAACATCTATACAGGCATAGGATTCCCTTGTGGCTCAGCTGGTAAAGAATCAGCCTGCAATGCAGGAGACTGGGTTCGATCCCTGGGTTAGGAAAATCCCCTGAAGAAGGGAACGGCTACCCACTCCAGTATTCTGGCCTGGAGAATTCCATGGACTATATAGTCCATGGGGTCGCAAAGAGTCAGACATGACTGAGCAAATTTCAGAAGATTATATAGCTACTTCTAAACTAAACAATGTTATAGTAAACCTATAAAGAAGAGCAAGGGAAAGATTTAAAATTAAAAAGGATAGTGGATACTTTGGGGGTGGGTGGAAGTAGCATAAAAGAATGGGGCACACAGAGGAAGAAATGGCAGTGATGAGCCTCTATTTCTTAAGTTGGATGCTGGATTTTAGACGTTTGTTTACTACGTTTCATGGCTTACATAAATGTTTTCTATGGTCTTCTAAATGTATCAAATTATTATTTTTTAAAAAATAATATTTATTTTTATTTATTTATTTGACTGGACTGGGTTTTAATTGCAGCACGTGGGATCTAGTTCCCTGACCAGGGATCGAACCTGGTCCCCTGCTTTGGGAGCACAGAGTCTTAGTCACTGGACCATGAGGGAAGTCCCTGAAAGTATCAGTTATTAAAAATGAGAGGGAAAAAAAAAGCAAAAACTTGTGAAAATGTTGAAAAAAAGAGCTGTGTTCACACTTGTGCTTTTCAAATATTTCAAAATAACCAAAAATCAGTGTCTATTTTATCAATGATAGTTATACTTTTCAGTATATGTATTCAAACTAGTAAGAATAGACCTTTCATATTAGACTTTATAATAGATCTTTTATATTTAATTAAACATATAATTAAAATTATATTACTTATGAATGAAAATATACATGCTGTTCTGTGCTTAGTCACTCAGTCATGTCCAACTCTGCAGTCCCATGGACTGCAGCCCACCAGGCTCCTCTGTCCATAGGGGTTCTCCAGGCAAGAATATTAGAGAGGGTTGCCATGTCCTCCTCCAGGGATCCTCCTAACCCAGGGATCAAACCCAGGTCTCCCAAATTGCAGGTGGTTTCTTTACCAACTGAGCCACAGGGAAGCCCAAGAATACTGGAGTGGGTAGCCTATCCCTCCTCCAGGGGATCTTCTGGACCCTGGAATCAAACCAGGGCCTCCTGCATTGCAGGGGAATTCTTTACCAGCTGAGCTACCAAGGAAGCCCACACACATGTACACACACATTTTTATTTTTCCTAAATTGGTCATGATATAACTTCTCACCAGTGCTCCTACACCCATTCCCTATGCAGTCACACATTTCCCAGATTTTACCAACAATGATGGACTGGGATGGAAAGGGCATCTTGAGAAGAGCTTCAGGGGAAAGGCAGGGGGACGGTTATGATGTATACAAAGGAAAGGAAATAGGAAATAAAAAGGGAATTTTAAGAAGTATATCTGTGAACTCTGTTCTATTTCAGGTGTCCAAAAATTTTGCAAATAAAGACTCTGAGTTATTACTAAATGACTTTTTGGCTGAAGGATTATGTTCCATAGATTATGACACTGCTCTGAGGCTAAACAACAAGGATCATAGCTTAAATAGTTATACATAAACAATTAAAGAATTTTTCCTGATATTAAAGCTAGGTATATAAACATGTATCTTCTCTTCTGCTCCTGTCTTTAGACGCCACAAAGCAGAATCTTGAAGGAACAACAAAAGAAAAAAAACAACAAAAATAAAGAACAACTGGACTGAACAGAAGTTAGGAGAGGTATTGAAATGACACTACCTAGGGGAGACACAGAAGGCTTTCAAATGAGGAAAAGGGAAAAAAAGTAATAATGAGACTAACAGTTCGCACTACAAAAGCGAAGATGTAGGTCCACACCTTCATCATTTAACAGCCGTCTAACTCTTCAATTTATAGTGTCTTTTCAGTAGTCCAGCCGTAGTCCAGTGGTTAAGGATCTACCTTGCAATGCACAGGACACCAGATCAATCCCTGGTCTGGGACGATCCCACATGCTGCAGAGCAACTAAATCCATGTGCCGCAACTACCAAGCTTGCGCTCTGGAGCCCATGAGCCACAATTACTGAGCCCCTGAGCACCTAGAGCCCATGCTCTGCAACAAGAGAAGCCACTGCAATGAAAAGTCCGCATGCTGCAACTAGAGCGTAACCCCTGCTCACCACAGCTAGAGAACGCCTGTGTGCAACAACAAAGACCCAGTGCAATCAAAAATAATTTTAAATAAATAAATAAATATGAAGTCTTTTGAAAACAATCATTATGATTCTATGAAGTAAGGAGAAAAGAGATTATCTTTGTTGAAGAAGCTGAGGTTCAGAGAAGGAATGTTACCAGAGGTAGTCGGTCATGCCTCCCTTTCTTAATACATGATGTCCTCTCTCCTTCGAGTACCCTTCTCCACCTTTCAGCTATCAAATTCCTTCCAACACTACAACAGCCAGGACACATGTCTGCTGCTCCATGAAGCTGTTCCTCATATCCCAAAATACAAGTGATATAATCACATGACATTCTCTATACAGTTCTATTACAATTACCCACTGTATAACTTTTACTTGTTTAGATGGCCGTCTCCCTCTCAAGACTACAAATTCAAGGAAAGTTAATAGTTCTCAAATGCTTTTTGTCTAAGATCCACATAAGTGGGGCAAAAAGACCTCATAGCCTATCCATCCCTCCTGGTTCCCAAGTTCCAATGCAAAACCATATTAAAATTATCACTACAAGGGAATCTTACAGACATTTGCTTCACCGAGAAAAATGGATGTTTCCTATTCAAGTTACAAAACACTGTCAAAGTCTAAATCTGGAAATTTTTATGTCAAAAGTTCTTTTAGTACAAATATATATATATAACCACACACTAGATTAAATCAATGATAATTTTTAATTAAGACACAAAACTAATAACAATAAAAAAAAAATACCACCACCTCAATACAACAATGCTGAAGAGATTACAAACCTCTCTTCCAAATTATGGGAAATACAATAAGCTCTATTTGTACGTATGTAGTAGGAGATTTGCAACACTTCCAAGTATCAGACAAAAGAACAGACTTCTTCCTAAAGAGTCTTTGAGGAATCACACACTGATACTCATCAGTTCTTCCTAACCTTCTCATGGCTTTCTTTTAATCTTCCTAATTTTTTAATTTTCTTTCTTATATTCTCCTTTCTTGATGTATTTAGTCATCTATGCAATATTCAGCTAGAGGCATACTCAGTCACTTCCCCATGAGTTAGTTATATAATTTGTTGGTTGGTTTGTTTTCTATATGTAAAAGCTTCACTCTGTTACTATGTCACCAGGGTCAAAGAAGCATTTCAGCATTCTGAGCAGTGGTCTACCCATTTCTAGCAAGTGGGGACATGGGGAACATTGGGAATTGACTACATACTCCAACTGTAGTCTACTGCTGGAGGAGACTGGGGCTTCCACTGTTGCTAGAGTGATAAAAAATGAAGTCCTCATCGATCAGGCAACTTTTACACTTAGGACCTAAAGTCCAAAAAATGCATCAGATAACTTACTTGTTGAATGAATTAGTAAGCTACTAGATGAAAACTTATCTCAGAATTAATTTTATTTCTCCTCAAGAGACTACTTCAGGAAACATCTAATACAAAAAATAGTAAGACTGCCTTAATTCCTCAAGACAGACCTTGTGAACTTCAAAACTATTAAATAATGAGGTCTCCCTTTTGATTAATTAATTAAAAGGAAAAATACACTTTATGGATGATACCAGGAATAGTATCTAACAGCAAAAAAATCAAGTTCACATTCTTTGTATTATTTGATACCTATAATAACCTTATGAAGTAAAAGGAAAAATATTACAAATTTCATTTCACAGTTAAGGAAGCTGAGGCACAAAAATGAAATGATGTTTCCAGAGACCCTGTGCTTAGGAGGAAGAATACGCGACCTGGATTTGAATTCAGTGGTGTTACACTGCAAATTATTTAGCTTTTCTGATCCTCTGTCCTATCCTTTGTAAAATGGGGATAATATTAGTACTTATCTCATGGTGCTATTGTCAGGATGACGTGAGAAACTGTTTTTAAAGCCCCCAGCACAATGCCTGGCAGAGTAATTACTCAGTAAATGTTCCCTTCCTACTTAATAGCCATGATCTTGCACAAGTTATATAGGTTCAAGTTTCAGACACATAAGGCAGAAAGTTCATGACTGTAAATTCTCGAGAGAGAGACTATTCCCATCCAGAGACCAGGTCAAGACAAGTAAGCTCCTTTGTTTCCCTACACCATGAGGCAGATATTTTTTACTCTATGTTTTCACCAATGGCGTGATGTTAGGTGTTAGGGTCCTGGCTTTATGTAGTTGTCTCGGTTCTGATTCATGAATCAGGTTCAAGATCTTATCTCCTACCTGAAATGTTCCTAGGACTGACAGATCATCCAATAGAAAACAAAGGCTCTGATAGCGGTTTGGTTTTTCTATATCCCCAGATGATTTTTTCCTAAAGATTGGGCCAATAACTAGGTGACTACAAAGATCACAAACTTGCCAATTTCAGTATTAGAAATAAATTTTTTACTGACGTCTCTCTGAGGGACTATGCAATAAATACTGCGGTGAAAAGTGTGGGTTTGGAAGTAAGACTGCCTGGATTAAAATGCCAGCTCTACCACTTACAAAACGATGTAACTTTAGGCATGAGGACTTAATCTCCCTGTACCTCAGTTTCCTGATCTATAAAAACACACAATAACAGTACCTACATCACAGGATTGTTGTCATAAATAAATTTTAGGTGTATGGCACTTAGAACAGTGACTGGCATATATTAAACGCTCAGTGTGTGTGTGTGTGTGTGTGTGTTAGTCAATCAGTTGTGTCCAACACTTTGTGATCCCATGGACTGTAGCCCGCCAGGCTCCTCTGTCCATGAAATGCTCCAGGCAAAAATACTGGAGTGGGCTGCCATTTCCTTCTCCAGGGGATCTTCTCGACCCAGGGATCAAACCTGGGTCTCCCACACTGCAGGCAGATTCTTTACCATCTGAGCCACCAAGGAAGCCATAAATGCTCAATAATTGTTAGCTATTACTATATAATGCAAACTCCATAAAACAAACACTATGTTTTGTTCACTGCTATATTCCCAGAGCCAACAAGAATGTCTAACAGATAGGCACTAAATGTTTATTGAATGAGTAAATGAATAGTCAACGCAAACTTATTGTTAGGTGTGTTTAAAGTATTTATTTGCCCCTAGAGAAAGAGACCATATGTTCAGAGAGAAATATTAAGTCCCAAGTCTAGCAATAAAATTAAACAATGGGATTGAAAAGCAGACAGTGTCATTTGACTTTATGGATATAAGACACTTCAAGATATTGAAACAATCTTTGACTCCTCGTTTTAGTAGTATTCCATGGGATATCTCTTTTTAATTTATGGAGTTTTCCCCCCTTGTGCTAGTAATAAAGGCACAGGTAAATTGTTCTCAAGGGTACAGATATTTTCAATTATTTGGCATGGACTGAGGGGAGTTATTTTCTTTTTTAAAAAATACCAACTAGGGAATTCCCTGGCAGTCCAATGGTTAGGATTCCACGCTTTCACTGCAGGGAACATGGGTTCGATCCCTGGTCACATGCTGTGCAGTATGGCAAGAAAAAAAAACAAAACAAGCAAAAAGCACCAACTACTCTCCAGAGATCCCTAGACACCAAATAAAGTTGCAGGTATGACCAACCTAGACAGCATATTAAAAAGCAGAGACATTACTTTGTCAACAAAGGTCTGTCTAGTCAAGGCTATGGTTTTTCCAGTAGTCATGTATGGATGTAAGAGTTGGACTATAAAGAAAGCTGAGCACCAAAGAATTGATGCTTTCGAACCGTGATGTTGGAGAAGACTCTTGAGAGTCCCTTGGACAGCAAGGAGATCCAACCAGTCCATCCTAAAGGAGATCCGTCCTGGGTGTTCACTGGAAGGACTGATGTTGAAGCTGAAACTCCAATACTTTGGCCACCTGATGTGAAGAGCTGACTCATCTGAAAAGACCCTGATGCTGGGAAAGATTGAAGGCAGGAGGAGAAGGGGACAACAGGGGATGGGATGGTTCGATGGCATCACCAACTCAATGGACATGAGTTTGGGTAAACTCCAGGAGTTGGCGATGGACAGGGAGGCCTGGAGTGCTGTGGTTCATGGGGTCGCAAAGCATTGGACACAACTGAGCGACTGAACTGAACTGAAGGCAAGCTTCTTGCATGTATCACTTCAAGGCTTGGCCAGTGTGGCAAAGGGTTCTGTGTTAAAGGGCAAGAAGCTAGATTTGACTCTACAAAAGGTCAAGACTTGCAAAGGTAAATAAATCCCCTTCCCTTCCATCTTAGCTCATGTAATAAAGCTATTCCATGAAACAAAACAAAAATTCAGGTCAGCAGTCACTTAGCAGATGAGCAGTTCATAGCAATCACTAACTCAAAGAGATCCTTTAGCATTATTTCCTCTTAACTACTAGCATTAGTTTTGAAATATGATATGGTAAACAGAGAAGCTGGGTTAATAATGGAAAGAGCGCTGGGCTTGCCGTCAGTCCCAGCTCTGCTATTTAGTAGCTGTGTGACCCTAGGTAAAGAAATTAGCTTCTCAGTTTTCTTATCTGCTAAACCTCTATCTTGACTACCTCACAAAATGGCACTGAGGAATAAATGGGATGTGTATGAAAATGCCTTTAAAATACTAACATACTATGGAAATATTAATATAATTGAAAGAAGGGTTTCTGCTGTGAAAAGTTGGATAGTATATTAATGGAGGTAAGAGCTCAGGTTCACCCGAAATTAAAACCTATTAAAGCAGTCTGCCACTACAGGTAATATAATGTACCTACTTAACTAAAATATTTACCTCTAACATGCTAGAATCTTACTACATTTTTTAACAGGGGTTAAGAGGTCACAGAGAGAGGATTCAATATAACCTTTTCACTTTAGAGATTTAAAATTGGAGGCACAGAGAAGTGAAATGACTTGCCAAAGGTCACAAGGCCTATGGAAAGAAAATAACTGATATTACATAACCAAGAGCACTGAAACTTTTTTCAAAATGCCCTTAGAAAAGGAGACTATGACATTGAACATGCATGAAGATGCTTTTGAGAGCTAAGCAAAGTGTTCATACAAGGGAGAACTGGCGATACAAAAAAAGAAAAAAGATCTTTATACAGTTAACAAAATGTTTAAATAATTTAACCACTCCTCTACATTTACCAGTAACTGATTCTTTACTATCTGTATTTAAATATTCTATTCTTTGGAAGGATACCTCTGCAAACTATAGACAAATAATTTGCAAATGTTTATACAAAGGAATAGTGCTTTGCAATTCATCTCAAAATCATCTGGCTTCTTTCCCAGCTCTTCCTGATGAACACTCCGGACAGAAACATTTATCCCGGGTCAAAACTACTCCTTATGCTAGTAAGAGAAACTACCTGATCCAAAATTTCTTACCCATCAAAACTCTTTTTCCCTCCTCAGAGGACCTGTACAAAGTGTTCATCTATTTCCCCCCCTTTCATGACTCACATCTTACCTTATGCAATTCTCTACAAAGTACACACACTCTTTCAGTCTCAGGAATTATACCAACTGTTTAAGACATGAAGCTGAAAAAACACAATACTGTACTTACCCTCAGAAAGTTCATAATCTGGAGAGACAGCCAGCCTCATTAAAAATACTAGCACCATAAAGTAATTCCCATATCCAAAGCACATATAATGTACAAGGGAGGCATAAGAAAAGGAGGAGCCCAAGGCTACCTACGGGTAAATGAAGGCTTCACAAAGGAGGTAGGGCTCAAAGGGAACTTGAAAGTTAAATAGTCAAGCAGACAGCATTCCAGGCTAAAGGAAGAGTCTAAGCAAAACTAGAGGCATGATAAACAGTATGTGTGCTCAGTATGACTGAACATAAAATGCAAGGACTTTTTCTCATAAAATGATTAGCTCATTAAAGAATTAGATCTTAAGAATGCTCGTATACTGCACAGAACTATTTGCTGGACTCCCACTATGTGATTTACGCTGCCAAGCACACAGGATACAGATAACTATAGACCCACTGCTGGCCACAGTACAGTTGCTACCTGTGTTGTGCAGTTACCATCTGTGTGGCTACAGCAGCCCTATAAGACCACTGTAAACCAGTGGGCCCTAAACTGTAGGTTTCACAAATTTACATGCATTCCAAGTATGCTCTGTACACAATAATATCTTGAAATGTACACTTTCAATGCCCAACAGATGCTGTCAGAATAATGATGTCCACCAGCCTTTGGGACTTTTCCCCCTAATTACTGTGTTCTCAAAGTATATTCCTGTCATGTGTCTCAAGCTTTTCAACATGAAAAAGGTATCTAAATGCTAAAGACAGAAAGCCACCAACATCTGACACGCTACAAATGCTCTGCAAAAAGCGATTTGGCAAGACAGATCAAGAACCATAAAATTATACACACTCGTTGACCAATTTTCTCTCAATATTAAATTACTTTTAAAATGGAAACAATAGTACAAATATTTTAAATGCTTGAATTTAGTTTAGACTCTGAAAATCTCAGAGTCCAGGGAAGGTGTTTGAAATAGCACAGACTTAGGGGTCAGACAAACCTGTGCTTGAATCCTGTTCAGTCACTTATTCGGTATATGACCATAATCACCTGATTTCTCTAAGTCTCAGTTTTCTTAACTGTGCCATGAGAAAACATCATCAACCTCATGGAATTGTGAAGATTAATTAGTACATCATCTGATACTGTGTGCTCACTAAATGTGTGAGATCATGCTCTCTAAATAAATGTCCCAGCATTCAAGAACTTTGTCTTAACATTTTCCTCTATTAATTACTAGCATTAAAAATATCTTTTATTCCACTGCAAATAATGACTATTTCTGCTACTTATTGGTTGTGTGTTTTTAAGGGTTAGCTTTAGAACCTATGAAAAAAGTAGTGTTCCAGTCAAAATTTCCTAATTCAAGGATGACTCAATCATTAAATTCAACGTTGATATTTTGCTTGGTACTTTTTTAAGTTTTTTTTTAATTGAAGTATAGTTGATTTACCGGGTTGTACCAATCTCTGCTGTATAGCAAAGTGACTCAGTTATACACAAATAGACACTGATTTGTGTATTTTTTTTTACCATATAATGAAAAAATTACTTAAAATATTCTCCTTTGAAAACAGAATAGTTTGAGAGTATCCAAAAATTGATCTACTGAACATGTGTGAATTAGTGGAAATTAGGAAACTAGCTCATCATATTACAGACACTCAATTGTTACACACTGAACAACACAGTAATTTTAAATTATTTTTATTCTTATAATGAACTGTTGGTGAAAGAAAGACAGGAAACATAATTGCAATGACAAAATAGGAGTAAATGAGTGCATTTATCTTACCAGGACTCTTAAATGGTACATCAAGATATCTCAGTATTCTTAAGTATTAAAAAAAGAAATGTGATGATAATTCTATCCAATTTGGATTTTCATTATTAGAAGTAAACTAACCACACTTCCTGGTGGCTCAGATGGTAAAGAATCCGTCTACAATGCGGAAGACCTGGGCTCGATCCCTGGGTCAGGAAGATTCCCTGGAGAAGGAAATGGCAACCTATTCTAGTATTCTTGCCTGGAGAATCTCATGGATAGAGGAGCCTCGAGGGCTACAGTCCACACGGTTGCAAGAGAGTCGGACACAACTAAGTGACTAAGCACTACTGCAATATCCACACTTCCAATGTTTTATTTGTGGAGGCATGCTTGTAAGCAGCAGCCTGGAAGCATTCTTTTTATTTTGTCATTTAGAAAAAAAATTGAAAAATTAGAAAAACCTACTAATTTTTACTTATCCACCACCCAGAGTAATGAAAATCAAAACAAAAACAAGCAAATAGGACCTAATTAAACTTAAAAGCTTTTGCACAACCAAAGAAACCAAAAGCAAAATAAAATAACTGACAAAGGATTAACTTCCAAAATATACAAAGAGCTCAGGCAGCTCAATATTAAAAAAAAAAAGCAAACAATCTAATCAAAAAACGGATGGACGATCTAAACATACATTTCTCCAAACAAGACACACAGATGGCCAAAAAGCACATGAAAAGATGTACATCACTAATTATTAGAGAAATGCAAATCAAAACCACAATGAGGTATCATCTCACACCAGTCAGACTAGCCACCATCAAAAAATCTACAAACAATAAATGTTGGAAAGGGTGTAAAGAAAAGGAAACCCTCCTACACTGTTGGTGGGAATGTAAATTTGTGCAGCCATTATAGAAAACAGACTGGAGGTTCCTTAAAAAACTAAAAATAGTGTTGCCATATAATCCAACAATCTCACTCTTGGGCATATAGCTGGAGAAAACTATAATTCAAAAAGGTACATGCCCCCCAGTGTTCACTGCAGCACTATTTACAATAGCTAGAACATGGAAGCAACCTAAATGTCCAAGGACAGATGAATAAAGAAGATATTTTTATATCTTTCTATGTACAATACACATACAATATGTATTATACATATACAAAGCAATATTACTCAACCATAAAAAAATAACTAAATAATGCCATTTGCAGCAACATGGCTGGACCTAGAGATTGTCATACTGAGTGAAATAAGTCAGACAGAGAAAGACAAATTTCCTATGATAGTGCTCAAGTAATCTTAAAAAATGGTATATATTAACTTATTTATAAAACAGAAATAGAGTCACAGATACTGAAAACAATGATGGTTATCATCAGGGAAAGGGGGAGGGGTAAATTGGGAGATTAGGACTGACATACACACTACTATATATATATATAAAATAGTTAACTAATAAGGACTTACTGGATAGCACAGGGAACTATATGGGAAAGGAATCTAAAAAAGAGTGGATATATGTGTATGTATAACTGATAACTCTGCTGTACAGCGGAAACTAACACAATATTGTAAATCAACTATAGTCAAATAAAAATTAATTTTTAAGAAAAGACCTACTGATTTTTAAAATACAAAAAAGCAAGAATTCCTAATTTAAGGTTAAAAGTCAGTTCTTAAGTATTTTTTTAAATTAATTTATTTTTATTTTTGAATATGTGGGTCTTTGTTGCTGCAAGGGCTTTTATTTTTCTCTAGTTGCAGCAAGCAGGGGCTACTCTCTAGTTGCCAGAGCGTAGGCTTCTCATTGTCGTGGCTTCTCTTGTGCGGAGCACAGGCTCTAGGGCTTGTGGGCTTTGGCGTTTCAGCTTCCGGGCTTTAGAGCACAGGCTTAACAGTTAGGGTGTACGGGCTTAGTTGCTCTGCGGCATGTGGGATCTTCCAGGACCAGGGATCGAACCCATTGGCAGGCATTTCCCCACATACATCATGCCTCCTTCGCTTTCAGCTTCTATGCTCAAGTCAGTCCCTTTGCCAAGAATGGCTTTCCTTCTCAAACTCTTATCCAATAAACCCTCAAAAGGCAAAACTCCAACTCGAACGGTCTTTCTCAACAAAGTCTACCTGACTTTCTGATCCTTCCCAAAGTCAGCCATCCATTCAACAAATATTTATTAAGCACATATTATGCATCAGACGCTATGTAGGTGTTAAAAAATGAGACACAAAACAGGTCTTATACACAGTCATTTTCAGTAAATAGCAGCTATTAATGCTGCTGCCTAACCATATCAACCATATCATTTGAAATAGTTCCACACACAAATATATTTAATTTTATACCTTACCCTGATTTATTTCTTCTTAGCATTTACGACTATTCTCATAATATATTTGTTTATTGTCTTTTTTTTTTTTAAACCACTTTAACCACAATGCCTAGAACACCACCTGGCCCTTAGAAGCTAGTCAAGTCACTTCTGTATCAATGATTTTTATAGTCTGAAGGTAGAGACAGATATTAACTGAAAAATCATAGCAAGAAACATAAAATTACAATTGATGTGTATTCTATCAAAGAGACTAACACAATGGAAGTGTGTGACTTAGCAGTGTTTTTGTTTTGTTGAGTAGGCTGGGGGGTTGGGGTTTCCCTCACTTCCTTGAGCTGAGAACTCCAGGATATGCAGTTAAGCAGAAAACAGACAGTGCGAGGTCATTCACAAATGCTATTCCTTCTAAACAGGTTTTCCACAACACACCTCAACTCCTGTCATTTAGTCCCTTAGGTTTCTCCTAAAAGTAAGACCCTCTGGGAAGCCATCCCTAACTTTCCCATATCATGATCCTGCCACTTTTCCTTTTTTAGCACTCTTCACATTTATAATTACTCTTTTTGCTTGATGCTATACTGTCTACAGACAAAACATACAAAAAAGCAGAGACCACATCTGTTTTATTACTTGCAATATCCTCAATGTCAACAGTCAATGGCAGTCCAAAAACTGTTAGATGAATAAAAAGGACTACACCTTAAACCAGTGGTTCTCAAAAATGTGGCTTATAGATCAGGAACACCAGTGTGACATGGTACTTGTTAGAAATGCAAACTCTCAAGTCCTACTCCAGACCTAATAAGTCAAACTCTAGAAGTGGCAGACCACAAGCCCTCCAGGAAATTCTGATTCATGATAAAACTTGAGAACCTCTGTCTTAGACACATCAACTATTCAAAACACAACCTAACAATAAAAATTTTGAAAAATATAAAACACAAAGCATTATAATAATATTTGGTTCTATTTATTGAGTGCCTATTATACCCACTACACAAGGAAATTTTTAAGTAGCCTCTACAAATAATTTTTAGCTAATAATAAGCTAAAATTTTGCCTTCTCTTCAACTCTCCCATACATGTAATTTTACACAGTGTGTATGTATTTTAACAAGGAAAAATCCAGTTAGTTGGAGACAAAGTCTAAACCATAACCATGTCTCATATATCTAATTCTAGTCTCATTTCCTACTACACATCCTCATTCCTGCATTCTTCATGCCACATAAAAGTAATCCTGCTACCTACAATACATCCTCATTACTTTCTACTCACATTCACAACATTCTTCCCCTACTCAAAATGATCTATATAAACCCTATTCACTTTTCAAGCCCAGCTCAAATGGCACACCTGGATCCTAAACACCCAAAAAGGAGTTTATAACTTCTCCCTCTCTACTCATACATTCACTCTCTGTGGGAAGGCTAACACTTTCAAAAATCTAGCCACTTGGTGTATTTGTTGGGACAGCTCTTTAGTCTGAAAAGGTCACATCTTAATAAATTTCCTTTCTGCACCAAAAATAAGAATCTCAGACTCACTCTTTCTGAGTAGTCCACTAGTTTTCTCAAATTTCAGTTCAAGATCACATGTGTCAGACAGGAAAAATGGGACCATAAAGTGAAATCATTCAAGCACCTACTTGGCCTGGGCACTGGGAATAACAGGAGTAAGGCACAGTAACTGTGTAGAACTCACATTTCAGGGGAAGAAACAGATTAACATACAATAGCAGTGTGATGGGATGTGAATGTGAAGGATTGTTGTGCAGGCAGACACTGGAGAATGACCACCTAAAAATGCAGAGTCAGTGAGTTAGAGAAAGTTCACAGATCAAGTAACTTTGAACCACTCCTCAAAAATCAGGGGAGAAAACAGAAATTGACTGTCCTCCTAGGAGAACATAATTACCAGGACTTAGTTTTGACTAGAATGTCTTATTCCTCCCAGAGACCAAAACTTAGATTGCTACATATGCTGGAGCAATGGATTAATCAAATGAACTGCAAACCATGTGCAACCCAAATCAATGAAAGACCCACTGAAGCTTCAAACAGGAAGGAGAGAGAAAATCTGAAAATGTAAGGCTCTCCCAACTAAAAGCAGAGAGGGTAAAACAAATGAAGATAATAGAGGTACTAAGGAGACTGTCACAAACTGACTGCCAAGCTGATTTTCCATCTCCAGATGCCCTGGTCTCAGTCTCCAAACAAAAACAAACCATTTGTTCTGAGTGACAAAAAAGCCTGTAAATAAACATTTTTACATTTCCCAAACTATACTTCCACATTAAAAGATGCTCAAAATAAATATTCAATTTAAAACATTTTAAGTTACTTCTACCAAAAAGCTAGATATCTTATAAGGCCATAGTATGCATGCCGGCCCGCACCCCACGTCTCACTCCGCCGCTCCAAAACACACTATCACTCAGTTTTTGCAATGACATTAGATAATCAGGCTTGCAGGCTCTCTCCAATCTACCCCCTTCCCTCGACAAAAAAGAAAAGAAAGAAGAAAGCCTCCGACTCCCTATCTGCCCGCCCAACAGCTCCTGGGAAGCAACCGCCCTCAAACTGTTCCTGCTTAGACCCTTGAATCCCGTAGAAGGAAATGGGGACAGCTGTGAGACCGCGGAAGAGAGGACATCCAATAAGGGGGAGAGGAAACGTGGATGGTGGAGGACGAAGGGGAGAAAGGATACGGACAGGAGATAAAATGGTGAGAGGGGGCAAGCAGCAGGAGCAAAAAGGAGGGAGGAAACAGAAGGAAGGTGTAGAGATCCCAAAAGAGAGAACAAGGCAAAACCATAGAGGAGAAAAGAAGGTCGGATTAAAGGACGAGAAGGGGGAGGCAAGGGGGAACGCGAAAGAGGCTGTCACTGGGGGGTGATTAAAAAAGGGGGGGTGTCACCGAGTGGAGAGAGACGCGGGGGGGGGGCTTGACGGCGGGGGGGGGGGGGGGTGTTACCCCGGCAGGTGGCCGGGCAACAAGGGGAAGAAGGAGCGGATCAGTTAGGCGTAGCTAACAAGGAAGGGAGGTAAAGGCAGGAGCAGACCGGGCATCAGAGTGGGGGAGGGCAGGCCCGCGGGGGCCAGGGTGGCGGGCGGCCGCGCCTCAGGCAGGCCTCGCTCTCTTACCATGGCTGCGCCGGCCTGGTCCTCGGGCATGCAGCCTCTGTCCTGGGTTCCGCGGCGGGCCGGGCCTGAGCCCGCCCCCAGGCTGAGCCTGCGCGGGGGCTCCAGGAGGCTCCGACGAGCGGCGGCTCCGGGCTCGGCCCAGGCCTCGGCCTCCCGGCCTCAAAAGCTGGAAGTGCAGCAGCCGCAGCCGCAGCCCAACCCGGAGCTCAGACTCCGCCCCCAAGGCCCCGCCCTCGCCCGCGAGCCCACGCTTGGCCCCGCCTCCGCGCCCACTGCGCAGTCTCGGCGGAGTCCCGACGACAGCTACCGCACAGCTCCGGTCCTGTGGCTTTTCGCTCTCCCAGGCCTTTTAAGGAGCTGCACTTCCTCAAATAACCAGAGCTTTAAAACTAAAAACCTTAAATATACGTCCTAACAGGAGACTAGAGCAGTCACTCGTTTCGGTAACCTACAGACTGCTGTGCTTCTGGTTCATTGCCATTAATCACCATTATCATAATTCTTGATCATTTCATTTATTTTGGATGATACCTCCAATGGCATAACTTCTCATGGTCTTCTCCACTAGGGACCACCCTTGCCTCAGCTTTTCATTTCCCTGCTCATACTTTTGTTCTTATTTCCAATAACTGTAGTTCAGTTCGGTTCAGTCGTTCAGTCGTGTCCGACTTTGGCGACCCCATGGACTGCAGCACGCCAGGCTTCCCTGTCCATCACCAACTCCCGGAGTTTACTCAAACTCATGCCCTTTGAGTTGAAGATCCCATCCAGCCATCTCATCCTCCCTCTTCCTCTTCTCCTCCCGCCTTCAATCTTTCCCAGCATCAGGGTTCCTTCCAATGAGTCAGTGCTTCTCATCAGGTGGCCATTGTATTGGCGTTTCAGCTTTAACATCAGTCCTTCCAATGAACACCCAGGACTGATTTCCTTTAGGATGGACTGGTTGGATCTCCTTGAAGTCCAAGGGACTCTCAAGAGTCTTCTCCAACACCACAGTTCAAAAGCATCAATTCTTCAGTGCTCAGCTTTCTCTAGTCCAGCTCTCATATCCATACATGACTACTGGAAAAACTATAGCTTTGACTAGATGGACCTTTGTTAGCAAAGTAATGTCTCTACTTTTTTTTTTTTTCCTACTTTTTAATATGCTGTCTAGGTTGGTCATAACTTTTCTTCCAAGGAGCAAGTGTCTTATAATTTCATGGCTACAGTCACCATCTGCAGTGATTTTGGAGCCCAAGAAAATAAAGCCTGTCACTGTTTCCATTGCTTTCCATCTATTTGCCATGAAGTAATGGGACTAGATGCCATGATCTTAGTTTTCTGAATGTTGAGTTTTAAGCCAACTTTTTCACTCTCCACTTTCACTTTCATCAAGAGGCTCTTTAGTTCTTTGCTTTCTGCAATAAGGCTGGTGTCATCTGCATATCTGAGGTTATTGATATTTCTCCCTGAAATCTTGATTCCAGCTTGTGCTGAAATCTATTAATATAATCTCAATTTTAATCATCAACTCTCCCACATCAACCACCTTCCTTTCTAGCTCACTTCTAATACCCAGCTCCAAAATTGATCAAGTCTACCAAGACTCAGAATCCACTGTCCTAATACATTTTTCACTGTTCTTCACACTATCCTGTATCCTCATTTCTTTTCATGAACAGCTTAGCTTCTACGTCCGTTATGAAAATCTTTCCTAGGTATTCACCTTCATTTCTCTAATTCCTTCTGTTCCCTATACTCACCTGAGGAAACTTTAATCCTAAATCTGCAGCAAAATGGGATAGAGTGGAGAAAAATCTGAAATCCTACTGACTGACCTCCACCTACAATTCGATATCATTGTCAAATAAGCCCTTAATTCTTGACTCTCCTACTACATTTCTCCAGTTCCATCACTCCCCCTCCCCACTGGGTGACTATGTCAAAAATCTCTCTTCAAACTTCCAAAGCTTCTCACTTACCTGATGATTTCATTTCCAATTTACTGTGAAGATGAAGCAAGCAAAAAAAATTCTCTAGGTTCCCACCACCGCCATGACCTCCAACCTACCTATACCTCTGCTATGCTCCTGACTGTGCTGTTATACTCTGCCTTCCTTTGCTTACTAAAAGGAACTATTTACCTTTTAGCTAAGGTCAAACCTTCCTCAATTCTTCTCACACTATCTGTGCAAAAAGACTTGTTTTCTCCCCCCAATTAGCCATAAACCTATATTTTTATAAAATATGATAAAAATTAAAATTTAAAAACAGACATATAAAAATGCAAGCCCAGATATAGTTTTTTTAACCCTCCCAACCACTCTTAAGTATAGAGTTCAGTGGCATTAAATCCCTTCACATTACTGTTCTACCATAACCATCATCCAGCTCCAGAGTTCTTGTCATCCTGTAAAACCAAAACTCTGTACTCTTTAAACAATAAGTCTTCATTTCCTCCTCACCTCAGATCATAACAACCACCATGTTACTTTCTGTCTACGAATTTGACCACTCCAGGTCAGATTTTTCTTGTTGCTGTTATTAGATCCAATAGACATAAAATGTTTCTGTCAAATTGTTATAAAAGTTTCTAAATATGTACTCTCAATTTCTGTCACAAACTGGTGACAAACTTTTGTGGGCCATCACTAGTACACAGATCACACTTTGAGTGGGACAGTGCTACTGTGCTACTGTTTCACTTTCTTTAAGTCATCTATCCAGCAGTTCTCCTCATCTACATCATGGTTTTTCTTTCCCATTGACATACCAAAATAAATTTATTTCTTCCATCTTGAAACAAAACAAAAACCCTCTTGACTGGGCTTGACCCCCCAACTATTACCCCATTTCTCTGCTCTTTTTCACAGCAAAATGTCTCATAAAAGTGGCCAGTACTCTACTGTCTTCACTTCCTTTCTCCCATCTCCTACGGGACCCTGTCCAGTTGAGCTTTCACCTCCACCACTCCACTGAAATGCTCTTGTCAAGAGACACCCGTGACATCCATTTACTCACAAAAATCAATGGTCATTGTTACTTGACATACCAAGAGCAGTAGACTTAGCTAATCAATTCCTCCTCCTTGCCCACATGACACTCCATTCCCTTGGTTCTTCTTCTGCCTTACTGGCTGCTCTTCATCTCTCCACGTTTCTCTGACCTCTAAATACTGCAGTGCCCCAGGGCTCAATACTTTGACCTCTTGCCTTTTCCATTTATAAACACTCCTTGATAATCTTATCCTATCACATTTTTTAAAAATACAATCTAAGTAGTGATAATCCCCCAAAAGACACCTCCATTTCCAGACCTCTTTTCTGAATTTCAGACTTATATGTTCAATTGCCAACTTGTAAACATCCCCCTTTGTATGTCTAATAGATTTTTATTATTCCTAGTAACCGTTCAGTATGGTTCTTCTCAAGTCTACTGGCCATGCATAAACCAACAAACAGAAAAGGGAGGGACTTCTGTGGTGGTGTAGTGGATAAGACTCCAAGCTCCCAGTGTAGGGGACCTGGATTCGATACCTGGTCAAGGAACTAGATCCCACATGCTGAAACTAAGACCCAAAGCAGCCAAGTAAATAAATAAATATTTTAAAAAAGAAATAAGGCCACTAGTATTAGCTTAGACCAATAATGATTTATTGTCTGTATTTGATCTGAGGATCACCTTCCCTGAGGACCCAATTTTAAATATATTTAAAATATATCAATGATTTTAAAAAGGAAAGAAAAGAAACCAATGGTAGTGGTGGAAAATCACCATAAAAAAATCAGAACTCTACCATCAACGAAGAGTGGAGCCACAATTGACCTCTATTCAATGAAATAGAACAGAAAGTCCAAAAGTACATCCAAATATACTTGATAATTTTGTATGATAAAGGTAAAATTTCAAGTCAGTAAAAAAAAAAAAAAAGTGGCACTATTTTTGGTGTTACAATAAATGGACAGCCATTTAGAAAAATTTAACTTGGATCTACACCTCACTATTCAGGAGAAATTTAAAATACATCAATGATTTTAAAAAGGAAAGAAAAGAAACCAAAATGTTTTTGAAGGGACCATGGCAGTTTTTATAATCTCAAAGTAAGGAATATCTTTTAAAGTATAAAACAAAATGTAGATGCTATAAAAGATGGATAAATACAACTATGTGGAAATAAAAATTATCTGTACTGCAAAACCACCATAAGAAGAGTGAGATGAAAATGGCTATATAAATATATATATATATGTATTTGCAGTTTGTATCATAAGAAAATGGGTGATTGTCATATTTATATAAAAAGATTAAATCTATAAGAACCAAAATGCAAGAGGAAAAAGTGCAAAGAAGTGAACCAATAGTCACAGAAAAAGAAATATTAATAGCAACGGCTCTTAAATGCTCACTGTTGCCCAGGATAAGAGAAATGCAAATTAGAATTTTTTTGGAATATTATTTTTCACCTATCAGATTGACAAGGATCTATAAGACTCATAAGACTGTGTGGTGGTGGTAGTGGTGGTTTTAACGGGTACTCTCATATTTTGTTGGTGGGAATGTAAATTCAAACAACTTTCACGGAGGACAGTTCAGTAGTGGTATTTTTAAAAGGTATTTATTTATTTGTTTGGTGACTCCAGGTCTCACTTGCAGATGCAGAATCTTTAGTTGCAGCGTGTGGAACCCAGTTCCCTCAACCAGGGGTCGAACCAGTGCCTCCTGAATTGGGAGCATGTTAGCCACTGGTCCACCAGGAAAGTCCCTTGGTGACGGTATTTATCAAATTTTTAAATTACTATTCCCCTGGACCCAGCAATTCTACCTCTAAAAAAATTGTTCAGAATGTTTAAGTCACAAGGACTTTTTTATTATTAATTTTAAAAAATTTTTAGTTATTTATTTCTGGTGACACAGCATACAGGGTCTTACTTCCCCCACCAGGGATCAAACCTGTGACCCCTGCAGTGGAAATGCAGAGTCCTAATCACTGGTGCGTGCGTGTGTGCTCAGTCGATACAGTAGTGTCTGCCTCTTTGTGACCCAATGGACCATAGCCCTCCAGGCTCCTCTGTCCATGAGATTCTCCACGCAAAAATATGGAGTGCCATGCCTTCCTCCACGGGCTCTTCCCCACCCAGGGATCAAACCCATGTCTCCTGCATTGCAGGCAGGTTCTTTACTGTTGAGCCACTGGGAAAGTCCCCTAATTAGTGGACTGCCGGGGAATTTCTTCTACTTTTAAAAATTTAATCTACACATACACTCAAGCATGTGTACAAATTTTGTTCGTAATAGCAGAAGTGTGGAAACAAATGTTTATTTATAAACATTAATACACAGTTTATTAATACACCAGTTAAACACAGTAGTAGTATATTCCTACCAAGTTTACCAGGCAGCCATAAAAAAGAATAAGAAAGTTCTTCAAATAATCTTCAAGATCTACTGTTAAGTGAAAAAGCAAGATGCTAAAAATGTATATTGCATACTAGTGTTGCTGTAAGAAGTGAGGGTAGTAATATGTATTCATGAGTGCTTATATTTGCAGAAAATATCCCTGGAAGAATTTAACAGAAATAGACATCATCGATTGTCTGATTGCTGCTAGGGAAAACAACTAGATGGCAGGAGAATGGTAGAAGACTCTTCACAGACTAGCCTTTTGACTTTTTAATCATAAAGCTGTGTTACCTTTTCTAAAAGTAAGTAAATAAAACTGATTTAGAGCTGTTTATTCATTTTACAATTAAAATAATTTTTTCCACAAGTAATGACTTTATAATGTCCCTGTTACAAGAGCTTCTGTATACTCTTATTATTGTTGATTTAATCAGAACTAGATTAATAGTTACTCATCATGTTTGGTGAATATAATCAACCTCCTTTGGCAAACAGAGTTTATGACTTAAAGTGAACAAATATAATACTTTACAACAAACATAGTTTCCTATAGCAACTCATAATCTCAGGATGATAAAGAGTAATTTATAGAGTCTTTGGAACTATGAAAATAAACCTTTTGATGTTATTGGGAAAGTCTGCTCCTTTTATAAACACAGAAATTCAACTTCATGAGAAAAGATTCAGACTAACTGAATTCAACTTAAATTTAACTTAAATTCAATGATAAATGGCATATAAGTATACACTATTCTTTCCTCTTATCTATGTAAACAGAAGTTAATGGTTAATTCAGTGAGTGTGTCATCCTCTCAAAAACACTTGTATCCTTTAAAAATTCCTGCTATTGAAGCTTGTGGCCTTTGGTCTCTAGCTATAATCAAGGTTAAATCGAAGGTATTCAAGGTTTATGATATTTTATTTCTCTAGAAAATCAATTGTTTACAGAATTTGGAAGATTCTCTTATTCTTAAATAGCTGTTGTTATTATTATTATTATTATGAGAATATCGATTTGTTCCATTTTGCTCTAGAAGGATAAGCTGGAGGCAAAGAGAGAATAGGAAACTTTTGCAAGGTAGAGTTTTAGCTCAAAAAAGAAGAGAACATTCTAAGAGCAAAAACTATCTCACATGGAATGGGCCGTGTATTTGTGACATAGTAAACTCTTGGTCACCAAAGAAAGGGGCTGATAGACAAAATGTTGGGATATAATAGATGGGAGTTCTAATAATGAGTTTTAAAACAAATTTAATGATTGTTCAATCTTCTCCTAATTTTGAAAGTCAGCAGTTCAAGAAAGTTAAATGGGAAAAGACAAAAGCAAAGGAATAAGAATTTCAATACAACTCACTTATTTTTCTAAGGCAAGATTTCGTGTTATTTTTTACTAGTCAGTGCCCTGAAACCTTAAGGGAGGGGACCATTCTAAAGGTCTATCGTCTTTTGTACTACTCTGTCGGATAATGAAAAAGACTCCCAGTTAGAAATAAGTACAAAGTCCTCCTTACCAATTTAATATGAGAGAAAACAAACTTAGTATGATGAAATTTCAGCTGGTTTCTCTTGAGCATGAGGTGCCGAGCTCCATTCCAACTACTCATCAGAACCCAAGACTTAGAGCAGAAGTTTCTGATAAGCATTCTCTATTAAGAGAAGTCCACCCTAGTCACTGGGTTGGCTGCTCTGCGTAGAGCCAGGCAGTATCAAAGGGACTTTTTTTTTTTTCAGGCTGAAAGTAGCAATCCAAATATTAACTCTAGCAATCTCTTACAAAGTCACAGCAGTGTTTTAGAAAGCAGTTTATCAGCAAGCTTCACATTCAAGCCTCCCAACAATCCCCTGCGGCTGACAAAAAAGGTGACTATTCCATTTAATAGATGAGAAAACACAGCCTCAGAGATAGGAAACCCCTCAAGTCAGTCATGTAAGAACTAATGCTGACCCCACAATCAATTCCACTACCTCATTGCCTTGGAGAGAATTGGAATTTCTCTCTAAGATAGGAAGGACCTGGTGAACAGGAGGTCTTTCTAATGTGAAATTGTTTTTTGACTATAACCCATTGTAAACATTAGTGTCTATCAGAATCAACTGGAGCATCTTTTAAAGCAGATTGCTAGGTGTCTCCCCCAGAATTTCTGATCCATTAGGTCTGGGTGAGGGCTCAAGATTTTGTGCCATTAGCATGTTCCCAGGAGATGCTGATGATACTAGTCTAGGAAGGCACTGGGAAAATTACTTTCTCACTCTATCCTTGCTTCATAGTGTGTGTGTACTTATGAAGTCGCTTCAGTAGTGTCCAACTTTTTGGGACCCTATGGACTGTAGCCCACCAGGCTCCTTTGTCCATGGGATTCTCCAGGCAAGAATACTAGAGTAGGTTGCCATTTCCTCCTCCAGGGGATCTTCTCCACCCAGGGATCAAAACTGCATCACCTGTGTTTCCTGCATTGCAGGTGGATTCTTTACTGCTGAGCCACCAGGGAAGTCTCTCCTTCCTAGTATCTTCTGTAAGATGCTAGAAGGCAAATAAGAGTGATTTGAGTAGAAAAACAGCAAGATTTTATAGCTCTCTGCACTGCTGAAACACAAGTATACCTCAGGATGAGACTGAGGAGCACTGCGCCAGGAGTCAGAAGGGCTGCTTTCCAGACACTGGGGAGGTGGGATTTGATACTTTTAAGGAACCTTGGAACCCTGAGATACTGAGGCCTTGGGCAAATCTCTCTCTCTGGGGCTTAGTGTGATCATCTATAAAATGTCCTAAGGGTTAAATGGCCTGGAAGGGTGGCCCCCAAGTCCCCTCTACCAGTTCTAACATTGTAGTTCAGAACTTACCTAGCAAGGTGATATTTAATGGGCCAGGACACTCTGAAAAATTAGAGTGTATTAATATATGAGAAATCCTCTTTACATGGTGGCTCTAAGCACTTGTGGGGAAATTGGTGAGAACTTCTGACTGTGGAATCAGAAATACATCTCCAGAGAAGAGAAATGTGGATTAAAAACCAGTTAAGTATCCTCTTGTCTTGTCTTAATTAAAAAGGAACAATGAACAGAGAGTTTCGTTCAACTGTTTAGGATTGGTATCGCCCCCTCTTCATTACTCTCACCAACTAAACACATTCATAGAAAACCTTGACACCTGACTCAGTCCTCAGTCCTCAGTCCTCATTCTATTGCAGTAATTGTCCAAATGTGGTCCCCAGACCACCAGTATCAGCCTCATCTGGGAACTTATTATAAATGCAAATTCTTGGGCCATCAAGACAAACTAAATCAGAAATTCTGGATATGGGGCCCAGAAATCTATGTTTTATCAAGGCTGCCAACTTATTCTGATCCACACTAAAGTTAAAGAGCCACTGCTGCTGCTGCTAAGTCGCTTCAGTCGTGTCCGACTCTGTGCGACCCCAGAGAAGGCAGCCCACCAGGTGGGATTCTCCAGGCAAGAACACCGGAGTGGGTTGCCATTTCTTTTTCCAATACATGAAAGTGAAAAGTGAAAGTGAAGTCACACAGTCGTGTCTGACTCGTAGCGACCCCATGGACTGCAGCCTACCAGGCTCCTCCGTCCATGGGATTTTCCAGGCAAGAGGACTGGAGTGGGTTGCCATTGCCTTCTCCAAAAGAGCCACTAGGCTGGTGCAATCCTACAATAACTTGGATGACTTCAACATTCACCTTAGTGACCCATCCTGCCCTCTGGCCTCTCTATTCCTTGACTTCCTCATTTCTAATGACTCCCCTTTCCACATCAGTCATTAGACTGACTGTACCCTGCACCCTATGGCTGCACCCTGAACCTTGTCAAACTCAAAATTCCTTCATATGTGAAGTCTAAAAACATCCTGTCCATGCATCACAATCTCTTTATCTTTGTATTCTCTATGCTTTTCTTGAATGGTGACAAACTCTCCAATGGCTTCATGCAGGCAAGGAGAGAGGCCAGCCCTCTATTCTGATGAGTCCAAAATTTTTATTCTAAATCTTCCTCCCAAGCTCCAGGCCTCTACATCTAATGGCAAATACAGACTCCACTTGGATATCCCACTAATATCTCATAACCTCAGGCTCAAAAAGTAACTCCCTATCTTTCCTAAAAACTTATTTCCCTTTTTGTGTTCTCTATCTCAGGAGCAGATGCCCAAAAATGAGTTTATTTTTAAAGATCTGGACAAATATATAATTAGATGTATGAAGTTTCACTGCCCTAAAAATCCTCTGTGCTCTATTTATCCCTCTCTCTCCCTAACCCTGACAACCACTTATCTTTCTACTGTCTCCACAGTTTTGCCTTTTCCAGAATGTTGTATAGTTAGAATCATATGGCATATGTAGGCTTTTTAGGTTGGTTTCTTTTACTTGATGAAAGTGCTAAGTATTACATTTCCTCCATATCTTTTTGTGACTTACTGACTCATTTCTTTTAGTGCTAAATAATGTTCCATTATCTGAAGGTACCACAAGACTAGAGTTTTGAATGTTAAGCAACCTGGTGATCCTAAGGTAAAGCTAATTCTAGACTTTATCCTTTGGTACCCATTAGAAGAATTTTGATACACTATGGCCCTCCTTATACATTTTTAATTTGACATCTACATTTTTATTATCAGTTTAATCATTGCTTACTGAACACTCTTGCTTTGCTGTCATCAGAAGTCCAGAACATTCAAATTATCCTTTCAGTGATGGTCCAGATATTTTTAGCCCAGGGCAGTACTTTCATTGGGATTTCCCTGTTAGCTCAGTTGGTAAAAAATCCACCTGCAATGCAGAAGACCCCGGTTCAATTCCTGGGTCAGGAAGATCCACTGGAGAAGGGATAGGCTATCCACTCCAGTATTCTTAGGCTTCCCTTGTGGCTCAGCTGGTAAAGAATCTGCTTGCAATGCGGGAGACCTGAGTTGGAAAGATCTCTTGGAGAAGGGAAAGGCTACCCACTCCAGTATTCTGGCCTGGAAAATTTCATGGACCATATAGCCCTTGGGGTCACAAAGAGTCGAACATGACTGAGTGACTTTCACTTCACTTCAATACTTTCATAGTGATAGTCAAGATTCATCAGTGGCATATCTTTCCTTTGAAGATGAGAGAAAAGTTACTGTGAAAGAGGAGAAATAAAAAGCACATTATCAGGCAGATTAGTTTTAGAAAAGAATGGACACATAAAAGTTAGAGATATGGAAATTATTTATGCCTGTGTGGCCCCCGGAAATTCTTCATGAACTTCCAAGGGTATGGATTCCCCTGTTTGAAGTCTGCTGCTTAGGCCATTTCAGTAACCTCACTTGTCACTCTGCCACCAGTCTCTATACATATATATAATTCACATGTCATAAAGCTTACACTTTTTTAATACAAGTCAGTGGTTTTTAGTATACTCAAAATCTTGTACCACCATCACCACTAATTCCAGAGACCTGTACTCAATAGGAGGGCTTCCAGGGTGGCACTACTGATAAAGAATCCTCCTGCCAATTCAGGAGATGTAAGAGACGCAGGTTAGATCCCTGGGTTGGGAAGATCCCCTGGAGGAGGGCATGGCACCCCACTCCAGTATGGTTGTCTGGAGAACCCCGTGGACAGAGGAACCTGGCAGGCTATATAGTCCATAGGGTCACAAAGAGTCGGACACAACTGAAGCGACACATAAAGGTGTACTCAATAGCAATCACTCCTCATTCCTTCCTACCCCCAGCCCCTGGCAACCACTAATCTATATCTCTATGAACTTGGCTATTCTGGACATTTCACACAAATGGAATTATATGCTATGTGGCCCTTTGTGTTTGGCTTTTCCCTCTTAGCATTATGTTTTCAAGGCTTATCTATGTTGTAGCATGTATCAGGACTTTATACCCTTTTATGGCTGAACAATATTCCATTATGTATTCCATATGGATGTACCATATCCTGTTTATTCATCAGCTGATGAATATTTGGATTGTTTCCATTTTTTGGCTATTATGAATAATGCTGCTATAAAACTGCATGTAAATGTTTTTATGTGAATGTATGTCTTCATTTCTCTTGAGTATATAACTAGAAGTAGAATTACTGGGTCATATGGAACTCTACATTTAACTTTTGATGACATGCCAAACTGTTTTCCAAAGCAGCTGCACCATTTTAAAATCCTACCAGCAATGTACAAGGGTTCCAAATTCTCCACATCCTTGTCAACACTTGTTGTTGTTCATCTTTTTTTTTATTATGGGCATCCCAGTGGGTGTGAGATGATATCCATTATGGCTTTAATTTGCATTTCTCTAATGACTAATGATATTGAGTATCTTTTCATGTGCTTAAAAGCTATCTCTAGTCTTAAACCTCTAATTTAACCCACCTTTGCTACCAAGATTATCTTTTAAACCATATTATATTTTTGTTTGGGACTTGAGTCAATGGCTCTACATCACCTGTAAGATTAGGGCCAAACCCCTTAATTTGACAACTGAGGCATTTCCCCATCTAGCCTCTGCCTCTGGCATTACCATTCCATGACTCCAGCTCTGCTCTAGCCATAGTGAACTACAGTTCTGTGGTTCTTGGAATATACAGGGCTATTTCAAGCCCCCATTCATTTGTTTATAGCATCCCCTTTACCAAGAAACCCCTTCTTGATGTCTTCAAATGTCTCACTTGCCCTTTGATACTAGACTTCATGTGTTTCCTTCTCTTGAAAGGTCTTCCCTGATCACTCTGTCCATAATTAAGTTAGATGTCCTTTACGAGCTTCCCTCCAATATGACAGTGTTATGTTGAGATGATCTCTTTTGTTTGTCTCCCCAATTTAGTTGTGAGTTCCTTGAGAGCATTGACTGGATTCAATTTGTCTCTGTCTTCAGGGCCTGACTGGAGGAATTAATTTCATGAGATCTTCAAGCCCCTCAAAAGTTCTCTGGCTGAAGTGCTAAGAACTTGTTTCAGTTCCTCAGGAGAAGGCAAAGCCAGCTTACCTTTAGGGCATCTTAAAATAGCCCAGATTGTTCAAGCAGAAAACAGTCTTCCAATCACAGGAGTATGTAATAGTTTAAAGATAAGACATTTTTAAAGAGTAATAAGGTAATATTGTACCTCTTAATATTAATCCGTTTTATGCCATCTCAGGTCGTGGGTTACTTTACTTACTGTCATTGTTTCTTATGTACTATTATGAGCCAGACATCTTCACTCTCATATAATTATCTTAAGAGGCAGAATATAGTACTTGTTAGGATCTTGCTAAGATTAAAGGCTCTGGAGCAAACCAATATGCTTGGGTTTCACTCCCTGCTCCACACTTTCCAGCTGTATGATCTTGGAAAAGCTATGTGACATTTCTTTCTTTTTTAGAAAAATATTTATTTGGCTATGCCAGGTCTTAGTTGCACAGCATATGGGATCTTCAGTCTTCATTGTGGTATGTGAGATTTGATTCCCTGACCAGAGGTCGAATCTGGGCCTCCAACATTGGGAACACGAAGTCTTGGCCACTGGATCACCAGGGAAGTGAGTAACATATCAAAGTTATTTGTGTCTCAGTTTCTTTATTTATAAAATTGACATGAAAATTGTGCTTACCTTATAGAGTTCTAGTGAGGATTAATTTAGTTACTATTCACATATGTATACATACATATATAATATGCAATAATATATATGTATTATAATAGGACTTGCAATGATATATGTTATATATGTATTAATTATTATTATAAAATCCTCCTGCCAATTCTGTAAGCTAGATATTACTATTTCTTCTTACAATGAGGAAACTGAAGCTTAGAGGAGTGGATTTCCCTAGGTTGTAAAACTAACTTGATTCTCAGGTCTGGTAACTGATCCAAATGACATTTTCTTCTCATTAACTCTTCTGTAACTCTCTGTCAGGGTTGGGTAGGAGAAAGGAAAAAGCAGCTAGTTTGGAATAGTCATTCCAGTCAGACTTGTCACCAAGTCACTTGTTGGGATCTTGTCACCAGTGTGCCCTTCCGTAGAGGGTCATCTGTCAATGTCCTCCTACTCATTCATCTACTATGGACTTGCGGGGGGTGGTAGTGATGGTGCTGGTGGTAAAATTCTGCTTCCCCAGGCGTCCTTGCCTGTCATTTACTATTCACTGTCCCAGCTCTTTTCATATGCGTGTAAATAATTTATTCATCAACAAATATTAAATGAGGCTTTTCAAAGCTCTTCTTTCTTTTTTCAAAACATACTCATTTTTTTTAATTTAATTTGTTTTTAATTGAAAAATAGTTGCTTTATAGTGTTTTGTTGGTTTCTGCCAAATGTTAACATTAAAACAAGTACTCTTAACTTACAAACTTGGAGTTAAGGTTGAGGTCTCTTCGGGTCTTTTGTTTGCGTTTGTTTTTTTTTTAATATTGGTTTATTTGGTGAAGTTGGGTGTAGTTGCCACATGCAGGATCTTCATTGTGTCATGCTGGATCTTTCATTGTGGTGTGTGGACTCTAGTTGTGGAACATGGGTTCTGCATCACGCTGGCTTCAGTAGTTACAACATGCTGGTGTAGTTGCCCCATGGCATATGGAATCTAAGTTCCTCAACCAGGGATCAAACCTGTGTCCCTGCATTACAAGGCAGAGTCTTAACCACTGGACCACGAGGGAAGTCCCTGCAAAAGGAAGTCCCTGCAAAGCTCTTCTTAAGCCTGGAATTCTATGGGCGACAAAGGTCCTGACTAATGATAACTCTTGTGCCCGATAAATGTCTCTCCTTTCTGTCATGTCATATACTGGACACTGAGGACACAGTAATAAACAAGACCTAGTCTCTGTCCTCAAGGTGCTCAGATCTTTGAGGGGGGTGGGGAAGGTAGACAACAGCAAAAGAATATGATCAGTACTCATGAAAAGGATCTAGGCACCTACCAGAGCAAGGAAGAGGCATCTAGCCCAGTTGTGCAGTCAGAGCAGGCTTCTCAGGAGAGGTACCACTTAACCAGGTCTTTGAAAGAAAATTAGAGTTCCCTAAATTAAGAGGGGAAGAGAAAGGACTCTAGGTATAGGAAAACATGTGTGTGAAGGCACTGGAACATGAAAGCAGATGACATGTTTAGGGGCTACAGATCTTTGGGGCCGAGGCAAAAACTGTATGTATGGGAGGGGAAGGGACAAAGCTGGCAAGGCAGGCTGAGTCAGATCGCACAGGGCATGCAGAGAGCTGACTCGCTGGAAAAGACCCTGATGCTGGGAGGGATTGGGGGCAGGAGGAGAAGGGGACGACAGAGGGTGAGCTGGCTGGATGGCATCACCGACTCGATGGACATGGGTTTGGGTGGACTCCAGGAGTTGGTGATGGACAGGGAGGCCTGGCGTGCTGCGGTTCATGGGGTCGCAAAGAGTCGGACACGACTGAGCGACTGAACTGAACTGAACTGTGGGCAAAGGTAAAGTACTTAAACACTTCATCATTAACGCTATGTGACATCTGCTTATAACTCTCCCCTGCACAACTGCCTCTTTCTCTCTCTCTTTTTGTTTTTTTGGTGGAACCATGTGGCTTGTGGTATCTTAGTTCCCCTACCAGAGATTGAAAGCAAGACCTCAGAAGTGAAAGTGCAGACTCCTAACCACTGGACCATCAGGGAATTCCCACAACTGCTTTTTTTGAAAGCATTTGGTTGCATTTAGAAATCCACAACAATTTACCCAGTCAATCATTTATTCATTCATCAACATGTACTGAGCACCTACTTGTATCAGTTCTTGTATGGAGATGGGCAGCCTCAGGAATTGACTTTTGGGACACAGCTTGGAATCTTGTGAACACTTTTAAAAAATTTTGCAAAGTACATAACTTTATCCTGTACATTAAAATTTTTATTTTAGTTTTTAAATTGAGGTATAGTTTATTTATAATGTTGTGTTAGTTTCTAGTATACAGAAAAGTGATTCAGTTATATATACATGTACATATTCTTTTTTGTATCTTTTTCCATTATTGTTTATTAGAAGATATTGAATATAGTTCCCTGTGCCAAACAGTAGGACCTTGTTATTTATCTACTTTATATATAATAGTTTGTATCTGCTAATCCCAAACTCCCAATTTATCCTTTTATCATCCCCTGTCCCTTTTAGTAACCATAAGTTTTTCTATGTCTGTCAGTCTGTTTCTATTTCAAAACTATGTTCATTTATGTAGTATTTTAGATTCCATATATAAGTTATATTATATGGTATTTGTCTTTCTTACTTACTTCAGGTGCACCCATGTTGCTGCAAATGGCAAGATTTCATTCTTTTTTATGACCAAGTAATATTCCATTGTGTAAATATACTACATCTTCTTAATCCATTTATCTGTAGATGGACATTTAGGTTGCTTCCCTGTCTTGGATATTGTACATAGCACTACTATGAAGTTTTGGGTGCATGTATATTTTTAAATTATAGTTTTCACCAGATATATGCCTAGGAGTGGGATTGCTGGATCATATGGTAACTTTATTTTTAGTCTTCTAAGGAAACTCTATTCTGTTTTCCATAGTGGCTGCACCAACTTACATTCCCACCACAGTAGGAGGATTCCCTTTTCTTGTGAGCATTTTTAGAAGGCACTAGATCTCAGCCTAGAGTTGAAATGATTTATTCTGAAAGCTAATCCCTTCCCTACCCTTGGTGTTGCACCCTGTTGCGTCACTTGGACTCCTCTGGACATGCAGCAGTGAACCACTCTGAGGGGCACATCATGGGAATGTCTACTGTCACCAACAGCTGAACAAGTCAGCCTGGGTGGTGGTCAGTGCCTACTGAGCACTGACTCTCATGAGTGAGACGGAAAGAGAAGGAATATCAAGTCCCTGCTCTCTGGGGTTTCACAGTTGAAAAATGTAGAAAGTTGGACCTGGAAGACCTAGAGAACACTAGTCACATTGGGACAAACTGAGCTCTTACAAGGTATCTGACTCTATGTTGGGACCTGAACCCTGGTTTCAATCCTTAAGGAGCTCACAGTCTGGTAAAATAAGTACTGTAAGGACAGATAATGACCACAGTGCTTCAGGAGGCAGAGGAGACCTCAGCTGGCTAACCATGTCCGCTGTCAACAGTAAAGGTTAGATAAGTGTCCTAAATGAGAGCTGTGGGCTATCATAGTCTGAGCTGGTACCAAGAGCCTGGAGTGAAGTAGAAAGGGTGGCCCACATAGAGAAAATAGCCCAAAGACTTTAGAGCAGAGGAATAGGGGTCAGAGTGATTGGTTTGTCTAGCCTGTATGGGGAGTAGTCAGCAGCAGCCAGATGATGCTGAGCTAAGGATGTGGGCAATGTGAAACCACTGGTTTGCAGTGTGAGGTGTGGGTGACACGGTTTTAGAAAGACAAGTCCCTTTCATTGCAGGGCTCCAGTGTACTCATCTGTAAAATGACAGAGCTGAAGATGATCTTCAAATCTTTTCAATGCTTATGTCCTGTAAGTCTTATTGACAGCACGTGTGCGTACTCAGTCATGTCTGACTTTTTGCGACCCCATGAACTATAGCCCTACAAACCCTACAGTCCCTGTTCATTCTTTCCAGGCAAGAATACTGAATTAGGCTGCCATTTCCTCCTCCAGGGGATCTTCCCAACCAGGGATCTAACCTGCATCTCTTGAGCTTCTTGCATTGGCAGGCAGATTCTTTACCACTGAGCCACTTGGGAAGCCCCTGAGTTACAGCAGTGTTTCTCAAACTTCACTGTGCATTTGAATCACTAGATGGTGGTGGTTTGGTCGATAAACTGTGTCTGACTCTTGAAATCTGCCAGGCTGCTCTGTCCACGGGACTATCCCAGCAAGAATACTAGAGTGGGTTGCCATTTCCTCCTCCAAGGGATCCTCCCCACCCAGCGATCAAACCCCAGTCTCCTGCATTGCAGGCAGATTCTTTACCACTGAGCCAGTGGCAGGTGTTGCTAAAATGAAGATGCTGGTTTAGTTGGTTTGGGTGGGGCTCAAGAGTCTGCATTCCTACAAAGATCTCAAGTGGTGCCAAGGCTCCAGATCACCCTTTCAGTTGCAAGGATAAGGAGATGTTTCCAAACTATAAATTCTATAGGTTGTGGATTATCTGATTTGAAATAGTATCTAATTTTTACAGTGTTTTTTTTTTTTTTTTTTTTTTTTTTACAGTGTTTTAAGGTTTGCAGAGAGATATACATTATCTCCTTTACTGCTTTTAGCAATTCTTCTTGAGGAGTAAGATAAGGAGACCACACATTCACGGTTGTGTGAGACATTCTTAAAACTTAGGTATCAAAGTTAGCCTGTCTCCTTTCAGCATTGTGGTGGAATTGGGATTGTAAATTCCATGTTACAGATTAAGAGACTGGAGATCTGAAAAGAAAACAGACTTAAATTAAGACCAAACACTATAGAACAGGCAGAACAGGAATTAGAATAGAAGCCTTCTAAAAAAAAAAAAAAGAATAGAAGCCTTCTGATTCCTATTTCAGTGCTATTTCCAGTATATTTCTACGCTTCTCTGGCATCCATTCATTCACTCTATACAGATTTATCATACAACAACCACATTTCAGACCCATAACACATGTTAATGTGGAGAAAATTACCTTTCAATAACTGGACCGAGTGAAATAAGCAAATGCAGGAAGAGAGGAAGGTTTATGGAGGGTGTGACTTATTGGTGAGCTGTCAACTCTAAAGGATTATAAAGGAAAGCCATTCAGACAAGAGAGAGATCATTAATCCCTGACTTTTGTATATATAGTCATCAAATATTTACCAAGCCCTACTCAGCTCTAAGTCCTGTGTAAGAGTTTGATGACATGGGCATGAATCATACATTTCTTAGTTCACAACTTAATCTAAAAGAACATTTCCAAGTCTAGTAGAATATCCCTTCCAAGTGCTTTTCCCATCATTTATAATAGCTTCCACTTGCTGAATGCTTAATATGTCCTCATGTTATACTAAGCCTTATACATGATGATAATTATATTAATTAATCCTCAAAAGTCTCATTAGAATGTACATTACATGAGGTAAGAGATTTTTGTCTGTTTTGTTCACTGTTGTATCTGTAGAACCTAGAAGAGTGATTGTCATATAATAGTCATTCAAAGAAAAATGTGTTGAACAAATGAATAAACAACACTGTTATGTAGATAGAACCATTACCTCCTTTTCACAGGTAAGTGAACTAAAGAGCATGTAGGTGACATGCTTTGCTTGAGGACTCCCAAATAGTACTGGGCAGAATGAAGACACTTTGAGAAGAACTGATAATTGACTCCAAACCCGGTAGTCTTACCCTTTGTATTCTAGCGGTTCTCAAACTTTAGTAGGCATCAGAATCACTTGGAGAATTTGTTAAGACATAGATTGCTGGGCCCTGAAGTTTCTGATTCAGGAGATCTGTTGTAGGGTTGGAAAGTATTCATTTCTATCAAATTCCTGGGTGATTCCAGTGGTAATAGTCCAGGGATCATACTTTGAAAACTACTACTCTGTAACAAACTGCCTCCCAATTTCTCATTTATTCTCATAAGGTAGAGAACAATATCCCAGAGCAGAGAAAAAAAATAAGGGCAGATAAGTCCAAGGTCTTACAGGAAGTGTGGGATTCTAAAGTCTTTATCATTCTTGATAAACCTTGCTGCTTCAAATGTTTTATGGGCTTGAGACACAGAGGAAGTCAGAGACAGAGAAGAATGAGGGTGTTTGTTGGGAGGAGGTGAAGATAAAGTTGGAAAAGTTACCATTGAATTTGCTGTCCTGAAGGAAGGGCCCATGGTTCTGTCTTAACTCACTGTGTGCTCTGGGCCAAACCCCTTCCTCTCTCTGGACCTCCCTCCCTCCTTTTCTCTATAAAGCAGGGGTCTTTCCAGCTCAGCAGCATAGCCGCTGGAGGTTCAAGGATAAGCAGGGAAGCAGAGGTTGCCTGAAGCCTGTGTCTAATCGCTTGTGCTGGCTCCAGATCAGGCAGGTCACACGGAGACTGTGATGTGTAATCACCGCTGCTGAAAAGGAGTCTGAGCAGTGCTGAGACCTGCCTTTCCCCGCGGTCGGTGGGAGAGATGCAGGGAGAACGCCTGCAGACCATGAGGGCACGGGCGTGGGGGCCTGACTGGCCACAGCCAGAGGGGCAGGGTGGCTCCACGGCTAGCCCATCCGAGGCTGAGGCACGGACTACTAGTGCCCCCAGACCAACCCCCAGGCCTCCCGCCACCCTCACGAGCTTTCTGCCACGCGCAGCTGCCCGGGTTGCTGACCACTGGCTCCGCTTAGACACTAGCACCAATCCCAGGCCTTCAAAGTGACCTCACAGCAAACGTGATTGGTCCCGTCTCTCTGCTCGGGCGGGTTCTGTCAGCTCACTGTCAAGTGACCTCTGAGGGAGAATTGGCGGGCTCTGTGACCTTGAAATCACTTTATTTCTCAGAACCTCGTTTATAAAACGGGTATGAAACCCCTGAAATGACCCATAAAAGGGAACATGTCTAGTAAAGACATCATCCCCTTAAAATTTTCTTGTATTGTTGTCTGCTTGCAAAAATAATAAAGGACTATTACAAAAATAAAAATGTAATATAAATACTGGACATTCCTTATGCATTACTTATGCATTCTCTTCTTCCCAGCGCATAGTTAACTATTAACAGTTCAGTGTATTTTCTCTCAGGTTTTTTTTTTTCTATGAATATACAGAAGGTTATTTTTTAAACAAAAATTAAGTCATTTACACAACTTTCTTTTTCACTTAACAATATATTTGAACATTTTCAAAGTTGGTGTGAAAAGACCTATTTCATTTTTTTTTAAATGTCTACCTTGTAGTTAAAGCTCTTATTCTTGGATATGTGTTGCTTCTATTACAAAAACAGCAGCAGCAACAACAAAAACTGCAGTAAATATTTATTTGTTTACATAAGAATTGCTATAGGATACATTTTTGGAAGTTAAATTTCCAGGTTAAAAATGTAACAACAATTTTTTTTTTTTTTCCGGCCACATGGCTTGGGGGCTCTTAGTTCCTGGACCAGGCAGAGAAAGCGCTGAGTCCTAAGTACAGGACCACCAGGGAATTCCCTGTAAGCACATTTTAATAACACCAAAAGTACAGGCAACAAAAACAGAAATAAACATGTAGAACTACATCAAAATAAAAAGCATATGCACAGCAAAGAAAACAGTCAGCTTAATGAAAAAGCAATCTATGGAATGGGAGGGAATGTTTGCAGACCAAATATCTGATAAAAGGCTAATCTTCCAGATATGTGGGGAACTCCTATATCTCAATAGCAGAAAACTAATAGCATGATCTAAAAATGAACTAGGGACTTGAATGGACATTTCTCCAAATAAGATGTGCAAATGGTTGACAGGCATATGAAAAGATGTTTCAAAGGTCTAATCATTAGGAAAATACAAATAAGAATCACAATGAGATATTACATTTGTCAGGAGAGCTCTCTCTCTATATATATAAAAGGACAACAAGCAATATCAAAGATGTGGAAAAATGGGAATCCTTACACACTTTTTTTTCCTTGCACACTGTTGATGGGAATGCAAAATGGTGCAGCTACCATGGAAAACAGTATAGAGATTCCTCAAAATTTTAAATATTAAATTACCATTTAATCCAGTGTCCCCACTCCTGGGCATTTATCCAAAAGAGCTGAAATCAGACTCTTGAATAAATATTAGTATCCCAGTGTTCATTGCTTTACTATTCACAGAATTTTGTTTTTGACAAATTCAAACCCCGCATACTGAAAACAAAACAGCAGAAAGATGAGTTTATTGCAAGGCTTTCAACATGCAAGCCAGGAAACTCAAGGCTACAGGGAGCAATGAATTCTGAGTTGCTCACAGACTATGGAATAAACATGGAACTTATTTGGTTTTTTCAGCTAATTGGTTGGCTCGTGGTCTTCCTTATTTGGATCAAGGTAGCTGAGTCGTGGGGAAAAAGTCTAGAAATAGTGTGAACAGATTTGGCATTTGAAGATTGGGTGGTGTATTCTGCTGACTTTTGAGAGATGTAAATTTCTGTAAGTTTAGGTTTTCCTTATGTGCTTGCATTGACTATCTCCATTTTTTCCCTGACATAAGTGATTTTAGTTTGGTTCCACAACAGTAAGTAACTAAGATGTGGAAACAACTAAATGTCATTGACAGGTGAGTGGATATATATAAAAGTATGTATATAATATATAAGATCCCCTGGAGAAGGAAATGGCAACCCACTCCAATATCGTTGCCTGGGAAACCCCATGGACAGAGGAGCCTGGTGGGCTACAGTCCATGGGGTTGCAAAGAGTCAGACACAGCTTAGTGACCAAACAACAACAACAAATAAATATACATGGGATACTACTCAGCCTTAATGAAGAAGGAAATTCTGCAGTACGCTACGACATGGATGACACTTCAGGACATTATGCTAAGTGAAATGAATTAGTTATAGAAAGACAAATACTGCATATTTCCACTTCCATGACGTATCTAAAATTGTCAAATTCATAGACTCAAACAGAAGAATGACGGTTGCAAGGGGCTAGGAAGAAGGGGAAACTGGGAGCTACTAACCAAGGGGACAAAGTTTGACTTAAGCAAGATTAACAAGCTCTTGGAAATCTTGTGTACAACACCGTACATTGTACCTATAATCAATGATAATGTATTTGCATTCAAAAATTTGCTAAGAGGGTAGATCTCATTTTAAGTGTCCTTGCTGCTGCTGCTGCTAAGTCGCTTCAGTCGTGTCTGACTCTGTGCGACCCCATAGACGGCAGCCCACCAGGCTCCCCTGTCCCTGGGATTCTCCAGGCAAGAACCCTGGAGTGGGTTGCCATTTCCTTCTCCAATGCATGAAAGTGAAAAGTGAAAGTGAAGTCACTCAGTCGTGTCCGACTCGTAGCGACCCCATGGACTGCAGCCTACCAGGCTCCTCCACCCATGGGATTTTCCAGGCAAGAGTACTGGAGTGGGGTGCCACTTACTACAAGATAAAATTCAAATAAAAAAAAAGACAAAGTCACTGTAGCATTTACATTCTGACCAGAAATGTATAAGAGTTCTAGCCTTTTTTCATATCCTCGTAAACACTTGATATATTTGTCTTGTTGATTATAGCCATTCTAGTAATTTTATAGCGTTATGTCATTGTAGATTTTTATTTGCATTTCCCTGTGCTGGGTGTTCTTCTGTGTGCTCATTACCCATCCATGTCTTTGGTGAAATGTGTACTCAAATGTATTGCCTATTTTCTTTCTTTAAAAAAATGTATTTATTTATTTGTCTGCCCTGGGTCTTAGTTGCCACATGTGATATCTTCCAGATTTGGCATGGGAATGCTTAGTTTCAGCATGTGGGATCTATTAATAGTTCCCCGAACAGGGATTGAAACTGAGCCCCCTGCACTGGGAAACTGGACTCTAAGCCACTGGACTACCACAGAAGTTTCTATTCCCATTTCTTAATAATTATCTTTTTATTGTTGAGCTGTGAGTGCTGTCTATATATTCTGGATACAAGTCTATTGTGGGATGTGCTGTGTGCTTAGTTACTGAGCTGTTAGATGGCTTGCAAATATTTTCTCCCACTGTCCAAAAATATTGAAGCAACATTTTAAATGTTAATAGATATTACCAAATTAATCTCTAAGGAGGAGGTATCAATCTATTCCAACAGCAGTGTATGGGAATGCTGGTTTCTCAGCACCCTCACAAATATAAGATGCCAATTTCTGTTGATCTAAAGATTAAAAAATACCACTGTTTTAACTTTGCCTTCCTTTAATCCTTAGGAGGAGCATTTCACCATATAATTATTAACAAGTGCTTTTTATCTTCTAAAAGTTGTATGCTCTTGTTGAAATCTTGCTTTCTTCAATTCTGCACCCCTTGGGCCCTAGTTATTATTAAACATCCAGGGAATGTTTGTTGAACAAATGAAGTGTAATTTTGTAAAGAATAAATTAGATACTCAGCTATAAAAAGGAAGGAAATTGGATTATTCGCAGAGACGCGGATGGACCTAGAGACTGTCATACAAAATGAAATAAGTCAGAAAGAGTAAAACAAATACCATATATTAACAAATATGTGGATTCTAGAAAAATGGTATAGGTGATCTTATTTGTAAAGCAAAAGTAGAGACACTGATGTAGAGAACAAATGTATGGATATCAAGGGGAAAAGGAGGGTGGTGGGAAATTTGGGAGGTTGGGATTGATATACATACGCTATTGATACTATTTATAAAATAGATAACTAATGAGAACCTATCATATAGCACAGGGAACTCGACTCAGTGCTCTGCAGTGACCTAAAAGGGAAGGAAAAAAGAGGGGATATATGTATATGTAGAGCTCATTCACTTTGCTGTACAGTAGAAATTAACACAACATTATAAAGCAACTATATTCCAATAAAAATTAACTTTAAAAAAAGGAATCTGTGAACATTAAAAAAATATGATAGGATGTGTGACGTGCCTAACATGTTGTGTTAGTTGCTCAGTCATGTCCGACTCTTTGCAACCCCATGGGCTGTAGCCTGCCAGCCTCCTCTGTCCATGGGATTCTCCAGGCAAGAATACTGGAGTGGGTTGCCATTTCCTTCTCCAGGGGATCTTCCTGACCCAGGAATCGAACCTGGGTCTCTCACACTGCAGGCAGATTCTTTACTGTCTGAGCCACCAGGGATATTATAAGCATGCAATAAATATTAATTATAATAAAAATAATATAATAAAAAGAGTAAATGATAATTAGTACTTTAGAGATAACATCTCTAAAGAACTTAAACTCAAAATTAATGTTAGTAGTTGAATTTAAATTTATAGTCAGGAAGTGAGCACTATAATGCTCTTAAATTCTTTCCTACAGGGTCTGAGATGGTTTTTAGGATTCCAAGAGGCCTGGTTTCTCCTGATCCTCTGACTGTGTGTTTTAAGGTAAATCACTTAACTTCTCAGGCCTTCAATTTCTTTTTCTTTGCAACAGTCTACAAGCTATATCATGCTTATCAAAAAGGGTTTTTAGGTGGAAAACATGAGATTAATGGAGTTAGCACATATTCATGAATCACTTGAATAATTAAAATAAATAATTTTTCAAAGTAAATGCAAACATTTATAAGAATAGAGGAGAATAAAACTACATACCTAAGGACAGGACTGAAAAAAGGAAGCAGGTTGCTCTTTTGATGACCTTAAAAGTCTTTTAAAAATATGACTTCATACTTGGCCTAGCCTCTCTTTCATCTTTTACCCAAATGTCTATCGCCCTCTGCTGCTCAGGTTGTCTCATTTCAATGCAGTTCAACTCTGCAAATAAGATTAAGGGAAAAGTATTACATGTTTGGGCTTCCCTGGTGGCTCAGACATTAAAAAATCCACCTGCAATGTGGGAGAACCTGGGTTCAATCCTTGGGTTGGGAAGATCCCCTGGAGGAGGGCATGGCAAGCCATTCCAGTATTCTTGCCTGAAGAATCTCATGGACAGAGAGCCTGGAGGCTATGGTCATTGAGTCGCAAAGAGGCGGACACGACTGAGCGACTAAGCACAGCACAGCACATTATATATTTGTGACCCAGTCCCTGACTTTGGTTATCTACATCACCCTCACCAAGCCCTGCTCTATTTTTGGTTCTGTGACCAGCCCAAGGGACACAGAGCTCACATTACGTGGGGGGACACAGACTTTCATGTCTTTTTGGACTTAACAAACATTTCTAGAACAGGAACAATTCTGAGGCAAGCACTGTGCTAAGCATACTGCACATATGAAATTTTACTCTTATTGACAGCCATACAGGGGATCTGCATTTACAGATGAGGAATGAGGCTCACAAATGTAACTAGCTCAAGGACACAGTTTTGTATACATAGGACATAGATTCTGACTGAGATCTGTCTGCCCCTCAATACCAGTCATCTCCTATTACATTATATCAGAATAAACCAAGCAGGATGAAAAACTGAAGTGGGAGCATCTAAATCTACTTTGGGAATGTATGGTTGTTGCATCAGAGACTTTACAGAGAAGTTCTCTGATTTGAGAAGGGTAGTCAAAGCATCATGAGCAATAGTAAACAGGGATACAGACCTGGGACGGATTCAGAGAACAGAAAGCTGGGTGTGGTATAAGGGAAGGGAGGCAGGAGATGAGGCTCTAGTCAAGATTATGCAGGACCTTGGATGACAGGTGAAGGAAGGTGAACTCATAGTCATAGGTCAGTACATGTCTATACTGAGAGATCTTTGAAGGTGATCAGGGGTTTGAGAAACCACTAGTAAATGTGGCATAGCAACTGGAATATGATATGCTATGAATGATGTATTATGGAATTGAATGTAAAATCATATTGGGATCTCCTTGGTAGTCCAATGGTTAAGACTTTGCACTCCCAGTGCATGCGGCACAAGTTCGATTTCTGGTTGGGGAACTAAGAGTCCACACTGCCTGGTGTGGCCAAATTAAAAAAAAAAAAAAAATCCTATGAATTTTTAAAACAACACTGGGATTTCAAAGACATTTCCCATGTGCAGTAAGCTGCTCTTCAATAAGGAAGCGGTCGGAAGTAGTCCACTCTCAGATGGCTTTAGGGATAGATTAATAGCTATAGGTGATGGGAAACCTCGGATCGAGCTCCACTGAAGGTTCTAGCCAGGGACTGGCTGGGACTCAAAGATGAATAGGAACTATGTTTGGACAGCTTTCAGTCTAGGCTTTATGAAACCAATGATTCTGAGCAGGAGAAAAATAAAAAAACAGCTGAAGTTCCTCTCCTCTTTTCCATATCTTTGACATGTCCCTCTTGTATCGCATTCTTTTATTTTAAAAAAAATTTACGGCTCAGCAACACTCACTTCCTGTGTGACCTTGGACAAATTGCTTAACCTCTCTATGCCTCCACTTCTTAATTGGTGAAATGAGGATAATAATGTGACCACAAGGTCACAGTGAGTGCCATGAGAATTAAAAAAGAATTATTATCAAGCTCTTAGAATAGAATCTAGAACAAAGTTCAGCACTAAGTATTAACAGTCTTATTATAACTACTGCAACAGCCTTATTGTAACAGCCTTATTACTACAACCAGTACAGCTACAGGGTTCTAGTTATCATCTTCCATAGCCATTCATTCCTTAGGTCATTCAGCCATTCATGTCGGAGGCAGTGGGTAGGTCTGGGAGGAAAATAGAGATGTATCAGTCCTTTCATTGTGCTTGTACAGACTCATGAATACTAGTTTGTCCAGCTACACCTGGGACATAGTAGGTGCTCAAAATTCAAAGCTCTTCCTACTAACCCGCAAGTTCTTTTAAAGGCAGTAACCATATTCCCTTAGCTATAGTAATACTAAAACCAAGCACTTGGTGACGCACGCTTAGGGAATACAAAATTAACGAATGTGATAAATGACCGCAGGCAGAGAAACATTAACACAACAGGGCTGGCACAAATATAAAGTGCTGCAGAAAGACTGCTACCGGCTTTACCTGTGGGCTGACCAGAGGAAAACTTGGGACCGCCAGAGACTAACACCGTAAGAACAAATGACCGCCCAAAGCTCGGGACGCTCCGCCTCCCCAGCTCAGGGCTGAACGCGGACCTTGGCGGCACGCCCCTCCAAGGCCCCGCCCCTTCGCCGTTCACGTGACCGCGGGGGCGGGAGGACGTGCGGCGCGGGCGGGGTCAGAGCGGCGTGGTGGTTTTGACTGGGCCAGCGAGAGCCATGGCCGGCTTGGTGGACTTTCAGGACGAGGAACAGGTGAAGTCCTTTCTGGAGAACATGGAAGTAGAGTGCAACTACCAGTGCTACCGCGAGAAGGACCCGGACGGTGAGCGCTGCCTGCAGGGCTTTAAGGACACGTGGGGGCTCCGGCCTCAGGGACGGGGACTGACGGGTCACGCGAGCGACCTCTGAGAGGATCTGGAAGGGGACGCGGGCGTCTGTGGGTCGCTGACTGCCGTGTGTGTGTGTGTAAGGAGCGGGTTGGGTTCCACGAGGACTTGCGGGGCACGCAGGAGCATGCTCTGGCCGCACCGAGCCCGGAGGCCTGGCGAGAAGGAAGAGAAGCACTAGGGCATTTGGAGCAGAGAGACTACGGCTACATCAGTGAACTGATAAAACGCTCTGTCCTCGTGAAGCTTACATTCTCGTGGGGGTTATTGGAAAATAAACCTAATAAATGAAGTAGTGTGTTAGAAGGTAGTTAAGTGCAGTGGGAAAAAGAATTGACTGAAAAGTCTCAGCAGTTCAGGAGGGCAGCTTTAAATTGAGTGGTCAGGGTGAATCATTAAGAAGGCAACATTTGAACAAAGTGTTGAAAAAAGTAAGGGAGGTGCATGCCAGGCAGAGGTAAGGGCTAGTGAAAAGGCCCTGAGGCATGAATGTGCCCCATGTGTTCTGCGAACATTGAGTTGACTTCAGTTGTGGGTGGATGGTGATGTCCAGAAGGGGCCATCCAGAGCAGTCAGTACCTTTGGGTGGTTTTCTTCTTAGTGCTTTTTTTCCCTTTTATTTATTTATATGGCTGCACCTGTTCTTAGTTGTGGCATGCGAACTCTTAATTGTCACATCCGGAAGCTAGTTCCCTGACCAAGGATCCAGGTTGGGCCCCCCTGCATTGGGAGTTCGGAGTCTTAGCCACTGGACCACCAGGGAAGTACCCATACTTTATTTTATTTTATTTTATTGTTTTTAGTACCCATACTTTAAAAGAGAAGAAAAAAAGATATTGGCCCTGCCTTCTAATAGCTTGCAGCCTTGCTCCAACTGACCAACTACATAGAGTTGCTCTGAAGTAGGATGGCTTAAAAGAATCCCTGAGGTGCAGAATGGTTGGGGAAGACTCCTGGAAGAGGTCAGGAAGAATAGGCTAGTAATGCTGATTAAATGGACCAGAGGGAGTGAAGAAAATGCTCTTTCTGAAAATTGAAGTCAGAGTGTAGTTAGAAATAAGATTGAGGCGGGACGGACCTTGGGCCACAGTGTGTCAGATCTTGAATGCTGGGGTAAGGCATTTGAAAGCCTTTATTGTGTAGGCAGTGGAGAGCCATATATGGGTTTTTGTACCCTGGAGATACACTAAGCAGTGAAGGGGGGTTGGGTGGGCATATAAGAAGTGCAGGATGCTGCTCTTGAAGAGAGTTTGAAAGGAGGCAGTTTCTATAGCTGGTTCTGTAGTAGTCTTCAAAATCATTTCTCAGCCAGATTACTGAAGTAACTTTCTAACTTGACTCTCCATTTGCACCCTAACTCCCTTAAATCTATTCTCTACTCATAAACTGATACTTAAATTTTAATTTCATTATGTTATTTACTAGATTTTTCAGATGACGGAAATAACACATTTTTGTCATTATCAGTGTTGGAGTGGGTCCCCTCACACATGACTTCCTCCATATTCATCCAGATACATACAAACGTGTTTATTAGAGTGACCTTTTAAAAATGCAAGTTGAATCATATTACTTCCCTTCTTAAATCCTTCCAGTGGTTTGCTATTGACTTGGAATAAAATCCCAGTTTCTTCCTATCTAATGTAAGGCCCTCTGGTCCCTGCCTTTTCCTCTTTTCCTGCCCTCCTGGATCCAGCTACATTATACCTTATTTGTGTCAAGCTTATTCTCTTTTTTGAGTCTTTTTATGTACTGTTCCTTGTGCCTGAGTCTTTCTGTCTCCTTCCCATTTCATTGTCTTTAAATAGCTAGTTCATTCTTGTTATTCATATCTCAGCTCACACATTGAAGCCCTCAGTGAGGCCCTACCTGATTACCCGGTCTATGTTAACCATTTCCCCCAAAATGCACAACAAACTCATATCATCCTGTTTTATTTCACTGATGGTGTTTATTAAGGTTTGAATGCATCTTGTTAAGCTATTTATTTATTGTGTTTCCTCCTCTAAGCTATTTATTTATTGTGTTTCCTCCTCTAGACTGTAACTTTTAGGAGGACAGGTGACTATATTCCCAGCAACTAAAGCAGTGTCTCGTATATTGTTGCAGATAGATGCTCAAATACTCTTGCCTGGAAAATCCCATGGACAGAGGAGCCTGGAAGGCTGCAGTCCATGGGGTCGCTAAGAGTCGGACACGACTGAGCGACTTCCCTTTCACTTTTCACTTTCATGCATTGGAGAAGGAAATGGCAACCCACTCTAGGGTTCTTGGCTGGAGAATCCCAGGGATGGTGGAGCCTGGTGGGCTGCCGTCCATGGGGTCGCACAGAATCAGACACGACTGAAGCGACTTAGCAGTAGCAGCAGTAGCAGATGCTCAAATATTCATTGAATGAAAGTTAACAAGAGATGGGTGTTATTGTGGATGAAGAAAAGGTACAGAGGGATGGGGAGCACATGTAAATCCATGGCTGATTCATGTCAATGTATGACAAAAACCACTACAATATTGCAAAGTAATTAGCCTCCAACTAATAAAAATAAATGGAAAAAAAAAAAAAGGTACAGAGGGGAGAGTTGTTAAGGAGAGGCTTGCTGGAAATAGAGACTACCAAGGAGAAGGGAGTCTTATTTCTAACTCCTTTGGTAGCTGCAGTTTCAACTGTTTGTTCGTGTACCCAGCCTGGCCAAGGATTAAGGTATAGTCATCAAAGAACTGCTTCTTGCTGCCATGAAGACTGGCCTATTGACCCTTTTGGTTCTCACTGTTTAAATGCTGAACTTCCTGAGAAGTTCCAAAGCTAGCAAAGTTTCATCATTGAAGCCAGTGGCTCTTTGGGTCTTGTTGACAGGGAATAGAAAGGCTGGTGAGTAGTAGAGCCAGTGTAGGGGCCAAGGTCTTCTCGGTTTATACATTGCTCAGTCTCAGGCTGAGGGCAGACAGTGCCATTGTAGGAGTGGCTGAATACGACCTGCATTCTTTGTGGTGAAGTCACCGTGCCACACCTCAGGAGGACAGAAAGTGAAGTCGCTCAGTCATGTCCGACCCTTTGTGACCCCATGGACTGTAGCCCACCAGGCTTCTCTGTCCATGGGATTTTCCAGGCAAGAATACTGGAATGGGTTGCCATTTCCTTCTCCAGGGGATCTTCCCGACCCAGGGATCGAACCCAGGTCTCCCGCATTGCAGGCAGACGCTTTAACCTTTGAGCCACCAGCAGGAGGACAGAGGCTTGTCCTAAATAAAAGGCACATCCAGCCTGCCACACCTGGACCCTCCCCACTCCCCCAGACTTGAACGACTTTGCCCTTTCCTCACAGGTTGCTATCGACTGGTGGACTATTTGGAAGGGATCCAGAAGAATTTTGATGAGGCTGCCAAGGTGTTGAAGTTCAACTGTGAAGAGAACAAACACAGTGATAGCTGCTACAAACTGGGGGCCTATTATGTGACTGGGAAAGGTAAGGAGGGGCCTGCCTTCTTTGGTCCTTATCATCGATGGTAGTGGTGAGGCCACAACCTGAGGCTCATACTGAGGTCTTTTTACAGATGGGTCTTCACAGGCATTGGGGAAGCATGTTGTAGGACAGTTTGGAGTCAAGAGTTCAGCAAAGTGCTGGAGGGAAGAGCATAGCCTTTCAAGTTAGGCAGAACTTGTGTGTGCTTAGTCATGTCCAACTCTGTGACCTCATGGACTGTAGCCCACCAGGCACCTCTGTCCATGGGATTTCCCAGGCAAGAATTTTGGAGCAGGTTGCCATTTCCTTCTCCAGGGGATCTTCCTGACCCAAGAATCAAACTGATATCTGCATTGGCAGGCAGATTATTCTTTCACTGAGCCACCTGGGGAAGCCCTTAGGCAGACCTTAGGGAATGTTAACTCTGTAGTCACTTTAACTCTGTGAATCAGTAATATCACCTGTAAAATGGAGAAAAAACAATACTTTCTTCATAGGTCTTTGTGAAGATTAAATAGGGTAATGTAGGTAAAGGTATCAGCATGTGCCTGGCACAGAGGAAGGGACTAGTAATCAATTCCTTTCCATCTGTCTTTTCTCCTCATGCCTTAATTGCAGTTGGTATTGAGTAGTGTTTAAGTTGCATTGTGTTGCATGTGTGCTCATCATGTCTGACTCTTTATAGCCCCATGGACTGTAGTCTACCAGGCTCCCCTGTCCATGCGATTTTTTGAGACAAGTATATTGGAGTGGGTTGCCGTTTCCTAATCTAAGGAATCTTCCCAACCCAGGGATTGAACTCACATCTCTTCTGTCTCCTGTATTGGCAGGCAGATTCTTTATTCTATGCCACCTAGGAATTAACCTATTGCTAAATACAGATTATCACAACAAACCTATCATTTCACATAGTTTCTTTGGATCAGGAGTTTGGGAGGGGTGAGCTGTGTGCGTCTCAGGGTCTCTTAATTAGGCTGCAGTCAAGACACTAGCCAGGGAACCAGGCTGTAGTCTTTTGAAGGCTTGACTGGAACTAGAATCTCCAATCCTAAGCTGGCTCGTTCACTCGGCTGTGAAGGCTTCCATTCTCTGCCAGCTGTTGTCAAGAGACCTTGGTTCCTTGTGACATGGATCTCTTCATGGGCTATTTGCATGTCCTTGTGACATGGCATTTGGCTTCTGCCTGAGTGAGTGATCCAAAAGAAGGAGCAAGATGGAATCCACAGTGTCTTTTATAACCTAGTCTTGGAAGTCACATGCTTTTTATTTTCTATCCTATTCTGCTTATTTGAAGTGAGTCAGTAAGTTTAGCCTACGCTAATTGGAGAGAACTAAAATTCTACCACTTGAAAGAAGGACTATCAAGAATTTATGGGCATATTTGAAAACCACCACAAATTGGGAATATAACCTAAGACAGGCAGCTCTTTTTTTTGCTGACTAGTTCATGAGCTTTTTGAGGATGATATAATTCATTCATCGCTTATTCCTAGTGCCCAGTAAAGCCTGGTTAGAAGGACGGTCAGTGAAAGTTTGATGAAGAGGATGCCTTTTTTAAATCTCTGGAACTTTGTGGACTATTTCTGCATTTACATGGAACATACGGTCTGTGGTAGTCTCAAATTTGAAGAAAGTTTAGCATTAACAGGAATATAAACTACCCTTGCTTAAGCAGAGGGGCATTTCTTTAGCCCATTTTCATTAATTTATGATTTGTAAGTAATATATAGCTGCATTATTTTTTTTTAAATCTGTGTGCCAACAGTAGCAGCTTAGTTAAATAATGTTACTTCCGTCAACTGGAATGTTATTTAACCCATTAAAAAATAGTGTTTCTAAATAGTTTTTGTTGATGTCAGAAAGAGTTTATAATATAATATTCAATGAAGAAAGCTGAACACAAAATTATGTGTGAACTCAGCTGTACAATATAGCGTGGAAAAATAAAAATGTTCCTAGCTGTTAGTTTCTGAATAAATGTCTTATCTTTATATCAAATTTTATTATATTTTTCATAAGGAGCTTTTGTTGCTGTTCACTCAGTCATCTCTGACTCTGCAACCCCTTGGACTGCAGCACGCTAGGCTTCCCTGTCTTTCACTATCTCCTGGAGCTTGCTCAAACTCATGTCCATTGAGTCAATGATGCCATCCAACCATCTTGTCCTCTGTTGCCCCTTCTCCTCCTGCCATCAACCTTTCCCAGCATCAGGGTCTTTTCCAGTGAGTCAGCTTTTTGCAAAAGGTGGCCAAAGTGTTGGAACTTCAGCGTCAGCATCAGTCCCTCCAATGAATATTCAGGATTGATTTCCTTTAGGATCGACTGGTTTGATTTCCTTGCAGTTGGAAGGACTCTCAAGAGTCTTCTCCAATAGCACAGTCAAAAACATCAGTTCTTTAGCGTTCAGCCTTCTTCATGGTCCAACTCCCACTTCCAGACATGACTACTGGAAAAACCATAGCTTTGACTAGACGGACCTTTGTTGGCAAAGTAATGTCTCTGCTTTTCAATATGCTGTCTAGGTTGGTCATAGCTTCTCTTCCAAGGAGCAAGCGTCTTTTAATTTCGTGGCTGAAGTCACCATCTGCAGTGGTTTTGGAGCCCAAGAAAATAAAGTCTGTCACAGTTTCCATTGCTTCCCCATCTGTTTGCCGTGAGGTGATGGGACTGGATGCCATGATCTTCATTTTTTGAATGCTGAGTTTTAAGCCAGCTTTTTCACTCTCCTCTTTTACCTTCATAAAGAGGCTTTTTAGTTCCTCTTCACTTTCTGCCATAAGGGTGGTGTCATCTGCATATCTGAGGTTATTGATATTTCTGCTGGCAATCTTGATTCCAGCTTGTGCTTCTTCCAGTCTGGCATTTCACGTGATGTACTCTGCATAAAGCAGAATGATTGTCTGAGGAGGCCTTAGAAATAGCTGAGAAAAGAAGAGAAACTAAAGGCAAAGGAGAAAAGGAAAGATATACCCCATTTGAATGCAGAGTTCCAAAAAATAGCAAGGAGAGATAAGAAAGCCTTCTTCAGTGATCAGTGCAAAGAAATAGAGGAAAACAGTAGAATGGGAAAGACTAGAGATCTCTTCAAGAAAATTAGAGATACCAAGGGAACATTTCATGCAAAGATGGGCACAATATAGGACAGAAATGGTATGGACCTAACAGAAGCAGAAGATATTAAGAGAGGTGGCAAGAATATACAGAACTATACAAAAAAGATCTTCATGACCCAGATAACTATGATGGTGTGATCACTCACCTAGAGCCAGACATCCTGGAATGTGAAGACAAGTGGGCCTTAGGAAGCATCACTACAAACAAAGCTAGTGGAGGTGATGGAATTCCAGTTGAACTATTTCAGATCCTCAAAGATGGTGCTGTGAAAGTGCTACACTCAATATGCCAGCAAATTTGGAAAACTCAGCAGTGCCCACAGGACTGGAAAAGATCAGTGTGCATTCCAATATTTCCAAGACAGACTTCAGCAGTACGTGAACTGTGAACTTCCACATATTCAAGCTAGGTGTAGAAAAGGCAGAGGAACCAGAGATCAAATTGCCAATATCTGTTGGAGCATCAAAAAACAAGAGAGTTCCAGAAAAACATCTACTTCTGCTTTTTTGAATGTGCCAAAGCCTTTGACTATGTGGATCACAGCAAACTCTGGAAAATTCTTCAAGAGATGGGAATACCAGACCATCTTACCTGCCTCCTGAGAAATTCTGTTTGCATGTCAAGAGCAACAGTTAGAACTGGACATGGAACAACAGATTGGCTCCAAATTGGAAAAGGAGTACGTCAAGGCTGTATATTGTCACCCTACTTATTTAACATATGCAGAAGCACATTATGTGAAATACCAGGCTGGATGAAGTACAAGCTGGAATCAAGATTACTGGGAGAAATATCAATAACCTCAGGTATGCAGATGACACCATCCTTATGGCAGAAAGTGAAAAGAGCTAAAGAGCCTCTTGATGAAAGTGGAAGAGGAGAGTGAAAAAGCTGGCTTAAAACTCAACATTCAAATAATGATCATGGCATCCGGTCCCATCACTTTGTGGCAAATAGAGGGGGAAACAGTGGGAACAGTGACAGACTTTATTTTGAGGGGGGGGAGCTCCAAAATCACTGCAGATGGTAACTACAGCCATGAAATTAAAAGATGCTTACTCCTTGGAAGAGAAGTTATGACCAACCTAGACAATATATTGAAAAGCAGAGACATTACTTTGCTGACAAAGGTCCGTCTAGTCAAACCTATGGTTTTTCTAGTAGTCATGTATGGATGTGAGAGTTGGACCATAAAGAAGGCTGAATGCTGAAGAATTGATGTTTTTGAATTGTGGTGTTGGAGAAGACTCTTGAGAGTCCCTTGGACTGCAGGATCAAACCAATCAATCCTAAAGGAAATCAGTCCTTAATGTTCATTGGAAAGACTGGTGCTGAAGCTGAAACTCTAATACTTTGGCCACCGGATGCAAAGAACTGACTCATTGGAAAAGACCCTGATGTTGGGAAAGGTTGAAGGCAGGAGAAGGGGACGACAGAGGATGAGGTGGTTGGATGGCATCACTGACTCGATGGACGTGAGTTTGAGCAAGCTCTGGGAGTTGGTGATGGACAGGGAAGTCTGGCATTCTGCAGCTCATGGGTCGCAAAGTATCGGACGTGACTGAGCAATTGAATTGACTGTGCATATAAGTTAAATAAACAGAGTGACATATACAGCTTTGACATACTGCTTTCCCAATTTTGAACCAGTCTGTTGTTCCATGTCTGGTTCTAACTGTTGTTTCTAACTGTTGTTTCTTGACCTGCATACAGCTTTTGCAGGAGGCAGGTAAGGGTGGTCTGGTATTCCCATCTCTTTAAGAATTTTCCACAGTTTGAGTTCCTTATAAATTAGAGAGAACAAAAGAAGTTGTGGAAGTTGTGAAATTGTTTTTCCTTCTCATTAGACAGAGCTTCCCTGGAGGCCCAGTGGTTAAAGAATCTGCCTGCCAATGCAGGAGACGTGGGTTCGGGAAGATGCCCTGAAGAAAGAAATGGCACCGACTCCAGTATTCTTGCCTGGGAAATCCCATGAACAGAGGAGCCTGGCAGGCTGCAGTCCGTAGGGTCTCAAAGAGTCAGACATGACTTAGTGACTGAACAATAACAACAACAAGTGTGATTAATGACTGTGCACTGAGACTGTTTTTTGTTTGTTTGTTTCAGTGCTCCTTTGTTAAACGAACTTGTTATTTACTGTGTGCAGTAAAGCATAGATGGACCAGTGTGGGGGAAGAAATCTTTTTTTTTTTCACCTCCTTCATGGGGAAGAACTATTTATACTCATACTGTTAACTTTGGAGAGCTTGATAAGTATCTTCATAGAGAGACATGAAGAGTACCTTGAAGGTTCAGTTCTGGGAGAATGTCATCATCTGGGGTGCTGTCATAGAGGAGGAGATATTGAAACTGGTTCATAAAGGACAGAGCAAACTTTGTTTGATAGAAGTATAATAGAGTTATGTCTTCTCTCTAGAATAGAGAGAAGGTGATGAGCAGGTGAAAGAACACAGAGTGTTTAGAGAATAATACTTAATTCTGTTAAGCTAACATTCTTAAGTCCCTTCAGGTCCAGTGTGGTCACAGGAGATCTCATTAGCAGATCTTGACTCAGACCCTTTGGATTATTGTTTAGCAGACCTTGGGCTCTACCATGTCTAAAAGCCAGTACTGTTGATTCCCTCTGCCTGGTTCTGAGCGAAAGACTATTCCCTCTGTTCTGAAAACACACTCGGTGTCCTTTCTTGACAAAAATTCATTAATAACTCTCCTTTTATCAAGGATAGCTTGGGGCAAGGAGAAGAGTGGGAGGTCACTTTTCATAGGGAGCACTAATTGACACTGTGGCATCAGGCAAGGCATTTTTCTTTTCTGAGCTACAAATAGCTCAGTGACAAAATTGGAGTAATAATGTCAGCTCAGAACTTATAGAATTTTTATGAGCATCAAATGAGCTCACATGTGTAAATCAACTAACTCCAGTATAAAAAAAGTAGCTTACATGTGACTTCTTCTTAAATTGTAAAACATTCTATCAATGTGAATAGCTCTGGTTTATATTGGCTACTGCAGAGGTTACTTTGGATCAGACACTTAGTGACCCAAGGAAAGTTTTGTCCAGATGTTTTCATCTATGGAATCAGCTTTGAACTAGTCTTGTGAAGCCATTTAAATGTTTCATGAAAGGAAATAGAACTTTATCTCTGATATATCTCTTTGATGAAAGATTCTTAATAGAACATAGTTAGAAGGGTTTCCAATGGGGAATGAAGAACTCTTAAGATTATGACATGTAAAAACAAGACCAAACTACATTGAAAAGGTACTTGGAGAAAATACTCCTAGGTGGTCCCTAGGGTGTGGCAACAATAGATGATAAGTTAGTGATGATAATTATAAATGAACCTTTGTCTCTAGTCCAAACTACTTCAGACTGCGTATAATTGATTGTTTCCTGGAAACTTGGAGTTCTTGCAGACATTTGAAATTTAAATCCAATATGAAAAAAATTTTTTTTTATTAAAGGATAATTGCTTTACAAAATTTTGTTGTCTTCTGTAAAATCTCAAGATGAATCAGCCATAGGTATACATATTCAGTTCAGTTCAGTCGCTGAGTCGTGTCCGACTCTTTGCAACCCCATGAACCACAGCACGCCAGGCCTCCCTGTCCATCACCAACTCCTGGAGTTCACCCAAACCCATGTCCATTGAGTTGGTGATGCCATCCAACCATCTCATCCTCTGTTGTCCCCTTCTCTTCCTGCCCTCAATCTTTCCCAGTATCAGGGTCTTTTCCAATGAGTTAGCTCTTCGCATCAGTTGGCCAAATTATTGGAGTTTCAGCTTCAACATCAGTCCTGCCAATGAACACCCAGGACTGATCTCCTTTAGGATGGACTGGTTGGATCTCCTTGTAGTCCAAGGGACTCTCAAGAGTCTTCTCCAACACATTTCAAAAGCATCAATTCTTCGGTGCTCATCTTTCTTTATAGTACAACTCTCAAATGCATACATGACCACTGGAAAAACCATAGCCTTGATTATACAGACCTTTGTTGACAAAGTAATTTCTCTGCTTTTCAATAGGCTGTCTAGGTTGGTCATAACTTTCCTTTCAAGGAGTAAGCGTCTTTTAATTTCATGGCTGCATTCACCATCTGCAGTGATTTTGGAGCCCAGACAAACAAAGTCAAATACTGTTTCCACTGTTTCCCCATCTATTTGCCATGAAGTGATGGGACCAGATGCCATGATCTTGGTTTTCTGAATGTTGAGCTTTAAGCCAACTTTTTCACTCTCCTCTTTCACTTTCATCAAGAGGCTCTTTAATTCTTCTTCACTTTCTGCCATAAAGGTGGTGTCATCTGCGTATCTGAGGTTATTGATATTTCTCCCAGCAATCTTGATTCCAGCTTGTGCCCAGCGTTTCTCATGATGTACTATGCATATAAGTTAAATAAGCAGGGGGACAATATACAGCCTTGACATACTCCTTTCCCAATTTGGAACCAGCCTGTTGTTCCATGTCCAGTTCTAACTGTTGCTTCCTGACCTGCATACAGGTTTCTCAAGAGGCAGGTAAGGTGGTCTGGTATTCCCATCTCTTTCAGAATTCTCTACAGTTTATTGTGATCCACACAGTCAAAGGCTTTGGCATAGTCTATAAAGCAGAAGTAGATATTTTTCTGGAACTCTCTTGCTTTTTCTTTGATCCATCAGATGTTGGCAGTTTGGTTCCTCTGTCTTTTCTAAAACCAGCTTGAACATCTGGAAGTTCACGGTTCACGTATTGCTGAAGCCTGGCTTGGAGAATTTTAAGCATAACTTTACCAGCGTGTGAGATGAGTGCAATTGTGCGGTAGTTTGAGCATTCCCTGGCATTACGTTTCTTTGGGATTGGAATGAAAACTGACCTTTTCCAGTCCTGTGGCTACTGCTGAGTTTTCCAAATTTGCTGGCATATTGAGTGCAGCACTTTCACAGCATCATCTTTCAGGATTTGAAATAGCTCAACTGGAATTCTGTCACCTCCACTAGCTTTGTTTGTAGTGATGCTTCCTAAGGCCCACTTGACTTAACATTCCAGGATGTTTGGCTCTAGGTGAGTGATCACACCATCGTGATTATCTGGGTCGTGAAGATCTTTTTTGTACAGTTCTTCTGTGTATTCTTCCCACCTTTTCTTAATATCTTCTGCTTCTGTTACGTCCCTATCATTTCTGTCCTGTATTTAGGTCTACATATATCACCTCCCTTTTGAACCTCCCTCCCATCTCCCAACCCATCCCACACCTCTAGGTTGATCCAGAGCCCCTGTTTGAGTTTCCTGAGCCATACAGCAAATTCCATTGGCTATCTATTTTACATATGGTAATGTAAATTTCCATGTTACTCTTTCCATACATCTCACCCTCTCCTCCCCTCTCCCCACGTCCATAAGTCTAGTCTTATGTCTGTTTCTCCATTGCTGCCTGTAAATAAATTCTTCAGTACCATTTTTCTAGATTCCATATATACGTATTAGAATATGATATTTATTTTTCTCTTTCTGACTCCCTTAACTCTGTATAATAGATTCTAGGTTCATCCAACTCATTAGAACTGACTCAAATGCATTCCTTTTTATGGCTGAGTAATGTCCCATTGTGTATATGTACCATAGTTTCTTAATCCATTCATCTGTTGATGGACATCTGGGTTGCTTCCATGTTCTAGCTATTGTAAATAGTGCTGCAATGAACAATGGGATACATGTGTTTTTTCCATTTTTGTTTCCTCAGTGTATATGCCTAGGAGTGGGATTACTGGGTCATATGGTGGTGTTATTTTAAGGAATCTCCATACTGTCTTCCATAGTGTCTGTATCAATTTACATTCCCACCAACAGTGCAAGAGTGTTCCCTTTTCTCCATACCCTCTCCAGCATATTTATTATTTGATGATGGCCCTTTTGACCAGTGTGAGATGATACCTCATTGTAGTTTTGATTTGCACTTTTCTAATAATGAGCGACGTTGAGCATCTTTTCATGTGTTTGTTAGCCATCTATATGTCTTCTTTGGAGAAATGTCTGATTAGGTCTTTTTCCCACTTTTTGATTGGGTTGTTGTTTTTCTGACATTGAGTTGTATGAGCTGCTTTGCTGTGCAGAAGCTTTTGAGTTTAATCAGGTCACACTTGTTTACTTTTGTTTTTATTTCTGTTACTGTAGGAGGTGGGTCATAGAGGATATTGCCTTGATTTATGTCATTGAGTGTCCTGCCTGTGTTTTCCTCTAAGAGTTTTATCGTTTCTAGTCTTACAAATTTAGATCTTTAATCCATTTTGAGTTTATCTTTGTGTATGGTGTTAGGAAGTGTTCTAATTTCATTCTTTTACATGTAGCTGTCCAGTTTTCCCAGCACCATTTATTGAAGAGGCTGTCTTTGCCCCATTGTATATTCTTGCCTCCTTTGTGAAAAATAAGGTACTTGTAGGTGCACGGCTTTATTTCTGGGCTTTCTGTCTTGTTCCGTTGGTCTATATTTCTGTTTTTGTACCAGTACCATACTGTTTTGATGACTGTAGCTTTGTAGTATAATCTGAAGTCAGGAAGGTTGATTGCTCCAGATCCATTCTTCTTTCTTAAGACTGCTTTGGCTGTTCAGGGTCTTTTGTGTTTCCATATGAATTGTGAAGGTTTTTGTCCTAGTTCTGTGAAAAATGGCATTGGTAATTTGATAGGGATTGCATTGAATCTGTAGATTGCATTTGGTAGTGTAGTCATTTTCACAATATTTATTCTTCCTACCCAGGAACATGGAATATCTCTCCATCTGTTTATGTCATCTTTGATTTCTTTCATTAATGTCTTATAATTTTCTGTGTACAGTTCTTTTGTCTCCTTAGGTAAGTTTATTCCTAGATATTTAACTCTTTTTGTTGCAATAATGAATGGGATTGATTCCTTAATTTCTCTTTCTGATTTTTCATTGTTAGTATATAGAAATGCAAGTGATTTCTTTGTACTGATTTTGTATCCTGCAGCTTTGCTAAATTCACTGATTAGTAATTTTCTGATACTATCTTTAGAGTTTTCTATGTACATTATCACATTATCTGCAGACAGCAAGAGCTTTACTTCTTTTCTGATCTGGATTCCTTTTATTTCTTTTTCTTCTCTGAGTGCTCTAACTAGGACTTCCAGAACTATGTTGAATAATAGTGGTGAAAGTGGACACTCTTGTCTTGTTCCTGATCTTAGGGGGAATGCTTTCAGTTTTTCACCATTGAGAATAATGTTTGCTGTAGACTTATCATATCTGGCCTTTAGTATGTTGAGGTAGGTTCCTTCTGTGCCCATTTTTTGAAGAGTTTTTATCATAAATGAGTGCTGAATTTTGTCAAAGGCTTTTTCTGCAACTATTGAGATGATTACATGGTTTTTATCTTTCAGTTTGTTCATATGGTATATCACATTGATTGATTTGCATATACTGAAGAATCCTTGCTTTCCTGGAATAAACCCAACTTAATCATGGTATATGAGCTTTTTGATGTGTTGCTGAATTCTGTTTGCTAAAATTTTGTTGAGGATTTTTTGCATCTATGTTCATCAGTGATATTGGCCTGTAGTTTTTTTTTTTTATGTTGTTTTTGTCTGGTTTTGTCTTTCTGTCTTTGTGTTGTTTTATCAGGGTGATGGTAGCCTTGTGGAATGAGTTTGGAAGTGCTGCTTCCTCTGCAGTTTTTTGAAAGAATTTTAGAAGGATAGGCATTAGCTCTTCCCTAAATGTTTGATAGAATTCTCCTGGGAAGCCATCTGGTCCTGGGGTTTGTTTTATGGGAGATTTTTGATCACAGCTTCAGTTTCAGTGCTCGTAATTGGGTTGTTCATAATCTCTGTTTCTTCCTAATTCAGTCTTGGAAGATTGAACTTTTCTAAGAATCTGTGCATTTCTTCTGGGTTATTCATTTTCTTGCCATATAGTTGTTCATAATAGTCTCTTATAATCCTTTATATTTCTGCATTGCCTGTTGTAACCTTTCATTTTCCATTTCTAATTTTGTTGATTTGATTCTTCTTTCTTTTTTTCTTGATGAGTCTGGGTAAAGGTTTGTCAGTTTTGTTTATCTTCTCGTAGAACCAGGTTTTAGTTTTATTAATCTTTACTATTGTTTCTTGCATTTCTTTTTCATTTATTTCTGATCGGATCTTCATGATTTCTTTCCTTCTACTTATTTTGGTTTGTTCTTCTTTTTCCAGTTGTTTTAAGTGTAAACTTAGGTTGTCTATTCCATGTTTTTCTTGTTTCTTGAGGTAGGATTGTATTGCTATAAACTTCCCTCTTAGAACTGCTTTTGCTACATCTCATAGGTTTGAGTTGTCATGTTTTCATTGTCATTTGTTTCTAGAAATTTCTTGATTTCCCTTTTGATTTCTTCAGTAACCTGTTGTTTATTTAGAAAAGTATTGCTTAATCTCCATGTGTTTGTGTTTTTTACAGTTTTTTTTTTCCTTGTAATTGATAGTCTCATATCATTGTGGTCGGAGAAGATGCTTGTTACGATTTCAATTTTCTTAAATTTTCTGAGCTTTTATTTGTGACCCAAGATGTGGTCTATCCTGGAGAATGTTGCATGTGCACTTGAGAAGAAGGTATATTCTTCTGCATTTGGATGGAATGTCCTGAAGAAATCAATGAGATCCATCTTATCTAATGTATCATTTAAGACTTGTGTTTCCTTATTAATTTTGTTTTGATGATCTGTCCATTGGTGTGAGTGGGGTGTTAAAAGTCTCCTAATATTATTGTGTTACTGTCAATTTCTCCTTTTCTGTCTGTTAGTGTTTGTCTTATGTGTTGAGATGCTCCTATGTTGGGTGCATAGATATTTACAATTGTTATGTCTTCCTCTTGGATTGATCCCTTGATCATTATGTAGTGTCCTTCTTTATCTCTTATAATAGTCTTTTACTTTAAGGCCTATTTTGTCTGATACAAGGATTGCTACTCTAGCTTTCTTTTGCTTCCCATTTGCATGGAATATATTTTTCCATCCTCTCACTTTCAGTCTGTATGTGTCTTTAGGTCTGAAGTGGGTTTCTTGTAGATAGTGTATATATGGGTCTTGTTTTTATATCCATTCAGCCAGTCTTTGTCTTTTGGTTGGAGCATTTAATCTGTTTACATTTAAAGTAATTATTGATATATATATGTTCCTATTGCCATTTTCTTAATTGTTTGGGGTTGATTTTGTAGATCTTTTTCTTCTCTTGTATTTCTTGACTATATAAGTCCCTTTAACATTTGTTGTAAGCTGGTTTGATGGTACTGAATTCTCTTAGCTTTTGCTTTTCTGAAAAGCTTTTTATTTCTCCAATGAGATCCTTGCCGGGTACAGTAATCTTGGTTGTAGATTTTTCCCTTTCAGTACTTTAAATATACCCTGCCATTCCCTTCTGGCCTGCAGTGTTTCTGCTGAAAGATCAGCTGTTAAATGTATGGGGTTTCCCTTGTATGTTACCTGTTGCTTTTCCCTTGCTGCTTTTAATATTCTTTCATTGTGTTTAGTCTTCGTTAGTTTGATTAGTATGTGTCTTGGCATGTTTCTCCTTGGGTTTATCCTGTATGGGACTCTTTGCGCCTGTTGGACTTGATTGACTATTTCCTTTTCCATGTTGGGGAAATTTTCAACTATAATCTGTTTAAAACTTTTCTCATACCCTTTCTTTTTCTCTTCTTCTTCTGGGACCCCTATTATTCGAATGTTGGAGCATTTGATATTGTCCCAGAGGTCTCTGAGACTGTCCTCCGTTCTTTTTATTCTTTTTACTTTATTCGGCTCTTCAGAAGTTATTTCCACCATTTTATCTTCCGGCTCACTGATTCGTTCTTCTGCTTCAGATATTCTGCTATTGATTCCTTCTAGAATATTTTTAATTTCAGCAATTGCATTGTTTGTCTCTGTATGTTTATTCTTTAATTCTTCTAGATCTTTGTTAATTGATTCTTACATTTTCTCCATTTTGTTTTCAAGGTTTGTGATCATCTTTACTATCATTATTCTGAATTCTTTTTCAGATAGTTTGCCTGTTACCTCTTCATTTATTTGGACTTCTTTGTTTCTAGTTTGTTCCTTTATTTATGTAATATTTCTCTGCCTTTTCATATATATATATTTTTAAACTTACTGTTTGAGGTCTCCTTTTCCTAGGGTTCAGGGTTGAATTCTTTCTTCTTTTTGGTTTCTGTCCTCCTCAGGTTGGCCCAGAGGTTTGTGTAAGCTTCGTATAGGGTGAGATTTGTGCTGAGTTTTTTTTTTTTCCTCTCTGATAGGTAAGGCTGTGTGAGGTGGTAATCCTGTCTGCTGATGATTGGGTTTGTATTTTTGTTTTGTTGTCTAGATGAAGTGTCCTGCACAGGATACTACTGGTGGTTGGGTGATGCCGGGTCTTGTATTCAAGTGGTTTCCTTTGTGTGGGTTCTCACTGTTTGATGCCTCCTAGGGTTAGTTCTCTGGTAGTCTAGGGTCTTGGAATCAGTGCTCCCACTCCAAAGGCTCAGAACTTGATCTCTGGTCAGGAACGAAGATTCTACAAATGGTTATGGCATTAAGTGAGATTAAAACAGATATCCAGTAATCAGAAACCAAAGATGAACCCCAGACAAATGGCAATTATAAAATCAGGCAAATAATAATTAAAATAATGGAATATACACACAGATATATACACCCCTGAGCAAAGTCAAAACAGTCCAACAAAAATAAAGTACAGTTAATTGACCTGGAGAATAACGGAAATAAAAAAGTGTATTTACCAGTTAAGAACAAAACTAACTAAAGCACAAACTGGAAAACAAAACTAAAGCAAGGTGCCAAGTGGGGAATAAAGCAATGAAAACAAAACCAACAAATATGTTGAGAGGAAAGGAAGGAAAGAATAGATATGCAAAGTCAAATAGAGGTAGATAAAGAAGATTTATTACTGCAAGGGGAAAAGAACAGTAGGAAAAGCAAACAAATGAATAAATTTAGAAAAAATAATAATAGGTTTAAAACATTACAATTAAAAAAAGAGAAAAGAAAAAATAAAAGGAAGACTCCACAGAACTGCAAAAGCCCAATGTAGAGGCAGAGGTCGATAACAACAATAAAAAATGAGACTGAGAAAAAGCTCAAAAGCTTAATTAGATTTCATAGTGCCAATAAAATTAACTACAACAGAGGGAGGAAAAAAGAAAAAAAAATTAAAAATCCAAAAGAAGCTACAGAACAAGTCAAAAGGTAAGAATAATAAATGTTTTTCTTGAGTCACTATTGTCAGCCCTTTCCCTCGCTGGGAGTCACAGTCCACCTCACCTCCCTAGGATACCCTCCAACACTGCGCTGATCTCTGGACCTGCTGTGGGGGCAGCTCAGATTCTAATCTGGTCCTACCCCTGTGTGTTCTTCCCTCCAATGTCCACAGCTATCAGATCTAGTACGTTTTCTTCTGTGGGAGCTCTCAGTGACCTTTTATAAATTCTATAGACACAGAGTCTGCCTAGGTGATCGTGTGGATTTAGTCTGCAGCTTGTACAGCTCGTGGGAGGGTTTTGGGTGTTATTCCTTATCCATACTGCTCCTGGGTTTCAATTGTGGTTTTATTTCCACCTCTGCATGTGGGTCGTCCACTGGGGTTTGCTCCTGAGGCTGCCCTGGAGGACTTGGGTTTGTCCCTGTGAGGACCATGTGTGGAGGTGGTACAGCTTCTTGGCTCTCAGGGGTCCTGGCAGCACCAGGTACTCAGGGGTGTTGGCAGCTAGGGCAGCAGGAAATAATAGTGCTCTGGAAGGGTGTGGCAACCAGTATTGGCCAATATGCTCCAGTGTTCTTGCCTGGAGAACCCCCCTCCCTGACAGAGGAGCCTGGAAGGCCCCAGGTTACAGGGTCGGAAAGAGTCAGACTTAACTGAAGCAACCCTGCATGAATAGATGCAAAACTTTTTTTGCCTGTGTCGGCTCTGCCCGTGAGAGTTGAGCATGAAGGTGGTGCAGCTGCTTGGCTTGTGGGGACCCTGGCGGTGCCAAGTGTGCAGGGTCTTGAACTGCTTCAGCTGCAGGCATTATCGCCTTATCAGAACCTTTTTGTGAGCCTCTTGTAGCTGGCGATCAGAAGGCCTCTTTGGCCAGTCTTTCTCTGGAGCTTAGAGGACTTCCTTTCCTGAGGTCCTTCTCTGTTGTTCCACGCATCAGGCACTTAAAGGGCCACCCTGGGCGGGGTCCTACTCTGTAGTTCAGTGCATCAGGCATTTGATGGGCCAGCCTCTCTATTGTTCAGCTGCGATGCTGGCCTGTGGAGAGAGGCTATGGTGATGGCTCCACCCCCTAGGCGTGACTCAGCAGTATCGCCTTGCTTCCTTGGCTGTCCAGCTTTCCTCTACAGACATTTCCCACCACAGTCTCCTTCCTCACAGCCCTTCAATCCGTCTCTCCGCAGTCAACAGCAGCCCTCGCCCTGGGGTTGCTCCAAAATACCTAAACTCCAGCTCCCAGCCACTGCCTTTTGGGGGACCTGCATCTCTGTCTGGAGCATGTATGGCTGTGGCAAGGACTGTCTGATTCTCATTCCATTTAGGCTGCCACAGATCAGCTGTTTCACTTTCAGCCTTAAATGTTTCTCCTCTGGCTCAGACAAGTGACCCGATGTGGGGCTTGGACCCTTGCTTCAGTTCCCCCACCTGCCGAGGGCAGGTCCAGTCCTACTGACACTCCTGTTTTCCCCCTAGTTCCTTCTCCTACCAAGTTTTCTGTGGTTCTGTATATTCTTTTCCTCTGGTCAGGAAAACTCCTGTCCGCTCTCAGCTGGTGTTCTGTATGCACTTCTGTGTCTGACGGTGTATTCCTGATGTATCCGTGGAGAGAGGTGTACTCCACCATCCGTCTACTCCTCCATCTTGTTCTTCCATGAAATTCTTAATTGTTTTCTCTCAAATTATTACACCCCTGTTGTCTTTCAGTTTAGCAAGTGGTGTCTCTCCCTACTGAGTAGCTCATGACCAGTTTGCCTTTAAAATATGTCTCAAATCTATCCTCTCTCCCTTCCCTGCTACTATATTTATTCAAGCCACCTTTCTTTCCTGTATCATTAATTCAGGTCTCTAATCATCTTTCCATAAGGCAACTAAAGTGAACTTTTAAGGATATGAACCATGGATTCCATAAAATATATGAAGCAACTGTTTAGACTTTGGAAGGTAACTCAGTGCAGTAGTGTGATCCCTGAGAAAAGGGGAACACACAGGATGAGCCCCGTGCTTTGGCTTTCTGCCTGGAGGTACTTTTCAGATTAGGCAGATAGGCAGAAGGAGGTAGAAGCCAAGTAGATTATGGTATTCTTGCTGAATGGATGAGTCATAGGTCAGAGTTTCTGGCCACTGAGGCTGCTGGAGGATCAGGCCTCAGAAGGATCAGGCTGATTCACCAGTGAATAGTTACCTGCCAAAACAAAACTCAGCAGTCTTTGGTAAAAGGTGAGAGATTTGTGTGATATGAAGAGAAGCCAGAGTATAGTAGTCTGTAAGGGAATATAGCAAAACCCAGACTGAATAAAGTATCATCTACAATGTCCAGGAATAAGGGATTACTAAACAGAAAAAAAAAAAATCAGTCAATAGAAACAGACCCAGATGTGACAGGAATGTTGGAATTAACAGTCAAAACATTTTTAAACAGGGAAATAAATATGTTAAAGAATTTAAACAAAAGATGGACACAATGAATGAACAGATGGACAATCTCATCAGAGAAACTGAAACTGTTAAGAAGAATCAAATGAACTCATATGATTGAAAAATATAATATTTGAAATGAAAAATTCACTGGATAGGCTTAACAACAAATAAAACACTTCAGAAGGAAATAAATAATGAATCTGAAAGATCAGTGAACTTAGAGGATTGTAGATGTTCTGTTAAACTGAAGCCCTGAGACAAAAAAAGCGGAAAAATTTCCCAACCGTCAGAGTCTCAACACGTAGGTTTCAGTGTCCCTTAATCTAACACAGCATGTATTGGAGCCCAGAAAGAAAATAGATTGGGACAGAAAAAAAATATTTGAAGAAATAATAGTATAAATTTTCCAAATGATGGAGCCAGGACTGGGAGCCTCAGTTTTCTGGCAGCAGAGCTCAGGCTTTAACCTCTGTTTCCTGTATCTCCCTGAATTGAAATAACGTATCTAACAAAAAGTAGAAGGCAGGAGAAGAGAGGTGGGGAGAAGTATGAGAACTCCCCTTTTATAATTATGAGTCAATACTGTCTGAGATTTGGTTAAAACAAAATAATAATGGAATCTCCTGGCAGTCCAGTGGTTAGGACTCTGTGCTTCCGCTGCAGAGGCCGCCATGAAACACTCCCCTGCCCCAGCCCCTCCCCCCCCAAAAAAAAAACCCAGTGACTTTAACCTTTAAATATTTTAAATAATTTATAACTCTAGGGACTCATTTAGGAAATTTCTCTGTTGAAGAAATACTCATTTGAAGTTAGCAGTTTCTTAATTTTCACTTGTTTGTCTTAATAAATGCAAGTAAAGTCAAGGTTAAATTTTTTATTTACAACTAGAATGTGTAATCTGGTTTTTCAAAGTGCAGTTGACCCTCAAACAACACAGGTTTGAATGATGCAGGTTCACTTCCATGTGAATTTTTTCAACAATAAATACAATGGTAATGCTCCATGATTTCTATACCCTGTTGGTTTAGTCTGTGGGTGCACAGGGGCACATTTAGGGAAGGTTGACTCTTAAACTGTTCTCGGATTTTTGGCTGCATGGAGAGTGGGTGCCTCTCACAGCTTTTAAGAGTCAACTGTACTTATATCTAGCTATCCATTCAGCCAGCCAACATTTAATTCAAACACTTGCTACGAAGATGACTGGAATGGTGTTCTGTTAATGATGGTTTTTTCTAGGTGGTGTATTTGGGATGACTTCTTTAAAAACTAATGTTGAGATATGTTTCTCTTTTTTTTAGGAATGAGGGATTTTAAGAATGGGGGATTTGAAATGTTCCGTTAAAACAAGCAAACAAAAAAAACTAAAGAAAAAAGCAGGCCCCGTCACCACCTCTGCTTAAAATGATTGATTAGCAGTTTTCCATTGCTCCAAGGTTAAAGTACAAGGTCCTTAAGAAGACGCATCAAACCCTGCATGAGCTGGCCCCCTGCCTGCCTCACCACCCTTCCTTAGTGATTTCTGAGTTCTAGCACATGGGCTCCTTTTTTCTTTGTATTCTGTTCCTGCTGCCAGGAACAGTTTTCTTTGCCATTTTTTCCCCCCACTCCATATTTTTCTTTCATTGTTTTTTCCATTATTTCACAGCTCAAATGTCACTTTTTTGGAGAAACTTTCCTTTACCTCACCTCTTAGTTCAGAGCCTTGATCATTCTCGTAGCATCCTATACTCTTTCTCCATATGCTTGTCACACTTAGAATCATACATTTACTTGTGTGGTGTTTAATGTCCGTCTTATTAGACCACAAAATTCACAAGGGCAGGGTCAGTATCTGTTTATTCCTTAGAATCTAGCATAGTAATTGGCAATTAATATATATTCAGTATATATTTAAATTAACAAACATTTGACGAAGTGCTCATAAGATGCCGTGATCTTGCACTTATCCCCAGAGGTAAATATCTTTTACCAATAAGGATGAAGCTAAGGCTGAGAAACTAATCATTTCACCCTTTTTACCTGTTTGGGCTTCCTTATAAGATACCATTTGAGCTGAAGATTCCATGGCTGAAAAAGCTGTAAGGTCTGTGTACTATACCAGGCCATCTTCTTTTCATGTTGCCTTAGCCCAAAGTATATAAACTTTATTTGGGAATTGCTTCCTGACTTTGGCCTGAGATATTCGGGTTCTGTCCTGGCTAGGATTGACGTTTTTTCTTTCTTCCCAGGTGGACTATCCCAGGATCTGAAAGCTGCCTCCAACTGCTTTCTGATGGCGTGTGAGAAGCCGGGAAAGAAGTCCACTGAAGCCTGCCACAATGTTGGTCTCCTGGCACATGATGGACAGGTCAATGAGGATGGCCAGCCCAATCTGGAGAGGGCCAGAGACTATTACACAAGGGCCTGTGATGGCAACTATGCCGCTAGCTGTTTCAACCTCAGCACCATGTTCCTGCAGGGTGCCCCCAGCTTTCCCAAGGACATGGGCCTGGCATGCAAATACTCAATGAAAGCCTGTGACTTGGGCCACGTCTGGGCCTGTGCTAATGCCAGCCGCATGTACAAGCTTGGGGATGGTATCGATAAGGACGAAGCTAAGGCTGAGGAACTAAAAAATCGGGCCCGGCAGCTGCACAAAGAACAGCAGAAAAATGTCCAGCCTTTAACATTTGGGTAGGGTGGCCCACCCTCCCATGCTACAGACAGCTTAATGCTGGCACCTCCTATTTCTGATGGAGCCCTTGAAGGTCGACTTGCTGGAGAAGAAAGACTTGGTGTTTAATATCAGTAACTCTGATTACATAGACCCATTGCCCCCCGGTGTCACCTGCTCAGATGTAGTCCAAAATATTTATTTTGGTCAATATTTGTTTATCTGGTGTGATCCACATTTATAAGATCTTGGTTCTCAAACTCTTTTCCAGTTCTGTGAAAAACAGCAGACTAGTGAGCCATAAAGATTATGGGGGTGGGAAGGAGAGACAGAGCAGGAAACTGGAAAAATTAGTAGCCACAGGACCTGAAGGAATCACCATCATCACCATTATTTTAGTTGGGAGAGCTTAAAAAATCAAAGTATCTTGATTTACATAATAGAGGGTTTAAGGAGCTAAGAACAGTTAAATAGTCAGGACTGCCACCTGCTGACTTATGTAATCATTGGTGTGGGCTGCGTTTTTGTTTTTAGAGTCAGATTTTTCAATAAATTCAGAGATTGGGAGTTATGTATGATGTAAAGATAAGTCATTATGCTTCTGAGTTGCTCCAGAGGGTAAAACAGAAAACTTTCTTTAGTGGAGACATTCACATGTTAAAAATAACATCCTCAGGCCACTCATTTGGTACTGTTAATAAAATAACTTACCCTAGAAATTTGTAAGCAAGGGATTGATGATACATTTTGTCCCTCAGAACTGAACCTTTTCCACTGTTCCTGTGAATAAACTATCTCCATTGGTTAATGTGTGCCTGCTAAGTCGCTTCAGTCGTGTCCGACTCTTTATTACCCTAGGGACTGTAGCCCCCTAGGCTCCTCTGTCCATGGGGATTCTTCAGGCAAGAACACTGGTGTGGGTTGCCATGCCCTACGCCAGGCACAAGAGATATGGGTTCTATCCCTGGGGGATCTTCCTGACCCAAGGATTGAACCCGAGTCTCTGATGTTTCCCGCACTGGCGGCTGGGCTCTTTACCACTAGCTCCACGAGGTAAGCCCTGATTGATTAGTAATTTGTGGTATTCTCTCCAGATTCTTGGTAGCGTAGAAGTGATTTTCTTTGTGGTGGTTGTGCCTTTTAAGAATATTTGCTTTTTCTGTTATCTTCGTTACTTGACACTAGGGGGCGAGCTTGTCATTTTTCTGCTGATGACATGGTCCTTATTTCTGTCATCACTTATGGTTTTAGGGCTTTCAATTTTGCAGCTGTTTTAGAAGGAAGGCATGCTGTATGAAGGTACTTGTAAGCACAGCCTGCTTGCTTCTCAAGTTGATATAAGAGACTTTCCCAAGAGCAGAGAAGCTTTAAAGAGTGACTTTAGTTTTAAAATATAAAGTAATTTTTGTTGTGGTTAAGATAAATGGTGTAGACCAACAAGCATATAAAGAATTCTCAACATCACCAGTCATTAGGGGAATGCAAATCAAAACCACAATGAGATAATTACCTCATACCTGTCAGTGTGGCTCTTACCAAAAAAAAAGAAAAAACGTGTGTTGGAGAGTATGTGGAGAAATTGAAAGCCTCATACTTTGTTAGTGGGAATATAAAATAGTGCAACCACTACTGCATATTGAAAACAATATGGCAGTTTTTCAAAAAATTAAACGTAGAATTATATGGTCCAGTAATTCCACATCTGCATATATATCTGAAAGTATTGATAGCCGGGTCTCCAAGAAATATTTGTACACATCTTTATAGCAGCATTCACAAAAACCAGAAGGCAGAAGCAACCCAATGTTTATAAATGGGTGAAGAGATAGACAAAATGTATATATGTGCAATGGAATGTTACTCAGCCTTGAAGGGAATTCTGACATGCTATAAAATGGATGAACTTTGACATTATGCTAAGTAAAATAAGCCCATCACAAAAAGAAGTACTGTATGATTCCACTTAGATGAGGTATTTTTTTTTTTTTTTTAGATGAGGTATTTTAAAAAGTAGAAGGGTGGTTGCCATGTGTTAGGAGGTGGGGGAAGAAGGGAGTTGTTTAATGAGTAATACTGTTTAGATTTTGAAGATGAAAAGTTCTGGATATAAACCTGAGCAAAAATGTGAATATACTTAACACTGTATATTTTAACATGGCTAAATTAGGTTAATGTATATTTTACCACAATTTTGGGCTTCCCTGGTGGCTCAGTGGTAAAGAATCTACATGCAACGCAGGAGACACAGGTTCCATCCCTGGGTTGGGAAGATCCCCTGGAGGAGGAAATGGCAACCCACTCCAGTATTCTTGCCTGGGAAACCTCAAGGACAGAGAAGCCTGGCAGGCTATGGTCCATGGGGTTGCAAAAGAGTCAAACATGACTTAGTGACTAAACAACCACAATTTTTTAAAACCTGTAAACACTTAATTTTTTTTTTTAATGCAGGATTTAAAGTTTTATGGTCTCATGAAATGCAGTTTGGAGCAGAGTAGAAGAAATAGTTATCCCTCACTATATCCTTTATCACCTACCAGCATACTTCATTCAGCCCAATAGCGTTGTTTAATCTTTTTTAAGAATCACATCTTTTCAATTGATTAGTGTGTTTTGTAATCTTGAAAAATTAGGTTAACTTGATTTTTGGTGTCAGATATGCTGGGTTATTTTTTATGGACCAACTCCTGTATGGGACCCATGATGCTAGTCTTCTTTGGATCACATTACTGAGATGGGGCTGGGAACAATGGAGTAGAATTAACAGTATCCAAATGTTATATTTCACAAAGGTTATTAACTGCAGATAATAATGTATTGTCCAGCAGGGTCCAAGGCCATTGCATACCCAGGTTGCTATGGTAAGGGATAGGTTGATAAAAACATTGTTTGGTTTCTCACTTTTGTGCAACCTTTGAGGCAAGGTTTGAAAAGGGGTTTTCATGCTCTGGTCTGAGCAAGCAAGGTCATTACCCTGTCTTCTGACCAGCAGGCAACTATTTCCAACATTTTCCCTCCATCCCAGGCTTAGGCTAGGTGGTCTTATGGGGAAGAAGTTTCTTAATTGACTGGTGATTTGTGTTTTCATTTAGTGTTCTCACTAAAATCTCACAGTGTACTGCTCATTGCTGTGAGCAAGAAAGGGAAGTAGGAGTCCCAGAGAGGTAGAGGGAGGGGGCGGCTGGGGTGGGGGGGTGTCTCAAGATTGGGATTTTATCTTGTGGGTCATGTAGAGTCACCGATGGGTTTTGAGCGGGAGAATGAAAGCACATTTGGAAACCAGATCACTGTGGTGTGGAAAATGGATTAAAGAGCCTCGTGGGAGTAGGAGGGGAATGAAGTTAAGCATGGGGTTAAAAAAAAAAACATTTCTAGCCTGGGCACATGGATGGACCCAAGAGCCATTCATATTGATTTGGAACTCATGAGATCGAAATGGTGAAAAAAAACAGTTTTGAGCTGTTTGCTGGTTTGTTTGCTTTTTTAATTTAAAAATGCTTTACATTTTAGTATGTCAAAGTTTCATGAAACTGCTTGAAAAATTTTGTGAGCAGCAGCTTGGCAGAGGGACAATTTCTAGACTTTAGACCCTACGGATGTGAGAAACTCTAACTTAGTTAAAGAATTACTAAGTGTGCGTGTTAAAGAATGAGAAAATACAAATTAAAAAATAATTTATGTTTTTAGAAAACATCAAGGAATCGCTTTGGGGGAAAAAAGGTCAAAACTGCTTTGGCTTCCTGACATTTATTTTGCAATTTAGATCTCTTATTTTGAATTCTATGTTAAGGTTGGGGCACCAGACTCTTTCCAGTTCTTAGGTCTAACGGTCTTAACCTGGGTTTCAGTATGGGTTTTGCCTTTTATTGTCTATGTGACCTTGGGCAAATTATTCGACCTTCTGGGTCTCAATTTTGTCACCGCTCACATGGGGATAACAATACCTTCTACTAAGGTGGTTAGGAAGGTTAGCTCTTACAGATGATAACTTTTTCTTTGGAAAGATGTTTATGGGACCAGATTTTACAGTTAGATAATTGTTTTCTCTCCACGTGGCAACATGGGCTTGTGAGGTAGTCTAGCTTTTAAAACAGGCTGCCTCTGCAGCCCCTCTTTTCACATCCAGGGAGCTGATGGGCCTCAGCTCTCTAGGGGTGTCCAGGGCATAAAACAGCTGCAGGAGGCAGGCCTGGTGTGGGGGTGGGGGTGGGCCTGCCCCCTTCCTCCTCCCTTCTCTCTGCCCCAGTGGAGACAGAGTCACTGAGAAGACTTGCACCTGCTGGGGGCCCAGAGTGGAAACTATTCCCAGCTGGTGCCCCTCCCCAGGCTGGAGGAATGGTGATTGTGTTACAGTTTATAAATCAGGCCTCCCCACTGTCTAAAGGGGAAAGGCCAAAATTCCTTCCCCAGCATATAAGTCTCCCTACCCCCACAGTCCCTCCTCGGTATTTAGCCCCATCTTGCTCCTAACAGGCTTCTACAAAAGGGAACTGCCTGTAGTTTCTGTACTCCCCACCTCTGTTCCACCCATCCCCCCTCAAAAAAGAAATAACAAAAAACACCCAGGCTGGTTTTTTGTTTCTTTTTTTTGTTTTCAGCCCTGCTCTTTGTTTTGCTGGTTCTTCTGTAATGCCCTTCTACCTTTCAAGTAGAATACCCTTCATCTTCTAAGGTTCTGGTAACATTTCCTTCATTCCCCCAGGCCAGGATAGAGGCTTTCTCTGCCCACTAGTGGTCCAAGTATACACTTATCAGTGCTAATCACAGTGTTATTTGTATATTTATCTCCACATCCCATAAGACTCTGAGTTCCTCATACACGAGGACTTGAGCCTGGGCACATATTAGGCCATCAGTGGCTGCTTATTGAGATGAACAGCAGAGAGTAACATCTTAGCCTCCCAACCACCGCAAGACAAATCAGGCCCAGGCTCCTCTGCACAGCCAAGAATCTGTGTTAGCTGTAGGGCTGTACTGGTTTTGAAACTAACTGCTCATCAAGAAAAGCTCCTGGGGCTCCTCTGGTGGCTCAGTGGTAAAGAATCCGCCTGCTGAAACAGGAGATGCAGGTTCAATCCCTGGTCCGGGAAGATCCCACATGCTGAGCAGCAACAAAGCCTGTGCGCCACAGCTACTGAGACTGTGCTCCAGAGCCCGGAAGCCACAAGTACTGAGCCCATGAACTGCAACTACTGAAGCCCTCATGCTCTAGAGCCTGCGCTGCACAGCAAGAGAAGCCGCTGTAATGAGAAGCCAGTACACGGCAACTAGAGAATAGCCCATGCAGCAATGAAGACCCAGCACAGTCAAAAATAAATAAATAGGAAACAAAAAAGATCCTGTCTAAGCTGGAGCTAGCACATGAATGGATCAGTACTCTTTCTTCAATTCTATTCAGGAAGGTGACTTTTACAAAAACAATGTTTTTGAAACAAAGAAAATGCCCCAATACAGGCCACCCTGATACCTTAAAGAACATGCTCAATAACTTAATGCGAACAAACCAATATTAATATCCTCATGGCTAAAGAATCACAAGTACAAATACGCCACACCTTTTTCTTGGAATACTAAGAATATCTTTCTTGAACTTCTAAGAATTATGGTCATTACCCATCATTACAATTACCTTTTTTCTTGTTTGTTTCCAAGTTAACCTAAGAGGTTCCTAAGACAGGGATCAAGAATTCTACCCTCTTTGAAATCCTTCAAAGACCTCTTGTCCCTTATAGCAGTGTTGATTTCTATTCCTCAGTCTCTTAGGGCATCTACTTAAAATAGAGATTCTTGGGTCTACCCAGATGTACTAAGAGAAAATTGGGACTTTTTTTTCTTTTGTGGCCATGCCCATGGCTTGCGGGATCTTAGTTCCCTGATCAAGGTTCGGACCCACTTCCTACAGTGGAAGCATAGAGTCCTAACAACTTGGCTACCAGGGAATTCTGCTAAATCAGGATTTTTAAATAAATCACAGGAGATTCTTATGCACTCATTCAAGTGGTATATAGTCTGAGTTCCTTGGCATCAAGACCCCCATGCAGTCTGAGCTCTACTGCTTCAGCTCTTTGCATAACAGTTCCACCAAAACATCTTGTCTTGGTTGGCATGAGCCCAGCCAACTCCTAACAGCCCTTCAAATCTCAGCTCAGGCGTCTAGGAAGCCCTCCTGGGCCCCCAGGTCTACGGTGCTATGACAGTCCTTGTGCTTCTCACTCTAGTTCTTTTGACATGGTTCAGAACAGGCTGTAAGTGTGTTAAGCACATGGATTATGTCTGACTCATCTATCCCCAGGGCCTAGCTCAGAACCTCACAAATAAGGTACTAAATAAATCTTTATTGAAGGAAAAGGAAGGGAAAGAACTCTGGAAATAAATATTATCTTCCAGTGGTCCATTGGATGTTGAAAATGTAGTGTTTTGGAGAAGAATCTGGGTTTAAATCATTTCTCTGCCACATACAAATGTGCTACATTACTTCTCTGAGCCTCATTTTCCTCATCTCTGATCTAGGAATAGTATTTACTTTTCAGGGTTGGTGTATGGGTTAAAGGGTAAAATGAGATAAAGTAAGTGAGGTGCTTAGCTTAATGCCTGACACATTCTAAACTGTAATAAGTCGCTGAGGGACTGTCTCCTGGAACTGGAGCTAGGCTTACTCTGTACAGCTCTGGAGAGTGAAATCAGGCCCAGTGGATGGAGTCTGCAAGGAGGAAGACTTCAGTTCATAAAGGTCTGAGTGGAAGGAAGAACGTTTTACTCAACAGAATGGAAAGACATGGGAGTAAGTGAATGTTCTGTCACAGGAACATGGCAGCCAGGGGTGGATGCTCACCTGTCAGGGCTGATGAAGAGGTGACTGAACCTACATGAGGTTTGGAGTGGGGTGTGAGAGTGGTGAAAGATTGGAGCTCCACGAGGCATTTCTTTTCAGTTCCTCTGTAACTCATTATTCATTCAACCAACACTGATAGTGTCTCCTTGGCTGGGCCCTAGGTTGGGCACTGGAGACATAGCTGAATCTGACAAGTTCACTATCATTTAGGAGCTCACGGTCTAAATAATGATCATTTACTGAGCATCTCCTATGTACCAGATGCTCTCATCCTCTCAACAGTCCTCTAAGGAAGCTTTTATTCTCACCAGTTTTCAGCCAAATTAAAGCCCAGGTAGACAAAACAGCTTGCAAAAAGACACACAGATTCTGCAAGTATGCATCTGGGGTTAAAATTTAGTCCCTCTTTCTCTAAGGCTGTCTGTCATCCAGATGTTAAAAATTCCTTGAAATCTCTGGGAGATTTCCCAAATAGCACCCTTCTGGGCACCAAGTAGATGCTAATGAACATAGTTAAAAGGCTGCGGTCAGCTCCAGGAGGACATGGTCTCCCTGCAGCACGCTCTGTGCCTCAGGGTTCTTTCCAGCTTGGGCTGTGTGGAGGGCCCGGGGGGAACATGCTGAGGTCAGAGCTCACTGCTCACATGGCCAGCCGAGCTGCCTGGGTCAGGGCTCCCTGAGGGAACTTGAAACCTGGCTGGGTTCCATCAGCTCCAAGAATAGCAGCTGACCCTGCTCTCCCCAAGCCGGTGGCCTCCGATCAGGTTCCAGGAGGCCCCAGCAGACTCTAGCCCTCAGCAGCAGCAAGCTTTGACCTTGACGCTGCTCTGGGGTGGAGTAATAAGGTTCATTAAGGGTCCCCTGTGCGCAGGGCACCTTCTGGAGGAGGGGACATCCTTGGAGGGAGGTCTAGGAAGTATAGGATCCATTTTACAGATGAAGAAATTGGGGCTCAGAAATACAAAAAACTTGTCCAAGGTCACAGTGAGTTTGTAGCAGAGCAGGATTTGAGTCTGGAGTGTCTTTGCCAGTGACCCTGCTTCTGTGAGAAGAGAAGAGCCCGTTTGAGACCCCAGAATCGTCCTGGGCAGAGGAGACAAATGACATCAACTTTCAAAGTGATGTTATTCCTGCAAAGTGCAGACCATCTGCTAAGAAACACAGGATTTAAGAGCCAGCAGAGATCCCCATTCACTTGAGCCTATTTCCTCACCTATAAAATGTGAATCACACCCACATGGCGGGTGAATAAGCATAAGCATAGATTTTGGAACTAGGCAGGATTAAAATCCTGACCCTGGCATTTCCTAATGGTAAGACCTTGGATAAATCACATTGCTGCCTCTCTCAGTCTGTTTCCTCATTTATTTGTTCCACAAATAGTTTTTTGAGCACCTACTGTGTGCCAGGCATTGTTCTAGCAGTGAAAAAAATCAGACAAAAATCACTACCCCTGTCAAGTCTTTATTTTAAAGTTCTGGAAAATAACTCATATGATTGTTACAGGGATTAAATGGGGGAACATACAGTGGTGTGATATGTCTGGTAATGTAATGGTGTCTGGCAAATAATAAGTAGTTAGTTTAATGATATGATTATTATAATGTGAACCTGCCTGGTCAGTGCTCAGTGAAAACACGTTTCCTTTGATACTGAATGTAACCATTTAATTTAATAGGTAAAGGAGCTGAAGCCAGAGAGGACATGCAATGCCTGCAGTTGTCTAGCAAGGCAATGGTAAGTTCCCAACTCCTAGTCTGGTGTTTGCACCAACATCCACTAAACCCAGAGGACTGTCTCTGACAAAGGGAGCCAAGGAGATAGGGAGGAGGACTGAATCTTACAGCTACTGAGGTTTAAGGTAGGCTTTTAGCTAACCGATAGACTCTAGAGCCCAAGTGGGCTTTAATTCTCTTGATGTCAAATGCTTCCTGTTTCTCAGGTGTGGCAGGAGTTCCCCAGGTCCTGCCTCCATATGGGCACATGGTAGGATGGGCTGAGGATGCGGTGGGGTGATGAACAGCTGAAGATGCAGGGTGCTGTGCGGTGCCAGTTTCATGGATATGCCACCTGAGTGATTGCATAGGGACCCACGCTCAGTTTAATGCTCTGCCATCACCGTCTTGAGATTCTTAATGATTTTGAACACGGGGTCCTGCCTTATCATTTTCATTCCACTGGACGCTACACGCTTTGTAGTTTATGTAGGTGTTGTGCTCTGGGGTGGGAGGTTGCCAGGCCTGACCTGTTCTGGGACTTGTCAGAGGCTTGTCAATCCTATAGGCCAATGACTCAGTCACCAACAGACAGGAAAGAAGCCAGATCAAGTCCTACCATAACAGGTCTGACCTGTGACTGCAAATCTCTAAGAGGCGGTAACCCGGCAAGGGAAAGACAGCCTCTAAGGAGGTTCTGGAGGTACAACATGAACCCGCTGAGAAGGAGCTTGATCTGAGGGGGATTTCAGCTCAGTGTGTATGAGAAAGGCTTTTCAAATAGTCAAAATGTAACCCTAACATGTAAAGCATAGCTCAATAAAACTGTTAAAAATATAATACTGGCAGCTAACCTCAACTGAGTGCTTACAACAAGCAAGGAGTTGTGCTAAGCACTTCACTGAAAAAATAGAGGCTAGCAGAGTGGTCGAAACACAGGCTCTGCAGCCATGCTGCCTGCTTTCAATCCTGGCTCCACTACTTATTAGCTGCCTGACTGGGAGCAACTTAATTGACTTCTCTGTGTCTCCATTTCATCATCTGGAATGTGGTGATAAGAATGGTACCTACCTCCTGGAGTTATTGTTATTAAATGAGTTTACATATGGAAAGGGCTTCCCACTCAGCTCAGTAGTAACAAATCTGCCTTCCATGCAGGAGACACAGGAGACCTGTGTTTGATCCCTGGGTCAGGAAGATCCCCTGGAGGAGGAAATGGCAACCAACTCCAGTACTCTGGCCTGGAAAATCCCATGGACGAAAGAGCCTGGTGGGCTGCAGTCTAGAGGGGTCACAAAGAGTCTAAGACAACTAAACGAACTGAACACACATATATACACATATGACAACCACGTAGAACAGTGTTTGACATATACTGGTATCTAAATGTTTGTTAGTTATTGTTTTTTTTTTTTTTTAATCCTCAGGATAATCCTATAGTGTAGGTATTATTTAGCATTATTTCCATTTAGTTCAGTTCACTTCAGCTGCTCAGTCATGTCCGACTCTTTGCGACCCCATGGACTGCAGCATGCCAGACCTCCCTGTCCATCACCAACTCTCGGAGTTTACCCAAACTCATATCCATTGAGTCAGTGATGCCATCCAACCATCTCATCCTCTGTCGTCCCCTTCTCCTCCTGCCCTCAATCCCTCCCAGCATCAGGGTCTTTTCCAATGAGTCAGCTCTTTGCATCAGGTGGCCAAAGTATTGGAGTTTCAGCTTCAACATCAGTCCTTCCAATGAACACCCAGGACTGACTTCCTTTAGGATGGACTGGTGGGATCTCCTTGCAGTCCAAGGGACTCTCAAGAGTCTTCTCCAACACCACAGTTCAAAAGCGCCAATTCTTCAGCGCTCGGCTTTCTTCACAGTCCAACTCTCACATCCATACATGACCACTGGAAAAACCATAGCCTTGACTAGACGGACCTTTGTTGGCAAAGTAATGTCTCTGCTTTTTAATATGCTGTCTAGGTTGGTCATAACTTTCCTTCCAAGGAGTAAGCGTCTTTTAATTTCATGGCTGCAATCACCATCTGCAGTGATTTTGGAGCCCCCAAAAATAAAGTCAGCTACTGTTTCCACTGTTTCCCCATCTATTTGCCATGAAGTGATGGGACTGGATGCCATGATCTTAGTTTTCTTAGCTTTAAGCCAACTTTTTCACTCTCCTCTTTCACTTTCATCAGGAAGCTCTTTAGTTCTTCTTTGCTTTCTGCCATAAGGGTGGTGTCATCTGCGTATCTGAGGTTATTGATATTTCTCCTGGCAATCTTGATTCCAACTTGTGCTTCTTCCAGCCCAGCGTTTCTCATGATGTACTCTGCATATCAGTTAAATAAGCAGGGTGACAATATACAGCCTTGACATACTCCTTTTCCTATTTGGAACCAGTCTGTTGTTCCATGTCCAGTTCTAACTGTTGCTTCCTGACCTGTATACAGATTTCTCAAGAGGCAGGTCAGGTGGTCTGGTATTCCCATCTCTTTCAGAATTTTCCACAGTTTGTTGTGATCCACACAATCAAAGGCTTTGGCATAGTCAATAAAGCAGAAATAGATGTTTTCCTGAAACTCTCTTGCTTTTTCAATGATCCAGCGGATGTTGGTAATTTGATCTCTGGTTCTTCTGCCTTTTCTAAAACCAGCTTGAACATCTGGAAGTTCACGGTTCACGTATTGCTGAAGCCTGGCTTGGAGAATTTTGAGCATTACTTTGCTGGCATGTGAGATGAGTGCAATTGTATGGTAGTTTGAGCATTCTTTGGCATTGCCTTTCTTTGAGATTGGAATGAAAACTGACCTTTTCCAGTCCTGTGGCCACTGCTGAGTTTTCCAAATGTGCTGGCATATTGAGTGCAACACTTTCACAGCATCATCTTTCAGGATTTGAAATAGCTCAACTGGAATTCCATCACCTCCACTAGCTTTGTTCATGGTGATGCTTCCTAAGGCCCACTTAACTTCACATTCCAGGATGTCTGGCTCTAGGTGAGTGATCACACCACCGTGATTATCTGGGTCATGAAGATCTTTTTTGTACAGTTCTTCTGTGTATTCTTGCCACCTCTTCTTAATATCTTCTGCTTCTGTTAGGTCCATACCATTTCTGTTCTTTATTGAGCCCATCTTTGCATGAAGTGTTCCCTTGGTATCTCTGATTTTCTTGAAGAGATCTCTAGTCTTTCCCATTCTATTATTTTCTTCTATTTCCATTTAGTAGGTATGTAAATTGAGACAGAGGAGCCTGGCAGGCTACAGTCCAAGGTTGCAAAAGAGTTGGACACAACTTAGTGACTAAACAACAATAAAAATTGAGCCTTGGTTTCCCAGGTGGCTAGTGGTAAAGAATCTGCCTGCAATGCAGGAGACTCGGGTTTGATCCCTGTGCCTGGAGAAGGAAATGGCAACCTACTCCAGTATTTCTGCCTGGGAAATCTCACGGACAAAGGAGCCTGGTGGGCAACAGTCCATGGGGTCCCGACAGAGTCAAACATGACTAAGGGACTAAACAACAACAAATTGAGCCTTAGAAAAGGTCAGTGAATTGTCAATCACAGAGTTGGTAAGTGGTAGAGCTAAGATTTGACCAGCAGTCAAGGAACTTTCACCTTCCGCCTTCGGAGTTAGGTCAGAGCTCATGAAGTTTAGCCCACTGCTTAGACCAGAGTAGGCATCTACTCTTTGTTAAATTAATCAATTAATCATTATTTCTTTCATCTCTGAGATAGTAAGCCTCTGGGAAATGTGTGCTTTGCTGGAGGAGGAATCAGGAACCCAGCTGTTTTGGGGTTTCTTACCAATTGACCTCCACATAATTATCAAATATAATCCACTCTGTGTCTTCTTAATTAATTGCCTAAGTGCTCCCTCCTTTCCTCTATGGGCACAGGCCAGGCTCCAGTCTCATTATCCCTCTGGACTCTAAACTTAGCACCACTGTATACTAATTTTGGTCTCTCACATCTGCATAGCATTTCATATTGTACAGACCTCTGGACAGATCCCAGCCAGCCAGGGGTGTGCAGTCTGGACACATGGGGGAGCTTGGAGGGTTGCTGCTTTCTGGGTGATACTTGGGTATCTTCTAAGGCAAAGCATGGACTAAAAGGGCCATGCCCCTCACCAAAGAGGGTTCACTGCCATTCACACTTAAGATCTTGGATTCAGAACCAGGGCTCAAGGAGCATTGTCTAAAAGCAGGCAATCCTCAGCTCCTTTAGAATCTTAGAGAGTATCCCTCTATGAACTTCCAACTTAGGGCTGGAGCTCTAAAACTCATCCCTGTCATTGAATTTCTTTTTCCCAAATTGCCATCAACTTATATTAGGATTGCTGTAGGACACAGACTCGAGTGCCACCATATCTATATTAATAACAACAGCAAGCACTCACTCTGTGTCAGGTACTGTTTTAAGTGCTTTGTAAATATTAACTCTTAACTCTTGCACAAACCATGTGAAGTAGGTACTGTTTTCCTTTAACTTACAGAAATTCAGCTTTACTTGCTGTGAATAAAAAGAGACATGGAAAGAAAAACCCCCATTAACTTACTGAATATTTTACTCACTCAGCATATGCCTCAAGATGAGTGTGTCAGGGGAGAGGTAAATGCTATTCCTTCTGTTGATATCAGTCTCTGTGAAAGTAAAGTTGCTCAGTCATGTCTGACTCTTTGCGACCCCATGAACTACAGCCTACCAGTTTCCTCCGTCCGTGGGATTTTCCAGGCAAGAATACTGGAGTGGGTGCCATTTCCTTCTCCTGGAGATCTTCCCAACCCAGGGATTGAACCCAGGTCTCCCGCATTGTAGGCAGACGCTTTACCCTCTGAGCTACCAGGGAAGTCCACCAGTCTCTATATGCCTCTTGTAATCCACGGTGTGTGTGCATTTTGCCACAGTGAGTGTTATTCTAGTACTTTTGGCCCCAAGCAAGCCAATCTCTTCATCAAATACCTCACTAAAGAAACAGAAATCTGTTCCAGGGCTAGAGGACAAACTGGCTGGGCTGTTGAGAAATGGTTCTGTACTGTACGTAACAGGGGATCGAAAGGCTTCCCAAAGTTAATTTTTACACAGCTTTGTAGAACCTTAGCCCAGGTAAGTTTTGACTGGACTGTAGTTCACAAATAGAGTGACCAACCATCTCAGTTTGCCTGGGACTAAAGCATTTCTGGGGCTTAAGACTTTCAGTGGTAAAACTGAGCAACTGGACTGAGTTGGTCACATCTCTGGGCTGCGTGAGAGCCCTATTGAGGTCATGGTCCACTCTGTCATTCTTTATGAGGCTCTCAGGAGAAATTCTTGTCTGACCTTCATACCAAGAATAGTTGTATGTCTCCTAAGGAATAAGTGGTTTGTTTTCATCTCATGAACACAGTGAACTGTGTAAGTGAACAGGTTTCCCTTTTTGCCTTGGCTCCTGAAAGTCTTACATCTAAATATGTGGGACACGAATTTAGCTGAATTCGTCACTAAGTTCTGCACTTTTTGCACCATCCCAGGCTCCACTTGGTCTGTTTTGTTTTTCTCAATCTTGTCTTAATGATCTTGTTTTACTTAAATGTTTTTCTAGATTTTAAGACGGGATAAAATTAAACAATTCTTAGAGTCAATGTACCTTGCCGATAGTCACTGAAAATCTGCAATGATCTGCAAAATTTATGTGTACATACTTTTTTTTCTCCCCCCCCTGGGGAGAAGGAGCCATGGATTTTAATTTTCTAAAGGAGTCATTGGTATAAATGAACCAAGAAACAAATGCTTTTACTTGAAGAAAGTTGGAAGATTGAAAGTTTCAAGTGTAATACATAATGGTATTTTTAAATGTTGGAATGGTGGTATGGAGGAATGTTGGTGGGGCAGAACATTAGAATGGTAGAAAGAGGAATGCTGGTGGGGTGGAGTGCCCCCCGTAATGGAATGGCAGGGTAAAAGAATGTGGTATGCTGGGATATTAGTGTGTTAGAATATTAGTATCTCTGGAATATTGATGTGTTTGGGTTCCTAGAACATCTCCTTCTAGATGTCCTGGCATCCTCCTGGCTTAGTTGTACCTTAGGGTTAGGCTTCTATCTGATTCAGCCTCTAAATCTTCTATATCCCCTACTCAGTGCCCTACAAGAGGTCAGTGAGGGTTGGTAGCTAGAGCCTTGCCCTAATAGGCACCAGGCTGGCTCATGGGCTTCAGTCAATTTTGCACGTAGATGCCTATTTCTTCCTGATTTTGCCTTCTTTTCTTTGAGATATAGCTCAAACACCTTGCAGACTCAGGACCCCAGTAGACTACCTTGTCCATTTCTGTGCTTTCCAGTGTTTATCTCAGGGCCTGCCGAGAGGTCATGCCAAGCTTATGGCTACTCTAGGGTAGCCTGGCTAAGCTGCTGCCCAGTGGGCCATCTGTAGATGGGACTCCTAGGGCTGGAGTTCAGCTTCTTGGGATGTTAGTCTAAAGGAAACTCAGGATCCTTGGAGTTGATCATGAGCAGGGGAAGCCAGGGGAAGCTGTGGGGCAGTTGAGGCTTCATTACCAGCGGAACCTGAACTAAAGGCCAAATCCAGGAGTTGAGCTAGGGCAGAGACTGCTGCCCTTGGCCTGGTGTTTAGAATGGAAATGGAGGAGTTGGGGTAAGGGTGGGTTCTTGGATGTTCTCTCCTACTTTTGCTCCATTCATTTATTCAATTAGCTAACTTTGCTGAGGCCTCTCTATGAAGACTAGCCTTATCGTACCCTGGAGTTGACAGTCTATAATGGAGGAGAGTGGCACATAGACAGTGACAACCCAGCGTGGTCTGGGATGTGACACAGGGAAGTCATAAGGGCTGTGGGAGTCCAGAAAAATCTTCCTATAAGAATGCTGTTTGAGCTGACTCTGGAGTCAGGATGCAACTGGTGGGTATCTGCATGATGGGAAGGCTCTCTCAAGGGCCAAGGCACATGGAAGTTCCCTAGCATCTAGGTGTGGGCTCAGATCAAGGTGCTAATGATTGCAGACTGTCCCGTTCTTTGGGCCAAAGAGTTTGATCTGTGTCCAGGTCTAAACGAACTGTCTTCAGACCTCTTGCCCCAGCTATTCTAATAACTGACAAATTTAAGTCTCTTGCAATCATTTCCAATCAGGAGGAGGTAATTGGCTCTTAATGTCTGGAGACATTTCCTGATTGTGAGAGAACAGGATGAAGGTGCAAATCCTCTTACCTCCAGCAGCCCTACTGCCACGCCCTTTCTCCGCATCTTAGCCAGGCCCTCATCCCAATAGCTGGGTGGACCATGTATTTGCTTGCTGTCCATCTCAGTTACATCAACTTTAAAATGAGCCCCATGATGGGGTGGGGAATGTTCACCAAACTGGAAGGCAAGGGGACTGCATTCAAACTCTGGCTCTTGAATGAGGCCTCACAGATGGCACTGTGTGAGGTTCGGAAGGGCACTTCTTCCCTCCAGGCCTCAGCTTTGCCATCAGTGAAGGGAGGAAAAGGATGTGAAGATCACTAAGACCTCTTCCTGGCCTGACATTCTGTGTCTCTGTTGAATCAATGTTCTACTTTCAGCCTGTTCCTTTGAAATAGAGGCCATGTGACAGAGAAGACTCTGGAGACAGGAGATCTAGACATGATTCATGTTCTGACTTGCTTTGTGAGCTCGGAACAATCACTAAGCCTCTCTGAACCTCAGTTTTCTCATTTGGCAAACTGGGGTAATACCTACCTCCCCAGGTTTTGTGAGGCTTCTATGAGCTAAAAGCACTATGATGACGATGACGGTGGTAATGGTGATGATGAAGATGGTGATGATGATCTGTCTGCATAGCAGCCAATCTCTTGGAATCCTGCCTGAGGTCACACAGCAAGGCCGCAGTGTGGTATGGGACTGACCATGAACACCTTAGTAGTACAGTGTATTTATATATCACTTTCCATCACACATTATTGTTGAACAGTTTATTGTTGATACACTGGTTCAAAAGCCTTAGAATACCCCCCACGAGGCCCACAGGACCAAAATCCTCTCTTTAGATAGAGAAGAAGGTGACACCTCAAGGTAACCCTATAAACAGTAGTGGCCTGTACCCCAGGACTGGTGTTCTGGTGATGTCCACACACGTGAGGTCACATGTACATATGCTGCTGCAGGCTATGAGCAGCCCCATGTGAATATGTGAGTACCTGGTACATTAGCCACCTGGGCTGAGTCAGTGGCTGCCTGTGAAGCCAGCAGAGAGCGAACATCATGTACCCAAACCTACAGAAAGGAATACTCCTTAAGCCACTATGCTGATCTGGGGTGTGAGGGAATTAGGGTGTTTAGGGTATCGGGTGAGGAGTTGGGAGGTGGACTTACCCTAAATTGGGGCCTCCTCTGCTGGGCCAAATAATCAAGGGAGGCTTTGATTCCTGCAGTGTTGGTGAAATGGTTTAATTGAATCTAATGGGAGAATATTTGTGTTGAATATGGATAATACAGGCAATGAGCCTCAACAAAAACTGGCTGGGGGAAGGCTGATGAACTGAAGACAGGTCTGATGGGAACTAGGCTAAGGCTTCAGGGGTAAGCCCAGAAGGCTGACCTGGGTCTCCATCCTGCCCTGGTCTAAGACCTAAACTTCATGCTTGTATGGAATCAGAGAAAGTGAAACTCACAGAGTTCTGGGATTAGAATCAGGATCAGGATTCCAGAATCATAGACTTTAGCATCACATATGGTAGTTATAGAAAATTTTGGAAACTAATCATTTGACAATTGGAGACCCTTGGGAAAAATTTACACTATCCTTCTCCAACCTTCTTTTAATAACAATAAATGATATCTGCTGCACATGTCATACCTTCCAAAGTCCTTTTACATCTCTCCATCACACTGGAGTGGGTGGTATTCTACCTTTAGGTTAAATAATGTGTAGTTCAAAATGAGCCAGTTGGGACTGGAACTCAGCTTTGCAGAATAAATTCTATTTTTCATATGCCAAAGTTTTGATACCCTTGTCTTCAAGAGTTGTAAAAACACTTTTAACTACTTGGTATAATGTGTCCAAATTTTTGGAAGTTTGTTGGGTAAATTTTGCACGTTCATGTACCATTTTTCTTAATGCCTTCTGGCAAACTGCAGTGCTCGAAAATGTGATTATCCTTGTTGCATCAGCATAATCAGGGCTGGTACATTCTGCGATAGCTTTTTGGCAGGTTTTATCATCCAGCACTATTTTCAGTGAACAAAGGACTTCAACAACATATCCAAGAATAGATTTAAAGTCACTAATGTAAAGACTGAACTTCAAGTCGCTCTAGATTTAGTCAGAACACGTTCCAGTCTTAGAATAAAAAGTTAAACTACCAAAAAAAAAAAAAAGTTAAACTACCAACAATGAAGAAAGAAGAAAAAAGAGAAAATAAACCTCCCTGAATAGAATCGCAGGCCATACGGAGGTGTGGTTGTGGTGAGGAAGGGGTGTCTCTCGTGGAGGAAGTCTTTGTTTATGATGCTGCTGGTAACGTGGGGCAAATCCCTGCTCTTCTCTGGGTCTCAGTTTTCCCCAGTTACAAATGGGATAATAATTCCTGTCTTGGGAAAGTTCGGGAGTTTATCAGCCCAGGGGGAGAGCTGCAGCCACAGAAAAAAAAAACTGCTTAAAGACGAGGTGAATGGGGGAGGGGCGAGGAACAGCAGGGAGCTGAGAGGGGCTTACGGTCTCCATGGTAACGCGCGGCCGCCTGGAGAGGAGGCGGGGCTTGGGAACCGGCTGCGGCAGGGTTTGAAATTGAAGGTTTCACAAAGAAAGCTCCCTTCTCCCAGGAGAAAGGCCTTCTCGGAGACGGAGCTCTGCACTCCGACAGGCCTCTGCGCCGAGTGCACTCTGCTTTTTGCCTCGTGTTACAGACACGGAGAACAGGTCCACAGAGAGGTCGAGAGTCTTCAGCAAGTCACTGGCAGGGCAGGCATTCCAGACCTCTGATCCGCGCTCTGGTTTGTACCAGAATGCTGTTTCTCTGAACGTTGGTCTCCCCGTCTGTACAATGAGACAACTGAAAGAGTAGGTTTCCAAGGACCCTTTGCGCCTTGAGAGTGATCAAACTATTAGCAAACACAATAGAGATGGTGAATACTAAGATGAGGATCATGCAATCTGTGAGGCATGAGCTGATTTGTCTCTGGGTCCCCCACCCCAACATATGGCGAGGCACCGAGGGGACATCTGGTATTTGTGGAATGAATGTTTGTGTCAAGAGACACAGTCATTCTTTTGTTCCAACAGGTTTAAAGAGCACCTACTAAGTGCCAGGTTAGTTCAGAGAAGGCTCACTCACTGAGGGCTGAAGCCTTGCTGGCCGAGGAAGCCCTGAGTGCGAGAAACGGCTGCCCAAGCAGGTGCAGGTGAAGGAGAGGATGTCTGGTACCTTGAACTGCCCTACAAAATGCCCTGCATTCATGTCCTGGGGCTTCCTGGCCAACTGTGATTTCTCCCAATCCCCAGGCTCCGGAAGGGCAGATTTCATTCTCAAGGATCCCGCTAGACAATGAGGAAGGCAGCCAGGCCAAGATCTTTTCTTGGAAAAGCTCAAAAACTTCTGTGGAAGAAAAGGCTGGGACAGATGGCCCCTGCTGGCTTCTCCTAGGAGTGCCCACTTTGTTTTTTGTTTTCTTTCCCAACTGGCTTATAGGACAGAAGGAGGGCTTGCCTCTTCCCCACCTGTAGGGCAAAAACAGCACTGCACTGGGAGTCCAAGACTTGGATTCAAATTCTGACTCAACGTGTAGGCTTGGGCAGGTTGTTTTTCTTCCTGGTCTTACTTTGCTTAAAAAACCCAAAAATATATGGGGATAGTGATCTTCATAGTGGTGTAGTAAGAATCAAATGAGAAATGGTTATGAAATCCCTCTTACCTCCCCACCAAAGTCATATTTATCATTTACTGTGATCGAAAGATTTTACAAACTTTATCTATAATCAAAGCAATAATCCTGCAGTGTTGGTATTTGTTATTTAGCATATGAGGCTCAGAGGAGTGAAGAAGTTTGCCCGAGCTCACAGTTAGGAAGCCACAGAGCCAAGATGCAGACCCAGGTATTTTTGACCAAAGTATAACTATAACAGCAGATCCCTTGGAATCTCATTTCTTGATCAAATGACATTTATTGAGCATATATGGCAGAAAGTGAAGAGGAACTAAAAAGCCTCTTGATGACAGTGAAAGAGGAGAGTGAAAAAGTTGGCTTAAAGCTAAGAAAACTAAGATCATGGCATCCAGTCCCATCACTTCATGGCAAATAGATGGGGAAACAGTGGAAACAGTAGCTGACTTTATTTTGGGGGCTCCAAAATCACTGCAGATGGTGATTGCAGCCATGAAATTAAAAGACGTTTACTCCTTGGAAGGAAAGTTATGACCAACCTAGACAGCATATTAAAAAGCAGAGACATTACTTTGCCAACAAAGGTCCGTCTAGTCAAGGCTATGGTTTTTCCAGTGGTCATGTATGGATGTGAGAGTTGGACTGTGAAGAAAGCCGAGTGCCAAAAAATTGATGCGTTTGAACTGTGGTGTTGGAGAAGACTCTTGAGAGTCCCTTGGACTGCAAGGAGATCCCACCAGTCCATCCTAAAGGAGATCAGTCCTGGGTGTTCATTGGAAGGACTGATGCTGAAGCTGAAACTCCAATACTTTGGCCACCTAATGTGTAGAGTTGACTCATTGGAAAAGACCCTGATGCTGGGAGGGATTGGGGGCAGGAGGAGAAGGGGACGACAGAGGATGAGATGGTCGGATGGCATCACCGACTCGATGGACATGGGTTTGAGTAAACTCTGGGAATTGGTGATGGACAGGAAGGCCTGGTGTGCAGCGATTCATGGGGTTGCGCAGAGTCAGACACAACTGAGTGACTGAACTGAACTGAACCATGAGCTAGGTGGCAGCTGGGGTAGATTAATAATACACTATCCATCAGGATGTTGAGAGGAAACATGGCATTTCTCAAATTGGATACTTTGAGAAAGGTTTTAATAAAGGGATTATGTAATGCAGGGAAGAGGAATAGGGGAATACTGCAGGGCAAGTAATGTTGAGGCACTAGTTACTACCCTTAGGCTTAAAGGAGCAAGGAGGGAGCAATTGCAAGAAGTTGGAGTCAAAGAGAGCTGTGGTAAGGGCAGTCTGACAGGAGCTATGTTCTTGGTATAGAGATACAGCCAATCCATGATGTAACCTCAGGGAGGAAGCTAGGGGAATTTATACTCTGCTGGGACTTTAGTTGGCCAAACCCTACTAGAATCCAAGGGCACAGTAGCACCTTAAGGTAAAACATACAAATCCTCCTGTTAAGATATGGATCAAGGTCAAGAAAGGAAGAGAGGGGGTCTAGAGTAGCAAACAGAAGATAACACAAAGACCTTTTTTTAACTCTAAGGAGGAGCTCACCAAATAATGGAGAAGACAGGTATATTCACAACTGTAATGAAATGTGTGAAAAGAACTATATCAATTATCTATCCTTGTATAACAAACTGCACCAAGACATATGGCTTAAAATAATAACCATTTATTAATATTTGCTAATAAGTCTATGAATTGGCTTTGGGCTGTGCTTAGCTGGTGGTTCTTCTGCTGATCTCACCTGGGATCATTCAGTAGCTACAGTTAACTGGTAGTTCAGCTGGGTGCTGGTTGGCCCGAGGGCCTCAGTGGAGAGCTCACATATGTTCTACCAGCCCAGGCTTCCTTATATGGTAACGCTGCATTCCAAGAGGGTGAGAGAGGAAGCTGCAAGGTCTTTTGAGGCCTAGACTCAAAATAGCACAGTGTAACCTCTGCCACTTGCTGTTTGTCAAAGCAGGTTGCAAAGTCAGCACAGAAAAAAAGGTTGGGAAAATACATTCCACTACTTGATGGGAGGGGTGTCAAAGTTACATTGCACTAATGTAACACCATGTAAGTTTGTATAACCTATCTTAATGGTAAGCCATCTTTCAACCAAATAACAAAATCATAGCACTTTCCAAAATATTCTAATTGTGTATTAACCTATCAATCTTCCTCCAATAGCCTAAGAGCTCCCCAGGGATGTGAATTATGACTGACTGATTTCTTTGTTCCTAGAGCTCAGGGCAAGTCACCCCAAACATATTAAATGTAGTTTGTTGAATGACTATGGCTGGGGATGGGGCTGGTGAATGGTCCACTTGTCCAAAGCATTGGAGCCACAAATGGTACTCTCTTTAAATATAAAGTTGACATTATAGAACACTTCCCCTACCTCACTGAGACCCTTTGAATATTGCCATGGTCCACCAGGGTCAGATTCAATCCCCATATCCTCCATAAAGGTGTTCAGACTACTTCTTTTCTCCTGTTTCAGAATCTCTGCAACTCTCATGGCCTATACTCCACAGCTTGACATTTGCTTTCAAAATCTTATTGCTCTCTAGGGTGTCTCATGGGTCAAACCTACTTTTCATCTCTAGTGAGTAAATCCCTAAGGGCAGGACTGCATCATGTGTCCTTAAGAACTTGTCAACATGGTGGGACCACAGTACATCCTCAGTCAACACTCCCTGCATGGATCATACACTCTGGGCAGCCTAGACCTTATGAGGCATGTAGAAGGCATGTAGGGAGTCATTCACACCCTTGCAAGTGTTCCCAGATCTCTGGGATAGAGCAAGGCACGTTTCCCTTGGGCTCTGACCTGTGGCCTGGGCCTTGTTTGCCCGCACTCTGGCCCCTGGGCTAACTGGACCTAGATCAAGAGGAACAATGTCCCAATTGGCAGTGAAATGACCTCCTCCTGACAAGAGGAGAGATGTCCAAGGTTTGAGCCATTTCTTATGGGCAAAAGAACCAGCACTGTCTGTCAGATTTCTGACATTTCAGGAATCAAAGGGGCAGTTATTGACTAGGTCCCAAAAGCAGAGCTCCTGGGTGGCAAATTTCACTTCAGTGTCACAAGCTATCACATAAGGTACCAAGTTTCTTCCAATGCTTTAAATTCTTTCCCAAGGCTCCCCCTTGCCCACAGGATGAAACCCAAGCCCGTTGATGTGGCAAAGGCATCAGGACTTGGCCCATATACCCCTTTAGCTTCATCCCTTACCATCTCTCACATTGTGTGTCCACCAAACTCAACTACTGATTGTTTCCTTGAAATCATTATTTGCTCTCTCTTAGCCCTGCGTTTCAGTTCCCTCTGCCTTGAATGCTGTTCCCCATCTTGTACCACCAACTCCCTTTCCTTCAAGACTTAATTTACACATCACTTCCTCCAAGAAGCCTTCCCTGAAGCCCTTGGCTGGGTTAGGGATCTCCTGTAGATACCATAGCCATGAACTCCTTGAGGATGGAAACTGGGACTTCCTTTAGCCCAGATTCTGGCAGAGAATCATTGTCAACAATGCTGAAGGAACAAACAAATGTACATGTTTGAGGGGAGGCTGGAAAACCACCTGGCAGGAGTGCTATAAAACCGAGTGGAAGGTTCTAATATTTCCACGTTGTAAGATTCAGTAGCTCCTAATTCTTGGTCAAAGATTCAGACTTGGGCTCCACTCCATCAGGAGGCCCCTCCCCAGCAAGCCACCCCCACCCCGTGCCCTGTGAGTGTTTGTTCTCAGGCAGGCACACACACATGTTCTGAACATAACCAGGAAGGCAATTTACGAGAAATAATTGCCAGCGGGTCGATGTGTGCTTGAGAGCAGCGGTGACCTCAGACTATTTCTGTCTGTGCGTCAGCCCACCCTGCTTCCTTCCTCTTTGGCTGCCCTGAGGGAGGGGGTTCCTGCTGCTCTTGTTGGGCAGTTTGTTTCCAACCCAGGACTGAGGCAGGCCAACACCAGTGTGAGCTAGCTCTGGGGGCTGATTGAATTCAAATGAGAGATGCCGAACAAGGGCAATGGGGAGGAGCTTTCCGGGGGTGGGGGTGGGGGGCCTGGGATGTGTAGGTCAGCAAAGGCAGCATACAAATCTGTTTTCCACCTATCCCCACCCCATCCACACAGGCTCTGCTGGGGAGATTCCACTAGGCCTTGGGGCCCTGCTCAGTGTGAGGTCTCCTTCTAGCCTTCCCAGCTCTGAATTCTCTTTGTTCTTCCTGGCCAGTCATTCTCAAAGGGTGGTCCCAGACCAGCAGCATCAGTGCTGCCTGGAACTCATTAGGAATGCAAATTCTGAGGACTTATTCCAGACCTACCCAATCAGACATTCTGAGGGCAGAGGGGGGTGGGGAAAGGGGGGGCAAGGATCTGTGTTTCAAACTAGCTCTCCAGCTGATTCTGACGCTGGCTGAAGTTTGAGGACCACCGCTTAGGCCACTGATGACCATTTGAATTTTTAGAATTTACAGATCCGCCCCCCCCAACAGACCAAGAGCAGTCTAAAAGTAAGGTCCTTATAGGATTCTTCCTTTAACCTGCCAGAAGGCGCTCTGAGGAAAAATCTCTGAGGATTTTCCTGATGTGGATACCAAGGAGACAAGCAGGATCTGTCCTGTGGAAGGTCACAAAGTCCATCAGTGACTACACCCCGTCACCCATTCCTGCCACAGACGCGTGCACACACACCCCCTAAGCTCTCTCCACAACAAATGACTTGCAATTCTTAGGCTGTGCTAGGCTTTTTCCTACTGTTTTTGAACAGATTGTACTCTGGCCATAATTTCTAATGATTCTGTCTTACCTGGAAACTGACTCATCTCTGATGATTCAGCTCAGACATCGCTTATTCCTCCCTCAAGCTGCATGAAGGGTCACAGTAGGTCCATTGCTTTTTTTGTGTGCCCGCCTCACCCGTCATATGGACTCCTTGACAGGAGGAGCTGTGGATAATTCCCTGTTGTTTCTGGTAACCTGAACAGGATAAACACCACGGAATGTACAATAAGGGGCAAAGGTGCTGGGTTTAGAGTGGTGAAAATAACACACACACATACCACACAAGACAGCAAATAAAGCAAGACCAGAACTGAGGTCTCTTGATTTGCAGCCTAGGGCACTTCTGAGGGTGACTCACCCAGCCTTCCCACCTGCTATGTGTCCTTGGCTGGTTCAGGCCCCACACACAGATGTGTAAGAGTGACCATTTCACTGTTGCCAAATCCAGCAGCAGATCATGTCAATGTCAAAAATGTCAAGAACTGCTTTCCGTGGCTACTGAGTCTTCCCATCCTTGCCTTATACCCTCAAGGAAAAGCCTAAAGCCACTGACAAAATGAAGATAAGGAGACCAGCTGGGAGAGAGGGGCGGCAGTAGCATCCTACCCTAAGATTCCTTTGCTGTCAGACTAATAGTATTTTAAAACCTAATAAAAGGAGCTAATACAATGCTTTCCATTTGCCAACCTTGTTCTAATTACATGGATGAAGTGATTTAATCCTCCCCCAAATGTTATGAGGTAAATATTATTGTTATCCCTGCTTGTACAGATGATTAGGTGCAAATGTTACTTAGCAAGTAAGGGCAGGGACGGGATTTGAACCAGGCATTTGGCTCAGAAGTCCCTGCTCTTAATCACTATGTTACATTGAAAAATACTCACCTATAATTTTTTAAGTCTTTGTAGCACTTTCAAGTTTAGGAAGAGAGTTCATATCCATCATCTCAACACTCACCATAACCCTGCAAGGGAACTGAGACTCAGAGAGACTAAGGGACTTTACCAAAGCTGTGCTGTGGAGCCTATTCACCATTCATTCCCTCACTCACTTGATTATTCACTCTTTCATTCACCTGAGGAGCTGAATGATATTAAACATGGCTGGGTCCTGCGTATGTACTCTCTAGTAATATTAATGCTGTGCTCAGTCACGTCCAACTCTTCTTGACCCCATGGGCTATAGCCCGTCAGGCTCCTCTGTCCATGGAATTTTCCATGCGAGAATACTGGAGTGGGTTGCCATGTCCTTCTCCAGAGGATCTTACCGACTCAGGGGTCAAACCCACGTCTCTTGTGTCTCCTGCACCGGCAGGTGGACTTTTTACCACTACACTGCCTGGGAAGTCCAGTGAGTATGCTCCATTCCTTCTCATTCTGTTCCTTGGCAAGGGACTCACTCAAGGAGCAACGCTGAGCTATTGGAGAGGCAGAAGTCATTGCTTCTGGGTCCCAGTCATCTTCCCTGGATTTCCTAAGTACATCTGCTCTGTGGCAGGAAGACTAAGTCAGAATTCCCTGACTCCCCGGTTTAGGTGAGGGGCTCCTCTGAATCTCCACAGGCCCCAGACTTCTCCCTGATCACATGGAGTTGTCATGATCATTTTACTGGGGACCCATGTCTAAACTCCTTTCGGCCCACAGTGGGCCAGGCAGAGCACTTTAGCTGGGTTCACAGTGGAACCTGAGTGGGTTTGCTAGGAACAGCACTCATTTATCCTGTTAGGTTCCAAAGTCCCTTTGATTATCCCCACTCCCACCTTTTTTTTTTTTAAACACCAAAAAGAGACTCCAGAAGACGATGGTGTATAGACATTTATTGGATGTTTATGGGGCTGGGTATAATGGATTGGGGACAGGAGCCTCCTCAGGGCTCCCTGGAAGGTCACCGGCGGTCACTGTAGCCATGAAGCAGTGCTGGAGGGGGAGTTTGGGATCCTTAGCCTGCTCCTCATTGCAGTCCAGCCATGAGTTCAGGAAGGGGTGACTCTGCCTGAGAGGGCTCACTCCTGGCACCTCCACCAAGTTGCCCATGTTTCCACCTTGGCAATCAGGGGGTACCTCATCAGGGTCTGGAAAACAGCAAGCCAAGGGCATGGGACTTCCTTCTGTAAGCCCTTCCTTTCCATCAGGGTCATATTATACATGTTGGCTAGCTTCCCTGAGTGCTTACCTTGGACAGGGGTGGGCTCAGAGCCTTAAATGCATCATTCATTTAAACAAATACTCATTAATAATATACCACATTGTGAACTACGAGCTGTCAATGTTTCTCATGAACTTAAAGTTTAATGGAGGGGGCAGACAATAAACAATTGTTAGCAGATATGAAGACTTCACCTTCAACATAAACTCATAGGATCGGTACTATTAAAAACTCACTTGTTAGATGAAGATTAACAGGCTGACTACACAGCTAGCCTGCAGGAAAGTGCAGTAATTTTAAAATATATATATATTGTTCTTTGCTTTAAGGATAGATTTCATGACTCTCTTCACCTACTGCTTGATCCTCTCCTCCTTTTATACCTGGACTTGATAGGAAGCTCACTTGGCCATATTATTTCCCACTTCCCATTCATGACATTCTGCTGCAACCTACTTGGTTTCTGCCTGCAACACAACTTAAAACTTTTTGTCACTAAATCCCATAGTTACTTACAAATCATCATCTCCTTTGACATATTAGGAGCATTTGACACAATTAAGCGCTCTTGCCTTTTTTGAATAAAAGATGTATCAAGTGTTCAAGCTAGAAATCAAGTGTATCAAGTGTTAACTCTCATACCTTCTCTCCCTACCCCTTTTCAAGGTCGAGGAATTCACTCCAGTTCCTGTTAATTCCACCGTATCACTATCTCCTGTATCCACCCATTTTCTCCATCCTCAAGGCACCACACTAGATCAGGTTTTCATTTTCTTCTGCCCAGACCAAAAGACAGCCTTTGGATGGGCCATCTTCCAGAGAGATCTTTCTAAGGTTAAGGAGTCCATGTACTATTCTTTCTCAAAAGCATTCAATGTCTTCCCATGACCTGTGATACTTGAGGTGGCATTCAAGGTTCTTTAGGCATGGGCCCCAACCCTTCTCTAGCTTTTTCACTACTACTCTGCTCTGAAGAACTCAGTGCTTTACTACACCAAAATTTTATTGTTCCCTAAATGGGTCCATTCCTTCATATCTCTGAGTCTCTGCTTTTACTGTTTCTTCTGTCTGGAATGGCATTTTATACCTTCTTTATCTAGAAAATTCCTATGCTTTAAAACCCATTGATGGAAGAGACCAAGGATGAATGGTGCCTCTGAAAACAAGGAAAGAGGGAATTTCAAGAAGGAGGCTGTATGGGACACTGGAGTTGGCTACACAACATCCGTTCCACCCATTCCACCCTCTTTCCACCCAGCAATTCTCTTTGGTTGGGACTGACCCCATCTCAGCTCCAGCAGAGGGCCCTGACTGACAGGAGCCTACCAAGTAAACCTGTTCCTTTGCTACAGGGGTGGGCAATCAGTGCATAGCATTTCCCTGGATATAGTGATTGGGCACATGACCTGAGGTGGTCCAGTCAGAGTCAGGTCTCCTCCTCCCCCAGGGGAGGAATGAAGGAAGAGAGCGCTCCTTCTTTCTTCCCCTGACTAGATGGGAACAAAAAGAACACAGTCTCAAGGACTTCTGGAAACCAACTTACTACCACGGGAAAAATCAGTCTGAGGAGAAAGCTAACACAAGAGGGCAGAGTTGTGAGAATCTCAGAGGATGGAGCCATAAGCCTGAGGATACTGAACTTCCACTTAAACCATTCCTAAAGTTCACCCTACTTTTGGACTTCTCATTTACAGAGCCAATACATTTTCTTGTTTGTTTTGAACTCTTTATTTTTGATAATTTAAGACTCACAAAAAGTTCCAAAATAGTAGAGAATTCCATTGTACCCTTCACCTAGCTTTCCCCAATGATAGTATCTTATATTAACCATGGAGTAATTTCAAAACTAGGAGACTGACATTAATATAGTACAACTAACTAAACTACAAATCCTATTCAATTTTACCCATTTTTTTCATATAGACTTTTTTTTGGGTGTTTAGTTCTGTGAAAGTTTATCACATGTATGCACGTGTGCATGCATGCTAAGTTGCTTCAGTCAGGTCCAACTCTTTGTGACCCTGTGGACTGTAGCCTGCCAGGCTTCTCTGTCCATGGGACTCTCCAGGCAAGATTACTGGAGTGGGTTGGTTGCCATGCCCTCCTCCAGGAGATGTTACTGACTCAACCATCAAACCCGCATCTTTTATGTCTCCTGCGTTGGCAGGCTGTTCTTCATCACTAGCGCCACCTGGGAAGCCCTATCATATGTACAGTTTTATATAATCACTGCCACAATCAAGACAAAGAACTGTCCCATCACCACAAAGAAAAATTTCCTCATGCTACCCCTTTAAGTCAGAACTTCCTCCTAAACCTAACTCTAGTAAACCACTAACCCCTTCTCCATACATAACTTTGCCATTTAAGAAATGTTATGCAGATAAATTATACAGTGTACAACCTTTTGAGATGGGCTTTTTTTTTTTTTTTTTTTTACTGTTTAATACCCTTGCAATCCATTCAAGCTGTTATGTGTATTGATAGTTCATTTGTTTTTATGGCTGCATATATTCCATTATATGGTTGGACCATTTGCCCACTAAAGAACCTTTGGGTTGTTTCTAGTTTTTGTCTGTTAAAAATAAAGCTGTTACGAGCAGTTGTGTATAGGTTTTTGTACAGACATACATTTTCATTTCTCTAGGATAATAATAATAGTATTGTTTTGAATGGTATAGTGGACTGAATGGTGACCCCCAAATATATCAGGTCCCAATTTCTGGAACCTGTAACTGTTAACTTCTATGGTTTTTGCAGATGTGATGAAATTAAGGATTTTGATGTGAGATTATCCTCAATTATCTGGATGGGCCCTAAATGCCATCACAAGTGCCCTTATAGAAGAAAGGCAGAGGGAGATAGACACTCGCAGATAGTGATGTAAAGACAGAGGTAGAGACTAGAGTGAACTACAAGCAAAGGAATGCTGGCAGTCACCAGAAACTGGAACGGTAAAGGTACAGACTCTCGTGTGGAGTCATTGATTTCTGCCCAGCAAAACTAATTTTGAATTTCCAGCCCTGAGACCTGTGAGAGAATACATATCTACTATATTAAGCCACCAAGTTTGTGGTAATCTGATACAGTGGTCACAGGAAACTAATACATATAGTGAGGATGATTATGATTAACTTTATGAAAACACTCTCTTCCAAAGTGGCTATATATCATTTTAATTCCCACCAAAAATGTGTAAGAGATCCAGTTGCTCTATCCTCCCTTGGAATTGTCAGTGTTTTTACTTTAACATCCTGATAAGCGAGAAGTGGTATCTCATTGTGGCTTTAATATGTGTCTCCTTAATGGCTAATGAAGATGAAACATATTCTCATGTACTTATTTGCTACCTGTATCTCCTCTTCAGTAAAGTATCAGTTCAATTCTTAGGCTCATTTTCTAACAACATTGTTTGTTTTCTTATTTTTTTTGTTTCTAATTTTAATTAATTTATTTTTGGCTGTGCTGGATCTTTGTTGCTGTGTGGGTTTTTCTCTATCTGTGATGAGCAGAGGCTACTTTCTAGTTATGGTACATGGGCTTCTCATTGCGGTGGTGCTTCTTGTGGAGCACAGGCTCTGGGGCACACAGGCTTCAGTGGCTGTCGCACGTGGGCTCAGCAGTTGAGTTTCCCAGGCTTTAGAGCGCAGGCTCAGTAGTTGTGATGTGCGCGCTGTGTGCACACCCAGTTGCTCTGCTGCTTGTGGGATCTTCCTGGATCTGGGATCAAACTGGTCTCCTGAATTGGCAGACAGACAGATTCTTTACCACTGAGCCACCAGAGAAGCCCTGTTTGTTTTCTTAATGTTGAGTTCAGGGGATTCTTTATATGTTCTGGGTAAAAGTCCTTTGTCAGATATGTGAATATTATTTCCCAGTTAAAGGCTCTTCTTTTCATCTTCTTAATAATTGAGTCTTTATCAGCACAAACATTTTGAATTTTGATCTAGATCAATGACTAACGTATGTTTTTGTGCTTTTGAGGGCTTGTCTAAAAATTCTTTACCTAGCCCTGGGTCATGAAGATCTTCTCCTGTTTTCTTCTAAAAGTTTTATAGTTGTATAGGTTACATTTTGGTCCATGATTTATTTTGGGTTAATTTTTATATAAAGTATGCTGCTGCTGCTAAGTCGCTTCAGTCGTGTCCGGCTCTGTGTGACCCCATAGACGGCAGCCCACCAGGCTCCCCTGTCCCTGGGATTCTCCAGGCAAGAACACTGGAGTGGGTTGCCATTTCCTTCTCCAATGCATGAAAGTGAGAAGTGAAAGTGAAGTCGCCCAGTTGTGTCCGACTCATAGTGACCCCATGGACTGCAGCCTACCAGGTTCCTCCATCCATGGGATTTTCTAGTCAAGAGTACTGGAGTGGGTTGCCATTGCCTTCCCTGATATAAAGTATGAGGTTATGTAAAAGGTGTTTTTTTAACCTATGGATGTCTATTTGTTTCAACATTATATATTGAAAAGACTATTCTTACCCCACTGAATTGCTTTTATACCTTTGTCAAAAATCTTTTGGACATACATATGATGTGGGTCTATATCTTTGATAGGAACAAAGTAGATGATTAAATAGTTAATCTCACTAGGGGATTGTAAGTAGAAAATATATGAGAGACACCTATAAGTTAATGATCACTCAAGAAAGCAGGTTTGCTTAACCACAAAAATTACACGGTGGATTTAAAAAAATATGGGAGACCCCTATAAGTTAATGATTACTCAAGAAAGTGGGTTTCGTGGCTTAACCATGAAACCAAGCAGTCTTGCTTAGCAACAAAACCATGTAACAGAAGGACGAGACATGCCCCCAAACAATAAAACAATGGTGGCATGAGACCCACACCCTGCTCAGTGAGCTCAGTGAGTTAATGATCCCTAGGACATGCTCTCTGCACACATAAAAAAGAATCATTTGTAAACCTAAGCTTGACCATGTGCAGACAAAAAACTCCCCTGCCTAAAGGAGGAGAAGATGATGATGGAAGCATGACATCTACTCAAGAAAGACAAAGTTTTTCTCCCCCTCCCCACTTTTCCTTTGATTATAAAATTGTAGCCCAGTAGGTTCTTGGGGCGAGGCATATCTCACCTGCTGGCTTGTAAACCTCACAAGCTTCCTATTCTAGTAAATCCCTTCTTATCTATCATTTTGCCTCTTGCTGAATTCTTTTCTGCACTGAGGTATAAAAGACTATGGTACCAGGGCTCTTCAGAGCCCCTGAAATGACACTCAATCAGTTTTACCTTGATCTAGGTGTCTGTCCCTCCTCCAATACCAAACTGTCCTCATTATTGTTACTCTATAATGTCTTAAAATCAAGTAGGGTGATTTCCTCCAACTTTATCTCTTTCAATATTATTTTAGCTACTCTATTTCCTTTGTCTTTCCATATAAACTTTAGAATCAGTTTGTCTATATGTACCAAAGAGCTGCTATGGTTTTTATCTTTATTATGTTGAGTCTTCCAATTCATGACATAGTGTGTGTGTGTGTGTGTGTGTGTGTGTGTGTGTGTGTGTGTGTGTGAGTCGCTCAGTCGTGTCTGACTCTTTGCGACGCTGTGGACTGTAGCCCGCCAGGTTCCTCTGTCCGTGGAATTCTCCAGGCAAGAATACTGCAGTGAGTTGCCATTTCCTCCTTCAGAGGGTCTTCCTGACCCAGGTATCAAACCTGTGTCTCCTGCATTGGCAGGCAGATTCTTTACCATGGAGCCACCAGGAAAGCCCATGCATAGTGTATCTCTCCATTTATTTAGGTCTTCTTTGATTCCCTTCACTAGCATTTTGTAGCTTTTACTGTATTGATCCTATACATGTTTGTTAGCTTTATACCTCATTATTTCATTTTGTAGAGTGATTATAGATGATACTTTATTTTTTAAAGGTCTGTCTTTTTAGAAAACATTTATTTATTTGGCTGCACTGGGTCTTTGTTGCTGCACGCAGCCTTTCTCTAGCTGTGGCAAGTGAGAGCTCATCTCTAGTTGCAGTGGGCAGTGTTCTCATCACTGTGGCTTCTCTTGTTGTGGAGCACAGGCTTTGGGAAACAGGCTCAGTAGCTGTGGCATTAGAGCCCCGTTGCCTCGAGGCATGTGGAAACTTCCCAGAGCAGCGACCTCCTGTTGTCCCCTGCATTGGCAGGCAGATTCTTAACCAGTGGACCTCCAGGGAAGTCCCTACATTTAAATTTTTAATCTCTAGTTGTTTGTCGCTGATACGTATATAAATACAATTGATATTTGGTTCTGACCTTACATACTATGACCTTGCTAAGCGCACTTATTACATTTAGGAGCTTGTTTAGTGTGTCTCTGTGTGTGTGTTTTGTAGATTCTTTGGGATTTTTTGGTATTTAAGCTTGCATTTTAAGGCATTCCATTTGGCACAAGGATTTAGTTCAATTTTCTATTCAATGCAAGAATCTCCTTCAGTGAATCCCACATTTAACCTTTTCCTGGTAACCTTCCAGGCTTGGGGGGGTGCTCTTTTTTTTTAATGGAGAGTTAGAAATTGATGAACCAAATATAGCCCTCATGTAACTTTGAGGGTGCACTTTATGAAAGAATTTTCAGGTCTTAGTCTAAGAAAGACCTAGCTTTTTTCAATCAACATCTGCCTCCCTATGGCTTCTCCCACTGATTCAACTCTGTTCTCTGACATCTCATAAAATGTCTCTTCCTCATGCCCCAGGATAGCCTTGCAGAGGCCTGGGGTCCTGGGCAGTGTGTGAGCCCTGAGCCTACTTTGCTCAGGGCCAAATGTTCCCAGCTCTTCAGCCCAGACACACATAATCTGGTTCTCAGACCAAGCTGGTCACTCACTTCTGATCACCTTCTGATTGATTGGTCAAGGTTCCTCTTAAATTGTGGAGCTCTGAGCCGCAGGCAGTCAGGGGTTGGGAGGAATCCTTGGGCTTTTAGGAGTTATAAAACCTTGGCTTAAATCCTCATCTTGATATTAAATTATTACACTACCTTGGGCTAACCCCTTCTCCTCTATGGATCTCAGTTACTATTCTATTAAATGGCGTAGAAAGTAGGGCTGGCCTCATTTTTCTATTTCTTTTCCCTTGAATTCCAAATTGTAAAGAATTCTCTCTTTAATGGACTGCCTTTATTAGGTACTAGCCTCCCCACTCCCCAAGACCATTTTCTGTTAATCAAGGAGTTCTGATTAGCAGGAAAGAGCCCATGCTAATTATCCTCCTTAGTCTAATACAATTCTAGCTCAAAACAAAGAAACTTGGTCCTAGTAAAACCTTTGAAATATTGGAAATTGTTCAAGAATGCTCATTGCTACATTTGGGGACCCTTGAGTGATATATTTGGAACCCAAAGTTGTGAACCTGTGGAGTGGATGCTAAAATGTTACCTCTGAAATGTGATGGCCAATGTGTTCTATCAATTGTGGGTAAAGAAGGACCATCATTCTCTTGCTTCCAGACTCTATAATTCCGTTAACATGACCTGAGATTTCACGCATTTTTTTTTTGGCAAATACATCAAAATGCAGGTTCACAATGAACTTGTGGGCCCAATATGCCTTTTTTTCACATGATTCTCTTTCCCAGATGCCATGGATTCCCTCACATGAGTATCCCAGGGTCTTCAAATCCACAACTCTTCAATCCCCTTCCAGGGGAACCAGCAAAATAGGCAGTGGTCCAACTCTTAAGTACACTATCTCTGCCTCTTCCTCTGGCTGATATATAATGAAAGTTATTAAATCCCTCAGTGGTGCCTGAAGCCTGGGGCAGGAAGTTCCATCTTATAAAGGTGCTAGCCAAGAGGAGAGGAGGATGCCTAAAGGCACATATAAAAGGTTCAGTTTTCAAGTTACAGTGAGAAGATTCATGTTTGGCTAAAATACGCTGGCATGATAATCTTATTTGATTCTTCTAACAATTCTCTGAGGTGAGTGCTATTATTTCATGTTATAGACAAATACAGACAGAGAAGGTTACCATTGACACAGCTATTAGTACTGGATCCAGGATACACTTTCAGTTCTACTTGATTCCAAAGCTTGGGCTCTTTCCACAGAACAAGTCTACCCTTAGTATAGGTTAGGAACTCTGCTAGGTGCTGGGGACACAAAGGCATTTAAGACACGATTCCTATCTTTGACATATCAACAGTCTAAGGAGACTAACAAGTAAAAATCTAAATGCCTAACAATAATAAAAATGAGGGTTACTCATTTTTAAAAGCTACCATGTATCAGAAACCGAGTTCCAATGAAAGCATCATCTCTAGTTTTATTGCTTTCTTAGTGGGTATTATTTTACACATTTTACAGAGTAAATTCAGGTCCAGGGAGAAGTGACTTGCCTAAGGCCACACAGTGAGAGTAACAAAGCCAGAATCAGTGCCAGGTTCTCTGACATCCCAGCAGGGTTGTGCCTTCCCATCTTTTTTCAGGGACGTTTTGGCCAGTCCGCCCATTGCCTGGAGTCTTAGTCTATGGTGACCAGCAGGAAAGGAGTTCTCAGATTTTCTCCCTGATTGGGGATGAGTCAAGACTGACCCATCTCTGAGGCTTGTTTGGGTCATATGTATCACCTCCCCAAGTGTGGTTAAGTAAAAAGCAGTGGGCTCTGAGGAAGTGGAACACTCCCTGGAAGGTCAGAGGGCCTGCTATAGGAAAAGATCTTTGGCCCTGGAGGCAAAGTCTTGGCCAATTGTCTGGGTGACCTTGGGCATATCACTGTCACTTTGGGCCTCAGCAACCCATTGATAAACTGAGAATATCCGGCTCGATTCCCAGGAGCCCTAAGAGTTAGAGGGGCTTCCCAGGTGGTGCTAGTGGTAAAGATTTCACCTGCCAATGCGAGAGACCCAGGAGACCTGGGTACGGGTTCAAGACCTGGGTCAAGAACATCCTCTCGAGTAGGACATGGCAACCCACTCCAGTATTCTTGTCTGGGGAATTCCATGGACAGAGGAGCCTGGCGGGTTACAGTCCATAGGGCGGCAAAGAGTCAGACACGACTGAGCATCAGAGCCACAAGCCAGTTAATGCCAAATAATTCCCTGAGGTGGTTGTTAACTATATTCACACCAGCAATGAATGAGAGAGGTGAGAGATGAGTTTGTGAAAAAGACTGATTAATGATATCCCCACCAACATTTTTCAGAGGAGGATGAGTCTCCCCACCTCCCATTTTTAATCTCTTATTAAAGATACCTAGGTTAGAATACTTACCTCACTCACCCCATCTGTAAAATAGAGTTGATAATAACCTAAAGTAGTTGAACAGGTTAAATGGGATAATGTGTTTAAAGTCCTTGGCATAGTGCCTAGCACAAAAGTAGGTGCTTGGTCAGTCTCTGATTAAGATAGTTCCTCACAAAGTACAAGAATGAGAAAGCTACGGTCTTCACTGTATCCCAAGTTTGAGGGATGGGTGGGATGGGGTTGATGGGACAGTAGAGAATACCTGGGCAGCAAAAGGAGCCTATTTTCAGAAACTGTTCTATTTTCACTCTGCTCTTGTCAAGGAACTCCCCACCCCACCCTTGCCCCCAGGCTCAGAGATCAGGACCCAAGGTACAGTGAGTAATGATTGTGGGTTTTAGAGGAGGGAAATTGGAGTCGACATCCCAGCATCACAAGCCCACTAGCTGTGTAGACTTGGGCCAATTCCCTTCCCTTGGCTGAGTCTTGATTTCCTCTCCTGTAAAATGGGGCTAACAATCTCTCTATGGGCTTCCCAGGTGGCGCTAGTGGTAAAGAACCTGCCTGCAAATGCAAGAGACAGAAGAGACTGGATTCAGTCTCTGGGTTGGGAAGATCCCCTGGAGGAGGGCATGGCAAGCCACTCCAGTATTCTTGCCTGGAGAATCCCATGTCGGACAGAGGAGCCTGGTGGGCTACAGCTCCTAGGGTCGCACAGAGTTGGACGTGATTGAAGCAACTTAGCACACTCGCATGCACACATAACCTCTCTACAGGTCCTACTGTAGAAGGAGACAAAAACAGATGAAAGTCTGTGTAAGGGGGAAAGCTCTGATGAGTGTAAGGTAGTGGCCTATAAATGTTGATGCTGGGTTTGATCAACCCAAATGTTGGGCTGATGCTGTGGGTTCAGAGGAAGGAGAGGACAGCACTTCATGAAGAAGAAAGGAAGGAACTAAGAGCTGAGTTTGGGCAAAAGACAGAGAGAGCTGAAAGCTGTTATTTAATAAACAGGAAATGCATTTTCCATTTTAAAAATAAGAAGCAAAAAGCAAGAACACAGCTGTATCAAACCCTGGTGATTGAATAATCAAAAAATCCAGCCGGTGGTTGAGCAGTGAAAAGCAGGAGGGTGGTCTTCATTCACAGGACCGCCATTGATTTAGAAAGGCTGCAGGTGATAGGGTGGGGAGACATGAGGGGAGCAGGGCATAAGCACCCTACAAACCCGGCTTGGTGAGGTAGAAAGAATAGGACTTTGGAGGCAAAAAAACACACATATTTGAATTACAACTCTGCAATTTACAAACTGTGACCCCGTGGGCAAGCCATCTGACCTCTTTGAAACATGGTTTTCACATCTGTAAGATGGGCGATAATAATACCTACCTCACTGGGGTAGTTTGGAAAATTAGACAAGATGGTGCATGTAAAGTTTCGAACAGTGTCTGGCATCAAGTAGGGACTTCCCTTCCTCAGCATAGGGATAAGGAGAAGAAGGAAGGTGGAGATGGAGTTGGCTCTATGATTCACTCACTAGGTATGTGGGCCTTAGTCTCCACATCTGTAAAATAGATATTCATAAGATCTATACACCACCTGGTTATTATGAGTAGCAAATGAAATTGTCTATTTAGAATTAATGCATTCCTTTTAACGACAGTATTATTTTTCATTCCTCCTATGTTGATGGACATTTAGTTTATTTCCAGTGTGACAAATTGTCATGGTAGCCATCTTTACAAGTCCTCTCCTAGTGCAACTGTGTCTTTAAGGCAGATAATTAGAAGTGGAATCACTAATAGGCTATATACATTTTCAGTTTAAATGGATAGTGCCAAAATGCTCTACAAGTGGTTTTGCCAATTTATCTTTATCAGTGGTATACAAGATTACCCATTCCCCCATGTAACCGTCTCACTATCATTGTGATCCATTTTTTATTTTTGCCAATGTAATTGATTTTTAAATCATTTTTTGAAAAGGTATATCATTCTTAAATTGCATTCTCCTGATTATTAGTAAGGTAGAGCATCTTTTCATGTGTGTTGGGCATATGTATTTTTTTGGTGGATTATGTTTTTCTCATGTGTTTAAAGGTGCACTTATATATCCTGGATGTCAGTCTTGTCTCTATTTTATATACAGTTGATTCCCATTATTTACTGTGCATGCACGCTCAGCCACTAAGTCGTGTCCAAGTGTTTGTGACCCCATGGACTATAGCCTGCCAGGCTCCTCTGTCCATGGATTTTCCAGGCAAGAATACTATAGAGGGTTGCCATTTCCTTCTCCAGGGGATGTTCCCAACCCAGGGATCAAACCTGCATTTCCTGTTTGGCAGGCAGATTCTTTACCACTGAGCCACGAGGAAAGGGAAAGTGAAAGTTGCTCAGTCGTGTCCAACTCTTTGCGACCCCATGGACTATACAGTCCATGGAATTCTCCAGGCCAGAATTCTGGAGTGGGTGGCTGTTCCCTTCTCCAGGGGATCTTCCCAACCCATGAATTGAACCCAGGTCTCTGGCATTGCGGGAGGATTCTCTACCAGTTGAGCCACCAGGGAAGCCCATTATTCACTGTTATTTTGTTCTATTAAGTTACCATTAACACTGAATTAGCAAATACTGAATCATTGCTCCTTCAGTTCAGTTCAGTTCAGTCCAGTCGCTCAGTCGTGTCCGACTCTTTGCGACCCCATGAATCGCAGCATGCCAGGCCTCCCTGTCCATCACCAACTCCCAGAGTTTACCCAAACTCATATCCATCGAGTCGGTGATGCCATCCAGCCATCTCATCTTCTATCGTCCCCTTCTCCTCCTGCCCCCAATCCCTTCCAGCATCAGGGTCTTTTCCAATGAGTCAACTCTTCACATCAGGTGGCCAAAGTATTGGAGTTTCAGCTTCAGCATCAGTTCTTCCAATGAACACCCAGGACTGATCTCCTTTAGGATGGACTGGTTGGATCTCCTTGCAGTCCAAGGGACTCTCAAGAGTCTTCTCCAACACCACAGTTCAAAAGCATAAATTTTTCGGTGCTCAGCTTTCTTCACAGTTCAACTCTCACATCCATACACGACCACTGGAAAAACCATAGCCTTGACTAAACGGACCTTTGTTGTCAAAGTAATGTCTCTGCTTTTTAATATGCTATCTAGGTTGGTCATAACTTTCCTTCCAAGGAGTAAGCATCTTTTAATTTCATGGCTGCAATCACCATCTGCAGTGATTTTGGAGCCCCAAAAAATAAAGTCTGACACTGTTTCCACTGTTTCCCCACCTATTTCCCATGAAGTGATGGGACCAGATGCCATGATCTTAGTTTTCTGAATGTTGAGCTTCAAGCCAACTTTTTCACTCTCCTCTTTCACTTTCACGAAGAGGCTTTTTAGTTCCTCTACACTTTCTGCCATAAGGGTGGTTTAGGGAAATACAAATTTAGGTTCCTGTGAGCCTCTGGTCACATTTTTGTCAACTAATCAATATATTAACTTTGCTTTGTGTATGTTTCTGCTTAAAGATACCTTATTTAATATATATTACTAATTGATAACATTTAACTCATGGCCAACAGCACTATAACTCCTGTCTGAACAAACTGTATCGAACACATGTATTTTTCCATAAGGCACATGACAGCTTTTTTATGTTGAAGAATCCTAGATAGCACTTCAATGTTATATTTGGGTGCCATTTGCAACAGCGAAATTGCCAATAAAAGCACAAAAATGTGACACTAAATATACCATGAAAAGGACACTTGTTGATAGTATGAGAACTGAAATAAAAAGGCACTCTTGGCCTTGTGCAGCCTCAGTGTGACAGGGCAACTCAAAGCTTTTGCTGCTCTGTGCACATCCACGTCTGCAGATGACCTCAGAAAACTGAAAGTATTGATTTTTGTGGTTACAAATTAATTCTAGCAAGTAGGCAAATTCACCAATATGGAATCTGCAAATAATGAGGGTTGACGGTGCGTCTATATTGACAATATCTTTGCAGTCCACCACTTGTTTTTTTAACTTTATACATAGTCTCTTTTGTGTTATTTGCATTAGTTGGAGGCAAATTTGCTAATATTTCTCTTATTTTAAAAATTAAATATTTTATTCATGTTACTATATTTTAATTAGTCTCTTTCTGGAGTCTTTTTCTATTCTAAGGTTTCTCAGCATCAATACTATTGACATTCTAGGTCAGATAACCCTTTTTTTGTTTTGTTTTGACCTTGTTATGCAGCCTGTGGGACCTTCCTTAACCAGAGATAGAATCTGTGTCCCCTGTCCTGGAAGCACAGAGTCTTAACTGCTGAACCACCAGGGAAGTTCTGGGTCAGAAAACTCTATCGTAGGGTACTGTCCTCTATATCGGAGAAGGCAATGGCACCCTACTCCAGTACTCTTGCCTGGAAAATCCCATAGACGGAGGAGCCTGGTAGGCTGCATGCAGTCCATGGGGTCGCTAAGAGTCAGGCATGACTGAGGAACTTCACTTTCACTTTTCACTTTCATGCATTGGAGAGGGAAATAGCAACCCACTCCAGTGTTCTTGCCTGGAGAACCCCAGGGACAGAGGAGCCTGGTGGGCTGCCGTCTATGGGGTCGCACAGAGTCAGACATGACTAAAGCGACTCAGCAGCAGCAGCAGTCCTCTATATTGTAGGATGTTTAGTAATATCTTCCTGTAACAAATATAGAGTTATTTTGATTATCAATGAGCACATGAAGAGTTTGTGATAGAAATGTTCATATCATGAACCTCCTGCAAAATGTGCTGGTGCTTCTTAATATTCCAGAAACACACGTGAGACAAATATTCCAAACATCATTTCCAAATATCTCCCCTCTGAAAAGGTGCTAGCTTGCTGAATACGAGGAAATCACGCGGCCCCTTTCTTACCTGTAGTCTGTAAGTTTAAGCCTGGGTCCAACTTTGTGTGGGGTTTTGAGCTGATGAACAGGTAACAAAGCACAGAGGCAGTGACAATGAAGGCCAGGAGGACCACTGCTGCTATGGACAGGCCCACAAGAGCACCAATGCTGGGGACAGAAAACCACAAGGGAGCAGAGTGTCAGGAAAGGACTTGGAAGGCAGCCTGTTACAGGAGAAACATTGTAGGTGTTACAGGAATCAGCCAGCCTTGACTTTCGTTCTGGCTCTACTTCCCTTAAACAGACTTTCGGGGCCTAAGCCTGGGAAAGAGCACCAGCTATGTGGCAAGTCCTCACCACATACATAACCTTGACATGGCTCAGCGCCACCATGTAGTTGAGAATTTGTGTTCCCTTTCTTTTCCTCTCCTGTCCTCAACCTGCTGCCACCCCAAGAAGCTAGAGATGATCTTTTTCAATAATTATTTTTATTTGCATATAGTTCATTTGGCTGCTCCAGGTCTTAGTTATGGCATGTGAACTCTTAACTGTGGCATGAGGGATCTAGTTCCCCAACCAAGGAGCAAACCTGGGCCCCCTGCATTGGGAGAGCAGAGTCTTAGCCACTGGACCACCAGAGAAGTCCCTAAAGATGATCTTAAAGAGCCCTCCCCATTTCTTACAAATCAAGACACATAGCAAGCCTCAATTTAATATCAACTGTTCTTCCACCCTCAAGGTAATTTCTTTCTTTCTTTTTTTTTGCTTATTCATATTCAATAATAAGACTTATTATTGTCTTATCTGAAAAATCTTGATAGAAAATTGTGGTTTGGTTTAACTCTCGGCAGCTCGTTTCTGAGCTCTAAGGAAGCTTGCCTTCTTCTGAGCTACCCGATCTTTCTTCTGGGCAAGTGACATTTTGGGAGGGTTCCACCTCTTCTTTTTAACTTCTTTCTTAGGCTTCTTCTCATACACTGGATTCTCTCGTATCACAGCATGAGCTTTCTTATACATCTCCTCCATGTCTGGAGTTACGTTGTTCGTTATGCACTGAGAGAATTGTTTCTTGTAAGCATCTTCATCTTCTTCAATCAGGTAATGCATGGAGTCTGCAACGTTCTGACCCATGATGTGCTTTCGCACAAAGCACTGAGTTCTTTGCTTTCTGAATCATAACCAGGGAACCGTTTGGTACTGTGAGGGCTAGACAAGCCTCCATCGACAGCTCCCTTTAGGGCCCCAAAAACTTTATTCCCGGTAGTAGTTCTAGCAAGTCCTGCATCCAAGTAACAGGTGAAGGCATGAGGTTGACCATCAATACTTTCCACATTGTATTCATCTCCAGTCACTTCGATTTGGCCTTCATAAATTTTGTCCATACCAAACCTATTAAGAAGCCTGCGGGCCAGCAGCAAGCCAGTACAATATGCTGCAGCATAATTTGTCAGGCCAACCTTCACACCATATTTTGGGAGTTCGTGAGCATAAGCTGCACAAATTATCATATCTTCTTCTATACGGGCATAAGCAATCTGACAAATGATATCTCTGTTCATTACATGAACAATCATTCTGTATTTAGGTGTGTTGTATTTATTTTTATCTTGGATAACCAATCGTTTCCGAGCATAGTAGTCAGTTTTGCCCTCTTGCCTTCTTCTGAATTTCACTTGGTATCTCTTGAAGTAGGCCTTGTTCTTGACAACTTTCATAAACCCCATCCTGCGGAACAGAACCCCGATTCCATGGCTTGTCACAGAGCTGTAGAACCAGCACGGCTCCGTGGGGGGGGGAAAAAAAAGCTCAAGGTAATTTCTGACCCAGTCTCTAGTGGGTCATCACGTCAGTGTGGACTCCACATCTAGAACCCCTTTTCTGCTTCTGGTCCCTCACCCCTCAACCTCATTGCCTCTGCCCCAAGTCAGGCCCTGGTCATCTGGTCTCCAGACTACTACCTTCTGGCTTGTTCAGGGAGCCACTGTCTTTCTGTTTCACATGATCCCTCCCATCATCTCCCCACATCAGAATTTTACCCATCCTTGAAGGCCCGTCTCAATGTCTCCTCCTCAATGCTTTCCTCGGTCCCCTTTCTCTTTTTTTTCTTCTCTTCTCCCAGGCCAGGCCTACCCAGCCAGGATACCTTACTCGAGGTCATTAGCACTTTCCACTTGGTCAGGGAGTCCAGTGTGGTAGGGAAAGAGCAAAGAGCTTTGAAACTCTCACAGACCCACCTGGTAAATTTAGGACCCAGATCTGTAACTAACTTGATATGACATCTTGATTAAATTATTAAGTCTGTTGAGTCTCAGCTTCTTTGCCTGAAAAGTGAGAATGATCAAAACATAGTACCTCTCAGGTGGTAGTGAAAGTGAATATCTATAATATTCTTGGCACATAGTAGTTCAACATATTCCTCATGTGTTCTTTGTAGGCATACTGAGACCATGTTTAACTGGCTCTGTTCTCCCCTTGTACAAGCCCTAGCACATAGTACGCACTTAGCAATGAGTATTGAGTGCCTAATTTGTGTCAGACATTGTGGGATGTTCTCCCAGTGGTAGGACCAGGCTTGGCTGTGTGCCCCTTCTGCCTACAACTCCTTCTGCAGCTTTTCTGCCTTCCCTAGCCCAACCCTGACCCCAGCCTCAGATTCCTGTCTTTGCCATTTCTGCTGGATTTCACTCCCAGCTAGCTGATGGCTATCTTCCACTAAACAGAAACACCTTAGAGATTTGGAGAGTCTGCTTCCCCAGGGCTAAATAAATTATTGGCTATCTCTACATTGGAATAGTATAGAACCATTAAAAACATGTTTTCAAATAAAATTTAAGATCAAGGATAAATTCTGAAGAGTTAACGTGAAGTGAAAAAGGCAGGACCCACTACTAAATATATACTGTATCCCTAACTTAAATACATGAATATAACATGTACACATATAACATAACAAGGTGAGGTTGGATGGAAATACACTAAATGCTAATGGGATGTCTCTGGGTATAGCACAGACTGTGGATGTCCTGTCCGTGTCCCACTGGATCTTACAATTCTGGAATATTCTGGCCAGGGTTTCAATGCCAGCATATGTATCTCTTTGCCTGAAAGTTTTCTTGGGCCCAGAAGAATCTCTGCACACTGAACAGGTCAAAAGTATAGGAAAATGGATGCCTCCCCTCTCCCGCCAGCATATAGCCAATGACTAAAAGAAACTGATATGTTTCCTGGCCCTCAGGTGGGATGACTCTGAGATGCATGTTCTAACTACAGTGGCTGGCACAGGATAGCAGCTTAAATGTTGGCGGCCCTTGGTGGTGACTTGCTTGGTAGCACACCATCATTAGCTCCTTCCCTTTCTCATCTCACTTCCCCACCCTGTACCAGTATTTTCTAGGCTCATAGGTCATGTAAATTGCTTGCCTTAAAATCCTTTGTTTCCCAGTCTTCTAGGGAACCCAAGCTAAGACACTGGGGATCTCCCATGATTGCTTTTTTTTCTGTTTCTCCTGTCCTTTCTATTTTTTTCCCACACTGAGCATGTAGTACTTTCTAGTTCTTTAGTATTAGTTTAATACTTTTTAGTTTAATATTTTAATTAAATATTATTTCCTTTTTTTAGATCTACTCACTGTTTATAAGGCTGTTATCTGTGGCTCAGATCATGAACTCCTTATTGCCAAATTCCGACTTCAATTTAAGAAAGTAGAGAAAACCACTAAACCATTCATGTATGACCTAAATCAAATCTCTTACAACTATACAGTGGAAGTGACAAATAGATTCAAGGGATTATATCTGATAGACAGAATGCCTGAAGAACTATGGATAGAGGTTCATGACATTGTACAGGAGGCAGTGATTAAGACCATCCCCCCTCCAAAAAAAAAGACCATCCCCAAGAAAAAGAAATGTAAAAAGGCAAAATGGCTGTCTGAGGAGGCCTTACAAACAGCTATGAAAAGAAGAGAAGCGAAGGGCAAAGGAGAAAAGGAAAGATATACCCATTTGAATGCAGAGTTCCAAAGAATAGCAAGGAGAGATAAGACAGCCTTCCTCAGTCATCAATGCAAAGAAATAGAGGAAAACAATAGAATGGGAAAGATTGGAGATCTTAGAAAATTAGATACCAAGGGAACATTTCATGCAAAGATGGGCACAATAAAGGACAGAAATGGTATGGACAGAACAGAAGCAGAAGATATTAAGAAGAGGTGGCAAGAATATACAGAAGAACTGTACAAAAAAGATTTTCATGACTCAGATAATCACGATGTTGTGATCACTCACCTAAAGCCAGACATCCTGGAACTCGAAGTCAAGTGGGTCTTAGGAAGCGTCACTACAAACAAAGCTAGTGAAGGTGATGGAATTCCAGTTGAGCTATTTCAAATCCTAAAAGATGATGCTGCGAAAGTGCTGCACTCAATATGTCAGCAAATTTGGAAAACACAGCAGTGGCCACAGGACTGGAAAAGGTCAGTTTTCATTCCAATCCCAAAGAAAGATAATGCCAAAGAATGCTCAAACTACCACACAATTGCACTCATCTCACACGCTAGCAAAGTAATGCTCAAAATTCTCCAAGCCAGGCTTCAGCAATACGTGAACTGTGGACTTCCAGACGTTCAAGCTGGATTTAGAAAAGGCAGAGAAACCAGAGATCAAACTGCCAACATCTGTTGGATCATCAAAAAAGCAAGAGAGTTCCAGAAAAACATCTATTTCTGCTTTATTGACTATGCCAAAGTCTTTGACTGTGTGGATCACAATAAACTGTGGAAAATTCTTAAAGAGATGGGAATACCAGACCACCTTACCTGCTTCCCGAGAAATCTGAATGCAGGTCAGGAAGCAACAGTTAGAACTGGACATGGAACAACAGACTGGTTCCAAATTGGGAAAGGAGTACGTCAAGGCTGTATATTGTCACCCTGCTTATTTAACCTCTATGCAGAGTACATCATGAGAAATGCTGGACTGGATGAAGCACAAGCTGGAATCAAGATTCCCAAGAGAACTATCAATAACCTCAGATATGCAGATGACACCACCCTTATGGCAGAAAGTGAAGAACTAAAGAGCCTCTTGATGAAAGTGAAAGAGGAGACTGAAAAAGTTGGCTTAAAATTCAACATTCAGAAAACTAAGATCATGGCATCTGGTCCCATCCTTCATGGCAAATAGATGGGGAAACAATGGAAACAGTGACAGACTTTATTTTTGGGGGCTCCAAAATCATTGCAGATGGTGACTGCAGCTATGAAATTAAAAGACGCTTGCTCCTTCGAAGAAAAGCTATGACAAACCTAGACAGCTTATTAAAAAGCAGAGACATTCACTTTGCCAACAAAGGTCCATATAGTCAAAGCTATGGTTTTTCCGGTAGTCATGTATGGATGTAAGAGTTGGACTATAAAGAAAGCTGAGCACCAAAGAATTGATGCTTTTGAACTGTGGTGTTGGAGAAGACTCTTGAGAGTCCCTTGGACTGCAAGGGGATCCAACCAGTCCATCCTAAAGGAGATCAGTCCTGAATATTCATTGGAAGGATGATGCTGAAACTCCAATACTTTGGCCACTGGATATGAAGAACTGACCCATTTGAAAAGACCCCGATGCTGGGAAAGATTGAAAGTGGGAGAAGGGGATAACAGAGGATGAGATGGTTGGATGGCATCACTGACTCAATGGACATGAGTGTGAGTAAACTCTGGGAGCTGGTGATAGACACAAGGAGGCCTGGTGTGCTGCACTCCCTGGGGTCACAAAGAATCAGACATGACTGAACGACTGAACTGACTGACTGACTGACTGACTGATCTGGAAGATTTGTGCTCAAGTTGGGACCACACCCTTTACAAGGGACATCTATGGGTACCTGGCTGGAAAAAGCCTCTAAAAGTAGGATCCTTTGAGGAGTGGGCGAGAGAGTTGGGGGGATGCATTCCAGATCAGCAGAGAGTAGGCGCTGCACTGAATGTCTTCCTGGGGACAGGGGAACCAGCTTCAAGGACAGAGCTGGGAACAACAAGGGAGGGTCCAAGGGGGCAAAATCTGTCCTTAGTATAAGATGAACTCCAGGGAGTTCCCTGGTGGTCTAATGGTGAGGATTCTGGGCTTTTGCTGCCATTGCCTGGGTTCAATACCTGGTCAGGGAAAGGAGATCTCACATACCATATGATGTGACCAAAAAAAAAGTTCAAAAAATGAACTTCAAATCATCAGAGTTGTCCCGTGGTGAATGTACTGCCTCAAGAGGTGGTGAGTTTTTTATTATCAGACAGGTTTGCTCAAGACCTGGATGAATCCACCTTTCAATGAAGTTAAAGATTCTTGCTGATAGTGGATAACTGGACTGAAGAGCCACTAGCCTTCCAGAATTTCAGACCTATGACTCTGAAAGATAGGTAACCCACTGTGACTTCTGGGAAAGAACTGAAGGGGTGAGTTAACATTTGTTAAGGTTTTTGAGTCAGACAGTTTTAAGTTTGAATCCTGGCTCTCTCACATATAAGCTGAAAACTCCTTCACCTTTTGATCTTCATTTTCCTTCATTCATAAAAGTCGCTCTCTCACCAGGTGCCATACAGATTAAATGAGATAATGTACCTACAGTGCCTGACCGCCAGTTCTGCCCTTCAGCACGGCTGCAGCCCTTGGGCTTACATCTTGATCAAAAACAGAAACTACTGATAACGGGTGTTTGGAAAGACCAGACATGTGATAACACCAGCTGCTTCTCCACAGGGAGTCTTCATTTCCTGAGACATGCTTTTAAAGACAGCAATTCTCCTCTAGCACTATCCAAGGAAACAGTGTTTACCTGCAAATTTTTTTAAAGGCCAGTTTTCATGAAAAGGGCCAAAGGGAGTCCAGAGCAAAACAAGGTCTCCACCCTGCAATGGTGGGGCTCGACAGGAACATGCCAGAAGCGTTATTTCAGGGTCTGGAGTACACCGATCACCTAAATGTCCTGAGGACCCCAGTTTCTCTTCTCCACTTTGAAACTGTCTGTGATGCTTATGAACCAAGTTCTATCCAAGCCTAGGGGGCTTCCCTTGTAAGTAAAGGTAAAAGAATCCACCTGCAGTGTAGGAGCCGCAGAAAACATGGGTTCGATCCCTGAGTTGGGAAGATCCCCTAGAGAAAGGCACGGCAACCCACTCCAGTATTCTTACCTGGAGAATCCCACGGACAGAGGAGCCTGGCGGGCTACAGTCCATAGAGTCACAAAGAGTCAGAAACGACTGAAGAGACTTAACAAGCACACAGGAAAAGTCAGCCCTGCAGGCTGAACCTTGGGGTCATAAACTCTGAAGCACACTGATACGCAACGTGACCTCATAGCTCACTTCATGCAACCCTCTACCTCACTGTCTGAGCCACTAAAGCACTGAATGCCTCAGGAGGGTCCAGGGCAAGGAGAGGAACCACAAGGGGTGTATGGGGAAGCGGGTGGTAGGAGTGGAATGGGATTCTGATTGGGTGCTGAGGGGTTTACTCATTTCTGTATCCCCAAGTGCCACAACAGTGCCCAGAAGACTGCAGAGGGTCAGCCAGTGACTTTTCAAGTGATCTGAGTAGAGCAGGTTATGAGAGTCACTTAGACTTAGACATTTGTGGAGCAAGTCAAGCCAGGCCTTGGGACCAGACAGGCCTGAGTTCTCATCCTAGTTCTGACACTTCCTCTCACTGAGGTAATCTAAGATAGTAACTTGGCCTCTTACAAGTTTTCTCATCTGTAAAATGGAGAGAAGATGTGCCAGGGCTGTGAACTAGCCCTAAAATGGTGTGAAGTAATGTTCTTTCACCACCGGACACATCCAAAACTGAGCACTGTTTCCACTGGCCCAGCTCTCTTTCTGGAGCTATTTCTCCACTCTTCCCCAGTAGCATATTGGACACCTACTGACCTGGGGGCTCATCTTCTGCTGTCATATCTTTTTGCCTTTTCATACTGTTCATGGGGTTCTCCAGGAAAGAATGCTGCTGGAGTGGCTTGCCATACTTTCCTTCAGTGGACCACATTTTGTCAGAACTGTCCATCATGACCCGTCCGGTTTATGGATGTCGATGTGGTTGTGTCTGGTGGTGAAAGTAAAGTTCAGTGCTGTAAAGAACAATATTGCATAGGAACCTGGAATGTTAGGTCCATGAATCAAAGTAATTTGATGTGGTCAAACAGGAGATGGCAAGAGTGAATATTGACATTTTAGTAATCAGTGAACTAAAATGGATGGAAATGGATGAATTTAATTCAGATGACCATTATAATCTACTACCGTGGCAAGAATCTCTTAGAGGAAATGGAGTATTTCTCACAGTCAACAAAAGAATCTTATATGAAGTACTTGGGTGCAATCTCAAAAATGACAGAATGACTTCGGTTTGTTTTCAAGGCAAACCATTCAACACAATAGTAATCCAAGTCTATGTTCCAACCACTGATGTCGAAGAAGCTGAACAGTTCTATGAAGACCTACAAGACCTTCTAGAACTAACACACAAAAAAATGTCCTATTCATCATAGGGATTGGAATGCAAAAGTAGGAAGCCAATAGATACCTGGAGTAACAGGCAAGTTTGGCCTTGGAGAACAAAAATAAAGCAGGGCAAAGGCTAACAGAGTATTGTCAAGAGAACACACTGGTCATAGCAAACACCCTCTTCCAACAACACAAGAGACAACTCTGCATATGGACATCACCAGATAGTCAATAATGAAATCAGACTGATTATATTCTTTGTAGTCAAAGACGGAGAGGCTCTACACAGTCAGCAAAACAAGACCTGGAGCTGACCATGGCTCAGATCATCAGATTCTTATGGCAAATTTCAGGCATAAATTGAATAAAATAAGGAAAACTACTAGGCCATTCAGGTATGACCTAAAATCAAATCCCTTATGATTATACAGTAGAGGAAATGAGTAAATTCAAGGCATTAGATCTGGTAGACAGAGTGCCTGAAGACCTATGGACAGAGGTTCATAACACCGTACAGGAGGCAGTGACCAAAACCATCCCCAAGAAAAAGAAATGCAAGAAGGCAAAGTGGTTATCTGAGGAGGCCTTACAATAGCTGAGAAAAGAAGAGAAGCAAAAGGCAAAGGAGAAAGGTAAAGATATACCCAACTAAACGCAGAGTTCCAGAGAATAGCAAGGAGCGATAAGAAAGCCTTCTTATGTGAATAATGAAAAGAAAGAGAGGAAAACAATAGAATGGGAAAGACTAGCGATTTCTTCAAGAAAACTGGAGAAAGGGAACGTTTCATGCAAAGATGGGCACAATAGAGCACAGAAATGGCAAGGACTTAACAGAAGCAGAAGAGATTAAGAAGAGGTGGCAAGAATACACAGAAGAAGTATATAGAAAAGGTCTTAATGACCAGGATAACCACAATGGTGTGATCACTCACCTAGAGCCAGACATCCTGGAATGTGAAGTCAGGTGGGCCTTAGGAAGCATCACTACGAACAAAGCTAGTGGAGGTGATGGAATTCAAGATGAGATATTTAAAATCCTAAAAGATGATGCTGTGAAAGTGCTGCACTCACTATGTCAGCAAATTTGGAAAACTCAGCAGTGGCCACAGGACTGGAAAAGGTCAATTTTCATTCCAATCTCAAAGAAGGGCAATGCCAAAAAATGTTCAAACTACCATACAATTGTGCTCATTTCACAACTGTGCTCATTTTGAGCAAGGTAATGCTCAAAATCTTTCAAGCTAGGCTTTAGCAGTACATGAACCGAGAACTTCCAGATGTAAAAGCTGGATTTAGGAAAGGCAGAGGAACCAGAGATCAAATTGCCAACATCCACTGGATCATAGAGAAAGCAAGAGAATTCCAGAAAAACATCTGCTTCATTGATGACACTGAAGCCTTTGACTGTGTGGATCAAAACAAACTGTGGAAAATTCTTAAAGAGGTGGGAGTAACAGACCAGTCTTTTGAGAAACCTGTATGTGGGTCAAGAAGCAACAGAACTGGACATGGAACAGACTGGTTCCAAACTGGGAAAGGAGTACCTCAAGACTGTATATCGTCACCCTGCTTATTTAACTTATATGCAGAGCACATCATGCGAAATGCCAGGCTGGATGAATCACAAGCTGGAATCAAGATCGCTAGAAGAAATATCAATAATCTGAGATATGACACCACCCTAATGGCAGAAAGTGAGAGAAACTAAAGAGGCTTCTGATGAGGGTGAAAGAGGGGAGTGAAAAACCTGACTTAAAACTCAACATTGAAAAATCTAAGATCATGGCATCTGGTCCCTTCACTTTATGGCAACCAGTTGGGGAAAAAGTGGAAACAGTGACAGATTTTATTTTCTTAGGCTCCAAAATCACTGCAGATGGTGATTGTAGCCATGAAATTAAAAGACGCTTGTTCTTTGGAAGGAAAGCTATGACAAACCTAGACAGCACATTAAAAAAGAGACATCACTTTGCTAAGGTCCATATAGTCAAAGCTATGGTTTTTCCAGTAGTCATGTATGGATGTGAGAGTTGGACTATAAAGAAGGCTGAGTGCCAAAGAATTGATGCTTTTGAACTGTGGTGTTGGAGAAGACACTTGAGAGTTCTTGGACAGCAAGGAAATCAAACCTGTCAATCCTAGAGGAAATCAACCCTGAATATTCATTGGAAGGACTGATGCTGAAGCTGAAGCTCCAATACTTTGGCCACCTGATGTGAAGAGCCAGCTCATTGGAAAAGACACTGATGCTGGGAAAGACTGAGGGCAGGAGGTGGTGCCCTCCTCCTGGTGACAGAAGGGGGTGACAGAGGATGAGATGGTTGGATGGCATCCTCAACTCAGTGGACCTGAGGGAGACAGTGAAGGACACACTCAGGGAGATAGGGAAGGACAGGAAAGCCTGGCATGTTGTAGTCCATGAGGTTGCAAAGAGTTGGACATGACTTCGCAACTGAACTGTGCCTAGCATAGAACCTGGCACAAAGAAAAAGCTATAATGAACGAACGAAAATATGGATGAATGGAGAATATATGAATATAATTCTGCAGGCGACAGCAGCCAAATGTGCAGGATTTGAAAACCTGGCCATCTGAAAATCCTTTGAAATTATAAACCGAGCTGTCTAGAAAAAGCAATGATATCTGTAATTGTTAGTGGCATATGCCAAGCTGATTTTACCTTTATCTTGATCTCATTTGGCCCTTGCCCTAGTCAGCATCATCATCCCCATCTGATAAATGAAAAGACAGTGGCTCAGAGAGGGTATGAGGCAGGCTGTCCTTTCCCACCCAGAGGGTATGCAGCCTCCAGTCACATACCTCCAGGGACAGGAAGATCAGTGTCTACAGAGATGGCCCATCCCATTTTTGCTGATGCCTGTTTTCCCAAGCAGACTCAGGACCAGGTCCTGTTTTCTGGGTGAGGCCTTTGGAGACCCAGAGAGACTGAGACCTATTGATCTATTGCCCTCTCAGCTCCACCATTAGGTTCCAGGAATGTCAGCACTGGCTTTATCATCTTCTCTGAACAAGTGAGGAGACTGGGGTCCTGTGGGTGGGAGTTCACTGCAAATACACTGATCTGGCTTCTGCTGTGGCATTATGTCATTGTTTAATGATGAACTTGATTCTCTGATTCTGATTCTCTGATACTCTGATTCTCTGGTCATCTGCCTTCGCTCAGAACTCACCACAGGACCTGGCATGCTAAGTTCACAGGAAAGGGTGGCTGAAAGAATGACTAAATATGAGCGGGAACTAAAAGACTGAGGTTGGGCTGAGACTTGGGTTGAGTTGGGGAATAGCGTCTGATGAGGTATTAAGGCTTGTAAGTGAGGTCAAGATAATGTTTGGCGTCAGGGTGGGAAAGGAGAGCTAAGGTGGAGTTTCAGGGAGGATGAAGGAGGAGATGAGGGCTCCTGATAGAGTAAGGGCTTGGATCAGTACTGGGGAGTGGGTAAGGTCAGGGATGAGGCTGGTGATGATATCAGGAAGGGGACCCTGCTGGGCACACAGTTAAAGGAGGAGTTAGCCTGTGAATGCTGCAGAATGGGAGTTTGCTGTTAGGGTGGGGGTTGTTATGTAATTTGGGTTGAGGGTGGTGGATGATGACATTTGGAGTGGGGATGAAGTGAAGCTTTTGCAGGGTGGAGTTGGGGTAAGGTTCAAGGATGGCTCTGAATAACGTTTGAGTTAAAATGGGGGGATGGAGCAGAGAAGGGGCTGCAGGGGAGATCTGGGTTGGTGAGAGCCTGAGGAGGTAAAGGCGGGGTGGGGGGTCGGTGCTGACATTGGGGTGCGCACTTGGATGAGGACTGCGGGTTTAGCACGCGGTTGGGCCGAAGATGGAGCAAGGGGGCTAGGCCGGGAGCGGGGTTCTAGGTGGGGTAGGGCCAGGGCCGGTACCTGAGCCACCACATGTAGCTGTGCTCGTAGGGGAAGAAGCTGTGCGGGTCGTCGCAGCAGTACTTGTGGTCGCGGAAGCCGCAGCAGAAGACGGCGGCCGCGTCGCCCCCCGGTCGCGGGCAGCTGAAGCCACGCACCAACTCCTGCTCCGCGCTCACGTAGCTCGTGCAGGCGCCGCTCATCGCGACCCGCGCGCGGCCAGCCGCCACCCCGGGCCCCCAGACGGCCTGACGGCCTGACGGACGGAGACAGCAGTGAGCCCGAGAAAGAGACACACAGAGAGCAGAGATAAACAGAGAGACAGAGACTGACACAGAGACGGAGAGGCCCACAGATGGGCGCAGACGGAGCGGTGAGAGACCTAGAGTCCCCGAGGGTCTGGAGAGGATCGAGAGAGGCAATCGGGTGCGCGGAGAGGTCTTGCCTAGAGGTGGGGGGGCGGGGGGGGCGGAGGAGGGAGAGGCAGGAAGGAGGGAGGAGGGCCGAGGAGCGGTGGGAGTGGAGCGGGGCGGGAAGGCGGGCGGGAGATCGCGCCCAAGCGCGGAGCCGGGGGCGACTCGCGGAGCCGGGACGAGAGAGCCGCCGCTGGTCTCTGCCCGCGGCTCCCACCGGCCCCACTCCGTTCCCGGTGAACGCACTTAGGCGCTGGGTGCTCAGAGAGACAGCCCTTGTCCGGGGTGGCAAAGCGGGAATCGAAGTCACCGGCTTGGATTCCACACCTGTGCTGAGCACTGGCCACTGAGCTAGGTACGCACTGCGGGGGTCACTGGGAATCCCCGGGCAGCTTCAGGCTAGTGTTGGACACAGACGAGGGACCTGCCATCGACCCACAGTAGGGTCAGTGCAGGTATGATTAATACACGATCTCCCTTAACCGTCACAACAACCCAGAGGACCAGGGATTTTCAAACTTATTTTATAAATGAGAGCTTAGGGTAAGATGAAAGTCATTTTCCTAAACTCTTAAGCCCATGGGATTTTAACCTGGGTCTTTCTTGTTCCCAAGCCCTTCATTTTTCCGGGGTTTCCACGGCGCCTCTTTTTCAGTAACTTTTACATCTTGTCATCCTTTGGCTTCCTTGCCTGCAACTTCCTTTCCCTGAGCAGCTAGATCATGCACTGACGTGTTCACACGCCCCTGTCCACACTCTCTCCCACACTGGCCTAGGATAAGGGGGCTGGTGGATGTTCAGATGGTAACTCCACCCACCCAGGAGCAAAGCCAATAGGCCTGACCACTCTCACATAACCCTTCCAGATCACAAGGTTAGTGTTATTAGGATCAGAAGACGTTCCTTCCTACAGTCTGAAGGAGCTATAGGAAGCCTTTGCAGATTATGTCTGTCCAGTCAGGGTACACTGGGGAGACCCAGGCTCTAAGTTAAGATGCACAGTTTGGCCCAGTTACACTGAGCCAGGACTAGGGACTGTTGGACTTTAGTTGTCAATAATTCCTATTCAGTCAATCACTGAGTGCTCAGGCTGAAAAGGACCTGTGAATCATGTAATCAGTGGATGAGTTACAGCTAGCATTAAGAAAAAAAAATTAATGGAATAGAAAAACTATACTGCAAATAGTAAAGCTAAGTATTCTTTCATAAAATGTTTCAGTTATATATGTCTGTATGCACTGTGGTCCAGATCACAATGTAAAAAGGATTTCTCCTTTTGAGTCAGGTCAAAAAGGTTTGAAAGCCACTGAATCTGACACCTCCCATTGTTCTGATGAGCAGGAACTCGCACGATTACAAAATCTTTAGCTCTCCTGATTTCTTACAGCAGTGGGGAGAGTAGGAAACAGCTGATGTGATGCCTTGGGAGTCCCCAGTTCCTCTATCTCTTGCTTTCAATGTGAATGGGATAAATAATGAGCATCAGGGGATCTCAAGCCCTAGCTCTACCCCTGCTCTGCTTTTTTTCTCTCTGTGCTTTAGGTTCCTTTTCTTCATCCAGGCTAGCTCCTCAGATGCTAATGTGTGCCATGCCCTTGGCACTGGGCCGCCTGAGAGAGATCAGATCTGGGTCTGCCCAGAAACACAGTATAGAATGGGAGCCAGACAGATGATCTAGGACAGGGCAGGGAAAGAGGGGAAATGCAGGGACCATGGCCAGGAAGGGATCACCATCTGAAGGAGAAGGAAGGAGTTTTGAGGGGGTAGTATTGAATATGAAAACTGGAAGGAATTGTTTTATCCTCCAGAAAATTCCTCCTGTGAATCTCTGCAAACTGGGAACTGGACGACATACTCTAAGGGAGGTGCAGTTTGGCCTCTTTATCAGGTAGAGATTAAAGAGGAAGGATTTGGAATCCTGTGGAAAGGAGCAAGGTCTCCTGAAGACATGGGATTCAGCTGAGATACAAAGCACTCCGCTCTGGCTTTTGGCAAATTGGGAAGCTGCCAACAGTTTCCAAAACCCTTTCCTGCCAAGAGTTAGTTTCTCCAGCAACCCTGTGGAGTGAGCCAGGAAGGGATGATTATGCCCCTTAGAGAGATAACAAGCCCCATGTCACAAAGCAGCCAGTGGCCCAGGAGGAACTAGTACCATGTCTGTCTAGCCAACAGTCCTTTTTGGCACTGATGAAGACTATGGTCCCCTATTCAGAAGAATGTTTTTAACTACAAAAAGTAAATCAGAATTACAAAGTATACCAATTATATAGAATCATTATCAAAATAGTTATTTTGTGAATTAGTTCTTTTTTAACATATTAAATAGTAAGATATAGAGATTTATCTATTAACTATTGTTAATTTTGAGGTGGTGAATGAGTACAAAAACAAGATTTGAAGATATTGCTACTGTAATGCAATACAAAAATAACTATGATTTCTATTGGTGACAGGGCTTCCCTGGTGGCTCGGATGATAAAGAATCTGTCTGCAAAGCAGGAGATGCTCAAGAGATGTGGGTTTGATCCCTAGGTCAGGAAGATCTCCTGGAGGAGGACATGGCAACCCACTCCAGTATTCGTGCCTGGAGAATTTCATAGACAGTGGAGCCTGGCAGGCTAGAGTTCATAGGGTTACAAAGAGTTGGACACGACTGAAGCGACTGAGCACCCACACATCACTGGTGACAAAGTCACAAGTTCTGCTGATACGATGTGACGTTGCTTATGTGCATGATAGAAGGAAATGCTAAATGTGACTTAGCGGTAGTGAAAACAAGGATGTCACTTTTTTCAATCCAAGTTCATGGACCTCTCCCACGCTGAGCTCTACCCGCGGACCCCTTGGGCTCTTTGGAATCTATGCTAGAATCTTTGACCTCTTCTGGTCTAGAACCTACTGTAATGCTTGTTCCTTTATCGTGTGCATCATGTTCCTTCCTACAGACACTGCAGACCTACTGTATGCCAGGCAGTTTCCCATCTTGTATGTCATATAGTCCTTGAAAACTTCCTTTGTTTTTTCTTCCCATTCTGCAGACAAGGTAACTGAGACTCAGAGAGGTCAAGTGATTTATCCAAAGCTACACAGCTAGTAAATAGAATTCTGTACCACCACACCTTCTTCCCAACCTGAGGTCTGGGGGCCAGAGTCTCCAACCAGAAGGGCAGGTAAGTGTAAGAGGGAAGAGTGAGCAGGGAGAACTCGCATTTATGGAGAACAGACTGTGAACTAGAAATTGTGCTCAGTGCTTTTCACAGTCTCCTTCAGTTCTTACAATTCTGTGCTGTTACTCTCTTAATAAAAATAAAAATAACTAAATGCATATTCATTATGAAACAACAAATTAAAAACTAAGGATAAACCAAATTAAAAATAACAGTCACCCATAACTTCACCACATAGAAATATCCACTGATACTTTGGTATGGAGTCTTCCAGACACACACACATACACACACAACTTTTTACCCACTCTACCCATAGGAAAACTGGACCCAGAGAGGTGAAGTAACTTGCCCAAGGATATACAAGTATCAAGTTTCAATCACCTGCGGTGTGACCTTCGACTGGTCACTTTCCCTCTCTGCGTTAGGGCAGTAGTTGATGAGAGAGCTCGAGGCCTGGCACCAGGCGCAGTAACTGGAAGTCTCTTGTGCGTGGTTCTCTAAACAATGCGCTCTAGACCTGGCAGCCTTGCTCCGGAGCCGGATCCTCGGGGGTCTGGAAAGACACGCCCTTGCTGTTAAAGGGTCGCGCAGCTCAGTGACCGAAGTCCACAAGGAGGCTGAAGACCCCGGCACAGCCCGAGGTGAGAGTTCGATTCTGCTCCCTGGGTGGTCCACCCGCGAGTCCCTGGTCTCTGGACACCGCGGAGCAGCCCCTCTCCTCTAGCCCTACTGCCTCCAGCTGTGCCCGCCCGACACTCCTCCCCTAGGGCTCCCCCATCCCCTACCCGGCTCCCCTTCAGCTTGCAGGTCACTGCATTGGAGAAGCAAAGAAAGGATGCCGACATGCATTAATTCCCTTTGAGTGCTGACACTAGGCACGACCACTCTTCTGACACCCACGATGGATTCTTACCCTTTTTTTTTTTCCCAGCGTGAGGCTCCTGCCTCTCATCCTGAAAGAAGGGACTTTGCCAGGTTGGAACATGAAGTCCAAGGACAAATTGGACCAAAGCTCAGATCTCCTGATACCAGCTAGACCATCTCCCAACTGGAGGTGGTCTTTGGGTTTAGGTTTTTGTTAGTTTGTTGTTTGTTTTCCTGTGAAATCTTTAAAGCACACAAACAACATAAAGAATAATACAAGAACCACTCATGCACTCTCTACTGGTAAGAAATTGCTTCCACTTGCAACTATTCTCCTGAATTTGGTGTTTATCATTTCTATGTTCTTATTCAAGCATTTATCATGTACGTGTGGATCTTTGAACAATGTATAGAATTGCTTTACATGTGATTCTATCTCAAATAAATAACATCACATTAGTGTTTTCTTCTGGAGTCTTTTTTTTCCCCACTCAATCTTATGTTTTTGAGCTTTGTCCATACTTATGTGTATGCTCAATCTGGTTCATTCATTTTTGCTGCTGTATAGTTCCCCAGTTACTGAATATATGATGGCTTATTATCCATTTTCTTTAACATTTAGATTCCTTCCAATTTCTTTTATTACTTACTATACAATGCTGTTTCTCTTGAGATTTTTTAAAAAAATCAATTTTACTGAGGTATATTATACAAACAATAGAATATACACACTTCAAGTGTGCAGCTTGATGAGTTTATACTCACAGAGCCACCACCGCAGTCACGATACAGAATATTTCTGTCACCTGTCACCATCACTTGGGGTGCAATCAACCCTCCTCCCCAACCCTAGCCTTGCCTGAGACAATCTGCTTTCCCTCCCTATAGATTAGTTCTATCTGTTTTTGAATTTTTGTCTTAATGGAATCAGATAGTATGTTCTCTTTTGTGTCTGATCTCTTTTGCTCACCACAACGCCTTTGCGATAAATAGAAATTGTTGCATGTGATAGTAGTTCCTTCCTTTTTATTGCCAAGTACATGGAAATATACTCTTTATATTAAAAACTGCAATTTGTCCATTCAACAGTTCATAGGCAAATTTGAGTTGTTTCCAGCTTGGGACTATTGTGAATAAAGTTGCTACAAAATTTTGCATATATGCTTTTTTGAGGTGCCTATGCTTTCATATACCTTGGGTGAATCCTAAAAGTGGAATTTTGAGGTAATAGAATAGATGTATGTTTAACTTTGGGCTTCCCAGTGGTGCTAGTGTTAAAGAACTTGCCTGCCAATGCAGGAGATGCAGGAGACGGGGGTTCGATCCCTGGGTTGGGAAGATCCCCTGGAGAAGGGAATGGCAACCACTCCAGTATTCTTGCCTGGAGAATCCCGTGGACAGAGGAGTCTGGCAGGCTACAGTCCATAGGGTCGCAAAGAGTTGGACATGACTGAAGCGACTTAGCATGCATGCATCCTTGGCACATCACAGTTCTCTGATCAGAACAGTTCTCTGATCAGAACTCAGGCATCTGCACTGTAAGCACCAAATCCTAACCATGAGACCACCTGGGAACTTCCTTATCCTTTCTCTCAAACACCTTTGGTAAAACTCAATTAATCATGTATGTATAGATTTATTTCTGGATTCTCTATTCTATTTCATTGACCTTATCTGAATCTATCCTTATGCCAGTTCCACTCTGTCTTAATTACTGTAGCTTTCTAAGTGGGTCTTGAAATCAGGTAGCATAAGTCCTCTAACTTTGTCCTTATTTTTCAAAATTGTTTTAGTGCTTCTGGGTTCTTTGCATTTCCATATCAATTTTATATCAACTCATTGATTTCTACCCCCCAAAATCCTGCTTGGATTTTGCTTAGGATTACGTTGAATCAATAGATCAATTTGAAGAGAATTAACATCTTAATATCGAGTTTCCCAATCCGTGGACATGGTATATATCTCTTCATTTATTTTGTTTTGCAGTGTTTTATACTATTCTATGTACAGGTCTTATACACATTTTGTAAAACTTTTCCCTTTTTCTTATTTTTGATGCTATTGTAAATGGTATTTTTTGAAAATGTGATTTTCCGATTGCTTGTTCCTAATTTATAGAAACACAACTTATTTTCATATATTCACCTTGTATTCTGGGATTTTGTTAAATTCACCTATTAGCTACAGCATTTTTATAGGCTTCTTAGGACTTTTTTATGTTAACATGAAAAAATTTCCTCACAAGCATTTTAAAGGCAGTTTTACTTTTCCTTTACAGTTGGTGCTTTTTCTTTCCCCCTTGTTTTGTTACACTCTCTAGGATTTCCAGTAGGAGAGAATAAGGTAGAAGAGAATTCATTTGACTTTTGAGGCGGAGTTACGTGATTCTTTTTTCTCTGCATTTTGATTCTCTCACATCACACACTTATCAACAGAGAGATCCTCTGAAGGCTTGACCTGAGCCGTTTAAGCAGCCCCAGTGGTTCTAGTCTGACCTCTAAAATATGAAACTGTCCATACCTCTCCAAATATACCTGCCTCTTCTCTCCTACAGGAAGCCTGTGTTTCAGCCAATCTGACCTGGGAAAGGAGCCTCCTTTCTCAAGTTTTGTCTATATTGTTCCCTTTTTCTGCTTATCTTATTCCTCTATACTCTCCAAGGTCCATCTTGAAGACCACCCCCACCCTGTCCCACAGAAAGCCTTTCTGTGACCAACACTCAGAGTACCATTCTTTTTTTTTTTTTGCAGTATCTGCTGTTCTGTCTGCCATTCATTGAGCACTTCCATGTGCCATCACATCACTGAGGAACCACAGCTTCAGACTATAGGCTCCCTAGGATAGAAACCGTACCTGCTTCAGGTCTGGTTTCACCACACTCAGTCTAAGGCCTGGTTCTCAATGGCAGGGGTGCTACTTTGTGCCACCTGGTTTTTTATGTGCTTTTGTGCAAATGAAAAAAAAAAAGTACCCCTTCCTCTGGCCTGATATAGCTCTATGCCAAAGGCAAAGCTGGGTAAGTAAGAATTCAGGCTAGATTTCAACTCCTTCTTGTTCTTTCTGCTGGCCACCTTCAAAATCTGCATAGCCATATAGGTTAAAGGAAGAGGAAGAATTAATAAATTCCCCTTAATAAGTGAACAAATGATTCTATGTACGGGTATTTTATACATAAAGATATTGAGTCTCAGCAAGGTTTGTCTCACCCAAGGACCCAGCCAGGAATGGTAGAAACTAGGATTTGACTGTATATTTTCCCCCTGTTTATTTAACTTATATGCAGAGTATATAATGAGAAATGCTGGGCTGGATACAGCACAAGCTGGAATCAAGATTGCTGGGAGAAATATCAATAACCTCAGATATGCAGATGACACCACACTTATGGCAGACAGTGAAGAAGAACTAAAAAGCCTCTTGTTGAGAGTGAAAGAGGAGAGTGAAAAAGCTGGCTTAAAGCTCAACATTCAGAAAACTAAGATCATGGCATCCAGTCTCATCACTTCATGGCAAATATTTGGGGAAACAGTGGAAGACTTTATTTTCTTGGGCTCTGAAATCACTGCAGATAGTGATTGCAGCCATGAAATTAAAAGATGCTTGTTCTTTTGGAAGGAAAGTTATGACCAACCTAGACAGCATATTAAAAAGCAGAGACATTACTTTGCCAGCAAAGGTCCGTCTAGTCAAGGCTATGGTTTTTCCAGTAGTCATGTACGGATGTGAGTCAAGTTGGACTGTAGAGAAAGCTGAGTGCCAAAGAATTGATGCTTTTGAACTGTGGTGTTGGAGAAGACTCTTGAGAGTCCCTTAGACTGCCAGGAGATCCAATCAGTCCATCCTAAAGGAGATGAGTCCTGAATATTCATTGAAAGGACTGATGCTGAAGCTGAAACTCCAATACTTTGGCCACCTGATGTGAAGAACTGATTCATTTGAAAAGACCCTGATGCTGGGAAAGATCGAAGGCAGGAGGAGAAGGGGATGACAGAGGATAAGATGGTTGGATGGCATCACTGACTCAATGGACATGAGTTTGAGTAAACTCCAAGAGTTGGTGATGAACAGAGAGCCTGGCGTGCTGCAGTCCATGGGGTTGCAAAGAGTTGGACACAACTGAGCAACTGAACTGACTGACTGACTGAGGATTTGTCTTGGGCCTTCCAGTCCTCAAAGTTCAAGGAAACAAACCCTGCCTTTGTCTATGTCCTTCTTTGGTTCTGACATGAGTCCAGCACTTTATTTGTTTTCAAGCATTTTTCATATTCACAGTTATTTTTCAGCCTGAGATTAGCCAATTCTGCAATTTACTTCAAGACTGCTGTACCCTGGAGTGATTGGCTTTCTCCCAGAATCAAAGTCTCCGATCCTAGACCCTCCCCATCCCTGCTGGAGTGTTACCACAGCCTAGAAAGCAGAGAATAGAGGGAGAGGGCAAGGACTTCGGCACCACGTCAGCCTGAATTTCTTTAAGTTGGTCATTAATAAGGACAGTGAGTTTAGTTTTTAAAAAAATTTTAAGTCTTTATTGAATTTTCTACAATATTTCTTCTGTTTGTTTTTTTTTTTTTTTCTGGCTACGAGACATATGGGACCTTAGCTTCCCAATCAGGAATCAAACCTACATCCCCTATATTGAAAGGCAAAGTCAACCGCTGGACCGCCAGAGAAGTCCAAGCCTGGATTTCAATTGCTACTTGGCAACTGACTTGCAGGGAGACTTTAGACTTCTCACATAGTCTCATCTGTAAAAATGGAAATAATAATACCTATCTTAAGATATTAGATATAGGTATGTGAGCACTCAGTAAAGGTTCTCCTTTTCCTTCCACTTTCCTGAGAGCAAGGTTGGTGTCTCACGTTAGGTCCACACACAGGAAAACTGCAGCCTTTGTCAACAGAAGATTCTTGGTGATGTTTGTCAACCCCATGAGTAGAACTGCTTTTTCTCTTGACCTTAGGCAACTCTGTTCCTCTTTCTGAGTCTCACTTTCCTATCTTTTAAATGGGGATATGTGTGCATGCATGCTAAGTTGCTTCAGTTGTGTCCAACTCTTTGTGACCCTATGGACCATAGCCCGCAGGCTCCTCTCTCTATGGATTCTCCTGGCAAGAATACTAGAGTGAGTTGCCATGTTCTCCTCCAGGAGATCTTCCCAACCCAGAGATTGAACTGGCATCTCTTATATCTCCTGCATTGGCAGGCAGGTTCTTTACCTCTAATGCCACCTCGGATGCCCTTAAATGGGAAGAGCAGTACCCAAATAACTGTAAGAAGAACTATGATTTACTGAATATTTACTAGGTATCAGGTACTCCAGTGCTTTATGGGTGTATTTTCATTTAGTCATCATAATAGGCCTATGAGGCCAGGGCTATTAATATCCCCAAGGTCTCAGAAGAGGACACTGAGGCCCAGAGAAGTAAAGTCCACGAGTCAGTCAGTTGCTAAGTGGCAGAGCTGGGATATAAATTCTGTTTTGCAGTACTCAAGACCATGATTTCTCAACCAGATGACATTTTAAGCCAGGTAATTCTTTGCTGTAGGGGACAGTCCTGTGTACTATAGGATGTTTAGCAGCATCCTTGGTTCTACTCACCAGAGTAGTTTGACAACCAAAACTGTCTACAAACATTGCCAGAAGTCGCCTGGTGAGCAAAATCACCCTTAGTTAAGAATCATTGCCCTAGACACTAGATCCCAGACAGTGTTTTTTTCTCTACAATAAGAGCAAGCCAGGGAAGCTTCTTTCCCTTCAAGTTTCCAGTAAAGAAAATCAGCTGCAGATAGCTACTACACTAATGCTAATACTATTTCATATTTTACAGCCCACTTCCACTTACAAAGTGCTTTTTCACACACTCGTTTGTCTGAATATTCCAGGGGAGACAGCACACACACAGAAGTGTCTAACACTGCGTCCAGCACCTAGTAGGTAAAATCTTGGTTTTCTTTTTATTGGCTAGATGAAACAATGGAGGTTCAGGGAGATCAAGTGACTGTCCCACTGTTACACAGCTAGTAAGGGGATAGTGTCATTTGTTATATTGACTAGCCAGTTAACTGTATTCTCAATTCTTGGACTTTAATCCTGAGTCTGCTTTCATTGGGAGTTACAAGGCAGATCAGAAGGCTATATAGTTCAACTTCCTATTGTGTGGTATTCAATCCTGGATTAGCATTGCCAGATAAAATGCAAGATGGCTAGTTAAATTTGAATATCATATGAAAAATTAGTAATTTTAAAAATATAAGTATGTCCCATGCAACTGTTACTAATACCAGGGATGACAGTGGCCCTGGGACCCCCTCTGGAGAATGAACAGCAGGGTGCAATTGGTCATGTGCTCAGAGGGAGCACTTGTATTCTAAGATATTAGAGGAAAGGCCTTCTGACCAGGCTTTCCCATCTAACTGAGATTGGTCACCTCTCTCATGGGAGGATTTGAGATTTTAGGGGGAACCCAGCTGAGGCAGGGGTTGAGACAGTCTCTAGGACATCCAGAAATAGATGTAGATGATGATAGTGAAGTCTAATCAGTCAATATATGCCTTTTGAACACCTACTACGGGCCCAGCTGCAGAGGTAGGGGTGCCTCAGATGGTAAAGAATCTGCCTGTAATGCAGGAGACCTGGATTCTATCCCTGGGTTGGGAAGATCCCCTGTGGAAGGGAATGACCACCCATTCCAGTATTATACATGGTCACAGTTTCTTGTACTTCTTCCTGGTGCTTATCATAATTATAATTGTATAATAATTGGTGTAATTATTTGTTTAATGTTTGGATTTTCTTTTATTCTCTTAGCACCATGACAGCTGGGACATGGGTGTTTTGTTCACTGATGTACCCCTAAAACCTAATGCAGAACTTGACACATAGGCAATGCCCAAGAAGTATTTGTTGATGAACAAATGTCCCTTCCAACCCTAATTTTACAGAAATTCCCCTGACACATGCTTTCCTCCCTCCACACTCTAGTCCAGCTCGGAGAGGTTAAAAAGCAGTCAGGATGGGCCCACTCTTTCTCTGAAACCTGGACCAGTTGATAGTGAATGAGAATCATCTGAAGGTGAAAAGAGAGTTCAGCAAAAGACAGAGGCCCTTACTGTATCCACAGTCAGAAATGAATCCTTCTCCAACTCAACTGTGAAGTGCTAAGATATAACCTAATACATGCAGTATTTGGCTTACAAGTAAACTGTTAGAAGATAATGAAGGCATTAGTAGAAAATCAAATATTAACTATTTAAGTGTTAGCTGATAACCAAGGAATTAATTTAAAACTAACCTGTTAGCAGATATTGCTTAACCAATGACTGAGGTAACAGTTGATAACTTAAAGTGAGATTTTCCCTAAGGGAACCCTTGCCCATTAGAGGGGGCTTGGGAACAGCAGAAAACTGACAAAACCTAGGAATGAAGGTCTAATCGGGACTGCAAAATCCTCAGCTGGACTCCAAACCTGCAGGAAACTGTTGGCTCGTCTGTGGTTTTCCAGGTAGGGTCTAGGCAGAGACGGCATGGAGCCAGTGCTCAAAATGCTTCCCATACAATTAAGTTTAACCTGCTAAGGGCCAAGCACTCTGCTGAGGAGAGAAGGGAAGGCAGTTGCACAAAGAATGAGACTGTGGTAAATGCGCAAGTGAGTGATGTGTGAAAGGAAGGGCTTAAGGGGTTTGTGAAGGCTGTGGAGAAGGGAGAGCAGGTGTGTCAGGGAGAGGTGATGAGCTTAGTTCTGGAGACGCTGAATTGAGGTGTCTCTGGTCGTGCCCAACAGGCAAGTGGATATGAGTCCGGCGTAGATACAAAGTAGAGATTTAGGTATCATCAGGGTGTGGATGGTGGTCAAGATCTTGAGAAAAAATGAGATGGCTGTGGCAGAACATATGAAATAGAAAAGGGACCAGCCTAGAAGCCCGAGGAAGACCAACAGGAAGGAGTGGGCAGCGGAGGAAGAGTCACCAACAAACACCCAGAAGGAAGGAGCACCGGGAGAGACGGGGGAAACCAAGAGAAGGCAGGGGCGGGAAAGCTGAGGGAAGAGAACGTGTCAGGGAGAGGGGCAGTACAGTCAGCAATGTCAGATGCAGCTGACAGGTCACGCAGGGTGAGGTCAGGGAGACGTCCATTGAGAATGTGGTTCTGAGATGTTCATCACAAAAATTTCTGTGATAGCTGGGTTTCCCTGTGTGTGTGTGTGTGTGCCCGTGTATATACAGAAATGATCATGCGCCAAGCCAGGGCATGCAGAACCATGTGCAAGGACAGGCTGGAGGCCACCACAGGGTGGTTTGTGGTCAGCCCACAGAAAGCCTTCATTTACTCTAGCAGCTTTGGGGAAGGAATATTAAAGTAGGCTTTGAGGACTGTGAGCACAGTTCAACCCTTTCACTGTCCAATGGGAAAACGGAAGACAGCAGAGAGGGAACCATTTGCTCAGTCTGTGAGTCAAGGATACAACCAGAACTTGAATCTGAGTCTCCTGCTTCTAGAAGAATGACTGGGAGAAGTGGACATGAAATCCTCACTGGCCAATAAATTATAGATCAGTGACTTTGCTCATCACCTCAGTTTTTAGATAACTCTTTTTTAGATTTATATAAAAGTGAAATACATATTTTACATACAAAATGTAAACATTACAAAAATACCTAACAAAGAAAGCAAATGACTCCTGTTATTCCACCCCATGCCCTCACAGACAACAACAATTAAGTTTTGTCTACATCCCTCTCTCCCTCTCTCTCTCTCACTTAACATTGAAATTTTTAATAAAAATATTATTTTTGTTTATGCTGGATGTTGTTTTGTGTGTGTGCACATGTTCATTATAACTGGGCTTTTTTCACTTTTGGACAACTTTCAGCACAGAAATTAATTCATTTGAACAACTGTACTAGTGTATCATTTGGTTTTGTGTCATAATCTGCTACCAAACCATACTGATGGACACGAGGTTGCATAAAATTTTCACTATAATGAACAATGTACATATATATTATTGTAAACACATATTTGCACAGTTTGGGAGTCTTTTAAAAGGAGAAATAATGGAGCAAAGCATGTAGACATTTTGTTTTAAAAGATACTGACAAGTCATCCTCTAAAAACCTGTACCAGTTTGTTATCCCACCAGAAGCTTTATGTGAATGCCCATTTCCCTGCATCCTTACCAACAACAGGTATTATCATTTAACAAAATCTTTCCAACTTAAATGAGGCTGAAAATCTTTTCATATCTTCATTATCCATCTCTATTTTTCAGTGAATTACCTATTCACATCCTTTGCCTGTAATTGAAGTGTATTTTGGTCAGTAAATTCTTATTGGGCAATAATGATTGGTTTGATTAAAATAAGTCTGAGAAGACTTTGTACCAAATTGCTAAAAGTTTACCTCCAGGGACCAAGAGTACAGAAAATGAGGGAGATACTTTCATTTTTTATTTTGTATCATCTTGTATTATTTTACAGTGAATTGTATTACTTTTGTAATTTAACAAAATACATAGGAAAACAGTAACAGCTACAAATGTTTGGCCTGGATTCTCATGGCTATAAATTCATGTTGAGTTCAAGTTTTTATTAATCACAATTTATTTTTTGGTACATAAGCAGAAACCATTTATTGAATGCCTCCTGGTTAGCTGGCACTGCCCTTGGTACTTTCATAGGCTTTTCATCCTCATCCTCACAACAGCCCTGTGAGGTAGGAATTGGCTCTGCTTTATAGGTAGGAGATTATTGTTTGAAATGCTTCTATTTGCCTATTTTCATGGGTTAGAGGTTCTTATCGGCTGGTGAGTCATTGGTCAAGAACTCTCACTGGTCAGGAGTTCCTAGAGGTTGCTCTAAGATTCAAATAATCAAGCTACTAGAATTTTTCCCCAATAGGAGTGATGGGGTAGGGGGGACAGGAGTGGAGGAGAGTCAGTGGTCTCTCCCTTGGTAGCACCATTTGAGTTTGCTTTGGTCACTCATGCACGGTTGGGGGAGGGAATGGGGGAGAGGAGGGAAAGTGGTTATAAGTCTTCTCGCTTCTTCAGGATGAGCTTCCTCACAAGCGCTGTAACCTGGGGCCTGATTTCCTCCACCGACACGGTTGGGTCCCAAGCTCCTACCACCTTTCCATCTGGGGCCACTAGGTACTTCCAGAAGTTCCAGGTAGGCTCCTTTCCAGAAGTCTCTAGAGAAAAGGAAGGAGAGCAAAGTGTGCTTCTCTGTGTTCCGTCTCCTGGAACTCCATTAGCAGTATCCATCCCTCCCCTGAAGCCCTGGTTCTGTTAGTTAGAATGAACAGCAGAACTTTTAAAGATCCCGATGTCCAGTCCATACCCACAGACCACTTAAGGAAGAATCTCTGGGGGTAAGACTCAGGCATCAATATTTTCTAAAAGTTTTCCAGGAAATTCCAATGTGGTGCCTAGGTTGAGAACCACTGCTTTAGAATTCTGTGAAGTGCCTGATAAGACAATATCTGATCTTCCTTTATTAATGATCTCAGAGACTTCCCTGGCAGTCTAGTGGTTAAGATTCTGCTTTCACTACAGAGGACACAGGTTCAAGCCCTGGTTGGGGAACTTGGATTCTGCATGCTGCATGGTGTGACTGCAAAAAAACAAAAAGTTTTAATGACCTCAAACTACTGCATAGTCTATAACCTATTCTCTGATTTAATTCTTTTTTAAGGAGTATTTATTTAATTTATTATAACACTGTTTCATGTTTTGGTTTTTTGGCCACGAGGCATGTGGACTTTTAGCTTCTCCCCACCAGGGATCGAACTAGCGCTCCCTGCATTGGAAAGGGAAGTCTTAACCACTGGACCACCAGGGAAGTCCCTGATTTAATCTTAACGGTTCCCATATGTTAGTCCTTGGACTGGTTGCATCTGAATCATGGTGGTGGTGGTGGAGCGGGTGCTTATAATTAAACAGATTCTTGGGTCCTGCTTCAGTAGGTCTCAGGCTAATGTATTTTAAAGAGCTCCCCAGGTGCTTCTAAAACACGGCCAGGTTTGATCTATAACTATGGGAACTGGGAAGGAACTAATAAAAACACACAGGGGGGGAAAAGAATATTAGGACTGACCCACAGAGCAAAATTCAAATTGCCTGAGTAAGGGACCTTTGGTTTGCAACACTGCTGTTTGTCATGTACTCTTCAGGTGAATGGGCTAGGGGGGAGGGCAGTGAGGGATAGGAAAGCACAAAGGGATATGGAGTGGGAGGTGGGAGGAGGCAAAAATGGAGCCCCCAAAGGAAGGGAAAGGCCTGAGAAAGGAAACAGGACTTAATGACAAGCTTGGCTAATGACCCCATTTTGTGGTTCTCAGGCTTCTGGGAAGAGATCTGTTTCTCAAATACTAAGATCTTTTCCTTTTTTTTTGTTTTTTGGTATTTTGGGGCTTTTTTTTTTGCCATGCCCGATAGCTTGAGAGATCTCAGTTCCCTGACAAGGCATTGAACCCAAGCCCTGGAAGGCAGTGAAAGTCCTAACCACTGGACTGCCAGGGAATTCCCAAGAGCTCGTATTTTAGCTTAGAAGGTTTCCCTCCTGTGGTCTACAGACTGACTGCCTCTGACTCAGGACAGGAGATACCTGCCAGCCTTCTCCAGGAATGTGGTGTCCCCTGTTTGAAGCTAAAATCTGAGAGTCCAGTTTCCTCCTAGGAGCCCCTGTGGATGGTAACAGGAGCGCAGAGAAGCCTGCAGAGTGGCTCTGGGGGAAACTGCAAGGCAGTAAGGGTGGAGATATTCTTCGGCAGGAATATTCTTCAGTTCATCCTCAAAGATTTGTGCTAGAATAGACCATCAACCCAGCTGGGGGCATCTAGAAGGGGCCCCACGTCACCCAGCCAGCCGGTAGCTTCTGCTGCCCAGCCAGCTGAGGGGTGGTGAAGGAAAGGCAGGACTCACCAGTCAGGAACTTGAAGGCAGGGTGGGCACCAGTGCCGGTGACTGCAATCTTGCTAAACATGGGGAAAGAGACACTGTATGTGCGGCGGGCAAAATTCTCGATCTCCTTGTTGCTGTCGGGCTCCTGCTGACCAAACTGGTTGCAGGGGAAGGCAAGCACATTGAAGTGGTGGGGCCCCAGGTCCCGCTGTAGCTGCTGCAGGGCCCGATAGTGCTGGTCTGTGAAGCCGCACTCGCTAGCCACATTTACCACCAGGGACACCTGGGCAGCAAAAACAAAACCCAAACACATACACAACCCAGAGAAGAGGCACATGTCCTGACATACCCACATGTGTGACCCCTCAACAATGAAAGCTTTCTCTCATATATGCAAGAACACAATGTATACACATGTAAACAGTGCTCTCACATATACACAAACACATATACACAGGCACAAATGAAATCAAACATGCAGGGGCTTACAGATACGTGTGCATACACATACATAAACACTCAGAATAAGCACACAATGGACATCAATGGGTCCGCCTATGGCCCAGGACACAAAGATACTTTAGCACACATCACACATGCCCACAAACACAGAACACCATTACAGAGAGACGCATACATACTGGTGAACTCCCATCAGGAGGTGATAAAGGAGACAGAAAAGGCAGACCTGGGTTTAATTTCTGGCTCAGTCAACTAGCAGTCGTCATTCTATATTGGAGTTGCCTATATACTTGTTGGTCTCCCTTCTAGAATGTGAACCTGCTGAGGGCAGGAGCTATGTTCACTTCACTGGGGCTGACACATGGAAAAGTCTTAGAACGTATGTGCTGAGTGAATGAGTAAGTGTGCACATACAAATGACCACCTATGTAATGGGTACATAGACAGACATGGTTTTCTTGATAAAAGGATCTCAAGAACCTCGGGGCAATCCTTTTTTGCCCTTCTCCCTCCAGCAAACAAATACCACTTCCTTCTCTCACTAGACTAACCTTTAAATTTATAATTGCCTTATAATACATTTATTCATTGCCTTTAGGTAATAAACATAAAGCTGGCTGATGGAACTCGATTATATGACTGCAATTACAATTTTGGCACCAATGCTATATTTTTCAGCTTCTGGTTACATATTATTGCAGGATTTAAAATCTTACCCTGTATCTGGGCAGCCAAGTCCTATCAATCTGGCCACCTTTTAATAATACAAGTGGCAGGATTATACGAGTTGGCTCTATAGAGAGCCAGGGGCAGCTCAGGGCACTGGACATGCTCAGGCTGGGCAGGGTTTCTCAACCTCAGCACTATTGACATTTGGGGGTAGAAAATCTGTGTTGTGAGGTGGCTTTAGAATGTTTAGCCACATCCTTGGCCTCTACCCACTAGACGTCTAGTCTTACTAATCAAAAATGTCTCCTCTAGACATTCCTGAAAGTCCCCTGGGGAGAAAGATCACCACCAGCTGAGAACCACTGGGCTGGATGATGAGAACGATTGAGCTGTAACTCCCTCATGCATTTCTTGGGGCCCCAGCCTGTGGCTGGTTTGTCGTCATATGCCATATGGTGAGACCTGTTTAGCTCCCTTCACTAGTCGGAGGTCTTCCTCTTTCTTCTCTGCTGGATCCCTGGGCGCTGACAGCATTAAAGGTTGTTTATTTCTAACCTACATCTTGTGTGTCTGCCCATATTTTTGGAAAGAGGGAAATCCTACTTCTATTTCCATGCCTGAATCCAAAAAGCTTATCTTTAAAGTGACCAAAACACAGATGTGTGTATGTGCTCAGTCACGTCCAGCTCTTTGTGGCCCCACAAACTATAGCCCACCAGTCTCCTCTGTCCATGGGATTTTCCCAGGCAAGAATACTGGAGTGAGTTGCCATTTCCTCTTCCAGGGGATCTTTCCAACTCAGGGATTGAACCTGTCTCCAGCACTGGCAGGCAGATTCTTGACTACTGAACCACCTGGGAATTTCAAAAATATAGATACACCCAAATACACACAGTTAATTTATATATATACATATATAAGTACAGATGCAAACTCACATGTATATGCAAAATAAATAAACCATTCACACTGGGGGCATATCCCTGGTGGCTCAGATGGTAAAGAATCCACCTGCAATGTGGGAAACCTGGGTGTGATCCCTGGATTGGGAAGATACCCAGGAGGAGGGCAGGGCAACCCACTCCAGTATATTCTTGCCTGGAAAATCCCCCTGGACAGAAGAGCCTGGCAGGCTACAGTTCATGGGGTTGCAAAGAGTCAGACATGACTGAGCGACTAAGCAGCACTCATACACTATACTCAGGCCTACATGTACATAACCTCACAGCACAGGCAAAGGAATTCCTGAGTGTCACGCATTCTTCTACACTCCTCACTGGTCTGAAGGACTGTCTCCCAGTTGGTGCCCGAGGACACAAGTCATACAACTTTGCCCATGGCTATGTTTCCAGGGCACATATGGCCATGTCTCCCTGTGGCAGGCACGTAGTATTTGTAAGGTAGCCAGTGTTTTTTTTTTTTTCTTCTAATTAAAAAACAAAAAAACCTATAGTAAAATACACATAATGAGCCAGTAGCTGTTTGCAGGTGAATGAATGACCATACTGCCAAAGGGGCAGACGAAGCTTGGGTTAATTCATAGTATCATTTACAGCTTCCTGGCCTGACTGTTCCTGGTTTCCCTCTAAAGCTGGAGATTAAGACATGGGCTCTGGAACTGGACTGCCTGGCCTCAAATTCTAACTCTACCTCTTAGCAGCTGGGTGACTTTGTGGATTTTTTGTTTTTGTTTTTAAATTTCTTTCTGATTGAATTCTAGGCCTCTCACTCCAGTGCTTTTTAGGATTTACCAATGACCTAGAGGACGAAAACATTCAGAATTCTGGGACCACTTTCTGGATAATTTTTTTTCCAGGATTTTTGTTCCTCATATCCTGGATGCCTTATTACTTCGAAAAACAGTCTTTGTCTGTTTTTGCCTTACTACCTATTACTATTAGAAACTATATTGTTTGTGTCTCTGTTCTTTGTTTCCTGTATGTCTCCTCTCAACCTCATATAAGCTCTATTAAAATTGAAACTTAGCCACTTGGTTCACCGTTGCATCCCCTGTACCCTCAGGGCTGGCACGGTACTTAGTACATAGTAGGTGCTCAATAATAAATGAGTTAATGAGTAGTAGAGCTGGTCAAGTGCTAAACCTGGGGCTCTCTGAAGAGCTGCACTAGGGGGAAGGGAAGGCTGGAATGGGAAGGGGTCCTGCTCTGACTGGCTGTTTCCCTGAGTTCTAGATGACATTTCTGCTGGGGCCCAAGAAACACAAGCACAGAACACTCTATCAGGGGTTTCCACACTGCACGTCATTTGAACCTCACAATACCTTGGGGACGGGGGCAACCTGGACATGGGCTACTGTCCCCAGGACTCCCAGCATAATTGAGAATTTCAAGGGGTAGAGAGTACTTTCTTCATTGAAGATGGCCTTGCTCCTGGAAGATTGCTAACAGCTTTTCTTGTGTGGTTCATCCAAACCTGGAGGCTGGGCCTACCTGTCCATTAGAGACCAACTCCATACCCTTTCCACACACAGACCCAGGTCTACCTTGAGAAGTGAACTGGAGGGCTCTTCGTTTCACACAGTGAAACATTTAGGTCTCTGAATAAAGTGTTTAAGGCCCCTTTTGATCACTCCCTACTCTCTTCAGCCTCATCTTTCAGTGTCATGCTTTATACTCCTTCAAGCACAACTGCTTGAGGACCTCACTACCCCTCATCACCCTTCTTGCTGTTTATTTCTGACCCTTGCTTCCCTGGTGGCTTAGATGGTAAAGAATCCGCCTGCAATGCAGGAGACCTGGGTTCAATCCCTGGGTTGGGACGATCCCCTGGAATAGGGAATGGCTATCCACTCCAGTATTCTGGCCTAGAGAACTCCATGGGCAAAGAAACCTAGCAGGCTACAGTCCATGGGGTGCCAAAGAGTCCGTTCCACTTGGCACTGACAGTTCTCTTTGCCTGAAATGCTCTTCTTGGTTTTGCTAAAACTCACTCTTATTTCAAAGACTCACCCAGGCACACTTCCTCTCTCAAGGCCTCTCTGAGCTGAGATGCCCCTTCTGTAAGGAGGTAGCAATTAGACTGGATGACTCTTCCATCTCAACCTGAGCTGCCACCTTAAAAGCTTGCCTAGAGGAGACCACAGATGGATGGGCAGTTCTCCGCCAGGCTTCCTGCTTTCTAGCGCTGTGTGACCCTCCATCTCTGGGCCTTAATGTACTCTCTAACACTGGGCTCCTCAGCCTCTGGGCTCTATTGCCTGATGACCTGAGGTGGAGCTGATGTAATAATAAGAGAAATAAAGTTCACAATGAATGTAAGGCATTTGAATCATCCTGAAACTACCCACACCCTCTGAAAAAATGTCGTTAATGAAACCAGTCCCTGGTGCTAAAAAGGTTGGGGACCGCTGCTCTAAAAGATGATGTGTAAGGTATCGGTGCCTCTGAAATGATAACTTCCTCCGCACCGAGCTTTCATTTCCATAGTGTTCTCACTGCACTTAATATCGCTAACTGCCTCTGTTCCGGTCGCGGAAACTGGGGATGGGAGAGACAAAGGCTGCTACTGTTAATTTTTAAACCGGTGCGTGACAGGCTGCGCCCCGCTGCCCAAAAGCGCTGGGAGGGAAATCGGCGCGAGCAGCCAGAGTTTCGGGTTTCACCGCGCACGCCGGGCTGTGCCACGTAGTCATGGGACAGACCCGGCCGAGGATCTGGGGGCGCCACGCCCGGGCGGGGGGATGCCTGGGTGGGGGCGGGGCGCCAGGGCTGGGTGACCGAACCCCCCGAGCCCCACGGAGCCCCATCCGGCAGGGTCCTGGGCGCCCGGCTCCCCGGCCAGGGTCCGGCGGGGCGGCGCCGAGGCCCGGCGGGCGGACACTCACCGAGCCTCGGTACTTCTCCAGCGACACCAACTTGCCCCGGATGTTGACGGCCTTGAAGTCGTAGAAGTCCTGCTCCCGCGGCGCGCAGGCCGCCGCAGCCAGGAGCAGCCACGCCGCCGCCCGTGCCGCCACCATGACTCGCTCCGGAGCACGCGGCGTGGCGAGGGCAGAGGCAGGGCAGGGGGCGCGGGCGCCGCGGGGGCGGGAGGCAGGAGGGGGCGGCCCCGGCGCCACGCGGCCCTCCAGGCAGGACGCGCCCCCTTCTTCCCAGCGGGCGGTGGAGCGCCGGCCTCTGGACCTCGGTCTCCCCATCTGTACTGCAGGAGTGCTGGGCTCCGCGCCCCTTCCCCGACCCCAGAGCCATGGTTTCAGGATTCTGACCACTGAGACCCGAATTCGTCTCAATGAGGTTTCCTCTTGTTCCAGGATGCAAGGAAAGGGAGTGGAAAAACTGCATGTGGGAGCTCCCCTTCTGATTAGTGCCCTTTGGCTGGTCGCTTCCCCTTTCTGGGCCCGAGTTTCTCATCCCTTTCCTTCCTGACGCACCTAGACAGGACAGAATGATCGCAATAGAAAAATGGATGTGAAACGTTTTGAATGGTGCCTATGAACTTTGGGTGAATGAATGAACATTCCCTAAAAGTGATGGGACAAAGAAGACAAGACAGGGCGAATTTCAGGTTGGATTCCTGGGAAGCAGATTCTGAGATGGAGATTTGCAGTGCAGGATGTTTGTGGGGGAGTGCCCTTGGGATGAACACCTGTGGAGGGAGGGAAGGAAGCGAAGTGAGCAGAAGCCCAGAGCTCCATGCAGGCTCAAGGACAGTCGTGGCTGACCCTGCAGGGGCTCTGGAGCTAGAATGGCCCGTCAGAGTTGTCCCCAGATGAGCTAAGATGACCAGACCAGGCCTTTATATCCCTGCCTTCATCTCTTATGGGTTGTGGGGCCATCTGGGAAGAGGTATGACAGGAACCAAGGTGTCTGTGGTGCGTGGCTGACAGTAAAAGGCTCTTCACTGACAGCATTCCCAATAGCTGGTGTTCCAAGTCTTCCCTGATGGGGCTTCCGGGAAGCATGTCACAGTGTCTCCCAAACTTGGAAAACCCTTAGGGTGCCCCACTAAGTGCCAAGCATGGTCCTGAATGCTGACACTCTCCAGGGGCTCAGAAGCTGGTGTGAGAAAACTAGAGCTTTCATGTAATGCAGTATGGACTAAGCACTTCTACAGTCACTCAACAAACGCTTCTTCCAGTTCTATACCAGGTCCTGCTCGAGGTGCTCTAGGTGCATCCTTTCATGCAAAGGATGAGAAGAGAAGACAGGGAGGCAGGTGGGTGTGAGGTCACACAGTCCTGACAGGCCACAGTGTGAAGATTATGATCCTTAAGCCAAGAAATAAAGCTGCTTTTTTTCAGGCCCTGTGGGTTTTGGTATGTTTTGTTCCCTGACCAGGGACTGAACCTGGGCGCTCAGCTGGGAAAGCTGAAGAGCCCTAACCTAGCGGTTCAGTTCCCTAACTGAACCGCTAGGGAATTCCCCGGAGCTGCTGCTGCTTTTTTTTAAGCAGGGGAGAGACAGTGAGTCCTGTGTTGGAGAAAGAGTCCTCTGGATAGGAAGAGGCAAGAGCAGATGTGCTCTACACTCTGTGATAGAGGAAATTCTGGGGTTTTGAGACCATTGCTAACCTAGCCACCAGGGAAAGCCTCATGGAGGTGGTTAACATCAGGATCATGTCTTCAAAGAGGAATGGGAATTCTCCAGCTTGGGAAGGAGGAGGGGAAAGATGTCAACCGAGGTAACTGTCTGCGAAGACACAGAACCCAGAAGAAGTACTTGGCTGTTCGGTGAGAAGGGGTAAACGATAGATGAGGCTGGAGGGGTCATCAGGGGCCAGAAGAAGAAGGGTCTGGAGAGCCAAGCCAAGGAGCTTGGACTTCATGCTCTAGAGTATGGCAGGCAAAGGTTTTGAAGCTGGGCGTAAGGTTATACAGATGACAGGACTCAACCCAGGCCTTCAGATTAAGAACATGAGCTCTTTCTGTACACCAGGGCAGCTTCTCTCTTCAGCAGCAGACAACATTTTAAGGAGGTGTGGAGGATAGGAAAACGGCTGCTCTAGGCAAGGGCCAAGGCAAAAATAAAGTATTCCTGCCTTCATATTCCTCCTTCCCCATGTCTTAGGGGAGTCTTGAGGCTGTGATGGGTCCTGTGGAATAAAATGGTCCCCTCTTCTCTGCCCTGCCCTTGTGAATCTTTTGGTCTCACTTCCTGCCATCTGTCCCTTTCACTCAGCCTTTCCTTGCAAGTCCCAATCACCAGGAGTTCTCAAATTCTGCCCCACAAAACCTGGGAGTTTTGCAAGCTTGGCCAACCTATTTCCTGTTACAATCCAGATACCTAGGCATTTCTAGTAAGCAGAGGGGGTGGGGATGGGGGGGGATTGTGGTGAATTTGTAAATTTCGCTTGTAAATTTCTCACAGGGCATTTCCCTCCTTCTTGTTCATGCTTCAGAACCCAGCTCAGATAACATCCTTCTCTGTGGCTGCACTTAATCATCCTCTCCTCTCTGTTGCCTTTGTACTTAGGACATTTTCCTGTTAGTGAGCTGATGATAATATTGTGTAGTTGTCTGTTTCCATGGTCTATCACCCCATCATACCCGAATCATCTTTGTGCCCCCTGGCACAAGCTAGCTATTCAGTAAATACTCATTTTTCTTAAATGTTCTGGTGACTTTTACTACTTGTCTATACTGGAATCTAATATGAAATGTTGATTTTAGCCAACAGTATATATTTTATCAGGTTTCCCAGATGGTGCTAGTGGTAAAGAATCTGCCTGCCCATGCAGGAGACATACGAGATCCGGGTTTGATCCCTGGGTTGGGAAGGTCCCCTGGAGGAAGGCAAGGCAACCCACTCCAGTATTCTTGCCTGGAGAATTCCATAGTCAGGAGCTTGGCAGGCTACAATTCATAGAGTTGCAAAGAGTCGGACACAACTGAAGCAACTTAGCACACACACATATATTTTATCATTTTATTTTCAGTCCATTGTATAAATTTTTGGTGTTTCTGAAAGAGCACAGATGTTTCTAGGTAGTCCATTGACACAAACATGAGATCTCCAGGCTCAGACAAATGCACCCATGGTCTCAGCTGAGCATCTGGAGGAGTAGAGGACTCAATCCTGGATCCCCCATACTCCTCTTCCCTATAATAAACTCAAAGAAGCTTTTTATGGATATTTAGAATACTCACTGGGCTTCCCTGGTAGCTCAGCAGGTTAAGAATCCACCTGCAATGCAGGAGTCCTGGGTTTGATCCCTGGGTTGGGAAGATCCCCTGGAGGAGGGCATGGAAACCCACTCCAATATTCTTACCTGGAGAATCCCCATGGACAGAGGAGCCTGGTGGGCCCCCGTCCATGGGGTTGCAAAGAGTCAGACATGACTAAGCGACTCAGCATAGCACATCCCAGAATCTTATTAATGTTTCATTTGTTCAACAAATTGTTGAATACCTACTATGTACAAGACATTAATTTCATGGCCAGGAATATAGTTGTTAATAAAACAGACAAAAAAATTCTTGAACTTACATTCTAATCGGGGCAGGAAAGGATAATAATTAAAAATTATAATATGGAACATACAGTACATTAGATGGTGACAAGCAAGAGAGAGGGATAGAGAATGTGGTGGTGGTGGGAAGGGATTGCAACGTTATTTCAAAGATCAGGAATCCTCACTGGAAAAGTGGTTTGGGCAAAGATTGGAAAAAAGAGAGCAAACAAGAGAGAAAACTTTAAGAAAAGTAACATTCCAGGTAGAGAAAACAAGTAAAAGGCCTAGAGGCAGGAAATGATGTGTTTGGAGAACAGCAAGGAGGCTAGTGTAGCTGCAGTGGAGTGAGGGAGGGGAGGAATAACAGGGCATGAGGTTAGAGAGGTAATGGGATAGGAGTTGGGGCAGAGACTTAATAGCCACTATAAAGACATAGGCTTGGAATCTGAGTGAGGTGGGAAGCCCTTGAAGAGTTTTAAGCACAGGAATAACATTTCTATTTTAACAGAATCAGTCTGACTGCAGTGTTGAAATAAGGAGACTAGTCAGAAGGCTACTGCAGTCATCCCAGCGGGGAGGGGGACAACATAGAGTCTTAGGCCAAAGTGATGGCAGCGGAAGCAGTGGGATGTAGTACAGATTCTGAATGTATTTTGAAAGTAGAGGCGAAAGGATTTCCTGACAGGTTGGATGTAAGGTTTGAGAGAAACAAAATAATCACAGATGATTTTAAAGTTTTTGGTCAAAAAAAAAAAAGTTTTTGGTCAGAGGCACTGGAAGGGTGAAGTTGCTATTAATTGAAATGAAGACATCATCATCCTGCAGGGACAACTGGTTTGGAATGGGAAATCAAAAGTTCAGTTTTGGACACGTTAAGTTTGAGTTGCCTATTATTAGTGGTATGCTGGTAAATGTTTAACAACTGGCTCTCTAGGGAAAAAAGCTGTGTAAGTGTGTGTGTGTGTGTGTGTGTGTGTGTGTGTATCCCATATCAGTTTGTTATAAAATTTTCTGGTATAAATTATGCATAGCAAATAATTCACAAATAATAATGAATATACAATACTCCTTATTGTAAATTCCACATGGCCAATTTATACTTACAGAATGTTTTATTCAATTTTTGCCAAACTTGTATTAGTAGCCAACTAATGGCTGAACTGCTGAATGAGTATAGTTCTAGGGTGAATGTTTGCTGATATTTTCATTTGCATTAATGTTGAGATGAAAGTGAAACAATAAAGACATGTTGGAATTCACTACAGAGACGTAAGTGGCTTCTATGCTGAATGGGTTAATAGTTTTCCAATACTAGAATATTTCCTCAAGTTTTAAAGTTATTTACAATGCAATAGCTAGACACAATACACTGTAAATTTATTTTGCATTATTAATATTTTCCTATCACTTAAAAAATGATTTTTTTATTTTTAGCTGTGCTGGGTTTTCATTGCCGTGCGGGCTTTCCTCTAGTTGCAGAGAGTGGGGCTGCTCTCTAGGCGCGGTGCACGGGCTTCTCATTGCCGTAGCATCTCTTGTTGTGGAGCATGGGCTCTAGATTGTGTGGGCTTCAGTAGCTGCAGCACATGGTCTCAGTAGTTGCAGCTTCTGGGCTCTAGAGCACAGGCTCAATAGTTGGGGTGCAGGGGCTTAGTTGCTGCACAGCATGTTGGATCTTCCTGGACCGTGGATCGAATCTGTGTCTTCTACATTGGCAGGCAGATTCTTTCCCACTGAGCCACCAGGGAAGCCCTTCCCACCACTTTCTTAAGTCTAGGCAATCAACAAAACAATAAACCAAACTCTCATTGGTAGCATTTGTCAATTTCTGTTGTATATTATTCTCACCATGGTTGATTTCAAGCTACCAACTTGATGTCACTGAACATGGAGTTAGGAAGGGATGCAAGAGCAGCACACCATTATATAGTATTTCCATAATACAAAGAGAATAGATGGAAATAACCCCAAGAGTATAAAAAAATAATAAGATATACTGAAATAATTAGACAGTGATTTTTTATTTTTAATATAATTTATTTTTTAAATGTACATAATTTTAATTTTTAGTAATGACTATGTTTAATACTCAATACTCTGATACCTGTTCAGATCGTATGACTCTTTCACCCTTTTCAAGAGGGTTTGACAAGAGGCTGAAAAAATTACTGAAAATGTAACAGTTGGTATGAGGGGTCAGCTCCAGATACCACTCCTATCTCTAGTTAGGTTGGATATATGAGTCTGAACTTGGAGGAGAGATCTAGGTCAAAGATAGAAACTTACTGGATGATGATGGAGAGTTAGTGTTGACAAGAGAACCAAAGATAGTCCTTGGGACTCCAAGATTCACCTTCAGGGAGATGAAGACATCAGGAAAATAAGAGAGAAGCAGAAGAGAAGACTGAAAAAGAGTAGCCAGAGGAAGTTATTGTTTAGTTGCTCAGTAGTGTCCAACCCTTTTGAGACCCCCTGGACTGTAGCCCTCCAGGTTTCTCTGTCCATGGGATTTTCCAGGCAAGAATACTGGAGTGGGGTGCCATTTCCTTCTCCAGGGGATCTTCCCCACCCAGGGATCAAACCCACATGAACCCGCACTTCCTGCATTACACACAGATTCTTTACCGCTGCACCACCTAGGAAGCCCTAGCCAGTGGAAGAACAAGAACCAAAAGAGCTCAATATCATGGAGGCCAAGTGACATATTTGTCCCAAGAAAGAGAGAGCAATAAATTGCTTAAATGCTGCTGATAAATCTAGTAAGAATAGGACTGAGAACGGAACATTGAATTTAGCAATATGTCCTTCACCAATAAAGGGAATTAAACAAAAATACAATATTTTCATGCCTCTTTTTCATTGCCCATGCTGCTCCCTCTGCTTGGGTTTGTTTTTTTTCCCTCTTCCTTATCCTTAGAGCAAGCTCCCATCCTGCTTCTAGGCTCTATCAGACAGTCCCAAAAGGAAACAGATGACACATTCAGATTAGGATAATTAGACAAAGGTTTATTCACAAGGGGACTAATTTCAAACATGTGGGTGGGGTATAGAGGAAGACAGGGGATAGTTCAGGAACCTATCTGGGCTGTTAATACCCCTTGACCTGAAATGGTGGGGAGAAAGGGGAGAGATTATGGAATCTGAAGAGTCCTATTCATCAAGCCATCCTGAGAGGGGAATTACCTTCAAAGGAGGGTCATAGCCAGCCCAAGGCAAACTTACCAGGAGATAGCCAGGGGATTACCATGTGCCTGCCCTCTCACCAATCTCCTGCAAGGATGTTGGCCCATACTTAAGCTGAAGTCAGTGAGCAGAGGAACCCACTGACTTACTCTGCACAGTTTCAGTGTGTTGGGCAGACAGTGGATTTAAAGGACCAAACAGAAGGTATTCAGCGCACAAACTCAGCTCAAAAAACAACTTCTCTTTGAGGCTTTTCTCAATACCTTTAGATAGTTAGATGCTCCTATATTATGCTTCCCTTTAATGTAGTGCTTATACTTTATCGCACTGATCCTCAGACCAGTTGCACCTTAGAATCACCTGTGGAGCTTTTAAGAAATACCAAGATCCAGGGAAATGGAAGGAACTGGGAGATTGGGACTGATACATATACGCTATTGATATTACATGTAAAATAGATAATTAATGGGAACATACTGTATAGCACAAAGAATGCCATTTAATGGGCTGTGTGACCTGAACAGGAAGTCCAAAAAGAAGGGGATGTATGTATATGTATGGCTGATTCATTTTGCTATACAGTAGAACCTAACACAACATTGTAAAGTAACTATATTTCAATACAAACTAGCTAAAAGCAAAACAAAATTTAACAATGAGTGTATAATGAGCCTCAGGGTCCACTGGAAGTCAATTATTCCACCATCATGGATTTACCTAGTTGATTCTCATTAGTTTACATCGTATCCTATGGCTGTGCCCTGCCTCCCTCCCTCCTGTTTCAACCCTGGAACCCAAGAAGTAAGAGTTTCCAATGTGTTTTTCCCTCATGATGTTCCCTGTTATCAATATATGTGCATGTCTAAATAGCAAAACTAAATAAACAAAAATATCAATATCCAGGCCCCATCACAGACCAACTGAATCAGAAAGTCTGGGAATAGAGACTCAACACTAGTTAGTGCTTTAAAAACAAATCTTCTGGGTGATTCTAAGATGCAGCCAGGACCGAAAACCACTGCTGGCTGTCCTTGCCTACCCACCTGTTTCCTTGAGGAGGCTGTGAATGCTTTGAGTACAAGACTGTGTCTGATTCAAACCTGTGTCTTTAACCTGCAGCATGGAACCTGATACAGGGCATTAAAGAGTATGACAACTTCACATTTTGTGCAATTTTGTTAGGGTTGTGGTATATGTGTTGCCTAGGGCCTTGTTTTTCAAACTATGTGTTTCAAATCATTAGTAGGTCATAGAATCAATTTAGTGGCTCAGAACAGCATGAAAACAAACAAAAAGAATAGAAAATATTGAGTGTGTCCCCCACAGTAAGGATTAGTATAATATTGTGAAACAGGTACGTGTGATCTAAAGTATAATGTAAACTATGTTTCTGCTATGGGTTGCACTCAAAATGCTAGAAATCCACTGACCCAGGGCAAGTAATATAACTCCCCGGGCTTCTGTTTTGTTATCTTTAATATAGGGATAATAATAGTACCTCCTGCTTCATGGGATTGTAATGAAGATTAAATAAACTAACATATGTAAAGTACTTGGTGTCTAGGACAGAGTAAATAATCAACAGCAGCTGTTTTATTGTTCAACAACAAAAACATTTTTAAAAAGTAGAATATAAAATTGTTTATCCTACGATTACTGCTGTGTAATCAGGCACAGAGATAGATAAGGGCATTCTGTCTATTTTAGATCAGTTATTGTTGGTACATGCTAAAGCAATAAATAACCTTTTACAAATAGGAAGCTGTGTACCCAACCTCTTTCCTTTTCTTGAGGCCAGGAATGTTGTGGGGCCTGACTGGGGTGGTGGAATTACTGCCTTAGATTCTATCCGAGGCTCCGTCCTATTAATATCTCTACTGCATCTGACCAGTTCCCACAGGCTATCTCTGCACCTGCTGTTGGAAAATTAACACAGCTCTGTTTAGAGGCCCTGAGAGGAGGAACTCAGCAGGGCTTATTTATTTAAATATCCAAAGCACTTAGCATCATGTCTGGCACTCAATAAATGTGGGCTAAATTGAATTGAACTATTGATAACTATTGTGTGACCTTGATCAAGTCATTCCCACTCTGGACTGGAGTTTTCTGTATAAGGTAAGGAAGGTTGCCTGGAAGGTTAGATGTAGAAGGCAACTCTGATTTTATAAGTGAGGAAGCTAAGATTCAACTAGGAAAAAGGACCTGCCCAAGTTCACATCACATGTTAGTAGAGGGGCAGGCGCTATAGCTGTAGTCTCTCCACTCAATGATAAAGCACTTTCTATGGCATTGTATTGTCAATCTAATTCTTTAATTCTAGGAAGACAACAGACTAAAAATAAACATGCAGCAGGAATAGATCTTGAAAAATATAATGTGGTATACTGAAGTAAGTTACAGGGACTTCCCTGGTGGTCCAGTGGTTGAGAGCTCACCTTGCCGTATGGGAGATGTGGGTCCCATCCCTTGTCAGGGAAATAAGATCCCACATGCCTCTAAGCAATTAAGCCCAAGTGCCACAACTAGACAATCCGTGTGCCTCAATGAAATATCCTATATGACACGGTGAGGATCCTGTGTACCACAGCGAGGACCCAACACAGCCAAATAAATAAATAAATATTTTTTTAAAAAGTAAGTTACAGAATGAGATACATAACTCAGTACCATTTGGCTGAATGTAAAATATGTTCAACACAATATGAAAACACATATTTGCAATATAAAGTTACACAATAAATACACGAAAGAGTTTACCTGTAGAGTTTGGGAGAAGAAAGAGGGTAAAAGGGAATAAATAAGTAAAGAAGACAAAGACCAAAGACAACTGAGTGGTATATTTAACTCAACCCTCTGCTTTTGCAGTCATAAAATAAAATAACTTCTGCTTTCTCTTGGATCTTATTTCTAGCAGTATGTGTAAAACTCAGACTTTGTCATTGATTTCTAAAAATTGTCCGCCTCTACCCTCATGTGGGCCTCAGCTTCTCTCACCGGGACTCCTGGAGCAGCTTTCTCCTTGGTCTCTCTGCCTCCACTCTTGCCCCATTCAACCCAACCCAAGCCAATCTGTAGAGCAACCAGGATAATCCTTGTCACACAAATATCGAACCCTGGGATTTTCCTGTTGGTCCAGGTATTGGGAGTCCACCTCCCAATGTAGGGGACACGGGTTCAGTTCCTGGTCTGGGAGGATTCCACATGGCTTGGAGCAACTGAACCCAGGTGAACCCACAGCTACTGAAGCCCACATGCTCTAGAGACCACGGTCTGCAGCAAGAGAAGCCACCATAATAAGAAGTCTGCACATCACAACTTCAGAAAGCCCATGTGCAACAACAAAGACCCATGTCAGCCAAAGCAACAACAACAAAATGATCCTGGTTCACCACTGTTTAAATACCTTCAGTGGCTTAGTCTGTGACCAAATGACCTAGGCAGCGTGGAACAGTGATCAAGCATGCCGGAATTATCTTCGTTGGTGTGTTCTGTCACATTCTGTGGGATTTTAAGCAAGTTAATTAACTGCACTCTGCCTCAATTTTCTCATCTATAGAATAGAAATAAAAGCACCTACTCATTGTGGTTGGTGGATTAAATAAATGTAAACATGTAAAGTATGCCAAACAACGTCTGTCATACGACAAACATTGAGCTATCATGATTGTTATTCTCAGGCCCTTGACAGTTTGGGCCCCACGTAACCCCTCGGTCTCATTTCCTGCCTCTTCCTTCTGGTTTCTGATGCCTGTAAGGCCTTGCCTCCTCTCCCTTGCATGGTAGACTCCCACTTGATTAGAAATCCCCTTCTCCAGGAAGTCATGCTTCAGTCACTCCGGAAGCCCTGCTCATGCCCCCTTCTAGTCACTACCTCCCAAGTGCTCAATCTTGACTTTTGGCAGTATAGATTACTTCTTCCTGTTTTTCTACTTTAAGTGTAATCATACAGAATGTACTCTTTTCTATCTAGCTTTTTTCACTCGTCATGTTTCACTCAGTCATCAGTATTTCATATCTTTGTGTATAGTTGTAGATTGTCATCCTCTTACTGTGTGCATACTATTAAGTTGTACGAATATGCTACAACTTTATCCATTCTACTGTTGCTGTTGATGGGCACTCAATAAATATTTCATGAATAAATGAAGAAATCTGTCCATTCTGCTACGTTATGAATTACTTGAGGAAAGAGACTAGGTTTTATTTATTTCTAAGTCCCCAGTACCTAGCACAGGGCCTGGCACTTGGTGGGAGCCCAGTGAATATTTAAGGAATGAACTGATGCATGATTCCCCTGAGAATTTGTAACTAAACTGGTCATTTCCACATCCTCTGTGGGGCCCCAGCTTCAGATCCCTGGGTGATGCAGGTGAGTTGCTAGGCAACAGCATGAGGTTGGCCCCGGGGTCACAGTGGAGAGTGTGCTGGGGAGGAGGCTGAGGCCGAAGTAATTGGAAACACTTCTATTCAGCAGCCTCTGAACTGTCTCTGGTTTCGCCCCTCCAGCCCATCCCCCACACAGCTGCCTGAGAGATCTTTCTAAAATGGGCATGGACACAGCACTCCTCTAATCCAAGAGCTTTGGGGTCTCAGTTGAGGGAACTAAGGTTCTGAGATTTGAAGTAACTTGCCCAATGTCCACCGAACAAGTAAAGTGCAGAGCTAAACCCAGGTTTGTCTGATTTTAAAGCCCAAACCGTCTCCAGTATTTTGATTTTGGACAAGTTGGATCTGGAGTGTCCACAGATCCTCAGGAGGAGTGATTCAAGAGTTTGTGGGTCACACTGATGCCCTCCTCATGAAGGTTTCAATGGGGTAAGTGCTTCAGCAATAAGCAAGAACTGGAAGGCTGGGAGATCAGTTCCATGTGGGAGAGAGATGACCTTGATGGTTCCCTCCAACTTGGTATCTGGGGTCCCAGTTGGTAGACTTTGATCCAGAGAGCAGCAACATCAGAACCCCAGAACTCTCTGCCTAAACTCCCTGATGCCAGAAAGGCACAACAGAGTGGTAAGTATTTGACCCAGACTGGAAGGACGGGGGAGGGCTGCCGGGGAAGGATTCTGGGACAAAGGGAATTCCCTGCCTGTCCAGTGGTTAGGACTCTGCACTTTGACTGCTGATGGCCTGGGGTTCAGTCCCTGGTTAGGGAATTAAGATCCCACAAGCTGTGTAGTCAAAAATAAATAAAGTTCTTGCAAGCCTTCATTCATTCATCCATTCCACAAATATTTCTTGGTTGAGCCGTGTTCCCTATGCTTTAATCATACTGAACTTCTCACTGCTCCTAACACAATAAACAAAAGTTCTGTGCTCGTCCAACCTTAACATATATACACAGTTCTACGGGAAACCGTGGCAATAAGTCAGTCTAGGTATGGGATGGAGAAAGGGCTTGTGAAGGAAGGCTTCCAGGAGGAAGTGTTAACTGAACTGTTACCAGAAACATGTGTAGAGTTAACTGGGTCAGGAACAGGGAACAGGGAAGTGGTTTAGATAGAGGAACAACATGTGTAAAAGTTCAAAGGCAAGATAGCATGGTGCCTTTGGATAACTGGAAGAAGCGTCTCACAGCAGATTCTTACATGTTCTTCGAATATGTCCTCTCTCCTTGTGGAGCTGTTCCCAATTATTCCAAGGAGACTTGCATCCTCTCCTGTTCCCTGAAAACTTACAATGTCTCTTCTTAGTAGATTTATTATATTGTCATTTATCTGGATTGTAATATTTTGTGTGTACTTGTCTTTTCTCCTAAAGACCATAAGTTCCTTGAAGGCAGGGAACTATGTCTGATTCTGCTTTGTGACAGCAACTAGTAAATACTGATACTATCCCCTTCTATCGCCAAATGAAAGCAGATATTTTTTCTGCTCAAAACTGAGAGAAGACTGGAGTGCTGTCCCTTCCACTCAGGGACCCCAAATTACAACTTAGAACCCACTAGCTCAGTGTTACATGCTTAGTTTCCCTTAGACCTTTCTACTTTCCCCTTTCTTTTGTTCACTCCCTTGTACCATCTGTGAGTACCTGTCCATCTCCTCCCCAGACTGGAAGTCCTGAGAGAGCGTGAATCAGGATGGATTAATACCCTGGCTCCTCAGTGTCCTAGTACAATGCCTGGCACATGAGGAGTGCTTCTCCTTAATCACATGTGAAGGACAAATATGAAGAACAATGAGTCTGACTAATACATTCAGGGTGATTACAGACTCTAATTTAACTCAAAGACATCCCATTAAAAAATTCTTCTTTCCTGGTAGCAATTTTCTATTTGGGGCCAGTGACTTGGTTTATTGAAAGACCTTAAAGTGCTGTCAACTTGAGCCAAAGAAGGTTTAGAAAGCCTTTTCTTGGCAGGGACTCAATCCTTTCCTTCTATTATGTCAGTTGCTTTAAACAAAAAGGGATTTTAAAAATCTTTTTTAATTGATTCTCTTGTAAACACTCAAAGAAAGAATGTGTGTTCTGTGGCTGGGCTGTGATTGACTCTAAGAATAAACTGGAGGTCTCTTAATTGTAAAGACACAAAATGTCTGAACCTTCCCTCCTACATGTTAAGTGTAATTGGCAATAATTTCCCCCTCCCCCACTCCCTGATTGAGAGACGGCTCACTTCCTATTAGAAGAAAACCAGATCACTAACCTGGGAACCTGAGTCTTGGAAAGAGTTTACTTTACTAGAGCATGCTTCCAGAGGGAGTAGAAAGCAGGAAGCCTGCATTTTCTCTCTGCTTCAGTCCACCTGGTACCTGGACTTATCACCACACTTATGATTGGCCTCAGCTTTCCCTCTTCCCTCTTGGGACACTTCACAGTCTTCGAAATATTTGGGCAGATGTTTCCTGTGGAAAATATTCTAGACGGCTGCCCTCTGTTATGTGAGTTTCTGGTAGAAATATCAAAGGTTTGAAGCTGGGCCGTGTATTGAGATCCTAGGAGGTATATTGTGCTTCTAAAAGATCTGTTGTAATAGTAGAAAATTCCTTCTTAGAAATTTCTTCACATTGCCAACAATCAAACCTTTTTTCTTCATCAGGTATACTTTGAAATTTGTCATCCTCCTGACCCCACCATTTATTGACAATATGGTTTGAGACAAGTTGCCCAAACATCTCCGAAACTCAATTTCTTTTTCAGAAATAAAAGTCGCCTTTGAAATAACAAAGTTGCTACGAGGTGGAGGAATAGGCATGTGAAAGATCCTGGTACATGGTAATCACTAATAAATTATAACTATTATTAGTGCTATACATTGACCCCAAAGGATCAGTTGGGTTCCATATAAACACTTCAACTGGGGTTAGAGTATTCCTCTAGGCTTCCCTTCCTACCTGCTGCTTTGCACCACCTAGTCTATTCTTTCCTGGGGTCCTGCTTGGCTTCCCATCTTGACTCTTCCTTCTCATCTTGCTCTGTTTACATGTAGTAATCTTGTTCCAATGCCTGGTTTGTAACTGACCAGACAATATTTGATCAATCACTAAATGTATTTAGGGTTTGTATTAGTTTGCTAGGGCTGCTTAACAAAACACCACAGACTAAATGGCTTCATGAATAGAAATTTAGGGACTTGTCTGGTGGTACAGTGGTTAAGACTTTGCTTTCCAATGCAGGAGGGTACAGGTTTGATCCCTAGTTGGGGAGCTAAGATCTCACATGCCTTGCGGTCAAAAAACCAAAACATTTAAAAAAAAAACCAAAAAAACTAGAAGCAGTACTGTAACAAAGTCAATAAAGACTTTAAAAATGGTCCACATAAAGAAAAAACAAAAAAAAAAAGAACAGAAATTTGTTTTCTCACACTTCTGGAAGTTAGAAGTCCAAGATCACGGCATCTGTAGGGTATAATTTCTCCTGAGGCCTCTCTCCTTGGCTTACAAGTGGCCACCTTCTCATTGTATCCTCACACGGTCGTCCCTCTGTCCACATATGCCCACGGTGACCATGTGTCCAAATTTCCTTCTCTCAGAAGGACACTGCTGCTAAGTCATTTCAGTCGTGTCCAACTCTGTGCAACCCCATAGACGGCAGCCCACCAGGCTCCGCCGTCCCTGGGATTCTCCAGGCAAGAACACTGGAGTGGGTTGCCATTTCCTTCTCCAATGCATGAAAGTGAAAAGTGAAAGTGAAGTTGCTCAGTCGTGTCCGACTCTTCACGACCCCATGGACTGCAGCCTACTAGGCTCCTCTGTCCATGGGGTTTTCCAGGCAAGAGTAACGGAGTGGGTTGCCATTGCCTTCTCCGCAGAAGGACACTAGTTAGATTGAATTAGGCCCATTTTAACGGACTCATTTTAACTTAATCACCTCTTTAAAGGCTCTGTATCTTAATATAGTCACATTCTGAGGTACTTCAACATAGGAAGTTTGACAGCAGACAGAATTCAGCCCATAACAGGGTTCCAAGCAGTAAGCAACAGAAAATGACTCATTGATTTCAGCAGGAAAAATAATTATTAAAAGCACATTAAAAAGGTGGAGGTGGGAGGGGCATTGAGGATTTCGCAGAATCACAGCAAAGGCACGGAAAATATACAGCAGCGTAAAAGGTGAGGCAGTGAGTAACCAGCCCACAACTCAAACCACATCACCAAGCCAGTCTGGTGAGAGCACTGCTGCTGTGACCAGTGGAACTGCTATCTCTGGATCCTGTATGCTGCCACAGTCCCCACCCCCCAGAAACAGCATGCCCGCTGCTGCTCCCACTTTGCCACTAGAATGGATTTTCTGTGGCCCCTCCTCCTCTGGGTCACCAGCCCCGGATTCAAAGTTTGGGGTGACTATGTCTAATTGGAGGACCCAAGCCCTTACTTAGTTGCAAATGAGGCTGGGGAAACAATCATCTTGTGTTTTCTGACTCTCTATAAGGCTCTACCTTCCACCAAGACTCAAGAAGTCTCCCAATATAAAGAAGAGAATCAGAGGTGAGAAATGGCCTCCTGATCTAAGGACAGAGATTGGACACAAGGTTCCACAATAGACAGACATACCCCTACATGCACTGAACTCATTCGTTCCTTCATTGATATTCTCAATCTCTTTTGGAAGTTTCTTAAACTGCCCAGCCGTGTGCTAGGCAGTGGTGGGAGATGAAAAAAGAGAAGCCATGTCTGTGCTTTTTTTTTTTTTCTGTTGTGAAAACCCAGGCCACAGCAGTGAAAGACCAGAATCCTGACCAGTGGGTCTGTGCTCTTAAGAAGCTTATAACCTGGCTCTGGAGAAAAAAAGGCCTGCAGTGGAGCTAATGATTTGGTCCCAGGAAAGGTCTGCTGGTCACCTGGATTCATTTTCACAGACTGGTACATTACCAGGGTCCAGCATCCTGACAGGCTCAGAACCTTGATGTTTATGGCACTTGACAGGGGCTACATCTTTCAGATTAGAGACATATCTCAGACCCACATTAACAAAGATCACTATAACTGATACATAAACCAGGAGTCCATTTATTAATTCACAAAAAGAAAGTGCTATTTTCAAAGCCAATTTAATTCGCAAAACAGACCAGAATACTCATATCAGAAGATCCATGCATTTTCTAATGGGAAGCCAAGTATCAGAGGGGAGCCTGGTGGTAGGTCTGGAATCAGAGGAAAGGGTGTGAGTCAATCTCAAGAGAGACCTCTCCATCAGTAAGCTTAGACACTCTACTCATTTCAGCTGTTTCTCAACCCCGATTGCACTTTAGAAGCACCTGGGGAGATTTCTTAAGCGCTCATGCCTGGGCCCTCTCTTCGAGATTCTGATTCAGTTGGTTGTGCGCTGTGCTGTGCTGTGCTTGGTTGTGTTCAACTTTTTGCAGCCCCCTGGACTGTAACCGCCAGGCTCCTCTGTCCATGGGATTTCCCGGGAAAGTATACTGGAGTGGCTTGTAATTTCCTCTTCCAAGGGATCTTCCTGACCGAGAAATCGAACCTGTGTCTCCTATGTCTCCTGCATTGCAGATGGATTCTTTACCACTGAGCCACCAGGGAAGCTCTTTCAGTTGGTTATGGCAAAGCCCAAATAGGAATCTTACTTTAAAAGTAGCTGAGGCAAGTCTAACATGCAGCAAAGGACTGTTTTCTAGGTCTTGTCAAGAAAATCATATTGTTAACATTGCTTAGCTAAAATTTCTTATCCCCGGGTAGTACCTGGAGAGACACCTGTGACTTTACCTTTTCAGGTTTCCGTAGTTGACTGTTCTTGTTTTTCTATTCACACAGATGTTCTCCAAACAGGATATGTTACAGTTGATATGATTTCCACTCATTAAATTGTAGTCAGTTTCTAGGGAACACTTCCAGATCACCTTGGCATCTTGGCCTGAGAGCTTTGAGTGTTTCCAAACTTCTCTGACAGTTTTACACACAGGCTGTTAGTTTCCTACAGATGTTTAATTTCATTTATGGAGAGTGGATTTTATTTCAGGGGCAACTTTATTCTCTGTCTTTTTGAGGATGCCTCATTGTTTGTCATCAAGCATCCAGAGAATAATCTAAGGCTGTGGAAATTCAAAGAGAAAGTTGAAGTACAATGAATTAATTCTGATTATTATGCACAAAGTGTTTGCTCAATGGAAAGAATCAGAGAGGTTTTGATCTTTTGGGGGTATGTGACTTTGGGCAAAATGCTTTATCGTTGTGAGCTTCATTTGTAACCTAGCCTTTAGAGTTGTGGTGAGCAATAAAGATACTGTATGAAAAATCCTTGGCATGATGTAGGCACTCAATGAAAATAACTTTTAATATTGATATTATTGACAGAATCTGTTTTTCAAAAGTTAGGGAGTATTTCCTCAGAACCAAACTCCCTCTCCAGTTTTTTAGAACAGTAATTTTGTCATGATTTAAAAATAGTAATACATGCTTATAAAAAATTCAAGCAGTACAGAAAAAACACCAGGAAGAAAGTAACAGATCACTCTTAATTCTAACACTCAAAATAACATCTTTAACTTATGGTGAAAATCATTCTGAACATCTCTATATGTATTTATACAGGATAATTGGCATAGAGAAACCATTTTAAAGGGCTCACACTGAGCAAGATGTTTTAAATAAAATATTTAATTAAAAAGCCTTATGGAAGTTAATTTAACAAGTAAAATGACTAATGGATTTATGAATAAGCTATAAAAGATTATGAAAATAATTGGAGTTATTTTTTAAAACTACACATTTTAATGTTAAACAATATTGTCTAATCTGTCATAAAGATGATCAGTAGTCTATACTTCTCCCATCTCCTCTCCTACACCTAATTTTTGTTATTCATTATTTTTACTCTGGGCTTCTCTGGTGGCTCAGTGGTAAAGAATCTGCCTGCCGATGTAGGAGACGCAGGTTCAGTTCCTAGGTCAGGAAAATCCTCTGGAGGAAGAAATGGCAATCCACTCCAATATTCTTGCCTGGAGAATCCCATGGACAGAGGAGCCTGGCGAGCTACAGTCCACATGCTTTCAAAAGAGTTGGACACAACTTAGCAACTAAACAGCAATAATTTTTACTTTACCAATATTTATAATATTCACATTTTAATTTACAACTATAATTCCTCTAATTGTTTAGGCTAAATTCTAGATTTAAACAGATGCAATCTTCATCACCAATGTTTCATAATAACTTCTTTAATTTACATTCATGTTTTGATTTGCTGGATTTCAGCATCAAGCTTTTATTTATTTTTTTCAAGAAGGATGCTGGATTCTTTAAATTCTTTCAATTTTAATAATAGTTTTAACAACTTTAAATTGTTAAAGCACCTGTAATTTTTTTATTTCTCTGACAACATAGTTGGGTAAAATATCCATGGCGTTACACTTTCCCTCAGAATGACAAACTTTTGCTGTGGACAAGTCTGATTTTATTCCTCCTTATAGTTGACTTGCTTTTACTTCTTGAAGAAGGAATTGTTTCTTCGTCTGTGAAATTCAACCATTTGACCAGGATTAATCTCTCTTTTGACAGTATCACTAGATAATTTATTATGTTCTTATAGTTAGCTGAGTGAACTTGGGTTAAGACCTTGTCACTCTCTGGGCCTCATTTTCCCCAAATGAGGGAGATAATGAGTACTTTCAGCTTTGGCAGTCTATGCTCCTCTGATTGAATTTGTGAATGAGCAAGCAGGTAGTTTTTCTTTTGGAGGCTGTTAGGAAAAAAGATATGTAAGAACTGAATTGAAAGAGCTGCTTCTGGAGGTTATTGCAGGACTTCAAGTTCTTGTGGGAAAATGGACTAGAGCACTAGATGGTCCTTTTCCATCCCTAGAGTGAATAGCGATGATTTGATATGCTTCTGTGACTAGGGGCCTAGTTGGCTAAAGTCTGATGTTTCATAGAAGTTTAGAGTAGGAATGTATCTTTAAGCCCTTCTAACCCAATGCTTTCATCTTACATATTAGCAATCGGATGCTCAGAGAAGAGGTATGGCTTGTACAAGGTCACACAGTGAGTTAGTGGCACAGCAGGGACTGGAATTCAGACTTCATAATTCTTAACCTATACTTTCTTCTCTGTAGTGCAGTATGATGATGGAACTTAGAACAGATCTAGACCCAAGATGAACCTATTATCTTGACTCTGCCTTGCCATTGTCAACTGACACCAATTGGTCCTCTTTTTAGTGGGAACATCTGGACACTTAGGGGCTTCCCTGATAGCTCAGTTGGTAAAGAATCCTCCTGCAATGAGGGAGACCTGGGTTCGATCCCTGGGTTGGGAAGATCCCCTGGAGAAGGGAAAGGCTTCCCACTCCAGTATTCTGGCCTGGAGAATTCCATGGACTGTACAGTTCATGCAGCTGCAAAGAGTCAAGACACAACTGAGCGACTTTCACTTTCCTTTTCCTTGGAAGAAAAGTGACTTTCACTCACTTCACTTCACTTCTGGACACTTAAAGTGAGGGTGAGGAGAAAGATGAAAGTTAAAGATGTCCTTCTTTTTCATCAATTCCTACCCATCCTTAAAATGACAGTTTCCAGGTCCTCTATGAAGCCTTCTGATGCCAGAGTTTAAGGAGATCTTACCTACATCTCCATCCAACCATTCACCTATCCATCCAACCAGTCATCCATTTACTTAACAACTACTCATTGAGCATCTTCTTTATGTAAGGCTGTTAGCTGGGGACTCATCAATGAATCAGTCATGTCTACATTTTCATGGAGCCACCAGGGCAAGAATAAAGGTAATTATGATGCAGTGTGATAAATAAAACCCCACACCCCTAAAGAAACCAGTTTTTCATTTTGAAGCTTCTCACAGCTACTCTCATCCACACTGAGAGTCATAGATTTTACTAATAGTTAGAATTGTTACTGAAAATGCAAGTCTGTATGCCCAAAGCGCAGTGAGGCCAAACAATACTAAAACATAGGTATACCTGTGGCAGATTCATGTTGAGGTTTGACAGAAAACAAAATTCTGTAAAGCAATTATCCTTCAATTAAAAAATAAATTTTTTAAAAAGACTAAAACATTAGAGTCTAGAACTGAGAAAGGCTTGTTGCAAGACCCTGTAAGGGGATGAGTGACTCATGTCTTATAAACCCCAAGCTCCTGAAAGCTTCCAGCAAGTCCCTTTATAGGAAAGGCAAGGGAGGAATGTGGTTAGTTGTTGCAAACTTCTTGGTGTCAGATCCTTTGTCCTCGAAGTCAGGTCATGGTCTGGTAATGATGTTCCTATAAATCTCTACCAAACAAATGTTATTCTCTGTTATGACAAGAAAGGGCTTCCCTGGTGGCTCAGATGGTAAAGAATCTGCCTGCAGTGCAGGAGACTTAGGTTCAATTCCTGGGTTGGGAAGATCCTCTGGAGAAGGAAATGGCAACCCACTCCAGTATTCTTGCCTGGAGTATTCCATGGAGAGAGGAACCTGGCGGGCTACAGTCCATGGGGTCACAAAGAGTCAGATATAACTGAGCAACTAACACTAAATGACAAGAAAGAGCAAGGTCCAAGGCACAACTTTCACCCACCAAGTTCCTGATCCTGGCTGAGAGGAGGCAGATCAATTGGCGGCTTCCTCAGGGCCAGGTTCCCAGGCCCTGCCCAGCTGTCATCTCTGAGGGAGCCAGGCGCCCAACCCAACTGGCCCTCAAGACTCAGGCTGCCCAAACTGGGGGGTGAGGAACCAGGTCCCACAGACTGTGAGCCAGGCCAACTGCCACTGCTATTATGTTGCAGAGACAGAGATGGGGAAAAGCTCGCCGCTGCCTCAAGGCCTGGACCAAGGCTAGTGAGTGGCTTTGCCGAGGGCTCTGGAGCCCCATAGGACACAGCTCCCAGCCTGTTTCATGAGCCTCCCAGCTCAACCCTAGCCACAGTTCAGGAAACAGGCTGGAAGGCCTCAGGGAGAAGGCCAGGATCCACCTCTTATCTCACTCTCCACCTGATGACCACTGCCCCACTGACCATTGACTAAATCAACGGGAGTAATGATGCACAGTAATGGCTGCATGCCGAGGACCGCCCTTGCTGCATTCCATTATAGAATCAGGGGTAAATGTTTGAATAAACAATAAAGTGACAAATTATAAAACTATTACACTATGAATAGGAAAATGTTCAACTATTGTTTCTGTTGTTCAGTCGCTAAGCATGTCCAACTCTTTGCAATCCCATGCACAGCAGCATGTCAGGCTGCCCCATCCTTCACTACTGCAGTTTGCTCAGATTCATGTCCATTGAGTTAGTGATGCTATCTAACCAACTCATGCTTGCCACCCCCTTCTCCTTTTGCCTTCAGTCTTTACCAGCTTCAGAGTCTTTTCCAATGAGTTGGCTCTTCGCATCATGTGGAGCCCAAGAAAATAAATCTGTCACTACTTCTAATTCCTCCCCTTCTATTTGCCATGAAGTGATGAACCAGATACTATAATCTTGGTTTTTTGAATGTTGAATTTTAAGCCAGCTTTTTCACTCTCCTTTTTCACTTTCATCATCAAGAGGCTCTTTAGTTCCTCTTTGCTTTCTTCTATAAGGGTGGTATCATCTGCATACCTGAGATTGTTAATATTTCTCCTGGAAATCTTGATCCCACCCTGTGACTCATCCAGCCCAGCATTTCACATGATGTATTCTGTATATAAGTTAAATAAACAGGGTGATAATATACAGCCTTGACCTATTCCTTTTCCAATTTTGAACCAGTCCATTATTCCGTGTCCTGTTCTAACTGTTGCTTCTTGACCTGCATACACGTTCCTAAGGAGACAAGTAAGGTGGTCCAGTACTCCCATTGCTTTAAGAATTTTCTGAAGTTTGTTGTGATTCACACAGTCAAAGGCTTTCTTGTAATAAATGAAGCAGAAGTAGATGTTTTTCTGGAATCTTGCTTTTCTCCAGAATCCAACCAGTGTTGGCAATTTGATCTCTGGTTCCTCTGCCTTTTCAAAACCCAACTTGTATATCTGAAGGTTCTCCATTCAGGTACTGCTGAAATCTAGCTTGAAGAATTTTGAGCATAACCTTGCTAGCATGTGAAATGAGCACAACTGTACAGTAGTTTGAACATTCTTTAGCATTTCCTTTCTTTAGGATTGGAATGAAAACTGACATTTTCCACTCCTGTGGCCACTGCTGAGTTTTCTAAATTTGCTGTCATACTGAGTGCAGCACTTAAACAGCATCATCTTTTAGGATTTGAAATAGTTTAGCTGAAATTCCATCGCCTTCACTGGTTTTGTTTGTAGTAATGCTTCCTAAGGCCTACTTGACTTCACACTCCAGAATGTCTAGGTGAAGACCCTACCTTCATGGTTATCTAGGTCATTAAGACTTTTTTTGTATAGTTCTCCTGTGTATTCTTGCCACCTCTTCTTAATCTCTTCTGGTGCTGTTAGGTCCTTACTGTTTCTGTCCTTTATGGTGCCCATTCTTGCATGAAATGTTCCCTTCATATCTCGAATTTTATTGCAGAGATCACTAATCTTTTCCATTCTATTGCTTTCCTCTATTTACTATATTTAAATTTCTATAATATGTACTAGATTTACTGTTTTACCTTAATTATTTTCTGAATAAGGTCTAAATTTAGAAAATTCAGAGTGAATTTGAAAAATAGCAAATGGCAAATTTCTCAAACAGCAAATAAAACTTTAGGAATGTTAAAAGATTATCAAATGACCTCAGAAGTAAGTAACTACAAAGGACAATTATTTTTAAGCAGGTTAGAAACTAAGAAACATAAAACTGGAATAAAGAAATAAACTAAAAGAAGACAACTCACCATGCTACAACATATACAGGTATAATCCATAAAGAACTGTTAATAGAAGAATAGAGTGGTTGGCTGTTCAATAATACTCCTCTACTGTGCTCTTCAAAAAACAGTCACCACAAGAATGTAATAGTTATGAAGTGCTTAAAATGTGAGGTAGGCAATCAGCTTTGCTTTTTCATCTTTAAATAGCTATCTTTAATATCATCTTTAAATAGCTATGCCTGCGTGCATGCTTACTTAGTTGTGTCAGACTCTTTGCGACCCCATGGGCTGTGTAGCTCACTGGGCTGTTCTGTCCATGGTATTTCCCAGGCAAGAATACTGGAGTGGGTTGCCATTTCCTCCTCCAAGGGATCTTCTGGACCCAGGGATCAAACCCACATCTCCTGCACTGACACAGAGATTCTTTACCCCCGAGCCACCAGGAAAGCCCATAAACCACTACAAACGACTGACAATAATCTTACAGTTGGCAACAGTCTATGACTCTTAGGAAAAAATGCACATGATTTATCACACAAAAGGCTACTGTTAAGATAAATGTTAAAATGAACAAACCAGAACTATATGTATCAATATGATTACATCTCAAAAATAATCAAATTGGAAACTTCCTGGTGGTCCAGTGGTGAAAACTTTGTGCTCCCTCTGCATTGGGCGTGGGCTTGTTCCCTGGCCAGGGAAATAAGACACTGCATGTTGGTGGCACGGCCCCCCAAAAATGTTGAACAGGAAAACTCAAGCTGTAGAAATATATTTTACATGACATTATTTATGTAAAGTTAAAAAACATGCAAGTTATCAGTATCAACTCTTGTTTTTAAAAATATATATCAAATAGATATATAAGTATAAATATGTATATACACATGAGTTAGTATACATACAAATATTTCCTAGTTCTGTCTGCTTAGAGGGCCTATAAGCAGTGATACCCCAGTAGCAATGATCACATCCAGTACCCAGATCTTGGTTTCTAATAATTTCCAGTGTTTAATAAAAAGAATCAGTGCTCCTTCGAGAAGTGACTGATTCCAGGGCTGGGAAAATATAAGATGAGCCTAGAGCATCTTGTGGTACTAAGACAGAAACATGTCAAAAAGACACTGAAGTCAACCAAAAGAGCTCCCAAAGGCCAAAGCTTAAACAATCTGAGCAACAAAATAAATATTCACAGTTTGGATTATAATCCAAATAATGAAATAAATATCACTAAGTCCTTGCTGATATAAATAAATGAATAAATAAAAAATGAGTAAGAAGTAAAAAGTCTTCCTTACAGAAGAATTTCAATGAATAAACATAGAAGGAATTAGGCTTCCCTGGTGGCTCGGGGGTAAAGAATCCGCTTGCCAGTGCAGAAGACACAGGTTTGATCCCTGATCTGGGAAGATCTCACATGCCGGGGAGCAACTAGGCATATGCACCACGGTTATTGAACCTATACTCTGGAGTCTAGGAGCAGCAACTACTGAGTCCACACGCCACAACTCCTGAAGCCCTCACACTAGAGCCCGTGCTCCACTAGAGAAGCCACTGCAACGAGAAGCCCTCGCACTGCAACTGGAGTGTAGCCCCTGCTCACCACAACTAGAGAAAAGCCTGTGCAGCAACGAAGACCCAGCACAGCCAAAAATAAATTTTAGAAATGTTTTTTAAAAAATAGAATGAATTAGGGAATTAGAAAATCAGCTTTAGAACATCATAATATTAATTGTATCAGGCAAGATCTACCAATAAATACTGTAATTAGTAAATGAAGATTTACGATAAAACAGGGTATTTGCATAGTTTCAAATTATATCTCCCCAAATATTATTTTTACTAAAGAAAAAACAGTAATTTCACAATGGAGAAACCTGGCAGCCCCACCGTAATCAAGCTATCAAGATAAATATTATAAATAATAAGTTGTATCAGTGTTGTGTATGACTGAGCAGATGCATTGAAAAGGGCACATAGCTTCTGTGATACTTTCCCCAAAAATCCATAGACTTAATCAAATCATAAGAAAACCCTGGACAAACAAATTGAGGAACATTCTACCAAATACCTGTCAAGTACTCTTTCAAAGTGTCAAGATCACGATGGAAGAGGGAAGGCTAAGGAACTGTTACAGATGGAAGGATACTAAGGAGACTCAGTAACTCAATGAATGCCATGGGGTCCTAGACTGGATTCTAGAATTGAAAGAGGACATAATGGAAAACCTGAGGAAGTCTGAATACAGAGTTTGGTTTAATTAATAGTATTGCATTCATGTTAATGTCTTGGAGTGAAGTGAAGTGAAAGTCACTCAGTTGTGTCCGACTCTTTGCAACCCCATGGACTATACAGTCTATGGAATTCTCCAGGTCAGAATGCTGAAGTGGGTAACCTTTCCCTTCTCCAGGGGGTCCTCCCAACCCAGGGATTGAATCCAGGTCTCCTGCATTGCAGGCGGATTCTTTACCAGCTGAGCCACAAGGGAAGCCCTTAGCTTTGATAATTGTAACTAATGCTGGACTGGATGAAGCACTAACTGGAATCAAGATTGCTGGGAGAAATATCAATAACCTCAGATATGCAGATGACACCACCCTTATGGCAGACAGTGAAGAAGAACTAAAGAGCCACTTGATGAAAGTGACAGAGGAGAGTGAAAAAGTTGGCTTAAAGCTCAACATTCAGAAAACTAAGATCATGGCATCCAGTCCCATCACTTCATGGCAAATAGATGGGGAAACAGTGGCTGACTTTATTTTGGGGGGCTCCAAAATCACTGTAGATGGTGACTGCAGCCATGAAATTAAAAGATGCTTACTCCTTGGAAGGAAAGTTATGACCAACCTAGACAGCATATTAAAAAGCAGAGACATTCCTTTGCCAACAAAGGTCTGTCTAGTCAAGGCTATAGTTTTTCCAGTAGTCATATATGGATGTGAGATTTGGACTATAAAGAAAGCTGAGCACCAAAGAATTGATGCTTTTGAACTGTGGTGTTGGGGAAGACTCTTGAGAGTCCCTTGGACTGGAAGGAGATCCAACCAGTCCATCCTAAAGAAAGTCAGTCCTGAATATTCATTGGAAGGACTGATGCTGAAGCTGAAACTCCAATACTTTGGCCACCTGATGCGAAGAACTGACTCATTGGAAAAGATCCTGATGCTGGGAAAGATTGAAGGCGGGAGGAGAAGGGGATGACAGAGAATGAGATGGTTGGATGGCATCACCAACTCAATGGACCTGAGTTTGGGTAAACTCCAGGAGTTGGTGATGGAGAGGGAGGCCTGGTGTGCTGCAGTCCATGGGGTTGCAAAGAGTCAGATACAAGTGAGCTACTGAAATGAACTGAACTGAACTGAGATTGTGCAGTATGTTAATATTAAAGGAAGTTTAATATATATAATTTTCTATTACATTCAATATAAATTTAACTTGAAATTGTTTCAAATTGGACAGTTAAAATGAAAAATAATAGTATATGTTATTCGTGGGCACAAATATGCATTGGAAATGTAGAGGAGTGAAAACCCCCAAATCACGTGGTAAATACCTTGAGATGCTAGGGGATGAGAAGAGAGAAGTAGGCAACTGAGGAGTATGTAGGGGATTCAATATTTTATTTCTTAAATGGGCCATGGGAATACAAGTATTTGCTACTTTGTTTTTCTATATTTTTTTGGTATATTTGAAATATTTCATTACAAATGAAATATATAGTTCAATGTCAAAATGAACAACTGTGATAAGGAATTACCCTCTTCCTTTACGATCAGGAACAAGACAAGGATGCCCACTCATGCCACTTTTATTCAACAGAGTTTTGGAAGTCCGAGCCTACATATCAGACAATAAAAAAAAATAAAAGGAATTCAAATTGAAAAGGAAGAAGAGAAGCAAAACTGTCACTGCTTGCAAATTACATGATACTATACATAAAAAAATCCTAAAGATACCACCAGAAAACTATTAGAGCTCATCAGTGTATTCAGGAAAGTTACAGGATACAAAATAAATATACAGAAAACTGTTGCATTTCTATACACTAACAATGAACTATCAGAAAAAGAAATTAAGGAAACTACCTCATTTACCATCTCATCAAAAAGAATAAGATACATAGAAATAAATCTACATAAAAAGGTAAAAGACCTGTACTCAGAAAACTATAAGATGCTAATGAAAGAAGTGAATATGACATAAACAAATGGAAAGATATATTAAGTTCTTGGATTGGAAGAATTAATACTGTTAAAATTGCCATACTACCCAAGGCAATCTACAGCTTCACTGTAATCCCTGTCAAAATACCAATAGCAAATTTCACAGAATTAGAACAAATAATTAAAAAATTTGTGTGGAAGTACAAAAGACCCTGAATAGCCAAAACAATCTTGAAAGGGAATAACAGAGCTGGTGGAATCACACTCTCTGAGTTCAGACTCTATCACAAAGCTATATAACCAAAACAGTATGGTACTAGCACAAAACAGACACATTGATCAATGGAACAGAATAGAGGGCCCAGAAATAAACCCATGAACTTATAGTCAATTACTCTATGACAAAGAAGGCAAGAATATGCAATGGAGAAAAGAAAATCTCTTCATTAAGTGGTCCTGAGGAAACTGGACAGCTACATGTAAAAGAGTGAAATAAGACCATTCTCTAACACTGTACCCAAAAATAAGCTAAAAATGGATTAAAGACCTAAATGTAAGACTGGAAACCATAAAACTTCTAGGGAAAAACATAGGCAGAGCATTCTTTGACATAAATTATAGCAATATTTTTTCTGAATTGGTCTCCAATAGCAAAGGAAATAAAAGCAAAAATAAACAAATGGGATCTGATTAAAACTTAAAACCTTTTGCACAGCAAAGGAAACCATAAACAAAATGAAGATAACTAACTGAACAGGAGGAAATATTTGCAAATGATATGACCACTAAGGGGTTAATATCCAAACTATATAGACAGCTCATACAACTCAACATACAAAAAATATCCCAATCCAATTAAAAAATGGGCAAAAAAAAAAAAGAGAGAGCAGGAGAACTGAATAGACATTTCTCCAAAGAGGACATGCAGGTGGCCAACAGGAACATGAAAGGATGCTCAGAATCACTATCATCAGGGAAATGCAAATCAAGACCACACTGAGATATCACCTCACATCTGTTAGAATGGCTATCATTAAAAAGGATATAGATACCAAATATTGGTGAGGACATAGAGAAAAGGGAACAGTCGTACACTGTTGGTGGGAATTAGATTGGTGTAACCACTGTGGAAAAAGAGCATAGAGGTTTCTCAAAAAACTAGTTAGAACTACCATATGATCCAGCAATTCCACTCCTGGGTATAAATTCAAAAGAAACAAAAATACTAATTTGAAAGGATACATGCACATCAATGTTCATGGGAGCATTATTTACAGTTGCCAAGACATGGCAGTAAACTAAATGCCCATCAACAGATGAGTAGATAAACAAGATGTGGTGTATGTATATAGAACAGAATATTTATTCTTGTGTTGTTTTTCAGTCGTTCAAACATGTATCCGACTCTTTGCGATCCCATGCACTGTAGTCTAGCAGGCTCCTTTGTCCAAGGGATTTTCCAGACAAGAATACTGGAGTATTGCTAGTTCCTTCTCCAGGGGCTCTTCCTGGGTCTCCTGCAGCTCCTGCACTGCAGGCGGATTCTTTACCACTGAGCCACTGGGATGCCCACAACAGAATACTATTTAGCCATAAAAAATAATGAAAATTTTGCTATTTGCAACAACATGAATGGACTTGGAGAGCATTATGGTAGTGAAATAAGTTAGATAGAAAAATGCAAATATTGTGTGATATCACTTCTAGGTGGAATCTAAAAATACAATAAACTAGTGGATATAACAAAAAGAAACAGACTCACAGATATAGAGGACAAACTAGTGATTATTGGTGGGGAGAAGGAAGGGGGTGGGACAGTATAGGGATAGGGGATTAAAAGGTACAAACTACTACATACAAAATAAGTTATATAGGTATATTGTACAACATAGGGAATATAGCAAATATTTTACAATATCTATAAATGGGGTACAAACTTTGTGAATCACTATATTGTAACTTGTAACTTATATAATATTGTATATCAGCTACACATCAACAACAAAAAATAATCATAGATATGGGAAAAAAAGATTATGACTCTGGCTACAATAGAGAATGAATTGAATGGGGGTTGAGAATAGAAGCAAAGAGATTAAACTGGGAGGCTCTTACCATAATCTAGAGGAGAGTATACAGGGTCCAAACCAAGGTGATGGTGGTGGGAAAAGCGAGAAAGGGAAAAATAGAAGACCTATCTTAGAAGAAGCTATCCCAGAAGAAGGAAATAAAAGAAACAATATTTGGAATATTGTCAGATGTGTAGTAAGTAAGAAGGAAGATTCAAGAATGATGACTCCTCTGAAGTATCTCACAAATGCTCTCTGTACATTCACATTATTTGGCATTTAAGCAAATACAGTATGCTATGGTTGTTTTGCTTTCTGTGTTTATCTTTTGTCTCCTCGATAGTCTCGTCTGTGGCTCAGATGGTAAGGAATCTGCCTGCAATGCAGGACACCTGGGTTCAGTCCCTGGGTCCAGAAGATACCCTGCCAAAGGGAAAGGCAACCTACTCCAGTATGCTTGCCTGGAAAATCCCATGGATAGAGCAACCTCGTGGGCTACAGTTCAAGGGATCAAAAAGAGTTGGACACGACTGAGCAACTAACACTTTGTCTCCTTGATAGACTGGGAGCTCATTGACAGCAGAAACTCTTTTCCTTTGACTCTTCCACACCCTTATCTTGTGCCAGAGCTTTTGAGAAAGGCTTGGTAGGAGCTGGAGAGGTGCTGAGTAGGATGGCTTGGGGCCAGAAGCAATAATATTCTGATGCTCTGGGCAAGGCTGTTGAGGAACCGGGAATCCTCTGGCTGGCTGGAATCAGATGAGCCTTTGAAGAACCAGGAAGGAGAACTTGGAGCAAGAGATGAGTTGAAATCTGGTTTAGGAAAACAAGCTCAGGAGATTTTGATAGCAAGGAAGGGATTACTAGAAATGATTCAAGAGCAGAGGAAAAAAAGGTGGTGTGCATAGAGGTCCCTGTAAATTGTCTTGGTTAAGACACTGTTCTTCAACTGTTTGCTCGGCAGAGCAAAAACCCTGATTCTTAATTGTGCATTGGAAATGTTTATAATACTAAAGGGTTATTTGCTAATTTGATCAGTTCTGATCTATCATAGAGCCTCCTGAAAGCTAAGCCACTAAACTGAAGCAAAAGTTGCTCAGTCATGTCTGACTCTTTGCAACCCCATGGAATTCTATACAGTCCATGGAATTCTCCAGCCAGAATACTGGAGTGGGTAGCTGCTCCCTTCTCCAGGGGACCTTCCTAACCCAGGGATGGAACCCAGGTCTCCCACATTGAAGGCGGATTCTTTACCAGCTTAACCACCAGGGAAGCCCAGGCCACTAAAAAATCATATTAAAAACGAATTATAGCACTTTATTCATTTATTCAGTAACTTATTCAAAAGGGTTTTTTGGAGCACCTGTTATCTTATATTCTGTTCCAAGTGCTGAATTATGAAACTTCTGCTCCACTGGAGAGACAATAAGTATTTACAAGTGTGATAAATGACACTGGTGAGAAATTTACCATATTATAATACCATATAACAGGAAGGTCTAAACTTGTCTCTGGGCTGGGGAACGCTTTCTTCAGGAGTGAGGTTTAAGTTGAAGCTTTAAGGATGAGTAGGAGTTAGCTGGATGATGAACTGGGAAAATGAATGTGAAGAGACAGTGGGAGTGGCATTGGCATGTGGGGAGGTCCACAGGCCTTAAGAGCCCAATGTTATTCAGGGAACTGAAAGGTATATGTTGACTGGAACATGTAGTATGGGACATGAGACAAAGCTGAGAGACTGCTGGAGGTCAGCTCATCTAAGACTTCATAGTCATGTTGGAGCATTCACAGACCTTCTTGCTGGAATGGCTTTGTTCTGGTACTAGGGATATACAGAACTGAATCAGACTTTCAAAGGACTTTAACCCCAGGCCTTAAATAGCTCATCACGTGGGTAGAACCACTCTGCTAATGACAGTGCAGCATAATAAATATGATGATAGAGGTAAGAAGAGATTTTCATGGGGATTCACAGAATAGCCACTTAAAGAGTAAAAGTATCTCGTCATATTGCCTTTTATGTTATGGCATATTGTCTCCAAACTCGCATTAGAACAATCAGTTGTAGAACTAAGTTTAGTTTAGTATTCTTTTCAGAAACACAGAAAAAATGGTTTAGCCACTTAGGCAACCAAACAGTTTATAGTATAGTTCTTGCTTATGACCTATTTCTTTCCTTTTCATAAACTCTCACTATTCCTTTAAGACTCTGCTGAACTGTCCCCTTTCCGCTTTACTCCAGATTGAGTCAGAAATCTTTCCCTCTGTGTCTCTATTATAATATATTCTTTTCATTTTCTGTATCCCCACTAGACCTTTTTTTTCCCCCAAGTAAACTTCGTTAAGGATAGAGATTTTGTCATGGTCATCCTTAAATTGGTCATTTGACAAATATTTATCAAACACCTACTATGTGCTGGACATCAGGTTGAGTGCTGCATATTCATTGATAACCCAGATAAGACTCAGTCCTTGGTCTCACAAAGCTTCTAGTCTAGTGCAGAAGGCAGATGAGTAAAGGGGCAAGAATAGTAAGTATACAAACGCTATGATAAAGAAAATGCAGAGAGCTGTGGAGAGCTCAGAGCAAGGGCATGTAACTTACTTGAGGTGGGGGTGGGGGGGTGCCGGGGATAACATAAGGTTTGCAGAAAGAAGGGCTTCCCAGGTGGTTCAGTGGTAAAGAATCTGCCTGCCAAGGCAGAAGATGCGAGTTCAGTCCCTGAGTTGGGAAGATCCGCTGGAGGAGGAAATGGCACCCCACTCCAGTATTCTTGCCTGGTAAATCCCATGAACAGAGGAGCCTGGCGGGCTACAGTCCAGAGGGTCCCAAATAGTGGGACACAGCTAAGTATGCACACATGCATGTACGCAAACAGAACTGAAGGATAAGTGTGAGTTAACAGGGCAAACTGAAGTTGTGGTTCCAAAGCTGAAACACAGAGAGTACAAGAAATTCAAGAAACTGAAAGAAGCTCATAGAACAGTGGAGTTCTGGGGCAGGTAGTAGGGATTAGGTTGAGGGGTGGTAGGAGAAAGGAGGGAGCAATTAGAGATCAGTGCTCAACATGATGGTGTACACATAGAAAGCACTGTGTAAATATTTGCTAGATGAACGTCTCATTTGCCTGAGAAAGTGAGACCTTTGGGAAAGCCAAGTTTGTGAGCAATTATTTGTTCTCTTGTTCTCTAGAAGACATTGTACTGGGTGAGTTAAAAGCCTGGTTTCTGATACCAACTACTTAGATTAGTATCCTGGCTTTGACAATTAGTAGCAGAGGTGACCTAGACAAATTACATAAACTCTTTTGAGTCATTTATTCTTATCTGTAAGTTAGAGATGATAATAATACTTCATATGACTGTTGTCAAGATTAAAGTTAATATTTGTAAAGCATTGGAACAGAGCCTAGAACTAAGCACTGTGTGTTGGCTGTTATTATTTCTCCATTCATCAAAACATTTATTGAGGGACAGAACTGCGATAGAGGCTGTGAAAATAAGATGTGGCTCCAGCCATGGAGGAGGACCATAAAGTCTGGTGAGGGAGAAGATTAATAAATAAGTAATTACAATACAATATGATCAAGCAGGGTGATAGCAGTAGGTGCTGAAGAAGACAGAGTGACTTATTCTCTCCAAGGAAGCCAAAAAAAAGACAAGGGAAACTACAGAGGGGAGAATGCATTTAAGTTGGGTGAAGAAGAATGAACAGTTTGCTAGCAAAGAAAGGCAATAGAGTTTATCATGCCAAGGAAGTACCATGTTGCAAAGGCTTAGTAGGATGCAAGCCTAAGGCATGTTTAACAAAGGAAAGGGGGCACTAGAAATCTTCTATGTTCCAAGGTCTACGCCTGACACTTTTTTAAAGTTACTTCTTTTACTTTTCATAAGAACTATTACCAGTGTACCCACTCTACTTGATACTCATATAGTACCTACTGCTGCAGTCACTTTATGTATACAAACCTTATGAAAATTGTGTGAATTTTAGGTACTATTATTATTCCTGTTTTACAGATGAGGAAACCGAGGCAGAAAAAGGTGAAGTACCTCAATCAAAGTCATACAGCTAGGGAAGTGGCAGAGCCAAAATTCAAGCCTGTAGTTCGACACCAGAATCTGTACTCTTCACCACTAACCTATTCTGCACCCCCAACTCTCACCCACTAGTTGATGATTTTGATCTGCTATAATTATGGAAACTAGATATCCAAACTAGTTGGAAGTGCTTGTAAAGTAAGAGTTGAAGGTCACTTCTGGGAGAAAAGTGTGTGAACTCTCGAGCATGTGCAGTCTGCCCAAGACTGTACATAGAATTGCTTGAACATAACTCCTTCCCCTCTCTGACTCTCACATTTACTTTAGCCAGCAAATATGGACTGGGGGTAGGGTGGATATTTATTGAATTACACAGGATGCCTCAAGCCATACATGTTTCTCTAGGGGTCCATTTTAAACTTGGATCCTCCAACCAGCAAGTTGCTCTCTCTGGAAACAAAAATGTTTAAAATACCCCCTTCACTGTAGGGGAGGACAAAAGTGCACAGAAAATGCAACACAGACAAGACACATGACAGAAAGTTAGGGTTTTATCTAGAGCTAGGCAGAGCCATATTAATTCACAAAGAGTAACATTTCAGGGGACAATCAGGAATAATAAGAGAGAATTTTGCAGGCTTATTGGAGGAAGCAAACTTCCTCAGGAATATGATCCATTAAGACTGTACTTAAAGTGAACCTTGAGCCAATACAGTTATGGAGATTTAGATTAAGAGCTCCAGGCAGAAGAGAATTTATAAAATTTGTGCCAAATGGAAAGTCTAAACTGGACCTGAGGAGTTCACTTTGGTTAATAGTTTCCCCTAATTTTCTTAGAAAGGAAGAACTGAAGTTTAAACCAGGACCTACTAAAGCAGCTTTGAAGATCATTAAATAGATTAATCTGTAAGTCAACGGGCAATAAACCGTACATTTCCATTTCAGAGCAAGGACTTGGTCTTTCTCAGTGAACCCTTTTGTGACCTTTGTAAAATCTCCAGTTAAAGAATCCCTCTGTGTATGTCCTATAAATAGCAATCTGGAAGGTTAGACCTAAGTTGACATGTAGTCAAAACTCTGTCTTCCAGAGTGGACAAAAAAGAACACTTCTTTTTAGTCTGAGTGTAATATATAGAACACTAACTTCCTGACAACTCCAAGGATGTTCAGACTTCTCCATGTGTGTGAAACTGCTGGAGAGCTGGGTTCTGGAGAGGTGGAATTTATAGCAACATTATGTCCCAGATTTTTTGAGGACAGCTCAGATTTCAATTATCCTATCTTGTTGCAACTATAAGTATGCTTATAAACTTGCACTCTCATGTATCCTAATTTGAATAGAGGAAAATATGGGCATAATGTAACTGATTCCTTCTTGGACTTTATAGTCAAAGCTATGGTTTTTTCAGTAGTCATGTACAGATGTGAGTGTTGGACCATAAAGAAGGCTGAGTGCTGAAGAATTGATGCTTTCGAACTGTGGTGTTGGAGAAGACTCTTGAGAGTCCCCTGGACTACAGGGAGATCAAACTAGTCAATCCTAAGGCTATGGTTTTTCCAGTAGTCATGTATGGATGTGACAGTTGGACTATAAAGAAAACTGAGTCCTGAAGAATTGATGCTTTTGAACCATGGTGTTGGAGAAGACTCTTGAGAGTCCCCTGGACTGCAAGGAGATCCAACCAGTTCATCCTAAAGGAGATCAGTCCTAAGTGTTCATTGGAAGGACTGGTGCTGAAGCTGAAACTCCAATATTTTGGCCACCTGATGCGAAGAGCTGACTCATTTGAAAAGACTCTGATACTGGGAAAGATTGAAGACAGGAGGAGAAGGGGATGACAGAGGATGAGAGGGTTGGATGGCATCACCAATTCAATGGGCATGAATTAGGGTAAACTCTGGGAGTTGGTGATGGACAGGGAAGCCTGGCATGCTGCGGTCCATGGGGTCACAAAGAGTCGGACATGACTGAGCAACTGAACTGAACTGAGGAAATCATCCCTGAATATTCATTGGAAGGACTGACAATGATGCTGAAATTCCAATACTTTGGCCATCTGATGCAAAGAGCCCACTCATTGTAAAAGACCCTGATGCTGGGAAAGATTAAGGGCAGGAGGAGAAGGGGGCGACAGAAGATGAAATGGGTTGGATGGCATCACCAATTCAATGGGCATGAATTAGGGTAAACTCTGGGAGTTGGTGATGGACAGGGAAGCCTGGTGTGCTGCAGTCCATGGGGTCACACAGAGTCAGACATGACTGAGTGACTCAACAACAACAATGATAAGTATAAGTAGCAGAAGGAGGTCATCTTTCGGTTAGAGGGATAACAGTGCTCTTCAAAGAGTATTCCATGGTAACAAGGTGAAAGAAAGCTGTCTTAGGTGTGAAAGAGGCTGGGAGAAACTCCTGCAAAACTGAGACTGTGTGTGCCATTTGGAGAGAACAGAACAGTCCGAGGGAGAGAAGTCTGGGGACAAAATAGTGAGAGGCGGCTCCTAGTTAAGGTCAGCTGTGTCCCTGTTGAAGAGGAGGAAAGGGCTGAAAGTTTGAGAAAACAAGGACAGAGAGGGAGAGGGAGAGCATTAATAGAGAAGTTTAGAGAGAAATTTAAGACTCAGGAGAGTGAGGAGAGAGAACGAAAAGATCAGGAAGATCAAGAGCGGAAAAATGGAGTGAGAATTGGTAGAAGGGAACTAGAGTAAGCAAGCGTATGTGGGCCAGAGAGACAAAGTGGAATCTCAAGATTTCTCTCAAGGTTATAAGTGTCTGGAGGACCCTGGGAGGACACTAGTGTAGGGAGAGATCTAAGGCTGGGCAAGGATTCTGGAACTGGACCAAGGGTTGTCTAAACAAGAAAACTTCAGAGCTGCATATAAGATCTGCTTGAACTGCTAATCCCTCCAGGGACCTCTTTGACAGTCTCCCCTCCAAAACTGTAAGTGATCTTGGGTCATATCCTCTGGGGAACTTTAGAGACACAGCAGGATGTTTCATTGATGTTGCCTAACCTTTAGGTAATCGCTGTCTAAAATATTGTTGGCTTGTAAGGGGGGGGTACTTGACTATTTAGAAGGTGTGTTTTCAGACTCCAGGGGGACATCAAAGTAACTAAAGTGTGACAAGTCCCCCCCTCCCCAAATCTGGCACTCCTGTGTTTTTAGTCAGTACTTTTTTTTTAAGGAAATTGTGTTTGTGGATACTATAGCTTTTATTCAGAGATTCTGAGAAACCTGTCATTTTTAAAGCTTTCTCTCCCACGTAGTAGGGAAGTAGAATTTAGGATAGATCTTTTAAATTAATTTGGTAATACACATCAGGAAGCTTTAAAATTGTCACACTACTTGATGTAGAAATCCTCCATCTTAGAACTCTCTCTGAGGAAATATCTTTTTTATTTTTTAATTTTATTTATTTTTGCCTGTGCTGGATCTTCATTGCTGTGTGGGCTTTTCTCTAGTTGCAGCAAGCAGAGGCTCCTCTCTAGTTGCAGTGCACCGGCTTCTCATTGTTGTGGCTTCTCTTGTTGCGGAGAACTGGCTCTAGGGTGCCTGGGCCTCAGTAATTGTAGCAATGGAGCTTCAGTAGTTGCTTCGTTGCATGTGGGATCTTCCTGGCCCAGGGACTGAACCTGTGTTTCCTGGATTGGCAGGCCGACTCTTAACCACTGATCCACCAGGGAAGCCCTGAGGAAATAATATTATAGTGCTTTATGCTGCTGCTGCTACTGCTAAGTCACTTCAGTCGTATACATTTAAGGCAAAAAGCATTATTTAGAATAGAAAAAAATTAAAATTAACTTAAACGCCTAACAATAAGGGACTGGTTAAGCAAACTATGACACCTTCTTTTATATAAAATTTTACAGCTGTTAAAACTGAATTTACAAAGAATTCTTAACGATGTGGAGAAATACTTATGATAAAACCAGTCAATCCTAAAGGAAATCAATCCTGAACAGTCCTTGGAAGGACTGAAGCTAAAGCTCCAATACTTTGGCCACCTGATGCAAAGAACTGACTCACTGGAAAAGAGCCTGATGCTGGGAAAGTCTGAGGGCAGGAGGAGAAAGGGTGACAGAGGATGAGATAGCTGGATGGCATCACTGACTCAGTGGACTTAAGTTTCAACAAGCTCCAGGAGATAGTGAAGGACAGGGAAGCCTAGCACGCTGCAGTCCATGGGGTCACAAAGAATCAGACACAACTTAGCAACTGAACAACAATGACAAAACATTAAACAAAAAATATATTATGTGCAACATGTGATCTCAACTGTTAAAATGCATTAAAAAAAAAAAAAAGGCTGAAAGAAAATATGCCCAAAAGTTGTTTAGACTGATTATCTTAGGATAGTGGGGTATGGTCTATTGATATTGTTATTTTCTTCTTTGTATGCTCAGTCACTCAGTCGTGACTGACTCTTTGTGACCCCATGGACTGTAGACCTCAATCCTCCTCTGTTTCTGGAATTCTCCCAGGCCAGAGTACTGGAGTGGGTTGCCATTTCCTTTTCCATTTTCTTCTTTATGTTTTCCTAAAATTTCTAGATTTTCTGAAAAGAGCATATAATTCTATTATAATCAGAAAAAAATAATAATTTCATTTTAACAGTTTAAGAAAACAGGGAACTAAATGTTGGGTTGGCCAAAAAGTTCATTGGGATGAAATTTTAACTTTTCACTCAACCCAATATTTACAAACATAAAAGTCATTTATTAGAAAATAATTTTAGAAAAGATTTAGGAGTTGTAAGATACACATTAAAGGAAATAAAGCAAAATTGTTAAAAGGAATAAAATAAAACTTTTACTTTAAAAATTTATTTTTTCAAGGGTGAAACAGATCACCAGCCCAGGTTGGATGCATGAGACAAGAGCTCAGGGCTGGTGCACTGGGAAGACCCAGAGGGATGGGATGGGGAGGGAGGCGGGAGGGGGGATCAGGATGGGGAACACATGTAAATTCATGGCTGATTCATGTCAATATATAGCAAAAACCACTACAATATTGTAAAGAAATTAGCCTCCAACAAATAAAAATAAATGAAAAAAAATTTATTTTTAATTTTTATCCTATGAAAAATAAAACTTACCTCTGAAAGTGCAAATAGTTATGAAGACTATATAGCAAAATGAAAAATGCATATGATTTAAGGTTAAATGAAAATAAGACAAAATTATTAAGATTACAACTATCCAGTCCAACACTGTAAGCAACTACATACAGCTCACAAAAACTGTAGGCACCCAGTTAAACGAGCTTCTGTACACATATAGTGGCTAACACTTGAACCTTTCCACCTTTGCACTCTAGCCCTTTGTTTTTTCGTTTTAGACATGTATTTCTGACCTCGTTTACTTCTAGATTCTGCCTTGCTCCAGCCAAAATACATTCAGAGACAACTTTTGGTTATGCTTTTCCATATTTGACCTAGTCTCTGGTACTGGGCTATCAGCAGAGGCCAGCTGTCTTATCTTGAAGAGCTTTTTTTTTGTTGTTGTTGTTTTTTAAAGAAGAAAGACTGTTATGAAATCCACTATATGAAAATGCTAATACTACTGTAGTAGAATTATCCACAGTTCATGCCCCCTTTCTTTAGGTTTGAGACTTTGCAATGTGGTTATGTGAGGTCTATAATAAAAAATATTCAAAGTTTGAATTAAAGTCAGGTACTTTGCCAGGTACTTTGAGAGGTAATTGGATTCCCCTCCCTTTTATGATTTCCAAGGATAGATATAAAATTGATAAACCAAGAGGATACTGGGTCTGAGATCCAAGCTGGGTCAACGAAACTGTTCTTCACCTTTTTCTCTCCAAAGGAGACTCTGCACAGCCAAAACAGAGATATGGGACTATCCAGAGCTTTATATACTCCCCAAAAGCTGTAGAAACAAGTCAAGCTCTTTAACGTGTGTGCCCAGTCGATTCAGTCGTGTCAGACCCGTGGACTGTAGCCCATCAGACTCCTCCGTCCATGGGATTCTCCAGGCAAGAATACTGGAGTGGGTTGCCATGCCCTCCTCCAGGGGATCTTCTTGACCCAGGGATGAAGTCCATGACTCTTGCATTGCAGGCAGATTCTTTTACTGCTGAGCCACCGGGGAAGCCCACTCTAAAATGGTTTCCCAAACCCTTCACTGTCTATTGCCATCCTATTATTTCTCCAACTTTATCTCCCAGTAATCTGCTAACCTTTTTCTTTCTTCCTTACCCTATACAACATCCAACTATTTGCCATTCCTTAAACACATATGTACTTTTTTAAAAATTGATATATACAATTCATATAGTAAGAAGTACAAAACTTAGGTGTACCACTTATTGGTTGCTCACAGATGTATACACGTGTGTGACCACCACCCAGATCAAGATCTAGAAGATTTCTAGCACTCTAATAGGCTCCTCTGTGCCCCTTTCTGGTCCATGTCTACATCCTCATGCAGAGATAACAACCATTTTGACTTCCATCAACAAAAATTAATTTTATCTGTTCTTGAATTTAAAAAAATGGAAACACACCATATGTATTCTTTAAAACACTCAGTGTATCTTAATGTTTCCTCTGCCTGAGAGTGGAATGTTAAATATCTGTCATGTGCTAGTGTTTTCCCATTCAGCAGACATTCTTAATTCATCATTTTAAAAAAGTCGTTCTATTTATTAGGCTGTGCTGGGCACAGGCTCTTTAGTGTGGCATGTGAACGCTCAGTTGTGGCATGTGGGACCTAGTTCCCTGATCAGGGATCAAACCCAGGCCCCCTGCACTGGGAGAGCAGTCTTAGCCACTGGACCGCCAGGGAAGTCCCCATCACTCTTTCTCATTGTACCTAGACTGAGTTTTTAGGCTCACTTTCTAAACTGTATACCAGAAGTTGCTACTGGTTGTTCAGAGCTGGTGATAGTGAAACCTCCCTGAACAAGAACAGTCTCTTCTACATGAGAGCTTTTATCTGTACCATGAACAACACATTTAATAAACCATTTAGGTCTTATTATTCTAACACTGTACACGTGTTACGTCTTTCTGATCTGTCCCTTTTTTCTGTCCTACTACTTCTGCTTATTTCAAGCTTTCATAATCTCTCACCTTATTTTCTACAACAATCCCTAACTGTTTTCCCAGCCTTCAGTTTTGGCTCCTCTATTCTTTTTTTTTTTTTTTTTTGGCTCCTCTATTCTTATCTATGCACTGCTAATTAATCTTTTCTAATATCCAAGTATGACTACATCATTCTCTTGGTTGAAACTCTTTAAGGACTACCTTTCAGGTACGACCAGGTGCCTAGCCTGGTACTGCAGGCCTCATGATCTGGCGCTCCAGTATCATCTCCTGTACCCTGCCCTCCACTGTGCCAACTAGTTGCAGATTCCTGTAGCACGCCCTGCCCTTTTTCTTCTCTACATCTTGAATGCTCTTCCTCTCCTTTAGATGGCTATTTCACCCTTCAAAGATACTTCAAGAATATTTATTTTCCAAAGTTTTCTTGGTCATTCTTCCCTAACAAATTATTCTCTCCCAGACAAAATTAGTTATCCCTTATTTGTGTTTTCATAATGTTTATACATATACTTATCATGGTAATTATCACATTCTATTAGTATTTGTTTATGTTTCTGAGAGCTCCTTGAGGGAAGAGAGATTTGCAGTTCCAGAACTCATCAGAGCATGTCTTTTTTTTTTTTTTTTTCTTTTTACAAGTTCTGGTAAAGTACACATAACATAAAATTTATTATCTTTACCATTTTAAAGTGTACAATTCAGTTAGCATTAAATACATTCATAATGTGCAACCATCACCACCATTCATCTCTGCCACTCTTCTAATCTTGTAAAATTGAAACTCTACACTTATTAAACAATAATTCTTCATTCTCCCCTCCCCCAGCCCCTAGTAACCACCTTTCTACCTTCTTTCTATGATTTTGACTACTCTAAGTATATAGAATCACACAGTATTTGTTTTTTTTTGTAACTGGTTTATTTCATTTGGCACAGTGTCATCGGAAGTTCACCTGTGTTGTAGCATATGCAGAATTTCCTTTCTTTTTAAGGCTGAATAGTATGCCATTGTATGTATATACCACATTTTGCTTATCCATTCATTCATCAATGGATATTTGCATTGCTTTCACTTTTTAGCTATTGTGTGGATAATGTTGCTAAGAATATGGGTGTACAAATATCCGTTCGAGACTAGTTTTCAAGTCTTTTGAGTATATGCCCAGAAATGTAATCGCTGGGTTATATGGTATTATAATTCTACGTTTAATTTTTTTGAGGAACCACTTACTGTTTTCCACAGCAGCTGTATCATTTTGTATTCCAACCAGCATTGCACAACGGTTCTAATTTCTCTACATCCTCACAAACACTATTTTCTAGTTTTTTTTTTTGTTTATTTGTTTGTTTTATGGGGGTAGCCATACTAATGAGAGTGAGATACAATGATATCTCGTAGGTTTGATTTGCATTTCTTTAACGACTGGCAACGCTGAGCATCTTTTCATGTGCATATTGGTCATTTGTATATTTTCTACAGAGAAATGTGTATCAGGTTCTTTGTCCATTTTGAATCAGGTTGTTTGTTTTTTTGTTGTTGAGTTTTACTTCACTCTATACTGTAGACATCAGATATATGATTTGAAATGTTTTTGCCCATTCTGTGGGTTGCCTTTTTACTCCATTGATACTGTCTTCTGATGCACAAGTATTTAATTTTCTTGAAGTCCAATTTGTCCATATTTTCTTTTTTTGCCTGAGCCTTTGGTGTCATATCTAAGAAGTCGTTGCCAAATCCAATGTTGTGAAGTTTTTGCCTTATATTTCTGTCTAAGAGTTTTATTATTTTAGGTCTTACACTTAGGTCTCAGATCCATTTTGAGTTAATTTTTTTATATGGTATTAGGTAAAGGTCTCACTTCACTCTTTTGCAGTATGACTATCCATGTACTATTTTCCAGGCAAAAAGACTTTTTGCCTTTGAATAGTTTTAGCACTTTCATTGAAAATCATTTGATCATATATTATCTGGGATTTATTTCTGGAAAGAACGCATGACATTTTAGAGGATTCAAAGATGAATCAGAGTATAGATTATCCTCAGTTCAGTTCAGTTGCTCAGTCGTGTCCAACTCTTTGCGACCCCATGAACTGCAGCAAATCAGTCCTCCTGTCCATCACCAACTCCCAGAGTCCACCCAAAGCCACGCCCATTGAGTCGGTGATGCCATCCAGCCATCTCATCCTCTGTGGTCCCCTTCTCCTCCCACCCTCAATCTTTCAGGGTCTTTTCAAATGAGTCAGCTCTTCGCATCAGGTGGCCAAAGTATTGGAGTTTCAGCTTCAACAACAGTTCTTCCAATGAGCACCCAGGACTGATCTCCTTTAGGATGGACTGGTTGGATCTAAGGGACTAAGGGACTCTCAAGAATCTTCTCCAACACCACAGTTCAAAAGCATCAATTCTTCGGTGCTCAGCTTTCTTTATAGTCCAACTCTCACATCCATACATGACCACTGGAAAAACCATAGCCTTGACTAGACGGAACTTTGTTGACAAAGTAATGTCTCTGCTTTTTAATATGCTATCTAGGTTGGTCTTAACTTTCCTTCCAAGGAGTAAGCGTTTTTTAATTTTGTGGCTGCAATCACCATCTGCAGTGATTTTGGAGCCCAGGAAAAAAAAAGTCAGCTAACACACTAGAATTGGTCATAGGGAGATCGTTAGAATGGAAGTTGGATCTCATTTTTGTTTTGAAGGAAAAGGGGAAAAGATATGATTTAGAAGAAGTAAAATAGCTCACTTAAAGGGAGTTTATATCAGAATTATAGACCTTTAGACTCCTATTCAGCTTTAGTTCATCTAGTTCACATCCTTGTTTTTATATATGAAGAAAAAGAGGCCTGGTGTTACTCTTGAGGTAAGAACTTACAAAAAACATTATAGTAGGAAGATTTCACCTCAGTAAAGGAAGAATTTCTAACATATAGCATAGATAAACATGGGAAGAAATGAGCTCTGTATTAAGCATAAATATTCAAACAGAGGTTGTGTTGCTGAGTTAGAAGCAAGGCCCCCTCTTGGGGCCCCAGCTGAACTGAAGATCCCCTGGCTGTCAGGGGGGTCTTTTTCAATCAGTTTTGCACTGCCAATAATGAAACTGAGTTTGGTACACGCAGGCCAGGCTTTTATCCAATGGCCAGAGAAGCAGAAGGGGAGTTCATGCTCTAAAAGCACTTTTTAAGTGAACAGGTCAACAGGGCTCTAGGAAAGGAGCAGCGATTTTCACGGACAGCCAGGGCATGCACAGTCTATTGTGTTCCTTTGCATGCAGCACCAGCTGTGCCTAGCAGAGTATAAACCCCCACTTTGGGTGGAGACCTTAGCAAGGTAATGAAGCAAAGGTAATTTTCAGATACCTCTGGGTTTCATCTGAGCTGGAACATTCCTGTGATCAAGTCAGAGCTGGTTGGGGGTGGTTGACCATTGTATATTTCTCAAAGCACTTATCTCTTATGGTACAGCTGCAAGGCATCTCTGCCAATACTAGGAGGTAACTTGACACAAACACAGAGATAAATCAGGGCAAGTGTATTTCAGCTTTCAGGGGTTGGTATGGAAACAAAGAGATAAATCAAGACAAGGAAAGCAGTGACCTTTAGCTTACTTTATCCACCATCTTGGATCTAGCTGTTTCACTATGGTTTTATCATGGTCCTTTGTGGCATCCTGTTGATAAAATACAACTTACAATACCCATATAGTAAAGAAAATACAAAATACAATACCTATATAGTAAAAAAAATAAAAAATCAACCAACAGTTTCTATGCCTGGGACCTGAGCTGCATAGCATGTAAGTAAATTTTGCTGGAGGACATAGATCTGATGATCTCTCTGCCTTGCTTGCAAATGTTCTGTGATATTAAATTCATTTTAACTTTCATTGTAAAAAGGCTGCCCTTTAAAAATGGCACACATGGCCCTTATGATATGGTCCTAGGTTACAATTACAGCATCATCTCTTGGCCTGTACATAAGTATTTGGTATATACAACTATATGAACTCCAGTGTCTTTTCTAATTCTCATTTCTTATTTACATTAAAGAAAAAAGCCACCCTGGAAAAAAAAAAAAGAAACAGACCATTTTAACACACTTCAAGCAAGTACACTAAAGGGTGTGGCTGTAGTTAAAAATTCCACACATTGAATCTTCAGAACAAATTAAATGGAATTAATGGATAGCAAGTAGTCACATGTGCTAGTGTGAGTCTGGGGCAGATGAGAAGAAACTTGACTTTAAGGATAAAGGGAACTAATTTTTGTTGAATGTTTACTAGGATAGGCATTTTAACATATTTTAGCTTATTTAATTCCAAGAATGCAAAAAGATAAAAAGAAATCAATTCTTTACACTATCTTTGAGGTGAGCGTTAGAGGCTCTGGTATTGCATGCTGTTTTTAAGAATCACAAAATTTTAAACTTTGAACCTACCTTCTGCTTTACAGACGACTTAGAGTGTTAGCAAGCAATTTCTAGGTACTTTCTGAGTATCAGAATTGTTCTGGGTGCTGGAATATACAGGTGAAGAAGACATATTAGGACCATGTCACGGGACTCTTTTGGCTGGAGAGTATCATCATCCAGAGTCTATAAAAGATTACCAAGCACTGAAGTTTCTCTCCTTGAAGAAATCAGGTTATTTGGGAGAAAAAAACGGAGTCTTAGAAAAAAACTTTAGCAGATCTGATTGTATCTTTCTCTTACTTATGAATGTTCAGTAAGTTTCCATTAACTACAGGATAAAACCTGTTTTTTTTTTTAAAATAACATACATGCATGGCCTGTTATGATTTGTTCTCTTTATGATTTACCAGTAGATCTTGGTTTTAGCACACTTATCTCTAAGGAACCTTTTTTGTTCTGATATAATTTACTCATCAAATCACCTTTTCACTCAACATGATGATTTTTGGATTGGGTTTTCCTGTCACCTAGGATACAAGAATACACAGAAGAACGATACAAAAAAGATCTTCATGACCCAGATAACCATGATGGTGTGATCACTCACCTAGAGCCAGACATCCTGGAATGTGAAGTCAAGTGGGCCTTAGGAAGCATCACTACAAACAAAGCTGGAGGAGGTGATGGAATTCCAGTTGAGTTATTTCAAATCCTAAAAGATGATGCTGTGAAAATGCTGCACTCAATATGCCGGCACATTTGGAAAACTCAGCAGTGGCCACAGGACTGGAAAAAGTCAGTTTTCATTTCAATCCCAAAGAAAGGCAATGCTAAAGAATGTTCAAACTACCACACCATTGCACTCATCTCACATGCTAGGAAAGTAATGCTCAAAATTCTCCAAGCCAGGCTTCAACAGTACATGAACCAAGAACGTCCAGACATTCAAGCTGGATTTAGAAAAGGCAGAGGAACCAGCAATCACATAGGCAACATCTCTCGGATCATTGAAAAAGCAAGAGTGTTCCAGAAAAACATATACTTCTTCTTTATAGACTATGCCAAAGCCTTTGACTATGTGGATCACAACAAAATGGAAAATTCTTAGAGAGATGGGAATAGCAGACCACCTGACCTGCCTCGTGAGAGATTTGTATGCAGGTCAAGAAGCAACATTAGAACCCGACATGAAACAAGAGACTGGTTCCAAATAGGGAAAGGAGTATGTCAAGGCTGTAAATTGTCACTGTTTATTTAACTTCTATGCAGAGTACATCATGAGAAATGCTGGACTGGATGAAGCACAAGCTGGAATCATGATTGCCGGGAGAAATATCAGTAACCTCAGATATGCAGATGACACCACCCTTGTCGCAGAAAGCAAAGAACTAAAGAGCCTCTTGATCAAGGTGAAAGAGGATAGTGAAAAAGCTGGCTTAATACTCAACATTCCGATCCCATCACTTTATGGCAAATAGTTGGGGAAATGTTGACAGACTTTATTTTTGGGGGCTCCAAAATCACTGCAGATGGTGATTGCAGCCATGAAATTAAAAGATGCTTGCTCCTTGGAAGAAAAGTTATGAGAAACCTAGACAGCATATTAAAAAGCAGAGACATTCCTTTGCCAACAAAGGTCCATCTAGTCAAAGCTATGGTTTTTCCAGTAGTCATGTACTGATGTGAGAGTTGGACCATAAAGAAAGCTGACTGCAGAAGAATTGATGCTTTTGAACTGTGGTGTTGGAGAAGACTCTTGAGAGTCCCTTGTACTGCAAAGAAATCAAACCAGTTAATCTTATAGGAAATCAGTCTTGAATATTCATTGGAAAGACTGATGCTGAAGCTGAAACTCAAACTTTGGCCACCTGATTTATTTGAAGAACTGACTTATTAGAAAAGATCCCAATGCTGGGAAAGATTGAAGGCAGGAGGAGAAGGTGACGACAGAGGATAAGATGGTTGGACAGCATCACCAACTGGATGGACATGAGTCTGAGTAAGCTCCAGGAGTTGGTAATACACAGGGAAGCCTGGCATGCTGCAGTCCATGGAGTCAAGAGTTGGACATGACTGAGTGACTGAACTGAACTGAACTGATCACCTAGGAAGATAATAGAGTATGAATATTGATCCACTGGGCAATTATATTTCTAATTACTTATGATGAAATATGACTTTTACTGTAAGTAATTTTCATCTGAGTTTGGGTGAAACTGAACTCCCAGAACTTCCGAACTGGAGACTTAACCACAAGCATGAAGTCTTTCTTGCAAGTATCAGATGTAAGTCCTCAGAGTATTTATACAGAGCAGTCAGATATTTACCATTTAATTTCTCATTAAATGGGTGATTCAAAGGAAAGAACACAGAACTGGTATTCTAGAACTGCCTGTGACTTCCTATGTGACCCTGGCCACTAATGAAGTCTCTTATACCTTAACTTCCCTCATTTTTCACATAGAAATACCTGTGTTATATGTGTTTTATTGTGATGATAATAGGAGTCTAGTTGCCGGAGTTTTCCTTCAACAAGCATGTAGGCATTATAAGGAATACAAATATTAAGTATTTGCATTCAAGTTTATAACTTACTGGAGTCAGACTCATAAAAGTAATGTGTAGAGATTCAGAGAATGGAGGACTCTCATTCAGTGACCTATTGGGGTGGTGGTGATGAAGATGATTTAATAAAGGAGGTAGGAGTTAAACTGGATTTTGAGTAATAAGAAAAGTGGTAGAAGAGAGTTATCTGGAAGGGATAAGAGCAGAGAGGCACTGGGATTCTCAGTCTGGCCCCCACCTTTGTTTTCAGAATCATTATTTTCTGCCCACTCCAGACAAAACAATGTTCTCAGGATCACAGACATGTGTCCAGCACATAATAAACAAACTTCCAGGGTTCAGCTTCTACCTTTTCCATTAAAACTTCACCCAAGTGGGATTTATCATGCACTCCTCTGTATTAGTCCAGCTCTTGGTAAGACCTGTTGCCTATTTTGTAGTGCAGTAGTAAACTTCCTTGCTCAATGGTGAACTTTTTTGGAGGCAGGAATCTGGCTTGGCTTTGTAACTCTGTGTTTTGCTCTTATTAAGTAATCGGGAAATTTTATTCCATTGAACTTGCTCCAGGGACCTTGATATCACTCACCAAAGAGAAGGACATGTTAGTATCATCTTAATATCTCTACAGGTTTTAAATTTGGGATCTGCTATTTTCCTTACATCTCTGTGAAGTAGCTATTTTGTTGTTGAAAACTCACATATAAAGAAACTCAGAATGTATTTGGCTAAAATCAAACAACTGGTAAGTGTTGAAGCTGGGTAGGGCTCTTTTAATTTGAAATGGCAACCCACTCCAGTATTCTTGCTTGGAGAATTTCATTTTCAGAAGAGTCTGGAAGGTTGCAGTCCATGAGATTGCGGAGTAGGACTGAGCAAGTAACACACTTACTCTGTGCACTACACCTGTACACCCTGGCATGAAATGGGGGGCGGGGGGGGGGGTAAAGTGTATTAATACTTAATTCTCAGAGCTCTAGTTTTCTCATTTATAAATGGGAGTAATATCACGGACCTCATGGGATTGTTGTAATTTTTTTGTGGGGGTGGGGTGCTGTGCCACTTGTGGGATCCTAGTTCCCTGACCAGGGATCATACATTAATCCCCTGCATTGGAAGCTCTGAGTTCTAACCATTCATCAGCAGAGAGAATTCTCTGTCATGAGAATTAAATGGAAAAACATATGAAATCCCTAGCTCAATGACTAGCACTTAGTGGTCCCTTCTCATCAAACTTCAGATTCATATACATATAAAAAGATAAATAAGAAGTAACCAGTTTGGGAGTGCAAAGAAGATGGATCCTACAGAGAGGAAGGCCCCGTCTGTAAACTTATAGGTTCCAGCCTCTGAGTCACATCATGAGAAATTTTATCGGGCAGTATCCCAGGTGGCTCAGGGGTAAAGAATGTGCCTGTCAATGCAGGAGATGCCAGTCCATCTCTGGGTGGGGGGAGATCCCCTGGAGAAGGAAATAACCATCCACTCCAGTATTCTTGCCTGGGAAGTCTCATGGACAGAGCCTGGTGGGCTACCGTTCACAAGGTCACAAGATAGTCCGACACGACTTAGCAAATAAATGACATCTTGTAAAGACTTAAGATTTTGCATCTTCCCTCACGTCCACCCTCTCATATACTTTTCCTGCCTTAGCATGTGTCCCCTGCAAGGTCTATAGTTGTGTGATTTGTCCAGCTTTGAGGTTAGAGGTTGGCTGAATAACCTCCAAGGCTGGGACCTTAAAAAAATTAGGACCTGGGCTTCCCAGATGGTTCAGCGGGTAAAGAATCCACCTGCCATGCAGGAGACGCAGGAGACACGGGTTCAGTCCCTCCGTGGGGAAGATCCTCTGGAGGAGGATATGGCAACCCATTCCAGGATTCTTGCCTGCAAAATCCCATGGACAGAGGAGCCTGGTGGGCTACAGTCCAAAGTGTTGCAAAGAGTCGGACACGACTAAAAAAATTAACCAAATCATAAATCCTTTCCTATCGGGACTTTAAATAACTACATGGAGGAGCCTATATTAAAAGCAAAAGGGGGAGGAGGCTCATGGATGGTAGTTGACGCCAAACCCACGTAAAACTAAATAAGTGATTTCTAAAATCTTTTTCCGGGCGGCGCGCGGAGCCGGGGGGATACTCTTAAGATTTCTCTTGCGCTCCTAACTCCAGAAATTGGCTGCATTTTAAAAGAAAAGGATTTCAGCTTGGTGGGTTGGTGGCAAAGGTGAATAGACGGGGAATGGTGGGGGAGACCCTGAGGATTCGATTCCTCTGTCTGCCTACTCGCTGGTGGTCACAAGCCCGGGCTAAGCGCCACGGGTCCGCGGAGGCCCGGACCGGGCCAGGTCCGCACACAGGCCGGAGGTGCACGTCCAAGGCCGGGGTTTCCGACCCCTGGGGGTTGGCTTTCGGGCCCTCTTCACGCTTGGGGGCCTCCGCGGGGAAGTCCACAACCCAGGAACCAGACCTAAGCAGGGCGGCAGTGCCCGCGACCCCGGCCTCCGCAGGCAAATAAGGGGTCCTCCCGCCGCTCTCCCGTGGGGCCCCGGCAGGGAGCTAGACTTAGCGACCCCCGCTCGGCGGCCCCGCCCGCCTCTCCCCGCCAGCCCGCGGTGACTTCAACCCTCCCCCAACGCTAGAGGGGCCCCGCCCCCTCCTCGCGGGCTAACGAGTGTCCTCGCGCGCTCGCCCCTTCCCACAGCGTGAGTGTGAGTGAGCTATCCTCCCACCTCGGCCCCCTCACCATTGTTTCCCGTCTTCACCACAAGCCCCTGAATGTAGCCCTTCTCCCATTGGTGTTTACTACCTCCCGCCCCGGTTTAACCAGTGCCCTGGGGCCCCTAGAACGAAAGGAAGGGGCACCCCCAAACCCTTTCCTCCGCGCCTCCTACCCAGGGTCTCCTGTGCGTTTGTTCCCTCCCCCCGCCCGGGTCAGGACTCCATTCAGGGCTCTGTCCCTCTGTCCCCTCCCCCCCTCCCCTGGCTCCCTTTCTCCCTCGGCCCCCTCCCCTCAACGGGTCCTCCTCTTTCTCTCCCCCTCTCTCCTCCCCCTCCCCATCCCTTCCCCCCCACAATGCAGTTCGCGGCGCGGCGGACATGGCGGTGGAGCCCTGAGCTCGTCGTGTCCTGGCCTCCAGCGGCGGCGGCGGTGACGGCGGCTGCGGGAGGCGGAGGGGGAGCGGGAGCCACTGAGATGAGGAGGCGCCGCGCGCGCCTGTAGCTCGCGGGCCTCGCAGGTACGGAGGTTCCGGCCGCGGCGTAGCACCCGGCGCCCGAGGGGGTGTGCTCGAGGCAGGCCGGGCGGCCCCCTCTTCGCCCTCAGGTGCCGCGCCTCGCAGGTGTCGCGGTCCCGGCCCGAGCGCGTATCAGCCGCCCTCTTGGGGCCTGACACTTCTTTCTTTGCTGGATTGGGCATCGGGTGTCCCAGGGGAAGGCGGAGATGAGGGAGGTAGGGGCGGCGGCCTGGGCTTCCTGAGCAGGGCACCGGGGCGCTTTGGGACCGAACTCCACGGTGAGGTTGGGGCTCTCGGCCCCGAGCCGAAACCTGTAGACCCAGGCGGCGGATTTTGAGTTAACGGGATAGGAGTGAATATTCTCTGGGGTCCAGTAGGATTCCCTGTCCTGTGTGCCTTTTCTTTCACCCTGGCTTTGATATAGACTACGTATATAACTTATAGACACACACACGCATATAATACATAATAAATATTTATTCCGGGATCGCCCTTGTCGGGAGGAGAGAAGGCAGAGGTGTCTGTGAGGATTTCGTTTCTTGCTCGCCCGCCTTCTCTCTTCCCCGCCCCCCAGTCGAACGGTGGTAATCAACGCTTTTGACGTGGGAAACTGTGAGATTCGTATTTGTAAACAGACAGCACTCGCCGAGTGTGTTGTACGCCTCCGCGAGAGATTTCAGGTCCTTTTGGTATCCGGATTGCAAAATAATGAGATATTTAGACCTGAAAGAAAGACTTCATCGGGATTTCAAGTCGTATGTGGATGCGATGAATTACTGTTAACAACATTGATTAAATTCTTTTTAGATGATCAAATTTTTAATCAGATGAATTTTGTACCTTGCGCGAGATCTTAGTTTCGGTGTACCATGTTTCTTCGTTTTGGTATATTTTTAATACAAAAGTAGTTCCTTACACATTTGACGTTCTGCTCCCTTTGTGATCTACTTAGTGTCCAGAAATGCAATTCGAATTTTGTATTGTTGGCATGCATTTAGTAATTAGCTGGAATGGATCAGGTTACCTTTTGTTTCCAAAGATCGGCGCCCACCCCCCGCCCCCCCCGCGCCCCACAAGTCTTGTAGTCTCGAAATGTGTAACACTGGGTGAAGCAGAACATAACCCTGTTTCTGTTTTAAAGTGATGAGAACTATTAGTTATTAAAATTGGGTAATCACACCTGGATATGATAATTTAGACATAATGCTATATCAGGGTAGTGAATTGTGGGATAGTTTTTTTTTAAGTTGGTTTTTTTTTTTTTGGTTACTATCAATCAGCATGTTCTGTATGTGAGTAAAATGTACGCTGAAATTTTCTTTAGGCTCAGAACCCTTGTATATATGTATCCTTAGATATTGTTGCACTACACTGCATCCTAATATTGATTAGTCACAACTTGTAAAATTATGAAATATTGATTCATTTAGAAAACGGCTTAAGACAATGAATTTACTAGTATCTAATGTACTATGATCCTTTTATAAACAAATTTTAGAGTGCATCTTAAAAACCGTATACTTTGGGGCAGATAGGAATTTTAAGTTGTTTTAGGCTTTAAAAAGATGATATTTAATGAAAAAACAAAGCTTCCTTGAAATAATACAGAACAGGAAGTGAAAAGTTATTAACATTTAATGTTTTAAGTCTAGCAAAATCTAAATACAAAAAAGAAATTAAAATCTGTTCATTGCCCTAGGTTGTTAGTAACAGATAAACTAACAAGATGTTATCATGAACATAAGTTTAGTTCAGTATTGTAAGTCACTTCTAACATTACATTTAATTTTAACTAATGTAACTGGAACAGAACAGTGTCTACATTATAATTTGAGACCTTTTTAAATAAAAATTTATATTTGTAATTATAAATGTCTCTGATTAATAAAAAACTGTTTAAAGAGAATTTTTTTTAGTTTTGAGTAAAGTCATTTTAGTAAGAGTAATTGGAGAACTTTTTGACCTCAAAGTTAACCTTGACATGCATAATAAGAAGGATTAATTATGTTGTATTCTTTATATAATGTCAAATCAGGATCTTTGGGTAGGAAAAGTTATGAATTTTATTTCTGCAGAAAGTTTCTGGGAAACTTTTTATTTTATAGCAGAAAAGCTATAAATAAGACTTACCTATGAATGTTGATGTCAGTAAATTTTATCCTTTTTTTTAAAAAAACCATTTTGATAAAACAAATTCAGTGAGATGTATTACTTCCTAATGTAAACAGCAAATGGTTGAATTAAGTTGTTACTGCAGATAGAAATATGTTCTAAAAAAGAACAATTCTAGAAAGACTAACAGAGAAGGGGAAGGGATACTGTAGTAAAGCAGGATATGTAGACTTTTTCTCTTCTTATTTTTCGAGGAATTAAGATTGCTTTGCTGAACTAAGTAAATAGAATATTTTTACACTAAACTAAGTTTATACCTGTTTTATTTCAGGCATTGTGCTAGATATGTCCATGTATTTTTTTCACTTGTTCAGTGTAACACCCCTATGAAACTTGTTTTATAAATGAGGAATCTCTGAGTCAGATGTTGGTTAATTTGCTTAAGATCATAGAGTTAGAAAGATTGAAAGCAACTCTGTGTACTCTTCTTATTACATACGCCATGTTGCTTCTGAGATGTGTCAAGAGTTCTCCCAGTTTTGTAGGAGGAACTGCCTGAGGTTGCTCATTCATTCATCATTTAATCATCAAACATTTGCGTTTGTACTTTATGCTAGACATTGCTACATTTTAGAGGTATAAACTTATTGAAGATAGTCTCTTGCTTCAGGGAATTCAATCATATAATCAGTTCAGTCGCTCAGTCATGTCCAACTCTTTGCGGCCCCATGGACTGCAGCACGCCAGGCTTCCCTGTCCATCACAGCTCCTGGAGCTTGCTCAAACTCATGTCCATCGAGTTGGCGATGCCATCCAACCATCTCATCCTCTGTCATCCCTTTCTCCTGCCTTCGCTATTTCCCGGCATCAGGGTCTTTTCTAATGAGTCAGTTCTTTCCATCAGGTGGCCAAAGTATTGGAGTTTCAGCATCAGTCCTTCCAATGAATATTCAGGACTGATTTCCTTTAGTTTAGGATTGACTGGTTTGCTCTCCTCGCTGTCCAAGGGAGTCTCAAGAGTCTTCTTCAACACCACAGTTCAAAAGCATCAATTTTTTGGCACTCAACTTTCTTTATGGTCCAGCTCACATCCATACATGACTACTGGAAAAACAGCTTTAACTATATGGATCTCTGTTGGCAAAGTAATGTCTCTCTCTGCTTTTTAATATGCTGTCTAGGTTGGTCATAGCTTTTCTTTCAAGGAGCAAGTGTCTTTTAATTTCATGGCTGCAGTCTCCATCTGCAGTGATTTTGGAGCCCAAAATAAAGTCTGTCACTGTTTCCACTGTTTCCCCACCTATTTGCCATGAAGTAATGGGACCAGGTGCCATGATCTTTGTTTTTTGGATGTTGAGTTTTAAGCCAGCTTTTTCACTCTTCTCTTTCATTTTCATCAAGAGGCTCTTTAGTTCCTCTTAGCTTTCTGCCATAAGGGTGGTATCATCTGCATATCAGAATTTATTGATATTTCTCCCAGCAATCTTGATTCCAGCTTGTGCTTCAAACAGCCCGGCATTTTGCTTGATGTACTCTCCATATAAAGTAAATAAGCAGGGTGACAATACTACAGCCTTGACATACTCCTTTCTTAATTTTGAACCAGTCTAGTGTTCCATGTCTGGTTCTAACTGTTGCTTCTTGACCTGCATACAGATTTCTCAAGAGGCAGACACACAATAGTCTGGTAGTTTTAAATGGGTATTTGATTTACAATGATAATAAGTAACTTACTGCATAGTTACTATTTGTTAATTTCTTTCCAAAGATCTTAGACTATTAACTCAGTCCTCACAACAGCTTATAAATTATCAGCATTTATAGGTGAGGAAGGTAGCTGCAGAAAGACTAAATAGCTTGGATAAGATCTCAGAGCTAGTTTGCTGCTGAGCCAGGAATTGAACTCTGGTTCTCTAAGTCTAGAGTTAGAGCTCTTAACCATTATGCTATGTTGCACCTCAAGCTTAGGTTGTCAACATTTAGTATGCAGAGAGTGTTAAGTTCAAAATAGTCACATAGGTTGTCAAAAACTATCTTGTAAGAACATAGAGTATGAATTATACATGATGAAATTTAATTGCATTTTGTTAGTCTTAGCTGTACATTGTAGTTTAAATAATTTAATAATTAAAATTGATTGGTCATTAACTATTTAAGCTCAATCTTGTGCTGAGTGTTAGTTTAGGTCAGTGATATTCAAACTATGTGTGGGGAATCTTTTGGGGGTTTCTGAGTCATAATTGTTTTCATAGTAATGTTAAGATTTTTCTCTTTTCATTTTCTCACCTGGAATGTAGAATGATAGATACATGTGAAAACATTATTGCTTTGATGGCTATTGGAATGTGTAATCGTATATATTTTTTTTGCTTTTGCTTTGAGATATAATTTTCAGTACCATAAAACTCACTCTTTTAAAACATGCAGTTCAGGGACTTCCCTAGTGGTCCAGCAGTTAAGATTTCATGCTTCCATTGGAGGGAACACAGGTTTGATTCCTGGTTGGGGAACTAAGATCCCGCATTCCACGAGGTGTGGCCCAAAAAAAAGCATGCAGTTTTCAGTGTATGTTCATAAGCTTATGTAACCATCACCATTATTTAATTACAGAACATTTTCATCTTCCTCCAAGAAACCCTGTGCCCTTTAGCAATCACCCTGCACTCCGCCCACCCCACCCCCCACCCCCCTCAAGCTTTTGGCAACCGCTGAACTGCTTTTCTGTCTTTGAAATTGCCTACTTTGGACGTTTCATATAAGTAGAATCATATAACATGTGGCTTTTTGTGCCTGGTTTTTTTCATTGAAGCATAATGTTTTCAAGGTTCATCCATAATATATCGTGTATTAGCACTTCATTCCTTTTTATGGTTGAATAATACTACATTGTATGGAATGTATTCTATGGAGATACCACATATTGTTTATCCATTCATCATTTGATAGACATTTGGGTTTTTTCCACTTTTTGGCTATTACAAATACTGTTGCTTTGAACATTCATGTATAAGTTTTTGTGTGGATATATGTTTTAATTTCTCTTGGATATCTACCCAGGAGTGGAATTGCTAAGGGTTTTGATACATTTATGTTTAACTTTATGGAGGACCTGCCGAACTATTCCCGAGAGGCTTCACTATTTTTTATTTTCACTAGTAATATATGAGGGTTCTGATTTCTACCCATCCTCACCAACACTTGTTATTGTCCATCTTTTAAATTATAGCTATCTAATTGGTGAAGTGGTATCTCATTGTGGTTTTGATTTGCAGTTCCTTAATGACTAACGATGTTGAGCATCTCTTCATATGTCTGTTGGCTTTTTGTATATTTTATTGGGAGAAATATCTATTTAAATTCTTTGCTCATTTAAAAAATTGGATTATTTGTCTTATTGTTATAAAGAGTTTTTTATATATTCTGGATATTAGATCCTTGTTAGATAAATGATATGCAAAAATGTTCTTCCCTTTTGTGAATTGTCTATTCATTTTCTTTTTCAAATGTAAGAATTGTGGCAAAATAGGCATAAAAGTTACCATTTTAATAATTATTAAGTGTATATTCAGTGATATTAGGTACATTCACAGCGTTGCACAAATCATCACCACCATCCATGTTCAGAACTTTTTCCTTTTTCCTGTTCTGTGCCCACTAAGCAATAACTCTTCATTCCCTCCTCTCCTCAGTCCCTAGCAGCCATCATTCTACTTTCTGTTTCTATGACTTTGACTACTGTATGTAATTAGAGTCATATAATATCTGTCCTTTTGTGACTTGTTTACTTCATTTAGCACAGTGTCTTCAAGGTTCTTCTATGCTCTAGTATGTATCGGAATTTCCTTCCTTTTTAAGGCTGAATAATGTTTTATTGCCTTTATGTATATACCATATTTTGTTTTTCCAGTCATCTGTTGATAGACACTTTGGTTGCTTCTGTGTTTCGGCTTTTGTGAATAATGCTGCTGTGAATATGGGCATACAAATATCTGTTTGGGTTCCTGCTTTCTGTTCTTTGGAAATATACCTAGAAGTGGAATTGCTGGATTATGTGGTAAATCTTTGTTTAATTTTTTGAGGAATTGCCATTTTGTTCATTTTCTGGAGTGTTTTTTCAAGCACCCACCCAGGTTTTAGGTTTTGATAAAGTTATATTTATTTTTTCTTGTGCTTCCAGAGTCATGTATAAGATAAGCAAAGATTATAAAAATTTACACCTATGTTTTCTTCTGACAGTTTTGCAGTTTTAGCTTTTACATTTAGTTCTTTGACCCATTTTTAGTTAATTTTTATATGTGTTGTGAGGTAGAGGTCCAACTTCATTCTTTTTCATGCGACTGTCCAGTTGTCCCAGCATCATGTATTGGCAAGACTGTTATTTCCCTTGTTGAATGGTCTTGGCATCATTGTTGAAATCAGTTGACCACAAATGTCTCTGTTTATTTCTGGACTCTCAATTGATTCTTGATTCTCCATTGATTTGTATGTCTGTGCTTATACCAGTACCACCCCCCCAGTCTTGATTACTGTAGCTTTGTAGAAAGTTTGAAGTTGGAAAATTGAAGTTGAAGTTTTGAGTTCTCCAACTTTACTTTCCTTTTTCAACATTGTTTTGGCTGTTCTTGAAGTGAAGTCACTCAGTCGTGTCTGACTGTTTGCGACCCCATGGACTGTAGCCTACCAGGCTCCGCTGTCCATGGGATTTTCCAGACAAGAGTACTGGAGTGGTTTGCCATTTCCTTCTCCAGGGGATCTTCCTGACCCAGGGATCAAACCCCAGGTCTCCCGCATTGCAGGCAGATGCTTTGGCTGTTCTTAGTGCCTTGTATTTCCATGTGAATTTTAGGATCTGTTTGTCAGTTTTTGAAGAAAACCTTGTATTTCTTTTGTTAAGTTTATTTCTGAGTATTTTATTCTTTTTGAAGCAATTGTAAATGGAATTTTGTACTCTTCATTGCTAGTGGATAGAAATACAATTGATTTTTGTATGTTGATCCTGGATAGCACCCTTGCTAGGCTAATTTATTAGCTCTAATTACTTTTTTGTAGATTCCTTACGACTTTATATATGAGATCATGTCATCTGCAAATATAGGTCGCTTTACTTCTTCCTTTCCATTCTGGATGTCTTTTATTTCTTTTTCTTACCTAATTGCCCTGGCTAGTAGACTATTGAATAGAAGTGAAGACAGTAGGGAATTTCCTGGCGGTCCAGTAGATAGGACTTGGTGCTTTCACTTCCACAGTCCAGGTTTAACCCCTAATTGGGGAATTAAGATTCCACAAGCTGCACAGCCTAAATAAATAAATAAAATTAAAACAAAGTGAAGACAACAGATATTCTTGTCTTGTTTCTGTTCTTAGAGGAGAAAACATTTAGTCCTTCACCGTAAGTGTAATGTCACATGCGGTATTTCTGTCAGATTGACGAGAGTTTCTTTCTATTCCTAGTTTGTTGAGTTTTTTTTTTTACTGTAAAAGGACATTAGATTTTATCAAATCCTTTTTTCCTGTCAGTTGAAACAACTCTGTGGTTTTTGTCCTTTATTAATATGATGCATTACATTGATTGGTTTTCATATTGAACCAAACTTGTATTCCTAGGTTAGAATACACTTTATCCTGGTATATAACCTTTCATTGCTGGATTTGGTTTGCTAGAATTTGTTGAGGATTTTATATCTATTTTCATAAGAGACATTGGTGTATAGTTGTCTTGTAATTTCTGGATTTGGTACTAGGGTAATATTGGCCTTATAGAGTAAGTTAATAGTGTGTTGTTGTATTTGAAAAATTTCTCAGTTTTACTATCTAATGGTATTAAGTACCAGTAGCTAAATACACAAAAACAAAAGTCCTTTGGATTCTTAGTAATTTTTTGAAGTATAAATGCGTCCTGAGGTCAAAAAGTTTGAAAACTGCTGGTTTAGGCTAAAGACATACCCTAGTGCCCAAGCAATGAACCAAAAAATAGGTCTCTTCTTTCTTGTCATAAACCAGTCCCATTTGTGTCATTTTACTCAAGTTATACACTCAAGGTGTCTCAATAAATAAAGTGAAAACACTACCAGACTGTGTTAACTTTACAGATGTGAAAAGATAAATGAATGGGCATATTAGACATATATATGTTAGCTAATGCTGTATCTTCAAAACAAATCTTTTTTTAAACTGAAAATTTTGTAAGAGCTGCAGGACTTTTATAGCCACTTATGGTATTGTTATGAGTGTCTTGTATTCTGTCATACAGGTAAAAAATGGCTAGTTTGTGTTTGTAAATTGTGTTTACGCTTTCTGTGATAGTACCAGTTTATTTTATTTTATTTTTTTGATAGTACCAGTTTTAAACCAATGATTCTCGCTATATGAGAGGTACACTTCCTTAGGAAGGTATTTCATAATTGCTTTGGAAGGTCCTTTAAACCACTCACAGCTAGCCTTTCCCATCCCCCATTCTTGTGTTCCTCTTTACTTCTATTGGACATGTATTTTATTTCTTGGATGTGTTAGAAAAAAAACCGGGAACCATTATTCTAAATCCTCTTAAGAGGTGTGTAGCTTTTTTCCCCTCACACCTGCTTCCTTAAAGCCAGAAAACCAGACCCATGTTTTTCTAATTAGTGTCTGTTTATTCTTCTATCCTCCTCTACAACTTCTCTTAAGACTGGTACTCTACTGGCTGTTTCTTACCTGACTTTGTCATTTCAATCTAGGAACTTCTATGTCACTCCCCTGTGTTCACTGATACTTTGGTATAATTCTTCATATCATATCAGGCAGTTGGAAGTGTAACATTGAAGGTTACCTAACATCTTAACTTTATTTTTCCTTAATTTCTGTATTCCAGTGGTATTCAACTTTCTTTGATGCGGCTACTCATATGGTTCATAAATGGTTCTACTTCTGACCAAAATCTCCTTAATATCTGTATACATCTTCCTCACTTCTTCAGTTTTCTCATCTATCCCTGATCTTTTTGTATAACCTCTTTTGAGTTTTATCCCTAGCTTTCGCCAGTATCATCACTGTTGTGTTGTCTTCAGTTCAGTTCAGTCGCTCAGTCATGTCTGACTTTTTGCGACCCCATGGACTGCAGCACGCCAGGCTTCCCTGTCCATCACCAACTCCTGGAGCTTAACTCAAACTCATATCGAGTTGGTGATGCCATCCAATACCCTATTGAAATATTCATCCTGTTAATCCCTTTCCCAGAATAATTTAAATATCTGCAAATTGTATAAACTAGTAGACTGGTGTTTTATATATGTAGTTAGGCCTTTAACCCAGCCTGGCAGTATTTCAGTCAGGTTTCTTTCCTGTTTCTCACTTTTGGTATTGTTTTTCTCTGATTGTAAGTCCTCTACTGCCCTCTGCCTTTCTCAGTTAGTGCTGGCCTTCTGTTTCATAGAACAGTGTTATAAAACTTACTTTCCCCACAGTTCTTTCAGATGTTAATAGGTTGTCCTGGGAAAAATTTTTTTTTAGTCAAATAAATCTGGAAAATGTTGCAAATTAGATCTTTCTCTTAGAGATTTGCAGTGCTTATTACCATACCAAAGCATCTTCTGGGAAGAAATCCATTTACCTTCAACACAGCTTTTCCCTCTCCACAATCCCAGCAAAATTGCTTGTAATAAGATCCTAAATAACCTCCTAATACTTTTTAATAATAATTGGTAATTACTTTTACTTACTTTAGTAGCATCTCTTTTTCCTCTCATCTCTGTCTTCCTCTTCTGCAGAAGTTAATCTAAAGCAGAAATTGTGCCACTCTTCTGCTTATAATCTATGGCTTCTCTTTGCTAAAGTCTAAACTTGACTCGGTATGTAAATATGTGTACCAATTTACATTCCCAGTTCATCTCCTGTATTCATCATTATGCATGCTATTTTGCATCCTAAAAAACTTGTTAAAATTTTATAAATGTATTTTTTCTAGTATATACAGATCTTATTCCTTCTTACTCCCTTTCTCAAGTGAAAAATTCTTTCACAGCTCAATTACCTTTATGATGAACACTTTTTCTTAGGCTCTTTCCTCAGGGTTTCCTTAACGTATGTCATGTAATATTGTTATTATTTGTTTATATGACTGTCTCCTCTTTTATACATGAGACTATTCTATTATCTTTGTATTCCCAGCTTTTTTTTTTTTTGTATTCCCAGCTTTTAACTGAACACCTTTTGTGTTAATGTTGACGATCTTTGTTAAAACACAGTCCATGTTTATATTTGTTTATCTGAACAAGTGCAGGCCTAGCTACATAATTTGCAGGACATATTGAGAAATAAAAATCTAAAGTCCCTAGTTCAGAAGGCAGGAAAAAGTGCTGTTAAAGTTACTAAAACGTAAAATTTTTTTCTTTCTTCTTTGATCTTTCTCTTAGCTTGTCATGTTTATTTACTTTTTAATGTCATTCTAAATAAAGAACAGTTGAAATTATTGAATTATCAATATTAAACATGAATTTTACTCTTCATCTTTATATTGTGCAATGCCAGTTTTAAATGCAAATATATGACTATTTAACTCTTATGTGAAATTGATGGTATTTCATAGCTTATACATGTATATTTCATTCTTTCCAGAACAGGGAAAACACTGTGTAAAACTTACTCAACTGTTTTTATTTAGTTTCTTATACTTGCACATTCTGCCAACAGTCTCTACCTTTGATTTGGCAGAACTGAAAGGTAAAGGACCTGTGACTTCTTCCCTCTGTCTTTCCCTTTCCTTCTGTTGTCACTTTTATCATAAGTGGTTAGTTAATACAGGGAAGTAACATGAGTAAGAAAAGACCTGATAGACTTTTTGGTAATTCATGTTTCTTAGAATTGATTGCCTTTCCTCTGTGAAGAAAGTTATATTTTAAATAGAAAATACGACTTCTTGGGCTGTTACTATCCTTGCTTACCTGGTTGTAGACAACATGCTTACTTTATGTCCCTTTGCGTTTCGCTAAACTCCCACACATCATGGACCCACTGCTACCCTGTGTTCACAGGGCATCACCAAGGCTCTAAGAGCAAAGTAGAAAGGAATGGCAGGTAGACACTTTGCATCTATCTCTTCTGCTCTCTTGCCTCTTCCTTTGTCCCACAAGACTTCACTACCAAACACAAGTTCAAAGATAAAGTTATTAAGAATATCAAGTTGATGACAGGAGAGCTTTAAATCAAGCATAGTGTCTTTCTGAGTATGGAGCCCTGTTTAACTGCACAGATCACATGACCATGAAATTAGCCCGAAACAAAAGGACTGGAGGAAATAGTAACATGTGTGGAGACAAAGAGATTGCCTTATTTCACCTTGTGATAAGCCCTGTTGCTACTACCTTATTTTGAGGTATTCTGAGGGTTGTGTTCCTTATTGCCTTGAAATTAGGTGTAGCCATGTGGCCCTTTTTTTGGCAAATGAAATGTGAATGAAGGCAACCTAGTGCTATTCTTTCTGCCTCTGTTTTGCTAATATGGGAGGTGAGATGAGATTAAAGCAGCTTGGCATGCTGAACCAGTGCATGAAGGACAGCTGCCTTAGAGAGTTACCTTAATTCCAAAAGCATTTTGCATGAGTTGTTAAATCAGTTTGTTATGATAAGCATTAGTTGTAGGAGTTGTTACCACAGCATAACCTGGCCCATTCCAAACGGTATGGATGTGAAATTTCAAAATGAGTGCGTTGTTAGAAGCACAAGCATTGGAGGGCCAGCACAGTTATATATCACAGTTTTTGGACCTATGGGGCAAGCTAAGTCTCCTTAGCAAACAACACTTAAAAAGTGTTAGCTACATTATTTACCCGAATACCCAAGAGCTGCTTGATACTGGAGGAATGAGGAACTTTCTGGTGTATATAGCATCACAGAACTCTTCCTGTAGATAGAGCTCATTCTTGATTATTTGTTTATAAGGAAAAAGAGGAAAGGCTGGCTTGGATAATTAGGGAATCCAGATGATCTCCATATCTCAGGGGAAAAAAACTCAAAAAACAATTGGCGACCTCAAGCTATTTTAATCAACAAATTGCTAGTGAAAAGAAGCATGACCTCAGCTTCTTTGACCAGTGGCCAAAAAAGCTTACCTAGATGAACATAGAAGGAAAAGACTTGAGTAGGGTGGGGGGTTCAGGATGGGGAACACATGTAAATCTATGGCTGATTCATGTCAATGTATGGCAAAAACCACTACAATATTGTAAAGTAATTAGCCTCCAAATAATAAACATAAATGAAAAAAATTAAAAAAAAAAAGAAAATACTTGAGTAATCTAGAAAACGTAGCTAATGGGGATTTAGATGAGGATTTAGATAATTTAGTTTAGAAATCCCATTTATTTACAAAACTGAATTTTCGAGAAGGGGGTGTGGTTCTACATGCCTTTGATCATAAAATCTCTGTCAGTTGATTTACCCATATAAAAAGTTATGCTTTTTTAACCTTTAGCTATTTTAGAGTTGATTAACGTTTAAAAATCGAGCTTTGTGATACTTTATATAAGCTTAATACACATTGTTTTGACTTTTTGAGTTAAAATTTTTTTTATTGTGGTAAAGGATCAAAGTGAAAGTGGTTCAGTTGTGTCCGAATCTTTGTGACCCCGTGGACTGTATAGTCTCCGGGCCAGAATACTGGAGTGGGTAGCCTTTCCCTTCTCCAGGAAATCTTCCTGACCCAGGAATCGAAACGGGGTCTCCTGCATTGCAGGTGGATTCTTTACCAACTGAACTATCAGGGAAGCCATAATGTGGTAAAGGATACATAACATTAAGTTTACTGTTTAACCTTTTTAAGTGTACATCTCAATGACATTAGAACATTCACGATGTTGTGCAACTATCACCACTATTTATTTCCAGAGTTTTTTTTTTTAATCATCCCAAACAGAGACTCTACCCATTAAACAATGACTCCCTATTTCCCACACCCCCAGCCCCTGATAACTTCTGTTCTACTTTCTGTTCCTATGAATCTACTAATTCTAAATCTTATACAGTTGGAATCATGCAATGTCTATCCTTTTGTAAGTGGCTTATTTAGCATGATGTCCTTGAGGTTCATCCATGTTGTAGCATGTGTCAGAGTTTCCTTCCTTTAAATGGCTGAGAAATATTCCATTGTATGTATATATCCCAATTTGTTTATCCATTCTTCTGTTAATAGATGCTTGGTTGCTTCTACCCTTTGGCTGTTGTGAATAGTATTGCAGTGAACATGATGTTCAAATATCTGAGTCTCTACTTTCAGTTCTTTTGAATATATGCCTACAAACAGAATTGCTGGATCATATGGCAATTCCATGTTTAAGTTTTTGAGGAACTTCCAACTGTTTTCTGCATCAGCTGCATTATTTTAGTTTCATCAGCAGTTGCATGAGAATTCCCACTTGTTTTGTTTTTGCTTTTGTTGCCTTTGCTTTTGGTATCAAATCCAAAAAATCACTGCCAAGTTGGATGTCAAGGATGAAAGTTTAAATTTTGATGAAGTCCAATTTATCTATTTTTTTCTTTTGTCCATGCCCTTGATGTCATATTTAGAAAATGTTGCCAAACTATGAAGATTTATAGTTTTTATGTGGTTATATGTATGTATATGTTTGTGTAACTTAGTGTATAAGGTATAGTTTTAGTATAGGGGTTAAATTTAGATCTTTGTCCTTTTGTTTTTATCTTTCACTTGTTTACTTCTGAAAATACAAGTATATATATTCTTTTTCTTACAAAAAGTTAGTTTACTATGCATGCCTGTGTATATTACTTTTTTTTCACTTAGCAGTGTATTTTCAGTATCGCTCCATAGCAGAATAGAGATTTCCTCATTTTGTTTTACATCTCTATGGTTATATATTTTGTTTTATGATAGTTTTTCTGTAATTTTTCAAGTGACTCAAATGGTCATTTGTGTTCTTTCCCTGTCTGCTTTTTTTACATTTAGTGTCTTGTTTTATTTGATCCATTTTGAGATAATTTTTGTAACTGGCAGAAGGTCAGAAGCCAGCTTCATTCCTTTGAACAGAAATGAATTCAGGAAATACAGGAATACATTCAGGAAAACTGAATCAGCATTTGTCCTTACCCCTATTCAATACTATCAGCATTGTCAAGTTGAATGCCCATGTGTGTGATGATCTATTTATTGGTTCTGTTCCATTGTATGTCTTTCTTATGCAATTATCAGACTGTTTTGGTTATTATAGCTTTGTCTAGAAAGCTTTGAAGTAATAAAGTGTTACTCTTCCAACATTTTTATTTTTTTAGATTGTTTTGCCTATTTAGAGTCCTTTGAAATTCCATATGACTTTTAGGATGGGTTTTTCTATTTCTGCAAAAAATGCCATTGTGGTTTTGATAATGACTGCATTGAATCTGTAGATCACTTTGGGTAGTATTGGCATCTTAACAGTATGGTTAACAATGTAAGTCATTGGCATTGACTTAAGTGAAGGAAACAAATGGGTGAGTGCACAGTGGGCTGCAGTTTATATTTGTCAGTCTCCAGCTTTTGGCAGCTCTGGGGACTCTTGACCTTAATTTTGTGACCCCATGGACTATAGCCCATCAGGCTTCTCTGTTCATGGAATTTTCCAGGCAAGAATACTGGAATAGGTATCCGTTCCCTTCTCCAGGGGATCTTCTAACCCAGGGATCAAACCGAGGTCTCTTTACCGTCTGAGCCACCAGGGAAGCCCAATAACAAAGGGAAAGAAAGAAAAAAAGTGAAGTCGCTCAGTCTTGTCCTACTCTTTGCTACCCCGTGGACTGTAGCCTACCAGGCTCCTCAGTCCATGGAATTTTCCAGGCAAGAGTTGCCGTTTCCTTCTCCAGGGAATCTTCCCAACCCAGGGATCGAACCTGGGTCTCCCGCATGGCAGGCAGACACTTTACTCTCTGAGCCACCACAGGGTGGAGTATGTAATTCTTCTAAAGTGAATGATAAACATTGTAAAATGTGTGTTTTCCAGTCTTCTGCTCCCTTGGGCTGTAGGACACGTGAACTTAGACTTTTCCTTCTTGTTTCTGACTCCTTAGTTACCATAGGTAGTGATCAGAGTTTGAAAAGAGAAGAGCAAGAAAGAAGTGGAAGGAATCTGTGGGCCTGCGATATCGCTGCATTTAAGTGTTTAATTTCTTTCAGTAATGTTTCATAGTTTTCAGTATACTAATTTTTTTGCCTCCTCAGTTAAATTTATTCCTAGGTATTTATTCTTTTTGATGCTATTGTAAGTGGGATTGTTTTTTAAATTTCTTTATGGATTTTTCATTGCTATTGTATAGCATTCTTTGTGTGTTTATTCTCTAAACTTACTGAATTTATTAGCTCTGATTTTGTGTGTATTTTTAGGATTATTTTATGATTTAAGATCATATCATCTGCAAACAGAGATGATTTTACTTCTTCTTTCCAAGTTTGGATTTCTTTTATTTCTTTTACTTGCCTAAGTGCTCTGGCTGTAACTTCTAGTACCTTGTTAAATAGAAGTGATAAAGCAGATGTTTTTTCTGGATCTTGGGAAATTTTTAAAATCCTTCACGGGTTATGATATTAGTTGTGTGTTTTTTATTTTGCTTTAGGTTTTTTTTTGTTGTTGCTAGTTGGCCTTTACCATGTTGAAGAAGTTCCTTTCTATTACTAGTTCATCATGAAAAGGTGCTGGATTTTGTCAAATGCTTCCTTCTGTGTCAGTTGAGATGATCATGTAATTTTTCTTTTCCTTCAATCTATTAATGTGGCTTATCACACTGATTGATATTTCATACGTTCAATCACGCTTACATTCCGAAGATAAATCTTACTTGGTCTTACTTGGTCATGGTGTATAATAACCCTTTTAATATGCTGCTAAATTTGGTTTGCTTGTATTTCATTGATGATTTTTTTGCATGTGTGTTCATAGAATCAGAGTAACACTGGCCTCATAGAATCAGTTAGGAAGTGTTCCCTCCTTTGCAGTTTTTTGGAAGTATGAGAAGGATTGATGTTAATTCTTTACATATTGAATAGACTTCAGTGGTATAGCCTTCTGATTCTGAGTTTTTTGGTTGAGGGATTTTTGATTATTTATTCAGTCTACTTGTTATAGGTGTATTCTGGGTTTATATTTGTTTTTGACCCAGTTTTGGTAACTTGTGTGTTGGTAGGAATTTGTCATCCCATCTACCTTATCCAGTTTGTTGATGTACAGTTGTTCATAGAATTATTTTATAGTCCTTATTTTAAATTCTATTAAATATCCTTTTGTTTTCATTTGAAAATTTGTGGTAAAATAATACATTGTTTTTAAAAGTACATTGTTTTCATTTGTCTTGAAATATTTTCTAATTGTCCTTGTGATTTCTCCTTTCACTCATTGGTTGGTTGAGTCCATTGTTTAGCTTCACATATTTGTGAATTTTCCAGTTTTTTCCTATTAACTGATTTGATTTCTAATTTCAGTCTGTTGTGATAAGAAAAGATAATTTGTATAATTTCAGTCTTTTAAAATTTATTAAGACTTGTTTTGTGGCCTAACAAAATAGTCTGTCCTAGAGTATGTTCCTTATATACTTGAGAGGACTGTCTATTCTGCTGATGTTGTGTTGAGTTATCAGGATCTATCTGTTAGGTCTCATTATACAGTGTTATTTAAGTCCTCTGTTTCCTTATTGGTTTTCTGTCTGGTTGCTCTAACCATAGGTATCTTCCCTGTAGCTCAGACAGTAAAGAATCTGTCTGCAATGCAGGAGACCTGGGTTCGATCCCTGGGTTGGGAAGATCCTCTGGAGAAGGAGATGGCAATCCATTCCAGTATTCTTGCCTGGAGAATCCCATGGAGAGAGGAGCCTGGCAGGCTACAGTCCATGGAGTTGCAAAGAGTCGGACATGACTGAGCGACTAACACTACTCCTACTACTACTGCTCTAACCGTTATTGAAAGATAGATATTAAAGTCTCCAGTTAATGTATTTACTTATTTAATTGAAGTGTAGTTGATTTACAATGTTGTTAATTTTTGCTATACAACAAAGTGACTCAGTTTTATATATATATATATATATATATATACACACACAGACACATTCTTTTTAATATTCTTTTCTATTGTGTTTTATCCCAGGATATTGAATATAGTTCCCTGTACTATAAAGTAAAACCTTTTTTTCTGTCTACTCCATATGTAATAGTTTACATCTATTAACCCCAAACTTCTAGTCCATCCCCCCCCACACAGTCCCTTCTCCCTTGGCAGCCACAGGTCTGTTCTCTATGTCTTTGTGTCTGCTTCTGCTTCATAGTTAGGTTCATTTGTGTTATATTTTAGATTGTACACACACACACACACACACACACATATATAAGTGATATCATACAGTATTTGTCTTTTTCTGACTTCCTCCATGTAGTATGATAATCTCTAGTTGCATCCATGGCATTATTTACTTTGTTCTTATGAATGAATAGTATTCTGTTATATATATGTACTACATCTTTAAAAAAAATTTTTTATTGGAGTACAGTTGATTTACAATGTTGTGTCAGTGTCAGGTATACAGCAAAGTGCATCAGTTTTACATATACACATATCCACTCTTTTTTTAAGATTCTTCTCCCATATAAGTTGTTACAGAGTATTGAATAGAGTTCCTTGTGCTATACAGCAGGTTCTTATTAGCTCTCTATTTTATATATAGTACTATGCATATGTCAGTCCCAGTCTCCCAATTTATCCCTCCTGTCCCTCCCCCCATCCCCAGGTAATCATAAGTTTGTTTTCTCTATTTGTAACTCTGCTTCTGTTTTTTAAATAAGTTCATTTGTACAGTCCCTTTTTGTTTAGGTTTCAGATATAAGTGATATAATATGTTTGTTTTTCTGTGCCTGACTTGCTTCACACAGTATGTCAATCTCTGGGCTGCAAATGGCATCAGTTCAGTTCAGTCGCTCAGTCGTATCCGACTCTTTCCGACCCCATGGGCTGCAGCATACCAGGCCTCCCTGTCCATCGCCAACTCCTGGAATCTACTCAAGCACATGTCCATTGAGTCGGTGATACCATCCAAACATCTCATCCTCTGTCATCCCCTTCTCCCACCTTCAATCTTTCCCAGCATCAGTTTTCAAATGAGTCACTTCTTCACATCAGGTGGCCAAAGTATTGGAGTTTCAGCTTCAGCATCAGTCCTTCCAATGAATATTCAGGACTTCCAATCAAATATCCAGTGATTTTTGGACCCAAAGGAAATAAACTCTGTCACTGTTTCCCCATCTATTTGCCACGAAGTGATGGGACCAGATACCATGATCTTAGGTTTCTGAATGTTGGGTTTTAAGCCAACTTTTTCACTCTCGTCTTTCACTTTCATCAAGAGGCTCTTTAGTTCTTCTTCACTTTCTGCCATAAGGGTGGTGTCATTTGCATATCTGAGGTTATTGATATTTCTCCTGGCAATCTTGATTCCAGCTTGTGATTCATCCAGCATGGTATTTCTCATGATGTACTCTGCATACAAGTTAAATAAGCAGGGTGACAATATACAGCCTTGACGTACTAGTTTCCCAATTTAGAACCAGTCTCTTGTTCCATGTCCAGTTCTAACTGTTGCAAATGGCATAATGCTGTTCTTTTTAATGGCTGATTAATATTCCCTTGCATATGTGTACCACTATTCATCCATTCATTTGTGGATGGTCATTTAGGTTGTTTCCATGCCTTGACTATGGTAAATAGTGCTGCTGTGAAGATATGAATGCATGTATCTTTTGAATTATAGCTTTGTCTAGATATATGCCCTGGACTGGGATTGATGGATCCTATGGTAGCTCTTTTACAATTTTAAATAGCACAACTGGAATTCTATCACCTCCACTGGCTTTGTTCATAGTAATGCTTTCTAAGGTCCACTTGACTTCACACTCCAGGATGTCCATCTCTAGGTGAGTGAGCACACCACCATGGTTACCTGGGTCGTTAAGACCTTTTCTGTATAGTTATTCTGTGTATTCTTGCCACCTCTTCTTAGCCTTTTCTGCTTCTGTTAGGTCCTTCCTGTTTCTGTCCTTTTATGGTGCCCATCCTTGCATGAAATGTTCTCTTGATATCTCCAGTTTTCTTGAAGAGATCTCTAGTCTTTCCCATTCTGTTGTTTTCCTCTATGTCTTTGACTTGTTCACTTAAGAGGGCCTTATCTCTCCTTGCTATTCTCTGGAACTCTCTGTTCAGTTGAGTATGTTCAAACTGTCATATAGTTCAGCTCATTTCACATGCTAGCAAGGCTATGCTCAAAATCCTTCAAGCTAGGCTTCAGTAGTATGGGAACTGAGAACTTGCAGATGTTCAAGCTGGATTTATTTAGAGAAGGTAGAGGAACCAGAGATCAAATTGCCACCATTCGTTGGATGATGGAGAAAGCAAGGGAATTCCAGAAAAACATCTGCTTCATTGTGTGAATCACAACAAACTGTGGAAAATTATTAAAGAGATAGGAGTACTAGACCACCTTACTTGTCTCCTGAGAAATCTATGTGCAGGCCAAGAAGCAACAGTTAGAACTGGACATGGAACAACAGACTGGTTCAAAATTGGGAAAGGATTACGACAAGGCTATATATTGTCACCCTGCTTATTTAACTTATATGCAGAGTACATCATGGGAAATACCATGCTGGATGAATCACAAGCTGGAATCACAACTGCTGGGAGAAATATCAACAACCTCAGATATGCAGGTGATGCCAATTTAATGGCAGAAAGTGAAGAGGAACTAAAGAGCCTCTTGATGAGGGTGAAAGAGAGTGAAAAACCTAGCTTGAAATTCAACATAAAAAAGCCAAGATAAAAAAAAAAAAGCCAAGATCATGGCATTCGGTCCCATCACTTCATGGCAAATAGAAGGGGAAAAAGTAGAAGCAGAGACAGGTTTTATTTTCTTGGATGCCAAAATCACTGCAGCAGCTGTGAAATTAAAAGACATTTGCTCCTTGGAAGGAAAGTTATGACAAACCTAGACAGTAAACTGAAAGCAGAGACATCACTTTGCTAACAAAGGTCCTTATAGTTAAAGCTGTGGTTTTCTAGTAGTCATGTATGGATGTGAGAGTTGGATTATAAAGAAGGCTGAATGCCGAAGAATTGATGCTTTTGAATTGTAGTGCTGGAGCAGATTCTTAAGAGTCTCTTGGACAGCAAGGAGATCAAACCAGTAAATCCTAAAGGAAATCAACCCTGAATACTCACTGGACAGACTGATGCTGAAGTACCAATACTTTGGCCACCTGATGGGAAGAGCTGGCTCATTGGAAAAGACTCTGATGCTGTGAAAGATTGAAGAGAAAAGGAGAAGGGGGCAGCAGAGGATGAGAAGGCTAGATAGTATCACTGATTCAATGGACATGAATTTGAACAAACTTTGGGAGATGGTGGAGGACAGAGGAGCCTGGTGTGCTGCAGTCGATTTGGTTGGACACAACTTAGTGACTGAACAACAACAACAAATGGTAGCTCTATTTTTGGTTTTCTGAGGAACTTCCATACTATTTTCCATAGTGGCTGCACCAGCCTGTATTCCCATCAACAGTGTTGGAGGGTTCCCTTTTGTCTTCATCCTCTCCAGCATTTGTTATTTGTAGACTTTTTGATGATGGCCATTCTGACTGGTGTGAGGTGGTACCTCATTATAGTTTTGATTAACATTTCTCTGATAATTAGTGATGTTGAGCATCTTTTCATGTGCTTTTTGGCCATCTGTATGTCTTGTTTGGAGAAATGTCTATTTTAGATCTTCTGTTCATTTTTCGATTGGGTTGTTTGTTTTGTTGTTGTATGAACTATTTGTATAATTTGGAAATTAAGCCTTTGTTGGTCTCATCATTTGCAAATATTTTTTCCAATTCTGTAGGTTGTCTTTTTGTTTCATTTATGGTTTCCTTTGGTATGCCAAGGCTTGTAAGTTTGATTATGTCCCATTTGTTTATTTTCATTTGTATTTCTGTTGCATTAGGAGACTGATCTAAAGAAATACTGATATGATTTATGTCAGAGAATATTTTACTCATGTTTTCTTCTGGGATTTTTATGGTGTTAATGTCTAAAATGTTTAAGCCTTTAAGTCATTTTGAGTTTATTTCTGTGTATGGTGAGAGGTTGTGTTCTAACTTTATTTATTTATATGTGGCTGTCCAACTTTCCCAACACCACTTAAAAAAATTTATTCATTTTTATTTATTTATTCTTGTGGCACTTGGGATCTTTAGTTGCAGCAAGCAAAGTCTTAGTTATGGCATGTGGGATCCAGTTCCCCTACTAGGAATTGAACCTGGGCCTGCTGCATTGGGAGCACAGAGTCTTAGTTGATAGACCACCAAGGAAATCCTCTAACATCACTGTCTTTTATCCCATAGTATATTTTTGGTTCCTTTGTTGACAATTAATTGACAGTAGGTGTGTGGGTTTATTTTTGGGCTCTGTGTTCTATTCTATTGATCCATGTCTTTTTTTGGTGCCAATACCATGCTGTTTTGATTACTGTCGCTTTGTAGTATTATCTGAAGTCTAGGGTGGTTATGCTTCCCGCTTTGTTCTTTTTCTTCAGGATTGCTTTGGCAATTCTGGGTCTTTTTTGGTTACATATAAATTTTAGGATTATTTGTTCTAGTTCTGTGAAAAGTGTCGTGGGTAGTTTAATAGGGATCCAGCCATTGTCATAGAACTGCTTATTTCTCTTTTCAATTTTGTTAATTTTTGCTTCCTATTTTGGGGACTCTGTTACTAGGTTCATATATGTTTATAATTATTTCATGCTTTTGCTGGATTAATCTTTTCATCAGTGTATAATGCCCTTCTTTGTCTGTTGTTACCTGTTTTGACTTAAAGTATATTTTTTCCTGACAATTATATAGCCAGTTCAGCTCTATATTGATTACTGTTTTCATGGAATATCTTTTTCCAGACTCTGCTTTCAACCTCTGCTTCTGTCTCTAAAGTGAATCTCTTATAGATAGATGATAGATGGCTCATATGTTTTTTAATTTAGTTTTCCAATCTTCGCCTTTAATTGAAGAGGCTAATTTATTTACATTTAAAGTAATTATTTACTTATTTATTTTTGGCTTTGTTGGGTCTTCATTGTGTGGACTTTTTCTCTAGTTGAGGCAAGCAGAGGCTATTCTCTAGTTGTGGTGTGTGGGCTTCTCATTGCAGTGGCTTCTCTTGTTGCAGAGCACAGGCTCTAGGGTACATGGGCTTCAGTAGTTGCAATTCTTGGGCTCTAGAGCACAGCGTCAGTAGTTGTGGCACATGGGCTTAGTTGCTCTGCAGCATATGGGATCTTCCAAGACCAGGGATTGAACCGATGTCTCCTGCCTGGCAGGTGGATTGTTTACCATTGAGCTTTGTTTTCTTGGGCTCCAAAATCACTGTGGATGGTGACTGCAGTCATGAAATTAAAGGACGCTTGCTCCTTGGAAGAGGGCTTTCCTGATAGCTCAGTTGGTAAAGAATCTGCCTGCAATGCAAAAGACCCCAGTTTGATTCCTAGGTTGGGAAGATCTGCTGGAGAAGGGATAGGCTACCCACTCCAGTGTTCTTGGGCTTCCCTTGTGGCTCAGCTGGTAAAGAATCTGCATGCAATCTGGGAGACCTGGGTTTGATCCCTGGGTTGGGAAGATCCTCTGGAGAAGGGAAAGGCTACCCACTCCAGTATTCTGGCCTGGAGAATTCCAAGGACTGTACAGTCCATGGGGTTGCAAAGAGTCAGACACGACTGATCAAGTTTCACTTTCCTTTCCCTTGGAAGAAAAGCTATGACAAACAGCATATTAAAAAGCAGAGACATTACTTTGCCAACAACAGTCCATCTAGTCAAAGCTGTGGTTTTTCCAGTAGTCATGTTATGGATGTGAGAGTTGGACCGTAAAGACAGTTGAGTGGCAAAGAATTGATGCTTTTGAACTGTGGTGTTGGAGAAGACTTAAGAGTCCCTTGGACTGCAAGGAAATCAAACCAGTCCATCCTAAAGGAAAACAGTCCTGAATATTCATTGGAAGGACTGATACCAAAGCTGAAGCTCCAATACTTTGGCCACCTAATGGGAAAAACTGACTCATTGGAAAAGACCCTGATGTTGGGAAAGATTGAAGGCAGGAGGAGAAGGAGACAGAGGATGAGATGTTGGATGGCATTACTGACTGGATAGACATGAGTTTGAGCAAGCTCCAGGATATGGTGATGGACAGAGAAGCCTGGAGGACTACAGTCCATACAGTCCCTAGGTCGCAGAATTGGATGCAACTAAAGTGACTTAGCACAAGTGTACAATATAGTGATTCCGTATTCAAGTATACTGGGAAATGATCACCATAATAAGTTTGGTTAACGTCTGTACAAATGCTGTATCTTTATGGGAACTGAGAGGTCCCTGGTGATTTTATGTAATTGTAAAATTATCAGAACCAATATAACATTAGCATCACTGTGTTTTAGGATTTGCATTGAATTATAATATCTTAGTTGGAATAGACTGGTTTATTTTATAGTTTAGAAATGACTTAGAGAGGGTCAGTGTCTCTTGTTTAATGTCACTCAGTAAGTAACTAGTGGGCCTCAGGGGTTGGAAAAATGAAAGTGTTAGACACTCAGTCGTGTTCCACTCTTTGCAACTCCATGGACTGTAGCCTGCCAGACTCTTCTGTCCATGGGATTCTCCAGGCAAGATGCTGGAGTGGGTTGCCATTCCCTTCTCCAGGGGATCTTCCCCACCCAGGAATCTAACCTCAGTCTCCTGCATTGTAGGCAGATTCTTTACTGTCTGAACCAGGGGTTGGAGGTCTTAGCTGAAATTGACTCATCATATAATTTTTCTTTCCAAAGTAGTAGGAGCTTTGGATAACTTTCTGTAATCAGGCCTTAAAATAGTTTCCCTTGTCTATCCCATGAAGGGTTACTTGGACAGTAACGTAATTCTTTCTGTGATACAGCTTTTCCATTAGTTATGCAATAGTTAATTCAGGTAAGCTTTCTCAGTTAATGTATCTAAACAACACTTTTTAAGTTTCAGGCCCCAGAACTTGTGGTCAACCTGCAATTGAATGATGGATAATTACAGAAAGGCATCAAAAACTTCTCTTGAAAGAATTCCAGTTTCTGCTGAAGACTTTAGTTTGCAGCAGGAAAAGAATGATGTAAAGACATCAGTCTGGAATAGATATTCTTTTAATTGTTAGTGATTTTGAATGTTTATTAAGTACGTAGCATTGTGGTAGTCATTGATGGTAAGGATTCAAGGAAGGTAGAAGACATGATTAGAACTAGAAGTAGGAAATGGACTGATGTTTAATGATTTACTAAAAATTGCATGGAATACATTCCGAATGCTATTGTTTTCTGTATCAGACACTTAAATTTGTTAAAAATTCTCTGTATTTTCTTGTTAATAATTGGTTATTTAAGGTTAAAATCTCACTTAATACTCATTACTGCATTATGAAAATATAACCAGGAACTGGAAAGTCTGACATTTTTATTTGTTTCAACCAGTTTTGCTGAATGTGCACTGGGAAGCAGTGAATCTTATTTTCAAAGCACTATGTTCTCAGAGAGAACTACATTTCTAGGGACTGTAGCTTTTTGGGGAGAATTTTATACTCTTGATGCATGCATGCTAAGTTGCTTCAGTTGTGTTCAACTCTTTGGACTGTAGTCCTCCAGGTTCTGTCCATGGGATTCTCCAGACAAGAATACTGGAGTGGGTTGCCATTTCCTTCTCTAGGGGATATCCCCAACCCAGGGATCAAACTTGAGTCTCCTGAATTGGCAGGTGGGTTCTTTACCACTAGTGCCAACTGGGAAACCCATATTGTTGATAGCTTAAAAGAAAAAGTTAAAAATAGCTATTTTTCTGTCAAATTACCTCAGCTTTTTTTTGAAGCAAGAGGACATTTGCTACTCATATAAGAAAAAGTGGGGAAGATCAGAAGATAACTAAGGTATGTTTTTTAATAACACATTATTCCTATTAAAAATGTAAATATTGCTTCAGTTGTGTGAAATAGATTGCTCACTTAAAGTGAAACCTGGCAGTTTTTGAGTCTTTAAACTCCTTGGTTGCATTTATCTATATTCAGTAGATTGATTTTTAAAAAAATCTTTGTAGCTTTTATTTATACATACAAACTTGATTTATAGAGGTTTTTCTGTTCTTTTTTTCTTTTTGAGTAGAGGAATAGTGTGTCTAAAAAGTTTTATAAACAGAATTGTAGATCACCTTTGCTATATCAGGTCTTTATTGTTTAGGCTTTTGTCAGTAAGGTGACATCTACAAAATTATTAGAGTTGTTATCATAGAATAGGAAAAGAAAATTTAAAATAATTTGGTTACTGGATAAGGCTAAGCTATTAATTTAGAATAGAGCCCATTTTTATTTTTAAAATAAGGAACCTGAAGCAGTTTCTACAAGAAATTATATATATTTGACAACTGTTTTGACAGGTATGTAAAAAAAGCTTTATCAAGAATAATAAAAGAAAAATGTATTAAATTTAAATATAAAAAATCCAGGTGCAAAAACATTCTTTTATAGGCAAAAGTACTTTATTTCCAGCTTTTTACTGGGAAATAATGTTAGTCAAAAAAGAAACTAATGGTGAAAATCTAATATGGCTTTGGCTCAAGTTTTAATTAGTTCCTTTAAATATTATCTTACAGAATAATTTAGAGACAGAGGGACAACCATGTGAGAACACAGGAGGGAAAAAGAAAAAAAATAATTTAAAAAGAAAAGCCTAGTAAAATTTTTTAAATTAAAATATATTTTATTTACAATATTAGTTTCAGGTGTGCAGCATAGTGATTCAGTGTTTTTAGAGATTATACTCCACTGAAAGTTATCGCAAGATAACGGCTGTAATTTCCTGTGCTATACAATGTGTCCTTGTTGCTTATCTGCCTAGTAGGTTTCTAAAATAAAAGATAATATTAATCTGAACAGAGATGAAGGCAGAGACTGTAGAGGACTGTACTACAACAGGAATTGTGAAAGCTAGGTCCAAGTAGGTTTGTAGAATTAGTAATCCCAGGTGGCTCATTGGTAAAGAATCTGCCTGCCAGTGCGGGAGACCGGAGACTAAGGTTTGATCCCTAGGTGGGGAAGATCGCCTGGAGGAGAAAATGGCAACCTACTCCAATATTCTTGCCAGGAAAATCCCATGGACAGAGGAGCCTGGTAGGCTACAGTCTGTGGGGTCGAGTTGGACACGACTGAGCATGCATGCACACCAAGTTGAGTAAGATGTTTCAGTGAAGACACAACTGGGTAAGTTTAATATCTTTCTTTTTTTTTGGAAGTATGCTTTGACATAAACATAGATAGTTTAGAGTAAATGAATTGTGTTCTGATCACACAATTTTTGTTTTAAAACGATGTATAGATATATGATTAGGTAGTGTTTTTGTTTTAAAACGATGTAGAGTTTTATGATTAGAGGTGTTTGACTGCCCAAATTTGTTATTTAATAAATTAACCAAGTAAAATCAAAAGTGCTACATGCAGTTTGCTTTTGGTGACTAATTTTTATTCATGTTTTTAATCTTTGTTTAGAGGTGTAAATTTAAGTATCAATTTAAGGCATATAGGACAAACTGAAAAGTAAAAAAAAAAAAAAATCCTGATTTCCCTAATACATAGTATACAAGCTATTTCTCGTATAGAGGGGCTATAAAATGCAGTATTTTTATCTGTTTATAGTTTGTGGTAAAAGTGTAATAGTTCTTTTAATATTTTAGAAAAAAATTGGTTCTGACTTTTTGTTCATTATTACTATCTTTTTGTAAACATTATTATTCTTTTAGAGCAGTTTTAGTTTCACTGTAGAGTTGGGCAGAAAGTACATTGTTGTTCAGTTGCTCAGTCATGTCCGACTCTTTGTGACCCCATGGACTGCAGCACACCAGGCTTCCTGTTCTCCACTATCTTCTGGAACTTGCTCAGACTCATGTCCGTTGGGTTGGTGATGCCATCCAACCATAGTGCCCATGTAACTCCCTTCCCTCGCATAGGAATAGTTTCCCCCACTATCAACATCCCTGCACCAGAGTGGTACATTTGTTATAATTGATGAACCTACACTGACGCATCATTATCATCCAAAGTCATAGTTTACCTTAGAGTTCAGTCTTAAAGATATCCATTCTGTGGCTTTTGATAAATGCATAATGACATATATCCACCATTATATCATCATACAGAATATTACTATCATTTTTAAACTCTGAGTTCCCATTGGTTTCTTAAAATTTTCTTACCTCAGAAGATTTTATTAAACTCCTTTTTTTTTTGGAGATGGAAAAAGTCTGTTGACGTTGATTCCCCATGTTTAAAGGGCCAAGTTAGAAGTAGATTAATGACATAAACAGGTAGTGTTTAGTAGGAAAGTCATGTGGGAAAGATCTTACCACCTGTGTGTGTGTTCAGTCGCTAAGTCATGTCTGACTTTGCAGCCCCCTGGACTGCAGCATCCCAGGCTTCCCTGTCCTTCACTATCTCCCAGAGTTTGCTCAGATTCATGTCTATTGAATTAATGATGCTATCTAACCATTTCATCCTCTGCCGTTCCCTTCTTTTGCTGTAAGTCTTTCCCAGAATCAGTCTTTGCCAATTTGTTGTGTTATTTTTGCTCCATTTTCTTTTAGGTTAATTGTGGTACATCAGTTGCAAGTTTTATTTCCCCTTTTAGTTGAAATGCTTAGTGTACAACAGCATTTTACTTCTAAAGTTCCCATGTTTTGATGTCATTTGCCAGAATTACATTAGAACCTCCTTTATGGGCATTTTGCTGTTATTTACTAAGTGGGCATTAACTATTTCTCATATTGTTTTCAGAGTTTAAAATTTTTTATTTTTTACTATTCAGTTTTGAAAGTAAATTGTAAAAGCTTTTTTTATGTCTAATCAATTTTTAAAAAACGGTTTTTGCATTTTAAATAACAGATTTTGTTTTGTTTGTTTTTTTTCTTAACGCAATAGTTTGCTTGCCTAAACTGGATTTGAAGTAATTCAAACTACTGGAGATCTGCCACATTACAATATCATAGAAGGAAGCAGGTTTTCAAATAATGGAAGAGTCTAAGACCTCTGAAAATGAAAATCATGAACCAAAGAAGAATGCTTGGGCTCTTTCTGAAGAAAGCAAAGCAGTTAAAGTTATAACTAATCAGACTTTGAAAGCTAAAAATGATAAATCCATAAAAGAAATTGGGACCAACTCTCCAAATAGAAATAGTAGTAAAAAAAATAAGCAAAATGATATTTGTATAGAAAAAACAGAAGTTAAATCATGTAAAGTAAATGCTGCCAGTGTTCCAGGTAAAGATTTGGGATTAGTCCTTCGAGATCAAAGTCACTGCAAAGTGAAAAAATCACCTAATTTACCAGCGAAAGCAGAAAAGTTACCTGTTTCTCAGGCAAAAGTAGAAAGAGCACCCAGTTTACAGGCAAAAACAGAAAAACCATCAAAGTCACCTAATTCACCAGTGAAAACAGAAAAGACACCCAGTTCACAGGCAATAGTAGCAGAAAAGACACTTAATTCACAGAGAAAAGCAGAAAAAGTACCTGGTTCTCAGACGAAATCAGAAAAGGTACACAGCCTGCCAGCAGAAGCTGAGAAGGTACCCAATTTACTGTTGAAAGAAAACATGAGACAGACAGAATTACAGCACATTGGAAAAAAAATTCCAAGTTCCTTTACTTCTCTGGATAAAGTGAATACTGGTGTTGCAGAAGAAGAAAAATCTGCTATGGAAAACTCACAACGATCTCAGAAGCAGCAAACGTGTACAGATAATACTGGTGATTCTGATGATAGTGCTTCAGGAACTGAAGACATATCAGATGATTTGAGTAAGTAAAACTTAGATTATCCCACAACTCACATTTTTGGAGAGATATTTTAATATTCAGTTCAGTTCAGTTCAGTCGCTCAGTCGTGTCTGACTCTTTGCGACTCCATGAATCGCAGCACACCAGGCCTCCCTGTCCATCACCAACTCCCGGAGTTTATTCAACTATATGTGTTCTTTAAATTTTTTCCTAGTTTGATTTTAACAATTTTAACTATGAAAAAGACATTCTTTAGATGGAAAAACATTTATTATGATAGGACAAAGCTTGTGAAAATACAAATTTAGTGGCTTATGTGGTTGGTACACACACAGGCACATAAACTCTTTTTATTTATTTATTTATTTATTTTTACATATACTCTTTTTAAATGGTCCTGGTAATACAATACCCATTCATTCACCAAACATGTATGCATGTATTGAGTTCCTATTATATGTCGTTCAGGTATTTACAATGGAAAACCAAAAGAATACAGCCCCAGGTCTCAAGGAAGCTTCTAGTTAGGTGAAGGTATTACAGATAAGTAAGTTGGTAATTTAGTTCAGTGCCAAAAACTTAGAATTGAGAAAGTACATGATTTAATTGAGGTATTTATACTTTTGGGGCTTCCCTGGTGGCTCAGTGGTAAAGAATCTGCCTGCCAATGCAGGAGACACAGGTTCATTCCCTGGGTTGGAAAGATCCCCTGGAGAAGAAAATGGTAACCCACTCCAGAATTCTTGCCTGGGAAATTCCACAGACAGAGGAGCCTGGGAGACTGTTACAGTTCATGGGGTGGCAAAAGAGTCGGATACCACTTAGTAACTAAACATCAACAACATTTAGACTTTGGGTTGAGAAAAGGTGTGATGCAAAGGTGAGACTTCAAGTGTGACCGAGGTTCATTATGACTGAAACAAGGACTTGAGGAGGAATGTGGCAAAAGATGGAGCTGAAAAAGGCACACAAGAATTAGAGAGTAAGGGGCCTTTAGGATATGATAGGACTTTATGAGTGTTTTGAGAAGCCACTAAAGCCACTGTGATCACATATATGTGTGTATATTTTTTGGGATACAGTGCAGCAAATTCTTTGACAGGAACAAAACTGGAAGCAGAGACGTGTTATGACACTGTTGCAGTTTACTTGAGAACTGTCAGTGTAAAATTAATTTTCTAATAGGATCTTGATATTTGCTTTAATTAATTTCTTATAAATATTGTCCATGTCTCTTGAGTAATCTTAATTTTGTTGAAATTAATGAATTTTCCCTGGCAGTCTTTTTTCCTGATGTTTCTGTGGCTAAAAGAATAAAACCTTTTCTTGATGTATAAATAGAAAAAGCTATTTTTAAGTCATTATTTACCACTCGTTGAGAAATGCTAATAAACAGTTCAGAAATAGCTTCTTTTTGTTTCTAGTGTACATAGATAATGGTTTATTGACAGACCTTTTTTTTTTTTTAATTTAGTAGAGGTACCTGTATGTAAGAAACAATATTAGTACTTTCATAGATATGGCTTAGGACAAGACCCTCAAAAGTAAGTCAAAGACAATATCAAATAAATAATAGTACTGAAAGTTTTTGGATATGGCAAATCTAAACATGATAGTATGTGACTAAAGTTGGGAAATACTGTTGTATGAGATCACTTACAAGGGTCTGATCACTTTAATTAGTTAAAGCTATGATTTAAAGATTTTTTTTTTTAAAGGTGACAAAATAAAGTGACAGAGTGAGGTAGTTAAGCTAGTGAGCTCTGGAGTAAAATTTCATAGGTTTTGAATCTTATCTTCCTCACTTAAGAGCTTTGTGAACTTGGATAAGCTGCCCATCCTTTACAACATATCTTCAGTTTCCTCATTTTTTTAAAAAGTGGAGATGTTGCTGCCTTTGTTACAAAGGTTAAGTGAAATAATTCATAGAATGTTTCATGTAGTCCCTGACACAGTAGGCACGATTGCAGTGAATATCCTTTGTTATTATTATTTCTCCAATGAAGTGCAGTTTCGTTATTTGTTAACGTGGAGAACGAGTTGAACTAGCTTCAGGAAGATAGTGGACTGAGTAAAGGTCCTTTTGAGAAACTTGTTTTAACAAAGTAATGAGAATGAGTTATAATAATCATTTCATAAATAAGGGCTTATTTTAAAGAATTCTCTTCAATATGTATAATATTGGTGTTGAAGTCCTGTTGATACAGAATTATGTAGCACTTTTTTTTTCTATTTTGTAAATTAACTTTTTACATAGATTTCCCCTTTGTAAATTAAATAGAATAAAATCTCTTTGTCTAGGTCATTGTCTGTTTGGACTTAACATAGTTTATAGACTTTTGATTAATCTCAGGCCTACCTGATTAGTGAATTAATTTTCATTAGGTCCAATTTTGGCTCTCACAATTTCTCCTTTTGCCATTCATAAATTAAAAAAATATTTTGAGTGATATCTGCTATGTGCCAGTTACTGATCTAGTCGCTGAGAATATAACAGTGAACAAAACAGGTAATACTACACTTATGGAGTTAATATTCTAGTGGGAGGAAATAGATGACAAACATAGTAAGTAACAGAAGTATGTAATAAGTTAGATGGTGATAAATATTATAAATAAAACAGGAAAGGTTGTAAAGAATGGAAGAATGATGCTGCTGTGTCTGGTGGTGATGTTTCACATTTAAATTGTCACTGAGAAGGTGACATTAGAGCAAATATTTGAAGTTAAGAGGTGAGAGAGTGCGCCTGGTAAATATTTGAAGGGAGTGTATTCTAGATCTGAGCTTCTTTCAAACTTTAATGTGTGTAGGAATCGCCTGGGAAGTGTATTAAAATTCAGGTTCTTGGGCTCCATTCTCTGGGATTGTTTTATTTAGAAAGTTAAGAGTCTGATGATGCTGGATTTCTAACAAGCCCCTGAATGAAACTTTTGCTGCTGGTGGTCAGGATCATGCTTTTGGACAGCAGAACCTATTAGTAACTCATCTTTTTACTTTTCACTTATACCACCCTTCCTTATGTTTTCAACATAGCAGCCAGAATGATCCTGTTAAAATTATTCAGATTGTGTTACTGCTATTCAGAATGTTTCAGTCATTTTCAATATATCAGAGTAAAAGCTAGTGTCCTTGCTGTGACCTTGTGATTTTCGACCCTCCCCCCTGCTTCTCTGCTCTCATTTATCTACTTCTTATCCTTTTTCTCTGTTCCAACAGCATGATTTCCTTGCAGTTCCTCAAATGTGAAGGCAAGTGGTCACCTGATGTGTTTTGTATTTGCTTTTTCTTTGCCTGGAACACTCTTCTTCCAGATGGCCACATGGCTAGCTGTCTTACCTCCTTCACCTTCTCATTGAGCCTTTTGCTGGGTTGCTTATCTAAAATTTATAACCCTTACCTCTACTTGTGGCATTCCTTATTCCTTGTACCGTTTTTTCTCCAAAGTTCTTGTTATCATCTGTCATATTTAAAGTTTCTCCCATTTACCTTTTTATGTTTTGAGATACACCATAACATACACCATACACCATAACATTTGCCATTTAAAAATATACACTTTAGTGTTTTTTAGTGTATTTATAAAATTGTGTAGACATTCAGTTCAGTTCAGTTCAGTTGCTCAGGCATATCCGACTCTTTGCGACCCCATGAATCGCAGCACTCCAGAGGCCCACTGTCTAAATCTTGAATATTTTCACCACCTCTAAAAGAAATTCCATACCCATTAGCAGTCACTACTCATTATCCTGTCCTCCCAGGTACTGCCAACCACTGATTTAGTTTCTGTCTCTGTAGGTTGCCTCTTTTATATGAACGAGATCATGAAGCATGTGGCCTTTTGTGTTTGGCTTCTTTCACTTAGTGTATTTTAAGATTCACCCATGTTGTAGTAGGTATTGGTATATCGTTCTTTTTCATTGCTAAGTAATATTCCAGTTGGGCCCTTGTGCTAGGAGACACATCACCTCCAGAGGTACACTGTTTTTGTTCAGAAAATTAGTGCTATCGAAAGAAAGAACCGACTTTCAGAGTTCTTGTAGATGGCATGTAGAGTGGCTTTTGAGGGCAGCGAGGAGAGGTTTATTGATTATCTATGAGCATTTACTTTTAAAAGTAATATTAGATTTGTCCAAGTCAATTTATTTAACACACTTATTGTCATCTCTGGTATAGGCATTGTATTAAAATCTGAAGGTACGAAAGTGAATAAAACCTGGTCATTAGCATCAAGGAATTCATTATCTAATGTAACATGTAGATAAATGAATACAAATTACATTACTGTGAAAATGTGAGATAATAGAGAGTGCTCGGAGAATATAAATATCAGACTATCTTCTGAAACAGGTGATGCTTAAACTGAATTTTGCAGGAAAGGTAAACAGTACTAGTTGAAGTGTGATGGGCCTTGATACTAGAGGAAACAGAACATGTAAAGGCATTGATCCTTGGAGCCGCAGTGATCCATTGTAACACATTTGTTACGAATGAAGTGAAAAGTGTTAGGGCAGGATATAAGGTTGGAGATATAGACTACTTAGATCTTTTTTAAAAAATTAAAAGTTTTTATTTTCCACTTTAAGTCTTTATTGAATTTGTTACAGTATTGCTTCTGTTTTATGTTTTGGCTTTTTGGCCATGAGGCATGTGGGATCTTACTTCCCCAACCAGGGATTGCACCCATATCCCCTGCATTGGAAGGTGAAGTCTTAACCACTGGACCATCAGGGGAACCCCAACTCTGTTTTTGAGGTCTTGGCTTAAAATCTCAGAGAAGCCTTCCCTGAAAGTTTATCTCCTTCTCAGTTACTTGTTTTTTTTCCTTTATAGCGTTTGCACAACTTGGAATTATTGTATTTAAACTGTTGACTGCCTGCAAGAGGACAAATGCTGTGTGTTGTGTGTTAGAGAATTTAAAACTTTATTCTGAACTTTATGAGAGCCCATTAGGTATTTTAAGCATGAGAGTTACATGATTCAGTTTGTATTTTAAAAAATCACACTGGTGGAGCTTGCATTATTGCATGTTGAAACTTGCTGTATTCCAAGTGTATATTGACAGGTGCTGGAAATGCATGGATTGAAAGCACATAGTCTGTGCTTTAAAGAGATTGCAGTCTAGCTAGGAGAAACAAAGAAAAAATATTGATGTGGTTGAAATATCTATAGAGTTCAGTGAAAGCAAAGAAGAAGGACCCTCATAGATTTGTGGATTTGTGGTCTGGAGTATATATGTTCTTTTAGCTCCTACTTTATAGTGATAAAGTCACTGAAGTAACTTCATTTCAGTGAGTCACCTTTGGGATTTAAAGTAGCTTTATGTCATATTTACTTTGGAGATTCTGCAAGATAGTATGTTATATTAGCCTTGTATAGTAAGTCTTAGTCATAGTTGTCTTTTCTGATATAGGTGGGTCAGAAGAAGATAGGCATTTGACCCATGAAATAGTTTTTTGTATGTGAATTTTGATACCATGTATATCTTTTACTTAATATTTTAAGTAGGTATACCAATTTGCACTACCAAGGAAAAATATTTTTTCTGTATGTGTATACATTGAATGTCTGTTTTTCATTAAAAAATTTTTAATTTACCAATTCTGTTGATGGTAACTAAGTGATTGCTTCCTTTTCTAGGTAAAATGAAGAGTGATGAATCTAATAAAGAAAATTCTTCAGAGATGGACTATTTAGAAAATGCCACTGTGATAGATGAATCTACATTGACACCTGAGCAGAGGCTAGGCTTGAAACAAGCAGAAGAACGCTTAGAAAGAGATCACATCTTTCGACTTGAAAAAGTATACCATGTTGTTTTAGTTATTTGGAGGAAAATGCATGTTCAACCAAGTACAGCTCTTTTTATTTTTCTTACAGTATTCCTTAGGCAGAGATGTCACTCATTTTCCCTTCCTTCCCTCTTTCTTTTCTTCTTTTCTCCCTGTCTTTCGCTCCGTTTGTTCAGCAAATCCTTTCATCTGTGAGTCTTGACTTTATTCTTTCATCCCAGGGCTTGACAAACTATGGCCTATCACCTTGTTTTTGTTTTCTAAAATTGTGGTAAAATACCTCATGTTTTTATAAACAGTTTTATTGGAACACAGCCATGTCATCCTTATTGTCTATGGCTGCTTTCTTGCTCCTGTGGCAGAGTTGAGTTTTGATTACTTGCTGTAGAGTATTTGGATCACTATGCATAAAATATCTACTCTTTACCAAAAGCATAAAATATTTACTGAAATATTACTTTGTCCCTTTAAAAAAGTGTGCTGACCCCTAATTTATTCATTTAGCAAATAGATATGGAGAGCTTGTTACGTTCTAGATACTGTGCTAAACACTGGGGATATATTGGTGAATATGGCACAGTTTCTGCCCATTAGAAGTTAACAGTCTGTTTGGAGTGCCAAATTAAATAGTAAATACTACGGGATATACTAAACTTTCTCCTTTCCCCCTAGGTTTTCTCTTTTTCTTTTCTCCCTTATTTATTGAGTATCTTCTATGTATTAGGAACTGTTCTAGCCATCAGTATCTTGTTCCTAAGTACTTATATTAATTTCCTGACCTAGAAACACACATTCCCAGCCTTAACAATAAAAACACTGCTAGATGTTGAAGGAAAGAACCATAAATCATTTTGTTCTTAAATAGATACTTGGGATATTTGTGAGTATGCATACAGGGAAATATTAGGTTGGTGCAAAAGTAAGTACGGTTTTAGACCCTGAATTTTAAATCATTATAACTAGGCTCAGACACATCTTTATTAATCAAAATAGGAACCATTATAATCAACACATTTTTGCCAATGAGAAATAAGTTTGTTTATTCTTGTAGCATAAAAATCCATGCTTGATTCAATGAACTCTTGGAAAGCATTTTCTGCATCCTGTGGAAGCATTTTCCCTGTAATGGTTTCTCCAGGATTCAGAACACTTTAGTGGATCAGACTGGCAGCAGACCACCAGTAACCGTGACCTTTTTTGGTGCAAGTTTGACTTGGGAAGTGCTTTGGAGCTTCTTCTCAGTCCAGCCACTGAGCTGGTCATTGCTAGTTGTGTAAAATCCAGTTTGCATCACGTCTTCTTTCATCACTCATCAGCTTCTCTTGTAGTTACAGAGGATCAGCTTTGACGATCCTCTCAGTTGGTCATTGTCACCTTCCGATGGCCAGCCATTGTGCTCCTCATCTTCAAGGCTCCCATTCCCTTTACAAAACTTCTCGAGCCACCACCGCATTAAACCTTCATTAGCAGTTCCTGGCCAAATGCGTTGTTGATGTTGTGAGTTGTCTCTGCTGCTTTATGACTCATTTTTAACTCACAAGAAAATCACTGGAATTTACTTTTTGTCTATATCATTTCTGTAGTCTAAAATACATATAACATAAATAGCAGGTAATAATTCATTAGCAAAAAACAAGCAAGAAATGGGCATTCAAATGATGTATAACATAACATTTATTTAAGAATGTATTCCAATATCAAATGGCACATTTCAACAATGCAGACTTGCAATTACTTTTGCACCAAGCTAATATAATAAATAGGTCATCATTTCTGATAAATAAAGAAAGAAATGATGTGATTTTTTATAACTTAGAAAAAAGGTCACATCTAAATTGAAGAAGGCAATCCTGAGTCATTAGTAAAACTTATGATAAAGTAGTTGTCCTGTGAAAGTAGGAAGGAATATGAAAGAGTATGTAAAATAGGAAAGAGTTTGGCTTACATAGTTTCACATAATCCTAGTTAGATGGAAGTCTTTTTTTCAATTTGCTCTTTTACATAGTTCTGTCTTTCCTCTCACTTTCTCTTTCCTAAGTCTGGAATTAGTCTGGATCTGTGCATTATCAGGATAAATACTGAGTACTTGTGTGCTATGATCTGGTGATAAAAAGTTAGAATTGGGGCATACATGGCTTCATTATACTGCTTTTCTAGGGTTTCTTTTAGAGAAAGACATGTAAGCAAATAATAATGGTAGTAACAATATTGTTTGAAAATGGGATCCCAACTTGAGTTGGGGTGTAGAGGCATAAATTTGGGAATGCTTTATAAGAAAGTGACATTGGAACTGAGTTTGCAGAAATGGCTAGGAGTTGAGTAGGTGGGTTGGAGAATAGTAGTGTAGGTAAATTGTGTGACATGTATAAAGGAAAGGTGAAATGTGTTTTCAAGAAATATAAGCAGGGGACTAGATGTGAAAATGTGTAGTATATGAAGTAGGAAAAGTTACTTGTTGGGAAAAGGAAGAAGTTGGGTTGGAATAGATATTTGATAGTAGTAGGAAAGAAGGTCCTGAGGTGAAAGAAATCTTGAAAGCATGTAAAACATATTGTTGTTGAATTTAAATAGTAATGATGTAAAATCAGCGTGCCAGTACCATCATAGATGTCTATAAACTCTTCTTTTTCTGACACCTTTTTGGTTTTCATGCCCTCCAAAACCTCTTGTTTTCAATCCATTATATTCTTAAATAAAACTTTTCTTTACCAATTTTAAATACTCGTTAAGAATATTCTTACCAGCTTGCTTTTGATTGCATCAGATATTTGGTTCACAGTTTCCTTATGTATTATCTAATTGAAGAGTAAAGATGTAGACTTTTTAAACTGTAGCTAGAAGGAATAAACCCAAACTGTTAGATCGGGGTCCCCAACCTCCAAGATCTAATACCTGATGATCTGAGGTGAAGCTGATATAATAGTAATAGAAATAAAGTGAACAATATATGTAATGTGCTTGAATCATCCCAAAACCATCCTGCCCCATCTGTGGAAAGCTTATCTTCCATGAAACCCATCTCTGGTTCCAGAAAGGTTGGGGATCAATGTAGATCAAAAGAGTGAATTTCCCCATATGTGCATGCATGCTCAGTCGTGTCCAACTCTTTGTGACCCCACGGACTGTAGCCCACTAGACTCTGTCCATGGAATTTTCCAGGCAAGAATACTGGAGTGGGTTGCCATTTCTTACTCCAGGGGAATCTTCCCCACTCAGGGATCAAATCCAGTCTCTTGTGTCTCTTGCATTGACAGGTGGATTCTTTATGACTCTGCCACCTGATAGTAAGTGTTAAATGCTGACTGGGAAATACTTAGACTCTCCATGCCCAGGAATCTTTTTTTTTTTTTATTTAAAATTACAGCTTTTATTTTTTCCAGTTTTATTGAGAAGTAATTGACATACATTGACTGTATAAATTTAAGGTATATAGCATGATGATTTGATTTACATGGATTGAAATAATTACCACAGTAGGTTTAGCTAACATCTCCTCATATAGATGCAATAAAAAGAAAATAAAAAAGTAATAAATATTCTTTGATGAGAACTTTTAGGATTTACTCTCAGCAACTTTTTTATATATCATAACAGCAGTGCTCATTATATTCCTAGAGCTTATTTATCTTATAACTGGAAGTTGGTACTTTTTATCCACACTTCTACAGTATTCCCATCTTCTCCCCTCCGCCTCTGGTAATCAGAAGTCTGATCTCTTTTTCTTTGAGGGATTTTAAAAAAATGATTCCATATAAAAGTGAGATCATAGAGTATTAATCTTACTTTATCTCATTTATTTTACTTAGCATAATGCCTTCAAGGTCCATCCATGTTGTTGCAAATGGTAGGATTTTCTCATGTTTTTTATGGCTGATTTGATTCCTGGGCTGGGAAGATCTGCTGGAGAAGGGATAGGCTACTCACTCTAGTATTCTTGGGCTTCCCTTGTGTTTCAGCTGGTAAAGAGTCTGCTTGCAATGCGGGAGACCTGGGTTCCATCCTTGGGTTGGGAAGATCCCCTGAAGAAGGGAAAGGCAACCCACTCCAATATTCCGGCCTGGAGAATTCCATGAACTGTATAGTCCATGGGGTTGTAAAGAGTCAGACGCAATTGAGCGACTTTCACTTCCATTTTCTTTGCTTCTTAATATAGACATTTATTGCTATGAACTTTCCTGTTAGAGCTGCTCTTGCTGTATCCCACAGGTTCTGGTATGTTATTTTTCCAATTTTGTCTCAAGAAACTTTTTTATTTCCCTTAATTTTTTGTTTGATCCATTGATTGTTCAGGACACAAATCTTTATTCTAACTGGTCTACGTAAACTTACCAATGTGTTTGTTAATGGTAAAATAAAATATTAAAACAGTAATAAAGAAATTTTTAAACATTGTATTTTTCATGTGTCCCTTCTGTGAAACTAGAAGCTTCATGATGATGAGGACATTTTTGTCTTATTTACTGTTATGCTTAATACAGTACCTTGTACATAGTAGTTGGTTAGTAATTAGAGATAGTTAGCTTCCTGGTTAAATAAATGGGTTTTGGAGTCACTGGGTCTTAGTTCTGCCACTTACTGATTAAGTAAGTGGTTAGAATTGGGAAGTAATTAGCTTTAAACCTCAGTTTATCATTAAAATGGAGTTGATAGAAATTTGCTTATTGGGCTGAGACAATTAGATAGTAGAGGTAAAGTTCTTGGTGCAGTGCCAGGTGTATGCTAAGTACTAAATAAAGATTAGCTACTTGTAGAAATGAGTTATTTTACCAAATGGGGCAATTTTTTATTACTTCATTTTTACAGACATAGAAGCAGGTTTAAGTGTTAGAAATTTATCCAGGATCAGTTGAGATGTCATTTCAGGCCCTTTGTCTCCCCATTCAGTGTTATACCAAGCTTTTCTTACTGAAAGATTCCAGACACGTCCTTGTCTGCTCACATTTTACATTTGAAAAAGTTGTCTGATAAGTGGGCATATGATTTCCTTAGTGACATCATCAATATTCATGGCTTTAGGTATTTTGTATTTATGCTTTCAACTCCTCAGTTCAGCCCTTCTTGCCACTTCCACAGTTCTTAGCTTGAACCAAGTCAGTGTCATCTGGATTATTGCAGTGTGCTTATAATGGCAATAAGTTCTTTTTGTTTCTTTTCTTCATAAAGAAGGCAAGTGATCCCTGTAAAATTAAATAAGATCTTATAATTCTCTGCTCAGAAGTCTTCAGTACCTTCCCCTCACACTTAGAATAAAACTTAGAGTCCTTATAAGGGGCCCTGTGATCTGACTTCTATTACCTCTCTCTTCAGTCATAGTAACTTTTTTTGTTTTTTTGTGCAGTTTCTCAAACAAATTAAGCACATTCCTGCCTCAGGGTCTTAGCATTCACATTTGTCTTCACTTGAAATGCCTTCATACGTCCATACAACTCAGTCCTTCACTTCCTTTAAGTTATTTTTATCAGTAAATAATGATTCTATTTTTAAAAGGAAGATACCTCCCTTAAATTCCTATTTTTTAATTTGTGCATTTGTTTATTACCTGTCTTTCTATTCTAGAATGTAAGCTTATGAGGACAAGAATTTTCATCTATTTTGCTTATATTATTATCTTCAGCTTCTAGAGAATATTTGACATATAGTGTGAGTTCAGAAAATATTTGGTGAATTAAGAAGTAGTTACGGTCGGAAACTAAGAGAAGTCTGTGAGGGCTTAATTCATTCCCCAATAAGGACAGATTTGAAGTAATTTTAAAGTAAAGAAATGACTAGATTGAACTTATTTTTCTTACTTGCTTATTGCCTTGGGCAAATTTCTTAATTCTAGGGATTTAGTTGCTTTGCCAGTAAAATGAGGAATTCCTAATAGGGGTATTGTAAGGTTAATAATGGATACTCTATAAATGAAAGCTATGTTTATTTTTGATCTGTGGCAGGACTGTTGCTAAATTTGGGGCAGGTTTCCTATTTAAAGGAAATTGTGATATATTCTGAAGTAAGAGAATCTTTTTGTCAGGAGTTGCAGCCTATTGAAGGTCAGTATGAGGTAAAAATTAAGTATTGCTGCAATTTCACTGTAAGGAACTGGAAACAGTGCTTTAAAATTCAACATAGATTCATTGTGTTTTGTTAATTTTTTATTGTATCACCTTAGGGTCTTTGGATTTCCTCTTGGCTTTGGATTCAGATGTACATGAAGTTAAATCAGTGTCTACCTTGTAATACTGTTGTATCCTTGTAAAAGTTACAAGCTCTGTGAACTTTTTTCCCCCCAGGTGTATAAAATGAAGATAATACCAATGTAATAGGATTATTAGGGGAGTTAAAATGATAAATTTTATGTCAAATATCTAGCATAGTGCCTAGCATATAACAGGCACTTTGAAATTTTTAACTATTATTTCAAGAATGCATGTATAAAGTATACTTTAAGTATTGTGACTGCTACTTTCCATGTGTTGTAATTATTTTTCCTTTCAGAATAGTTACTTCAAGAGGTTATCCATTTATTCCCATGTGATTGTAATTGATGAGAGTGTTCTCACAACTCATCTTTTGGAGTTGTCTTCTGTATTTATAGTATTTATTTGTTTAGTCACTAAGTTGTGTCCGACTCTTTTGTGACCCCATAGACTGAAGCCTGCAAGGCTCCTCTGTCCTTGGGATTTTCCCAGGCAAGAATACTGGAGTGTGTTGCTATTTCCTTCTCCAGGGGATCTTCCTGATTCTGGAATCAAACCTGCATCTCCTGCATTGGCAGGCAGATTCTTTACCACTGAGCCACCAGGGAAGCCCCATATTTGTAGATTCTTTTGAAATCCCCAATTTGAGAGTAGATTTTATTTTTTATAGGAATCAAAAAGACTGAAATTTTGAAACCAATTTTTGGCAGTGTTGGAATAACACTAAATAATAATACTGCCTTTCTTATCTTACAGTGAATTCTAAAGACTATACTAGATGAATATCAAACATATTTAGGACTATCATGATATAGTTTGAAATTAGTATATTATCTCCTATGATGACTACTTTAAAAGGACACCTACCTCTTGAGTGTATGAGTATTGAATTGTTTATTAAAAAGTATTACTTCACTGCTTATTTTTGCCTCATATATTTACATAGTTGTATTAACATACAGTAAAAATTTTTACTGTTTCTGTTTTCTGAAGAAATGTGTTTTTAACTTTTTTTTTAGCGCTCACCAGAATATACCAATTGCCGATATCTATGCAAACTTTGCTTAATTCACATTGAAAACATCCAGGGAGCTCATAAACATATAAAAGAGAAACGACATAAGAAAAACATTTTGGTAAGTCTTTTTAGAAAATATTTTATTTATTTATTGAATGATAAAACTATATGAAATATTTTTATTAATGAAACTAAAAACCAAGTGTTTGTCCATTCTTATAGTAGTAACTGATATGATAGTGTTGAAAGCTGTGATTGCCCTCCTTCTGTTAGATGGTCAGGAGGGGAACCTTCTCAGTGACCAGTTTGCTCATCCTAAAGTATGTTGTGATTCCTAAGCTTAAAAGCCAGGTACAGTCAGTCCAACTGATTTTTATTGAGTTCTTATGTGTTACCTCTGTGAAGTGGTAAATAAGATAGTCATGGTTCTTGCCCTGAGTTTCTAAAGTATTGGTGAAAGCATACAATGAATAAGGATTTTAAGTATGATGAGTTTCATTAAAGGGGGAATTGTGATACTAAGGAAGTGTACAAAGGATATTTTACTTAATGTAAGGGAGGGATGATTTCTTTAAGAAAATGACATTTGAGTTGTTGAACCTTGAATTAGAGGTTTAAAAGGCAGAAAGCTAAGTGGCATAGAGGGGTGAGATGAGAGCATTTTACACAAATAAGCAACATGAATAAAGGTCTCTAAATTGTGAGAGGACATGACATATGAGTAACTGAAAGAGTCTAGTATGACTGGAGCAAGAGAGCTAAGGGAAAAGTGGTATGAGATGAAGCTAGAGAAGTATGTAGGGCCTGATAAGGTTTAGACTTTGGGAATTCATATGTGATCACTTATTAGAATGTTTTCTTTTTTAAATCCATTAGTATATTAGCTATTTAATTTTTTTCTTTTCAAAATTGTAATATTAATTCTGTATAACTTCTTACTTATCTCTAAGATATCCTCTCTGAGAAATACTCTTTTACTTGACCTTTCCAGCAAGTCTGTGTTACAGATACTTTCTTCGTGTTCCCATAGTGACTTGATCAGAAAACCTTATACTTATGTATTATAAATATCTGTGCTTCTCTCCTCTTGCAGACTTCAGTATGTAAATATTTTCAAGGACAGATTTAATTTCTTATTTATCTATTTTTCGTCATTTCTAAGTACAGTATCTGACACATAGTTGGTGATCAGTACACTTCTATTGGAAGAAAAATGCATTAAAAAAAATTCAGCAACTTAGAAGGAAAAGAAATCACTCAAATTTTATCAGCCTATTTTTATTCAATTAGCATTTTAGAAGAGTTAATAGAGACAAAGTGGTAGTTTAAGAGATAGTAACTGAGAAATTTCAAGAAATGTTGGAAGATGCTGATCACTAGTTGCAGGAAGCTCAGGGAATTCCCAACAAACTTTAAAAGAAAGTCATTACACATTATATACCTTATAGAGAAATTTCAGAATAGTTAAAAAAAAAACCCAAACCAACCTTAAAATCAGCTATCCTGAACTTTTAGTGAAGTTGGAGTAGTAGGGACTGGATTTACCTTCTTGAAATAAGCAACAAAACAAAACAAAAAAACAGCTATTACTAATAATTTTTTTTCTTTAGGCAATGAAGGACTTGACAGTGAAAACAAATGAGCTCAGTGATTACTCCAATTTGAGAGAGTTTTCAGATTGTTCTATAGGGATCAGAATGCAACGGGCTCCCAGAGATGAGAAGATGAACTTTTTCTTCAGGTAGTACAGTATGGCTAGAGTTTGTAGGACAGAAAAACAAAAAGAAAGCTATACAGGCAGAAACTCAAAGATCTATGAACAGTTCCGTCAGAATATCTAGTGCAATACTGATTGGTGCACGGATGTGAGAAAGCTGCCTGAAGTCAGGGTAAGAACCATCTGAAAGGATTAGAATAGTGCTTGGTGCACCTCCAAAGCCGCGAATAGTATCTTCCAGATTGAAAAACGTCATGAGACTTCCCTGGTGGTCCAGTAGTTAAGATTCAGCACTTCCAATGCAGGGGAGCTAGGTTTAGTCCCTGGTCAGGGATCTAGGTCCTGTATGCCACAACTAAAGATCCTACATGCTGCAACAAAGATACCACATGCTGAAATGAAAATGGAAGATCCTGTGTGCCCAAACTAAGACCCAGCGCACACAGTGAATGTATTAAAATAAGGTAAACCCCAAACTCAAATAGCTAATCCGTGAGTAAGAAAAATCTCGAAAGGAAGAGTTGTATTTTTACCCGTATATATAACAGCTTCACATGAAATCTAAAATGATATGCAGACTGCTACTAGGGTCTTCTCCAAAGTAAAACTTTCTTGATAATATGAACAGAATCTTGCTTTAAAATAAAGCCTTCTTGGACTTCTCTGGTGATATAGCAGATGAGAATCCACCTGCTACTGCAGAGGACATGAGTTTGATCCCTGGTCGCAGAGGATTTCACATGCTGTGGATCAGCTAAGGCAGTGAGCCACAATGACTGAACATGCGGGCTGGAGTTACTGAAGCTTACATGCCTAGAGCTCGTGTGCTACAACAAGAGAAGCCTGCACACTACAAGTAAGAGTAGCCACTGCTCTCTGCAGCTAGAGGAAGCCTGTGTGCAGCAATGAAGTCCCAGCACAGCCAAAAATAAATAATAAGAAAATAAAAATTTTAAAAAGGCCTAGTGTAGCTGGATAAATAAATAAATATATATTTTTTTGAATGGAAAAGCAAAAAGAAAAACCTCATACTCTGTGGGAAGTTGGGTAGAGTAATCAGAAAGACCTTATTTCAATAGTGGGGAATCTTTAACCCTAAGCTAAATCTGTTGCCAACTAAAAAATTTTGAAGGTAAGACACCAAAAAATAACCTGTTTTCAAGTATTTCATGTCATTATAGAAAAAAGCTTGAGAATATTTTTAGGAATACAAAATGTCCATCATCCCCTGAAAGTTCATGTTGTCTGCCATTCAGTCCAAAATTATCTGGTGTACAAGGCAGCAGGAAGATAGAAATCGTGAAGAGAAGAAAGGCAGTCGATCAAAAGCGACCTTGAACTGACACAGTAGAATTGGTAGAACTGATCATTAAAACAGTTAATATAACTACTCTTGATGTTCCTAAAAATAGAGACATGGAAGATATAAAAATGATTCAAATTGAACTTATAGAAATGAAAACTATAATGTCTAAGATGAAAAATACAGTATGTAGGATGGCAGATGAGACATTGCAAAAGAAGTGGTTGGTGAACTTAAAGATATAGGAATGGAAGTAAGTAATGAAACAAAAAAAAAAAGAACTTGGAAAAAAGAAAAGAGCATCCTTGAGCTCTTGGATAATTGATATTTGTACCATTTCTTCATAAACTCTTCAGAACATTGAGGAGGAATGCTTCCCAACCCAGTCTATAAGGACCATATTACTCTAGTACAGGAACCAGAAGAGGATATTACAATGAAAGAAAACTTCAGATCAATATCCCTCATTAGAATAATTGCAAAAATTCTGAACATTATTTTAGAAAATTGAATCCAACAATGTTTAAAGGAGGAAATACAAAATGACCAAATAGGAATTTATTCCAGGAGTGCATTTTTGGTTTAACATTAGAAAATGAATCACTGTAATTCATCACATTAACAAACAGAAAAAGAAAAATATATGATCATCTTAGTAGATGCTGAAAAAGCATTTTAAAAAGTCCTGATTAAAAAAAAAATCTCAGCAGACTAGGAATAGAAGGGAACTTTCACAACATGATAAAGAACATCTGTTAAGAGGTTACAACTAACATTATACTTAATGGTGAAAAAACTGAATGTTTTCTCCTTAAGACAGAAAAAAGACAGGTATGAAAGTGGTATAGCTGTGGGAAACTGTATTGTAGTTCCTCAAAAAGTTAAAAATGGAATTACTATATGATCCAGCAGTTACACTTTTGAGTTATAATCTCAAAGGAATTGAAAGCAGGGTCTTTAGGTGATGTTTGTACCACCATGTTCTTTATAGCATTATTCACAATAGCTAAAACATGGAAGCAACTCAGCTGTCCATCAGCAGATGAATGGATAAAATGTTACATGTACATACATTGAAATATACTGCCTTAAAAAGGAAGGTAATTCTGATATGTCACAACATGGAAGAACCTTGAGTAAGTTAATGCTAACTGAAATAAGCCAATCATAAAAAGACAAATACTGTAATTATTCCACTTATATGAGATACTTAGAGTAGTCAGAATCATAAGACAGAAAGTAGAATGGTGGTTGTCTGGGGAGATGGAGGACTGGAAAGGTTTCAGTTTTACAAGATAAAAAGAATTCTGCTGATGTGTGATGGTGATGGTTGCACAACAAATGAATGTACTTAATTCCATTGAATTGTCCTTGTAAAAATGGTTAAGATAGTACATTTTATGTTATGTATATTTTATGACAGTAAAAAAAATTGAGGAAAAAGGTAGATATGTTCACTCTTACCACTTTTATTCAGTGTTTTATTTGAAGTTCTAACCAGTGAATTCAGACAAGAGAAAGAAAGGAAAGCTATCTAAGTTGGAAAAGAAGAAGTACAACTATATTTGTAGGTAAATGTGATTATTTATATAGAATATTCAGTGACGTCAGAAAAGAGTTATTAGAGTTAATGAGTTTAGCAGGGTTGCAGAATACAAACTCAGTATGCAAAAGTCAGCTGTATTTTTACATACTAATAATGAACAGTACAAAAGTGAAATTCAAAAAACTATTTACAATATCATCAAAAATATGCAAAATTATGCACAGAAATTATAAAACATTCCTGAGAGAAATTAAAGAAGAGCTAAAGAAATGCAGAAATAAAACCTTGTGTATATGTTGGAAGAACTAATATTATTAAATTTCTTTCTAAACTGATCTATAGACTCAGCCCAATCCTGTACAAAATCCTGAATTGAAAGCCTGATTCTAAAATTCATCTGGAATATACTCTGCTATATTTAAAATAGATAAGCAACAAGGACCTACTTTATAGCACAGGGAACTATTGTCAATATCGTATAATAAACTATAATGGAAAAGAATCTGAAAAAGAATATATCTGCATGTACTTACGTATGTATGTATGTATGTATAACTGAATCACTTTGTTGTAACCCGAAACACTGCAAATCAATATACTTCAATAAAGAAAACAAAAAAAGAAGGAAGAGAAAAGCTGAAATTCATGTGGGAAAGCAAAGGCCCTAGAAAATACAAAAGAACTTTGAAAAGAACAAAGTTGGAGGACTAACAACACCTGCTTTACAGATTTAAACTACAGTAATAAGGCAGTGTGGTATTGGCATCAAGTAGACAAATAGATCAGTGGAGCAGAATATTGAGAATAGAAATGGCACACTTGTATGAACAACTGATTTTCTTTTCTTAAACAGAGATTAAAGGCAATTCAGCAGACAAATTTTACTCCCTTAAACATATGAATAGTTAAATATCCATGTATAAAGATGGATACAGACCTTAATGTAAAACCTTTACTTACAGACCTTAATGTAAAACCTAAAAGTATAAAATTTCCAGGATAAGATATGGTAGAAAATCTATATGACCTTGGATTAGGCAAAATTTCTTAGGTATGATACTAAAGAGGAAAAAAAGGATGAATGGACTTACTCAAAATTAAAAACTTTTGCTCTTTGAAAGATATCATTTAAAGAATGACAGGTAATACACCACATTAACAAATTGAAAGATAAAAACCATATGATTATTTCAATAGATGCAGAAAAAGTCTTTGACAAAATTCAACATCCATTTATGATAAAAACGCTCCAGAAAGCAGGAATGAAGGAACATACCTCAACATAATAAAAGCTATATATGACAGACCCACAGCAAACATTATCCTCAATGGTGAAAAATTGAAAGCATTTCCCCTAAAATCAGGAACAAGACAAGGGTGCCCACTCTCACCACTACTATTCAACATAGTTTTGGAAGTTTTGGCCACAGCAATCAAAACAGAAAAAGAAATAAAAGGAATCCAGATAGGAAACGAAGTGAAACTCTCACTGTTTGCAGATGACATGATCCTCTACATAGAAAACCCTAAAGATTCTACCAGAAAATTACTCGAGCTAATCAGCAAATATAGTAAAGTTTCAGGGTATAAAATTAACACACAGAAATCCCTTGCATTCCTATAGACTAGCAATGAGAAAACAGAAAGAGAAATTAAGGAAACAATACCATTCACCATTGCAACAAAAAGAATAAAATACTTAGGAGTATATCTACCTAAAGAAACAAAAGACCTATACATAGAAAACTATAAAACACTGATGAAAGAAATCAAAGAGGACACAAATAGATGGAGAAATATACCATGTTCATGGATTGGAAGGATCAATATTGTAAAAATGAGTGTACTACCCAAAGCAATCTATAGATTCAGTGCAATCCCTATCAAGCTACCAACGGTATTCTTCACAGAACTGGAACAAATAATTTCACAATTTGTGTGAAAATACAAAAAACCTCGAATAGCCAAAGCAATCTTGAGAAAGAAGAAGGGAACTGGAGGAATCAACGTGCCTGACTTCAGGCTCTACTACAAAGCCACAGTCATCAAGACAGTACGGTACTGGCACAAAGACAGAAATATAGATCAGTGGAACAGAATAGAAAGCCCAGAGATAAATCCACGTACCTACGGACACCTTATCTTCGACAAAGGAGGCAAGAATATACAATGAAAAAAGACAATGTCTTTAACAAGTGGTGCTGGGAAAACTGGTCAACCACTTGTAAAAGAATGAAACTAGAACACTTTCTAACACCATACACAAAAATAAACTCAAAATGGATTAAAGATCTAAATGTAAGACCAGAAACTATAAAACTCCTAGAGGAGACCATAGGCAAAACACTCTCTGACATAAATGACAGCAGGATCCTCTATGACCCACCTCCCAGAATATTGGAAATAAAAGCACAAGTAAACAAATGGGACCTAATGAAACTTAAAAGCTTTTGCACAACAAAGGAAACTATAAGCAAGGTGAAAAGACAGCCTTCAGAATGGGAGAAAATAATAGCAAATGAAGAAACAGACAAAGGATTAATCTCAAAAATACACAAGCAACTCCTGCAGCCCAACTCCAGAAAAATAAATGACCCAATCAAAAAATGGGCCAAAGAACTAAACAGACATTTCTCCAAAGAAGACATACAGATGGCTAACAAACACATGAAAAGATGCTCAACATCACTCATTATCAGAGAAATGCAAATCAAAACCACAATGAGGTACCATTACATGCCAGTCAGGATGGCTGCTATCCAAAAGTCTACAAGCAATAAATGCTAGAGAGGGTGTGGAGAAAAGGGAACCTTCTTACACTGTTAGTGGGAATGCAAACTAGTACAGCCACTATGGAGAACAGTGTGGAGATTCCTGAAAGAACTGGAAATAGAACTGCCATATGACCCAGCAATCCCACTCCTGGGCATACACACCGAGGAAACCAGATCTGAAAGAGACATGTGCACCCCAGTGTTCATCGCAGCACTGTTTATAATAGCCAGGACATGGAAGCAACCTAGATGCCCATCAGCAGACGAATGGATAAGGAAGCTGTGGTACATATACACAATGGAATATTACTCAGCCATTAAAAAGCATTCATTTGAATCAGTTCTAATGAGATGGATGAAACTGGAGGCCATCATACAGAGTTAAGTAAGCCAGAAAGATAAAGACCAATACAGTATACTAACACATATATATGGAATTTAGAAAGATGGTAACGATAACCCTATATGCAAAACAGAAAAAGAGACACAGATGTACAGAACAGACTTTTGGACTCTGTGGGAGAAGGCGAGGGTGGGATGTTCTGAGAGAATAGCATTGGAACAAGTACACTGTCAAGGGTGAAACAGATCACCAGCCCAGGTTGGATGCATGAGACAAGTGCTCAGGGCTGGTGCACTGGGAAGACCCAGAGGGATGGGATGGGGAGGGAGCTGGGAGGGGGGATCGGGATGGGGAACACATGTAAATCCATGGCTGATTCATGTCAGTGTATGGCGAAAACCACTACAATATTGTAATTAGCCTCCAACTAATAAAAATAAATGGAAAAAAAATAAAGAACGACAGACAATACTAGCTGCAGATTGGGAACAGATATTCACAAATCATATCAGGTAAGTGAGTTGTATCTAGAAGAAATAAAAAACTTCCAAAACTCAGTAATAAGTACAGTAATCACCCCTTATTCATGGTTTTGCTTTCCATGGTTTCAGTTGCCCTTGGTCAGCCATGTCTGAAAATATCAAATGGAAAATTCCACAGATAAAGAATGTACAGTTTTAAACTGCATGCCATTCTGAATTCAGTTCAGTTCAACAGCTCAGTCATGTCTGACTTTGTCAACCCATGGACTACAGCACACCAGGCTTCCCTGTCCTTCACTGTCGCCTGGAATTTGCTCAAACTCATGTCCATTGAGTCTGTGATGCCATCCAGCCATATCATCCTCTGTCGTCCCCTTCTCCTGCCTTCAATCTTCCCAGCATCAGGGTCTTTTCCAATGAGTCAGTTCTTTGCATCAGGTGGCCAAAGTATTGGAGCTTCAGCTTTATCATCAGTCCTTCCAGTGAATATTCAGGGTTGATTTCCTTTAGGATGGACTGGTTGGATCTCCTTGGTGTCTAAGAGTCTTCTCCAACACCACAGTTCAAAAGCATCAATTCTTTGGCACTCAGCCTTCTTTATGGTCCAAACTCTCACATTGGTACATGACTACTGGAAAAATCATAACTTTGACTATATGGACCTTTGTTGGAATAGTAGTCTCTGCTTTTTAATACTCTATCTTAGGTTCGTCATAGCTTTTCTTCCAAGGAGCAAGCATCTTTTAATTTCATGGCTGTAGTCATTTGCAGTGATTTTGGATCTCAAGAAAATTAAGTCTGTCACTGTTTTCATTGTTTCCCCATCTATTTGCCATGAAGTGATGGACTGGTTGCCATGATCATAGGTTTTTTTAATGTTGAGTTTTAAGCCAGCTTTTTCACTATCCTCTTTCACCTTCATCAAGAGGCTCTTTTAGTTTCTCTTCACTTTCTGCCATTAGGATGGTGTCATTTACATACCTGAAGTTACTGATATTTCTCCCAGCAATCTTGATTCTACCTTGTGCTTCATCCAGCCCAGCATTTCACATGATGTACTCTGCATATAAGTTAAATAGGCAGGGTGACAATATATAGCCTTGATGAACTCCTTTCCCAATTTTAAACCAGTCCATTGTTCCATGTCTGGTTCTGACTGAATAGTCTGATGAAATTTCTTGTTTGGCTTTGTCCTGCCCATGATGTGGGTATCTGCATAGTGTATGCTACCTGTCTGTTAGTTACTTAGTAGCCATCTTAGTTATCAGATTGGCTGTTGGTGGTATCACAGCGCTTGTGTTTGAGTAATCCTTATTTTACTTAATGATGGCCCCAACGTGCAAGAGTAGTGAAGCAGGCAATATGAGTAGTCTCTTAATGCGCCTAATTTATAAGTAAAACTTTATCATAGGTATGTACGCAGAGGAAGAGAATAGCATTTACAGGGTTCAGTGCTTTCTGTGGTTTCAGGCTTCCACTGAAGGCCTTGGAGCATGTCCTCCAAGGATGAGGGGGAACTACTGTAAACAAACAACCAAATAAAAATATGGGCAAAAGATTTGAGCCAACACTTTATTAAAGAAGACATACAGATGTCAAACACAGGAAAAGATGCTCAACATTATTCATCATTAGGGAAATCACTGCACTTACAAGAACAGCTAAAATTAGAAAGATTGAGTGTACCAAGTGTTGTCAAGGATGTGAATGAATGGCAAGTCTAAAACAGTGCTGGTGGAAATGTAAAATAGTATTGTGTTGGCTAAAAAGTTCATTTGGGATTTTCCATAGCATAAAATGGTATAGAAAAACCTGAGTGAACTTTTTGGCCAATCTAGTAATCCCCCTTTTATTTTAAAGATTTAGTTTTAAACTGAGAGTTGGTTGACATACAACATGTTAGTTTCACATGTACAACATAATGATTCAACATATATATATTTTGTGAAATAATCACCACAATAAATTTAGTTAATACCAACTACCACACATAAGTTTTTTTTTTTCTTGAGGTGAGAACTTCACCTCAATCTTCACTTTAAGATTTATGCTTAGCAACTTTTCAATATACAATACTGCATTATTGACTATAATTACCAAGAAGTATATATAAATCTTAAGGACTGATTTATTTTATAACTGAAAGCTTTTACCTTTTGACTATGTTCACTCATTTTGCTCACCCCCAACCACTAATCCCTGCCTCTGGCAGGGACCAATATGTTCTCTGTATTCAGTTTTTGTTGCTGTTGTTTTTAGATTCCACATACAAGTGAGATCATACAGTATTTATCTTTCTTGGTCAGACTTACTTCATTTAACAGTATGCCCACAGGGTCCATCCATGTTGTTGCACATGACAAGATTTTCTTTTTCTAATGGCTGAGTAATGTTAAGTTGTATGTATGGGCCACATTTTCTTTATTCACTCATCCATCAGTGGACATGTAGGTTGTTTCCATGTCTTGGATATTGTAAATAAAGCTTCAGTGAACATGGAGGTGCAGATTTCTTTTCTGTTGATGTTTTAATTTTTTTTGGATGAATACCCAGAAGTGTAATTACTCGGTTACTTGGTAATACATCCATTTTTGAAAACATATCGGCAGTTTTTTAGAAGTTAAACATACAACTAATACATGATTTAGCCATTCCATTCCTATGGGTTTATCCAAGATAAATGAAAGCATATGTCTCTACACTTCCTTGTATATGAATGTTCATAGCAGTTTTATGTTTAATAATTAGCCAAAGAAGTGAACAAATAAATGTGGTATATCCATATCTTGTTATGCTATTTGTTATTAAAAGGAGTGAACTATTGACTATACAACAACATAGATGGATCTTAAGTATCATGAGTGTAAAAAGTCAGACAAAAATGACTATATACTGTGCAATTCCATATATATAAAATTCTAGAAAATGCAGTCTAAGCTGTAATCATAGAAAGCAGATTGGTAGTTTCCAGAATATGGGTGTAGAAGGGTGGAGTGATTACAAAGGGGTTTGAGGAAATTTTTGAGAGAGATTGATATGTTTATTATCTTGATGGTGGTGATGGTTTTATTATATACATATTATGTCAAAAATGAACCAAGTTGTAAAGTTTAAATATGTGCAACTTATTTTATATAAATTACATCCACGGTAAAGTTGCTTTTTTAAAGGCAGCCAAAAAGATAAAAGGTGCAGAGGATGGAAATGTTGGCTGACTTATCATGATAACAGAAATAGAAGCCAGAAGACAGTTGAATAGTACCTTCAGAGTTCTGGAGGAAGGAAAAATCTGTCAACATATATTTCTTTCATTTCTTTGGCCACACCACACGGCGTGAGGAACTTCCCTGACCAAGGATTGAACCCATGCCCCCTGCATTGGAAGCAGAGTCTTAAGCACTAGATTACCAGGGAAGTACTTTTTTTTTTAAAACTATATTTCTATACCCAGTGAAATTAACAATAGTGAGCACAGAATATATATATACACACATGCATTTTTATTTTATTCAAGTATAGTTGATTTACACTGTTGTGTTAATTTCTGCTCTAAAGCAGAATAATTCAGATCTATATATATATATATACATATACATTCTTTTTTCTTAAATCATTGACCCATGGTCTTGTAAGCCAGTAACTTTATTTATTTTTGGCTGTGCTGGGTTTTCATTGCTGTGCATGTAGACTTTCTCTAGTTGCAGCCAGCAGGGGCTACCCTTCATTGTGCTTGTAGGCTTCTGATTGTGGTGGTTTTCTTGTTGCAGAGCATGGGCTCTAGGCACACGGGCTTCAGTAGTTGTGGCACATGGACTCAGTAGTGGCATGGGCTTAGTTGCTCTGCAGCATGTGGAATCTTCCTGGTAGGGATCGAACTTGTGTTCCCTGCATTGGCAGGTGGATTCTTAACCACTAGACCACTAGGGAATCCCAGTATACATTATTTTTTTTAAAGTTTATTTATTTATTTGGCTGTGCCAGATCTTAGTTGAGGCACACAGGGTCTTTGATATTTGTTGTGGCTTGTGGGATCTTGGTTGTAACATGTGAGATCTAGTTCCCTGTCCAGGGATTGAACCTGGCCTCCAGCATTGGAAGTATGAAGTCTTAGCCACTGGACCACCTGGAGAGTGCCCTACGTTCTTTCCAATATTCTTTTCCATTATCGTTTATCCTGGGACATTGCATATAGTTCCCTGTGCTATAAGCAAGATCTTGTTGTTAATCCATGCTATATATATAATAGTTTGAATATCTTTCAATCCCAAGCCTCCCAGTCCCATCTCTCCCCACCACTTTTGGCAAACACAGATCTGTTTTCTATGTCTGATTCTGTTTCCGTTTCAAAAGTAAGTTCATTTGTGTCATATTTTGGATTCTGTATATAAGTGATGTTACGTGATACTTGTCTTTCTCTTTCTGACTTACTTCACTTAGTATAATAATCCCTAGGTTCATCTATGTTGCTGCAGATGGCATTATTTTATTCTTTTTTATGACTGAGTAGTATTCCCTTGTATATGTGTACCATGTCTTTATCCTGTTAATGTACATTTAGTTTGTTTCCATGTCTTGGCCACTGTGACTGGTGCTACTATGTACATAGGATAGCATGTATTTTTTCAAATTAGAGTTCCCCCCAGATATATTCCAGGTGTAGGATTGCTGGTTCATATGGTTCCGTTTGTAGTTTTTTAAGGAAACTCCATACCGTTCTCCATACTGGTTGTACCAGTTTACATTCCCACCAACAATGTAGGAGGGTTCTCTTTTCTCCAGTGTCTCCAACATTTTCATTTGTACACTTTTTAACGATGGCCATTCTGACTGGTGTGAGGTGGTACCTTGTAGGTTTGAGTCACATTTCTCTAATAGTTAGTGATGTTGAACATCTTTTCATATGCCTGTTGGCCATCTGTATGTCTTCTTTGGAGAAGGATCGATTTAGGTCTGCCCCTTTTTTGATGGACCTAACAGAGTCAGAAGAGGTGGCAAGAATACACAGAACTATACATAAAAGGTATAGTAAGGACTGCTGTGGTGTGGATGCTCACTTGGAGCCAGACATCCTGGAATATGAAGTCAAGTGGGCCTTAGGAAGCATTACTACAAACGAAGCTAGTGGAGGTGATGGAATTCCAGCTGAACTATTTCAGATCCTAAAAGATGATACTGTTAGAGTGCTGCACTCAGTATGTCAGCAAATTTGGAAAACTCGGCAGTGGCCACAGTACTGGAAAAGGTCAGTTTTCATCCCAGTTCCAAAGAGGGCAGTGCTAAAGAATGTTGAGACTACTGGACAATTGTGCTCATTTCCTGTACTAGTAAGATTATGCTCAAAATCCTTCAAGCTAGGCTTCCATAGTACTTGAACTGAGAATGTCTAGATGTACAAGTTGGATTTAGAAAAGGCAGACGAACCAGAGATCAAATTGCCAACATTCATTGGATAACAGAGAAAGTAAGGGAATTCCAGGAAAAAAATGTATTTGTAAAACAAAAAAAAAATGTACTTGTGCTTCATTGTGCTAAATCCTTTGACTGTGTGGATCACAACAAACTTTGGAAAATTCTTAAAGAGATGTGGGAATAACAGACCGTCTTACTTGTCTCCTGAGAAAGCTGTATGTGGGTCAAGAAGCAACAGTCAGAACCTTATATAGAGCAACTAACTGGTTCAAAATTGGGAAAGGAGTATGGCAAGGCTGTATATTGTTACCCTGTTGATTTAACTTATATGCAGAGTACATCATGCAAAATGCTGGGTTGGATGAGTTACAAGCTGGAATCAACATTTCCAGGAGAAATAGCAACAATCTCAGATATGCAGATGATACTCTGCACATCTTATGCTGGAAAATGAAGATGAACTGTGGAGCCTCTTAATGAGGGTGAAGGAGAGTGCAAAAGCTGGCTTAAAATTCAACATTAAAAAAACTAAGATCATGACTTCTGTTGCCATCACTTCAGGGCAAATAGAAGGGGAAAATGTGGAAGCAGTGCCAGATTTTCTCTTCTTGGGCTCCAAAATCACTGTGGATGCTGACTGCAGCCATGAAATTAGAAGATGCTTGCTTCTTGGAAGGAAAGCTATGACAATCCTAGACAGTATATTAAAAAACGAACAGATCACTTTGCTGACAAAGGTCTGTATAGTCAAAGATGTGGTCTTTCCAGTAGTCATGTACGGATGTGAGAGTTGTACCATATGGAAGCCTGAGCATCGAAGAATTGATGCTTTCAGGCTGTGGTGCTGGAGAAGACTCTTGAGTGTCCTTTGGACAACAAGGAGTTCAAACCAGTCAATCCTAAGGGGAATCAGCCCTGAATACTCATTGGAAGGACTGATGCTGAAGCTCTAATACTTTAGCCACCTGATGGGAAGAGCCAGCTAACTCATTGGAAAAGACCCTGATGCTGGGAAAGGTTGAAGGCAGGAGAAGGGAATGACAGAGGATGAGATGATTGGATGGCATCACCAACTGGATGGACATGAACTTGGGTGAACTTTGGGAGATGGTGAAGGACAGGGAGGCCTAGCTTGCTGCAGTCCATTGGTTCACAAAGAATCAGATATGAGTTAGTGACTGAACAACAACAACAATCCAGCTTTCCTAGTACCATGTTTTGATAAGACAGTTCTTTCACATTGAATGTTCTTAATATTTTTATTAAAAATAATTTGTCCTTATATATGAACATCTACTTCTGGGCCCTCATTTTATTGACCTCTGTGTCTATCTTTATGCCAATACAGTACTCTTTTGGTTACTGTGACTTTGCACTAACATTCGAAATCAGGAAATTTGAGTCCCCTAAGTTTCTTACTCTTTTTCAAGATTGTTTTGGCTGTTTGGGGTCTCTTGAGGGTCCATGTGAATTTTAGGATTTTTTTTTTCTTTTTCTACAAAAAAGTTGTTGGGATTTTGATAGGGATTGAATTGGATATGTAGATTGCTTTGGATACTACTGACATCTTAGCAATATTGAGTCTTCCAGTCCATGAACATGGAATCCTCAGTTGCTTAGTTGTGTCTGACTCTTTGTGATGCTATGGACTGTGTAGCCTGTCAGCTTTCTCTGTCCAGGAGTTTCCCCCAGCACGGAATATCTTTTTTTTTTCTTTTTATTCATGTCTTTAATTTCTTTAAGCAGCGTTTTGTCTTTTTCAGTGCATACCTCTTTCATGTTCTTGGTTAAATTCATTCCTAAGTCTTTTATTCTCTTTGATGCTGTTTTGGGTGGAATTGTTTTCTTAATTTCTATTTCAAATTGTTTATTGTTAGTATATAGAAATGCACCTGATTTTTAAAATAATTCTATTTATTTTTATTTTTGACTGAGCTCAGTCTTTGTTGCTGTGCAGAATTTTCTCTAGTTGTGGTGAGTGGGAGCTATTCTAGTTGTGGTGAGCAGGCTTCTCTATTGTGGTGGCTTCTTTTGTTGCAGTACACGACTCTAGGTGTGCAGGCTTCAGTAGTTGCAGCATATGGGCTCAGTAATTATGGCTCCCAGGCTCTAGAGCAGACTCAGTAATTGTGGTGGATGGGTTTAATTGCTCCATGGCATGTGGGATCTGCCCTGATTAGGGACTGAACCCATGTCTCCTGCATTGGCAGGCAGATTCTTAATTGCTCTGCTGCCAGGGAAGCCCAGAAATGCACTTGAGTTTTTGAGTGTTGATTTGTATCCTGCTGAATTTGTTCAGTAGTTCTGATGTCTGTTTTTAGACTTTTAAGGGTTTTCTATATACTCGATTATGTTTATCTGCAAATAGGGATAATTTTATTTATTTATTTTTTAATGTGAATGCCTTTTATTTCTTTTTCTTGCCTAATTTCTTTGGCTAGAAGTGGTAAAGTGGTCATTGTTTACTGGAGAGGAAAAATTTCAGTTTTTCACTATCAGATATGATGTTACCTGTAGGTTTTTCATACATGGTCTTATATAGCAGTAGTTTCATTTTGTTCCTAGTTTTTTGAGTGCTTTTACCACAGAGGGGTGTTGTATTTTGTCAAATGGTTTTTCTGCATCAGTTTAGGTTCTTTGTCCTTTCTCTCCTTTCATGCTGTTAAGATGATATATTACATCTTGATTATTTTATGTTGAACCATTCTTGCATTCTAGAAATAAATCACATTTGTTCATGGTGTATAATCCGTTTAATATTCTGTGAATTCAGTTTGCTAGTATTTAGTTGAAGATTTATTGAAATTTTTTAAATAGAAGAATAACTGGTATGTGCTATGCTTAGTTGCTCAGTCATGTCTGACTGTTTGCGACCCCATGGACTGTAGCACGCCAGGCTCCTCTGTCAAGGGGATTCCCCAGGCAAGAATACTGGAGTAGGTTGCCATGCCTTCCTCCAGGAGATCTTTCCAACTCAGGTATCGAACTGAGGTCTCCCACATCACAGCCTGATTCTTTATCGTCTGAGCCGCCAGGGAAGCCCAAGAGTACTGGAGTGGGTATACTGTTCCTTCTCTAGTGGAACTTCCCGACCCAGGCATCAAACCAGAATCTCCTGCATTGCAGGCTGATTCTTTACCAGGTGAGCTACCCAGGAAGCCCAATAACTGGTATAAATACAGGGAATTGGATGAAGAGCTCGGGATTAGAAATAGGAAAATGATTAGGAGACTTTTGCCTCCTAGGCAAATTTTCCAAGCCTAAACTAGGTCTTTCCATAATTTGCCTCATCTCAGTAGTAGGCACCACGATTTGCCCTGTTCTTAGCATAAGCACATTTGAGTCATCTTTGGTTCATCTCTTTCTTTCATACCCCACATTCAAACAATTAGTAAGTTCTATTGAATATGCCTTCAAAATATTGTGTATTTCACATTTAGTCATTTGTTGTATATCTCTACTTTTTGTGCTGTAATCTGAACTACCACCATCTGTCACCTGAACTATTTTCAAGTTATTCCATTTCTTTCCCCCCACAATCTTCTTCACTTAGCAGCCAGAATTGTTCTTTTAAAATATCATGTTATTTCTTGCTCATAGCCCATCAGTGGCTTCCCAACTTAAAATTTTAAACCCTTATCAGATTTTACAGTGTTGTACAGTATTTGACTGCTACTCAACTTTTCAACTTCATCACATTTCATAGTCACCTTTTTGTTACTCAGCTTCAGACATTAGGCTTTTTTTGCCTCTCAGTCCTTGGATTTACTATTTCCTATGTCTTGGAAAATACAGGGAACTGGATGAAGAGTCATAGATTAGAAATGGGAGAATAATTAGGAGATTTTTGCCTCCTGGCAAGTTTTCCAAGCCTATTTCCTATGTCTTGAATGCTATTCCCCCAGAAATTTGAATGTCTCTTTTCTTCACTTCTTTCAAGTTTCTTTACCTGTTTAGAGTGATTTTCTTTGTCTACTCTATTCTATAGTAGCACCCTCTTCTCAGTCTGTAGCCTCTTACCCTGTTTCTTCTCAATAACACTACCTGACACTATAATATTTGTTTATTTATATGTTGTCTATTTTCTCTAATTAGAATATATGTTGCAGAAGAGCAGGGACTTAATTGATCATATTTATGACAGGATATATATCCTGTTGAAATGAGGATGATCAATGATATGAGGATATAAATGACAATATTTGATGGAACAGTATCCTAAAGAAGGTAGAATAGACTTATTAATAGCATAGAGGAGGGTGTTCATTGATTGTCTTTTATCCATTTTCAATCTAGAAATACTTCCGTGTATATAAAGATAGTTTTGTTGCATGTTAATTTTATATCATTTTTCCCATTATGTTGCTGTTAATACGTTGGATAAATCCTGAAAACAAAAAGTCCTGAAAACTGATAGATCTGTTCATCTAACTTCTATTTAGTTTATAGTTAAGATTGTAAAAGCGATCATAGAAACTTATAAAAACAAAGTTGTCTTACTTTCTATGTTTAACTATTCTGTATGATAGGTAAACTTTATATAGGTTAAAACGGATTATGATAACAATAAAATTAGGAATAAACCAAAGTCTTTGTTTAGCCATATTGAGTATGGGAGGGGGAAAGAACAAACTACTTTTGATTATTCTTTTGGGAGCTCCTTATCTCAAAAAAATAAGAGATTGTTTCTTGACTGAAATGTGATAATAGAAAATGCCTTTATTATAATATTAAATAAAAAAGGTAGGAGATGCGGGTTCAATTCCTGGCTTGGGAAGATCCCCTGGAGTAGGAAATGGCAACCTGCTCCAGTATTCTTGCCTGAAAAATTCCTTGGACAGAGAAGCCTGGTGGGCTACAGTCCATGGGGTTGCAGAGTTGGACATGATTGTGCATGCCGTGCGCATGCACACACACACACACACACACACACACGATCGTCAATTTTGTTAAAAAAAAAATGAACAGAATAGTATGGGAGCTAGTAGATGATTTTCTTCTTTTCCTATAATTTATGTAGCTTTTGCAGTTACCCTGTATTTTTTAAAATCAATATTAATCAATTTAAAAAAGTTACTGTGCATATATATAATATAGTCCTTCTTTAGCTCCTTGTTTTAAATTGGCTTTCAAACTTAGAAGAATAAAGATTTTTTAAAAACATTTTGCCTAGTTTTGTATAAAATAACAGGGAAATAATTTTTTAATGGGAGGTAGTGTATAAAATATATGATGATAGTGTTTAGGATGTTTTCCTGCAGTGATTTAATCTGATACTGTACATGCCAGTCAGACACAGTCAAGACCTTCTGCTACACCTAAGACAGTCTCTTTTGGCTACAACAGAATGATCAGCTAAATGTTGTACTTATGGAAGCTTGGCTTGTAGCATTTCATAATTTATGCAGACAGTAAAGTAAAACAAGTTTTATTTTTTAAATGTTTAATAACAGCTCCCCCCATAGCATCTCTCATTTTTTCAATCCTGTTTCACAGAGGCAGGGATCTCTGTCTCTGTTGTTCAGTTTCATTTCCTAGATGTCTTAAATCTGGCAATTGAAGATGAATATATGTTGAGTATGTCCTGCTCTCCTAAATATGAGGACATTAAAATAGAAGTCTCTTTTTGTATTGTTGTTATTAAATGTTACACTAACAGGAAAAACAGGAAGAAAGTGAGCTTCGTTCTCTGCCGCCTCCTTCCCTTGCCCACTTGGCTGCTTTAAGTGTTGCAGTTATTGAATTAGCAAAAGAACAAGGAATAACAGATGATGACCTCAAAGTCCGTCAGGAAATTGTGGAGGAAATGTCAAAGGTTATAACAACATGTTTACCAGGTACAACTTCATTTTATACTTAATTTTTAAAATGATACAACTCTTCCTCTTGCTTCCCCTTAAACTTAATGTTTTTCTTTCAATTTTTTTCTCTTCTTTTTTTCTACTTAAAAGTAGACGAATTTCATTATTTTATAAATGAACTTTTTGGCGGGAGATAGTTCAGAAAAAGAAAATGAAAAATTGTAGTATGGTATAATTTTTATAATAAGAAAAAAAGATTTTTAAAGTGTCAGATACACTTTAAAATAATTGCTTAGTGCTTGAATATTGTATTTCATATTAAATTTTTGTTGTCATTGACTTCTGAATGGACATTTTAATCATTTATTTCAGTTGTATGTATTAATACTACTCACTAAATAAAATTTCTTTTGCTTGATTGTGGGGAAAATTAAGGATGTCAGAGGCAAAATTTGCACTTTTATTTCTTTTTTTGACTCTTTATCTTTCTTTATAGAAAGCTTAAGTTTTGGGTTCAAGGGGGAATTGGGTCAAGTTTATTATAGGCATTTGTGTATAGATTATTTGCTTAGCCCTTATTTTTTTCCATTAATACTGAATTTAAATAAATGTAAATGTATATTAAATATGATTTGTTTCTTACCACCAAAGGAATTTTGGACAGTTAATAAATTATTGTTTTATATGAAACCATTGTGATATTTGTAAGAAAGAATATAAATTGAAATTGAAAAATGTTTACTTCTCTATTATTTCTAATAATAATAAAACTAATAATGTAGTTTTATATCTAAAATACATTGGTATTAATTTAAATTACATATAAGAATAATTCACTATTATTATAAAGAAGAATGAAATATTTAGGATTTTAATGACTTGGATGACTTTTAGACATTTTGTGAACATGAAAAGTAGAGTTTTATATGTATAACTGAGTATAAACTTACACTTTCTAACATACTAAATATGCCCGTCAGTCCTAATTATGTTATTTTTCAACTTGTCCTCAGAGTTTTCCAACTCTGTCCATAATATTTGCCTTATTATGATTTTTGAAATAACATGTTTGTTAGTTTGCAAAAGATGTAGGTGGCATGTTATTGTTTCCTTTATTTTGTCCTATGAACTCTTGAAAACCATAGTTTTTTGGTTTTAGGTCTGCAATATCAATTGAGTTGGCTTCATTTTGTGTTTTTAAGAGCATTGGCTGAACGTCTGTGATTCCTTCCCCATTTAAAGTGCTATTGCATGTGTAAATAGAAATATCTAAAAATGTAGTTTGTGACAGTAGCCATAGCTAGGTTAGTACATTCTTTACTGTTAAATATTAAATGTGAAACATACTTCTGGTCATTCCTAAATGAATTATTACTAAAATTTTGTCTAAACACTGAATTTGTATGAGTTATTTCTCTCTTCCTGAACCCTACAAATGAGAAACACTTTTATTCGTTTGTAGATCAGTTAGAAAAGGATAGTATTGTTTTATAATTCTTGTATTAGAATTGGAAGACACAGAATTAAAATATATGCAATTTTCCTACCACTGTTTATTTTTAAAAGTTCTCATATTTGCATGCTGTTTCATACTTTGACATTTTTCCTTCATTTCCAGAGTGTTCACTTAGGTTGTATGGCTCATCTCTGACTAAGTTTGCTCTGAAAAGTAGTGATGTGAATATAGATATAAAATTTCCTCCCAAGGTAAGTAATTAGAAAAGAACCTTTCCCGTGTAGTTCTTATTTAGTAGTTAGTGTTTTTTATTATCTTTTTAGAGAAGATATAGGGGAATATAAAACTCTGGCTTAAAGAATGTTACCGTGATGATTTAACAGTGCTTTTGGAAAGTACTTTTTAGGTGTTAGGCATAGATAGTATTAAAGAAAGATGAGACAGAAAATAAGGAAGAAGAGGATGGCATTAAAAAAAAGGAGAAAGGAAAAATGCTTGTGTTTGACTGTGTTGAACAGTTATTGCTTATGGTAAGCAGCATAGAAAGAGGAAAGAATTTTGAAATCATAGCCTGTGTTCAAATCTTGGCTGCAATGAGCAAGTTCGTTGACCTTCTTGAACTTCAGTTCTTAATTTCCAAGATAGGAATAATAACTTTTATATTAAATATGGTGATATATACCATATATTTTTGTATAGTGCCTGGTACATTATGGGTACTTTTAGTAAGTAGTGGCTGGGGCTTCCCTGGTGGCTCAGAGGTTAAAGCATCTGCGTACAGTGCAGGAGACCTGGGTTTGATCCCTGGGTTGGGAAGATCCCCTGGAGAAGGAAATGGCTACCCACTCCAGTATTCTTGCCTGGAAAATCCAATGGACAGAGGAGCCTGGTGGGCTATACCCCACAAGGTAGCAAAGAGGCGGACACGACTGAGCGACTTCACGTAAGAGCCATTAGCAAAATACCAGTGTTGCTTAGCATTGCTAACATTGCTTACTTACTGATACACCAAACGTTTAAAATAATTAGTTGACATTTTTTGTGTTTTGAATTTTTTTAATAATAAGTTTATGCTCAAGGAGGTTTGATTTGGGTGAAAGTTTTTTGATGTTTGATTTCTAGTCTGAATCAGCTGTTAACTTTTTTTTAAATAGCAGCAAAGAACACATTTAAGGTAAATATTTGACATGGTTGTTATTTAAAGTAGTATTTTAATCTAAGCCTTTTATCCATGCTGCCAGTTGTCAATATCTTTAAATTTCTTACCTCAACAACTTTTCTTTAGAAATCATGTGGTAATTTCCTTTTCATTTGTTTTGATACGAAATTGCAGACTTTTGTCACTCTAAGAACTCATTAATTCTAGGAGTGTTGCTAGAATAATAGCAGTACATGATTTGTTAGATTCTACTTCCATGAATAAGATCTCTTAATATAAAAGTAAAACACTATTCTGTTTTCATTATTTTAAAATGCAAAGCATTATTTTACTTATGTTTAATGAATGATCTCTAAAGTTTTGCAACTTGAAGTTTAAAATTAGTATATTGGTTTAATTTGAAACTTTTTTTTAGATGAATCATCCAGATCTTCTGATACAAGTGCTTGGAATTTTAAAAAAAAGTGGTGAGTTTTACAAGTTGCTTTCTAAAGAAAGTTCTCTAAAGATATATGCATTGTGCTGTATATATATATGGCTATTTAAGTTAAACTAAAACTGCTAGCATGTTTGAGTCATTGATTAAATATAGATATATCCATATACATACATATATTTAATAGGTTACTAGAATATTTACATGTTGGTTAGATAAAAAACATCATATTTAAAATCGATACGTTAAAAACTATTGCCTTTTGGGTAATTTTAAAATTTTACCTTTGAATATTATGGACATTTCTTGTGTAGAAGGAGACAGAAAACCTACAGTCATTAGATTGTTGACGAAGGAAGATTTAGGGAGAGACTTGGGGAAAAATACCTGTATGCATTGAGTAAATATGTTTTTTACCCCACTTAAACAATATTAACCATTTATAGTACCTCAACCAAATTATACCTAATAAGTTTTTCATATGTGGCCCTTCTGTCTGGATTAATTTTTATGTAAAAATGACATTCATCTAGGTAAAAATACTTTTTAAATAAAAATTGTGAAAGTTACAAAATCCCAGATCATGTAGTACAATCTGGACTACTATTCTCTTGGTTTTATTTGCTGCTTTTTTTGTTATAAAGTAAATGCTCAAGAGCTTAGAATATGAAGCCAGACTTTCCATACTCAAATTTTAGTTTTCAAAGTACCACTTACAGGTTGAGTGTCCTTTGACAAATTACTGAAGTGTTAATGCTTCAGTTTTCTCATCTGTAAAATGGCAATAATGTAGTATCTTTTTGATAAAAAAGTTGTTTATGAGGATGAAATGGATTAAGCCATAGCTTAGAAAAGTACCCAGTATACAATAACTTCTTATTAAATTTCTGCTGATGTCATCGTTATTATTATTCCTATTATGATCCTAAATTTTATGAATCAAAATCACCTGTCAAAAATATTTGCATTTTGACTTAGCAGAGATAGCTTATTGACTTTAGCCATACCTTCTTATTGGCTGTAGTGTCAGTTCTAAACCTCTTTTCCTCTCTCTGTCTGCCCTGTCAGCTCTCCATTATTTATCAGCTTTTTGGCCATTTTTCAGGGAAATTTTTAAGGAATTATTTTGGTTCAATTTAACCTGGGAAGGGAATTTAATATTTTCTTTTGTAATAAATAGCTAACTCTCATTGTGCAAAAGCTCTAAAGCATATTATTGATAAGGACTTTTACCTTTTTAGACTCACTGCAACTCACTGTCAACCTAGGAAAAATATTTAAAATACATGTTTCCGCTGAAATACATGGATAGTATATCTTAAGTCACATAGCATAGGTTTTCAAGATTTAGTCTGATTGATTGATTATTCCCTCCTTTATATGCCCTCTGTGTTCTTTCAGGACCTCTATCCTGTTATCTACAAGATTTATTTGTTTATATATTTGTTTTCCAAATTCCTGATCTTTGTATTTATTCATTGTCATATCCACCATTCATAATACAATTCCTGATATATGGCTCTTCAGCACATTTGTTTTGAATAAATTAATTCCAACAAGTACTACTAAGAGATTTTCTTTAAACTTCAAATGAGATAATGTTAATCCATCTATTTTTGTTTAGATTAGATATTTTATGGCGTGGAGCCTACCTTGGAGATGTAGAGAAAGACTTCAGAGTGGAAGTGTGCTTCACCTGTTAGTCCTTCCTTAGGAGCTTTGATTGGGCAGAACCATATATTAACAGCAAATGAGGCCAGTAGAGTTAGCCTTTTACTGCCATGGATAATTTAAAAGAACTATATTGTCAAAGCATTGTAGGTTCTCATTTCGTGACTCCTGTGGAAGTAGCCTTCAGAAGTAAGTGATGTCCTCCTCTGTTTACTATATGAAGGTTTAACAACTTTGACTAGATTGTATACATACTTAGAAATATTCAAACTTTTAGGGATGTTAAAACCTTTCTTCTTAAGGTAATTACAGTGTTCTGATAGTACTTGGGATTCTGCCTGTCTGTGGTTTGTGATAATACAGCAGATGGCATCAAGAGAGAGAAGAGATTCTGTTGGGTTGACACTCAATACAAGAGCAAGATAATACATAATCATCTTATGGATTATCCACAGAAGCACTGAGAGTGATTTTTAGGAGACTATTACATGTTTACCATAGAGTAAACATTTGAGAGTTTCTGACATTAGCTTACCTGTTTTATTTTTTTTTCCTTATTAGTATTATATGTAGATGTGGAATCTGATTTTCACGCTAAAGTTCCTGTTGTGGTGTGCAAAGATCGGAAAAGGTTGGTAACAGTGAAGAGAAAATAAAGTTGTTGGGTTGTTTTTTTTTTTGAAATAACAGCAACCAAGTATGCAGTGAGTATTTCTAAGAGAGAACATTTTTGTTTTAGATTTCTCCTTGGATTAACTTAATTAAGCTAGTTTCTATTTATTAAAAATAGCAAGCTTACTACAAGCTTTTGAACAAGAAATGAGTTACCAGAGAGTTGGAAATAAAGCGTTCTAATGCAAAACTTTTCATTTGTTTATTCACCCAACAATATTGAGCACTTACTGTATGTTAGATACTGCTTTGCTTTCAAGCTTTTGCTTTCTTACTTTTATTTCAAAGTAAGAAATAGTCTTTCTTGTCAAGGAGCTCACTGACTATTAGAATTTAGTTTTTAGTTCACTGAAATTGAGGTGTCATTGGAGATGACTTTCTATTCAGATATTTATAGGACGGAGACAGCAACATACCTTTGATAAAGGAAACTAAAATAATCCTATTTGAGACCAATGTGGGAGAGATGGAAACAGTACAGAAGTAATAAAGGGTTCTTTTATTGATTATTTATCATTATTTCTTGTATTTTAAGATTACTTTGCTTTCTTATTCAAAACTAGAAAGATCTATGAAGATCTAGTTCAACTTCCTTATTTTCTAAATTTGAAAATTGAGATCTAGAGTGAGTAAGTGATTTGTCCAAATTCAAATTATTCAGGGGAAAGTTAGAATTGGAATAGAGGTATTAACGATTTCCAGTGCTTTTTCTACCACATTGTATTAAATTGCCTTTGTGACAACCTCAGTCACATTCTCCCTGCCACCAAAATGTTTCTGCTATAATTTTGTTTAAGGTATCTCTTCTTTTCACTTAAATATAAGCATTACTTGTGGATTAATAGATAAAGTCTTTCTAATTTCTAATCTGGAAATAGCCTAACAATAAAATCTTAAAAGTTGGATAGTAAAAATTAGATTTAAGAAGTATAGCTAGTTCAGTATTTCATATTTTGTTTTTATTATGTGCAATGCAAAAAGAATGGACTAGGAAGATATGTTGCATTGTTTAACATTGATGTGATCAGTGTCTTTCCCTCATATAAATCAAATTTTGATGAATCATAATGCAACTTTTGAGATTAATTTTTCATGATCTTAAGTACTAATTACTTAAGATTATTTTTTTCTGAAGTATAAATGAACAAATAAAACATCTTTAATTTATATGGAACTCTAGTGATGGAAATGATACATAGTTTTTCAGTTAGCTGTAAGTTTATTAAAATATTTGTTTTCTATTATGACTTCTTAGGTGTTAACTATGGATACCTGGAAAGTATAGCCACAGGATTTGAAATATTCTGGTTTTTAAGGTATTAGTACAGTAAAATTTGTTTCTTTTTCATTCACAGTGGTTTACTTTGTAGAGTGAGTGCAGGAAATGATATGGCATGCCTCACTACTGATTTGCTTGCTGCTCTTGGCAAAATGGAACCTGTCTTTACTCCCTTGGTGTTAGCCTTTCGCTATTGGGCTAAGGTATGTGGAACAGAAGGGAAAAGTACTTAATATTTAGATAACTCAGGCTTTTTCTTACACTAATATATAACATAAATCATAGTATTGTGGGGACAAAATAGTATCTGTGCTGGACAGAAAGTGGTATGGCAGGTTCTGATAATGGAATAAAAATAACATCTCACAGTCATGTAGAGTTATTTATAGATTTTAGGTTTTTGATTATTATAGTTCATTCTCTTTTATGCCATGTAGAAATATTCTCATATATCTAGACTCAGGTTTTCACTCTTACTGTAAGTTAAAGTTGGAAGGTTGTAAGATATGGTTGTGCAAGTTAAGATTCTTATGTTTGCATGTTTTTTTCCAATCTCTGTCTTAGAATATTATTCTCTTTCCTCTTAAATTGTTGATAACCTGCTGCAGTTTTTGAATGGGAAACTGCTAACATTTAGGTATCTGAGTTTCCTAAATTAGAATTAACTTATATTATTAAAGGCTGTGGTTCCTGCTCTGCTCCCCCTTTCTACCCTTGAAGGTAGCAAGGAGTGGTAATTACCAGTATCAGTCCAAATGATAGGAGAGACAAATTTTGGCTTTTTTGTATACTATTCGTCAGTACAGTATTCATGAAGTTGCTCAGTCATGTCCAACTCTTTGTGACCCCATGGACTGTAGCCCACCAGGCTCCTCCATTCATGGAATTTTCTAGGCAAGAGTACTGGAGTGGGTTGCCATTTCCTTCTCTAGGGGATCTTCCTGACCTGGGGATTGAACCCTAGACGCTTTACCGTCTGAGCCACCAGGGAATCCCACTGGGACTGCTGCTGTTGCTGCTGCTGTCGCTTCAGTCGTGTCTGACTCTGTGCGACCCCATAGACGGCAGACCACCAGGCTCCCCCATCCCTGGGATTCTCCAGGCAAGAACACTGGAGTGGGTTGCCATTTCCTTCTCCAGTGCATGAAACTGAAAAGTGAAAGTGAAGTCACTCAGTCGTGTCCGACTCTTAGCGGCCCCTTGGACCGCAGCCTACCAGGCTCCTCCGTCCGTGGGATTTTCCAGGCAAGAGTACTGGAGTGGGCTGCCATTGCCTTCTCTGACTTGTTAGACTAGTGATGAGTAAATTCTCTATCTTACACAAAGAAGATGAATTAAAGGGATAATGGAGGAGTGATAACTTGAGAACAAAAACAGACAGAGGATTCTTTTTAAATATTTTGCCTCAACTTTTAATTGGAGGAGTCTCCCCATAGTTGGGGCAGAACCAGCTGAGTGGAACAGCTTAAAAAATAAGAAACCATCAGAAGCCTAAAGTTGGGGTGTCTTCATATGTAAGGCCTTTGTGTTTGTTATTCCCTTTATCTAAAATGTTCTAACCCCCACATATCCCTGGGTTAGGAAAATCCCCTGGAGAAGGGAATGGCTACCCACTGCAGTATTCTGGCCTGAAGAATTCCGTGGACAGAGGAGCCTGGCAGGCTATATAGTCCATGGGGTTGCAAAGAGTGGGACATGACTGAGTGACTTTCACTTTTTTCACATATCCAGAATGGTTCACTCTCTTACTTTTTTTCAAGTTTCTCCTCAAATTTCATCTTACCAGAGTTTCCTGGCCCACCCTGTATAAAATAGCATTGTCTCCATCACTGTCTCTTCCTTTTCATTTTTTTATTTTGTTCATATCATTTCTTACTACCTGCCATAAGTATATTCATGTACTATTTATAATCTGTTTTCTTCTGTGAAATTATAAGTACTGTGAGGATAGGAATTTTGGTCTGTTTCATTTATTCATGGCTGGTCCCAATGCTTCTCATTTTCCTGTGCCAGCTCAGAGTAGGCATTAGTAAATATTTGTTGAATACATGAACTAGTTCTTCAAAAAGATTTTTAACCCTTGGAGTGACTGGGAGAGGTGAACCAGTCTAAATAAAATATAAGCAAGTGTAATATATGGAAGATACCATTGTAACAAAAGCTAATATACTGTGACCATGTAGGGTTTATTTCAGGAATATAACAATAGTTTAATCTCAGGAAATCTGGTAACATAATGTATTGTACTAACAGTTTGAAGTGGAACTAACATAGATGCTGATAAGGCATATTCTTCCTTAAAAAAAATTCTTGAGTAAACTAGAAATGGAACTTAATGACTATTTTCTAAAACCCCAAACAAAACAGAAGCAAACACCATCAAAAAGGTGAATTGCTCAAGCCATATGTGTTCAAATAAGGAATATTACAGAGATGTTCACCAGTGATGTTATACATTGTTTTGGAGATATAAAAAAAAAATGCAGCGAGGAAAGAAGACAAAGTAATGAATGTAAATACTGGAAAAACAAAATGTTCTTTTTGCTATTGATATGATTGTACACCTAGAAAACCCGGGTTAAAAACTACTAGAATTTGTGATGACTAAATACAATATAAATGTATAAAAACCAGTAGCTTTTCTCTGTCATAAAAATAACCTTATAGAATAGACACAGGGAACAATGTTACCTTCATGACAGTGATACAAATTATAAAATACTAAGGAATAAATTTAATTAGAAGGGTACAAGAAGAGAATTATTGAATGGTGAAAACAAACTCTCAGCAAATATATATATATATATTTATTTATTTTCAAATTTATTTATTGAGAAAACATTTGTTAAATGCTTCCTATGTGCTACATACTGTTCTTAGGTGCTGGAAACATCTAACAGGATGAACTGAGTCCTTCTGTCACGAAGCTTACATACTTGTGGAAGAATCAGACAGTAAACAAATATATAAATAACACAATATGTGGTAGAATTTAGTGCCATTAAAATGAGATGATGTGTTAAGAGTGTGACATTTCATTGGATGGCGGGGAAGTCTCTTTGAGGATATGATATATAAACTCAGACCAGTGTAACTAGCCACTTGAACATCTGAGGGAGTAGCATCCAAGGGATAGCTCATACAAAGCCTTAAACGTGAGAATGAACTCTTGAGAAGCAGAACAAGGCAAGAGTGGCTGGAATGAAGCGAGTAAGAGTGAAAGTTGTAGTGGATGAGGTTAGGCAGACCCTTGTAGTAGTAAGGAATTTGTATTTAATTGCAGTGGGAAGGCATCAGATGAGTTTTGTAAGCAGTGTGTGACTTGATGTGATTTATGTTTGGAGAAGGTATTTCTGGGGTAAAGAGTAGTAATGGGGAACCAAGTGAACAGGATTTTGTGGTAGATTAGCTGGAGAAGATAATGACCTGTGTTAGGTTAGTGGCATTTGGCCCCATCACTGCATGGCAAATAGATGGGGAAATGATGGAAACAGTGACAGACTTTATTTTTGGGGGCTCCAAAATCACTGCAGATGGTGACTGCAGCCATGAAATTAAAAGACGCTTGCTCCTTGGAAGAAAAGTTACGATCAACCTAGACAGCATATTAAAAAGCAGAGACATTTCTTTGCCAACAGAGGTCCGTCTAGTCAAAGCTTTGGTTTTTCCATTAGTCATGTATGGATGTGAGATTTGGACTATAAAGAAAGCTGAGTGCCGAAGAACTGATGCTTTTGAACTGTGGTGTTGGAGAAGACTCTTGAGAATCCCTTGTACTGCAAGGAGATCCAACCAGTCCATCCTAAAGGAAGTCAGTCCTGAATATTCATTGGAAGGACTGATGCTGAAGCTGAAACTCCAATACTTTGGCTACCTGATGTGAAGACTGACTCATTGGAAAAGACACTGATGCTGGGAAGGATGGAAGGCGGGAGGAGAAGGGGACGACAAAGGAGGAGATGGTTGGATGGCATCACCGTCTCAATGGACATGAGTTTGCGTAAACTCCAGGAGTTGGTGATGGAGAGGGAGGCCTGGCGTGCTGCAGTCCATGGGGTTGTAAAGAGTCAGACACGACTGAGTGACTGAACTGAACTGAGACAGATTTGGGATAAGTGTTATTAGTAGGACTTGCAGAGGTAAATGACATAGGAGTTGAGGGAAATGCTGAGTAAATTTTTGGAAAATGCAAAAAGATACTAAGTTTTTGGATAGAGAGATGGGATCCCTGAAATGTAAAATCTTGTTAAATTAATTTTCAAGTGTACAGTAGTTTAAATTAGAATCACCAAGAATTTTGTAAAAAATTATAAGATAATACTTTAACTTAGTTTGAAAGAATAAATGTTTGAGAGTAGCCAAAATAATTCAGAAAAAGAAAACTAGTGGAGGAAGATGTATTTTACCTTATAAAACTGCTTTAGTCAAATATATACCATTGGCATAGGGATAGACAAATAGATCTGTGAAAGAGAATAGAAAGCCCAGAAGTAAATCCTAGTGTAAATGAAATTTTAGTCTATGAAAAAATGAAATATTTCATATCAGTGAGAAAACAATGGTTTATTTAATAAATGGTGCTGTCACAACTGTATCTTTCTTGAAGAAAATAGTGTTAGACCCTTAGCACACTAAATGCAAAAATAAATTTCACTTAAATGAAAATTCAGAATTTTAGAAGAAAATTTAAGCATGTATATATATATATATATATATATAAAACCTGTGGATTGGAGAAATCTTTTCACCGTGGTAGGAAACCTAGAAACAATAAGCATCTTTAACTATATAAACATTAGTATATTTTATAGGATAAAAGTACCATAAATAATGCCAAAGCAGATTAGGAAAGATAACATTTTTCAAATGTATATAACATATATAAAGGGTTATTATCTGTAATGTAAAAAAAAACATACAAATTGATATGTATTGTTGAAAACAGGAAAACTAGCAAAAGATTTAATTGTTCAGAAAAGAGCAAATTCAAATCGTTAGTAAATACATGAAAATTTGCACAACCTCGTAGCATCAAGGAAATGCAAATTGAAGTAACTATTAGATATTACATCTTACCCCATCCTGTTGACAAATTTTTTTGAAAGTGATGACACCTATACACCTGAAACAAGCACAACTTTGTAATTCAACTATATTTTAATTAAAAAGTGGTAGCACCTAGTGTTGGAAACCATGTGTATACATTCTTGTTACAGATGAAAAGAGAAAATTTTACACTGATTCTGGAAAACAGTATTATAGTATCTATTAGAATTTAAATATATCACATTTTAAAATCCAGCAAACACTTTTCTGGTAATATAGCACATAGAAATGAGCACCAGCACTCAGGAAAATGTAGAAGGATAAATACTACAGTATTGTTTTAAAGTGGCAAAAACTGGGAACAAAATGTAAAAGTCCTTGGGTGGGGGAACTATTGAATAACCATCCAGACCATAGTCTATAATTTAACCATTTTAAAAGATACATTAGACATATGCTCATTGACTAAGGGGCTTCCCAGGTGTCTCCGTGGTGACGAATCTACCTGCCAACCCAGGAGACGTAGGAGACACAGTTCAATCCCTGGGTTGGGAATATCCCCTGGAGGAGAAAATGGCAACCCACTCCAGTATTCTTGCCTGGGAAATGTCGTGAACAGAGGAGCCTGGCAGGCTATATTCCATAGGGTCTCTCTTGAAAAGAGCTGAACATGACGTAGCAACTGAGCACACAATTGACTAACAAGAACTTTCTTGGTGCATTGTTAAGGAAGAATTAAAATATACAGAGAGATATCTGTAATACACAATTTTAGTAAAACAGTGACAGAAATGATAAAATCTTCCCTGTATTTATATAGAAAATTGGAATATATGTATATTTGTGTATGGTTCAGTATAGAAAAAGGCATGGAAGAGTACATAGAAGATTGTTAACATTGAGACAGAAGTGGGAAATATGAAAATAATATTTTTAAAAGATGTCCACAGTAAAAGCACTATGGGTGATACAATTTCATTTAACTAAAAAATATATTTCTCCATATGCAATGAGGAAATGAGTTAATACCAATTTATAAATCAGGGTGGTGTGATTTCAAGTCATTCCTTATATTTTTCATTATTTGAACTTTTAACAGTGATTATGGAAGGAAATAAAAGCTACTTTTATTTTAAGGAGATCAGAAGGAAAGTTAAATGGTGGTTCTTTTTTCCCCTCTTCATTTTTCAGTTGTGCTATATTGACTCCCAAACTGATGGTGGAATCCCTTCTTACTGTTTTGCATTAATGGTGATGTTTTTTCTACAACAAAGAAAGCCCCCTCTTCTTCCTTGCTTACTTGGAAGTTGGGTAAGCATGAGTTTGTAACATATATGTGTATGTATGTATGTAGTTTGCTCTTGCAGAGTCCTCTGTTCATACATTTAAAGCTGGATTTCTGGTTTGTCTGTTTGTCCATCTTGGTTTTTTCTTTTAATAATTTTTCACTACCAATCTGGAATGCCTTTTTATACAGATTGAAGGCTTTGACCCAAAAAGAATGGATGACTTTCAGCTGAAGGGCATAGTAGAAGAGAAGTTTGTGAAGTGGGAATATAATTCAAGTAGTGCAACTGAGAGAAACTCAATTGCTGAAGAAAACAAAGCTAAGGCAGACCAACCAAAAGATGATACCAAGAAGACAGAAACAACCAACCAAAGTAATGCCAGGAAGGAAAAATATGGCAAAGTAAGGTTTTTTTGTTTTTGCTTTTGGGTTTTCTATCTGTAGAATTTGTGATGCCTTTGATTAAAACTATTTTAATAGTAGATTGACTGACTGACCTTAAGTAAGCCTCTTGGCCTCATTTTCCTCATCTGTAAAGTGAGGGGTTGATCTGGTTTAGTTTTTCAGTACCAAGATTCCTTAATGAATTCATACCTCATTTTGAAAGACTTGTATTGTTTGAATCATATCAAGGTAATTCTTTGTATCCTTTTCATTTAGATAGAAAAATTTTCCTTCAGAGATGGGCTGTGACCAAAACTGTAGTATATGATTATACTGATTATGTTGCCAGATTGGTGGATAAATGAAGACCTTATGCTTCTTTAGAGGGTGGCTTGCTTATTTAATCATTCAGCATTCATTTATTAAGGACCAGCTATGTGCTGGCATTATCTTGAGTGCTAGATAACCCAAGATGAATATTCATGGCTTATGTCCTCTAAAAGTGTGTAGTCTTCTGAAGCAGACAGACATGTTATTACAAAAACAACATTACAGATATCATTGCTCTAGCTATACTGAATTGTATGTAGTTCCCTAAACTCATATTCAAGTCTTCCACTTTCCTAGACTACCTTCTACCCTTTCCTCAAACCATCAGTGCTCCCAGCTAATGATTTTGCTTATTATTATTTCTCTAAGAAAACTGAAGCAATGAAAAGAGAACTTCCCATTTCTACCACCAGCTTCCACTCTCTGCACTCACATATTCTGCCTTGCTGCCTACTTTCATAAAGGAACTTCCCCTGTTGCTGTCTGAAGTCATTTTCTTAACTTGTATATTTAGTCTCATCTCTTCTTGTCTATTTCAGAACATTGCCCTAGCAATTCTATCCTAGGTTACCAATTGTTCATTCTCTATTGAATCATGCATGCTTTTATTTCTCCCACTTGAAAGAAAAATCTTGCTACCGCTTCCCTTCCCAGCTATTTCCTTGCTCTCTTGTGAAGAAAACCTTCTTGAAAGAATTGTTTATGTATGCTATTTCCCAGTTTCTCTGTCTCCTCGTAATTCACTCCACTCAGGCTTTGATCCCCATCAGTCTACCAAAACTTGTATAATCAGTGTCCTCTGCATGGCCAAATCCAATAGTCATTTCTTAATTTTTATCTTTTTTTATTTGTCAGCAGCATTTGCCAGTTGATCATTTCCTTCTCTAAAAAATTTCTTAACTTGACTTTCAGGATATCACACCCATGACTGGTTATTTCTTCTCAGTCTCTTTGTTGGTTCCTCCTTTCCTCTCCAATCACTTTAATGTCCTCGATCCCCCTTTTTTCTGTGTCTACACTCCCTTGATGGTCTCATTCAATCCCATGGATTACTTCTCTCTTTCATACCCCATACCAAGTCTATCAGGAAATCCTGTCATCTCTACTTCAAAATAAATACACAGTTTGGCCACCTCCCCTGTTACCATCCTGATCCTAGCCATATGATCTTTGGCCTGAATTACTACCACAGCCTCATAAGTTTCCTTGAATTTACCCTTCCTTCCCCATTTTATAGTCTGTTCTCAACACAACAGTCAGAATTGTTCTTCTAAAACTTAAGTCAGATCATGCCCTTCTCCTTCCCTACCCTCCAGTTGCCCCTCATTTAATTTAGAATAAAGGCCAAAGAGTTCTTACTGATTAGCTCTGTTTCCTTCTCTCGCTGCCACACTAGTTTTCTTTTTAAAACTATTTACACTCCTACTTTATCCTACTTTAGTGTTGCTCTGTTTCCTGTTATTAGAATACTTTTTCTTTTCAAATCAAACCTTCTCAACATGTCCTATCCTGACCACTCTTTTTTAACACTGCAATCTCCTGCTTCCATATCCCATCTCCTTTACTAAACATGCTGAACTTTTTATTTCCACAGCACTTTTCTTCTAATTTACTGTGTAATTTACTTATTAAATTTGTTGTTTATTATCTTCTTCTCCTAGAATGTCAACTCCATTAAGGCAAAAAAAGTTGTTTTTTTTTCACGGGTATATCCCCAGTGCATGGCACATAGTAGGCACTCAGTGAATAGTTGTAGAATGGAATAAGTGAATGACTGTTTTATGCTTTTATATACCTTACTGGTCACTTTTAGCCAGCATTCATCTAGCTAATTGCTTTAGAATTCAGAAACTGCCTTTTCTGTTAAGACCCCTCTGATTTAGAGGCCCATTTTAGCTTATAGCCTTTACTGTAAATGTTAAATGGTCTCTTCCTCTCCTAATGGTCTGTGAAATAGGACCTCACTTGTTTGAGTGGCAGTATGCAGTAATGATTAGCAGCATGGACCCACGTGGTCCAGAGTCACATCCAACTTCATAGTTGTTGAATTAATATTTATGTGTACATTTAGAAGAGTGAGTGATGCATGGTTTACATGGGAGCTCCTGTTATTTTTTTTATCCCCAGCACAGTGCTATGCACTTAGTGGGTTCTAAAATGTTTGTTGAATGAAAGAATTAGCTTTTGAAAACCCTGGGCCTTTACATAGATTTTATAAGTAATTTCTGTAATGGAAGAGTTATACTAGTTGCTACACAGTGGTTAGCAATCTCGGCTGCACAGGAGAATCACTTAGGAAGGAAGCTTTAAAAATCTCTGTCCATTAAGTCACAGTCTTGGAAAGGGTATGGGAGATGGGAATGGGGTCAAACTAAAATTAGTGAATTTTAGTGCTCTCAGTGTGATTCTAATGTGCAGCCAAGGTTGAGAATCACAGGTTTAGTGGAAAGAACACAAAATTCTAGGAGTTAGTAATCTGGGACACTGTTTGCAGCTGTGCCACAAATTGCTTTTTGGCAACTGACCCCTTTATGCCTCAATTTTTGAAAAGGTGATCCATCTCTAAGGTCTTTTTAAGCTGAAAATTAAGTGATTCTATAGTTTTGTGAAGCTTAAAGGTAATTTTTCTTTTCTAGTCTCCTTTAACATTGGAAACACCAAATCGGGTGTCCCTGGGACAGTTATGGTTAGAGCTGCTAAAATTTTACACACTGGATTTTGCTTTGGAGGAATATGTCATATGTGTTCGAATAAAAGATATTTTAACAAGAGAAAACAAAAACTGGCCTAAAAGGCGGATAGCCATTGAAGGTGAGATGATATGTTATATTTCATTTGGAGAATTTTTGTGTGTGTGCTACTTATTATCTATTTCTTTAAAAAAAATTATTTGTTTTTGGCTGTGCTAGTTCTCCATTGCCATGTACAGGCTTTGTCTAGCTGTGGCAAGTGGGGGCTGCTCTTTGTTGGAGTGCGAGGCTGTGGCTTTTCTTGTTGGGGAGCATGGGGTCTAGGCATGCAGGCTTCAGCAGCTGCAACTCACGGGCTCTCGCGACACTGGCTCAGTAGGGGTGGTGCAGGGACCTAGTTTCTCCACGGCATGTGGGATCTTCCTGGCCAGGGATTGAACGCGGGTCCCCTGCCTCGGCAGATAAATTCTTAACCACTAGACAATCAGGGACACCCCCCCATCATCTGTTTCTAAAGTAGTAGTATAAATTTTATCACTTCACCTGTAGCACTATATGCCACCAGGTTGTCACTAAATATTTTGGATAAATTCTTTATTAAGTCCATGATAGCTTTATAGGATTAATGCTTATTTGAAAATTTCCAATCTGTAAATATTATAATGGCTGGGGTTATTAGCTTATTTACATGCCTTTATTTTTAATTGTAAAAAATTTCAAAATATAGAAAAATAGAATAGCTATATAAATAAATAAGATAGCTTTGAATAGATTTGTGCCATAAAATTATGTTAAAGTATAATTTTCAAACTCAGTTTTTCATTGTCTTGTAAAGTACTTCATCTGTTAAATGTGGCTAAGCTAAAGGAAAGAAGAGCAATTGATACTGACAAATAAGCTTTCATATGAAATCTCAAGAACATTAAGATAGAAATTAATAGTAAATATTAACAAATAGTAAAGAATATTAATAATATGGCTTCCAAATTCTTAATAAAAAATTTAAATTCTACAACATTTTGCTCAGCTTTTATAGATAGGAAATTGAATTTCTGTCATCATTTTATTATTAGTCTGTTTAGACTGCACATTCTTCTGTTCCCTTCATCCTCTGTATGGCTTATCTACTGTCAGTTGGACCTACAGATATTCTCATACACTCACATCTTTTACTCTCTTACGTATGGTAAATAAAAGAGGTCTGAAGTCTGCAACCATCATAATTTCTCTGCCTTTTTCTCCCCTAGAAAAGGGAAAGAGGCTAGGTAAAGCTTTTTAAAGCCTATGGATTTCGATAACAGTAAAAAAAAAAAAAAAAAATAAAGTAACAGATGCCCCAATCTTAATAATATGAAGCCTGGCCTATTATTAATCCTTTTACTTAATGATCTTCAGTAGTGGAGAAAATGTGTATTGCTTTTTGGTTGGCATCATTCTTTTTTCCCGGGGCATATTTGTATTAAGGCTTATAAAATCCAAACATCCATAAACATTTTGAGAATTCTGTTCTGTGCTCCTAGTAATGAGGATTCAGTTGTCACAAGCATTTTCAGCATAGACATTTTAGACTGGATCAGAATTTAAATTTTGGTTTAATCTTTACTTTTGGGTTTCTGCTTTTCTTTCTATTATTTCTCTTTCTTTCTGTCTTTAATTTTCTAATTATTACTGAAGTTAATCTTAAAATAAGCATAACTTGAAGCCTTGAGAGTTTTACATTGTATGTTATTTGTTTAAATTGCAAAGAGTATATAACTAAAGAATACTATGACAAGACATGAAAATTATTAATAAAATAGGTCCTGGAGCTTGAAAAATTTCACTCAAAGACTACAGTGAAACATGTTAGTATAGCTTTTTCTACCAATTTCATCACTGCAATTTTGTAATTACTGAGTTGGCCTCCTCAGCCATTCTGTCATTAATTACTTTATGTTATTCTTTTCTCTTTTTTTTTTTTTTTAAGTTTTTTATTTTATGATAGAAACAGAAGAAAGACATTGCTTTTTCATTTCTAGTTAGGAACTCTCACTGGGAGTTTACATTTAGAAAAATTAGAGGGGAAACGTATTCTGCTGACAATGTAGCTGTTCATATAAGCTTGGAAATGTAGTTTGTTAGTAAATACTTAGCTACTGACCATTTTCTTTTTTACTAGATCCATTTTCAATCAAGAGAAATGTTGCACGGAGCTTAAACAGCCAGCTTGTCTATGAATATGTTGTGGAGAGATTCAGGGCAGCTTATCGGTACTTTGCCTGTCCTCAGAAGAAGGGTGGAAATAAATCTACAGTGGATTCCATGAAAAAAGAGAAGGGGAAAATAAGCAATAAGAAACCAGTGAAGACTGAAACTATGGCATCCAATTGTTGCACTCTACTTGGGGAAAGCACAGAAAAAGTAAATGCAGGAAGAGGTCAACCTGATAAATATGATGAAATGGAATGCACATCACAGCGATGTATTACTGAAGCTGATAATTTGTTGGTAAATGAACTAGATTTGGCTGAACATGGACAGGAATCTTCATCTCTATCTACCAGTGAAAACAGTGAATTAGAGCCCAAATCAATTAAAAATCAAGATGTTTTAGCACCTTCAGAAACTTGTTTTAAAAAGGATTTCAGCCAGTATAATTGCATTGATTATAAATCCCCTGAACCAGGTGAATCTGCTGGTACAGACTGTAGGTCAAATTTAGAAACAGAAAGTTCACATCAGATTGTGTGCACTGACACATCTGCTACCTCTTGCAACTGCAAAGCTACAGAAGATGCTTCTGACCCTAATGATGATGATAACCACCCCATCCAGGAGTTATATTATGTGTTTGATAAGTTTATTTTAACCTCTGGCAAGGTAGGATACAGTTTGTAAACACTCTGTAAGATTTTGTGGTTGTTGTATGACTCTGTATTTATGGTTTTTAGATTCAGAAATGTAAAAATAGCTTCTGTGATGTTAGACTTGTTTTGGAATGGTATTTTGGTATATATATATATTTACTTTTTGTGTATTTGCCTTATAAGAATGTACATGAAACACTGAAAAGCACTCTTTTTCTGATTGGTGTGCTTAACTTTCTCATATATGAAAGGATTTGTTACAGATGTGTTACAAAAGTGAGTTTGGTAAAGGCAGCATATATTTTAAGTTTTGTTGCTTTTTTATAGGTGTGATTATATTTGAGAACACAGTGTAAACTTTAATAGTATTTTAAAGTTTTTTTGATGAGGCTCAGGAGCTGTTATATAAACTTAACTAAAGATAGTTGAGTTAAAACTATGTAAGGTCAGGAACCAAAAAAAAAAAAAGAATTCAGAACCAGTCTGCCACTCAGTGTCTGCCACTGAGCTTCTCTTTGGATTTTGGCACATTTCTCATGAGTCTTTAACTTTTCTACTTTTAAAGTGGGATAGTCTGAACTGTTAACTTGATGAATTACAGAAAATAAGCTACTTTGTAACAGAAAATAATTACTTTGTGAATAAAAGTTTTAGCTAAGTTTTACATTGCTTCAAGTGCAGGGTATGTAACTGAACACATTATCAGCACCTAGTATGGAAAAATGACTATACAGATAGTGTATTAATCAAATAGAATACAAAAACCCGAGAAGTCATCAGGTTTTATTGTTTGACCAATAGTTATTTATTAACAAGCTTTAAAAATTTTAACCTAATGACTAAACTGTATATTTTCATCCTTTTTAAGGATACTCTGTCCCATTTTGTTTAGGTGTAGTATTTAGGGCATAATGGACTGTCAAAAAGATAAAAGAAATGGAAGATTTTTAGAAGAGCCTCTTAATAATATAACTGCAGCTTACATTTCTTATACTTTTTTTTTTCCTGAAAACTTATCTTAGGGTAACTATTTCTCCAATTTTATTTCTCTCTGTATTTATCTGTAGCACATTTCTAGAGTTTTCTGGTAAATATGTCATATTTATAAAGGTTTTAAAGCTGATAAAAAATTTCTGTGGCACTAGGAGCACAGTATTCTCACAAATAGAAATTTCTGTGTGTATTTGGCTAGGTAAATGTCCAAACTAATCCTGGAGAAAGAAGCTAAGTTCCTAAGCATATTACAATAAAGAAAAGAGTAGTGCTCTTCCTTAATCATATATTTTTTTTTCCTCCAAGCTTGGATTTTTGTTGTTTTGATTACCTGTCTGGTGGTAGTCCATTGGAATACATTTGAAATGGTATTGACAGGGTTTGAAAGTTAAGTTTGTGGTTATTGCCTAAGAATTGTTTCTTGTATATAGTTACTTTTAGTGTTCAGCCCTTTAGTTTGTTTTCTTGAGTACCATGTAATATAGTTACTTTTAGTGTTCAGCCCTTTAGTTTGTTTTCTTGAGTACCAATGTAATAAATTGAACCAACTAGTCAAGGTTCTATAATTGATTGACTCTAACGATAGAAAATGTTTAGAGTGAAATGAAAGGTGCCACTTGAACTTTCTTTATAATCTACTTTGTTAAAGACCTTAATAGTTTAAAATGTGATACATACATTTCATTTTGGGAACTGATCAAACTCTTTGAATTAACCTGTTGCTTTTGTATCTCCTGCTATTTCCTTTATCCTTCATTTTCAGGTAAATCTAATCCTTGGTAATATTTTAGTGAAGAAGAAAATGTTGGCTCAAAATATGTTTATTTACATTTAATACTAAATTTCATTAATATGCTTTTTTTTTTTAACCTCTTGAAAGTGCAGGCTATCAGACTGAGTTACAAAACAAGTTTCTTTTTGTACTACTTTGAAAGCGATGATGAAGTCCCTCAATAGCTTGTTTGATTATTAGATTTTTTTTTTCACCTTTGTATAGCCGCCAACAATAGTATGCAGCATCTGCAAAAAAGATGGCCATTCAAAAAATGATTGCCCAGAGGATTTCAGGAAAATTGATTTAAAACCTCTACCACCAATGACAAATCGGTTTCGGGAAATACTTGATTTAGTATGTAAAAGATGTTTTGGTAAGTCTTTTATTACTAGAGCTACTTACTGAGACTAGGTTATTTCTTTAATTTTGAATATTTGTTTATTTTTTTACTTGAAAATAGTTTGCTTACATTTTGTTTGAGTAGAGTTTCTAAATAGTTTAGACACCCAACCACATGTATTTCTTAACTGCCTACTAAATGCCAAAGGGAATGCAGAGTCCATAGTGTTGCTTTTAAGGTGCCTTAGACTCTAGATTTGTACTTATAGTTTGGTGGTCACTAAATATATGTGGCTATTTTAATTAACTAAAATAAAAAGTTCAGTTCCTCAGTTGAACTAGCACACCTCAAGAACTGATGTGTACAGGCCTGCATGTAGCTGCTACATGTGGCTAGTGGCTACTGCATTGGACAGTCTGGTTAGAGAACTTTGCTATCATTGCAGTTTTCTTGCACAGTGTTGCTCTAAATGGATGTATAAGACTTGTATGAAACTTGCCATAATTGGAAGCAGGATGTGTTACCTTTTGTAGTAGTGGTAAACAAAATGCAGTTGAAATTCTATTAATTTTTAAGTGGAGTAGATCAGAGAAATTGGAATTAATGATGTGACATTTGAGATGGAATGCATTTTCAGACATAGGAAATTATTCATAAAACATAGAGTGTATACTTTGTTTGGGATAATAATGATCTTACATTTAGTAGAGTAAAGGTAATAGTGGGAGATAAGGCTGTAAAGATTTGAGTAAAGCCTTACATGCCATTTTCAACAAACATTTATTGTGTACCTGGAGTAAACTTTCACTCGGCCAACATTTTTTAAGTACTTGCTGTGTTCCAGGTAAGATCAAGTTTCTGATGTCATAACATTTAGTTCTCCATTGTAATCTCCCCCCTTCTTCTCTTCCCTGTCTTCATCTTCTGCCACACAACTACTTAGCTGCTTTTTGTCACTATAGATTAATTTTGATTTTTCTACAGTTCTGGGTAAATAGAATCACATGGAATGTGTTCTTCTTTTTTTTTGGTGAAGGGATCTGGCTTCTTTCACTTAGCATAATTATTTTGAGATTCATCTGTGTTGTGGTCTTGTAGTGTATATCATTGGTTCATTCTTTTTTATTGCTAAGTTGTGTTCTGTTGTGTGTATGCGTGCATACTTAGTCACTTCAGTTATATCCAACTCTGTGCTACCATATGGACTGTAGCCTGCCATGCTCCTCTGTCCATGGAATTCTCTAGGCAAGAATACTGGAGTGGTTGCCATGCCCTCCTCCAGGCATAAGAGACGTGGGTTCAGTCCCTGGGGGATCTTCCTGACCCAGGGAGTGAACCTGCATTTCCTGCTTTGCAGGTGGATTCTTTACTGCTGAGCCACCAGGGAAACCTCTGTGTTGGGTGACTATACCACATTTTGTTTAACATTCACCTGTTGATGAATATTTTGTTTGTTTCTAAAGTCTGGCTATTATAACTAAATCTCCTGTGCACATTCATGTATGAGTCTTAAGTATGGACATATACTATAATTTCTTTTGGATAAATAACCAGGAGTTGAAAGGCTGAACCATGGCACTTTCTTCCTTAGCAACTTAATTAAGGTAGACGTCACTACATTTTTTTCATTGCATTTGTTTTCATTTATTGTTCTTTATCTCAATATAGACTCATGAATGTTTTATATTTTGGGATATAATCCAATGCTACTACTTAATCCAGTACTACTATTTTTGTTGCCCAAGTTGTTCCAGATTTTGGCTGTTGGGAGTGCTTTCGTTTGACTCCTGTGATCCTTTGATACTCCCTTCAGTGTGTGGAGTTTTTGCTGTTAGTTTCTTCCTTTGTAGTTTATCACTTCCTTACTTTCTGGCCCTGAAAGATACTTCAGGATCATCATGTAAATTTCTGCTCCAGTCCTAGAATTAGACATTTTCCCAAAGAGCCCTATGGTTCCTTTATTGGAGAATGGTATTAGAAACCAAGATCTGGGTGTTAGAGTGCTTGTTATTACTGGGTGGTGGTGTTTCTAGATCCTCTCCAAGCAAGAAAATTTGTGTGTATAGTAACCCATGTATGTACACATATTTATAAATATTTCTCTGTGACCATCTTAACCTTTATCAAGCTAAGGAGGAGTTTGTACTGATGTCTCCAACTCTGATACATTACCATGTGGCTCTTTCTAGCCTCCTTTTCCTGCTTATCTGTAAATCTCCAACTCTTAACAGGGAGAAACCTGGCTCCCACTATGTGCCACCCATTTATTTAATTGCTCCATTTAAGTACACATGTATAGCATTATCAGAACTATTATCCTCTACCCCAATGGGAAGCAATTTTATCAATTAGAGTACAGTGCTTATGTGCAATTCCTTTAACCTTTAGTCTTAAAGATTCCACTTATTTTTGAAGTTGTTTAGATTAGTACTGTTTCCCCCCACTCCCTTGAGTGAAGTTTTCTTATACATTTATAATACAGCAGGATTCTTTTGCTATAGACTACATTCCATCCTGAGATTCCCTGACCTCCTAGATGATTTTTTAAAATTTGCATACCATAAAGTTGACTCTGTTTGTACTGCAAAGTTCTGTGGGTATTTACAAGTGCATCATGTCATATATTACCATTAGAGTATCTACAGAATAGTTTCTCCACTCTTAAAAAAAAAATCACCTGTATTTCAGCTATTCAGCTTGCAACCATTGATGCTGCATTTGTTTTTCAAAAGCTGAATATTAGTTTAATTCTTTACCATATTGACTCTTTGAGTCTAGAGGAGGAAATAGGAAAAAAAGACTATTCTTAAGGAGTGTGTGGTTTTATTTGGAAAAATAAATAAGATGAATATAAATGAAATCATTGGAAAACTGAAAGTATAAACTGACAAGTGGTTTGGAGAACAAAGGAAATTCAGTTAAGGAGAGGTCATTGAAGGCTATGATTGGTCAGAGCAGCTTATAAGAAAGATAGGAGTCTTGACCAGGCATTTGAGGGAACTGCTAGATTTAATTGAATTGGGTATCGAGTGTAACTATGAGAATAGTCTTAATAGAAGGGAAGAAAATAGCCTGTATACAGGAGAGAGTGGATTATATGACAAAATATTAAATAATTTGTAGAAGAAACTATATCTTGTAGCTGTTTCATAGGGAGAATGATCATGTGAAATATACATAGATCTATAAAATTATTTTTAAGCACTTTCTCTGCACCTTCCTTACCAGTAACATTTATGATTTTAGTGTCAGAAAAGTCAACAAATTATGAAGAAAAATAAAATTTTTAGGGTAAAAAATTGAAAATGTTTTCAGATTTCATTTTCCTTACTTTTCTTTTTCCTTTTTTTTTAAACTTAGATGAATTGTCACCACCTTTTTCTGAACAACACAACAGGGAACAAATTTTAATTGGCTTGGAAAAGTTTATTCAAAAAGAATATGATGGTATGTTGTATGTCAAAATTGATTGCTTTCATTATTGTAGTCACCTGGTTTGAGTTTCATTCATATGTATAAAAGTGTTTATTGCTTCATTCATTTGTTTGAAAGTATATTGCATGTTATGTGTCAGATACTATTCAAGTTGCTGGGGATACAGTGCTAATAAAAGAGGTGAAGCTTGCTTTCATTAAGCTTATATTATTAAGAGGGGTGACAGATAATCAACTGACAAGTAAATAACACAATGTCAGGAAATATAAATACTAGTAAATACAGAGGTTAAAAGGATAGTGAAGAGTTATTATGGTAGTTATCTTTGGTAAGGTGACACTTGAGCAAAGCCGTGAATAATATGAAGGAGCAAGTGACTATGAATACTTAAGGCTTAGAGAACATTCTAAAAAGGAGGAAGGAGTATTAAGTGCAAATATATCATGACTGAATTATGTTTGACATGCATGAAAGTCAATGTGACTTGAATGTGTGAAGTAGATTATCTAGAAAATTTAGGTCAGAAAGTTAACCTAGAGTTTGGATAATGAGTCTTACAGATGTTGGGAAGAAGGACTTTAAATTTTATTTTGAATGTCTCATGAGAAGCTTTTGTGTTAAGACCTGATCTGAAAGAATAGAGTACAGGTCCATAAGGATAGAAGCAAACAGAACATTTAGAAAGCTGTTGCATAAGTTCAGATGAGACATAATAGTGATTTGAAAGAGTCAGTGAGAAACAAATTGAAGATATATTTTGAATGTAGAGTCAACAGGATTTGTTGATGCAATACGTGTTAGATGTGAGAAAAAGAAAGGAGTCAAGGACAGTTTCAAAGATTTTCATTCACTTCTTGGGTGGTGCTATTTAACTGAGATAACAAAAAATATCAAGAGCAGGTTTTGGGCATGGGGTAAAGCATCAAGAATTCTATGGTCATATATTTTAGAAAAGGGTAAAGAGTTGATATATAATCAGAATGAACTTATATCTTTACAAGGTGATCTGTTTTGTACTACAAGATTCTAGTTTTTAATTATATTTTGCTAGTGTATATTGACCAAATCTAAGTTCCTATTATATTAAACCCATGCACATTTTTATCTGCTGATGAATGTAGGTTCTTGTATGTCTCTCAGCTGTCACTGATTTCAAGTAGGGCCTCAGAACTGAATAGGAGGATTAAGTTTTGAAAATACAGAATTTGTTATCTAAATGTGCAGGCTATAAGAATTAATAGGGAGAATAATCCAATCCTGGTAAGCCAGAACTTGTTTGAAGTCGCAACTGTTACTGAGTGACACTGAGCATGAAGGAGATGGTAAGAATAAATGTCGACATCCTAGAAATCAGTGAACGAAAATGGATGGGAATGGGTGAATTTAATTCAGATGACCATTATATCTACTCCTGTGGGCAAGAATTTCATAGAAGAAACGGAATAGCCCCCATAATCAACAAAAGGGTCCCGAAATACAGTACTTGGGTACAAGGTCAAAAATGACAGAATAATCTTGGTTTCTTTCCAAAGGAAGCCATTCGACATCACAGTAATCCAAGTCTATGCCCCACCACCGATGCTGAAGAAGCTGAAGTTGATCAGTTCTATGAATACCTAGAAGACCTCCTAGAACTAACACCTAAAAAAGATATTCTATTCATTATCAGGGATTGAAATGCAAAAGTAGAAAGTCAAGATATACCTGGAATAACAGGCAAGTTTGGCCTTGGAGAACAAAATGAAGCAGGGCAAAGGTTAACTGAATTCTGCCAAGAAAATGCATTTAGTCATAGCAAATACCCTTTTTCAACAACACAAGAGATGACTTTACACATGGACATCACCAAATGGTCAATACTGAAATCAAATAGATTACATTCTTTGTAGCCGAAGATGGAGAAGCTGTATTCAGTCAGCAGGAAAAAAAAAAAAAAAAAGACAAGACCTGGAGCTGACTATGGTTCAGATCATCAGCTTCTCTAGCAAGATTCAGGCTTAAACTAAAGAAAACCAGGAAAAACACTAGGCCAGCCAGATATGACTTAAATCCCATATGAATTCACAGAGGTAGCGAATAGATTCAAGGGATTAGATTTCGTTAACAGTGTACCTGAAGAATTATGGACAGAGGTCCGTAATATTGTACAGGAGGTGGTGAACAAAACTATGCCAAAGAAAAAGAAAAGCAAGAAGCCAAAGTGGTTATCTGAGGAAGCTTTGCAAAGAACGAAGAGAAGTGAAAAGCAAAGGAAGAGAGTGAAAGGTACATCCAATTAAACGCAGAATTCCAAAAAAGAGCTGGAAGAGACAAGAAAGCCTTCTTCAATCAACAGTGCTTAATAATAGAAGAAAACAACAAAAGGGGAAAGACTAAAGATCTCCTTAGGAAAATTGGAAACGTCAAGGGAACATTCTGCCCAAAGATGGGCACAGTAAAAGATAAAAATGGTAGAGACCTTTAGTAGATGCTGAAGAGATCAAGAAGACATGGAAAGAATACACTGAGGAACTGTGTAAAAAAGATCTCAAAAGAACCGAATTACTATGATGGTGTGATTAGTCACCCAGAATGAGACATTCTGGAGTGCAAAGTCAGGTGGGCCTTAAGAAGCACTGCTGTTAATAAAACTAGTGGATGCAATGAAATTCTAGCAGAACTAGTCATATCCCTAAAGGATGATGCCATCAAGGTTTTGCATTTATTATGTCAGCAAATCTGGAAGCCAAGCAGTGGCCACAGGACTGGAAAAGGTCAATCCTCATCCCAGTTCCCAAGAATAATAGTACCAAAGAATGTGCTCACCATTGGACAGTTGCACTCATCTCCCATGCTAGTATGCTCATGCTTAAAATCGTGCATGCTAGGCTTCAGCACTATGTGAACTAAGAACTTCAGATGTCTAGCCTGGGTTTAGGAAAGGAAGAGGAACTAGAGATCAAATTGCCAACATTTGCTGGATTATAGAGAAAGCAAGGGAATTTCAGGAAAACATCTATCTCTTGTTTCATTGACTACACTAAAGCCTTTGACTATGTGGATCATGACAAACTCTCTTTGAGAGATAGGAATACCAAACCATCTTACCTGTCACCTGAGAAACCTGTATGCAGGTCAAGAAGCAACAGTTAGAACCCTATATGGAACAACTGATTGGTTCAAAATTGAGAAAGGATTGAAGGACTGTCTGCTATCACCCTGTTTGTTTAACCTATATGCTGAAACATCATGAGAAATGCCAGGCTGGATGAGTTACAAGTTGGAATCAAGATAGGTGGGAGAAACATCAACAACCTCAGATATGTGGATGATACCATTCTAATGGCAGAAAGTGAAGAGGAACTAAAGAGCCTCTTGATAAGGGTGAAGGAGGGGAGTGAAAGAGCTGGCTTAAAACTAAATATTAAAAAACTAAGATCGTGGCATCTGGCCCCACTACTTCATGGAAAAGGTGGAAGTAGTGACAGATTTCCTCTTCATGGGCTCTAAAATCACTGCAGATGGTGACTGTAGCCATGAAATCAGAAGACGATTACTTCTTGGCAAGAAAGTGATGACAAACCTAGACAGTGTGTTGAAAAGCAGAGACATTACTCTGGCAACAGAGGTCCATATAATAAAGGCTGTGGTCTTCCCAGTGGTTATGTACGGTTGTGAGAGCTGAACTGTAAAGAAGGCAGAACACCAAAGAATTGATGCCTTTGAACTATGGTGCTGGAGCAGACTCGTGAAAGTCCTTTGGACAGCAAGGAGATGAAACCAGTCAACCTTAAGGGAGATCAACCTTGAATATTTACTGGAAGGACCGATGTTGAAATTGAAGCTCAGGTATTTTGGTCATCTGGTACAAACAGCTGACTCATTGGAAAAGTCCCTGGTGCTGGGAAAGATTGAGGGCAGAAGGAGAAGAGGGTGTCAGAGGATGAGATGGCTGGATGGCATCACTGATGCAATGAACATGAACTTGGGCAAACTCCGGGAGATGGTGAGGGACAGGGAGACCTGGTGTGCTGCAATCCATGGGGTTGCAAAGAATCGGACACAACTGGGCGACTGAACAACAACAAAGCATGAAGGAATAACCCTATTATAATTTATATCAAATGGATTAATCCCTCACTTTTAGAGAAGGATTAATTCTATATACTGAGGTGATGTTTGTTATTTGAATTGTGCCCTAAAAAAAAACCAGTTTATTTCCAAGAACTAAATCTCTAAATGTTGATTTTAACTATTGGTATTGATGTTGAAAATGAATAAAAGTAGATGAATTTATGAGATAGTTAAGTTGGAAGAAACTAAAGGACTTGGTAAGAGTTTGGATGTGGAAGTTGAGAAGTGTTAAGAACCACATGTTTATTTCTGGTGTAGACAGCTGAGTAGATGATGATCCTCTTTGCTGAGAAACAGGGATTATAGGAATAATAGTGGATTTGAGGTGAAGCTGCTAGTTTAGTTTGGACATGTTGAATTTATGACGTCTGTGGAAAAATGGAAAAAGCAGTTTGACACATAGGTGTAGGATTTTGGTTAGAACATTTGGACTTTAGGTGAGTGTTTTGGAATTTTTCAGTACATTTGCCAGTGGTAGGTAATTTAAGCTGTGGAATTGGATAAGATCATCCTGTGGTAGGCCATTAGTAGTTAATAGAAGATTTGTCTTCCCTGGTAATGATACAACTTTTGACTTTTGTTTTCGTTTACTTAGAAAAGGCAAGATTGTGCTTATTTGGCTCTTCTAAGAATGGATTTGGATTTCGTGATAGTGATTTGGATATTTGTATGACACTTGAAGGCCACGAAAATGCAGAGGTAAGAGTTATTTAGTGTTTGGAAAGGGATGTGGAAGTTTATTTTCTTCCAATGATGAATCTGCTTTAAATTTTGTACATAGAATTAAAAAAATTTATGAAATCATTCTTTGTATAAATATATTAGCAGTAGCAGTGTTTGAAATGTAAAAGCATTAGCATTATCATTTTAAAAGACATTCAAGTATTTGAGTAAATATACTGTTTAAGTGATTTTATGATGCAAAAACCATGTCACCAATAATTACAAGAGCTTTTCAATGAATTTTTGAAGAAAATATGCCATAGAGTTGGAAGTTTTTTCTTTAGAGCCAGTGAGGAAATGTTGCTTTAGTTTGGGTAGGGAACATTGATCTCACTTATACTATCTTTTCATATCTCCTCTGTTAGGTTATGTCTCTGTATCACTAAAGATAGAAAATAAAGGTGGACATTTAATTTATAAATGGATTGTGTTCTGCAAGTTAATTATGATTTGGGGGCACTCAAAGCACATTTTTTTTTTTTTTTTTATAGAAGAATTGTTATAAATGATGTGTTCTAGGATAGCTTTTAGAAACTCAGTTTGGGGTGGGAAGGGGAACTAACATTTGAGTCCCCAGTATACACTTTTACATACATTTCTCATTTCACTCTTAAAACCACCTTCGAGGTAGATAATTTCCCCCATTTTACAGATGAGGAAACTGAGGCTTTGAGAGATAAACTGACTTGCTCAAGTTCACACAGCTAGTAAATGTTGGAGCCGGGATTCGTACCCAGGTCTGTCTGTCTCCAGAGTTCATGCTCTTTCTGTTGTATCCCACTGCTTCTCTATAATTTATTTAACCCATAATGTAGTTGAAATATAGTACTAATAGTACTGTAGAACCTAACCACTACTTTCTGAGATTGAAAGCTTTCTGAGTTGCACCATGAGATGCCAGGAGCAAACCTTCCCCCCAGAGCAGTCTCAGCAGTGGGAGTGGGTACTTATGTTTTCCTTCTTTGTGTACCAGGCCTCAACAGCGGGAATAAGATTGTCCAAACTCCATAAAGAAAGAGACTGAATGGACAGGAAAGAAGTGTCCCAGGCCTTCCTAACAACAACTAGAAAAGGAGGGTATCCCTGTAGTTGCTTGTTTCTTTACCAGCATAGCTGTTGGGATTTATGTTTCCAATTCAGGGACTGCTTGCGAGATTGGGGTGAGGCCGAGCTTCTGGCATCTTTAGTGGTGTCAGTATACCCTCTGTTGTATTATGAAAGAATTCAGCAAAATAGTGTATCTGTGAAATAGCTTTTTCCAAAAAAAATTTCATTGTTAAAACCAAAGAAAAGATGGCAGTGATGCCTGGTAGATGCTTATTTCTTGTCCCAAGAAATTGCTTCTGGTGTTAGTATCTTTTTGTTCTATAAATGAACTGAAAAGTTGTAAATTTTTTAGTTCTCTTTAACTAACTTATACTCAATGGCATCTACTTGGGAAGATGACATTCTGAAGGGCAGAATTCCCTCTTCCATTCTGAAGGGCAGGAATTAAGGGAATAGGAAATGGTTTTTACCCAGGGAGGAGGTTAGAGTTTTAGATCTCTTCTATGTAAAATTTAATAATCAGACCTCTAATCACTAAGGGTTTGTATATTGTATAGTGTCTGTGGTATTCACACGGGAAAGTTGAAACAATGAAAAATACTAAATTTTTTTTCAGATGAGCCATAATTGAAACTTTTAATTTAGCATAAATTGTATTTTTGTATAATAAAAATAACATCTTTTATTATGGATTAATTCTAAAGATTCCCTTAATCCTCAGGTTAAGCTGTAGTGGCTCCTCTTTTCTTGTAGCTAAAAAGAACATTTTGGGGATATGCAAAAGCAATTTTAGTAGTAGGTATAGGCACTGAGCTTAATCCAGTTAATTTATGCCATTATCTTCCTGTTCCTTATATTATGATTATTGTTACCGTATCAGCTTTGCTGTCTAGTTTTTGAATAACCAACACATTTAAATTGGCAGAGGTAGGAGGTTTTTTTTGAAGAAGTAGGTATTGGTAAAGGTAGGATTATTTTTCTTCTCCTCATCAACATACAATCATAAATGACAGACTTAAAGTGCAACTGTGTACGAAGTACGTTGCTGAATGCTTTACATAGGTGTCTCATGTAATATTCCAGATACTTTATAGAGTATGAGTTTATGATTATCTTGATTTTATGAAATAGTAGTATGACACAGAGAGGTTAAGGATCTGGTCAAAGTTATACATCTAGTCAGTACTTAGGTTCAAGATTTGAATACAAGTTTGTCTAAATTTAGAGTCTGTTCTTAATCACTATAGTGTTTTGCCTTTACCAAATCCATCTCTGGTTGTTTATCGGTGTATTTAAAAACATTATTCTCCTGTTTTTGTGCTTCTCAAACTATAATGCGGATTTGAATTACCTGGGGATGTTGTTACTATGCAGATTATGATTTAGTAGACGGCAGTGGGGGTTTAGATTCTGCATTTCTATCAAGTTTCCATTTGTTGGTGACACAGCAGGTCTATGGACCCACGTTCTTTGACCAGCGAGGTTATGTAGACCTTCTGGCTGGAGATTTTATATGCTAGTATTAAATGTCTAGATTAAAATAGAATTTGTACAAGGCCAAATTAAGTCAGACAGACTTAACTTATTTATTAACTTAATTATTTATTTTTGTTTTTTAGAAATTAAATTGTAAGGAAATAATTGAAAATTTGGCGAAAATTCTTAAGAGACATCCAGGTATGAACTTTAAAACAAAAGAATTTTTTTTAGTTTTATGAAAATTGTTTAACCTAGTAAAGTTTTGTTTTTTTTAATTAGGTTTAAGAAACATTTTGCCTATAACTACTGCCAAAGTGCCTATAGTAAAATTTGAACACAGGCGAAGTGGTTTAGAAGGTGATATCAGTTTATATAATACGTTGGTAAGTTTCACTGTCTGTAAAGACCCAGGTATGTTTACAGTTGTCATTTTAAAAGTTTACAGATCACTGACTATACCTCTATGTTTAAAACTTATGAATGTGAGCAGTATAAGGGAAAAAATTTTATTGATCATTTTAACATTTCCTTCAGATTGAAGGTTAGTTTTTGCTTGACTCACATACAGGTATTTTAAGTTTAACATCTGTTTGGACTTTATTATATCTTTTTATCTGATCTGTAAGTTTAATTTTAGTAAATTTAAGTGCTTTCAAATATGTAATTTATTTTTCAGGCTCAGCATAACACAAGAATGCTAGCTACATATGCAGCTATTGATCCTAGAGTACAGTACTTGGGATATACAATGAAAGTATTTGCTAAGGTATTTGTGGTCCACTTTGTTATAATACTTATATTAAGATAAAACATTACTGATGTCAGACTTGTGAAAAATGTTTTCTCAGTTTTCTTTACCTGTGCTTTTAAGAAGAGACTGTCAATATTAATTGGTTTAAAAGTATACCTGTTAGACTAGGGTGATTCTTAGTTTTTTTCCTGTGTTTGCTGTATTGTCAAGGGTAGCATTCTAGTAAATTTCTCATAGTATAATTTCTCAGTGCATGGTTTTCAGCCCCAGGCGTGAGGTGAGAGTTGGCATGCAAAGCTATAAAGCTCTGGATTAGGAGATCTGTCATTTGGATTTAGTTTGGTCGCTCAGTCATGTCCGACTCTTTCCAACCCCATGGACTGCAGCACGCCAGACTTCCCTGTCCATCACCAGCTCCCAGAGCTGGCTCAAACTCATTTGGATTTAGTGGGAAGCAATACCAATAAAACCTAAGTTTTTCTCTGTTATCACACTTGAAATACTCAATTATGTTTTCTTGGTTGTTCTACTCCGTGTATAAACTCCATGAGGATTGAGGCCTCTGTATCTTTATTTCAGTGTAATGTCTGCTTTTTGCTTTGGCTCGATCCCTTCATTCTTTCTGGAGTTATTTCTCCACTGATCTCCAGTAGCATATTGGGCACCTACCGACCTGGGGAGTTCCTCTTTCAGTATCCTATCATTTTGCCTTCTCATACTGTTCATGGGGTTCTCAAGGCAAGAATACTGAAGTGGTTTGCCATTCCCTTCTCCAGTGGACCACATTCTGTCAGACCTCTTCACCATGACCGACACATGGTTGGGTGGCCCCACACAGCATGGCTTAGTTTCATTGAGTTAGACAAGACTGTGGTCCTGTGATCAGATTGGCTAGTTTTCTGTGATTATGGTTTTAGTGTGTCTGCCCTCTGATGCCCTCTGGCAATACCTACTGTCTTACTTGGGTTTCTCTTACCTTGGACGTGGGGTATCTCTTCACGGCTGCTCCAGCAAAGCGCAGCCGCTGCTCCTTACCTTGGACGAGGGGTATCTTCTCACAGCTGCCCCTCCTGACCTTGAACGTGGAGTAGCTCCTCTTGGCCCTCCTGCGCCCACGCAGCAGCTGCTCCTTGGAGGTGGGGTAGTTCCTCTCGGCCGCCGCCCCTGACCTTGGGAGTGGGGAAGCTCCTCTCGGCCACCGCTTCTGCGCTATCGCAGCCTGGTGCTCTCGGTCGCTACCCCTGACCTTGGGCGAGGGGTAGCTCCTCACAGCCATGCTTCTGCGCAGTCCGTTGCAGCCGGCGCGCTGCATAGGAACCTGGAATGTTAGGTCCATGAACCAAGGCAAATTGGAAGTGGTCAAATAGGAGATGGCAAGAGTGAACGTTGACATTCTAGGAATCAGCTAACTAAAATGTACTGGAATGGGTGAATTTAACTCAGATGACCATTATATCTACTACTGATGACCATTATATCTACTACTGTGGGCAGGAATCCCTTAGAAGAAATGGAGTAGCCATCATAGTCAACAAAAGCGTCTGAAATGCAGTACTTGAATGCAGTCTCAAAAATGACAGAATGATCTCTATTCATTTCCAAGGCAAACCATTCAATATCACGGTAATCCAAGCCTATGCCCTAACCAGTAACACTGAAGAAGCTGAAGTTGAATGGTTCTATGAAGACCTACAAGCCCTTTTAGAACTAACACCCAAAAAAGATGTCCTTTTCATTATAGGGGAATGGAATGCAAAAGTAGGAAGTCAAGAAACACCTGGAGTAAAGGCAAATTTGGCCTTGGAGTACAGAATGAATCAGGGCAAAGGCTAATAGAGTTTTGCCAAGAGAACGCACTGGTCATAGCAAACACCCTCTTCCAACAACACAAGAGAAGACTCTACACATGGACATCACCAGATGGTCGACACCGAAATCAGATTGATTATGTTCTTTGCAGCCAAAGATGGAGAAGCTTGATACAGTCAGCAAAAACAAGACTGGGAGCTGACTGTGGCTCAGATCATGAACTCCTTATTGCCAAATTCAGACTTAAACTGAAGAAAGTAGGGAAAACCACTAGACCATTCAGGTATGACCTAAATCAAATCCCTTATGACTATACAGTGGAAGTGAGAAATAGATTTAAGGGACCAGATCTGATAGACAGAGAGCCTGATGAACTATGGACGGAGGTTCGTGACATTGTACAGGAGACAGGGATCAAGACCATCCCCATGGAAAAGAAATGCAAAAAGGCAAAATGGTTGTCTGAGGAGACCTTACAAATAGCTGTGAAACGAAGAGAAGCGAAAAGCAAAGGAAAAAACAAAAGATATTCCCATTTGAATGCAGAGTTCCAAAGAATAGCCAGGAGAGATAAGAAAGCCTTCCTCAGTGATCAGTGCAAAGAAATAGAGGGAAAAAACAGAATGGGAAAGACTAGAGATCTCGTCAAGAAAATTAGAGATACCAAGGGAACATTTCATGCAAAGATGTGTTCAATAAAGGACAGAAATGGTATGGACCTAACAGGAGCAGAAGATACTAAGAAGAGGTGGCAAGAATACACAGAAGAACTGTACAAAAAAGATCTTCATGACCCAGATAACCACAATGGTGTGATCACTCACCTAGAGCCAGACATCCTGGAATGTGAAGTCAAGTGGGCCTTAGAAAGCATCACTACGAACAAAGCTAGTGGAGGGTGATGGAATTCCAGTTGAGCTATTTCACATCCTGAAAGATGATGCTGTGAAAGTGCTGCACTCAATATGTCAGCAAATTTGGAAAACTCAGCAGTGGCCACAGGGCTGGAAAAGGTCAGTTTTCATTCCAATCCCTAAGAAAGGCAATCCCAAAGAATGCTCAAACTACCGCACAGCTGCACTCATCTCACACGCTAGTAAAGTAATGCTCAAAATTCTCCAAGCCAGGCTTCAGCAATACGTGAACCGTGAACTTCCAGATGTTCAAGCTGGTTTTAGAAAAGGCAGAGGAACCAGAGATCAAATTGCCAATATCCACTGGATCATCGAAAAAGCAAGAGAGTTCCAGAAAAACATCTATTTCTGCTTTATTGACTATGCCAAAGCCTTCGACTGTGTGGATCACAATAAACTGTGGAAAATTCTGAAGGAGATGGGAATACCAGACCACCTGACCTGCCTCTTGAGAAACCTGTATGCAGGTCAGGAAGCAACAGTTAGAACTGGACATGGAACAACAGAGTGGTTCCAAATAGGAAAAGGAGTATATCAAGGCTGTATATTGTCCCCCTGCTTATTTAACTTCTATGCAGAGTACATCATGAGAAACGCTGGGCTTGAAGAAGCACAAGTTGGAATGAAGATTGCCGGGAGAAATATCAATAACCTCAGACATGCAGATGACACCACCCTTATGGCAGAAAGTGAAGAGGAACTAAAAAGCCTCTTGATGAAAGTGAAAGAGGAGAGTGAAAAAGTTGGCTTAAAGCTCAACATTCAGAAAACTGAGATCATGGCATCTGGTCCTATCACTTCATGGCAAATAGATGGGGAGACAGTGGAAGCAGTGTCAGACTTTATTTTTGGGGGCTCCAAAATCACTGCAGATAGTGACTGCAGCCATGAAATTAAAAGACACTTACTCCTTAAAAGGAAAGTTATGACCAACGTAGATAGCATATTAAAAAGCGGAGACATTACTTTGCCAACAAAGGTCTGTCTAGTCTAGGCTATGGTTTTTCCAGTGGTCAAGTATGGATGTGAGAGTTGGACTGTGAAGAAAGCTGAGCACTGAAAAATTGATCCTTTTGAACTATGGTGTTGGAGAAGACTCTTGAGAGTCCCTTGGACTGCAAGGAGATCCAGCCAGTCCATCCTGAAGGAGATAAGTCCTGGGTGTTCATTGGAAGGACTGATGCTGAACCTGAAACTCCAATACTTTGGTGACCTCATGCGAAGAGTTGACTCGTTGGAAAAGACCCTGACGCTGGGAGGGATTGGGGGCAGGAGGAGAAGGGGACAACAGAGGATGAGATGGCTGGATGGCATCACCGACTCGATGGGCATGAGTTTGACTAAACTCTGGGAGTTGGTGATGGACAGGGAGGCCTGGCATGCTGCGATTCATGGGGTCATAAAGAATCGGACACGACTGAGTGACTGAACTCAACTGAGCTGAACGTCTGCTTTATGGGTAGCTGCTCAGTAAATAGTTAATTTTGTAAATGTGTTGGTGGAAGGGTTTTAGTAGGGGAGTGACTCAGTTACATTTTCATTTCATAAAGCCCATTCTTCCAGAAGGGAGACATGTTTGTTTAAATATTCCTATACGTGTCTTTATGGACAGTAAGTCATCTTACAACAGGAGGGCGTCCAGCGACATAGTACAGGTCATATTCAGTACAGTTAGTCTTCTATATTCATCTCACCAAATAACTCCAGTATGACAGATCCTCACTCTCGTGGCATTTTGGTAATGAAATCATGTGGTTCATGGCAGAGAAATCATTCTTCTCCCTCCCTTTATGTCAGAAAATCTCCCTTCCCTATCTGTCTCCTAACCAGCCATTGCCTCTTGTTAGAGGCAAACAGTGTTAAACATTCCTCTGTATCCTTCCATAAATATATTATTCCAGTACAAGCAAATATATACATTTCCTACCTCTTTTTTTTATTATGGATATAATATACTGAAAACATTGTTTTGTATTTTGCTTTTTTAACTGAGCAATAGATATTGGAAATTATTTCCTATTAGTATACTAAGGGTTTCCTTGTTGTTCTTTTTTAAATGGTTACATACTATTCCATTGTGTGGATAGTCATCAGTTTTTTAAACCTGTATTTTACTGATGAGCTTTTAAGTTCTTTCTCATATTTTGCTGTTAAAATAGTGCTACAATAAAAATCTTAGTCATTTCATGTGTTTTTGGCATATTTACAGGATAACTTCTTAGAATAGAATTGATATATTAAAGGAGATGTGCTTTTGTAATTTTGATATTGTCAAATTATTCTTCATAAAATTTATACTGATATATACTCTAATCTGTAATGTGTAAGAGTGCCTATTTACCCATACCTTCTGTAACAGTTTATTTTTGAACTTTTGGGTATTTGACAGCTAGATGAGTTTAAAAATGTTGCTTTAAGGTAGCCAATACTTGTGAATGGAATAAGATTCTGAAGTTTTATTTTCAATCATTATGTTTTTTCAGCGATGTGACATTGGGGATGCTTCTAGGGGAAGTTTATCTTCATATGCTTATATCCTTATGGTGCTGTACTTTCTGCAGCAGAGAAAACCACCTGTTATCCCAGTTCTACAAGAGGTAAGTGTTTAAGAAAACTATAAAGTCATTTCTTGTGACAACAATAGATCTAAATATAGTAGATCATGCTCAGTTCATGAGATCATGAGGGATTTTTCTGTCATTAATGGCCTAAGTTTTCTTCTTCCGCTAATGGTATAATCAAATAATGAACCTTTTGGGAAAGTTTATTATGGGAGAATATAGACTACTGAAAGAATATTCGAGGAATAGAACTATTGAATACCTTTTGCAACGTTTTTGTATTTTACAGTCTTAGAATGCTGCCAGTGATTATGAAGTTTGTAACCATTCAAAAACTTATACAGTCTCTCAGATGAAAATACATAGTTTCTTCTTTCCAGAGTAAAATTTTCCCTCCTTGTGCTTGGCATTGAAGCTTGATTTTGTTGAAAGTTGAAAGTGTTAGTCACTCAGTCTTGTCCAACTCCTTGCAACTCCGTGGTCTGTCCATGGAATTCTCCAGGCAAGAATACTGGAGTTGCCATTTCCTTCTCCAGGGGATCCTCCCATCTCAGGGATCCAACCCGGGTCTTCCTGCATTGCAGGCAGATTCTTGAGAAGGGAAGCCTGAAGTTTAATTTATTCCTGTATATATTTTGGTCAACTTTGTGAATTTTGATTGAGGAAAAAATTTAAGGAAATTCTTTCTTATCTCTGTAAGGTCATGTCAGTTGTATTAAGCATAAGACTGTACATCAAAAGAAACATACTCATATTTACTCAGATTTGGTGAGTCATAGAGGCTTGTTATAGCCCATTTATACTCTGTAAAAGAGAACCAAAAGAATTCTTAATCATCCATCTGTTCCTCCTCTTTCTTGGCACAAAGTGAATATGCAAGCATTGGGGTGGATCAAAGTCTAATTTCTTAGAAAGGTGGTTATTTTGAGGTAGGCAATAACCATCAGAATTATTTGGAAAATCACATATTCTCATTTCACGTAAACTTTGATCATCATAGCAAAGAAGTATATTGCAAAATAATAAGCCATATTGTGTGCCAGATGGCCTTAGTAAGTTTTTTAAAGTTCTAATGAATGCCATGTGATTTTAATAGCATTTCCTTCCCTCTTTTAAACAAAGAGTGGGAGAGAAAAAATTTAAATATCCTTTTCTAATAGAAAAGTTTAAGTTGCTTGAACCTATGTTGAGTGATGTTTATTTTTTACCAAGTTTGTTCACTATAGAATATTTAAAATTTTGCATGAATTAGTTAAGGCTGCCAAAGCCAAGGTTTTTCTCTATATTAGTCTAATTCTTGTTAAGGCTTTAAATTTGGAGATCTTATGCATAATTGCCCCAATAATATTATAGCTGCCATTTGCTATACTTTGCTATGCCTTTGATAGAATACTGCGATTAATCCAAATGGAATGCAAATTTTGTTTTCATTGTGGTCTCTGTTCTCTCATTATGTTACCTGTGGATGAGGAACTATTGAGGCAGCATGATATAATGGAAAGACCCTGATATAATGGGCAGACCATGATTTTGGAGTCAGAGTTAATTGATCTGAATCCTGATTTTAACATGTAGCCTTCAATAAGCTGCCTGACTACCACTAGTCTTAATTTTATCTTCTGTAAAAATGTAATGATAGTAGTATTATTTCAGTGTTGATATAAGGAACAGAGACATCAAATGCTTTTGAATGTAGTAGATGCTTAAGTAGGAGTTTATAAATGGTGGTTGCTTTTATTATTACTTTTATTATTATTAGCAGCTTTATTAATATTATTATTGGAAAATTGTAGGTAGGATTGCTGTAGCCAACTTCAAGAACTGTTCCATTATCTGCTTAACAGACAGTGATTGATGAAATGAGAGACAGTCCATGGAATGTTTTCCATCATAATGAACTCTGATTGTGGGGGGCTTTGTGATACATATGAACTGATGATAAATGGATTTTTGCTTCTGGCCTTTTTTGCTTGTCATGTGGGACCCCATTGTCCATTGCTCTGGCATCATTTAAGTATTGATCATTGGCATCGATCAACTTTTGAGGGTAAGGATATGTTTAATGAAGCTGATGATCTTTGACTCCATTTGTAACTGAACTTAGACTTAAGTGACTGGGTATAATAAATAAGGCTCTGCTAAGAGTGTTACTCATGATCAACAATACAGAATTCTTAAGGTCAAAGGAGCTTTCCTAGGCAAGATGATTTTGCTATATTCTAGCAATCATTGTAAGTAAAAGTAAATTTTCACATAAAAATTAATATCAAGAGAAGATTAGGGAGTGTTAGTCACAATTGATATTATGAACTATGTTTTTTTAGCTTCTGTCAGCTTAAAAATTGAAATTAAATGGATGAACCTTGAGGACATTATGCTAAGTGAAATGAGCCAGTCACAAAAGGACAAATACTATATGATTCCATTTATAGGAGGTACCTAGGGTAGTCAGATACATGGAGACAGAAAGTAGAATGATGGTTGCCAGGGCTGGAGAGAGAGAGGCATGGGAAACTATTGTTTAATAGGTTCAGAGTTTCATTTGTATAAGATGAGAAAAATTCTATGGATGGAGAATGGTGATGGTAGCACAGTGATGTGAATGTACTTAATGCCACTGAACTGTACTCTTAAAAATGCTTGAAGATGATAAGCTTTATGTGTATTTTACCACAACTAAAAAATTACAGTTTAAATATTCCAGTAGATATTAAAATATCAAACTACAAAATAAGAAAGACTTGTTTGGTGAGGTTTTAGAGGGAAGACTTGAGTGCTTGAGTAGAGGATGATTGGTATTGAGAGAAAGAAAAAGAAACAAAGAAGGTGGGGCCTTCTTTGGAGACCCAGTGGAAAAGACTCCACGCTCCCAATGTAGGGGGCCCCGGTTCTGTCCCTAGGAGGGGAACTAGATCCTCTGCTGTAACTTGGTGTTTGCATGCCAAAACTAAAGATCCCACATGCCACAACTAAGACCCGATGTAGCCAAATAAATGATAAATTTTTAAGAAAAGAAACAGAAGGTAAATGTGTTTTATATGTGTGTGTGTGTTTAAGAGAAAGAGAGGACAATATTAGTACTTCTAAGGGCTGAAACAGAGTGAAAAGTTAGGCATTATGAAACATGATAGTTCATTAAAACAGGTGGCAAATCAGTGATTAAAGGTTCTCCAGAGCCCTCAGGTTCACTTTACTGTGTTATTAGTCAACGTGATTGGGTTTGGATGTTGGTTATTTCTTAAAACTAGGAATCTGTTGAAATAATCAAGGTCTAAAGAGGCAGCTTGTGTAATAAATAGCCTTAATCTATGAAGGCAAAATGTTATATTTTGGCCTTTTTGAAAACTTTTTTTTCTTCCTTGAGTGTAGGATCCCATGTCTCTTATTTTAGATATTAATAACTGTAATTGCTGGACTTTCTCTTTTTTGATTTATGGAATGTTGGAATTTATGATAGATGATTCTTGGTAACTGTGTTTGTTTAAATTATATGTAAATACTAAAAAGCCAGGTATTAGATTAGGTCCCTGGAAACCTGACCTTTATGTAAAAACATGCTTACAGAGTAAATATATTCATCCAACAGACATGTATTACGTATTCTCTATATGGCAGGCTTTGATGTAGTAGGAATTTTGGCTCTAGATGTCAGTTATAGTCCTTGCCCACAAGGAACTTAAACCTAAGAGTAAAACTAGAGGGACAGACATGCAGTTAGTTTTATAATTAACTGTCTCATTTAAAATGGAAGGAGTCATGGGGAGCACCTTATCTAGTGGTTTTAAAGTATATTTTGATAAGCTCTGTGCTTAGTCAGATTGCTCAGTCATGCCTGACTCTTAGCGACCCCATGAACAATAGCCCACCAGGCTCCTCTGTCCATGGGGATTCTCCAGGCAAGAATACTGGAGTGGGTTGCCATGCCCTCCTCCAGAGGATTTTCCCAACCCAGGGATCTAACCCAGGTCTTCCACATTGCAGGCGGTTTCTTTACCATCTGAGCCACCAGGGAAGCCTGACAAGCTCTATGAGCTCTTTAAAGTGTGTGTGAGGAGTGGAGGAAGGGAAAGATAGGCTGTGATTTTCTCCACTCAGGCTTTTATCAGAGTACCTCTGTTTTACTATTGAACTTCCAAGAAGAATCTATTTTAGAAAGGGGTTCTAACAGTTTGAAAGAAAAATAAAATTTGAAAACAACTGACCTAATTAATCTCTTTTTTTTCCCATTGGGAAAACTGAGGATTTGGAAGGATAAGTGTCTTGTTCAGAATTATTACTTGGCAGGACTAAAACTAGAAATGAGGTCTGCTGACTCTGCACTTATCCCAGCTTTTTACTTTATTGCAGCTCTTTCTTAAAGTTCCTGTAAGAAATAAGTCTCAAAATTGCTTATAGAGACCAGTGGTACCTGTACAATCATCTTAGGAAATTCTTCTAGTAGAATAGCATTATTTTCCCCCCTTTCCTTAGGACAGAGAATTACTATTCATAATTAATCATGAAGACTTCACAATATTTATCAAAATGTCAAGAAAAGCTATCTAATATTCTATTAAAAAAGAATCAGTGTCCAGACCCTTTTTAGCCTCATCTGATACAGATAACTGATTAAAGGTACTAGAGCTATTCCCCACACCAGCTTCTTTGATTTCCTTTAAGGTTTACAGTCAATGAGTATTATCTCTTATGGATTTCTGCATCTGTGATCCTTTGATGAAGATGCCATTTTCATTTATTTTTTCTTCAGTTTTACTTAATTAAACTTGGGCTGGCTGTGTTTGATAGACCAAATAGACAATATCAGATGGATCATTTGGAGAGTCTGATGCTCTCGAGACATCCTTTCCAGCTTTGGTCTTTCAGATACGTTTTACTCATTTTCATTAATAACTTGACATCAAATTATATCATCTCGACGTGTTCCTTTTGGAATAAATATTCCAATATGTCTATTATATGTAAATTCTAAAATGGTGTGAAGGTATTTAGGCTTTGAGTTGGATGATTTGAAATCTAATAATAAAATTGATTTTCTTAATACAGATCTTTGATGGAAAACAGATTCCACAGAGAATGGTTGATGGATGGAATGCTTTTTTCTTTGATAAAACAGAAGAACTGGTAATTTCTTCATAGTTTTTATGTTGTGGAGTGTTCACTGATACATGTTAGGATTTGCATAATTTAATAATTTTACTTGGATTTGGGATCTGTATTTTGGATAAGTATAGATATGTCACTCTCTTTTTTTTCTCACCTTAGAAAAAACGTTTACCTTCACTTGGAAAGAACACAGAAACATTAGGAGAGCTTTGGTTGGGACTGCTTCGCTTCTATACTGAAGAATTTGATTTCAAAGAATATGTAATTAGCATTCGGCAGAAAAAACTGTTGACAACTTTTGAGAAGCAGTGGACATCCAAATGTATTGCCATTGAAGGTAATCATTCAGCTGATATTAATTCAGGAACAAAGCAAAGCAAAACAAGACAAAAGGCAGAATTTTAAAAATTTATTTATTTTTAATTGAATAATAATTGCTTTATAATATTGCTTTGGTTTCTGCCATACATCAACATGAATTAACCATAGGTATATATATGTCCCCTCCCTCTTGAACCTTCCTCCCACCTCTCACTCTTCCCACCCTGCTAGGCTGTTATAGGACCTGAGTTTGAGTTCTCTGAGTCATATAGCAAATTTCCTTTGAAAAGCTCGAATTTTATTTGGCCAATGAAATTGAGAGGGAACCTGAAACACATAAGAATTTGGAAGATATTTCTTCTTCTTTTTTTTTTTTAATCAGTTTCCATCCTTTAATCTGTAATTATAAAAAAATAATTTCTGACTGGTTTGTGTTGCTTAGTATTAGACTCTAGTTATGGTTACTAAGTATATTTGTGTTACAATGAGCTTCTTCATTAAAGAATAAAATGTTTCTTTTCTAGACCCTTTTGATTTGAATCATAACCTTGGTGCTGGAGTTTCTAGAAAAAGTAAGTTTTAAATATAGAAATACCCTGCTTTTAAAGCTCTTACACCTTAAGGTCTGGATCTTCATTGTTTTTCTTCTTTCTTCAATAGTGACCAATTTCATCATGAAAGCATTTATCAATGGAAGGAAACTTTTTGGTACCCCTTTTTACCCACTCATTGGCAGAGAAGCTGTAAGTTTACATAATTTGAATTCTGAGTCTTTTCTGTTTTTCTATAGAACTTTCTTTGTAGTACAAGAAACCTAATCCTGTTACAAGTTGGTGTTAGGAATAGGGGGAAAGATGGTTATAACTCCCTCTGTCTTTTCTTATTGCACTTACCATAGTCTATAGTGAGATATCTATTGGTTATATTTTATCTGTTTTTTTAATCTATTTGTTAAATTCTGTCTCTCCCACTAGACTGAGTAGCTCCATGAGGACAGAGGCCATGTCTGTGAGATTGACCATCATATTGCCAGCGCTTGTCATAATTTCTGGCGCATAGGATGCATCAAATAAGCATTCATTAAACAAGTGAGGGGTGATAGTCAGGACTCAGGATCCTTTAATTTTGAATCTGAGGTGCTCCCTACTGCCTCTCTTCTATCTCTAGAAATCTTGGTGAAAATACAAACAGAGAAGTCAGTACCAAAGTATCAGTGTGAAAGTGAAAGGGTTAGTTGCTCAGTCATGTCTGACTCCTTGCAGCCGTATGGACTGTGTGTAGCCCACCAGGCTCCTCTGTCCATGGGATTTCCCAGGCAAGAATACTATAGTGCGTAGTCATTCTCTTTTTCTAGGGGGTCTTCCCAACCCAGGGATCAAACTCAGGTCTCCTGCACTGTAGACAGATTCTTTATTGTCTGAGCCACCAGGGAAGCCCAAAGTATTGATAAAACTTTATTATTTGCTGAAGCTTCTGCTTTAATTGTGGTACAGCCCTTGGTAAGCTGAACTAATGGCATGGAACTAAGAGGATTCCTTTTACTTGAACTGGGGTGTGTAGTGTCCCCTATTCCTCTTGGTCTTACTCTGGTTTAGGTTGCTTTCTAATGGGAGGATGTCACAGTCTCACAGAGAAAGAAAGAAGAAGTCTCAAAAGAGAAACAGTGTCTCTGTTATTGCATAATGAATATCTTTGATCTTGTTCAGTTTCATCACTTTTTCTTGTTGGGGTGAGAAAAGCAGAAAAAGTCTAGAGCTTCTTTCCCTTGAAGCATTCGATAGTCCTGATTCGTAGGTGGTGGGGGTGATAATGATTGTAATCAAAATAAAATAACAGTAAAATTTGAAATGGCGCAAAAGTCATGCAGAAGCAAAATATCTAACAAAAGGAAAATACAGTGATAATTTTACTAGTATATTAAAATAGCAATAAATGAAAAGCATAGTCATATCACAACAGATATGGTGACACACTGATAAAGCATTTTACCTGAAAATCATGGAAATTCTATCAGTATGTGTGCATGTGTGTGTTTGGTAGAAACCTAGTAGTTTCATGCAGTCAGACTATTTAGTGAAATACTACCGTAGAGTCCTCTTGAATGTGATTTGGCATAAGAGCCTATCAGGAGGGGCCTATGATTCTCCCGATCATCTTTTAATTTGCTTTATTCTACTTTAAAAGTCAATATATGGTATTTTATAGCTTGGGTATACCAGTTTAACTCTTTTCCTTAAATGGACATTTAAGTTGGTATCAGTGTTCTAACTGATATTGTAGAAAAATAACCTTGTTATATAGTCTTTCATGCTTAATATTTTCCATAGTAAAGTTCATTCTTTCAACACTTAATGAATTCCTGATTTGTACCTATTTCTTTGATATGTACTAAGATTATAACAGCATATAGAATAGATGTGTTTCATCCCCTTAGATTCTAGTGAAAATGAAGACCAAGTATATTTTCTGTACTTTCACCTTTCTTGCTCACTGAAACATTCCCATTTCAACTATTCTATTCATTACGTTCTCTGACATATTAATCCATTTTCTCCCAATCTGTCAGTTATCTCCTGTTTTCATTTTTTCCTCTCCATTTAACTCATGTTCCTTGGTCTACCTCTGGCATATACTTTATATTCCTTTGTACCATTGTCCTTCTTTTGCATTGTTGTGTGTTCAACTTTACATGAACTCAGCCATCCACCATCTCCTTATGCTTGAACTAAGCACTAATGGAAAAAAGTCTTAAAGCTAAGCAGTTTATAGCACAACTATAAATTAATGTTCACCAGCCTCAACTGGACTTTCAATACTATCGGACATTCTTACTACATTTCTTTAGTTACGTCTGTCTCCCATTCAATAGGGACTATTTGAAGTTTTATTTATTTTACTCAAAATTCAGTGCCCAATTTGTTTTGTCCCATCTTTCTTCTTTGCCTTTCTCACACTTGGATGTTTTCCTTTTGAGACAGAGATGGTATTAAATAGATGCTCCTTCAACTTTCTGCTACCATATCTATAAATCTGCTTGTATCTTCAGATATCTCTTCTTTTTTTAAAATAAACTTTGATTTCATATTAGAACATAGTTGATTAAAAATGTTGTATCAGTTTCAGGTATATAGCAAGGTGATTCAGTTATACATATACATGTAGCTATTCTTTTTAAAATTTCTATTTAGATTATTACAGATTATTGAGCAGCATTCCCTGTGCTATACAGTAGGTCCTTGTACAGATACATACAGTTGGTTATCTATTTTGAATATAGTAGTATGTACATGTCAATCTGAAACTCTCAATCTATCTTTCTCCCCCTGCCCCTCCATAACCATATGTTCATTCTCTAAGTCTGTGAGTCTGTTTCTGTTTTGTAAATAAGCTCATTTGTAAAACTTTTTTTAGAATTCACATATATCACATGATATTTGTCATTCTCTGACTTTCTTTACTTAGTATGAAAACATCCAGGTCCATCTACGTTGCTGCACATGGCATTATTTCGTTCTTTTTAATGGCTGATATTCCATTGTATGTATGTGCTGCATCTTTATCCATTCCCTTGTCAGTGGACATTTAGGTTGCTTCCATGTCTGCTATTGTAAATAGTGCTGCAGTGAACATTTCGGTGCATATATCTTCTTGAATTATGATTTTCTCTGAATATATGCCCAGGATTGGAATTGCTGGATTGTATGGTATCTCTGTTTTTAGTTTCTTTTTGTTTTTTTAATTTTGTTTTTAATTGGAGAATAATTGCTTTACTATGGTGTGTTGGTTTCTGTCATACAGCAAGGTGAATCAACTGTTAAGTATACATATATATCCTTCCTCTTGAGCTTCCCTCCCACCCCCACCCCAGATATGTGCCTCTAGGTCTTACAGAGCACCAGGTTGTGTTCCCTGTGTTATAAAGCAGCTTCCCACTAGCTATCTGCCTTACACATGGCAGTGTATATGTTTCGGTGCTACTCTCTCAATTTGTCTATTTTTAGTTTTTTAAGGAACCTCTGTACTGTTCTTCATAGTGTCTGTACCAGTTCATATTCCCACCAACATTGTAGGAGGGTTCCCTTTTCTCTACACCTTCTCCAGCATTTATTGTTTGTAGATATTTTGATGATGGCCATTGTAACTGATGTGAGATGATACCTCATTATAGTTTTTGATTTGCATTTCTCTAATAATTAGCAGTGTTGATCATCTTTTCTTGTGCCTCTTGGTCATCTGTATGTCTTCTTTTGATTGTTTTTTTTTTTTTTTTAATTGAGCTGCATGAGCTGTTTGTAAATTTTGGAGACTCTAATCCTTGTCCATCGCATCATCTGCAAATATTTTCTCCCATTCTGTGGGTTGTCTTTTCATTTTGTTTATGGTTTCCTTTGTTGTGCAAAAGATTTTGAGTTTATTTAAGTCCCATTTGTTTATTTTTAAATTTCCATTACTCTAGGAGACAGCTCAGAAAAGATGGTCCTGCGATTTATGTAAAAGTGTGTTCTGCCTGTGTTTTCCTCTTAACTTGTTTTATAGTATCAGGTCATACATTTAGGTCTTTAATCAATTTTCGTGTATGGTGTTAAAGAATGTTCTAATTTCATTTTTTTACTTGTAAAACTGTGCAGTTTTCGCAGCACCATTTGTTGAAGAGACTGTCTTTCCTTCATTGTATAGTCTTGCCTCCTTTGTTGTAGATTAATTGACCATAGTTGCGTGGGTTTATTTCTGAGCTTTACATCTTAGTCCATTAATCTATATTTCTGTTTTTGTGCCAGTACCATACTATTTTGATGACTGTATCTTTGTAGTTCAGTCTGACGTCAAGAAACCTGATTTCTCCAGCTCTATTTTCTTTCTCAACATTACTTTGGCTATTCTGGGTCTTTTGTGTCTCCATAAAAGTTTTAAGATATTTTTGTTCTAGTTCTGTGGAAAATGTCATTGGTAATTTGATAGGGATTACATTGAATCTGTAGATTGCCTTGGGTAGTATAATCATTTTGACAATATTAATTATTCCAATTCAAGAATATGGTATATCTTTCCATCTGTTTGTGTCATCTTTGATTTCTTTCATCAGTGTCTTATAGATTCAGAGTACAGGTCTTTTGTATCCTTGGGTAGGTTTAATCCTAGGTAATTTTTTCTTTTTGATGTGATGATAAATGGGATTGTTTCTTTAGTTTCTCCTTCTGATCTTTCATTGTTTGTGTATAGAAATGCAAGATTTCTGTGTATTTTATATCCTGCAACTTTACCAAATTCATTGATAAGCTCTTGTAGTTTTCTGGTGGCATCTTTAGGATTTTCTGTGTATAGTATGTCATTTAAAACAGTGACAGTTTTACCTCTTTTCCAATTTATATTCCTTTTATTTCTTTTTCTTCTCTGATTTGTCATGGTTAGGACTTCCAAAACTATGTAGAATGAAAGTGGTGAGAATACAGATATCCTTGTCATGTTCCAAATCTAAGAGGTAACGCTTTCAGCTTTTCACCATTGAGTATGTTAACTACAGGCTTGTCATATATGGCCTTTATTATGTTGAGATATGTTCCCTCTCTGCCCACTTTCTGGAGAGTTTTTATCATAAATAGGTATTGAATTTTGTTAAAAGCTTTTCCTGCATTTGTTGAGATGATCGTGTGACTTTTATTCTTCTGTTTGTTGATGTGGTGTATCATACTGATTGGTTTGCAGATATTGAAAAATCCTTGCATCCCTGGTATAAATCCCAATTGATCATGGTGTGTGATCCTTTTACTATATTGTTGGATTCAGATTGCTAGTATTTTTTGTTGAGAATTTTTGTGTCCATGTTCCTCAGTGATAGTGACCTATAAATTTTTTTTTGGTAGTATCTTTGTCTGGTTTTGGTTTCAGTATGGTCATGGCCTTGTAGAATGAGTTTGGGAGTATTCATTTCTCTGCATTTTTTTTGGGAATAGTTTCAAAAGAATAAGTGTCAACTCTTCCCTAAATGATAGAATTAATCTGTGATGCCATCTGGTCCTGGACTTTTGTTTTTTGGAAGTTTATATTTTAGTTCAGTCTCAGGAGACTGTGCCTTTCTAAGAATTTGTCCATTTCTTCCAGGTTGTCTATTTTATTGGCATATAGTTGTTTGTAGTAGTCTTTTATGATCCTTTGTATTTCTCTGGTGTCTTTTGTAACTTCTCCTTTTTAATTTCTAATTTTGTTGATTTAAGCTCTCTCCTTTTTTTTCTTGATGAGTCTGGCTAAAGGTTTATCAGTTTTGTTTATCTTTTCAAAGAATCAGCTTTTTGTTTCATTGATTTTATTGATTTTCTTTGTTTATATTTCTGCTCTGATCTTTCTTTCTTTCCTTCTACTAACTTTGGGTTTTGTTTATTCTTTTTTCTCTGTTGGCTTTATATATAAGATTAGGTTGCTTATTTGTGATTTTTCTTGTTTCCTGAGGTAAGATTGTATTGCTATAAACTTCTCAGCACTGTGTTTACCACGTCCCTAGGTTTTGGATCATTGTGCTTTCATTTTAATTTGACTCTAGGTAATTTTTATGTCCTCTTTGATTTCTTCAGTGATCCATTGATTGTTTAATAGCATATTCTTTAGCTTCCATGTATTTGCGTTTTTTAGTTTTTGTAGTTGATTCCTAATCTCATAGCAATGTGGCTGGAAAAGATGCTTGATATGATGTTAATTTTCTTAAATTTACTGAAGCTTACTTTGTGGCCCAGCCTGTCATTAATCCTGGAGAATGTTCCATGGGCTCTTGAGAACAGTGTGTATTCTGCTGCCTTTGGATGGAATACTCTGTAAATGTTAATGAAGGTGGTCTGGTCTAATGTGTCATTTAAGGCCTGTGTTTCTGTATTAATTTTCTTTCTAGATAATCTGTCCATTGATATAAATGGGGTATTTTTAAGTCCCCCACTGTTAATTACATTACTGTTGATTTCTCCTTTAATGACTGTTAGTATTTACCTTGTTGTTGGGGTGCTCTGTGTTGGGTAAGTATTTATTTACAATTGTTATAGCTCCTTCTGGGAATGATCCCTTTATCATTGTGTGGTGTCCTTCTTTGTCGCTCTTATTTTGTCTATTTTGAAGTCTCTTTTGTCTGAGAAGAATATTGCTATTCCAGCTATCTTTTAATTTATATTTGCACAGAGTACCTTTTCCCATCTCCTCACTTTCAGTCTGTATGTGTCCCTAGATGTGAAGTGGGTCTCTTGTAGATACCATGTATATGGGTCTTGTTTTTGTACCTCTGTTTCTTTTGGTTAGAGCACTAAACCCATTTATGTTTTAGGTAATTACCAATATATATGTTCCTATTGCCATTTTCCTAATTGGTTTGGATTTGCTTTGTAGGTCTTTTTCATTCCCTTCCTGTTTTGTTCCAGTAGTCATGTATGGATGTGAGAGTTGGACTATAAGGAAAGCTGAGTGCAGAAGAATTGATGCCTTTGAACTGTGGTATTGGAGAGGACTCTTGAGAGTTCCTTGGACCGCAAGGAGATCCAACCAGTCCATCCTAAAGGAAATCAGTCCTGGGTGTTCGTTGGAAGGACTGATGTTGAAGCTGAAACTCCAGTATTTTGGCCATCTGATGCAAAGAACTGACTCATTTGAAAAGACCCTGCTACTGGGAAAGATTGAAGGCGGGAGGAGAAGGGGACGACAGAGGATGAGATGGTTAGATGGCATCACTGACTCAATGGTCATGAGTTTGGGTAAACTCCAGGAGTTGGTGATGGACAGGGAGGCCTGGCGTGCTGCAGTTCATGGGATTGCAAAGAGTCGGACACGACTGAGCAGCGGAACTGAACTGAACTGTTTTGTTCTCTTGTCTTGTGATTTGATGACTAACTTTAGTGTTGTATTTGGATTCCATTTTCATTTTTGTGTATGTATCTATTATAGATTTTCAGTTTGTGGTTACCATGAGGTTTTGATATTCAGTTCAGTTCAGTTGCTCAGTCATGTCTTGACTCTTTGCGACCCCATGGACTGCAGCACGCCAGACTTCCCTGTCCATCACCAATTCCTGGAGATTACTCAAACTCATGTCCATTGAGTCGGTGATGCCATTCAACCATCTCATCTTCTGTCGTCCCCTTCTCCTCCTGCCCTCAATCTCTCCCAGCATCAGGGTCTTTTAAAATGAGTCAGTTCTTCGCATCAGGTGGCCAAAGTATTGGCATATCAGCTTCAGCATCAGTCCGTCCAATGAATAGTCAGGTCTTTTTTCCTTTAGGAGGGACTGGTTGGATCTCCTTGCAGTCCAAGGAACTCTCAAGAGTCCTCTCCAATACCACAGTTCAAAAGCAGCAATTCTTTGGTGTTCAGCTTTCTTTATGGTCCAACTCTCACATCCATACATGACTACTGGAAAAACCATAGCCTTGACTAGACAGACTTCTGTTGGCAAAGTAGTGTCTCTGCTTTTTAATATGCTGTCTAGGTTGGTCACAACTAGTTTGTGGTTACCATGAGGTTTTGATATAGCATTCTGTATATAAAAAAGATTGTTTTAAGTTGCTGGTCTTTTAATTTCAAATTTATTTCCAATTATCCTGCATTGGTGTTCTCTTCTTCTCAAAGTTACTAGTTTTGATACCATATTTGTGTGCAGATGATTTCCTACCTTTACTTTGTATTTACTGGTAAGCTTTTCCATTCACAATTTTGTTTCCAGTAGTTGCCTTTTCTTTTCTTCTTAAAGTTCCTTTGGCATTTGTTGCAAAACTGGTCTGGTGGTGCTGAATTTTCTTAGGTTTTTCTTGTCTGTAAAGCTTTTGCTTTCTCCATCAAATCTGAATGAGAGCCTTGCCGGATGGAGTACTGTTGGTTGTAGGTTCTTCCCTTTCATCACTTTAAATATATCATGCCATTCCTTTCTTGCCTGCAGAGTTTCTGCTGAGAAATCAGCTGATAACCTTATGGGAGTTCCCTTGTATTTGTTGCTTTTCTTTGTTGCTTTCAATATTTTTTTTCTTTTTTTAAAATTTTTGTCAATTTGATTCCCATTTGTTTTGGTGTGTTCTTCCTTGTGTTTAGTCTACCTGGAATTCTCTGACCTTCCTGGAATTGGATGACTGTTTCCTTTCCCATGTTAGGTGAGTTTTCAGCTATTACCTCTTCAGATATTTTCTCAAGTCCCTTCTTTCTTCCTTTTCCTTATGGGACTGCATGATGTGAATGTTTGAGGCTTTTAAAGCTGTCCCAGAGGTCTTTTAGAGTGTCTTCATTTCTTTTCATTCTTTATTCTGTTCCGTGGCAGTGATATCCACCATTCTGACTTCCAGATCACTTATCCTTTCTTTTGCCTCAGTTACTCTGCTGTTGATTCCTTCTAGTGTACTTTTCATTCTGGTTATTGTATTGTTCATCTCTGTTTGTTCTTCAGTTCTGTGTCTTTGTTAAACATTTCTTTCATCTTCTTAATTTGTGCCTCCATTTTTTTTAAGAGATCTTGGGTCATCTTCACTACCATTAATCTTAAATTTTTTTTTTTTTTACCCTAGATTGCCTATCTCTACTTCATTTAGTTCTGGGGTTTTACCTTGTTCCTTCATCTGGGACATATTCCTCAGTTGTTTCATTTTGTCTAACATTCTGTAATTACAGCTTCAGTTCTGAAGGCTGCAGGATTGTAGTTCTTGTGTCTGCTGTCTGCTCTCTGGTGGATGCGGCTGTCTAAGAGGCTTGTGCAAGCTTCCTGGTCGGAGGGTCTGGTTCCTGTCAGCTGGTGGGTGGTGCTGGGTCTTGTCCCTTTGGGGGTCAGAGCCATGCTCAGGAAGACTTGAAGTAACCTGTCTGCCGATGGGTGGGGCTGTGCTTCACTCTTGGTGGTTGTTTGGCCTCAGGTGTCCGGCACTTGAGCCTTCAGTTGAGTGGGGTTAATGTTGTGGGGAGGAAATAGTAGCCTCCAGGAGGACTCACACCAGTGCATGCTCGTTAAAACTGCTGCTGCAAGTGCCTTTGTTCCCAGAGTGAGCCACAGCCCCACCCCCCGCCTCTGCCAGAGACCCTCCAATAATAGCAGGTAGATCTAGCCCAGTTCCTTACGAAGTCACTGTTTTTTTCCCCTGAGTCCTGGGGAGGTCCTTGTGTACTCCTCAGAGTGGAATTTCTGTTTTTCCCAGTTCTGTGGAATTCCTGCAACCAAACCCCACTGGCCTTCAAAGTTAGATTCTCTGGGGGCTTCTCTTCCTGTTACCAGATCCTCAGGCTGGGAGGCCTGACACGAAGTTCAGGGCTTTCAGTCCTGTGGTAGAACTTCTGTGGCATTATCATTTTCCAGTTTGTGAGTTGCCCACACAGCAGGTATGGGATTTGATTTTACTGGAATTGTGCCTCTCCAACAATTTTGTTGTGGCTTCTTCATCTTTGGATATAGGTGTCTTTTTTTGTAGGTTCCAGCCTTTTTGTTTTTATTGTTCAATGGCTGTTCAGCAGTTAGTTGTTATTTTGGTGTTTCTCTAAAAAGAGAGCTTCGCTGATAGCTCAGTTGGTAAAGAATCCGCCTGCAAAGAGACCCCAGTTTGATTCCTGGGTCTTGAAGATCCCCTGGAGAAGGGAAAGGTTACCCACTCCAGTGTTCTGGCCTGGAGAATTCCATGGACTGTATAGTCCATGGGGTCTCAAAGAGTCAGACACAACTGAGAAGGGGTGAACTCAATCATTCTACTTTACCATCTTGCTGGCCAGTCACCAGATATACCTTCTTTATCAGAGACTAGTCCTTCCCTAGGTACTCTAGATCCATTCATTATTTTCTGTAACTTAAATATTCAATCTTTTTTTCTGTGAAAAATATTTTCAAAGATGAAGTAGATAAAATGTATCTGCAGATTAGGATTAACTATTTGCCTTCTATTTTATTTTATTTTATTTTATTTTGCCTTCTATTTTAATGATAGGCAGTACTAACTTTGAACTCCAATTAAGCAAATGTCTCCTCCAGAAAGTGTTCCTTTTTTTGAATTAGTAAATTTACATTATAAAAACATTATACTCTGTTATTATTAATATATTTTTAAATTCTTCAATAAAATTTTTGTGGAAATTTTCTTTCTCTCATTTTATAAGTACCTATATAATATAATGTCTTCAATTTTACCTCAACACCTAAAATTTTAACTATCTGGCTCTTCCCAGAAGAAGTTTGTTGACCCCAGGTCTAGGTCACCTTAACTAGGAAAGTGGGATAAAGAAAAATTGATTAAAGAGATAGATATTCAGGAATAGAATGGATACAACCTGGTGGTTAATTAGAGGGGATGAGTCGAGAATAAGTTCAGGGTGGTTTCCTAGATTTTTGCCATAAGCAACCAGGTAAATTAAGAAAGACTTTCATTTTTCTCTTATCAGAAAAAATGATAATGAAGAGTTTAATAAACTATATTGACATCATCAGTAGTAAATGTAAAGGATTATATTGTTTTCTTTTTTAGAAATACAGTTTTATTGAGAATTCATGTACTTTAGCATTCACCTATATAAAGTGAGTAATTCAGTGTTTGAGTATTTTTGCAGGATTGTGCAACCATCACTACATCTAATTAGAACATTTTGTCCTCTCTCAAGGAAACTCCTATCCCAATTAGCAGTCAGTCCTCCTTCCTTTTTCCTCTTACTCTATTGATTTGCCTTTTGTAGACGTTTTATGAAAATGGAATCAGAGTATGTGTAGCCTTTTGTGACTGGTGTCTTTCATTTAGCAGAATGTATTCAGGGTTCATTCAAGCTGTAGCATATATCAGTACTTCATTCTTTTTTTATGGTTGAATGATATTCCACTGTATGGTTATATTACATTTTATTCATTTTCATTCATCAATTTGTGGAAATTTGTATTCTTTCTGCTGTTTGGCTACTATGAGTAGTGCTGCTATAAATATTTATGTACAAAATATTCTGTGGATGTATATTTTCATTTCTTTTGATCATATACATAATAGTAGAATTGTTGGGTTGTTTTAATAAGTTTATGTTTTAACTTTCTGAGGAGCTGCCAAGCTGTTTCTTAAAAGAGTTGGACTTTTTTATATTCCCACCTGCAATATATGAAGGTTCCAGTTTTTTCACATCCTTATAATACTTGTTGCTATATTTTTTCTTTCCTAATAGCCATGCAGTGGGTGTCTCTCTTATACTTTTATCCCTAACATTAGATAGATTTGAAGAAATCAGAGAGTACTAAGTAGACATGTTCTCTTGCCATCCAAAGATACTGGTATTGTCAGGATAAACTAGTCTTTGTGATAGTGCAAAACTGAACTAAAGCTTAGAAATATAACAAAGGTAGTAAGCAAAAATGAGCCTGATTCTTTGAAGACTTGGAAAAATGATTTAATTCTTATTGGTTCTCAGTGTTCTTTTTAGGTATATTCTACTTTGTATGGTAAATGTTACATAGTCTTGAAATGTTGAATGTAAATCCAGTGATATTTTAAATAAACCAGAGGATTGATTTATTTACACAGAATTCTTTTGTAAAGATATTGATTCCTTTGTGGAAGTAGCCCGGTGGGGCAGAAAGCATGAGATTTGTAATCAGACTTAGCTTGAAATCCTTTATCTTCTACTTATTAGCTTTTTTTGCTGTGGGCAAACGGCTTGAACTTTCTGAGCCTTGGAGCCTCAGTTTCCTCATCTATAAAATGAGCAGGAAAATAGTATCTGCTTTATCGGGATATTACACAAAGATGTTACAGATGAATGAGAAAAAAGCATAAATGTGAAGTGATTAGTACTGTTAGCAGCTGTGATATTGATGATGATAATTCTGAATCTTGTTGTCATGTCATGGTTTTAGTTACAGTGAAATACTTGTTGATATTTATTTCATTTTTAAAAAAATTACTTTTGGGTCCTGGTCTGCTTTCCATTTGGATTCAAAAGTTTACGGTGATTTTTTTTTTTTTCCTAGTAAAGTTGTATTTTCTTCCTAGGAGTACTTCTTTGATTCCAGAGTATTAACAGATGGAGAACTGGCTCCCAATGATCGATGTTGCCGTGTGTGTGGAAAAATAGGCCACTATATGAAAGACTGCCCCAAAAGGAGAAGGTTGGCAAATTATTATGTATCAACATTGTAGGAAAAATAAATATGAGGCAAATTGAAGGTATCATGTGTTTAGATATGTTTAAATTGAGAAAGTTTAGAGCTTGCAGTTGACCCTTAGGTAAATGTATATTTGAGTGGTGTTTTGTGAAAGAGTGAGATTTATTCCTGGTACATTGGTGTCTCATGATATTTATTATTTGTTCATCTATTCATTAAGGTTTTTTAAACTGCAGAAGTATTTATTAACACTTACTGTATGCTGGAAACCATTCTAGGATCCAGGGGGGAGAAAAAGAGACCAGGATACGAGGTTCTTGCTGAGAACCTCACTATTATGAAAACAAATAATTAAAAAATAATTAAATGAATCTTTGAGGTATATATTGTAAGATATGCCTATATACTCTTTCCCTTAAGGAATAAACATCCTTTGTGCTCCCTGAAAATATGTTTGTGATACTTTCCTGTGTTCTTTATACTGTTTAATAGGCCAGGAAATTCCTTTTTTAGTCATCAAGCTTTACTTAATGTAAAGAGCTTAGAACTTTTCATACAGAACAAATTTGTAGTTTCCATCACTGCTATTTATTATATTTAGAGAAGACACTTACTTTCTCCAAGCCTCAAATGTCTGTCTTTATAAAATGGACATAACAAATAGCCAACTAAGGATTGTACAATTAAAATTTGCTATTAAACATTAAAAATTGATATTGTATTATGAAACTACTAGAATACCCAGTGTCTGCCACATGAGTAGGTATGTGAGAACCCTTGCCGTCAAAAAAATGCATGAAACAATGGGCATGTTAGTCCCTTTATTGTGAGGCTCTTGTATAGTTTAGTTTGTTTTGTAGTTATTTTATAAGTCCCTAGCCCCACATTATTGGTATCAGCAGTTTACTGTTTAGACTAAAGAAGAAAGACAGTGAAGAAGAGAAAGAAGGGAATGAAGAGGAGAAAGACTCCCGAGACCTTCTTGACCCCCGAGACCTCCACGACACTCGAGACTTTAGAGACCCCAGAGACCTCAGATGTTTTATCTGCGGAGATGCAGGACATGTGCGAAGGGAGTGCCCAGAGGTCAAGCTGGCCCGTCAGAGGAATAGCAGTGTGGCAGGTAAATAGAAAAAGCCAAAAATAGTGTCATTTATGTTGATGTCATTTTAAGGACCCTGATTCTTCTCTATTCTAAACATAACTTTATGATTTCAGGCCTTTTAATTTATTAAAGAGAAAATTTAGGTTTTTATTTTGAATAGTATTTGGATATGTTTATTATTAAGGTCTTAGCAGTCTGTTGTATTCAGTAACTCCCTCTAAGTATTTTTTGGATTTGAGTCATATTCTTTATTTCTCTTGCTATGAAAAGTTAACAACAGTTAACTACCCACCCCCAAAAGTTAATGAGAGATTGTTTTTCTGGGAACATATAGGAGAAATTGTATCTCTTCCCATGTCTTTTATGAGAGAGGGATATCTGTTCTTATTATATTTCATAGGGAATTTTATGAATTAGAAACCCAGATAGAGTTGATTGAAAGAAAAAAAATATAAGTGATGATTTCCAGTTATTCAGATTCTTGTTGCAGGAGTTATTTTCTTAAATAAATGTATAATCTTCTTTAGAAAACAGTATGATATTTGTTCTTGTTTCCAGAATCGCTGTATTTTTTTTTTTTAATGCTCTAAGGGTTGAGAAATGGCTTAAATTTAAAAATGAGTTGTTAAAAAGTTCTTTACTAACATAATCATAGTTTAAAAGTCCAAGTTTATAAAATCGCAGATTTGAGACTGTTGTACTGAAGAAGGGAGTTTATTGATTATCATTTCTGTGTTATTTTATCTATTGAATTTCTTTGTGATGTCTTCTCTTAGCAGCCCAGCTGGTCCGCAATCTTGTAAATGCCCAGCAGGTGGCTGGTTCAGCCCAGCAACAAGGGGATCAGTCCATAAGGACTAGGCAGTCTTCAGAATGCGTGAGTACTCTGCTTGCAGATGGGTTGGTCTTGGCAGGAAAACAGCTCTAATTTTGGTGGGTGATAAGGTTGATCTTTGAGATTGGCAAATTCAGTCTTTCAGATTACACAATGCTTTACAGAGATGTCCTTGCTAGGCACATCAGCTAGAATGAGCATTATTTTTGGAGTAATATAGATCTGGGTTTTAATCTATGGGCAAGATACTTAATTTCAGTGAACCTATTTCTTATTTGTAAAATAAGGTAACTACCAAATAAGGTTGTTGGTTGGATTATAATAAGGTAATAACTTTGAGGCTTTAGGTTTTGCATAACACAAGAATATGGAAGAATAGTCTATAATGAAAGAACACTGTTAATTAACAATAGACCCCAAAATTGACATGTATTAAGGGTTTAGTACTCTTAAGGCAGTACATGCGTGATACTTCATTTGCTTGAAATTTTGTGGCTTCTCATCACTGATGGATACCTAGTGAAACATATCCTGTAAAAGAGTACTTAATTAGATTTCTGATTCACAGGTTTCATGTTGTCTTTGCTGAGTTGCTCTAACCTTTGTCTAAATATGTATTCACCTTGCACATTTTAAATTAGGTAAATACTAATTGAATGCTTATTTTAAGTCTTGACATTGTGCTTTAGTGCTTCACACCTGTTATCACATTTAATCCTTCAAATGGCCATGTGAAGTGATAGGTATTGGTATGATCAAATTTTACAAATTGGGAAGCTGAGAATAAGAGAAATTGAAAGATTCAAACACAGGTCTACATCACTTCAAAGCTGTTAACTATTAAACATGCTAAATCAGATGTGATCTGTGTTTTGGAAAAAAATTCTTAAAGCATTTGAAGAGCAATAGTAGGACTTGTCTTAAAAAAACATTTAGGATCCCACTAACCCTACCTCCAACACTTGAATATGTACTACTGTGGGTCTGACATTTTCATAAAAATTATATAATAACAATTATATTACAGTAACAACATTTATTGATTGCTATTTGCTATATATGCATTTTTCCTGTTTCTTATTAAATATTTTTAAAATACTGAAAAAGTATAGAAAATGATAACCATTGTTATATATGGTTAAGGTTAGGGTATAACCATGGTTATATATAAGTATAGAAAATGATAACCATGCACTACTACGAGGCTTTAACAATTCTCAGTGTTTTGTTATTTTGGTTTTATTAAAGAGTATCCACAGTTGACAACCCCTATGCATTCCTCTTGGATGCTGTTCCCTTCTTAAAACTTTTCCTACTATCCCTTCCTTGCTACTAAAATGTATCTACTATTCTGAATTTGGTGTTTATGTTTTTGGCATGTATTGTTGAAGTTAATCTTCACAAAAACCTATGATGTAGATTCTATTATTTATACTTTACAGGTGAAGAAACTGAGATTTAAGTTTTTTGCCTGAGGTCAATAAACACTTGGAACCAGAACTTGTATCCTTAGGTTCTGTTTCCAAAGCCTGTGCTCTAACCACTCTCCTATGGTGTCCCTAACTTTCACCCTCTGCTTCTAGCACTTACCCCACCTGAGATCGGGTAAGAGTCTGACTGATGGACTTTGCTATTCAAGGTCCTGCAAAGCACTTCAGCTTCAACATGTCTAGAATGTAGCTTACATTTCTTTCCAACTCCCCAGGTTTGCCTCTTCCCCCTGTCTTCTCCATCTCGTTGAATGATCTCACTGTCTCTAGTTTCCTGGACTACTACTCTTCCCTCAACCTCCACCTCCAGTCAGTCACTAGGTCCTGCTGCTTCTGTCTGTAACAAATAGCTCACATCCATTTGCTTCCCTAGCCTAGGTAACCATCATTTCAGATTCCAATTACTTTAAAAGGCCATGTGCTTTTGTTTCTGTATACCTTTAGTTATGTTGTTCGCTCTAACAGAATCTTCTCTTCTCCTTTTTCTCTACTCTCTTTTATCATATTGGTTTCTTTTTAAGTCTCAGCTTAAAAGTAACTTCCTTCAGGAAGATTTCCTTGATTTCCACTTTCTTTAATCTTGTCTTCTCTTCTTCTCCCAAAGTGGGCTTAGGTGTTCCTGCTCTGGGATTTCATTATACATTATACAGTCTTTATCATAGTAATTGTTATACTTTATTGTGATTGCTTATGTAATCTTTATATAAACTCTTCCTCCTCTTTTTCCATATTGACTTTAAGCTTCATGAGGGCATACATGTTAGTATTTTATTTTTAATACCTAGAACAATGCCCAGCACATAACTGACACCCTATAAATACTTGTTGAGGAGCTAAATGACAGAGAGTATGAGAGATTTAGATGTAAACTTCTAATTACAGTTGGAGTTGTGTGTTCTATGTGATAAATATGTTGTCTGGACTTTGTCTTCTTTGGGCAATAAAAAGGTTTATAGATAAAACCTATGTGAGAGAGGGTTTGAGAACCTTGGGAAAAACTCTACCTTCATATAAAATTATCTGTTAGTATGTATATCTTAGAATTCCGTTTATAGTATTCTGATGAAGTAACTCCATAGTTTTATATTTTTATAATTTCTGCTTTTATAAAATTAAGATGTTCATAAAATAATTTAAAAATATATCTTTTTTTTTTCTCTGCAGTCTGATTCGCCATCTTATTCTCCTCAGCCCCAGCCATTTCCACAGAACTCTTCCCAATCCACTGCCATTACCCAGCCTCCATCCCAGCCAGGATCCCAACCCAAGCTTGGCCCACCTCAGCAGGGAACCCAGCACCCCCATCAGGTCCAGATGCCTATGTATAACTTCCCTCAGTCACCACCAGCTCAGTATTCTCCCATGCACAACATGGGATTGTTGCCAATGCATCCCCTCCAAATCCCTGCCCCGTCCTGGCCTATTCACGGTCCAGTGATCCATTCTGCACCAGGCAGTGCGCCCAGCAATATTGGCCTGAACGATCCCAGCATCATCTTTGCACAGCCTGCTGCCAGACCTGTGGCGATCCCTAGCTCCTCTCATGATGGACACTGGCCCCGTACTGTGGCTCCAAATTCCCTGGTGAACAATGGTACAGTGGGGAATTCGGGTAACCCTTTCTTTTCTTCTTTTGTATCTGTCTGTAGAAAGGTTGGATGAATTGTATTATTGGTTGAACCTGGGGAGATAAATGTGAGTAAAAAGATGGCAATCATTATTTGTGGAGGGGGGAGTATAAGGTAAGGTGAAGAGTATGGGCTATGGATTCAGACCACCTGGATTTGAATCGTGGCTCTGCCATTTATTATGTGGCATCAGGTATTTGCTTAATCTCTTTGTACAGTGGTTTCACCTGTGAAATAAGTGTGTATTAATAGAACCTAACTCACAGGAATGTTGTGAATATTAAGTGAGGTAATAAATATAAATGTTTTTTATTATTATTTAAAAATTTCATTGCAGTCTCATTTGGTATAGGTATTATTAGCACTTATTTTTACAGTTGAGGAAATTGTGAAGAGTTAAAAATAACTGTCATGCTGTTATAATCATAGTAGATCCAGGATTTAAACCAATTTCTTTCTTCAAAACCTGTAATCTTTGCTTTGGACTCTTACTGTCTCCTTACTTACTAAGAAGCAGTTTTCTAAAAAGAAAAAGATTAGTAACACTTTATAGCTTAAGAAAGAATAGTTTTTTACTGATATTTAAATAATGCATATTCTTTGTAGAGCATTTTTTTTCTTTTTTTTTTCTTTTTCTTTTTTGTTGTTTCTTTGTTCTTTAAAAAAATTTTTTTTTGTAGAGCATTTTAAAAAGAAAAAGAAAACCATATATAATCTTAATTCCTGGGCAGAATTGTTCAGAAATATTTTGGTTTATTACTAGCCAGTCATTTTTTTCATTTTTGTGTATTTAAAAATAGTTGATAAATGCTGTTAAGCTAGTTTTACATTATATTTATTTTTAAAACTTTTATCATGGAAAACTTGAACACAGTAGGAGAGAGTAAAGTATAAACCTCCCATTACCTGGATTTAAGTTATCTATGTTTTCTATTTACTGTTTGTGATTCTTCTGTAGCCTACTGTCTGTGATTCTTTTCCTTATTAACTACTTGGTTATCCTCATATATTGTTTGTAGAGGAAATGTAGACTAAAAGCTTGATTATTTACCTTTATCAATTTTCAGAATAATTTTAGTTATAGTTTTAAACGAATATATGTTATTCCTTAAAGCACTGTAATGGAGGAATCTCTGACCTCTTTTGAAATAATACAGATGGTATATTTTGCTGAGCAGAAATTCCAGAATGTGGAACTCATTTAGATTTCAAGGATTAAAGGATATATGTCATACATGGCCATTCTAATGTGGCCTCTGCTTTTCTCATTCAGCAAATTTTTATTGTATGCATGCCATGATAAATACTGTGATAGTCACTGAGTTATATAACCATGAGGACAGACACATGCTTTGCCTTTTGATATATTGGTTCAGTTTTAACAGTTTTAACTTCTTTCTTTCTCTACCACTAGTTGATCTCTGTTTTAGCCTTAATGAACTAATTAATTAACACCCTACAGGCACACCATGGTCTTACCCCTGATTATTTACTTAAGTGATTGGTTCCCTCTGCCTGGAATGTCCTCTCCAATAACTCTCCTGTTCACTCTCACCTCCTTCTGCTTTTCTCCAAAAGCTTGGCTAACTTACTTACCCTTCATTTTAAAATTTGGATCACTTTCTTTAGGAAGCCTCTAATTCTTATAGATCCTCTCCTCCAATTGTATTAGGTATTCTTTTCTCTCCTTCATGTTTCCTTAATATCCATATTATAAGACTTGTCTTACTGTGTTGAAATTGCCTGTTTACTTGTCTGCATAATGCATTAGACTGAACTTTTAGAGGTTGTAAATTGTTTCTTGTCTATCATTGTCTCCCTAGTGTCCAGTATAGTGCCTGTTGTAAGATAGATGTTATTTGTATACTTCTAGGCTTCCCTGGTGGCTCAGAGGTTAAAGCGTCTGCCTGCAGTGTGGGAGACCTGGGTTCGATCCCTGGGCCGGGAAGATCCCCTGGAGAAGGAAATGGCAACCCACTCCAGTATTCTTGCCTAGAGAATCCCATGGATGGAGGAGCCTGGTGGGCTACAGTCCATGGGGTCGCCAAGAGTCGGACACGACTGAGTGACTTGACTTAACTTATTATATAACAAACTGTTACTCACCAAATGTTTATTTTTTTATTTTTTTAGCAAATGTTTGTTATTTGTTGGATGGGTGTACAACTTCTAGTTATTATTACTGCTAAAATTAACATTATGTTAAAAATGGAAAAACCAGATGGGGATATTTTAAAATGATAATAGTGTTTGTATTAGAATAGGGAGTTGTATGAGTTTTTTCACTGATTTTTCAAATTATCTTTAATGGTAATTGTTCAGACTGTCTCTAATTATAAAAATATTTGGTTGTGAAAAATGACCAAGAGAGATTGAACTATATTCTAAAAATACCCTTTTATATAAAAATGTTCCTCAGTTAGTAAGGATCTCAGTAATGTATACCCAGTCTTATTTTTTGTAAACTCTGAGCTCTGCAGCTTCAGCTCTCAGTTGTAACTTGGCTTTACGAACTTGCGGTGAACCAGCTGCTTTGTTTTCTAGCTACCTCCTGAGAAGACTGAGCTTGTAGGAGCGTGGCTAGTATGGGTTTTGGTTTTCTTCCTCCCTATCCTGTACTTCCTAACTTCTTGCTAGGAAGTTAAGTAAATAAGGGTCAGTGTCTTTCAGATTATTTTCTGCCACATTTTGATCCTGAATGAGAAAAGCCTCCAGAAATGATCCAGAAGATTCAGGGGTTACTGCATTTTGAAAGACTTATTTTAAGATAGGTCTTAAAGGGAAGTAGATTGGTGGGGGTGGTTTGCCATAGAATAGGACTGATTTTTTTTTTTTTAAATTCCTGGTTATATGCCAGAATTTGTACAAGCCACTTTATTTTTGTTATCTTATTTAATCCTCATAACAACCTGGGATTCATAATTAAACCTTAGTAATTTTTGTAATTAGTATTTGAACTTAAAGTTGTTTGGCACCAAGGCCTGTTTTCAACCATTTCACCATAATGTCTCAGCTTCTAACAAAATCTTCCAGGCCAATATATAATTGATTCTAGAATAATTGGCAGTGTCTTTATGATAAAATGTAAGCTGCTTAATGACATACTAAGGTTCTATGAAATATAAATTCTGCCCACCCGTCCAGCTTTTCCTCTAACCTCTGCTTTCCTTTGCATTTGTCTCTGTTTTGCCAGTTTTCTGCAACTTCCCAAGCTGGCTGTACTTTTCTGCTTCCTGGCTTTAGAACACACTATTCCTTCTGTCTGAAATTCCCTCCCTCTCCCATTTTGCCTAACTTGTTCCTTGTCCTTTAAAATTCAATTTAGTCAATCATTTTAGGAAAACCTGCTCTGTCTTTGAACAGTTGGAGTAGTCCCCTTTTTAGACACCATCTACCAATCTGTCACAGCAATTACCACATACTGTTGTATATGTCTTCTTAAATATTTCCTTTATGAATAATTTAGGAACAGTTACAGTGTTTTATTCCTTAAAATTTTTTTTGGTTGACATATATACACTGTACATAATACATATATTGACATATGTACACTATTGTTCTATATACACAACTGATATGATTTACACTATTAATCAAGTCAAGTCAAGTGAAATCACTCAGTCGTGTCTGACTCTTTGCGACCCCATGGCCTGTAGCCTACCACGCTCCTCCATCCATGGGATTTTCCAGGCAAGAGTACTGGAGGGGGTTGCCATTTCCTTCTCCAGAGGATCTCCCCAACCCAGGGTTTGAACCTGGGTCTCCCACATTGTAGGCAGATGCTTTACCGTCTGAGCCACAAGGGAAGTCCTACGCTATTAATATATAGTATTAATTGTGTAGATATGTCAACCAAAAAAACTTTAAGAAATAAAACACTGTAATTATTCTCAAATTATTCATAAATAAGACATTTAGATAACTAATGAGAACCTACTGTATAGCACAGGGAACTCCACTCAGTGCTCTGTGGTGATCTAAATGGGAAGGAAATTCAAAAAAAGAGGGTATATGTGTAGCATATAGCTGGTTCACTTTGCTGGATAGCAGAAACTAACACAGCATTATAAAGCAGCAATACTTCAATAAAAATTTTTTTAAAAAATTTCGGAGGAAGGTATCCTCCACATTTAGCATATTTCTTGGTCAGTGATGACCAGTAAATCTTTGTGGAATGAAGGAATGTATGAATGAACAAGGTGATGTTTTAACATATATCTTTCCTTTGTTTTTGAAATGCAGAGCCAGGATTTCCAGGACTGAATCCTCCAATTCCTTGGGAACATGCACCACGACCCCATTTCCCTCTTGTCCCAGCTTCGTGGCCTTATGGTTTGCATCAGAACTTCATGCATCAGGGAAATGCCAGATTCCAGCCCAACAAACCTTTCTATACTCAAGGTACCATTGCTTACATATTTGTTACAAGGCTGAGTGGGTTTTGTTATGGGACAGTGGAGCCTTTGTAAAGGCCAGGGTCTGGGAGTGAAACTATGAATTCAGTAAATATTTACTGAGAGAGCATACTGTATGTCAGACTATGCTAGATGCTTATTGCTCAAGCAGAATTAAATAATAACACCTAAACTTAATACATATTTTATTAGGAAAGTTAGACATGTAAAACAGACAAGGATAGGAGCTTAGAGGAATCCATTAACTTTGCCCTAGCAGAGAGAGCAAGAATATGGACACCAAGGATCAAACTGCCTAAGATTTTTACATTTGAATTAGGTCTTGAAACATATGAAATTTTTTTTCCTGGAGATTGTGTAGAGATTAGAGAAGAGTGTTCTTAGCTGAGGCAAAAATATATGCAAAATCACTGAGTTTTACCTCAGTAAAAAGAAAAGGAAAAAAGAGAAAATAATAGGGTTAGATGAGGTAAATGGAAAAATGTGTGGGTAATGAGGCTAGAAGGGTCGGCTGAGGTCATATTACAAAGGAGTTGGGATTTAGTTTAGTAAGCAATGGAATCTAGTAGAATTTTTGAGTTGAGTAGTGTAATAGTCAATTTGTGTAGTAAAACTGAGATTTGAATGACATTTGAATTGATTATATTCTGTTGGTACTTATGTATCAGTAATGGCTTTGATCTAAGTAATTAATAGCATTTTATCTAGTCTTATTTGCCTCCACAGTTTATCTCAATTCAAACAGGAAATGTCTAGGGGAAAAAAGTTAATTCTAAGAGGTTGTCAGGTAAATAGGCACAAGCCTTTCAGTTTCCTGTCTGTGTTGTGTCCAACAGACAGATGTGCCACCCGTCGGTGTAGAGAGCGTTGTCCCCACCCACCAAGAGGAAACGTGTCGGAGTAATGCAAGTCCATTTTCTTTCAGCTGGTCTACAGATGCACAGCAACCAGCCAATCCTGCTGTCTCAAGGGTATCCGTACCTCAGTGTCAGTTACATTCAGCAGAAAAAGTGACATTTAATGGAAAATAAAACAAATCAGGTTCTGATTTAAAATTTTAACGTTTAGATAGCTTATTTAAATTCTAAGACTGTTTTTAAAGACTGTATTATTTGTATATAAATATGAACTATAGTTTTTACTAGTATCACCAAATTGAGTGATACAAATTTCATCTATTTTATTACCCTATTTTTGAGGGAATTTTGTTTTGTTTAACCTTGATGAATTGTATAAAGAGAGAATTTAAAAATTACATTCTTTATTTTCTATTAGCTGTATTCATACTTTGGTTGCTTCAGACTTTATATATATTGTTCTTAAGAATTAGGAAAGACTTTCATGTGTTTTAAATTTGTCACTTCTATTCTTTACAGAACCTTGTAGTGCCAAAAACTTTTTAAAAGGTAAAAAAATAATAAAACCTCAAGATTGAAGATTTAGAATTTTTTTCTTTTACATTCTTGTATATTGAAAATATTCATACTTGAACAGAAATTTGCTTTTGTCTGTATTTGAAGTAATTCTATTTTAAGTTAATAAATCTTTTTGACAAGAGTCAAATTTGGTTAATTCATCTAGTTGTTTAGATGATAGGAATATAATGTTACAATTCAGAGATTTTTTAAAAAGTATTTATTTATTTATTTGGCTGCACCCTGTCTTAGTTGTGGCATGTGAACTCTTAGTTGCTACATGTGGAATCTAGTTCCCTGACCAGGGATCGAACCCAGGCCCCCTGCATTGGGAGTACAGAGTCTTAGCCACTGGACTACCAGGGAAACCCTGGAGATTTGTTTTACTCCCAGTGAATAGACTATTCTAAATCACAGACTTAGTTTTAGAAAAAGATATAAGAATCTTTTCATTTTATTTTATTGGATCTTCACAACACCCATATGAGATTGATAGATGCAGATACCATCTCATTTTGTCATTGAAAAAACTGGAGGTGCAAAACAAAATGAATTCTAAAGTTAGGACAATTACATGTTGAGAATAGAATTGAAACAGATCTTTGAAGCAGAGTTTTTTTTTTTTTGAAGCAGAGTTTTTAAACCACTGAAACTGATACTGACGCTTAGAATGGAGGGAAAGTAATCCTTATTTACTGAGGAACTAACATATGCCAGACTGTTTTGAGTCCTATATTACTGCCTGGAAAGTACACTTGCAAGGATGGTGTTTACCAATTGTACCTTGTGATCGGTGATTATTGTTGGATTTCAAAATTGTATTGTTGGTGGTAGATTTCTTAACTATTCTTGGTACTCTACGTTGAAGTGAGGTCATCTTATATGAACAACTGAGGGAGACTTGCCAGAGAGTTCAAATTAAATGATGCTATAGATTTATTTGGAAATCTGCAGAATAAGTAAATACAAATGTCTTTTAAGAACAGTATATTATCTTTGTTTTGCTTCCTCACAGATATGTGTTCCTTAAATAGGAGAGCATGTGGACTTTTGCCACAGTTTCCAATATGGAAGGAAGATGCTTGAAATCTATTGCAGGTGGTTGGAAGGCTTTCCTGCCATACTTATAGCCTTGGAAAGGAATTATTAAATGTTAAGCTGTTAGTTTTACATATTAAAGCTTCAGCATGCCTTGGCGATCATTATGAATTACTATGCTATGCACCTGGAACTAACAGTGTTTTTGGTCAGTTAAACTTAAAAAAAAAAAAGCTTCATTCACAGCCTCGTGGAATCCTCCTAAGTGGTGGAGTTTAGCTTATTGGTTTTCTTAATAAAGAGATAGGTAATTGGCCCAACGTACACTTTTCTGTTAACATATGACTTAAGAGAATTCAAGATTTTTCTTTAAAGTCAGTGTTCTAAGCATTTCATGTCCTTTCAGGTCTTAGAGAATAGAGTGCTAGTTTTCCTGTTCTACTTTTGTACATATTTTAATTATTCATTAAAAAGAAAATGATTTGGGAATTCCCTGGTGGTCCAATGGTAAGACTCTGCACTTGCACTGCCAAGGGCCTGGGTTCAGTCCTTGGTTGGGGAGCTAAAATGCCAAAAGCTGTGCAGTGCAGCACCCCTTGCCTCCAAAATTAATCTACAACGAGACTGCCCCAGTTCAACCTTCCGTCTGAAAGGTAGGTAGTATACCGTCTGGCAAAAGGTATTTATGGGGCAATAAACCCCAGTCACCTAAGTTTTACTTCTATAACAGTGTTCCTATGTAGTAATTTTCAGCATCTCACTTGTCCCTCCTTCAGTAATTGCTAGTATTCAACTGTAGAAATGTTCCAAGTTGAAAAATAGAAAACTTAAGTTTGTAATTTATGTGGTAGTAGCTGAGTTTTAAAATTTACAGACTTTTCATATAAACTATAAAATTTATTATGAATTCACATCTCTTGTAGGTCAATTGAAAAGTCTGAAATTCAGTCTTCTGCAGAGAATACACATACACACAAACGCTTAAGATGACATTGCTTTGAAATTTTTGTAGTGTTTAATCACATGGAGTAATTAACATTTTCCCTTGTCATTAAAGATTAAGAAATATGAACAATTACATAGTATATATTCATTCAGTCCCCTGTAGATAGACATTTCTGCTGTTTCCAGCTCTTCTCATTAATAAAATATATATGTAAAATGATGATAGAATAGGCTGCTCTTGTATTTGGTTATAGTCAGCTCTCAGTATCCACAGAGAATTGGTTCCAGGATCTGTGGCAGATACCAAAATCCCCAGGTGCTCAAATCCCATAGTTGGCCCTCCATATCCACATCTGCAGATTCAGCCAATTTTTGATCATGTAGAACTGTAATGTTTATTGGGAAAAAATCTGCAGTGGACTGTATGCAGTTCAAACTCACATTATTCAAAGATCAACGGTATTCTATTACGGTGAATTCTTATAAATAGGATTATTAGATAAAAAGGATAAAGGTTCAAAGGTTCCTGCTGTGCTCTGCTAAGTCACTTCATAGTGTCCAACTCTTTGTGACTGCGTGAACTGTAGCCCTTAAGGCTCCTCTGTCCATAGGATTTTCCAGGCAAGAATACTGGAGTAGGTTGCCTTTTTCTGCTCCAGGGGATCTTCTGGACGGAAGGATCTAACCCATGTCTATTGTCTCCTGCACTGACATTTCCTGGCTGGCAGGTTCTTTAACACTAGCGCCACCTGGGAAGCTACATACTACAAAATTGCTGTATTGCTGAAAAGTGGTTACTAATTTGCAATTCCAATAAACAATATATAAAAAATGTGTTGGTAAGCTTATAAAAAAGCCCTAAACACCAAACACAGTTTTTCCTTGTAAAGGATAATCTGTTTATTACAAAAAGAGCATTAAATAACAGTATAAAAATCACTAAAAATTCCATAAACCAGAAATACTATTAATATCCAGTGAATTTCATTCTTTCAAACCATCTCTTTAATATACATGTGTCATATATATAGTTACACATACATAGGACAAATTTTACAAAAGTGGGTTCATATGCTGTATTTAGTACATATAGCAAATTAATTTTACTTCAATTTAACCAAAGAAAAAAGTGTAAAATTTTCAACTTATAAAAAAATTTTTTTCTACAAGAGAATCTAGTTCTAAAGACTTCTAAAATTAAGGACAAGTATAGAGAACATTAGAGAGGCTGGAGTTTTTTTTTTCCAGCTTCATGTATGTTTTAGAGATCGTATGACTCGTCATAAAAGTGAGTTCTACTTCCTGCTTACATTATTTCTGTACAGTGTTCAAATATTTCATTTGTCTTAATGATTTCCCATTATTTTTACTTAAAATTTCTAAAGTGTTTACTGCCATTTCTTTTGCTACTTCTTTTTTTCCCCCAAGTCCTTAATTTGATTCATTTCTTGTTCAGTAACATTAGGCAGTTTTTCCCCCAAGTGGTTGTATGCTTATAAGTACTTGCATACTTAAGAATGTCTATTCCCTTTATATTTTAAGGACAACCCGGGCTAGGTATAAAGTTCCTGGCACACTGTTTTCCTTACACCTTTGGAGCCTTTTGCTTCACTGCCTTAATGGAGACCTGAGGCCACCCTGATCCTTTCCCTCACTATACAGGACTTGATTTCTCTGCTTGGGTACCCATATAATTCTTTATCTCTTTAAATCAAGGTGATTTTTCTTCTGTTTGAATTTAAGTTGATTCACTCAATTCTCTTTATCAGAAATATCAGTTAATCATAGGCAAGATTTTTTTCCATATCTTTTTATCTCTACAGCTTTTTCCATTTTTTATTTCCTCCAGTCTGTTTTCTCTGTGCCTTGTCTATTTTGCATTTTGTGAGGCTTTCATTTTCAGTTTTCAAATCTTCATTTCTTCAAGCTCTGCCATGCTTACTTTCCACCTCTTATCTTTTAATCTCTTTGAACTTGTATTCTTGCATTTTAAAAAAACAGATCATTTTATCTTTTTTGAATCTGTAGAAACTTGTTCCTTTTTTTTGGCTCAGAATGACCAGCATGTGAGCATTCTTTTCTGATTAGTGCTTAATTAAACTTAGATCTGCCAAAATTAATGGAAGGGGGCTAGAGGAATGAACTTTAAGTTGGGTTGTTACATTGGAAGCCTCTCACCAAATCCATTGTTTCCTTTGCCCATTCTTTAGTATTTAAAAGGTCATCATGCCCAATGGCAAAGCTTTTAAAGCAGTATAATTCAAATTGTGGGGAGTATAAACAATTTAGTGGTTGTACACCCAATGGTAAAACTGATAATGCATAGAAATATCAGAATGTATTTTGCGTAAGGAATATTTTCTTAAAATCTGTTTTAGTGCAGAGTATGTATAAGTATAGAGGTAAGATACAAAATATGTCTCTTAATACAGGGCAAAGAAAGTTGTAAACCTTTAGTTCCAAGGCCTCATTCATGCAGTAAGCTAGCACACAGATGACAGAAATGGTCCTTCAGCAAGGTCTGTCCTAAATTCATCTGCTGTACAATTCTGTAGTTTATCAAAGTGATCTCCAGAGAGAGAGGTTTGACATGTCCCACTCTCAAGTAGGCTTTAAGTTTGTAGTTTATGCTTGGGAAGGTTTATTTTTGGTATTAAATATTACTGGGGTTTAGGGTGGGTTTCTACATTTTTATACTTTAAAAATATACTTTTAAAACTAATATCCTGGATGATAACTTGGTTGGTCGATAGGTCATTCAGCCAGACTACACTTTTTTTTTTTTCCCATTTAGAACACTTTGATAAAAGAAATAACTGCTAGGACTCTCTATAACAGATACAAATAGAGGTGCTTACATTTAATTTTTAAAGACAGTCCTATATATAGTTGTATGATGAACCATAATAACTGTTATGATTTTATTAGCTCAAATATTATCAGGAGAGCAATTATTGAAGAACATGAAATCTCCAAATATGATCCCCAAATGCTTTAATAGTGATGCAAGTCCTTAAGTTCAACAAGTAATAGGATGTTTAGCCTATGAGTAAATACGACTTCCCAAGAAACTGGATCCTGTGAGGCAGTTGGTCTTCACAATTGTTGCCAGGGGCAGAGTTGCAGGAAATCAATTATTTTTTTCCATTTTAAAGGAGGAAAGGTAAGTACAGGTAGAGAGGACTCCTCTAGCAAAGATCCAACACCCTCTTGATTATCAATATCCATGGGCACTATTTAATCCTTATTTTGCTTCTTTGTCCTTAGCTTCCTTAACCCACTCTATTTCCTGTACCTTTCTGAAATGATTCATTTCAATTTTCAATCAGTGTCTGCACTTCTTCCTCAACAGTGTGAATGTTGCTTATGATTCTACTACTGGTTTTCCTTACAAATGTATGCTCCCTGGGCATTGCATTCAATTCTACACCTTCCACAATTACCTAAACATTTGTCAGTTCAGGGTCAGATCACTAGCTCAACTCCAGTTCTTATTTATAATGTCTGGGCTTTATCTAGACATACCATAGCTGTCTCAAAGTAAACTTCAAGTTAAGCTGAATGCATTCTTTTCTCCCTACTACCGCAATTCCCACTACCTGCCCCTCTAAAGCCTGCTCTCTTCCTGCTGTATTTTCTGGTTTTGTGAATGGTGCTGTTGTCCAGTAACTCAGGTTAAAACCTTGAGTGGCATCAGGTATTTTTCTCTCCACTGAACGTTTTCACCCTGGTTTTCCTACTGCTACTGCCTAGTCTTGCTAATACCAATGCTCACAGCATAAAGGTGCTGAGCACCTTAATTTGGAATTCAAAGCTGTAGGGAAGAAGAAACAACACTATACAGTAATGCTACGTAATAGGTGTCAAGTTTTACTGTTTGTTGAACGATGCAACTGGATTAAATGATCCAGAAAAAGCCTTACAACTGAATTATTATAAAGCTGCTGATAACAGGCCAGTTTTCATGTTTATTACCATTTGCTGCTGCTGGAAGTAAAACCTAGAGCTAATATATTTTACCAACTTGGTTTTTTTTTACGGAACAGCAAGCATTAGCACATATCTCAGAATTCTCAAAACAGTTCTAATCTCAGTGTAAACCGAAACTAAAACCACAGAAAAACAGGAAATGGGTGTGTCAAATTTAATAACAAAAATAACAAGGGGGCCACATTCTCCCCTTGTTTCATACACTCTATTCAAATCCATTCTACCCTCATAAATTTTTGAGTACAAACAAGGTTGATTGTACAAAGAGGCCAAAAGCAGCTCTCAGTTCAGGAAGCATTATCTTTCAAATGTGTGGATTATGTACAATTCATAAAGAGATACAAAACTCAGCACCTCTTTCATGTTAAAAAAAAAAAGAAAGAAAGTGAAGAAAACTTGGTTTAAAAAAAATCTAAAATACTCTCATAGCTGCCTGGGACTGAGTAGATCTTTCTCCCGCGTAGACAGATGCCTTCGTCTCCACAGAAGGCCACTTGTATTAAAACCAAACTAAGTCCATTATTCATTCCCTCTCCGGCTCTTCTTGTGGCTTTTCTTAGACCTGAAATGGTGACACATACAAATCATTAAATTTACCAGCTGTTTTAGGAGCTGAGCAAGGATTTTTGAGAAAGACTGATACATGCTAACACTGATGGGGACAGAGAAGACAGTCAATGTTCATTAAAAGTACTTGGTGTTTTTATGTTTAAGAGCAACAGTGAGTTAGGCATTACTCTCCAAAATTTACCATTGAAGAAATGACCTCTGAGAGATGGAGTGCTTCCAACAGTGTACAGTATCTAGAGGTAGCTAATGGAAGCTTCCCAAATGAAAATGACTTATCCAATGTCACTTAACTGCTAAGTATTAAAAACTGGGACTGGGACTTCCCTAGTGGTCCTGTGGTTAGGAATCTGCCTGCCGATGCAGGGGACACGGGGTCAGTCCCTGGTCCAGGAGGACCCCAGGTGCTGTGGGGCAGCTACGCCTGTGCTCTGCAACTGCTTGAGCCCACGAGCCCCGGAGCCTGTACTCTGCAACTGGGGGGTCGCTGCAGTGAGGGGCCCACACCACGGCTGAAGAGAGGCCTTCACTCGCCACAGCTAGACAGGGCCCAGCGGCAAAGAAGGCCTGGTGTGGCCAGAAGTAAATATATTTTAAAAATCTTAAAAGCTGGGACGGAATCCCAGGTCTCCTGAGATTAAGGCTCATGCCTTTATTCAAAGCTGCAATCCTACAGGAAAAACAAAATAACTATATATATATATATATAAAATTCTAGTAATTTTCAGGGCAAGAGACCACTTCATCCTATAATTAAGGAGAATTCCTAAATTGTATTGATGGAGATTATATAAAATTTCAAGTCCAACTGAGTTATAATTGGGACTTCAGTCAGAACAGAAGTTAATCCATACCTTTCAGGAGATTTTGAGTGGCTCCTGTGTCTGTGACTGCGGTGATGACCTGGAGAACAAAAAAGGCTGTTCAGTGTACCAGTTTCCACCCTCATACTCTCTGCTGTTATTTCCCCTAGTTCCTTTCATTTTTGGCTTGTGATAGGGACAGCTTGTTGGTAGCAAAGAACTGAACCCACTTAGCCTTCAGGGCTTTATGGCTAAATTTCACTAACATCACACTGGGTATTTACCACTACTCTGTCATGTCTTACTCCTGTAATTTCAGAAAACTGAAGCTCACCATCCTATCAACAAAGCTGGTAAATGACAGTTAAAATGTGAACTCTAATTTCCAAATTCTATGTCCACTTCTTTTTCTAGGCAGTAATGGAGTAAGGTACTCCTGTATTGCAGGAGGCTAATTACTCCTATTACATTTCTTTATTAAGACAACCAACAGCAAACAAAAGGCCCCAGTGCTGTACCTGGGGACTTAGAGCGGGATCTGTGCCGTCTGTCTCGGGACCTGCTGCGATGACGTCTTGGGCTCTTGCTCCGATGCCGTTCTCGGCGAGGGGAGGGGCTGTGGAAATGACTGGTCAGACTCCCGTATCTGTCCTGACACATAAACACAACACCACCACCCCCCCTCCCCCAAATCTCTACCCTTCATCACAAGTCACTAAAGGCCTACCTCCTCCTTTTGGGAGACCGACTCCGCCTATATGGAAAGAAAAAAGAGAAAGAAGAACCTTAGTAGGTGCCCTGGACACTGTAAATTGCAAAAACTGCCCCAATTCTTAACCCAACTCTGTTATTCATGTCCTTTGTCATGTAACTTTAAGACCCTCTGACTCCCAAGTCTGGGATTGGCCAAAGGGGTATTTGTACATGTGATGCAGATGCTACAAAGATTACTTGCATGGTTGGGCTTATCAGTCTTGTATTCTGCCACTGCCATGGGAACAGGCCTAACCTAGCCTAGAATGTGACACATAGAGAGGAGCTGCTCCAGTCATCCTAGCTAAGGCCACCTACACTAGCCAACAGAGAATATTGCAAAACAAGTGAGTGACCATAGCTTATACTCAAAAAACTGCCTAAGCCCAGATTAAATCACTGGCCACAGACCTGTGAATTAAAATGTTTGCCACTGAGGTTTTGTGGGTGGTGTTTTTGTAGCAACTAATACATTGGCAAGCACACATTCTCCAGAGGTTCGCATTTTCCTTCCATGAAGTCCAAACTTCTACACTCCAGTGCTTAAAGTATCCCTGGAAGATGCCAATGACTAAGGCCTTACCTTCTGGGAGACCGACTCCTACTCCTCCGATAGCGTAGTGTGGGAGAGCGACGGGGTTTGTCCAAGTCTCGGTAGCTTCTCCGGCGATGATCAGGTGATGGCACTCTTTCCAACTGGAGAAGAGATGGCCTGGGTCAGTGATGAGCACAGGCTGATAGACAGCCAACTAGGAACATGGCTTGTACCCTCCTCCCCATCCCACCCCAAATTCCACCTCCAATTGACTTTAAAACACAGTAATTTGAATATGTATGGGATAACACTAAGGACCAAAAAACCCACTACCAAATAAAAAAATTAAAATCTTTCTAATAATCCCGTTACTGTTCTAGTGCTGGTACCATTATTCTGGAACTATGTAAGAGTAATGACAGGTAAGTATGCTTATCTCCTAAGAAGTTGGATTTCTAATGTGAAAGAAGAGATAGAGATGTAAAACTGATGAGGTTAAATACAGTGTATCTTAAGCTTAAAATTTCTTTTTCCTTTAGCTTTATCAACTGTAAAGTCCTAGAAATACCATGTAGCAATGAGCCCAGATTGTGGTCTCTAAATAACATATCTCACTTAATGGAACTAAGATGTTCTTGGAAAAATGGCTACTTTTAGGTCCAGGCTAGAATATAACAAGAACGTATCATTGTAACATACCTAGAACATATCATTGTATCAGATAGCAAGTGCTGAAACTACTAGGATTGTATCCAAAGGTGAAGTTGAGGGGCCCCCACTGGCCAGACATAGGACAATTTCAGCATCAACAAGGACAATAATGGTCCAGAACACCAAATATACTTAAATTGAGAAATTCAAATGTTACCAAGGGCATACCTTCTTAGGAGAATACTATAAAATCAACTCATGATTTTAAAAAACTGACAAAGGGAAATAAATAATTTATCTTGCTTTTCTTATATAAACTTTGTAAAAAAACTAAATGTTGATTTGGGAGGTTTTTTTTAAATATCATTATTTTACAATCCTTAATGGGTCTATGCAGAGATCATCAGTGGATCCTAATATTATAAAAAGAGAGCAGACTGTTCATCCTGGAGGAAGTACACTATACCTATGAAGTAGTGTTGCTCTACTCCAAAAACCCCAAATCCAATTAAAGACTCAAGAACTAGTTAACAGAAAATAAAATAGACAAATGAACACGTTAAGTGATATCACAGGGACACAATCACAAAAACAGATTATGAAAATTTGTACAGAATGTTATGACCTGACATTTTAATATTAAAGAACCACTGACTTAAGGGCTGAAGATGGTATATGGCTGTGCCTTAAAAAGGGGTCCATGTTTTTTTTCTGAAATATGAGATATATGATGGCTGTGATCTGCTTTGAGATAACTGGTGAAGGAGAACTGAGTAGATATGGAGCAAACAAAATAGCTGAGCTGATCACTGTTGAAGCTAGGTGATGGGTAAATGGAGGTTTATTCTCTCCATTTTGGTATGCGATTAAATTTTCCATTAAAAAGAATGCATATTTTTGGTTCACTCACCACAGAAGAGCCCCTCAGCCACGCCTGGCTTTCCATTCATGAATGACTGTGCTTCCCTTAGCACTTATCTTAAATGGAGTCTACTAAGCTCAGAGCTACACTTTCATCTGCACTACCTCAGTATCTACAAGCCAGAATTTCTTCTATTTCCCCCTAGCTTTTTTACACATATAATTTTAATCACAAATGTTTTAAATCTTTAAAAGAAAAACAAAAAATCACAAAGCTTACTGTAATCATTTCCACGTTATCACATACATTTTTTTTTCTGGCTGCACCAAGTGGCATGCAGGATCTTAGTTCTCACCCCGCCCCACAGCAGATGCATGGAGTCTTACCCACTGGACCTCCAAGGAAGGTCACTGTTACTTTTCATGATACTTCTAATCGTGGCCTAATACTCTGTTGAATTGTTAGCAATAGTTTACCTGACTGCTCCCTGACAATTTGCTTGTTTTCAAGTTTTTAGCATTTTAACAAATGTGGAAGAACATGACTATGCAGTAGGTTTTTATTTCCCTAAACTAGGTTTACTTCTTAGTATGCATTCAATTATGATCAGTATTATTTTTGTCCCACGTATTTAATAGCTACCACTTATTATGCAATTATAATGTCCCAAAGCTAAGGGCTTTATGTATGTAATTTCATTTAATACTCATAAAAGTCCTAAAAGAAAGGTATCATAATCTTTGCTTTATAGAAAAGAAAATGGAGATTATGTAATTTACATAACATAATGCCAGTAATAAACAGGAGAGCTGAAATACGGATCAAGTCCATTTAACTCTAGGATCCACACTGTCAATGATGAAATACTGTATTTTGGGGGTTTTCTTTTTTGGTTAAAACTAAATAAAGTTTGAAAACAAAACAAAAAAGACATTCCCATTCCCTGTAATTCTCCTTCCTGCAACCCTTCAGCTCCCAGGTGCCTGACCTTCTCATCCTCCTCCTCCTCCTCTTCACTGGACTCCACGTCGTCCATGTCTTCCTCCAGAGCGCTAACCCGCGGCTCCAGCTGCTCGGCTTCCTCTAGCACGTAGCGTTTCTACGGGGAACACAGACAGAGTCAGAGAGGGCCCTCCATCTCCTCTGTGTCCTGAAGCGCCAACACTGGGCTTCTGCAAGTGGCAGAAAACCTATGGCACAACAGCCGAGGCAATTTCATTTCAAAGGTATCCTAGACGCAGATTTTCCTAGAGAGTTTAGCATCCCTAGGATCTATATATATTTTTAAGTTTCCCTGTAAAGAGATAAATACAAAGATGAAGAGAATATCACTTTTCTATTGCCTCTATTCCCTGTGACCTTATACTCTAAGGTAACTAGAATATCAATCAGTATAGCTGTAGCCTTGAATAACAATTATGGGCTTCACACACAAGGGTCAATAGTTCAAGACAATGTTGGCTGGGAGTTTTCCAGGAGCAGCTCAGGCCAGAATCCACTAAGAGATTCACTGAGACTCAGTCCAGTGTGGGGGTTTGGGTCCTCCTGCTCTTAAGTAGCACCAATTCTCTCACAGACCCAGGATTTGGGGAGCTGTCTACAGACATGCATTTTGAACAAGGCTCAGGACATAAACAAACCACCTCCTAGTTTCATTTTCTTCTAAGATGTGACTTAGCAGTCCTAAGTGACTAAGGACCTGAAAGGCAAAGGTGAGTTCAAAACAGACAAAAGGACTGGCTGGGTCATAAGACCCTTATGGTTTGGTTTTGTTTTTGTGTGTGTGCGCGCCAAGGACATACAGATCACTGGATAGCCCTAAAACAAGTAATAGCATTTGTACTCTTATTTTGCTCTCATTCATCCCTAACAAAATTCTATAAAGGTTAGGAGAAATGAGATAAAGATGCCATTCAGTGAAGTGAATCCCTTGAAAAAGGGTTCCTTGGAAAAGACCACCACAGTCTGGGATCTAGGACTATATCAGACAGGGCATCCAGAATCCCTGATGCTCACCAGACTTGGAAGTGATCAACGTCAATGTATTAACTTACAGTATTTGTATTTGATAAAATTAGAATTCACTCCAGAGCAGCTCCCTGCCAACGCCAGGGCACGTGAGAAGCTATGCCCTATGGGTTGCTTAAAAGAAACAAAGCTAAACGTAGTCTTAAGGGTCACTTCATCCAGCACATAGAGAGGCCCACACCAGAACACACCTCTCAGTGATATGATAACATATATCAGTCATATTTCAACTTTCCTCTCTTCAGTGAGGTCTGCTTTGTGATCTTCTAGACTCCAGCAGACTACCCCATTTGCATCAACACGCTTGCTCAGAGGTGACTGGACTTTAGAACCCTTAGTCACAACCTGACTATAGTTCGGAGTATATAATTTTTTACAGTGTTTCTAAACATAATAATCCGCACCCTACTCCAGTACTCTTGCCTGGAAAATACCATGGACGGAGGAGCCTGGTAGGCTGCAGTCCATGGGGTCGTGAAGAGTCAGACATGACTGAGCGACTTCACTTTCACTTTTCACTTTTATGCATTGGAGAAGGAAATGGCAACCCACTCCAGTGTTCTTGCCTGGAGAATCCCAGGGATGGGGGATGGGGTCGCACAGAGTCGGACACAACTCAAGTGCCTTAGCAGCAGCAGCAAACATAATAATCACAGCTAAGGATAAAAAGTGTGACAACTGGACCCTAAAATCAGGTTTTCAGATTTGAAATGTCATTCTTTTCACTACAGTCTATAATAATCAATATGGAAAAGAAGATATAATTTTCAGAATTATTTTCTAGGATTTTCTGTAACTGAGTCACTCTGGAGGAAGAGTGGTTCACTGCAGTTATCTGTGAGCGCTCATCTACCAACTATATCTTTCTGCTTTGCTGCCTCAACAAAGTTTACCTTACCCATTTATCATATTTACAATCCATTCTATATTCCACATTGACGTTTTTCAGGTCCCTTTGATCTGTTGTTTATTGAGGTGAAATTCACAAGGTACACAATTAGCAATTTTCAAGTGTAAAATTCTTCCATCACCACCTCTCACTAGTTTAAAAACTTCCTCATCACACCAGAAAAACATGCCATACTTATTAATTAATCATTCCTCATTCCCCTCCCCTGAATCCCCTGGTAACTACTAATCCCTACTTTGTCTCTTACATATTTACTTAGTCTGAACAGGCAAGTTTGTCCTTGGAGTACAAAACGAAACAGGGCAAAGGCTAACAGAGTTTTGCCAAGAGAACACTGGTCATAGCAAGCACCCTCTTCCAACAACACAAGAAATGACTCTACACGTGGACATCACCAGATGGTCAATACTGAAATCAGACTGATTACATTATTTGCAGCCAAAGATAGAGAAGCTCTAATAGAGTCAGCAAAAACAAGACCTGGAACTGACTGTGGCTCAGATCATGAGCTCCTTATTGCAAAATTCAGGCTCAGACTGAAGAAAGTAGGGAAAACCACTAGACCATTCAGGTATGACCTAAATCAAATCCCTTACGTTTATACAGTGGAAGTGACCAATAGATTCAAGGGATTAGATTTGGTAGACAGAGTGCCTGAAGAACTATGGACAGAGGTTCGTAATACTGTACTGGAGGTGATGACCAAAACCATCCCAAAGAAAAAGAAATGCAAGAAGGCAAAATGGTTGTCTGAGGAAGCTTTACAAACAGCTGAGAAAAGAAAAGAAAAGCAAAAGGCAAAGGAGAAAGAGAAAGATACATCCATCTGGATGCAGATTTCCAGAATAGCAAGGTAAGAAAAGAAAGCTTTCTTAAGTGAACAAGGCAAAGAAATAAGAGGAAAACAGAAGAATGAAAGACTAGAGATCTCTTCAAGAAAATTGGAGATATCAAGGGAACATTTCATGGAAAGATGGGCATGATAAAGGACAGAAATGGCAAGGACCTAACACAAGCAGGAGAGATTAAGAAGAGGTGGCAAGACCACACAGAAGAGCTAAAGAAAAAAGGTCTAATGTCCTGGATAACCAAAATGGTGTGGTCACTCATCTAGAGCCGGACATTCTGGAGCGTGAAGTTAAGTGGGCCTTAGGAAGCATCACTACAAACAAAGCTAGGGGAAGTGATGGAATTCCAGCTCAGTTATTTCAAATCCTAAAAGATGATGCTGTTAGTGCTGCACTTATTATGCCAGCAAATCTGGAAAACTCAGCAACGGCCACAGGACTGAAAAAGTTTTCATTCCAGTCCCAAAGAAGGGCAATGCCAAAGAATATTTAAATTACTGTACAACCACACTCATCTCACATGCTAGCATGGTAATGCTCAAAATTCTTCAAATTAGGTCCAACAGTATGTGAACCAAGAACTTTCAGATGCACAAACTGGATTTAAAAAAGGCAGAGGAACCAGAGATCAAATTGCCAACATACATTGGATCACAGAAAAAGCAAGGAAATTCCAGAAAAACATCTACTTCTGCTTCACTGACTGTGAAAGCCTTTGACTATGTGGATCACAACAAACTGTCAAAAGTTCTTAAAGAGATGGGAATACCAGACCACCTTACCTGCCTCCTGGGAAACCTGCATGCAGGTCAGGAAGCAACAGTTAGAACCGGACATGGAACAACAGGCTGCTTCAAAATTGGGAAAGGAGTACATCAAGGCTGTATATCATCACCCTGCTTATTTAATTTCTATGCAGAGTACATCATCCAAAATACTAGGCTGGACGAATTGTAAGCTGGAAACAAGACTTCCAGGAGAAATATCAAAAACCTCAGATATGCAGATGATACCACTAAATAAAGGCAGAAAGCGAAGAGGAACTAAAGAATCTCTTGATGAGGGTGAAAAGAGGACAGAAAGCGAAGAGGAACTAAAGAATCTCTTGATGAGGGTGAAAAGGGGAGTGAAAAATCTGGCTTAAAACTCAACATTCAAAAAACAAAGGCCATGGCATCTGGTCCCATCACCTCATGGCAAACAGGGAAAAAATGGTAACAGTGGCAAATTTTATTTTCCTGGGCTCCAAAATCACTGCAGATAGTTGACTGTAGCCATGAAATTAAAAGATGCTTGCTCCTTGGAAGAAAAGCTATGACAAACCCAGACAGCGTATTAAAAAGTAAAGACATCACTTTGCTGACAGAGGTCCATGTAGTCAAAGCTGTGGTTTTTCCTGTAGTCATGTACAGATGTGAGAGTTGGACCATAAAGAAGGCTGATCTCCAAAGAATTGAGGTTTTTGAATTGGGGTGTTGGAGAAGACTCTTGAGAGTCCCTTGAACTGCAAGGAGATCAAACCAGTTAATCGTAAGGAAACTGACCCTGAATATTCATTGGAAGGACTGACTCTGAAGTTGAAGCTCCAATACTTTGGCCACCTGATGCAAACAGCCCACTCACTGAAAAAGACTGATGCTGGGAAAGACTGAGGGCAGGAGGAGAAGGGGGCAACAGAGCATGAGATGGTTGGATGGCATCACCGACTCAATGGACAAGAGTCTGAGCAAACTCTGGGACATACTAAAAGACAGGGAAGCCTGGCGCACTGCAGTTCTTGGGGTTGCAAAGATTTGGACATGACTTAGCAACTGAACAGCAAAAATACTATGTGACTTTTGATCTTTAAATTATTCCTTCTTGGCTTTTATCTAGCAAGGCAAGGTGGGATACAGCAAACTGCTTCAGAATTACTGAGCTACAGTAGCATCACAAAGGAGATCTTAAGTTCTGGGTCTTCCCAATTTGGGTTTCTGTGGCTGCTTAGAACTCTGAACAATCTGTTCCCATGCCCCATTTTAAACACTGTCTCTGGGACCCTTTCATCAATGCTACCAATTTTACACAGAATATCAGAATCTGAGAGTCAAAGACTCTTGTTAGTCTACAGGTATTCCAATGATTTTTGCAATACATTTTACAATTTCACTGAGGTATAACTGATACACAATAAACTGTAATTTTTATGGTATACAATGTGATGAGTATTGTGTTGTATACAAATGTAAGTCAGTACATCAGTACAATGGATAGAGCCACTCCACCCAATAGTTTACCTGCGCTCCTTTCTGATTTCTCATTTCCTCTCCTCCCCAATCCCTTACTCTATAACTAGGCAACCACTGTTCTTTTTTGTCACTATAGTTTACATTTATTAGAAAAGAATTACACAGTACATACAATTTTGTGTCTTTTTTCACTCAGCACAATTATTTTATGATTCATCCATGCTACTGCTATTTATCAATAGTTCATTTTTGCTGCTGAGTAGTATCATTGTATGGCCACATCACAATTTGTTTATTCATTCACTTGGACATCTGGGTTGCTTCCAGTTTCTGGCCATTACAAATAAAACTGTTAAGATTACTTGTGGTTAAGTCTTTGTGTGGACATATGCTTTCATTTCCTGAGTAAATTCCTGGAAGTGGAATAGCTGGATTGAATGGTTAACTTCTTTAGAAACTGCCAAACTTTTCCAAGTATGGTTGTTCCATTTTATGTTGTCACCAATAGGCTATGGAGACTTCTAGTTCCTCCACATCCTCACTAACACTTGATACGATCAGTCTTATTTTACACATTTTACTAGGTATGTAGTGCATATTTCTATGCTTTTAATTTGCATTTCCCTAATGATTAATGATATAGAACACCTTTTTATGTGCTACTGGTCGACTATATTTTCTTTGGTAAAAGGTCTGTTAAGAATTTTTTGTTCATTTTCCCACTGGGTTGCCTTCTTGTTAGTAAGTTCAAGAGTACTTTATAAAGTACAGATTCAAGAACTTTTATGGATATATGTTGTACAAATGTATTCTTCCAGTCTTGCCTTTTTAGTTTTGTAATAGTATCTCTTGAAAGGCAAGTGCTTAATTTTTATAAAGTCAATTTATTAATTTTTAATAAATAATTCACATTTTGTTACAAGAATTTGTCAAACACAAGGTCACTAAGATTTTCACCTATGTTTTTCTTGTTTTCTACTATTAGCTTTTATGAGTCTATTATCCCCTTCAAGTTTATTTTTACATATAATGTGGGCTAGGGGAAGACATTCATTTGTCTCATATGGCTATTTAATCATTTTAGCACCATTTGTGGAAAAGATTATCCTTTTTCAATTCTATTGCCCTAACATCTCTGCAGAAAACCAACTGACCATAAATAGGTATTATACACTTATTTCTGGTTCTTTCACTTTGTTCCACTGATCTGCTTGTCTAGCTTTATGCCACTACAACACTGTCTTGTAATTAGGTAGTGTTTGTCCTACTTTATTCTTTTTCAAAGCTGTTTTGGATATTCTAGGTCCTCTCCATATTCATATACATTTTAGAATTAGTTTGTCAAGTTTTATCAAATTTTATTTGGATTTTGATTGGAACTGAATTGAATCTATGGATTAATTTGGGAGAACTGACAACAATTGTTAAGTCATGGTATCATATATCTGATACATATATCAGATATATCATGAACATGATATATCTCCATTAATCATGTCTTCTTTAACTTCTGTCAGTAATGAAATGTTTTATATTAATAGTTTAAAGTCTTACACATTTTTGGACAAAATTATCCATAATTATTTTTTGATGCTGATATAAATGGTATCTTTTATACAAAATCTCAAATTTAATTGTTCCTAGCTCATGTACAGAAAACAACTGACTTTTATATACTGACCTTGCACCCCACAATTCTGCATAAATAGATGACTGGGTAAACAAATTGTGGTATATATACCCATGCAAAAGAATATTATTCCTATTTAGCAACAAATAAAAAACTATTAGTATATGCAAAAACATGGATATATTCCAAAATAACTATGTTAAGTGAGGAAAGATTAAGATATTCTTTTTCTAATTCTTTTCCTATTTAGGTTATTACAGAGTATGGAGCAGAGTTCCCTGTGCTATACAGTACTGGAGGATATTATTCTAAGTGAAATAAGTCAGACAGAGACAAATACTGTATGATATCACTTATATAGAGAGTCTCAAAAAAGTAACAAACTAGTAAACATAACAAAGAAGCAGACTCACGGATATAGAGAACAAACTAATGATTACCAGTAAGGAGGGGAAGGGAGAGGGAACTAAGAGGAACAAAGTATTCGAAATCAAATAAGCTACAATATATTGTACAGAGCCACTGTTTTATAATAACTATAAATGGAGTACTACCTTTAAAAATTGTGAGTCACAATACTGATATACCTATAACATATAATACTGTATATTAACTACACTTCAGTTAAAAAAAGACTTTGAGTTCCATGGTGTTTTATAATGTATGTGTATAAAGAGATCTTTACACACATTTTATTGTGTGCTGTGTATGTATGACCTTTCTCTCTTACCTGTAGCCGGGGCAGAATGATATCACAGACTCTCTCACTGTGCAGTAGTTCATCAATAAATTCATCTACATGCATCAGCTCAAACTCTGAAAGAAAAACCGTAAGCTTAAGAAACTTGGAAATAAGTTTAAATAGCCAAAAAGCTAAAAAAAAGTTTAAGAGTCTTTATGTACGATATCTAATAGGGTATTTGGTATAGAAAGTGTGAATCCTCTGCAGCTTCCCTCTGAGTGTGTGTGTGTGTGTGTGACTTAGTCGCTCAGTCATGTCTGACTCTTTTGTGACACCATGGACGGTAGTCCACCGGGTTCTTCTGTCCATGGGATTTTCCAGGCAAGAATACTGGACTGGGCTGTCATTTCCTTCTCCAGGGCATCTTCCTGACTCAGGGATAGAACCAAAGTCTCCCACATTGCAGGTGGATTCTTTACCATCTAAGCTACCAGGGAAGCCCCTTCCCTTTGCCTGCACATGCACTAGTAAAGCTGCTGCAGTGTGGCAATTAACACTGAATAGATTACTGTCAAACCTGAGCTCAAACTACAAGCTTTCACTGCCTTGTCATCACCACCAATCTTCATCCAGTCAACTCCCCTTTATTGAGGCCGTTTATGTGCCATGGTTCTTCTAGGAACTAGGGATAATGGGATGAATGAAGCAGTCCCAGTTAGCAGGAAAGACAAGCACAAAAACAAGCACAATGAGTCCTGAATTATAAAAGGGTAATGTTTTTGAATAAAACTTACAACTCAAGTACAGTATCTCCTGTGAACCTACTAAGTTCCTAAAAATATGTATCTTTTCCCCTATGTGGGGCAGCAAACTTTATTAAATGGATATATAATTGACTTGGGGCTTCCTGGGTGGCTCAGTGATAAAGAATCTGACTGCCAATAAAGGAGATGTGAGTTTTATCTCTAGGCTGGAGAAGGAAATGGCAACACGCTCCAATATTCTTGCCTGGAAAATTCCATGGACAGAGGAACCTGGTTGGCTACAGTCCACGGGGTCACAAAGAGTTGGACATGACTTAGCAACTGAGCACACATGCAAACCTGACTTAAGATGTCGTATTAGTTCCAAGTGATAGTGATTTGCTATTTTTAAGAATCATGTATCTTACATGGTAAGTGGAGCAACAGCTTTTTAGAATTTCTATGGTAAACATTACCTTAGTTTAGTGGTTCTCAACCAGGGTTGTTGCCCCTCCAACTATGGGGTGCTAATGGCCTTCAGTGAGTAGAAGCCAGGGATGTTGCTAAACATTCTACAATGTACTGGACAGCTCCCCGTAACAAAGAAATATCTGACCCAAATTATCACTAGGTTTAAAAACTCTACCTTAGCTTGGCATAATATAGTCATAAATAAATAAGTAATCTCATGATGGCCAGGACCATGTCCATCTTGTTCATCACATTATTTCCAGTATGTAGTACAGTACCCAGCGCAACACTGGCACTTAGTATGTATTCATTCAAGTGAATGAGTAAGCTAACAGAAGGTTGAAGAATAATACCAAATTCTTAAACTTGTACTGCTTAATGCGATATTTAGAGGGTAAAGGCCAATGTTACTAATCTTTTGTTATAACACTAAGTGAGAAAAAGTTCTGATTGCATTCTCTGAATCCCATTTTATCATAAAATGTGTCTCTTTGTAAAAGGTATGGAGCTGGCCCTCCTGGATATACTTATGTTTTAGCAAGATTCCTACCTAAGTTGAGCACACTCAGTCCATGTATTGCAGGGTCAAGTATCATGTAAGAGAGGCCAGTAGAAAGAACTGTGAAGGTCCAACAAATGGAAAACTAACTTTGGGAGGTCTGGGGAAGGATTTTAAGGCAAAGGTCATTCGAGAGATAGATCTTACGGGATGTAGCACATGATGCCAAAGCAGGGATTAACGTAAGATGCAGCTGGAAAGATAGGCAGACAGGGCAGACTGGGTGAGGTTGACAGGAAGCTAGTAGTCTAATGGAGTATTATGACTCCTCACGAGAGATGGAGGACCTGACTGAAGATGCTAACAATCTGGATTATGTGATGCCAGAGATACTGGTGAAATAAAAACTGGCTCAGGGATGAAGGCCTAGATACTTAGGACCATACTCACCTCCATTTCGGTTCTGGCTCTTGATTTTTCGATAGTCATTGTATAGAGGCTCCAAGTACTTGTAGCAATCAATTGCAGTACCTGTCAACCTCATGTAAAGTGCTCCCAGCATGCGGACATACCTGACAGATAGACAACAGTGAAACAACAGGCCATTCCAAAAAGTTCCTGAGCTTTACAAGTAGCTTTTCTCATGACAGCAGTGGATAAACAAGTTCTTTTTTCTCTTTGGTAGATGAGAAAGCTACATTTCTAGAGGCAGCATAGCGCAGCAGAAAAAATAGCTAAAATATGGAAACCTGGGTTCAAGTTCTCATTCTACCACTTACTGGCTGCAGTGACTTAGGATATAATGTTCAACTTTCCGAGTCTATTATATCGTCTGTAAAACTAAGATACAACCTATTTACCTCATGGGATTATTTTAAGAATCAAATGAGATACTGAATTTAACAACAGAAAGTAGAGATTTATTTACTAACAATATAATTTACACAGATTGCTAGTTGCTGGAAAGCAGAATGCTGCTTATGGAAAAAAGTCATCTGGGTTCAAATTTTGATTCTATTATTTACTAACTCTGTAACACTACGCAATTTACTTTTGCTTTCTCAGTCCTTGTAAAATAATAGTCCCTAATTTGATGGTTTGGTATATTAAGTAAAAAATGAACGTTACGATGCTAAGCGAGGTATATAGCACACCGTAAGTACCTAATGAGAGTTAACTATTTTCTAGCCATTAATTTGTAAGTTTCCTTTATTTTCCCTTTCTCCTATACCCCAACTACCTACTCAAATCTCCATTTCAAAAAACAGTAGGCATTTGAAATTCATTTCCTTATATGACAAACAGAATACATTGGCAAAAAAAAAAATGGACTCTGAAACCAGCTTTGCCACTTATCAGCATTTGACCTTGGGGAAAGCAATCTCTCTGTGCCTTAGTTTCCTCCCGTACATAATAGGGATAGTAATTTTACAGGGTTGTTGTGAAGGTTAAATAAATTATTGCATGTAAATTTCTTCTGAGAGTGGCAAATAATAATTATTACATCTGTCTCCTGTTCTTATCTGTGAGCTCCTCAAGCAGCTTATATTTTGGGGCCAGATACCATGCAACAGGCACCGATAGAGATTTACAGCTCTTTCTTCCTTAATCCTCACATCTATCCCGAGCTGGTATTATTGTTTCCATTTTACAGGTAAAGAAAGTAAAATTTAGAAAATTAAGTAACTTCTCCAAGGTAACAGTTCATAGGTAATAGGGTCTGGACACGAACCTACAATTAACACAAATGTTTCCCTCTTCTTTACCACACTTTATGTTGCTTCCTTCATCCTTAAGTATTCAGTGCTACCAACATATTTGGCATTAACTTCTGCTTAATATATGTCAGTGAGTTTTGTGAAATACTTTTTTGGAGGAAAAGTTACCAAGCCTCAGAAAGTAAAGAAGAAGGTCAATACAATCAAAACAGACAAAACAAAAACTCAAGGGGTTCAAGAACAAAATACCAGAGTGGGACTCTGGAAATGAGATACACTGCTTTCCCTTCTTTTAACCAAAGCCAAATTCTGGACCACGAAATTAAAATATTTATATTAGCTAGTAAATATTTCACTCACTTGAAATCTTCATTTTTTATAAACTCTACAATGATATCCTTCTCAGGTTGAATCTGAAGCATCTTCAAGGTTAAACACAAAAAAGGAGTGGGCTTTATGTTGCCACCGTAGACACCACCCACAAATCTTAACTCCATGGCTTTATCAACTACAAGTTCAGCTAAAAAACAAAAACAGAGAGGCATTGCAGATATATTAGGACTAAGTTTTTACCGGTTTAAAGTGCAGAGAGTTAAAGTTAGTTCAAGATTTGGTGTTCCTGAATTAATAGCTTAATATTAGGAGAACAAGTGTGTAATAAATAACAGCAGCCAGTATACACTGAAAGATTACTATATGCCAAGTACTCTGCTAAGCATTTTATATTATCTTATTTAATCTTCACAAGTCATGAGGTTAAGTTCTAGCACTGGCCTTGTTTTCAGCTAAGGAAAATGAGGGCCAAGAAACGTTAAGTGATTTGCTCAATATTCACAGCCAGAAAGTGGCAGGGCCTGGATTTTCGTCCAACAAGTCTAACTTCAGAGTCTGTGCTTGTCACCATCATGTTAGGGGAAAAACTGCCAGATTAAATAAGAGTTAGAAGGACAAAAACCGTTAACAAACCTCAATAACTACATAACTCTAAATAAAGTTCATCTAGACAACAGGGATAATAACCTTTCGATGTTGTCATCAAAATCAGACACCAGTTTCGTGAACTAGAGCAAGTCATTTCACCTCTGGAATGAGAAAAGGCCCCCAAAGTAAATCTTACATGACTCTAAATTTAATGGCAACTCAGAAAAACAACATCACTCCTCCGTGGACACATAGCTAGGGTGATGGCAGAGCAGTAACAGCACAGGAGTAATTAACAGTGGTGACAACTAGCACCACTACCACCACTGATTACTGAGTATTTTTATTAATATATAGCTTTAGCTAAATATATACATAGCATCACGGACTCAATGGACATGAATTTGAGCAAACTCTAGCAGACAGTGGAGGAGAGAGGAGCCCGGCAGGCTACGGTCCATGGGGTCACAAGAGTCTGACACTACTTAGCGACTGAACAAGCTGTAACTATACCAAACACTGCTTATACATTATTTCATTTAATCCTTAGATTTCTTGGATTAAATCATTTAATCCTTTGACCTTTGATGTGGGTATTATTGTGCTCGTTTTACAGAAGATGAACTCACGGTTCACTAGGGAAACACAGGTACCAAAAAAAAAAAAAAAAGCCAGAATTAAACAAGTATCAAAGACGACCTGGAAGATTTCTCTTAAGAACATATATTTATATTAGGACTGGGATGTAAAAATATTGCAAATGGTCCAGATTTAGGGGTAGTAACATTATAAATTTGGTTTCGGGAATACTGACGCTCCTTTAAGACCTTCAGGGTTCCCATGTTTAACACTGGAACCCAGTAAGTTATCATTAAACATGGAATACCTCAAAGAAACGACCTGTGACACCCTTCCGAATAAGGTCCTATCAGATCTGTGTTCCCAAAGCCCAACACAACACTAGGCACAGAGTAGGCGCTCAGATTCTTCTGAATGACTGAAAAATTCCCCCTAAATCTCACCGCCAGTGGGCCAGTCCTATTGGACTGGAAAACTGAGCCATGGGACGACAGGGGTTGGGGCAGGGATGGAGGGTGTTCAGCACGCTCCTGCTCACCTGTAAGTCCAAAGCACTCCTCTTTCCAGTATTTGGACTCATAAATTCGCGTCCGAATGATTTTCTCCACCAGATACTGAGGGTTGGTGCCGTGGATGCTGTGCGCATCTTTCACCGTACGGTTCGCCATTTTAGAACGTCTGACGTTCTATTTCCGTCGGGTCCTTTAAGACGTCACATCCTGGTTAAAAAAACCAGAGAGAAATGATAAGGTTGGAGGAAGTCTCACTAAACGGTTCGCGCGTCCATCTTGAACCCGGAAATGTTTTCGAGTTAGGAACTTTCTTCGGCAAACGGCTTCGCAGACCTAATCAATGATGGCCGCGGCACGTTGGCGGATGTACGTCGTGCGTCCCCTCCTTAGATGGGCGGGGCGAAAGGGCTTGCTGCTGACGGAACGTGGAGACACCCTGGGGGGCGGGGCTACAGCGTTTGGCGCGAAATTTCCTTTTCTCCACCTTCTTTCCATTCCTAACTAGGCTTCCGTTTCGGCGTTGGTTCGCGGCTGTTAGCTCTAAGAGGAGTTCCCCTGGGGCAGGTAGATTTGCTGCAGCTCCACGAGCTCCTGAAGCGGGGACGCTGGAAAGCGGAGGACTTGCACCCAGCTCCAACAAGCTTTGGCGCCCGGTGAGTGTGGCGTCCCGGGCTGGAGAGGGACCTGAGCCGCGAGACTGTGGAATTTGTTCTCTGCGGACTCATTCAGCCATAAATCCATTCAGCAGATATGTACTAAACGCCTGTTAAATGACAGGCACTGTTCTAAGCGCATTAGGAACGTCTTACTTTCCACATGGCGATTTCTAACAGCTTTCTGCCTCTGCCGGGGATTGCGATCTTGCAGTGGGAAACCGGAAGCCAACAGCGGAGAAGCGTGAATACTCCTGTCCTCAGCTCCTTGAGATTCTCAGTAGTGACCTGAGTCATATGAACCTTATATCCACATGGCCCGTGGGAAGCAATCGCATCTTTCTTCCTTTCAGGGTAGTGTAACAAGCACCACAGGGAAGCGGAGCAGCAGAAGTTATTACTCGATATGGATGTCGCTATTGCTCCCAGAGGGAAAAAGAGACTAGTCTTAAGTCCCTTTTCGTGACTAAGGGGCCTGAGCTCCTACTCAGATCTTTTTTTCCCCCTAGACGAGCTGCTCTTAACTGCAGTGGCACGTCTTTTACTTTCTCTAGTCTAACCCCGAAATAGAAGGGCCTTCTCTTCTGGCAATTGGAAAAAGCACTGAACTTAGAGAAATGAGATGTTAAGATTCTTATCTTGGGCCATCTGCCAAATTGCAATGATTAGATATGGTAGTTTTCTATTTTGAAGTGAAGTGAAGTGAAGTTGCTCAGTCGTGTCTGACTCTTTGCGACCCCATGGACTGTGGCTTACCAGGCTTCTCCCATGGGATTTTCCAGGCAAGAGTACTGGAGTGGGTTGCCATTTCCTTCTCCAGGGGATCTTCCCCACCCAGGGATCGAACCCGGGTCTCCCGCATTGTAGGCAGCCGCTTTACCGTCTGAGCCACCAGGGTTGTCTGTAAAAGTGGTACACTCTTCCCTGCTGTTTTGGGTCCATGTGAATGCCATTGAAGGTTTCTGTTGCGAAATCATGTTTATCAAGTCGCTTTGCAACAGTTTTTAATGTAACAGAGGACAATATGCAACTTTAGAAGGTTTCTGAATTCCTTGAAATTGAAAGCAGAATTTTGTGTGAATTGTGTTTCATAACATTCATCAAAGTATTAAAAAACAAAACCAAAAAAAGCCACTGTTCCTTATAAATAAATGCAAGAGGTTAAGGGAGTGGGGAAGGACTTTCCTGGCAGTCCAGTGGGTAAGACTCTGTGCTTCTACTGCAGGGAGCACGGATTCGATCCCTGGTTGGTGAACTAAGATCCTGCATGCTGCGGCCAAAAATAAATTAAAAAAAAAAAAAAAAAAGGTTGGGGAAATAAATCGACCGTTTTGCATTTTCTCACTTAATTCTCAGTGATCATAGAATAATGCCCCCAGCACAGAATGGATGATTAATAAATAAATATTGGTTGAATAAAAGCAAGTTTCTATTATTACTTGCATTTTATGGGTAAGGAAATTGAGACCCATTTGACCTCTCAGTCAGCAGATAAGAAGCCTGGCTTATTGTAATAAGCATACCAGAAGCAAACTCTTGTGTGCCTGTATTTTCAGTCGTGTGTGACTCTTTGTGACCCTATAGACTGGCCTGCCTAGCTCCTCTGTCCTGGGATTCTCCAGGCAAGAATACTGGAGTGGTTTGCTATTGCCTCCTCCCCTTAGACATGTATTAACATTACTCACTTTCACACAAGGTGTTCTAAGGTGAAGCGCTTAAGAGCACTGTCAGTGGAATCCAGCTGCTTAAGGTTTGAATTAAGGCTGTGCCATTCTGTGTAACATTGGGACAACTTACTATCTTGAAGTGCTAGAGTTTTGGTTCTACCCTCTGTCTTGGTGGATCAAAAAATATATGCTATCATTATTTTTAGGGCTTCCCTGTGGCTTAGTGGTAAAGAATCCAGAGACATGGGTTCTATCCCTGGGTCAGGAAGATCCCTGGAGGAGGAAATGGCAACCCATTCCAGTATTCTTGCTGAGAAAATCCCATGGATAGAGGAGTCCGATGGGCTATAGTTCATAGGGTTGCAAAGAGTCCGATGTAACTGAGCGTAGACATTATTATTTTTTTTCTGCAACTCTCCTATCTGTTTTTCTTGGGTGTGGCTCCTGGACTGGATAGTGTGTATGTTCAAGATTTCAGGTATCTTCAACATTGAGAGCCTGTAATGCGTATCTCCTAGAAGCCGAAGTCTTTGCTGGGCCAAATCTGGCCTGCATTTCCACTCTGTTCATCACTCCTGTTGGGAAACCTCTTTGCTGATGATGAGATGCAATGCTGGGTCAAGGGTAGGAAAGTGCTGCCTCTTCAGAAGGACTCCTGATTAATTTTTTGAACTTTACATGGAAAAATAACCTACATATAGAAAATTCACATCATAAGCGTACAGCGCAGTGAGTTGTTTTGAAGAAAACATACCTATGTAACCTGCATCCTAGAAGCACCCCATTCCCTCACTGTGCTTCCTTTTAGTCACTGAGGTTTCCTTTTAGTCTGACTTCTAGCACCATAGGTTACTTTTACCTGCTCTTGAGCTTTGTATAAATGGAATCAATATAGCATGTATTCTTCTGGTATCTGGTATCTGGTATCTGGTATCCTTTAGCGCATTGTTAATTTTGTAAGATTTTCCTTATGTGTGCAGTCGTGGTTGGTTTAATTTCACTGCTTTGTAGTGCTGCTACAACCATTCTGGTTCGTGCCTTTTGATGATTTGTTTGTTTTTCTGTTGGATATATTTTGTTGGGACTACTGGATCGTAAGATATGCACATGTTCAGTTTTAGTAGATGCTGTCAATTTTCCACTTTCTAATTTATACGCTCTCCATCAGTGTATGAGAGTTCTGGCCACTCTACATCCTTATCACACTTATCAATACTGGAGTGGGTAGCCATTCCCTTCTCCAGGGGATCTTCCCAACCCAGGCATTGAACCCAGGTCTGCCACATTGCAGGTGAATTCTTTACCATCTGAGCCACCAGGAAAGAAAATGTGTTGGGAGATTCCAATTTGCTATAATATCACTCTCAGTGATATTCCGTTTTTTAAAAAAATGATGGAACTTATTTACTTGGATCTTTTGTCTGTACCTCTGTAGCCTATTTTGCCTGATTTCACTGTGGAAAGGTGAAAAGGTGAAACCTGTAATAGTTCCATGTTACATCTTCCATTAAAAGGAACATATATTGAAAGGAAGTTAGAGTTCATATATTCCCTTGGACATTTATTGAGATCCAAACACTTTTATTAATATTTTATCAAAAGATTATTGGATATAATGAACACAAATGCATTTTTACTTGAACTCAAGTCTCCAACCTGTGTTAACTCCTTGATCTGCTGTTTGTTCATTTCTAGATGTATTTTGCTAAAATTAGATTGATTTTAGTAGTACTGTGTTGTGAATTACACTCTAAATGTTCTTAATAGTAATCATTGAGGCATCATTTGTAAGCTGTGCATTTACTGACTCGATATCTTCTTTTTGCTAATTAGTTTCCTCACAGTATATTAAAAAAATACATTTTTTAAAAGCAGAAAATCTTATGGGTCAAAATGTTCCCAAGTAGAATGTAGGACATACTGCTACTGAACTTTAGGAAACCAGCTTATTTAATCAGGATGTCTATAGACTGTTCTAATTCTATTGTTTTCTACATGGACTGAAATTGTTGGTCCCTCTCTCAGTAAGTCAGAGTATTCTGTCAGGCTGGATTAAAAAAAATTTTTTTTTAACCCAGTTTTGTCAAACTTTAGCTGTATAAGAAAAGCACTGAATTTAAAGGAAAGTTATTATTTTCTTAATAGCAAACTTAAGATGATGAATCGGCATTGTTATTAGGACTAATAGATTGCCGCTTCCAAATTGTAAAGATTGTTAAATATGTTTGGATTTTTCATTCACATTTCAGTATTGTCAGGAAAATGTCTTTTCTTTTTCATGTACTTTAATACAATCGTTTCTTTTCAGCTATTCACAGTACGTATATCTAGGACCTATCAGTTGCAAAGAAAAATACTCCTTCCAACTGCCAGAGCAGTACAGGTTAGTGACACTGGAATTTTGTTTTGCTTTTAATGTAAGTGGAATGATAGATTTGATAAAATCCATTGCCATTCCCCCAAATGCCTCTTGCATGTTTTTCCCTCCATCCCTTGGAAACCCTCATTTCATCCATCTTATCAATTAGCTATCCATTATTCTATATTCAGTTTAGAAAACCCCTTTAAGAAACCCTTCCTCCCGGAACAGTCAACAGACCCAGTCCTTTACCTTAGCCTTTCTGGCTCTTTCTCTTGGCTCTTTGTACTGTTAGTTGTCCTTTCGTGCATTTTTATTTTATCCCTGCCTAGATTATAAATGTTATAAAGACACTTAAAACTACTGTATCACTGGTTTTTAGTTTCATGTTGGCATATGTTTCTTATCTCGTTGTGTCTTGTGTCAAGTACTTCTAAATATCTGTAGTTTCTTATATTGACCTTTCTGTTTCCCTGGATAGGAAGAGATAAGGCATAGTGCCAGATAATACTGAATGGCGTATGTTTGATCTTTGTAGAGCCTGAATTTTTCCTCAAAAAGTTTTTTTTCTAAGCCTAAAATGTGTGGGAGTGTGGTAGGGGCAGAAAAGAAGGCTGAACCCATTGAAGGCAGGAACTGTGCCCTTGAATTCATCAGAGCATGTCATGTTAACTCAGAGTTAGTGACTTTTACACAGGAGCCATGGCGTACTGTTCTGCAAGACTGAGGACCAGAAAAACTTATTTGTGGGTTGGCAGGCCGTCGTTGGATCAAAAACTACACTACCAAACCTACAAGTGAGTGACAGAATTCTTTAGTACCGAAACTAATAGCTTCTCCAAGCTAAGCTGTTAATAACTTGTATCCAAAGTGTCCTAGTTATTATAGGTTGAGGAGTGTGTGTGTGTCCTTATGATTACTCAGTTATGTCTGACTCTGTGACTCCATGGACTGTAGCCCACCAGGCTCTTCTGTTCATGCGATTCTCCAGGCAAGAATACTGGAGTGGGTAGCCATTCCTTTCTCCAGGGGATCTTCCTGACCCAGAGGGACAGTAAATATGAATTGACAGTAAAGGAGCAGGGGTTTGTTAGATGGAAGAAGATAGTAGCATAAATAGAGCAGCTAGTGATACAGGAAGACATTAGGTTAATAAAATTTGAAATGTATGATAATGTCTTTCCTATTTCAGATAGGTTCTGTGTAATTCTGCATGCTAGCAGGGTAGGATCAGATGTTACTATATCCTCTCCACCCAAGACTTCTCTGAACAATTTGATGTTGCTCTTAGGCAGCTTTCATGTTTTAGGAAGCCTTTGTTGTTCTTTGTAAATAAATGAGAGAAGTTAGGGTTCTTACAGAAGGCCTCTGAATTAATCATCCGTGCTAAAACAATTCATTTAACTCATTTCATCTACACTTGCGTATGACTGGTATATTGGTTTCTAGTATAATTGGTCAGCAGAGAGAAACTATTCAGGAGATTTTCCAGTTAAAGAGCATATTCTTCTGTGCCAAGGGGTCTGAAGAGCTTGGCCCACCCTACCAGATTTCCTAACTTGTTTCTCTGTTATTTCCTAGAGAGATGAGTATGAAAAGAGAAGGTTATTCGACTGAGATTCACATCCAAGTTGGACAGTTTGTGTTGATTGAGGGGGATGATAATGAAAATCCATATGTTGCTAAATTGGTTGAGTTGTTTGAAGACGGTGAGTTTGGGGCTGGAATGAAAAGCATTCCTTGTTGTGAATGATTGGGAAGTACTCCATGATGGGGAAGAAGGGTGGTTACTGATTCCTCTGCTCAGAGCAGTATATCGGGTGTGCACATGGGGTCACTTAAGCACCAGCTGTACCCTCTTCTACCTAGTGAGTGTCTTTACTCACTAGAGCAGTACTGGGAAAGAGTGGGATTGGGGGGTCTCAATAATTTAGCTTTTCCATTATTTCTAGGAGCGGGTGAGCATGGCCGTGAAGGCAGGATTGTTGAAGTGGAAAGGATGGGGAAGGGAAAAAATAGGTGATTTGCACTCTAATAGAAATGTGTCCTTTATTTTGGCATCAGGAAGTTAGTAATTTTGCAAATGCAAAGTTACTTTTACCAGGGAGTTCTTAAGTTGGATTGGGAAGGTGTATTAGTTGATTGATGTTCAGTCAGAAAAACAAAAACACGAGGTGTTTTATTTACCCAGAGGGACTTGTATACAAGTGTTGAGAAGGTAGGAGAGCAAAGATTGGTGCTTTCCAGAGATCAATAAGGGCAGAACGCCACTACTGCCCTCAAAGCTGGAGAAGCCAAAGGGAAAGGAGTGTTAAATGGGACCTGGAAGGCCACACTCAAGCTGCTGCTGATTTTCTCTGCTATTGACCCTCTGCAGAGTAGAGAAGAGCACTGAAAAGTAGAAATGGGGCAGAATTCCAAAAGGAAGATGAAGGATAACAGTTTAAACTATATAAAACTGCTTCTTCCAAAAGCTGGGAGAAGAGTGTGTAGTAGTTAGTCCTAGCCTGTGGCAGTTTGTATCCCTGAAAGTACTGATAGAGTGGATGAAGATGTTTTACATTGCGGAGACAGAAGATACTTCACGAAGCATGGAGGAAAACGTCATCAATCTAACGTCCACTAGGGGGAGCACGTCAGCAGGGTGGGCTTTTGTATTTGTGGTTCGGACCTTTCTGTATCGATTTTAGAATTTGTGTATCGTGCTACATCAAATGGCTTCAGTCTTTCTCTGAAGCAAGATAAGGAAGAGACGAGGCAATGGTGATAGTGGCACTAAGAGTGTATGTGCTTTCGCTTGGAGCGAAGACTGGTGTGGAGTGAGTGATGTTAGCAGTACATTACAATGGTAAAGCGTTACAATCATAAAGCTGAAGACTGCAAGCATACATTTGCCAGAAGTCAGCTCAGTAGCTTATGGTCTGAGTCTTACTGGGAGTTTTCCACAGATTTGCAAAGTTTGTTCGGTGCCTGTGATTAGAATTGCTCCTCTCAAATGCCTTTCATAATTTATTTGATGACTGATAACACCATTGGGAAGTGGGGCAAAATGAGAAGAACATGGGTGCTGGGTGGAGTCAGCAAGCTGGTTGGTCCTGTGACCTTTGACACATTACTTAAGGTCCCTGTAATGGGATTACTTTACCTGTGAAAGGGAGATAGCCTTAGTGTCTGCCTTGTACAATTATGGTGAGGATTAAGGATAATGTATTAATCAAGTGTTATCAAGTACTTAGCACAGTGTCTGGCACATAAGAAGTGCTTAATGAAATGTTATCGTGTTTTCTTAACCTTACCTTTTCCATCGGTCCTTCCTAGATTCTGAACCTTATTCCAAAAAACGTGCTCGAGTACAGTGGTTTATCCGATTCTGTGAAGTCCCTGTCTGTAAACAGCACTTGCTGGGCCGGAAGCCTGACACACAAGAGATATTCTGGTATGACAACCCTGCCTGTAACAGCAACATTAATGTCGAGACCATCATTGGCTGTGTGCGGGTAGGTGGTACCTTGATCCTCCGTTCTGTTGTGAAGCTTATTTGTGACTTGACTGCTAAACTGCATGGCCTCAAGGATGTTACTAGCTCTAGTTTACCTCACAGAAATGAATTTTTCCTGTTTGTCATTGTCTCTGCTTGCCTGCCTACTTCCTTTCAACAAATATTTACTGAACGCACTCACCATGTGTTAGGAGCCTTCTGGAGGAAGCGACATCTAGGTTGTGACCTGAGGGAAGAGCAGAAATTGGCAAAAGTATCTCAGTGGGAAATTATATTTAGCTATGATTGTGGCAGGCATAAAGCATTGTGAGGCTGAATATGCATGCTTAAATGAGGACTTCACCTTGAGTAAATCAGTACAAAGAGTGCTAATTGCTACAAGCAAATATGTGTTATGGGATTTTATGATAAATCAGGTTCTAATGAGGTATCGGCTGAGCTGGGACACTGGGGACTAGGGTGTGGATTATTTCTCAAGCTACTTCAGGCCTCCAAAATGGGTTTAGGTCATGATGTGATCATGTGATTAGGTGGTTGGTAGGACAAGGAGACCATGGCTTGGCAGGACTATAATCAGATTTTTCCAATCTATGGGCTCAGCATATTGTGTGCCACAAAATAATTAACCTTTGAGTTAAATGAGTGAAGAAGTGAAAGGCAGATGTAGAAGTTGCAGCAGCTAGATGGGTGGATTTGGAAAGGTAGGGAAGGTGTTTAGGCAGGAACACCATGGTGGGAATGAGCAGGGCTGTGAAAAGCCACAGTCAACTAGTGGTGGGAAGCCATTTTGAAGAGTATTGAGGACTCAAGAGATAAAGTGGGGTCAAATTTAGAAATCACTGCAAATCAGTTTAAGTGGTCCAATCTTGCTAGAGTGGGTAACCACTGTAGGTTATTGAAGCATTGTAGACTATGCTTAGAGAAGTTTTTGTGGGGAAATCTGGCCTCGGTGAATAAAATGCGTTGAAAAAACAACATAAGGTATTCATATCAGCAAGGAGGAGTCTGTGGAAATATGCTATATCATGTGCATGCCTTTTTTGTTTAGAAAAGTAATGTTCCTGGTAAGAATGAAGACTTACATGCTTTTTAATCATAGCACTCCTAGAACATTCCTTGACTCTTTTGCTTCTCCTTTCTTTCTATCATCTGTACTTCCTAAATTCAGGTGGTAGCTTTAGCCCCAGATGAAGTCATACCTATAGATCTGAAAAATGAGAAGACATTCTTTGTGAAACTGTCTTGGAATGAGAAAAAATTCAAACCACTACCTCCAGAAGTATTTGCTCAGTTGAATAAGCTTCAAGAAGACAATCATAGATATCAGAAGTCCATGGAAGCCAAAACTAAGAGTACAGAAAGCCTTTCTTGGACCACAACAGAACATGCAGTCAAAAGGATTGAATCAAGGCATTCCACTTCCAAATCTCGTCACACTGCTTCCCATCCTGTCACCCCAAGGGCAAGGAAGAGGCTGGAGCTCAGTGGTAAGTGTGAAATGGGTGATAGTGGGCAATATTGAGGCTAAAGGAAAATGGTAAAATATTAATTCATGCTACAGTACAGCATTGAGTTAGTGCAGCAGTGGGCCAAGTACTAACATATCTTGAAATAAGTGTCACATAAGATTGACCATTTTCATCATTTTACACTGTAAAATGTAAACCATTTTACATTTACACTGTAAAGTGTACAGTTTAGTAGCATGAAGTGCATTCACACTGTTGTATGACCATCCTCATCTTCTTCTAAAACAGTCTTTCCAACCTTTAAGCAATAACTTCCCATTCCCTCATGCCCCATCCTCTGGCAACCACCTTTCTACATTTTGTATATTCTTGGCTCGTTTGTTGTAAATTAATTGACCATATATACTTGGGTTTGCTTCTGGGCTTTCTGTTCTGTTCCATTGGTCTGTGTGTCTGTTTTTAATGACAAAACCAAACTGTTTGGATGACTTATTGCTTCGTATTGGGTTGGCCAAAAGGTTCATTTGGGTTTCTCCATGCCATCTTACGGAAAAACCTGAATGACCCTTTTGGCCAGCCCAATAACAGCTTCAAATCAGGGACTATGATGCATCACGCTTTGTTCATCTTTCTCAAGATTGCTTTGGCTTGTTGGAGTAAGATTTACTCTTTTTTTAAGGCTGAATCATAGCCCATTGTACACATATACCACATTTTATTTATTCATTCAACTGTCAATGGACATGTGGGTTGCTTCCACCTTTTGGCTATTGTGACTAATGCTGCTATGAAGTTGAGTTTACAAATATCTTATCGAGTCCCTGCCTTCATTTTGGGTATGTACTCAGAAATGGAACCAAGACAGCTGCATCAATTTTCTTTTTACATTCTCATCAATAACACTAGAGTTCCATTTCCCCATGTCCTCACTAAGTATTTAGATCTTGTTATTTTATATTGTTATTTTCTGTGGCTTTGATTGTGGCTATCCTAATGAGTGTGAGGTAGTATATCATTATTAACATTTTCTTAATGATTACTGATGTTAAGCCCTATAATCAGCTAATTCTTTAGGAGCTCAGCTACTAAGGTGACATTGCTTTTAGATCCTTAGTGGAAGAACTAAGAAATATATATATTTGTTATAATGTTAAAACTCTTAAATTCATACTGATACTTCTAATCTATACCACAGAGTTCTTCATCTTTCCCATGTTGCATAATTCCAAATAGTAATTGATTTGTTATTCCTTATATTTTTCGAATATATTCCATTGAGGCAGTAATGTTACTTTGATTAAATATTTTTCTTCTGCTAATCGTTATTTATTGGTGATAAACAGTTAAGTTCTTTCATTTATGTTTAATTTTAGGGCTTTTCCCATCTTTGACTTTTAAAACATGTGAAACATTAGCACAGAGTCAGAACTGTTTAAGACGAGTGTCCTCAGAGAAGCCCCATTCCTTTCTTTATCCTCTCGCCCTGCTTCTACCTCATCTTTTATAGGTAATAAATTTTATTAGTTTCCGGTTTATTTTCCTCCTAATTTTATTTCCCATTATTTTTTAGCCAGTAGAGTACCATACTGGATACATTTTCGCCCTTAACTTCTTTCACTAATAACATGTCTGACAGCTACTCCATGGCCATCCTATGAGCTCATCCTCATCCTATTATGTGTCCTTAGTTTTTCTTTTTCAGTGCCAAGTTCATTCAGTATTCTTGAAACTTCTTAGTATAATGTATGTTTCAGTTCAGTTCAGTCACTCAGTCATGTCTGCCTCTTTGCAACCGCATGGACTGCAGCACACCAGGCTTCTCTGTCCATCACCAACTCCCGGAGTTCACTCAAACTCATGTTCATCGAGTTGATGATGGCATCCAACCATCTCATCCTCTGACGTCCCCTTCTCCCCCTGCCCTCAATCTTTCCCAGCATCAGGGTCTTTTCCATTGATTCAGTTCTTCACATCAGATTGCCAAAGTATTGGAGTTTCAGCTTCAGCATCAGTCCTTCCAATGACTATTCAGGACTGATTTCCTTTAGGATGGACTGGTTGGATCTCCTTGCAGTCCAAGGGACTCTCAAGAGTCTTCTCCAACACCACAGTTCAAAAGCATCAATTCTTCGGCACTCAGCTTTCTTTGTAGTCCAACTCTCACATCCATACATGACTACTAGAAAATCCATAACTTTGACTAGACAGACCTTTGTTGGCAAAGTAATGTCTTTTTAGCATGCTGTCTAGGTTGGTCATAGCTTTTCTTCCAAGGAGCAAGCATCTTTTAATTTCATGGCTGCAGTCACCATCTACAGTGATTTTGGAGCCAAAAAAAAAAATAAAGTCTCTCACTGTTTCCATTGTTTTCCTTTCTATTTGCCATGAAGTGATGGGACCAGATGCCATGATCATAGTTTTCTGAATGTTGTTTTAAGCCAACTTTCTCACTCTCTTCTTTCACTTTCATCAAGATTCTCCTTAGTTCTTCGCTTTCTGCCATAAGGGTAGTGTCATCTGCATATCAGGTTATTGATATTTCTCCCAGCAATCTTGATTCCAGCTTGTGTTTCATCCAGCCCAGCGTTTCTCATGATGTACTCTGCATATAAGTTAAATAAGCAGGGTGACAATACACAGCCTTGACGTACTCCTTTCCCGATTTGGAACCAGTCTGTTGTTCCATGTCCCGTTCTAACTGTTGCTTCTTGATCTGCATACAGGTTTCTCAGGAGGCAGGTAAGGTGGTCCGGTATTCCCATCTCTTAGAATTTTCCACAGTTTCTGTATATTTAGGCACTGAATATGAACGTATGAAACTTTCTGGACATGCAAACGACTACTAAAGAAATAATTTGTACAGTCACCATTTAGAAATAATTGCGGTATTTTTCTCACTGTTGATTTTGTAGGACCATGAAAGTTAGGGTAAGAAATTTAAACTTGACACAGTTACATAATTAGATGTGGTAGTTATGAGGAAAATATTACAGATTGTTTTTGACAGAAAGATGGAGAAATGAGGCATAAGGGAGACTAGGGTATTGGGACATTTTTATATTAATCCAGACACGCGTTACCCTCATATTTACCACACAGGTCCTGGATGACTTCTTGTCTTGTCTGCAGCAGCAGTTCCACACACACCCGGTGCTGTGGCTGGAGTGAACTCCTCTGCCCATTGCTTTCCTATCTCGCTGTCTTAGCTCACATCAATTTCAGTTATTCCCTTCTCTCATCCCCCTCCTTCTGCTTTCAGCTCTGTTGAAATTTTGCCTTTCTTTCAAGGCCTGTCTCAAGAGCTGTAGCCCGCCAGGCCTCTCTGTCCATGGGATTCTCCAGGCGAGAATACTGGAGTGGCTTGCCATGCCCTCCTGCAGGGGATCTTCCTGACCCAGGGATTGAACCCGCATCTCTTATGGTCTCTTGCATTGGCAGGCAGGTTGTTGACCATTAGAGCCATCTGGGAAGCCCTATTTATTAGCACTAGATGCTTTAGGATCATTATTAAACTTGATATTATAGACATTTATGCATCTCATCTGCCCCGTTAGACTAGAGTATCTTATGGATGGAAACCAGGATTGAGTCTCATTCAACTTTTGTCTCCTAGCACCTGGTATATACCTTGCCATTTTAATAGCTCAATTGATGAGCTGTTCATCTATGAATGAATGTCCAGGTTCTTGATGCCTTTGATCATGATGAAATTGGAGGAGATCCAAATGTGGTTCTGTGTATTCTCAAAACCCATTTGATTGCCTGCAGGATCCATCTCTCCACTGGTATAATCTGGGTTAAGAAAAATGTAAGGCCTTGGTGTTACTCAGCAGAGCCATTGGAATAAAGTTCAGATGGGGTTGAATGGGGTTTGAGGATGTGCAGTATCACCCTGGTTGAGAAGAACTGTTCTGGGAGATGACTTCATGGAAAACCTGATGTTTGAACATTTATCTGTGAAGGCTGACTTAACTGTTCCAGCTAGCAAAATTACCCATAGAATTTAAGAGAGAGACCAAAAATATTAGAGCTACCTGACCTGGGAAAAGAAAGTATAGAATAATTCCAAATATGAATAATTCATGTCTTTGTATCACTCAGTGAAAGAATTTATCTCTAAAGAGATTAGGGATCTGTATAGTGCTTGTCATAAAATTCACACACTGTCTATGGTGATTTCTCTTGAACTTAGGTTTCCCTAGGACTCCTAACACAAGGATTTCCCAGGCGACTTCATGTGCCTCATTGGATTCTCCTGGAAGAATGAAACGGAAAGTGGCCTTCTCTGAGATCATGTCACCTTCAAAGAGGTCTCTGCCTGATGGTTCTCAGACCTTGTCTCCAGCTCTGAAAGTCCCAGAGAAAACTGGAGAGATTCAACACTCTTGTACCAAAGATGCCAAGAAGACTTCACCTGATCATGGCATGATCCTGAGAACTCGAGTCCCAGCTTTGAAAACAACAGAGACTAGTGAAGAAAGAACACTTACTCCTACCAGCAGGGGACGGAAATCCTCGGTAGTGCCTTCTGTGATTCTGAAACCAGAATACATCGAAAGAAGGTGACTGGGGATGTTACCCTGCCTCCCACAGAGCGAATCAAGCTGCTTCACATGATGTCCAATGTGTGGGTCACAGCCAGTGAATCTGTGTCATAGAATCACCAGCTTTTCTAAAATCCAGATTTCTGAGCCTCTCGCCAGATGTGAATCAGTCTCCAAGTGTTGGGCCCAGGAATCTGTATTTTAGAGACACTCTTAGGATGATTCTGATATACCCAGCTGTCCTTTGGGGATTGCTGCTCCAGAAGATAATTCTGAATTGCTTCACAGTCTTGGATTTCATTACTTGCTTGGCTCTTTATCACATTTTAACAGTGATTTTCTTAGTCAGTTTCTTTCTTTTCTTTTTTAAACTGGAAACCATTTTCAAATACATAAAATACAAGAAGATAATACATCTAGAACAACTCTGAAGTTTGATGCTAGGCATTGTTTGTATATAATGGGCTGTACAAATTTGACAATCCTGAAATTTCAGTGTTTCCTGCTCAGAAACTCTAGCACCTGGCTTTTCTGATTTTATTTGGTTTCCTTTTTTTTTTTTAGATTTTTTTTTTTTTTTAATGTGGATCATTTTTAATGTCTTTGTTGAATTTGTTACAATACTGCTTCTGTTTAAGTTTTGGATTTTTAGCCCCAAGGTATATGGAATCTTAGTTCACCAACCAGGGATCAAACCTGGTTTGATCAAACCTGCAACCCCTGCATTGGAAGGCAAAGTCTTAAGCAGTGGAGTTCCAGTAAAGTCCTTTACCTAGATTTCTTGATAAATGCTTTGCATTGAGAGTATACCTGCATTGCTACTAACCTTGAGTGGACAGTAAATTACAGATACATCAGAAATTTAAAAAGAATAAAAAACTCTGTGTAGAATTAGTATTAATATATTCTGATTTCTTGGGAGGTGATCAGTCTAATTTAAATGATAAGCTTTTGGCAAACTTTAATCTTCGGGTTTGAGTCAAACTTCCATTATAAACTTTTTGGCAAATTTTGCTTAGCTCCTTCCAAAGTAGCTGCCGAAAGAATAGGAGCCTGTCAGGCTACCTGACTCGCTTCCAGTCCTGCTGCTGATAGCTGGCACCCAAAACCACTTTCCGCAATCTTGCTGTAATATCTTGCAGGGAGGGCAAAGAGCCAGAAGTTCAGGATGAAGCTACCTCTACTTCCCGTATCCGCAGGAAGAGTTCTCTCTTGACTTTGAATCGGATTAGGCAGCAGCTTAGGTAAGACTGCTCCTTGGCAGGCAGAAAAACATCACTGCCATCTGTGAAATCTATAATCCTATTTCTTAAATCCTCTTAACATTTCTTGTTTGTTATTTGCTAATCCATTGAAATTTACCTTTACCTAGTATGTCTGGAATTGTGTTCATTTCACATAAACATCATAGTTTGAAAGGGGCAAGAAACAGTGCCCTGGGCTTAGGTGGCTCCCAGGGCCCCATAGTCATTACACCCAGCAGGACTGTTGGTAGGGTGCCTAAGAACATGAACTTTGATTCTGGCAGACTTGGATTTGAACCTAGGCTTTGTCATTTATTAGGTTGGTGCAAACATAATTGCAGTTTTGGACCGCGAATTTTAAATCATTATAACTAGGCTCAAACACATCTTTACTAATCAAAATAGGAACCATTACAATCAAGTCATTTTTGCCGGCGAGAAATAAGTTTGTTTATTTATTACTATAGTGTAAAAATTTGTGCTTTGGGATTTGAGGAACTCTTGGAAAGCATTTCTGCTTCCTGCTGGTTGTGGAAGTGTTTTCCCTGCAAAAAAGGTGAGATACTTGAGGAAGTGGTAGTTGGTCGCAAGAGGTGAGGTGAATATAGTGGATGAGGCAAAACTTCATAGCCTAATTCGTTGAACTTTTGAAGCGTTGGCTGTGCATCGTGTAGTCAGGTGGTGTTGTGGAGAATTGGGCCCTTCTATTGACCAATGCTGGCTGCAGCCTTTGCAGTTTTCGGTGGATCTCATTGATTTGCTGAACATATGTCTCAGATGTAATGGTTTCTCTGGGATTCGGAAAGCTGTAGTGGGTCAGACTGGCAGCAGACCATCAAGCAGTGACCATGACCTCTTTTTGGTGCAAGTTTGGTTTTGGGAAGTGCTTTGGAGCTTCTTGGTCCAACCTCTGACCTGGTTGTCGCCAGTTGTCATATAAAATCCACTTTTCATTGTATGTCACAATCCAATTGAGAAATGGTTCATTGTTGCATAGAATAAGAGATGACACTTCAAAATGACAATTTTTTAAATTTGTGGTCAGCTCATGAGGCACCCAGGTATCGAGCTTTTTCACCTTTCCAATTTGCTTCAAATGCCGAATGTAGAATGTAGAAAGGTCGGTGTTAAGTTCTTCAGCAACTTATTGTGTAGTTGTAAGAGGATCAGCTTCGACGAGGGGCTTTCCTGGTGATTCAGATGGTAAAGGATCTGCCTGCAATGCAGGACACTCAGGTTTGATCCCTGGGTCGGGAAGATCCCCTGGAGAAAGGAATGGCTACCCACTCCACTATTCTTGTCTGGAGAATTCCATGGACAGAGGAGCCCGGTAGGCTACAGTCCAAGGGGTCGCAAAGAATCAGACACAACTCAGCAAGTACAACCCATTTTGAACTCAAATAAGAAAATTGGTTGAATTTGCCTTTTGTCTAACATCATTTCCCTAGTCTAAAATAAATATAAAATAAACAGCAAGTAATGTCATTAGCAAAAAAACATAAAGCAACAAATACGCATTGAGATGATGTATTGCATAACCACATGTATTTAAGAATGTATTACAATATCCAACAGCAAAGTTCACCAGTACAAAACTGAAGTTACTTTTGCATCAACCTAATACTATCTGTGTAACCTTGGGAAGATTACTTAACCTTTCTAAGCTGTGGATTCCACATCTGTAAAATGGGGAGTAATATACAAGTCACAAAGTTGTTGATGGGTTTAATGAAATAAATAAAGCCCTTAGCAGAGCTTCTCGGTAGCAAGGGCTCAAGAACTGGAGTACATCTGATATTGCTCAGTTGCAGGAGAGACTGCAATACTCGCATCCACACTGACCTGTTAGGAGCTTCTTATTTAGACTTCACACACTGAATATCAGAAAATAACATGTCCTGCCGTTCAGGTTTTTAGGTAACAGTAAAAGTGACCAAAGTGATGAAGAGTTTCTGCCAGCAGCCGAGATTTCAGACTATGACAGTGAGGAGGAAGAGGCTTCCACAACCCCGCTTTCGAGGAGAACACGCAATAGTGTGTCCAGGAACCTACGCTCCTCCATGAAGTCATCCTTACAGACCCCCTCCAAGACACCAAAGAAAACTGTAAGGTTCTTTTAGGTTTATTACCAGTGAAGCTCCTCTCTTAATTTAGAAATTGTGACTAAAGTCATACAACTAGTAACAGCTAGATTTTGAGAACACGACTCTCAAATTCAAAGCTATGCCACTTGGAATATTCATAGAGGAAAGCTTTTTTGTGGGAGGAGGGGGTAGTGGATTTACAGTGTGTTTCAGGTGTATAGCCAGTTGATTCAGCTATGCATATATCAGTTCTTCTTCAGATTCTTTTCCCATATAGGTTATTAAAGAATATTGAATAGTGTGCCTGTGTATTCATCGAGGAAAGGTTCTAAGTGAACCCTCAGACTGAAAATGGGGACGTCTGCCTGCTTTGTGTGAAATTGAGCAGAACACTGAAAACTATTGAGAAAAGAGGGTCTACTGTGTTCAGATATGTTTGAAAAATGTTTGGGTTAAACAAAGTTATATTGGTTTCACTGTCACATGACTTCTCAGGGCCTTTAACTTATGTTATTGTGACCTTCCAGGAGACTATTAGTATATTAGGAAACTTTTCTTCATAAAGCATCTTGTTCCTTAGAGCAATTTAGAAATGCCTAATTAGGAGGCTTTTTTCTAAAGCTGATCTCTATTTCTCCATATCAAGAAAAATGTGATTGAGCTTGGGTTGAAGTCAACAAAAGACCTTTAGGGAAAGAAATCCAATTCAGCAGCCCCCAACCTTTTTGGCACCACGGACTGGTTTCATGGAAGACAGTTTTTCCATGGACTGGGTTGGGGGAGGGGGTGTGTGGATTTAGGGATGATTCAGGCACATCACATTTATTGTGCACTTTATTTCCATTATTATTATGTAAGCTCCACCTCCAGTCATCAAGCATTAGATCCTGGAGGTTGGGGACCTCTGCAATAGATTACCTTTGGAGACCAGGCAATCTTATATAAGGGGATTGCTCTGGTTTGATTCCATTTTCTGAGTCCCACCCAGAAGAATGGATTTAGGGTGTGGTGGGCCCTCTTTAGCATAATAAAAAAGGTCAGAGGACAGCCTTTTTAAAAAAATACTTTCTCAGCAAGGTTTTGTTACTATTTTCCTGTTTTCTCCAAGTTAATAAATGTAAAGCTGATTTGAGTCTTAAGTGCTTCTCTGCTTCTGAGAAAAGGTGCAGAGATTGTCACTTTATAGCTTGGCTGGAAGCAGGGGGTTGGTAGGTGAAACGCCCCCATAAAAGGGAGTGCTTTGTGAAAACCCTGTGGATACTGCTGGGTAGCAGGCCTGCTCTAGTGAGCCAGTGGCAAGGAACAGAATAGTAAAATAGGGCTGTTGGCCTAAGCTGAACAGTGACCCTGGGGTCTGGAGTGGAAAAATCTGGGGAGGTTTCTCTGGGTACTATGTAGTGAATTGTGGAAATTCTGAACTAAAGGTTGGCCATATTTTCAAAAAAGTCTAAAGGAGAATCTTTCTTTCTTAGGGATGATTTTTTAAATTTTAATCAGTAAATGCAACTCACGGGGGTGGAATAGAGGAGGATCTTATGAATCAAACCTAGTTTATGCCTCCTACTCTACCCTGTATCCGGGCAGAGTATTTAGGATTTCTTAATATTTTTCTTTCTTTTAAGATAAGTTTATTTGAAAAAGTATATAATCCGTACTTTTATTCATTCCTTCGTCACTTCAGTTCACTTCGGTCACTCAGCCATGTCTGAATCTTTGTGACCCCATGGACTGCAGCACACCAGGCCTCCCTGTCCATCATCAACTCCCGGAGTCTACTCAAACACATGTCCATTGAGTTGGTGATGCTATCCAACCATCTCATCCTCTGACGTCCCCTTCTCCTCCCACCTTCAATCTTTCCCAGCTTCAGGGTCTTTTCAAGTGACTCCGTTCTTCACGTCAGGTGGCCAAAGTATTAGAGCTTCAGTTTTAGCATCAGCCCTTCCAATGAAGATTCAGGACTGATTTCTTTAGGATGGACTGGTTGGATCTCCTTGCAGTCCAAGGGACTCGGAAGAGTCTTCTCCAATACCACAGTTTAAAAGCATCAATTCTTTGGCACTCAGCTTTCTTTATAGTCCAACTCTCACATCCATACATGACTACTGGAAAAACAATAGCTTTTACTAGATGGACCTTTGTTGGCAAAGTAATAATGTCTCTGCTTTTTAATATGTTGCCTCGTTTTGGTCATAACTTTTCTTCCAAGGAGCAAGCATCTTTTAATTTCATGGCTGTAGTCACCATCTGCAGTGATTTTGGAGCCCCTAAAAATAAAGTCTGTCACTATTTCCACTGTTTCCCCATTATTTGCCATGAAGTAATGGGACTGGGTGCCATGATCTTAGTCTTCTGAATGTTGAGTTTTAAGCCAACATTTTTCACTCTCTTTCACTTTCATCAAGAGGCTCTTTAGTTCTTCACTTTCTGCCATGAGGGTGATGTTATCTGCATATCTGAGGTTATTGATATTTCTCCCAGCAATCTTGATTCCAGCTTGTGCTTCATCCAGCCCAGTGTTTCTCATGATGTACTCCGCATATAAGTTAAATAAGCAGGGTGACAATATACAGCTTTGATGTACTCCTTTCCTGATTTGGAACCAGTCTGTTTTTCCATGTCCAGTTGCTTTATGACCTGCATATAGATTTCTCAAGAGACAGGTCAGATGGTCTGGTATTCTCATCTCTTGAAGAATTTTCCAGTTTGTTGTGATCCACACAGTCAAAGGCTTTGGCGTAGTCAATAAAGCAGAAGTAGATGTTTCTCTGGAACTTTCTTGCTTTTTCAGTGATCCAGTAGATGTTGGCAATTTGACCTCTGGTTCCTCTGCCTTTTCTAAAACCAGCTCGAACATCTGGAAGTTCACGGTTCATGTACTGTTGAAGCCTGGCTTGGAGAATTGTGAGATGAGTGCAATTATGTGGTAGTTGAGCATTCTTTGGCATTGCCTTTCTTTGGGATTGGAATGAAAACTGATCTTTTCCAGTCCTGTGGCCGCTACTTAGTTTTCCAAATTTGCTGGCATATTGAGTGCAGTGCTTTCACAGCATCGTCTTTTAAAGGGATTTGAAATAGCTTAACTGAACTTCCATCACCTCCACTAACTTTTTTGTAGTGATGCTTCATAAGGCCCACTTGACTTCACATTCCAGGATGTCTAGCTCTAGGTGAGTGATCACACCATTGTGATTATCTGGGTCATGAAGATCTTTTTTGTACAGTTCTTCTGTGTATTCTTGCCACCCCTTCTTAATATCTTCTGCTCCTGTTAGGTCCATACCATTTCTTTCCTTTATTGTGCCCATCTTTTCATGAAATGTTTCCTTGATATCTCTACTTTTCTTGAAGAGATCTCTCGTCTTTCCCATTCTATTGTTTTCCTCTATTTCTTTGCATTGATGACTGAGGAAGGCTTTCTTATCTCTCCTTGCTATTTTTGGAACTCTGCATTCCAATGGGTATATCTTTCCTTTTGTCTTTAGCCTTTCGCTTTTCTTCTTTTCACGGCTATTTGTAAGGCCTCCTCCAACAACCATTTTGCCTTTTTGCATTTCTTTTTCTTGGGGATGGTCTTGATGCCTGCCTCCTGTACAATGTAACGAACCTCCATCCATAGTTCTTCAGGCACTCTATCAGATCTAATCCCTTGAATCTATTTCTCACTTCCAATGTATAATCCTAAGGGATTTGATTTAGGTCATACCTGAATGGTCTAGTGGTTTTCCCCACTTTCTTCAATTTAAGTCTGAATTTGGCAATAAGGAGTTCATGATCTGAGCCACAGTCAGCTCCCGGTCTTGTTTTTGCTGACTGTATAGAACTTCTCCGTCTTTGGCTGCAAAGAATATAATCAATCTGATTTCAGTATTGACCATCTGGTGATGTCCATGTGTAGAGTCTTCTCTTGTGTTGTTGGAAGAGGGTGTTTGCTATGACCAGTGCATTCTCTTGGCAAAGCTCTGTTAGCTGTGCCCTGCTTCATTTTGTACTCCAAGGCCAAATTTGCCTGTTACTCCAGGTATTTCTTGACTTCCTACTTTTGCATTCCATTCCCCTATAATGAAAAGGACGTCTTTTTTGGGTGTTAGTTCTAAAAGGTTTTGTAGGTTCATAGAACCGTTCAACTTCAGCATTACTGGTCGGGGCACAGGCTTGGATTACTGTGATATTGAATGGTTTGCCTTGGAAATAAACAGAGATCATTCTATCATTTTTGAGATTGCATCCAAGTACTGCATTTCAGACTCTTTTGCTGACCCTATGATGGCTATGCCATTTCTTTTAAGGGATTCTTGCCCACAGTAGTAGATATAATGGTCATCTGAGTTAAATTCACCCATTCCATTCCATTTTAGTTCACTGATTCCTAAAATGTCAACGTTTACTCTTGCCATCTTCTGTTTGACCACTTCCAATTTGCCTTGATTCATGGATCTAACATTCCAGGTTCCTATGCAATATTGTTCTTTACAGCATCGGACTTTACTTCCATCACCAGTCACATCCACAGCTGGGTGTTGTTTTTGCTTTGGCTGTGTCTCTTCATTCTTTCTGGAGTTGTTTGTCCACCGATCTCCAGTAGCATATTGGGCACCTACTGACATGGGAAGTTCACCTTTCAGTGTCCTATCTTTTTGCCTTTTCATACTGTTCATGGGGTTCTCAAGGCAGGAATACTGAAGAGGTTTGCCATTCCCTTCTCTAGTGGACCACATTCTGTCAGACCTCTCCACCGTGACCTGTCCATCTTGTGTGGCCCTACATGGCATGGCTCATAGTTTCATTGAGTCAGACTGACAGTGTTTTCAGATCCTAATACTATATGTAAATTATAAATAAGAAATTGTTTGGACTGTGAACAAAATGTATGTGTAATGTGAGGGGAGAAAGGGAGAATCTTGGTACTTTATACAGGAAGATACTAAGAGGAATTGACTCACTACCTCTCTTCCTTTTATCAGATCATCACAATCAGATTTGCTGATACATCCTGGATGGAGTTTGCTTTGTTTTTCCCTTCAAAAATATGTTCTCTCTCTTTTAAAAATCTTTATTTTATTTTGGAGTATCGGTGATTTACAATGCTGTGTTTGTTTCAGGTGTACAGCAAAGTGATTTAGTTATATACATATACATAGGTCCATGGTTCTTCAGATTCTTTTCCCATTTAGGTTATTACAGAATATTGAGTATAGTTCCCTGTGCTGTACAGTAGGTCCTTGTTGATTATCTAAATTTCCTTCTTTTGAACACAGCCTGAGCCCAGAACACCACGTGATGCCACTCCCCGGATCCGCAGCCGAAACCTGGCTGCCCAGGAGCCCACCAACATGCTGGAGGAGGCCCGGCTAAGGTGACACGGCTCTGGGGCCCCTTTCGGATAGGCCGAAACAGACCTCTGCTTTTATTCATGTGAACTGGCAGTACTTTGTGGTCATTGTGTATATAATACCAGAGAAAGTGAAAGTTGCTCAGACCTGTCTGACTCCTTGCCACCCCATGGACTATACAGTCCATGGAATTCTCCAGGCCAGAATATTGGAGTGGGTAGCCTATCTCTTCTCCAGCAGATCTTCCCGACCCAGGAATCCACCTGGGGTCTCCTGCATTGCAGGTGAATTCTTTACCAACTGAGCTATCAGGGAAGCCCAGTAATAAAGGTAGCGGGTAAAATGAAGGTGCATGTTTAGAAAAGAGAAACCTCTCAAGCAGTGTCTGCGTGAGCCACTGTGGACAAGTCCTGGGAGGAGTCTGCAGTACACTGCTTCGCTTTTCTCAGGGATGGAAGGTCATGATACTGCTTCTCAGTTGCAGTATGTTTTAGAGCTTTGTGGGGACTTTTTAAAAATAGGTAAGCCTAGATCCTGCCAGAAATCAGCTGAATCATAATCTCATGTGAGAGAGGTCTACCCACATGATCTGGGGAAAGCTCCCAAGTAATACGTACTCTTGATTAGAACCACTGAACTGGGTAATATGTCTGGGTGGAGAAGGGCCAAATGAAGAGGTTTAAGAATGAAGGCATTCCCATGGATTTGTGATTAAGGTTTCCAATAGAAACTATAGCTAAGTCTTTTCCTTTATTATGCAGTTGATAGTAAATTGTTTATAACGTCCTCCTCTTCCCTCATTTACCACCACTGTAGGCTGCATGTTTCTGCTGTACCCGAGTCTCTTCCCTGTCGGGAGCAGGAATTCCAAGACATTTACAACTTTGTGGAAAGCAAACTCCTTGACCGCACTGGAGGGTGAGTTGTGTTGAGGGAGGCAGAATGGTCAGGAGGCCCCTGCCAGTGCACCACCATAGGTGCAGTTCAACCAGTCTTTCCCTAGTGTTGGAAAAACAGGCAAGCTCATTGCTGAAGCAGCTTTTGTTATCAGAATATTTCTATAGAAATTTTGTCTTTCATAGAAAATAACTCTGGCCTTTTTGGGGAGGCATTTTGCATACAGAGTTGCCTATGGAATGAGTGACTGTATATAAACAGGTCCTGCTCTGGTCAGCTTCCAAAAATGACCCTTACTCCTCCCACCTCCACATTTCATGGGTCTCTGTCCTTCCTTCAGCATACATTCTCATACTCATAACTGATGATAGTGTGACGCAGCTACACAGACCTAACCCGGGGTCTTCTCCTCTTGCCCCAGGTGCATGTACATCTCCGGGGTCCCTGGGACAGGGAAGACTGCCACTGTGCACGAGGTGATGCGCTGCCTGCAGCAGGCAGCCCAAGACAGTGACGTTCCTCCCTTTCAATACATTGAGGTCAATGGCATGAAGCTGACAGAACCCCACCAAGTCTACGTGCAGATCTTACAGGTGAGCAGAGCTGGTTGGGCCTTCTTGTTTATTTTGTTTTGGTTTGGGGTGGGTTTTTTTTTTTTCGGTCAAGCAGCTTGCAGGATCCTAGTTCCCCAACCAGGGATTCAGCCCAGGCCCTCAGCAGTGAAAGTGCAGAGTCTCAGCCACTGGATTGCCAGGGAATTCCAATTTGGGCTTTTTGAAAAATACAGTTTCTGGGTGGCACATGAAAAGGGAAAGGTTTACTTAGTTTTGTGCATATAACATGTTTTCAACTTCCCGTATGTGTAGCAGTAGAAAGGGCAAAGAAGGCAGAATTCATGCCCTCAAGGACCTTGAAGTCTGGGAGCTAGTACTTAACCAGGAGGGTGAAAACCATTTGTATACAGCAGGCGTGGCAGTAAATTGGAAAAGGGTAGGCTGGAATTTGAGTCTCACTCTTTGACTCACTAGCTGCTGTCCTGGAAGAAGTAATGTCCAGTCATGCAGTGATGATTCTGGAGGGGCTTCTGGGATTGCCCTGTGGCTCGTGTGCATTTCAGACACAATTTATGTCTCTTGTGGCCATCTCTTCTCCTCCCGGTGGAAGACAGAGGGTAGGATACTGAAGTCCTCAGGCTAAATAGCTTCCTCTATAGGCAGATTTAACTTTAAACTCTTAAAAGGGGAGTCAAATCCTTATAGTGTACCACACCCATTCTTTTCCCCCTCACTGCAGAAGCTGACAGGTAAAAGGGCAACAGCCAACCACGCAGCAAAACTGCTGGCTAAGCGATTCTGCGCTCAAGGGTCCTCTCAGGAAACCACCGTGCTGCTTGTGGATGAGGTGAGAAGGCACCCACGGGAGCACCGGAGTGGCTCTTGACTGGGGCTCGGGAGCAGATACAAGGCAGGAGGGAAGTCCTGGCTCCCTTCTCCTTCACTTGGGCACATTCTCTGGTGGGGAGGGGCATGTGTCCTGACATCCTTGCTGCTCAGGTGGTGTGACCTGAGGGCACGTGCTGTGAAAGCAGCAGTAACCGGCTTCTCTCTGGGGTCCCGGCTCTTTCTCTGTGGTTGACCCTGTGTCTCTCTCCGTTCCTGGCAGCTTGACCTTTTGTGGACCCAGAAACAAGACGTGATGTACAATCTCTTTGACTGGCCCACTCACAAGGAGGCCCGCCTTGTGGTCCTGACCATTGCTAACACCATGGACCTGCCAGAGCGCATCATGATGAACCGGGTGTCCAGCCGACTGGTAGGGCCATTCTCAAGCTGTTCTTATAGTCCCAGAGCTGGGCCAAGGAGTTCTGCAAAAATGAATACATAGGATCTAAAATAGATGGGGAAAAGTAAGAAATGTGATTTCTGAAATTCTGATAATTTCTACATTAGAATTAAATATGTCACCATTGCATGGTTTTCTGCAAACGTATCTTCTTGGGGTTCTACTACCTCTGCACTCAAACTGCACAGAGCACTAAAGGTTTAATTATTTAAAAAAAATATTTAAGTGCTTACCCCTTGGCAGGCAGTGTTAGACGCACGAAGTATGGCAGTGAACAGGGCGGACCCGGTCTCTGGCCTTGTGGACCTTGTGGTTCAGTAGAAGTGAAACCAGAAGCTCAGCTGATGTTGTAGAGCCGAAGATCCTCCCTCCAGCTCTAATGAGAGCACCTCTGCTCAGATCTACTAGTAAATGATTCCGGTAGAATAAAAGTTTCTTTTAAGCTAAATGAAAAAATCGTTGAGAACTACTGCCCTACAGGGTCCCACGGGCCATTGTCAGTAACAAAAGGAGCTGGAAGCAGTGGTAGTCCTGGGATGAAATGTGTAAATTGTTATCTGAGACTTGGTTTGGGGGATTTGCAAGTGGCTTTCCGACTGTCCGAGTGGGAAATCCATGTACTTGTTCCTCTGTCGTCTTGACTCCCCAGGGTCTGACCAGGATGTCCTTCCAGCCCTATACTCACAGCCAGCTGCAGCAGATCCTAATGTCCCGACTCAGACATGTAAAGGCTTTTGAGGATGATACCATCCAGCTGGTAGCCAGGAAGGTAAGTCGCCTTTGGGGAGCCCCTAGCCACACTGACAGTGTTTGCTGACCACCTGCCCATGTTAGGCCCTAGGCTGGGTGCTCTGGAGGTGAAGAAAAAATTAGGAAGTCCTGTAAAAACAAATTCAGAAAATAGAAACAAAATTCTGAAAAATTCCTTAAGCTTATTGTATGATTAATTATTAAAAGGCTCTGAGTATGATGGGCTTATATATATATATATATATATATAAATGAAGATTAATTAATTCAGAGTGCTTTGTATAATTAGAAGGGCAACATAGTCAATGGGGTAGACAAATCTGGTTTGAATTCTGACTCTAATAGGTGTGTGGCAAGTTATAGAAAAGTTACTTTAAAACCTCTGGGCTCCAGTTTTCTTCTGAAAAATAGCTATGTCATAGGGTCATTGTGGGAATTAAATGAGAGCGTGTCTGTAATGTGCCTAGCAGGGTGCATGCTCTGTGGTGGGTATGACGTGTGGCATTCTCCCACTTGAGGCCCACTGGGAGAATGCCAACTGAGATTCCACTAAGACTTCTCTGAGGCGGCTGAGGAACAAAGCAGGTTAAATGTCTACCTGGGGCTGAACAAGAGAAACCACACAGCCACAGTATTTCAGCACTTAAAAGAATTGTAAACTTGTTTCTAGTTTTTTGCCAGAAACAATGTAAATTCTGAATGGCTATAGTAGCAACACATGTCTATAACATGTGCTCAGAGCTAGGCACTCTGTTAAGTATTAGGGTCAGCAGAGAGCCAGATATGGTGTTTATCTCCAAGCTATGCTTTCCAGGAGAGACAGCCTCAAAGTTACTCTCTACCCACTCTTTTGGGTAGAGTTTCTCCACCCCTCAGTTCAGTTCAGTTGCTCAGTCGTGTCCTACTCTTTGCGAACCCATGGACTGCAGCACGGTAGGCTTCCCTGTCCATCACTAATTCCCAGAGCTTGCTCAAACTCATGTCCATTGCATCGGTGATAGCATCCAACCATCTCATCCTCTGTGATCCCCTTCTCCTCCTGCCTTCAATCTTTCCCAGCATCAGGGTCTTTTCCAATGAGTCAGTTCTTCGCATCAGGTGGCCACAGTATTGGAGCTTCAGCATCAGTCCTTCCAGTGAATATTCAGGACTGATTTCCTTTAGGATGGACTGGTTTGATCTCCTTGCACTCCAGCCAGGGGACTCTCAAGAGTCTTCTCCAGCACCACAGTTCAAAAGCATCAGTTCTACCGCCGCAGTCATACAGTTTCTAAAAGTTCTTTCCCCTCTGAGTGGGCCTTTTATGCACCATCCTACTTATTTGAGGTTGTTTTCTTCCTTTGACCAGGGGAGGTGAACTGGAGTCAGGGAGGGTGGAGGTCTTCAAATTCAGTATGCAAATAGTAACTGTCTATATTTAGTAAGGGACATCCCCTTCTTTGCAACAATTGCTAGTGTTCCAGGTTGATCAACTTTGTTTATCTTTGCTTGAGAATAAATTTCTGGTCTCCTGCTATGGTGTAAGTGGGATAATCTCCAGGGCAGAGCGTTTTATGGAAACAGCACAAATCACCAAGGCACAACATTTTCTCACAGAATATTGCTCGAATGTTCACCCACCAGCATGAAATGGGGGGGAGGCCTAGGCAAGGGTCAACAAACTTCTTTGGTTTTTTTTTTTTAATTGTTTGTTTATTTTACTTTACAACATTGTATTGGTTTTGCCATACATTGACTTGAATCCGCCATGGGTGTACATGTGTTCCCCATCCTGAACCCCCCTCCCACCTCCCTCCCCATCCCACCCCTCTGGTTTTGTGGGCCATAATGGTCTGTTACCACTATTCAGTCCTGCCCTTAAATTGTGAAAGCAGCCACGTAAACAAATGTGCAAAGCTGTATTCCAGTAAAACTTTATTTTCAAAAACGTGGCAGGCCATAGTGTGCTGATTCCTAATCTAGGGCATCAGTTTCTTAACTTTCAACCAGTCCTCCTCGTTTTAGACAAAGTTCCCTCTTTACCCCCAGTTCCAGTACCACTAACAATTTGAGTGTTTTGAAGATTTTTAGTGTAGCTTTAGGTTTGTTCTTGGATTCCTCACTACTGATTTAGGACTGGGCTTTCTACAGTCAGCTAAGTCAACCACTACTACCCTGCCACCTCTTTCTAACTTGCAGAATTATATTGTTTACTGCTCTCCAGTTGCTTGCTTATTTAGGGTTCTTGGTCTTTAAATAATGTTTCGGAAGGCTTCACATTTGGCTGCTGTTTTTACCCAAAACTCTTGCCTGTAATTTCAAACCTCTCTTTTGTTTCTTAACATAAAAACAAACATACCTATATTGTTTATCTTGTAGTTATGATATCTGACGTCTTTGTGAGTTTACTTCTATCGCTTCTATAAAAAAGGCCACGTCTATATGGCCTTGTTTACTTGTTTTTTGTGTTTTGCTCCTTAGAGCTTTATCTGGAAGTTGATTGAGGCCTGCGTTGAACTTGAATTCATTTAGTTCGTTTTGCGCTTCTGTCAGTTACTGAGGGGCACTGCCAACGGTGACCATTTTCACTGAGGGTTTTTAGGAGACACAACATGAATATGAACTGCAGATCCACATGAGGGGTTGTGGTTGCAAAGACTCAGAGGATTTTTTTTCCCCTTACACCCCCTCCCAACACCAAAGTCACACAGGCCATTTTTCTTACCATCCCTTCTGCATGAAGAGTCTCTCATTCATCCTCATACTGGGGGTGTGGTGGTGTTCAGACCCCAGGTTTATGCAGTGTCTTCTTAGATTCCATGTTTGGTGTCCCCAGCTTTTTTTTTTTACTCCCTCACACCAGCAGCAGTCAGAAAGAGTGCTTATGGTCACCAAGACTCAGGCCCTTGGAGGGGAGCTGCTTTCGGTATTTTCTTGCTTCCCAGGGTCCCCTGCCCACTCTTGATTCTAGACCTCTGCAGCAGCCCCTTGAGTCCCTGCTATTATCCACTGTATGGAGCTGCTTCACATGAGGAAAGGAGGAAAGATAGGAAACCGCCCCCCCCCACCACCCACCCACCCAGGACATCCTCACCAGCTGAATATGGGGGATTAGGAGGAGGGAATAATATACACTGCTGTTCATATTTCTGTCTTGGGTCACTGAAAAAGTGACCCAAAAGTATTTGAATGTCTTATAGTTGAATTCTGAAAACAAATAGAAAACATAAAAACTCCTATAATCCCACTTCCCAGAAATAACTCTCTTTAATGTCCTAGTTTGGTGTATGTGTATATACCTATATAATTTGCTTTTCTATTTTTTAATGTTATCACTTTATTTTTGATTTGTTTCAATATTTATCTGTTTATTTGGTTGTGCTGCCTCTTAGTTGTAGCACACAGGATCTTCAGTTGCAACATGTGAACACTTAGTTGTGGCATGTGGGATCTAGTTCCCCAACCAGAGATGGACTCCCGGGCTCCCTGCATTGGGAGCACAGAGCTTTAGCCACTGGACCACCAGAGAAATCCCTACAGTTTGCTTTTTTAAACCTGATGTTATATAAATTTTGGAAGAAAATAGTTCTTTTGGGATACCATCGGACAGGATGTCATCGCCTGCAGTGGTCGTTAGGCAAATGACGGCGTTGCTGGCAAGCACTGGGAATGCAGAAACAGAGGTCCCTGCAGACAGTGCTGAGTCCAAGAGTTCCCTCAGTGCAATTTAAAATGCAAGTGCCCACCTATGTCACCTCGGGAGAGAGTACAGGCCTCCCCGTGAACGGAGCCCAGGAGGCCCTCAGCCCCAGTGCACAGGGAAGGGCAGGCACAAAAGTACAGCCGTTGGCGTGGGGGATTGGTCTGACTCATCTAATCACGGATTCCTCTGGGTCCTCCAGTTTCATGGCTTCCTTCCCTCTTGATTCTGGTTCATTTAGCCATTGGCCAGGTGGTTTCCAAAATTCACCACGTGCTATGAGCCTCAGGCTGTGGCAAAATAGGCTCCACTTCAGTCTTTTGGCTTTTTCTCTTTATGCAAGGAACAGACCCTTGTTTTTCCAGATGGTTCAATAATAATCTTGGGCCAAGGGTCTCTTCTTGTAGATTTCTTCATTTCTCTATTATTAAATACAGCTGAGAATTTCTGCCTTTTCCATTCTGGAATTATCTGTAAAGCCAAGACAAAGGTGTGGACCAGGGGAAGAGTTCCAGACACAGTATAATAATTTACAGTATATCTGTGCTCCCACCAGGTCCCCGGAAAGGGCTAAGTACTTAATTTCAGGCTTTAGTCCATTCGTCTTTATTGAATTTGTTGCAATGTTGCTTCTGTTCCATGCCCAAGAGGTATGTGGGATCTTAACTCCCTGACCAGGGATCGAACGCTCACCCCATGCGTCGGAAGGCGAAGTCTTAACCACTGGACCACCAGGAAAGTCCCCCTACCTTTCCTTTTTAGCTGAACACAGAATCAGTTGGTTTTTCTCATGGGTTGAGGTGACAAGGGGACCTCAAGGAATAAAATATTGCCTCTTGTAGGTAGCAGCTCTCTCTGGAGATGCACGACGCTGCCTGGACATTTGTAGGCGTGCCACAGAGATCTGTGAGTTCTCCTGCCAGAAGCCCGACTCCCCTGGCCTGGTCACTACAGCCCATTTACTAGAAGCCATAGATGAGATGTTTTCATCATCATATATCACTGCCATCAAGTAAGACCCTTCTGCCTCCTGACTCCCAACCTCCCTCAGAGGACCACTGAAGAGGGCCATAGAAGCATGTTTTCCTTTCAAAGCTTTTACTCATTCAACCTACATTTACTGACAATGTTGTTCTTTCTCTTAAGGGACATAGTCTAGTCAGAGAGACAGAAATGTAATCCTAGTATGATATATTGAGTTACACTATAGGTGTTTATGAAGCAAAGTGCTGTGGAAATAAGATTGAAGTAGCTATTCTCTAACTTTGAATGACGTATTCAACCATGTAATGGGAGTGCTGGTACATGTCCAGATAAACTTGCTGTGTTCCCGCACTTCCAAAGTGGTATTTTTCATATCATTTTGAGACTTTGGCGGGGGGAGGGGAATCCTTGCCAAATAATATAGGAACATAGGAGGAAACAGTTCCAAGTGTTTTCCTGTCTCTTCTCTAAAGACACAGAATATCTTTATTTGACTTTTCTCCAGGTTGGTGATACAGGGAGTCCCCTACATACAAATGAGTTCTGTTCTGAGAGTGCATTCATAAGTCCAACAAAGTTATCCTAGGTACAACTAGCATAATTGGTTATATAGTACTGTACTGTAATAGGCTTATATTTTCACATAAATAATACATAAAAAACAACACCACAAAATAAGGAAAACATTTTTTCATCTTACAGAAGTATATAGTACAGTTCAACACCTGGCTTACAGGAGCTGGCGACCAGTGAACAGGCAAGAAGAGTTACTGACTAGAACGGGGAGAGGAGGTGGGAGATGGTAGAGCTGAAGGATCATCAGCAATAGGAGACAGAGGGCAAGCTGCCACTTCACTCACCCTGAGGTTGACGGCACAGGTTCTGGTTCCTTGCTGGAACCAGATGCACATTCGTATCTTTGAAGGTTCACATGTAGGGGACTTACTGTGCAGCCACTTTGGAGAATTCACATTTCCTCATTTTCTTTAAGAAATTCCTCCGTTCTGGAACAGAGCTTTCTGAGAGCCATCCTTGCAGAGTTCCGTCGATCAGGACTGGAGGAAGCAACATTTCAACAGGTGATTGATCTGTTTTTCAAAAATCCTAGATTTTGGTCTGGTGGGAATATGTGGGAATATCAAACCAGCTCATTTTTATTGAGCTGGTATATTGAAAATAAAACCATATTGTATTGCATGAGAAGAGACTTACAGCAAATGATTTCTGCATATGAGATTGAAGCTTTAGTATGTGCCAGATACTTTTATGCGAGTGGGAGATTCACAGATGAACAAAAGTTACTGCCCCGATACAGCTTATGGTATATTGGGAGGCATGGCTCTCAGAATGACCCTTGTTTAAAAACAAATCACAAAGACCAGCCCAAACGCTCTGAGCATAATTTCAATTATATCAAGTAAAGGAATCGTTAGGGCTCATGCCTTAGTGAGCTGGGGGCCTCCCACTTATTCTACACCTCTCATGTCTCTTACCTTGCCACACTAGAGTCAACTTCAGTAGGGTCTTCTTTCCCCACTGATTCTGCCAAGCCCATTCCTTTGGCTGTGGTTTCGAGGGATAGTAGGTAGAGACAGTGGGAATCTCTTTGATCCATTCATGCGAGTCACTAATTAGATGACAAGGCATTTTGGCTATCTTAAGAGAGTCATAGTTACTCCTGCCATTTACCTGTGCTTCCTTGAATTTCTTCACTTTGACATTCAGAGCACTGGGTAGAAATCACATCGCATCGACACCTGCCTCAGGCCTTCGCTATGCTCTGTTTTAATTAAACGGTCTGATTCCCCTGGTCTGCACCAGTTCCAAGTTGGTTGCTAGGCACTGGCGGAGGCGAGGTTTGTTTACAACTGTGTGCATAGGTACTGAGCTGCCTTTGAAGATGAATTATCAAAGATGTTTGAGTAAATACCCAGCAGTTTGTATGTCTGTTTGTATGAGTATGTTTTAGATAAATAGAGAAGTCAGGAAAACATTTCCTTCCAGCTTTTCTTAATTTATTTATGTTTGGCTGCTCTGGGTCTTGGTTGCTACTCTTGGGTTTTCTCTGTGGCGAGCAGGGGCTCCTCTTTGCTGCGGTGCTCGGGCTCCTCACTGTGGTAGCTTCTGTGGCAGAGCACAGGCTGTGGGTTTGCAGGCTCAGTAGTTGTGCTGCGTGGGCTTAGCTGCCCTGAGGCATGGGGAATCTTTCTGAACCAGGGATCGAACCCATGTCCCCTGCATTGGCAGGTGGACTCTTCCCTGGACCACCAGGGAAGTCCCAAGTTCTATTTTTAAATATTTAGTTGCTAATCATGTTTTGCCTGTTACTGGTTTTCTAAAGCCTGAGATAGCTCTTCTGCACAGAGTGTCTTGTATTCTCTCTGCACTTTTGATTTTTCCAAGGGTCATACCTTGGCACCCTGCTCACTGTTTCTGCCAAGGAAAAATGCCCGTATAGCAAAATTTGACTTGAATTATGACAATCTCAATTGGACCCATCAGCCCCTGGAGATGAGGACTGTTTGTACAGCTGTGACAGTTACTAGGCATTTCATATCTATTAACTCGTGAGGAATATCTTATATTTAATAGATAAAACTGAAGCTTAAAAAGTGAAATAACTGGCCCAGTTTGCTTATTTAGGTAATTGGTAGAACCAGGGTTCAGACCTGCTATTTTCTGATCCTGAGGCCAATACTACATTCTGTCCCTGTCTTTTCATCCCAGTGGGACACCCCTTGGTTCCCTTCTGGGGTCCTGAGTATCCTGGGGAAGAAGTGTCTCAGTTTCCCAAAAGAAGAAATAATGTTTGGATACAGACCCAGGACTACCTTTCTGACTAGCTGACCTCAGGTTTGCTTTTTGTTTCAGGTATACGTTCAACACGTGGCTCTGTGCAGGATGGAGGGCCTCCCGTACCCCACCATGTCGGAGACGATGGCGGTGTGCTCTCGCCTGGGTGCCTGCCGTCTCCTCCTCGTGGAGCCTAGCAGGAATGACGTGCTCCTTCGGGTGCGGCTCAACGTCAGCCAGGATGATGTGCTGTATGCTCTGAAAGAGGAGTGAAGGGCTTCACAAGGAAGGACTGTGATCTGTTTTTAAGGAGCCCTATTTCCTTTTTCTAAGCACATGGAATCATTGTAGCAAAGTATGGAAATAGCTGTCATGTATTTTGGGATTTTCCATTAAATCATTTACTTTTTCCGGGGTGTTTGGGAAGTTTTACAGTCATTATAAATATCAAATTATAAAACCACACACCGTCCTTCCTACAGTAGGCCCTCTCTCTGGCTTTTATTTCTGTTAGTAGCCCTGCCATTTATTTAATGGTAACATATCATGTATATAAATACAATTACTGTATGTATATAAATGCAATTACTGTATCTATATAAAATAGTTCCAGGGGACTTCCGTGGTGGTCCAGTGGCTAGGACTCTGTGGGCCTGGATTTGATCCCTGGTCGAGAAACTAGATCCTACATGTAAGATCCATCACAGCCAAATAAATAAATACTGTTTATAAAAAAAAAATAGTTCCAAGAGAGTAAAGAATTAGTTATATTGGTTGCCTCTGAGATGGCTACCTTCAGGGCTAGAGGAAGTCTTTCACTCTATGTCATTATGTTTCTTTTAACTTTTGAACAATGTGGGTGTAACATGCTTAGTGTATAAAAAAGAACTGTTGGAAATAATATCAGTAATAAATAATCCCTAGCAACAAATAGTAGAAAATGGAATTTTTAAAAAGGTACCATCTATCATAAAAAAATCTTTAAAAATCACTTAGATGGCACAAAAACTTAAGGAACCTAGGAATAAATCTATTAATAATAAAGAGATATAATTAATCTCTAAATATAAATAAATTCTGATTAAAATCTTGATAGGGTTTTTTGTGTAACTTTACAAGTTAATTCTGATAAACCAACAACTGAACAAACTGACATCTAAAAACCTGATGTCAGGGGCTGAGGAAAACACGTCATCCATGTCATAGTCCTGCCAGAAATGTTTGCTGTGAACCTACCAATAAAAAAAATTATCAGGTAAATCAAAATTTACCTAATAAAAAGAGCTAAATAGCTAAATAGATGTGAGGACTTTGATTGGGTCATGGATTTAAGACATTAATACAGTTATAAGCATTATTATGGACTATATTCATATTAGGTAATAGGATTATGTAAATATCTAAGTTTTATGAGTGTGACAAATTATTGTGGTTGTGTAGAAGAATGTCCTTGTTCTTAGGAGAATCATGATAAGGCACTGAGTGAAATATAACATCTGCAACTAATACACATGCATATTATTAAAACTGCATGCAATGGACTAAGGGTATCAGAATAAAGTATGTTACAATAAGAAAAAGGGAAAATGGGTAAATAAGGCATCCACAGAGTAAGAAATATGAATGGCCAACAAATTAGAAACATAGTAAAAGACGCCTGCAAGTCAAAACACTTTCATATCTATTAAAAAACCTTTCCATGGTAATAGAGAACAATTAGAACCCAAATGCCTCATTGATGTAAGTGTAAACTAAGACAACTGCATTGGAGATGATTTGGTAATTTTTAGTCTATAAAATCCTATTAGCCAGCAATTCCACTGCTAGAAATACACCGTAGAGAAACACATACATATACACAAGGAATGTATAAGAACATCCATAGCACTGTAATGGCAAGCCATTGGAAAAGTGAATTATTTTCATACTATGAGATACCATACAGAAATGAAAAGTAAGATCAATGGATGAAGCTTAAAACCAAGGTTGAGTATAAAAAGGAGTTAAAGAAAAATATGTGCAGACAGTGATAATGATACAATGTTAAAGCTAGCAAAAAAATACTACCGGCTGCTTAAGGATGTGCACATACATAGTACAGTGTGTCTACTAGCAATAGTAATGCTCAAGAATACCAAAATCAGGAGAGTGGATATCTCTTTGGGAAAGGGTTGCAACATGAGAGGGGACAGATGGCTTCAACTATATTTCTCAAACTTGATGTAAGTGCCCATGTATTTAACTCACACAAGAAATAGAAACCGTTGAGTGCCTACTATGTACCATGCACTGCCCTAGATAACTTAAAGCACAAAAACTTCTGCCTTTAAGTAGCTTGCATTCTAGCGAATGTTACATATTGTACATTTTTGAATGTCTTAACATTTGAATGTATCATTCAAATTTAATGAAAAGAAATGAGTGAAATTTCCACTTTATTTACTTCTAACACTTCTTTTCTTGGCTCCCCCTTGTGGCTTGTGGGATCTTGGTTGCCGCACCAAACCTGGGCCCTCTGCAGTGAGAGCCCGGAGTCTTAACCTCTGAGCCGCCAGGGGATTCCCTGAAATTCCCCTTTTAAAACAATAAAGATGGGGAATTCCCTGGTGGTTCAGTGCTTAAGACTCCACTTCCACTGCAGCGGTATTGGATGGATCCCTGATCAAGGAACTAAGATCCTGCATGCCAAACGGTAGCCAAGAAGAAAATCTGAGTTTTTTTTTTTTTTTTTTAAGCTGAGTTTTAAAAAATATAAAATAGTAAAGACAGTCTCTTCCTCGGAGAAATCACCAAAAAGGAGGTGGAAAAGCTCTTTGTCCAAGGAAACTGGAAGATAATTCAGAAGTTTAGGAGACAGGCAGGAGGAAACGATTCGCAAGGTTCCAGGAGGTGGCTTCTCTCCCCCGATCCCCCCTTACACTACCCCCTTACACTTGCAGGGTAGGAGAGTAAGAACTTGGTGTTAAACTGAAGTGACTTTATAAAGAGATGCAATGAGTACTGCCTCTCATATCTTAAGGATTAAACCCGCCTTCTGATTAGAAAAGGTAACTTTAGATGCTGCAAGATTAAGAGGAATCTGTGAGCCCCTTTCCCTAGAGACTCAAATTATAAAAGACACTGAAAGAGATGGTAAGGCAGAGAAATCACTCCTATAGGGCGGCGTCCGCACCACCCTCCCCTCCGCGCCGATGGGGGCGGGACGAGGACTTGAAGCTAGATAGGTGAGCGTGCACCCAGGCAACCTCGGAAAGGGGAGTGAGGGAGGAAGGTTGGCGGGAAACCTGTAAATGGGCTAGTACAGACTGCGAGGCTGCTGCATTTGCTCCAGATGTGGAACAGCCCAAAGACCCGCCCGGATAACTTCGCGTTACCTGCCCGAAGGCGCCTGCGCGCTGAGAACTCCACCCTTGGAGTCACCTGTTGGAGCGCCACGCCCGCTTCGCGTTGCGCATGCGTGATCTGCGCCGCACCGGCCGTGGAGTCACGTGTTAGAGCGCGAGGCGTCTCCCGCGGGGGCGCTTCCTGTCACGGCTGCCTCGGCGGCCCGGGGGCTGCGGGAGGCCTGGGCGGCACCGGGCGGGAGAAGGCCCGGGTCGGTTTCGGATCCGCCGCGAGGTATGCCGCGAACCCGCTCTCTGGAGAGGGAAGAGGAGGGGACGGCGGGGGAGATGGAGGCGGCCGGGCAGGGCTGGGCAGGGCGGCGCGTCCTGCCGCGGGAGTGGGGTCGCCGGCTTCGCCTCGCCTGCGCACTCCCTGTCCTCCTGTCTCCAGAGCCTCCGTCTGGGTCCAGCACCGCTGCTCCCAGCCGGGCGCCCCCGGAGCCGCAGACTTGGCGGGTCTCGCCGACCCACTCACTTCGTGTCCCCCGCTCAGTTGACCACCCGCCGTACACCCAAGTCACTGAAATCGGACGCCTTGGAGTCACTGAGCGCCTCCTCCCGTGCGTGCACGGCCAGTTAATCTCGGAGTCCTGCTGGTTGTACCCCCTAACTCTGGATTAGGTCCACTTCTCTCCCTCCCCAACACCGCCCTCACGGTCCCTCAGCCTCTCCCCTTTTCGCCGGGACGGATTCACGAAGCTCGGTGTCCAGCCTGCGTTCTCCCTCCTTCCGTCCGTCCTTTCTGCAGACAGGGGGCATGTTTCTGAATCGCCGACCTCATCCCCTCACGTCCTTTGCCTTCAGAACCGTGCCCAAACTACTTTAGGCTTCAGAGTTTTCCTCATTTGCCCCTTGCTAACATTTTCAGTTTCGCTTGTCTCACACTGTATGCCTCACTAATCCCAGCTTAGTTGCCCTGTGCAAGTCAAGCTGTTGTCACCTCAGAACCATTATCAGGTTGTTCCCTATGTTTGGAATCCTATTCCCCTCCCTCCCCCTCAACATGTTCGTGACTCAGCACAGGCATTACCTTCTCCAAGAAGCCTTTTCTCTCTCTGCTGGATAAGGGCCGGCCCTGGGCAGCCATGGCGCCTGGCACATCCCTGTTTGGGTTTTGTCCAGTGGTGAGGGGCTCCCCACCTTGTGACTGTTCTTTGAGAGCTGAGGGCATGTCACATCCACTCCTGCCCTCGGGTGCCTAGCACAAGGTCTGATACATAGTAGGTCCAGTAAATGGTTGTGAGATCTCCGAGAGAATCAGAATACCGAGCCAGATTTCTCTAGAGCAGAACTGTCCAATAGAACTCGCTGCAGTGATGAAAATGTTCATTATTTGTGCTGGCCCATGGTAGCCACTAACTGAAGGACAGAAGCTTTAACTGGATTAAATTTAAACGTCAGTAGCCACATAGCGCAGCTATGCTTAACAGCACTGTTTTAGAGCCTTTCTGAATCCTGCCAAGCCTTACACCCTCCCTGAACCTGGAGTTAACTTCCCTGATCTGCCTTCTTAGGCCACTCACCACTCAACCTCTTGGGTTTAATCCAGGTTAAATCAGTTCAGTGACTTTTTTATTGTGTCCACTCTCCCCTCTTAATGGTATTAATAGGTGGTCCCCTCCCTTCCATCTTCTGTGTTGCTTGCTTCAGTGCTCTACTTCCAGCTTAGGTATTTCAGCCTTGGATGTTAAGCATATTAAGCATTGCCTTCTTTCTCTGAGTTGGGAGTTTACTAACCACACCTGTTGGGGGCGGGGCTTGTAAGCTGCTCGAGTCTGAGTTTCTTCCACTCCCCACTAGACAGGTATCCAGGCTGTCAAGATGCCAGGGCCAAGACCTCGGAAGGGCCCTCCGGCCAGTGGCCAGGGTGTGGCAGCTGCCAAGCAGGTATGGATATAGCCTTCTTCACCTTCACTTCTGAGTCAGTCTGAGGGTAAGGGTCTCTGACAACTTGGGCAAACTGGGTCACCTGTGTGGTTTCCTTGTTAAGTCTAGCGACTTTGAGCCATGCCTCCTGGAGCTGGCAGAACCCACGGAGACCCTCTGGACCAGCTCCTGGGACACACATGTGGAAGCTAAGGCCTGAACTCTCTTGTTTTCAACCCAGGCTTCCTCCTGCAATGGCCACCTCCATGTGAACGATCCAGAGAGTTCAGGAACCACCAAAATTTAGGGTGTTCTGATTGGATCTGCATGCTCACTTTCTCCCTTTATTTCTTTTCGGCCCAAATTTGAGACTTCTTAGCGTATTGTTACTGTCTTAAAAGAGGCAGGTAAGAGAGGTGGTAGGATAAAGGGCATAGACTCAAGTCACAAGACCTCATTTATTTTATTTATTTTTAAAATTTTTTGGCTGCAACTTGTAGCATGTGAGATCTTATTATAGTTTCCTGACCAGAGATCACACCTACTCCCCTTGAAGTAGAAGCATGGAGTCTTAATCATTGAACTGCCAGGAAGTCTCTTAAGACATTATTTTAAATTCTAGCCCTGCCACACACTCAGGGCTGTCTCAGTTTCATCTGAACATGGAGATAAAAATAGGACCCACTTTAGGTAGTGTAGTCAAACTCATAAAGACAGAGAGTAGAGCAGTGGTTACCCTCGGGGTGGGCGGAGGGGAAATGGGGAGTTGTTTAATAGGTGTAGAGTTTCAGTTTTGCAAGATGGTGATAATAGTTATGCAACAGTGTGAATGTATTTAATGCCACTGAACTCTACACTTAAAAATGGTTAAGATGGTAATTTTCATGTTACGTGTGTTTTACCACAATTTAAAAGGAAATAGGATCTACCTTAGGATTTTGAAAACTAAGATATTCACATAGGCTGCCAGGGACCCTGCCTGGCAGCTGGTGCTGTTATTGTTAGTAATAGTAATGGCAATGTGATCTTACTGAGTTCTTTGTAGAGTCACCAGGGAGATAAGTGTCCCAAGGAGTAACGTTTCAGGCCTTAGTTTCGTTTTCTGCACATCAGGCCCCACAGGGAGCCGCTTAGCTCCTGGGGATTGACTCTGGGTCTGGGCTCCACCCTCTCCTCATTGTACGGTTCTTAAGAAACGTTCTCTGCTCTCAGCTCGGGCTCTTTGTGGAGTTCAGCCCTGAGGACATGCTGCTGGGGGTGGAGGAGACTGAAGACGATGGGGACCTGGAGGCTGAGTTGCTGGCTCTCACTGGGGAAGCAGGGACCACAGGCAGGAAACCAGCACCCAAGGGGCAGGGTGAGTTTGCCACACTTGGTGCGGGGACCAGGTGGGCTCAGGCAGGTGGTTGGAGGGGCCTTTCCTCACAGCTGCGGGGAGCCAGCCAGATCACCTCGTCCTTCTGTACTCATGTCCCATCTGCAGCATCCCCACCGAGAGGCTGTCTTGCTCTGCTCACTTACTGTGTGTTGTGTGGGGGGAGCTCACTCCTTCCTGGGTTGCACCCTCTCCCTTTGGACAGTCTGAGTCTCTGGGCCTGGTATAGGCTAGGGACTCAGCACAGAGTGAATCGGTCACACAATGAGTGCACAGAAATTGTATCAAATGAACGAATAAGTGGTATCTTCCTCCCTAGCCTGAAGAGGACAGAGACCTGAAGCCTGTTGGGTGAGGTCAGAGAGAGCCAGGAACCCTCAGAGAAAACCATCTCCCATCCCACATGTCCCTGAGCTGAGGACAAGGAGAGGACCCTGAAGGGACTGACTGGTCTGGGAGAACCATGGCCATCACTTCTTTCTCAGTGCAAACCTGCTTTGGGTTTGATGAGCCTGGGTTTGAATCTTGGCTCTGCTGTTTACCAAGATTGCCATGTTAGGAAAATTAATAAAGTTCTCAGTTTACTCATATGTAAAATGGGGATAATATTACCTTTGGGGCGGGGGGAATGGTACCTGTGCCGCGTGGCTTATCTAATCTTAGTTCCCTGGCTGGGTCCTCAGACGTGAAATTACAGAGTTCTAACCACTGGACTGCCAGGGAATTCCCAGTATTACCTATTTTGTGGAATCATTGGGAAGCTCACAAGTTAAAAATCTTTATTTATGAAAGGTGTGGTTAGGGGGAACGGATGGCAATGTCTGTGAATAACTGCCACAGTAAAAGGGCTGAGAAGGCAGTAGCCTGATGCTTGTTGGAGGGCCTGGAAAAGTGTCCCTGCAGAGGTGGGACTCTGGCTGTGGAAGGAAGCTGCCTGGGTGTATCTGCCAGTGCAGTGGATTGAAGACCATCCTCTACTCCTTGGAAACATTTTCCGTGTTGCTCTGACCCTCTGTGACCCACTTCCCCCAGCCCCTCTGCCTATGGCCCACATTGAGAAGTTGGCGGCGGACTGCATGCGGGATGTGGAAGAAGAGGAAGAGGAGGAAGGGCTGGAGGAGGATGCAGACTTGCTGGTGCGTCTGCCAGGCTGGTGTCGGGGGCTCTGTGGTCAAGCTGTGGAGGAGACCTGGGTCTGTCCCTCTGTGTGCTGATGTCCTTTCCTGGGCCCTTTTCCTGTCTGTACGGTGTGAGAGGTCTCCTGACATCTGAGCTCTGTACTTGGGGATTCTCAGATACGGAGGCTTCACTGTTTTGGGGGCTGTCCCTGATCAGATTGGAAGGGTGTAGGAGTGTTCTGGTAAAGGGGACTTTCAGGCACAGTGAGTGACGCTGGGAAATATGGCTGGAGGAGAGTGTCCTTTATTCTCAGGTCCTGTCGTGGGTATGATCATGAGGCTCCAAACTCTTGGGACCTGTGTCTCCCCAGACAGAGCTGCAGGAGGTCCTGGGTACAGATGAGGAGGCTGGGGCCCTGGATGGTGATGAGACAGCCAGCCTGGGTGGCCCTGAGGAGGAGAAGGAACAGGAAAACATTGAACCTCCGGTGCAGGCAGCTCTCTTGACAGCCCCAGTCCCAGCAGCTCAGGTAGGTTCTGGAGTCTCCAGTGTGCCTTTGGCTGTGTCCTTCGTGCCTGCGTGCCCGTGTAGGACACTCGTGGAGCACAGCTTGTCTAGGAATGCTGCAGTAATGACCCTTTCCAGGGCCCTCCTCCAGCAGCTGCCCAAGCCGAGACTGAGCACGAGAAACTCCTTGTTGGCTGCCGGCCTCAAAGGCCTCTCTGTTCTCTCATACCGCCCCCCACAGCCATTTCCCGGCCTCCACAGATTGTCTGGGCCTCTGTGTTTGCCTCTGACATGGCCTCTGGCCTCTCCATTGAGTCTTTGTCTCCCACCTTGAGGCTTTTAGACCCTCCTTCTTGAATCCAGGAGCTTCGTGTTCTGGGGCAGCTTCCTTGCAAGGAGGGAGTGGCAGGGGCCTAGGTAGCCCTGGAGTGGCCAGGCCCTGAACTGAAGTATCCACAGGTTGGAGGGCCCCCGGGGCTGCAGACCCTGCTAGAGGATCGGATCCGCAACTACCGGGAGGCTGCAGCCAGTGCTAAGGAGGCAGGCGAAGCGGCCAAAGCCAGGCGCTGTGAGCGCGGCCTGAAGGTGCGTTGGGCTTGGCTGGGCACCAGGGCTGGGAGGAGTGAGGCTGAGGTCAGTGAAGGCAGAGGGTGAAGCACCAGAGGAGCTTGGTCCAGCAGAGGGGAAGCCTCCCCACCAGAATGTGGAGGTGAAGGACCCCTGGCCTGTCTTTGGGCAGGCTGCAGTCTGTGATGGCTGGATAGGTTTCTGGTTCTTTTCCCTCTCAGACACTGGAGTCCCAGCTGGCTGCTGTGAAGAAAGGCAGGAAGATCAGTGAGGATGAGATCCCGCCTCCAGTGGCCTTGGGCAGGAGGCCCTTGGCCCCCCAGGAAACAACCAATAGGAGCCCTGAAGCAGAACCTCCAGCTGCCCCCTCTGTGGAGCCAGGTATCTGGAGACAGTCAGATCCCGTCCTAGTTCCCAAGGTCAGGGCCTGGGGCCTGCCTCCCCATCCTGCCATTGTCCGTGGCCATGTCAGTGACCGTGTCAGTGACATGTGGCTGTGTCAGTCACAACTTCCCTAAGATGTTCTCAGGCTAGCCAGACCTGGAGGCACTGGAAACCTTCTTTGACCTTGATACTTTCTCTTGTTTCTCCATAGACAACCCCTCCCAGCCTGAGACAAGCCTCTTGGGCAGCCCTGGTATTTCTGCCCCACCCGACTCAGACCCAGACCCACGGGCCCTGCTGTTGGCCCGACAGAGAGAGTACAAAGTGGCTGCTCTGAATGCCAAGCGGGCTGGAGACCTAGACCGTGCCCGAGAGCTCATGAGGGTTGGGAAGGTATGGCATCTGCTTCAGAGGCCCTGTGTCCAGCCCCTCATTTCACAGATGTGAGCAGTGACCTGGCCAAGCTTCAGTGAGACTGGTCTGCGGGGGGGTTTCAGCCCAGATCCTTGGGGTTCCCTGGCTTATGTTCCCGCCTTGTTCCTACTGCAGAGATTTGGTGCTGTCCTGGAGGCCCTGGAGAAGGGGCAGCCTGTGGACCTGAGTGCCATGCCCCCGGCACCAGAGGGTCAGTATCGGGGTGGTGGGGGGAGCCTGCTCAGGCTAGGGCCAGGGCTGGCCAAGCACCCCTACCCATACCTACACCTCTGCTCTGGATTCCCCAGACCTGAAGCCCCTTCCACAGGCTTCCCAGGCCCCCACAGCACCCTCAGATACATCCCCGGCAGTGGAGCGAATGCACCCAGTGATGGCCTCTGACATCCCAGCAGCCCCGGGTAGGACTGGGCACACTGTGGAGTGGGGACCTGCAGGGAGGCAGGCAGAGCTGATGCTGTCTCCTTTCTCCTTTCAAGTGGCCCCTGCTGAGCCACAGACAGTGCTGGATGCCCTGCAGCAGAGGCTGAACAAGTACCGCGAGGCAGGCACCCATGCTCGGGGCAGTGGGGATGAGCGCAAGGCCCGGATGCATGAGCGCATTGCCAAGGTGGGCTACAGCCTCCCTCCTGGACCAGCTCTGTCCGTCTGCTCCCTGGTCTTTGAGTCTTCATCTTGTCTGTGTCTCTGGAGCTCTTGCTGTCTCAGGGGCTCTCCTTCCTCCTGGGGCTGCTGTCTTCATCTTCCTCTTTCTGCCTCTGCCTAAGTGGAGCCTGTGACCGCTGCCCACCATAGGTCCCTCCCCCTCCTCTTGCAGCAATATCAAGATGCCATTCGGGCCCACCAGGCAGGACGGAAGGTTGACTTTGCCGAGTTGCCTGTTCCTCCAGGTGAGTGGGGTTTGGCCTGGGGGCTCATGAGGTCTCTGAGCAGGATGGAGGCAGGGGAGAAATGATTTCTCACACATCAGCCTCCACCCTGGGGGAACCACCCATCCCAGCCATGCCCAAGAAGACCCCAACAGGACCCACAGCAGCCTGATGCGTCCTCAAGGCTCCCTGAACCCTCTCCCAGTGTCTCTCTCCTGCAGGATTCCCCCCTATACCTGGCCTGGAGCCCACCGTGGCTACTGAGGAGGATATGATGACAGCTACTTTAGCAACTGCCCAGAAACTGGCCTCCTCAGAGGATACAGCCCCAGTAGAGGAAGAGGAGGATGAGGACAAGGTTTGGCTGAGGGCCCAAGGCTCCAGGGAGTGGTGGGGGGAAATAGCTGATAAGGGGTAAACCCAGCCATTGGTGTCCATATTAACAAGCTCAGCAAGGTAGATATTTTTGCTTTTATTTTATAGAGAAAAAAACTTGGGCTAGGGCACCCAGCTAGGAATTAACAGAGCTGGATTCAGACCAAGGTCTTTCTGACTTCAGAGCCCAGTTCGATCCCCTTCCCCCTACTCTCATGTTGGGAGGTTAGCGCAGAGAACTTTTGAGACTTTTGGTTCTGAGATTCTCTAGGGTCCATGAGGGAAAGCCATTCCTCTCAGGTCACACAGTGAGTGAGTACAGTGTTATGAAGAGAGTCCGAGTCAGGGAACTGCCGTGGCCAGGGTGGGAGACAGAACCCCTGTGACAGCCTCCTGGGCGCCTGCAGGATGAGCCCCCAGCCCAGGCCCCAGCGGCCAAGAAGCCAGCACAGCCTGTCGTCCCTTCATCGCGGCCCCTGCCTGAGCCCAAGGCCTCGAGTTCTAAGGAGGTGCTGAGTCCATCTGGTGAGCTGCAGAGAAGAGGGATGGAGGGGAGGCTGTGGTGAGAGGTGGCATGGCTTCACCTGTGTCCCCTCCTCCAGCACGAGAGCAGCTGACCCTGCTGGAGGCACGGAAACTGCAGTACCAGCGGGCAGCCCTGCAGGCCAAGCGTGGCCGGGACCTGGAGCAGGCCAAAGCCCATCTGCGGGTGGCCAAATCCCTCGAGGCTCAGATCACCCAGGTGCGAGCTGGCCACCCCGTGGACCTCTCCAAGGTGAGTGTTGCCTGGTTAAGCAGCAGGACTTCTCCGGCAGAGAGGTGGGTGGCAGTCCTGATGAGCAGGACTGTGAACAAGGTTGCTTGGAGGAGGTGGGACTTGAATAGGATGCGGTGACAGCTGAGAACTCTTTTGCTGTGTGTCTCCCTGTCCCATGACCCCAAGAGAGCCCGGGGGCCTGCCTGTGGTGAGAGGTGACCAGGCCGGGCAAGGCCAGTGACAGAGCATTGCACTGGGACAGGATGGCAGGCAGTGAGTTCCCATCATTGAGGTTACTGGAAGCTGGAGAAACATTTAGCGTAGATTTCTGGTCTGTTTGGCTCAGTAGAGGAATAATTTGACTCTTGAGGGCCCCTGAGGGGCCTTGTGACCTGGACAGGTACCTTCACCCTTAACGGATGAGGAGGGTGACTTCATCCTGATCCACCATGAGGACCTGCGACTCTCTCAGAAGGCTGAGGAGGTGTATGCCCAGCTACAGAAAATGCTTCTGGAGCAACATGAGGTCAGTCCTCCCCTTCCAGTGCCCATAGCCTCCCCTTGGCGAAAGGCAAGATAGGGTTCAGATTCTAGCTCTTCAGCTTACTGGCTATGAGATCTTGGGTAAGGAATTTCTCTTCTCTAAACCACATTTTCCTTATCTGTAAAATAGGATGATTAATACCCCTCTTGCAGGGCTATGAAGTTCAAACAACAGAGTGCAGGGGGAATTAGCTTGAAGATGGGAGAAAGAAGTGTTTGAGGAGTGTATGTATGTCTATCTGATGGTGTGTCTACCTGAATGGCTGCCTACAAGTCTGGTTGCTAAAGTGATGAGGAAGAAACGGAATTTGCTAAGGGAATCTGGGGGAATGGCTATCCCCAGTAGAGGAAACAGCAAAAACTTGGTGCAGTGGGACTTGGGAACAGTAACCTTGGGTTGTTATGTTGGAGAAGGAGAGGGATGAGGCTACAGAAGGTTGGCGCTTTCAGAAGTCAGGCCTTGAAGGCCAGCTTAGCTGGGTCCTGTCCTGGACCACGGAGTCACTCTGAACCCCCATTTTCAGAAGTGTCTGCTGTTCTCCAAGCAGTTCATGCACCAGGGCAATGTGGCTGAGACCACCCGGTGAGTGCAGGGCTGGGGCTACAGCTTGTGGGGTGGGGAGCAGGAAGTGAGCACTGCCGCGCTAATGTGCACACCTTTTCCTGTCAGGTTTGAGAAGCTTGCTCAAGACCGCAAGAAGCAGCTTGAAATCCTGCAGCTGGCCCAGGCTCAAGGCCTTGACCCTCCTAGCCACCACTTTGAGTTGAAAACATTCCAGACTGTGAGGTGCCAAAGCCTAAGGGAGACCGTGGCTCCATGCAGGACTGGGCAAGAGACTGGGAGTCAGGGGTGGAGACCTAGGTCCCTTGAGTGAGGCTGCTCGGGCTTGGCCCTGACATAGGCCCTGGGGCTGGAGAGGGGCAGGATGTGGTGCCTGCTTGTGAGGAGGGGCTTGGAGCTGTGTGGTCGCTGGGGCAGGAGCCCTGTACTAGTCACAGACCGAGAGGCCTTCACTCCAACTCTGCTGCTCAGGCGTTTTGCCTCCCTGGGCCCACTCTCCTCTTGGCCGCCACCCAGCTGGATAGGCAGGCATTGGAAAAGGGAACCTTTTCCCACTGCTCTCCTTCACTTTGCTTTCCTTGCTTCCTGGCTCTAGGATCTTTGCAGAACTCAACAGCACAGAAATGCATCTGATTGTTGTCCGGGGAATGAACCTCCCAGCCCCTCCAGGTAGCCCTGGGGCCACCCCTACTCTTGTCCAGATGCTCCAGCCCTGGCCAGGAGGAGGCAGTGGCTCTCCCTCTGGTCAAGTGCTGGGGCTCCTGGCTACTTCCTGTGACCCTGATTCGTCCTCCTCCTTCCTAGGGGTGACCCCTGATGACTTGGATGCTTTTGTGCGGTTTGAGTTCCACTACCCTAATTCGGTGAGGTTCCAATAAGCAGGAGGGTCCTGTGAACTCCATCTCCCCTTCCAAGGCCCTGTGCTCTTTTTCTCCCCATCCCTCGGTCTCATTCCCTCTCAGGGTCCCTTCCCTCAGCACTGATGTAGACCAGAGCTCCTGGGCCTGTATCTGGTTTTTTTTTCAAGCTGTCCTGACTTCTCTCTTCTCACTGCTTTAGGACCAGGCTCAAAAAAACAAAACAGCTGTGGTGAAAAACACAAACTCTCCAGGTGAGGACCTACATGCGGGCTGCTTCCTCCTCCCCTCCCCCTCTGATACATGTGTGCAGCACTTGTGTTTCCAGAGTACTTTCAGACCTTGGGAGATAAAGGCAGGTATGACTACTATGTCTCGAATGTAGTTGGGGAAGCTGAAGCTCAGAGAGGAAAAGGGATTTGCATAGGGCCTTAAAGCAGAGGTGGTGGAAATGGGACTTGAATCCAGGAATCCTGACTCCACATTCCAGGCCATTCCCATTTTGATACGATCTGCATCTAACAAGAACTATCCAGGTGAACTTCAAAGCCAGGATTTGGATGCTCTGCCTCCCTCTGGTGGCAGTAACTCTGAATTGCAAGCAGAAAGACAGAGTGGAAGCAAGTGGGCCAGTTTCCACTTGGTCAGGAGATCCCTGCAAGCCAAGTCCCTCCTTCTCCCCCTCTTGCAGAATTTGATCAACTCTTCAAACTAAATATCAACCGAAACCACCGGGGCTTCAGGAGAGTGATTCAAAACAAAGGAATCAAGTTTGAAATCTTCCACAAAGGGTGAGGGCCCATCGGTCAAACACTGCCAAGGTGGGCTGGGAGGAAGGATTGGCTTCTGTTGCTGCCCCTGCCCCTGCTACTATTCAGTTTTCTTGTGCTGGTTTTAGCCAGCTTGTTTCTGCTGTCCTTGCCCAGTCCAGTCCTCTGCTGACTCTTGGCTTTCCAGATCCTTCTTCAGAAGTGACAAGCTGGTTGGCACAGCCCACCTGAAACTGGAGCGGCTGGAGAATGAGTGTGAGATCAGAGAGATTGTGGAGGTAAGGTGGGAAAACTGGAGGACGTGGCCAGAAAAGGGCCAACATTCACTGAATCCCTGTTGTAGGTTTTTTGGTGCTTGTTAATTTAAAAATAGCCGTAAGTGTGCTGTAGAGTATGTGCTATTCCCATTTCACAAATGATGAAATACAGAGGGTCTGAGAAAATTTCATTGTGTCAGAAAGGAAGTAGCTATACTCTTTCCACAACACTCTGAGCTGTTCATGTTCCCTTGAGGGGCCTGATCATGGCTGTCCATGTGGCACCCATGAATTCCTAGGTATCTGGGAGCAGGCTTTTGTTGAGGCAGTTGTGGCAACACAATGAAGTAGAACAAACTCTGGACGTAAAGTTGATAAGGTAGTTCCAAGGAGGGACCTACCAGAATGCAGCTAGTCTGCTTAGGAATCACCCCCAGACAACTCCTTAAGCTGCCCTGAACTCACTGAATTTCACAGGGATGTGCCCCTGACGATAGCAACTGAGATCCACAGAGAAGGGGCTCTGGCAGAGCTGGGCCCAGACCTCGGCTGGTGCCTTCACAGACGGAGGCTTTTCCTGCTACATTGCCTCTGCCTGCTTGGGAGAGTTGTTCTTAAGTGGGGCCTGCTTTGTGTCAGCCCCAGTGAGGTGGGTCAGACTTCAGAGCCTGTAGCACTGCTTTGTACTCCAGCTGCCTCGTCTCCCGCACAGGAGGAAGCACACGGTGGGCGAAAAGGCGGGCATATCCTGACCTTGTTGCACAGTGAACTGTGTGACTGTGTCCCTCATGCCATCTGTGAACAGAGGGTTTGGGCTCAGTGGTTTTCAGGCTGTGCCTTAAAGCCAGAGTATTTCTTCTAGGAGTTACCATGGGGACTGTGGGGCAAACTGAGTCAGCACAGCTCTAGGCTTCTCATCCCCACTTCAGAGCACTGGCGCTTATTTGGATTGATGTATCTTCTGAGACGTACCTAAAACCACCGAACCCAGACAGCAGGAGGTTGGGGTTGTCCTGAAATGGAGACTCTTCTGTTGACATGCAGGATACTTTAGCTTCTCTCTCACCTTGTGAGCACAGGGAGCTGCCGGTCCCCGCCCCACCTCTCAGTTACCATCTCCCTCTCCGCGGTCCTCACAGGTCCTGGATGGAAGGAAGCCCACTGGGGGCAAGCTGGAGGTGAAGGTGAGGCTGCGGGAGCCTCTGAGTGGCCAAGACGTGCAGATGGTCACCGAGAACTGGCTGGTCCTGGAGCCCAGGGGCCTGTGAGGTGGGCAGCTCTCTGGGCCCTTAGAACGTCTGCCTGGGCCCCATGGGAGCCCTTCCGGTACTCAACTCATATCTAAGGAGAAAACCGAGGAATTTCTCATCTGTGAGGAAGACCAAGAGGCAAAACTGTTGGGTTGGGCTCAGGTTCGTTCACGATATTCAGTAGAACTGGGGAAGGAAGCTAACTCTCCCAGGTTGTTGTCAGGAAACCCTTCCTGAAACCTACTTGGACATTCATGCAGTTTAGACTTCTGTGCTCTGTGCCCGTGTGCAACAGAGGGTCAACGCTGGAGTGGAGTCAAGCTGGAGACTCTTCTCCAGCTTTTCCCCCTGGGCTTCGCTGGCTACAGAAGTCTTTGTACATAAAGGAGATGCTGCTAAACAAGTACCAAAGACCTGTTAAGCACGTGCATTACTGACCACGGCTCTGGTCTTTCCCGTTGCTGGCCTCTCCCCAGGCCTCCACCAAAGCAGGCTGGATTCCAGGGTTTCCCCCTCCCTCTCTGTCCGGGCAGGGCAAGGACAGCCTCACTGCTCTGCCATGGAGCCTTGTAACCAACCCCTTAACCCCTGTGAATCAACTGTTTGCAACCTGCCCCAGCCCCCATTTGCACCATTTCTAGACGTGCCTTTAAAAGATAAAACTGTAAGGGATGGGAAAGCGCGAGTGTGATCCGGACCCCCCTCCCCATAGGGCAGGGCAGGGTTCTGTGACTCCAGTTGGTCGGCAGCCGCCTGTCCCCCCAACTCAGTTGACCCCAGCCCCGCCTGTGCCTTGCCTCCCGACAGCTGCTGCCATAGCCTCCCTGCTTCCCAACGCTCTCAGTGGGATTTTGTTCAGGACTGTGTGGTGGGAAGTGAGAGCAGGTTATCTTGAGTTAGGTCCATGTACCTGAGACTGAGACTGTTAACTGAGGAAGAAAGAAAAAAAATTTATATATATATATATATATTTATATATATATATATATATATATATAAATATGTAGATGTAACTGATTTTATTTAAGAAACTAGGTCTAATTCATTGTAGGGGGTTTACGTTCTCACAAAATAACCATCAAAGTCTTAAACAAAAGCCCTGCTCCTCCCTGTCACTGCCCCCCACCACCCCCACCCCATCACTTTTTAAAAGCCAGAGTGGCAGTAACATTTGTTAATTGACAGAAACTGCAGTTATGGCTTCCTCTTCAGAGACCAGGCAGGAGAAGCCTTGCCTCTTCATCTTATCACCTAGGGAAATCCCTAAATTTCTTCCCAAGAAATTCTTTGGATTTATTTTTGTGAACAGATGGAGATCATGGAGGGATTTATATCAATATTTGCAGTAGACTTAATGTTCAAAACTGCAATAGTCTATATCTCTTAAAAATAAACTTTAACACCCCATCTTTTCCCCCCTTTCTTTGAAACATTGTTTAACAAAGCATTCCTGAAGATAATATTTTAAGGCTCTACATGAAGCAGATACATTCAACTTACTGATGATTGTAGTCCTGCAAACACACAAGTTTGGGATTGAGCTTTTGTGTGTGCGTCTTTTTCTGGGATGCAGCTGGACCACACTTCCCTGCCCTTAAGAGCAGAGCTTATAGTGTAACAACAGACAACAGATAACTTCTGAGAGCTAGAAAGCTAGTCTAGCTAGAAGGCTAATCTTAACTTACTAAAAATTCCATAGATGTGAGACTTAACACTTAAATGCAGTCCTATCTGTGTGTCATACAAGCAGCCATCTAGAATGAAAAGGAGGGCTGTCAGCCCTCATAAGGTGGCCTAGAGCAGAGAGGGAACCAGAAGAGGGTTCCTGACTCAACCTAGTCTTCCCTTAGGGTTTGTAAGTGCTAAGAAGGCTTGACGTTTCTGACCAGTACTAGGAATGTCTAAACTCAGTCCTCTGCTAGAAATCGGATAGCAAGTTTTTTTCTGTGGTTCAACGATTTCTCATCATAACCTGTTCAATTTCCTTCTGCTTCACTGCCCTTTGCTTTTTGAAAACGAGAACCTCCAGGCTGAGAGAGGCAAGGCAAAACCGCCCACTGGACTTAGAAACTAAGGTTCTTAAAAGGCCTTTGTTGTAGCCCAGGCATGCAGGGGTCACTGGCATGGGAGGAGCCTGCCCAGCCTCATCTTGTGCTAAGATTTATCCAAATACAGCATTTCAGCAGTGCAGATTAGTGACTTGTGGGCAGTTGGGAACCAGCCATGACCCAAATCATTTTTAAATTTTAAAATTTCTTTTCAATTGTATAGGACATACTTTCTTCTGAATACAATATGGAAGGAATTTATCTTAGAATCAGGAAGTCTTGCTCACAATTAAAGGGCAGACTAGTTTGCATTTTATTACGCTCCTTTCTCACGGTTCTATTCTGAAACCTATATTGTTGCTTCCCAGTTTTTGAGTGTTTTCCAAATATTTGTGGGCAGTTTTTAAACACTCATTTATCCCTTAAGTTAAGGCAGCTGCTTTGAAGATGAAACTCTGGGGCTGAGACTAGCAGAAGGAAGCTTGCATCTGATTCAGTTCCATCACAGATGGATTCTTCCCTTCTCTTAGCCTCAGCTTCCCAAACTCTAAAATGGACATTCTCATTCCTCTTATGCTCCTTCTCCCTTCTGGCTACATTATAGTCCTCCAAGTCCCGTTAACCATCATTACTAAAATTATTTCAGCATTATTATTAAACAACTATCACAGACTTTTTCTAGAAACAGTGTTCAGCAGATTTCTTACTGTCTGAAGTGCATTAAATGCATAAATTATTCCCCAAGTGACTAGTTATGATAGAAGAAAATTTAGTTGGAAATTCTGGGCTTACCAACATTCAGGAACCAGTGTAGGTGAGGGAAGACACTAGATGGGAACTTAAACAGGGCAGAGTTCAATTTATCTACAGCCCTAGAAACCAGTCAATCATAAAGGAAATGAACTTTGAATATTTACTGGAAGGACAGATGCTGAAGCTGAAGCTCCAATTCTTTGGCCACCTGATGCGAAGAGCCGACTCATTGGAAAAGACCCCGATGCTGGGAAAGATTGAGGGCAGGAGGAGAAGGTGGTGACAGGAGCAGATAGTTAAACAGTGTCACTGACTCAATGGACATGAATTTGAGCAAATTCCAGGAGATACTGGAGGACAAGGGAGCTTGGCATGCTGCAGTTCATGGCGTTGCAGTCAGACATGACTGAGCAACTGACCAACAAGAGTCCAGTAGGTGCTCAGATACATGTTGATTTAAAAAAACTGGAGAAACTACACTGCCTAGCATTTGGTGAGAATTTGGTAATTTTTTAAAAATGTAGTAATACCAGAATGGCAGTTCTATTCCTCATTATAGGATCTCTGTATCTCAATCTGAGTTTACATTATAGAAGAATCTGCCTTATTTATTTAGAAACATGATGTTTCCAGTTCTATACAGCATACAGTATATAAAAACAAAAGTGAAACAAGGGAAAACAGTAAACTAGCCTTGGCTATCTTATGTCCAATCCCACAAGATGATTTCATTAAATATAAAGGAAATTTTATGCAGTTGAGAATGGACCCGACTCTGCAAGGACAGAGTCTGTTCTTAGAAAGGTTTGCACTGATCTGTAAGAAACGTGTACAACTGCAAGGTCTGTTCAGCTGAGAAGGAAGAAAGGTAACTCCTGTAGGACAGAACCAAGAGAGCCAGCTCCTGGGGAAGCTCCAGTGTAGACCAAGCTGGATGTTGGACCCCAAGTTCCTACTACCCCTGTTAACAAGTGCATCCGGTGCCTGTCAGGTTTAGGGGGTGACAGTCCAGGGCTTGGTCCTTACAAGCTGGTGTTCTTCCTTTGGAAGCTCCCAGTCTATGGGAAAGGTTACAATCCCAGCCCTCTGCAGCCACGATCAGCGAAGCGTATGAAGAAGCAGATGTAGAATGTGGATTTTCCCCTCCGGCCCAATAGAAGAGGGATAAACCTTGGGCTTCACCAGTGGCTCAGCAGTAAAGAATCCAATGCAGTTCAATCCCTGGATCAGGAAGATTCCCTGGAGGAGGGCATGGCACTCCTCCAGTATTCTGGCCTGGAGAATCCCATGGATAGAGGAGTCTGGCGGGCTATAGTCCATGGGGTCACGAGAGTTGGACAGACCTGAGTGACTAAACAAAAACAACAGACACCTTTGGGCCTCAGAAAACAGCTACTAACCTGAAGGGAGCTCCACAGCCTGTAATGCCAAGTACTAGGCCTAGCTCCAGCCGCCGAGGAGCAGCCTCTCGCTGTCTTGGGCCTGCACTACCTTCTAGGGGATTTTTGGAACTGTCCTTTCACTGCAGAGGCACCAGCCTCCTCCTTGGCCTGGGGTTTTAGAAAATGCCAGTGACGAGGAAGTGAGCTGCCCTAGAGCAGCGTTTTTCAAACCGTGGGTTGTGAAATCTATTTGGTCTGACTAAATTTTTCATTAAGGAGAAAATGATCAGCATGCATCACATATGTCACAGGTAAAACCGAGTCTTGCCTTCTAATACCACTTCTACTAAAAAAAAAACACCCAACTGATTCCAAGGCTGGGGCAGGGTAAGCACAAGATGACACTGGGGCATCTTGTTAGGCCAGAAAAGGAAGTGTTAAGAAACAGGAGCATGTGACAAGGATGTGGGAGCTCACCTAAATAATGAATTAGAACCATTCAAAGAGTAATCCCAAGTCCAGAATGAAAGTTAATTAAATGAGTAAATAAGAAAGAAGGGCTTTGGGAACTTTCTTGGCAGTCCAGGGGTTAAGACTCCATACTTCCAAAGTAGGAGATGTGATTTCAATCCCTGGTTGGGGAACTAAGATCCCACATACTGTGTAGTGCAGCACTCCCCCAGCCCCACACACACACACCCCCACCCATATACACCCACACACCCACCCATACACACACACTCACCCATATACACACACACCCATACACCCACACACACACACACACCCCCACACACACCCACAAGTTGGGCATTAAAGTGAAAGTGAAGTGAGAGTCGCTCAGTCATGTCTGACTCTTTGCAACCCCATGGACTGAATAGTCCATGGAATTCTCCACGCAAGAATACTGGAGTGGGTAGCATTTCCTTCTCCAGGGGATCTTCCCAACCCAGGGATCAAACCCAGGTCTCCTGCATTGCAGGAGGATTCTTTACCAGCATTAAACTTACATATATATATGTGTGTGTGTGTGTGTGTTTGTGTGTGTGTGTGTGTGTTTGTGTGTGTGTGTGTGTATATGTATATGTATATATATATATAAAAAGAAGGGTGTTTGCTTATAGGTAAATCAAGTGCAACTGATAAACAGGAAGTGCTGGAATTGAACAATCTTGACGCCATCATAGTAAAAGATCAACTCAGGCAAGAAACAGCAGAGTGCTAAATCTAAGGGGACGTTTCAGTGAGTAAGATCTCCATATGACCAGAGTGTCTACACAAACCAGTTATTTGTTCTAAGAGGGGAAATATCCAGTGGAGAAACCAGACAACACCTTGACCGGGTAAAAATTTATCATCAATGAGGGGCAGAAGGACATACATCTAAGTGACCCATGATGTGATGTCCCAAGAAGGACACAACATCACTTGGGTAGGATTCTGGCCAAGAATGCATAATTCATCTAATTCTGAGGAAATACCAACCAAGTTAAAAATGGGGCATTTTCTGTTAAATGAGTTGGAAGAACCTATATTCAGCAAAAATATCAATGACATAAAAAATAAAGGTGAGTCATGACAGAAACTTACCATGTTCTGATCTAGGCTGGAAGCTTCACTGGATGGGAAGGACGCTGGGTTAAAATGTCAAACTGAAGTGGAGCCTGTCCTGCGGTGATGTGAGAGGATACCCTTATTTGTAGGAAGTAAGCATTAACGTACTTAGGGGTGAAGGACTTTGATGTATGCAATGTATGTACTTCTCAATGCCTCAGTTTTTTATGGAGAGAAAAGGAGAGAAAGGAACACTGATAAAGCAAACAAGTTAATCTGTAAATAACCGGTGAATCTGGGTAAAGCATACATAGATTGTTTGTTTTTTTAACTTGCCACTTTCCTGGAAGTTTAAATTATTTCTCAATAAAATATTTTTAACAATACCTTCAATGTAGAGAGCTCCCTGGTGGTCCAGTGGTTAGGAAGGACCTGGCACTTGCACTGCCAGAGCCACAGGATTCAATTCCTGGTCAGGAAACGTAAGATCCTGTAAGCCATGTGGTGATGCCAAAAATAAATAAAATGCTTCTAGTGTATATTATAACTAGAAACGTCTTGGGTATAATCTATCAGCTTTCACAGAAAGGTCCAGTTCAGTATCTGTCATTCAGTCTGGCAGGTCTTGAAAGAACCTGAACTGCGCTTTACTATTCAAGTGACCTCATTTATACTGAGTCGCCCTTCTTTGGATAGAAGAGAGATAATCCTTTGGTTCTTTGATTCACTTCATGAATAATCTAGGGGAAAAAATACCTAAGTGTGACTTTGTGAGGTCGCTGTAATGTATCTGGGACAAGATCAGTGTGAAACTGTCCGTTTTACATCAATTCTGTATAGAGAGTTCAAGACTGATGCTTCATTTTTTTTATTTCCCTTCTGCCCTCCCACCCACCCTTGGTGATGGCTGTACCCATTTGAGCATTTCTGAGCACAAGACCAAAAGTAAGTCTTAAAACAGAGGAGCAGAATTCTTGTCTAAACAGTAACAGAAGGGGATTAGCTGCAAGGATAGCATAACTGTTGTGCAGTAACAGAAGCTGCCCAGATCCTCTTGGTGGACAATGCATAGAAGACTTAGAATTATGGAACATCTGTCCCTCCACCACCCCTTCCCACCCCTGTCCCCCAAACCCCCACTCCCACCCCACCCCCCATTAATAGTGTTAACAAAAGCTTAATTTTCCAGTTCTAAAGTGCAAATGATTTGGGTATGACTGCTGTTGCAACAGGTCTGAACAGAAAACAGTGAAGTCCTCTCTGTCTACGCGATGTTTTCCAGAATATAAAAGATGAGTTCCATGACGATGGGGCCCTCACTGAGCTGGCAGGCCCCTCCATGGATCACCGGCACCAGAGCGCTGTCCAGATCGTTCATGTACTGCGAGGGAAGGGGCTGGCCATTGCTCCCTGCTTGATAGCCAACCTACACCATGGAAAGAAGGGGACGACAGGTTACTGGACAGAGAAGATCTCTCCAGAGGACTGGAGGGCCAAGAGGCTGAGCAGGAAAGGAGATGTCCTTTTTGGCTAGGGGCTAGACACTGGCAGTAAACACAAACTACTTCTCTTCCTTAGAACTGTCACTTACCATCCTACATATATTCATCCTGCCCCTACCACCTCATAGCTGTAAGACCTTGGGCAAGACAACCTGTTATGGTCTCAGTTTCCCAGGAAGGGAAGTTGGGGCACAGAGAGGTGTGGAATGTCAGCAATAGTACATAAACCTTTGGTTGTAGAAGTTAAAATGAGAAATATACTGGGTAAACTCCCTAACTCAACAGGAACTGAACACCTGTCCTTCCATCCATTTCTCCACATACCATTTTTTAAACACCTACAAACACAGGAATTCAAGCATGAATGTAAACAGGGCCCCTGCCCTCAAGAGCCCCACATATTTAGTAGAAAAAAATGCTTGTTATTTTATGTGAAGTAATTCTCTCTCTAGTCAGATTATCAGTACCATTTGGAAAAGGGTTGTAATACTCATTTGTATTACCCTGACATGCTTAGTTAAAGCATTGGGCAAGACCATAAGTAGAAAATAACTATCTGTTGATTGATGACTAGTCAAGAAATGGAACTAAACATATGACCTTTCACATTTTCCCTGATAATGACACAAATGGCCAAAGCAGGAGCACTGGGACATGTCACAGGGATCTAATCCAAAAGAGCGACTTCCTTGGCTGTCCAGTGGTTACAAATCTGCACTCCAAATGCAGAGAACCCCAGGTTGATCCCTGGTCAGGGAACTAAGATCCCACATGCTGCCCCAAAATAATAATAAATAAAATCCAAAGGAAACGTAGAGAGATTAGAGTGCTAGGCCATATAAGAGACACTGGGACAAGGAAGTGAGGGCAGGTTGCACTCAGACTGGATTATGACTACTCAGAGCACACAGGGGAGTAAGACGGGGAGGAAAGCCCGGCCACGAGACACCGCGCTGACAGGAACACTAACGCGGAAATGGTTCAAGTCACATCCACGAACTAGCACGGCAATGTTGGTGCTAAGAAAAACACAAGTAGAACTGCAGAGACCAGTCAGCAGAAGCCTGCTGTGGTTGGACTAAGAAAACAACAGGGGACGGGACAGCCTGGAACCTGCTCTCTAAAGGAGGCAGGGTGGCCCCTATGTCACTCACACAGGGCGGCAGGTCCTCACACTTCTTACCCCACACTAAAAAGAAAGACAAGGCAAGACATTCAGGTGAGGGAGCCAGAGTTCACACGGTTCAGAGGCTGACCAAGCACCACATCCAGCTGTCTTACCAGCAGACGGAAGGCCAGAGACTACATCCCGTCAGGCCCAAGTGCAGAGACTTGTACTCTCTGGGTTGCAGGAAGAAAACTCGTGTCAGAAAAAAGATACTGCCCAAGACCTGCTTCAAAGGCTGAGATTCTTACCTGATCTGAGTCAAGTGTCACACGAAGTCCCAGTTTTGTCATTCCATCTTCTTTCAGAAGCTTCAGGTGGGGACACAGAGCAAGACAAAAAGCCTTGGCAACATGCTCCGTTAGCCGGCTGTGATCTGCAGGATCACTCAGGCAATTGTGCTGGTCATCATTTTCTAGGAAAAACACCTGTTCCCCAAACAAAAGAGACTTTTAAGCTTGTGTCCAGGAGATGTGGGAGGAAGTGAGTGCACCAGCTCATGGATATGAGTACCCTGACTCCCTGAGACGTGCGGGAAGACCAGACACAGAACACCAAGAAAAGCAGGGCACTGACATCTCATGTCTAAGTAACAGCCTCTGCCTCTCACAGTGTATGCGTCCACAGGATGGTAACTACCACTTACTGATCTCCCTAAAAGCCATGGCCGCAGTCATAATGGTACATTCTGTTCAGAACTGGAAAAGGCTTGCATTTTGCAATGTGTACTTCTAAAAGGACACATTGCAACTTTCTAAAGAGAACGGTTCTTATAGATCACATCACCTAACACCTGCATATTACTGCTCACTCATAGAAGAGAGGGGACTCACTCAGAGCCCAGGTGAGAATCTGCGTCTTTTGCCTCTCATCACAGACAGAGCTCTTCCTACCACATGGCTCTGCCACTGCTGAGGCCAAAGCTGTGTCACTGTGAACTGAGCACCACGCTGGGCGCAGGCGGAAGCACAGCAGATCTGGAACTGAGACCTGAGTCCTATCACACAGAGGAGGGTCCTGAGCAAGTCCTCTGGCTTCTTAATGCCGATTTGCCTCTGTAAAACGAGAAGCACCTACCTTCTCTGGTTATCGTATAAATGATATAAAAGCAAAACATAGGCTGATTCATGTTGATGTTTGGCAGAAACCAACACAATTCTGTAAAGCAATTATCCTTCAAATAAAAAATACATTTAAAATTTTATAGAAAGCAAAACATAAAAGATACAGACATGTAAATATAGAATGCTTCTCTATACCAACACTTGGCTTACGGCTCAAGCAGTGGCTTATATTAAGAATCTGCAAAGGGGTAGCTCTGAAGCCTGGTGCCCGATGCATTCGTGAAAATGGCAGTGTGAAGTGATAGACGGAACTCTCAAGTGGGAGTCAGGAGACTCTGGTCCCTGCTCTGCCAGCAACCAGCATTAGACAAATCACAGAGTCACCTGGCCTCTCTGAGACTGTTTTCTCATCATGTAATTTCTCATTCCTCATCTCCCTATCTCAGGGGATCAGCGGGGAGCAAAAAAGAGGGAGCAGAGGTCAAACTACTCTGTAAGCAGTAAAGACATTCACATGTTTCAGACCCTCGACTACTCAAGATATGTCAAACAGATGATCATTACAAAGCAAGCAGATAAAACCACTCAGCTGCATATAAAATTACCAAGTCTGGTATGAAAGATGTCACTTGGAACAACAGCTCAAGAACTTCTAGCCTCTGTGTTGTCAGGAACCAGCTAGTAAACTTGGGTTACTAGGCACCTATCCTCCCTTGGCTCAGTTACCTTGTGTGTAAAATGGAGAAGGCAGAAGTCACAGAACTTCTTAAATTAAAAAAAATTAAGACTTTTAAAGCTTCCAGAAATCCTAGAGATCTTATAATTTAATATTTGATTTTTATAGACAGGTATAAATGAGCTTCAAAAGAAATCAAGAGATCCAGAACCTACCTGTTTATTCTCAAGAAATAAACTTTCTGATTTGTTTGATGCGCTTCCCACATGGCGCTAGTGGCAAAGAACCTGTCTGCCAATGCAGGAGACATAGGTTCAATCCCTGGGTCCAGATACCCTGGAGGAGGGCATGGCAACCCACTCCAGTATTCTTGGATAATCTCACGTGAGATTCTGGAGAATTTCACGAACAGAGGGGCCTAGTGGGCTACAGTCCAGAGGGTTGCAAAGAATCAGACACAATTGAAATGAATTAGCATGCACGCACGCACATACACATATATAGGGTCCCTGCCTGGCTCCTCTCACCCCTGGGTAAGCCTCTAATACAGCTCTAAGAAACAATATAGTAGAAAACAGGTTAGGAGTCGGCCACATCTGGGTTTGATCAGGACTTTACCAGCGCTTACTTGCCATGTAATCCTGGACAAGTTAGTTTCTGAGCTTTAGTTTTCTTATTTGTGAGATAAGTCTATTTTTAAAAGACAGTGTTATCTAAGTTATAACTGAGAGCAACATAACCAGCCTAGCTTTCTGAAGAATGCAGCAAAGACAGTATGTACCCTTCAGAGATGCACCCTTCTTGAGGTCCAGTGTGAACAAATTTCTAAAAGCTAGTTCATGGGGCGGAGATGTCAGACCGCTGCAGGCCACACTTGGTGCATTTCCTTCCAGTGAGCTAAGAGAGACCAGAGGGAACTGGAGTATAGAAGGTAACAGAGATTTTTTTCCCCCTTATCCTCCAGAATCAGTCCAGAATGTGTCTGGGCCAAGTAAAAAGTTGTCTTCAAAGGAGGGGGTCAAGGATGCCAAGTTTCTATTTCCTTACCTCGGTCCATCTGATGACCTTTCCATTCGCTTTATACTCTGATCCATGGAATATCTTCACACTTGTTATAGACTCCATGGACTTCCCATCTATGGGACTTAGGACACTAAAACAGAAACAAAGGAAAGAGATGAAAGCAGCTCTTAGAAGAACTGCTTCTCTCTTATCATATACTGGGTGCCTTGCTGGAAACACCTGTGCAAAACATCACAAAAGAAGCAGCCACTGCCCCAAAATGTACATGAACAGCGCTCTCAGGGAGGCGCCTGTGCACTGAAATAATTCCGAGGACACACGTGTGAAAAAGGAGTCCTGATGGCAGAAGCTGGTTCTTTAACGTAAAGAAACTGTTTCCAAGCCTGCTCTCTTTCCCTCGTGTTCCTCCCTTCAGTGGCTGCACAGACCCACACCCAGCCCTGCTCCCTGCTCCACCACCACACCATCACGTCATACCCTCCATACATCTGTGTATCCGCCTCACAAACAAACTTCCGAAGGGGAAGGTACATGATATACTCATTTCCATGTGCTATACTCACAGTCTGACACACAACATAGGAGTTCAGTGTTTACAGACTAAAGGAGTTATTTGGCCAAGTATGTTAATTATGACAGTGCTGGTATGAACTGATGAACGTGCATCTCTATTATCTCTCGAAACAAGTTCCCTTCAGTGCTGCATAGCACTCCTAGGTTCCTGAATTGAAAGGCCACATTTTATGGTTGTGTCCTCTCCAAAATATAGCAAGTATAAATATGTGGATGTACACACTCATTCTGATGAGGAGTCAAAGTAATTGTTGTGAACTTTTCCTAACAACTTTCAAGCCTGTTTATGTTTTTGAATCTCTATGTATAAAAGATCAAATTTAACCTAATGTTGACTATCAGGGACATGCTACATTTGACTGAATTAAAATTATTTAAACATTGTTAAGTTTAATTTCTAACTCATCAGACAGTATAAAAACTAGAGCAGCCTTAGTTGATAAGAACTCTCTTGATAAAGGATACCCTGACATTGTGGGACAAGCTAGAAAACATTCTGTCTACACACTATACGCTAAACTCCTGGGTTTGAGAGCTTTCCCTGATGAGTTCTTGTTCTTTTTTCTAAGATGCTGCTACTGTTGTAGGAAGTGACCACCTACTTGTTAGCTACCAATACCATATGGCATCCGATTGTCAGATTACCAATTTTTTGTCCTAATGACCATGGAATTTGTTGTGATAATATAGATGCTTGCCCATATCGGTTCACACCATCAACCTAACAACCCACTATAATAGAGAATTAAACACAAATTGATTTTGAAATTAAGTTTTCCAGGAAGTATGGGAAGATAAAATATAAGTTATAAAGTAGACAAACATACTCATTGATTTAGAAATTGCTTCTGTTTGTTCAATAACAAAAGTTTTTAAAACATTCTTTTAAAAAAATCTGGTATGCCATGCTGCGAACGCCTTCTATCTGCCTTCGCTCCTGCCGTTCCGTCACACTGGCAGGCCCACTCTGCCACAGCTGGGCAGCAAATATCTACCATCTTACCAGACTCAGCTCAAGAGGCAGCCATTCCTCTAGGAAGTCATTCCTGAATCCTGCCCTACTGCCTCTACTGAGTTCCTCATTTCTCTTTTATCTTTACTGTCTTCTATAGAGTTTTCTATGAGCATCTTCCATACTTTGGTGCTCTTATTATGACTATCTTCAAAACTTAGACTGAGTCACCTGTCACCAAGGACCATGAATTCATTTTTGCCTTTTCCGAAGCCCACATACAGAATTATTGCCTGAAGGATGAATGGGAGAAAGCTTAATACAATGAAGTTCGACATACTTATTCAATTAATCAGTTTTTTAAAGAACCTACAGGTGCCATACAGTGTTTCAGGTGATGATGACACAGCAGTAAACAAACCAGCAAAAATTCCTGCCCTCATGGATCTGACATTCCAGAGCCAATATAATAAAATAAATAAGTAAAAATATATTATATGTTAGTGAGTTATAGGTACCCTTAAATATAATATGGGGAAGGGGAGTATGAAGTATTTGGTGGAGGAGGGAAGAAATGTGTATGAGAGGCTTACAATGTAGTAGGCTGGCCAGGGAAGCCTTTGTTGAGAAAGTGAAGGTACAAAGGTCTGAGGGCAGAAGTACAGCTGATATATTCATACAAGGAGCCAGATAGTTTCTGAGAAGTAAGAGAGTGGGCAGGGGATTGTCTAAGGCTTGTAAGTTGTAGCAGGCTTTGGCTTTTACCCTGAATGACCTGGAAGTCAGTGGTGAGTTTTGAGCAAGCAGTGACATTGCTCTGGCTGCTGTCCTGGAAACTGACTAGGCTAGGAGGAGGAAGGAGGCCAAGACTAGAAACAAGGAAACCAATCAGGAGCCTGCTGCAATAATGCAGACCGAATGATGGCAGGAGAAGCAGTGAGCAGTGGTACAATTCTGGACATGTTTAAAAAGAAAGCTAACAGGCTCTACTGCTGGAAAGCTGTAGGGTGTGAGGCAGAGTGTCGAAGATGACTCCAGGGTTTTGGCTTGAACCATCAGAAACATAGTTGCCATATTCCAGAGATGAACATAGAATTTGAAGCCCAAGGAGGTGGCTTTAAGTCCTAGCCCAGCCACTTCCAAGCTTTGTGGAGTCATTTATCCTTTTGGTGTTTATTCACTCATCTGTAGTTGTTATAGAAAATGAAACAATATTAGCAAAAGTGTTTTGTAAACCAAAAAGGCTTAGGTTTTACTATTATCTCAATAACTTTAGAGGGACTGCTGTGTTTCATCAGCTCCTTCCTTCCCCTTCCCTTCAAAAATATGCATAGAAACTCCTTCAGGAACTAAGCCAAGAAATCAGAAATTTAAAAATCCATGTTATAATACAAAGCAGTCCTTTTAGGCAGGGGTTTCAGGAAAGTAATAAAATGCCAGTCTAGATAAAATCCAGAGGCTAGCCCATGACGAAATGCCACTGAGGGGGCGTTTGCTGCATTTACCCCTTGTTGACGTCCTTGTCGTCATCCACCCACTGGATGTGGATTTGCTCCTGGGGGTCCTCGGCCTCTGCCTTGCCACAGGTGATGCTGAAGTCCTTCATCTCCCGCAGTGCCTGCCTCAGGGCATCCATGTTCTCTGCAGTGATCTGGACCATAACGCCATCTGAGAATCAGCACCAAGACAATACAGATGAAAACAGTGCAAAGCCAGGGAGAGGGGCAGAGGAAACTCTGTACCTGGCATCTAGCAAATCCCTCCAGGATTAAACGTGAAACTTCTGTTCTCTAAAGCTGACAGATACAAAGAGGTTTTGTCCTTTGAGCTCAACCTCTTACTTACTCAAAGTGTTACGAGGAGCAAATGCCAAGATGGATTCTGCTTAAAACACCTGCCTGTTGATTTCACTTCAGGCACAACTAAGTTTGTCCTGAGACTGCTCAAAGGGAAAACTTACAATGGTCACATCCCTCTTTTGGACACACAGAGCATTTTGTTCGTGTTTCCACTGTTGCATCATGCTCTAATCATATTCATTTGTTTGTATCACTCACCTTACTATGACTGCATATAGTGAATGCCAGTGCTTGTTAAACAAATCACTGAATAAACAACAGTAGTAACCTGGGGAGTAATTCCATTTATTGACTGGCAATAAGGCAAATCTACCATGTATGTTTTACATGGGCTGCCATGAGCCAACAGATGATAACTATTTGGGGGATACCACCTAAGTTAAAGGAAAGTACTGAAATTGAGGGAGTAAGCTGTCACATACTGAGCAGTTATCTTGCTTCTCTGACACATAATTTTGTCAACTGAAATAATTTCTAAAGACCATCAGTAAAATTTTCATAAATAGGTAGCTAACTGCTCTACTGACACACATGGCGAAATATAAGACCTAAGAAATTCCCAAGCCAAAGACATATATGTAACTTTTTAAATACATTATTGTGCATTTGTAAGGATTTCTTTCAGTTCAGTTTATCATTTTGACTTTTAAGGGGTGCTTTTTAAGCATCTTGTAAAGACACAGTTTAAAGGTAGTCAATATTTGATTACAAAGGCATTAATCAGTCATTTAATGCCTAGATTTCTTGATGAGGAAGTAGAACGACTAACTCCTAGATTTCTTAATTTCTTAATAGAATATTTCTGCCTTGAGTTGTGAAATTAAGTTGCGAAATATTAGCATACTTTGCTCTTCACTTGCTGTTTTATTGGGTTTGGCAATAAAGGAGGTCAAAGTCAATCTCTGTTAACATACGTTAAGTTTATCTATGTATTTCAATTAACACAAAGGAATCCACCCTCAGGAAGAACTGCTCTTAGGGCACTGGAGTGAGCCACAGTGGAAATGAAAATCTGTCATTCTGTATGCAGACTGTACTTTCCAAAGATAATATAGCATCTCCTGTCTCACATGCTTTTCTACAACGCTACCTTTCCATTTCCCCATCAAGAAATGGAGTCTAACTCCTCTCCCTGCAGCAGACTTATGACCACTTCCACCACCAGAAGATGATGGATGTGACTGTATGATTTTCAAGGCTTGGCCATAAAACCAATGTGGCTTTGGCCTTGTGCTGGAATACTTGTGGTTGGAATTCTAAGCCACCATATAAGAAGTCCAAATAGCCCAAGGCCGCATGCTAAACAGTCCATTGTTATGGACTCCAGTCATCTTTCCTAGTCTTTAAATCATCCCAAGATGGGCCCCAGACATGTGAGTCAACAAACTTTCAGATAATTCTAGCTCCTGGCTATCAAGTAACCATCAGCCTTCAAGTCATCCCAACTGAGGCCCCAGACATCAATGAGCAAGATCAAGCCATCCCTGCATTGCCCTGTCAAGGGCAGACCCAGCGCAATCAGTGAGGGTGATAAAATAGTTGCTTTAAGCCATTAAATTCTGGTTAATCTGTTATGCAACAAGAGTAACTAGATCAAAATACAGTGAAGAATAGTTGAGGAAGAAAATATCCAGTGATAAACCATAATGGAAAAGAATATGAAAAATAATGTAATGTATATATATATACATATATAACTGAATCACATTGCTGTACAGTAGAAATTAACATTGTAAATCAACTATACTTCAATAAAATAAATTTATAAGTGGGGCTGAACTTCATCTACTTATTTACAGATTTGCACCCAGTGATGTATCTGAACTCAGACTACGTCCCCTTGGATACCTTATTCCAGAGCTCTGAAAAGCCATCTCTCTTAACTTTATGTCGGTGTCCCATGGCATCTCTACCATTTACTCCCTTCTTTGGAGAGTTAAGCATCCTTATGACAGTCTTAATTAGCTGTACAGTGAGATGCTATTGAATAAATAACTTCTATGAAGTCAGAAGTCTATGGCAAAAGTGTCAAGTTTTCCTTTAATGTCCCTTGTTTTTCAGTTGTATAATTAAGACTGATCTATGTACATGCAGTAAATAACCCATTCTTTACCTTCCACAATGCTGGACTTGGCAAGATATCCTGAAGAGGATTTCAGAGCGCCACTGAACACAAAGAAACTGGCACCAGTCACTAGAATAGCAATAGAAATAGGTTAGTGAAGAAAGATTTTGAGATGGAAGGACTGAAAATAATAATGAAACACTTGGTAGTTGGGAACTCAAACCATTATACAGAAAATAAAAAACACTTACTCTATACACTACCATATACGAGTAACCAATAACTCAAATACTAATGAGAGCTTAGAGAATGAGGTTTTAAGATACACTCTTCCATTTTGTTTTGAGCTCCCTTCAATCAAGAAGCAAGGAAATCTTAGTAGTCAAGACTAAGGTTTGGTCTGCAGCTTGTTTTGTAAATAAAATTTTATTGGAACACAGCCATATTCATTCATTTCTATATTGTCTATGGCAGTTTTTGAAGTATGATGCCAAAGTGTTGGCAACAAAGACCACAGGTTTGCAAAGCCTAAAATATTTATCATATAGCCATTCACAGAAAAAGTTTGCTGACCCCGGATCTAATTCATTGCTTTTTTTTAAGAGCAAATATATTTTGAATATGGAGATATGGTTGCCAACTATTTTACTTACCAAGTGGAGTTTTAAAAAACAAATACGTATTTAAAAGATGAACACCTCTTCATAAAAGAAAGGATATTTAATTACATTTTGCTTTATAAAACTGCACTACACTGTTTTGTTTCTCTACATCTTACATTGGACTAAGATATTCCAACTCCCTACCCACTGGCCCTACAGCATCTCTAATGGGTAGGTCATCCAGTCTTTGTCAAAGACTCCTAGTGACAGGGAGCCCGCAACAGCACAAGGCAACCATTTCTATTTCTGGATAGCTCTCAGTGTTACAGAGTGTGCTCTCAAACAGAGCCCAAATCTAGATCCTTGTAGCTTTCACCCACTGGTGCTGGTTTTGGTCTTTTGTAACTATAGAGAGTAAGCTGAATATTATTTCCACATAATAGAGAACCTTAAAAATAGAGATACCTATTTTTCACCCTCTTTCAATCTATACTTTTCTAGGTTAAACATTTATATTTTATTCAAGAGATCTTCCTGTGACCTAGTTTTCAAACTTCTCACTGGCCTTGAATCATCCTTTGAAGACCTTCTAGTTTTATCAGTGGATATTGCCAACTACATTAATGACACCCAGAATTTATTAAAATATTATAGATATGATTTGACTAATAGGGAGCATAGTAGACTTGTCACCTACCTGTTTTAGATATTATATTTGAATATACATGTGCTCAGTACCTTTTATGCCTTTACTAAACAACTAATTTTAAAAACGCACCTTGAAGACAGAAGTAGTATATCTACTAGAGAGGTGCTTAATGAAGCATACTAAAGAAAGCTAGTTTTAGGAGATATTCTGAGAGGAAAAAGATTTGTGGTCAAATAAATTTGGGAAGGTCTAAGCACTATCCTCCTTTTCAAAAAAAAAAACATGTTAAACAGGCTCTGAAAAGTCCTATAGTAAAGAAATCTGCTTAAACTTATTTAATACAGGGCTTCTCAGTCTAAAATAATAAGCAAAAGTTTTATTTATTTATGTGAATATTTTAAAAACCACAGACACTGGTAAGACATTTTAGAAAATGGCATGTTGAGCAGCGTGTCTTAAATTCTAATGTTGAGCAACACTTCTTAAATTCTAATGTGTATCTGAATCACATAGCAATTGTGTTAAAATGCAAACCCTGATTTAGCAGGTCTGGGATACAATCATCATTTCTAACAATCTCCTAACTGATGAGATCACATTCTGAGTACCACTGAACCTGGAAGGCTTCCTTCAGAATCCTTTCAATCTGTTAATTAACACTCTTTGGGTATGATCATTCAAAAAGCACTAAATCTACCTAAACATATTCTCACTATGGGGCCAATGCACCAAATACCTACGCTGGCCCGGTCAGTATCCTGAAGCAGTGTTTTCAAGATGCTCCCCTCAATAACAGAGATTCCATTTGCAACTCTTAAGTCTGGGCAGTCAACATATTCCTGCAGAACAAGCTTCAAAAGGTTAATATAATCAATCGTTTTCACCTATTCTGACACTGAGTGTTACGGGGTTGAGATATCCACTCTCCAGTTACAGCACCATCTTCCATCCCATGACCTCAGTCAGCTCAAACACTCACCCTTTCTGGGCTGATTATGGATACTGATAGCCTGGGTCTGATAGTTGCCATCATCATTCTGTACACACACAAGATGGGAGTCTGCCTTCTCATTGAAACAGGCACCTCCTGCCAGGACGTGCTCATTGGACTTGTTCATGGCTTTTATCATCTGCAATCAAAAAACAGGGCTAACTTTCTTATTCTGCCAAGAATGGTCACTTTTTGGTGTGCCTGACACAGCACAGGTCCTTCACCTTCTCAAAGACAAAAGAGAATATTGTTTATTAAAGCGACAAAGGAGCTACTAAAGAATAAAGACAAAGTGAAAAATCAGTCACCATTAGTAAAAGTTTAACACACACAAAAATTCTCTCTATAATTTATAGGTAATTTGTGTTATTCTATCCAATGGATTCTCTGAGAATATCTATACACTGAAATTCTAAGTCAAAAGAATATCCTATATTTAAGTGTATCTGCCTTCTTTTCCCACATCCATACAAAGGAGTGCTTTCCTCTATAAATATATAAACTCCATTATTTCTTAGTTTTACTAACTTATGTTTGATATCTTCAATGAAATAACTAATATTTTGCTTTATTCTTATCAAGAGATTTTAAGGTGATAATTCTGAACCTTACATGGAAAAGCTCATCGGCCATCATTTTGTATCTAGTCAGTAAGTCTGAGCTTATATCATCTTGATGCTAAAATCTAGCTTCTGGTTGAAATAGGTCAATGATAATTTATTTCTTTGCTTTTATTCTTATTTTTTTCTTATCATTTATCCTTATCATTTGTTAAACTTTCTAATTCAATCTTTTTAAATGGCTCTGATCTTTTGAAACTCTAGTTTAAAACTTTTGTTTTACTACCCTCCTCTTAACATTATAAATTGCAGTGTGAAAAACAGCAGATGAGTGTTCTGATACCTTTTATATTCCTGTACTACTATACTCAAAAAAAATATTGAAATGAAATTCTCATGACAAAAAGTTAACCATTTAAAAATGAACAGCTCAGAGGCATTCAGTGTATTCACAATGTTCTTCAACCACCACTCTTACCTAGTTCCAAAAACTTCCCCATCATTCATTCAAAGTAAACTCCCTTACTAATTAACTCGTTTCTTCCCATTCCCTCCCCCAACATGAATCTGTATTTTGTCTGCATTATGGATATTTCATATAAATGGAAACACAAGAATATGTGACTACTGTGTCTGGCTTCTTTAATTTAGCATGTTTTAAGAGCTCACCCATGGTGAGCATATATCAGTACTTCATTCTGATATATGTATGATATATACATATACGTATATATGACATATCAGTATATCATATATCAGTACTACAATCTCTTTTATGGCTGAAAAATATTTCATTGTGCATATACATCACAATTTGTTAAACTATCCATCCATGAATGTTTCAGCTATGTCTACCTTTTGGCTATTGCGAACAGTGCTACTATGAAAATGTGTGTACATATACTTGTTATGAGGACTTGTTTTCAATACTTTGGAATATATACTAGGGGTGGAATTACAGGGTCATATGGTAATTCTCTGTTTAACTTTTTGAGTAGCTGAGAAAATGTTTTTCATAGTGAATGAACCTAAAACTTCTACCAGCAATGTAGGTTTTCAAATTTTCTTGCAACCTTGTCAACACTTGTTATTGTCCATTGTTGTTGCTGTTTTCTATAGACATCCTAGCAGGCATAAAGGAGTACTGCACTGTGGTTTTGATTTGCATTTCCCTAGTGACTAGAGGAAAACAACAGAATGGGAAAGACTAGAGATCTCTTCAAGGAAAGTAGAGATACCAAGGGAACATTTCATGCAAAGATGGGCTCAATAAAGGACAGACATGGTATGGACCTAAGAGAAGCAGAAGATATTAAGAAGAGGTGGCAGGAATACACAGAAGAACTATACAAAAAAGATCTTCACGACCTAGATAATCACGATGGTGTGTTCACTCACCTAGAGCCATACATCCTGGAATGTGAAGTCAAGTGGGCCTTAGGAAGCATCACTATGAACACAGCTAACGGAGGTGATGGAATTACAGTTGAGCTATTTCAACTCCTAAAAGATGACGCTATGAAAGTGCTGCACTCAATATGTCAGCAAATTTGGAAAACTCAGCAGTGGCCACAGGACTGGAAAAGGTCAGTTTTCATTCCAATCCCTAAGAAAGGCAATGCCAAAGAATGCTCAAACTACTGCACAATTGCACTCATCTCACATGCTAGTAAAGTAATGCTCAAAATTCTCCAAGTCAGGCTTCAGCAATACATGAACCATGAACTTCCAAATGTTCAAGCCAGTTTTAGAAAAGGCAGAAGAACTAGAAATCAAATTGCCACGTATTGGCAATACGTGAACTGAGAACTTCCAGATGTTCAAGCTGGTTTTAGAAAAGGCAGAGGAACAAGAGATCAAATTATCAATATCCGCTGGATCATCGAAAAAGCAAGAGAGTTCCAGAAAAACATCTATTTCTGCTTTATTGACTATGCCACAGCCTTTGACTGTGTGGATCACAATAAATTGGAAAATCTGAAAGAGATGGGAATGCCAAACCACCTGACCTGCCTCTTGAGAAACCTGTATGTAGGTCAGGAAGGAACAGTTAGAACTGGACATGGAACAACAGACTGGTTCCAAATAGGAAAAGGAGTACATCAAGGCTGTATACTGTCACCCTGCTTATTTAACTTATATGCAGAGTACATCATGAGAAACACTGGGCTGGATGAAACACAAGCTGGAATTAAGATTGCCGGGAGAAATATCAATAACCTCAGATATGCAAATGACACCACCCTTATGGCAGATAGGGAAGAACTTTATAAAGAGCCTCTTGATGAAAGTGAAAGAGGAGAGTGAAAAAGTTGGCTTAAAACTCAACATTCAGTAAACTAAGATCATGGCATCCGGTCGCATTCAGTTCAGTTCAGTTCAGTCACTCAGTCGTGTCCGACTCTTTGCGACCCCATGAATCGCAGCACGCCAGGCCTCCCTGTCCATCACAAACTCCCGGAGTCTACTCAAACTCATGCTCATCGAGTCGGTGATGCCATCCAGCCATCTCATCCTCTGTCGTCCCCTTCTCCTCCTGCTCGCAATCCCTCCCAGCATCAGGGTCTTTTCCAATGAGTCAACTCTTCGCATGAGGTGGCCAAAGTACTGGAGTTTCACCTTCAGCATCAGTCCTTCCAATGAACACCCAGGACTGATCTCCTTAGGATGGACTGGTTGAATCTGGTCGAATAATGGCAAATAGATGGGGAAACAGTGCAAACAGTGGCTGACTTTATTTTGGGGGGCTCCAAAATCACTGCAGATGGTGATTGCAGCCATGAAATTAAAATATGCTTACTCCTTGGAAGGAAAGTTATGACCAACCTAGATAGCATATTAAAAAACAGAGACATTACTTTGTCAACAAAGGTCTGTCTAGTCAAGGCTATGGTTTTTCCAGTGGTCATGTATGGACGTGAGAGTTGGACTGTGAAGAAAGCTGAGTGCTGAAGAATTGATGCTTTTGAACTGTGGTGTTGGAGAAGACTTTTGAGAGTCCCTTGGACTGGACGGAGATCCAACCAGTTAATCCTAAGGAGATCAGTCCTGGGTGTTCACTGGAAGGACTGATGCTGAAGCTGAAACTCCAATACTTTGATGCGAAGAGCTGACTCATTTGAAAAGACCCTGATGCTGGGAAAGATTGAAGGCGGGAGGGGAAGGAGACAACAGAGGATTAGATGGTTGGATGGCATCACCAACATGTTAAGCATCTTTTCAAGTGCTTGTTGGCCATTTGTGCGTCTTTTCTGGAGAAATGTCTCTTCATGTCTTTTGCTCATTTTTAAATTGGACTGTTTGTCTTTTGTTGTTGAGTTGTAAGATTTCTTTATTCTAGACCTAGAGAACAGATCCTTATATCAGCTAAATGGACTGCAAATATTTTCTCCCATTGTATTGGTTGTCTTTCGACTTTCCTGTTAACATCCTTGGATGCACAAAAGGTTTTATTTTTTCTTAACTCCAATTTATGTATTTTTTCTTTTGTTTTTTATGCATATTTAAAAATCCACTGCCAAATCTAAGGTCATGAAAACTTACCCTCATGTTTTTCTCTGAGAGCTGTATGAATTTAGCTCTTACATTCAGGTCATTGATCTATTTTGAGTTAAACTTTATGATTTGAAGTAAGGGGACAACTTAATTCTTTTTACATGTGGCTATCTAGTTGTCCCAGTACCATTTGTTGAAGACTATTCTTTCACCATTAAACAGTCTTGGCACCCTTGTCAAAAGCAACTGGCCATTAAATGTATGAATTTATTCCTGGGACCTTAATTCTATTTCATGCCAATACCACACTTTTGATTACTGTAGCCTTGAAGTAAGTTTTGAAACTGACAAGTGCGAAGCCTCCAATTTTGTTCTTTTACAAGATTTTGGCTTCAGAGTCCCTTGCAATTTCAAATGAACTTGAGTATTGGCTTTCCAATTCTATAAAAGGCCATAGAAATTCAAAGAAAAAATTTTATTTTTCTGGCTGCGCTGGGTCTTCGCTGCTCTGTGCAGGGTTTTCTCTGGTTGTTGTGAGCAGGGGTGCTCTTCACTGTGGTGCACAGGCCTCTCATTGCAGTGGCTTCTCTTGTTGTGACGCACAGGCTCCAGGCTCACAGGCTTCAGCAGTCGCAGCATGAGGACTCATTAGTTGTGGCTCATGGGCTCGTGAGCTCAGGCTCTGCAGGCTCCGTAGTTATGGCACAGGGGCTTACTTGCTCTGTGCTATGTATGTGGAATCCTCCTGGATCAGGGACTGAACCTGTTTCCCCTGCACTGGCAGATGGATTCTTATCCACTGGACCACCAGGGAAGTCCCCATTGGAATTCTGATAGGGCTTGTGCTGGATCTGTAGATCACTTTGAGTAGTATTAGCATGTTAACAACTTTCAGTCTTCCAATACATAAACATGAGATGTCGTCCCATTTATTTAGGTCTTCTTCAAGTTCTTTCAACAAATTTTATAGTTTTAAGGTTTCAAGTCTTTTATATCCTTGGTAAATTTATTTCTAGGTACTGTACCAATACAATGCCAAGATACCATCATCTTCTGGTTTGACTTTGTTATGTTTATAACTCTTGCAAAGTTAATATTTTAATATACAGCTGTATTGCCAGAGGCATCCAAAAAATAATTAAAAATTCTTCTCACACTAACTTTTATCAACCCAATAAAACAAACTAGTTCTATCAGAGTTTTCTAAAAAATACTTTTAAATAAGTTTTTGCCAATAAGGTAAGTCAAAAGATTCCTTCTTGGAGAAGTCAGTAGATAGACCAATTTAGGTTCTCAGTTACAATTTACATTTATATCACATGAAAGAAATGGATACAATCATATACAGAATTCTAAAAAATATTATATCTGCCATTTCTTCCAAATCATTAGGCTAAAGTGATTTCTAATTTTGCTAACATTGAGCAGATTAAGAATATGTTCAAGAATTTCCGAAAAAAAAAAAAAAAAAGAATTTCCTGGTGACCCAGTAGTTAGGACTCAGAGCTTTCACTGCTGGGTCCAGGTTCAGCCCCTGGTCAGGAAGTCAGGGATTCCACAAGCCAAATGGCCTCATGAAAAAATATAAAAAGTTTTCCATTTGGATATTCTGAATAAATTAGCTAGCCTCTAACAAAATCATTTTCCTGGATGTCAATTTCAAAGCTAATGAGATTTTCTTAAAACTTCGTATTTCTTTAGAAATGAATGAACGGGGTTGGTTGGTTTGTTTTCTTAAAACCATGTTCATTTATACCAAAGAGAGAATTTCCCAAATATTCAAAGGATCTTACTGAACATAAAGTAAACTTACACTTGTCATACGATGATATAAATAATTGGTTTTCCACTTTAGTTGAGCCATTTCTCTGCTGTCAACTCAAATTCTGTAATATCTGTTGATTTATTACTATTGTTCAAGACCAATTACCTCTTTTCTGGACATTTAACAACTTTATAACTGTTTTACCTACAGTCTATCTCCAGCAGCACTGATTCATTCTACATGTGAAAAAAAATTCATATTTAATGGTAAGATAAGAAAAATTTTAAACATAAAAAAAGTTTTCTCTGCTTTTTGGCCTTCTCTCTCCCTTCTACTGTGCATTGTGTATCTGCATTATGCATCCACCAGGCCTCCCCATTGGCAGAAATATCTGCTCAACCATGAAAGCAACATTCTCCAAGCTCCAACAAGACCACTTTTGATAACATTTCCTCTGGATCTTCTAAGGGGGTCATTTCTAGCAGATCTGGATTGTGTCAACTGTTAATAATACATCATGTAATGTATAGCACTCTGTCTCAAAAAACATATAACTGTGCACTGACTTCTAACGGGTGTTAACAGTTCTCAGAGCTTTCTGAGATGCTTTTCCAGGCTATAATCCTCAATTTGGCTCAAATAAAAATTTTCTTTTCTTTCTTAGATTGACTGAATGCTTCCATGTTTACCAGAGGCACAGCTCTGATCACATCTTCCCCACTTGTCCTCCACTCAGATCCTAAGTGTCCTACACTCTAACTCCAAACCAGCTCTCGTGCTTTACCTCCCTTCCTACTGGATCCTTGCAAGCAGGACTGCCTCCGGCTGTCTTACCATTTCCCATCTCTGAGTTGTAGCGTTTGCTCTTATTTACCCTCCTTTTGGGCCTCCTTTGTAGCTCAGGTGGTTAAGAATCCTCCTGCAATGCAGGAGACCTGGGTTCAATTCCTGGGTCAGGAAGATCCCCTGGAGAAGTAAATGGCAACCACTCCAGTATTCTTGCCTGGAGAATCCCATGGACGGAGGAGCCTGGCAGGCTACAGTCCATGCAGTCACAAAGAGTCAGATATGATTTAGCAACTATACCACCACCACCACCTTCCCTTTTCTTCTCCCATATCCAAGCAGCTGAAAAAAGCTGATCCCAAGTTGAGATTTAGTAAACACACCAGTCCCCACCAGTAGCCTTCTTTAATTCCCCATCAGAACTAATGTGACCACCCCCTTTTTTGAACTGCCATAGCACATTTTTTGTATTTCTTATGTGGCATCATCCACATCCAGCTCTGGATCTGATTAATAACAAGGACTCAAGCCAGATTGCCTATAACACAATCCTGGCCTCGTTACTAACTAGCCGTATGATACTGGGCAAGTCACATGATTTCTCTGTATCTCAATTTCCTCCTCTGTAAAATGGGATAATAAAACTATTTTATAAGCTATGAGGATTAAATAAATATTAATAAAGTGCTTAGAACAGCACCAAGAGCATAATAAGTTTAAGTATTTGTTAAATAAAATTTGTATGCTTGTCTCCTCTGCTCTGCATATAAAACTGCAAAGCAATCTTCAAGTCAGCAGCAAATAATTCCATTGAGTATATCTTATCAGATAACGGGATTCAGACCTTCTAAGAGTTCACAAATTAGTGACAATGACATACTGATAAAAGGCAGGGAGACAATCTCTGTAACAACAGTACGTGCAAAACAGAGAACGTATACGAAGTGCCACCCATGAGCCAGGCATTGAGCTAAATTCTATGTGCTCTTATCTTAAAAGAATCATTTTAGCATACCAGGTGAAACGTACATGAGCTTTTTTTCCCTGTTTCCCACCCCCAGAATCTAACATTCACACAATCACAAACACCATTAAAGAATACAGTTCTAGAGGAATTCCCTTCTGGTAAAGTGATTAGGACTCAGTGCTTTTACTGCTGGGGCCTGAGTTTGATCCCTGGTGAGGGAACTAAGATCCTGCAAGCGCTGCAGGTCAAAAAAGAAAAAGAAAGATGGGAAACAGAGGAAGGCAAAAAGGAGTGATACTGTTTGGAGAATGGAGAATTAAGGTTTCCTAAAGGGTTTAACATTTGAATTGGCTATGAAATCAGGTACAGAGGAAGAACACTTTGGATAAAGAAAAAAAGCATGAGTGAAGGAAGAGACACGGAACTGAGAAAGCAACACTGAGTTGAATGACAATAGGACAGGTGGAGGAATGTCCTTTCCTGGAGATGTTTCAGTTCAGTTGCTCAGTTGTGTCTGACTCTTTGCAACCCCATGAACCGCAGCATGCCAGGCCTCCCTGTCCATCACCAATTACCGGAGTTTACCCAAACTCATGTCCATTGAGTCGGTGATGCCATCCAACCATCTCAGCCTCTGTCGTCCCCTTCTCCTCCTGCCTTCAATCTTTCCCAACATCAGGGTCTTTTCAAATGAGTCAACTCTTCACATCAGGTGGCCAAAATATTGGAATTTCAGCCTCAACATCAGTCCTTCCAATGAACACTCAGGACTGAACTCCTTTAGAATTGACTGGTTGGATCTCCTTGCAGTTCAAGGGACTCTCAAGAGTCCTCTCCAATACCACAGTTCAAAAGCATCAATTCTTTGGCACTCAGCTTTCTTTATAGTCCAACTCTCACACCCATAAATGACCACTGGAAAAACCATAACCTTGACTAGACAGACCTTTGTTGACAAAGTAATGTCTCTGCTTTTTAATATGCTATCCAGGTTGGTCATAACTTTCCTTCCAAGGAGTAAGTGTCTTTTAATTTCATGGCTGCAGGGAAGATACAAATATCTGTCCTTCTAATTAGCTGCGGTTCCCTTGTGTGGAGAAGCTAGCAGCCACCTTCCAGGCCTATGGATCTACATATCATGAAGCACGAACCTTCACTCATTTGTGTAGCAAATGAGCATCTGATGTGTACCAGGCATTGTGTCAGTACTCGGTTTATTCAGTACTGAACTCTCACCTCCCAGAACTCATGTTCTTGTGTGCAAAGGGGGAGGGGAAGAAGTAACATACATTAAATGCTAGACACTGATAAGTGCTATATAGAAAAATAAGGCATGCAGGATGACTAGGAGTACTGGCAAGTGCCACTTAACCCTGGATACTTAGGAGGGCTCTTACTGAAAAGAGAGGGAAAAGCCACGGGACCACCCAGGGAAGGGCCTGGAGCCCTACAGGCACTTAGAGCAGCTGCTTCAGTGGCTGTGTGGTTGCAGCATGTTAGCAAGCCAGACAATTTCAAGGAACATTAATTAGGGACAGTGTGACTGAAAAGGGAGAAGTATAAGAAGTAAGGCTAAACAGGTAGTGGGTTAAGGGGAACGTATGGTATAGAAGACTTCAGGTATAGTTCTGATCGGGATGAAAGATCTTTGAAGAATTTTGAGCAGAAGAGTGACATGATTTGACTTAGTTTTAACAGGATCACTTGGGCTGCTGTGTTGAGAATAAATGGATGGGGGAAAGGCTGCCGACAAAGACCAGTTAGGAGACTACCGCACAAATCCAAGACTACCTTTGACCAAGACTGGCCCAAGGGTTGAGAAGTGGCTGGGATCTAGATAGGTAGAGCCAGCAGAACACAGAACAACAGGTTCGACTTAGGATATGAAAGAAGACTTAAAGACAACTCCAAAGTTTTGGGCCTGGTAAATGGAAGGATGGCACTGCCATTAATTTAGGGAAGACTGCAAGAGGAAATTCTGAGGGAAGATCAGGAGTTCAGAATTGAACATGCTAAGCTTAAGATGCCTAAAAAAACTAGAGATGTCAAAGTAAGCAATAAGAAACTCAAGTTGAGGGCTTCTCTGGCGGCCTGGTTGTTATGATTCCAGGCTTTCACTGCCATGGCATGGGTTCAATCCCTGGTCAGGGAACTGAGATACTCCTGCAAGCCATGTGGCATGGCCAACAAAATAAGTAAATAAACAAATTAATTAATTTTTAAAAAAGACACTCAAGCCTATAAAACAGGGAAGAGTCAGGTTGAAGGAAGATATCTGGAAGACATCAGGAGGCTGTATTTCAACCCAAGGGACTGGCTAGATCAACAAGGAAGTGGACAGAGACAAATAAAACTTACAGGGACTGAGCCTTTGAGTTTTTCAAGATGAGTGAAAAATGGGGTCAGAAAGGTGGATGTACAGAGACAGAAATTAAATTTGGGGAGATGAGGGATGTGGAGGGAGACCAGGGTTTCTTACAGTACTTGAACACAATGAGATTAGAGCTGGTAGCCTCAACGTTAAAAGTAGCAGCAACCTTGGGAGAGCTAGGAGATAGGGAAACCCAGGGGTTTAGCTAGAAATAACGTTCTGAAGCCACGGCTCACCCCTATCACTGGGCATGCAGGGACATGGGGGAGGAGGGGTAAAGACAATCTTACTGTGAACATGCAGTGTTCAGCTCCTGCTGCAGTCACTGGAGAGGTAACAGCCAGGGCTCCTGGGGGATCCTTGTATTTTCATTCAACCTGAGGTTAAACACTGTCTTCCATGTATAACACGAGGAACAGCTATGCTAACAGTCAATGGAACAGCACCTCTTTCCTCTGCCCCATTTTCCAGAGCACCTTTCACCAACTCCCTTCATTCTTTTGAAAAGAAGACTATTAGTTCCTTCTCCCTAAGAGAAAAGAAATGTATTCCTTGAAGGCCAAAAAATAAAACATTCCTCCAGCAGATTTTAGGACCATCTGTTCATGCTTGTGCTACAATGAACCTTTAAAATTATGCTTTTGTAACTTCACAATTCTCTGAAGGATATATGTAGCTTTGAACTAAAATAAACGGAAATTCCTATTTTAGAACTGTTCAGGGAAAAAGAATCTCAAGATGCCATTCAGCCTAAATTATACAAGTTGGGGATTGCATAGATATACAGTTTCATAGATTCTTATATTATATCACAACCAACATTATTTCTCTCTGGTTTTTAGTAAAGAATCAACACAATTTTGTTCCTTTTTGCTTGAAACTCTGACATGAGGCTACCTCTTTGGTTCTATTCCCCCAGTGATGTGATGAAAGTTTGAATGTCCACTACATTTCCTGAAAGATTTTGTGATATTTTTTAGCTGTATTTAAAATAAGTGACAAAATGTACACATTTAAAGTGTGTAATCTGACAAATTTTGGTATGTGTATATACCCTTATAAACAGCACTTGAAATCACTCAACTCTGTTCTACCGATCTAGACATACATATTATACACTAAAATAATACTGTCCTGATTAACATATCTTTAAAATAAGCTTTAAGCATCAGGTAGTGTAAGTCTTTGAATTAAGTTCTTTTTCAAAGTTGTCTCAGCTATTCTGGGTCTCTTGAATATCCATATACATTTTAGAATCAGTGTCTCAATTTCTATTTTAAAATAGCTTGCTGATATGTTTACTGGGATTGTACTGAAGCTATGAATCAATCTGGGGACAAATGACATCTTAACAATATTGCATCTTCTGATTCAAAAACATAGTATACCTCATAGTATTTATTTGGGTCTTCAGTTTCTCTTAGCAATGTTCTGTAATTTTCAGCATAGAGGGTCTGCTGATAATCTGTTAAATTCACCCCTAAATACATCATATTTATGATGCTATTGTATAGTTTTTAAATTCCAACTTCTGATTGTTAGTATACAGAAATACAATTGATTTTTACACAATGATCTTGTAACTCTGATAAACTGATTGATTAGATCTAGTACTATTTTGTAAACTCCTTAGGTGAAGAAGTGGTAAAGAATCCATCTGCCAATGCAGAAGACACAAGAGACTGGGGTTCGATCCCTTGGTCAGGAAGATCCCTTGAAGTAGGAAATGGCAATCCACTCCGATATCCTTGCCTGGGAAATCCCATGAACAGAGGAGCCTGATGGGCTACCAGTCCATGGGTCTGCAACGAGTTGAACAAGACTGAGCATGCACACACTACTCCAGGATTTCCTACATAGATAATCATGTTATCCATGAATAAAGACATTTTTTTTTCCAACTGTATTCCTCTGATTTTGTTTTTTCCCCCCTTATTACATTGGCTAGAAGATCCACTGAAATGTTTAACAAAACCAAGAATAGACATCATCTCCTTGTTCCTCATCTTAAAGAACCAATCAGTCAGTCACCATTGGACGTATTAATTTTAGGTCTTTCATAAATTCTCTTTATTAGACTGTAAAACTTCTATTTTAAACTGCTGATATATATATACACACATATATATGTATATATATAGAGAGATGAGATTTCTGTAGTTTTTTATTTTAACATGCTTTTCCTTTCTATCCTATTAATATGCTGAGTTACAGATTGATTTTTTAATGTTAAATTAATTTAGCATTCTTGGAATAAATCCCATTTAGTTATGAAGTATCTTAATTTTTGTATATTATTGAATTGGATATACTAAAAACTTGTTATGTATTTATGCAACCAACTATGAGGGATATAGGTCTGCAGTTTTCATTTCTTAAAAATTTTTTCTGATTTTGATACTAGTGGAATTAAAGCCTCCTCATCTATTTATTAAGAGTTTGTATAGAACTGGTGTTCTTTTGTCCTTCCTTTTGTAACAATCACCAGTGAACATATCTAGACCCGGGCTTTTCCTTGTGAAGAGGTTTACAATAATAAATTCAATTCTTTCAATGTATGCAGGGCTATTCAAGTTACCTACTTTTTCTTGAGAGAGGTATGAAAGTCAACGTTCAAAGAATTTGTCCATTTTGTCCAAGTTGGACATGTATTAGTATAAATGCATTCATACTATGCTCTACTGTTTTTCTACTATTTATAGAGCCTGTAATAATACCCCTTCTCTCATACCTCATAATGGGACTTTGTGTTTTCACTATTTTTAAGTGAAATATGGGTGATTTACAATACTAATTTCAGGTGTACAACACAGTGATTCAATATTTTTATAGATTATACTGCATTTAAAGTTTAGAAAATAACAACTATACTTCTCTGGGCTGTATAATATACCCTTCTAGCTTATTTATTTTATAGACAGTAGTTTGTACCTCCTTATTCCCCTATGCATATCTTGCTGCTCTTCATTCCCCTCTCCCCACTGGTAACCACTAATTTTTATATATATATATATATATATTTTTTTTTTTTTTTTAATTAGTTGGAGGCTAATTACTTCACAACATTTCAGTGGGTTTTGTCATACATTGTCATGAATCAGCCATGGAGTTACATGTATTCCCCATCCCGATCCCCCCTCCCACCTCTCTCTCCACCTGATTCCTCTGGGTCCTCCCAGTGCACCAGGCCCGAGCACTTGTCTCATGCATCCCACCTGGGCTGGTGATCTGTTTTACTATAGATAATATACATGCTGTTCTTTTGAAACATCCCACCCTCACCTCCCACAGAGTCCAAAAGTCTGTTCTGTACTTCTGTGTCTCTTTTTCTGTTTTGCATATAGGGTTATCATTACCATCTTTCTAAATTCCATATATATGTGTTAGTATGCTGTAATGTTCTTTATCTTTCTGGCTTACTTCACTCTGTATAATGAGCTCCAGCTTCATCCATCTCATTAGAACTGATTCAAATGAATTCTTTTTAACGGCTGAGTAATATTCCATGGTGTACATGCACCACAGCTTCCTTATCCATTCATCTGCTGATGGGCATCTAGGTTGCTAGTAACCACTAATTTATTTTCTACATCTGTGAGTCTATTTCGTTATGTTCACTTGTTTTATTCTTTTAGATTCCACAAGTAAGTGATAACATTACAGTATTTGTCTTTGACTTATTTCAGTAAGCTTAATATCCTCTAGGTCCATTCATTTTGTTGTTAATTCTTTTTTATGGTTGAGTAACACTCCATTGCACGTGCAAGCGTGTGTGTGTATACATATGTACACATATACCATTCATCTGTTGATAGACACTTAGGCTGCTTCTGTATCTTGGTTACTGTAAATTATGTTTCTATCAACATTGGGGTCCATGTACATTTTCAAATTACTTTTTCTTCAAATATATACCCAAGACTGGAACTGCTGAATCATATGATAATTCTATATTTAGTTTTTTTAGGAACCTCCATAATATTTTCCATAGTAGCTGTACCAATTTACAAGCTCCCTAACAGGAATCCCCTCTGTACTAGGATCTTCCTTTCTCCACAGCTTTGCCACATTTGTTATTTATAGACATTTTGATGATAGTCATTCTGACAAGTGTGAGGTGGTTCTTCACTGAGGTTTTGATTTGCATTTCTGTGATGATTAGAAATGTTGAGAAACTTTTGATGTGCCTGTTGGCCATTTGTATACTTTCTTTGGAACATCTATTCATACCTTCTTTTTTTTTTGCTACATTGTGCAGCTTGCAGGATCTTAGTTCCCTGGCCAGGGATCAAACCCAGACCTAGGCAGTGAGAGTGCTGAGTCCTAACCACTGGACTTCCAGAGCATTCTCTTCTGACCATTTTTTAATCAAGTTGTTTGTTATTATTCTTTAATTACTTTATTCATTTGACTGTACCAGGTCTTAGTTGTAGCATGCGGGACCTAATTCTCTGACCAGGGATCGAACCCAGATCCCCTGCATTGGAAGCATGGAGTCTTAGCCACTGGACCACCAGGGAAGTCCCCCAAGTTGTTTGCCTTTCTAATATTGAGTTGTGTGAGCCATGTATCTATTTTGGATATTAACCCTTTATCAGTCATATCATTAGCAAATATTTTTTCCTATTCAGTTCAGTTCAGTTCAGTCGCTCAGTCGTATCCGACTCTTTGCGACCCCATGAATCGCAGCACGCCAGGCCTCCCTGTCCATCACCAACTCCCGGAGTTTATTCAAACCCATGTCCATCAAGTCAGTGATGCCATCCAGCCATCTCATCCCCTGACGTCCCCTTCTCCTCCTGCCCCCAATCCCTTTCAGCATCAGGGTCTTTTCCAATGAGTCAACTCTTCAAATGAGGTGGTCAAAGTATGGAGTTTCAGCTTCAGCATCAGTGTTTTCCTATTCAGGGGGTTGTTTTTTCATTTTGGAGATAGTTTTCTCTGCTATTAAAAAACCTCTTACATTTAACTAGGTCCCATTTATTTATTTTTGCTTTTACTTCTTTTGCCTTAGGAGACAGATCTAAGAAAATATTGCTCCACTTTCTGTAAATTAGTGTTCAGCCTATGTTTTCATCCAGGAGTTTTATGGTCTCAGGTCTTACATTTAGGTCTTTAATCCATTTTGAGTTTATTTTTGTATATGGTGTGAGACAATGTTCTAATTTCATTCTTTTACAAGCTGCTGTCCAGTTTTCTGAGCACTACTTATTGAAGAGAGACTGTGCTCTCCGGTAAATATCATGCCTCCTTCATTGTAGGTTAATTGAACATAAGTATGTGGGTTTATTTCTGAGCTCTCTATTTGATTCCATTCATCTTTATCTCTTTCTGTACCAGTACCATTCTATTTTGATGACTGCAGCTTTGTACTATAGTCTGAAGTCAAAAAGTATTGTACCTCTAGCTTTGTCCTTTTTTTTTTTCTCAAGATTGGATGGCAACTCAAGGTCTTCTGTGATTCCATATAAGATTTAGGATTATTTCTTCTAGTTCTGTGAAAAATGTCATGAGTATTTTGGTAAGAATTGCATTAGATCTATAGATCACTTTTGGTAGTATGGATTTTAACAGTATTAATTCTGCTAATCCATAAATCTGGAATATCTTTCTATTCCTTGGTATCATCTTCAATTTTCTTCATCAATGTTTTATGGTTTTAAGAGTACTGATCTTTATATCCTTGGTTTAAATTTATTCCTGGGTATTTTATTTTAGGTGTTTTAATCTATAGGTTGATAGGTTTTCTTTTTTTTAGTACCTTAAGGATTTTGTGCACTGTTTGAATGAGAAGTCTACAGTCATTCTTATACCCATTGCTCAGTACATAAAGTGGATTTTTTTTTTCTCTAGTTGCCTTTAAGATTCTTTACCTCTGGTGTTAAGCAATTGATGATGATGATTATAATGTTCCTTAATGTAATACTTTTCATCCTGCAGCTGGAGTTCATTGAACTTCTTGAATCTTTATGATTATACTTCTCACTAAATTTACAAAATTTTTCATCACTGATTCTTCGAATACCTTTTCTGTCAACCCACTTCTCTGTTCTCTTGGGGACTTCAATTACAGAGTTAAGCCATCCAACATTTCTCACATCTCAATGATACTCCATTCATTTTATTTTCCAGCCTTTTATCTTTGTGTTTCACCTTGGATGGTTCTATTCTGTTTTTAGGTTTATTAATTTTTTTCAGTAGTGTCTGATCTGCCATTATTCTCATCCAGTGTATTTTTCATCTCATTGTCATTTTTGTTTCTTGAAGTTTGATTTGGGTTTTTTATATTTTCCATGTCTTGCCTTAGAATGTACAGGCCCTCATCTTGTTGAAGTTTTATTTTAAGCTTGTTAGGTAGGATCAGAGCAGACTAAATTTATGAACAACTTTGATCACTAGAAATTATCTGTCCCTTTCTTACTCTAGATGGTAAGAATATAAATTATTCCTGGAACTTTGAGAAATGTTCCAGCTGCTCCTCTCCAGCGTTTTTTCTCACATACATGCATTGATTAGTAGTCAGCTGAAGACCCAATAGGAATTTCTTACAGATCTCCAGAGTTCTTTTCCATAATCTGTCTTGTAAATTCTAGCCATGATGCCCTCTACATTCTCTTCAACTCAGGGAGCCTCTAGACCTCTAGGATCAGGTTAACTTCCCTCTAACTGCACTATGGCCTGGAAACTAACTCCAGACAGTAAGGTAGGGTAATCATAGGACTCACCTTCTCTATCCCATTGTTCTTAAGTTTTTGCTTTTTTCCCCTCACATATTTTGTCATGATGTTTAGCTATTTAAGGTAGACTGGTATGTTAGCGTGTGTTGTGATGGCTTTAAGTGGTGGCTTAAACAACAGAAATTTATTGTCTCACAATGCTGGAGGCTAGAAATCCCAAATCAAGATGTCAATAGCACTGGTTCCATTTGAGGATTGCAAAAGGAAAGATTTGTTTCAGAACTCGCTCCTGACTTGTAGATAGCCATCTTCTCCTTATGTCTCTTCCTGTCATCTTCTCTTTATACATGTCGAGGTCCAAATTTCCCCTTCTTATATTCAGATGGTAAAGAATCCACCTGCAATGTGGGAGACCTGGGTTCGATCCCTGGGTTGGGAAGATCCCCTAGAGGAGGGCATGGCAACCCACTCCAGTATTCTTGCCTGGAGAATCCCCATGGACAGAGGAGCCTAGCAGGCTACAGTTCATGGGGTCACAAAGAGTCGGACATGACTGAGTGACTAAACAACAGGTCATACTGGATTGGGGCTTTACCTCTGCAAAGACCCTAAAATCAGCTCTACAATCAGAAATAATAATTAAACTGATGTCTATGAAAATCAGTTTACGATAGTGTTTAAGAACAGGGACACTGAAATTAGAGTGCCTGGGTTTGATTCTAGCTCCAACACTTGCTAGCTCTGTGCCTTAATATCCTTACCTGTAACAATGGACTTACCCTACTCATTTCATAGAGGTAGCGTGAAGATACATATATGCTTAGAATAATGCCTGATACATAATATACCCTCAATAGATATTACTTAACACAGTGATCAAGATAATGTCTCATAAGAACATGAGTAACTTTACCTAGACCAACAGAGATCTTGAATAGCCTTGATGAAGGAAATTAGAAAATTTATATACAGTGACTACTTCATTTATTAAAATTACTACTTCAGAAATACTACCTTCTAGCTTTCTAAGCTTAAAGTCTTTCCTTATATGGAAAAAAATGTTGTCTGACATTTCAGTAAACAAAGCATGCTGCCTGTCATTCTGGTAAACAATGAATGTTGCCTGCCATCAATTCATCACCACTATAGCCAACATCAACAGTCCATGATAAGGGGATATCAGGATGGAGAAAGACAGGATACTGACCTTACATGGCTCAAATGCATATCTAAGGAATAATTTCAGTGAACTCTGACTCTTGCATCTTTCCATACTTAGAAAGAACTAAAACCATTAACCTGAGATGTCTGGATTTTTCACACTTAGCAGTAATCTTTTGATGTTCAATTTTCTTCCAGCAAAAATTCCTACATGTCCTGGCTCCTCCTCCCTTACCTCTTTGGAACAGTCCCTCAGAAGTATCTGAGAGGCTGTCTCCTGGGCTGTATTCTCAATAAGGCCACTGAATAAAACATAATTCTCAACTTTTATGTTGTGTTTGTTTTTTTTTAGTTGACACTTAGAAGTCCCCCTTCTCTCGATAATTTACATATAAGCTGCCAAAACTAAGTTTTCTAAAATTTTACTTTGGTTAAGTCATGTTTTTGCTTTAAAACCTATAAAAATCTCTTTTACAAATTATCATATTAGAAGCAAAAGGCAAGGTAGAAAGGGAAAGATATATCCAACTGAATACAGAGTGTCAGAGAATAGCCAGGATTAAAAATAAAAGGTGGGGGGCGCTTCTTAAGTGAACAATGCAAAAAAACAGGAAAACAATAGAATGGGAAAGTCTAGAGATCTCCCCAAGAAAATCAAAGATAACAAGGGAACATTTCATGCTAGGATGGGCACAATAAAGGACAGAAACATTAAGGACCTAAGAGAAGCAGAAGAGATTAAGAAGAGGTGGCAAGAATACACAGAAGAACTATATAAAAAAGGTCCTAATGATGAGATAACCATGATGGTGTGGTCACTCACCTAGAGCTATACATCCTGGAGTGTGAAGTCAAGTGGGCTTTAGGAAACATTATTACGAACAAAGCTAGTGGAGGTGATGGAATTTCAGCTGAGTTATTTCAAATCCTAAAAGATGATGCTGTGAAAGTGTTATACTCAGTATGTCAGTAAATTTGGAAAACTCACCAGTGGCCACAAGACTGGAAAAGGTCAGTTTTCACTCCAATCCCAAAGAAGGGCAATGACAAAGGATGTTCAAACTACCATACAATTGCACTCACTTCACATGCTAGCAAATAAGGCTCAAAATCCTTCAAGCTAGGCTTCAGCAGTATGTGAACCAAGAAATTTCAGATATACAAGCTAGATTTAGAAAAGGCAGAGGAACCAGAGATCAAATTGCCAACATCCATTATATTATAGAGAAAGCAAGGGAATTCCAGAAAAACATATACTTCTGCTTCATTGACTATAAGAAAACCTCTGACTGTGTGAATCACAACATATGGAAAATTCTTAAAGAGATGGGAATACCAGACTACCTTACCTCCCTCCCAAGAAACCTGTATGCAGGTCAAGAAGCAACAGTTAGAACTGGACACAAAACAACGGACTGCTTCAAAATTGAGAAAGGTTGTATATTGTCACCCTGCTTATTTAACTTCTATGCATAGTACACCATGTGAAATGCTGGGATGGATGACTCACAAGCTGGAATCAAGACTGCTGGGAGAAATATCAACAACCTTACATATGCAGATGATACTACTTTAATGGCAGAAAGTGAAAAGGAACTAAAGAGCCTTCTTGAGGGTGAAAGAGGAGAGTGAAAAAGCTGAACACAGGAGCCTGGTGGGTCACAGTCCACGGGGTCGCAAAAGAGTCAGATACAATTTAGCAGTTAAACAACAACAACATACAATGAAATATTGTGTATGAAATTACTTTTCCAACTAATAGACACAATTGTCCAAGATCATAAGAAATAAAATTACACTGAGTTAAAACAAAAATCGAATTAGAAGAGAAGTGAGTCTGCTAAATCAAGTAAGGAAAATAAGTGATATATAATTGGTAAACTTTACTGAAAATTAAATATAATAAATTACAAGAAATATAGTTACTGCTTTTGAACAAAAATTTTTGAAACTTCACAACCATAAAGTTAGGAGGCAGAATTCAGATAAAGACAGATAATATGAATGGAAGTTGTCATGAATGTCCTTAGTCAAGTACTGAAATAATTATGGGGGCCTCATAGCTTTTACGGGCTTCTTGGTTGGCTCAGTGGTCAAGAATCCTCCTGTCAATGCAGGAGACGCAGGTTCAATCCCTGGGTTGGGAAGATCCCCTAGAAAAGGAAATGGCAACCCACTTTAGTATCCCTGCCTGCAAAATCCCATGGACAGAGGAGCCTGGCAGGCTATAGTCCATGAGGTTGCAAAGAGTTGGACACCACTGGGCAACTAAACAACAACAACATGGCTTTCACAGATATACCTGTATAAATAGTTCCAATTACCAAACACAAAGCATCATCGTGCAAACATCAGGCATAGCAATGTGTGTCGTCATCTCATTTCTGGACAATGAACTCACAGAAGCATTCATAATGTCTAATTCATCATTGTATTTCATATCACAGAATATATTTAATAAATATCTATGAAATAGATAATAACACTTCAATGAGAAATAAAACAAGTTTTCAAAGCATAGCTTAAAAAACTACTTAGGGTACAAATTACACAAAAATAGTTCTCTTTAAAAATTTGACTCTACGTAGTTTGGTATAGTTTCAAGGTAGGGCTATCCAACAGCTAATTGTACCCAGAAAAAATTAAGCACTCTTTCTCACTACTATTTTCTAGTGTCCTGAAAAAAGCCATCAGACAGAAAGCATGAGGTAAATGTTTTCTTCAAATATGTCTTTCCCACATAATAATACTGAGCCCTGAGCTTATAAGTCCAGTAAGACATTTCTGTGATTTTAAGTGTATATCAAGTACAAAAATAATGTTTACTGAATGTACAAATGACTAAGTGAATACATGGCAGAATGGGAAAAAAGAAAGGAATAAGGGAAAGTAAGAGAAGGAAGGAAGAAATTATTTTATACCAAAAATAGTACAAGAAATAATTGGGGAGTTACTACTCTGCCTAATAAAACAACAAAATTTTTTTTTTTAAAACAACAAATTTTAACATATCAAACTAAGTTTTGAAATTCCTCTTTTTTTTTTTTTTTTTATTAGTTGGAGGAAATTCCTCTTTTAAATCACAGTGATTACTAGTCTGCACTTCAGAATTGATTTTAAGAAATTTTAAAATTCAAGTAGTACTTCACTTGGCAAATAGGCAAGAACAGTGCTTACATAATTCTGTTAATATAGGTGTAGTATGCACAACTTCATTTTAGTTACAAAATACAGCTTAATTCAAGATGCAATCATTTGCTTTCAAACTTAAAAATCATTTTGGGACTTACACAGGTGAGCTATGCTTAAACATTAAGGGTAGTTAATAATATATACTTACCAAAAGAGGGAAAAATCAAAAGATCCCACGACTAATATTATAAAGTGAATTTTATACCTCAATCAAAATGCAAATCTGCTGATTGTCAGCACCAAAAGGTCAAAAAACAACAAATGACGCAACCAAAAACTAAGACAAATTTAACATCTTTCTTTCTGTTATGAAATTCTCTATCACTGATCTAATTCATATAATATTGTGAACTGATTTCACTACCAATAAATTAAAATTTTACATGCAATCATGTATTTTTCATCTTCATTGATAATGTTCAATTATGAAAAAAATCACAGTAAGTCTTACCTCATTGTATCTGTTGCTGGGAATTTTGATGCTGGTTTTCCGAACTTCCATATCAACCACCAAACCTTGAACTACCGGCAATGTATACTGGTAATTTCTAAAGTCCTGGGCAAAAGCAGATTGAAGTGGAATAAAGAATTCATCAACGGCAGGATCTGATTAACAGTAATAAAACTAGCACAAAGGAAAAGTTATGCCAAAATTAAATACTTTTGAATTAAATAAATAAATTCATTCACTTAAATAATAAGAAAATGCATGATGAAAGCCCCACTGTGTGTATTCTAACTCTCCAGTTAGTCTGTAAACTCTCACAAGGAGGCAGATTAAGAAGTTTCATATACTTTTATATACAACATTAAACAAACATTTAAATGTTTATCCTGCTTTATCAGCACCAGACATTTTCTGTATTTATTTGTTAACTGTGCCTCCCAGTGAGGTAAGCTCCAAGACAGCAGAGATAATCACTTGTTTTGTTCTCATTATATCCCAAATGCCTGGAACATGATGGGAACTCGTTGAACATTTATACACTAAAACACACACATACACCACACCCAGTGTGGCTGAAGCAACATGAGCAAGAAGTGGCAGGAGTTGAGGTCAGAGTGACGGCACACAGCTGGATTTCACAGGGTCCTGGAGGTCACAAGGACCTTGACCTTTACTTTGAGAAGGCTTTCGACCTACTGTAATGGATCTCTCTAACTTTCTCCTCTGTAAAGAACAGATGGAAAAGGAGCAAGAATAGAAGAAAGGAGATCAGATAAACACAATAAAAATAATCCAGGCAAGAGAGAGTGATAACTTGAGCCAAGATTTTAACAGTTCAAAAGGTAGTCAGAAGTTATCAGATTCTAGATATATTTGAAGGGAAAACAGACAATATTCGCCCTTAGGTTGGATGTGGAATGTGAGAAAAAAAAAAAAAAGTTAAAGATGATTCTGAACTTTATGGCTTGGGCAGGTAGAAGACAGGAACTGCCACCAACTGAGATACAGAATATGATGGAAAGGGGAAGGTGGCAAGTCAGAAGACTGCAGGAAAAGAATTGAGAAAGAATGGTGTCTGGGAAACTAAGAATAAAAAATGTGTAGATGCTAGTAAGTTGTTGGATGGAACTGTGTGAAAACTATCTTCT